>NC_080443.1:15587087-17987087 GCF_028018845.1 Melospiza georgiana
ATGACCAGTGGATTTGCAAAAGTGCTTTATAAGCTGTTATTTCTTTGATAGTGCTTTGAATTTGCTTGTTAACATTCAGCCAGAAGTTTTACAATAGCAGCAACAATCATAATTAACAGCAGTAATTGCTCTTTGACCACTCAAAGACAAGGATTCCAAGTTGTCATATTTAACCTCTGAAGGGAAGGGAAAAGGGTCTTTTGCTTGGAGCATCTTTATGGGGACACTTCATGAAGTCCTGCTGCTTTGGAGAGAAATATTTTTGTTACACCATCTGTTTATCTGTCTCTTTTAAAACTCAGGTATACTTACATTGGCAACATTCAGCATTTCTGTCAGGTTCTGGCAAGAAAATAATTCATTGTTTTGTGTAGTGGTTAAATTAGGGGTGTTCTAGTGACAACTAACAGGAATGTACTTAGAAACTGCACGTGTTGGATAATGTCAGTAATTATAAAAACATATTTGAGCAAGACAGTTCCCTGTTTTTCTAGGTGCCTTTTCCCAAGATTATATCTTTGCTTTTTAAGTAAATGAATTTTAAGAAATATTTTGGAATTGCTTGTTAATAAGACAGGTTATTCAGTACTGGCCATGTTTTGTTTAATTTACTTTTTTTTTCAAATGTTTTTGTAGCAGCAGATAGTACATTTTAAGGGAAAAGATGTGAGACTTTTGTGGGAATCATTGTTGGAATTATTGTTTGTAGATCAAAATGTTTCTGCCTGAAATATTTTCAGACACAAAATTAGCTGCTGTAAAAAATAACATATAATTTGTTGCATATCACTTTTTGAAGAGTAAAATTCTCTTTTTAAGAGAATTTCATGCTAGGAATGGCCCAGGAGTAAACTATATTTAATTCTTGCAATATGAGGTGGCAGGAGAAAAAGAGAAAGACTGTTCCAAGTACATTGAAATTGAAGCAGCTGATGGGGTATTATTAGGAGTAAAAATGCTTTGTGAATGTCTAGAATTTATGTTCAGATCTGTATCTGAAAAGCATTCCTATAACCTTTGGAATCACTGAGTAACCTCTTAGTTTCTTACTGCTGTCTTGTTACTTGCTGGCTTTCACAGGCTATTGAAAAGAAACCACAGAGTTACAAGAAAATGAGCAGTGTATGTTAAGGGAAAACGCTTGAGCTTTACCACTTGGGAAGGAAATTAAGTGGTTAGTGATTTGCATAATGTGGGCAGCACCTTCTACAACATCCTTTATCAGAACCAAAATGACTAATGTCAGACCACAGAGTCCTTTTGAAACCGTGGGGCTGTTTCATGTTCTCTCTGAACCTCTGCGTGCTGCACAGCACCACTGTGTCCTGTTATAAGTTTTCATTTTGCACAATGTAGACCTTTTTAATATTTATCAGCATGCTGCCTCTAACTTGATACATTTGTACTGCACAGAAATTGATTTTCAAGAAATGTGTTTTGGATTTTTCGCACGCTTATGGGGTTTGAGAAATGCATATTTGCATAGAAATAATCTTTAGTGAGCTAAATTTTAGAGTATGTCAAATTTATAAATATCACTAGTGTAAAGACATATTTTTAGAAATAGATTTCTGGCACAGTTTATTTCAATTCCATTTTTCACATTTGTGTCACCAGTATAGCTTTGGCTGGGTATTTTCTAATGCATTTATTTTCGGCATTCATGTTTTAGAGATTAAACTTTTCCGTTGTCTTGCTCAGGCAGCACAGCCTGAAAATGAAACAAAGCAAGTGAGGTGCTTTGTTTAAAAAAACATCCATTTGGTTTGAGACATGTGGCCAGGAAAACTCAGTTCTCTCCTTTTTCTTCTCTCAATTCCAAACCGAACCATATTACTCGATTTTTCTGTTACTTTGTCCCTTTACTGAAAAAGGAAGTTCTCTATTTTTGAACCTCCTGTGCATCTCTAAGGCACATTAAGTTTCCTGTGGCTGTTGCATTTCAGAGTAGCTGCTCTGGCTCTGCTGTTGCCTTATACCAATGAAAAAATACAGATGCCTCATGCACAATCATAAACAAGTGATAAATTGAATTTGTTTGTTGGTAGAGACTCCAGAGTTCTATCTAAACAAGAACAATATATACTTTAAACACAAGTAGTAATATATGTGTGTGTGGAACTGCAGAATATGCTCTAAACTCTTCAGGCTGGGATTACATTTCCACAGCACTGAAAGGATGTTGGAAATTTAGACTCCAGCTCCAGATTCCCACCCTAGAAATGGGAACACAAACTGTCTTGCATCCCCTCAGTTTTGGAGGGTCCTCTGCAGCAAGGCAACACCATTGTTCTTATCTGTTTGGTGTCAGGGGACACATAACTCCTTCTTCCTATTGCCCGAAGTAAGAAATTAGGCTCAAGGAATAATAAACAAGCCTGGTTTCTGTGGAGTTGAATGGAAAGATACACTTATCCCAGAAATAAATATCAGCTGAGGCCTCAGAGCACTCTGTGGGCTTGTTGATGTAACAGCTTAACTTGGTTTTGGGTAGATGTGTTCCAGGGAAAAGCCCATCTCCAAGTTATTGCAGTGTTCTTAAATTTTGCTCTAAGTCTCATTATACCACCTGCAATTTTAGTCTCTGCAGTGTAAATGCATTTAATTGTGGTACCTTTACAGAATTTCTGCAGCTGCTTCCTGTTCCAAATACCATCCCTAATCTTTGTATATACATAACACTGGCTGAATTACTTGAGGCCAGTTTTCCACTCCCTCTGAAAATGAGCCACTGGTGTAGAATTCATGAGGCTCCTGCTAACCAAATGCCTCTGTGTACTGGCAAAGGTTTTGCTGCATTCACTGGTGTAAGTTTCCATGTGCATTTTCAGGTGCTGCTCGTGCCCTAACATCAGGGAAGGTGCTTGGCCCCTTCCCAGGCACTCACCACAAAAAACCAAGGTACCACAGAGGGGCATTTCCCAGTGGCAGTCATTCAGCTTTGGACTTTCTCTTCTTCACTGTTGAAATGTATAAGGAATGATACGTGTGGTCTTAGGGTTTGTAGAAGTGTTACTTGAGAAAAAAATATGTACATCTTCTTTTTGCACATATAAATATATAAATACAATGTAATAGCCTGTTCCCTTCTTTATGTGTGTTAGAGGATTTGAGGCATTGGAGTACTTGAAGAATTACATTTGTTAATATGTGGAAAAAGGAGGGAGAAGGAGGTCAGGGCATCAGGGTTGTGTGTGGCTGTGTTTAGGAACAAATTCTCAGTGTCACATATGGGACAAATTTCTCTCTGCTGGCAACATCCACTAAGAAATATTGGTGCTGTCCTGATTAGAAATAAACCAAAACAAAATACAGTACAATACTCAAGGGATTTTTATTTTTCATTGGACTATATCAAAAGTGAGAAGAATTTAGGAAACCCAGTGTAAAATGGTCAAGGTGAAGGAATTTTTCTATGAAATTCTGTTTGACTGGTTGAAATAGCTTAAACACTATTGACCATTCTCCCACCAGCTCAGTGATGTGTGGCATTTTGAATCATCCATTTTCTATGAAGACTACCTGGGGTTAGCATATCATTACTTGATAACAGAGTTTCAATTCTAACCCACTGGCTGCACTGAGCTTTAAGCTGGATGCACTTACTTGCAGGCTCATCCAACCCTACATAATTGTCTGTACATTTATTTTATTGTCAACTCAGAAACAAGCTGAAGAAACTAACTGTTTGCTTTAGAACACATTAACTTCTTTATCACATTAATACTGACTCATATCTTATTTCCCAGTTGCAGTAACAAAACCATTCAAATATTTCCCTCACAGGACAATATCTTTAATAGCTTCTGTGTGTTTCCTATTTTTGGCTGTTTCTGTATAAACAGACTAATCTAATAGCATGCTGAACCATCTATACTTGGCAGAAATTCAGCAACTCACTCATTTCTATGGCAAGCTGGGATGCCAAGGGAAAAAAAAAATCCTCACTTTTATTGCACCAAGATCTTTCTTAAAGCTGTCTTTTATAAGTGTAATGTGGCTATCACTTGGGTTACTGCAGCACCTTGACTGAAGAAACCCCAACTTTTATTGCAGTGCAGGATAACCCAAATAGGAGGGCATTATTCCCTTCACAATGTCCACAGGAATCCATTTACCTAAATATATTCAGTATCTCTCATGTGCACTGCTTTAAATGGTGGTAAAGCACACACTTTAAAATTTTGTTGAGAGCCAATTGGGAAGGCTGGGGAGACAATCTGGAAGTTGCTGGAAAATGCTTTTATGCAGTCATCCTGCTTGGGGTGTTCAGCCATCTGTGGCAAAGTAAATTTTGTTGTCCCTCCATGGTGATGAGAAGCTGTGCTCTGAAGCCACTCAAGACGTGTCCCCCATCTATTCTGTGGCTCTGATCCCAGTGTCCCCCCACGGCCTATGTGGATGAATGGGTGAAATGCCTGGTTCTGTTTCTGGCTGTGCTCTGTGCCTCAGGATGTGCAGTTTGATGTACATTTATTTTGGGGCAGCGCTATCTCAGGTGGTCTCAGGCTCCTGCTTCCCCGAGCGTCCCTCCTCATTAAAGTCAGCACTTTTCCATGGTTTATATTTCAGTCAGATTGGTTTCCTGATCCAGTTCATTGCGTGCTCAGATAAATTCTTGCACCAGCAAAAAGAAGGCAGAAAGAAGTACGCAAAGGCAGGGAGTATTTAATGCAAAAAATTTAATTTAATTTAAAAGCTTTGGGTGTAGACAAATGCTCAGCCATGGTTTGGTGTCTCTGCATTCAAAGCAGGAAAAGAGCATCCTCCAGTTCCTACCAATGGTGGGTTGGTATTTGTGATAAATATTTGAGCTATTGATGAATGTAGCTATAAAAATGCAAATTGTGATGGCTTTCTTATTGTTTTACAGTGTATCAGCTGCAAAGCCTCTTAGAGTGAAGGAGTTTATTTTATTTTGGGCATTTATTGATACTTACAGATTTATTTATGTAATTGACATTTTAATGTCCCTATCCTTGTAACATTTGGGTGTAAGGAGTTTATTGAAACCATCCAGATCTGAAATCAATGCATCTCTAATACAGGGAGGCTCGTTACCTGCATTGGCCCAGCTGTACAAAAATAGCTCACTATTGGACTCTACTCAAATGCACAGTGGTAATGCCTTACTTTAAACCAGAGAAATATTGAAGTCTCTTAGGCTTTCCATTTCCTTGCTTGTTTTTTTAAACTGTATTTTTAACATTATTTTTGCTATGGTAGGCCAAGTTCATCCCTAATATAACTGTATTGAAATCAGTGGGGAGACTTGTAATTTTAAGAATAAGAGACAGTAAAGTGCTTTGCTGGATCAGGGCCTAAAAGGATTAGTGCTGTGGAATGCTTATGGTGACCATAGAGGTAACTGTATGAATAAAAGTAATTTTAATTGCACTGGAGCAGTTGGGGAATTTTATTCCACCTCTCAATAAAAGAAATAAAATACAGAATAGACTCCCACTGTCAGGCAGAGAATCCTATAGAACATTTCACATGGCTTTGCAAATATTGAAACAGTACAAAAAATTCAAAAATCTGAGATATAAACTCCCTAGCTTTTGTTTTGTGGCTTGTGCACATTTTAAAGCAGATATTTGGGACACAAATTATAAGACCAATAGGGAGTATTGATTTTAAAGTATAACTATAGTGGCTTTGAGCCCATTCTATGTTTTTCATTAAGGCACCAATAGGAGATTTTTTCCCAGAGAACTGAAGCTAGCTGATAATTTTTTATTGCATTCTGTGAAGGAAAATGATGAACAGACAGAGATGATTTCTGTATTCAGCCTGTTCCTGATTCTCCAGGAAAACTTGGCATCAGGTGAAACATCTGGTGGAATACAAGCTCTTCCCTTCCAGGTGCACCAAAGGTGGAGTTGGGACTAGCACTTTTTCCACTAGGATGGATTTGATGGTCTCCAGAGTTGTGTGTGTAAATCCTTAATCTCCAGTAATTAGTAAAGGTACCTCAATGTTAGAAAGAAGGGGAAAAAACACAGCTAAATTCATCACAGAGGGTCAGGACATCTTAGAGGGACCCAGGTGCAGGAAGAGCTTCACTGGTCTTGGCCTGGAAAGCAGCAACCTGAGGCAGAATTGCATGTAATGGAACATTCCTTCCATCAATCTGTGCAACCATTGAGAAATGCAAGACCATTTATTGTTATGGGTTTGTTTTTTATTTTTTCCCCGTTTGGTTGCAAAGTATTCCAGTTACTGCTTGAACTAAGTGAATGACTCTACAGATTGTGCAGTCTGCTCCAGAATGTGGACTTGATAGGTCATTTCATAATTTTTAGAGTTAGTGAGTGCTTGATTGGGGACTGTAAATGACATAATGGCTTACTGGTGCAAGAGCACTTCTCTGGGTTTGGATCCTGCTGAAAGCCATGGGCATGCGGCATAGAGGAACAGTGCCAGGTTCTGTTCCTGACTCTACCAGGCATCCTTTGTGTGGCAAGGTTTTAGCTCAGGTGCTTTAGTTAAACTCAAGTGAGCTAATTGAGTTTTGCCATGTAAAATTCCCCCTGTGCTTTAGAGCAGATAGGCTCAGCTGTAATCAACTATTGTACAGGGCTGTGGTTAATGCTGAGATTCACTGAGAGAGGAAAACAGGCTCACTGTCCAAAGCAGAGAGTTATTTGTTAATCCTCTCCTTTTGTAGCCATACAGTAATTCGTGAGTATAAAAACGTGCCTGTGCTCGTTTCTAGGAAAAACATTCCTGAGAATGGATGTTCAGCGCAGGTGCTGGAAATGAGGATTTCACTGTAGGGGCTGGGCCCTTGCCTGTGGGTGTGTGCTGCAAAGGGCTGGGAGCTGACACACGCACACACACACACACCGTGGTTTTCTGATGTGTCAGCAGCGCTAAGATGTTGCATTTTGCCTGCAATAACAACTTTGAAGGTGATCATCAAGCGTTCAGTGGAATGTGTACTCTTCTTTCTAGCATCACTTTACTCGATGATAAAAATCGGAGTTTATATTCACACAGAGATTTGGGCACTTCTTCAGGTTCTTTCTGAGCCTTGTATGTGGCTGTTTGCTGTGGCCCTGAGGTCAGGCAGTACTTTCCCTCTTTCTTTTTTTATTTCCCTTTTCTTTTTTTTTTTTTTTTTTTTCTTGACTGTGAGTTGAGGTCTGAACATTGCTGTTTTTTGAGCCTCAGATAAGATCAATTTTCCAATTGTGTAATACAGTACCTGGCTTTTCTGAATGGCACTGTTAATTGTCATTGACTATAATAGAATATGAATAGCACAGCCACTTGACACCAACTTAATGGTTCTGACTTTTCAATGGTGCCAAGAGTGTAAGGCTAGAGGGGAAAAAGGGTCAGAGGAGAGATAAGAGCTTCCGATTCCACTGAAAAAGATTAAAGCTTCTGTGTCGTTCAAGTGGTACTTGTGAGGGTCACTATTTCTGCGAAGTCACCTTTAAACTGGAAGTGATTGAGAAATTTCTAATACAAAAGATCCCTTGGAACAGCTCCACCCCCCCTGCTCCACGAGGTTTTTTCATGTTAAAAGGCAAAGGGAAAGATGCAGGTCTGGGATGGCTCAAGGAGAAATGTGGGCAGGGATATTGTGGATGACACAACCTGTCCTGAGAGCAGCATTGCTAACTCTGTTAGCCCTGAGGAAGAATCACTCTTGTTTACTGCTGCTTTGTCCAGCTGGGAGCTCTGGGAAATTTTGTGATTCACTTTAGTACCTCTTTTAAGAAAAGCTTACTGTCCTTAAATACACAGCTGTCGCTGCCCTCTGGGAATTTGATCATACACAAGATTACCTGCCTAATCTGATCACAGCAGTTCTCACACTCTGGGCTGTGAGGAGCAGAGGCCAGGAGCAGAAAGATGTTTTACTTCTCTTCTTTTCTGGAACTGTCATTTTCAATGCATTAAGAACCTGTGATTACTTGTATGGGATGCTAGATTATGATTTTTATATTGTGCTTATTTTTAAATAGAATTTTTCAGGGGTTTCAGAACATCTAGTAGCTAAATGAGAGGAGTAACTGCTGTGTGGAAATCTGGGAGAGATACCTGGTGTGCAGATGGAGATGTGCTCTGAGTTGTGTGCGGGATGTTTTGAATGTGGGGCAGGCAGGCTGCTTCAAAGAGTAAATTTGGATTACATATTAGGGAGAAATTCTTTGCTGTGAGGATGGGAAGGCCCTGGCAGAGGTCACCCAGAGAAGCTGTGGCTGCCCCATCCCTGGAAGTGTCCAAGGCCAGGTTGGATGGGGCTTGGAGCAGCCTGGGATGGTGGAAGGTTTCCCTGCCCATGGCAGAGGTTGGAGCTGGATGAGCTTTAAGGACCCTTTGAACCCAAACCATTCTCTGATTTCATGATTCAGGGACTCAGCCCTCAGCACAAGGTGCTGGATGGTCAATCCATGCAGTCTGAGTCAGCCAAAACATGTCAGACTTGTGTTGAATTTGTTCAGATGACACCACAAAACAGAAACAGGAGTAATTTATTTATTTGTTTGTGTTCTGATGTTGAGAGAATCCCATTAATGTGCAAGAGACTGACTCAGCAGAGTAATAAAATACTGGCAATGTTATGGTTTCAGCTGTTTCTAAAGGAAGAATTCAAAAAATCAGGCTAGATAAGAAGCATGAAGAACCTCTGTGAGACCATTCATGTAAATACCTGACATGAAAAAAGTGAACCTAGAATTTAAATAATAACTAAAAGGATATTAGAAGGAGGGAACAGTCTCATTATCTTAATATCCAAAAGGACTAGTATAAAAAAATCTTCAGTTTTCTCGAATCTGAGTTGGGCAAACTCTGCCAATTTACACAAGTTAAAAATATTAAAGAATTGCCTTCTGAGTGGTATGTGTCAGTGGGTATTTCACTGTTGTAAGGATTTAGGGGGGGGTGGAGTTGTTTTTGATGTTTTATCACTGAGACTGTTGTTTGGGAACAAAGCTTCCAGAAATGGTTGTCAGGGAAAGTTTCTTTATTCTGCCTGATCTAAGTTTTCCCAGTAGATTTCTGTTTAAAAAGAATAAACAACAACAACAAAAAAAAATGCAAAAGAGTAGAAGTGAGAATTAGATATAAATATGACACTAAACTATATCTTTTAATACAAAAGAACTCTTTTTTAATTAGAAGCTTGGAAGGACATATCCTTTAATTGCTGCACTTGTAGTTTCTGGGCCATCAATATCCTTGCTTCTTTCATTAATAAACTGGCAAGTCAAGTAGGAAAGCTGCAGGAGTATAATTTTTTCCCTTAAGCTCTACTTAATCAACAGCAGACTTGATCAAACAGAAAAAAGAAAATGTAAATCAGTTGCATTAATTCTGCTGGCAGTAAATAGTAGGAAGAAAGCTAAACATGAAAGAATGCTCATTTTGCAGCTGATATCTGGGGTAGGATTGAATGGGAGAAATAGGTAGTTAAACAGCTCTTTAGATTGTGAGTGACTGGGGGAATACTGGGGTTTATGTATGGATTAGCACAGTGATAGACCCTGAGTAGCAGAAGACGATGACTAATTACCTGACAGAGCAGCACTCCAAGAGCCTTGGTCATTGAAATTAATTTCTGTTTTCAGGACTGGCAGAAAGCAGCTGCAGAATTTCAGTTCAATACTCAAATTAACTAGGAGTCTAAATTATTTCTTTGCACATACGGTATTAGAGGAGTGGGTTACTAAATTGATCTTGATTTTACACACTGAGGCAAGAATTATTCCACCTTTTCATCTGGAGTCCATGTCCCCTGAAATGGGGGAATAAAACCTGTGCTGTAATAAACTGCTTGTCACTGATGTGAACTCTGTCAGATAGTTAACATCTTCACATTTCCTGCAATCCCAGGTGAAGGAATTATAAAATAAAGTCTTCTGGGCTGAAAGAAGATTTTACTACCTGCTCTGCTGAGTAAAACACACTGACTTGAACTTAGATGAATTCCTGGTTTGGATAGGATGATGCCCAGGAATTTGTTTGTTTTACAGTGTGTATCTTCTTGACAATCTGGTAAATTTGTAACTTCACTGACTGGTGAAAGAGGTGGGAAAGCTGTCAGTAGGTTATTATTGATGAACTTGTAATAGTTTGAGGCGTGGCAACAGAAAAAAAGAAAAGCCAACTGCATAAAACCTGCAGAATCAACCTTGTAAGAGAAACCTGCATGCACTAAAGTGAAGACATATAGCCCACGATTCTAAAATGTAGGAATTCTGCCAGATTTCCACGTTGGTAGTTGACTCATTACATCCAGGCGCATTTCTCCTTTTGCCAGTAGCAAAACTCCCAGAGCCTTTTGTCTGTTTAAATGTTCCTCATGTTTTAATTTATTTATTCAGCAAAAATAAATTTGAAATGTTTATAAAGTAAATAAATACGAGAGGGAGGAAAAGACAAGAGTATGAAAAATGGAATAAATATTTGATATTCAAGAGTAAATTTTATTTCAATGGAAAATGAGCCAGGAGGGGTGTGTGAAAGCCATTTTTCAGCACTTGTGCCCCACAGTGCTCTTGCTGAATAAATTATGTTACTTCCTGCTCTTTCCTGTGTGCTGCCTCTCAACAGACACTTCTGGGCAGGAGGATTACCACATAAAACCAGGAGCTTTTATCTTACTGGGTTTTAGTCCTGTGTGGAATCACTGTGGTAACTGGTCACCTTAGTAACTAAACTGTGTTTTATTTCCTTTGGTGATGCTAAGGCAACACAGCTATGGAAGAATGGGTCAGATTCTATTCTAGCTCCATACTGAATTTGTAGAGCTAGTTAGAAAAGCAAAAACAAAACCAGAGAACATTCTTTTAGTCAGACACTGAGCAAACTTGATCAGGAGGTCAGTGAGACACAATGGACTGAGAAATGTGCTCTGGTATTTGAGTGATATTTCACAGTATAGTGGTGGTAATAATTATGAAGTTATTTACAATAATTTATTTGTATTGTCAAAAATAAGAAATCCACAAAACCAATTTTGTTAAACTGAAAGTTAAAATTTATTTATTCTAGTCTCCAGTACATATCGTAATCATGTCAAAGTTTTATTCCTTCCCTAGTAATTTCTTTCATCATCCTTTTCCTCTTCAGCTCTATTGTCCAGGTATTATTTTATCACTATATATACTGTCTGTGTTCTATTTTTGCATTAATTAAAAGACCTGGTAGGTTTTTTTTTTGCATACCAAAAAGAACTAAAAGAATCACTAGAGAATGACACATTATCTTAGATATATTGTTTTCCTGTTCATCTTGTTGATGGAGACATACTTCCATGTCTATGTTGGTATACCAAGAATCTTGAATTAAATTTCATTTAGGCAATTGATTTGAGCCATCTTTGCATAGAGATGTAGGTGTCATTTATGCTTTTATATACTGGAAAATTAATATTCCTCATATCAATGCCAAGATTCTACCACGATTGCCATTAAGCAACCACTAATATGAATTCTTTTGCACTGCCATTATAGCAGATAATACTAATGATGTGTTTTTGTCTTTGATGTGGATAACACATAGTCCTGAGACCGTACTAGACTGAGAACTACAATATTTCAGATGTATATTGGTGAGCTAAGGTTTTTTTTTCTCTTATTTCAGCCTGCAGTAGAAGGCATCATTAATGATAGAGCAGATACTGGTGTGTGAAGGTCACATCTACGAGTCTGTTGTCTACAAAAGTGAAAATAGGGTCAGCTCTGAGAGTGGCTTTGAGAGTAGAAACACAGGTGCATTGAACATCTCTCAAATGGAACTCAGTCAGTCTGTTTTCAGAATGATTTCTGCCAAAAGCAGGATTTGAAAAGCCCAATTTATCTTTGTCGGTCACCTGAACTTCCATTCTTCAAGTGTATATCACTCTCTATTAAAATACTGATACATCACTTCTTACATAAGATTTCTGTGTTGAAGAGGATAACGTAAGATATATAGGTTCAGGATGTAACTTTGCTTGCAGGAATCATGGAAAAAAATGTGTATATAAATGGGAGAATTTTAAGAAATTGTGAGAAAAAAAAAAGATAAATATGAATTCCTTACTTCTAAGAAAAAATGATAATGTTCTGTCCTTCTTGTCCACCATGGAGTCTCTTCCTTATACTTTGTGCTAATTAAGCATCTCAAAACTCCTGTGGAAATTTTTTTAGTTTGTGAAATATTTTCTTCTCAGCACAAGGCAATTGCCATGGCCAGGACCCTCTGGTGGTCTTGCAGGGGTAGGGAAGTGAAAAAGCTTCTGCTCATTGTGGCAGCTGACCCAACAAGGAGCCCTGGTGAGCAATTAGAGTCTCATGACCATGTACTGTAAGTTGTTTAATTGTCTTTTGCTCAGAGTTAAACAAACTGGAAGCTTCAGATGGCAGGGCACTGCCATTTTTCAAGTGCAATTGCAGAAACAGGAAATCTATAAAGAGGGCACATATTTCATACGTTTTCTCCACTTGCTGCTGAGACCATTATTAATGCTGCAATTTAAAAATAAAAGATACAGAACATTAGAGTTCTGAAGGAAGTCTCGTTTTTGTGAGTTAGATTAATTCTTCTCATTGATAAAGTCTTGAATACCATAGAAAATTACAGAGGAATTTTCAGCCTCAAAAGCCAAACCTGCTTTGCTCTTTGCCACAGCAGAAGCATTTGGGGGAAAGAAACTGGGATGGCTGGCATGTGTTTAACTTAAACAGCACCTTAAACCTGCTAAATAAAATAACTTTGGGCCAGATCCTGTCCTGGTGAGTGTTTTGGTGGACTTGCTTGTGGTTGGGATATTTAATCTCCCCTAGGACCCAAATGATTAGCATATCATGTCATAGGGACGTATTTATTGGAATGGAAATGTTCTTGGGAGGTTTGTGTTCACAGGTTTAAATCAGAGCTAAGTGAAGAGTTTTAGGTCCTTATTCACAGTAAATTTTATGTTGGTGAAAGGTTATGGAATGGGTTTATGTACCATGTCTACTTGCTCTCACAAATCTCAGGAGAGATATGGACTCTGAACTTGTTGTGAATGTTCTGGTGTTTTTTTTTTTTTGTAGTTGTTTTGTGATTTTTGGTTTTTTTGTTGTTTGGTTTGGTTTTTTGTTTTGTTTTGTTTTGGTGGGGATCAAGGGAGAATTTCCTGACATGCCAGTTTTAATTCTCCTTTATGTGCTCCTTTATGCCACACATGCCCAATATAATCTCCTGTAACAACTGGAGCTCCAGGATGAACAGTTAGTTCATGGGTCTCAGGTAGAAGCTTCTTTCTTCATACCTGTGTCTGGTGGGAGTTGAGTTATCAATACCATTGGGCATGTAATTACCTCACTGCTTGCAAATTAGTGATACCATTACTGGGGATCCTGGTTTTGGAAAGGAGCTTCTTCACTGTCCCCCTGAGCAATCTCTTGGGCTGTAAAGCTGTTTCTTGTGACTGCACAGGAGTGTCAGTGCCACAGCCCTGTCCCTGCTGGCCTCCTCACCTGTAAAGAGGAGAGAGGAGCAATAGTGAGAGGTATCTTTAGCCAAACAGTGAATGTACACCCAAGGAAATGTTTGAAACAGGCACAGAACCAAATCTGTCATCATCCCAATATGAGGTGATTTATGCACTCTGTTATTTATGTCCTGATTTAGTGTGTTATGTCATTTGGTAAATGCAGGACAAGGGTTTCCTGGAGAAAAAGAATAAATGTGGATACAATGTACTGTAATGTTCCTGCGCTGTAAGCTGTTCTTAGGTTTTGAATGAGTGGATAACATTGCTGAGTGGGCAGGGAACACAAGAACACAAACATTTCTTTCTCAGTTTTCCTATTTAGTCCATACATAGAATAGAGACAGAATGAGATGAATGAGGTTGTGTGCAGGGTGGTGTCAGTGTAAGCCAGAAATAACCAGCACAGTTATTGCTTGCTCCAGATCTGATGGGTTCATCCCAGCAGACCCAAGTTATGGATACCTGTCTGCACCTTTATACACATGAATGACCTTTTGAAGTACATAAAATTCAGTGAACTGTGGGGGTCCTTCCCCAAACCCTTAGGCCCTCACACACAGTTCTGCAGAATTTTAGTCACTGTGCAAATGCAATAAAGTGCTTTTGTCAGTTTTGTTGACAATGCCTAATGATAAAACATTTTAAGACCGCAAAGTAATAAACTAAGTGGTGTCTTCATGTAAACACGTGCATAAATGCTCTTCTGAGGAGGGGACAAGAGTCATCATTTTGTGGCAGGTAAAAGAAGTTTCTGTAATTAATGAACTTTTATTGGTATTAAAGTGATTGTTTAAAGTGTGGATAACAAATCTTGTATGCAAATGCATACAGTGCCAGAAGTAACAGGAGCTAAACCAAGCAGAATATGACATAAAAAAATATCGTTATAGTAATCTGGTTCCCCTTATATTTTCTCAAAGTTCATTCATTTTTCAGGTTTGTTATTAGAATTGCATTTATGGTAAACTTGACTGCTGTTTGCAGTTAAAGTTAAATAGAATGTTTTGGTTTCTATGAAGCAGATATACTAAAGTTGGCTTGATAAACCCCCATTGGTATCTTCAGGGAACAAGTAGATTAAACAAGTAATTATACCATAAGGCTTTTAGAAGTTAGTAGATTTAAATACATTGTATGAATCTCATCTTAATGTAGCCTTTTGTCTATAGTGCTTCCTGCCAAAAAAACCTCCTGACAGGAAATAAACATTAAAATAATCTTTAATCCCTTGTCTGGTCTATTACCATTAACAATTGATGCACTTTAATTTTGTGGGATTTTAACTACAAAATGGAATGGCTAAGTAGTGATAATTGGGTTTGGAATTATACGGTCATTTATATCAACAGAAATGCAAGTGGCTGGGAGGGTGATTAATTATTTAACATTTCCTGGCTGTAGTTCCTATTATAGAATTTTCTGATATATTCTGCTGTGAACAATTATCACCAAATGAGGATAAACAAATCTGTGATGTGAAGTCCTATTTATAAATTAAACTATATTTAGAAAATGTCTATTTCATTTGCATTTTCCCTTTCTGCTTGACAGTACTGTTGCAATCAGCTTGTTTTCAAGATTTTCTGCCCTTTTGCTAATTCTTCAGGTTCACACCCCAGATTTTGTGCAAGAAAGCCAGAGCTTCAGACATCCTTAAAATAATTCCCATTCCAAATAAAGATGCAGTTTATGCAGTCATGGTAATGTCTGCATGTTCTGTTCCCCTTTCATTCCCTACTAATAGAATTGGGGCATGCCAAGGTATTAGAATTTAATCCTGCGCTGGCATCAGGCTACATGATTTAATATGTCTAATTCATGAAGATTTGGGGGAAAAACACTGGTGCTTCCCTTTTTAAGTAGGGTTCTTTGGCATTTGAAGTCTCATCCTTGGGAGCTTTCTCTCAGGGAGTTCCCATTTCACATTCAGCCTGACTGTTGCTTTGGTGCATTATGTTCATGTGTCCTTGTTGAAACAGATACAAGCACAATTTGCAATTTGTTTTTCTTTTACTTTCTTACAATATGTTTGCTAAAAAAAAAAAAAATCATGTGCATGCTTCTTATCTGACAACAGAACAGAAAGTAATTCTAATTATTACTTTCCAAGCCATTTTTCCTGACAGTTACACTGAAAATTTCCCCATCCCTAATTTCCATTAAATACCCCCAAATGAGTACAACCACTAGTCTGAAAATGATTGCTAGGAGCACCTGAGTTTGTTCTCCAGGCAGAACTCCTAACAATCATCCCTGGCAGCCTTACCCAGAAAACAAAATCTGGTTTACATGCTTATATATCAACAAAGAAGGAACAACAAGATGATGATAATTATTGCTAGTGCAGTGCCTAGATTGTTAGTCACAGATAAGGACCCAGCCATATTAATAAATATGCAAAATCAACCAAAAAAGATTGTTCCATGTCCGTGCTGTTTAAAATTTAAGTGTTAATCAAAAGTCAGAGATACAGATAGATAAAAAGAACAAGCGTATAATGAGATAATATTAATCAATATGGTAGGCCCTGGTTTTAGGCATGATATTTTTCTGATCCCAAAGAAAAGATTAGATACCAATGAAAAGGAGATTTTTAATGTGGATTATGAAGAAAGATAATGAGATAATATTGCAAGTGCTTGCGGGCAGATCTGTAAGCAGAATAAAAGAAAGCATGAAAATGCTTGTTTGAAAATTTAGGAAGTCATCAATGAAAATGACTATCTTGAAGTCAATCTAGGGTGAGTGTAGACATGTTGATAGTTAATCAGGATAAGCTGGATTAAACTGAAGAGTTCTCTATAGAGAGACTACAGTATTAGAGGAAGAAAGGATGAATTTCTTGTGGAAAAGCAAGTTTTCTTGCAAAGATGCTCAGCATAATGCCTGTAGGGGCAGAGAGAAAATGGGTGAGGTAATTGTAGGTTGGACCTTCTTTTGTGTGTGTTGGGTAAAAGCTTTACAGTTAAAAAACTGCCAAAAACTTGGCATCAAAGCAGGCAGAAATACATAAGAATAGAAATCTAGAAATAGTGCATGCATGAGAAGTAAGTTCTGATGGGGTGTCAGTGGTGGCCACTCCAGAGGTCTGGTGGGTAACACTGAAGGAATTTACAGAAGGGGAGTTGACCAAACACATTTTTAGAGAGACAGATTGTAGAAACAAGCCAAAGAACTTAATTCCAAAATGAACAAGCAAGAATGTCTTCCAAAGCAGGATGCAGGGATCTTTCCCTTGTTCTTTGCACAGCACCCATGCAGCCAAAGTTCATGATCCCCATCCTGAAGTGCTTGGTGGCCTGGAAATTAGGAGAAAGTATTTTGGGAGAGGCTGTCCTGGCTGGTTGAGCTGGTTTTCAGTGTGAGAAGTCCTAGTGTCAGTAATGTCAGCAAGGGACAGAATGTTTTGGCCCCCTGACTGTCCTGAGGATGAGTCACTAATGATCAAAACTCTCAGTTCGGCCTCCACCACCTCAGCTGCAGGGCCAAGGCACAACATGGCCTTCATTAAAGGCCTTCCTCCTGCCCTTAATTAAAGAAGGATTTACTGTGCATCAGCCCAGTAGATCTCCAGCAGCCTGACGTGTGTGTGATGTGCTGCACAGGATGGGCAGCCAGGTAATGTGATGAAGTTTTGGGGTGTAGGACATCAGCTGAGATGGGCAGGAGCCCGGTGCAGATACAGCAAAATGCAGAGTTCAGCTGAAAGATGAGGGACGGGGCTTAGTGGGGCTGTGGGAGCTGGTGACTCAATGTACAGGGCTCTGAGAGAGCCCCAGCATTAACACATTCTTTGTTCATGCCAGAAATAGATGTGCTCGTCAGCCTTTAGGAATTTAACCTAACTCAATAGCAAAGTGTTCCATGTTCACAAATGTTGGATTTGATTTTATTTTAACACATTGGTCAGGTTTCACACTCAGCTTTCCCATGTTTTATGTTACAGTGTGGGCCTTGAGCTCCATCTAAGTTTTTGCCATAAACTAAAGAAGGAAGGTTTATTAGATAAACTGTGTAAAATCATAGGCTTTATTCTTTAGGCACACAGCACAAGAATAATGCAATGGTGCCTGTGCACTGCTGGGTTTGTGTCATTGTCAAAGTCTTGGTCTTAGCCAGTGGAGACAATTTGAGACTTTATTCATCCACACACATCCAGTATTTATCAGGTGGTAGTCCATTAGTTAATGTGTCAAACTTAGCACTAGGGGAGGAAGTGGCAGTGTATAGCACATTAACATGTTTTTCTAGTTCACACTGATCTAAATGACCTGAAATCTAATTGTGTGGATTGCTTATATCTTTTAGCACTTACTGCCATTTAGCAACTGCTACACTTTCTAGAAATATATCCAGGTATACATAAATCCAGTTCAGGGTAACCTTTTACTTCAGAAGATTAAAGTATGTTAACACTGCATGTAACTAATTAGAACATATAGCAAGTGAAGTGTATTTTACATTTTCAAATGAAATTTCTTTCAGCATATGCTAATACATATTAGGACATCTGTTTATATTTTCCTTCAGTCTCTTTTTTAACTGCATCTTATTTAAAATACTGTTGTCAGCTGAAATAGTATAGCCTTAAACAATACTACTTGTATATGTAGTTGTGAACTCAGATGTCTGCTTTTGAGATGTCTTTCTGCATAAGCAGATTTTTGTTTTGTTTTGTGTAAGTGAAAGATGTATAAAAAGTTGTTTTGCTTCGTTTAAATTGGAGCAGGGATGAAAAAGGCAGAAAGAAGTTAGTAGGATAAAATGTGATGCTATCCCCACTAGGTAAAGTTGTCCAATTATGCCTGGTGTCAGAACTTTTCAGCATTTGAATGGCTGGGAGGGGATACTAATTTCAACCTTAATGATCGCTGCTTTAGGAGTCAACATCACAACACTTCACTTATAATTTTAGCACATCTGTCAGCCTGTGCTAAAAAGGAGCCCTGGGCTAGTGGGTGACTGAAGATCCTTTTATCCCTAGAGAGGATTATGTATTCCCTTCAAGAGTGGGGAAATAAAAAGGTTATAAATACCTATTCACTGCGGCCCACATTTGCCCTGTTGACAAACAGTGACTTTCACATCCTCCTTTTACATTCTTAAGCACAAAAATAAATAAAAACTATGCAACTTCTCATTGTATAGCACTTAAGGAAGCAACCCATTTATAATGTCACATATTCTATAATACCATATAGTCCCTAAGCTGGACTTTTTTCATTTCAATAGATCACACTGATTTCCTGTATGACTTTATCTGCCTAATACAAAGTGGGATTGAACAGTTATTTGTCTGGATTTAGCCATTCCTTATCAAACATTTATGATTTAGCTGTTGCTACAACATCTTCTTGTAAGGTCTTTCTTATTTTTATCTTTTCAGGCAGGGTTTGAATGTGATAACAGGGCTGTAATAAATCTATCTCTTGGAAATGAAGCATATTTTGGGAAGCTGTGTGCTGTTGGCCAGGGGAGGGGGAGCTGGAGGGGCAGGACAGGATTGTTCCAGGGACACTGTGGGCACCTATTAGTGAAAATGATTGACTCTTTCTAGTGGAGGGTGTCAGTGCATTGAGATTGCAGCCTCCTGCCTGCATGGTAGGCTGCTGCTCTGGAGGTGAAAGACCCAACAGAAAAGGGAGTTTTGTCTAAGCAGGGCAAATTTAGAGAGCCATCGTGAGGCTGTAGGTTGAAGAAAAGTAGCACAAGTCATTGAAATGTTAGCAGGTTTGTGCATTCTCTGTTTATAGAAATAAAAAAGTAAGGTCTCAGTCTAAAGAAATGAAAAAGTAAGGTCTCAGTCTAATTATTTCTGTTTCAATTACTGTATTTTTTATCTAGAGAGGAAAAGAAAATATATAAATACTACTACTAATAATAATAATGACCAATTTAATTAAATGGGAATGGGATATGCGTGACAATAGAACCCTTTTTGTGTTGCAGCTTATTTTAAAGTTTAGTTTGAAAGAAAAAATCCTAGTAAACCTATCCATTGTGTACCCCAGGTGTCTTAATATTCCTAACCAGAGCATTTTGCCTGAGCGTTTTCCAAACAACCTCATCATACAGAAGTAATTTATTTTTCATTACATAATGCTTTTCATTCAATGATTTCAAAATGCTCTGCTAAGTGTGCTTTTTGAAGTGCCAAACTAAGTGTCATATAACCCTGGGGAGATGTCTGCTGGTTTTATTGTACCTATTTTGCAGACAGGTAAATTCAAACACAGACGGATTAGCAGACACCCTGTGAATGAGTAAAGCAGGGAAGACCGAAATACTAATTCCTGCCTGCTGAGAGCCAGCCCTAAGCACGTGCCCCTTTATTCAATGCTCAAGAAGTGTTCAGGCTGGGTGTAGGGGAAGAAAAGGAAAAAAAAACTTTGCAGAAGATATAAAAGTTAATAATTACATTGTAAAGGCTACTTATCTGGTAATGAACATTTAATACAGAGCCATAAATTTGCATGACACTTGGAAAGAAAATGTTCTTTTGTTTTTGTCTTCAATTCTCGAGTCTGTTTATAGTTAATTTTTCAACTTGCTTAACTGAGGCTGTGTTCTGTCTTGTCTCTTTTTTTGTCTCTTCACCAGTGCTTTCAGTGACCTCTCTGCAAGTTTCTTTATATAGAAACCTGCTATGCTGTCTTGAATGCACAAGGTCAATAATGATTACCCTCTAACTTTGAAGGGCATCCCCCTTCTCTGCTTGCAAAATGTATCAAGCCACAAAGTCCCTGCATCCCATAATTGTAATTTCTGTTATGAAATGCAGCATTAAGAAAGGTGTTTTTATTTCCCAAAGAGTAGAGCTTTAGTACATAAGTATGTTAAGCCTGGTTAAGTCAAGATATAATTTTTTTTTTCAATGCAGGAAAGTAGACCTGATAGTTTAATTTAAAACAAATCCACATGAATGGAAGCATTTTTTGAAATATATTTCAAAAGAAGTAAACATTCTGTTTTTTTTGAAAATGTGGATGGAAAGCTGCATTTCTGTTTTTTAATATCCAAATGATGCAATAAGATATGGTATTTATTTTTTATTTCTAGAGAACTGTATCATAATCTCTGCACACTCTAAAGGCTTCAGAGACTTTAGCATGATCTGTACAGGAAAGCTGCAGCTACTATGAACTGCAGAGGATTTATGTAATGAAATTATGCCTATTTTTTGGAACCAGTGGTCCTCTAATAATTATCAATAAACAAAGTCAGTGAAAAGAAACTACAGAAAGGTATCTAGTGATAACAAAAAATGCTTAAATTGAATTGATACTATAGCAGGCATTGACTGTCATCTCACAGCTTAATAGCTGCAGCCCTGGTTCAATACAATGAACTTGGGAAGGTTTCCTTAATGAAAGAGCTGATGTTTTCTGTTCAGTAGCAGCAATAGTTTAACTTTTTAAATTACCTGCTTTAAAAGTTTACATGCCACTAATTGCAGTACTATATAATAGGATTGGCTAATATCACAAAATGGGTTCTCAGACATAAATGTGAAATAATGAGTAATTTTAAAAATAACTTAATGCAAATATTTTACTTAACATTAATAGATACATGCACTGCAATTCTTTTTACCAACAAGTAATTTGGAGTTTTATTCAAGTATATTCTCAGAAAGCTGCTTATTTGCTTTTCAGTGTCTTTTCCATCTGTTTTGCATTTTCAGGATGCGCTGGCAAATATTATTTCCCCCACTCCCCCCATTATTGACAGAAAGCTCAGAAAAAGCCATGTAAGTTAGAAGAAATGTGCATCCATGTAAATATCTAAAC
The DNA here is from genome assembly GCF_028018845.1 of Melospiza georgiana. Taxonomy (NCBI): domain Eukaryota; kingdom Metazoa; phylum Chordata; class Aves; order Passeriformes; family Passerellidae; genus Melospiza; species Melospiza georgiana. The sequence goes on from NC_080443.1 coordinate 15,608,361, forward strand.
ATGTATAAATTAGCTTTAAAAATTGAATTCACTGAACACGAATAGTCACTTGAAGTGTAACTGGAATTGACTGTGTCATGTATCAGCCTAATAGCTGGAGCTCTGGTTCAATACAATGAACTTGGGAAGGTTTTCTTAATGAAAGAACTGACGTTTTCTGTGCAGTGGTTGCATTCATCAGACCACACAGTGTTCATTACACTACAAAGGACTGCCAATGTGAATTGTTAGCATCATCTATTAGGTAAACCGGATGGGGACAAAAGATAGCGGTGGAATGAGAGGCTCCAGCACCTCGGCAGGATGTGGAGTCCGACTGCTTTGATGACCTTTCACCGGTGCATTAGCATCTATTCACACAGGGATCCCGAGTTCATTCCCTGATTCTGCTAACCAAAACTGGCAAGGAGCCAGTGGTAGGTGCCTCCATCTCACTGGCTGATGATACAGACTGGCCCTATACTTTATAGGGCCACCTTCTTAATCTGCTTCGTTTAAATATCCTGGAGGTGATCAAAAAATGGCCACTCTAGCAATGCTAATTAAGGACTAAAACCCACCCTGGTTTGTGGCGCTAATTTGGAGAGGTCCATAGGCTGGGGTTGATTTCTTCAGAGAGATGAGCCCTGTGCCATTGGGAGATGGGAAAACCCAGACATGCTGATTGGCAAGGTTGGGGCTGGAAGGCCCATCGCTGACTCAGGAGCAGGCACATTCATTCAGTGGGGATTTGCATCCCCTCTGTCCCCTGCTTACCTAATAGGAGCATTGTTATGCTGTTTCATAGGGAGCTTAGTGACTGAAAAGGGAGATTTAATAGCAAAGATAAAAGTTTTGCTCCAATTCTCCCAACATTCAGTTATTAAGAAGCCAGTCTGCTCTGTGAGGCAGCTCACTACAAAGGCATTCCCAGTTCACAGACAGGGGCTGTGTTACAGCACATAACAGCTTTAATTCTTTCCCCTGCATGTTTAGAGTAGATGTGTTCCTATCATGCACTGTTTTTCCTCTCTCTTTCAGTGTTCAAGCTGAAGTTATGTGAGGGTTTACTAGCCTAAAAGTCCATTCCTCAAGGTCATTCCCCTAACCTTATTTCCCCACATGTTTAAATGTATTTATATAGATAGGTAAAATATGGTAGCTGCTGCCACATAACCTTGTTTCCCTTGCTGACATCTCCAGTGGATGGAATTGAATCTAAAGCTGTTATTTGGGATGGGGACATGGAATGTCAGTCCTGCTTTGAGCACAGGGGCAGTCAGTCCAGCAGGCAGAGGTGTCAGCTCTTTTACCTCACCTGCCACAGGCACCACCACTGCTGCCTGCCAGGCATGGCAGAGAAAAGCACCTAAGAGGTGCTGAAGTTGCAGTGAATTTTGTATCCAGCAAAAATTAGTAAAGAATTATTAAATTGCCTTTCTTTCCCCCAGTGTTTTAAAGCTTGCTGAAAATTCCGTGTATACTTTTATTCCAGTGCATGTGTTCTTTCTTTTCTTTTATCCCTGCTTCTCTATGGACTGGAATTGGTGCCTCAGTGACAGTTCTATGCAATACCATGTCAGGATTTTTATATATCTTGATTTTATATATATATATATATGTAAATATAAATAAATATGTATACATAATATATTTTATATATCATTATTTTAAGAGGAAATATCAGGATTTTCAGAGCACATTAGCCAACTGGTCAGCCAATAGACGAGCATGATGAAAATGTGTCTTTGTTGTTATAAAATAGAAACTAAAGATTTTAGTTAGTTTTGCTTGCCTTTATTTTCTTTTTTGTTTCTCTTCTTTTAGAATTAATTAATTAGAGATAGATTTCAATTGTACTCAAACTTGTCAGGATTTGGGTCCATATGATGGGAATGTTCAAAAGAATGAAAGGCCTGTCTGAAATGGTGCCTCCCAAAAGACAGCAGGAGGCACCAGGGCGGCTGGAAATGCAGATATTTCCCAGATGGGGTAGGATAAGCTGCATTGGATGTTTGGGATAGGGAAGGAGCAAGAGGTTCAAGGAATGAAAGTCCAAGTGTGTGATTTGTACAACACCTCCTTTGCAAACAGCCAAGAGCGGAGAGAGTTTACAAAGGAGAACTAAAAGGGTCATTTGTAAAAAGAGGTGGCACCAGAAATTTTGTTGAGGACACATTCTTCCTTGCTGGGGGAGTTGAACAACACACACCCAACTTCTCAGATTCCCCTGGGCGATACCAGAGTTAGCTGAAGGAAATAAAGAGGAAACCATTCAGTGTAACTGTGATCCTTCAGAGTCTCTGGCTCAGTCCATGCTCAGTTGTTGGTCTGGCCCCAAATGTGGGGGCAGCAAGGAGCTTGATGTCTTCTGATTTATTGTGCAAATCAGGGAGCAATACAAAATTTCTTCAGTCTTTAAGTATATTTTTAAGGTTATTTTAAGGATATTCTTTTTGGATATCTGCTGTAATATAGGAGGAAATTGGTGAATTGTCCAGGATATTTCACTGCTGAAAATGCATTATATCAGAACTTTTACTGTGTTGTATGGTCTCCCTTGAGAGTGCAGTGTATCCAGATCTCTGGAAACACTGGTGGGTGATAACAGAGAGGACCTACAGGCCTGTGTCCCTTCCCTGTGGCTTTGCTTGGAAACTTTATTCAGGCAAAATAGGAAATATGTGTTTTAGTTTTGCACTTCACTCAAAGCCAAAACTGTACAGAACAGCCTTGAAGCTGCTGTGACTGGAGGGGCCTCAGGAATGTGGCAGTGGCAGGTGACTTAAATCTTCAAATGTGTCCCAGCTCCATGGGAGGAGGTCAGAACATAAGATCTGAACATGGTTTAAAACAATAAAAAGCTCCAGGTAGCTTAGGACATTCCTACATAACAATTCTGTCATTCCTCTGGTGCAGTCTGTAGGTGTGGTGAAGGAGGGGTGCTTGTGGTAAGGATTTGCCACTACTTGTAAAGAGGAATATATTTACTTGGAATAAGTTCTGTAAATCATCTGTCTGAGCAATGAGTTTGTGTGGGAAGTAAAGTGGAATGGATTGGAGTTTTTTTCAAAACTTTCAAAAATTGGATGGCAATTATTTTATTATGGGATTTCTGTAGGGAAGTAGAAATTCTGTGGAATGGCTTGTTTGTGGAGCAAAGTTGTCATCTGTTGCTATTTTTCTCTTAATTAGAGAGGCATTTTTAATTATCTGTCAAGGTCCCCTAGAACCTGGGATAGCAGGTCTTTCTTTTGTGATGAAATCCAAACAAGCAAGTGCAAGGTGAGTCTGTCACAACTGATAGGAAGTAGAATGAAGCCCAAATATGAGAATAATTAGTGTGTTTGGACTGGAGGGAAGAACAAGCTCTCTGTCAGGTATGATGGCTGTACCCTGCTCCTTTGCACTCCCCTGTACTCTGTTTCTGATGCAATTCAAACACGCTTGTAATTATACTGGATAATATCCATTAATTTCATATTTATGTAGTTTTTGGGTGCCTTTAAATATGGTGAAGTTCTCCAATACTTTATCAAAATGTAATACTCACTGAGGTATTTGTGGAATAGAAGAAGTGAAGTTTGACTTTCTACTTTCCCTGTGTGCACTCAGCTCCTTCTCACAGGAGTAGCTGTAGAACAAGGCGGCTTCACCAAAGCTCATCCACAAAATACAAAGCAATAATTCTGCAGAAATTCCTGTTAAAAGTGCATGGTGGTGTGGCCTATTACAAGTGGAAAGTGTACCACAGAAGATGACCAGAATCAGAACAGCTTTGTGGGAAATCATTGTGCTTATCTGGGTGGTCCACACGTATTTACTGGTGTGGGGAGAGGGCACACTGGCAAAAAACATTTAATTGCGCAGTAGCTGTCAAATCATCCACAATTGAATCAACTGTGCTTGTGTAACAAAATCCTGGTGTTCTCAATTTGAAATCACTTAAGTGATTTTGTGGTGTTTAAAAAGCAACAGAAAAAAAAAATTCACTAAAGACCATTAAGCGGCCTCAAGCCCCACGTTTCAGTGTTCATTTGTACCGATTATGGTGTGACAGCTCTTGAGTTTCCAATGATAACAGCCATCTGACTTGATCTGAGTTCAATGGATTTTCACTAAAATAGAATCATCGCCTTTGTGATGGATAGAAAAAGTAAAGCAATACATCGTGATAAATGCTCCGGCTTTTTTTTTCCCCTTCCCTTATTGTGACCTTGTACAATCTATAAGTGAGCAAAGCTGAGCCCTGGCCACTGCTGCAACGCATCAGGACTTTGAAATTTAAGTAGCTCTGAAACCCATCAATGGGGTGAAGGGAGAATGGCCTGAGAAAGCGATGGATCATGCTTAGAGGGCTCACAGGGAAACAGGGTAAGCTGAAGGTCAATACGCAGACATGTCCTGAAGGAGCAGCTCAGACACTCATTCACATTCACATCTCAAAGCCACTGCTGCTGAAGCACTGCGAGGCGAGATCAGGATGGGAGGAAAATTAAACAAGAATTTCAGAACGTGTAATTTCCTCACAGAGGCAAATGGCACAAGGGTGCAGTGTAAAATAGCTGTGACCTCTTGTGTTGGTGCAGTGCCCTCATCATCCCATCCCAGCAGCAAGGAGCAGAGCACCATGGAAATGCATCCTTGCCACTGCACTCCACTCCCTTTCCAACTTTCTCTGTCCTGCTAATTGTGAGGAGCGTTTAACATTTTTAATATGTCATTGATCGTTTGTAACACATTATTCAGCATGACATGAAAGTGAGCTAAACCAGAAGGGATGCAATCTGAATCCATACGCATGCAGACAAGTAATTAAGGGTCTTTAGACTTTGAGCTTTGTGTGTCTGAGCGGATGGGAATGTGCTCAAAACTTTCACAGGAGTTTATATTCTGATGAGTTTAGTTTTGAAGAAGGTTTGGATCCAGGTACACACTGGCCTGGCTGTAGAGAGTTTAAAAAATAAGGGGAGAAAGAGGAAGGAAAAGAAAATACTAAAATAAAATTAGTATACAAATTTGAACCCGCAGTTGCCGTGCCTAAAGCAGAAATTGCCGAACAAGTCAAGAGGCTTATTAGCATTTTATGTAAATCAGTTATTACTGTTCTCCACTTCCTTAATTATCCATGTTATTTCAATACAACCCTTTCTTTGATGTCCCAATTCTATATTTAAATAGTGCAAGATTTCTATCATATCCTCCCGCTGAGGTTTGTTCCATGCAAAAAACATGCCAAGAGCAGCTATTTTAGAGACTACTGGGAAATGTTTAATTGGTTAATCCCATTTGAGTTATGAGGGAGTATTGCCACGCACAGAAAACAGAAACATGTAAAGTACTGGCTTGGAGAAGTTTACTAAAACCTGCAAGACTTCCCCTGAAATTTAGCCCTGAAGATGTTTTGTTTCCTAGGCACCCAGTGGGAAATGATTCAAAGGAAAATCCTTCCAACTTCTTTGAAATGCACTAAATGATTGATTCATAGTAGAAATATTTTTGAATTAAAACGCAAAGTCATTTTTTATTTGTTCTTGCTGTGTAGAAGGGGTCTCTCTTTATATTTGACCTATCCACTTTCAGTGGAAATACAGTATATTTCAGCCAAAATAAAGCTATCAAGACTTTAGCAAGTTGTTAATTGTTACCTACAATTGAAGCAAATTAGTGTTCCTCATACATCCCTGTTGTAAAGTGATCAACATCTTCTGTGAGAGTACAAGTTCCAATGGAGAAATGAACATTCTGTGTCACCTCTGAGGATCAATTCTGCACAAAGGGACGCTTAAAAGTTAACAGTTGTTCTGTACAGCCTCCAATTTCCATCTTTGGACTGGAAAGGCTCCAGAACAAAGCACTGACAAATACTACTTTCCCTATTTCAAACATTTGATAGTTTTTCACCTTTTTAAAAACTTCTTTGGAAACAGTGTAAGAGTTTCAGCACAAGAAATGAGGAAAGCATGTACATGCTTTGTGTATAAGCACAAATAGAATGCCACAGCATGGTCAGATTGGGAATTCTTCGTAGATTTTAAAAAGGTAAATAAGTAAAATTGCAGACTTTTTTTTTTCTTTTATTTTAAGGGATGGCTTTAATTTACACATTTTCTGCCACTCTGTCAGATTATACAGTGCCTGAGAAAAGTACAGGTGGAGTGCATTAAACTTGTTAAATCAGAGAGGAAATAGTTGATTACAAAAAGAAATCAACTGTTGTGAGGTTCTATAAATAACATATCTCTTTAGGTGCTGCTTCCAAACAAGGTTTGGTTGGTCCAGCCAAGAGGGTTTGGTGACAAGATTCTCTGTATTCACAATTATTGTAAACAGAATGTCTCCCTCATGCAGAAATAGGTTAACTTATTAAAAAATCCACACTAGAACTGTGGATTGCTGAGTTTCCATCACTGGGAAGTACATTGTTCCAACTCTGAAATTATACAGTCTAAAATCATCATCATGTATTTTCATCAGGATGAAATATCGGGAGCTCTGCTTAGTGCAAGGTTTTATTAATGATGTGCTGTCAGAAGCTGGATGCTCTGCATATTTGCATATTAAACAGCTGAGTGAAGAAACATTCCTTTTATTGCTGCAGGGAATAAATCAGTTTAAAGCAAGTTCTCATCATTTATACTCCTTTCAGCTAAGTCTTCTTTTATTGAAATAAATTGTTGAAGTGCTTTGCTCATTCTTTGAATACTGATGAAATTTACCTTGATAGGGCCTCAGGAAAAATAACATTTTCTTAAAGGTGCAGTGTTGTTCTTTAGATAAATACAGCCTAACTTTTAGAAATTGTCTGTAGGAAAATTTGTGCATCTGCAGCCACGCAAAATCTTCTTTTGGTTATAGACTCTCATTTTAAGATGTTTGTGTAATTTTTGTAGGACTGCCCACCCGGAAATCTAAACAGCAACTTTACACATCAGAGAAATGTGCATTATTTTTATTCTGTGTACATTCATTAGTTGCTGTTTAGGGAAGGGACCTTTCTGCTGCCTCACATTGTGCATTGCAGATGAGCATCAGCCTTCCTTGTCTGTGAGCTGTCTGTTGGTGGCAGCCTGAGTTTAGAAGTCGATGTCTGGAAGAACTAGAACAAAGTCAGTACCAAAGAAAAAAAGTTTGTATTTTATTTTCTGTTCTTTCATCATGCTTGAAATGAAGCATACAAACATGTCATGAGACCCTGGTTTTCCCAAATTTACGTAAATAAATAATTTTGAAGCTGTAGTTGGTTAAAAGATGAGTTTTATAGTCTGTCATTTTTCCAGGCATGAACTAGAAGAGAGCAGTAGAAGAACAATAATTTAAAATTAAGGGAGTGTATTTGAAGTCAGATGGAGCTTGGACATTTTATTTAATGTATTATAAAAATGCTACTGTATTATATTGGCTAGCACTGAAACGTTGTCTGTCACAATAAACAGCAAAATGGTTAAACTATCAAAGAAAAAAATATACTGTGTGTATTCTTATATTTTATTTTAAAAGGTTACAGCAGCAAGCCATTACATGCCTTTCTTATGTCATACAAAGTATTTCAATATATAAATCATTTGTGACAGAAGCTTCTTGTTTTTAAGTGGAAAATCTGCATTTAATAACATGAAAATAATGTCAAAACATCCTCTCCTAGATGGTTGCCAAGTGAACTGTTGCTTTTCATTTATGTTTAATTTTCGGAGGTTGGGCTTTGCAGGAATATTTTAAGATACTTAGAAAAATAGTGATCCATTGCAGCTGTAGTTTATTTTAATTGGACAGCACTAAGTGAGCTGACTTTATGATAAACAGTGCAGCCAGCGGCTAGTGAATGCACTTCCACTTTGAAGATTATACAGAAAATAAAATCCTTCAAGCTAAAGTCATAAAGAATCAAGCTGGAATTACTTTTGGAACATATGTCTATGTTTGTCTCGGTGTGTGTTGTAAGTGATACCTGATCTTCAAGGCATAATAATCTTTAAAACTGTATTTTCCTACCTACCACCTAACCAACATCCAACTATCAAAGTCTTGATATTAATGATATTTTGGTTTATTTTAATTATTTAGATTTTCATTATGATTTAATAGGTATAATATTTTATGTATAGTGTCAGAGTATTCTCAAGTGCACTGTCTGATTCTGCAATTGGAAATCCTGATAATACTTCTTACCTCTTCCAAGATTTATCTACTAATGTTCAGAGGTGTTATCCCTGTAAAAGGCTGTCATACCTTTGATTTCTTTATTACTATTCAAAAATATAAAAGAGCCTTACTTAACGTAAAGAGCTTTTTTTTTTAAGCTATATGTGATTTTTTTCCCCCCCTGTGATTGAATAGTAAGTCTGACATAAATTCACTTGCTGACATTTGGATGTTTATAAGGATGATTTGGTTTAGTGGTTAGACCTATTGTATTTCACAGGGGTGTTGTCAGGCTTAATTAATTATGCTGCAGCAACATGCAGTGCAGGTTTTTGTGCCAGCATCTTCACAGCAGTTCGCAGGGAACTTCTAGCACAGGATGGTTATTACCAGACCAGCTGATTTTTGCCTCTGCCTCCTTGTGTGCATCTTTAACCAGCAAATCTGTGTCTGTTTGCAAGAGGAGATTTAGGTGTTTTGTGTCTGAGAGGAAGAGGAACTGGGCGAGCAATACTGACTCGAATCGCTGTAAAAAAACAGGGCAGGAAAAATCCCATCCCAGTTTGCCTGCCATCTGCTGCTCTTGCTTTTAAGGATATTTCAGATGGAAAATACATGGTGAATGGTCATATTTCTTATTTTCTTCTGGTTGTTGTAGCCATCAGGACTGGAAATGTCATACAGAGCATTTTGCCTAGCTGCCCCTTGTGAGGTTGGGATAACTTCCAGGATAGATTGTTATAGATCTTCTGTTTGTTTCTTCCTGGAGAAGTTACAAATGACTCATGCTCTGGGGCATTTGCTACCACCATAAGGAAACTGTCCAGCAGTGTAAGAAGCTTCAGTGCTTGATTCTTTTCCCCCAGATCTTCAGCCTGAGGCAGGATGTAAAATGTAGGAAAAACAGAGTTGAGCCCTTTTTAGTGATGAGTCCACTCTGAGATGTTTTTGTAGTATTGAAACATGAACTGTAAATCATCTGTTTGAGGATGAGTTAAATATAGGGAAAACACTACATCATGTATTCATAATTTCCAAAGAGTAAAAAAAGATGAAAAATAGCAAGGTGTGAACTTGTAAAAAATGTGTTTCAATTGCTATTTTTGAAATAAATCTGTTCTTATTTTTGTAAGACAGGAGAAATACCTGGTTTTATAAATAATTGGTATAAATATTATTGAAAATTACTTGGGAAATCAGGTTGTTTTATGAGGAATGCCAGCAGTTTTGATTTCTTCTCTCAACCACCAGGCAAGTTTCTGTAATCTTCTTTCTTCAGGGACTTTCCAGGAATAGCAGGAATGTTTGGGATCAAGTACACTGAGTAAATCACGTGTCTTAAATCTTCTGGCCTTTGCTGTTTGGCCTTTTTTATGTGCCCTGGGGTTGTTTGAGGATTTTTTGTGCACTGAGGGTAGGTGGCATCTCTGTGCCAGCCCTGGTTTTCCTCAGTCCCAGGCACGCAGCAAGGGGCTCAGAGGGACCATGAGCTAATCCGTCCTGCTAAAAGGTTTAGCCCTGTCTCTGTGAAAATTGAGCACTGTAATTCTTCTTTGCTGCTGCTGTTGTTTTTAACCCAGCCTGATTTACCCATCCCTCCAGATGACTTTGAGGAGAAAAAATGCTCTTAGCGTTGTGGGTTGAGTAACGAGAGTAAATTGCTTTGCTGCTGAGAACTCTACAGGGAAGGGTGTAGGAGGGGAGGAATTTTGGCTGCAAAGAATGGTATCTCTTGAGAAGCCCTGCCTATCTGAGTTGTAGTTTTTAAAAGGTGCATTTAGTCAGGGTTCATTTCTTTGCATATTAGCTTTGGCGAGTTGTTGCTGTGTTTTTAGGTTACACAGGGAAGGTTTGTCAAGCCTGCTGGGATGATTAAGACAGCAGTTGAATTTTTTCATGTGTCTTTGGTAATGCTTGAAAACACTTGTTGTCTAGAAAAGGTGTGGCAAGAGGATCTGAGCAGGAAAATTCTGGGATGATTCAGCCTGCAGAGGTTTCATTTGTTCTAATCAATGCAGAATGGTCTTGGATTGAAAACAAGCAAAAAATCCACCTCTAAAGCTGCCATTAAAACTTGATATTTGTGTTCAGCAGCCAGGTAAATGAGAGGAGGGCTCCGTGCCCACACTGAGCTGTGTTGGCACCTGCCAGGTACCACAGTCCCAGGTGTCACCCTGGGCTGGCACTCAGAGCAGTGACCCAGAGCAGCCACAGGAGCTGGAGCCCTGCTCTCTGAATGTGCTTTTGTTGTGCTCAACAATGGAACCTGATCATAACTGAGCTCTTGGAGTGCCTGTGCAACAGCAAACAATACTCAGCCACACACATAACAAGCCCAAAATAATGTGGCAGTGATTGGCTGCAGGTTTTCAGTGCAGTCTGGTGCTGGTGCACAAACCAGCACTCTAGAAGTCACTAGAGGCCTCTAAATCTCTGTAGTACCCTTGTTAGCAGATGCCTGGGGATTTGTTGTTATTTTAGGATTTTTCTATTTCAGCACTATAAAATAGGGCACAATTTAACTGAAGGTGAAGATAACTATTAAAATATATTTTATTAATATCTACTTTGTTCTTCAGTTGTTTATACTGAGTAGAAGATGATCTCTTATCCAAAAGAATCTGTTTTACTTTGGCTTCTCTTGAAGAAGCGCAACCATGTATTGATTCAATGCAAGAAAAGAGAAGATGTGACTGCCATGAGTTACTTGTAACATCAGTGTATATATCTCAATTTACCTTATGGTTCCCTGGTCGATACATCATCTGAACTGACTGGTTTTATTTTCCTTGTTGGCCTTTGATTTCTTATTTAACTTCTTGAAGGAAGCAGTTGAAATTTCCTACTGCAAAACATGTGGACAGTAAAGGAGACCTCCATCAAAAACTACCTAAAACTGACTGAGGTTCTTAATTTTTTGGGAAGAACCTGAGTAGCAGAGGATGGTAGCTGAGTAAACATCAAACACTGGGACATGTTGCCAATTAGCAGAGAAAGCAGTTCTTAGATGTAAAAGAGCAAAATCTGATATAATTTTAAAGTCAAGGGAGATTTCAGAGCAATTTATGATCCTGTTTTTCACTTCTGAGAAAAATTCAGCAGAGCTTTCCTTTTACTTCTTTCAGTATGATTGGAAAGACACACATGGGGAAAGGCCAAACTACCAATAATACTAAACTACTCTCCAAAACCAGATCTGTCTTTATCTTCCCAGTGGAAAATACATAAAAAATGAGACTCTATTCCTTTTTTTTTTTTTTAATGTGATGTGGAACTGGATTAATGCCATAAAGACAAGTAGAAGGTGTTACTTCAGATGCATGTGTAGCTACCACATTTAAGATATTTTAAGAAAAACTCTGTGTTCAATATTATCAGTGCTTGGCTAAGGGAATGCAAATGGTCTTCAATCTGAACAGGTGCAAGGTATGTATTTATAAAGTTTATTTGATTTTTTTTAAGAAAAAAGGAAAGGTCCTGCATTTCCTCTGGGTTTCTGTTTTGTTGCTGTACTCAAAATTACAAAAGAGAAAGCATTGGGAATCTGAGCTATTGTAATCTTCTACTCTCTTAACATTAAAGCACTCGTTCAGTTGAGGTATTATAAATGATTAACATAGTTGGAATTAAATGAACAAATATTCAGAGATAGGTCTATTTTTATGGTGTTGGGGTGCTCTAATTATAGTTGTATTTTTGTTTCTACATTTTATTAAAAAATTTATATGACCCTTATGAGGTTGGATGATGGGAGACAATCCAATAAATGCCTTCTGGATGGGAAACTGTTATCTGTAGATCAGCACTTCTGGTTTATGTTGTCTTTGTGGGTGATAGGGGAAAGTGATTTAGAACTGTACGAGAGTACTATATCTGGATTTATGATATACCATACTGTATGATAATTAAGGATCTCTTCCTTGTTTTTTATATACACGATTCTTAAATGAGAGCAGAATTTTATTTTAAAATAGAAAGGCCTATAGTGCTATCTGTGGCTCAGAGCACAGGGGTGAAGGGTAGAGGAAATATCCAACAGAACCCTTTAAAAGCTGTGGTCTTAAAATACGCAGGGGATTCACATAAGTGAAATAACATGCATTACAGAAATAGGGATCTATTTGATACTGCTGTAAAACTTCTTATTGACTTCCTTTCTTTGTTCACTCTTGTCTGTGTCATACCTTGGAGAAGATTCTCCTTTTGTTCTCTATATTTGACATTAAGCATCCTGAATTTTATCAGATCTCCTCATGCCCTTCTCTCCAGCACACGTTACAGATCTCTTGGTGCTTACAGATTCAGTATGCATGACATATTATCTTATTTAGGAAATGCACCTTTGAAGGTTCTACTCTAATAATAAATCAGCTGAATTTGTCTCAGCTAATTTGGGTGTGGAAAAAATACGGTGAAATTAACCTAAGAAAATTCCTTGGGCTTGGCTTTGTAATTGGGTGTAGCTTTTTTTTTTTTTTTTTTTTTTTTTTTTTTTTTTTTTAAAGCTGTGATTATCTCAATATTAGTAAAAAATATGATGTGAAAATGATAAAAAAGTATCCGGGACAAAGATACTTCAAAATCCTGACAATTCTCTATTGGAGTTTCTCTTCTGGAACTGCTGCAAGAGCCATTGAACACTTTTAAAGTTTTTGTTTATATCTTGGGGTAATACCAAAGGTCAAGCAGCTGGAAAAAAGGGTTTAGAGCAGGCCCAAGTTAAGCAGACTCAATTCCTTGGCATTACAACTTCATTTTAGTTTTAATTGAAGATAAACAAACTAGCAAACTTTCTGGCTTCAACCCATTTACTCAGCTAGCAAGAGTAAATCTAAGCAAACGTGCAACTAAACCCATAAAAAGAGATTCCATCTGTCTTCAAGGTGTGTTCTGACCAGTGTTGGTCAGAGTAAGAAGCTCCTTTGGGTGGTGGGATGCAGTGCAGCCCCTGGGTAAGGGTCACACAGAGGATTTGACGGCTCAGTCTTAGCTCAAGGACAGACCAAACTGATTCCACTGAGAAATTCTCTCTGCCCTTCCCGTATCCAGAAGTGTTTGTGAGTGTACAGACACACACACGCTCTGTTCTGGATATATATATATATATTTATTTATGGATACACATAAAAATGGTATATATATGTCACTGTAGGATACAACATAACATGATGCGTACACACTGCTGTTCTCAAGGCACAAAAGGGAAGTTTATTTTCTAACTTTAACATTTATAAATTTTTAAAAGTAATAGTAGATTAGATAGTGAAAATACCATCTCTCCAATGACACTAAATAAACTAAACTAATAGATCAAATTTCTCTTCTTCTATAAAAGAATGCAATAAGTTATATATATATAACCATAAGTTATTTACAGAAAGTGTGTCAGAAAGTTCGTTACAAAAATGTAAACATCAGAAAACCTAAAAAATCTTTAAAAATCAAAACAACATATATGTGTGTGTATATATATATATATAGGCATTTATATATATATACTTCTGTACTTCTATGCATGTACTTCTATATCCTGTATATACACACACACATTCTGTGAGTGATGTGTTTGACCGGGCTCATCCCCTTTGTGCAGGATGTGACCCCATGTTCATTTTGTCATTTTGTCACATTGCTCGGGCTCTGCTGTTCCTGATACTCCTCAGGTCCTGGAGGGAGAGGTGTTTCCTCTTAGGAAACACATTTTCTTTGCCTGTAGGAAACAATCCACTCCACTGCAAGATTTTACTCCACACTCTTCTCGTGTTTTATTCTCTTACTCTGTCACAGAGGCTGTGCTTGTTTGTGGGGTAATAGCTACAGATGTTCTGTCATGGGATTGCTCTGCAAGGACAAATAATGGAGTTGGGTTTTAGGCTCTGGAGAGCTGCTCAGTAATTGGAGAGTTTCTGGTGTCATAAATACAGTGTGGCACAGTGCATAATTCCTGTGCAATATCTGATTTTCAGATCAAACCTTCAATTAGAAGTTTAGTTGATTCTTGAATTTAGCTGGTACCAGTGCTGGATACAAAGCTGCTTTCTGATTGAGTCCCACTTCATAAAATATATTAATTTTAAATATGTAAATTATTTAGTGTTGCTGTGGAAAGGAAGAAAACTGTCATTAATTTATTGCTCTGGAAGATCCTTAGAGGGAACTCAGAGGCACAATTATTTTCTGGACTTTTTTTGGAAAGCAAAAAAATCTTTTAAACCTCCCTTTACCCTACTCTCCTTCAAGATCTCTCTTTCTCCTCCAAATCAGCAGTTAAACCACAAAACTGATCAATAAAACTTACTTTGTTCTGCATTAGAAGGCACAGACATTATTAACCAATTATACCTATATCAGTTTTTATAAATATGGAAATGTAGATGGTGGCATAACTACTGTATAGTTACTCTTTTATGAGACTGAATGGTATTTAAGCAGATCATTTTCTCACTAGACTCAGCTTTCTTCAAGTATCAGTTCATTCTTTCAGAGACAAGAACTTCAAGAAACCATAAAATCTGTGTAAATTAATAAAACTGTGAACCTGATGCAAGTATATAACGCTTCTATAAAAGTTTTATAGTAAATTGGTTAGGCTGTTATTGAATCCACTCAGCACAGATGCTGATGGAAGGCTTCCTTTGGTTGCTAATATATTTGACAATCTGTAGTGCATTTATGAGCAAAGAATGCAAACAAGGTAACTCTCATGTTTGGGTTTGGGTGGCAAATATTAATTGAGGTATGGCAGTGAAAACCCAGGACTGTAGGTTTGGGGGGTGGTTTTCTGTTCTTCTGTGTGCCACTAAATCATCTTTTCTAAAATGACATGTTCATTGAAGGGCAAATATCAGTGTGATCTTACCACTCTAATATACCCCGTGTATGTGAGATCAGTCCACATGAGAGCTCACAAAAATGTACAAACATTTTAACAAAAATAAATATCTACTTTCTAGGCCCACATCATATTTGCCTCATGCTAGCTTTCACTGAGAGACTGCTTTAAAAATGTAGAAAACATCGACAGTTTTTGTTGGATGTGCTTGAAGATAAATAGAGCTGTTGAAAAAGACACTTAGACATTTAAGTGCAAGAAGTCACACTTGGGCTTTTAGCATACATGTATGTCTAAACTGTGAAAATGTGAAAGCAAAGGTTGTGATTCATAGGGCAATGGTTTCTTTCCAAACCAATTTTTTATTAGCATATGAAGTACAGGAGCTTACTCCAGGTATTCCCCTGAACTTGATTTAAACCACTGGCAGCTCTCTAACACTAGGAGCTGTGGTATTTTGCCATGCATCATACCCCTCTACTTGTTATTACTAAATTGCTTGCTTATACCTTGTGATGGGTCCTTCAGTTTCTCATAAATTAATAAGGCATCTGTGAATATTTGCCGGCTGGTTTTAAAGCTCTGAATCTGCTCCAATACAGAGACTAAAAAAAAAAAAAAAAAAACGAGAGAGAGAGCAGATAAAGCAAGATTTCTTTTCCTTACAATGTTCTTCCAGTATGAAGCAAAATATTATTAATCTAGACTGCCTGCTACTTTCATTTACCATGTAGCTGCTCATGGGATTACAGGCACAAAGGTTTCATAAATTTCAAATGAAATATGAACATTTGTTGTCAAAATACTGTTAAGCTATAAAAGCTCTGCTAGTAGTCGGCCTGCTCTTTTATTGTAACATTTATATCCGTGGGCGTTAGTGTGTTCTTGGGTCTGAAGGGGAATTTTTTTTCCCCCTCTTTATTTTTTTTCACATGATTTTCATCCAGGTGACAGATAACAAGGCAGGGGATTGGAAAAGACATACTTCTCATTTTTCAGACTATGGCAGATCCTTTCTGTAATTATGTGACATTGCAAGGACCTTATCTAAGTAAGCGTAGCACCTTAGATGCAATTTAGCATATAGCTGCCTGGAGAGGCAGGCAGAACCTTTTTTTTCCTATTTCCCCAAAAGTGCAGCAATGTGTCTGTCCTGTCTGCTTCCTTCCTCTCTTTGTGTAGCTTTCAGCCCAGTGGTGTTATTTGACATGGCACTTGTCATACAGCATGGGGGAAAATAAAAGATGGAAAGATAAGGGACATGTGAATATCTTTGCTGCTTAATGTCTGGGTGTTTAGAGTCACAGGGCTGTGCCACTAAAGCTTTTACCTGTGTGAGCAAAACCTGTCCAACTTAATAGTCAATAGGATTCTTTATGGGAGTAACACTGTGCATAAATTGTGGTGTTCAACTCTTACAGGGAGTTTGTTCAATGTGTAGGTATTTACAGAAATGAATATGTTCAGAAATGCAAATACAGAAGCCTCTGCTTTTAGATATCTAAATTATAAATTTTTATTCATGATGTGGCATTAAAATAGGCTAAATGATTCAGTCTACTTTAATAATACCACTTAAAATGCTATAGTCAATACAGTTTGCTTAGAATTTCTATTAGAAGATATGTATAGGGTGCTAAAATAGTCATTCATTCTTTGTCCAAGGTCTAAGGAGGGTTTCTATACTGTGAAAAACGATTATGACATGTTAAAACTGTGTAATAGTAAGCAGACACTTTTCAGTGCTGATGGGTGAATTCTGGAAATGCTCTATTTATTTTCTCTCTATTGACTAGTTGCATTCAGGCAAGACTGCCAGTGCATTGACTTGGAAAACAACTGAGACTGAACAATTTCAAACCATTGACATTATACTGCTTCATTTGTGAACTGCATTGCTTCTGCATGCACCAGTTACTTTTTTATGGAGTGCTCGCATGTTTAGGAAGCTTTCAGAGAAGGAGAGTTGTAAGCTAGCTTAGAAAGAAAGCTGTCCATTTTATCAATTTTGTGTTTATAAGACCACCGAATGAAACAGGCTGGCAGCTTTAAAAAAATAAAGCCATGCAGCAATTCATGGATCCGCTCTGCATGCACTTTGATGCAGTATTAAAAAAACCAAAAAACAAAACAAAGAAAAGGAAAAGTTTTAAAAAGGTTTAAAATTTCTCAGTAGAGAATATTTTCAGCTTTTGAAACTATATAATTTCCAGCTGCTACCTTCAAGGCAACTTTTGCCAAGTGATTTGTAGCACGGGTGTATAGCAAATGAATGAGAAATTAATTTGTGTCTGAGATTTAATTTGTGTCTCTGACTGTCTCCATCATGCTGATCAAGCTTCTTTGTTACCAATCCACATTACTTCTTACTAGCATCATTTCTGCTAGTTCTACCAGACAAACCAGTGTTGGCTTTGTCTGGGAAAGCACTGTTACTGTGAGGAGAGTTTTCTTCTGTTATAGTGAGCAGAGTTTTCTCTCACTGAGGTCTGGAATAGGACTATTGAGCAGTAACTGTGAATTTCTGTGTGAGGAGCTGAATGTCAGGGCTGTGCACTGCGCAAAGCCCAGCCCAGGATGTGAGCAGTCCTTTATCCCCTGTGTGCTGGTGTATAGACTCAGCATGGGTTAGTCCAAGTGATCAGTCTCCAAATGACACTGCCTGATATTTATTAATATTTTTTCCCATTTCTAATCTGTTAATTAAGCCAAAAAAAGGGAAAAACCCAATCTTTCTCCTGAGGATATACCTCAGGGAACCTATGACCTTTGAAATCTCTACTGAGGCCTACCCTTTCCTAGATAAGTCAAGAGAAGCAATGCAATCAAAACCCTTGTGAAAAAGGACAGAAAAATGCTGTTCCTTCTTTCTTCCAACAAAGACAAGGCAAAGGAGGAGCTTCCTGCTCCTACAGCAGCAGCATTGACAAAATCTGCTAAAAGCTCACATCTTTGTGCCCACACTGTGCCCACAGCATCCCCTGCTCCCTTCAGTGATTTGTTGTAGCTGTAGTTGTTTGTAATTTAGGAAATAATTCTGCTGATCTTGTTTATGATGATGCATAGGAGCCCTTCACACTCTCCTAGCAGCACCACTGGTCTCCTGCTAAGCAGAGTAAAACACAATGCTGGGTGATGGAGATGACCGGAATATGCTTTTTGTAGCCCAGCAAGCAGTGTGATTCCTTATACACCTGAGGACAGCTCCTATGTGTAAAATCCATCTTTTCTGCTCACCCTCTTGAGGGAAGACATGTTTTTACTGTAACTTTGTTTTTACACCCTACCTAGGTGGTTGACTGCTTACACTGTATGGACATTTTACATTCTGTTATATATAATACATAAAGCTTGTTTTCATGAGAAAATGTGAACCACTGGGTTATCACCTACCCATTTTGAAAGATACCAGGGACCTTTAAATGATGGATTATGAGCTTATTCCCAATATAGAGGCTGAACTTTTGTCTCTGGCCAGAAATGAGAACATTGCCAACTTGATCAAAATGGAGGTCAGCGATATGATGGCTGCACGTCCAGCTGCATAGATTCTTCACTTCATTATGAGATACAGAAATATTTAAACTCTGTCATTTAGAAACTCCAAGATGTGTCATCTTTTCATTAATTTACCTGTCCACCTATGAATTATGTTCATACCTGCTGATGGCAGTTACTCTTTGTGTAAGAAAGACGGAGCCCAAATATTTGTGTAGAGACTGATATTCCTCAGATTTGCTTTTCACTTCAGCCTCTCCTTTGCTGTGGAAGGAAATGTGGGCACAGGAGCATAAAGGAAACTGTGATGGTCTTTGCCAGGCCCCAGCTCTGCAGTGCTGGGTGCCCAGATCTGTGCCAAGGGTCTGCTCTGCCCAGGTCTGTGCACAGGGCGGATACACCCACTGTGTGCTTTGGATACAAATCCTGCACTGATGCTCATTCAGACTTTGCTGAGGACATTGGCTTTCTGCAGTCAAAGGTTGTGGCTTGCTGTCAGGAAGCTTTCATGACTTTATTGACTGCACCTCATGGGCAGCGTTTGATGCGGTGCCAGTGATCAGATTTTGTGTCTTGTTTCTGAATTGTTGGCATAACCCACCTCAGGATCTGCCTGCTGGGAGAGCCACTGGAGAAATCTACTAGGCATTCAAGGCATAATTTTATTTACCTTGTGGCTCTAGAAACTGAAATAACACCTAGTTTAATGGGTGTTTTTCTGTATGGATGAAAATGCACGAGGCACACAAATTTGATGTAATTTGTGTGGTTCTGCTGCTGTTGGTGGGTTGGAATTTGGTCAAGTGGGGTCAGGTGTGAGTCCTTCTTGGCCATGAAGGGATTGTCTTGGTGGTCAAGGCACAGCTGTACAATCAGGTGTTTCCTATACTAGCCAGGTGTTTCTCCTATATTAAGCTTTCCCTCCACCCATGGTGTACTTTTATAAAAATTGACATTAGAGAGGGGCTTTTCCTTTTTCACATCTTGTCGAGTAAAGGAAATGAAGAATCTCACTGCTGTCATTGAGAAAATACATTATCTCAGAAAAATGTGCTGTAGAGTGTAGCTCTCACCATATGGCTCTTGCTTCATCAGTTGAAGAGAACTGTTTGTGAAATTGTGGGCTTGTTTTTTTTTCTTCCTGTTTTCTGATCCTGCCCAGATAGTTTTCAGTGCTTCCAAATATTTATATTCTGATAGGCTCCCTTGTGAACTTCTCAAGCACATTATAATGGCTTCAGAAACAAAGGCCATTAGAGAAAGAAAGGGCAGGCATGAACTGAAAGGCAAATAACATCTTAAAATATGTAGAGGTAGGCTGTAAATGAGATTGGTTCACCGGGACGCTCTTTTGAAATATGAAGATAAACTGCCCCTCTGACCTCTGATGAAGTTACGTAATTATTTGGGAAGGTTTATCTCTGTGTCATTTCACAGTTTTCTCCTGTTAGTGCCACTCTCTTACTTCACATTAGGAAAAAAAAAAGAAGGCAAAAAAAAAAAAAGCCAGCATGGAAAGCCTCTCTGGCTGGTTATCTGAATGTGGAATCCGCTGCTGAAAAGACCCTGGCCCTCCTGTTAACACAATACTTTTATCCGGTAATCACAGCCTGCGGGAGACAAAATAACAATTCATCTGGAAAACGAGATTAACTCATTTAAGTTAGGCAGTGATCACAGAGAGAAACACGTTGGTGTTATCTGTCTGAACGAAAGCATACAGATTGGAGGGCCATTCCGGTTCAGAGGGTCCATGTAGCAGGCCCAGCTTGTTGAAAGTAATTGGACCCTGTCAGAGTATGCCTTTGTGAGATATGGATATTACAATGGAATTCTATTAATCTCTGACAAATCCCCTCTCATCTGATAAAGGCTGTATACCTCTGCTCTTCATTACAACAACTCGCTGGCTGCTCTGTGGGGACGGCTGGGGCAGAGCCCCCGTGGCTGTGTCACAGGTGAAAGGTGGTGCTGCCCCTTCTGGGGGTCCTTTAATCTCTGTGCTGCCCGGACTGCTGGGCTGCTGCCCCGTGATTTGAGCACATTTTTATGGAGTTTTCTCTTTAGGTTGTTTTCAGGGAAAAAAACCACCTTATTTTTCTGCTTAGGTCTCCTAAATACTTTTGGTTTTTTTGTGTTAATCGGAATTATCATTGATAAACGGAGGCTGAATTAACACATGGTTTTACAGCATTTGTATTGTTAGCTAACCTGCTTCTCATGCAGAAAGTTACTGCAGGAATACTGCAACTCTTATAAATACCTCTGTGTTTTAAATATTTGTATATTGAAATCGTAGAAAGAACAGACAATACACTGGTAACAATGCATTTAAGGATGTCCTGGAGCACTTCCCATTTTTTGTCAGTGTTTGTTGAGCTGGTAGCACATTGAGGCCCTCACTCATGGCTTAACCTCCTAAATTCTTCAGTGGTAGCAGTAAGTATAATAAGATATGGAGGAAAATCTATAGATAAGATGTGGGAAGTTAGCATGGGAAAGAGAGGGAAGAGAAGTTATGTCCTTCCTTCATTTATGTCACTCTGTTCCTAGGTACAATTCTTTTTTAGTTGTAATTATTTCTGCTTCCTAATTTTGTTGTTAGCATCCTAGCTTAGCTTGGCCTTATTGCTCCTGAATGTCACAATAAATTATGTGAAATATCTGTATTCTGACTATTTACACAATTTTACAGATAGTGAGAAAGATTTAAAAAGTCAAATGCAGCCATCCCCTATCATCTTAAAATATAACCTTTGCAATATACCTAAGTCTCCTTCATGGTATTGTACACACATTTAGCACTAGAGAGGGAGAAACAGTGCAAAAGCATTCAGGTAAGTTAGATGGAGTTCAGCATTCATAGCTGAAATATCAGTTAGCAAGGGCTATAATAGCATTTTAGTTTTTGGCTTATAGTTGTAATAATACCATCTTTCAAAATTCTGTTCATTCACTCACCCAGGTGAGTACTTCTCTTTGATAACTGAGGAAATATCACCAGGTTGTGTTTTGGTTTGGCTTTTTCGTTCTTGGCAGTCTTGGTGGGAAATGCAGGTGAGGAGATCTCGCACTAAGGGAATTTTACATTGCACTTGCACTTTAATAGGCCTCACATCTATTTTTATTGCCTGCTGTCTTAATCTTTTTAGTTAGAATTAGTTTTGCAAGCCTGAAATAACTGATGTGAGGGAGATCACAGTTTAGTTTACTAAGGCCAACAGGATCAGTCTCTTTTATTGGTCACTGCTTAAATTCACCTGCTCACCTCACAAACCCATAAGCTGAGGCCCAAGTTTTGAAATAGGATAAATATCTCCCTGGCTTTTACAGTAATTGGTAGCCATGCTCAAATCCAAAGGGAAAATTTCCCTGCAAGCATGGAATAAAATCAGATTTCCATATTCTTGCAGGAGGAACCATACAATCAATAACTGGATTCAAAATAATTTTACTAAGGGCACAGCCTAACAAAGAGGTTATTCCTTTGCTACTGTGGCATGAGAGTTTTATTAAACTCTGTGTAAGTTCATTTCTGGTAAGGGCAATATTCTCTACTTGAGGTTAGCTTTGCTTTTCCTTCACATTTGCCCAATGATTAGCTCTTGTTTTATTTTCCCATGGTCAGGTACCTCAGTGTTCCACCTCATCTCCTTTCTCAGCAGTGAGCGGCACCAGAGATTTCAGCTGTGCAAGGCCCTGGTACGGCATTTGAGTCAAACACAGTCACAGAGAATCAAATACAAACATATGGATTGCAGATAGGTTTGTCAAAGTACTTAAATTACCTGGAATTTATTCCAAAATTAGAAATATTTGGCATTCCAATGACATGCTCTGTGTCAATTGGCATTTCCAGGCAGGACATCATTAGATATCAAGGTTTGCTAGAAAACATGAAGATAAATATGTTTCCAGACTGGTAAAAACAACAGATATGGCAGTTGCTTCATATATAACTCCTTTAAAATCCATGTGGGATTTGTAAACACAGTTCCCAGCCTTCAGTACCTTAATGGAGTACCTGGTGTGAAGGTTTGGTACAGAACAATTGTTCAAGTTTGACCACCAGATGTGACTGGATTATTTTAAGGGATGTTGGCAAGTTAAAATTACAGTGATGATATCATATGAATTTTAGTTCTAAAGTTGAGGGGAAATTGCATTATTGTAGTATGCTAGAGAAGGGAACTTTTTAATGTAATAATGTGATTATTTGTATAATGTAGTTTTATTGTAGTGACTTTAATCACTCATGTAACACAGTTATGTATTTGGTGGCAAAACAAAGTTTAACAAACATAATCAGTTTCAAAGAAAATGCAGGTGCATGTATTAAGAGGCTATCTAAATATATTTGAAGCCAATTTTTTATCCTTTTTTGTTCGCAGTGCATCAATCAAATATTTATTTACAGGGATTTTTTTTCCCAGTGGAACATTGTGTGTGCACCTTAGGTGTTCTTGATCTTGTTCATTTTAAGCACGTTTTCACTAAAGTGTTCTTCTTCAAGCTATTCTCAATTCAATTTGAAGTGAAAGGTTTCTGAGTTTGAGTAATTTACATATAAAAGCTTTACTGTACATTTTATAAAATGACTGTGTTCAGAAAACAACCATTTCTATTTAACAATATTGTTATTCCACAAGCTGAGGTGCTTTCCTCACTGTCTTTTGCTTTTACTGACAATATTTGTTCTTGTCTTAATTTTAAATTGTTACTGCCTGAAAATGTATAACTTCCCCCTTTTCTGTCCTGCTATACTGAAGTGACTAGAGACTCCCTGTGATGTGTGATGTAAGAAGATTAAAAATATGGGTTTTTTTGTCAAGGTAGGAGTGACATACACAGAATTCTTTTGAGACTCTCCTTTCTTGTTTTACTTAAATAAGTGGTAATTGTTGATGGCAATTTTGAATTTAAAATCATTGCTTCCCGTGCTGAATTTTAAAATGATTCTTTGCATTTTACTGTTATCTGTAAATCCCCAGCAACCAGTTCTGAGCCTCTCACTAGTTTATCATGTCTTATTTTAGAGGAATATAGGAACATATGCAACATTTATGAATAACATGCTGTAAAGAGAGGCAGCTGAGGGTACTTCAGATTGGACCTTGGATCAAAATGAGATCTGACCATATAAAAGTACAGAGTACCTTAGTGATATTAAAAGATGATGCTATACCAGTGCATTTTAATTATTCACTAGTTCATTAGGTTTCTCCAGTTGCATTGCAAACTAGTTAGTTTGTAACATTTTTCTATTCAATACAGAAATTAATTTTGTTTGAAAACAATAAACCTCTATTACAAAGAAGATCCATAACACAACTTTAGATTTAATGTTTTGTTCTCAGGAAAGATACTGAGTGTAAAGCTTTATTTCTTAAGATTAATCATTGATGAATCTTCTTTTTTCTACTGCAATAAGCAAGTGCCAAATAATGTTTGCTGGCAGATGAAAGATTTTATACTTTTCAAAGTTTGGCTCATCACTGCACAATCTTATGAAAAAACTGAGATGCAGGTTACTAGTGCTCTCAGCCTGTTCAAATGGCATTTATTCTGGGATAGTCAGAAATGCTACTTTGTGCATTACAGGTGGAAATTGCCATGAATGTTCTGTGGATCACACACAGTGCCAAAGTGCTGTTAAATATGGAGCAGTTAATATAGTCTAAAAAGACTTTAATTTTTGAGAGACCTTGGAGATTTTGGAGAGATCTTTTAGTATCTTTAGAGTGATTTTTTTTTAATTTGTTTGGTTTGTGGAATGGAAAGTGTATGAGATGGATTTTGCACTTTTTTATCAGATCCAGTGCTCTGTGTTTATACATTTGTGGATGAGCTAGGTGTAATTATCAGATTGAGTGGGAATGTTTCCCTTAAACAAGGAGCAGCAATTTTCTGCATTAAAATCTCTTTACACATAAGGCAGAAATTACCTTCTCATGTTTTTAATCTACCCAGTTACAGTTATTTATTTACCCCCAGTTTTAAGGAGGGGAGTGGGGTTTGGTATCAAGAGAAGTAGGCTGAGAAGTGAAGGCAGATGATATCTTAGCATTCTGCAACTTGTGTCAGTGCCTCCAAGGTCACCAGCTATTCCTTCCTGTGTGAGATAACCCTCTGCCCCAAAGAATCACAAACTTTCTGCTCCCTGTAATTCTGTTGTCTCAGTTGCTGAAACAGCATCTATATATTTTATTTTTTCAGAGATACTCTGGTAGGTTAACAGAGGGCCTCATTAAGGGCATCTGTTAGCTTAGTTCATATTTTATTCTGAATTTTAAGAATGCCTCAACAGAAGGGATTAAGTGAGAAAAGAACAGACCATCTTTTTTTACTGCTCTTCTGTACCAATTGCTCCCAGTGTCAGGCATAGCCCGTGATTGCTGCAGTGCAAAGCTTTGCAATATGGTTGGTGCAGCCACATTTGGCAGTGATTCACAAGTCATTGCAAATACCATTTCACAGCAAATCCTAATGTAGCCTGAAGATAAAAACCATTGTAAACACTGTATGGGTTGAGACTGCCTTTGTGCTGATAAATATTTCCTTAACATTTAGATGAAGATGCTGTGCTTGCTTTATTTAAGTACAATTGTATCTGTAATGCCAGCAGTGGGTGAGGAGACTGGTGAGTTATGGAGGAAAGAGGAAACACTTGGAAGTTCTGGTAGGAGTAGAGTGTCCTGTGAAACAATTTGCTTCTCTGAGCCTACTGAGGTTTGCCATGATGTGTCTGGCACCTGGGCCGCTCTGGACCTGTGTGTTTGTGGGGATTTATATCATGATGCATGTGTCCTACCAGGATTTTGCAATCTAAACCCATTAATTTTATTGCAAAGACATTCTCAGAGCAAGGAATCAGTTTTCTTTTTAACATTGTGTTGCTGCAAAACAATGTTCTTCCTTATTATCCCTGAAACAGTTCTGATAATTTGCAGGATGATTGCTGGATCAGGCATTAATGTAAACAGTGCTGTAAATGGGCTGACACTGTGCACTGCAGGGAACTGAAATAAACCCAGTTCTTTGGAAGCTGTGGGAAGAACCAAGCTTTAACTGCACTTTGGCCTGTACCTGAAAGGGTTTCTCTCACAGGTACAAATTTTGGTGGTGCCTCTGGGCTGAAGGAACTCTGGGCACTGAAACTGCTTGGAGGAGCTGATGAGTGCGTCTGTATTTGGGCTCATGAGCTCTGATGCTGCAGAGTGGCTTACTCTAAATACAGAGTTGTTGAGATTTCGGTGTTGGTTTTTTCCCTCTCTCTCCTCCCATTGCAAAAAAAGAAAGTTTTACGTCTGATTGAGGGATGGTGGGAGGGAATGAAATGGAGGGAAGAGAGACAAATCACCATCCAAACAGTACAAAGTGAGTCATCTCTATTTCAGTGCTAATTTAAGAAAATGTTGCAATTTTCTGGTATTGTTGGTAACGAGACACTTTTTAACTCACTTGACTGGGATGTGCAAGCCTCAGGAGTGCCCTCTCTTATCATGCACTTAATGCTGTGGTCAATATTTTACTGTCAACATTAATTAGAGGTTTGGGAGGATAACTGGCACGAGATCTGGTGCCCTCCCATCCTCCAGGATAACAGATCATAGCAGTGAACAACATGAGGGCAAATTGTCCCCCTCCTAGGCCAGCTCAAATACCTTAGATAGGGGCAGAGAGAGAAAGGAACTCCAGAAAATCTTTGTATCTTGAGAGTAAAGTAGTGCAAACTTTCTCCAGCAGTGAAGTCTGGATTGTGTGGCGGTTTGTGTAAAAATGATAATTTAAAATGTGCCTGTAGAATAAAAATTTGACTGATTCTACAGATTTTTTTTTCATATTTCCTGTATACTGTTCCAACTAAGGCAATCCAAACTGCATCAAAATACTCTTCTGCCAAGGGCTCCTTTTTGGTGCATCTTGGGAATATAAATTGGAGGGAGGAAAATGAATTACCATGTAGGTCGTCCTTACTTTTGGGAACTCTCAGGACTTGTACAGGACATTACTGGGGATATTGGGAGGCAAAGAGTCCCAAAGCTGGATTACTCAGTACTGCCTTATTAACACTGAGGAACAGGATAATTGTAATTTTTTTCCCCAGACTTGCTACAAATGTATTGGTACCTTGAACAATCAGTTCATCTCCACATCTATTTTTTTTCTTGTTTGTAATAAGAGACAGCAATATGGAACTCTTTTTGGAAGTACTGTATGTTAAAACTCCATGTAATTCAGATTGTATTATTAATGATAATTTGAAATTTAGATGATAAAGAAATTTTTAACTGTTTTCAGGCAGCATTCTTGTCAAATTCCCTCTTTAGTAACTGAAAATATCCTGTTTGTACTCTGAAGTCATTGCTGTAGGGAGGTTTCAGAAAGTGCAGGTGGTCTTAATGCTGGGGTTTAATTTGGCCTATTTGTTTTTAATCTACAGATAAATAGTAGTTAGGAATTACTCCAGTCATATTTGCTTTACATCTCCATTGTAATATAGTGGTGCTGCAACTGCTCTGGGTGTTCCCTCCTCTGTCCAAACCTCATTTTGTCAATTTTAACTGAAATGATGAGGTAGTAAATCTTACCTACCAGGCACATGAGCAGGTTAAATGACCCAGTGGAGAAGTTGCTTATTTGAATCATGTCCAGGACATGAGGAGCCCAATCTGAAACTAGAAATACTAATTTTAATATATAGCAGATCTCTGCCTTCTTAATCCTGGAGGGCACGTTAGGCAAGGAGCTCTCTTCTGGAGTTATGGCTGTGGACAAGGCCATAGAGGGACAGTTTCTTCTCAAATGTCACTGTTTCTTATATTTTTTACTGCCCTTAGCTTTGTACCCTCTCTGGGTAGAGAAGGGCTGCTCATTCATCCCCAGAGGTGTTTGGGGATGCTCACTGTAATTCTGCTGCTCTCCTTTCATAGATCTTGTTCCATCAAACTCTCTTCAGCTCAAGTAGAAGCTTCTACAAACTGGAGAAGAAACTTGCATGAAGGGTTCCAAAGTTTGGGAAAGTTAAATGAAAACCTAAACATTTTTCCTCCTTGGTTTGCTTTAAAACCAAGATATCTTAATTTTTCTGATGTATAATGTAATTGGCTTGCTTGTCACAGCCCTAATATGAACTAATAAAATGTCTGAAGTCCTCATCAGTTTTCAGCAAATATTCTGCAGTAGGAATATCTCATCTACAGAAGAGCTGTGTATATATTTGGCATGTTAAAAAATTATTAATTGTGATTATGGAGAAATTAATTGTGGATACATAAAGGCTGGAAGGAAGAGCTGAGCACACAGGGTCTCAAAAAATCTAGTCATGTAAATCTTGAGATGATTGTGCTAAATATGTTAAGAGCATCTTGGAAATCTAAAAGTATCTAATCTCTGACTGTCTTAAATTGTTTTGAGTTACAATTGTATTTAAAATATAGTTGACATGAGAAAGATTTTCTACTGCAAACAAATAAGAGAAAAAATGAGGAACTGGTTTTGATGGTGTGATTTCCCTGTTTCTAGAGGATAGAAAAAGGATATTCAGCATTTTAAGTGCTGTGAAGTATTTTTATTAACTGCCTCTGACCAAGTAACAGTTAAAAGACTGCTTTGCATCCCTTCTTTTGGAATAAAGTAAAGGCTGACAAATTAATTTATGATGGTTGCAATGTGGATAAGACTTAAACTATTTGCATAGGATCTGTGCATGGTAGAAAAGATTGAAAAAGGTGACTCTGAATTCTTGGACTTTGGGGGATGATGTGGCTTTATATAGTTCTGTTGTTGTTCAGTGTCCTGTTTATAAAAGCAAGTATATAAAGTAATTTATAATTTTCATTGAGAGATTGCTGGGAGTGGACTCAGGACTTCACAGTGGCTGATTTGGAGCTTAGAATTCAGATCTGGCAAATGCTGGATCCTCCTTGTGTGACCCTTACAAAAGGAAATTATTTAAATTGTCCACTTGGAATTACTTTGACAGGGGCTTTGAAAACAATTTTGACTTGTGGGACAGATTTACATCTGATTAAAACTAAATATATTTGGGTTCAGCATCCCAGCAGCAGGACCTGCAGAACCCAGCTGGGATGCAGATGGAAAAGGTGGCTCAGCATGGGGAGCTGCTCTGACCAGGGAGCTGGGAGGGTGGAAAGGGAACTCAGGAGATCAAGGCTTCAAATGTTGCTGGGTGGTGGGCTGGGCTCTCTGCTGGTGATTTACTGGGGTTCAGGATTGGTAATCTGGGTTATTTGTGCTCACTCTGCGTGCTCCAGGCTGTGTCACAAATATTTCAGGGGAGAAATGGCTGAAACGCTGCTCAGACTGAGCTCCTTGGAACAGAGAGACTTCTCCATATCTGAGAGGGAAACAGCAATGAAAGAGGCAAAGAAACCCACATTGTCAAGGAAGTGTGTGAGTGTAGAACCTAATTATACTCCCATTGAATCCAATAACAAGAATTCCTATTGATTTTAAAAGGAGAATGATTTGGCAACATTTCATCTCCTCACTCTGCACTAGCAAGTGCATAATGGTCTCTTTTAAACCTATTCATTTGTTTCAACCTTTATTGGAGGACAGAGTGCTTACAGCTGGCAGAAGAGGGGGAGGAGAGAAGCTGCTTTATTTATAACACAATTCAAATAAAAAAAGTAAACCAGACCATCACAAATACATTCAGAACTGCAGAAAAACCTATTATTAAGGAATTACAAGGTTTTTGCCTTCACATTCTAACCAGCTCTTTTTTGTGGCTTTGACATTGCTAAGGGCTCTTTTTTGTAGAAAAAGACTCAGAAACTTAGGAAGTGTGCACAAAAGTCTTATTTGCCATTTTGTGGGTTGAAGCTGGGCTTCATGGGAGTGTTATTGTTTGCTTTGGTTTTGCTTGTATTTAGCATGTAGCTTTTAAAAGCCCTTCATGGCTGGAGAGTTTTTATTGTAAACATAAAACATTAATTTAAACATTAAAAATTTTACAGCTGCTTTTTAGTACATAAATTTTCACAGACACTCGAAGACGGTGATTTTTGTTTTAATGTTTTCTTTTTCCCAACTGCTCTGAAGTTGCATAGAGGGGGGAGAAAAACACAATACTGATAAAATACTTCATGTTTAGATCTGTGAGCTCTAAGACCAACATTCTTAGCACAGGGGAGAATTCCTAGCAAGTATGGGATAAATATTCGTGCTGCCAAAAAAAGCAAACATTCCCACAGTTGGGATTTTGGGGCAGATCCTTGTTTTTTTCTCCCTTAAACAATTTTTCAGTAAATCAAAAATTTGAAAAAGGAATGAGAAAGGAAGTAGTAAAGCAAGTCAATCTGCTCCTAGACTACAGCTTGAGAATTGTTGCTTTTGGTGTTATGTGTCCATCACAACAGGGTCTTTAGAAAAGCCCCTTCCAGTGCCCAAGACAACAATGACAAAGAAATAAACAGAATTTGTGTAGCAGTGGTGATGTTTGGGGTTCTGTGGCAGTGCAGGACGCAGCTGCATGAGGTTCAAGAGCAGTGGCTGCCCAGGTGCCCTGCTCTGACAGGGGGTGTTGGTTCCTGAAGGGAATGTGCTCAATTCCCAGCCACGTAAATGGGAGAGGCTTCACTGGTTTGAGTGGATCTGCAGGACATTATAACAGAAAATCAGTTTTATGCAGTGAGTAATCTTGTAATTTTTTTTTTTTTTTCTGTAGCAATACCTGCAGGAATTGAAATTTGGCAGAGATCTGCTCAGGGAGAGTGGCAAAATCAAATGACATTTGGCAAAATTTTGAGGTGTCATAGAAAGTGATGGAGGAACAGAGCTGGGAGGTGGAGCCAGAATTCCCTGAAGTAGAATGGATCACTAGTTTTTGTATTATATCAATGGTGGCACATTTTTATAAATGGAAGTAGCTGGAGGTGCTCAGAAGATTGCAGGTACGGGTCTCTAATTATAATAAATACCGAGAATGGAAGCACTTAAAGCGAGGGTCTGTCATTATAAGCAGGGTTGAAAAATAAACATACAGTTTTATCCTGCCCTGAGTGTTCAGCTATCCAGCTAAAACTACAGAGCAGATGCTTTTGGTTTTCCAAGTACTTGAGCAGAGAGATGAGATGGGCAAGCAAGCTCTGGTGGTGAGGAGAGCCCTGGGTACATAAATGTACTTTTGGCTTTTTCTTTGATGGAATAATTTGCAGAGTGGCTGATATTACCCCTACAAACCTACTAGCTAACTCAATTTCATCAGCAGTCAGTCACTTTGAATTAAAAAATGGAAACACACATGTACTGGATATAAGAATACATTATAAGTGTGCTTAACATCCATTTGAATTTCATTTAAGGGTGTTATTAAGTCTCCATGCAAATAACTTCTAGTGACACAGCAGATAAGTGCAATGGAGAAGCATCTTCAATATACAATGGCATTAACAGATTTATCTTTGTGTATAACACAGAGTTGGCTGGAGAAGTTGCTGAACAAATGAATTCTGTTTTTCTGCTTGTCACTGGATTGGTCTTTGCACGTCTGGACGGAAACCAAAATCAACAAATTTAGAAGACAACAGTATTGCTTAGTTATTTCAACTTCAAACACAGGAAAAGCACATTTTGAAGTTTCCAGGGGCCGTTGAAATGTGTGTTTCTTTGACATTGTTTGCTGTTAAGCATGTTTGTGTTACAGAATTTAACAAATCAATCCAGTGCTGTTTGGCAAAAAAGTAGCAAAAGCTCCCAGACCATCAGTTTGTTTGGCTCAGAAGGATCTGTTGATGGAAATGACTGGCAAAGGCATTTAGTGTGTATTCACCAGAGTTCTTTTATAAATAGTGCTAACTCAAAAAGCTAAGAAATATACAAACCCATTTACTGGAAAATTTCTGGATTTAGAAATTATAATTGAGAAAATGTAGTGGTGGTGCTGTATTAGATCAGGATGGGGGGTTGGTTGTTTTCTTCAGCTACTAAATAACCCATGCAACTTTGCACTCATCAATTTTTAAGTCTCTGCCTGTCTGTATTTCAGAAATTTGAAGTAAAATTACAATCAGTGTTCAAGGACTGATAATTTAAGCCAAAATGCAGTTGTGGCACCACTCCCGTGTGCCTGCCCAGCTTCATGCTGATGCAGGGCTTCTGATACAAATCCATTCCCAGCGCTGTAGGAAAGCCACAGCAGTGAATTCCTCTTCCCCTCCTTTGCCCCTGTGCCATTTAAGGAGCTTGTGCCCCAGTTATTAATTTCTCCACTTGTCTTTCAAGCTTGAGTAGCCAGCTCCAATATCTAGGAACGGCTACACGGGAGGTGTTATTCATTAGGACAGGTGGCTCGAGCATGGAATAATCACCATTGCAGATTTATTCCATGGAGGCACAGCCAGGGCTGCTCAGGCTCCCAGCACAGGTCAGGGAGGTGGCACAAGCCTTGAACAAGCCCTGGGTCAAACACCCTGGTCAGATTGTTCTCTGCAAGAGAGCTCAGGCCCTGCTAACATTACTTGAGGTGTCTCTTATGTTTAAAGTGGGTGATATTTCACAAATAGAGTTTGTCCTGGCTGGGAAGGCTCTGGGGTTAATAGCCTGGACAAGTATTTCCTGAAATGCATTAAAATAAATAAGTGAACTATCCAAAAACCACAGGCTTCAAACAAAGCAAAAAAGTGAAAAATTGAGCTCTTCAAACTTTCAAGGAATTTCTCTCTGGTACTGTTTTTCATGGGTATGGGACACAGATGGACACATACATATGA
This sequence comes from Melospiza georgiana, assembly GCF_028018845.1. Taxonomy (NCBI): domain Eukaryota; kingdom Metazoa; phylum Chordata; class Aves; order Passeriformes; family Passerellidae; genus Melospiza; species Melospiza georgiana. Next base: position 15,640,551 of record NC_080443.1, read on the forward strand.
AATTTGTATGTGTAAACATGTTTGTACATGTAAAATTACATAGGTTATGAAATTTGTACATGTAAAATTCTTTTCAGTGAGGAGAGGTGATACAGAGACAGGAGAGCAGGATGGTGGAAAACCCTACAACCACAGAATTGAGCTTCCCTTCACTCAATAGATCATAAAGGCTAAAAATAGTCTTAAAACCAAGTTGTAGAAAACCTTATTTTTAGTCACTTTCCTATAAAATTTATATGTATACAGATATATGTGTCTGTGTCCATATATGCTGTCTGTACCCACAAACACACAAGACTAGCCCATATGATGTGCACATATTTATTTTAAGCAAGCAGTGTTGTATTACTACAATAAATGACTGGTTGCAGGTAGATAACATAACTGGTTCACAGCAAAAGTGAAAATGTTGTTTTACATGTGCTATCACACAAAGTTTGCTACTGCTACTACAGAGCATTTGAAGCACAAGCTTCATTATTACTGGAGTGCCCACAGTGTGTATAACCACCTCATAAATACATGTGCACAATGGAAATTGCATGTGAGCTGTTATCTGGACTTGCTGTGGGTACCTTTTTTGGTAATCATAATGTTAAAGTGTTTATGTTTCTCCTAGCCAGATTTTAGTAGATCATTAGTACTCTAATGGTAAGGTCAGGAAATATTAAGAAGATTTTAAGGAAAAGCACTGCAACCTCCAGTAGCTCTGATCAGCTTTTTTTCTTTTTTTTTTTTTTTTTTTTAGTAATCTGCCTGAGCTTCCTCTTCTCTAGTAGTTTCATGGATTTTTGGAGTATTTTTTGTGTTTACTTGAGCAGCACCTTTGGACTTGCAGGATCCAGCACGTCCCTCCCTGCCAGAGCTCATTCTCTCTTGCTCAAACCTGTGGTCTGTGTGAAAAGTCTTTTTTTATTTTTTTGCCTGCTACTAACACCAGGATCCTGTCTTTGTGGTTTGTGGTAGGTGAACACTTTTTGACCTCATGAACTTTGCTGCTCTGTCCATGTGTGTGGGTTTTAACAGCCAGTTCACTCTGCGAAAGCTGATGTCCTTCTGCAACAGAGCACAAAAATCACAGTTCTTCTCCTGGCTGAGCTACTGCTTTGCTTACAGTTTGGATTTTAAATTTGTTCTTTGGACAATAATTTGGAAACCTTAGAAACCTGTAGTGATTATGTCTGAGTCAGTAGTTGATTTAAGATGCAAGAGGCAGGTGGTGAACTCATACAATGAACTTTGATGTTTTTACACAAACCTGTGGTGTGACAGATTCTTCCCATCCAAGTGCAAAGAGAACTGACTTCTCAGATAGCACTCTTGAGTAAATAAATAAATAAGTAAAAGCATGAATAAATAAATAAATCCTTTAGTAGAAAACAAAAGCACTAAGAGAAGAAAGTAATAAAGTTAAATCACAGTTGTAAACACTCAGTAGTACTGGATTTAATACATATTTAGCCATGTGATTCTGGCTTACTTATTGCTCTAAGTTACATTGCATGATCCTAATTCAGAATGCTGAATTCAGAATGCTCTCAGGCTGACAATTTTATATGCAAAGTATCATTTATCTATCTGTCTGTATTACCCTGCTGAAAGCTCAGAGGAAAAAACTTAAAGGATGACTCCTTTGTTCATAACACTCTTTAGATTTGTTTTAAAATGGATATTTCAGTGTACTTTTGTGTACTTTCAGTATATTTTTCAATATACCTTTTCTCCTTGGCTGGGCTCAGGCACTGTAGTTCTTGGCATTCATTTTTTGTAAGTGCCTCCTTTGTTTATTTTACATGAAGGCAAATCCTGCACCATTCCCTTACCTTTATGGTATTTCTAGTGTGTCTTTATTATCACATATAATAAGTGAAAGCACAGCTATGTTAAATTTTATCCAGCTGAACAGCAAGGCAAATATGTGAAGAAAAATTATCCTGTGTTTTCTAATTTTGAACTTCTTCCCGTATGTTCTGTGGCAATGGAGTTAATTCATTTACTTGGGTTGAGTTCAGTTACAGTGATAAGTGTTTTAATACTCCAGTGCATTTTTTTACACTGACATCTTACAGAGATGCTCAGCTCTACAGAATGCTGATTGATCAGTTGTAAAAATGAAATAGTAAATCTTAATGTACTAAACTGAATTTATTACACTTTATGTCTATTTTCAGGGAAAAATAATTTAGATTACTTTCGATGCTTTACGTATTTACTGGGTGAAAACCTGGCTTACCATGTCCAGAGCAAAATTCTTCTGGATGCCAGAGAACCATACCAGCTCTGGGGTCAGAAGTCAAATTTTTTTTACTTTTGGTGAACCATTAGAATGTAATTTATGGCTGAGCATGTTAATTTCTGCTCATAACAAAATTTGTTTTGATGGAAGCTTGTAGAACTGCTTCAGTACAGATGATCTCCATGAGAGAATAGAGCTTATAACTGTCATTTTCTCTTTACTCTGAAATAAAATTTTCGAATTTTGTCATGGATAATAATTTGTTACAAAACAAATCAAAGGTGTCTCAAGTTGAAGAAAAATCCAATTGCCTGCATTGTTGGACCAGTATTTCTCAGATGTGAAAAGGAAGGGATGAACTCTCTGGTCTGAGAAACAACAAAAATATCAGTGTGACGAAACTGGCCATCCAGTAAAATCGTAAATCCCAAGCCTCATTGCTGGGGAATGTGGTTGGCACAGTGCTGAGGTCATGCACCTCCATCCAGTCAAGGTTTAGCCCCTTATGAACATCTGAGATAGCAGGGATGGCACTGAACCATCCCCAGCCCAAGAGGGAAATAGAAATTGTTGTTTGTGCACAACCAAAAAGTGCAAAAATATTTTCCTAAAGATTTTAATATCATCTGTTTAACACTATTTATAGAAGAAAAACCACCCCAAAACCCAATTTGCTTCTCTCTATGAATCTTCTTTCACTTACTTATGACTTACAGGCTGTGTGGGTGGGTTCAGAGTTTGTAATAGTTTGCAGGTGTTTCTCAGTGTTTTTCTTTCCTTTACTGTCTTTTTGTTTGTTTAAAGGAAATCACAGTGGTATGAGTTGAGTTGGAGCTTGCAAATGTAACAGAATGGTTTATCCTGGCAAGGTAGGAAGGAAGGACAAGGGAAGAGAAACAAGATGAAGATGGAATATAGGTTCAATTAATTAAGGGTAGCGAGTAATTTAAATCTGAACTCAGTTATGCAATTCTAGGGAGAATAATGTTGAAAACTTACATATGGGAAAATATTTTCTTAGGTAAGACTGAAGTTTAAGTTCCAAGATAAACCTAATTTTGACCTTAGTTTTGTGTGAAAATCTATTTTCTCCATCACATTTATTTTAGAGAAATGTGTCCAGTTGAGTTTGCCCAAATTTTATGCATATAAGTCAGTCTGATTTTGATATGTGGGATGTTTTATTTTTTTTTTTAAGATTGTATAGGCAAGATTCATTGAGCTGATAAAGATAGTATTTTTATGACAAGTTTTTGTTTCTGTTAACTCTGAGCTTTCTGTATTCTAGTGATTATTTCCTATGAGTCAATCATGTTTATAGGTGAGTCAATCAGTGTATATGTTCTTTCCATCTTAGAAATATTCCAGAACCTGAATTTAATTCCAGGCCTCTAGTGAGGTTAAGCCAGGGCCCCTTGTGGGACTGAGTTTCTCCAGCTTGGGCAGCAGAATTTGCAGCACCTTCCACCAGTTCTGTGTTGCTATGTTTCTACCTACAGATGTTTTTTACCCAGTTCCATTTTCAGTAGGTGATTTTTACTTTTTTATCCGTTTATCAGTGCATCACTGTGACACTGCAGAGATTGGTTGGTTTTGGAAAAAACCCCACCGCTGTAGTGGATACCCAAGTGAGGGTCTAAACATTTCTTATATTTTCTCCCTCTTTTCCTTTTTTATATCCATTAACCCTTTGTGCTCCAGAGCACAACTGGATGTACTGGATTTGACTATTGCTCTGCACTAAGTCCCATCTGTGCTGCTCCTTGATTTAACAGGAGGGTTCCCTGATGAGCAGGGCAAAGTATTTTTACCATTCTGCAACCCCATGAGTCAAATACATCCATGTTTCATGCTTTATCATGCTACATAAATAATGTTATCTATCCCTGCAGTATTTCTGTTAGCTACATCATTGCTAAATTTTGTAACAATATGCCCTTTGCAGTAAAATGTCACCAAAAAGTTATATACTGTAATAATTTTCATCTGTTTCATAAAGACAGACAATTTTTAAGATTCATGTTCATTTCATCATTGAAATCCAAGTCTTCATACATTAATTTATAATGAAACCTCATGCTCCCTTCTACATTGATCACTAATTTTCTGTCTCCTTGATATGTGTTAAAATAAACTATAGATATAAAGGGCACGTTATATGGCTGACACTGTTGAGTTAAATAGAACACACTTCCCTAACTCATCCCTGTGGTCTGGCCTTTGTTTCACAGGGAAAATCCTCAAAACCCAATTGCAAAAGATGGGCTGCTTTCAGCACACAGATGATCCAAAGTGTTTCCTGTTTCTGTCTCCAGATAACCTGAATAATGAATTTTCCAAGGGTGGCCTGCAGCCCATTCTGCATGCAGGCTGCAAAAAAACACTTTTTGAAGTTGCATATAAAAACATTGCGCTGCAGCTGAATATTTTTTTGTGTGCCCTCCAGATCAAAATCAATGTTGAAAAAGAAAGGATGATACAGGTTAAGAACATAACATGAAAACCCAAGCAGGGGATGTGAACTGAGGTGTACCTCGTTTATTATCCTGCCTGACAACACTGAGCACCAGCTGCATTTGCAAACAGCAGAGCTCCATCACAGCCTCACGGGGAGATAATCTGTCCTGGAGCACTGGCTTGCATCTTTAACACAGTTACACACTGATTTAAGTCACAGAACAAGATGTTCAGTGTATTTCCAATTGTTTTCATTAACAATGATAAACCCATTGAGCTGACTGCTGCAGTTCAGTTTTACTGGGAAAATGTCACTGTTGTGAACCTTCCAAATAGTGGGTGACATTTTCTGCTCTGTGGCAGTCTAGGGGAGGAAAGCCCTGGTGCTCTTGGAATAGAAGGAATTACATCTGAAAATCACCCAGTGCAAATAGCAGTGGGGAAGAAAGTAAAGCTTCAGAGCTCCCCTGGTAAATTAATTTTCCCTAATTGCATTTCATGGCAGGAAACACAGATATTAGAAGTGCCTGTTGAAATAATACAGTATTTAAATTCTGATTAATCCATAGGTCAGGCAAGAACTGTTCAATACATGTCTCCAGAAGGAAAGCTCTGCTTTGCAGGCAAAGGGGACAAACATGCACACAAGTAGACAGGTTGAGTAATTTCAAATGCTAGTTGAAATTTGGTGGCAGACAATAGATAAGTTAAGCCAGTAGCTAAAAAATTACCAGAAGTGTGGAACATCATCACTAAGACATCTTCCAGAGATCTGAAGCAGAATGATTTATTAACTTAGTTTTCTTCCCTCCTCTGTCTTAGGAAAGCTGATTTTTTTTGTTTTTTTCTCCCCAGAAGTCTTTTGGTAAAAGCATAGAGGCAATTCACCAGCACAAATAGTTATTGGTAATATGGGTACCATGAAAATATTTGTGTTCTGATGGGATTGTAGTTCAGGCTAAAATAGGACTAGTTAGAAAATTGCTATTTTTTTCCATTTTTGCCAATATAACTACTTGTAAAGCATTTTAATTTCACTGTGCTTTCCGTTCTTAAGCCATGTTTCCTTTTGCTTTTCAATTACCCTGCCACCTCCTGCAAGGAGTCCCAGGAATGCTGAGATACCCAATTGCTCATTCAGTTTCTGCCTGAGTAATATTTTATGACCATTTCTTGACAAATGCTGCAATATTCCCTGTTGGTTGGAGTGTAGTGCTGAGGTCTGGGGTTCCCATGGACCATCCTGCTGGGGAAGGGATGTGCAATCCCAAAGTGCAACCAGGAGGAGTTACAGCCTCTGGATTGTACAGAATAGATGGGAGAGACTCCCTCAATTTAGCCAGTAGCTCCTCATTCAAATCCCCCCAATTCAGGCTCTTGTTTTCCAGATGCACAGTAAGGAGACATCCCCCAGACAAATCCCAACAACGTTATTAAAAATAATTCCCAAGCCTTTGAAGTAAACATCCAAGTGCTTGATGTCATCAAAGGAGGGTTTCTTTGTCTGGGGTGTTCACCCTGTCCTTGTTGCAGAGCAAAAATCAAGTTCTTGGAGTTCTGAACTGTGCAAAGTTTTGGGCATTTGCAGCTGAATTTAGTTTCCAGTTGTCTGTTCACATTAATTTAGAGTAATATATAGCAGCAATATTATTGTAAAATGGGATAATTATGAATCTTTCAAGGCTTAGCTGTTTCTGGAAAACATGCCTTAGTCATATGTGAATGATTGCCCTGGATACAGAACAAACTGGACAAAATGCAGTGAACTTATATAGCTTAAATTTAGAAAATTGAATGCTCCCTTTCAGTCTAGTAATCTGGTGAGAAGGCATTTTATTTTCTGTGAGCCAATATAAGTTTTTTGCAGCACTGATTTTGTGCAGAATTCTTCTAAAGCCACATTTCAAACTGCAAATCACTTTGGAACCAGGGTTCTGCTGCAAACACTTGAGTTTACAGTGCCTGATGTGACTTTTTAAAGATGTAAGTAATGGATAAAGGAAAAGGATGAAGCAAAGAAAGCTAAATAGTTTGCTGTGACCTCTGGGTGACTCCACTGATGTAAATAAGTTTCTTGGGATTTACATCATTACAGATGAGAGCAGAGATTCCCCTAGGGGTGTGGGGAAGGGGCTCTGTGGGTTATTCTTGGACTCCAGCAGTTGGAGGGGAGCAGCCACTGCACTGAGGAGAAACTATGCAGGGAGGAATTTCAGTCATAGGTAGATATGCAGGTTATTTCTCTGGTAGGAATGGTAGAAGTGTTTTACTGGTTTCAGAGCTGAGAAGAAATTTTAGTCTAAAGTTTAAGCATATGGAGCTTGAAAAAATGCACCTCGTCAGCTTTCATAGATGCTGATTAATGACCTAATTAAAGAGATATAGTTGATGTATTTAAACATTGCCTCCCTGCCCCATCCAATAGAGAAAATGCTCTGAAATTATGAAAGCATTTTCCTTTTCATTTTGGCACACTGTACACAAATTGGCACCTTCTACAAGGGCGAAATATTTTGTAAAATAACAATACTTTGCACCACCCAAATCCCCTCACTCAAGCACCTGTTGTGGAATCCACATGGAAAGGGTGAGAAAGGCTTTTGGGGCTGGTAAACTCTTAGAAAACTATTGCAAATAATAATAAATGTGCTTCTTGAAAAGGACAGTGTCATTTTACTGATATGTACTTGGCATTGTAGATCAGCTGCCCCCGCTGCCTTGACTTTATAAGTTCACTGTTAATGGAACCTACAATAGGAAGAATATAGAGCAGGGAAAATAAAGTTTATCTCTGGTGTTTTCATTTAATTCTGTGTATTTGTGTATTTAGCCCAGAAGTTGAATTTCCTCTCAGAATCACATCTTGAAATGTGTCTTTCTTCATATTACACAGTTTGGAATATGTAAACAGGGAAACCTCTTTGACCTATATAAACAAGAAATTATATTTCAAAGATATTTAAATAATGTCTCAAACTGCCATCCATCTGCCCTTATTAATGAATGAACAGCCCAGAAATGATTTTCACTTCTGAGTATTTGAATAAATTGCTAAGCAGTTAAGATTACCTCCCATGTTGAGTACAGTGCCTTATTTTCTGTATGGTAATAAATGAAGGTGATTTAATCATAATCAGTAAATGACCTGCAAAATTTCATTTTGCAGGGAAGCTTTTTTTAACCTATTGAAATGTGAAAGTATGTTTAAAGTAGGTAAACCTTCCTCCTCACTGAAGGCTGCTTGAATGGGCTCAAATCTTCTCTGAGTCTCAGTTTAGAGATCTATTGACATCTTAGTTCTAAAACTTCTTTAAAATGTAGGTTTTAATGTAAACACTAAAAAAGAGCTTTAGAAGCAGAAGTGTACACACACTTACTTCTTAATCTGATGGTCCCAGAGCTGACACCCTGGGGCTACACTTCAGGGAGCAAAAATCCAGGAAAACCTCTTGATTTGTTCTGCAACATGAACACACTTTTTACAGGCTTGGAATTGCTTATTCTGAATAAAACTGGGTGGAGAGGGTGAGGAAGGAGTGGTGTGGCACTTGCACAAACGCCTGCTCTCAGAAGTGGGTGGTCATACCTGTTTATTTAATCTAATCCTGAATTTCTGCCTGGGGTGAAATGTCCAGAGAGGGGCAACCTGCTGTCAACTGGCAGATTGGAAATTGTCTGTCACATTCTGCCCCAGCTGGGTGGCAATTTTGGGTGGCAGAGGTGGTTTCTGCTCTGCCCTGGTGCAGTACCAGCTGCACTCAGCCCTCGAGGCTGCAGGACACAGGTTTGCTAACCACAGGCATTTGTTTTCCTTATTTTAGTGGGTTTTATGCTTCATAAGGGAGACATGAAACTGGCCAGTGACCTCCAAATATTTGCTATCCAGTTCTCCAGCTCTGTCAATATATTTGAGCTTTATTTTTTCAGCATTTCTGGCAGTGCAGCTCTGTTTCTTCCAGTCTGTAGTTCCCCAAGGAGTCTGAGGCCATGTGTAGAAAATACATTCAAATAAAGATGGACAGTTACATTCTGGTGTTTGAACTGCAAATGCTACATGTAAGAGTTCAGAGAGATTAAATTAATTGTTCTTGTTTTCTGGCACCATGGTACTCTCCCTCAGCCCAGCCCAGCGTGTGTAGTTATTTTAATAAAACATGATTGCAGCTTTTCAGCCTTTTGGCTAACATGAAGTGTCATATTGGCTTAACAGCTGATGCATCTTCAGTCTGAAAAACATATCATCAGGAGGAATTGATTCAGATTTTAATGGGGCTTTTGCATCTCTGAGTTCTGCTCTCTTACAATCTTATTTTACTTTTATTTGGGTAGATCCATTCAGTTCGGTAATTTAATCACCTAGTTTCTCTTAATTAAGGCATCTTAACCAATTTGATAGTTTATGAATTGTAAATCAGGAATGCTTAGGCAGAGCAGCTTTTTTGTTATCCTTATCAATAATAAGATGCTTAAGCTTTTGCGGCAATAACACGGCGTGCAGAGCTTTCCATTCCCCTCTGTCTCCTGTTAGCACTCCATATGGTAACATTTAAGTGTGTTTCTCAGGCAAAGACTGTTGTTGCTCACCAGACTGGTCCCTTCAGGTGCTGGTCTCCATCTGTGGATTAATTCACTTCCATCATTCTTGCCACTGATACTGGAAACAGCTGTTGTCTTTTCCTCGGTGGCACGGGGGTCAGGAGATGACCTTAATGAAGGAGCCAGCAGGAACCTCCATCTACCAGTCTGTCTGTCTGCCTGGATAAACTGGCCAATTCTTCCTCACCCTCCTTCATCTAGGTTTTTATGTCTTTTATGTTCATAGTTTGCTTTTTTTTCCCCCCATTGCTTTAATACAAATAATAAATGAACACCACCAATTGAACGTTTATTGTGTTTGTGACTATAAGTTAGTGGTAACATTTGTGTTCAAACTCTCATCTTCAATTGTGATGTTCAAAATTTTTTTTTTGTGAACAGACATTGTACAATCACTCTTGGTTACTTAGGTTACACCTTCACTTGTTTTGTAACCAGGAGAAAAAAATTCAAAACAATCGTAGGCGCAAACACTTCACTTTAAAATAGATTCAAGATATTGCTGGGTGGAATATATCCTTTTGTTGCTGCCCTACAAATTCTAAGGTCAAACACTGAATTTATCACTCTGTTCTTGCTTGGGAAAAAGTGCTGTGAAATGAAAATTCTGACTGTTTAAGGATCTGATCCTCCTTGTGCTTTATGGCATGAGAGGATCGTTGGTAACCTGCTCTCCTTGCCACAAGGAAGCCGTGGCCTTGATTTCTTGACAAATGCTGCAATATTCAACAGGATGTCAGAGCCTGAACTCCCTTTGTACCTGGGAAATGTTGGAGTATTCTTGCTCAGAAGAGCTGTCTGAAAACCTGACCTGGGAAAATGTCTCATTGAATATTTGCAGACAGGCTGTGGTATTCTTAAGAATCACGTGTATAAGGGGTTTCGTTGTTTTGGTTGTTTTGCTTTTTGTTTTTGGTGCAGTTTAGCAAAAAAAATTATTGTTAAGTAGTAAAAGGATGCCCACTGTCCAATGATATTCTACTGTTGTCAGTCATTCTACTTAATTTCCTTTTAATCTGGACTAATTGTTCTAAAACCAGTCAGGCTCTGATGAATTGTTCTACAGCACTGAAGCTTGATGGAGGAGCTTGGGGTAGAATAAGATCCAAGGACTGGGTGTCGGAGTTGCACAAATTCAACTTGAAAATAGGATGGATTTTTATAATAGGAAGGTTAGTACCTCTTGGGAAAAAAATGTATTTGTGGCAAATTTGGAAAATTTATGTTACATTTTCCATTGCTTGAACCTTTAAGAATAACATCTCTGTATGAAATGCAATAAAAACAGTTCCCATCAGCAAATAAAAAAGTCTGAATTTTATATAGGAATTATTATCTGGAATTCAGCGTGATTGGATGATTCTGGGTAACTACTTTTCCTGAAAAACAAATCCATCATTAATTTGACTTCTTACATTTTAAAATCCAAAGGTAAAGTAATATACATTTAATAGAGTATAGATTTCTGTCTCTCTCTCTTCTTCATCATTGCTGTCTTTTTTTCTTTTCTGGATAGCCCAGGCAAACAGCACACATCACTGACTGCAGGAGTGTTTTTAAACAGACTAATTGAAATTTAGATGTACTGAGATGTAGATTGCGATCCATAAAGAAATCAAATCCTAGTTCTTTGTTGATTCATGAACTGCATTTTTTTTCCCTTTAAAGGGGACTGAGCTTGCCTACCTGAGCTGTAGGTAAATAATGTAAGGGCAGTTTGCTGAGAGAGGAGGAGGATGTGAAAACAGAGCCACAGAGCAGCTGCCTGTGATGGAACAGAAAAAAATTTAAAAAAAGAAATTATGATTAAGGTGCAGTGTTATGTTATGTACAAATTCTGTAAGATTTACAGCCAAAATCAATGATTTTTTTTAATTATTACAGCAGTGTTATCCTTCATGAGATTCTTTGTGCTATTAAAACACATTTTTAAGGGGGATGTCCCTTCTGCAGCTCTGCCCTGTGTCTGGCATTCTAAGCTTATCTTTAAATTTATATAGATTGAGAGATATATATTTAAATTTCTGTTCCTCTTAAGGGTAAATAAATATATTAAAATAAGCTATGGCTTGTATAGTACAGTATAACAATGATAAATGATGTTGTGTGTAATTTTTCTACTATTAACATAAAGTAATATAAACTGAAGGACACTAGTCTATTGAGAGAGTTAGTAGCTAATGTTCCATATCAGATGTGGACAATGTCAGGACTGAATACAGATTAGGCAGTGTCCTTTTCTCCCCAGGGGAATTAAACTTTGAGACACCACTGGCTGCCAATGGTTTTACTGCATTTTGTTGGTGCCTGTGGTGCCTTTCTTGGTCTATTAATTCAGAAGCTGTAAATGACAATGTGAGCAAAAAAAGCTTTTCCAGTGGGATGCATTTCATTTATGTATTCTTGGATCTACAATACCTTTTCAATCTGTTTTGTCACAATAACTGTTTAAAAAAAATGGGTAGATTATCTGTGCTTTTGCATGAACCTTACCAGGATATTTTTCTTCTCTATTTCCTTTTTCTTATCCAGAAAAAACAAATTGATATATTAGGGAGACAAAATAACCTGGGAACTTTAAATATTGAAATGTATTTTCCCTGCCTCCTCATTTTTAATGATTTATTTAAAAATATGAGGTATTGTGTAACACCAAGGAAACTCTGAAAAATATACACAAATCTCAAATACACAGCATGTTTAATTAGTAAGTATTCAGTTTAAAATTCCTTAGAATTTACTAATTGTAAGAGTTTTCATGCATGTATTTTAGTTATTGCACATTTAAATGAGTTTATAATCAGTAATATGATTTCAAAACAAGATTTAGTTTTAAGGGCTTTCTAATTGAAAACCATTTACTTTCTGAGAATATTATCTCTAACAGGCACATGCTGGAGGCTGTCAGCAGCTGTGGTGAAGGTGTGGGGGGTGTGTAGAAATTTGAACAGGTGAAAATAGGAATATTGGGAACAGGTTTGGAAATAGGTCTTTTGCAGCAAGAGCTAGAAGGTAATTAGATATCACATTTACTATACAAAAAGCATGAGGGTGAAGTCAGTAAAATCTGCACATGAATTAGATTTTTAAAAATTTTAAATTTCATTAAAACTAAAGTTGTCAACGCAACACGTTTGCAAGATTGTCTTTTACAACACCATGTTTCCTTTCTCTTAGGAAAAAATAAATTGATATTGTTGGCATTTCACAGTTAACATGGGAATACTATTTAGGTATTTATCACCTCCCAGTCCTAAGTTCCTCTGAAGCAGAAGCTGAGGTTTCTTCTATTGACGTGCACATTGTTATTCTTCGGGTGATCTTTGATATGATACGTTTGTCATGGTTCATAAATTTTATTGTTGCACTAAAAACAGAGTTAGAATATCCTCAATGCAATTATAAAAATGTATTAAAACTGAGAAGGATAAAAATATGGTGCAAGATGGGCTTTTAATGATTGTATAAATGTTCAGTGTTCCATGGGAAAAAAATTGAGCTTTTCAACATAGGCATAACAGTGAAATGTGAAGTGTAGGGCCAAATTTTTTGCTCCTAGAATTTTGTGGGTTTTCAGCATATAGGAATGGTGTTTTAATTTCTTCTTGAAAAGCTGGAAATGTGAAGGCTTTGAGCTGCAGAAGAAAAGTTGATGCCTCCCCCTTTGGTTGGCAATGCTATGAGGATATAGCCCTCTTTTATCTCTTTGAGCGGCTGGGAATCATCTGGAATAATACAGTTTGCTTGTTCCTGAGTTTGGTGTGGGTGGGAAATAAACATCACTGTGGGTGCACCACCCAGCGTGGTGTCCTTGGGAAGGTGCAGACCCTGCTGGGAGGATTTTCTGCTCTCTCTGCTGAATGGTGTGCACGAGTACCCAGAGCCTCTTACCAGCACCAAGGGAGAGGAAGGGAAACAAAACAGGGCTGTGAAAAATTGAAATGCTTGCTCTGACCTGACTATGACAATTTTGGGAGGTGTTTTATGTGGTGATAGAGTTGCAGATATCTACCCTCACTAATACATGGTGCAAGAGACTCTTCTATTATACCTGATGACACCCACGACGCTGTAGTACATTATTCATTCAGGGCCCTTTTTGAAAAGGTCTTATGTCCTATATAAAACAGGCTATTATGTGATGCATACGTAAAAGAGGATGGATGTGACATTCCTCTCAAACTGTACAAACCCTTTTATCTGGTACCACCAAATACATGTTAAGCATGATTTTTGCCAGTAAAAGAATTTGAATTTAAAATTCAAAGTGTGCCAAGCATGTGGTTTCTTAACAGATGCTTGTTTTCAAAATGTAGGAGATTTATTGGGAAAGTATGGATTGAGATATTTGGAAAGATTTAACAACATCATAAAATATTTTTCCTTTAATTAAGTTTTCATTTCTCTTTTTATTATGCTTTGGGTACCTTTTGCCAGCACTTCTCTATTTTCTGCTGCATATTCTATCTACTGTGCTGTGTCTTGTGTAGGGCACTGTCTCTGTAGTTGTTGCTGATGCAGAGTTCTCATTTATTTACATTTAAACTTCAATTACCTGAATATAATGCTTGTCAATAATACTGAATACAGAGAAGTTGAATATATCCCCAGTAAGTATGCTAAATCATGTGATTTTCTACCATTTACCACTTTCTTCATACAATTCTTTCTTTTGCTTTTGTGCGATTTTGAATGACATTCAAGTTTTCTTGTCCTCTTAATGTTGTTTTCTTCTTAGAAAGCATTTCAGCCTCTCCCTCCCTCTGGATATGGACAGTACATTGTCTGGGAGTTCAAGAACTTTTTTGCCTATTTTCTTGGCACTTTTCTCAAAAAGGATGTGTAAATATTTTTTCAAGGCATACATGACTATAATTTTTATAATAGATAAAACCTACAAATTTTTTAATAGGTAAAAACTTTCCAGTAAAGGCAGTTTACTGGACTGCCTTCTAACATTACATAAAACATGACTGAACATGTTTTATGTAATGTTAGAAGAGTGGAATGCAGTAATGTTGATGGAAGTTGATGTGATTTGGAGGTGTTTCTTTATAGGCATTAAACAAAATGACATCAGGCCAAACAAAGCCTTGCATTTTTAATTGCTAACTTTTCCCCATTCCCTGCGTAAGTAGTGATGCATGAAAAAGCAGCATAAAATATGACAGAAGCAGAGTTCTTTATGGGGATGTAGCTGTAAGAACAAAAGGAAGCTGTGTGAAGTGTGTGCAAGTACAACGTGGAGTATTTGTGGTAAATCAAAGGCTTGGTTGGGGAAAGGCAGAGGTAACAAACACTGCAATGTGTAAAACCATAAATGGCTGTTTAGTTCATCCAGAATAAGATAGTTTTGATCTCATCCTCTGTTCTATGTTGTTCTTGAATGCCTTCCCTTCTGGGGCTCCTCCTTCAGTGTTTATAAATCTGTTGTTCTTCACCCCCCTAACGATGAAGCCTGACTTTTTAACAAGAACTCAATTGCAGACTTACAGAAAAGAGAAAGAATTTTAGTTGTGAATACACAAATTCTTAGTTGAGAACTCTTTCCTGGGTTTGGAAGCCCTAGTAGTAGCTTTCTTGCTTGTTTTTGAGAGAATAAAAGCAGCTAAATCAGCTTACTGCTGTAATTTTCAATCAGAGATCCAGTGAAGGTGGAGCAATAGGATTCATCATCTGTTAGTAGGGAACAAAACCCCAATGAATTGAAATGTAGATCAGAAAAGTGAAGAAGCACATAGCAGAAGTTAGTGAAAAATGTCCAAGTGTACACTCAAAGAGGCAGAACTGTGAAAATTCCTTCCTGAGCTGTGGGTGAGGTGTGAGTCTCACAAATATCAGCATTGCACCGCTGAGGTGCAAGAGCCCTCCTTGTGCAGCCCATAAAAACGGTCACTAAGGACTCACAAAATTATCAGTGGCTCCTTATCAGTGCTAAACATCCTAACCCCCACTTTCCTCCTGACTTTAAGGTATTTAGCAAAGTATTAATCACTTTCCTGGAGCAGGACTTAAAATTTGGGCGCTAAGCGGCTGCCAAATAAAGTTGCTGCGACATTACCAATCTCATTGCACAGTTAATTGAGCTGCATTGCATTGATTTTTGAGTGTTTATCTGTGTTGTCAAGGTATTTACATAAGTAATGCAGGCTATGTTAAAGGCTTTATGCAAAGCTGCCAGAATTCTCAGCCCCTCCTCTATGTATTTGCTACTGAACGTGTTGCTCCCTCAATAATAAATTCTGAGGGCTGACAGTGTCTAAGTCTGCTGCTCCTTTGCCCTCAATTTCAGTGAGATGGGCCATTGAAAACTCATTACAAGCTGTTTAGACTCTGACTTTGACTTTTGCTCAGCAGTGAACAAAATTAACAGCTCTTGGAGGTAGCAAAGGAGGCACTGAGCCAAAAAAAAAAAAAAAAAAAGATGAGAGAAGACATTCAATATTATCTCTATTAGTCATGCAAACAAGCTTAAGTCCAAAGTACATGTGTTGTGCACATGGCTGTAATTGTGCAGCCTTTGGTGCTTTCATCCTTTCTCCCACCTTTTAATACTGTGCAAAGAGTTTCACCTGCATGGCACATACACACTCTGGAATGTGCTTGCATGCCAAGCAGCAAGACTCTGAGTGCAGCAGAATTGCTTCATAAATTTAACTATCGCTTTCAAAATTCTATTTTTTTTTTCTAATTTAGTGCTTGATAGTTTTTTATGTGATAATTTTAAAACGCTGTTTATAGCAAAAGTTACCTTGATAGGTAAAATATTCAGGAAAAAAGGTCTGTGTATATCAAAGTATCTATCAGTAAGCAGTCAATACTAAAATTGCTTTTTAAAGCAAGTTATTTGTTTACACTCAAAATAAACCATTTGACTCTTTTCTGATTATGAAAATTAAATTCCTTTAGAATGAGAATGACAAAAGTATTTATTATCTGCCTTATAATATCAGTCCACTTCTAAGCAAGTGACAGAGAATTATTTTGTACAGCATAGACACTGGCGATGAATTTTAGGTCCTGCTCACATTAATTATTAGACATTTATGACACATTATTCTAATAGTAGTGAAGTTTCCTCCTGATCCCACTTTGCCTTTTTTAAAAACTCTTTTTATGTTATTTTGTGAGAATTATATTGGCAACCAAGTAACATTTGAAATAGATGCAGTAAAAACTTTAGGAAACAAGTGAGTCAAACAATTCAGAATACAAAGTTCTCTTTAACTGGTGCCCTATGGTTCCAAGCTGATGAGCAGTTGAGAGAAAGGCATTATATATACTAGAAAATAGTGAAAATTAATGGGGACTTTATGTACCAAGTTAAGCTTCACTCACATGCTACATTTGCTTTAAATACAGTTGCTTTCTTCTCCCAGTTTTCCAGGCTGAGCAACTAAAGTGAAACCTGACCAAGCACCTTTTTAGTGTGGTCAGAAAGTCAGTTCTAAGAAAGAGGTTGGAATTTGAAACCTTCGAAGTTTCCAGTTGTGTTTTTCTGATCCTTACACCACAGAAAATTTGACCTTCATATCAGATAAGGTTAAAAATAAAATAGTGGGGTTTTTTTCCCCTGTTTATCTGTCATTATTTCATTTAGTTTGGTGTCAAATTGCTGTATCCTGTGATAACTGCACATACTTTAATTCCAGTGTAATCACACTCCTGGCACTCGTTATGATAGCGCTGCTGACTATTGTTTCTTTGGGTTTTTTGCCCTTTTTGTTTTGGGTTGTTTTGTGAAATAGTAGTGATGACTTCATTTTGCTGCCCTTCCAGAAATGTACTCTGCATTCTTGATCTTGCTTCCAAACTGCAGCATTTTTGTTCTGCAAAGTCCCTACCTCACAAGTGCTCCAACCCTTTGCATTGCACTTTGCATCCATTAGTGCAGGGAGTAAAAAGTTGCCATTGGAAAAAAGAAAAAAGAGATACAGAGAAGGCTTCTGTGAAAGAGGTATTTTAAAGTAAAGCCTAAATATTTCAAGTCTTATTCTGGTTTTATCAGTCAGTATTGGTGCATAGAGGCTCTGTATTTTATATCTCTCTTTCATGACTTTGTTTTCCTTTTCTCAGTGCATCTCAAGGTGTGGAGCTGGTGAAGGTCAGGCAGAAAACAGATTAGCAGCATCTTGTACCACAATGTCACAATACTTAAAAGTGTTTACAGTGCCCACTGACACACAATGAATTTAGGACTGGCAGACTGAAGCAGAAATAAAACTATTCTTATTCTTCCAAAGCTGAACAGGGGCCTCGGTGGTTTATGGTTGTTTTAAGGTCCATTAATCCTTGAATCATGAGGCCGTGTAAAAAGTGACAGCTTTAACATTCAGTCCCTGGGTTTATTTAAAATGTTTTTACTTCAACACTGTTTCTAATTAATAACAGTGACTATATGACCTGATTTAAATGTATCAAATACCGGGGATGTGGATTTACATTCCTTCCTAGGACATTTTATCATTTCCAGCAGCAATGTGCAGCCTGAATTGAACAGTGCCAACGCTTCCCAGGGAAGAGCTTACTCTAACAGAGAGAAAATCAGATACTGGACTTTAATGTCTTTTACTCCTTCTATTTATGGATTTATTTGGGGGTCTGGGTAGAAGGAATATGGCTTAGGAGCCAAATGACAGAGCAATAACAGAGTATGTGTGTGCTCATACAGAATATCTTCAGGCTCAAGTTTTCTTCCAGGGTTTTCCTTTCAAGCTGATCCCTGAAATGCAAATCCCTGGAAGGAAGCAGCTAGGAAAGCATTGTGCAAAATAATACATAGAAAACTAAATTGAACTGGCTGATTTTATAGCAAATGTGTTCTTTAATGCAGACTGATAGGAATACTTTTTGATAAAAATTTAGCAAAAGGGCCATGTAATAACATCAGGGTATACATTACTGGAATCCACTGGCTTCTCTTTGACCTGTGGTTAGAATCAACAGAAAAATGTTGATAAAAGTTTTAGGTTTATCTGGTCATCATTATTCTTCCCAAATACCAGCTTATGTGACACATTGAAAAAGGAGATATTTTCTGTGTACCAGAGTAGCTCTATCAGTGTTCTGCCCCCAAACAGATGTTCACAGGGACAGATATGTAGGCTTAACCAGAAAATATTTTTAAAATAATCGTTTGAAGGCTCTAAACTAAGCAGTGTTAAATTGGGAGGAACAGAACTAATATTTGGCACTGAGTAGCTCACAGTTCAACTTAAAGGTCTGGAGAAACTGTTAAAAAAGAAAATAAAAGGAAAAAAAAAAAAAAGAAGAAAAAAGCCATCCAATCTCAGTAGGCTGGAAGGCATCTGATTTTTCAGTGTAGCTGTGTTGTGATGTAGGTTCCTGTGGTTGCAATAGGCTGTGTTAGGAGAGGCCACTGATCTGAGACCCCAACAAGGTCATTCTCCTTTCTCTCAGAGGACAAATGCAAGCAGCCCAAATAAAAAAACTGTGGAATACAATCCTGCATTTGGGCACAGGAAGATTTTATGTAAAGCTTAGACTAGATAAGGCCACACTAACTCTAAGGTATTTTGGGCAGATTTGAGTTTGTAGATGCTTTTCAGATAGGATGTAAATCTTGAGATATACTGAAGATACTTAGTGCTCTCAAATAAGATTACTTATCTCCTTCTCATTCATACCCAGGCTGCAGTCTGCAATGTCCTTTTCCCAGTATTTTTTCCCTTACCTCTTGCTCTTCTTTCCTTTCAATGTGGGAACCCCTTTGCTGTGTGGGAAGCATAAAAGAAAATTTCCTGTCAATAGAATTTTTTGGTAGCTTATAGATGTGTTCTAAAATGACAAAACCCACTATTTTTGGTTTTTTAGTCCTCTTTCTAGGGCCCCATATAAACTATTCAGAACTGTTTACCATGCCAGTTAACAACACCAGTTACCAGAGGTATTGCTAAATTCCTCTTATCTGGTGATGTCCTTTAGCTTCTATATTTAGGCATGTGGAAAAACCCTTTGATAGAACAGCTTGGTTTCAAAGATGACAAACAGTAAATTTTTCACTAAGATGGTTTCCCTGACATTACTGTCCTCTGGTGTTGTATGATTGAATTCCAGACATTAATTTCTGTGTAGTCCTTATATTCTGGTCTGTTCTGTAAAAATGTATTTCCTACAACTAAATTACTGAGCCACCTTTAGCCTCTACAAACTTGTTTGTATAAAGATATTCTTTTTGAGAAATGGGAATGAGAAAAACAAGTTTGTGTTGGAGTTTGAAGTCATCTTTGCCCTGGGATGCCAGAAATCTGGGAATTAAAGATTTTGTTGAGAAAGGAAGTAGCTGGAAACAAATAGAAATTTTACTGGGGTTTGTGGATGAGTGAGTCTTTATATGATGAACTTTATGAAATTTCCATCTGAGATTTGGAATATTTTCATAATCAATGGAGTTTATTTTTTCAGTGTAAAAAAAGAATAAAAGTTGGTTAAGATACTCGAATAAAGACATCAGCTAAAATGAATTTAAGACAAAGTAAAGGATAAAATCAGACAGGACATGAAAGACTGAAATACTTTTACTTTTAAAATGACAGCCAGTGTTGTACATGGCCAAAGAGGCAATAGTACACTGTGCAGAATGATGGTTTTGCTTTGACTGGGGATGTCACTCAGTGCAAGCACCTGCCTGCTGCAAGAGGGGACGCTCTGCTGGCTCCTTATTACTGTGTACATGGTCTCTTCCCACCACTGAGAATGGCATAACATCTGTATCATGTGGGCCTAAATGAGGCCATGGCACAGTTTTCATCAAACATTACATATATTGTAAGCTAAAGAAAGAAAAGCATGGGATATAATTGGCATTTTTCTGCAGAGCAACTGACAGTGCTTTACAACTTATTTTCAGCAAGTGTTATGTGCATACCTTTGTTTCTGGGAAGTGACAGTACCTCATAAAGGAGGACAGTGTAAAGTAGATTAGCTTTTCTAGCAGGAGTAATGCCATTATGACATTCTCTTGGACACTTCTCGTACTATGCAGGAAAACCTGGGTCCATTTTTTTTAAGATAAATTACAGCACAAGAACAAAAAAAGACAAGTACTCTGTCATCTTGGCATAATGCTGGGGATTTGTGACTATCCATGCATCCTGCCTGCACCGTGCTCTACAGTTACACCAAGAAGAAATATTGCTGGTCTCTACTGCTGCACCCTGTTCAGAATACCATAGTTAATGTGGTGTCCATTAAAGTGTCTTTATTTTCAGTGGCTTTATAACTCTGATAAAAAGTCTTTGTAAGCTTTAACAGGGTAGCAGATCAGCCCAGCAGAGAGTTATTTTGCAAAAGCTTTAATATGAAGTTTCAGCTTAAAAACAAAATCTTTTTGTTAATGGGATAAAACATCTACACAAATTTTAGCAAGTGTGTGTTGCTGAATCTTGCACACCTATAGAAACTTTTTGTTAATTGTGGGAGGAAAAAAATGCAGAATTCAAAAGTTGGTTTTCTCCATAAACCTTGACTGTGTGACAAATTTTAAACTTTCCACGTGCTGATGATATTTACCCAGAAGCCAAATACATACTCCAGACACTAAAAAGTTCTTGCAGTTACCATAATTTCAGAGAGGGATATCTCTATTCATTTTTCATATTTTCACTTTAAAGAGATGCAGCTCATTCAGGGAAGACTCTCTAGCCAGGTGAGCCTCCATGGCCATGAAAGCTGCTCCAGCCTCTTTGCCATTGAAACATGGGATTGATTCATTTATAGCCCAGCCCTGCTGAATTCACTGACACCTCAAAATCTGACAGTGATGCTGAACCTGGACTGGGATTGGAATGGAAAAGGGAGGAGATAATTTTTCTGTCTCTGATTTCTGCAGCTTTGCTGTAAAATCTCTGTACAGGACTGCAGCTATGTTGTGTTAGGGTAACTTCCTTTAAGGCTTAAATCAACAGCAGATTGTTTAGTTTTCCCCATTCCCAGGGCTTCCATTCCTTCCTGATTTGCCCTTTTTCCCTTGACTTTTAAGAAGAGACACTCCTCCTGCTTTTGTCCCATTTTTCACCTCCAGGAGGTGGTAATTCTATTGCTCAAATGGATTCCTGCTGGTTGCCAACACAACCATGTAATTCTGAGGGGAGAAAAATGCCTTATCTGCAGTTTTGATTTAAAGCAATTTCTTGAAAACATAATAAAGTTTCTCACCAATGGCATTAAAGTTAATAATCCTTAATGTTGAAAAGTGGTGGTTAAAATAAATGAACGAGCACTTGAAGGTTGCACTCTTTTATTTTATCAGATAGGAACTCACTTTGGGTTAGATTACAGCTGTGCCTGGTGCTGGCATGAAGGAGGAAAGGGAGAGAAGAGTTTCTGGGCCGTCCTGGTACCCTCTGAGCTCTGTCCCATAGCTCAGGTGAAGGCAAGGTGGGGCTCAGGGAAATCATCTCAAGAGTTTTGGTCCCAGAAGGAGATAGAGCTAAGAATGAGAGGAAGAAAAGAGAGGTCTGGCCTCTCTCCTCCCCAGCATTAATCAGAGCTGCAGCCTCCCTGAAGTGCAGGAGCTCTCTGAGCTCCTCTCAGCACAACTGGACACTTCTGGGCTTTGTTTAATTACTATTCCATCTAATTTTTTTAGTCCTGCCTTTTGCATGAAAGAGCACATGACCTAGATTCAGTCACTGGAATTTACCTCTCTCCATGTCCTTGGCAGGTGCTGAAGGGAGACTTCATTTGACTTAGGAAGGATATTTTGTTCTTCAATATTCTTTATGTCAAAGGTTCTCAATTTCTGTTAAATGTGTATCTTCTTTAGCTTTTATTATTGTCCCTAAGGTATTTTCTTAAAAATGCAAGTGCAACTGGCTTCTTTCACTTTCAAGGTTTCTGTTACATATGTGTGTGTATATATAGATATATATGATCTTCAAATTCCTTTTTAAATATCTTCTTTCTAAGCCATGTGAACTTAGGTCCCATAAGCTCACACTTTTTAGTCCATGAATCAGCTTCTTTGCTTTTCCTAATGCCTTTTCAAGTGCTATATTAATATCATTTTATAAGGTGGTGACACAATATTCTGGCTGGGATTTGCTGGAGAATTAAATAATCCTGTTCTAACTTCACTGAACATGCATTCCCATTCTGAGCAAATGTGGGTATAAGCATGTAAAATAGAAGATATATGTTGGCTCTCAGTGTTTTTCCCCTGTCACTTCACTTTTTGTTTTAAGCAATGAGCTTACCATTATCCCAAGGTCCTTTTTGAATCCATTCTGCTCTAAATCTATCAGATTTATCTGGTGTTTTTTTACTTCTGGCCAATGTTTAGTAGTTTACATGTGTCAACATTAATTCCATAAGTTGTTTCAGCCCAATCAACTCCAGCATTGGGTTTAGGTAGATTTTGTTGTTTCTTCTCTTTTTTTTTTTTTTTTTTTTTGGGTAGGTGGTGTTGTTTCTTCTCTCTCTCTTTTTTTTTTTTTTTTTTTTTTTTTTTTTTTTTTGCCTCCACGTTTGGCTGTCCCTGCAGTTGTGCAGTGTCAGCAGGTGCGGCCTGTTTACAGTCGCTGTTCCTGACTGGGTCATTTGTCTGGATTAGTTACTGCAGAGGGTCTGGGTGCAGCCTTTGGAGAGCAGCAGTTCCTGGGACCCTGTGGGCGCTGCTTGTTCCTCCTGTGTCATGGTTGTGTGCATCCCAAAGTGTGCATCCCTGTCCTGTCCCCAGTCCCACCGCTCTGGGCTCACCTGCTGCTGGAGCTGCTTCAGTCACTGCTGATACACAAAATTTGGGCTTAGTTTAAAAGCACTGCTTGATGTGTTTGTTCATAGAAAAAATACTTATTTAGGGAAGAAATTCAATAGGATATTTTAAGAATTAACCAATTTGCACTAATAACCTTGAAGACTGCAACACTGGGAGCTGCCACTGATCTGAGTGATGTGTTGGAGCAGTGAGCTCCCTTGGGACAGTGCCTGCAGGGGTGTGCAGAGCTCTGGCTGTATATATATCCACACAAACCACTTCCCTGCAAACTGAGACAAAACTCCATCACTTGACACTTTAGCTGAAAGTGTTCTGATATTCTCAGAAAATTATTAATTTGTGGAACAGTCAATTTTGACACCAACCTCCCAATATTGTTGGTCAGGCTGAGTTGGTTTGAGTCTTGTGTCTCTTAAATTCTTGCTAGTTGCTGTCTACCAGATTATTGCAGCATTAATTCTCATACAGGCTGTCTGTAAAGAGAATAGAGATTATTTGAGATGTTATGCATTAAGGTTTAAGTTGACAGATTTAACAGCTATTTATCTCTAGGGAAAGTGATCTTTCTAACTTTTTGAGTTAGCAAATGCTCCCTGCTGATACCCATTGCTCTTTTACATGTGTTCCAGGCCCCCTGGAAGTAATTAGCAGCAGGATAAATACCTGCAGGATTATAAGGTTTACATTTTATTAAACATTTTTGAATTTCAATACCTTCCTTGTCATGAAAGCGCTTCTGATAGTGAGCATACATCCTCTAATAATGACACAAATCATATTACTCTCAGCCATTTATCAGCATTCATAACATTTTGCTCCTGCAAAATTATTCTGTGATTTATTTTTAAAAGTAATAATCTGAAGGATGCAGCAGTACTTAACACAGCAGAGATAAGATGAGGCAAAATTAGTGAGCAATTAATGTAAAAGGTTTTATTAGTTCTTTAGTTGAATTTGTGTAAAAAGTATAAAAAGTATTCATGTTATAGTCTACTTTGCATAAAGTGCAGATAATTAATCTGTGCCTCTGTATTCTGAGCAATGCTGCCGTGGAAGAGGTAGATGGGCAAGTTTCTTAAGATTGAGATTTACTGTGTTAGTCCTCAGAAACTTGAATAAAAGTAGAGTTTTATGTGAATTTACAGTAACCCAGCCCACACTTGTTATTCTTTCAAGTTTTCCTTATATTGTCAAACCTTCTGGTAGATTCTGGTGTTTGTATTAAAGCCCTTTCTGTTTAATACATTGATTGTATTAAAGTAATTTCTGTTCTTTCTGTTCTCCCTAAACTGTCTTTTAGGGACAGTTACCAGTGAGGTTGTGGGGCCAGTTAGGTGCAGGAGGGGAGCAGGGTTTTCCTGTTGCATGGAGTCAAATAGGAATTAGAGCAAAGCACAGGTGAAAAATGCAATTTATATTTACATCAGAGCAGTTAGTGCACACAATCTGTGACAATCCCAAAAGACTGTGACAAGAGTTTCTAAATCGTAGGAAAACAAAAGCAGCTTTTAGCCCTCAGGAGGATTTTTTTTTCAGATCCTGCCTTTCTTGATAGGAAACACTAAATGCAACACAAATAGTGGTGTGGGGTGTAAGTATGATTTAACTGTATGATTTACCTCCTGCTGGCATCTGTTTGATCTCTGGGACCTGCACATCCCTTACTTTAAATAATACTTCCATGGACTGCTTGCTGGGATGGATGGAGTTCTGCTCAGGCAATCTGTTGATTCAATTCAATATCCTCTTACTTATATTTTATCTTACAGTATTTTATTTATTTTTCTTGTTGCTTAGAAAGAAATTTCTGTGAAAGTGAATCCACACATTCTTCTCTTGGGCATTTGTCATGTCCTGCCTGAAATGTAGTTCAGAGTTTATTAAACAAGCCAGAAAATTGCATGCTATCTCAAGAATGTGACTATTTGCTGTTCTCCCTGAGAGATGCCATATACTTGGTTCTCTTGTCTCAGTAGAGGGAAGATCTGCTGTTAATGATGGCATTAATGTTATCACCTAATTTTTATTGGGTGATTCTTTTATCAGAAGATATAAATGCATGTTGTGTTTGGTCAGTGCATAATACTCTTGGTGGAGTGAGGAAAATTGATAGACCTGTATGAAAATAAAGTGATGTTTCTAAGGTAGGAGTCAGAGTTTTGGGGTTGCTGATGGCACATGGAACACAAAACATTCCATCCTTTTCCAGGGTTTCACAACAGAAGGGTGAGTTCTGCATCTGCTTAATTTCCACAGTTACAATGCCCGCGACAAATGCAGTACAGAAGTCATGGGACAGTGCAGTTGAATGTAATACCAAAAGGACTATTTTCAAAATAGTTCCGGTCATCAAACAGAAAAACACTTCAAATGTATTTGCCTGTTACTAATCACAAGGCAGATGCTGAAGCACACATTTTATAGAAGAGTTTAATGTTGACATAACACTGAAATCTGCTCTTTTCTCACGCAAATCCTGAAAATATGTACATAATTATACTCATGTACACAATATTTTGCATAGGAAAATGCATTTAATACATATGCAAATGCATAATTAGGGTATGTGTTGTACCTGGAAGTATACAAAGATTCTTGTTGCCTACATTAAGTTTTTTTCCCTGCTGTTTGCTTTATCTGTGCAGTGTTTCTGTACCTCATGGGTTTGTGTCACGTGTCTTTTCAGCAGCATTTGGGGGCAGATCTGTGGCAGGGATAAGAAAGTGGAAAATGAGATCTTACAAAGCAAGTCATTAGTGTTGCCATTGTCAAAATAACAGCAGAAAACTGGGAGTAAAACTGGGATATTTAGACTTTTCCACCTTGAAGGTTTTTCTGGGTATGGTTTGTGTCTTATACACAACAGGGTGAAAATGTTTATCTAGTTAAAAATAAAAAAGAAAAAAAAATCATCTTTGATTACACAGAGGCCTTTGCTGCATGGAATGTGTTAACATTTGCAACAGTTGTAAGAGTGTTTTGGTAAAACCATTAAAAACTACTGTGAGGAATAGAATCCCCCATTATGTCACTGATAAAAGGGAAACAATTGAATATGACCCAAGGGTGGATTCTTGTCACCAAGCAATGTTAGAGAATGTGCATTGCAGTTTGAGTAATTGCACAGCTAACTGATTTCCGTCCCTTTAAATTAAAATTGCACTATGAAACTGCATTATCTAATTTTGCTTACCAAGACATTTAGGAACTGTTTTCAAAGTAGAGCAGACTTGAAGTAATGTGAAGAAATGGAGGAAAAAAAGATCCTTCTTGCATAAATTATTTCCTATAACAAAAGTTCTGGACTGAAGAATTCTGTCAAACTAGAACAAACTTTGCACAGAAGGCAAATAAGCATTCATTGTCCCATGATCCAAACAAAATTATATAAAACTGCAGAAGTCAAATTGGTTACAATTTTTTTAACATTTAATGAATGTAAAGAAGAAATTATATAAAAAATGGTTCATTTAGTTTCCTTACTTTTATTTGGGAAAATTTTGTCTCTCTCTGGGTATAGGAAAACTCAGGGGACAAGAGATTCAAAGCCTTCTGCAGTG
This sequence comes from Melospiza georgiana, assembly GCF_028018845.1. Taxonomy (NCBI): domain Eukaryota; kingdom Metazoa; phylum Chordata; class Aves; order Passeriformes; family Passerellidae; genus Melospiza; species Melospiza georgiana. Next base: position 15,667,138 of record NC_080443.1, read on the forward strand.
CTTATGCAGAAAGTCTGCTGTTAAAACAGCAGCAAGCCAAGACTCATTAATTAATCTTATTCCTATATTTTTCTCATGAGTTTATAATCTCTATCTCATCATAGACAGTTACACTTCCCCCCAAACATTTGTATATTTTAAAAGCCAGTAACATCTTAAAATACCAACTACCACAAAACTGAAACGCTACCAGAATATTTTGGCTCCTTTTTCCAAGTTGGGAAACACATAAGACACAAACAAAATAGATACAGAACTTGGCTGAAGTTTACTTGAATTTTGCCAATGAAAGCTTGCAAAATGCAGCCAACTTGGCTATTAGAAAGATCCCTTGTGCCAGCACTAATTATGTCAACAAGTAGTTTGTGCTCAGTCCTTACCGAGTCCTGTGCTTTTATAGGATAGGAGGATGAATGTCATATATATGTAGGGAGCTGAGCAGCTGCTTCATTTACCATTACTCCATTTAAGGGTGTGCTAACCTTGCAACAACCTAGTGACATCATCATTTTTCACCTTATTCCTTTCTCATGGGGTATGTCTTCACAATAAGCCCGAGGTGAAAAGGTTTCCTCGGCAGGCAGACAGCCTGCATGACAAATGTGCTGAGGAGTCAGAGAAAATTTTAACCTGCCCTACCTAGCCACAGTCACTTTTTGCACCTAGGAGCAAAGTGATAAATGTTTTTCTTCAAAAGCAGGGAGGGGTGTAAGGGAGAAGACATGGGAAAAGAAAAAGTAGGATATGCCACATATGATATTGTGCTGAATGGATCTGCATGCCTGTTTTTGTTTTCCCCTCAGGTAAGCAAGCAGAGTGCCTGACCCCTTACATCTTGGTGATGGGGTTCAGACAAGGGGATGCTCTTTGTCTGAAAAATCTGAGCAGTATTTCTGCATTGAACAGATCTGTGTTACACTCACCTTGGTGAGCTGGGATTTGAGCTGCATTTTTACTCCGTGTGTACCGTGGCCTAATCACTTAGAAAACATTCTCTCACAGAACTGAAAAGTTACTGTGGTTTTTATGGATATTCCCTCTCACTCCAGCATAATGCCTGATTTTTCCATAGGTGATTTCAAATCTCTTAATGTACATTACACTATGTTTTGTTGTGTCCTAGACTAAAGCTCATCACCCTTTGCAGTTGCTCTTCTGCAAAATGCTTGCCTTGACAGCAGTGATTTTAAAATATGATGTAAAATTAACTCTGAGGTCAGTGTAAACATATCTATATAATTTCTGTAGCTGCTTTTAGTTATTAAATAAGTAAAGATGTGATCCAAGACTTTATGAAGCATTTTTCCATTTTGAGCTCAGGGATGGCAGGCTGGTGGCAAAGCAGGGAAGGATGGAATGTTCATCTTGTATTGTTGTGCTGGGGCAAAGTCTTGCCAGAGCTGCTGGGCTGAGCCAGGTGTGCTGGTGGGAGGTGTGTGTGTGTCTGTTCAGTGGCTGTGGGGTGATCCCTGAGCTGGGGAGGGCTCCTGGCCCCTGCCTGTTCCCCTGTCCCAGTGGGAATGGACGCTGTGCTGTCCCCGTGGTGTCCCTCCAGCAGTGGTGGCTGCTGTGCTCATCCCACAGCCAGGAATTCCTGAGTGATCCCAGCACCTCCAGGGAGAGCTGATGGAGCAAGCAGGGTCATTTAAACCTGGAAAAAAGCAGATAGATGGAACAGATTTAGGATTAGGACATCAGGGTGGGTCTCCAGGAGATGTGTCAGGGTTAGAGAGGGGGTGATGTGAAGCTGCACCAACAGATCTGGGCACGCAGCTCTGCTTTGTGCCTCGCATTTAAGAAGTTTTGTGGATGTGGTAATGTGCATAAAATGTGTATATTTGTACCTGCATAACGTGTCTGTACAGCCTGCACTGTAAAACCTACCAAAGAGCCAGATGGGGACAGATCTCTGACACTATCATTTGTGATGCACTGTATAGAAGACTTTTCAGATATTTTAATTGTCACGTTAAGATTTTCAGATGTAAAGACATCTTGATTGAGCAAAAAGGCTTTTAGCTAATTTAAGTTGGAATAAAAGTGAGTGTTTCAAAGCTGTATGGTGGGAATAGCTCATAAATGAAGCATTTTCCCCCTCAGGGATATAATCAGAATGCAGAAAAATCCCTGTAGGAAAGACATTCATAAATTAGAAAAAAAAAATTGCTAAACAGAAGCATCATATTGCCAGATATTAAGCTGGAAGTATGCTAAGAGAACCCTGGCCTTGTTTGTAAAGTTGTGAATAAATCTGTTAAAAATAATTGAATTTATATTTAACTTGAAAAACAGGGTAAGATCTTTTATTCTGCACTTATAAGTTTGAATACACCTTCAGCTGCTCTTAGTTATCTCAAATTAAATCTTAAATTGAGCTTGTGGTTCTGTGAATTAATACTCTGGCCTTTCAGCTCTTTTGCTGAGGTCATTCAAATCTAATGGTAGAAATGGTCACAGGGTCAAGTCTGGGTATGTAGAGTATAGAAATGGTTTAATGATGCCAGCAGATGTTTGCATTCTGCATGTTGGAGTTGTAATGCACTGGTGGGCTCTGTGAAGGCACTCGATTATCACGTTATTATATCTTCATTCTATCTGAATTGTGAGGTAGGGAATAAGAATGCATTAAAATAAGGTGACAGTTCTGCCTTCAACCAACAAAAATAAGCAAAATCAGAGTTAATTTTCTCCCTATGCCCTTCTTAACTGTCCCTATTGTGCTTAGTCATTGTCAGGGCCCTGGGAGGTTAAACTTAAATAAATAGGCTGCAGTTGGCTCAGAAAATTGAGACACATAAGAATGACTTTGAAGTGCTTTGGGTTTACCCATTATAAGCCAGAACTTAAGTATTATATGTGTAGACTTTATTTCTCTATTAATGTTGTAATTCTGTAAAGGGTTGAAAATATCCATGAATATGAAAATACTAATAACCAAGTAGGCAATAAAGAATTATGAGGTCCCAAGCAGGTTCTGTCATATGGACTCAATGCTGTTCTTAAAAATAAGTGCAGATTTTGTATAAATATATTAGAAGAACAGGGCATGCATTACACAGTAGCCAGTTTTAATAATTTTTGATTATAAAGATATTAAAAATCAAATAAATGTACAGAATTGCAAGCTGCACTGTTTGCAGCTTCTAAATACAAACTTGCATTCTTAATGCTCATTTATTCTTTTTTGTTTAAATTTGACCTCCATTCCTCCTCCTTCTAAAACACATTGTTCCAAAAGCGATGGTGTTTTTTTCACTCAGAAACACAACGTAGCCAACATCTTTAAACAGAAAAGATTCCAGGACAGTTCCATTCCAGTTCATGTCATTTTGCAGAGCTCTATTCCTAGGTTAAAGTCACACATGAAGTTCCATCCTTTCGCTTGTAGCAATTTTAAAAATAATTTTAAGGTAGTTTTAAAAGCAAGTAAATGAAACATGACCAAATGCTGACCAGCCTTTTGTTTGGCCATTCTGTGTAACACCAGCATGGGATATTTACTGCTGTTGTGAGCTTTATTTGTCATCTCTCCTAGTTCCTCCCTGCCACCTTTCTCCTTGGTGTGCACAGATAATTACAGCCAGCCATGGTGATTGTCATTAAGGCTGTGGCAATAACGACTCTTCACAAATATACTGTGATTTGAACCCACTCCATCATAAGTTTATCCAGTAATAATGCATTTCATGGACCCAGAGGGGGGTGAATATATGGCAGTGCACAGCTGTAAATTGCAGTAACTCCTTAAGTCAACAAGGACTCAGTGTCCCGTCAGGTGGGGCGCACATTCCATGGGATGTGTTTTTCAAAGGCTGCTTCCAAACTGTCTGTCCTTCCTCCAAAGGTGTGTGCACAGCAGGCTTGTGCAGAGGGCAGAGCCTGTGTGCTCCTGTTTGCTGTTTGGAGCCAGCAGAGCGTAGGAGAGGGGAATGAGCAGCCGCCCTCTGGGTCTTCCATCACTATCATTGCAAATAAATAAATAAATAACCTAAATTCCCCTTCCTGAGCCAAAAGCTGCCTTTAGGTTCACCTCTGCAGTCTTGTTGAAAACAATGTAGGGACCAGCAGAGCGCCCTGTGGTGGCTTTTAATTCCCCAGTGCATTTCCTGTGCTGCCACAGGTGCTGTGCATGTACCTGGAGCAGGAGGGGAAGAGGGAGCATCTTCTTCCCTCTGAAAGTCATTGGCAAAACCTGCAGGAGAGCTGGAGCAGTGCAGGCATGGAAAGATCACTCGAGCCTGCTGGTTTGTTATGTTCTGCAGCAGCGTGGAGGGCTGTGGTGAAATGTGATAAATTTGGCTCTTCTTCACTGTATTATCACTTTGTTGCTTAAGTGGCCTTGTGAAAAGGCAACAGCAGTCCACAACAGACAGCATGAGTTAAGTCCATCAACAGCATGATTTTTCTAATGTGAAATCTTGCTACCATTTGTCAGCCTGGAGATGAATTTTGACAATCAAGAGATATTGTGCAGGTGGTTGGAATAATTTTGATGTGTTGATTTTTTTGTTTGTTTGTTTCCAATGCATGCTGGTTAATCCTAGATTGTATATCACACTAAATTGGAAAACACAGCCTACCTGTGTGATGAATGCGCTCAGAAAGGTTTAAAGTTTTGCTTGCTGTAACATCAGTGTCCTTGAAGGCTGTGGATTGACTGATCCAGGATTGAGAGTACAACCCTCTCTCCCTCTCAAATGCCCCCTTCCTCCTGCCCTGCTCCCTCCTGAGAAGCTGAACCCTGTGATGGACGAAATGCTAAGTCTGTGCTAACCCAAAACACCAACAGGAGTTAGATAATTTTTTATTGATTACTTTTCTGGAGGTGGCTGCCTGTGCTGCTCAGAAAAGGCAGGAAGGCAGTGATGGGCAACTGGAGGCTGTCCTCTAACTTTATGAATCCCAGCAGTTCATGAGAAGTGGAGGGTGGTAACTTTAATCTTTGCACAGATAAAGCTGTACCTGCAGCCTCAGCAGGAACATCTCCAGAACCTGCACACATGGCTCGAGTGAAGCACAATATGCCTAAAGGTTCAGAGTAAAATCACATAGAAATTACCTTTGCATCTATTTTGTTTGTGGACTTGGTTGTCCAGTTTTTTATGTGTCTTTGTGCAGGGAAATGTGTTGGTGCCTACAGATTTAGTAGCATTGTCATTATCATAAAATTCTAAATGAGAGTTTCCCTTTCTGCCCCCCCCAGACTGAGTGCAGGGGAATCCCAAGCAGTGATCCTGGAGGAGGACTGGAACAAAGGCATCATGTTGTACAGGCTGGTTTTTATCCTCAGTCAGCTGGATTGCAAATACAGAGATAAATATGCATTGCCAAAAAATGGATTATTCTTTTCTTTTTCTTTAAATACTGCGGGGTCTTTCCCTTGTTCTTCAAGAAGACCTACAAGGTCACCAAATTAAACCTTTACACAATCCAAAAATTGAATCTTAGTACATCCATTTTCCTAACACAATTTCTGCAGTACCTATTGGTGCTGACAGTTTTGGTCACATATCTCTATTGTGCTGTTCAGTTTTATTTGACAGTGCAGGATGGCATCAGCATGTATTGGAGGTAACATCTGAGCTGTGGCTGCTCTCTTGGGACTGCTGTACTACTTTACCTCCTTGCCATCATAAATGGATGTTTCTGTCATTCCCTAAGATTTCCTCCTGGGTTAGGCATCTTTCTTTAATTATTAATCAAAAGCAATGTAACAATCATTGCAAACAAATGTATCACTGTACTGAAGCAAGGATGTTAGATGGGATGTTAGTACTATTAGTGGAACAGGGTTTGGATGTAAAGGTTGTGATCTTGTCTTTTGCACATCTGCTTGATACATAAATTATTATGCTCGTCTGAGTATTGTATTTCCTTGCTGCAAAAAGAGAAAAATGCAGTAGCCTGGCTTTTTCTGCAGCCTGCAAACTGAACAAAGGCCAAGTGACTTATGCAAAGCCATTCCTGAAATCCGTGACATAGCTGGGACAAAAATGTCCCGAGTTTGAATGCAACCATATGCTTACAACAGGGAAAAAAGAGAGCATGGCCACAGATAGGCAAAATCCCATTGCTTTTGTTCGAGTTGAGGCTGGTTTCTGAACTTCTGTTGTCTGGGCAGCTGAGACTAGTGGATGAACTTCGTGTGACCAGAGTTTTCACAAATGTTCCACTTGCAACAGTCAGGCTTTCAGAAAGAAATCTCCATTTAATATTTCTTGTTTTTCTAGGCACAAATCAGTGTGTCACTGCTTGGTTCCCAGTTTGCATTCACTCACACAGGTCTCACTTCAGGCATGGGACCTGTGGCAGTACCTGGGGAGTGTCTGCTGTGAATTAAACACATCTTGCTGGAGGCTGCACAACTTCCCATTGCCTGCTCCCCTTCCTGCACACCCAGCTTGCCAACTCAGCCACAGGAGATGGGGTTTCATCACTAAAAACTGCTACTCATTGTCTCAGAAATAGAATATCAATATAAAAGATTTGCACAGAAACAAAGCCAAGGCTTCACTCGGTTTCCATTCAGAGCAGCAGCTCAATCCTGCTGCTGAATGTGCAGATGTACAAAGCTGTGGCTCTACCTAATAAAACATGTGTGATCAAATCTGAGCTGCTTGTCTCTCCTTGAGACATTCATTTAATACATAAATTTAATATACTTTTCTTTGATAAAACTCTTATTAGGTGTTGAAGACATTGCCATCTTAAATATCAGACTAAGGATATTTATTGACTCCTGCAAATCAGTAGTTCTACTGAAGATATTAAGCTCCAAAATAAATTATCCATATTTCATTGTGTGCAGTATGTAAAGGTACAATACATTCCATTGTAGTGTTTCATTTTTTTTTATTCTTGAATTTCTTACAGGTATCAGTCTTAATTCAAGTGAAGTCAGGCCGTCTATTTTAATATTAGCATAACTGTAAAAACTGCCAAAAGGAATTGCCAGCTTATGAACATTCATTTCCATTTGTGTTCACTCAAATTTTCAGAAATGTTCTATCTCCTTTAACAAGCCTCTTGCCATTATAATAATAATATAATATAAATATATGCATTTATTAAAAATGCAGTTTTGCAGCTCAGAGTCACCCTTGTAGGGGCACTGAATGGTGGCCCTTATTGTTGGAAAATAAAAATATTCTCCTTCTCCTGTTAACCTCATATTGACTTTATAGGAAGCAGAGGGCAAACTTTCCAGAGCAGCTGATAACTGCTGTGTACTCCACTCATAATGGAACGTGTGTGAATTCTTGCTTAGGCTGATTTGAAAAATGCGCACTGAAATGTGAGAATGATATAAAATTCTGGCTTTTTACTCCTAGAAAAAAGAAATCCAAACAGTGAGCTGCACTATTTTAATGAAACTGTTTTAATCTACCTGTCTTGAAAACATTTTCTTCCTTTAATCCTGCTGCACTCTGGGTGTGATCACTATTGGTGGTAATGAGGAAGAGGTCAAGGTTCCAGTTTTGCATTTCTTTCTCAGTATCATTTACAGAATTCAGCCTCTGTACTTTTAAAAATGTTTGACCCCAACCTGGCTTCCACTCTTACAAGTCTTAACCTCACCTGCCTATACCAGTCTTGGCAATCAGGGGATGTTTTTAAGGCTTTAGGAAGCCACAGACAATTAAATAGATATTTAAACAAATAAAGAAGTGATGTTTGCTTGTAAGCTTATGCCAGCTCAATTTCCTTGCTTTTATCTTACTATAAATACTATCACTATGTTATAATCATGTGAGAATTACAGCAATTTCCGAGTAATTTGAGGTTATCTGCGAAAGAATGCATGTTGTGAAATTCTTCTAAATCATTCGCTAGATCCGTCTTTAATATACATTCTAAATAATATAATTTAGTGTTATTCCAAAGGATTTTTAACTTCAAAAATAATTACCAATTTTGAATGTTTGAATATTTTATTGATGGTTAAAAATTGAGTACATGGAAATAGATTTTTTCATGAATAACGTGACATTGTTATCCTGCTTTTAAAAATGTCCAGATTGTGGGTGCTCCTTCTATTTCAATGAATAAACAAGTGACTGGTTTTGGGTGCATAAAATAAGAAATATGTGAACTACCACAATTAGGTCCATGCAAGCAGTCAGCATCCAAATTACAGGTGCTCTTAAAAGGTCCTTCAAGACTCAGAATCACAAGCATGTTCCTGTCTGAGCTCATCAAACTATATGCAGAAAACTACACTGCATTTTCAGTTGCCTTGTGGGTTATTTTTGGAAAGATGGATGCCATATAGATCAGAGATTGTTCTTACAAAAGTTATTAATCTCTGAGAATAATTTCTCCACAACATTTAAATACCTGGGGTGTAGTGGGAGAAGTGGTTTAGTTGTGGAGGAAGAATAGTTCAGGAAGCTGCTGGTAGGAAGAGAATTGGGGCAGGTGAAAATATTCCTCCCAGTTTCTGGGATTCACCTTTGCCTTTGCTGTGGGTGAACAATGGTGAGGGAGATTCCCTGCCTGGGAGTGAAACTGAATTTAAACCTCAGCTTGCATGCTGAGAACTCAGTGAATTGCAGAATGTGTCCCCTTACTCTGAAAAGAGAAAAGGAACACGAGCAGTCTTGGGTTCTATGTAAATTGTTTCATTGTACCTGCTAAATATAACATGAAAAACTTGAGACTTGTAAAATGTCACCTGCTCTTATCGAGCTTTGAAGAGATTACCTCTTAACAGAAGTTTCATTTTCATTTTCTCCAACACTTACTGAAGTGAACGAGGGCCGTGACTCCTTTCTTTCCTAATCCTAGCCAGCAACTTGCTTTTTTCTGTGTTTTATGTCATTCCATATGACATTGCATCAAGGCAATTCAGTGCTGCATGCAGGTGAACCAAAAGCAATTTAAGTCAAAAAATGGACAAATATGGATGTCATTTATAAAGCTTGTTCAAAGGTCTCTGGCACAGCTCAAAGCTGAACACTTTGGAGGTGCAGCAAGGTTTTCCTCCGCTTATTTCTGAAGCCAAATTGTGGGGGTTTAATAGAGGTCTGCTGAGTGAGTAGCAGACAACACTTTGTACTTAGAACAATCCTTTCATAATCTGAAAGTGGTTTTGTTTTTTTATTATTTGTAGAAACTTTTTAGAAGGAAAGTATAGGACCCATTATAAAAACAAGTGTAGCGGTGTCAGTGGAACAGCTTTGCAGACTAAACCCCAAACATCTTGTTGTACAGTTTGTTAAAATCTAAAATCTTGTCCAGTGTAGAAAGCTGGAGTATGATGGGGAAATAAAAGAAGTGGTTTTTGATGTCTTCCCTGTTTTCACATCTATTTGAGTCATATCCTGAATGCTGTGCAGCTTGTAAATAAATTTATAACAATTAATTATCATACATTTCCTGTATTTCCAAAAAATATGTTTGTCAGATATATTGCTGTTGATAAAAATGGGTTTAAGGATTCTTGTCAGTAGGTTTGGCTGATTAATTAAGAAACTTATTTTAATAGCAGAATAACATCATCATAGCTTCTTGAAGCAATTAAAGTAATGAATTACTTGCATTCCCTTACATTTTATCTTCATTCTCTATCTTCTGCTACACTCTTTTCCAAATAGTAAATATATTCAGTAATTATATCTGATAACATGTAAGTAGTTTATATTAGATAGTGAGATATATATTGCAGATAAAAATAACCTAGATTACATCTAGTGTATATTACATTTATTTTATAAATGTGATGCCTGATTGCTGCATGTTTCAAAAGAATTCTGAAAGTTTGATAAACTGATAGGCACTTTATACAGAGGATTTTATTTCACACACCTCCTTAGCTCTTGCAGTTACTTGTGGAACAAAACATGGTTTTAAGAGTGCATGGCAGCAGAGCTGAACACGAAGGGAAAGATGGGACCATATCCAGTTCAAACTGCCTCTGGTATTTAAGGCACAGCCACTGTTAAATATTTTAATAACAGAACCCAATAACATTTGTGGAGTGTTATATCCTTAAAAAACCCTAAAATCAGTCTGCTGCTGTAGTATTAAAGACTTTATCCCACATACTGAAACAGACTGTAAATGTTAATTGAAATACTACTACAGAATTGTTGTGATTTTCGGATGCTCTTGAGGTTTAAACAAAGATAACTAAAAAATGCTGCTGCCCTTAAGTAGCAGCTTCACCTCCAGCTTGCCAAGGTGGCTGTACCAAGGGCAAGAGGCGTGGGGTGCCTCTGGGGAGCATGTGGGATGCACCCTGAGAGATGCATTTCTGTGCTGTCCCACTGCAGCCTCTGGGTGTGGGGCTGCTTTGGGGGGCAGAAGGATGGGACAGTGAGTTCTCACATCCTGCCGGTGACCCCAAGGGCTGACCCCAGTGGCCCTCCAGTGGCTCATGGCATTCTGTGTGCCCTGGGTTTCTGTCCCCTCCAAAGGGCTGCATTTGGCAGAGTCACTTTTGCCTGAGTTTGACCTGCAAGATGGAACTTCATTTGGAGAGTATTAGGGAAGATGAAACAGGAAAGCCTTATAAATGTGATTATGTGGCAGAAGATTTTGAGAATATAGAAACTGTAAGCGAGATTGAAATGAAAGCAAGGTTTGAGATACCTCAGTTACTGAACAACTGGAAAACAATGGTGTGGCAGACTGAAGGTAATCCCCTTTTGATGGAACAACACCCTCTGCTTGCAGACAGGCCCAAGGGTCAGAGCAGACCCTACAGCTTGGCAGAAGGGGCCCAAAGAGGAGTTTTTAGGGTTTAAAATGTAACACACATTTTGATTCTTATATGCTGTATGTAAATGCTATAGGATTTGTATATTGGTTAGTGAGAATTAGAATATTCAACACAGAAGAACACTTATTGTATTCTAACAGGAACCTCACTCTTTTACCCTTTTTTACTCCCTTACACTCTTACTCTCTCATCCTCTCTACCCCTCTCTCCTCTCGGGCCTGCTCCGAGCTGTGGCTGGCAGCTCCCAGCAGGGCCCTGCACCCAGGCTTGCAATAAACCCCAAATCCCAGCAGGGCCCTGCACCCGGGCCCTTTGCAATAAACCCCAAATCCCAGCAGGGCCCTGCACCCAGGCCCTTTGCAATGAACCCCAAATCCCAGCAGGGCCCTGCACCCAGGCCCTTTGCAATGAACCCCAAATCCCAGCAGGGCCCTGCACCTGGGCCCTTTGCAATAAACCCCAAATCCCAGCAGGGCCCTGCGCCCAGGCCCTTTGCAATAAACCCCAAATCCCAGCAGGGCCCTGCACCTGGGCCCTTTGCAATAAACCCCAAATCCCAGCAGGGCCCTGCACCCAGGCCCTTTGCAATAAACCCCAAGTTCCAGCCCTGGCTCCAGGTATCTCTCGTCTCCATCCATCCCAACCTTCCTACCCCTTGGTGCTCCCTCAGGAGAGCTCTCCAAAGGGACAGAAAAGGAGTCCCTGGCAGAGTGGGAGCACAGTCTGAGAGGACAATTCTGCCTTGCTGTTGAACCAGCACCGCCCCTCAGGGCTGAGTGCAGCTGACCTCAGCCTTGTCTTTCCAGGGAGTTTTGGAGGGCAAAGCCCAGTGAAAGGCTATATGCCACATTATTAATTTCTGCTTTGGTGAAATATTCCTCAGCACTGAACAAACATTACAAGTAACGCATCTATTTAATGGAGTGTATTATTTTATTATAGCTGGTTGCTATAATGGGCAGTTAAAGCATGATAAACAAAAGCAGCAGAAGTGTGATGTAGGAGATGAGCAGATCTCTTTTCCTTATATCTGTTTTGTCAACTTGCATTCATCCTCTCTCTGTTTTCTTTGGTGGGCAGTCATCAAGGCGTGAAATAGCTGCCTTCCCACGTTACCAAGCCATGTAAATTTTGCTTTGGGAATGAGCTTATTGCAGGCAGCATTCCTAATCATGGTGCCTGAGCACCACTTGCACAGGGAGGAGCACACAGAGTAAATGTTTAAATTTTTAGAGAAGGCATAATTAAAGTAATTCTCTAATCTGTGGCCTGGATGAAGTTTAGCATATGAAATAATGATAAAAGGTCATAAATATGTTAGAAAGTTAGCATATCAAAGTAATTGAGACAAAAAATGGTGACACTCAGATTGTTGATGCAAATGAGCATATCATTAAATGATGCTCTGAACAAAAAGACTGGAAAAATGCCTCTAAAACATGTATGTTTCTATTGCCAAGAGCAAAATGCCCTTTTTTTTTTTTTTTTTTTAATGTTAAGGTTTGGTAGTCTTCCTGTGTTTTGTCTGCTTGTATAGGTTGACTGTAATTTTTTTTCATTTCAAGACCTGTATCCTATTGATGTTATTGCTGTCCACTACACTCCTTCCTAATGGCGGAGTAACACTGAAAGCATAATTGCATTTCCTAATTATGTGTAATTAAGCAAAACCCAGATGATGTATTCAGTGAGCTCTTGGTATAGCCAAGGGTCAAGGACTTCTGGAATTTTGTAGCATTTCTCTAAATAAGCACATTATACTGTTAAAGCCAAGATACAGTTTTGTGCAGTCTGTTCTGTAAACCTGCTTAACAGCTAAAATTTATAGTATTCATTTATTTAGCTGAGTAAGGATATAGTTGAGATTTCCCCCCTCCCGTTTTTAGATTTGTCGTACTTAACCCAGGAAAGGGACTTTAAACTCAGCACCATAATGTTCTGCATGCTGACAAGCTAAGTGATATTTATTTTTTCAAACCTTAATCCTTTTGAAACATGGAGAAATAAATACATCCTCTTATCTAGCATATGCCTGAGACTGGAAATAAATTCTTATTTCCTTGTAGTCCTGTACCAATGGTCTACAATGAATAATTTGGGCAGTCTCAGTGAATATAATAGGAAGAGCTTCTCTATTACCAGTGATAATTATAAGGCTCATAATGGGAAACCTCCAAAGCCCTACCATCAATCAAGGAAAATAAACAATGGAAAATGATAGGTATATAGAAGTGAAAATTGCAAAACCACACATGAAAATGCAGTATTTTCTGCGGGGTTATAAATCATGGGGAAGTCATAATTTTCAATGTAATTAATATTCTCAGATTAAAACATAACTTTTTAAGGACTTTAGCAGACATTTTTAGAATCAAGAGCCAGATGAGTCAGAGTGTTAGTAATGGGATTAAGGAGACTTTCGCTTCTAGATCATTAGGTCAAATATGACCCAAATCCACAGTGCCTGAGAGTTATCATTTCACAGCTGTGCAGTGGCCTTTGTAAAAAGATTTGTTGGTTTTGGTCTAGACCACAGCAGGAAGGGTCTGCAGCCCAAAACCAGCCGCTCTGTGAGTAGTTTTATTATCAGCAAAAACAAAAGAAGATGGCCTCCATCATATCAAAACTTGCATTTTGGAGTATTAGAGCATCATTAAAAATCCTATGACATAAATTCTTCCAGTTGCAGAAGCCAAGAACAAATTGGCCTTTGTGATGGAGCTCCCTGGAAGTGATTTCTCCAGGCAGGGATGCAGATGAATGTTGTTTACTGGAATTTTTTTCTCTCTTTGTGTCATGAATGTTTATATGGGAAACCTAAGACAAAGAGGAGGCAAAGGCTTCCTACATGGCTCAAAAAATAGATTTGAGTGATCACACCGAGGTCCAGTTCCCTCAGTTTAGCCATCTACACCATTTTGTTGGTAAAATTCTTGCTGAAGATTTGTAAATGAATAATGTTAGTTTTGCTATTTGATGTAAAAGAAGTGGAGACCCACCAAGTGCAAAGCATTAGTATCCAAATGTTGAAACCCCTAGTTTTTGGGTGCTCAGGGGATGCACTAACATGTGCTTTCTTACATTTCCTTGTGACCAGTGCCCTGGCCTCACCTCCCTTTGGACTGTGGATCATTTACCCCCTTCAGTCTAGGACACTTACAGAGATGCTGACTTGCAGTTTTCCATTCCTTTCTTTGTTTTCCTGGCCAAAAGCAAACCCAAGTCCTTCCTTTCTTTCCCCTCTTCCTTCCTGTCCCCTGTGGCCCCCAACCCACTCTCCAGACACAATAATTTTTGGCAGAACTTATATTGTGAAAATACTGGAGGACCAAGGAAATGTCTGTTGCCCTAGTTCTAGTTACAATATGAACATCACCAGTGGTTTATTTTATGGCCTGAAGGATTAAATTCTTTAAATCCTTTGTCCTGTTTTGGGATTCCTCCATGTTCTTTTCCATACATCTGATTGAAGGCAAGGCTCTTCTTCACATTATTTCCATCAAACCCATATATATTTTTGACAGTAGAGAAGCCTGTCTATAGTTTGACTAAAGTTATTTGTAATGTTGTTTATTCATGCATGCACAATATTGAGTATTTCCCAGAAATATTTGCTCCTGTGCTGGAAGGTTAAAAGGGGCAAGGACCAGTGAATCATTGTAACCTGGTGCAGCTCTAGCAATGCAGTTTGCTGCAGGGCTTTGTTTCCTGTTGTGAATTTCATTTACTAGGTACCCATGGCACAAAGCTTTATTAATTGCATGGAGAAATGACACAACTATTATTCCCAGTAACAAATGAGTCACTAAGTTTGCAACAGCAAATGGAAGATAAATGCGTGCGTGTGAGATCTGAAATAGTTATAGGAGCTCTTCCTAAAAATACATTTCAACTGATTTACAGCATTCTTGAGTAGTTTAATGTGCTATACTGTGGGTGATATATTCAGATTTTCAGAGTCCTGATGCATTTCTGAAAAGAATGTCCAGTGTTGTTGTAAGGATTAAATGTCCCACGGGGAATGAAGGCACCAGAGAATGGAGGACAGTGAAACATTAGATGTAAAAACAAACAGATGTAGCATAATAAGTAAAAGGTCAATATGTGCTGAGGACCAGCATCTGTAAAACCAGAATGGGAATTTCAAATAGTCAAATAGCAGAGCTCCCTCCAGTCCCTCCCAGACAGAGGAGCCATCAGCCTGTGCTGAGCATGGGCTGAGTGAAAGAGCAGCTCCCCTCTGATATCTTTACTTGCTTATTAAAAAATTCATATGGTTAATATTTAAGTTTCAGAAACCTGTGGCCAGCAAGAGAAAGTTCTTCTAAATGACCCCGTTTGTGCTAATGTAACAATCTAATGAAAACTTTAGTGCTTATCTTTGCATAATTTCCATTCATTTTTGCTGTTCTGATTATTAAAATTGCTCATTTAAGGACTATCTTTTGTTTTGTTTGATTTCAGCATTCCCTTTGGTAAGAACTGCAAAAATTGTGAGGAAGTGGATTTAATAGACACGGTCTCAGAAATGGTTAGTTAAATGGTGCGGCAAATACTCCCAATTTTTCCCTTTGTTCTTCTACATATGTTTAAAGATATTTCTGTTAATTTACAATTTGAAAGGTGGGTGAGAAGCAGAGAGTTTGAAAAATAGATTACTGTCTTCATTAATACAGGTTTGACCTACAAAGTCTTCACGTACTTAATGATTAAAAACCAAAGTACTAAATAATAAATTATAAGAATTTATAGGAGTCATCATCTTGAAATTAGCTTCCTGAATGTTCTTATCATAATAAATCTGAGTGGGTGTCTAATTTAGTGTTAGCTGACTAAAATTATATGTTGCAGCTAGATAAAAAAAAAAGAAAAAAAACTTTTGTTTCAAGACAAATGATATGAAATTAATCAGAAGTCACCTGAAAGGCTACCATATTTTGTTGTGTCTACTTTGCAGAAACTTTGGCAAAACTGGTAGTGGTAGAGTGAAGATCGATTTCAATTTGTGAATCTGGCAGACAATAAAATTTCCTGTAGCAATTCAGAGATGTTTGTGATAACGCTTCCCTCACTGCTCCAGCCAGTCAAAAACCCAGGGAACAAATGACAAAATATCTGCTGTATCCCTTATTCAATCTCAGTACAGCAGAGTCGTTTGCCAAGATCTTTTTATATGATTGTAGAACAATCTCTCTCTTCCCTCTTTATCTCTCACCGTTCTAAAAGATGTTTCTCAATTCAGTTCGAATGCATTTCTCTTTTCACATGAATATGAAATGTCACACAGAGACTGGAATGTTTTCAGAGCTGATGAGCTGCTTCTAAAATTCAGCTGCTGGGAGTCCTTGAAGGAAAAGAAAGAAAACCAAACATTAATTTAGGAAGCTTATTAAAAAGCAGTCCCAATCAATGTTTTGTTTCAATGCAAGCAGTAAAAGGGATCCTGAGCCCTTTCTCAGGACGGTCACTCTGAGCCAAGACAAGTGGGTCTGGCCAGTGTGGAGCCAGCCTGTAGAGAGCCTGTGCTGCTCAGGCTTTACTGAGCCAAGCACTGGAGCCCCCCTTTGTAAATAAAATGTGCTCAAACCCCAGCAAAACACCTTTGCAAAGGAAATTTCTCTCTGCAGTTCATAAGGAACAGCCAGAGCTGCAGAGAGCAGTCAGGTTCTGCTTCATCCTTTTACTTTGCCTCAGTCCCTCACCCTAATTAATTAGAGGGAAATTTGCCTTCCAGAGAAGAAGAAAATACCTCTGGGACTTTCATCAGGAAGTCACAGCTCTTGTGTTTAAAAGGGAAAATTGTTGTTGTTGTTTCAAGTGTGAGAATTTTAAAATGTGATTCACCAGTACTTAATTTTTATCATTAGTGCCAATTCTGCAGCGCTAAATGCTGTTGATATATTTAAGTTTCTTTATGTAAACATAATTTTTGATTGCAGATTCCTAATCAGAACTAGAAAACCCATGTGCCTCAATCATTTTTCCCAAAGAGCTCCTGGAGATCAGATTCATCTCTGAAAATGCTGATTAGTCAGGTTTCATTACATCCTTTCTGAGTATTCAAATGTGGAAAAAAAGGCAAAACAAAGATGGGAGTATAAAAATTACATGCATTATCAAATTAAAAGAGCTTATATCTCTCATTTTCTAAAAAGCCTTTACCTTGGCAGATGTCCTGATGTTGGACTCAGTGTGATCCCAATATGAGGCTATTTTCTAGTTCTACCCATCACAGGTGCCCTAAAATAGAGAACAGTACAGGTAATTAACATGTAACACTGTAATCATTGTTAAATTGGAAAAGAGGATGCCTGTGAAATAATTTTTATTTGTCTAATCATTAACAGTTTGATCCAAATTTCCATTGTTTTTTAGGAGTGAAGGTGAGCCCCATTTTCCATCTTAATTTTATTTTCTGCCTTTTAGATCATGACCAGTGGTATTTCATTGTATAATGTAGTGCAAAAAGTGAGATGTGCTGGGAGCACAGCTTGGGAAGTCAGTCTCTACAGCTGCCAAACACACATTCCAGGGCTCTTGGAGCCATGGGATAACTGAGAATATTAAAAAAAGAGCAGGTGTGACACTTCTCAGTATAGTATTAGATCAAAACTTGGACTTGATCACCCTTGGAGGTCTTTTCCAACCTTAATGATTCTGTGGCTGTTTTGTGCTCTGCTCTTTCCTTTGTGCCTGTGCAGGTTTAACCAGAGTTTGTGGCGATGTTTCAGAGAGCAGGGAAAGATAAACCAAACACGAGGACAGAGCTGCTTTCATGTTCAGTGAAAGAACACTCATTTTATAAGAGCTCTGGGGTTTGTAATGGGAGAGCTGTAATGCACTGATATTTTTTTAACACTTATTTTCAAGTATCATTAGCATTACTAATGTGAGTGTTACTTTTAAAGGCTTGACTCAGCAGTTTCCACGTGTTCCAGATTTCTGGCTGCTGATGTGCAGCTGTGCTGCTGTGTAACAATGCAAGGTCATTTTTATGTCACATATATAGAAATAGCAGAAATTGGATTCATTCTGGATTAACATAAAGACCCCTTAAGATTTCAGTGGGAAAGAACAAACAAACCTCAGCATGATCCATTAACATCAGGATTCAGGGGATAACCTCCAGCATGGCTCTAGAAACACAAGATTACAGACCATGGTCACTGGGAGCTCTCTGAACTTGGATGCCATAACCTTTTTCCCCTGGTCTTTAATTATTTAGCTATTTAATTATTTTATTTATTATTATTATTATATAAATTATTATTGTATTATATAATTTATTATTATTTTAATTTATTATTTTTAGTTATTTAATGCAAAAGAACAGAGAAATTGGCGTTTTTCCTACTTAATTTTAATAGATCATGGTTTTAAGATAAAACTGGACACAGATACCTCTGTGTGATGCATCCAAAGATACAGGCAGGGAAAAGGAAACAACATTTGGCAGTATCAAAATTTCTTTGTAATGTAGTGGTGCTTGCTTACTTTCTCCCTGCAACTTGTTGAGGTTTACATTTCAATGTAACATTATTTTAGATTTCAGCCATCCTGCTAAGAAAACATTGAGAAAGGAGAAAACGTGCATTTCCCAAATCCACTATACTTTGTACCCAGGTCTGCTGTGCAAACCAGCAAATAATTCTGTGAAATTAGAGAAATTATGGGTTTTTTAATCTTTAAAATAAATGAATGTGTGAGCAGATAAAATAGGGTAGGGAAGAGCCATTGGTTTAACAATTTAATAAAGGCTTGTGGTTCAAAAATACAAACACACAGCCTGGTGGCCAAGAAGCTTGTTGTTATGTTGGGATTTTTTTTCCACATGAGTGATATTCTTCAGTCCTGCAAGTTAGTAAAACCAGGACCACTTGCCATAGCTATAAGCTATCAATAAAAATTAATGTACCAGAGGGAATTGAAAGGAAAAAAATGTACTTAAGTGTTCAGGGCCATCGAGCCACCCATGCATCCTCTGCGAGCGTATTCCGGCACTGGAGCTGTTATTGTTGCCATGGGCTGCCATTTAATGTTATTTTCCTAAGTAAATGCTTCTGTGCTCTGATCAAGGACATTGGCAGTAAACCAAGACACAATCTTCAGAAAAATATGGTGCTGAATGGTATTGAATGCTGTTCAACCAGACCTGGTATCAGAGGATAACTACAGCCTCTCTTTTTTGAAAGTCAGTTCAAACACAGGTTTAAAATCCTTTCAAGAAGGGAAGAGTTCTCTTTTTCTCTTTTTCTCTTTTTCTCTTTTTCTCTTTTTCTCTTTTTCTCTTTTTCTCTTTTTCTCTTTTTCTCTTTTTCTCTTTTTCTCTTTTTCTTTCTTTCTTTTTTATGAAAGATTTTTTCTTTAAAGAATGACAAGGGGAATTAGAAATGAAAAAAGAGGACTGAGATATATCCACTCTAAGGTGATTTTAACTGAGGAGAATGGCAAGATCAACAGCAAAACCAAAATCCCCAAAGAAATATATTTCTGGGATGGGTTTTTGTGTTTGTCTGCCTTTCCAAGAGAGTGTCTGTTGTTAAACTTAGGGGTTCCCCTGTTAACCACATCTCCAAAGTGATTTTTTCTGTGGGAGATAGTTTTGGCTCTGTACTCTGCCCTGGTGGCAATGGTGTAGTTCTGTGTAAAAGGAGGGGACAAGGGGCCACCCCCAGGATGGCTGTTCTGAAGTAAAGGAGTTTCCGCTGAGGAAGACTGGCATAGATAGCGTTATCTGATTTTTTGTTTTCTTTGGCTAAAATTCTAACTGTACTGTGTTTGTCAATCAAGAGAGTGCATTTTGAACATGGAGTGTTGCTGCATTGCCCCCTGCAACAGCGGAACCCACATTTGCTAAAAGAAAAGAGAAAAAAGGATCTGGAAGGGGTTTCCATTTGCAATGATCTGTGTGCAGAGCTGTAAAAATTGCATAAGAAAGGCAAGATGGAAGTGATCCCCCAGGTCAATGTTGCCATCAGTCCACAATCTCCATTCCTTCCTCAGGATGATTATTGTATTAAATGTTACATTTGATTAATTTGTCGTTAAGGCATTAAACCTACATTTATTCCAATAAAGTAATGAAGGACAGGGTCTATGCCCCAGGGGCCTGAAATCATAATTTTGGGTATGGGACACTCTGTGGTTGCAGCAGAGAATCCTTTGGGGTATGTGGTGAAGAAAAATGGGATTTTGCATCATCATTTTCCTGTGGGAAGGGTCTGTCCTAGGGAAACCCTGTGCTTTTTGCTGCAGGTGTAAGAGAGCAGACAGGTGCCATTCCTGGGGGGATTTATTTTTTAAATCAAACTTTGTTAGCCCAGAACTTGGTGAAAAAGAAAAGGAGGATATTACAAACCCTGAGACTGACCTGGCTTTTTTGTATGTGTTATTGATAAAATATCGACAGCCATGCTTATTTATAAATCTTCAGGGCAAATGAACTTGTTTGAGCCATTCTTCAGGTTTATTCAGCATGTTTTGGTTCTCACCCACCTTTCAATCCAATCCTTCCCCTTTTCTTTTGGTGGAGCATTTCATGTGTGGCAGTTTTTCACAAAAAATGCCCATACAGAGATAGATCAAATTTTAAACCATCTGAGTGCACTTGCCCTAACAAATGGGAAGAGCAGAAGCCATGGAAAGAGGCAGCAAACAGGAAAGAATTTTTCCCAAAACTAAAATCTCCAGCCTCTAATGCTTAACATAATGTTAATTTTTGCCTTGTAAACTTCTAGCATCCACAGTGTCTTGTGGGAGGGATTTAACACCTAACGTCATATTGCATGAAAAATTCAGAATTCTTTGACTTGTTTTGAGCTTGGAAGCTGCATCCAGCTCCTGTCTGAGTGAGGCTCTGTCCCTGTTCCCCTCTCCAAGCTGCTCACAGTCCTCAGGCCACGACTACATCCCTGCTCAGCTGTCCTGTGAGGAAGAAGATGCAGAAGTTTATTGCGTACAGAAGTTATTCTATAGCAATAATAATTTCTTTAGCCCTTCTCTGTAGCTCTCCACTGCTGGGATAGTTTTTTAAGGTGAAGGAACCAGAACTTCTCACACTGTCTAAGCTGCAGACAATCTTCCATTTATACACTGGCAAAATTGTGTCTTTTCTTTTATTCTCTACTTCTTTCCTAATAAATCTCAGCTTCCTATTTCTTTTTTAATTGCAATGAATATTTGAGCTGATGTTTTCATACCACTGTGGTACATCCCCAAGATCTTGCTCTTGCATTCTAAGTTTGATACAGACATGTAGCATTGCAATTTTTTTCCCCACTTGCATCATTCATCTGCTTTTAATTTCATCTGCCGTTTTGTTGCCTGATTGCTGAGCATCATGAGATCTTTCTGCAAATCTTCCCAGTCAGCTTTCATCCTTGATAGTGTGAATAGCTACCCTTTTTTCCAGTATTGGTGAGGAAAGAGGAGAAAAAGTGGAAAGACTTTTCCACTGCAGATGATGCTGCATGGACACAAATTGTTTAGAGTGAAATCCAGTGATCCCCACTGGAGGCAATGTGATTAATGGAACTGAAACCTCAAAAATGGTCCTGCAACTACATTTTTAATGCATAATATTTGCGTGAGTTTGACATTCAGCAAAATGCTTTCTCTCATGCCTGGTTTGAAGTTAAAGATATAAATGGAATGGCCTAGATTTTATTTATGCATCTAAAGTTGTTAAGGAGGTAAAGGAGAACTCGGAGATAGGCAGGCCAGATTTCGTATCTCCAAAGCACAGTCCCAGCATTCACAGAAACTTCTCCCCCTGTTGACTGAATCCCCAAGTTGGGCTGATTTTGGTAGCTCGGAATCTTCTATATTTTCATAGAATAAGCAGATGTTTGTTTTGTTGTCCAAGGGAGAGGTCATAATGTCTGCAGTGTGATCTTGGAGAGATCAGCATAAAAATGTGTCTCTGTCATGCACATACACAAAAATACACACATTGCTGGCAATGGATTTCCTAGGACCAATTTTAGCTAATGTTGCAGATTGTGAATAATTGAAAAATGTAGTGGAAATGCTTCATCTGAATTTTGTGTGAGCAATAGCTAATGAATATTTGGGAGAGTTTCTGAACTGTTGCTTAAAGGCTCACCACACTGCTCTGTGCACAAAAAAAGACCTGCAGACAGCTTACATTGAAATTTTGAAAATCCTGGGGAGAAAGAAGTTTAAACAAAAGCTTTTCCAACTCTTTTGAGTTCCACAGTGTAGAATTAAGTTAATAAATAAGAGTTTAATATCGATGAAAAGTAAATGTACATCAGTGTTCTGAAATCTCAGCATTCTGTGGCACTAAAAACTCTGTCAAATCTGATGTCTTCAGTGGAGTTTTTAAGGTATCTCTAAATCTGTCCGTCAAAGATAAAGTATTCTTTCATTACATTTTATTTTAAGCAGGAGAAAGTGCAATTGCATTTGAAAAAATCCAAGCAACTCCTTTTTTTTTCATTTTAAATTGGGCAGCATGGGTGAAGAAAACCGGACCAGAATCATCAGGATTTGTACCGCTTTCAGAATGTGAGGTACACAGTAAATTTTGGGGCTTGTCCTTTTGTACAGTGACAACAAAGCTCCTTAGCCAGTCTTTCTAGATGTCTATTATTCTCCCTATGAGGAAATGTTTTCTTTGCTTATTCCTAATTTAAAGTTCTTTATTTTTCACTTGTCTAATAATTTGTATTGAGTTAAAAGTAGCAAGGCAAATTAACATTACCTGCAAAATATTAGATTTGGGTTTTGCAGGTGTGGGTAATTCCCCCTTTCAAACCACTCCTCATTTCTTTTTTGTTTTCTCTCTTGATACTCAAATTTAGGACATTTGTCCGTCCTAATAGCTCTTACCTTTCATACATTAAATTTCATTGCCAGCACTCTAAAAATCCAAATAAATTATGCCATTTGCCCTGCTATCATCACCCTCTGTAACCTCAGAAAAGTCAAGTAGAATAGTTAGGCAGATTTTTTTTTTCCTTTTCTAAATCTCTACCATTTCCTTTCTATTATGTTACAAATATGTGTTCCTTTCTACCTTGCCTGTCAGAATGGCTTTCTACTGTTTTCCTTGCTAATGTTGACAAGGTGATTGACTTGCAGATTTCTATAGCAGTTTTAGACCTTAAAAAAAAAGAAGAAAGAAAGAAAGAAAGACTGCTCTTATATTCCACAAATTCTGTCTTTTTTTAAAACTGCTTGAACTTCAATTATGATTTGTGGCCTACAGATCTTTGACAAGAATAAATCCTACAGTGTCTGGTCTGACAGACTCAATTTTTGTTTTGAATTGCCTCCTACTTTTCTAGTCATAGGCACTGTGGTAATTATAGACATAGTCAGTGGATGACAGCCAGGATATTGTTATTGTAGTCTTTGGTTTAGAGAAAGTATTAATTTCATATTTCAGTTGTTTTACATGCTGTCAGGGTATAACTCTTTCCTTGATTCTAGAGTACTGAAAATTAAAAGTTCTGGGCATTTCTGCTTCAATTCTTCAGCCACATCTGTTTTAATTGCTAGGTTTTATTTCTTTTTATTGGTCTGGCACATGTCTGTAGGGGCTTATCCTGCAGAAATTTTTTTAGTATGTACTTATATAATCAATTCTGGTGAAAATCAGCAGTTTGAATTGAATATAGTCAATGAATATTTTTATGTTTGTATTTAAAAAGGAGGGAAAAAGCCTATGGGTGATAGTTCATTATTAGCTTATAAATATAGTATAACTTCCTGCATAATTACAGGTTTTTATAATTTTTATAATGCTTTTTGCTTATTTTCCTTTGGATAATTTTCAAAGTACTATTATTCCCTCAAGAGATCTCTAAGAGGCAGAATTTCTGGCTATTAAAGATTTGCCATCCCACAAGCAGCAGACTGAGAATGCCTCCAGGTTATTTATAACTGGATTTTATCTCAGAAAATTAACTAAAGAAGATAAACCAAAATTCTAGGGGAAAATGCCTTAAACGTCTCATATATTATGCTGTGCTCAAACAGCTATTTTAATTTTAACAGCCTGGCAAGCCCAGTGGAGCTCTTTTTCTGGTTTTGGGCACAAAATAAGATAACACTTTTTGAATTCCTCCAGGAGATCATCTAAGTGCACTTAAAGTGGAGGCATAAAATATGAGTTTACAATGTGATATATTTAAGCTTCACATGTTAGTTTAATTGATTTTCTGTGTTTGCTAGTTCTGAGAGCCCCAGAACTCCTAATTTGCCCTTTAAAAAACCAGTACATTTTCAAAACGTTGCGTTAGCAGGCAAGCTGCTTCGTTCTGCAGAAAGTTTTGTTGTGCTCTGGTTCCTATAACCCTTTCCTGATCAGCAGCACTGAATGTTCTGCCAAGATTTCAGCAGACACACACATTTACATGCCTGCAAAACCCCCTTGGTTTTGGTGGGCCGCTCACATGGGTAGAGTTTCACATCTGATGTGTGCTCCTAAATCAGGGATGGAGTTCCTTAACTGTGATTTGTGGGTGGAATTTGGGGGAGCAAATGAGGAAAACCAGCCTGCCAAATGCAGAGCACCTCAGCCAGGCTGCCTGTGAGAATTTAGGTGTCTGATGTGATTAAGCTTAAAATAACAAACTCGTTTTCTGTCTGACATCCGTTATATTTGAACTTAGGCCTAGCGGGGTGAAAGGTTATTGCAATAATTTATTGTACCTTATAGTACAATCAGTGTTTAAAAAGGAATGGTAGCTGAAAGGCATGTTCTATTCTTACTTCAAGAGAGAAATACTATCAGATTGCAAGGACTAAAATACTTGCAGTTTCTAAGTATGCCTTGTAAATAAAATTATGAGCAAGGGATTTTCAAGCTGAGTTTTGGAACTGAGTACCAGCTCCTTTTCTCCATGTTTGTAATAATAATGCCTTGCATTTCTGATTATGTCATTGTGATGCACAATTGGGTGACCTTTGCAGTTGACAAAATGATTAACAATTTCCTCTGGCTTTTGCTTTTAATTATTCACCTATGTGAAGTAGAGAATGGCCTGTATGAGCTGGGGCACGTAAGGATGATTGGTTCCTATCAGTGTTATCACATGGCAGAAAGGTCAGAACAGCTGCCTTCAGTGTGCTTAGGCTTAGATAGTGCTCTTAAAGAAACTGGCTTTTTATTTATGAAATTGTGTTATGGAATATAAATTGATGTACATATATATAGCATATAAACATACTATGTGCATATATATAAATGTAAGGTATGGATAGGAAGATTTCCATAACATCTCAAAAAATTTTAGTCAAGGAAGAATAACAGCTCCCCAATCCTATAAGGACATATTTCTACAGCTCCAGCCGCATCATTCCTTCAGGACACAAAAACCAGACTGAACTTTGAATTTCAGCTGAAAATTGCATCAGGAAATTAAGGATCTGCCCATTATCTGCCCATTTAGACTTCTTGTCTTTAATAAGTGAAAGGATGGCTAATAAAATATGGCACAATCCTGCCATATGTATTTTCTTTTCTAAATTGTCTAGTCTTATAAATATTTGAGTAACTTTTGGTCAGAATAAACACTTTCCTCTCAGCTTAGCTCTTATGACTCTTGAGGCCATAACAATTAGATAAATTAAAATTGATTTGCTAAGAAAATGCTTCTTCATCTGTTAGAATATCTCCTACTGTACTTTAGAACAAAACTTACAAATTAAAAAGGGTGTAGATAGCTCCTGACCATTTTCCTACTGAAAGTTATTCTGGGCAGCAGTGCACAAAGTTACTGGCCTGAACTTTCTCAATCAGAGATTACATAGGAAAATATTCCAAAGGTGCAAGAAAGGGAAAGTTAGCTACACAGTGAGTCCTGAGATATAGCCTCCAAATTTTTTTTTAAATTCATTAGCAGTGGAGGACTTGGGTGGCTGGAGCAGTGTGATAGATACTACTTGGAGATACCTGCTTACCTGAAACAGGATTCATCTAAATACCAGAAACTTACAAGATTTTCAATTGCTACTAACTTTCCTATTAGAAAGGAAAAGATCTACTTGTTCAAATTTCTAATTTTCCTGTGAGATATAAAGAAAAGTTACCCCTTAGGGAGAGATTTGGCAGAGCTTTTGCAGTGTGTTGGTCTGTGATCCACCAGGCTCAGGGCCTGGCACAGGTGCTGTAAACTTTGAGGAAAAGGCAAGCAGAGAATGAACAGGACTTCAGCAAATAAAGAAACACAGATAAGTGTTGTTGGCAGATTTACATGTACGTATCTTTTCAGCTAATTAGTATGAATCTCTGTAAATTTATGCCATGCTTTTGTCCTTCAAGTCATATACAAATTCTCAGCATCTAGTATGTGCATTTGACTAAGAACTCTCAAACTTCATGGTTTTCCATTTGTCCCTGAAAAAAAGAGAAAAAGAGAAAAGGAAGAAGATGGAAGGAAGGAAGGAGCCCATAAACCAATATAAAACTGATATTTCATTTGTGTTGTGCTGATAGATATTGAGTTCTTCCCATAGACTTGTGCATTAAGGGTTTTGCTGAGTGAGCTAGGACACTGTCTCTTTAAGTGTTTAACAGTAATTGGTTCATGTCCTGGTGTTCATTGAAAATCCTAGACATTTCATGGAAAATCTTCTTAATGAGGGAATGAATTTTTCATTCACATTAGAAAGCTCACTCTGACAAACAATTTCTAAATAAAACTTTGGCGACATGACATCCCATATTGGACTTGACAAAGAGGACAGGTGCATTAGAATAAAACTGTATGGCGATCCTTCAAGCTGTCAGCCATGAATATTTTATTTCTTAATGAATCATCTTTGTGAAATGAACTTTCTTGTTGTAGTGTCAGTGCCATTTACAACAAAAAACCTGCTCCTTTTAAAAGGTGAACTCCTTAAAGATGCTGATGCCTGCATAAAATACTTAACCCTAGCCAAGGTATTCAGTAAATTTAATAGTGTATTTTTTTTTCCAAAACTGTTTGAAATGTAGTTTCATACTCCCAGATGTGACTGTCAAACACAACCTTTTGCAGTTGCAATTTTGTTAACAAAGCCATTATTCAAGGTAGATTAGCAAGGGGGTTGATCCTTATTAGAAAACAGAGTATACTTGCCTAATTATTGTTTTGATGCTTCCTTTATTTTTAATGGTATATTACATTTATTTAGGACTTGTGTGTAATAGTAGATTTATGTAAATGACTTTATATATGAAAATCGTTTCTAGCAGACAAGAGAAGCTTTCACCCCCTTGTATCCCTGTTCCTTAGAATGTGAACAGAATAAATCATAGGCAATCCTTGTTGGCATTTTTGGGGTATTTTTTCCCCAAAGATGTGAAGTCAGTGAGGGCTGCAGTTGGTGTGAAGGGTGTTCAGAGCCTCCAGCAGCTATGACCCCCAGTATCCAGGTATCCCCACACTCTCTTATTTCTTTATTCTAAGAGAATCCAAATGTCAGATCAGTTTATTCTTCCTCACAGTTTATTTGTCATAGTAGATTTGAATGTACTGGTTTGCTAACAATTTTACATTCATTGAGTTATCTTAAAAGCATATATGTTTCACCATTTTCCTTTTGTTCTGCAAAAGCAGCTTGATTTGGATTCTCTGGGGAAAGCTCAATTTTTATTGATATTAAAAATACCCATTTGATTGCAAACCTCAAAGTGGACTAGATTCAATTTAATTTACATAATGGTGTCTTCAGGGACAAAGATTGCGTGTCCTTTGTGGCATTAGTCGGTGGATGTTTGTTTCTAGCATGTGTCAAGTTCAAATTACAGGGTTTGTCATTTTACTTTTAGGCTAAATGTTTTGACTCCAGGAGATGTGATTATACTCATTGTCTTTGCAGTCCCTGCCCTGTGTCCTTGCTGATATTGGATATATGTGAGGAATTATCAGCCACCACCCTGATCTCCATGCAAAGGTTACAGAAATCAGGAATAGATCCCTTTAGTGCTTCTCTTGCAACCTCCTCCTTGTGTTCCAGTTTCTTCTTTTCCATGATGGACCTCTATCCTTGTGTTAACTTTCCTTCCAAACATCTGTGCTGTTTAAGGAAAACTTTCTCTGGTTCTGCTCTAGTTGAAATCAGTGGCATCCTTTCCGCTGCCTTTAGCTAGAGAAAATACTCATATTGGAATAAATCACACGAGGCTCCATTTTCTTCAAGGTGGAAAAAGCCCATTCTTTATTCACATACCTCGTTTTTATACAATTTTACAGACTTTGTATATGACTCCAATTGGTCAGTAGCTTTCTTGCCAATTACTTTATTGCTTAGTAAAAGGTTCTTACCCTGTATTGGTTGGTCACTCAAACCCCAGGGAATAAGTGCAGGAAAAGTTGTTTGTGAGAGATAGTTTTCATTTTTCCATCTAACTGTGTAAAAACAGTTTATACAGGTGCCGGTTGTTTTTCACCCAGGAATAGATTGTTATGTTAATGAACTGCTCACACCAGGATTGCTTTCACATGGGAACTTGCAAAGTGCTAGCTTCCCTTTGAAGAAATGACAGGCTGGCCACTGATAGAACAGAGCAGACCTGATTTTATGAAGCTTTTCTTTATGATTTTTTCTATGTTACTGCAACAGGCCTGCATTCAGAAAGGTTTTATTTCCATGGGCATTGACTTCTCACTGTGTGCTTCCCATGCAGTCACAAACTATCTGTAGGGTTAGTCAAATTATGGGAAAACCTGGAATTGGTTTACCAGACTTCACAAGCAGGTGCTCAGACTCCACCCTTGAAGGCTCTGTGTTTTTGGATTGCTGTTTGTGGATGAAGCCTTCTATGTGCAGGAGGCATTTATCATCAGTAATTAGTGACATCAAAAAGGGGCTGTCTGGGCCAAATGAATTCCACTGAAGTCCCTGAATGGAATGTCTGCAGCAGGTTTTGGAGAGCTAAATGTGCCCTCACATGCTCTGAGGTGGTTTTGCTGCTTTGTTATTGCTTGTGTTCCTACAGCACTAAAGGGCCAAGTCATTTTTGCTTTTTTGAGCACCACAGAAATGCACACCTGGGGTAAAAAGGCAGCTCTTGGCTGGAAGTTCACAGTCCAGGAGTAGGACAGGACACCACCAATGCACTGAGTGGACAGGAGAGCCCAAAGAAACAAGGACACCATGGCAGATATATCAGGGTAGGCGGCGGGTTTCAACAAACCCCAACAGCCTGAATATTCTTTTGTTGGTATGGAATTTTTAAAAGGAATTTGAGGTTGGTGGGGGTAGTGCTGTGTGCATTTGAGGAAGCACTTGCTAAACTTTGAGGCAGCCTGAAAAAGTCTCAAGTGTCTCCAGAAGACACTGGAATCTTCCATAGTGGGTGGGAGAAGGGAAGAATCAGTCTCTGCTGGGCACTGGTATGAGAGAAGGAGGGGATCCACTGAGAAGGAATTCCCACTCTTGGAATTGTGTTTTATTGTGTTTTATTGGGCTGGTATGAGGGCCTGGGCTGGCCACACTGAGAGTTGCAATTCACTGGAAAGGCCCTGATCTTCAAAATTCGTATTGATTTAAATGGGAGTTAATGCATGTAACAACTTGGTGATCAAGGGGCAATGATGATAACTCTCTCTTAATCTTCTTTCTCATATCTAATTAAAATCTTAGGGGTTTTTTTAAGCATTCTTGGCTTTCTCTTAGAATTATCAGTCTGTCTTTATCCTTCTTCAGTTTCTAATTTTACTTGCATTTAAATACCCTTTTTCAATGGCCCAGCAAGTACTAATCAAATAAACTTTAAAAGATTGCTCCTGATTAAATTATTTTTTAATAATGAGTTCCTGTTACCAGGGAATACAGAGTTAAAAAGGTGATATCACTAAAATTAATTAGCATGAGACATGCTGGACTGGTAGAAGTGACTGGATCTTAATCAATAGCAATATGATTACACCCATGCAGCAATTATAAATTATTTAAAACAGTACCCCTAGGTTACTGACTAGTTGCCTTTAAATTAAATTCTCTGTCAATAATTGATGCAAAGAATTAATGTGAGAACACCTTCAGTTACTGAAACTTTTTTAAGGTGGCATAAAATATTGAACTGTTGCCTGTCATTAGCAGCCACCCTGTCTCTTTTGCACAGCATTGTTCTTTACTAAATTGGTCGAGAAGGACCTCCAGAGCATGAAAGATGACTAATGATCCTGATGCTGTGCTCACTCTTCTTCTAAGGACACTGACACTGAGAAATATAAATTTCATGTGCAAGGGGAACTGAAAGCTGATGAGACCAGTAACGCTCCTGCTCCATTTTGCTGCTGAAGCAGTGAAAAAAAATTGTTTTTCCTTGGTTTTTAGATTATGTTAGATGAAGAAGATAAAAGGAAAACAGTCTGGAATGTGCTGATGTGTAAGTGGTGTTTAGCAGGCTGTTGATTTGTTGGGAGTGGTAATTTCCTTCCCCAATGCCCAGTCATATAGGAGTTTAAAAAATTCCTTCTGTCCTCTTCCTTGGTATAAATTTTTGTTTTCTGGGGTTGAGTGTTTGGGAGCAGCTGGGATGCATGGGGTGTTAATTTTTTCAAGGAGCAGAAAGGAAATATGATAATTGCAATCTTGGTAATATTAGAAAGGGTGCCAAGCAGGTCCAGTGCATCTGTTGCTGCAATCAGCTGCGATCTCAGTGTGCACAGGGAAGGCATCCACATGTGAGATTTTCATCAAAGTTTGACCCCTTCTTTTACTAATGACCGTTATTTCTTGCTGTGTAAACCCCCTGATATTTGGGTAAACTAGTAAGCATTTTCTAGATTAAGGCAGCATAATTTAGGACAGTATGTGTTTACTTTGAGAGGCAAAAAGCTTACAAATCTAGAAAATAAAAGAATATTTCTAGTGACATAATTATTCAAAATCCTGCATTTGAAAATATTATTAAACCTTAAGGTCTTATCTTATATAAATCAGAACTATTATGGAGGTATTGACATAAACTCTGAGAAGGCAGGAAGTTCATGGATGGAGCCTGCAGCTGGGAGGGGATGTTTGCTCCTGATTTTTGGCTTTTGCTTGCTTACCATGGGAAGCTGGCAAAGCTGCACTGGCATGTGGACACAGTAGAAATTTAAAAAGACTGTCAGTCTTCTTGTTATCTTTTGCTTTCATTTTTCTCTTATTTTTTTTTTAATTTTATTCCATTTCTAAAATACTCATCATTTGCAAATTTATTTTAAATTTGTCCCAGATTTACATATTAACACTCAAAAAATTACACTTTTGGCAATTTAGTGAATAAAACCACTAAAATTTTCTTCTGTTGTTTGTTACAGCTGTATAAATTGCATGTCAGTGAAGTTTGTTAGTACCAGTAAAGACTTGGTGTAAGCCATGAACAAGTACAGATCAGGGATGGGGAAAATGCTAAGAAAAAAAAGAAATTTTATTTATTTGCAGAGTATTTTAATGGTGTAACAGAGATATATTAAATGTTTATTAATTATAAAATAGTACTTCTCATTTTCTAACAAAAATTCCTTTGACAAGGTTGGGATAAAAGAAGTGAATTCAATATTTAAGTCAGCATTTCAGAAAAATAAATCCAAGCCAAAATCCAGGTGTTGCAGACTCCAGGGGAAGAGGAAAGGTGCTTTTCACTGTTGGAAACCTTCAGTCTAACACCCTTACCCTGCTTCAGCCCCTCTGCATTTTCTCCATGGGGAAGTGTGGAAGTCACAAGAGTAAAGATGTTTTGAAGTCTAGAGATTTATAACTTTATCTCTGGTGGAATTTTACCTCCACTCTGAAATGGCAGTTTTTACCATAATTGCCAAAATTTAGGAGCACAGGAGCAGTTTATCAATGAGTCCCTCATGATAAGCAATTGGACCAAGGGCAAACACAGCAGAAAAAAGCAGTGGTCAGGTGGAGAAATCAGGAACTTCCAACCTTTCGATCTTTCCAGGTTACTGCATCCCTACACAGCAGTTCTGGTCCATTTCTGTGCCTTGCTTTCCTCATCTGTGAGCAGCAAATGGTGCAGGGGGTGATGTGAGACTAATTTAAGAGCTGGGTAGTGTTTTGGAAGTGTAAGTCTAACTTTGTGACCTTGCCTATCACTGCTGGATGGTACCTGTAGGACATGGCTGACTGCAATACAGTGTATTTGCCTGTTTTATATTAAATTCTAGCAAAATTGAAATGACATTTATGTAATTGCAGAGAGACTAAATAATGGAGGTTTAAACTCTCCATTAACAAAAACTGCAAACAAACCAAAAGATTCCTGGAACCTGCTGTTTGATGACTTCACTGATTTTATCAGATGTTAAATAAATGGAACAACAAGGATCTGATTTGCCTTGTAGTATTTATGATGTTTGATAAGAGTTTGCATTTGAAGATATAAAAAACTCAGCTACTATTGTGTGCTGACAGAATGTGTTTAGTCAGAGTTTCAGTCTAACTAAGCTGTTCTGGGTGCACAGGAAGACACTGTCTGTGTGTTTATCTCAGTAGCTAAAGTTTCTAATTCATAAAATAACTTCCATCCATGTTTGTTAGTGCATACCAAGCCAACAGACTATTTGACAGAGTGACATCAGCAGCTGATGCACAGTTTCATGCAGCTCAACAGTAGCAGGATAAAAGTTTGTGGTCTGTTTGTAGAGCTGCTTATTCTTCTCTTTATCTGCACTTCTCTTTGCTGTTTTATTTCTGTTACAAGTCGAACATCCTGTGTTGGTGTAAAGGCAGTGGAGGTTTCTCCTCCCTACAGTGCAACTGCACAATCCCTATAGAAAATATCTGACATCTCTACAGTTTAGTGACTTGGAACCTTGTCTTCCCCCGTTCATTTTTATCCTTCAATCCTTTGGCACTTGCAGAGTGGGAAATTTAACAAATGGTTAGAAATCCTCGGTCGTGCGTTGGCTCTGACTCGTGTGCAGGAGATTTCACATATATAACTTTTAAGTTGATGAGCAATTGCTCATTTTATGGATTTTTAAGCAAGCATGGAAAATATTTCAGGTTGGATAAAAATTTTGCTCCTGTCTGAAATATGAAAAATTTCACTACTTTCATGCTTTCTTTTTGCATTTTCTTTCACTGCAACACATAAATTGCATTTACTTTGTGAAACTAAAATGAGGTTGAACTGGGAAGCCATATTTCAAAACATTAAATAAAAATATATTTGAACAAGAAAATAGAAACATTAAAGAATAAAAATTAAAAGCCCCATAAATCCCATTTCATCCTTGTCCACTCCTGCTGAGCAAAAGATGACCCCAAAAGAAATGCACCTACTGAAGCAAAACGGCTATTCATTTCACTGATGTGAAAATTTCCCAAGTGGAAAATAAAATCTTAGGAGCTGTTTTGGTTTCGTTTCTCCTATTCTTATTTGGCTTCACCATACCTGGTGGCAGATAATTCATGGTTTTGAGGACAACTTTCTATCATATAGTTTGGATTAATGTTAAACACAACAATTGAAAATTGTCCTTATTTTTTTTGCTGAAAAATTGGTTAATGTGTCCCGGACAAGCACTGTGACCAGCTCAGCCATCATGCTTGCACAAGCTACTCAAGTGTTTCTTCTGCCTGACTGATTCTGTGGGAAGATCTGAGGGAGGTGGAGAACGCCATGTTAAAGTGGGATGAAATGAAATTAGAAAACAGAACAAGAAGCCTGATTGAAACTTTGTATGACAAGTGTTGTTTCTGCTTTTAAGAAACTCACGAAATCAACCATTTAGACCTCAAAAAGATCTCCGACTTCCCATGCCAAAGGTGTTTTGCGAAATCGATGACTAAATTTGTCCCGGATTTGTATTTTAATTCTCAGAATGTTCATTGACAATCTGATTAATGGGTTATTTCCGTTTATCATCTATCTCCAGCTAGTTTTTACAGAATACAGAGAGAGCAGGTTGTTCTGAAACGTGGTTACGTGACCAAAACGAAAGCACACATGAGCTGCACAATCCTACGCCGCGGCTTCAGCCGGGTTCTTCCCGTAACGCTGGGCCCGAGGTGATTTACCAGAACACATCTGCACACAGATCACACATATCTCACATGTACATACGTGAGAACTCGTGTGTGCTCTGCGTTGGTGTCATTGCTGCTCACCAAAAAAAAAAAAAAATCAATTTGCCTTGCTTGAATTCTTTCCACAATGAGCATAAATATTAGATCAGTGCTAATGTGCAATGTCTAGTTTGGAAAACCACATTTCAAGGTCTGATAAATTTGCCAGAGGTAAAAATGGGCTTAAAAGACATGTAAGAAGTACTACTGATAGAAGCAGTAAAAGGAGGCTGTAGAATGTCTATTATTATTTTTAATGCATAGTTTTTGAACAAAAATTCAGTTGTGGATTGGTCGGGTAGGTGACCCTTTGTAAAGCTTGAATATTTAGAGAGAGAGAGCAGTTTGCTGCTACCAGTAATATTTTTATTTTCACTGCACCCCTTCATGGAAACAACTAATTATTGCCCTGAGAAGCAGATGTTGGTGTTCTTCCTCTTCACACAGGGAGAGCGAGTAGCAAACAGAGAGCAAAGACTCTCAACACCTGAGTTTCACTCCTGGTGCTGGTGAGGTGCTTGTGTCATGTTTCAGAAATTTGTTTCCAAACTCGGAAATGGGGCAAATGTTTCCAGCAGCACTCTGAGGTGCAAGAGTTTAGGGTGTTGAGGACACCAGGTGGTTGGCTTGAGAGGTACAAGGAGCTCATGGCCTTGGAGATCCCAGCTGGGAGAACACTCCACTGGCCATGGCTCCTCCAAGATAGTGCAAGGGCTCTCAGGCATTTCTGGGGCAGGGCATGGTCCTCAGGGGGCAGGTGGAGGCTGACTTTGCTCTTCTTGAGGTTTGGTGTGATGCTTTGCGCCACTGGAAAGCTGTAGGTGAGATGGCAAAGCTTTCCTCCACTTTGTCCTTAGAAGTCTTTCCAAATCTAAGGACTGAAAGTGAGCAGAAGTCCCCTCCACAAAGCACTGAGCCAGCCCAGTTTGTTCTGGGTGGGTTTTGCTCTAAGCTGCACCTTGTGCAGCCTCAGGAAGCTTATCCTCACACAGAAGGAGCCTCTGATAGATGCAGGGTGATGGGGTCTCCTAAAAGATAATGCAAATTCCTCCCAGCTTCACTGGGTCTGCTGCTCCTCCCAGCTGACAGCACCAGAACATGGTCCTGCAATGTTCCCCTGCTCCCACAGCTGTGCAAACATCCTCAGGGACATTTTCAGTGGAGCCATGGAAAGTGCTGATGGTTTGTGCACCCCTGAAATGTGGCAAATGGGCCTGTGGCAGGGGGTGGGCACTGCCCGGAAAAAAAAAGCAGGAAGGGAAGAAGCAATAGTGTGAATATTTTGAGGAGGATTACAAAGTAGGAAGGAAAAAAGATGACAAAACCTTAAAGACTTTTTTTGCCACTACACTGAAGAACATGGGGAGGAGGAGACACTAACCAATCTACCCGTTCCTGCTCAAGCAAGATGTATGTCTTTAAATTAGCTTGAATTCCTGTGGGTCATCCTGTAAATACTCTTACCTCTCCCTTAGGCAGCTGTAGAGACTCAGGCCTGGTGTCCTTGTGGGAAATGACAGAAAGGAAATCTGGTTTTGGCCTTTGGGCAGAGGCAAACCTTTAGTTACAAGAGAAAAAAAGGGGAAGTTTTCAGTGACCTTCTGCTGGGCAGCCCTGCTGGCACAGTGTCCCCAGGCATGGGGCATGAAGCCAAGCTGTGTTCCATGGGGAATGGCCACACTCTCAGTGGTCTGAGAGTGGCCAGGGCCCAAAAGGAGCACTGCAGGGCAGAAAATGCCATCTGAGCATCATCTTCCTGAGCTCAGCCAGGATGCTTGCAGTGCCAGAAGTGAAGATGAGCCAGTGTTGCTGCAATAGAATTGCATCTTCAGTGGGAAAAACACAGGTTATTTATTCCCACCTGAACCCCCCAGCTCCAAGGTAGCTCACTGCACACAGGGAGAGGAACAGCATGGGTTTAGGATGTTCTGTACTCTCCTGGCACGCAGGGAGAGCTGGGACTGGTGGCACCATATGGCCCATTTATAGCCTGGGCTCTCAGAGCTCTGGGGACTGTCAGAGGCCCCATTCCCCACAGGGCTCTGCTCTGGAAATGTGCCCAAAGCCAGCTCAGATGGTGCCCACCAAGTACCAGCAGGCAGGGGCAATACCCTCAGCACTGCACTTTTTGCCTTCCCTCTGAATACAGGAAAGAATTGTCTTGTGCATCGAAAACATGGAAAAAAATCTATATTGTTGTAGAAAGCATCAGTGGTGTGGTGTGAGAGGTTTTAAAAAACCCAGTATCTGCTCACAGGATGCTTGGAAAATGGCCCCAGACCCTTTTTGGTTTGATATTTTCTGCACTGACACCACTTTTTAAATGAACTTACTTTTTTTTTCCTCTCTCTTTTTTTTTTTTTAATACTTTTTTTTCCCCTTAGTGTTCAGCATCTCCAATTTTAAAGTTTAAATAGATCTATACTTTCCCCAAGGACTTATGTGCAAACTAATATTAAGATTAAAATCTTTTATGTTTGTTCTGTAGCTTGAAACAAAAAACTAGTGCATAGTCTGTTTTATCCCACTGGCTCTCTAAGGTTCAGGTATTAACATAAATACAGCCCATTAACACTTGTTCCTCTCTGTCAGGACATAAATTAAGTCTGCAGGTGTTCCATGAAGCTTTACCCTTGGTACTAATTAAGCCTTGATAATTAGGTTTGTTAAATTCAGGCCTTTAAGCTTATATTCCCTCTTTGGGTTGCCAAAATGGGGATTTGCAATATACAGGGCCTTTTTTTGCTGGTATTCTATTTTTTATTTTATTTCATTTTGTCTTTTTTTAGTTTTGTTTTCAGCAAAACTGCAGTAATGAACTCTCCTTTGCCTAGATGGTTAAAGATTCAAAAGCTGTGAAGAACTTGGATATCTGCTGATATTTACATCAGAACATTTTCTTTTGCTGGCTTTTTTGGCAGAACACAGTCATTGTAGTGGAAAGTTTCCAGTCCATATGTTAAACACTCAGATGCTTCAACTAGATAAATGGTTGCAATTGCAAATGAAATATCATTGAGAAATGTACAAGTGGAGATTTTAAAATGCTAATATTAAAAAATCTGTTGAAAAACAATTGAAGTTTAATTTAGCAAGCGTATCCCATATAGCAATAAGATTTTCCTTGCAGAGGAAAGAGTACAGATAAAAGTTCTTATGCCTTTGATTTTTGTCAAGTGTTTTAAAAGGTTCTGTTCCCAGGTCATATGGTCTCAGTGCTAAATAAAAATAATAACTGGAGAAATCTGGCTCAAAGGAATCCTCCTGGGAGGAGGGTTATTTGTAACACATACACAGAACATTAAATAGTCTAATCAAAATGGATTTTCTTGCCAGTTAATCTCTTCTCTTTTGTTTCTCTGTAAATATATAGTCCATCAGATCAAATGTTTGATAAATGTCATTTTTCATCTAGAATAAATGAAACCACAGCTACAACTCTATTAGAGGCACTTTTCACATTATTCATTGCAATCATGCTAACTTGATGCTAATACCTTTTATGGCTTTTTTTTATCCATGGGATAGTAAAAAAAATATTTTTACTCAAAACATTGTTTTTTTAAAGAAATAAAAATTAAATAAATTAATTAATAAATGCCATTTGAGACTTTCACCCACATTAGATTCTCATCCTTCATTTTATTTAGTGTTTGATTGACCAGAAAGCCACAATTAATCATTTTTGGGCAAGAGCTTTGTTTTGGGTCAGCAAAAGCATTTTATTCAGATATAGTATGGAAACATGCATGCAGTGTAAGATGCCTAATTTTTAAAAAAATATATTATTTTTAATAAGACTTTGTTTAAAGTTTGGGAAAATCCATTTGGTTAACTTTCTTGGAAGAATAAAAATTAATTAGTGTACATATTTAGACCCTGCTGCAAAAAGGATTTAATACAGAATGGTAGGAAATAAGAATTAGGATGTTAAAATAATATTTTAATATATCCATTGTGGCATTCAGATTGTTGTTCCTTGGAATGGTTCAGCTATAAAAGAACCCCGCTGAAGGAGAGAAAAGGCAAAATATATAAGGATTATCATTAAAAGGCATCACTTCTTATTGCAGAAAATACTAATCTCACCTTGTAATTTACAGCATTTCTATATTTATGATGAGAAATAGCATGATACATAGCATATTTCATAGTAACAGTGTCCTAAATACTGAATTAATTGGCAGATTTTTAATGGTGGCCCCATTGAGGCGTATAACGATTGACAAAATACTGTAGGAGAGAGTATACTTGATAGATTCCACTTATTAATAGGTCAAAGTCATTATGGAGATAATGTATGAGAGGAGCTCCATTCAACCCCTCGATGTTTTGACTTTTCAGAAAAAAGGAAGCCTGTGAGCTGGGCCATTGGAGTCCAAGCCTGTAACTGAATGCAGAGTTTTTAAAGTTAATAATGCTTTTGGTTCTGCAGCTTTTTCCATGTCAAGGGGGGGGAGGAAGATTTTGGTTTGGATATATAATTATTGTGCTGTTTATAAGGGTTTGACCTCCAGCTGCCAGTTATAAATCTGAAAGTTGTTGGAAGCATAAAATAAATTTCTTCTTGTTTGTGTGCACCGGTTTGGCTTCAACATTCACATTTGTGCACTTGGAGCTTCCATTGTTAGGGATTCAGGAGGCTTTGTGTTTTATTAGGAGGTTGAAATTTCTGCATTTACAGGAAAATGCTGCTTTCCCTTTTTTGTCCCCCCCCATCCTGCATTCTGGCTTGGAAAAACCTCAAAAATAGTCCCAAGACTTTTCTGAGAATGGCCTGAGTGAGGGACATTAGACATGCACATTCCCCCCTTCTGTACAATAACTGGCCTTTCCTGCTATATTACTGAAAATGTTATTAACGAAGCCAGGAGTCACTGCTGATTAAAACCCTCAAGGACAAAGACATGACAACTTTTTCCTTTGCAGTGCAGTCTCTCACTGTACATTGTGCAGCTCCGTGTGGGAAGGGAGGCTGCTGCAAGGGCTAAAAGGTGGATGGAAAGCTGGGGGTTAAGGCATTTCAAAA
This sequence comes from Melospiza georgiana, assembly GCF_028018845.1. Lineage (NCBI taxonomy): Eukaryota > Metazoa > Chordata > Aves > Passeriformes > Passerellidae > Melospiza > Melospiza georgiana. Next base: position 15,705,921 of record NC_080443.1, read on the forward strand.
TGTCAGGCAGCTTGTTATATTGCAGTACATCATTCTGTCCCTGGAGACTGCTGCTGAGGCCTAGGCCAAAGCTATATAGAGAGCAGAAAATTTGACACGAGCTTCCAAATTTTCTCTTTAGCTCTCTTGGGCTGCAACCCATATGCCATGGTTAAACCATCAGGCTTTGCTCCACTGAGACCTTAGGACAAAGCAACTCAGTATTTCCTTTTCAGTGAAAGTGACTGCTTGTTTCCCTAACAGAAATCTCTTTTCCCACCCACTGTCTTCTTAGAATGAAAATAGCTTCTTTCCCCGCCCCCCCTAAGTAAAGTAAGAGGTTGTTTTCAATTGCCTCTTGTTTTGCTGTTCTTCTTAACAACACTGGTGGAATCCAACCGTAAATTTTAATGAATTATAAAAAAGATGTCAGTGTTTGGATTGTACATTTGCTGTGTTTTTCAAAAGTGTGTAGTCACACCCAAAGCAGAAGTAGAATTTGTGGACATTCCTCCAAACCCCAGGTTGTTGTGTCATTGCAATGTATGCCTGAAATGTAGGAGAGGGATTCTAACAAATATCCAGGCTCTTCAAAGCAAAAAACCCCCTCATTCAGAAAATTCTTTATAAGAGCAATCACTTTCCCCATGAATTCTCAGTCTCACATGATCAGTGGTTCATTACTAAGCAATGTAAATATATGAGATTCCAAGCTAATGAAAGTGCAATGAAATCACAGCCCACGTTTTCACTCCTGCACATGGAACCAAACACACTGAGGTTTCTGTTGTCATGTAATAGCATGATAATTTATTATTCCCACTGCATGTATCACAGTTGTGCAAGAGAGCCAGAACATGCCAAAATTGCTATTTGTGAGAAATTGAGTTACGGCCAAGTGTAGTTAAACGCTGGGGCCAGAACCTCATCTCACTTTCCATAAAGCTGTCCTGACAAGCAGCTGAGGATTCTCATAGTGTTAGAAAGTTTCAGATGCTCTGGAGCTGGCAGCCTGCTCTTGTAGCCCCCTGTGCATGCCTGGGTCAGGTACAGCACCTAAAAACCTCCTTGAACATGCCTGGGACCCAGGCCAGGTGAATGATGGAAAGGACTGTGGGGGTACCTGTGCCTCATGAATTCTTGCTTCAAACATAACTTGGCAAAAATACCCAAGATCTGTGCTCTGCTAAACTGTTTTACTATCCTTACGTCTTCCTGCCTGGCTAAACTCAGCATATTTGGATAATTTTTTTATTCCTTCCTTTTCTCTAAAGGATATTTGCATGAGCATGTGTAAGAAAGAGAAAGACCAAATGGCTTACATGCTTGTTTTCTTCTCCAAGTTTATCCTTGCAGTATTATTATTACTGTTATTACCCCTATAAATTAAACTTTATTTGACAAGTACTAGTGTTGGTGTTCACATGTAAAGAGTTTGGAGATTTCAGAAAAGATCTATGAGAATGGTGAGAACTTTTATTCCATAGCAGAAGAATAAAGCAGCATTGTCTTTGTGAGGAAAAGGTGAAGATATTCTTTGCTTGGAGAAAACTTCTGCTAGAAAGGGGCTTCTAATCTAGCAGGAGGAGATAAAGTGGCTGGGCTGAAACTGCACAAATTGTAGTTTTAAACTTATAAAAAAGAAAAAAGAAACACTGCAATTAAGCGCTGTAACAACTTGCCAGGGAATGTAGTGACTTCTCCATCACTTGAAGTCTTTAAATCAAGATTGAATGTCTTTCTAAAAGATATTGGTTGTAGCTCAACCAGAAGTTATGAGCCATGGGCTGGATGCAGGAATCCCTTGGCTAAATTCTGTTAAACAGAAGGTCATAGTAGATGATCATAATGATCCCTTCTAGCCTTTAAATCTATTACTCCATTAATCTACTCCAGCCATGAAAGTGTCATTTGCCCACACAAATTTCAGATCTTTTTGAGCTTGCACACATTTCAGTGGAGCAGCTTGGATGGAGGCTAACTCCGAAAATGTGAGCACAGCTCCTTCTGCTGAGCAGCTGCTTCAGCGCCAAACTGGAGCCTTTTCTTCTCAAAGCTTTATTCCCCAGAGGGGTGGGCTGCCTGTTTGTGTGATACAAATGTGTGCTGTGTTTTCTTCTCAGGCGCTGTAGCTGAGGTACATAAACATGTAGAGTTTAAATCACAGAAGGAGCCATTTATAATTCTTGTTCATTTTGTACACAAATCCATATGATTCCTTTAGATATGCAGCACAGCCTGTTATACAGCAGTGAATGGAGATCAAGCACTTCTGTTTACCTATGAAATTGCCTATTAAAATTACAATAACCACCATAAAAATGACTTTTTTATGTCTCTCCTTTGAGAGGAAGTTTCAATTTACTGGTTCATATGAAAATATCTTTCAAGTAATTGTAAATATTTTAGGTAGATTTACTCTGATATTACTTGATGTGTCAAATTCATTGAAAAAGAAAGATCTACTGAAATGTTAAAGAGACACAATCAAGTTGAAATCTATTCAATTATTTTAAAAGGGGAAAATCATTTAATATTCTGTTCTAGTATTGAGCTCCTCCTTACAAATTGTTATGTAAATCCAGGTTTGAAAGTTGAATGTTCCCTTTTAGTTCTATTTTCCAAAAGAACCCTTAAAATCATGAAAATAGTGGAACAGGTGGAATTATCAGTAGACAGAGGGCCTTATCTGTGCTTGGCTTGAATCAGCACAGTTCTTCAACATTTGGGACTCCTGTCAGTCAAAGGGGAGAAAAATGTTTTCTATTTCTTCCAGTGTGGCTTGTATCACCTAAAACTTTCCATCAGGCTGTATAAAAGAGATCTCAGGCTAACTGTTGTCTGATATAATAGTAATAATAGTAGTAGTAGTAGTAGTAGTAATAATAATAATAATAATGATGTTATTATTATTACTACATTTTTAATTTCTGATCCAGATCACCAATCAGTGGCACTGCTTTCCCTGCCCTGGAAAGAACCCAGTCCCTGAGGCAGATCCATACACTCAGGTCAGAACCCAAACGAGCCAGTACTCCTGTATCATCTCCTGAGCCTGATGCCTGGGGAGATGCAGGTGAATCCCACATTAGTTTTAGGGCTTTCAGGTCTGCCAGCTTTTCTAGCTGGTTGGTATTTTGGTTGGTTTTTTGGGTGGTAGCTGGAAAGAAAGGAGTTTCCAAAGATAAAACAGTCAGAGGCTGCAGTGAGATAAAGGTTTGGGGTAGGTTGCAGTGGTTTTGGGAACTTGCCCTCTGGTGAAGAGTCTCCTGTGGTTTGTTTAGCCCTTTTCCCTCTGTTTTGGGCTACCTCAGAGGATAAACCAGATGTGGGCCTGTCTTTTCTGGAAAAGATACTTGCGGATGTGAATGCTGTTTTGGGGAGAGCTACTTCCTCTCTGTGCACTAAAATAAGGCCCTTTTCAGTCACTTTTTATGGAAAGCAGTTAGTCAAGGCACAGCCTAGGGGCCAGTTTTGTGAGGAACTGAAGCCTTCCTGCCTCATCTTGTGGGAGTGGAGAACGATGAGTGAGGAGGGAGATCTGCACCTCTTAGAGCAGAAGGCGCACCCAGGACATTTGGGGATTTTGGTACCAGCCCAGATGGAAGAAAGCCGCTGCCCTTTGTGAGTGCTCCTGGATGTTTTTCCTATGGGACCTATTGATCTAGACTTTTCTTTAATTTTTGTGAAATTCAGCAATTTTGTAATCTGAGCTGGTGTTTTGGGCGCTGTTCACTCAGCTCCTGGAGGATATGAGGATGTGGCCTCGTGTCTGAGGTGAGTCAGTGTTGTTTGGTGCCTTCTTTACTGATGTGGCTGTTTGTGGACAGTGGTGAGGAAAGGACATATGCTGCCACTAAAAATTACACGGATAAAATTCAGATCCTGTTTCTTAGCAAGCCTCCCAGAGATGTGTGCTCACTGTTCAGCTGTTAAGATTGTTATTAAACTTTATGGACCATAAACCCCATGGAAACAAGGAAAGTGAGCAACTATGCTATTACAATAGTGTCAAAATAGGAGACATATTTCATAGCCTCAAAACTGTGAGCCTGCCTCCATGAAGCATTTCAGCCTGGTGGACTGCCTCAAACTAGTGTTTATTTAATCTCTAAATTAAATGCAATGCTGCTAATACATAAAGCCTTGAAAAATATGTTCCTTTAAGTTTAAAGTTCAGTTCCATAAATCTAGCTTTGCAGACTGCCTTCTGAAATGGAAGTTGATTTTTTTTTTGTTTTTTAATTTAAATATTTGTCAGACATCCATCATCTCTTAATATTTCCTGTCATGGGGATGTACTTAATTCCAAACTAAATCCATCTTGATTTCCACTAAATACTCGACTTGCTCAGTACAACAACAGCCTCCTGATTAGGGGAGACAGACAAACAAGGGGATAAAAACATCCTTGGGGGTGGGAGGAGGGAAAGCAGGGATGCCAAATGCAGCCTGGCTCAACAGGACAATGTATTTACTTTCAAAGGTATTTATTTTGAGAAAGGAACTGTCAGGTTCTGTGTGCAAGTGTGGTTTATTTAACATGTTAGCAGACCTGTCCCTTGTATGTATATATTTGCTTTTCAGTGTCCTCCTGCAAATTGCTTTTGACTCGGCCAAGTTACAGCAGTTTAAATACCATCCTTCATGTAGGCACAGGAAATTTCCAGCAACAGCACTTCAAAAAAATCCCCCAGACTCATATTGCAATATTTTAAAGAGCAAGGGGTGTGTATATCTGTAGGGTTTTCTGTATTTTTTTAACCCCTTTAGTGGTGGGAAAGCTATCCATTCCCTTTTCCCAGAGATTATTAGCTCTGTCCTATCAGATGGAACATTTTAAGGTAGGTGAAAATACCAGAAGTACTGTCTAGTTTTGGTATTCTTGACCTAAAGAAAAAGTGAAGATGCAGTGATGTTTGATTTTTTTTTTTCTATTAAAAGGTAAATTCTCCCAGATAGATTTTTTTTTTCCCAAAGAGAGGCTAATGTAGCAAAGTGGGGCTGCAGTAGAAAACCAAAGAAAATAAAGGTGGTATAACTGACACTTTGTCCTGGGATAGAAATTACTTATCAGACACTATCACATCATGTGTTGCTGGTTTCTCTGTGATTTGTGGGCAACTGCTCTGTTGAAAAGCTTTTGTTTGTTTATTTTTATATATTTGGTGCTTGTTTGTTTTTCACTCAAGAATCTGAAAGAGATTTCAGGATTGGAAAACAGATAATCAAGTTTAAAAAATAATGACTAATACATTGCATAGGAGCAGAAACTTAATATTTCTTCTTTCCCTGCCTATAATGATGATTAATAAAAAGGCAGCTTCAGAGTGACCTGTCCCTCCTCCTACACACTTGCTTTCCTTTTTTCTACAGCCTGCTAATGACTATCACTGTAATTGTTAGGTGCTGTTGATCATAGGAAAGGAATATATTTCATGCTGCTGTTTATTCTGGGTCTATAAAGCTGATATTCCTATGATTCTCCTATCTGAGCTGATTAATTGTCACCAAATCAGGCACTGTGCTTTGAAGGAATTTAACCTATTGTTTTCTGTGTGTGGCAAACATGTTAATGCTGGCAGGGAAAGTTTCTCATCCGTGTGTTATCCTGGCTTGTTGCTCCTCAAATGTGACTCCCTGAGTAGGGTTTAAAATGTTATGAGCCTGCAAATGTAATTTTTCACATGATTAGGGGGTTATTTTTCCTAGGTACCCTGCTAAGTGTACATTGATGGCATTGCATGTAACCTGATCTGTACAGTGCTTGCTAGCAATGATGTTATTTATTTGTTATTTATTATTACTGAGAGCTATTTTTTTAAAGAATAATGTTATCCAGTGGATTGTTTGTAAACATGCCAGGAGAAATTAATGTAGAAAACACTTGTAACTTACTCCTGTATGAAAATCAGAGAGGGAAATAAGCTGAGTGATATATTTATATCTTTATACATATATATATATATACACACATTTTAAACTAGGTCAGCAATTCATATGGAAACATCCATGCCAAGAGTTTCTCTGCCAGGAAGAGTTGTGTTCTTCCCCAGGTGCTTCTATTGTAAAGTGTCTTGTTCCTTAAGTGGGCATTATGTTACTGTATTTTATAGGTACCTTCCCAAAAGAAATTTAATTACATTGTCATTTTAGATGGTAAGAATAAGCTGCACAGTATACAGTTCCCAAAAAGTGAATTCATTTTTAATGTGCCATCTGTTGCTGCAATACAATATGAAGATAAATAGTTGAAAAAGAGAAAGAGAATTGACAAAAAAGAGAAATGGGTTTTGATTTGCCCTTTCATCGCACACATAAAACAACATAAGCTCAATCAATGCACAGAAATGAAAGCTAATACATAATAGCTGTTGGTCCTGAATTTTCCCCACCTATTGTTTCAAGTCCTAATTAAGAAAGAGGAGCTCTGAGATGTGAGTTTGTGCAGCTCCTGCTGCCTTGCCCAGGCTCAGCTGTGCCGTGTCAGGCTCCTGGCAGCAGATTTGGGGTCTGGGGGTCCCACCCTGCTGGGGCTGGGCTGTGGTGGCCCCATGGCTTGGAAAAAGGGAGAACCAACATCCCAACTCATAAAAACCCACGCCAGGAAGGTTTAATCTGTGCTTTTCATAAAAAGGGATATTGCTGGATAGTTTGGGTTCCTTTACCAGAGAGATCCCCCATTCTAATGCCATGATTTTAGACAGCTTAAAGCTGTGATTATTATTTAGCAAAGAGATGTATGGAGAGGCTTGAAAGGTGAGGTTATTTACTATGTATAATTAGCTAGGTTTATTATTTGTAATATAATATTTGTAAAAGACACTTTGTGGATTCTAGATGTAAGTACCAAAGCCCAGTAAGAGCGTTTTATTAGTTATAAAGATCAGTTAGTATCAAAAAGATATTCTGTAAAGCCCCTTATTCAAATGCTTGAAAAGAAATATTGAATGAAATTACGAGCACAGAGCCTTTCTTCTTTAGGGATATGTGCTTCTATGAAGATTTTCTGGTGAGATAAGATTGTCTATTCCTCCTCTCCCTCCTTGTGTTCAAAATGAACTACATTTCAGAGACATCTGTGTGTAGACTCTCAAAGCTTTAAAGGAACAACAGGGTAAGGAAATGAGTGTTGTTAGCTCAGTGAAATAAATTCCACCTGACACTTTAGGGTGACATTGCCTTGTTCCAACAGGAGGAGATTAAAGGAAGAAATTCTCTCTTTCCTATGATAAGAAATATCCCTTTATTATCCAGACCCAAAGTATATATTAAAAATAATAATCAAAACCATCCAATTTGCTGCTTTTCCCAAGATGCTGAAGTGCTATGTTTAAGTGGGAAAATGTTTTAAATAAAGCACTTGGTATGTGAACATATCCTCGCTTATCAGAACTTACTTTTTAGGCTCAAGTGATAAAAGAGTCAGATACATAGAATTTGGTTTGTTTGGAGGTTCCCCTCTTCCTCTGGGAGTTTTATATCCCAGACAGCTGGACACTCCACAAATAGCTCAAGATAGAATTTGTGGTTTTTGTTTTAGTATAGCACAAAAAAAACCCTGAACAGAAACCCAAGAAAGAGACAATCCCTGAAGTATTGTTAGGCCAACTATGGGTAAAGAGAGAGGCAGTTATTTTCCTATGGCTGTTGTAGTAAAATTAGGTAATTGGAAGGTTTTTTGTGCCTGATTTGAAAAGGTTTAGAGCAGTTCCTGTCTGAGGTAGCTCTTGAAAACCCTTTGGGCATCTGCTGCATAAGTAAATTTTAACTTGGCCCTGAGAAACTCTGCAAATTTCCATGGAGCACTTATTGGTCTCCCTTCCATTTAGCGCATATCAAACAGATTTTAAGAATTCCGTAAATCTTATAAATGCAGTGATATACATGATACAGATATGTATAAATACATATATGATTTAAATTTACTGATGTGACAAAAGTCTTGGCTCCCACCAGAGCTCTGTCCCGCTGATCTTCACGATTCCTTCTTTGAAAGTTTGTTCTAGGAAGAAAATGAAGGAGAGATGGGGTTGGGGATGCTTTCTCTTGGTTTTGTTACATCTGTAAATCCTTCCATGCTGATCATGACAGTAATTCCAAAGAGCACTTTCTGACTTCTGTACTGAAATACGTGTGGGAATAATGGAGTTTTGTTGTGTCTGATCTCAGGTTGCCTTTATTATGCAAAACCAACGAGCAGCTTCCAGTGCTCAGAGAAATCCTGGTGGAACGTATTAACAAAAGCTTGTACAATTACTTTTTACTGACTGTCAAATGATGCTAGGCTTGTCCTCAGTTACAGGGAACATGGTTTAGTTTTGTTTTATGTTGTTGTTATTTAATTGTCGGAAAAAGAAGTTTTGCTTCATACCTGCGCTCGGTCTCGTTCATATTCTCCTCCTTGTTTCCCTTTTTTTCTTTCTTCCCTTTTTTGTTTTCATAGAGATTTCTAAATCTGATTAGCAATCACTACAGCTTGAGAAGCAGGCCATTGTTTTCACCCAAAATCTGCATTTATTCCACTTAAACCCTTTTTTTCAGTGGGGAAAGCAATTCAATAATTTTTGAAAAATTATGCCCTCTTGATTTTGTGGTTTTGTTTTTTTTTTTTAAAGCAAGAATTTATTTTTTTTTTAACTTTATAATGAGGATATTTAGGTCCACAGGAAAAACACTGCTTTTTGATCAAACATCTGCAGAAATGTGCTGTATTGAAATGGCACACTCAGGAGGCAAAACAGGTTCATTTGTTTTACTGATTTTCTTCTGTGATTAACACTGTTGTTAAAAGTTTTAGTTTAATTCTTGCCATTTCAATTTCAGAAGAGTTTGGAAGTATTAATCAAGGTTTAGACAAAACTAGAAGTTTGAGAAACAGCCTTAAGAAAGTATTTAGGTAATTTATGAATTTTTTTTTTCACCATGCAGACATCAATAGACTGAACAAAATAGGTCTGTTTAGTATCAAGTCATTCAGTTCAATTAAGGCACTAGAAAGATTATTTTTAAAATTAGAATTAATGTTTGCAACTTGATTTCTGTGTTTTTTTTATTCCCCTCCCCTTTTTTCTGGCAGGGGGCAGCAGGCAGATATGTCTTTATTTCAACTTTATTCCCTCAATGGAGACAGTGTGACAATATCCAATGTTTGCCTTTAGGGAGCGAGGAAAAGCCTGTGTGACAAATCTCCACTTTCCAAGACATAGGGACAGAAAAATATATGTGTTGGTTTGCTTTTTTTTTTAATCTTCCCTCTTTTTTTTTTTTTTTTTTATTTCCAGAGGACAGCTTAGTGTAGGGCCCTAGGTTTTAAAGTTGAGACTTTTGTGTGTATGTGTTGGTGCTTTTGCTCTAAGGAGACTTGGAAGGCAAATCTGATAAAGGAAGAATAAACCTCTGTTCTGATCTCACTGGGAGCAGCTTCCTGGTCAGCAGCATTTGCAATGCTTGGTGTGTGTTCAGCTCTGTAAAGCATCTCTTCAAAAAAGCTGCTTTTTCTACCACCCCCTCAGCAAAATCTAGTACCATACAAATCTGTTAAACATTTTTAATCCTAATCATTCCTTGTGGCTGCATCTTGGAGTGATGAGCTGTGTCCCCAAATTCTCGTGTGGCTCTTCTGTTTGTTTGACCTCGCTGTGCTCCTGCTCTGAGTGAGAGCTTGTGGTTGTAGCAGATAGAAACCAAACCAGAACTGTTCCCTGGTACCTTTGCAGCACCTCTGGGCTGTGTTACAGGTGCTGAGCTCCCATCCTGATGCAGCACAGATGCTTCTGTCCAGCACTGCTGAGCCTCTCGCAGGGCAGTGAGACCCCAGCGGGGCAGCTCTCAGTTTTGGAAGGACAATTCTCCAGGAGCACATCAAATTCTGTTACCTCCTTCACAGGGAAATGTTCCACCTTCCTGTGACGGGTTTTGTTTGGAGCTATGCAAATAATACAAGTTCAGGCCAAAAAGAGCAACGATGAGTGCAAATAGCACAAACCTGATGAGGAGCAGCTGGGGGGGCTCAGCCTGGAGAAAAGAAGGCTAGGGGGACCTCACTCTGCAATTCCCTGACAGGAGGGTGGAGCTGAGAGAGGTCAGTCCCAGCTCCCAGTGATAAAAATGCAGTAAATATATCATGGGATGTAAGGGGATTGAACATTGGAGGGACAAAGTATCATAGGTACACGTGTGTTATTTTAATTATCCTATCTATTTCAGTATCTCAGTTTATGGAGTGATCAGATTAGATAACAATGTTTGAGCTGATGTCAACTTGTAAAAATGCTACAGCAAATTATGTAATGCTATATAATGTGTAAAATCAGTCAGCAATGTTCAGGTATGACAACTGAGAATAGGACAACCATATTGGCTTTTCTTGTACATCTGACAGCAGAACAGAGTCCAAGTACAGCTCACTCATAAAACAAGTGCTTTAAACTTCCACCAAATGTGTTAATTTTTTTTTCTAAGCCTCTGAGTTATTATTTGTCACCTTTTTGTTGTTACATTTCCTCTTTCTCCAGTTTAGCAGAATCTGTGGGCTATTTTGTCTCCAAATCAAAACACATTTCAGTCATCAGTAGTGTTCCAAGAAGAAGCTCTGGGTGTGAGACAGCTCAGTCAGACCAGGAGATTGTGGCTCTGCTAGTGACAAACTAGGACAGAAATTCTGTGGGATCAGTAAAGGCATGTGCCTGGCTTTGTGCACACCAGACAAAGCCAGGTGTGCCTTGTTCTCATGCTGCTAAAGAAAAATAAATATAAAGAGATTCCCTCACCCGAGCATCCCCTGCTCCCTGGCCACTGCAAGTCCTTGCTGTGAATGGTGCTGCTCCTTGCTTGCACAACTGCCTTCTGCCAATTGCCAGCATAAAGCTTTGACTCTCATAAAATGTTTTGAATTTGAACCTGGAACAAACTTTCTTTTCCTTGTTTCATCTGTTTGATTACCACTTCAAAGTACAGATTTGGACTGGTACATTGAGGGGTCTCAGTGATGGTGTGAGAGGACCAGTGTGACATGCGAGGCTTGGCTTCTTGAAGAGCTGGGAAATTTAAGAGCAGGAGGGGAAGGAGGAAGAAAAGGGGAGGATGCACATAAATGTTTAAGGCATAAATTAAGGCTGCCACAGAGCTGTGATGACTTTAGTGTCTAATCTCCAAGCTGATTTCTATGGTTGTGCTCTGTGTGAGCTGCAATCCTTCAAACAAACCCTTTTCTTCCCAAGTACCTTTGACCACCTTTTCCCCTGAGCCTGCACTGCATGGGTGCAATAGATGTTGATGTCTGTGTTTCCCTGAGGAAGGAAAGGCTTGGAAGGCTTGGACTTCAGGGAGTTTTTTCTATAACTTCCACTTTCAAAAGATCAGGGACATGTGCTTAAAACTGGGACAATATTCAGACTTGAATGAAACAACATAATGCACGTTCTAGTTTGTGTTTTTACACTAAAGCTCCAGTCAGGAATTGAAAAGAGAATGCTAATTGCTGTGGCCTCTGGTTATATAGTATACATGCCTACAAATGCATTTTGTCCTTTGTAAATACACATTTACATAAAATATTCTTTATATTTGTGTTTCATTAAACACAGAGGTTCAGCAGCAGTGTCTCTGGCCCTCTGTTTCTGCCTGTCATTCCTTTCTGCCTGCAAAATCTTCTGGCTTTGAAGTAAATAACCGTTTTTGCTACAGATGTCTTAGTGCTATAGAGAGCTGTTAAAGTAATTGTACCTACTTCCAAAATGTATGAAAAATGAGAATTCCTGAGAAAAGGTTTTGACATCTTCTGAAAAGATAATAACAGTGTAGGCTAACAGGGAGAAAGCTGTACGCTTTACTTTCAGTTTGATCACTTATTTTATACCTGTGCATTACTGTTTCTTTAATGTTCACATATAAAATTCAGTTAAATGTTGTTCCTAAAAGCTGCAGGCAAACTCCTCTGAAAATACCAAGATAATGAACTTGAACCTGAGCTTTCTCCATCAAAGAAATCATTATAGACAATGTGTTTTAGCTTTTGGCTTTATTCAGTTTAAATTCACATTTTCTCTTCCATGGGAAGAAGAAAGTGCATCTTTAAGAGGAGGTGTTTGTTAAATCAATATATACCTGTTGGTATTGCTAGGAATTGCCTTTCTGCTTTCAAATTGCTGTACAAAATACCTGAGTAGGCATAATGTCAAGAATGGAAATAATCAAAGTGTATTTAAGACTCGCTTAAAAAAATCCATTTAAAAAGTAGGAATGTGTTTTTCAGGCATTTTAAGACCATAAATTGAAACACAAGTATTTAAATTATTTTTCAAAGAGATTCAAAGCTGTAGTGTATTTGCATAGCTACTGAGTGAACTTTTTTGTCCTCAGCATTTAAGTTTTCTACCAGTTCTGTATTTTAGAAGACTCCAGTGCCCCATAAAAAGCAAATACTCAATTTTTCAGTTTCTAGGCACTGAATATTTTCCCTTCTGCTGGATTTGTTTTTACAACAGTAATTTATTTTAAAAAGAAAAAGGGAGAGAAAGTGAGAAACTGAAGAAATGAATGGAAGATTTTGGAAAAGGTCATTAAACAAGCTCTCTAAAATCTGATAGATACTGTCAAACGTTAAAATAAATATTCTGCTGTGGTGGAGAGGAGGTGAGTGGGGCCCTGAGCAGCAGGGCTGCACAGAGCCTGCACTTTGCTGCCTAAACTTCACTGAAGCTCTGCCAGCTGATTTCATTGGCGGGAGGGTCCAGAAGGTAAATGTTTGTGGTGAGACTAACAAAACTACTTCACTCCTTACCAGTCAACAGCTACAGGGGGCTCTCAAAGGCCACTCACAGGGGCTGAGGCTCCACGTTTGGGCTTGCCAGCACAAGAAGTTCCTATGGAATTTTATTTATTTGTTTATTTATTATGCCTCCAGAATCACAAAGTGCCCAGCAATCACTGATCTTGAGAGAAAAACATTGAAGCCATGGTCTAAGTGGGATTAATCCTGAGTAACAGATTGAGTAGCCCTGGAAAAATAAGCTTTTAAAACTGAAGTTTTATATATTTAGACTTGGGTGGGTTCGGTGATTGGTTGGTTGCTTTGGGTTTATTTTTAGTTTAGAATAACTACAATGAACCCATCAAGAGGCACTTGACCATGCTGCCAAGTATTAAAAAATGATGGAAGAACAATGTGGTAGCACTAACTCATCTTGTGCATCCTGGGGTGCCCAAGGCCGCTTCCACCCCCTGTGGGACACCCAGGGAAACCTCCTGCTGCTGCCTCTCTGATGCAGCCCGGCAGACAAAAGTGACATTTATGTCCATTCTAGCAAAACCCAAGCACAAAAGGCAGGCAAACATCCTTGGCTTTCAAAATTAAGCTGGTTTTCTACTCTCTCGCATGGTCTATTAATGCTCCAGGCAATTAATGTCACCTCTATTTTGTTTGTATTGATCCTCGGCCTGCTCGTTCTCCCGTGCCTTGTTCTGTGCCAAGTCGTGGGCCGGCCTTTCTTCCTCTTGACTCGGTCAAACAGGAGACAGAGTGTTTTCTGGAGCACAGTAATTTGGGTGATGGAGAGTTATTTGTGGTGATAAACTCCTGTCCCGGTGAATGACCCTCTTTTCCCCACCATCATTCCTTGGGGCCATGATTGGAAGATACTCGTCCTAATTCATGGTGGGAAGAAATCTGACCCTTATGAACATCAAATTGCTCTTTAGGACAGGGGGTTTGTCAGTCAGGATGGTAAAGGCAGTTTGTGTATCAAAGTCTGCTGGGTTTATGGAACATGGGGAGACTGGGAGCAGTGACCCATTAAAGCCTCCAGCCCTACAGGAAGCCTGTATCTCGTGGTGGGAGATTCTCTCTTGCGAAATGAGGGAAAATAGATCTCCCTCGTGTCCACAGACTCCAAAGTTATTGCTCCTTCCTGCCTCCCACAACAGGAGAAGGCATGAATGGTGCACAACAACTTTTTCCAGAAAGGTTTTTAAGATGTTGAGCTCTCATGTTCAGCAGAGTCCTTTCCTGAAGTCTCACATGCTGGTACATTCACCCAGAAACCAAAAAAGCATCCACCATGATTCCTCCTGGAAAAGCAGGTTTTAATACGACAATAAAAAGATTTTGGGTTTGGGGCTTTTTTAAGTGCAATCATATTTACAAACCTCTGTGCACACAATTGACTGGAGGATTTAGATGTTGATATTTTGATATTTCTGTATAGTTAGAGCATTATATGAAAGATCTTTGATGTAGATTTTAAGTTTCAGGACAGTTTCTACAATTACATTTAATAGTGGCTCTGTACTGTCCAACAAACATCAGCTATTTTTGTACAGATTCACTTGCAAAAATAGACTTCAGAATTGGGCCATTTTCAGAAGTCCCCTAAATACAACATTCTTGTCCCATATTATATACATATGGGACAAGAATATTGTATTTAAGTTTATTAAGTTTTCTGTACCTACTTCAGAAGAACCCAAATGGTAAAATGGCACGGTGGTGTAGCAACAATTCTGCCTAGAGTGATGTGGTCTTTTTCAGTTTGTCACCTCTCTCTGTGGAAAGCAATCATCTCTACTGTCCAAATTAGTTTTGGTGTTCTTGTCTCTGCTGTTTTAGCTGCTGTTAGAGCTCTACTGTGTTTTAGAGTTCCACTGCTGTAATCTGGAGCCTCAGGTGTGACATAAAAGCTCATGACTGCAATGCATTTGGGGTTTTTCCATTGCTGCCAAGAGTGATACAGCTCTGAAAGGATGGAGATCCAACAGCCAAGGCAGCAATCCTGGAGATGAAGGGTTGTGTTGATAAGGCAATACAGCCTGATTGCGTTTCTAGAATAATTCAGAATATTATCAAGTAAGTGTTTGTAATAAAACTTTCACAATCTTAGATAAAATCTTACCTCTTTAGAGAGAGATGAAAACTGAAAGCATATGGGGTTTTTTTGTGTGTGTTTTATGATTTCTTATGTTTGGTGGTTCATTTTTTGTTTTCTTTGCATAATCTGTGCTGCAGGCACAGTTAGGGCTCCATGTCTTGTGAGAGATTCTGCCTTCCACAAATTTGCAAGGACTGTAAAATTTTAATTTTTTTCTTCATCTTTCCCAACAGACTTCATCACAACCTTGTACCCCTAGAAATAAATATATTTTATAGGGAGCAATGTTTCTTTGCTGTTACTCTGGAGGCAACCTGGTATTTGCAGAACACCTTCCTGCTAGGTGTGGAAATGCACTGAGCACACCTATGAGTGACCTCTGATGTTTGTTTATCCTGATTTATGAGATCCCATGCATACTACGGGGAAGAAAAATAAATATGCAAAGTGCCAGTAGACTTTTAATGGAGTTACCCCGTATTTCTCCTCAGAAGCTGACCTTGAAATTGCTTTTCATGCACAAGTCAAAATATGTAAATTAAGATCTCAAAGTGACAGTTCAAAACATGTATATAGTTTGTAAAGTTCTTGCCAAAGCCATGGAAATTTCATGTTCTACAAAGGCCATTCATCTGCCTCTGAAACTGTGTGTAGCAAAGTGTAGAAAAATGGCATTGCTCAAGCACTCAGAGGGAAATTTGGTCAAAACACAATTTCACTTCAGCAGGATGAGAAGTCTGCCAAAATTTGCTCATGAAATCTGTGACCGTGCTGCCAGTGCAGTGAGGAGATTCCAGCTCCCTAACAGCAGCAAAAACTAAGCTGGTATCTAAAACTGACTGATCTATGCCTAATTTTCTTTAATGACATTTGCTTTGTTACTGTTCAGAGTGTCAGAAAAGGCAAAACGAGAAGGACAACTCACTGTTCCAACATGAAATGAGAAACCTGTGGGGTTTCCATCTCCTCTTTCCTAAATAGTACAAATAATATAAAATTCTTTTAAATGTTTCTGTTGGCTGCATTACATGTCAAATGCTCCCAGAAACACTTTCCTCTCATATTTTACCTCTTGATTTCCCCGTGCTCCCATTCTCCAAGCATTGCTTCTAATGGTTTTCAGTCCCAGCTCAAAACTGCTGCATAATGCTGAGGATATTAAGTGTTTTCCTCTTTACCCTCTGCTATTGTTTGCAACATAAAACAATCAGTAAAATGAATTTCAGTTACGTTTATGATTAGTCCTTGTCTACAGAAACAACCACATTTGGCATGGGAGCATCTTCTGGAAGCAGCCTTGCAGAGAGACAAGCAGATCTGCTGGGCTACTGAACAGATGAGTAGGAAATAGTTGGGTTCCCAGTGACAAATCTGTTGTGGGGATGAGGAGAAAATTCAGGCAAAACATTTGGTTATGTGGCAGTGCAGAGGATTAGTCAAACATTATAATTAATGCCACTAGTGCTAAGAAGACATTGGGGATGTGGGATGTGTTGATTGTTTCTCCTCTCAGTTTGTGCTGTTTCCTCTGCCTTGCAGCTGTGCCAGGGAAAGCCCCCAGAGCGAGCTTTAGCCGCTGCTCCTCTGGATCTGCATCATTACCTCACTCCAAACAAAGTCCTTTTTTTTTTCTGTCAATAGAGGATGAAAACATTATTGGATTCAGGAGCTCATAGTAGTCCTGTACGCAGCTAGGGGTGAAGAGGATAGATTTATGAAATGGACCATTTCAAATGGCATTATCTCCCCACAGTGAGGAACACCTTTCATAAATCATGGGAGAGCACTTGGAAAAGAAAGCATTTGTTATTCCTGCCATATATTGTTTTTGCATCCTCCACCATGTGTTCTTGGGATGGGGGAGAATTTTCTGTCTGCATTTTTTTCTTCCCTAATAATTAGTACTTTTTTATTTTACAACTACAGGAAAATTCAGAACAAGCTTGACAATATGAATTTTTAGCTTACCTTTGTTTAGCTGCAGAGACACACTGAGCCTCAGTTTTCTTGTTTGGGTATGAAGCCAACTATTTCTTACACACTTCCAATATTGCAGGGCATTTTCTGCCTCATTATGTAGCAGGAGGTCAACTGGGAAGAGAAGTTAAAGTATAGACAAAAATCTTGCTATTTTTTAAGGCTGGAAGGTTAGTGCTATTTTATGGGTATTTTTGCTTCTTAAACTCAAAGACCCTATTTTTGCTCCATTAATAAAGCTGTCTCTGATGCCTTTTGAACTCACCAACACCTATATATCGTACTGGGTAGGAAGAGAGTTTTTTCTGTGTTGTCAGTATTTTTTCTGTATTTTTCACAACCCAACATTGCAATAATTTCACCAGTGAGTCTGACACCACTTGGGATAAGTGCAGGTCTCCATTAAACCTGTAACTAGCCTGATGTGAAAAGTCAACATTTATTACACAGTATTATTTGTGTGGATACTTTGAAATCATCCCTTTGCTCCAGAGAGGAAACTTTTGAGAATGCTCCGAGATAGCAACTTGTCATTACCTGTAATGAGCCAAGGAGAAAGGCCTTGATTTTGGGAAACGTGTTTTGACCAGGGTTGATGGAAAGATAAAGGTGATGGTAGTGAAGCAAAATTGCCTGTGTCTAAGAATAGAACAAAAGGAAGCATGAACTCAATATTGAAGTGTGCGTTAAATTCAGAATATTAGTTGGAAATTAAACAAATATTATATAAATAATTTCTAGTTTGAACTCTGAAGTTGGGAAAGGTCAGACTTCATGCTTGTCCATGCTAGCTTAATTCTGCCGCCTTATGGATCTCTGTAAAAATTAATTTTTTCTACTCCACCCTTCCATGTGTTTATACCCCAGTGGAAGTACATCATTCTGAAAACAAAGGACAGACTGTGGCAAGACAAAGGGTGACATTTCTTGAACTTGAAATGTTTGTCTTGGCTACCTGGCATATTTTTTTTTTTTTTTAGACAAATGAATGTGGGGAAGGAGCAAGTGGCTCACTGTTTTTAGTACATATATTTTTTTTTTCAGAGTCCATCTTAATATGACACGAGTTTCATTACTGTATTAATGTGTAATTCATAGAATACTGAATGAAATGTATTTATTTCCTTATAACATGACTTTCTTTTTCTCCTGGATGTGCTTACAAAAGCCTCTATTAAGGCCAGAGCATAGATGAGAGAAGCCTATTGCTGCCAACATGAAGCTCAGAGCTTCCTCTGCAGTGGAAACTGAGAGATCAAGTCAAGGTCAAACTCACTATTTATTCCTGAAATTTCTGCAGACACTGTTATTTAGGTGTAATGAGCCCTGCTTGGATCCGGTTGGGAAAGATACAAAAGCTTTGAACTTTTAGGTTTGGAGGCTCCAGTTACACACGTGGGTATCTGAGCCCTGGATCTGAAGGCTTGGCATTTTAGATGTTGACTTTCCACAGGGTTTAGGAGAACTTGTTCCTGTGATAGTGGAAATGTGTTTTGCTGAGGGCTCAGAAACTCTTAGCAGGAGTATAAACCTACCTGGGCACTGCTCTGCTGGGGCTTGGGCAGCTCCTGTGGGTGGGCAAGGAGGGGGAGAAAAAGCATTTTAGCAGCCATCCAAAAATGTGTATTAAAGCTGCAAGTGGAATTCAATTCAGCAATATGCCACATTGTATTTTTTTTATGAGTAAACAGGAGGGTGATGGTGGCTAAAAAAAAATCACTTTGCCATCACATGTGGGAACCTCGTACAGGAGTTTGTTTGGTACAGATAGCAGCAGCTTCTTGTGGGAAATAATGGAATCTTTTCTTCTTCAGATTTCTTAAAAGGCTTGATATATAATAAAATTGGTTATGTCATTATGGCAGAAGAATTGCTTTTCTGGCTGAGCTGGGGTATTGAACAGTACTGTGTTAATGGATAAAAATGGTTCTCCTGGATAAGGAGAGACAAGTATTGTCACCCCTGTTTTGAGGTGCATATATGGTATATTTGTCCTTTTTTTTTCTTTCTGACAGCCATTATGAGGACACTGTGTGTGAATTTTTTTTTGCTGCTGTCAGGCTTTGAAGATCTTTATGCTGTAGGTGAGGTCAGGAATTCCCCATGTGCTGTTCCACCTCAACCCCTGCCCAGTGAATGGCAGGTAGCAGTTTTACCTCTGTTAATATATGGGTATCACCACTTTGTTTTAATGCTTCAGTGTTTAAAGCTGTTAAATAATGCCAGGATTCATCAAGAACTGTTTTAATAGAATTGTCAGTTAGCTGCAGTGCCCCTGATTTAAATGAGTAAGCAACACCTATGGGCAAATGATCTTTCTGCACACAGAAATTAATTACAATTCAGGACTGATGAACTTTTATGAGCTAGTTAATTTTTAAAAGATGCTGTGTATGGTTTATTGAAATTAAAAGAAAGTGACAGCTTTCTGCCCCTACCCTCATAAAATTCTGTCCTGCATATAATATTGACCTAATTTAGTTCAAAGGCGCTGGATCTCCTCTTTAACACTTCATTGTGTAAAGGCCACTTGAAGGTTTCAGTACTCCACAAGTAAACAGAATAGCTTCTTGCTGGTTATCCATGTTATGTTGGCTTTTATCAGTAGACAAGCTCTAAACTCCTCCACCCTTTGTCCTTGATTACCCTCAAAATCATTTTTTAAACAAAGTACGGCTCAAATTCAGCATCAGGTTACAAAACACCCATTTATAGAGTGTTATGAATGAATATTGATTATAAAACTGTGCACCATATACCACAGGATTGCAGATATTTTTATGGTGTGGATCTTCTCCTGGTGAAAAGATTTCATGGGCCACTGCCCTCCCTAATTATGACTGTAGGACACAGCTCACTTCCCATTCAAGCCAGGACCACATTGTCTTTTATTTGTATTCACATAACATTCTTGTGGGAAAGTAAAGGAGCAGCTTATGGAAAAGGTAATATTATGGAGGAATTTTGGTTGGTACTGTCCCAAGATCCTGGCTTAGGGCTGTTGCTGTTCAAGTCACTTGTACAAAGTTACTTTGAGCAATACCAAGCAGTGCTCCAAAATATCACCGAGAATTTACTTATTTTCTTACTACTGTTACAAGTCTTATTTCCCTCCAATGACCTTGAAAAACCCACAGACCATAAATTTTCAAACCTCTATTTTACAGTCAAAATTTTGTAGAAAACTTTTTTTTTTTTTTTTTTTTTTTTTTTGTCCTGGAGCTGCATTTATTTTGCTGTACTTGACTTCCTTGACCAATGTCAGGGTTCTTTTGTAGAAATTCTTGACATGTCTGTGAAACCTGACAGCCCAGCCCAGTGTTATGGGATTGCTGTTGGACTGTGCAGTGTGGATCTGCAAGGAGAACTCTTCTGGGGTTCAATGTTCTAAAAACATACAATCACTTTTTTGAATTAACCTGTCCAATAAACAAGACAAGAAATTACCTTCTCTTAAATACCTAAAATATCTAGAAAAGAAGTGCAAAAATCCAAAGAAATTCAAAACCCTTTTAACATCTAGCAAATGAGTTTGATCAATGTTATATTTTCTGAAGCCACTTAAATTTTTACTTCTTGCCTTTTCCTGAAGCAATATAGAAACATTAATATTTTAAAGCTTAAGGGAAAAAGATGGATACAGGAAGTCTCCAGCATTTATGTCTATCCTATAGCTAAATTTCCACATCTGTTGTGGGACAGGTGCATTGAGGATTTTCAGTATCAGTGCAGGTGAGAGTGAAAAGGTGTTTCCTTTTCTTTTGGAAGGTTCTATTAAGCAAAGACTGGGCACAGCTGCTCCAACTGGACATTCGCATGAGGAATGTTAATTTTCATGCCTCAACACAGAAATCTCAGGTTTCCTGGGTGAATTAGCTGTTAATGGGTTTCTGAAATGTACCATCAGTGGTGAGGGAGAATGTAGTCTGTGCTGAGGCCAGAGCAGGGGCTGTAATCAGATAACCAGTTATTAGAATAAAGCCAGAGGATAATACTTTGCATTGCTCACTGTAGTAATTGGCCTGCCCTGTGTCCTACAGGCTTTGGCACTGTAAAAAGTGATGTTTTACCTACCAGCTATTTATAACAGCTTTTACTTCCTGTGTATTCTAAATTGAGAATGTAATTTCAAACTATAAGAGGGAAGTATATAAAGTGTTCCAAAATAATATCTTAGGCTGCTCTCACAACCATTTCAAGGCTTTTCTGGTAAAGTTCAGGTTCATTTGCCTTGCAGTGGTCATACAATAATGCTATTGACAAAACACTAGCAATTAAATAACTTTGTTTCTTACATTCCAGTTTTGTGACCAAGGACAGGCTGCAAGAAGTCAAAGAAGTAAACAGTTTGCTGTTTTTCAGGACATGGCAGGGAAAATGCGTAGACCCTTGAAAACCCACGAGATCAGAGTGTTTGTTAGGTTGTTTCATTTTTACAAAACAATTATTCTCTAAGTTAGTTATTGTCTTCCTATTTGTTGTCACTATGTATCCACTACACTTTTTTGGGACAGGAAATTTATTAGGAGTTTAAATGTGCAACCACGTGAACACATACCTGTTTTTTGATCCCTACCTATGCTGCAGCTGCTTGTTTAGCTGAACGCTGCAATGCTTGTGTGCACTTCTGACTGTTCTGCAGCCTGGAACCTGCTGCTGTGGTGCTATTTTTGTAAACATCTGTGCTTTTGTGACAGCTGGTTTTGTATTTTCATGCTCATTGTTCAGTTTGCCTACCAGTTTGTCAGTCAGTGCCTCCCACTAACTTTTGAACTCTGTTAAATACCAAATAGTCCTGAAGTCTCCAGTAGCTGTGTTCTTCCCAAACTGCAGCAGACACAGACTCAATTTAGTGCTCTTGCTGCAGGAAAGGAGGAAAAATTAATCTTTTTCATCTGCTGAGTGGCTGCTGGCTGCCAGCTGGCACATGTGGGCTCCAGGACACAGCACCCACCTGGGACAGCACAGGGGGACAACGTGCAGGAGATAAGGGATGGATGGGGAGATGGTTCTGCAGGGGCTCCAGGGAAAGGCAGAGTCAGTGCTTGGAGAGGGTCTGGAGACCCTGCAGATGGGGTTGAGGACATGGGGAGGGTAATGGGGTCCTTGGGGACGGGTAGGTGACCACTTCTGCTGTGAGGAGTCAAAGCATGGGCCCAAACCACACATTTGCTCTGCTTACAAGTGTGTTGGTATTTCAGTTTAGCCTAATTGCTGTTTTTGACTCAGCTCAACGCATAATGCTGCATGTCATGCTGTCCTACTTTTAATTTCACAGCTGAACACATTTCTGTTGTTCTAATCCCCTTTTCCAAGCCTTGCTTTCCTCCATCTGGAGGACAGGGAAGGTGTTTGACCTGCGCTACTGGCAGTTCCTCTGGAGGATCCTTTGGGGAATATCACTGGAAACATGGACAAAATGCTTCTCCCTCAGGAGCTGACTATACATTTTCCATGAAAAGTGGAGCTGGTGTTCCTGGGCTTTTCCTGGGTGTCAGATATTCACCAAGATGATGAGATAGGCCTGTTGGATCTGGTGAAGGCAGTACCGGCAGTTGCAGCTAAGAATGGAACAGATGAAAGTCTGATAATTAAATTTGTAAGCAGAGAAACAGTTTAAATAGCCTAGTGATGGCCCAGATGGATTTTTCCTGAACTAATCTGTCAAATTCAAGATAATCCCCCTTTATTTTGCTTGAAAATGTGGAGTTCTTTTGCAAATTTTACTTGATACTCAGTTGGGTTTTCTAGTCATAAGGAGAATCCACTTTAGTACCAATCCTGCAAAGTCGTTTTTTCCTCAGCCTGTTTTTTTGGCTTGTGACTGCTAATGGAGATGTGTTTCAAGATGTACAAATATCTCTGGCATATGATGACCTAACAAAATATTTTGATTCAATCTAGTGCAGTTTTTTTCTTCATCACAAATTGAGGTGAACTTATTCTCCCCAAAATGGATATCAATATTTTCTAAACCATATTTCAGCATTTTTCACTTGATTATGCTGATGACAATGCTCCATCTCTCTTTGTCAGTGGTCATTTGGAGGATGGATTTTTATCTTTAAAGAGTGGTTTATTTTTCAGTATGGTTAGGTATAACAAAGCTTCTATACATGCTCTATCACTGGCAGTTGAAAATATAATTGGACATCATAACCCTTCTGAGCTGGACATGCACTCATTAATTAAACACCATCTTAAATGTCTCCAAAGATCTGTGAGGGAGTGAGCCTTGTGGATGTGGAATTGGTAGATAGAAGTGATGTCCCATTTTTTTATCTTACTGCATTTAATTATTCATATTCCTTGGTGAAGTAAATCCAAAAGACCATGGTAATAATTCTGTTACTTCATTGATTTTTTGATGTGTACTCATTGGCCAAGAAAAAATGGTAAACTTAGGACTTTAACATAAAAGTTATGTTGTGCCTTAAAAGAAACATGAGAATATATACAGCATATTCATGTTTGACTTTAATGCCTGCCTTCTTAAAGCACAGAAAATCCTGTGGTTTAAATTCCTATTATTCTTTTACTCATTAAAGTGTTTAATTTTATTACTGTCAAAATTATTTCACTGTTTCCATAAAAACCATGGGAAATTCACTGAAGAGTTTTGTTTCTCATGTCATCCAAAATTATCCCACTCTAAAATTCTCAATTATACATCAGTAACTGTTGAGGAAGAGAGGCTGAAATCAAGCAACTTTGCTTATGGCTGGTATTCCAGCTGAGTTTATGAGGAATGTTATTCTCAATGATTCTAACAGAAACCCCTTGCCAACAACTTTATCACAGTGATAAGAATAAAAAAAAATATGGTATTTACTTCACGGAGTGCCAGAAAATACATATGTGCAAATATCATCTGCTTAATCTATGTGCCAGACAGGTCTGTTGTAAAGTATAGCCCTAGATTTACTGCATGGAACTGCTGCCAGGTTTTAAATTTACTCTCTTTTATTTTGGGAAACATGGCATTAAATGTTTCACTTGGGTTAGAGCAGAGGGGAGCATCCCTGACAGCAAATATCTAGAAATGGCCAAAGCCTGTGGTTTTTAAGATCTGGTAGAATGTCTTTATATACAATAATTGTTGTTATGTAGTAGTGTAAGATTTATGATGTCCTTAACAATTCATGCCCTAAGAGTTTGTGACTTATAAATTATGTGCCAGTGTGTCAAAGAATACCTGTTCTGCTTTGCTTGGGTTTCTGTTTTTTGTGGTTTTGGGTGTTTTTTCAGGGGGGTGTGTGTGGTGTTTGGTTGGGTTTTTTTTGTTGTTGTTGAGGGGTTTTTGTGTGAGTGTATGGGCTTTTTATGGTGGTGCATTCTTTTGGTGGGTATAATGTAAAAAAACATGGAATACAATACAGTATTATCTACTAAAAAGTAATTTTTTGCATATAATTATCTTGAAGTAGTATTCAAAACGCTACAAATATTTTGTCTCTTTACAGCTGGTGACCTTTGGCAGTCTTTTGATAGACTCCTTTTCATTGAGGGTGGGGACAAGGACAGATATTTGTAATTGTTTGTCATTTCTTGAATTGTTTCTCCCCCAGCTCTCTTGAATCCTCTCATGGATATCCCTGCAAACCTATGAATTTATAAAGGCTTGTTACAGAGAATTGTTTTAAAGGTCTATGTTCTCTTGGCTTGTGCTTCCTTGAAGCTTGTTTTAGGGTTTAATTTGAATTAAATTGTAATTTTAGTACGTGCTGCAGAAGTTGTGAGGCTTCTGCTGATGTCCTGACCTCATGCCACTTCCTGATGGACACTTCTCCACAGTCAGTGTCATCTTTTAACAATGGGGATTACGGAGAAAGTGAAAATTCAGGTTTACGAGTATCTGTAGTAAGAGGGGAAGTCTCCAAAACAGAGAGACTTTGGTGCTTTGCAGCAGGGTTCATCCGTAACTGGCCTTGAGTGGTTTGTCCTTGGAGCAAACAGAGCCACTGAGGTGCTGCAGTGTGCTCACCCATCGCCCGTGCACTTCACAAAGCACAAAGATCCCTTGAGGGAAAAGCAGCCTCCAATTCCTCCCTGGCACCTGCAGCACCATCCTGGCGAGCCCTGGAGCCTCCCAGATCCCCTGGATCTGCGTGTGCAGAGCAGAGCTGCCTCCGCTCCCCTGGCTGTGGGCAGGACGGGGCCCACGCCCTGCGCCCCTTTAATCTTGTGTCTTGCTCCTGTGGAGCCTCTGTAATTCGTAACACAGTCACGTTGCCTCAGGAATGTTTCCTTAGACAGATTCTATCTCTGAGGGCTTAACTCGAGGGATTTTCAAACACTCACTTGATTTATGTATGTGAACGCGGAGCTCATAAGAGGAGTTTATTTTACAACTTCTTTAGTACTGTGCACCAGAAAACCTCCAGTAAGTTTAACTTCCTTAATGTTCTTTTTCTTCTGTTCTTTACCCTTCAGTTGATTTCTCATCTTTTTATGAATTTTGTTAAATTCCATGGTGAAGAAGGTGACTGATTCTTCCATCTTTGGTTCTGGTGGTTTATTGTCACTGTGCCAGCAGATGCAATTTCAGTTCTCAATCCTGTCTTAGCTTCTTTTGCTGCATATTTGTATGTTTGTTGCTGTATGAACCTTTTTTGTTCATACAAAAATAAAATAGATTCAAATAAGTAAAGAGATTCAAATTGTGTCCATATAAAAAATACAAATTCTAGAACATTATTATTTCATAGATGAAGATGTTTTATTTAATAATTTGAAGATGTGCCTTCCTAAAACTCAAATGTCATCTGAATTTATTTTTCATTTATATTAGTGAATTATTTTGTTGTCTTTTTAAGTCTGGGACAGAGCAACTGAGTGTTCAGCCACAGTTGCTTTTAGAGGTTTTGATTCCCATTGAAATGGTGCTTTTAATGTCATCTTTAATTTAATCAGATAATGTCATCAAAATAACATTTACCCTATTACTGCAAATTCACTGCATTATTAGCTGGTGTAACAGACAAAAAAAGATGGTATGAACCCCCATGGAAATCTGTGCTTCCAGGAAAAATGGATACAGTTCATAGAAGCTCTGTATTTAATTTGCAGTTTCAAAGCACTCTCTGTGGAAAGATTTTATGAGTCTGAAATAATTTAAAAACACTTTTCAATAGAACCCATAGCACCCACCAACTTAGTCTGATTTTTCTTCAAATCACCATTCTTTTGCCCACGTTTAAAGTAAGATGAACAAGACATTTAACACAGTCACAGAAATATTAACATTCTTGTAAATCTACCACCATTTGAAAGTGTGGGTCTTGAATGAATATTTGTATCCATGAATTGAAAGTTAATTGACTTTATTTTCTAGCACAGGTACATTAAGTTTTGATGTAATTTTATCTTTCATTTTAGAATCTTACACAAAGTTTGATGGGTTGCAACATGTTTAAGATTTAGAAATATTTGAGGGTCCCCTTCTGTGACCTCTGCTGACAGCCTGAACTTCCATCATTGCCATTCTTTCCTCTAGATAATTCTCATCAAAATCCTAGGAATTTTTTTCCTGTTTAAAATAATATGACTTATTCTTTGTAAAGTATTCCCTTACTGATGCAGAAATGTTTTGTGCAGTGTGCTTTCTGTCATTCCTGACCAGAAATAATCTCTGATGCTCAAAGAATTCCTGAAACAAGATGCAGCTCTGCTGAATTTATTGGTAATCAGTAAAACTCAGATATGCAGAAGGGAACAGCAAGCTGGAGTAATCACTGTTGCTTAGGAAGGAAGGGAAATTGTTTTGAATTTAGGAGGAACAAACTTTTTTAAAGTAAATTTTCAGTTGGTGATGTTGAGAAGGCATCTTCAAGTTATTGTGTTTAAGCAATGTGTCTGTTTAGTTTGCACAGGAATAATACTAGAAATGTAAAAACGCAACAAAAAAAGCACATCTGGTTATTTTAATTCTGTGTGGAAGAAATTTTCAGAATCTACTAAAAACACAGCAAAGATTTCTGTCCCACTGCTTATTAGCTTTAAGAAAGCATCTGAGTGACTTTGTTAGAACTTGACAAGATTTCTCAGCATTTTTCCTTTATTTTTTGTTTTTCTATTTGTCTCCAAAGATCAGATCTTTGATTATTAATTAAAGATTTCTTCTCATCCTTTGAAATACTGAATCCTGATAAGAAACCCACTATCTTTTGTGACCTGTATGCCCTTAGCAAGGAATTCAACGTCCCAGGTTTGTCTTCAGGGTTGTGATCTTGATGACTCTATGGATGATTTTATTCTTTTCATCATCAGCTCAGAGGAAGCTTGGGGTTATATTTGGGTTGCATGGCCCTGAAAAATAAGACTTTATGTGGTGGAAGGAAGAGTTTCTGTGATGGGAGCAACCTTACTCCCAGTCATACAAATATAGGTACTGTCAGTTCAACAGTCTCAGCTTCCACCTTGGAACACACAGAGAAGGGTTCTGTAAAAGTCACCACAGAAAACACAACAAAGCATTTCTCAGCTCAAAACCAACACTTGGAATTACACCAGGAAACAAATTAGCAATGTCTCTGAGGTCCAGCTCCTCGGATGTGCTGGATCAGAAATGCCACTTAGCAGTAACAGAACTGACATTTCCGTGTGGTTTCTTAAGATAACTTGATGTAAAGCCTGTTGTGGCAGCAACCCATTACAGAGGTGAGCAGTTGTACTGTTAAAGAGAGAAAAAAAACCCTAAAAGCTCTTTTTTTTCCCAAAAAACCCTATTGCAGTTAATGTGTTTAGGCTGAGCATTAAAATTGTGTCATGTAAAATTGTTCATGAGAACAGCAGCACAGAGGCTCTTCCACGTTGTTACTGCAGTGTCTTAGCTGGATTTTCTTTGTGGTGTTATTTCCCTCCACCTTTAAAATTGTACACAAATATGAAGATATAAACAGGGAGAAAATTCAGTTGCTCAGAAAGGAGAGTTATCTAATCATCTATTAAATCCTGGCACCTCAGCTGTCAGCTGGGAGGGGCTTTCCTGCCAAAGATACTGAAGATCATCTCTATGCACAATGAGATGAGCCTGATCCCAACAGCAAGCTGGTGTAAAATTAATGTTTTACCTCAAGGAAAACAATAAATGTCTCAGGTTTGGAGGCCAGTATCAGTTATGGCTTCCTCAGCTGTGTCAAACTTATTTTTACCTGCTCACCTTCAAACCAATATAGTCCATTCTCTGCACATGATGACATTGTAGCACTCACTGAAATGAAGAAACCCCACAAACATATAGTCCACACATTATATTTTTACTAAGTATGTGCTTCAAATGTGGTTATCTATGACATAGACAAATTTTTATTGTGCCATTATAAAATTCACTTTTTCAAATTGGTGGTTCTGATTAGCACACAACTGGCATGCAAATATTGCCCTGGCATGGAACTTTTCTCCTCTTTCTTCCTATCTCTCTTTTTTAATCTGCTATTGGTCCAAAGAGTGAAAATTGTATTTCTTGATTCCTCTGCATGGTGGTGAACATTACACTATTCTGCACTTTTACTAAACCAGAAAATCCCATAAACCCAAAATGAGCCTGAATATTGTCCTGTTAGCATCACACAGTCAGCAGGACAGGTCGTGCACCTCCAGTTGCACAGATAGTTGGAGGGTTGTTGATTTTGGGTTTATTTGGCTAAACATTCTTCAGGTGTCCTTTTATACAACCTATCCTGGTGTTCATACAGTTTCTCACAACCTTATTGATTGATTGATTAATTCTTTTATTCTTTTGTGGGTGAAAACTGGTGATTTTGCTAATAGTATTTGCCAGAAAGATTTTATTTTATTTTTTTCCAGAAAATGTTTTATTTTAGGTATCTTTTTAGGAAAAGTTGGTTTAATTTACTCCATCATTTCAGCAAATAAGTGCTAGGAAGTAGAAGCATAATATTTCTTTGTTCCATTTGCAGAGTGTAAATAGAAGAATAACATATACTGTGTACTTAGTATTTGGGTATTTCATCAATTACAAATATGCTTTTCTGGCATATTTATTAACTTAAAATTGTATGATACAGTGTACTGCAACCCATATAACATAATGCCTGAAACCTGTCACATAACTCACTTCATCTTTTCAACTCCAATATTTTAGTTTATCAGGAAGGAAATGGGGGAACACTGGGAGATGAGAATAAGCAGCTTTTGCCTATTGCTGCATTAGTACAAATGTACCAGAAATTTTTGGAAGCAGCTGGTGCAAAGGAAAAAAAAAAAAAGAAAGAAAGAAAAAATATCCCTGACTGTGCAGAGAGGATCCAAGCCATTTTACTGTCCTTGCTTGGGTAAGAGAAGTTGCTTCTTTATTTAACTATTATTTCTCTTTTCCAAATAAATATGAGCTGCTTCTAAATAGGGTGATGATAGCAGGTGGTCTCTCAAGCAGAAATTATTTTCAAGCTGACAAGTACACTGAGCACAGTATAACTACATGTATTTCAGGAAAACATCATGCACGTCTGTTTAAGGATTCATTAACACGGTATAGATTAAACCCATTGAAGATGGCACAGATTGTTTCATTTTATTACATTCAATTGGATTGGATGTGTGCCATTTGCAAAGAGCAATATTACCACAAAAAAAAAAAAGAAGTCTGGCACATTTGTCACATAATATTCCCCTATTGAGAATGAACTGTTTCTGAACATCAAAAGGTAAAAATCTGTTCTTCCCTCACCCTCTGCCATATTAACCACAAGAAAATATGACTGCACATCTTGTTAGGAGGCATTTGAGCAGCACATTTGCTGTGCCCAGGGTTTAGTGTGGTAGGGAGACCTTTGTGTTCTTCATGATGCAGGGATTGGAGTTCACAGCCTGCTGCCTCCCCAGAGCTCAGAGCTCGTCCAGCTCTGTCACCCTGGGACATCTCTGTCCCCAGAGCCCTCCCTGGCACATCCCCATCCCCAGAGCCCTCCCTGGGACACCCCTGGAGCCCTCCCTGGGACATCCCCATCCCCAGAGCCCTCCCTGGGATCAGGGATGGGGTGTGGGGTGTGCAGCCCCACTCCCAGATGAGGGGGAGCAGCTGCTGTTAAAGAGAGGATGGTCACACACGGAGTGAGATTTAAATTCATATAATGTTGCTGTTTATAACGTGAATACTTTGGACATCTGCTTAAAGTCTGGTGTTCTGAATGGATGGGAGCCTTCCCAAGGCAGGGCTTAGGAAGCTTTATCTGTTACAGGAGGGCTGCAGATTGTAAAGATATGTCTTAATCAGCCAGAGCTTGGGTCTTCTAGTATTTGAATCAGTAGCAAAGCTCAAAAAACCATGTACATGGCAAATGATGGCATAACCAATGAAAAAATAGATGCATTAAAAAAGTGTGGGTGTATATCCTAAATATACATATGAGAAATACTCCTTTTCATTCCATACCCTTAAAAAGTCCTTGTAGTGTGTGTGTGTGTATGGGGAGGGGACGAACAGAACAAAAGCAAATTTGCTGTCATTGGCTTGTATCTAAACATTCTGTTTTAAATTGGACAGTAACAGAGTTGCAGCATAACCCATGTTGTATTTTCTACTTCTGCTGGAGGATCCATTTAAAATGTATTTTTATACCATCCCTTTTGCATTAATCAACATTATTTTTCAGAACTCAACTTCACCTATATTTCTAGTTTATAGTATTATCATTACTATTTGTGCTGGCTTATTTCACATTGTGTTTGAAGGGGAATTAAATTTTAATTATTGGTTAATTTAGAGGAGGAACATTTAATAAATGTGCTTTTGGAACTAAAGTCCAGCAGTCAGGATGGAGTCACTTTTATTGTTATCAGTCGAGGTTACTGATTACTAAAGAATTGACAAGCACTGTAGGTAAGGGGTGATTTGATTCATAGTGTACCTCCAGTGAGATGCACCAAAGAGTTAATTTTTTTTTTGGTTTTGTTTTGTTTTGTTTTCTTTTTTTTTTTTTTTTTTTTTTTTTTTTTTTTTGGTGGTGCAGTTGGGACTCAGCTGTTGTTTCCTCTGGGATTAAACAGCTGTCAGCATTGTTAATGACATCAAATTCATGCATTAAAATTCTCTCATTCCTCTCCATATAAAATGGGGATGTGGAAAGCACTGCCATATCCCCCTTTGTGAAGGAATGAAAATCCAAGGGAAGATAACAGCACTTATTACAAAACCACAGACCGGAGCTTCTGTTGATGGAATCTCGTAATGAGTAATTAAGCTACTTTGCAGAAGTCAGCGCTGTCACGTTTGCAATTGGGTATTTCCATTCCCCTGTGGATACAGCTGGGAAAAGACTACTAAGGTGATAAAAAAAGAAAAATAGAATTGTTCTAGAAATATCATCTTCATGAAGCCGGAGGTTTCAATGCAAAGTGGCTATGAAAAATTAGCCTACAGAAATAACCTGTCTGGTGTAAAAGACATTCCTTTAAAAATTCATAACTTCTATCATCTGATAAACAAAAAACAATGAGGTTTTATTATCCTGCAGTCTCACAAGGATATGACAATGGCAGGTTTATTTCTGGGATGGGATGTTGGCTTTTCTTTTCTTTTTTGGGTTTTTTTTTTTTTCAGCCTTTTGCTCTATAAAGGAAAGTTTTCAACTCTGAGTGTTCAGTTCTATAGTTCTGAAAACATGTTATGGGAAGCTTGTGGCCTTTGAGGGGAAATTATCTTTTCAGGGGAGAAAAGAATTGAAACAGATTTCTTTTCTTTTTTTTTTTTTTTTGCTGTAAAGTTCAAAACACTACTCATGCTTTTAAACTGATATATAATTCTTATGCCCCTAAGAACTCCAATTATTAAAAATAGTCCTGAATTTTCACTAGTTTGAGTGTCCCTATTCTCTTTTCAGTTCTTTTCTATGTTTTTTTATGGTTTGTTAAGCAATTAACTTACTCTTAACTTTCTTCTTTCAAGTAGCTTTGTTTTTTTAGAGGCAAAAAAAAATTAAGCAGAAAGCATAACTCTCTGAATGTCTTTATCCTGCTTCCAAGAAGTTGCTTTTGTGCAGAAGTACCCTTTTTTTTAATATCCCCATATGTCAGCTGTTACAGTGAAATCAAATTAAATTAAGCCCAATGAAGAAACCAGCCTGTTAACAAAATGAATTGATAAAGCAGTCATTTATTGAATTCAGTAAAATGTACTGAAATATATAGGGATAAACCAATTAATTGATTAACCAGCTTCCAGATCAGATGGTGAAATATTTGTATCTGATGAGCCAAATTAATATGTGTTAAGAGACTGATAGCAGGAATCTCTAAAACATACTATGTCTTCTTAAAAACTGGTTCTGTGAAAAGCTTAAGAATTTATTGTTTCAAGGCCATTTGGGAAAAACTCCAGTTTATTAGCAGAGCTGTGGATGGAGGTGAAAGCTCAATTTATTTTGTTTTGTTGAAATGTTAAAAATGGAATAAATACCCCATGGTAGGAAATTATACACATGAACATGGTCACTATTGTAAGATGGATTATTTAGCATCCTGGTTTTCAGTGAGATCCCTACATGACTCCCAAATTCACTCAAGTGTCACACTGGTTGTGTCAAGTACCTTTTTGTAGTTAATTTAATCATGGTTGGGCCAGAAATGGACCTGTGGAGCTGTGTAATGTTAATTTATACATCGTTCTTCATCATTACAGAAAATGTGCCCTTCTGGAACTAATGCTCACTAGTTTTATCATTAATGTGCATTAATAATGTGTAAAAATATTTTTTCCATTAGCTTATATTTTCAGAAGAGGAAAAAAAAAAAAACCCTACATAAATTGGAAAAATACTCCTATGTGTACCTGCATTGTAAGCAGGCCCTGCAGGTTTGGAGGCGTGTTGTGCTGCAGGAGATGAAGGAGGGAAGCTGTGAGTGACACTCAGTCCTTTGTGTAATTATCTTGGAAAAGGAAAGGCCTGAAGGGACACTCTGGGAGTGGTGTCAGAAAGAAGTGCTTTAGTTTTGGGAGCAGAGAGCTGATCCTTCCCCATGGTCCCTATAGCTCTCCCTCCAGATGTGCCACTTTTTAAGTCCTGGGCGAGTAAAGACAAGTTGATAGGGTATGGTGGGAAAATGTGATAGTACCATCTACAACCAGGAAACCATAAAGGTTTGTAACCCAGAGGGTGCAGAAGAGGTGTTGTTTCCTTTCCCCAACAGAGCTGCAGGTGTTCTCTGTCCAGGTTTTACTGCCTCTCAAAGTTATCAAAGGCATTGTCAGAACAATGGGAATGCTGTCCTGATCCAAGCTTTGGGAGAGGAAGCTGCTTGTGGATGCTGTGGTGCAAACACCCTGTGTAACACAGATTTTGCCTCTCCCTGTGATTAAAATTTTCTGTAAGCTGCTGTCCTTCTTTGAGCAGCACAGATGCTAAAGGTTCTCCATCAAAATGATTTTGAGTCACGACTTGGTGTCCTGGTTTCAGCTAGCATTGTGTTCCTTTCTTCCCAGTAGCTGTTATAGTGCTGTGTTTTGGATTCAGAATGAGACCAACATCTCTGGAAATCATTCAATTTCTTTATAGTCTTGAGGGGAGAGAGAAAATAGAGTCAAAAATGTCTTGATTGTCTAAATAGATGAGAAACTTTAGGAAATACTGAGTAGATATTTGCTTCAGCAATAGAAAGACCTAGAACCCATTCTGCTGTGCAGACAAGTAAAACATGAGTTTTATCCCTAGTCTTTGCGACATATAAGTGATGAGACAGTCTAAGCCTTTTTAAAGTTGTTGGTTTGAAGCCAAAGAAGTGCAAAATGAGTAATTTGGGATTGTGTGTGCCATGTCAGGTGTAAGGAAATGATTTCCAAATGCTTTCACATCGAGCCACTAAGCCCACAGGAAAAAGTCTCTAAAAATCACACTTTATCAGACATGCCCTATTAATTAGGGGAATAAGTCTAGGTAAAAAATACTCACAAATACTTGAATAACTGTCAATTATTTCTTCCTCATACTTAGTAGGGACCTACGCGTTGGAGTGCGCCCAATTTGAGTCTGTGCATTTCTTCTTAGTGGATAATATAGTAGTTGCAAATCTTTCATTATCTCAAAGACCTGCATTGCTCTGAAAGATGTATATTTAAAAAGATGCTGGCAGTAACTGCTGCTGACAACCAGCCCTGTTTGAAATAGACTCCCTCCGTGGCACTGTGTGGGGAAGGCTCCGTACATTGATCTATGGATTTTTCATTTGCTTTCAAACAGTCCTGCTCGCGTGTCTGCAAGGAGTGAATAAGCAAAGTTTGAATCAGTTTGACTTTGGAAGCATGATTCTGAGCAATTACCTTGGGAAAATACACCTCCTCCTGACTAAATAGATCTGTCAGGAGGAGCCGGAGTGCGGCGCGCAGCCCTGCCGTACACGTGTGTGCTGGTAAACCGGACCCAGCCAATTAAACATCAAAATGTTGGCTGCATTCAGTTCACAGGGAGACTTATGTAAGTTCATTTTCATAGCGTGCCTATGTGTCTTTAGACTCTAACTGACAGGTTCCCACCGTGAATAGGCTGGGGAGATATCAATTATCTGGTTAGCTGTGCGCTGCCATTCTATGCTCCGTGGCTTTCTGACAGAAGCAGGCAGAAAGCGAGAGAAGCAGAATAATTCTGGTTCAGCAAGGCTGTTAATATTTCAGTCTAGGAACCTCAAATCGTTGTGAATAGATGGGGAAAATGGTCATTTTAAGCCTGACCGCTGCAATTTCTTTTTTTAAGAGCGTGTGGAGTGCTAATGACTGTTTCACCCCAAAGCAGGAACCACAGGATGCCAAGATTTGGGCATTTGGGGATTCAGTAATTTGTAATCTAATATTGGTTTGAATCATTCACTTCTAATAGCAACAAATAACTTTTATCTAATTATTTCAATGTATTTTACACAGCAGTCACATATACAAATCCATGTGATTTGTTAGAAAATAGCTGTTGTATCCATTGTTTTAAATCGTGTGCGTGCTCCGAGCACAGCCTTGAGTTGTGATGTGTGAGTCTGAGCGACTTTTATCGCTGCTGTTTTCCATCCTTGTGAATGTCTATCTGGAAGGGCATTTATGTTCATTAAATGTTTGCCATTCCCACAGCAGCATGTCATGTACTGCTGCTCCCTGGCCATCACCGAGGCGGTGCTGTGCTCCTCACAAGGAACCCACATCTAATCTTGTCAGGGTGGCCATCACAGCCATTACACTTGTTAAGCAAACTAGGCAAGGACCCAGAGCACCAATTTCTAATGGACAGTTCCTGTATCTGTCACATCATCTTTCCTCTCACTGTGGGCAACTCTTAGAATTCAAGGAAGATCAGTAAATAAGCCAAGTTTGAGCAGACTGCTGCTGCACAGAGGGGTAATGAGAAGGTTTGGAATGAAATGTCTGTGGATTCCTTTTGCACAGTGCCCTGTCTTCAGTCAGGTCCCTCTGAAATGCGTAAAGACTCCTTGTGTTTTAACAGACAGATTGCAATTTGGTTTTCTTGGTGGACTTGTGGATGCACATAAATGGATTTATTTCTGTTTTCAGCTTATTTGTTTTTTCTATAGCTTTTTTGCTATCTGTTTGGGCATTTTTTTAGCTGAGAGTAAAATCAGCCTAGCTATCAAGCTTATGGGGTGAAAAACTATAGATTAGGCAAATGCCAAGATTTACAGGAATTCTTCTCTACTTTGTTGTTAGAGCACTTTATGCCATTATGGGTGTAGGAATGAACGTATAACATAACATATAACAGCATATGACATATAATAATGCTTGATGCAACCATTGTAGAGGCTGGAGTATTAATGACTGTCTTGTACATCTCAGATTAAAGATTGTTCAGGTTTTTAGTTCTCCACATCACAGTGTTTAGGATTCCTTACTCTTTTGAGGAATCCCATGGCTTCTTTAACCTCCACAACTCACAGCTGATAATGAGAGCAAGGGGGAATAAGTCTTTGGCTTCACAGCCCTCCATCTGGAGACCAATAAATAGGCTGGATAAACCACAGCACCTCACATATCTTTAATTTTTAGTTTATGCAAGACCTTTCCTCTCAATAAGAGGCACATCTCCCAAGAGCCACCCAATGAAAGACTCGCTCACCACCCATTTGCTCAGGACTTTTTCTCTCCTTCCTCCTCTTCCTAATTTCTTAATATAAATGCACATTTTCCTCTTTTTTTTTTTGGGGGGGGGGGAGAAGCAATGTAACTTTTGTAGGAGAGCGCTGTGTGTTCGAATGGCACATTTTCCAGGCGTTCCATTTGATAATTTCCCCGAGATACTGGAGTTCCCTCCCAGCAATGAGTTAAGGTGACAAAGGAGCCGGGTTTGTTTGCAGGAAGCGAAGGATAACGGCGCCTAAACTTTACCATTGGTGGCGGAGGGAGGCACGGAAAATTGCTTTTTATAATTAAAAAGGGAATCTCAGATGTTTTATATCTTGAATATTTACAATAAAACCTTCAAGTGCTTGTCAAGAGGGTAATGTGTCATTAGCAGGAGCCTTTGCCTCTCTTCTCCTCTCGGACATGACAGTGCAGCAGGATAAGAGAAGAGTAATTATAGTTCAGCAGGGCTGCCAGGTGTGATAAATGGGTAATCAGCACACAGGAGCCCCGGTCCTCAAAGGAGGACTATTACAGCGTTATCAGCGTGTGCGGCAGCACCGCGCCGAGCCCGAGCCGGGCCCGGGGCTGCTCAATGCGGCTGCGGCTGCCAGCGCTGCCCGCTCCGGCCCCAGCTCCTCCTTTGTGCGCCCGCCGCCGCCGCGGGAGCCGCATCAAAGGCGGCTGCGGAGCTCCTCGCCTTCGCTTTCTGCTAATATTTACACAAAACTGCCCCGCTCTCCAGGTGAGGCGGCGCGTCCCGAGGAGATGCGGGAGCCGCGCTCCGCTCCGCGCTGCTTTATCCATCCATCCATCCATCCATCCATCCATCCATCCATCCATCCATCCATCCATCCATCCATCCATCCATCCCCGTTCGCGGGGTTTGACCTCGGTGCGTGACTCTCCTGCTGCCCCTCCGGGTTTGGCTCCGCCGCGCTGGGGCAGAGCGGTCTCTCACCAAAACTTGGAGATCATCAGCTGCCTGGCAGTCCCGATGTTTGCTCAGTGCTCTGTCCGTGTCCCCCCCACGCTGCTCGTTTATCTGTTTGTATTGCACATCACAATTGAGTAAATTTGGTTCAAATTAATCAAAACCCCATCCAACCAATAAGCGCAACATTGATCCCCTTCCACTTCTTTATTTCAAGTTCAGTGCTACCAATGGCAGCATCGCAATAGGAATGTTTTTAAATAATTCTTAAAAATAATTCTTTGTGAAAAAGTGAAGATGCTGTGGCTGTAATAAATTGTTGTTAAGGGAAAGGACATAACGTGCCTTGGAAAAAGTGGAGGGCCAACACTTCTGATGCAAGGTTATTTTTACAATACTTGCATTTTTATCGGTTGATGTATTTTAACTGGAGCCCTGACAATAGTCACAAAAAATTATTACTCTGGCATGGAGCTACTTATCTGACAAATGCAATGCGAATGGTCTTGTTCTTATCAATGAGATCAGATTTCAAAAAAAATGAGTACGAGGAATGAGGCGTTGCTTTGTGAACAGATAACCTTGCAGGCAAACTCACAAACCTGAATAAAAGGATGTCTCTATGAAATAATCTGTGCATAAGTGCAATCAGGTCAGACTGTAATAGACAGCGAGGGGGGTGGAATCAAAAGGGGGAAAAACTCATTTCATCACAGTTAATGGCAAGGAAAAGAAGGCAAGGAAGGACTTTCTTTGGAGCGGAGCTGTTGCGACAAAGACCAGGGCTTCAGCGTGTCATGCACCATTTGCTGGTGCACTAGCGCTCTTTTCAAGAGCTGTGAAGCCATTATTGTAATGTGAAAAAAGTAGAAAGAAATACTCCCTCCTGGTCACTGGAAGGGCAAATGAGGTGCAGGCTTTTCTTTTTTTTTTTTTTTTCTTTTTTTTCTCTTCCTTGTTGTTTTTTTTTATTTTTTTTTTTGCCTGCACTGTTTGTGCAGGGAGGTTTCTAGATTCCCCCTGGTAAAGCTCCACTGGGATGCAGGAAAGATCACAGTGCCCTTATAAACAACAATTCTTGGCACTGTTTACCTTCTTTTGTGACTTTGTTGCCTGTGAAGGAGGATAGGAGTATCAGAGGTCCGATTGCAATGAACATTTTCCCTTTTGTCTTTGAAGGAGCAGAACCTTAGAATATTCTCTAGCTGAAGTTTCACAGAGCATTTCTGTGGTTTAGGTTTTAAATAAAAAAAAAATCTCAGTACATTCCTGTATGGTAAAGTTATCTAGTGGTGATAATAAATCCAATATTCTGCGGATTTTGTGTGTTTTATTAAAAAGAGAAGAGAAAGAATCCTTTGTTCATTGGCATAATGCAATCCTGTCTCTGAACAGTTCTAATTTGCAAACCAAGTACTTTGTAAATTGTGGAAACCTGGTTATAACTTGAAGGCTGAATAAAATGGGTCATCTTATAACTGAAAGATAAATATAGATGTAAAATAGTGCCACCAATGTCTTTTAAGCAAGAAAAAATAAATAAATAATAGGTTTCAGAACTGCCTTGTTCTTGTATAGTTTATGGGTAGAGCAAGATTACACATACAGCCCTGCAGCCGATTCCCAGGACTGCTAAAGTGTGAAGAACAGGAGTGACATTCTAGTCTTCAATAAATCACTATAAAAATGTTTATGAACCCTGCAATTTACTGTCTTTTAAATGCAAATTGAAAGGGGCATCGTCACAAGTGTAAAGGAGACCTGCAGTGGCCTAAAGGAATTATAAAATGTTGCAAAAGGCTTCTGAAATTGTGTGATCTTAAATGGTTCTATTTTAAAAAATGATTTCCCATTTATACTTCTGTGACAGCTTTGTTAATTTATTAAAGAGATCTCTGTGAGTTGCAGGGAGGTGTTTATGAGCACTGTGCTTCACAGGAGCTGTTCACAGGGGCTCTCCAGGAGCTGCAGTTTAATTTGGCAGGCACTGAGGGCAAGTTTGCTGCTCACCTACAACTAACAGGGGTTCAAAAATGTACAAAGCAATGGTCTTGTCTGACAGGTTACTGGTAAAGTGGAAAACATTTCCTTCTTCTTCCCAGCTCTTCCATACAGTCATTTATTGTGAAACTTCTAAAATAGCAAAAACATGCTGGATGAACAGATCAGCATCCCTCTGTCCGCCATGGATGAAGGCAGACACTTGAGGATGTGGCTTAGGGGTGAACGTGGTGATGGTACTGGCTTGATGGCTGGACTTGATGATGTTAAAAGGCTTTTCCAACCTTATTGTTTCTATGATTCTAACTCCAAACTGAGTGTAGCTCTCTTTGCTGTAGCTATGCTTTCTCCAATGGAAATGGACTCATTTCCATTGATACATTTGTCATTTTATCTAGAAAATAAAATGTGGTCTTTGTGGAAGCAGATTTAATTCCTATAAATTAGGCATTATGGAAGGAGTTTTCATCACTTGGATTTTGGTTGCTTTCTTCTTTTGTTCCACTGCTTGGTAAATTTTTAGAGTGTCTTTTTTTCTGGTTTTTTTTTTTGGGTTTTTTTTTGGCTGAGAGCCATGATTTTCTGCATTTGGGTGATGTAATTGACACCAAACCTAATTTTTTTTTAAAGTATTCCTTGAGACAGTATAGAATATGAATGTGTGCACTTGGAACACGGTACTTGTTTGCATAGCTTAGAATTCTCCACAGCCTACTTCATCACTTCTGTCTAATTTAATGACAAATAACCACAATGGACTCACATGATATTCATGCTGTGTACGAGAAAGATGTAAATGTATCTGGCAGTGGATGATGCTACTCCTGGTTTTCATATCCTTGTACTCCTTAAGAAAACAGGCGTGGGTATCTGATTTCTGGCAGCCCTTGAGTTAAATATGCTGCTTTGGCACTGACTGATTTTTTAGCTGTCAGAAATGGTTGGAGAATGGGCTGTCAGGATCCAAAGCCTGTAGAACATCTGCTTGTCCGGCCTGGGCAGCTTCTCAGCATACACATGGTAGAGGATCTTTGGAAACAAAACTATGTAAATAAATTAATTTGGAGGGTGTGTGTATCTGCATGACTCTACCCATGGAAAAATGATATTGCTTGGCTCTATCACATTGCAGACTTTCTAACCCCTAAATGGAGCAGTAATAGTTTACAACTCAATGGCACCCTGAATGTATTGCTGTTCATTTTGTTGTCATGCAAAAACTGCTGAAGCACTCTGCCTCTCCCTGCAGCTCTGTGTCTGCCTGGATATTGTCTTTGTAGCAGAGTTTAATATGTAGGTATCTGCTTGTCAGGATTACAAGTGTTGTAATCCAGTGTTTTCAGAAACATGACCTCCTCTGCTGTTTCAGACCTGCTTGAGCCATGGGCTCACAGCAACCAGGGCCTTGTCTGGAGTCCTTCTGACCCACAGCCAGCCCCCTCTGTGTCCCGGTGACCAAAGTTTCTCCTTCTGTGTCTGTAAAATATTTCATGCTCATTTTCATCTGGCACTATCAGTTCGTGGTTTAGAGCAGGCTTTGGCAGAGCTGGGCTCCTCCCCAGGAAAATGACTCAGCTCCCCACCTTTGCATAATTGCTAATACCCCCATTATCAGTGCTGTCCTGGCAGCACTGGAGACATTTAGGAACTGTACTATGCACCCATAATCCCACAAGCCTGAAACTTATGCAAAGCCCTCAGAAATCACATCTGTGTTCCTTCAGCACTGGGGAGGATCAAAGACTCACCTGAGCACAAAGACTCTCAGCAGCACTGGATCAGTGGCTTGTCACTGTCTGTGCAGCTGCAGGCACAGGGGGAGCCAAACGGGACAGGGATTTGCTAACAGGAGCATTAACGTGGACCTGCTAAATTCTCTGTCTAGGATAAGACCTCGTTTCTGCATTTTAAGTGAAAGTAACGTGCTGCTCATCAGTGAAGGGAGAGGAATGGTGCATCTCTGGTGCTGGCTGAAGGCAAGGGCAGATGAAGGCTTGCCAAGCCATGGTTAGGCTTGGCACGTGGTACTGCAGCCTGGAAGGGTGGGAATGCTTATGCACAACAGCTAGGTTTGGTTTTCAGGTTTATAACACACATGGAGCAGGGCAGAAGATTTTACATTGTGAGTTCATGAGTTAAGAGTCAATTGCCTGATGTGTTGTCCCCCCATAAGAGTGCAGAAAATGATCCATTTTTACTGGAGGTGGGAAATGCTTCCTTTGTTCATCTATCCTAAACGTGTGCTTCATGGCTGTGATTCAGAGCTATCCAACATGGTTTCTTTCAGAATCTATTAGTCCAGTTTTACCAATACCCTGTGTGCTTCCAGGTGGAGGGAATCCAAGAAGCTGCATCTGGCCTCTCAAGTGAGAAGATGCTCTAATCACTTGTACATATCACTTATGTCCTGTAAATAAGACTAATTCCTAGCTGAGCACTGACAGGAGACTGGAGGTCTGTTAAAAGTCTCATGCCCAAAAACCAAACAGGAGGAAGGTTCAGAGCACAGGCTGTCCTGTTTCCTCTCATTCTCCCCCTAAGATGAGCAAAGGTTGCTGAAACAGTGCTGATAATGAGGTTTGACCCTCTCATTACCCTCAACCTCTGCCTACAAACCATCTGCACTGAAAATTCCTGAACTCCACCCAAGGGAGTTTGAACTTGGAAACTGTTAACCTTCCAAATATGATGTAGTTTCTGGCATTACTTGCTTCCTAGCCCTTATAATACTCTGATATTTAATGTACAATGGCATTCAGTCTCAAACACAGCAATCTACCAGCACCAAGCCATCCTTCCTTCCTTCTGGATTCCTGTTTCCCTTCCTTCCCTGGCTGCCCATGGGTAGCAGCAGGGTGCATATATGGGTGGGCTCTGCTTTACCAGTGTTGAGCATTAGATTGAAACTGCACTTCTATTTGCTGTCTGTGGATGCGTGTGAGTTCCTGGCCGTTGTCAGGACAGGGATTTGCCCCTCTGTCCTTGGGCAGGATTTTCCCTCCTGCTATAAATTTGCAGAGTCCTGTGTGTCATTTCCCCCCTGGCTGCCACCCTGTGCCTCATAAGTGATTGTACTCCAGTGGGGAAGTGATTTGTATGTATATTTTTATAAAACACTTTGGGATCCTTGGGGAAGAAAGTTGTTATATAAATGTATTTCCCAGGGGAAAGTAGTGGAAATCTCATTACTTGGAACATACAGCGTATTTAAAAGTCAGTTTGACAAAACACTAGAAAATAAAGGAAAAAATCCTGAACTGGCACTGGGATGGTCTAAATGCTCTAGCAGATATTTTCCATCTCTGAAGTTCGTCTCATGATTTTATTTAGTGCATTGGAAAAAGGGCATGAGGAATGCTAAAGCCATGCACATATAAAATATTTTTCAGGAACACTGTGGCTTATTTTAATATAACCTTTAGCAAAATACTGTGGTTTGCTTACTTGCTGATTTATTTTAGGTAGTTCAAAATATTTCTATTAGTGATCTCTTTGAAATACTTTAGGTGGTGCAATGGATTTGTAGCAAAACACAGCATGTAACTTGAGTGTACTCTCTGAAGCCAGGTATCTGGTGCCAAGCAAAATTTGTATGTGTAGCTTCTGTTTTAAGCAATTATATGGTGTGTAATACACTGTAGAGAAATTAAGTGGAAGTACATTTTGCCCCAAGGGAATTCTGTAGCTGTTGGATTCCTTTTAAACAAGTTTTGCCCCTCATACAGTGAGGTTCCTGTAATAAATCACTTATGTAATCATCTACGGTATATTAACAAAAATGACAAAAAAACCCAGACAAACAAAAAAAAAAAAAGGCAAAAAAAGAAAGAAAGGAGATGTCAACTGGAAGCAAATGGTAAAGTAAAGGTTTGCTGTAGCACACTCACCTGTTTGGAGGGAAGTGGTTAAGCAGGAGCTGAGGAGGCTGCTCTGAGGCTGGACGCAGTGCAATGACTTCACTGCAGTAAACTGCTTATGTAATAAACTGCATGGATGTCACTGGAGAGTAACCAAACCCATCCATCTGAGCTGCTCCTCAGCCCACTTAAATTAATAGTGATCTTCTCTCTGAAGGAAAAAAATTGAAAAAATACATCAAGAAAAGCCATGCAGAGATGTTATGAAATAAAACTAGTGAGGTCATTAAAGAGAAGCCTTTCTTGAGTATGGAGAAAGGCTGGAGTTGTGATACTTCAGCCTTCAGAAGCTGCTTATCAGTCTTCAGCCAAGTTATTCTAGCTGCTATTTACTGGTTAAATGGGAAGTGTGCAGTGAGTAAGGGTCTCACCTAATTGATGTATAAATTGGCCAAATGGTTTTCAAGACCATTCATTTTTAAGAAGTCTTGTTTTGGCTGCCATAGCTAAGATATAGTTTTGTATTCCTTTATAAGATACAGAAAAATGACAGCTACAAGCAATCAAGCTGCATTGCTGTGCAGTATGTCAGCTCCTTTCAGCAGCCCTGATTTCCAGAATAACCTTTTTCCCCCAGACATTTGTTTTCCTTTGATTCCAGTGATGAGACCCAAAGGGATTTCATGCAGAATGGTTGTGAATTCCAGCTTTGGGAAGCCATAGAAAGGGAGAAAGGGTGGCAAATCTCAGAAACAAATTAAATTAAAATGCAAATTCCAATTGATCATTTGAAAACTCTTTTAAGAAGTGGTAGCAAATTTTTAAAGAAGAATTCAACAGTTAGGAGAACATGGTGATTTCCAGTAGTGCCTTTTGTATATATCAGAT
This sequence comes from Melospiza georgiana, assembly GCF_028018845.1. Classification (NCBI taxonomy): domain Eukaryota; kingdom Metazoa; phylum Chordata; class Aves; order Passeriformes; family Passerellidae; genus Melospiza; species Melospiza georgiana. The sequence continues at coordinate 15,749,499 of NC_080443.1, forward strand.
AATTTACTACTTGTTCATGAATGCCCACTTTTTCCACTCCATCACCGAATTTCTGTTCATGCCCAATATGCAGAAGGATAATTTACCACTTGCAGGATATCTTAAAAGATGTCAGCCTTGCTCACAGATAGGTTCTTCCTTGTTCCCTTGCTCTTCATGGCCACTTATTTGTCACGTGAGATTTAGAGAGTGTCTAATCTCATCTTTCACCCTTATTTCCCTACTTAAACAAAAAAAAATAAACAAACAACTCCCCCCCAAAAAGCTTAAACCAGTCAACCAACAAAAAAACCTCCAAACTAAATAAATATTATTTAAAACTATTTAAATATTTGTTAACATTTTCATACATTTGTAAAACACTTCCAGATTCTGTGCTGGCAAAGCCCCACCAGTGAGGAGTCAGCTGCCCAGTTACAGGTTTTGTAATAGTTGGAGCTTGCTCTGTGAAATAAAAATTTGGTATAACATGGGATCAGTCTTAAAATTATAGTCTCTGGTTTGTTCCCATGCTCACTGAGCACCTGGGAGCTCAGTCCTTCCCACAACTGGTTGTTTCCCAGCAGGGATTCCCTCTACTCCTCCTCCTGTTCCTTCTGTAATCTCAGGCAGCCTTCCTCTCATTCATCTCTTTTATACTGGAAAAAAATATGCAATAAAAAGAGAGAAAATGTTGATCTCCACAGATCTCAGTAGATGTGTTCAAGAAGATTTAAAGAAGCCTTTTCAGTGGTATGCTTTAAGGATATGTTTGGGGTTTTTTTGTCAGAGCTTATTGCTTTTAGACCTTTATTTTTTTTTTTGTGCTCTAAACAGACAGATTGCTTACTTCTTTATGTGTTTACTGGGGCTCAAATTGCTACTTTTAGGATTTTAGAGAAGTGCTAGTGATAAGGTGTATGTTTTTAGTTGTAGTCTCCTCTTGTTCTCATCATTTTGGTTTGGGTCATTCTGATTTTTTTTTTTTGTAACAGATGGTTTGGATGTGATCATTATTTTCTGTAGTCAATTCTTTTTCTCCAGTGCTCTTGGTTGAAAAATTCTTATTTGTAATATGAGGTGCAAGTGACACTTGATGATGAGTACAGAAGAGGCTCGGGGATTTTTAAGCACTTGGGTAAGAAGGTAAACTTGCAGCGAAGTATTGAATTTAGTGGTCATAAAACAAAACAAAACACTTGCATAATTTAGATACTCACTTGTATACATTTAGATACTCAGTGTATACTCCAAATTTGCATCATTTGTATACTACAAATACAGTGTGTAAAATCATTCTAATGTAGAATTTAATCCCTGTGTTTTCTGGTTTCTGTGGAGTATATCTGGTATCATCTGCTCCTCTTTTTGCTCTGTTGCAGCAGACACTGATGGCTTGGCAGTAAAATAGCATCTTAGACAAACTGTCTCTTTCAAAAAGTGTTTTTTGAAGATCATAAAAATTTAAGTAAAAACAAATCTGTGAGAGATACTATTCATTTAGCTGTCTTTTTCCTCTGATCTTTTTCATAACCTGTGCTTCCCTACACCAAAGGCTGTTTTTTATTAAGGGTATGGTCTGTGTCCCAGGCTATGCTGCATTGCACTTGCCCTCTTCTAGTGTTTACTCATGTATTTCGTACAGAATGTGAAGACCATTTTCAGATTATTTTAACAAAAAGAAAGAACACATGGAATCTATAGCACCCATGCAATTCAGTAACGACAAGAAAAAGCACCCTCCATGCTGGGTGATGAGCACACCTGGTAAATCTGGTGCTGCAGGTGGGTCTCACACATTGGACCACTCGTCCTTGGATCATTTAATGAGCAAAGAGTGATTGTCTGGAACACAAAAGGCAAATCTTCCTCATGCTGAAAGGAAATTCACATTCCCCACAACTAAGGGGAACAACTGTGGATGAGAACATCCTTATTTTATTTACACGAAGTCCCTTTCCAGTACCCAACATCACTGTTCAGTTTGTGAGGTTTCAGTAGTAAGCTGTATTATGAAACAGGGAACAAAACAATTGGTAGGTCCTACTTTGTCTGAGTCAGGAAGAGAAGGTTTGGAATATCATTGCCTTTCCCTTGGAAGACATTTCAGCTGCCTTCCCCCTTTGCCCTCCACTCTGTAAAACTCAATCCCCTGTGAGAAATTCAAAGCTATGAGCATGGCAAGGACGTTGTGGAGCCCAGCAGCACATTTGCATATCCTCATAACCATAAACATGTATTTTTTCCATTTGTGCTGTGATGTTCTCCATTCATATTCTAAGTGGCAAAAGCTTTTAGCTGTGATTGGGCCCAGTCCTCAGTGGACAAGAACTGAGTGTATCACATGGCATTTATTAATCTCAAAAAGTTGTCTTTCAAGACATGTCTAAAAACATATGGGAGTTATGTGAAGCAAAGCAATTGCAAGTTCATTTGTTATTTCAACAAGCTCATTTCTTATGATTTCAGTTGTATAATAGATGGGGAGCTGTTTGCAGGTTATTTGTTGTGATATATTTTCCATTTGGTTCCTTGGGTTAAGGAAGTGAAAGGCTGAACAGAGGAGTGGCTGGTGTTACACTATCTGTGGGGTTTTTGCCTTCCCTTCTCCTGAAATTCTTTTCAGGCTTTCATTTAGAGGCTGTGAGTCCTGCAGGAGTCTCTGGGGATGCAGCCATCACCTGATGTGGTGCTCCTTGCATTTGGGGTCCCCGGTTGGCAAATTCTGTATTTCTGTCTGGGAAATCATTTGTTGGGTTTGTGCATCACTGGGCCATGTCCAGCATGAGAGATTTTCAGTATCTTCCTCAGTAATCTTTTACTTGCAATTGCCCTATGAGGGCTCATTGTGATAGTTACTCCTATAATGGATTTATGAAGTATTATTGGTACACAAGAAAATATTTATTCTACCACAGTGGAATAAAAGCATTTCTCCAAAGCCTATCGTCTCTTATATCAGTTCTCCCTAGGGAGGGAAGATACATCACATATTTGCTGCCTGTCTTTTAGTTTTGGTTTTGTCTTGTGCTTTTTGTTTATGCGCTATCAACAACCTTTTCCGCGTTGAACAGAATGAGTAATTTTGTGAGTTATGGTTTGTATGGACTCCTTTCCTACCTACAACAAAATGTTCCTACCTGATGAGAGGGATCCTCTTCCTAATCCTGAGTGTCACAAGGAAAAAAATGGATGTTATTTTTTAAAAAAAATCAGAGATATGATTGGCTTGGTAGCTGTTTAAAGGATGACAACACTGTTGCAGACCTTTGAGATCTGTAAGTACCAGGCACCAGAAGCTTGGCACAGAAGAAAGCATTTGACCTTCATGATGTATGTACCTAGTGATGATTTGGCCATGGCAAAGCCATATTTTTATGTAATCTTTATCTATGCGACCAAAAAGAAGTGGTACAGAGATATTCAGTACATATATTTTAACCTCATAATCCTTTTCTCATTGCTGCCATTAACTTTAATTTAAAATAATGCAGGTCAATATGATGGATTGAGCAGCTTATTAATTATATACTTTGCACCAGGAAAGAACTTGGGAGGTCAGGCTTTTTAAATGGGTAGAGAATGAGAGGAACTCACCTGGGGCTGGTTCTGAAATGGGATTTTAGTGGGTTGTGTGTTGGTAGAAAGGGTTGCAGGTGGGAAGTGAGTTTTCTGCATTTGGCACTTCACTGCCTTCCACCAGAGCTGGTGGAGGTTGTGGCACATCCATGAACCCCATGAGACTCCATGTGTTAGGAATGGTGACACTTGCTCCTCCAGCTTCTGTAATAATTGCGGAATCATCACACAGCAGCCCTATGGAAGTGGAACTGTATGCATTTTTTTGCCTTTCCCAAAGACATTCTGTTTAGCTGGATTTTGTGTAGGAGGGATGTAATTATCACCTCATCTGTGAATCTGCTCAGGCCTATTTTTTACTTTTTCAGTTGTGTCTCTCAGAAAAATGAGAATAGGATAAAATGGTAAGTTAACAGTTTATATCCTGGTTTATAGGGGTTGAATTTTTGGTAAATGTTTCTGATTTAGTTTTTTTTTAGTGCAAGGAAGAGTGCCATGCATCATTCTTGTCTGACATGCTTTGCTGTAGGCAGTGAAGTTGAGCTGACAGTTCAGTGGATTTTGTTAAGAATACCTGGTCAGAAATACCTATTGCATGGTCTATGATGGCTCCTTTTCAAATATGAAAAAAGCAGCTTGATATATCATATTCTCACCAGCTCATCTGACATGCCATTGTGTTGACTTTGCTGGGAGATATCCCATGTTTCATCCCCTTGCAGCCTTCAGAGCCATGTTTGAGGCAGCTCAGATGTTTCACTGCCTTTTTATTTCGTTTTAAAGGGTGTCAAAAATGCCTCATTTTTCACATATTTCTTTTCCCTTTGAAAAGAGTGTCAGAAATACCACATTTCCCATAGATGCTCTAAACCTGAGGCCCAGGGTGGCCTCCCATATCTCTGTGCCTGATCTGTCAGCTGTGCTGGAGCTGGAATGATGTACTCTGGCAACGTGGGTGAAGAGCAGCCATCCATTAAAGGGGAGCATTTAACATCATGCTCTGAACCAGACCAAGAGCAAACTGAAGGCAAACAGCTGGAGGAAACTTTGGGAGCTAAATGCCCAAACAGCAGGTGTTGTGAAGCAGCAAACAAGCTCACAGCCCAGCTCCTCAAAAGTTGTCCAGGGAGTCCTGTTTCACTGCTTCATGGATAAACGTGTAAAATGTGGAGAACAGCAGCTGTGCAAAGAAAAATAACAACCTGATAATCAGGCTCCTGTTGGCATTAAATAGTTGTGAGAGTCCAGTGATCCAGGGAATCATAACTATAGTGTGGAATGAAATATCCCCCAGTGGCAACATTAAATTCCTCCCCTCCTTAGGAAGGTCATAGGGGAGAGCTCTCCTGATCTTCTGATGGTATCCAGTACCATTATTTTCTGTGCTAATCCTAATCCAAGCATAGCTATACACCCTTGTATTACTTAGGCATCTGTGCCTATGTGGCTAAATTAGTTCCTAAGAGTTTGGTTGCCATTTATATATAATATTTACTTACATAGCTGAGCATTTATGATAACAAACATGCAGTTAAAAGACTGACATTCTTAAAAGCCTTTATCAAGCAATATATCATCTGTTCTGTCTTGATAGACTGCAGGCTTCCTAGTGATGCTCACAACAAAATTATTCTGGAAGGACGCAGCTTAAAATTGCCTCATTGCTGATACTTTAATTTTTGTTTTCTCTTGGTTTTTCTATGCTAAAATATATAATTTGCAAGCAATCTAGATACTTGTGGAAAGTAATATCTGTATTCCTGAAAGTAATATCTATATCAATACCTTTGAGCTGGGATGGCCCTATTTCTTCTCACATTATCCTAAAATTTGGTGTCTAATGAAAAATTTGTATTACAACAATATAAAAGGAGTGGAAGATTAAAAATGCTTTTGGACTGAAGTCTCCAACTGGATCAGTCCCAGGACTGTGGCAAAAAGCATGAGCTGATTTAATGAGTGAGTAATCATATCAGGAGAAATACCAGCATAATATATCAGTAAAATCATATCAGGAGAAATATCTCAGCTTTGGGCTTTACAGAATTGCAGGGGCCCTGCTCTGCCTTGCTGGAGTTCTGTCATGTGAATATCTCAATTCCACTTCACTTGCCTCACTCTGTCAGGCTCTTGAGTTACAAAGCAATGAAACTGCCTAAGAGAGGCTTGGAATAACTTCTTTCAAATGATACAAAACTAATCTTTAAATCTACCAGGATTATTCCTTTTTTGTATTTTAGCTGCTAAATTCCTGTCACAGTGGAACTGAGGAAGAAAAAGCAGGATGGTTATCAAAATTCTGTGATATTAACTTCCATTACTGCACGACCTGCTGTGAGCAGAAATGCTTAGATGTAAAAGCAAACAGAAATCCCTGCCAAGAGGGAAGGTGTTCCAAATACACAGGGTGGGGTTAGCATCAAGAAAAAGTGACAGGTTGGAGAGGGGGAACTGTGTACAGGCTGTGCCATAATGAATGGTTATTCTTCTGCAAGCCACTTGGTGCAAAATGAAAAAAATTTATATCTAGAAATGATTGCAAAAAACAAACCCCAAAACAACCCAAACCCTGATTCTTTTCCTTTCCACTTGAAGTTCAATATTTTTGTCAAGTGAGAATATTCTGGAAAGCACAGCTTGATAGTCAAAGGTACCAAGCACCTAATGTCTTTAAAATATTTAAATGAAGTACAAGTATTCAGAACTACTGAAAACAGTGTCCTTGATCTTTCAGTAGGCAACATGATATATTTCTCTGTTTGTTTCAGGAGAAAGTGTTCAGGAGAGCTCATGAGACATAAATACACATATAGGTCTCATATAGGACTTATGGGAAATGCTCCAATGCTGGAACCAAAGGGGAAAGATTTCCTTCCACTGGACCAACACAATTGTGGGTCTTTGGACTTTTGTGTCAGAGCTGGAGGCTTCCCCCTCCTTAACTAAAGGCTTAAAATTGGAGAAGAGCCAACCTGAGAATATTGTAAGAGCAGGGAAAAAAATTAATGGTAAAAGAAAAGGGAAAACCTCAGCCCTGTAAGTAAATGCCACTTGCTCTGCAGAGAAGACACTATTACCTTTGAGAAGTTGGAGGAGTGAAATTTTTAACCATTTAACCATTCAGGAGGGCTTGGAAATTGTATTCAAAAATGTACTTATTAACACTGAAAGGAAATGATAAAAAATGGTGCAAAAAAAGGTGATATAGAATGCTGCTTAAAAATGTATTGTGTTACACTTCCATAAATGTTACACTGGAAAATCTTTGAGAGACGTAGCCTGCCCTTTAAACCTTTAGGCATTTATGGCCTTAATTATGCTTTTCACCAAGATTTTGCATATTTAATATTTCCTTTTAGAGCTTTCAAGAGTCTCAGTTATTAATTCCACTGAGGATTTATAGGTCTTCTGAATATCCTTTAAGTATAAAGATTGTAGACTCATCAAATACTGTTTTCTTCCTTTAAATTTTTATGATTTCTGTATCAAACAGGCAACTGCAGTTTTAGAGTTGAAAGTACAATATTTATTGCTGGAGGTTTCTCTCCACCTTTCCAAAGAGAAGCAATTCCCCCATTTCTGCAGTGAAATCTGTCTTCAGATGTGGTTACAGAATGCAGACAAACGATCTCTAATTCACAAGAACAGGCAGGTACTTTTCATACTGCATGGCCAAAACAATAACATCTCACCTAAAATGCTGTTTATAGAGTGAACCACCTGCCATGGAGAACAGTGTTAACCAGGAGCCTATGAATAAATCATGGAGCCTAATTTTCCGTTATTACAGCCATTGTTTAAAAATGCATGTCTAGCCAGGACTTTGTAATGATTTTGTATTACTTAAAAAAACTTGCACAATTTTTTTCCCCCTCAATTATTTCATTACTTCTTCATTATCTTCACTCTCCTCCAGTGTTTGTAGAGCTTTTCAAAACCAATCGGACAAAAAAAAAAAAAGGAAAAAGAAATAGGAGAAAAGGACTTTTTTTTTTAATTGCCCCTGAGACTATCAATGCTTTAGATATTTTTATGCTTCTTTCTTCAAATGCTTTCACCATGTTATGCCTTGGCATCTGTAGCAAAACCCATTAGCTGTGACAGGTTAAGATGCCTCCACAGGGCTCCCCACAAAGGAGCTGAGTGAGTGCCAGTGATGATTCCCTGCCACGTGCCACAGCAGCTCTCTGAGCAAGGCAAATCCAAAACTCTGCTCTTTACCCCCCAGTCCTGTGGGGGAAGCTGCTCTGGCAATCTCTGTTGCTTGGTGGGGGATTTTTCACTGCTGGCTGCACCATGGTTTTGGTTCATTGACCCACAGGCAACAAGGACATTCCTCACTCGGTAGCTCTTTTGCAGCACTTATGGAATTTTTAGCTTTAGAGAGTGCTGTAGGTGGAAGACACGATGTGCTAATTAAATTGAATTTCACTGATTGGAAATTCCACCATCAATGTGAGCCAACCTGTACCTTCTACGCATCGTTGTACTACTGAGCAAGTGCTAAACCAACCCTCTCCAGCATCTCTAAGTGGGGCCCAAACTTATTTGACCTCTTGCCAGCTGTTTCCACATCATGTGTAGTGGGATTCATATTCCAGATCCTGCTTGAGGATTATTCCTGAGCTGTCCCCACTGAGATCACTGAGAACAAACCTCACAGATCCTCATGGAGTTATTGTAAATAGGTGTGGATTATTCATTGCTGTATTAACTCTGCAGAATCCCCTCCCATTTAGAGATGGATCACATGTTCTTGTGTTAGAGGCTGTGTTTGACACATTTTTTCATGCACATAATGAAGAGCAGTGAGGAATTAATGGCATGATCCAGGATGGAAGGAAACAGCAACTTTGTAATTCCCACACTGACAGCTTTGTTCAGATGAAGCTCTGATTGAAAAAGCCAAGAGCAGACTCTATGCAACATTGCTGAGGTTAGGAAAATTAATATATTGAAAGCACAGGAAATAGATGTTGGTATTTCTGATACAAATTGACCAGATCACCTTCTCCTGCCATACTAGCTTAATAATCATGACTTTAATAATCATGATTTTTTTTTTTTCTGGTAGCAGAGTTTTGCAGTGTTCTGTTATTTTGGTTCCACATGAAAGACTGAGCTAGTCTTTCAATATAAGGCCAATATTTCCTTATGAATTGTGGGTGCATGATCTCTTCTTTCCAGAAGAACCAGCTGCAAGCAAAGGCAATAGCATAGCTGGCAAGACAATACCCAAACTTTTGGTAAGGTGTCTTCCCTTTAAATATCAAATAACTTGAAAAAGAGCCAAGAATATTGTTATCTTCACTTTAAAAATGGATCAGATGGGGCAGAGGAAAACTAAGAGGAAATAGAGAAAGAGCTGGAAATGGACCAGGTTCATTCATCTCCTGAATCTCTTCTCAGTTCCCTTTCCCGTCATTGCTCTCAAGCTTCTTGCTTTTGAGTGCCTCCTACCAAAGGAGTTTGGAAAATTTCATTGCAGTGCACATTCATGTTGAGAATAATTGATGGCAGGGACTTGGTTCCCACTCCTGTGGCTCCTTCTTGCAGCGCTGAAATCTGCTTGCAGAGGCCTCTGCACCCTCCTGCTGCTGCTCCTCTGCACAGAGCCAGGAGCTCCTGCTGGAAATTCAGCTCAGCCACGTCCCACTCTGGTGTCAGTGCCCAAGGAGGTGCCAGTGGCTGCTGCAATGATGTGATCTCAAGTCTAGAAAGCACGAAATGTGCCACTTTTTCCTGGTGTGCTCTGCTCCCTGAGTAACAAGAGAAGCTAATGAACATGAGACAGCAAATGCATTGCAGGATCTGCCATTTCAGAGGTGTTGGTTCCTCTTTAGCAGTCTCTGCGCTTCCACCCACCACAATAAATTCAGATAAGGTATTGAAACATCCAGTTGGAAAATGTGTTTAGGGTTGCATAACTTACATTCTGACACATCATCTAAGATTATGGTACAGGGCACCCCACAAAGTGCTGCAGAAATATAAAAAGAACTGGATTTAGGTTGTGATCTCACTTGTCCAATCCAAAATTTTGACAAATGTGTAATAGATGGGATTTTTCTCTTTTGGGAAGGTAATTTTTAATTATCCATCCTACTAATGTACTTAACTGCCTTCACAACTCTAATTCTAACGTCTTCACATTGCTAAAATCCAGTTAATTTTAATTCCATTTTCCAAGCCCAACAGTGCTCTGTTACCTGCCATAAAGGGATTATTTAGCAGCTTTAAAATTATATTGCAGGTATTAAGTCCCTCGATGTAGGCCCTGCAGTTTTAACATGGACAAGTCAAGCTCAAATTAATTAAGATTTTAATAATAACTAATTTAAAAACAAATTTTAAATGTTGTTTTCTTTTTAAAAACAACTTTTTTCCTTTATATTTTTTAGTTGCGTCTTTTACCCAAGCCAAATAAATATCTGCAAAGAAAGGGTGAGCTGTGCTAAAAGGATAAGGAATGAAAAACTGTTTCCACAGACACTTGTAGAGCTGAGAGTCTGGGAAGTCTGATACCTTAACTCTCCAAATGAGTATCACAAAGAATCGTTGTACAGAAATGAAATCTGTTGTCTCTTTCTGAAACTTCACCCAGCCCAAGAGGCGTTTTGCAGGTCTTGTACAACCTTGTCATTATTTCAGGACTTTCATTCTTAGAAGTTACTGTGCAAAATTGTGGCTCAGTCAGTGTGGGCCCTCAGTGATCTTACTTTCATGCTAAAATAAAATTATTGCTCCTCTTTACTTCAGTGGGTATAGGACAGGCAGCCCCTCTGAGAGACTGATGAGGGTTTCTGCTTCCCCATCCCATGATCAGCAGTGTGACCAAAGCTCTGTTCCCATTTGTGTCCATGGAGGACAGAGAGATGAACACTGCACCTGAAAGATCTTTTATTGCAGCTGGAGGGAAAAGAAGTAAACAAAAAAGTAAGAGAACTTTGAAGTTCTGGTTGAATTTCTAGGCTAGCAAAGATAAATCAGCTTCTATTCAAAGTGTTTAAATTGAAGAAATGTGACAGTGGAATCAGTGGGAAGAGGAATGAGCAGTTCAGGAAGGACATTTCTTCAGCCTGACATCTGAGGGAAAAGCTGCACTCCAGAGGTGTTTTTGGGGCAAATTGTTTGCCTGCAGTCTGGGAAATCCTGTTGCTTCTGAGGGGTGCTTTACTCTTGGGTGTTCTTTGGTGCCTTAGCCCAAGCAAACCATGATCCTTCCCTGCTTTTTTTCCTGGGAGTCCTGAGTCCAGGCTTGGGCTGAGGTTTGGTTTTCTTGGTACATCCCAAGCACAGCTGAGGCAGGAGCGTTCCTGGAGAGGGTGTGGGTGAGCTGTGAGGACCTTTCTGGGACCAGCTCCAGGCTCCAGAGATAATTCCATGGGTTCCTCAGGAGGGTTTGGCAGTGTGGGGCCCAGGTGAGTCTGGGGTACAGGTTGGGACCTTGTTGGGGAAGGATGTGGGGCAGGAAGGGCTTTGTGAGGATCCACAGGCTCTGCCTGGGGGGCAGGAAGGGCAGCTCACTTGCCCTGTTGAGACTGAGCTTGCCCATCACTATGGATATATCCCATGGCTTTCGATGATCCCACTCTGACCTGGCCTAGGAAAACATGGGCTCTAGCAAGTCAGACTAATTACCCGTATCTATGTTTACAGATAGAAAAGAGATATCACTAACACAGCATGCATCCTGTGAATTACCAGGGGATCAATTAATTATTTTTAATAAGACGTGAGTTTACTCTGGATTAGAAATTCTTTTTTTTTTTTTTATCCTGGTATTTTTAGTTTAAAGTTAATGCCTAAAATCTGTTAAATAATTAAAAAAATAAGGATATGCTTAAGTGTATTCTGCTGACAGTGCACTGAGTCAGGAGATATTTCACAGCCAGTAGTATGGCTTGAATGCAGATGATTCATTCATACTTCAGGCACTCTTGGTCCATGAGTCCTTAAAAATATCGAGTCCATTTTGGCTCAGCAGAGCCATCTAAAAGTTTACAAGGTGCGAAGTGGTTCTCAAATTGTTTGAATGGAGAATTGCACTTCAAGATAGAAGTGGCTGCTTTAAGCCTGGCTGCCCATCAGGAGGAACACTGCAGATGGATAAGGCAGAGGGATAAGGCAGTGCAGCCACCTCTAGAGCACACAGGGTGAGGGGAGCTCTGCTCACATATCCCATATTTCAACAGAGGCGTGGTGGAATCCACAGTCTCATGGCCAAATTCTCCTGTTTTAAGCAGGACTTGGCTGCAGCACTTGGTCACTTTGGGCTGGCTGCTAGTGGATCCAGTCTGATTCTCTTTGCTGTATCTCATACTTTATTTGTGTACTGAAATGATAAGGGTTTTTTCCCTTTGGTTTGAGATCAGGGCTGTAGCAATGAGCCTGCCCTCCTCTGCTGCCAAGGGGAATCCTTGTTTGATTCCAGCCTTTTCTGCTTGGGTAGCATCAGCTGGGCTTTCAGCTCAGGCTGTCCTGCTCCCTGCCCTTTCCTCTAATGCAGAAAGCTGTTCTCTTCCCATCTAGTCTGGGCTTCCAGAGAAAAATCAGCGTGGAAACCAAACTGGCCATTTTCATACAGCGTTATCAATATTTAATACTTTGTTAAAGCTGGGAGTTAGCTGGGTCAGGCTCTCCTGAAGGTGCTGGAAGTGATTTTGCCTAAAGAGAGGTAAAGAATTAGAAGTCTCAAACTGTCTTGTTTCAGCACAGAATCATCACAGAACTGTTTGGATTGGAAGGGACCTTAAAGACCATTTAGTGCCAATGCCCCTGCCATGGGCAGGAACAGGAACACCACACACTAAATCATCCTGGAGCCTCTTTTATATTCTTTCCTTTTTGCTCAGTGTCATTCTTTCCTTTTTCTCTTTAGTGTCCCTCTCTGAGAGAGCATCTCATTGCTTCAACGAAGGGAATTTTCAATGTTTAACAAAACATTTTCCTGAGAAGCACAATAGATAAAGCTGGGATGGTTTTATTCCAAGATTTAATGGATTCTGATGTGCTAGACTTATCAGTACAGAATCACTCCAGGACATGACACTACATTTGCATACAGGGAGTAAGTAAGTAGCATTTAGATAAAAAAAGAATAGGATTTTGAGAACAATGTGGTAAAAATGTGTAAGAAAGTGGAATATATTGTGATCCATTTCCAGGTTTTCTATTTAAACATGAAGAATCTGACTGGCCTGCTGGCCATAAAAGACTGAGTTAAAGAGTCATTTGGCTACACTTAATCCATGCCCTGGAAACAATCAAGAATTGTTCCCCACAGTATATTTTCTAGTATTTTTGTCTTGTGATTGAGGGTAAGCTGCAGTCATGAGATAACTGGGTGCAAGTTCAATTCACATGCTAACTCTTATTCCCAGAAGAGCACTGTGGAGACATTATATTAAAACTTTTTGCTCTGTCTATACCTCCGAGCATTATTAGCAGGCTCTGGAGATGTGAATGTACAGCTGCCTTCTGCTGGAGTCTGTGTCTGAGGCTCATACAGCCAAGTCCAAAGAAAGATTAATCCAAAAAATTTCTTCCTCTGCTTCCCTTTGTTCTCTAAAAATTCCTTATATTCTTTATGTTAAACAAAACTTCATCCAAAATTCTCAAAGTACCTTGCAAGTCCCACTGCCACAGGCAAGTTCTCATCATTTCAGTGCACTAATCATTCCTGAAGTTGCTAAATGTAGTTTAGGTATTTCTATTTTTAACTATTCTTTACAGCAATTAATTACAAATGTGCTAGATAGGCTTTTTAATTAATGAACTTTCAGTGTTTTCTAAAGTTAAAAATAAATGCTTCAATCAAAACTAAAAATTCCTCTGAAAGAAAAGCAAACAGAAGCATCTATTTTGGTTCCAGCATAGCTGTCTCAGACAGCACGTGATGGCAATCTTGTTTACATGATTTTAGAAGATAGCTTTTACCACAGGCTGGAGCATGACTGTTTTTTACATAGTTTTGTCTGTGTTTAGCATGGTTTCCCTCTTTATTGGCTGCATGATATGTTATCTGTCTTCATTATTCCTGAAAGGCGTGCCTCGCCCGTTGGGACAAAATGCAAGTTCAACTCAGCCCATGCAGTCAGGTGACAAAAATCCCTTCTGCAGTTTCTTCCTTCCACATCTGACCTTTTACTCCTGAGCAGGGAAGTTTATTGACTCCCTTTCCTAGCAGTAGTAAGTAGCAGGGCCTTCTTTCCACCAATCAATCCATATAATTTTGTGAAGAAACAGAGCGTGCTGGTGGTGTGATTGATTTACACGTTATTTGTCTTTTTCTGCCCGGTTTAAATTGGTCAGCCTGATCCTATTCACACGATAAAAATCATCATGTCTCAAATTACTTACTCAATAAACTGTGGGTTTGTCTATTATTAGTGATCATTAGTGTTATAATACAGCATGGAAATTTAGAGCAAATTAACTACATATGCAAGCTGCTGGGCTCATCTGCAGTTAATCATAAGCATACTGTTCAAGTGGGCAGAGGATTTTGCAAGAATATTTCCAGGAAGAATTTGTGGGAGGAGAGCTAAATATCCTTGGGTTGTTATATTTTTTTTTTTTCCACACCGTAATCTTGGCCTCCTGAATGAATGTTTATCTGAAACACAGTCAATGACTGAAAGCACAAAAGAGAATTATAGCTCAAATTAAAAGACCTTCTCATGCTGCCAATTTCAAGGCCCCAGATTTTTATGCCCATAAATAATGAATGGAAGCTCCATGTTTGGTGCAGCCTCCCCTGGCTGGTTCAGTCATTCCCCTTTAATAAAAGCCATGGTGGCCATGCACCAGGGTGGTGTGGTGGGATGTACAGCCTTGCATGTTATCTGATGGTGACACACACACTCAGCACTGTGAGTTATCGCTTCCAGTCACTATTATTTCCTATGAAAATAATAGCTTCCAGTCACCGTGGGCTGCTCTGAGATTGCCTTCATACTGATGTAGATTAAAAGTGAAGGGATTTCCTGATAATTACTGGTTTGTCTGGCACAAGGCGGCACAGATGGAGGGAAGTTTAATGTAAGGAAAAAATCATTAGAAAACAGTCCTGGCTTTCTGCAGTTTGCAGTGCCCATTCCTCATCCTTAAGTACCACTGCAAGCTTCAGATGGGATCTGGTGGCTGGGGCTGGTTATCCTGGAGGCCTGAAAAAACATAATGCAGCAAAGATGCAACAGAAATATCCATGAACTCAAGGAGTTCACACACCTTAGAGTGCTTCTCTCAGGTCCAGCTCCCTGAGCATGGCCTGGCATCATCCAAATGATGCTTCCTAGGACCCTTCATTAGCCAAAAGCCACAGAGGACTCCTGCAGGGAGGTGTTGGCAGGGCTGTCCCTGCTCCAGGGAACTCTTTCTAAAGATAAATGCCCATGTTGGTTTTGCTTTGCATTTTGTTGGAGAGATGAGTGAGTGAATCTTATGGGGGAAAAACACACCCTGGGCTTGCCAGGACTGCATGGCAGGTCTGCACACTCTTGCCTTTTTTAGCAAAATCTGCCAGGAATCTACCACAGTGCTACAGCTGGAAAGGGCCTCTCCAAAACCAGGATGAATATCTCACATGCAGTGCTGTCAGGAGCTATTCTGTGAGCTTCTGCTGAAACCTGCAGGAGGCAAAATCCACGTGTGTGAGCACTTGATCGGAGATGCAAGCATTTCCAAAGTGTTTTTATTTCCCACATTTTTAATGCATCAGGGTTAGGGGCTTGTCTGTGCAATGAAAGTGTCGTGCTGCAAGTTAGCCTGCAGGTGCAATGCTTCTCTGAGTGGCACCTGCCAGCCGCCTTTGTTGGTGGAGGTTAGAGTGAGACCCAAACTCCTATTTTGAAGGCTCCAGGAGGAGTTTTAACTTTTCTGTCACTCTGCTCCAAAAGAGAGCAATAAGCACTTGTGAAAATATCATGTTCCAATAAGTGTTTTTGTCTAAAAATATTTTCAAACCTCTTTGTAAGACTTAGTGCAAGACAGCTTCTCCCATCCATCCATCCATCCATCCATCCATCCATCCATCCATCCATCCATCCATCCATCCATCCATCCCATCCCATCCCATCCCATCCCATCCCATCCCATCCCATCCATCCATCCATCCATCCATCCATCCATCCATCCATCCATCCATCCCATTCCATTCCATCCCATCCCATCCCATTCCATCCCATTCCATCCATCCATCCATCCATCCCATTCCATCCATCCATCCATCCATCCATCCATCCATCCATCCATCCATCCCATTCCATCCATCCATCCATCCATCCATCCCAATCCATCCATCCCATTCCATCCATCCATCCCATTCCATCCATCCCATTCCATCCCATTCCATCCATCCAATATGTACTTTCAGCATCCTTCTTGCTGGAAGTCCCAGCAGCTTGATTTCCCTTTCTCCATCCCATAGGTGGCCTCCTAAAGAAATCCTGTCTTTTCTGGGGGGGAGAATTCTGTCTTCTCCATGCTCTCATTGCTGGCAGCATCTTACCTGTGCCTGCTTCCTTCTGCTGCCAGGGAGCCACGTCTGAAATATTTCCCTGTTGTTGGAGTAGGGAGTGCTCTGATGGCAGAACACCAAGTCAGGGAGCTTTATCTCTGAGCTTCCCCCACCCCAGCACAGTTCTCACCCACAGACAATATTTCTTTTCCCACAACCATCCCTCTCCACCACGTTATCCAGCTGGGGCAGGGTGTGCAGCAGGAGGCAGGGGTGGCTCTTTGCCCCTTTCTCTGACCCTCACTGTGCTGCTGGCTCTGCAGTGCAGATGGGAGTGCTGGTCTGAGGCCCCAGTGCCAGCCCCCACGCACATGCTGGCACACCTGGATAACAGCTCTACCTGTTTACAAATTACCCCAATTTTCTGCTTGATTCAGCAGTAACTGCTTACCCTCCCCCGTGATGTAATTAGGCCTTCAGAGTTCATGCGTGCCTATTATGATCTCTCTTGTGTTTTGTCTTTTTTTTCTGTAGCAGTAATCATATATATATATATGTATTAAAATTTCTTATCAATTGTTCAGCTAAATTATGCACAGTGGGCCACACTAGCCCTCCATTAACATAAAGTATGCTAAACAACGTGTTTTCTTTCTGATAATTATGCTCTAAAGTACCAACTGCTTATTCTAGTGAATTTACCTTCCAGTTTTTCTTATTTCTTTAAACTTTTAGCTGCCTTCATGGCAGGGCAAGTGCTCCTTCTGCTGTCAGTGAACCAGCCTAATTATCTTTCCTATTATCATCAGAACTTCCAGATGCCTAATAGCCGGGCACTCCATGTTGAAATGAACTATTAGAGCCCATCCAAGATGATTGCTGCCTGATCACGTAAAGATCTTCCCATCAGTTGGAACAAAATATTGCTTCCTAACCCCATCAAGGAGTTAATTGCATGATGCATGTTAGGGAGCTGTGGAGAGCAGGGTTTTGGAGAAGCCTGCCTGTTTTTGCTGGCGTCTGTGCCAGCCTGGCTGCAGCTCTGAGCTTTGCTGTGCCACGCTTGGAGCCAGCAGCCAGAAATGGAAAGCACATTTTTGTGTTTTCCACAACACCCAAGGTGTGGGAGCAGAGCTCTCCCAGCCCAGAGCCCCCTCCTTTATCAGCTCCTGAAAAGCAGCGACCCTGCTCTGCAGACCTTAACAGGATCAGCTGTTTGAAAGCAGGAAACAACAGGGTTTAAGTGCAGGGAATGTTTCTAACCCTCATTTTTACAGAGAGTTTATTTCTGAAAAATTTGGCTTTTGTCTTCGTGTATCACTGGACACCTCAGACGTGAATATCCTAATTTAGGATTTTCTAAAGGTGATTTGCTTAACTTCCTACAGGCCTCGTTGTAATGAAAAAGCGCTCTTTGATACAGCACCGTCAGCTTTTGAAGTGTTACATAGCTTATGTGGCTAAAAATAGGTAAAGCAATTCTTTGGAAAACTGTTAAAAGCAATGGGTTTCATTGTGTCTTAGATAAGGGTGAGTAACAACCTTAAGAAACCAGAACAATCTGTTTCTTTGCCCACACGATCTAAACAGACATTATCTTTAAGACAGGAGTTGTTGTTGGGGTTTTTTTCAGTGGTGAATGAGCCAATGGAAATATTTTTATTATTATTCTTTTTTTTTTTTTTTTCCTACCCGGAACAGGAATATCTGACCATAGAGAGTGTTAGTGATATTTAAGGATACTCGTTATCTCCTAGAAACTGCCCTACAGCATCATCTCAGCAAAAATGCAGTCTAGGAAAATCCTTTTTTGTTTTTTTTTTTTTTTTTGTTTCTCATTGTACTTTGAAATCTCTTTTTATTCAGAAAAGAACAATTTTCAAAGAGGGGTAGAGTTGTTTATAGTACACAGCCTTGGACTTTTAATGAACATCCCTGTGATTTGAGATGAGGAGAAAATAGTGTGCAGCACCCTGGAAATTACATGCACTTTCAGAATAAAGAAATCTAGATCAGAAAGAAGCATCAATAAAAGCAACCAAAACAATCTTTGGATTTTCATAAAGAATTATTTCTGACTGTTTCAACAGTACCAGTGTAAGATTTATAATGAGGCTCTGTTGGACTTTTCATGCAGTTGACTGAAACATTTTTAGCTTTTTATAAATTTAGGTCAAGATTTAATTTTCACCAGTTAGAACAAAAGCAGAGCTGTTCCAGCACAATGGCAGTTGCAGAGCCAGGAGGCTGAGTCGTACTAGGAACATGAGAAAATAATGTGGGTGTCAATTTTGAATATGTAAAGTTGTGTCAGCGTGTGAATGAAGATCCAATTCATTTTTGTGAAACTTTAGACTAATTAGTTTTATAATTTGCACAGTAAGGTAATGTAAATGTATTGCTGCTGCTTGACTTTTTTCTTAATCCTTTGAGTGAATATTTAATCTTTTTTTATATATTAGAATTAAAGCAACTTGGAAGATATGAATAATTAATCTAATTATATGCCGATCACTTTAATTTCTTTAATGTTTTAGATAAAAAAAAAAAACAACTTTACAAATTGGTTTAGGTTGGAAAACCCTTTTAGAGGATTTTGTATTTCATCAGTAAGTGCAATTTAGAGGATACCAGCTCTGGAAGTGCGACATTGAGTTTACAGTTATGCAAATGGCACAGCTAATCCTGTGACCAGGTTCTCAAGGTATGCTTTCTGAATTCACAGCCTGAATCTCAGAAGTGGAATTTGCCAGTTAAGGAAAGCAACCAAAGAGCTTTAAAACACCAGAGCCCAGCAAAGGGAGATGTTGTGGAGAATCAGTAATGTGCTTATCTGTGATGTGGACTGAAGGACAACAAAAACTGGGGATGGATGGACTGGAGGGATTGGAGGGATGACTCTTGTGTTGTTTACGTGTGACAGGGGCTGTGCTTTGTGGGGTGGGGGACAGGAACCCCACAAATGTCTCTGCAATGGTTCCTCAGTGTGACTCTAATTAGATACAGTATGAACATGCAGTTATGGATAAATTGGAGCTATCTAGTTTGCATACATCTGAGCATGACGTGCATATGGAGTGCTGAGTGCTTCACTTGTGGAAAATGCAAACCCTGTGCAGATCATCACAAGTGTAGGAGTTTGTATCGGCTCTATTACGGTCAGCTATTTTTGGTGACATCCACAATCACTTCAAATTGATTTGAAAAATTTCCTTTGTGTTTTTTTTTTTTTCCTTTAACACATGCATCGTCCTCTGTTTGAACAATTTGCAGCTTATAGCTACTAACTCGTTGGCTCTTTCCCTGCAGCCTGCTATTCCCTATTTTATGGCTCTATCTTCTGGGGTTTTTTGTTGGTTTGCTGAGGGAAATGAAAGTACTGATCATTACTGTAGAATTAAAAATAGCTTCTAACAGCTTAGCCCAGGATCCAAAAATAGGCTCTCTTCCGGCTTATCCTGTCAAATATAGTGGGAACCCTAGTAAGGCAACATCTGTGAAAACCTCACTCTGGGTTTGTACCTGCTTTTTTCAGAATCTTTCCCTTGTGTCTGCATAATTCAGTCATTTCAGTCAGATTGTTGATTTTTCTTGTTCCAGATAGTTTGCCATTGAGCTTCCAGGAAAGGTCATCGGTCTTAGAGACTTATTTTCCCTTATGATGCTTCACTGTTTTATGATGTATTTATATGTCATTGCTGAGGAAAAAGGACAGAGTAGCTATAGAAAATCTGTAGACAAATGCATACTAATATAAATGTTGATCTTCCTGTGCATGAGATTTCCATATGTCTTACCTAGTTTGGTGTCCTAGGGCCCAAGAATTTGTCATTCACAAGGACAAATGCAGACTTTAGATCCTGTGCTATTAATATTAAGCCACCATGCTTGACTAGTGGAGAAGTGCAAAATGTATTGTGGTGGCCAACCCAGCTGGACAGGCTGTGAAAGAAAATAAATACTTCTTCAACAGGAATGCCTTTCTCTCACCCCACTTCCCTGGTAATGGCTGTGACATCAGGCATAAAGGGAAGTGGAGGGCACCAGTCTAAGTTTGGAGGCCTGGGAATGCACATCTTGAAGCTGTACAAATATTTTGGTGGGAATTGTCCGTACCAATGCTGGTAGGGAGAAGAGAAGTGAGTGTCTGAGGTCTACCAGAGCACAAGCCCATGATGACATGGAAGTTTTCTGCACAAACATTGACTCTGAAACATCTTATAGAAACTCTGGTTATTTCTATGGCTTTGTCTATGAGGGGACTGAACTTCATAAATATTTACCCAAAATGTTAGAAGCACTGCTGGAAGTTCCAGTACTTCCTCTCTCCCACAGGTCTTTATTTTTTCTATGGTTTGACAATTTTTCTTTTGTAGTTTATCTCTGTTACTACAACATATAAATAACATAAGCTTTGCAGAGGGCTCTGAGACACAATTGCTGTTTATTTTTAATGGTGAGAGACACAGATGTAGACAAAAAAGATTTTTGTGCTTATTTCCTTTATTTTTCTCATCACTCACACATTTTTTTTTAAATGTTAGGGCTAAGGTCAGCTGTGCCAGGGTCCTTCTTTAAGTCACTATTTGCCATCTGAACCTGGGAGTCCCCTCAGTCCTACTGGCCATTGAAACCAGCTGATGCCTTGACTGGGAATGTTCTGTAACCCTTCTTGTCAAGGTGCTTTGTGCTCTTCTCACAGTTCAGAAGGTTCCTCTTTCATCTCCCACACCTTCGCTTGTCTCTGGGAGCTTTCCTGCATCTCTCTTCAAGCACCTGGAGCCATTGTTTGGTGCCTGGGAATTTCCCACTGTCCAAATTAAGTTCCCTGCAGAGAAGAATGGTTCTTGGCTTCATCAGAGCAGCCATTCAGTCAAAGTGTGTTAGTTCAGGTTAACACTGGTTTTGTCTCTGGCCTGTAGGTTGATGCTAAAGGCCTTATCAGCAGCAGCAGATATGCAGAACAGAGGCAGATCATTTTGTAAAGCAACAGCTCCCACATATCAAGAAATTCTCTGCGTTATCTTTTTAGATGAATGTATCAGAATGCCCTTGAAAGCTTAAGAGAACATTAACTTATATGGCTGATGTGACTTCTGATTCAATCCCATGGATCTCTAAAGGAGTGTCTGTAGAGCCGTGTTAAAGTCCACTCCTTTTAAATTCCATAGGATTTTTCTATGAGGAAAGTGTGTGTAGCAGGTGTCCCCATAGCAGGTTAATGTCTGTGTATTGTCACCCTGACTAAGCCCAGCATGGGAGCTGAAGTGGAGTAGAAATCAATGAAATAGCATTAGGATGCAATTGTCGCAAATTATCAGAGAAGAAAGAAGACAACTGTAATTCACAGAAGTAACACTTTACCAACTGCTCTCACTAAGCATTAGTTTAGTGTGTTTTCAATTTCAAGGCACTTTCTCTGGAAAATGCTTGGTCCATAATGACCATTATTATCACCATCCTAAAATCTGTGGAATTTAACCTAAACAAATTCCTCAAAGCTTGCACTTAGTACTGATGTGCTCCATCCCATTTATCTCCAGCCTCAGTGGCAGCTGTGGTGTGGGAATCATGCTTTTATTATGATCACTGTACCATTCCCAAGGAAAGCTGCTGTGAGCTGCTGTACAAACACCCTGGTTTAGGCAGTCACTGGCTCTGGGTGTCCTATTTTGCTCACGGTGCCCAGCAGGACAAGGTCACTGCAGAATTTCTGTGGTGGCCAGTTCCCTTCTGTTTTATTGGCAGTCATCCCACCCAAGACCTTGTTACATCCCTGTGACACCCAAAATTGTGTGGGCACAATACCTCTTACCATCCAGCACTCCTGTTCACTACCAGCATCTCAGATTTTACCCTTTCTTTGTCCTGTTCACTGGCAGATAAATAATTGGTAGGATGCAATATTACTGCTAAAAATCAGACAAATGCCACCTAACTGGAAAATGCATTTTCCCTCATGCATACTGGATATATATCTACATTTTCTAGGTTACACTGATAATTGTCTCTTGGATGCAATGCAGTATTTGCATTTTGTCATTCATCAAATTTTTTTTTTTTCAAAGGGTAGGATCACTCAAGGGGCTGGTTATGTCTTTCATTTCCTGGTTATCCAGTCAGCTCCTGCTCACGCCAGCAGGAATTGAAAGCTATTATCAATATTGAGAACAGGATTTATGTGAGATGAGGATGGGATGTCAGTCAATCTCCTAATAGCAAAACATTAGTATCCCAGTAGCAACCTCACAACTATCAGTTTGTCCTGGGGCTCAATAGGGGATCAAAGGCTAAATCATCACCAAAGCAAAATTAATCTCCATGCCAGGTCAGGATGGAAACCAATAAGGAATGTGCCCACTTGCAAGGGGATGTCTGAAGTATGAAAGTTTTCTTTGAGCGTGCTTTTGTGACAGCTCTGCCCTAAACAGGACACCCAAGTCAGTAGGTTTGCCAAACTGCACTGAGAGGGCATTAATTTATTTATTAGAGAATTTTAAAGGTAATCAGCAGATTGGGTTATATCTGATTACAAGCTCTGCCTGCCCAGGAATGAGGTGAAGCCTACTGCTCCATCGGGAAGGCAGGGGTGAAGTCTGGTTCAGTGATCAAGTTACCACACTCTGAGCCTGGAGACTGTAAAGCTGGGGGTCAAGCAGTAAAGTTTTGGTTATTTTCAGTGTAGAAAAGGATAAGAATCACTGGCCAGGGAGAAAAGAAAGAGACTTGAGATTTGAAGGATTAGAGTAATAGGTAGGACTAAAGAAACAAAGGAGCAGCCCCAGACTGATGTGTGTGGGGTGATAAAGGAGCTTATGTGAAAATGGCATTGCCTCCAGCTCCCTTGCTAGGCTGCTGCATTTATGGCTGGTCACACCTATCATCCATCTCTCCTGGTGTGAACAGGATGGGTCAATCTTTGATATCTCTACCTTCCTGTCTGGACACTGAATCTCATTTATTTTTGTTTTCGGATTTCTCCCCTTCCATCTTTCTCTAAAAATCATTTGAAGTGTCTACTACCTCTCAAAGATCCTCCAGCTGAAACTTTTCTCTCTTAAGACTTGTGATATTTGAAGAAGGTAGAACCTTGCCAAAATGAATCACCTTCATTTTAGATAGTGCGTGTCTGTGCATTACAAAATGCCTGTGCAGCATCTCTGCACTGCTTTCCACACCACTATTTATTATTTTTGAGGATCTGGTCACAGACCATTTGATTTAGGTTCCCTTTTTGAATAAATAGCTTCTTTTATGAATTCCACTGTTTCCCATCACTTTCAGCCAGGTTTCTTGTGGTTGTCCTTTATCAATGCTTTGATGCATGCTTGTTCTTGCCACTTCCTCTCTCTACAATGCCTTCAGAGCTTTTGTTTGTAGTTTCTCTATTTGTAATTGCAGAAGATTCTATTCCTTAAAATCTGAAATTTGATCCACTTTGGAAAAAATACCACTTTTCTAGGAAGCAATTAAAAATAGTAAACCTTTAACATGGGTATATCCATGTCATCTTAGCACAAACAGGGCAATGCAGAGCATTACAAGTGGGTTAGGTATGAAAATTCAGGCAGCTCATAAAGTAGGAGTATAATGAAATGCTTGAACATGGAAAGTTCCTGAAATGATGACAGAGGTGAGGAAAAGAGTCAGAGAAGTTTGGCTGGTTGAGAAATGTAGGAAATGTATTGAGAGGGAAGGAGAGATGAGAAGTACGGCAGCATGCAAGGAAGTGAAAGACATCGACATACAGGTTTCTGGCTAAAACCAAAATGATACCTGTGAAAGCTCTTGAAAATGGAGTCCAAATTTGTATTAGACCCTGCAGAGGACATGAAATGAGGGCTGCTATGCACCAGTACATTATACAAGAGAGGAGACTCAGCGGGAGGCATGAGAAAGTCAAAGAAAGTCCAAGTAGATGTGTGAAGTTTGCAGAGAGAAACACTAAAGATTGATTTAGTAACAGATGTGCTCGGGAAGAAGATTAGGGAGAAGCAAATTTAGGAAGAAAATCCAAATATCAATATGCCTACAGCTCTAGGAGTTTATATTAGACTACTGAGAAGATTAATCAGATTTCAAAAAACCCAAGCGGTGTAATGCACGTCAGATTGTGCTCCACAGCATACAAACCATGTGCACAATTTGCTTTTTTTTTTCCATAAAAAGCATGGTTATATATGCAAGTAATTTCCATTTTTCTGCTGCCTTATTTTTAACCCATTTAACAACCTTTATGATCACAGTTCAGTCAAGTAGCAGCAAGCGTGCCAACAACAGCATTCCAGCTGGGTTAATGAATACACACATGATTTCATGAAGGAATATATCTTTTTTGACCCAATTTCAACCTTTCCTATTTCAAGCTGTTTAATTATAAGATATATTGGTTGGAAACAAACACCCATTTATGCAACATTAGAAGTTAAAACAAATTCCAGATGCAATTATTTCCGGCAGCGAGTGCCTGTGATTGGGATGTGTAGGTAACAAATTAGTGGCACAGTTGATAAATGCCTTTCACAGAACAGATGCAAATAACCAGACTTCTGTGTTCCTTGAGTCTGCATGATAATAGGTTCTTTAAGCACCCTGCTAAGAATTAGGAAATTAGTCAAATGGGATCATATTTAGGTTGAGCTAATACTGCACAGCTGAATTTACCCACCATTATCTGTGGGCATAATTGGAGACAACTGTTTTTTGGACCAGCTGTGCAGGTCACAAAAGGATAATAATGGGGGCCCAGCCTTGCCATGTCAGATTGATAAATGTTTATAGCATAGTGAACAATTTAGGATTTTTTTTAAGACTCCTAGAATTGAATATGCCAAATTAAACTGCTCATCAATTCTACATAGTATGAGTTGGTGGAATTCACAGGGAGAAGAGAGAAAAGGTGTGCTAAGAGGAAAAGCATCTGAGAGGTGTCAGATAAAACTTTCCCACACACATAATCTTTTTTACACCTTTCTGTTAGTTGTTTTTCCTGCTATTTTCTCACCTTTCCTTTCCCTAGGTGGGTAGGTTTACATCAGTTTACGCTGATATTGTGGAATTTAAAGTGCCATTCGTGCACTTCTGGATTTGTCACTGGCTCTTTTTAGCATTTAGGCTTAATTTGTTTGAATAGCTTTTCTTGGTATTCTGACAAATATTTCTTTTAAATGTTACATCCAAGTACAGGTCTTTACTACTCCTAACCTATAAATATGTTAACAGCTACGCTATGTTTAGAAAATACAATGTGATATTAATGTGAAATGTATCTTAGCTGAATCCATTAGTCTCAAGCAGGTAAATAGTAAAGCACATTCTGATTTTAATTGCAAGGAATGTGTTTCATACTAAATGTCTGTCCTATTTTTTACTCTCTTTAAATGTGCTGCTAGGATTTACTTCTGTATGTCCCGTGTATGTACTCCAAATTACACTTTCTTTAACTGAATTCATTATTTACAATGAAAAATAGAGAACCTTAATTAAGTTAACTAGGTGACACTAAGGTTTAAATTACTGAAAATAAAATGTAGTTTCTGCTGAGTACTCTCCTTGTACTCTCCTTGTAGCGTTGACTTGAATTTAACTGCTATCATAACAGAAAGGGTAGAGGTTAGAGATCTAAAAGTTTAATTTTATTTTAAAATGCCCATCTAAATGGTGCTCCTGCTAATTTCCCTGAACTTCACGGGATTACATCTGCAGTAATGGCCAAAAATAGTTCTGGAACCCACAGCAGCTTGCAAGGTGACTGCCAGCAGCTGGACTTCTGCTGGCTCTTGGTCCCCAGGTCCTGAAATCCCAGGGGGATTGAGCAGATGAGGGAAACCTTTACCTGCTGATGGCATGGTCAGGCTGGGAGGTGGAATTTCTGCTCGTGGGGGCAGCTGTGGGCTCTCCTAAAAACCCATCAGTGGCAGAGGGGAGGCTGCTGCTGGCTCTGGGGGTTCTCCCGTTGGTGTGGCACAGCTGGATGTGCTGTGCCCCTGGAGCAGCCAAGGCAGGGGCTCTGCCAGGGCAGATTGCACAGCCTGGGGACAAGGGGACAGCCCATCACCACGAGCTCCAGGGCCCTGGAGTGTGACACTGCTCCTCGGCTGAGCTGGAGTGGCTCTGGCTCCGTGGGGACTCTGCTCCATCTCCAGCTCATCGCGGGCGCACTCCAGGCACGAACTGCCTGAAGTGCGGGAATGGATGGACTGAAGAGGGTTTTATTATCCAAGTAATTGCTGTGTTTTCTAGATTAACATTTGTTAGTGGAGCAGGCTGAAATCATCACTGGTTGTCTTATCTGTGAGGGAAATTTTATCTTTCTCCAGTCTCCGATATTCACGAGCGCAGCAGATGCTGATAGCAGCTCTCCTCAGGTTTTCTGTCTCCAGAGCAAAATGATCTTCCTGCCTCTGCTCCAGTCAGCCCTGTAGAACTTCCTCTGGGATCTGACTTTTATGAAAGGCATCCAAAAAGATCCTCTAGAGTCAGAATTAGTATTTCTACCAAAATCCAAATCAGATTTCTAGTCTGTTTTTTTCTGAATTAGAGATGTTTCTTGATGCTGCGGCAAGGGGGAAGGGAAAACAACACTTGTAAAATGTTTTTACTGAAACTTAAAGGCAATTATTTCTGAATTCCCATTTTCTTAATTAAAAGTGTCACCGATTTGGATTTAATCAGCACTTAACAAGCCTTATTGTGAAGGGAAAGAGCTAAACAATGTCTGTAATAGACTGGGAGGGTTAGCTGAACTTTGTTTAAATATAAAGGGAGTAGTGCATCTGCTGAAGAACTAAGCCCTTTCAAAGTTTAGGACACTCACCAGCACCATAGAGCATAAATCACAGTGCAAACTGTGTGATTATACCCTGCAGGGAAATAGACTGTGTGTTTATGGGGCTCTTCACCAAGCACTTAGGAATAATCTGATATAAAGCAGCAGGGGAGGAGAGTAATGACAACTTCAAATTAGTTTAATGAATGTTTACATTAAAAAAGGCTTTTCTACAAACCTGAAAACACAAAGTGACAGTTTCCTCTCCAGACAAAAGAAACCCCCTCTACTTTTCCTTAAAGGACTGGCAATGGGGGAAGACATTGTAAATTTAACTCTTTCAATGTGGTGGATCGTTGTATCTTTATGTGCAGTGTTTTGCTGTCATTACAGTGACAGTTGCTGGGAATCCAATTATAAACTCCAGGATCTGGTTGGTAGCTCATTTATTTTAAATCCCACTGATCTCAGGAAAAAAAAATTAGTTGAGAATTTCATTCTCATAAAAAATATATCTCTTTAAAATTAACTTGGTCAGGCTGGTGTGGAACAAATTCTTAATAGGTTTTTGGCCATACTTATTCAATAGGCTGATGTGGGGTTTGAGAGCACTTCAAGCAATAGATAACAAATTTATATTACAGAAAAAGGATGAGGTGTTGAAAAAAAGTAGAAATAATTCAATACTTCTAGTTTTCTTCTTAAACTGGAGGTAAATGATTTGTCAAAATTAATACAATTACAAAATATGTTATTATGTATTCTGAATGTATCTGAGAAATTACTGTGCATTTCAGCACTGGTAGTGCAGCATTTCTCAGTGCAGCAATATGGATTCATGAGACATTTTTAAAGCTAATTTTGAGGAGCATTTCAAGTTGCATCAGGAGGAAATTTGGTTTTCCTCTTGCCAGAATAGATACAAAATTTTCCACTAAGAATTCTGCAAATGAGTAAGAATATTTAAAAAGGAAAAAAAAAAAAAAACCCAAACCAACAGCTTTTGTAGCTGAGATATGGGTTAGAAATAGAAGTTTGGACGTAGGTTAGAAGATAATTTCCAGTGTTTTGAAACTTCCTCAGCAATTATCTGTGTGTGAAATAGTTCTGGCTATGACTGTTACCATACAGATACTCACTGAAATATTTTTGGCTTTTGTCCAAGGATGTGAAGAATTAATAACAAATCAAGTACCCATTTTCATTAAGGAACATGTGTGTTTCTTAAGCAGCCATGGGAAGCCCCAATTCCAGACACTAATTTGTCAAGTGCTGTATTTGCTCAGGGTTTTCCTTAATCCAGTGTGCAACACACAACAATGCTTGTTCTGTGCAGCTTGCATATAGAATAAAATTAAGGGGTTTTGGTGTTGATGTCACTCCCACATAATAAATCATCTGTGATCTGAATGTTTTATAGTTCTTGCAAATGCCCTTGAGATAGGGATGGACTTTGCAGTCCCATGTGATGGAAGGAAGAGTCTGTGTTCTTCTGGAGGAATGAGCAGAACTCTACAGCACAGGTCCTGCAGCAGCTTTTGTGTTTATCATCTGCACAATGTGATGTGGGATATCTTGAAAGCAGACCAAATACTGAAGTGCAAGGGAGGGAATCAATAGGGCTTCTGCAATGAGTGGTATTGACATTTGTAAAGTTGTTAGAAAACGCTGCAAACCATTAGAAAGAAAGGTGTCAATAATGTTTGTCATTTCAAAGGAAGGATTAAAGGAAAGGATTGAGGCTGGGTGATGCTCACCGGGAAGCTGGGGAGTCCCTCAGGTTGCAGAGTGGGAGACAGACAATGGAATAACAATAGTTTCTGCATGGGTGGGAGGTGCCATGAAATAATTATTTCTTATGCTTCTCTTAATCCACATTTTTAGCTTTGTCCATACTATTGCATGCCATGACCTGTCCTAATCAGCCAGTCAGCCTCAGCATATGGATTTACCTGGGGGGCTCCAGAGTCTGGGGAGGTGCCCATGGCTGTGCTGTGGCACCCAGAGCAAAGGGATGCTGCTGGCAGGAGAGAAATGACAGCAGGGCATTATCTGAATGCTGAGCTCTGCTTTTCCCACCTTCTCCTGGCAAATTTGATTTTGGGATTCTCTCTGCAAAGGGAAAACCCTACTCAGCAATAATCAATCAATTTACTATACAAGGCCAAGGCTGAAACTTCACAAAATAAAGTTGATTTAAAACCCTTTTTTTAGCCCAACATCTCTGTTCAGGTCACTTGGTCCTTCTGAAACAATACCAAGATGCAGAAAAGTTCATATAAAGAAGCAGGTAGAAAATCCCTGATTCTTCAACCTGCTGTGTTTCCAATAAGGAGGACAAGGTTTTCCAGGAATACAGGGCTCACAGAGGAGTCACTGGGGGAAATTAATGTTTAATTATAGCTGCTTTTGGATCGCAATAGAAAAATTATGTTTGCCACACATCTCCATTTTATAATTTTGCTGTAAAATTATCACAACACCCTCCTGTGGTTTCCCAGCTGTGTATGTGTGACCCTGCAAAGACAAATTCAAAGACATCATGTAATGTGATGCCTGTAAGCCTGGAAACTGTGAGGATGTGCTGTTGGTGCTGCTGTTTGCTCTGCTCTGTTCCCAGCACAAAGGAAGAACTGATTGCCTCTCTAATTTTTTTCTTGCCTCTATCTCTTCCTTGTCATTGATAAAGGTGTATCAGGGATTCCTCAAGCCATTTCTTACTCATCAAAACACTCAGCATTTTCTCCTTTAAAACAAGTTAAACAAAAGGAGTGGGATTTTCTCCTTTAACTGATATGCTCCAGCCTGAATAGCTCCACTTCAATATTAGGTAAAATGTACCTCAGGTAAGAGCTGGGCTTCTTGGCACCCTCTGACCAAGGGAAGGTGCTGCCAGCACCCAATAAAATGAGAATTCCCCACCAGAGGTGTCTTTTTCCTTTTTCCACTGAGGGCCTCACAGATATGCAGGGTCTGAAACCAGGCATTCCTGGCAGATGCTAAAGTTAGATGGGACAAGTCCTGGCCTTTACACATAACTTAATTTGCTATGGACTTGATTGGGATGAGGATTTCATTCCACGTGTCCGGCTTTTCATGTTTCACATTGATTTTTATTTATAGTTTCATTTTAACAGATGAAACTTAAGGCAGGATAAATAGGCACCCTAGGAATTCTGTTAGTGGCACTTTGAGATTCTTAATAGGGACAAGAGCTATTGCAGTGAGGACTGAAAAGTTTGATATTCAAATAGTGTCCAAATTAAATAGTTTTTCACTGCACTCTTTCTTGTCTAAGTGAAGTGCCTGAAGTAAGCAATGAATATTTGAAATGCAGGCACAAGCAACTGATAAGAAAAATACAATTACAACCAGCCCTAAAGATACTGCACTTAAAGGGGGATCACACTTATGTGCATTTAGAAGACAATATTAATAAAACACTTAAAATAACTTCATATTAGGGAATTAGGCTGTTATTTTTTAATGAAACTCTGGGGCCATTTTATGCAGACAGCGTTACGTTTTATTCATATAATAGAAATCCAGATAAAACAATCACATTTCTTTAGTAACTGGAAGCTGTGAATTTTAACAATACCATTAATGCTTTTAGATAACTGAAGAGCAGACTTAATAAAGTGTAAAAACTTTCCATTGAGGAGCTAAAGAGCCCCCCTAGTTCAGAGTGCACCCTCTCCCTGTGGCAGCACCATCTTGGGACAGCTGAGTTCGCCAGGGCCTCCTCCCCAAATCTCTTTCTAAATCCTTCCCCATCTCTGTCCTGCCCATCTGAGCTTGGTCCTCCTCCCCAGATCCCATTCCCAATCCATCCCCATCTCTGTCCTTCCCCTTCTTCCCAGATCCCATTCCCAATCCATCCCCATCTCTGTCCTTCCCCTTCTTCCCAGATCCCATTCCCAATCCATCCCCATCTCTGTCCTTCCCCTTCTCCCCAGATCCCATTCCCAATCCATCCCCATCTCTGTCCTGCCCCACAGAGGCCTGAGCCCCCCTGTGTTGGTGGGATGGGGCAGGACTGACCCCAACTCTCCTCCCAGCTTGAGCAGGATGTGGGAGCTGAGCTTGGGACACCAACAGCCCACTCCTGTTTCTCCCTAGATTTGCAATTTTCTCTCCTTGCTGCCTTTTTCTTGGTCATTATTTTCCAACTCCCAGCAGAAGAAGGAGCCTTGTTCCACGGGCCTGCCCTCTGCTCTCTCTGTGCTTTAATCATCCATTCCTATGACCAAATCTCAGAGCACTTATTTTAGTTTTTTTTAATTCAACTATTTGGTTGCATTTTATTCTTATTTCTGGCTGTTTGGAGCAGGTTTTTACCCTATTTTCTCACTTTATTTTTTCTACCAACCCTTTATTGTGTGGAAGTGCCCAAGATCTCTGCAGGTACTGCTTCCTTTCCTCTTGTGCAAAGGAATTTAGATGCCCTTTTTTGTTGTTGCCATGGCATGAACAAGTCTGATCAAGAAGTTTAATCAGATTTTCAGACTCTTTCAGCTGAGAAATTAATTAAAAGAAAAAAACGCACAGCTCTGAGATCCCCCAAATCATTCAATGTTGATTGGAGATGCTGCTCAGAACTTAAAGGTTATGCTTGACTTCATTAAAAACAGTACTTGATGTCACTTTAGTCAGTGTCCCTGTGAAAACCACAGTCATTGTAGAAGGAAAATGCATCAGCATTTGGTCTTTGGGGTTTGGGTTTTTTCAAAGTTTCTGTGCAGTGGGTTGGATAGCTGCTTCTTGCCATACAAGTTCATTTAAAATTGTGATTATTGCAAATTGTGTATTTTTTTCTTCTTTAAGAATAAGTGTAGGAATATAAAACTTCTTAGTGGATAAGTTTTGGAAGTGCAGTGAGAATATTGTCAAGAGTACTGTTGTTATTTGTTCACCAATACTGAGAGGTTTTGCTGCTTTTTTGTATACACATCACAAATGTTTCCTTTCATTTTTTTATTTTTTGTGTAAACTGCCAGTAAATCTCTTCCACACAGAAATTGGGTGGGTTTCAGTTACTTTTGATTTGCATTTTCATTTTCACGGAAGGAAGCAGTAACCCCCGAACCAGCCCCACCCCGGGAGCCCACCCTTGCTCTCTCTGTGGGATTGACGTTGGTTAACCACTCGCTGCTGTTACCAAACACCACATTTACAACATCATCACTTGTGAGCTGCTTTGTGGTGGGAGAACGTGAGAGAAGCACAGGGAGGGATTGTAAAACACGGATGTAGAAAGATGTTATGTCATTGCTCTCCAGCCCTGGAAATCCTGCACCTTCATTTTTCTTTATTAGCGTGACAAATAATGTTCCAGTCAAATCAGTGAGCAGAGAACCCCTGAGTTCTCATGGTCCCTGTGTGGGGCAGGGGAGTTGTGTTTATGCACACCTCTAATTTGTATCAGCACCTTCCCTTCATGTTTGCAAATCAGGAGGTTAAGCCCCTTGAAACAAAAATTTAGCAGTTGGGTATCGACAGCACAACCATGATTGCCTCCAGAAGAAAAGGAGGAAATAATTTCATTTAAAGTTATATTTTTATATTTTCCTTTTTTTTTTTTTTTTTTTCCTGAAGCCTTCAAAGACCTGCTGTGAGCATGGCTATTGAGGTAAGGGTGCCCTAAACATCAGTTCTAACATAAACAGGAGAGTAGCAGCATCTCAGAGGAAGTGGTTGTGTGTTCTTGGCCTTGTGCTGAGGGTTTCTTCTTTTTCCATAGCTGAGCAATTCTGTTTCATTTTCTACTCTGTGTTGGCATTTGCTGCAATTGCCAACATCTATATCTCAAGGCTGATGACATCCACAGACCTGCCTGCACCATCCAGCAAGCTACATTTTGAAAACTCCTTTTGAACCTACTTTCAGTGACATTGGGAAAAGAAATTTGTGGGAGGATGGAGAGAGGAGGAGAGACTGCTGCTGAGGGCAGTTCTATCCCTTTCTTTTCTCCTTATTATTTTTTTTCCCATTTTGGGTCTGACATATCTCTTTGTCAAGACCACAGTTACTTGTTTGTGTAAGAAATAACATCTAAATGCAGCAATTGATTTGTGGATATCATACAAATTTGTATTATGGTATTACAAATGACTTTAGGGCCATCAACACACAAGTGTAAGTGCTATATTAGCAGCTTTAGCTGCTTGCCAAAACCTGCTACAAAATTTGAATGGAGGCAATAAATTGATACTCCTTGCTAGTTTTTGCTGTGGTCTATGGTGTAGCTGTCCAGTGAATAAGTGAATGACATATTGTTAATCTAGGTACAGCAGGAAGACAAAATATTGGGGTTTTTTACCCAGTGTTCTGTTTATCCATGCCTGCCTCTCACTTCCTACCTGCCATCTCCAGCACATGGCACAGCACCACAGCACTCCTCAGCTATGGACAATAAGATTTGCACCCTGGATTGCTGAACTTCAGGCATCCTGGGTAATGTAGGTACAGAGCAGCTTCACTTTGCCATTTCCTGTTGCATAGAGTTTATTTGTGCACAAGTTCAGCAAAAATCAGAATTAAAAGCCTCATTTGGCATGATTCTAGATATACAAGCTCTGGGGGATTTTTTAAAATTTTTTTTTTTTTTTTTGTGATGGTGGGAAAGGGGATTTATTGGAGATTTTCTGCTGTAATAATTTGTCTTCAGAGACTGCCCTGACTGTTGGACTCCAGAAGTTTTTGGGTATGTGTGCTGACAGGGTGGCCCCAGAGGAGGCACCGACCTCTGTCTGCTCTCAGTTAATCCTCTGGGATTGCTGCGGTCCAAAGGCTGAATTTCCCAATTGGCTTTTTATCTGTGCTCCCTGCTCCTGTGGGATGCAGCTCCTGGGCTGCTTTTGGCTGGGCAGGAACTAGCAGGAGGGGATGCATTTTCCCCTCAAAGGTGGAGTTTCTAACTTTAGGCAAACAGTGGTTAATCTTTCCAAAAGGGTAGATTTATAGCCTGGCTTCTAAGCATTTGAATTCATTGTTACAGCTAATGGACATCTCATATTGTCTTAAATCACTGGCTCATCAGTGTGCCAAATAGTAATAGGAACCTTAGAGCTACCCTAATTTGGCACCTATGTTTCAAATCACTTGCCAGAGGAACTTGGAGGGGGGAAGAAAGATCAATTGAAATGTTTTTCCGAGTGCTTTCCCTGTGAAATGCTTGGCAGGGCTTGAACTCCTGAACATCATATGCAGGCTTAATATTAGGTTCCTGCTTCATGCTACATGGTTACTTTTCCACGTTAAATAAATTTGTC
Source organism: Melospiza georgiana (assembly GCF_028018845.1). Taxonomy (NCBI): domain Eukaryota; kingdom Metazoa; phylum Chordata; class Aves; order Passeriformes; family Passerellidae; genus Melospiza; species Melospiza georgiana. The sequence goes on from NC_080443.1 coordinate 15,783,559, forward strand.
TAATTTACCACAGACGGAGATAAATATTGATTTGGTAAGCAAATGAAAAAATATGTTATGGGCAGGCTGAACTTCTGTCAGTCTGACACCGGTGTTGAGCTGGATGTAATGCAATAGTTGACTCTGTTAATGATCTCCTGGAGCAGTTATTGCTGGGTAAGGTATGGCCAGTGCCTTTCCATGGTGTGATTTATGGATCTATCTCCACATTTACATGAGCAGCCTCCTTCCCCTGCACGTGCCAGTGGCATATCTCACTGTATCTCATTTCCTCTTGTGGGAGAAATTGTTGGGTGAGGAGTTAACCCCTGTGAGTGCTGAGACCTGCACCCTTGGCTGCTGCCTGGTCATGGCACACACACACACACCTTGGTGGAACACAGAGAGAACATCCTGTGGCTCTTGATTCCCAAATGTTGAAACCTTCTGATCCTGTCCAAGACCACCTTGCTTTGGGGCAGCTGCTCTGGAGAAGGATGGAAGGGCTCTGCCCTCCCTCTGTGGGAGTCACTCATTCAGCCCCTGCCTCACTCCAGTGCCTCTTGCATGCTACAGAATCACAATTCTCAGCCCATTTCATGATAACAGGCACGGGGATTTTAATGCTGAAAAAAAGGTCTGAAGAATTTTGGCTTTAATGAGATAATCTGAGAAATTTTGCAGGAAACCCATGATCATCTTGCCCAGCACTCATTCTTTGATGGCACAGACTTTTTCCTATTTAAGAAAGACCTTTTCTTTGTTCTAGGAAAATACCAAGGTGATCATTGCACTGTATGGCAGATTTTTCTCTTGGAAAAACTGTCTTGCACATGATTAACTTTATGGTACATAATAGAGAGAAAGCTGCAAGGTGATGGTTAATGGCATTTGAAAAGCCATTGTTAACCTCAGCTTATAGAGATTTACAGGGATTGCTTAATATAATCAATATGCTGATTACATTGTAATAAATAAGTGGTTATGAATATCAGTTCTTCTGAGGAATAGGCAAATATTTAATATATGTATCTGAAAATGTTCCACCTCCCTCTTCCATGTTTATAAAAATGAGTTCATTTAGCAAGTAATTTTTCTACTGAAAAGGAGATATTTTTTTCCCCTTGTATGAAAGTTTTCCCAGTGTAGTTTGTGTGTGCAGATCTATATATACACACAGGGATGTGTGTTTGTGTATGTCTCTATATTTTTGTATACATAGTTCATTTCCCATACCATTTTAATGATTGTGCGGGTGGCTGAAGAGAGCAGAGATGAATGATAAAGCAATGTGGGAAAATGCAAGTGTGACACACTGGGGAAAACAATGAAAGGACATGAACACTGGAAAAAAAAAGAAAAAAAGAAAAAAAAAGAGAAAAAAATAAATAAGAGAAGCATCAGAAGCACCAGGAGTGAAGTAGTTAAGGAGGCTGCCACAGCAGGAAGCGGGCACAGCTCTGTTTGCAGTGCGCTCATGGGAACCGGGTTGGAAAGTGTTGTGGTAAAAGTGTGTGGAAAAAAAAAGAGAAACATGAATTGAGCTATAAATATCTGGTTTTCTTTGAAGTTTTGTGACCAACAATTAATGTTACTGGAAATCTCATAAAGAAGTTGTTGTTTTATAAACTGGTTTGGCTGAATGAGGCAAAGTAGGGAGGATATTAGCTCATCTCCAAAGGCAGCATCTGTACACAGATTTTTGAGCTCCTGTGGCAGGTACAGAGTAAGTGCAGAATGAAGCCTTGTGTTCCTTTCCTCTGCTAGGGTTGCTGGCTGCAGAAGTGTATTTAAAATGACATAAAGTAAAGAAAGGTTTATCTGTAAGGACAGTGTCTATATGTCACATGTCCTTTAGTGAAAATGAGAGGAACATCTATATTCTGGTTTTGTCTACACTCTTTAAAATCAGACCTCTTACAAGAAATTAACTCTAAAACAACAGGCTGCTGTCTAGCCGATTTTTATTTTTCTCAGATTAAAAATCCAATAATGAGCAGTAGTCCAATAAATGCATCTGAAGGACACAAATTATTTTTTGGGATTTATCTGTAAATAGTGATTATTATTTTCTCTAAAAAAAGACCACTATAGTGTTGGGGTTTTTCCTCCAGTAAATCCCTAGCTGTTATGTTCTAGTTAGTTGTCATATTCTCTCTGTATGGGAGAGATGCCATTATCAGTGAATATAATCATATTTAAAGCTGGTAATGATATTGAAAACTGCAGATTCCAAAGAAGTAATATCTATCCTCTCCACATCAAGCAATTAGGTGGGTCTGTTTCAACAGCTGCAGTTGGTCATTTTGGTGGCTTCCATTTATTGAGCAGGTTTTGCCTCAAAGTGTTTTACAAACTTAAGGGTGCTCATTCTAAAGCTGTGCTGAGATGTGTGTGTGCAGCTCGTGAGTGCAATTAGCACAGTGCAGCTCTCAGGTGGCATCTCAAATTCTATCATGGGCAGTAGTGTGTTTCCAGCACCTCTTTTAGCTTGATATTTGTCCATCCCACATTTCCTAGAAAGGAATGACAGATTGTACTACTTGGTGTAGTGTATCATCATGATCTTGGTCCCTTCTGGAAGTTTTTTTCCCACTTGTGGGTGCGACTGTGTTCACAGGGGTCCAAGGATGAGGGAAGAGATGAGGATCTGACTCCATGTTTCAGAAGGCTTGATTTATTATTTTATGATATATATTATATTAAAAATATACTAAAAGAATAGAAGAAAGGATTTCATCAGAAAGCTAGCTAAGAATAGTAAAAGAAGGAATGATAACAAAGGCTTGTGGCTCAAGACAGAGAGTCCAAGCCAGCTGACTGTGATTGGCCATTAATTAGAAACAACTCTATGAGACCAATCACAGATGCACCTGTTGCATTCTACAGCAGCAGATAATCATTGTTTACATTTTGTTCCTGAGGCCCCTCAGCTTCTCAAGAGGAAAAATCCTAAGGAAAGGATTTTTCACAAAAGATGTCTGTGACATGTGGACACTCCTGTGTAAGGAAATGTGGGTAAGAGGTGTGGAGAACAAAAACATCCTGGCATCCCTGGAAGAAACTGTGGCCACTTGCTCAGCTCCTGTACTGTAAAAGGCTGGAAATAACTCAGATTTACAAAATCTTTGTAGGCACACCCTCTACAGATCCACAGAGCAGGCAGGATGTGCAGGCTGGACGTGTTCCCACCAACCCAGAGCAATGCAGAGCTTTGCTTAGAAAAGCTGCCAGAACTGCCCTGCTCCTCCTCTGGCCTTATCCTGTGCCAGCACACCTGTCCTGCCAAGGTGAGCAGTGCTTCAGGAGGTGAAACACCCCTGGGATCAGGTTCTCTCTGTGTGTTGGTGCCCTGGTGTGCAGCTCCAGCTGAGCTCTGGGGCTCTTGTTGTGCAATCTTTTTGAATTGGCTGCACAACTGTCAGCAGCGTGTCCGTGTGAGTTTCTTCCTCCAGTGCTCATATTATTTGCTCTGGGGGCCCTTGTCAGCTCACATTCAGCTTGTTTGCAGACAAAAACTACCAGCAGGGAATGAGCTGTGATTGAAATTGAGATGCTGAGCTACTGTACAGGCTCTCAGTGAGACACGGCTGCTTTGTGTACAAGTGTCTGAGCTCTCTGGGACTGACTTTACTGTTGTTTAAATAAAATACAGTTCTGATTCGTTTACTGAAAAGCTCTGCCTACCCTCAAGGCCCTGTTTTGCACTCAGATTATTAAAAAATTAGCTGGAGGCTGTGTTTGGAGTTTAATTCACTCCATCACTTTGCTTCATATGTAGACGTATTTCTCCCTACAGCTGCAATCTGCAAGAAGCAGCTTCAGAGCTGAGACATGCCATGGTCTCACTGAATCAGCCTGAAATACATGAAGACTGTAAATTTGAATCAAACTTCAGGAGAGAAAGAGAACTCCTTGAACCAATTTTTAGGTTGATTTTTCAATAGCTTCAGTGCTGTAAGACAGAACTGAGGGAAGGAAAATCAGCCTGGGACTTTCTTCTGAACACTGCTGTCCTGTGGCACACCATTAAGTATAATAATTCTTCTATTGCTTTCTGCTTTTTTAGCAAAAGATATCTTCAGAAGTCTGAGAGAGAGGAATTTGTATGGATTTGTATGGATTAAGGCCACTGGGACCATCACAGTTGCCTTCGTTATGCCCAGATTTCTACCCTCAGTTATTGTTTTTTCTTGTGTTTTATTTTTTACCACATCACTTCTACCACAACATTGTACTGCTGACTTGTAAATGAAATGTATATTAGAATGAATCATCAGCACAGAAAAGTCCTAGGCTTTTTTGAATGCACCACTAAGCACCTTATCTGCATCTAAATATCTTTACAAATCTGAGTCTTAGTGGGAAACTTAATGCTGCTTTATTCTGGCAAGCCCAGGATATAAATGCCCAGCACTCAAACTTTACTTTTGATTGAGTTTTCACACTCATGCAAATGCCTTACTCTACTCTTAGGAAAGTGCTAATTTGATTTTCAGACAAAAGATTGTTCAGCTTCAGTATAGGTTTGAGAAGCAGCAGTGTTAAAAGAGGAAGAGGGCTTCAGTGCCACGTCAGCCTCCCAGTAAGGTCATCCAGAACAATAAATGCAATATTGTTTTTTTTAAATCGATGAAATGAAGCTAAATTAGCAGTTTAGAGGGAGGTTTTATGTAGTTGTTCAGTTCTCTGCAAGGTTTTGCATGTTTTGGTATGTCATTGACAAAAATAAGGTTTTGTAAATCTTCAAACATTGTTTCAGAAAGAAACAAAGACATTTCTTGCCAGAAATCCTGTGGTACGATGACTGCAAATTTCATATGAAACAGAATTTGCATCAAGGAAATTTTGCTGTTTTTTCTGTCCACATGGCTGATGCTATCATGCTGAAAACATCATTGTAGAAATTACTCCAGATTATGATAAGCTTGATATGTTTGTGAAAGGAGTTAAATGATGTGGTGTCCTCAATAACACGGATATGAGACTTGATGGTCCAGGAAGTCTCCTTCACTCCACATTTCCATGTCTTCAGCACAAAAAGAAAAAAATAAGGTGTTTGTTTTGTTAATCGTTAGGTAGCTAATCCAACTCAGCTATTTTGATTTCTAATCCTATCAGAGACAATACCCTCTTTACTCTGGAAAACAGATCACACTTAATAGAAAATGCACCTCATTTGGCACTGAAAACAAGGCTTCAGACTAATTGAATTCCAAGAAATGTTAATACTGTTTTTCTTCTATACTTGCAGAACAATATCTGAATTCTTGATGCTTGTCTTTGGTTTGCTCTTTGTGGCTAATGCTGAGCTAATGGCAGATTTGATGGAATAACAGCAGTGATCCTTTATGACAGATCTGTTTTGTATCTGGCCCTGAAGCTGCTCTTTCTCTGCATGTGCCACTGCACCCAAAGGCAGAAGGGCCAAGCAATTAGTACTTTTCCTAAGTAATAAATTAGTTCATCCAGTTCTGTGCACGATATAGTCATTATGTGGTGGAAAATCGAATCCATACTTTTGTTTCTGGTGGGCTGCAGTGGTATAATGAGCACTACGGGTGTTTTAATACCCTTTGTTTGCACTTGGAAAAACATAACACTCTCCCACTGAGAACCAGAAATCCTCTCGTGTTCCTGTGAACATGACATTCAAAAATGCAGCGTGAAGAGGTTTTGATGTTGGCAAGGAACATGGAAGAGGCATTTCACAACGTGCCACCACTATCCCAAGAAGAAAGGAGCAGTGCTAGTGCTGAGAACTTGCTCAGATATGTTTAAATCTATTCAAAGGCATTTTCTGAGTATGAGATAATCATGGTATAGTTTGCCTTTTAGAAACTTTGGGCAATTTAGCCATTTGTAAGTGCCCATTGTGTCACTTGTCCTCAGTGCAGGAGAACAAAACCCTTTCAGAGTTGTGCTCTGATAAATGGAGTGATCGGGCTCTCCCAGACCTGGTTGTGTGATTGGGATCATGACAACTGAAGGTGCAGTTCCCATATCTTGTGTATTCTTCAGATATCCAGGTTAGTGAGAGGCTATGGAATTGTGGTAAACTGCCTGCCAAGGGAATATCAAAGTGGCATAATGATTGACTCTTAATGGAGAGATGGAGGTGGAGTGTGGTCTTCAGACCATGGGGTCATCACCCTGCCTTCTCCTCAGTGTGTGTGACAGAAAATGTTAAATTTGTGGGCCAAAGAAACAGAACCATGGGATGCTGGGGGGAATACGTGGGCTGAGCTGCTTAATGCACGCTTGGATTGTCACCCTCATCTGAAAGGAGCCAACTTCTTTAATTAAAGTTAATGAAGATTGTCCTTTAATTCCCAGATGGCAAGAAGGGAATAAGAGCTCATGACAGTGCATCTTTGCATGGCCAACACTATTTAGCTACAAACACAGCTTAGAAACAGCATTTGTGACCTGGCCTGAACCATAACTCCTGCAGGCTGTGTGCTGTGTTCTGTACCAGGAGTAGGACGGATTTTATCCCAAAGAAACTACAGAAATGAACCCTTCATCTCAGAGAGCATTACAGTTGTAAAGCCCTTATAGCGGCAAAGGTTTCAGTTTCTTTAAGAGAGCATTCACAGTTTTAATTGTTTTAGAAATATTGATAATAACTACATATCGTGTATGGGAAAAATTAATTACTGAACAATTCTTGTGTAATCCATGTGATATGTCACATAATTCAGTCAGCTGAATATAGTGACCTGGTTTTAATAAAATAAATACAGGCTATTCAATATGTAAATTAGCTAGTTAAAAATGTACACTAATGGATCATTAACCTCTCTTGAACTTGTGTTCTTAGTGAAAACCACATTAAGTGAATGTAGGATTATGGCAATGGAGACCTGTTAAGGAAGAATCCCAGTAAGCACACTGAGCTGAGAGATAGCCCAGCAGAGAAGCCAGGTGGGACATGAGACATTTCTCAAAGCTCTTTAGGCAGTGGAAGACTGGGATGCAGCTCCATCTGGGCAGAGAGCTGTTGGAATGGTCTGGGACAGGGACAAGCACCTACAGTGAAAAAATGCTCATTTTCTCCATCTCCACTTCCCTGCTGAAAAGGTGTCTTTGGCAAACACAAAAAGATTCTCCTTTCCTGTGTACCATTGCTGCTCTGCTCTAGAGAGGCTGTGCTCAGCTCCTCCAGGATGGAAGGGCTGAGAAGTTTGGTTTCTAAAAATCCCATGCTCTGGTGTATTCGCCCTTTAGCCAGCCTACCAAGCATAAACCATTTTCCACTTTAACCTGGCTCACAGCTCTGTGTGCTCCTCTGCAGGAGCCAGCTCCCATCCCAAAATCCAAGTGGAATTTTCCTCCCCAGAGAGGACCAGAGTGTCGTGAGGACCAGAGCAGCCGGAGCCAACGTGTGAGTGTTGAGCTGCGAGGTGTTTGCATGGCACCTGCCCACGCACTGGCTCCAGCCATTGTTATCTGCCTTTCAATTTCACAAGCACAGGATTTTGCTCCTAAAAATAGCTGCAAGGGAGCCATGCAGAGCCACAGCAAATAGGACTTCTTCAGGTGGCTTTGATCGCTATCTGCTCTTGCGTGGGTTTAGAAGTTACAAAGTAGATTTTGGTATCAAACGCACCTTGGGCTTTGGTAAGTGTCTCTGGAAGGAAACTGCCACGTGTCAGGAAGAGAGAATGCTAAACCTGGGCCACATTGCCAGCCGTATGCCACTCCTTTGCAGTTAAGACACAGCTGAATTCAAAATCATCTGGGTAAGGCATCCAAAATGTAGTTATTTTTAACTAGAACAGTGCATTGTAAAACTGTGGCCCACTCTGCATTTAATTTTTCATATTTTTAAACACCCAATTCTTTTTATAAATTTTTCCTCTATTTTAAAAGCAGAGCTTGAGATGGAATCATGCCCCCTCAGCCATTTAGAACTGAAGCAGTGGGGACCGCTAACTGTGGCTGGCTTTGCAGCTTTAACTGGCCTTTATTACCATAGCCATAAATAGCAAACCGCCCCAAATATTACAGGAGTTTTGTTGGCTTTAACCAATGAAGTAGAACAAGACCTCTGAATACCCCATTAGTTCCAGTGCTGTGCTTTGACGACTTTGCATTGGCAGCTCTTTTTCTATACAAGTCACTGGCCTCACCCGTGTCTCTTAACAAATACCGTTGACAGGCACCATTGCAATTTTTCTGCATGTTCTGACAGTTTAATTCAGTACCTCCTGGCTAAGCAGCCAGAGCCTGAGGGGGTAATTCAGCACCTTGGCATCACACTGCTGCAATTAAAATAATTAAGGGAGTTGGGATGGGCTTACAGAGCTTTCCGTCTTCTGCAGCCTTGTACAGAGAGTGCACTTTCCTATTCCCCCATGGAATGAATGCAGGAGCTTCCTTTACAATATGCTGCAGTGATTTTTTTTTTTTTTTTTTAAGAAGATGCTTATTTCCAGCCTCTATTTGCAAAGCTGTTTGCATTTATGCCTAACAACTTTTCTTTCTCTTCTTTTATACAACCCAATTTCCTCCTCCTCGCCTTAAGTACAAGGGGACAAATACTTTATATTCCAGCTGTGTATTCTTTTGATTAAGAGAGGTGCATAACCCCTTGGCTGCATAATCTTAGTCAAATCATTCACTTTGGTGCTTAGTAAGGGCAACTAAGCATAGCTGTCTAAATTGGTAGGTCTCATTTCTCTTACTGAGAAGGAAGGAGGAACAGGAAAAATGAAAGCTATTTTGCTCTACCTTTAGTGTTAAAGGCAAATAGAGGAGTCAGGCAGGGTTTTGTGCATGTGTGTATATATATATATATATATATAAAACATATATATATGCATATATATAATGTGTATGTACATAAAGAAAAAGGTTTGTTGTTTTCTTTTGTTTATGTATCTCATACTAAGTGCATTTATACTACCTGCACATATAAGAGTCCTGCAGAAACACGTTTTGCTGAGCTGTGTATCCCCTATCTCTCTAAACCAGGTGATATCCTGGTTTTACTCAATGGAAACCTCCCCTGACACATCTGGGCCCTGGTTCCACCTGGGACTTCACCTTGTTCATGCTATAAGTGAACTCCAAAGGATGGAGATAAGTTTTTGAAAGGAGCTGTGATAAATATCAGCTGTGTGAAGTGAGCAGAAGTACTGCGAGTCATGTTCAGCTCATCTGGTGCACGCAGGTATATCACACACTGATCTGAGCCCCCTTATCTGCTCCTGCTGCGTGTGTGCCTGCTGCAGCCTTTCCCTGGATAACTGGTATCAAGCTCAAAAAATGCTGCCCCTGTATTTTGTCAGACCCTGAGACATTAATCATGAGGAAAAAATAGTCAACAGTGTTGTGAGAGATTTGTTCTGCGGGTTCAGGTCACGGGTTTTCTGCAGCTTGGGAGATCTGTGTGGTGTGAGCAGAGTAAAAGCTGTGGGGTAACCTGTTCACAGCAGGGCTGCTGAGCAGAGCCAGGCTCTGCCTTTGAGGCTTACCACCCCTAGCTGTCCCTAAACCCACTCCTCAGAGACATGAGCTGTCATAGGTGTTGATTGCTATTCCTCTCTGCTCACTCAGTGAAACTTTTTTCCTCTTGGTTTCTGAGGCTAGGAAGAAAAGTGTGGTGGACATCAGCTCCAGCTGTCAGCGAGGGAGAAGGGCCATTCCCACTGACCATCTGGGAATTTGGCCAGCCAAAGCCTAGGTGCCACAGAAATGTCCCTTACAGGTTCCTGAGATTAGGAAGGGTAGCAGATTGTGGATGCACCAGGAGATGCCCTCTCGTCTGGTGACCGTGCAAGAGAAGTCTCTTTGTAATGCTCTTGCTCAGGTAGAGGGGAGGAAAATGGTAGTTCCTCCTGTGGGGCCTTGCTGTTTCAGCTCATAGAATGGTTTGGATCAGAAGGAACCTTAAAGATTACCTTGTGCCATCCCTCTGCCATGGGCAGGGACACCTTCCACTGGATCAGTTGCTCAGAGCCCCATCCAGTCTGGCTCTGAACATTCCCAGCACTTGGGCATGCACACCTTCTCTGGGCAGCCTGTGCCAGGGCCTCATCACCCTCAGGTCTAGGCTTGTATTTAATATTTTTTTGCCTTTGACAACGCGGTTTTGAAATGTGCTTATTCACACCTCAGGGGTGACCTGGTGGCTGCAGGATCTCAGGACAGGGGTGCAGCTCCTGTGTGAGATGCAGGTGCAGCCACGTGGCTTTGGCTCTGCTCCATAATCCCTGCTCCCTGTGTGCAGCACTGCTGTGATGACAATAAAGGATTGGTGTCTTCAAAAGCTCCTAAATTCCTTCAAGCAATAAGTTAAAAAAAAAAAATGGAGCGTTTGATATAAATTTTTACGCCTGTTAAAGATTTTCTGTGGGTGGCTCACATGGCAATCTGACCCTTGCAGCACAGTCTCATACCAAAAATAAACCCTGGCAGAAACTTTTCTTTTTGTTGTTTACCTATTATATTGAACTAGCAGATATTTCAATTTAAAATGTCCCTTTGGAAGAGAAATGCACCTTGTTGTGCATTGATGTGGGTTCTCCCAGCTGCAGCTGAGCAGCACCATCCTCTCAGCACTACCTGAGCACTCAGGTGGGACTGATGGGTTTCAGCTTTCAGTGCTTCACATCTGTCATGCAAATCTTTCAGGAGTGAGGGGGCAAGGGGAAGGAAGTGGGTTTTCAATTGGTATTTGTGAGGAAGTTCCTGATTACATGTACAAATGAGTTGTGCCCATCATTGCAGCCAAAGCACCTTAAATTGTTTGGGATAATGAGTATGTACAGCGCCCTGGCTGATTTACAGCTCTGTGGGGATATTGCTTGTTCAGCCCTCAGCTGATGCTTAAGGATATTAAACTGTAGTGAGAGGGGGACTTCTGATGCCAGAGCATCTGCTCCACCCACAGCACATCCTTCCTGCTACCCTGCCCCAGTGAAACATGTGGCCACTTCATGGATTTTCCTTTTATCTTGGCAAAGGTGTGCTTAGGAAGTGATACCTCTATGCCTCACCTATTTCACTACTAAAAATCTTTTGCCCATTTCCTGCATACTGAGAAGCCTCCCTGATGTCAGCTGGTGATGCAGTGGAAAGAGCAAGAGTCATCTCCCATGTTCAGGCTGGGCCTTTCCTGTGCTCTCTTTCTCTCACTTCCAGGAGGGCTGCTGTGACTTTAAAACTGATTTTGCAAAGCCTCTACCTCCAGTAGCTCAGCTGAAATAAGAGTGTCTCATGAGTTTAATGGATCAAACAGCGGTGATGGCTTTTATGGCTCTTTTTCGCTTTAGGGCTAAGGGAAGAGAGAGCAGGCCAGGTTGGTTTTAAACTCAAGGATTTATGTTGTTAATCCTCCTGGCTAATTATAATTTATAGGATCCTGATAAATTAATATGCAGTTGCTATTAAAACACAGAGAATGGTGTAAGGCAGGCATAAACAAGTCTTGTTCATTCTTAATTTATTTTCACCAATGGAGAATGTTAAATAAAATGAACACTGGGGCATTTCATGGGAAGTTTCGTTTTCATTATTCATCTTCAGATTTATGGACTTCATATAACAATTTTCCAAACATTTTTCCCTCTAATGAAAATCATGTTGAGAGTTTGAGGGTACTGAACACCCTGCAGAAGCAATAGTTGTAGTGTTCTTTTTTAACACAGATTCCAGGCTCACTCCTAGAGTGGGGATGGCAAAGAAAACCCCTTGATTGGTTATTTTTAATGCTGTGAATTTAAGCATGTATTAAACTGAGAGGCTGACATCAATAGCATTGTGTGCATTTCTCTTTGAAGCTCTTGAGTGTGTTTAAGCCCTGCTTGGCACTTTACCAGCCCTGGGCTCTCTCTGGCAGAAATTGCGACAATCATGAAGAGGGTGAGTGTTTGTAAAATTATTTCTGTAGAGTGAGAAAAATCACAGAGTTATGAGATGGTTCTGGAGCACACACATTGCCAGACATCCAGGGACATGAGCATTGCACGAATAAACAGCACCTGTACTTTCTGTAATTACAAGGTCGGGCAAAGCAGGATCTAAAACACATCAGATTGGATAAATAACATTTATTGTATAAGGGGAAAATTATGGTGAATCAGCATCTTCCCTTTAGGATACAGAGAGAAATACCTGAGTCAGGGCTCCTCACAGCTCTCCATGCTGCTGTGCCTGCCCCATCCAGGGCAGCTCAGAGCTTTGGGGAGGTGGAGAACCTGCTGGAAAGCTGTTGACAAATGAAAAACACCCAGGGCACAGGGTTCTGCCAGTGATTTTAAACCAGAAGTTAAATCTTCACACTGCCAGTATTTTCCAGCCTTTTTTTAATTTTTTTTTTTCCATAAACCTCTGGTTTGAAGCAGTATCTTCATTAACACTGAGTAAATCTGACCATGACGATTCCCAGAATAAATGTGTTTCCCCATTAAGACTGACTCTATCTTCTGTCAAATAGAAAATGGAGGCTGCTGGATTGTTAATAAAATTGTTGTTACTGTTAAGTAGAAAAAAGGTGTAATAAATGCCTTGGAGATTAGACTGGAAACTAATGTGGAAAAATTGTGGTTTGGCCTTTTAAAATCTTTGACTTCTCTTAGGTATTGTGGATCTCACTTGGTGCTGTTGGATCTTCCCTGGAGGGAAACAAATAATATATGTATTTCTGGGTCTTCTTGGGTTTCTAAAAGCATTTTATTAAGCTATTTGCATTCATCTTGCTCTTTGGTAAAATATCTTAAAGCACAAAAATAACGTATTTTCAAGTGTGACTTAGACTAAATATTAGGCTGTTGTGCTGCACTAATTCACAGGTCTGGCACTTTTGCTTTAGATACAGTGTCTAATGATAAAAATAACAACTTTAAGGAGTTCCTTAACTCTACAAGAATTTTTCCCCAGGATGTTTGTGCAGATTGGGATTTTTGATTGTAGAGATATGTCTAAAGAATGATGTACAAAGACAATTTTGTTACACTGACATAAATTCCTAGTGCTGGGCTATTTTAATGCCTTGAGGACCAGGGTCCTTATTTTTAGTAGCAAGAAGATATAGGCTCCTACATCACTTTGGTACTTTTGAAAACAGTGCTTCTCATATAATCTGTTCCTAGAGTTCTGAGATATAATTTTACTTCTCAACTTACTTACTTAATTGCTTCTCAATTTTCCATTTAATTACTGTTATCTAAAAAAAAAAAAAAAAAAAAAAAAAATTCTGAATTCATAACCCAACCTCCAGCTTGGCAAATTTACCAGTTCCCAAGATCTCTGCAATTTTATTTTCCATAGGGAAAAGCTGGCAGTGCAGCAAATAGTATTTTGCAATTAGTTTCCTTCATCCAACATTTTTCAGGCAGCAAAGGCTTCTGTCCAAGTACTAGATGACCATATAATGGCATCAGAGGCTTCTGGTTTACAAACGTCTTGGTAATCAGTTCTAATTTTACATTTCCTGGGTGTGTTTGGCATTGCCAGATTCAGCATCTCTTGAGGGTTTTGATTAGAGTCATAGAAAAATTTAGGCTGGAGGGGATCTTTGGAGGTCACCTCGTCCCCCCTCCTGCTCAGAGCAGGGCCAGCTCCCTCCGTGAGCATCCTAACAGCAGAGAGGAAAGTGCTCAAAGAAAAAAACAAACAAACAAAACAATCACACCTACCCATTATCCCTCAGAATCTGAGAAAAAAGAGGAATGCTTGTTTGTGCTACTGTTCACCCCTTGCCCCAGGTAAAATATATAAAATTGTACCCAACCAGTCCCAACCTCTGCCCATCAGTTTTTATTTCCTGCTAAACGAGAGGGAATTACCTCTCAGGACAAAATTTTGGCTCCAAAACCAAAATTGTGCAATTGTGCATTTGCTTTAATGATTTAATTGAATCTCTTTTTTTTTTTTTCCTCCACTAGCTTGGCTTGTGTGGGCAGCAATACCTGTGAGTGTTTCCATTTCTGCTAAGCCTGTGCTGCAGGTTCAGTGTGAGGGGTGGATTTGCCCATTGCATAAATCAGCCTGATTATGATTTCTCAGTGAGTTAGATAGTGGTGTATGAACTTGTTCGGTTCCATTAAAATCAGGGTGACAGGAGCTAACTAAGGCACAAATTAACACACATCTGTCATGCCCTCGCAACAAAACCATCTTAGGATGGTAAAAAATAGCAATTATATTTAAAAACATATATTCAACACCTCCATAAGAAGGGATAAGTCCCAACAAAAGGTGCTGTGGGATCCTGAGCAGTTGAGTGGATTTTTCCTGGGGGCTGTTCCTGAGGTGAGGGGGAGTGAGAAATTTGGTGAGTCAGGGAGGCTGCTCTGCCAGCTTGGGCTGGAGCAACAAGATTTGCCTTTTCCCCCTCTTCCCTGTTAAAATATGTAATGTGCATAATATTCAGGCAGAGCATGGTAGTTCTCAAAATAGGTATTTAATTTAATGTATTTCATTAAGTACTTAGGTTTTTTAGGCTACAGTCACTACAAATATATTGTGCACTATGACAGAAATAGAAAGATCTGCTTGGAAGAACAACTGAGCAAAGGTGGTAAAGATACTGAGCATAGAAAGCCAAAAATGCAATTAGTCTCGTGCTGCAGTCTGTCTGCATCAGGAGGAAGGTACCCAACACAGATAAATGGGACCAGGAGGCTGCTGAGGTTCACAATTACAAGAAAAATTAGCCCAAGGGTGGCTGTGACCAATGTGGCTTTGGCTTCAGAGCCATTCTGCTGCTGAGCAATTCCAGCTCAGTAGAACAAAGTTAAGCAACTGAATTATGAGATACAAAGGGACCATGTTGAAGATATCACTGGGAAAATTATTCCTACAGCAAAGTGTGCCAGTTTTCAATGTTGTACTTATTTGCTTCATTTCCAGACTAAGTTTTCAAAGTAAGTAATGATACTTTGAGAAATCTGGGATATTTACCCAAGGGTTTGGAGGGATAAATATTTCTGTTCCAATTCCTGGATAAATGATGCATTACAAGACAAAAACCTGTCATACCATGTCTCTAACCAGGGTTTAATACTATGTCTTTTTGGCTCTATTGAATAATGCAGAAAGCATTAGCAGTGTATTTTTCTATTGTTTATGGGTTGGTCCATCAGACTTTGGGATGAATTGTTGATTTAGAGTCACTCTTAAAACTGAATTCTAGTACACTCCAAAATATCAGCAATAGTGTCAGGTCTTTGTGGCTTTAGCTCAGAAGTGTTCACTCAGGTACCTGACTTTTGGGAAATGTCTGAGTTTTAATGCATTAATACCAGAGCTGATTTCCCTCCTCTGCTTTTCAGCTTTCCTCTCCAGTCCCCACCATTCTAATGAGCAGGACTCATGTTGCTGAATTCCATTATAAGTTACACAAAATGGGCAAATCTAATATGATTCCTCCCCTGTAGAATTAACATGAAAATCTATCGTAAATGGTTAATGTGGCATAACTCATGCATGAATAGAGTTCTGTGCTGTCTGAACTCTGTAAGCAAATACTGCTGTTGGAATTGAATGACATTTAAATAATATCACATTTTTAAAGGATTTTTTAAAAAATCTTCCAGCGTGAATAGTGTACACTGAGAAAATGGTGATGGGGGGAGGAACTATGGGGGCTTATTTCCAGCAAGTGTTGGAACTTTAAGGTAGAGTTCAGTGTGGAGAAGTAGGTTAAAGCTTGAGAAAGCCAGTTACTCACCAAAGCAGCGCTCGACTTTAATAATAAATAATATTGAATGTTGGGATATTAAAACAATTCATTCTTGGCAAAGCGCAGGGAGGTTTTATTCCCCCCAGTAACTCTGGCTCGCACAAAATACTACTTATAAGCTGCAGATTTTAATATAGCATCATGTTCCTACAGGTACAATAAAATAAAAACGTTAAGAGTATTAATTCCTTTAAAAGGGGTGATTAATCCCAGATGTGGAGCGTGCGGGGCGCAGGTGCTGACGGGGCTCCTGCACATGTTCCCGGAACACAGCTGTGCTGCAAATCCTCTGCCACTTGCTCCAAACCCTCTCTCAACTTGTACTGCCTCTGGGCACAATTAAAAGCTGTATACTACGTTTCATGAGGTGGTGTTAGAAATTTAGGCCGAGCCAAAAAAAGGAGAGGGAGGGGGGAAAGGGGAAAAAGGGGGAGAGCCCCTTGTTAAAGAGGAATTGACCTCTCTAGCTTTGCTGTTGGAACAATAAAGCTTCTAAATGACAAATAAAACTGAGGTATTAAGATAAAAGATGCCACTTGAAGTTATAAAATAAATACTATTTTTATTTCATATTGATTTTCAGTAATTCATTAACTAATACTAATATTTAATATTGGGGTAATATCTGCACAGCCTCCTCCCACCCTCTGTTTCTTGTGTTTTCTTCAAAAAATATTTGCTGGTGTATGTGAAAAATAGCTCTGACACAGGGATATGAGTATTTTAAAAAATGCTAAAAGTGCAAAATACTCTGAAGCTAAAATATATGCTTAAATAGTTTGAATTTCTGTTGCCTTTCCCCTTATTAGAGCCTCGTAAAAAAGACCAGTTGGGTATGTGAACCAAAAGTGTCCTGAAAATGTTTAAAATTTTTCATATTTGGGTGCAAAATACTGCTTAAACAATTGTACAGAGCCCATCTTGGGAAATCCTTTTGGCATTACTCTGATGGATGTTCATGCACTTCTCCCACACTGTGGATTTGGAAAGGACTTGTAGCTCAAAGGACAACAGCCCTGCCTGTCTCACTTCTGGTGTCCTGCTTGGTGCATGGCAAGTTCTGTGCTTGGAATTAGGATGTAGAGCAGCTTAGCTAGCTGCACTGCTCCTGAGGGTATCACTGAATCCTGGAAAGAAAGGGGAAAAAATGTTTTAAGAACTGTGTTTTCATGTCTTACAACTGTATCTAAACACGCCTCGGTCACCAAGAATTTCTGCAATAGTTCCTGTGTGACGTGTGCCAACCCCAGTGTGCATGAGTGTCCTTCTAAAGGGGACTGATGTCATGACAGGAAAATAAAAGATATTCTGCAATGAAAAGAATTAAGGGAAAAAAAACTCTGTCTAGACAAACTTAATGGCAGTTGTAAAGGTTTTCTGGTCCTGCAGCATAGTGCTAGTTAGGTAGGGTAATAAAACATAAAATGAATGTTGTGATATATAAGTATAGGCTATTGACAAGATAAAGCACCAGGAAAGTCTGGAGCAGAAGTGAAGCAATAATAGGATCTGCCACCCTTGGCTGTGGGTGATGGGCACAGAGAAGTGTGCACAGGGAAATGACAAGATTTCACTGAAAGAACTTTAAATAGTTGAAGTGACATTGGGGATTTGGCATCATTTAGTGTGTATGTCCTTGGGCTCTGGTTCAGGAGTGTGCTTACCTTTAATCCATCCAGAACCTAAACTTGTATTTAAATCCCACTGAAATCAATGGGTCTTGATAGGATTTTTTTTCATTTTGATGACTAGGGATGGCTTACTTCCATAGCCATGGCTGAACTTGACTGAATCACAGCTTTATTGGCATGGCAAGAGCTTAGAACATTACTATTTATTGTTTTATGTGTTTATTATCCCTTTAAATTACTGTACTATGATTTTTCAGTGAATAATATTAGCCAGTTGGATTAGAAATCAGAGCTATGAGGGAATATAAATGCTTCAGAGTTAAAATAATGCATATGCATTTAGTTTAGTTTTCCTGTAAAATCTATATCCATTTGTCCAGTCCAAAGAATTCAGATACTCTTTGATTAGGGAAGTAAGTAAAGTGCAATTGATATAGTGCCACACAAGTAATGAACCAAGCACTCTGAAAGTGTTTGATTAAACTAATGTAAGTGTTGCATCAAATTTTGAAAATATGTATGCTATAAATTATAGGGAGATGTGACTCTGAAAAGCAGAGGTGAATAAACTCTTGTAGCTGAGATTGTCTTGTTAGATTACTTATCTGTCACTTAATTTCACATTTAATGTCTTGCAGTTATGAGATGCTTCAGTCTCAGCTTGATTTTATAAACTCTGGGTAGAAAACTAAGTAGGGCAGTTTTGTAGCCTGTAGGACACCCACGTTTCTGTTTTTGATCTCAACTGTTGTGAATGAAAACCTTTAACCAGAATTATACCAGAAAAAAAAAATCAGAATGAATTTGTTACTCAGTTGTTAGAATACATCCCTTCCCAGGAGAGGTCAGAGAGGAAAGAAACTAAGAACAGACAGCTGACTTCTGTTTCCACCTGCTCAATAAAATGTTAACTTTAATAAGCTACAGCAGTCCTCGTTTCTTTTCCAGTCTATCCTGAGTTTGTTGAAAGTTATGGCAAAGTCATTTTTTAAAGATAATTATGCTTTGTAAATGCTAACTTGATTTCGTAGCAGTAAACACACCTTCTGGTTATGCAGGAGACAAATTAGGAACATATGTCCTCCACCAAAGCCAGCTCGGCTGCGTGTGGCACTAGCATTGATTACAGGGAGCTCCTGCACTCACTGAACGCTCTGGGAAATGCCCATTTCTGCCTGCTCCTGCACAACAGGACATGGGTGAGATCCTCCCTCCTGCTCTTTGTGCAGCTCTGAAATGTCTGCTACATCCTGGCTGGGTGTGAGGGATCTGTCAGTGCCATTGTGGGTACAAGTTGTGCTGCTTGTCTTCTCCATGGCCCCTGGCGCATTTCATGGCAGTCTTGGGCATGTTTGGTACTTTTCAACTGCTTTTTGATATCTCTGGAGAAAGGCCTTATTAAAACACAGTGGTATGTTTGTGGTTTATTAGTCTTTTGCTAGTTTGGGGGAAAATTCACTCCTCTGCTCATATTATTGTCAGAGCTGATCTAGTGAGTGGCATCTCTAGTTTGGAACAAGATGATCTTCAGGGTCCATTCCAAACCAAACCATTCTATGGTTCTGTCTCCATTCTTTCTCTCCCCTGTTGTTATTTATATCAGAAACCAGTGATTTAAGCTGATTTGGGGAATGTGGGCTTTTCTTTAAAGCCTCAGCTATAGTTATAAAAGTGAAAAAGTGTGTCTATGGACATACACTTACCCTTAGCCTGTAAGCCCAAGACAACCATTGACTTTTACAAAGTGCTTCTGGTATCAGTTGTGTCTGACCAGTACATGGTCTCAGGTCTCACTAATTGCCTTGTTGATGTCAAACACTATAATAAAACTTTAAAATGTTTCAAGCCATTCGATAATGTCATACAAAGGCTTGTATATAAGGGCATTTATGGGTTACAGTGCAGCCAGCCAGTTATTCCAGCATGTTTTGAAATGAATGAGTCTTCTGCAAGCTGAAAGACCAATACCCAGGGAAAAGCTGTATCTTTGATGCTGTTTTCTATATTTGTACATGATCCAGGACTTATGACATTAGATTTGTACAACATTATAGCCAGAGCATCAAATGTGTGAACTGTTAGTGAGCTTCCTCATAATCAGTCTGACAATATTTCTTCTTTGCAGTTGGAAAGTTAAAAGATTAGCTTTGAAGGAAAAAAAAAATCAATATGTGGCAAGTGTATATTGAATGCAAAGGCTGGAACAAATTCTCCAATGGCAACTATATACAGGAGGAGGTCGGGATTCTTCAGAAGTCATAGTTTCACAGTTTAGCAAAGATGTAGCTGCCTCCCTGGCTTTCAGTTCAGGAGTTTATTTTGTGAACAGAATTTTTTATTTTTTGCCTGAAGATGACTGGTTTCATGTCCTGTGGCCTTTTATATATTCAAGTGACTGATCTTTTGTCATGCAGTCCCCAAGCTGAATGTGTTGATCAGATGCAAAAATAGGAGTATGCAAGAAATCATGCTCCAGCTAGAGCTGGTTAGAGCTGCACTCACCCACAGCTTGCTGGAGTGCTTTGTTATTCTCAACTACACGAAACAAGCAGCCCAGTGCTTTGCTGTTATCAAAGCAGCATTAAGAGTGCTGCAATAGGACTGTCTGTGAGAGAGGTTAAAACTTCCCTCCAGTAAAAATCTGAAACTACTTGGAATTCAATAGGGTTAAGTCCTAGGCAAATACTTGCATAGCAAGCTGAGATAGAACAAATGGCTGTTATCAGTCATTGCCTGTGTGCTTTGCTGGGAAAACCAAATGTACACAGTTTCTTCTGGCATTAGAAGCCAAGCATAGACTTGAATTTAAACTTGAGCTCCTTCCCTTGACTGATGTTCATTAAACTGGTTAATTACTTATAAATGTAATTCCTTTCCCCATCTCAGATACAGATATTTATATCAAGCACATGCAACATAAGGACCGACCTAGCAAAATGTTGATTTAAATTTGCCTGCAAGTCCAGAGCAGGAATGCAATTTATAGCTTTATGTAATTAGAAAATAATCTTACAGAAGTTGTGCTTCCTACCTGAGCCCATTTGAAGAGCGATGATAGGAAACTCAATGGCTGCACTTAGAATCCAGCACATGGGAAAAGCAGAATGCTGCTAAGAGACTGTCAAATTGAAGCTAAGGGAGGAGCAGCAATGTTCCATTTTCATATCAGGCTTTAAGGAAGTTTTAACTGAAAAGATGAGAGTAATTTATACTTTTGGTTTAAAACCATCTGTTACGCAGTCAGGCTTAGTTCCCCCACAATAAGCAATGGTTTTGACTGTGGTGATTTTTCATTCATTTGAACCACAAGTTCAAAGCGAGCTTGTGGGGTCGAGGTGTGAAACCACATGGGACTGAAACTGAAAGGAGTCATTTCCAGAAGCCCCCAAAACCAGCGTGGCCAGGCTGAGCTCTGCTTGCCAAGGCACCTACCCCGTGCCATGGGTGCCGCTCCTGGGCAAGGCAGCAACCACCCAGGGGAAAAAAAATAAAGGGAAAAAAAAAGAGATTGTGTGTTCAGTGCTCACATTTACAGCTTGGGCCCTAGAATGCTCGAGCAGCTGTGTTTTCTATTGATTTAATTGGAGCATAGGTTTTCAGCTCATTTCAGGAACAAATCTGTGATATTCGCCCTGCCCTTGTGTGTTATCATCTTTCCCATGTTATGGCCTGTGCAGTTCAGAGCCACTGCTTCAGCTATTTGTAAATGCCAGTTAAATGCCCATCAGGCCTTCACCTGCAATGAATAAAGGTTGGAAAATCACTGTTCTATTTTTTCAGATGTTAGAAGGTTTGTAACCTTTACTTTCTGTAGTTTGAATGTGGGCACAGAAATATTTAGGATGTTAAGTACAGCTGGTTTTTCTTGCATGGTGCACAAAAAGGCAAATCAGCCAAAGCTTTTAAAGCTATATCCTTCACTTTGTGTCAGCAGAACAAGTACTTTTTTTCTGGAGTTTTCCTCCCTGCAGTTTGTAGTCTAAAGAAACCCTTGCAAAGTGGGTGATAATGAGGATCAGTTAACAGAGAGAAGAAGCAATGAGAAAGTTTTGGCATTTTATATATTTTGTTTTAGAAAGCGAACTGGATAAGCCAGAAAGGATGAAGGTTATTATTAAATTGCAGGAGCAGTAAATCCTGACTCCCATGGCCTTACACAAAGCAGCATTGTTATGCTGCAGGGGGAGAACTGAGGCTCCACACAGAGGTCAGAGTGACTCTGCTGGATGGGGAATGGTGCTTTGCACTCACAGATAAACAAGGTTCAGCATCTCACCAGCCTGACAGAGGAACCCTCACCCAAAAGTGAGTGAGGTCCTGCAGTTGTGAAGCACTGGTGCTATTTTGTGTTTTGGCAGTGACTGTTATCCCAAGATTTTACCTTCTGATGTGGCCAGAAGGCTACATTAATGCAGTGTAAAGCAGGGATTGTCGTTTTGCTGTTGCTCTGACTTGTACTTGTAGGTGAGGTTCTCTTGAGCACAAACTGTGCAAGTAGTGAGTAGAGTGTGGGATCTACAATGAGAAAGCTTGTTGTTAAACCTCTGAGCTCTGCTACTCATATAAATATGCTTTGCATGCATTCATTAAAATAAGGAAGTAGTGCCACTTAGTAAACTCAGCTTTCTTTGAGTGTAGGAGTAGAAGAGAGGGAGAATGGTATTAAGAGGAGAATATTTTAGTCTACGCCAGCTCAGGGATATTGCCACTAGCAGAAAATCCACAAGGGGTAGAGTTGTAATGATGCAAAGCTGCTGCTATTTTCATTTTCTTATGTCTTGCTGATTCAGAGCATCCCAACATGAATTACTATTAATATGGTCTTCTCAGTGCCTTAAGGGCAACCATTAGCAAGAGTAGGTACTGCTATGTGTTGTGGTGTGGGGCAGCAAAACCTACTTTTTGGTGGGTACCTGTGTGAGCCTTTTGCTACCTCAGGGCTGGAAAGGACAGATAAAGGTGGGGTTGAACACTAGAGAGGGAGGAAAACCTACTGTAATGTCAATCTACAAAGTGAAGGTTTTATTTTTTTACTTTTTTCCCTGCTTTCCTTTTATTTAGACAAAAAAAAAAAAAAATCCCAATTCTGTGTAAGGTTAACCCTAATAAATCAGACTGAAATTGTTTCCAGATCTAACTGTTTGCTTATTCAGCCACTGCTACACAGACCCAAGAGAGCTCCTTCTTTATAATTTGGGCTACATGACCTTGAAAATTAAAAATATTGGAATCATGGACATCTCCTTTCCTATCCAAAGCTGATGACAGATTAGAATGTTATTTGGAAAAAAAAAAAAGAAGAAGAAAGAAAGAAACAAAGAGAAAAAAAGTGTGGTTTTGTGTGAGGCTCTATATGCAGAATAAACAGTAATCAGGGGAATCTTTCAAAACATTCTCTCAATTGGAAACAGCACTAATTCTCAGTTTTTAGGTGATGTCACATCACTTCATGACAAACTTAGTGAATTCTGAGGGGAGCTTGCTAATGGGGTGAGCACATGGTGTCAATGCTATTGAAGTGAAATTCTATTTCACTGTCACAAGGTAGTGATAGTTTGGTGAACAAATATTAATTAAATGGCAAACGCTACTTTTGTTTTCTTTATATATTTTTTCCTAATTTTTTTTTTTTAAATTTAAAACTTTAAACCCTAAAATAAAGATTGGAGAAATAGATCAGTAAAACACACATCAGTAGAGAATTGAACTAATGGAGGAGGATAAATCTGAACTCGATTTACTGCGAGTAGCACTGTGAAGTTTTTCTACTTGAGAAATTTTAAGGATTCGTTTCCAGCGTTGTCCAAGCAAATTGTAAAGTATTGGGAAGGAGAGCCCACCCCCTCCTCCAAGGGCATGGATCAATTCCTCAGTGGTGCTGTATTAAATGATAACCTTGCCACGTGTAATGTCACAGCAGAAGGAGCTGCAGAGGCACTGCTCCTTCCAGCTGTATCTGTGCAGGTGAATTAACCGAGAGAATGTGGATGTGAACTTTCATAAAGCTAATGAGAGTCATCCTGCAAAACATGGCACTGTCACGTTTTTCCCTGCTGCTGTCCCCTGAGATGTCACCACCCCAGCTGAGCCATACTTTTTTCCCCTAGATTTTGTCATCCCTGCTGATGTGCTTTGAGTAAATGATAGCTTTTTCAGGCACTTTGTTTGGGAGTGGACTTTCTTTATAAATGGAATAATGCAGTCTTTTGTGAAGAAATAGTTTCTTTGCTTAAGTAAAATAGTGCATGCTACAGTGCTCTTTTTAAGATCACTTTAAATCAAACTTTCTCTACTTCTGTGGGAACAGGATTGATCCCTGTAAGGCTTATATTTCCCTGAGAAACCTGGCTTGGAGAAAAGCTGCTATTAAGCTCTGAAAGAGTTAAGCAAATCCAAGGCTCTGCGAGCCAAAACTCACTTTTCAATGCGCTTGTTGTACTTAAACGTCAATCTATTTGAAAGGGAGAGTGCCCCAATTATTTAGACGGCCAAAAGAAACAGCTTCAATTCTTTATCACATAAATACACTTAAAAAGCATGATTTGAAACAGATGAAGAGAGAAGTGAATGAGTGTTTGGGTTGCTCAGCAGAGCCAAGTGCAGGCCTCCTTGGCAGCGGCCGCGCGCTCCGGAGCTGGGTCCCGCAGCAGCTCGGAGCCCTTTGAAGGCACTGGAGAGCCCTGGCAGCCTCTCAGCTCCTGCCTCTTCCCTCCTCGCTGCCCTTGGAGCGGGCTCCGTGCGGGATGGGGCTCTGGGAGCCAGGTCAGGGCTGCCGCAGCCTCGCCACAGCCGGCGCTAATGCGCGATGGCGAGCTCTGAAGTTCCTTTCCAGCTAATTTGTCCGTGTAATTAGGTTAGCGAAATCATATGTTTTATTAATTTAATAAAATGCATTTCATGGTTTAGATTGTCTTTAATCCTTTGACCTTTGAAGTCACTCTTTATAGTCTTCAGATTGCAGTAATTTATTTTGGTTGTTTCTGTTGGGAAAACAGTTTAACAATATGCTTTCGTTCCAGTTTTACATTTTTTCCCCTTAAAGGTAAATGGGATTAGTCAACATCTGCTTCTTTTGAATATTTACAAACTTCACAATCAAGATTTAACAATGCCAACAACATTAGTAGTTTAAATGCTTATAAATATTCACAGACAAATAAATATAGCGTTGAGGCACACTGGGCAGGTGTTTCTAATTTCCAAGAGTTTAAGAGTTAGCTGCTAGAACATGGCACATCTTTTATGCAACTCAGAATATATTTGGTGACATGCTACATGTGCTTTTCACATTGTAAGTAACTCAGTTAACCTACTCTGCTTCCCAGGGCACTTTCAGGGGGAAAACATTTGCTCAATTGTATTAAATGCTACAGAGAGTTTTGCCTGTCAGTATAATTTAACTAAAATACACTAGCTCTCTAACTCTATGTGTAATTAAGTATATGGAGTTAAAGATGAAGTGATGTGGGTTTATATTTGCCTGGCTTTTGACAAAGGTTTAGTCTGATGTCAGGCCTGGGAAAGCAGGAGGCTGTTACTTGCTTAAATGCTTTTCAGCCCCTTAAGACCACTGGATAAATCTAGTGCAGTTGTTTCCAGTATTCCTCGTTCCAGAGGTCAGTGTTAAGCACAAGGGGATTTGCTCCTGATACCCTTCAAAGATTTTACTTTTAAAGTATCTTTTGTTTGCCAAGCTGGTGTAAAACGCCTCCATGCCCAGGCTGTTCTCAGAAACAGCAGCTTTTCCTCAAAATCTAAATCCTAATTTAAGATGGGAGGAATACAAAAACTGCACTGCTCCAAGAATACAAAACTGCACTGCTCCAAGAAGAGGAAATCCATGACAACTCATCAGAGCAGTGATTTGGCCCTTTCCCCTGCCCTCAGCATGAGCCTCACCTCCTACCAAAACAGGCTTTGCTCTTTTTGGCCACACTTTGGGTGTTAGGAGAGACCTCAGCCCCCTCTGTGAATCCTTCTTGCTCTGTGTTCCCAGTGCTCCTCATGCATGCATGGGAAGGAAACACTTCCCTCTGCAACACTTTGCACTTGTGTTGGGTGCTGAGACAAGGTGCTATGTGTCAGCAGGGTTATGTGCTGCAAAGAGAGAAAATTCACAAAAATGAATGGAGTTTCACAGGGCACATCCTTTGTGTGTGTGTGGGGAGCAGCAATGAGTGTTCTCTTCCTCTCTTAATTTTCAGAGCCTTTGTTAAACTTCAGGAATGAAATCCCTTTGCATTTCACATTTATTTACACTTCCAAGGCAGGACCATATCAGTGGCAACCTTGATTTGTCTCTTAGCCTTACAATGAGTTCTGCTCTGGTTCATCCTTTATCACTTTTTCACAGTGCTTCCAGCAGTGGCTGCATATGCTCTTAGCCATGAAACTTGTGCCTTTAACACTCAGTTCTTCAAGTTATAATAATAATGATAATAATAATGAAATCATGCTTAAGAGGAAAATCAGTAAAATTAGAAATTTCTCACC
Source organism: Melospiza georgiana (assembly GCF_028018845.1). Taxonomy (NCBI): domain Eukaryota; kingdom Metazoa; phylum Chordata; class Aves; order Passeriformes; family Passerellidae; genus Melospiza; species Melospiza georgiana. Next base: position 15,809,356 of record NC_080443.1, read on the forward strand.
CCATTCAGCCATCTGGCTTTGCTGGGGAAGAATTACTCCCAGCAAATCTACCCTGTTACCAGGCTTAAGGTACAGGATTCATTCAGTCTTCTCTTCATGTTGTTTAAACTGAAAAAGGTGTTTCCCCAACAAGCTTAAACCCTGAAAAGCTCCCAGAGGTGGTGGGATGGTGAGGATCCATGTTAGCCCTGCAGCCAGGCAGAGGGGAGAGCCCGTGGGGCTGGCTCGCTGTTTTCTGAAGGAAAACATCATAACCACATTTAGCTTTGCACCTGAACAAACAAGGTTTATCACAGCCTCCCCCACCTGGCTCTGAGTGCCAGAAGTCTGTCACTGTTTAGCTGGAAGTGACCTGGGAGCAGTGGCCAGACAGACACTTAGAGCCCAGGCTGTGTTTTTATCCCATATTTGCTGTTTTAGGGGTGCTCCCCTGGCACCTGCAGAGCTGGGACTGCACAGAGCAGAGATCAGAGCCTGGAGAAGAGGATGGATGAACAGGCTTTACCCTCCTGTGGGGATCAGCCACAAGCTGGGGTGTTTGTGACACCATTCACAGCTCTGGATCGAATCCAAGAGGATTCTAACCAACCCTTGTTTTCCTCTGTGACATTGTGTGGTGCCCTTCAACCAGTTTGATGTTCCAAACTTCTCTAAGGGTTATGTGCTGCCAAATGTTTTCTTCTCCCTCAATCATGGGGATGATCTCCCACCTCAGTTAAATGCTTGAGTTTATTTTCATGTGCCTGAGTTGCAGGTTAGATAGTTCAGAAGTCTTTCACATGCTATGGCAGGACCATCCCAGCCCTTTGGGGATCTGTTCAGAACTGAACTGTTTGAAGAGGAAACAAAGGGCTGCTTGCTCTGTGAATGGAGAAATCAGTATTTCATGCTAAAAAAAGGAATCGAGTTGTTCATACAAAAACCACACGTTAGTCAAACGTGGCAGCAGTGCTGTAGTGCTTCTCGTTAAAAGCAGTAGGATTTCCAAAAAAAGATGCTGTCTTGCAAGTACTGAAGTTGAGCTCAGCAGCCATCTCTTCTTTTCTTTTCTTTTTTTTACTACATAATGTTGGGGGACTATGCTTGGCTTGAAACAATATACATAAAATAAGAAAGGCAAATTTTGTAGACTTATGTGTGTAAGCTAGAAAGGGTGAACAAAGCATTTTGTGGCAAAGCCAATGTAAAGAGAAAAAAAAATATGAATAGTTAGAAAACTAACACTTCTGAAGTGAAATTGTTGTGTTTTGCCTTTTCAGTTATCTACTTATCACACAAAAATAGCAACAATTTTAGCTCCCATTCTGTTTTCTCAAGACAGCCTGCCCACAGATTTTCTAGAAAATGTGGTTACCAGCTGGTATGGCAGTTCACAGTGCAATTTCTGTTTTACTTCCAACAATCTGGCATCTCATATCTATATCAAGTCACAATTTACCAGGAAATATATATATATATATATATATATATATATATATATATATATATATATATATATTTATTTATGTATGTAAAAAAGAGTTTTAAATCATAGTAGCATTTTCTGGTTTTAAAACAAAAGATATCCAAACAAGCCATGGAGTTGAGCCTAGGTTTCAAAAGAATGACACTGTTGAGGAGTAAGTAATTAATTTTATTTCAACTTCAAATAAAGACTTTTTGAATGAATATGATCAAGAAAAGAAAAAATATTCCTGTGTATTTTAAAGTTAATTATCCGCATACTTAAACATACCTGAAATCTTTCAGTTCTTTGGGAACTGTCTGATTCTTTATGAGGTTTCTGTCTTTATCTCAGCCTGACCTAACTGGCCTCTGACCCTTCCCTGGAGCAGTACTGCAGAGTTCTTTATAATGTGTTTGTTTGCAGTTTGAATTCTTATTTTGAACACCTCTGGCTCAAGGTTACCCTAATAGAAACAGGGTGTCAACATGGAGAAGGGGGAGGATGGAGTTTTCCACACCCCTCCTTGCCAGAAGATTTGAAGTTCAGGTTTTAATGGCTTCCAGGTGCACCTCGATGTTGCACATATTTGGCTATAATCCTGTAGAGACTGGGGTTTTTGCCTTTAAAAATACAGCAGAAAACAAACTTTGAAGTTTTGAAGATTAAATTGGTAAAAATAAACTTTAAATAAGTCGGCTCTTGGCGTTCCAAGAAGGGGAAATGGTTTCAGCAGGCTGTGAACTCTGTATTAGTGTTGGAAAAGTGTGAGTGCCACTAAATATTCTGCTGGAAAGCTGAAGGCACATATTTATCTCAACCTGATAAACTTTGCAGCTAGAAACACAACTTGAATGAATTCCTTAGCAGCATTACAAGCATCTTCATATACTCCAAAATTGTTTTTTCTTGGATGCCTCACATTTTAAGAGCCTTAGGTTGCTTTCAAAGAGTCAGTTAAAGTCTATAAAATTTGATTGCATAATGACTGTGGGCTCTATTCATAACATGTGACCTGGGAGCTGCAAGGTCTGTCTCTCATATTTTACAAGCCTACAAAGGTTTCCTGATTGCTCCTGAGCCCCACCTTTCCAACACATGAGGGGATTTTTCTCACCCCACGGTTATGAGCCCCAGAATGAACAGGGACATGAATTAATGATTTGAAGGGCAAGGAGGGTGGATGGCAATCCAATCAGATTTGTGATCTGATTTTCTCCCACTCAGTGAGTTCCTACACTGTGGCTGTAAGTGGGAGATGTCTTGGGCAGATCTGAATTGGAAATAGGCAATGACTTCTCAGCGTGGTGTTACAGTTAATAAAACATTGTCTGAACAGCTGTAAAACAGCCCTATTGGACTGCACAGATGCACAGGAAAGACACATTATCACCGAATCACAAAATACCTTGGGCTGGAAGGATGTGGAGTCGCTGGCTGAGGGCTCATTTGCCTTTTTGGGTCTCTGCATGTGTTCCCTGATGGCTCTGCTGCCTTTCCCTGGTCACCAGCTGTGTGGATGGCCTGCAGCCTCACACACAGGTCCCTCATCCCCTTGACCTCCTGGTGCAGGGAGTGTGACCACTAAAACAACATTTCCAAGCAATATCTTGTACCTCTCCTAATCTCCCTCTGCTCAGGTGGATATTGTGTTCTTAACTTTATGTCTGCTTGCTGTAACTCCTGTCTCCTGTTCCTGCTTGCTGACTTTGAAAACAGCACTGGGGACTCAAGGGTTCAGATTGCTGCACCTGATCTGCTTTGCACCACTCTGCTGGAGGAAAAGAGGTGTAAACCCACCTCAGCTGGCTGTTTGCACTGTTTTTTTCCTCAGAGTAATGCAGAAAGGCTGTGGCCTGTTGATGTGTCCACTCTGGCTTGGTGAGCAGCAGGGCTGGATGCTGTACAAGCAGCTGGGGCAGCCTGATTTGGTGGAGGACTAAAGAGTCCTGTCAGGCCAGGCCTTGCTGCCCCACTGGCAGTGTTAGTGGGACAGGACAGGATGCCCTGGGTTCCCACCACTCCTCCAATGCCAAATCCATGCGCACAAAGTGTTGCTTGTTCCTTGATTCAGGAGAGCCACGTTTCTACATTCGCTTCTTGCATCTTCATTTTGGGGCTGCCCAAGTGCCTCCTTTGTCTTTCCTTTGCTATCCCACTCAGATTAGCAGCTCCTGCACTGATATAAGAAAGATTAAGAAGGTCCACTCTAATAACAGGACGAAATAACCTTATGAATTCATTGACAGAATTTCGAACTGTCTGTATTTTCGTGTTTTGATCAAAACTCACCACCGCTGGCATCCCAACAGAGATGTTGTCAACATCTCTGTTGTCACAGAACTGGTGACAGCTCTTTTGTTGCTGAGGAACTGAAGTCAGAAGATGACATAGGGGAGGAGGCAAGAGGGTCAAATAAGAAACAAAGAGCCAAAGGAAAAGTTCCTGGCAGAGGCAGAGCTGTGAGTGCCACTGCAATGGGGAGCACCAGGCAGCCAGCAGGGAGATAAAGCCAGTGGACAGCTTCACTGCTGGATGATGAGCAGTGAGTTTTCCTCTTTACTTCCCCCGATTAAAAATTTGTGGCTGGCTTTTAACACTGAGTGGAGCTGCCTAGGATTTTATTTGCTTCCCATCAGTCAACATCAGGCTTGCTTCTTTATACTTCTCAATGGGGGAAAAAAAAAAAAACAAAACCTGCTTGGTTTCCAATTGCAGCTTTTTATTATCACAGGCCAAGAGGGGAAATGAAAAATCATCTTAATTAAAAAACACTAAAATCCCATGAAATACATGGTTCTTGTTTTTGAACTGCTTTGTCAGGAACTGTCCACAGCCATTATTTTTAATTAGCTTATCTTTTAAATTAAAAATGGGTTATTTGCATTTTTTTAATGGGGAGTTTCTTGATCATTCAGTTCCCCTGTATTTTCATGTTCTAAGACAGTAAGTTATGTAAAAAAAGAATCCAGGCAATTTGATTAAAAATACATGGTATCTTTTTATTCTTCTTTTTTACTTCTTTATAAAAATTATGCAAACTTATACAGCTATAATTCTCCAAGAGTCTCTAAGCATTTTACAGCTATTGAGAGAAGACAGAAAAAAATTAGGTCCTTTAAGTAATGTGGTCATTTAAAAAAATAGCTTCTCTTTCAAATCATAATTAGAGGTCAAAAGGCTAGAACAGAAGAAAAAAAATATCTAAAAGCTTGAAATTGAAAAATTTTGAAAGACCCTTATTTTCACTCCAAGCTATATAAAGTAATACCCCTTCTCAGTGACAAAATCAATATTTCTCACAGAAAATTAATATTAAAGTCAAAATTTAAAAAATCAATATTTTCTAAACAGTAATTATAAAAGGGGTTGGCTTTCACTAAATTGTACTTTGTAACAGTGAAAACTTCCTTTTTATTTCAAGAAGTTCCCTTGAATGGTTTGGTGTTCAGAAGTGCTGAACCCCAGAAAAGCCCAGTGGCTTCAGCTTGGACTCTAAAACTGAGTCAGCACCATGACAGCCCCAGTCCCCTGTGAATGCTCTGGGACAAAGCCACTCTCACCAACAATGAAACATCCACATGGACCCTGAAAAGAGTCAGCTAACAGTGCACAGCAGCTCTCCCCAGCTTTGGAAAGGTGCTGGGGGCAGAACCGTGCGCAGTGGAAACATCCAGACCTGGGGGGGTTTCTGAGCTGGACTTTCCCCAGGACAAAAGTGTTTGCACCCTTTTGCTTGAGAAACCCACCTTGAGACTCTGAACACCCCCCAGGGATTATTGCTCACTGTCTGTCCTCAGATGATGCTGTACTTTGCTTCTTGAAATGAGTGGCTTATCAAATTCTTCTTTTCTGAATTCTCTACATGATTATTTACACTAAGTAGGAAAATATCATTCCCATGTTACCGCAGTATGTACTGAGGTCTGACTTTAACACCAAAGTAAAAGCATAATGTGAAGGTAGATCATAGCATTTACTCAGATTGTTTTGGCTTTTCTTTCCTTTTTGTAATAGAACATGATCATGCCAACAATTCTTTGTGGATTTGCAGCCTCTCTGCCACATTTCCTCATAATCATGTTGTTGAAGTTTAGTCCATAATTCATTGTATCTGTGTACTCTGTTTACACTGAACTCAATTTGGGTTAAATTAAAACCCTCATATCTTTCTCAGCTGTGATCCTTCAGTTAGAAATCTACAGTGACAGAAAACACTTCTTGAATTCCGCTTATGTTAGTGTAGTAAAAAGGAGTGAGGAATATAATTTGAATTACAGGGTGAAAAGAAGACATTGGTGAACAAGTACAGAAATATGTAACAAATACTGTCAAATGTTGTGTTGCATTCCAGTAGTTCCAGGCTGTGTCTGCTCACCTTCAGGACAGCAATGTCAGGACTCACCTCAAGGGGACACGTAGATCAAATTCAGGCTCCTAATTACATTGTTTGAGTGAGAATGATTTAAGGAAAAAAAGAAAAAAAAGTGAATATACATAACACAAGTATTTTATAGTTGTTTTAAGTGATAAAACAAATGCTCAAACAAGCTTTAGCTCTATAATAGCCTTGAGCCAACCTTCCTGTTTCTCCCTTTTTGCTGACAAGTTGCATCACGGGGTAACATGTCTTGAACTCACCATTCATTATTGTTATTGTTTTTGGAGAGACAGAGACCGGAGTTGTGGTTGTGGTAGGAGGAGAAGTACATTACTGAAATCACTTACAGTAAAACCCCAGTTTTGAATATCATTTCACTTCCTAAACAGGAAGTGTCCTACAAAAAACAACAACAAAAGAAAACACAAGTGGAAGAAGGTCTCAACCCATCAACTTTTGAATAAGGGCCATTGCAGAGAGCTAGATGTGGTTTCTACACGAGATTGCTTTTGAGCCAGAATTGTGAAGACCTATTTAAACTTCTTTTCAGCAGCTTTATAAGGATGTCTCCTACTTAGCTATCAATGGAATATCAGCTGCATTCAGCAGCTCTTTGCTTGTTCCTGCCTTAGCAATAAAAACCCTCCAGTCCTGAGCATGTCTTATGACTTTGAACTCAATTTTGTAGCGTGAAGTTAATCAGTTCCTGCCTTTTCACCCTTCATACATAACTCTTTGTGGCCATCTAACTATTTCTATTCAGGATTCTGATAGTAATTTTGGTAATTATATTATTGATGGTTTTTCAAATGTAGGGTCAGCCCGTAATCTGACCAGCAACTTTCCACATTGCAGTGATCCAGATTCAATTCTAACTGACTGCTAGAGTATTCTAATTTGTAACTCAGAATGGATTAAGCCTACAGGGTTAGGCAAACATCCCAAAGATTCAAATCTCATCTTGATGACTAAGAATAACCAGCTTCTGGCTCTTAGAAGGTTTTACATATCAACAAAGCTGTGCATTTGCATTAACGGCTATCACACCACAGGGGCCTGCTCGTGTTTATCTTGGGAACAACCAGAAACTGAACATTTAGTTTAAATTTGTTTAAATGTGACTCCTGTTGAAATCAGTGGCAAGCTGTGTGCACATATGTGAGCTAGAACGGTGCCTAAGGACTGCATTTCCACCAGTTTTTCATATCAAAGCTATGTCTCAGAGAAATATCATGTGATAAATCAGAAAATTGTACATATTAGTATCAAAAATTCAGCTGGAACATGCATTTGTGGGTCTCTGCTATCTAGTATGAGTGACAGGCTCAGTTACCATTTTGCTGTCAACTTGTGGCTGTGTTTAAAGGCTGCTTTCCAACAGACATTGGTGGCCTGAAAGGTGTGCTTGTGAGTCCTTTTTTCCCTTTTTACTACCCAAAACTCAAATCTGAGAAAATGTTTGAGTGGGAAAGCCTCTGTTTTTGAAATGGTCAAAATAGTTTAGACTTTAACATCTAAGTTTTGAATTTAGTTTTTGCTGCATTCTTGCATTAGAAGATTCTCTTTTGGCTTCACCTTAATTTTTACATTTGCATTCCATGGATGAACAAGTTGCTAGTTACATTTGAAAAACAAATCTCTCTTAACAAGCTGAAAAGCAAAGCTGTTCAGAGATGGAATTACCAAAATTGTAGGGTTTCTTCTTTAAAACAGTTTTTGAGAGTGCAATAGCATATTGGACCAGCTGCACCAAAACCAGGTTGTCCACTTACCTTCTCCTGTATTTGGGGTTCAGTTTTATCTGCCCAGGAAGTTACTCTGTAAAATCCCCTCCCTTTCATTGCCACCAATCACTACTGTGAATCTTTTGGGGAGCTGGGGAAGAATGACTTTAAACTAAAAGAAAGTAGATTTAGATTAGATATTTAAAAAAATTTCTTTACTGTGAGGTTGGTGAAGCCCTGGCAGAGGTGGCCAGAGCAGCTGTGGCTGCCCCATTCCTGAAATTGTCCAAGGACAGGGTGGACATGGCTTGTAGCAATCTGGTATAATGGAAGGTGTCCCAGCCCATGGCAAGGGCTTGGAACTGGATGAGCTTTAAGATCCTTTCCGACCCAAACCATGCTGTGATTCCTGCAGACATATCACTCACTGTAATACGTGGTGCACAGTGTTTACCCTGTGTTTACTGTGCTCAGTTTCTCTTCGATGCAAAGGAATTTCCACATCTTCCCCTCTGTTTACAGAAATGACGACGAATCCCTCAAGCGAAAGCACACGAGTGAATGTGTGTATATTTTTCCACTATGTTAGTAACTGGAGGAAGTGGGAAGGTGTTTTGAATTTGCTCTAAATACCTGGTTTAGTTTTTCAGTAAAAACATTACACATGTGACTACCTTGACAGCTAAAGCAGAAACAGTCTTCGCTTGGTTTGTTTGTGAGTCTTGCGATTTCTTCCATTCAGCCTTTCAAAATATTGAGAGTTCATTGTCCCGGAGATAAAGAAGAAATACGGAGGCATGAAAATACATTCAGCTTAGCCATTCTGATACTGAAACTTCTCTGAATGAGGAGCAATGCCTTTATTTTGAAGAGTACTGTTATTATAAGTACAACAGCCTGTTTTGGGCAACTTCCTTTTGATTTGACCCCATATCTATTTGAAAATCCTGCTCCATACACATAGACCAATCCTGAGAGTTCAACCTGTCTTCTTTAGCCTTTATGTATTTCTTACCTCACCCTTTACATCTTTAACTCAGGCATCAAAATGTTTTACTGTTTTGCCTCAGCAAGTGGAAGAATCAGCTCCCCCTGTGGAGCAGGCAGCTTTGGTCTGGTGTGTCTGCAGTCCCCTTTTGTCTGTTTGGGCTGTGCCTCTGCTTGCCTTTGTTGTTTGGTTATTTTATTTTATTTTTTTTAACCATTAAATATTGAGATAAAATGACCGAATCAAGGCAGGAGTCTTTAAGGGCAAAACCCAATAAAATGCCTACATTATAGCAAAGCCCTTGAAGGACCTGACAACTTATTAATCATAAAGGGGAAGCCTCAGAGTGCAGCTTCTCCTCATTTACGGAGGTTTGCTCTCTAATAGCATTTAGAAGTTTGTTTTACCCTGTCTCGGTGAGAAGAAAAGGCAGCTTTAACAATTCTGTCTCCCTCAGCAGTGCATTTGAATTTTTGTTGCCTCCCTTCGGCGTGCTGGTCAGAGGTCAGGGAGAGCAGGATTAGTTGACCTGTGTTGACAGGGCGGGTGATGGATGAGCAGAGCACAAAGCACAGCCTGTTTGCACCGGGAGGCAGCAGAGCACACGCAGGCTCTACACCTGCGCTGAGCCCAGGGACAGCCTCTCCTGCTGCCCAAACCACCCTGCCTGGCTGCAGACCTGCACATTGCCTTCCCTCCCATGGCCCCATCGCTCCAGAGAGCGGGGAGGAGACTGGCTGCTTGATTTTTATTAGCAGGATTTGGGAAACACTGAGGCTTGATATAGTAAGGTCAGATGGTTCGGATTCGGGGTGATTGCAGCAGATCACACAGAACAATGCTGGAGATGTATTAAGGAACACATCTTGTGTGAAGAATTGGACTTTACAACCACCAAAACTCACACCCTTGATTATTCCTCTTCTGTTTATACTGATTTCCTTCATGCTGGTGACCCTTTATTCAGGTGTAGCAGAGGGAGCTGTGGAGATCCACTTCTGCGACTGTAAATACACTGTCCTGTACACAGTTTCTTTTCAACTGCAAAAAAAAACCACCAAAAATCAGTTTGTTGCTTAAAAGGGACCCAGAGGCAGAGAACCAGGCTCTGTGAAAACCCCTGTTTTGGAGGCCTTATGTGACCACTAATCCATCTCCAGATCAGCCCTCTTTTCAAGTGGATAGGCGCTGGCTGTCAGTCAGGACAGGCTTTTGGAAAGGAACCAACACACACTCAGTTTCTCTTTCTCTTCCTCATTAGCAGTGAAAATCATCCATCATAACCAGGAGCGTGGAACCAGTGGTGGTGGCAGATCTTTTGGGAGTGTCTGCATGCTCTGGATGGTGCAGCCAGTTTACACACAGAGTCAGGGGTGGGCTGAGCTTAGGCCAGTAGAGGCATGCAGGGTAGAAATGTGAATTTATGCAGGTCCACTGCCCACAGACCACTGGGCTGGGGCTTCCCAGCAGTTACAGCCTTGATTAGAGCCTCTTGGTGAGAGTGGAGTCATAGCCCAGTGCCAGGCTGGGGTAAAGTCAGTCCTGGCAGAGCTCAGTGCAATCAGTCTTGCTCAGTTGATCCCTGTGGTTTACAAGGCAGGGATTGGACACTGATGGCACAAAAAATTAATTTGGGAATCAGTATTCCAATTACAATTAAACAACCTCAGAAAATAAGGCAGCTAAATTCACGTGGATATGGGCTATGGGATTTTATGGGGTTCCCCCAAACATAGTTTGTTTCTTTACATTTAATAGCATTATTCATACCATGTATCAGTTTTCTTGTGTTAGCCATTCCTGATGATTCAAGTCACTCTTTGGGGCAGGGGGAAGTAGCAGTGAGACCTACATGGGTAGAGTGAGCCTGGCCTTCACTTTATGGACACACAAATATAGCAGAGTGTAAAAATCGCCTGCAACACATCTTCATGCACAGTAGGGCTGGGATGTCAAGATTGCTCTTGTGATTGAGTGAGAATCAGTTCAGCCAACACATGGATTCCTCCTAGAACTGTGGGAATGTCCAGAGACAGCAGCAGACGGGCATGCAAAGCTGCCAATCTGCTGTGGACACCAGCAACTCACCCAGGACCATATTTAGGGCTGCTTTCTGCTTGTCATAGTTGTGTCTGTTGTATTGACTTTTGCTAAATATATCCTGTATTCAACAGCCAGAATGTCAGATCATGTTCATCATGAATCTGACGTCTCTGAGCTGCTAAATCATCGCTAGAAATGAAACTCAAGGTTTTCAATCCAACTGCTGACAATACTTCCCTTTGCCACCTCTTGGTAACTGAGATATCACCAAGCTTTTTCGAGTGTGAAAAATAACAGCTGCTTTGTCACTACCAGTTAAATACTGATGGGGATGGAGCAATACAGGGATTACTTTTCAAAAATACAATTTGTGCTTCCATATACATGCTATTTTGTGTGAGAACATGGAATTAAATTAGAAGATGATGTTGTTAGGGAACAGGAAAAGTGTTGTGGTGGGGTCTGTGGAAAAGGAACACTGGTCTGGCTAGTAAATGGGGAAGAACCATTTCCAAACTCCAACACAATTTACACAGCTACTTTTCCAAGTCAAGGGTCTATAATATAAACTTCCTCTATAAACTTCCTTGATGTTATGCACTGTATAATTTAGACAACAACTCTATGTATCTAATTTAGATGCAATTCAGAAGACCAAAGTGAGTTAAAAGTCAGGTTAATCTGCCTTGGTGTTGGTTTGGTTGCTTTTTCTGGGTGTTCTGAAATCAGTTCCATCAGCCAAAGCTCTACAAGCAATGATTATTTTCTTTAACATTATTTTCTTTAACAGCTGCTGCCCTGAGAGAGCCATGGTGGGACTGGGTGGTTCATCTGGAGTCAGGACAACAGATGTGCAAAGCTGCCCTACAGCTTTGTAGCAATGGATCTGTTGCTAACAATGGAAAATTAATGGGGCTTTAACAGTTTTCTGATGAAAATTACTTCCCACTAATACTTTTGATCTTGTCCTGGGAACCTGATATGACTTTGACCCCCACAATTCTTGCCCCTGATGATGCCAGAGTCTTATCACAGTGGATACACTCATTTTTGATATCTAATGATTGTAAGAGAGGTTGTTGCTATCCAGCTCATATATAGATATTTCATACCCCATTTGAATATTTTAAAGGCTCCGTTTTCTGTTTGGCAGTAAGGAATATGCAATCCTAGGCTACAGAGCCTTGCCTGTATGTGCAGGTAGGTGCACACACAGCTGCACGTTCACCTTGGGTGAAATCATAGCAAATTCATATTGCCTTTCCTGAAACCCAGATTTCACCTTTTATGGGAGGTAATTAAAACCAAAGGCTACTTACTGAAACACAAGCTTGACCTTACACAGTTTCCCAGTGTGAATGATAAGGAACAATGACCATAGTTCCACTTGAGTGCACATTATTAGAGCTCACAGGGGCTGCTCTGCAGGTGTTTTTAAGTTAAAACTGAATGTGGATGCCAACTTTACTAGATGCAAAGGTGGACATTGCATAAGTAGAAATGGACAAAACTACTCACATTTAAAAGATCACAGTACTTATTTTATTAATTACTATTCTCACTTCTGAAGATTTAGTACTGTCATATCCTCAAGAAATCGAGCTTCTTTACCAGAAATGAAAAATTTGTTAAAATAATAAATGAATTAATCTACTCAAGATTTGTTAATTATTTTTCACAGACCTAATTCTTTATTAATAGGAGCTCTGCCAGCCTTTTTGTTAAGTCTTACCTATTTCTTGCAACAGGTTGTTTATTGGGGTTTTTTCATAGGTTACCTCTCTTTTAATAGAACCTGTAGTAGATTGGAAGGAATATGATTCATGATTCAGGGAGACACTAGGAAACATAAGTTCCTGGAAAAAATTGGATGAGTTTTCCTGCTTCGTACAGATGTGAGTGGATAATGGCTATTTAAATTCTGCCTTGTCTGTAGTTGCCAGCATAAATAATCTCTGTTTCCAAGAAGTAAATTTCACATTACACTTTTCTCTTTAGTGAGCCCAGTGTGCAAGTTGCATTTTTTAGAGGCAGAGCTCCTGTTATCCATATATCACTGTTTTTAGAGAAAACAGTATTCCCTCTGACATTTGTAAGATATCATCATGTCATGTCATCAGCTCATCAGAGCCATATATTATCTTCCCTGGTGAAAATAATGTATCAATCCAAATGCCAATGACCACTCCCATAAGAAAAATAAATAAAAATAAATGCCAGAACTGACCATTCCTGGGAAAGTCTGGGGTGTAAGAAGCAGTTTCCAAGGCACTTCCTAAGTCAAAGCTGCAAAATCTGTGAATACACTGAATATCATGCATTTGTCACGGGGACATTTTAGCAGCTTTGCATCCTACACAAAGTTCAAGAGAAAGCTTAGTTCTGGAGGCCTCAGAGTGGATTTATTATTTTTCAATGCATGTCAAGAACTTGCATCTTAGTGGCAGGACTTTTTTCATAAAATTACTGGGTTTTGCTTTTGTTGTAGTCTAAGGAGAGATGTTGGTGCTTCTGTACCACAGCTTATCTCACCTTGGGGTAAAATGCTGATTTAGGTCACATGAAGAGTTCTCAAACAATGCCTTTTTCTTCACTGACAGTAAAGGAAGTCTAGGAATTAAGATGAGTTATAGATATCCACATCAGTCTCACCTGGAAACAGAGAAGATTATTCTTACCCCACATTATTATGGTCACTCAGGACCATGAGCTTGGCTTTTGCTGTCCTGAGGGACAGAAAATAGTTCCAGCTTTTTGGGTGGATATGGGGTTCCTCTGGAGCCAGGTGGGTTTTAGCCACTGAGTCCAAATAATTAATTTTATTCCAACATATCAAGACACTTGATGTTCCTCTTCATCCTGTTGATGACTCTTTGCATCTGTGGTGGTGGTATAGTTTGAAAATCCAGCAATAATTTTCCCTTCCAATTATCACAGTAAATAGCTGTTATAATTATGGCCTGTAATTTGTTTGGCCTTTTTTTTTTTTTTTTTTTTTTTGCCTTCAAGATGAAATTGTTGCTGTGGTTGCTATATTTAAGGCATTTGCTGATAATAGTTTGTTTCTCCCACATGTTGGGCCAATCTGTATCGGAATTTTATTTTACCAGAGTGAGTGAGCAGAACCCTGACTTCCTCATGTCAGATCCCATTTCCAGTGCATTGCTTCACTTCAACCACCATGGATTTTATAGCCATATTGTCTGAACAGTCTGTCAAGTATTTTATCCCTTTCCTGAGCGATCAGGACTTGAGGAAAAAGTCAACCCTGTTCTGAATTCCTTTCCAACATACTTTCTGAGATGATGTACTGTGTGATTCAGAGAGGAATCAGTTTTCAGTAATGATATGCATTTTAATTCCTTTATTTTGTACATTATAAACACACATCTGTTCAAAAGGGAAACACATTAAACATCCCTCCTAGCATTAGACATACTGATTGAAAATTTGTTCTGAGCTGGCTTAAGTGTCAGTAATCTTGACAAGTTTTCCAAGAACTGATAAAATGAGTCCCTGTACTGCTGAAATGAATTTTGTGTGGATAGATGTTTATGCTTTTAACATTAAGATAGCTTCAAGCTGTGCCTGAATAAACAAAGGTTATTTCTTGCAGGGGTTTTTGTTTTATTTGGCAATTGGAACTACTTGGGTGCAAACTTTCTGATCTATGCTGGCTACCTGAAAACAGTGTCCCTAATGTCCTTAATCCTTAATATGGAAAAGAAATTGTAGGAATTAATCACATCAGAACTGTGAATTGTTTATCTATCTTTGATGGAATGTGCCAAATTGGGGCATGCCACACATCAGGAGCAACCTCTAACTCTGACCCTGAGCTGGTGAAACCAGAGAGCTGTCCCTTCCCTTAGGGTCCCCACCTGCTCCTCAGAGGCTGAGTCTGAGCACTGATCACCCTGATAATTAAATAGCAAATTGTGATGCTTCAAATGAGTGGGGTCATTTTGTCTGAAGTCGTGTGTGAAGGAACAAAAGGTGGGGGGATTTGTGTGACAGAGGTGTAGCCCCTGTTCACAGCTGACTGTGGCCACAGCATCCTGATTGTTCAGCTGACTGTGCTGGAACACAGAGATTCACCATTGAACTCCAACTCCCGAGGTAGTTTCCAGATAAAGCTACAGTGAGCTGTACAAATACATAGATATATTGAGGTTATGGCTTTTTTGTATGCACCAACCCCCCTGCTCCAGTCCCATCGTTGTGATGCTGCGTGTATTTGAGTTTGCAGCTTTTGGGGGTGTTACTTTTGTTTTGGTAATAAAGAGAGTTTGTTTCAGATGTGCTGTGGTGCTACCCAGCTGCCAAATTAAAGCAGGAATTCATAACATGGTGCAAAATAAGGATAAAGGAACGCAAAGAGAATGAGTGCTTCTTAGCTTGGTATTTCTTTAATTTCACGTAAATTTCACTAAGTAAATACGCCTTAAAAGTGAATAAAATTTTATTTCACTTTAACAAGAGAGTATAAAAGTTAAAAAGGTCACTGTAGTAATAGACTAATCTCAATTACCAGGGCAGCCGGTGAAACCCACAACTCCCACCTAATCTCATTCGGTGCACACGCAGTGCACCGTTTGATTTCCAACACGGCTAAATGAAATTATAAAGCAGTGTTAAATTTATTAATCATTTAATTAGCTAAATGTTCCTGCAACTACTCGTGAGATGAATGGCATGTCATTTTCTAATGCAATTTGCCTCTCAGCCAGGCAGGGTCAGGAGGGAAGCTACTGGCATCTTAAATGATCTTTTTTATATTGCACCTTCTATTAAGGGACAGTGTGATATCGCTGATTATATTTGAGGCTTGTACACAAGGCCAGGGAGTTTTCTTGTTATAATAACAGGTTATATTTAAACCAAAATAAAGATGGTAAGATCCAAGGAGCCAACAATTAACCCATCTGTGACTGTGTTTCTCACTTTGGCTTTGCAAGGCAAATCTTTTTCATATTTAACAAGCCAGTGAACAGTGTGGGAAACTACACCAGCAGGTATTAAAGCAATGCTCAATCTAGTTTTATTTCTTTAAATTTACTCAGTTGTGAAGGAATTTGTGGAGTGAAAATTCTCCCAATGCCAGGTTAGTGTAAGCCGTCTCATTGACTCAGAATTTATTTGCACTTTCCCTTTTATTGTAGGGGAATCAAAGCCTTTCCTGGTCTGTGCATTCAACAATTGCTCATTTTTGTGTGTTTTTGGATTTTTGGCATGTTTATGCATGCATGCCACACCAGGTTGATAGGATTATATTTTTTTTTTCCTGATGTTTTGTTCTATAATTATTTTTCCACTGCAAAAATTAGTGACAAGTAGGATTCAGCAAATCTGCTTGGATTGACACCAGGAGGTGAACCATGCTGCTTGGAGGGAAATATTCCTCAGAAACCTGCAAGTGGATTGTGCTGGTGCGGAGCTAAATCTGCCCATTCAAAACCCATAGAAAGCAATGATGATTTAAGGCACTTATTTCCCCAGATTTATAATAGAATATAAATACACTTTCTTTATGCATTAGGGGTTTAATTTCAGATCCTGGAGCATGTCCTCTGCACAGTAAGCATCTGTGGTGAGCTCCAAGCCAAGGAGAAGATGCATTCAGCTTTGTACATGCTGAGATCAAAATGCCAGCAATGTGTCAAAATATTTGCCTCTACCACAGCTAAATGACACAGCCAAAAATAAAGCAAGAGGACCTAAAGCAGGAAGCAGCAGGAGATAATCTTAGCATAAGTGGTAAAAAAAGGCCATCAGTTATTATTTATAGCACAGAAACATGTGTAGACCTCTTGGAAGCCAGGCCCTGTTGGCTTTGTGCTGCATGTACAGCTGATAAATAACTGTCCAAACCCAGATCCACGCAGCTTAATCGAGGCTTCTAAAACACAAATTGTCACCCAGGGTGTTGCACACAAACCCAGAGCAGTGACTACACCAAAGGGTCGTTCTACTCAACTTCCAGCTCAGCCTCTCAAAGTGTTGGCTGATTCCACTGGCCAAGGAGGACAAGAGCAGCCACACTTATTCAAAGGTTGTTTTTTGGGTGCCTAGCACTGGATGGGGGATGTATGTTGTTAAAAAATTACATGTGTATAAGAAAATCATGTGATTCAGAAGGGAAATGTTTAATTTTTGGTGGGAAGTGCTGATCTCCCATTGAAAACAGCCAAATGAGTGAGATACTTTAAGTTTTATTAGCAGAGAGTTTTTAAGCATGAAGTGCCACAGCACAACCCAGCATGTTTGGGAAGACTGTGAAACTGGAGTGGACTCTGGGCCTTTTTCAGAGCCCTGTGTGGTTTTTTTCTGCTGGCTTTGGGGATGGTAATTCATTTGTGCTTCACTTGGGAGATACAAAGTGCACCCCCTTGCAGGGAAGGAGCAAAACACCAAATGCTGAGGCACAACTTGGGCAGGAGAAGGTGCTGGGGAGCTGCTGGGCACAGCATTTCCCCTGGTACCCTGCACCTGCTCTTCATTAGTGCTAATGAATCCAGAAAGTGAAACATTTTGTACTAGTGACTCATATTGTTCTCTCTTGGCTGTCACTTCACTGTGGATCGAATTAAGTGAAAAACCCTAATTTTACTAAGGCTTTAATTTCCTTTCCTGGGACACTTTGTGTCTTGGGATAGGTCACTTAGCACCTATGGGATGTAGGATTGTATCCCATTAACTTCTCTCTCATTAGCAAATCTTCTTTTGATTTAAACTGGGGCTTCCCTGAGAGCTTTAATTCCCATTCCACTTACAATTTATGTGTTTTTCACTTCCCCATTTGCAGAAGATATATAATCATACTGGGGAAAATCTTGCCTAGCTAGATCTCCAGTGCTTGTGTGGCACCACAGGAACCCAGGGAAGGAATAGAGCTTGTAATTCAAAGTTGTTATTAACATTACCTAGAAATTAGAAGGGTTATCACACAGAAAAAAAGAAGATTTGAAATATTTGTCAAGGGTTTTTTGGTTTTTTTTTTTTCTCGTTTTTCTTTTTCTGCTGATTTAGGCCAACTGCACTCTTGCTAACAAATTTTTGGGCTGTCCATGGCAAACTTGTATCAGTTTTCTCACAGCTGCACACTACAAAAATAAAGTTTTGGAAGCAGGGATCTGCAGGTGTGAAGATTTAATTGAGAATTAGCCACATAGTTTAAAATAGTTTTTGTTTTCATGAAGGCAAGATTCCTTATGGCCAGCACTTTAGTACAAGGGTTGTTTCATGCGCTCTGTGTGTGTGAGAGAGAGCTGTGAATACACACAGCAGCTTTGCATTTGGATCTTAGAAAGCACCTCTGATCCATTCACTGTGCAGGTTGCCTATTACACACTATGTGTTCATAAAGGATTTTATTTTCTAAATATTTGGCAAAAAGATCTAGATAGGTAATTTGCTGGCAGAAAAACATAAAGCAATATTCCTCTTCTCTGAGTTCAATGCAGATAAATACTGACTGCTGGGGCTTCACCCACTGGGCTTCCATTCACATTTTTTAACATGTTAAATATTTCTGGTTAACCAGTTAAAACGGCGAGATGAACATGATTGCTTTTAGATTGCAGCTATAACATAGAGTGAATTTTATAGTAAGAAGCCTTTTTTTTTTTTTTTTTTTTTTCCTTTTCCCCTGCCGAGCTGCCCTTGTGGCTGCCAGCCTGACTTTGAGGTCCTCATTATTGTGGGTTTAAATGAAGGATGTTCATCCAGGCAGGGCGGGGGAGGCCAATAGACATCGGTGCCGTTATCTGGTCCTTCTATCAGGCCAAGTGACAGGCTTCTCAGGGAAGAATGCAAAGCTCATGGTGGAGACCTCAGCCTGACACAGAAGGTGACTCCCCTGACTCTAACCTTGAAAGGAAAAAAGTTCCCACTTTATTAAAATGAATTTCGAAAGGGCCGCTCTGACAGCTGCATAATTAAATATTGGAGTGTCAGCGATAATTTATTCTGCTCGCATTTGGTGGTCAGAGCCTGCTCACTGTAGGGTCAGCAAGCACAGTGACAGAGCCAAGGATACACTGCATTACGGGGCCCTTTAGCCGTGCCAGTGAAAGGAGAGACTGTAATTTTTATTTAAATGGAGAAAACAAAGCAGCAAGGAGGTGAGCAGGCTGTGAAGTGCTCTCAGTAGCTGCCTGACAAAAATTGTGAGGGAAAACGTTGGAACTTGTGCCCAAACTGCTTTGTCTGGCTCTGGGCACTGTGATTTTTTCCAGCCTTGTCTCTTTTGGGATCCAGGACCAGTTCCTGCTGTCTTCTGTAACATCCATGCTAGGAATTAACCCAGCAACAGTCCATACAATGAGCATCCCCACTCATGCACAGTTTTCTTGAAAACGATATAAATGGCCTTAAACACATATGAAACAAGTGGAGATGGGGAGTGTAGAGAGTTCAAATTTATCCCATTAGCTTTCCAAGTGAAGCATCAGCCCTGAATATTCTTTTCAGAGGGCAGTGGCAGCTGGAAATCAACATCTAACAAGCAGTTTTCCCAGAAGAAGTTTAAATAAAATGTCTCTGTGCCCTTATGCCCAGGCAGAAAGCAGGAAAGGTCATGCTGGGAGCAGGGCTTTCAGCTGATGGGCATCTCCTTTGGAGGAGGCTGTTGGGACAAGGCTGTTGCTTTTCACTCTTAGATTGCTGATAATTGAAGCTGACACACCAAAAATATACCCTTTTTGCACACACCAGTCTTTCAGCAAAAGCACATTGCTCACACAAACAAAATAATTTGCAAAGGCATTTTGTTTTCCTCTTTCTTGCCTCAGCTACGAAGCACCTATTTTCCATGTTTTCTTTGGAGCCTGCTTGAGTGGATATGTTACTAGAGCTCAGGTTTACTAGTTTTCATCTAAGTATCATGTAGCTTCTGCTGAAGAATTTACTAAATTCCTTCAGCACCTTCATAGTTACTGAACGAAAAGCTGAACTCATTATGAAGGATGAATTCTGGTTTTGTGGCTCAAACACTGGATGTGAACACAGTGTCCTCAGCTCAGTTTTTAAACCACCTTTAAACTGTGAGCCAGAAGGTCTCTCTGTGACTCAGTTCCTCTTCTGTAAAATGGGAATAACAGTGCATTTCATGGGATTGCTGTGAGAATAAATACTTCAGTGTTTATACTCCGTTTTTATCTTGCTGAGCATAAAAGAAAATCCCTACTTGTGTTTCTGCCTGCTTGCTTGAAGAAAGACCATGAAAGCATCTTTGTCTGCTTGATGTCAAGATGCAGACTCTTAAAATGACACTTGAGCATCTTTAATGTAATTCTTTGGACTCCAGACGGGCACATTTCCGTTGCTTAGATCTCCGTACCCACCTATGCTCCTCTGGTTACATTTGCTGTATGTTTGTAATGCAGAATGTTCTCTCTCCACGTGGGAAAGATGTGTTGCTTGTATGACTTTTTTCTCCTGTTAAGCAGGCATGTTCAAATATGTTCTGAAATGTTGTTGTGTTTTGTTTTTTTTGATGTGATGGTCAGGTGGGGAGGGAGAAGGGGAATTTAATATTCATATTTAGAAGCAGCAAACAATATCCATGCTGGCCCATGAGGACACACATATAGTCATGCCTGGTGTTAGATTTCTGTTTTCCTATTTTTTGCAAGCCTGGCTTGTCTGGAAATCTCTAATTCTGCCATAGTGGCTGCAGTGCATGCTGCAATGGCACAAAGCTTGTTTTGTAAAACCAGATTTTTAACATTTTCTCTGTTTTATTTTTTTTAATGCAAATGCTGCTGTGCAGGGTTTTGCACCAATCCAGCCGGAGCTGGGTGTCAGAGTGCCCAGCTGAGCCACCTGTGGGGACTGGGGTGTGACTGGTCCCAGCATGGGGAAGAGCTGCAGCGGGGATGGGGAATCAGCCTCGAGCCTGACGAACACGTTGGGCATCTGTCATTGTCAGTCGAGTCAGGCTGGGGACAGGGCTGTGGTTTAAAAATGATAACCAAGCTTCATAAATCAGAATGCTACTGCTGCAGTCAAACTTCCCTTGGAAAGTCTTTGAATTTGGGTAGCGCATACTAATAAATGAGCCTGCACCAGGCGAGGCCGCTCGCTCCGGCGCAGCTCCCTCAAGGATGGAGCTTCCGTCGGCAGCAGGGACACGCTGGTGATGACTAAAACAAGCTGTCCCTCCTGAAAGGGAAAAGGCAGAGGGATTTGAAGTTGACCTAATATTTTCAAGATAAACTTTATGGGCCTGATTACACAGAAAGTATTCGGCCATGGCAGGGAGCCTGAGCCAAGGGGTGAAATCGCGGTGTGGCCGGAGTCAGTGGCAAAACTCCCATCAGTTCAGCAGGATGAGGATTTCATCCAGAGTTCACAGTGGGATAATTAGTGTCAGCTCAGTACTAGTAAAACACAAGTAAATCTGTCCTGCTTTTAGCTTGCAAACTTTTACAAACAGCTCAAGGCTTAGCTGGAGTTGTTTTTATTTTACTTTGTGATAGAAACCCTCAACAGCAGAACTTCAAAATGAAAGCCTGTTATTACTTTCATACCATGTGCTCATTGCTCTGAGAGTGAGAAATTTCCTCTGGATCCACTGACCTTCAAAACAACAGGAGGAATGATATTAAAAACGTGGTGTTAAAGATGGTAACTGTGAATTAACATCCCAAACTCCATTTCAGCAGCGCTGCTCTGAGCTTTGTGTCGCGGGCAGGCGGCTGCTCGGCTCACACAATATCCCAGGGATTTCACTGGGACTCTGCATGTCAACAGTAATCTATCTTCATGCTACATGATTCAGGATCAGGTCATTAGTTTATACTTAGAATCAAATATTCAGTTTGATTTTAGCTCTGTGAAATGAGAGCCGAATATATAACACCTGATTTCAGAGAGCCTTGTAGTTCTGCAAGTCTCTAAAATCCATGGACACACAGAAACTGCTTTTACTCCTCTGGCCCTGAAATGATTATAGTTGGAATGTTATTGAGATTACAGTTTTCTTTAGATGTCTTGGATTATTTTCTAAATCCATTTCTAACCCCATTTCTCTGTGGCATTTAAATAAATGAGAAGAAATGAAACATTTTTAATTTCTAAGAGAAAATGCAAAATTATTTCCTAAGCGCCTCCTTTCATCCTCTCAGATTTCCTCAGAAAAAGAATATGATGACATCCTGATAGCTATGAAACCAAAAGAGAACTGATTTGTACTTTGTAGGGAAATATGTCCTGAAATTACGTGTCTAATGTGTGGCAATTTTTAGCTGAATATCTATGCCTGGCTTCCTAGTAAAGCAGACTTTGCGTTGGACACACACAGACTGAACTGAGTAATTTTAATTTAATTGAATCTTTTATGTAGGCATTTTCCTTCTAGGGAACCTTGGCTAGTTATTCGTTTGTGAAACTTGCAATAAAATAGGAAGACAGCTCGTCAGGGATGGAAGGAAGGGGTAATATTTAAATTGTGCTGACTTTGAAGACATTGCTTTTGATCCATTCCTTGATTTAAAAAAAAAAAATATATATTTTGGTGTTTAGTATTTAAAGATTCCTTTCTGTGACTACATTTTTTCTCAACACACTTTTTCTGTAGATGACTGATAGATAACCTATGTCTCATCCAGGTTAGCAGCGGGGACAAGAATGCAAAGTGCAGCATTGAAAATTGTATTTCCTCACCTTCTTTGTCTAATTTGTCTAATTGCTTTGGATGCCTTTTTTTCCCCTTTAAAGGAAAGCCACCTAAAATATCTTTAAATAATCACAGTTAATCTAGTGCAAGAAAGGCAATCACAGCACTTGTGCATTCAGGCCTTTAGCTGAATCAGTTCCTGAACAAATAAAGCCCCATTCTGCAAGACAAACCTTTACTTTTTAAAGCCTTTCTGGAGTTATCACAGGGTGGAAATATGATGAGTTAAAAAGCAACACCAGAACTATGCGGTTGGGTGAGTAGGGTAAATCAAGACAGGTTCTGTCTGGAGTTTAATTCAAAGGGAAATAGATTCTCTGCTGCGAAACTGGAAAGTTTCCATTCTTTCAGTTTTTTTCGAACTGCTTTTAATTTTCCTAATTTCAGAAGAAACCTTTAACAGAAAGTGTCTGCCAGCAGAAAATTACCATATTGAGCAGGGGGGAGCGCAGAGTTCACCATCCCTGGGCTGACCCTGCTCTGTTTGCTGCGCTGGGCTGGGAGCAGTGGCTGGCCAAGCTCTGCTGGGCAGAGTGTATTACCCTGTCAGGGAGAGGCCAGGCTGCTGGATTCACCCTGAACAAATTACATACCTCACTACATCTCCCAGCAAGGTAGCAGGGTTATAACTCAGCCTAAGCACCATTCACTCTTCTATTACCTTCATAACCAAGGTCATACTAATCAACTCAATTACCAGTCCTCTTGGACATTTTCATAATGTTTTCTGCTAGTTGCTCTCCTGTGAAAATCTCCCGGTCTAAGCAAATTAATGCCATTTTTATAACTATCTGCATTTCAGGTACAGTGATCATCTTTCAAAAGGCTGCTTCATGGCAACAAATACCAGCCAAATGTTAGAACAACAAGGGTGGGCAGCTGCATTCTTATCTTGACCTCATTTTTATTGTGAAAGCTAGTTTAAATATACCTTAAAACAAAGACCTATGTGTCAGAAATGAAGGATGTATGTTACTTTGTAAGGATGTATGTATGTAGCTTTTAAAAATCTTCAGGTCATATAGCAGGGCTGGTCAGGAAGCCTGGTTTTATGTGTTCTTTAATTTTTGGAAAACCCTTTAAATGTCACATTCAGTGTTTCAAATGGAAAGGTAATCTTTGCATTATCTTTCTTTAAAAGTTTTCTCAAAATTAATCTATCTCCCTAATTTTTATGTTTCTCTGAATGCTATTATAAAACCTTCTCCCTGTACACAATTTTAGTATAAATACTAATGCCTAAATATTTAATTTGGGAATTTCTAATATTTGCACAGCCACATCTTTTAAAATCTCCACAAAGTATTATGGCACAGGGAAAAAACAATCAGGGGAAACTAATTTCTTGTTAATTTGGATTTCTTCAGGGCTAAATTGTTCCCTGAGGCAGATTTTCCCACTGGAGAAATTCATTTGGTCCCTCTTTGGGACCTGAGTGTTCAGTGGAATAAACACTGTTTATTCCTCCTAATTCTCTGTGGGAGCTGTTGAGGCACAGCTCTGGAGTCTTGCCCTTGTGTGATTCCTTTGGGTACAGATATTTCATTTCCCACAGACCCAAGTCTCCTGTGACCCCTCACAAAAAATGCTTTCAGTTGAGTCTAGTTCCTACTAACTTATTTTAAAATAGGTTCAGTGACTTTTCAGGTGGTGTATGTTGTTTCTAGCCATGCCCTTGCCCACCTCAGAGCACCTATGATCCTGTGAGTTTCTTTGATGCACCCTGGGGTAGGAATTAGGGTAAATGTGACCCAGCTGATGGCCCTGACCATGCACTTGGAAAGGCTCTTGGCCACCCTTGAGGGCTGAACCCATTTTTTGTCAAATGGTTTGGATATTTCCCACACCCTGAGAGAGTTCAAGGCAGCAAACTAACCCTGCTCTGCTCCATCCTCTCAAAAATTTGTCACCTCTATAAAACAAGACTTGCCTTAAAATTTAAAGTGTTTAAGAATCAGCATTTCTAAGCCCCTACTGAAAGCAGCCCTTCTGGAGAAGCAGGAAAAATGGCATCATTTTTGCAATAAGGACAAGGTGGGAGGCTGCTAGGCAGTTTGTGTAACTGGGTACCCTGGCCCAACAGCCAGGAGAGTTTCAGCTAATTAATGTTTCAATATGTGTATGATGTCCCATACACTGAACCATGAAGCCCAGTGGTTCCTGGAATATTAAACTGATATTGTAGCAGCTTGAAAACCGACCTGCAGTAAATATGTTTTTGCTCTGCATTTGTGCTGTTGCTGTCAGCGTTTAGCAAGGTGACTGGCTCCAGGAAAATGGAAAACTTCTTTCCTGGAAAGCAGTGTGGAACTAGAGATGTTGTCAAGAAGTGTTTAAAAGATGAAGTCCTGGATGCTTGAATTAATCAAGGCTCCTCTGTACATTTTATTCACCTGGTTCTGGATGCACAAGGGTTTGCTGGATGCTTCTTTGAAGGGGCTGGGCCAGGGTTTACTGGGTGCTTTACTGAAAGTTTATACAAAGAAATAACATTAAACCAAAACTTGTTATGTGCTAGGTCTTGAGATGTGATAATCATATGGACAAAAATGTTTCAACCCCCTGATTTACTCTTTCACATATTAGCAATGTATTTGTCACCCTTAGATGGACTCTGTGTTTTTCTGCCTCACTTTTTTGTCTCTGTTCAGCAGCCTCTGTGCTTTAATTCAAATGTGAACTTTCATTACTATCTGTGCCCCAAAGGAGGTGTTCACTGTTGTTAATAATGCAGAAGATTTTAATTTATGCTGCATCCAAGGTAAAAATCACAGTACCCCTGCTGCTAGGAGCACATTTCTGTCCCTTTTTACAAACTGGTTGTTCTGTGTTTATTACTGCTAATACTCTGCCCGCTTCTCTTGGTATTTTGATAAAGTTGACCAGAAGTCATTTTACCTTTGTAGCCATTATACTGATGTATAATTCTCTTTTATTGATCAGTCCTCAACACATGACTATAATAATTTTGAGTGCAATAAGCAGTGTTATGAAGGATTTTGTTTCTTCATTCTGTTTGTTTGAAGTCTCAACTGTAGGGCCCATTTTCACATTCCTTAAAGAGAGAATTGCTAAAATAAATTCAATCACAGAAGCTTTTAAAATTTGAAATCCCAGGAAGCTAATTTGCATTTCCTTTTAAGACTGCTTCCTGCTTTTTTATGTACATATAGATTTGGACCTCAGATGGGCTTGGCGCCTTTCCAACATCAAGATCAGGTGATTTCTTTTTAATTTTTTTTTATTTTGCCCTGCAGAGCATTAAGTTTTTGCAGAGCATTATGGCAGTTAAAAAACCAAAAAACAACAGTGAAAAAAAAGGTTAAAAAGTCCATCACTCTTGCCATTTTTCCCCCCTAGTACACAGGAATAATTTATTAATGTGGTACTTTAAAATTTGTGGATGTGTTGTTTTGCTTCACAGTCAGGTGATAAAGCCATACAAAAGTACAGTGATATTGTGCAATCTGCCTGTTTTCCAGCAGTAAATGCAGCATTTGGAAATGAAATATTTTTATAATCCATGCATATTATAGTGCAGCAAGCTGCTCATTTGTTCATGGGCTGGCTGGCAAACATTGCAATTGTGTGAGATACAGCATAAAATGCTGGATATAACAGCTACACAACTAAATCTACACAGGAGCAGGATGATCTCTCAATAAATCATTGCACATCACATCCACTTTATAACCTTAAAGAGGTGCCAAGTAAAATGGAGACTTTGGTCACATAAATAATGAGAGATCCACGTTTCCTTCTCAAATCTGTATACTCAAACAAAGGCCTAGGTGGAATGTTAATATCAGACTCTGCTTTGGTTTTTTTTTGTCTCACGCTGCCAGTGTAAAGTCAGTTTGCACAGTGCTTTTTGCTTCCTTTAGGGTATGATCCACATTAGGCTCTGCATCAAGCTTTTGCACCCGTGTGCACATTTTTATGTTTAAAGGAAGTGTAGAGGCCTGCGAGCTGATGCAGAGCAGGAGGGGATAAGGGAATAATGATGCAGGTTTTAATAAAGAAATCCTTCCCATGAGGAAAGAGAGGTGAGGACTGTGGCCTTAATAAAAGAAGGAAAAAAAAAATCTGCCAGCATCAAGAAAATAAAAAAAAAATAATTTGAAGTTCAACATGTGTGCTTGAGATGCTTCCAAAGAGAAGTGTTTACAACCTTTGAAGAAAATGGGGATTTTTGGTATTTATTAAAGGTCCTTGGAGTAGAGAAAGGGGGGCTCCATTTAGTAGGATTCCCTGGAGTTGCTCTGTGGGACAGAAACGTAAAACAGCAAATCCCTGTGTTGTGTCATAGTCCAAAGTTTGAATAGGATAAACTTCAATACCAGCAGCCAGGCAAAGGATCTATCCTGCACACGATTCACAGTTATTTTTTAAAAGTATCTATGACAGGATGCTGATAAATATCTGTATAATTAATGAGTCATGGTTCATGTTAGCCAGATCTTTAGAGATATTTTCGCTTCGTAGATATTCAAGTGCTGGTGGGAAAATAGCTGATGATTGTCAGGTTTGGGTACACTTTCCATTTGCTTCACTGCTCTAAATCATTAGTCAAGCAGTATTTATAAACCTGTGCTCAGTAATTATAGTACTTTTCTTGAGATGGAACTTTCATCTGATACTCCCCAAGTCAGGGCACTCTCCTGACTCTGTGTTTTGTCATTTCTCACTCTTGCTGAAGGCAAGGCAAGAGGGCTTGGATGATATAAAACCTGTAGCACTGAGTTACCAATATCTCCATGTGTGAAACTTACCCAGCTCAGAGAAAATTCCTGTGCTGGATTCACATGTGTGATGATATAACAGTAAATCACGCTGTGGCTACATTAGACAGGAGGAATTATTTTAAGGATTTAAGAATTTTTAATCTCAACTCATTTTTCCTTTCAATAGCAAGTTGTGGTAGCTGGTATCCATGTCAGCACCTAAGCTGGGGTAGCTGCTGTATTTGATACTACTGATGCTTCTTTTTCTGCCTTCACCCAAAGGAGAATAAAGTACCTGTAACAAAAAACAGTCATTGCTCTGCCATTCCAGTAAATATTTCCTACTTCTCTTCCACAACTAGAAACATCTAGCAATATCTAAGCAGCATTTCTGTGCTGTGGTGGTAGGCTTCACTAAACTTGTACCTTACTCAGGATCCCATAGGAGAGCAAAGAAATGCACATTTTAATATCTTTTTGACCTTCTTGTTCCCTATGCCCCTTTCTTTTTCCATTTTATTTTCACTCTTAATGGATTTTTCACAGTATTTCTCACATGGATGTAGAGAGTTGTGACAGGTGGATAACCCTGCACTGAAATTTTGGGTGCTGTAGATGCTGTACAACTGGTCACTTTGACTCTGTTTCCCTTGCTTTAAGATTTTTAAGACCTAAAAATTTGTTTGCAGTTTATCTTTCTGCCATGTGGTTTCAGGTGCAAGGCTATCTTCTGACACTGCCCGTTTGGCAAGGGAAAAGACAGGAGAGGTTCTGAACGATGTTTCTCACATTCAGCACCTCCTTTGACACTCCCGCCCACGTGGGGCTGGTCTGGGTTGAACCCCTCCACAGCTGTTGTTTGCTGTGCAGATCAGGTTTTTTAGGTGGCACGTTATCAGTTATGCATGAAGTGATGGATTCCTGCTGAATTCTGGTGGCTCCCACAGCAGAGTGCCTGGGTGCCCTTCATGTGCCTCGGCGAGGGGAGGCACCGCGGTCAAATGCAAATCCTGCCATGATTACCCACCACTTTCTGCCCTCCACACCCACTGGCTGCTCCAGGTCTGCCAGGAAACTTCCCCCACGAGCTTAGCCCTGACCCAGAAGTGTTTTCTGTGCTCTCCAGAATTAGCACTGATTCTGTTGTGATGCAGCTCTAAGCCCTGGTTTGGTCTGACAGCGCATCTTCCTCACTTTGCAAACTACAGCTCAGCCCAGCTGGTTTTCTAGAGCTGGTGATTTTATTTTCGAGAATAAAAGTCTAGAGAATCTCAGGTTGTTGGCCACCAGGACAATGGCACATCTCTAGCCAGAGCAGAGGAGTTAATTTGTGATGGGGTAACCTTTATTTCCTGGTGAAGGGGTGAGTGTGTGAGGTTTGTGTCAGACTGGGAATATGCCTACAAATACACATTTCTGATGGGTAATAAAATCACTTGAATGTACACTCACCCAAACTGGACACCATAAGTCAAAAGTTATGCTGTTTTAATGAGAGCTTTATAATTAGGTTGTTCATTTGCTGGGTGAAATTGTCATTAGTAAAGGAAGGTTTTATTAATTCACCTTCTTATATAAAGAATATAATGAATCACTAATATTCTTATAGATACAGATCACGATTATTTCTGCTTCCTGCCTTGCAAACATCTTGTTTCAAATTAGGTTTATCTGCTGTCTAAAACTAAATACAATGAATAGATGTATAATAAAATCTTTTAATTGTCTTAGCATATGTTGCTTTTATTAGGTGAGAATAATTGCATTCATGGGATCACCTACAAAGTCCTTTAGAATATAAAATTGAAATGGCTTCACACTGAGTGCACAAGTCCTTCTGAGCCGTGCCATTTTCCCCTTCACTGCCTCTTGTCCCCCTTTCGCTGTAAAGTTCACATTGAAGTGTGACAAGAGACACTTGACAACTGACACATGCTGGATCTTATCAGCAGTGAGTGCAGTCATGGGCCCTGACTGAAGAGCGATTGTCATTTCTACACCATTTATTCCTCTCCTAGCCTCATTGCTTGCTTCCTTTCTGAGGAAATTTTTCCTGTTAAAGTACTGTACTTGTCGTTCTTTTTTGGTGCATGTCTGTGGGGGTTTTTACTTTTATTTTTTTCCCCTCACGAAAGGATTTTGTTATGCATTCATCCCATAGGCAAGCCTCTAACAGACTTCCTCTAACCTCTTAGTGTCAGGACTGCTCTAAGCTGATTCAGGCTAATAAAAGCAACCCAACAAAGCTTTGATGGTGTCATTACATCTTCCTTAAATCCCCTTCCTTGCTAACATCCAATAATTCTATTACCTCTAATCAATTCACAGGCTATTTTATTTGAAAGGAAGAGAAATCAACTTCAAACCATGCTGGTGCAGTTTCCCCAGTGTTCACAGAAGGTGATGATGTTTCTGCCATGGCTTCAATTGACTCTTTAAGTGAGTCCTGGGCTATTGAGCAGTCCGAACTTTTATCTGTGCTCTGCCAGCCCAAGCCAGCAACAGCAGAAGATAGATTATTGGTGCCTCTTGGAAGGTCTTCCACTTCTACATAATATTGTGCGTCATTTCTGTAGTTTAGATAGCATAAGCAATAGATAATTTAAAAGTACTGAGGATAAAACAAGGCGTTTTGCAGGAGTTTGATAATTTTATTTTAAAATTATTGTCCCCGATGCTTTGTATCAAAGCTCCCTTAATTTTCTTTTTTTTTTTTAACAAGAATTTTCCCCCTATTGTTTTAACTTACTGGAGCTTTCACACGTGCTCAGTCCCACCAGGGTGATTGCTGGGTTTTGTCATTAATACTGAGCAAGCTCTAAGGCTATGTTCATGCATCGTTGTCTGACGGGGGCTGTGTCTGCCAAAAATCCTCTTGCCCCCGGCTCACGTCAAGCGGCGCACCACGATTGCTCTGACAGAGCTGCTGCCACCACTGCCCCAGCACAGCTCTGGCAAAATAAGCTGGGTGTATTCAGCAGCTTAAATAATAGGTCTCTGCCTAGGCAGCCTCCAAGTGAATAATCTGAGTGATCAGGGCAGCAGCTGGGGCTGCTGGAAGGGCAGGGTGGTACCTGCTGCAGGAAGGGGGTGAGAGCAGCAAGATGTGGGGCACAGGATTTAACATCTTGGGCTGATGTGGAAGGAGCCAGTAAAGGACTTCAGGACATACTCTACATAATCAAACTTGGCTCCCCAAAGAAATTTCAGCCTCATTATCTACCTACAGAAATGTACCCTTCTTAACTGGTTCTGTGGTAACATGAAACATAAATGTGCATTAGGCATCAAGATGCCCCAGGAGCTTGACACTGAGCAGATGGAGGACACCCAGGCCCTTACCCCTATGAAACTAGGGTGTAGTTAGGAGAATACACCACCCATAACTTGCTGCTGAGAAGAGTTTTCATGATCAGAACTAGATAAATTTCATCTGGGTTAAGGCTCTGTCTTATTTCTAATGGATCTTTAAGAGTCTGTTGCTATTGTCCCTTTTCTTAATGAAAAACATGCATCATCTCATCACGCATTGGTTTCCTCCTTTATCTCTTCTGCCATACAAAAGGCAGAGTGGTGGGCATCCTGTTCTCTCCCACGCTGTCGTAGCTGTTGCTTTCAGAATAAGTTGGGTTGGAGCTCTGAACTGAGGAGGAATTCATTGCTGTCCTCGTGTTGGTTAACAGTTACTCACGCAGAGCCCCTGGGATGACTCAGCTGAGCGTGGGCGGCAAACCAACACAAGGCAGGATCGCCTGTGCTCTGTACCCAACATCTATTCTGCTCGTTAAACCATGGCCTGGATTGTTTGGAAACACGAGGACCTTGTTTTCTACCTTGCATGTCTAAGAATAAAGCACATCTTTTCTGTAAACATCTGTCAATCAGATAAAAAATTACAGAAGCCTCTCAGAGCGCGGCTCGGCGATGCCGCTTGTAATTTCAGTTGTGGCGCGCAGTACACCTTGTGCAGCAGGATTTCATTGCTCTCAATTGCCAAGGGACATTTCTGAGTCTACGTGACATGGAAATTACACTGGTGTCACTGCACACGGGCCTGTGGTTGTGCTCGTGTCTGTTCCCACATGTGCTACCTCTGAACCTGCACGTCGCAGGCTCGTGGGACCAGAGGCTGAGTGATTCCCCTGCAGCAGGGTCTGGTGCAGGGATGCTGGCACAGCCCAGGGCAGCAGGGATGCTGGCACAGCCCATCAGCATCCCCTGATGTTCCTTCTCAAGCTCTGAGTGATTCCCCTGCAGCAGGGTCTGGTGCAGGGATGCTGGCACAGCCCAGGGCAGCAGCATCCCCTGATGTTCCTTCCCCAGCGCTGAGTGAGGGGCCAGGGATGGGAAGTGGAATAATTGATTCTGATTGGAGTGAAATTAAAATTTAGAACCTGGGTAGCATTGGTGATTTGTGGCACCGTAACTGAACTGTAGGTCTTAATAATGTATTTTAGCTCCTACAAAGATGGAAGGAGTGAACCAAATACTATTACTCTAAAAAAGAGAGGGAACTTTGCATGGAGGTGCTTGTTCCAAGAGGCAAAGTTCATCTGAATTTCTTTGTATTATCCTATCAGGAAACAAGAAAGGTTTAAATGTACTTTTTGTGCATGCAAATGACCATCCTGATTCTGGTCATAAGAATCTAAGTTCAGTTTTTCACATTGTCATTTTTTTAACTTGTTCAGTACACCAGCAGGCAAAAAAGTTCCTAGAGAAGGTATTTGAAGTCATCCAGAATATAAATTTTTAGTCTATAAAATTAAAGTCTTTGTATCAGAATCCCTGGGCTTCCAGTCAAATACTCTTTTTATCTTATGATTGATGACCTGAGTCATAAAAAAAAATTCTGCCCTACTATGACCACATTCAAGGAGAGAAGAGGTAGTCAGGTAATTTGCAGGTTATGATTTTCTTTAGGTCTATATACCACTTGTTTATTTAGAGATAATTTGATTGAACAAGCAAAGATCATGAATGAAGAGGTTTTGTTAGTGCTGTGCTTCTAGATCAATCATAGTTTGATTACTGGAAGTCCATCCTATTATCAAATATACTTCTCATCAAATATTAATTAGACATGTGGACAATACTATGGAACTTCACCACTTTGTCTCAATGTTTGTCAAGAAAATATCATTTTCTTCGCATTTTAAAATAGATTTTTGGTTTATTGAATTAAAAGGTTGAACTTTGCTTTCTTTAAAATAAATTTTAAAATAGTTTTTCTAGTACAAAGACATTGAAAACAGTCCCCAACTTCTGCATTTCAGACTCAAAAGCTGGAGAAATAAAAAACATTAATCCAGTTCTAGAGTTAGGCTTGATGGCTTTGTGGGAGAGAGGAAACTGTAAGACTGTAGAAAAAAAAATGGAAAGAGAAAAGAAAATTATGAGGCAAGCTTGACAAAATGGATTTCTTAATTAGTTAAATCACCTGTGGCATCAGAAAATGGAGCTGCCCATGGCCTGCAGTCAATAAAGGGGTTCTCTCACCTTTCTCAGTCTCTGATGCCAACACCAGGTATAACAGAGAAAAACGTTTTGATATAAGACTCAAAAATCCTGCCTTAGCCAGGATGAGGTGACTTTAAACAACCATGGTAATTCCTAAACCAGTTTGATTTCCAGATTCTCCATGATGAGATATCAGGGAATTCCAAAGAGCAAAGTGGTTGGTTTGGAACAGATGAACTGAAAGGAAAGGAGATATAAGCAAGGGAGTGCATGGGAACAGAAAAAGAGTGAAGATCAGGAGGAAAGAGTTATGAGAATCTTCTGCATTAGAATGTAAGAGGGATGGTAATTTATTTTGTTCCTGGCACAATGAAACTGCTTAGAGGGAGAAGTTATTAGCTCCCCTTGATCATTAAACCAAATGGAGAGTTTGGAATGCAGACAGCAGGGGAACAGAGGTTTTGAGGGAGAAGATGACTTACTCTTTTATTAGAACTATGTGCACCCGACGTAACTGCCATCTCGGTTCTGGAATAGCAAGTTATGGCTTTTCAGCAGCAAAGGGTGTGAAATGGGCAGCTGGCCTCAGCAGTGGTGGGGTGCAGGAAGGTGCAGCAGCAGCAGCAGCTGTGGCTGTGTTTGCTGAGGAGCATCAGGGGAGGATGTCGTGCAGACTGACACCAACAGCGTGGCACTCTCAGGGCAGGTCTGACGCTGCTGTGGCGCTCGCCGCTAGGATTGTTTGGGGTCTGGTTGCTCACCGGGAAAGGAAGAAGAAAAAATTGTCACTGTTTTGGGAAATGTTGAGGACAGATTGCTTTGACATTCAGTAAATCAGGATAAAACCCTGTACCCATCATCAGCCTCCTGTTTTGCCTGTTATTTCTTTGCAAAATGATAGAAAACATTCATCTGAGACACATGTCTAGGCATTAATCAGGCCAAACCCATCAATTCAACAGTGATGCTCTTAGTTTATCCAGACTGTACTCTGTAGCAAGAAGCCACAGTATTTCTGCATAAATTCTTCTCCCTTTTCCTGTATATTTTTGCCTTTCCGCCTTCTGGCTGGTATTTGTTGAAGATATCTGTGCACAAAGAGCCTTTTTCTCTTGTGCCCTTCCTGCCCACGTATTACAATTGAGCCCGAGTAACACGACAAGCGGTTGCTGTAGAAGTTACTGAGATATAAACAGAGAGACACAGCCTTTGTTATCTAGACATGAAGGAGGAAATGGAGAGCGGGGAGGGGCAGGGAGATTTTTTTTTATTAACTTGCAGTTAGAATGGATTTGAGCTGCAACATCAGTGGAAAGGTATATATTTACCTTTAAGTGCCTGGCTCAGTTCTGTGTGCTCACACGAGCTCCCTTTTACGGTGTGCAATTTCTCTCACAGATTCCAGAACCCCCCTCTTCAATGGACTCTTGCAAGGCAGCAGAGCTAGGCCATCTTAGCAGAGACAATTACAAATTACTAATTTAAGTGCTTCTGAGAATCATTCCCTTTTTGTTTTGTGTAATTTCCACACTTATAAAATCAAACTCTCAGTTAAATGTTTATACAGTAATTCAGCCGGTTTAAGCCATCTGCTAGCGTGGCATCTGCAGAGCTGCTTTGTTGCATCCTCTGTATTGTTTCCTTCACACATTTTTGTAGCCTGGTATTTTGGTTGCAAAAGGATCGTTTTATTTTTCAACACAAAAGAAGTGCTGTTTATATCTCTGGATCTAATTGTCAGCTTTATTTCCAAACTCTACCTCAAATCAAGTTTTTATGCCTCTAAAAACCTTATTCTGATTGACATTTACTTTTCAAAACCTATATTCAGTCTTATCTTGCTCTTTTATTATACCTGCCTCCATATCAGTATTTGAAAAAATCCTTATCATTTGTGAAGAGTATAGGTGGGCTTGGAGCATTAGTATTCATACTTGCATGTTAACAACTGTTATAACCTGTACCAGAGGGAAAATATTATTTCTTGTAAATGCTCAATAATTACAGTCTTTATTGCATCAAAACCTGTGTTTTGACAGATAGTGGAAAGCTTTCAAAGTTTGTGTGGGATGGATGACAGATAGCTGCAGGTGGAAAATATTTTTTTAGGTATTGGGTTTTCAGTCTCTGATACTGTAAATATTCTTTCAAAATAACATTAACCTTCCACACAGGGTTGGTAGTGTTCAATGATAATACATGTATTAGCAAAAGATACCTGGGAAATAATTCTTAATGATTCCATCTAATTAATCTATGGTTGGGACATTAACGTCTCTTTTCATTAAGTTGGGAAGTATGAAAGACTAGAAAATTACTGCTGTGCTGGATTTAGTGCTTTAGGTATAATTTGAATGGATGTGCTAAATTCTTGGTCGTAACTTGCACTAACACCCAGTCTAAGACAAATTAAAAGGGGAGCTTATCTGCTATTGCACTTTCCAAGAATACTTTGGATGCTTTTAAGCCATTTGCAGCGTATGCCTTTGTAAGGGATTTTTTTTTTTTTAATATATACATCCTGTGAGACATTCTCCAGTGATTTCCAGTACATGGGATATCATGGGTTTTGTGAACACTGGCACACAAAATGAGGCTGGATGGTAATTTTTTCTGTTTTGCTTTTCTTTTGGTGTATTTTTTTAAGTGTGCTGTCTTACTGGATAAACATTTGCATCTGCAATGAAGTTGTATCAACCAGTAGCCCACTGCAAATGAGGTCATGAGAAGTCTGAGGAAATTCATCTGAGCTTGCAATTCTTTTGTTTGGGATGTAGATGTTCTACAAGTTTGTGCTTTAGTCAACTGGACCTAACACCATGATTTGTGCTGAAAGCTTATCTCATGTGTTTTAAGAGTTTAATGAGGACAATAGTGATGCTGCCTCCTTGTTTGGGCACATCCTGAGGTTTGTGTGAAATGCCTGAGCCTCTGGAGTTTCAAGTGCCTCTTGAGTGTCAAGATACCTCAATAACCTAATGGGATTTTAGGTTTTCAATGAGTTTGAGAGGTATCCAGTTGTGTTTATTCCATCTTGAGCACTGTGTTTGCAGTGTTTGGTCTGTTGAAGTCAATGACAAGGCTCCCACTGACTTTAATGGGATCAGAATTGCCAACCTAGAGAGAAAAGGCAGCGGGATGTAAGATTTCTGTCAACTGC
This sequence comes from Melospiza georgiana, assembly GCF_028018845.1. NCBI lineage: Eukaryota > Metazoa > Chordata > Aves > Passeriformes > Passerellidae > Melospiza > Melospiza georgiana. Next base: position 15,844,960 of record NC_080443.1, read on the forward strand.
CTTTAATATTGCATCCAAATTGAGAAGGCCACTTCTCTTACTTGGAGGTTGTGGGGATGCTAAAGTGTACTTGACAGATGTCTTGCCAAGGGTTCAAGCTGATTGCTGAGAAGTAGCTCTCAGCAGCCTCTCACAGACTGATAGTGAATGCGAGTTGGGCTTGAGCATCACTCCATTCAGAGTGATTAAACAAGGCAGAGACAAACTATCTGACATCAAGTGCTGCCACGTTTTATTAGCCCCTTGCATCACACAGAAGGCCAGAAGGCACCAGCCAGATTTGTGGGCAGATATAAGATGTTCAGATTCCAGCTATGCTTAACTGATAGTACTCCTGAAAAACAAATTAAGTGTGTCTGGCTGTTGCAAGGGTTCAAATCTGACCTTCTATCTTTCTTTTTTCAATTATTAGATGGACCAGTCAAAGCTGTAGACCCCAGCACCATTTCAGATCACCAGTAACTTTCTGAGGAACAATTTTTTTCCAAGAAAAAGTCCAAGGAGCTGAGACAAAGGGTTTGATTTTGTACCTGAACCGTTTGTTTCACAGATGGGACTCCCTATGGAATGCCATTCCTTGAGAAGTCAGCAGGGGTCACTTAAGTTCATTGTTTTGCAGCAAATTCTCTTTTGGACTTGTCAGAAAGTAAGCACTAAATATCCTTTAGGTATTTATCATTTACGCCACCGAGTGATTTTCCCTGCTGTAATCTAACCTCACTGAAAAAAGTGCTCAAAAGTATGTAAGGAGAGTTAGATAGCACAGCTCCAATACAGCAGCTGGGCTGAACACCTATTTCACATGTTGCCAACTATAAAAGGTTGTGCCACTTAAGAGAACATTGCACAATAATAGAAATTTATTGTCAAAAGAGGACCCTCCTAGCAGGATATGGCATTGTGGCAAAACAGGAGATAGAGATCTCAGTAGACACCATCATTTTTACTTGTATGTAGCAAATGGAAAATACTGGCTGGCACCAATGGGAAAGGACCTTCTTTGTGTTTCCTGGAAAGCCAGGCACATTTTCCTTCCTCCTGCTGGAGAAAGGAGGAGAGGTGTGTATCCCTTCAAAAGAAAGCATTTCTCTCTTTGGGTGACAGCACACGTGCACACTCACGCTGGAGGTTCCTGCACCTCCAGCTTCCCATCCCAGGCTCAGGGAATTGTCCTCCTTTCCTCCCACCATTGATGTGTTCAGCCCCTCCTCTGCCCTGGCTTCTGGATGGAGCATCTTAGGTCTTCCATCAGCAAAGCTTTGCCTGCATTTTTAGAAAGGAATACAGATCAAAATATTGAGAGAGCTAAATTTCCAATCTTGGTTACTTCTTAAAGGTCTATTTAATGAGATCGTTTAAAAGGAAGGCTTCTGAAATCCACATTGCCTCCAGCAGAAAGCCTGGATTTTTTCTATAAATTTGGTTTGAATTTCAAAATTTTTCACGCAGGACAAACAATTTATTGAAGTTGAATTCCCCAGTTTTCAAGATGGGCTCATCAGGGTCGACCTTGAACATCAACCAGAGGAGTAGCTCAAAAAAACCTCTTTCACCTGTGTGGTGAGCAGGATGTTTCCTTGTTTATGAGAACATCATGCTGTTGTCAAGAAAAATGAGGGCATAAAAAAAGCTGGGATGGGAAGAGCCCCAAAATTTTTGAAGCATTGAGTGTCACGTGTGGCCTTGGAGCCAGAGCTCCTTTAATGCTGAGTTGATGCCAGCTAAAACTGCCTGGTTTATAAATATCACACAGAAATCAGAATTGCTTGGTACACGATCCAGAAGACCTCTGCATCCATCTGTTTTGTACCCAGAGCAGTTTGGGGTTGTTTTAAGTGCCTGCATAACTCGATCAGGACACGCTGTGTTCTCGGGGAGCCTTGGCATTGCAGGCTCCTGCATTTCTGCCAGTGCCAGAGCACGGAGCAGCAGGGCTCTCTGAGCCTCCTCCTCCTTGCACTGCAGATTTTGTGGCTACATTGAGTGAGAGCTACAACAAAAGGGAGCTAATGGTCCTCCCAAATTAGGCTGTCTTTTGCCAGGGGAGTTGAGGAGGTGCACGGCTCAGTAAAGCAGCGTTGGCATCGTTAGCACTGCAGCAGGGAAGGCTGTCCAAGGAGCCTGGCTGAGGCTGGAAGGAGGCGCTACAGACAAATGAAGAGGACACCACAAAGCCTCTAATCCTCCCAGAGATAAAGCACTGAGGGAGCTAATCAGGGACACATAAATTATCAGCATAGCAGATGTAAGAAAGAGCATTGCACAGAGAGCAAAACAGAGTTCAGCAGAACATAGGTCTGACCAGATGTGCAAACACACACCTAAGCTGATAGGAATAGGAACAAGGAATATGCAGCCTTCAGCAAAATTTAGGATGAACCAGTAATGTCATTCCTGACCTCACCTCTTTTGTGGAACTTAGACCTGACTTTCTTCACTCTCTTTGTTCTCCTATTGATTAACCTGGGTATGAATGTTATCTTTTTACATTTCTTTTTTTCTTTGCTACTTGTTTGTTGCAGTTTATTCATTGTGTGATTGTCCTAAAAGAGCAAAGAGACTTCAACATAGCAACTGAAAACACATTGATGCAAAGGTGCTTCGTAGTCTGGACAAGGTCAAGAAGTATCAATGCACCAAACTCTGCTACTATATGTGAATATGTTGTGTGTGAGGATCTCCATGAGCAATATCAAACAATTGCATGAACAGTGGCTGTAGGTGCTCAGATACTTTATTAGGGTACATTTGACATTTTGAACAAGCAATTTATAATATAAGTATATAAATATACACATGCAATTTTGAATTTCAGCACTTGAGAAAGATAACCTGCTGCTGGGCAATATCAGTTCCTGCATCTGTAGAACTGCTGTCGGACATGTACTGATTTCCTAATAATAGTCAAAGTGATCATTCAACCTACATTTAGCATGCTGGGATTTAAAATGCAAAACAGCAGCATACTTCATGCAAATGTCAACTCTGCCTATATTCTAGGGTGCATGTCCAGAGGAGGAAACAATAAGTTTATTCTTCTCCCCAATTAGACTTTTGTGAAAGGCTCAGTTATGTCTCCAGCTATCACATTGAACATGCACTAAAGCAGCACATTAATGTGCCTTTTAATGCTTCTTAGGAGTAGATCAAAAGAAATGTCAGGTGCACTTTGCATTCCTCCCGTGATGTGTCTGAGGCTGTTAGTGCATCACCTCTGCAAGGGCCCTGCTCTGCTGGGACACTGCCCTCCAAAAATGCTCAGGGATTTACCTCCATCCCACTGCACCTCGTGTCCTGGCTCCACAGCTGGAGGAAGCCAGGAGAGTGCTGCTGCTGTCACCAAAACAGGGTTTGCCTTTGCTTTTCTGTGGGAGAGAGAGTTGTTGAAATCAGTGCTGGAGAAAGCATCTTAAAACTCAAGATGCCGGAAAATGGAACTTAATTAATGGGAGCAAACTTGCAAGCCTCCACGGCAAACTGTTATTATTTTGCTTGCTTGCTTGAGGGAATATGTCAGAGCAGTGTTTACCTTTTCTTAGTACAAGCTTGGCTGTTCTACCCATCATTTACTTTTACATGATTAGCAGGTGAACTTGTAGCTCTGTCACTGTAAACACAGGGTGCTTAAAATGTGCAAGAGACAACTTTCCTTGGCTAGGACAGCATTGTCATTGCTCTGGCCCTGGGTCCCCTGGCTCCACAGCAGAGTGGTGACTGATGTTGTCAGCACGTGGCTCTTGTTGGAGTATGGGGCTGATATTGGCCAAAAGGTTACAAAGTGCATTTGGCACGTGAGACACAGCCAGGATATCGTGGGCACCCTCTGCTACACCAGACACTGAGAATAGAGCTGGGCCACAGAGATGAGTACAGCTTAAAAATGGGGGATAAACAGCTTAAAAATGGAGGATAAACAGAAAAGAAAATGCACCCAGTGTCAGCTATAGGGGTGAGACTGCAAAGCAGGAGACAAGAATAAGAAAAGTATGTGAGGAGCAAGAAAACAGAAATGCTGCAGTGTGCAGGATGACATGGACGAGGACAAGAAGCTGGAATTAATGCAGAAGTGGGGAAGCAGTGAGAAGGGTTCAAGTTTTGTAACGAAGTTCATTTCTATATGTTTTCCTCTTTCAAATGAATGCTTTGAATAAATAGTACTTTCATTTCCCGTGAGGCAGAGGTGAATAATAAGTACCTCATCTGGGGACGCCGATCTCCCCAACATCAGTCATCTGCTTGCAGCCTTACACTCCAGCAGTGCTTTGGCTGAGCAAATTAGCCTGAAGTGTTGTGCCCTTGGCTGGCAAATCCTTTCAACCCGGTTGAACGGACAAAATGAATACCCAGATTGTTCCTACGTCTGTTATTCTCTCGTGTTTATCTGGCTGAGCTGTCAGTCAGGCCATTATAACTGCGGTGCACACTCAAATGACTTGTCCACTCACAAAAGCAGAGTCTGTTGATGATAAGCTAAACAAAACTGGAGAGCGACTGTTGACAGAGTTGGGGATCTTGCGAATGTCTCAGGTAAAAGCAGAAATGCAGTTTGGGAAGGTGCAGATTGAGCTTTTCTTAGGCCTGTGTAGTTTTAAGGTGCTCACTGGGATTTGTGGGCAGACGATAAATGGGTGTTTGTAGTGAATTGGGTTCCTCTCTACTTTAAACAAATTAAGCAGCACGAAGAAGATTTCTGAAACTTGAATGTAAGGGAATATTGCACTTCCAATAATTAATTAGCCTGAAAAGACAGAATTTCCTCAAGCAGGCTTTGCCTGCAGAGCGTTGCTGCCCCGGCCATGTGCAGGGAGGAGGCACAAACACCCACAGTGCATCGGGTGGGCAGTCAGAGGGATTGCACAGCCAGCCCTGGGCTTTCATTGCCTCTTTCTGTTTGCAGCACCTGAGGGTTTGAACGTGGCAGTTTCTTGCTCCTTCCCAAGCAGGGAAGATGTTTGCATGATGGGAGCTGATCAGTTGTATTCATAAAAAGAACTGTGTTTCTTAAATGTCCAGCAAAGCAGTGATTGACACAAGGGGAGTGTTGTATGATTTATTTTCTGAGTTTTTCCATAAGGACATTGAGTTAGAAGTAGGACTCTGATCCACTCCTGAAACTCATTTGATCTTATGATATTAAATAATACAGTGCCTTTCTGCTAAATGTGACTATAGCTAAAGCCACCTTGATCCTTTAGTCTGATATTTGTGGCAAAAATTAACAAGTTACTTTCAGATTGTGAGTGTGAACAGTTTCAGGTGTTTGAGCAGTGCTGAGCTGTATAACAGAAAGTGTCTCCTCCATCTCCTTCCCAGACAGGGAAACCCAGCATCTTACTTTCTGCAGTGGAGAGAAAAGACAGAGGACTGAGTAAGACTGCAATGGTTTAAATCCTCGTAAGTGTCATGAAGAGGCAGAGGAAAACTTAAGCAAAGAAGGTCCTGTGCCTTGCTGAGAGTGTGTTAAGATGCACAGTTAGGGAGGGAGATGCTGCTGAGAGCGTGGCACAGCACAGCAACAACTCTTTTATCAGCAGCTGGTGCCTTCAAAATCCCAACCCCAGTAGCCTTGTTGGCGGTGATGATAACTGTAACGGATGGAACAGCTATTTTTCATCAAATGCTTGTTAGTCAATTTATTAGACTCCTAATATACTAATGCACTCATTTGGCAGGCATCTCAGCAAACGAGGCTCGCAGTGGAGTGTACTCACTCAAAGTCACGGTAACTCGCAGGTTGCTGATTTCTCATCAGCACTCAGAAGATAATTTGCAAATGTGCCATTTATCATTATGTGCTTTGTAGAAGCAGATCTCGTGAATGGGATAAACAGATAAGAGAGTCTAATAATGAGCATTTCCTTCCCCAACAGCACTGCCAGCTTCTAGAGTATTATGTTTTATATACCTTGCAGATGCTGCACCTCTGTGTGCGCTGGAGTTTGCCTGTGCTAGTGAAATAGCTGGGCACACAGCTTTTAAAGGATGGCTGCTAATGCACTTCACCTCTCTGCCCAACAAGAGTTGAACCAGGTTTTAGGCATTGTCTTCTGGAAGATGTAAGATTTCTATTTGTCGCAGTTTAAAAGCAATGGGCATGTGTGGACTTCACCATGAAAGGCCTCTACTTACCCTCCAGCTTTCCTTTTCTCACTGGAAACACGACAATCTGTGAAAGCCACTGTTAAAGCCAGCTAAAGGATTATTCAGAGGCAGGATGGTGTGGATTATATGGCAGAGGTTGCTGAAAGAGCACTTTTTTCCACACCAAAGACAACAGGCTTTATGGATGCTCTGACCTGCACTGCTGTTCACCACTGTGTTTGAGTCTGCATCGCTGGCTGCTTTTTATTTGCTTGTTCACTTTTTACTGGGAAGAAGTCGAAAGTAACCGAAGCCCAGTGATCGGTCTGCAAATGTGATTCCCATCTCCCTTTGTGACATTCAGGCTGGAAGCCCTGCATACAAATCATTGCTACTTATTTTTGCTTCTGCAGATGTGATTTTATTAAATGAAAGGTGTAACAAGAAGCCCAGCATAGGCAGGAGCCCTTTTGCCAAATGGCTCTGTGTGTTTAGCTGTGTGACTGCTCTCCAGCAGAGCTGGGAAACCATGCAAAGATATTGATAATTGATTCCGTTTTATATAAGTTAAAAACTAGCTTTTCCCTCCTAGTGTGAAGGTAATGGGTTTTGTCTGTAGAAAGATAATAATTCTATGAACCATTTCTACGCCCTCTACTAAAGAATAGTACAGCTTGCACTTGAACGTAATGCCCGTGTCAGCTCAGCTTTTAAACATTAATCTTAAAAGAGTCTTCAAGGACTGGAAAAAGATCTTCCCCAGACGCCAAGCTAAGTTTGAGGAACTTAAAAAGTCATGAGGATCCTGTCAATTAATGTGTTTATTCTCATATGCCTGCTCTGGAAAAAAACATCTTCAGACATGAAAGCTGTTTTCTTTCAATTAAAAAGTTGTCATTGCATTTAGTTTTCATAGATAATGGAGAGGGGATTTTTTTCCTCCCCTCTACTGTACTGGGGGATAAATGCATCTTTTTTTTACTTTTTACCTTTTTCCTCAGAGTAATCTTCATTTACTGTATGAACAAAAAAAAAGAAGGAAGAAGACAGCTAAATTGAAATCTTGTCTCCAAATCTATATGCAGGAGGTGACTTGATTTAGAAGCTTTAGGTAATTTCTTTTTTGTTCACACTCCTTCAGTTGAAAGGCTTCCACAAACAGTGTTACAGCACAGAAGAGAGGAGATGGAGAAATTTATCAAGCTATTTATCAAATTATTTTCACAGTCTGTCAAAGTCATAAGCATGCTGGAAAAGAAACATAAAGAGCGTGTTGGAACAGAGGAGCCACGTCTGAGTGAGCAGCAGGACTGCAGCACAACCAGAGCCATGGGGGCTGCTCCTGGCTGTGGCTGCTTCTGCCCTCAAACCCAGCCCTGGCACTTGTGGTGTTAAACCCAGGCTTGATGGATTATGGAGTGAGAAAATGGAATGGAAAACATCAGAACCGACCCAGTGGAATGTGCCCCTGCCCATGGCAGGGCGTTGGAGCTGGAGGATCTTTAAGGTCCCTTCCAAAACAAACCATTCCACAGTTGTGTGACTCTGTGATCATTTGGCAGAGGGAGAGGCCAGAGAGAAGGGGACAGACAGCCCCTCTCTGAGTCCCTGAATTAAATGGTGCCCATGCTGGGGCAGAGAATCATATCCTGAGATGGGACCCCACGCTTTGGAGAAAACAGCCTGGAATGTGCATCCTTGGTGGAGGGTCCTGGGAGACAGCACTGGCAAAGCAGAGGGAAAAATAAACAAAAAACCAACTGAGAGTGAAGGAACCAGTCTAGTAAGAAATCTTTAATTTCTAATGAGCTTTAAAGGATTTGAGAGAGTTGATTTTTTTTTTTAACAAACCAGTTCAAGTACATGCCTTCAGATTATAAAAGTACCTGAAATTGCCTAGAATATCAGCATGCATAGCTTGTTAATATTTACATATATTTACATGGGAAAACAAGAGAAAGATCTACAGTTATTTACAGTCTACATAGGAGAAGAGAAAGGCAGCATAATTGTATTTCCTAAAATACAGTAGTTGAATAGTCAGCACATGCATATTAAGATATATTTGCATGATAGAACGCAAATGTTTTAAGACGTACCTTTTAAACTCCCTGTGCTAAGGTATAGCATAATAAAGGTAATTTTTTTTTTTTTGTGTTTTGTTTCTAGTCTATTTGCATCAAGTGCTTTAAAATGTTCACTAACACAGCGGCGGCATTATTTACCCTGGCAATTAAAGCAACAGTACACACAATAATTTCCTACTAACTAGCAACAAGCTGCTGGTGAATGAAATATCTATTGTTTCTCATTACCCATCGACCAACATACAGGGATCTCTCCTTGTAAAGGCAGTGCCTAAGCTATCACCATTAATTATAGAAGTAATATAAATGAGACTCTACAGTATGTACTAAATGAAATATTAACAAGACCAGTGTCTTTGAGCCTGAAAGATGCACTAACAGGGCACACTTTACAGCAGGCTAGCTATGAAAATCACACATACATAATACAGGAGTGCCTGGCTTACAGCTCTAAGCCTAGACTTTAGAGGCCTGTTTGCTAGATCTGTGTTATTGCAAAATACATTCCTTTAATTAGTTTCTGGAAGACAGAGTTGGTAGTTACTTTCTTACCATGAGACTTCCCCATCATAACACCCTGTGGTTTCTCAATGCATTGTGTTATTGAACTATGTCTGTGTGTGTGTATGTGCATATGTGTGCATGTGTATCAACAGATGAAAAACAGTCTTTATCTTTAAAACCTAAACAAACAGCTCATTAAATATCTGTACCAAAAGGTCACTTCCTTAAAAAGCATTGCGTTGTGTGACTCATTTTTTTCACTCATATCTGAAATAAATTCAGTCTAAAAAATTATCTGTGCAATGAAGGAAGAAGCCAGATGTCAGCATTGTGATATTTTTTCAATAATGCATATGAAAAAGTCTAAATTTGGACTAGTAATAGTATTAAAAAGCTATTTAAATATATACAGCATATACAGTACTGTATGTATACATACATTTATATAAAGTATATATATAATTAAAGTACAGCAAAACCATAAAACATTTCAATTCAGCATAAGTTAATAACAGAAGTAATTTCAATGAACTCTCATCTGTGTATGCCCAAACACCAGCCAGACCAGTTCTGATGATTTAGTTGCAGCAGTGTATCTAATCTCCCTTTTTTGGCAGGATATGTTTGGTGTCAACAACCTGTTTGCTCAACTCTTTAAACTGCCCTTGCCCAGAAGAATCCACCTTTTGCTGGCAGGTTTTGTGTCTCAGGAGGATTTCCAGTGCTCCATGGCATTTCCAGGTTGACTGTGGCCAAGGATTTGTGGTGTGATTTGTGATGTGTTTGTATGAATGTGCATCACAGAAGGTGAGCAGGGATGCTGAGGTGTGAGCACAGCTGGGATGCCCAGGGTCCATCCCTGAGGTGCTCTTTGCTTCTCACTCCCCTGGCCAGCGCTGCACACAGGGCAGGGGCAAGCAATGGACTGCAGCACCATTTCTTCAACCTGATCTCACCCTTACCCTGTCACTCTCTGAAATGAAAATTGATAATTTTCCTCAGGGATTTTCCCCAGATCTAGAAATGAGCAGAAGAATGCTCCACTGCTCCATACCAGCCTGTGAGAGGAAAAGAGCAGAGACATTTGCATGCAGTGTTCAAAGCTGCCATTTCAGTGGAGCAATGATGTCTTAAAAGTGTAAATCAGGTGTGAACGGGGGTTCAGTGGGCAGGAGAAGGAATTGCAGCGCTGATGTGCCTGGAAATGTGCTGCTGATGGAGAGGCCTGAGAGGAGTGCTGCTGCTCCTGCCCTGAAATGCTGGTGGAGCAAGGTAAAGCCACAGGCTTCATTACAGTTTTTAGAGCTTAAGGTGCTCTCTGTCAGCCTTGAAATATTTTTCAGAAGCTGATTGTGGACTTCAATAAGACTCTGGAAAAGAAATATGGTGCTGCCTGTGGGAACCAGCTCCCTTCCAGGTGCTGTGGCAAAAGCATTTAAATTGCACAGTCTGGTGCTGTCTTAACCATTGTGTGGTTTTAGCTGAGATGTCCCTGAGGGGCTGGCAGATACAATACCAGACCTATGGGAAATATGTGCCCTTCTGAAAGACAGCTGTGGAGCACGTGGGATATCTTGAGGCAGCTCAGATGTCTCAAGATCCATGTTAGGCAGCTGAATCCCACCCCTGGTATGCCATGGTGGCTCTGCCTAGCACATGCAAAGGGTGGGAGAGATGAATGCATGGATTTCAGGGACTGTTTCTCTCTAAAGCACTCATTTTTTTAATATCTCACTGTTGTTTTGGCTAGTAAGAGTTTTACCAAGTTCTCTGTGATTGGGCAAAAAACCTGGATGAGAGAGGGAAGACACTGGAACAGGACCCGGAGTAGCAGACAGTTCACAGGTTAAAGAATTAACTTTATACAATAGAGAAAAATAGGCATGATTTTAAAAGATAATTACATTTTTGTCAGCTACTTTGCCAACCTTGTTCTACATCTTCTACACATTTTAACAATGGTTTATAATATAACACTTTATACTTACACAGTGCTTTTCCAAATTAAGTGTGAAAGCACTCCATAAATCTGAATGACTCCTCACAACACCCCCGTGAGGTGGGTAAACAAGAGTAATCTCCCCATTTTATAGCTGGGAAAGGTGAGGTACATGGAGTTGAAGTGACTTGTCCAAGCTCACTAGGGAAGGAAAAGTTGAAAAGAGGAAAACAGCCCAGTTCTCCTGATTTGATGTCCTGTATTGTATTTTTTTTCTCTCGTAGAATGATTGCAGAAAATCAGTTTGATAGCGGATGTTGGAGGTTGGAAGTTTTCAAGTGCTATCATTGCTGTAATTGAGAACATACTGGGGGTTGCATAACACAAACAACATGGTGCATTATCAAAATACATTTATTACAATGGACACGATTTCTTTTGCAAAGTTAAAACCCAGAATGTAAGTTAAATATAGCTGCATATGCTGAATAGTTGAAATAATCACTAGGTCTTAATGCCTCAGCAGTTGAAAACAAATCCTCTTTCGTGAACTACTGCAGTTTCCTTACTCAAAGAACACAGCACACTTATCTCCTATAATGTATGTAAAGAATACTGTAAATGTGTAAGGGTCTTAATGACACTAAGAAAAGTTACAGCTTGAAACCAACTATGCTCTGCAAGTAGAGAAGCTGATGGAGTTCTGAGTCTTTGTAGTTGGGAATTAGTTGAAAAAGGAATACATCAGAGGGAAAAAAGCAGACCTTATAGATTCTGGTTTATTCATTGTATTATCTTCTAAGAGATGCTTTGCTGGTTTAATTGTGGTGATGGGGGAAGGGGAGGTGGTTGAGAAGCTCTGGTTTAGATGTGGTTCAGTGAGAGCTTTGAAAAGACTGTAGGTACAGTGTTAGTTCAGGTCACGTTTTCCTGCTGGCACTTGGGGTGGAAATAGGACCTGAAGTCAACTGAGCCCAGTTTGGAGTTTAGATCATATTTGGCAGCTCCAAAGTTTTATTTTTTGAGCTGCAGATATGATTTCAGTTTCACGCTCTCCCAGAATAGCAAAGGAAGGTCTCAATTTCATATTTCCTTGCTGAAAAAGCAATCAAGGAATCCTGTTTTCTTACAGGACATTAATGCATAGATATTCTGAGCTTTATTCATAGGGTAACTGTGCATCTGGGATTCTCTGAGTGAGAGGACTGCAGCAGGAACTGAACAGTTCTCCTGTCATCTCATAGGCAAGACTAAAACTTGTTCACTGCATTGTTGGAAAAGTGGCTGTTCCTCACAGCTCTGAGCTGTCCCAGTAGGAAAGGGAGCAGAGGAACTCCTGGCATTGGGAATTGGCTCCCCCAGCTCCAGCTGGCCTCAGCCATGGGGGATATCACCAAACAGCTCTTAAGACTGCTCCTAAAAACTCAGATACTGAGGAATCCTGGATGAGGACATGAGGATTTTAGGCTAGTGCTAGTGTTTTTCAGAAGAGGTCATTGTGCTCCATGTTATTCACAAGGACTTGGGCTTGATAGGAAAAAGGAATAAGTGTAGTTTGAGAAAGCTCTGCACCACGATCCCAGCCTGGGGGTTGTAGCAATACCAGAAGAACACAAATCCATCCTGAGGGCAGAATTGTCCCATCTGCCCCCAGGCAGCACAAACCCCACTGTGCCCACCCTGAGCATCAGCCTCAGGGTCACAACAAGCAATGGAGCAGATCCTCAGCCCCTGCTCCAATCTGTGGAGCCTCTGAATTAGCAAACCTGTGCTAATTCCCACCAGGAGGAGGTGAGGCTGGAGGAATGTAAAAGTGCAGCTGTCACTTTAGGGTTTGGTTTGGATAATATGGTTCTGGAAACAGATTCTGTATAATTTTGTTTGTAATTCCAAGGAGATTTTATATTTTACATCAAATCAGGAAAATGGCCACTGCTGAAGCCAGCTGGTGAGGAGCTTTTCCCTCTAACAGAATGAACTCTTCAGGGTGCTTATGAGAGGCACAGAGGAGGTATGGGACACCCCATTGGTGTCATATCTGGAATATTTTCATACTGCCTTGGTTGCTAGGTTAGGTCAGTGGTTGGACTCAGTGATTTTCCCCAGCCTTAATGATTCTCTGATTCTACCTGACACTGCTGTGTAATGAGTTATTGGGCTGCAAATGGTGTGCTCACAGTGCCTTTGTGTGGGTCTGATATTTTATTGTTAGGGATGTGTTGGCTTTGTCTAATAGTCCTGATATGAATAACAGGAACAGCCTGAAGAGTTTTAAGGACTTGCCTTTTTATTTCACTTGAGCTGCTTGCTTTGAATCTGGCCCTTGTCACAAATACTCTCCTCTCATGTCATTTTGAATTCACCTCTTTCCAGTGGCCATCTTTTAAAATGCTATGTGCTGAACTTAACCTCAGGCTACCAAGATAACTGGCCTTTATCCTTAATTTTTCATAAGAAAATAAACCCCTCCTTTCTAAATAAGCTGATCCCATCTCCCTGGCAGACAATGCTGAGTGCTATGTGCTCTTAACAGAGTTTAGAGTGGGTCCTATTCATTCATAGTTGATAAATATACAGATAAGTTATGGCTTTGTTTCTATTATTTATGTGCTTGGAATGTAAACTTGCTTCAGAACAAAAGTCTAATTTTAGAAAATAAACATGCATTTGAAGGTAGACAAATCTAAAAACTAAACATTAACTGTGTAATATGTTTCCTTATCAGGAACATAAATGGTATCTCAGACTACTAACAGATGCATTACATATATTAATGAGGGTTTTACCATGTTCTGTATCTCAAGAACCCCTTTTCTTTTACTGTTAAGTTATTCAATATTAATTTGCATTCAGTGCCATCAGTTAAAAATTGGCTGCTTGCAGTTATGAAATAAATGCCTATGAACTAGTAGCTACTTAGTATTTTCAATTCAACAAAGGATTTTAGAAGGATGGATAATTTAGATCTTTGAGCCTCAACTATAAATAAACAGCAACTGCTGTACAAATCCCACCCTGCTGCAGAGGAAGATTGTATTACAAAACTGACAAATGATTTGCGGAAGAGAATGATGAACCCTTATTACTGAGACACTCTTCAACTTAATCCAAAACAAGATTCCCGGGTAATTTTACGTGCACTGGGAAGATTGATGGCGTGGTGCTTGCCCAGCAGCTTTCACGTGTTTGACTGGATCGGAAATGGCACTGAGGCATGATTAAAGATTCAGTTGGGCTTCTCACAAATTCTTTATCCTGTGTATTCATTATTGCAACCCGCTGCCTTTGTTGCAGGTTAAAGAAGGCTGACCCCAGCCCTGGTGATTAGCACCCTGTACAACTGATGGACCCATGGAAAAAAATGTTTAGGTTGCCCGACGCTTTTGGCATTGTTTATCAGCTGAAATTGTTGGGAGGGGGGGGCCTTAATCACAATGGATCAGGGAGAGCCTGTGACAACTGACAAGCTCATTGTTTAAGACATTTTTTAACGAAGTTGTTAACATTAATTCTTTTATATAGTACTCTAATCTTCTTCAAATTATGTTCTGACATGGCACAAACCGCTTGGCATTGAAAGTCATTCAACAGTGATTAAAGTGCTCTTTTTATTGGTTTAAGAATGTTTCATCTTGTATCAGCAGTATGGAATTGTTTACTAATTAGATTCCCTAACATCCTCTGCTGTTGTATGCTGATGATATGTGAACAGGAAAGCTGATGAGCAAAAAATTAAAACTTGTTACTAGACTGTCATAAGGCCCAGCATATAAAGATGTCATTCAAAGGACTGTGTTCATAAGGGATAAACAATATTTGCTGAGAAACAGAGCAATTTCTGGCTAGCAGTGCAGGCAGTTTGCACTATCTGCAGCTCTGGCTCTTCACAGAGGTTTGTGGGTATAGATACAAAGGAGACATTTATGCCTTGGGGACCTTCCCATTCAGCATGGCATTTATGAGGCTTCTACACATCCCACTTTGGGCAGGAGGTTGGGCTGGACCCCTCTTGATACTCCTGCCAACCCAAAATGGGGTTTGATTCCTGTGACTCTGATGCTCACTCCTCTCAGTCCTTGGACAAGTCACTTGGGCAGATCCTCAAGTGTCTGAATGCAACCAGCTCACAAAGGGAATCAGACACTTAAGTGGCTCTGAGAATCTGGGATTTCCCTTCTGTTACATAGTTTTGCTGTCTGAAGCATTCTCCTAGGCTTGATGAGTTCATGTTTGTCCATAATCGTGAGATACTAAATCTTTAACCTCTGTGAACAAAGGGATAAATACGTCTGCATTTCTCTTAAGTAATAAGAAAGGTACTTTTCTTTCAATGATAGAACCATTGAATTTTCTTCTTCCAAAACAGCCAACATGATTGAAACATTTAGAAAGAAGTAAGGATACACACAGCCAAAAAGCAAATGGCACGTTGCTTACATCCAGTTCTCAGCAAAACACTGGAGGCATCGCAAGATAAAGTGCTTTGGGCTTCCAGCCACATAATCTTTTATCACTTAAAGTAAATATCCTATGCTCACACAGGGAAAGCTATTCTCTTCTTCTGGAGTCTAGCTTGTGTCAATGCTCGAGGTATAAAGCGCTGCTCTTGTGCTCTGGGGTGTTTTTCTGCCTGCCGAGAATTTTGTTTAAACATCGTCAAATTCGACTCGTTTGAAAAGATAAATTATTGTTTGGGTTGGATTTTAAACTGGCTCTGATAAACTTCCATTTTATGAATTAGCTGAATTCTATTAGAGATAGCCTGAGTTTAGCTTGGCTGGACAGATGCTTTTCAGCAATGGCTTGAGGGCTCTCACTCTGCCTTGAGCAATTCAGTTTAATTTTACCTTTCTAATGAAAGTCCAGTTGAATTGCTTGCAAAAAACTAATAATACTCTTTAGGGGCTTTGAGACATTCTAAACAGCTGAATACAGTGATCATACCTGTACTGTGGAGCTTTATAGGATAGTTGAAATGAGCATAGAAATTTTATTGTTCTCTATTAATATTATTTTTAGTAGAACTCTCTTCCATTTCTGCTACCACCTTGAAGATATTTTCTCTTTTTTAAAAAAAAAGATACTGGCTTAATAAGAGGATTACTATGTATTATACTAACTTTAAAAATATTTTGGTCTGTTGATAAATATATGCCTTTCAAAATACTTAATACAGACAGTTTTGGTTTACCTTGTGATGGGAGATCATTTCTAAGTTGTGGAGTCATCATTATCAGTTTAATCCCATCTGCTGAGGAAAATGCATGTCTTGCAAACACATATGCACTTCTTTGTTGCTACAAAGTTGAGATGCCTCAAATAAGGAGAACTGGGGCTTTTTAAACCGCTTCCTGTCCTTGAAGGATGAGAATGCAAAGTAGAGGTCTTCTGCAGGTTGGCCCCCCCCCAGCAGCACCCTGAGTTTCCTTCGCTGTGACAATGAAAGGCCAAAAAACAAAGGAGCAGAGGAAAATCACAAGAGATTGAAGCCTATTCTCTTATCCCATTAAATTATCTTAATGTGGCAACAACTAATTTCTCTTCATTTACTTTTTCAATTGCACTTGGCAGCCTTTTTATTCTGATTCCTATCAGCTCATAATTTGTTACCACAGAAAGGACTAAGATGTACATAAATAATCATAAGATGCCAGATAAACTCTATCGGTTTTAAATTAGTGTTGTGTCTTGCTAATGCGCTCTCACCTATTATTTTTAATTATAGTTTACAAAGCAAAATAGCTTCTTGCCCTCTCCCCAGCTGTTCTGGCACTGTGCTTTTAGTCTGTGCCAGGGAATAGCCCATCACCCATGCCAGGGTGCTTGCCCCAACCCTGTGGCCTCCATCTGTAGGTTTTTGTTGGGACAATTCATAGAAACCCATTCTTCCTCTTTGAATATAAATTCATTTGGTATTTAAATAAAAAAAAAAAAAAAAGGAAAAGGAAAGGGAAAAAAAGAGAAAGCAAGAAAAATTAAAAAATCCCTTCTGATCCACAAAAGCCTCTAATCTATCCACTCAATTTCTTAAAGCATTATAAGACATGAGAAATGTTGTTACAGAACCAGCCCTGTCTGTGCCTGCAGCAGTCAAATGCTCTCACACAGCAGCAGTGGCAACTGCCTGGGACTGTTGATCCAAGATCCACGGGCAGGTTTGGCACCAATCCCGACTGCACTTTACATGATAGGTCTTAATTGGAGTGCCCAGGTTAATTTTGCACAAGAGGTTTAAAAAACACAAACAAACCAAATCCATCTATCAGGCTGCGGGTCAGGGTGCCTGGGCATATGGTCAATGATTTCTGTGATACAAAGGGAAGTTTTGGGGTGCTTATGGTCAATGATTTCTGTGATAAAAAGGGAAGTTTTGGGGTGCATATGGTCAATGATTTCTGTGATACAAAGGGAAGTTTTGGGGTGCCTATGGCCAATGATTTCTGTGATGAAAAGGGAAGTTTTGAGGCACTGCTCTTCAACCTGGCTCAGCTGTTCTGGTGTCAAACACCACCTGGGCAGCCCCTGCCACCAACCCAGGTGTTTACCAAGTAGGGGCAAAACACCTGAGCTTGGGGCTGTGGTTCAGGATTCTCTTTTTCTTCTCCTCTTAGAGGGAAGGAAAAGAAAGAAGTCCTCACTGAGGTGGTTTGTAAAGAAGTGCCTTCAGCCAGGCTGCAGCCTTGTCACCGGGCAGCTCACCCTGCCAGCCACGCTGCTTGCACGAGACACAGCTCCAAAGGGCTGAGCTTGAAATCACAGCGATAATAATAAATTATAAAATACCTATGCATTTATACAGTTCTGCTTGTTTTCTCTCCCTTAATTTAATTTTTTTTTTTTTTTTTTTGTTGTCATTGCAGCAACAAGGAGCAGCCACGACGGTGTACTGCGCCACGGCGGCGGAGCTGGAGGGGCTGGGCGGGATGTACTTCAACAACTGCTGCCGCTGCCTGCCCTCGCAGCAGGCTCAGGACAGCGCCACAGCCTCGGCCCTCTGGGAGCTGAGCCACAGGCTGGTCCAAGAACGAGCTGGCAGCCAGGCCAAATAGCAGCCAGAGCTCCTGGAAGGATCAAAACACACGAGTGCGTGCGCGCTCGGAAACTGCCAGCACTGGAACCTGTCCAATCTTATCATCTAGAGGGTTTCCGTGTACCTCAGATACAGATTAAGCAGTGTTAAATGAAATAATAGCAGTCACAACATAGTGAAAAATGTTAAGTACTAATGGGAGGTGGGGAATACTGTGGGTTAAAGGGACAATGCGGCTTCCTGGGGCTTAGTTAGTCTCGGTTCTCTTTCTTTTGATTATAGCCTGTTCAAAGTGTAACCCAAGGAGGCATCTTCTGTCTTATTTTAGAAAAGCAATTCTGCAGATAATTTCTGTTGTTTTGATTAATGGGTAGGTATGTAGCCCAATATGGGATTTTCTCCTTATTTTGATAATTGCTGTCTGTTAGGCTTTAGGTATTGATTGGGAGATGGTAGTTGTGTTGATTCTTTTTCCCTACAAGGATTTTATTGGGTGTGGCAAATCAAAAGATTATTGAGGAAAGAAATCTTTTCAGCCCTTGACTGTTGGCTGCAAGTACATCTGTGCTGTCTAGAAAAAGAAGGTGCAGGAAGACATCTGAACAGTAATGGTAAAGTCACAGCTAATTAAATATTTCTGTTGTTTTTTTTCTTTTTTTTTTTCTTAAAAGATTACAATAAAAGATATGTTGTAAACCATTCCCTAAGTAGCGTCGAGTTAGCAAAGATGATGATGTCTCCTTAAGAACACACAGAGTGTAATCAGGGGTTTAAATGGTATTTCCATCAATTTCTCGGTTCACAGTTTTAAGGAGTTTTATTTCCTTGAAAGTTCACAGTTTCTCAGTTCTCCTGATACTGTATCCCATTCCAAATCTGTCTTTTCTTTCAATTTAAATTCAATAAAACAACATGCTTGCTTGAATATTGTCACCTGAAGAGAAAGTTTGTCTCATTTCTGCAAATGTCTTAGTTCCATTTTTTTTTTTAGAAAAGAAAACTTGAGGAAAAATAAAGAGCTTCTTGTTGATGCCAAGAAAACGTTGTTTTTTTTCTTGTTTCTTTCTGAGTTCATTTTTTGTATTTTGTGCTTTGTAGCTGTCTTCATGCCAGAAGGTTGTTCTAAGCCATCCTCAGTCCAGCATCACATTTTCTGTAGACAGAATATAAACAAATAAATAGAAGGACACATTGTTAATAGAAGTTTATTTGATCCCCTTTTTCGTTCTGCAGATTGTTAAATCTGCCTTCCATGATTTTTTTTTTCTGCAGTCAGAGTACATTGGATTAATTGTTGAATAAAGTCAAGGCTTCTATCCCAGTGCAGCCTCAGCTGCTCCTTCTTTGTCTGCTTCCTTACCTGGTGCCACAGTCTTTCCTAAAGTAGCAGTAAATATATAATATTTAATATTATATATTTAATATTATTTTTTATCCCTGCTGCGCCACCTCTGTAGCAACAGCTTCAGGAGATGACAAATCCTGCCCACTCATCCTCCTCGACTCCCTGCAGCCCCTTCCCCAAGGGCAGCACATCCTGCTCTGAATCATTTGGTGGAATAAAGAAATAAAAGGGGCAATTCCAGAAAGAACAACACCTCTTTTCAGCCATTTGCAGAGTAAAAAAAAAAGAAAAAAAAAGTCCTTCTTGTCTCCTAGAAGTTTTCTCCAGTCTGTGCTGCACAGACCAGATGCTGGTGTAGTGCAGTGTCTGAAAATTCATGGCCTGGGTTGAAGGCTTTGCCAGCTGAGGCAATGGTTACAGCCAAATTCCTTGTATTGTCTGGAGTTTAACTGGGGAGAAAAAGTGATTAACTCCTGTCACCTGTGCAACAGCCCTCACACGCACATTATTTTTCCCTTTCAGAGCCAGACAGAATTACTGTGGTATGACACAGGCAGTGCAGGACTGCAGAGCTTTGCACTGGAGCTTGGCATTGCTGGGTTCAGAGGAGGCACTAATTAAGTGATGCTGGGAGCTCTGCACTCCCCTGAAGGCCTGGGCCTTCTGCTCCATTTAGGCAAACATTAATAACCTGTAATGAACCCCCTGTCATTCCTTATTGCTGAAATATTGTTCTCTGCTATGAGAATTCAGTACTCAGGGATATTGCCTGCCTTCCTTCAAAGAGTATCTGTGTGCTTTTCCTCTGTAGCCCTCTCTCTATTTTAGTGTTACAAGGTAAGAGACTTTTAATGTTAGCATAGTTTTAGTTTAGCACTAGTATGAGGCAAGCTAACCCCTAACTTCACTGAGTTGTTTGGGTTCCTCTGTTTTTTATTTCTGGTTATTATTTATTGACACCAGGGTATTTCCCTGTCTAGAATTTCACTGTCATAATTTTCTCCAATGCAGACAAAATTACTTGATACCCATTTCTTTCTTTTACTTTTTATTTCACTCTGTCATTCTCCTTTTCTCTTTTTTCCTCTCCTTCATTTTTTTTCTCTCTCCATTTTCCTCCTTCCACTCTCTTTGTCTCTCACTCTCCTATGTTGAGATAGCCACTATAAAAAAAGGCTTTTTCCAAATGAAAAAAAAACCTATCAAGCTGTAGAGCCTTCGCTTCTATTAGAAACACTTGTGAAAATAATTTTTCTTGCAACCTCGGTTTGGTTTCAGCACAGGAGGGATGTGCAGGGAACATTAAAAAAGGAGAAGCAATTGAAAAGAAACAGACTCCAACCCCTCCATTTTAATATCCTAGATGTGCCTAAGTCATTGGCTTTCAAATATATTTTGGTGTAAAATTTGGCACATTTACAGCTGGTCAGATTTATTTATTTGACTGGCTTACATTTTTCTGGTTGATTTACCTGAGGCAATGTCTGTGTGAATTACTCCACAATGCATTGACTCCAGTGTTCATTAAAGGTAGTTAAGTGATCCTGTGTCTAATATTAAAGCAAACCCCATTAACCTTAACTAGTATCATATCAGCAAAACAAAAAGAACTGAATAAAGCAAAATAGATCGGGTATTTATAGTTCTTGGACAAGATCCAGCAAATTCACATCGAGCTCCTAATAGTCCTAATAAGCACTTGCTAGTTATGCCCATGAAGCAGGAGGAGGCTGGGTTGGGGCTGTGTGTGATGCAGGCTCAGGCCCTGCAGGGATTTGGGAAGGGCTTTGGGAAGGGCTTTGGGAAGGGCTTTGGGAAGGGGAGGTGCTGGCAGGAGCATTTCCCACCCACACCTGCAGGGCGTTGTCCGACCCTTTCCCCCTGCTTTCCTTCCAAAGTCAACATTTCCCATTTTAATGGTGGTTTTTTTTGACTCTATATTGGTGTCCTGTGTCTTAAAGTCCATGCAGGTGAGCGAGCAAACTCCCTTGCTGGGATTGAAGAGCCAGAAGCTTTTAGGGAATGGAGGTGACTTCAATCAGTGTCAGCTTCCACTGCTGTCAATTGTTCTGCCCAGCCAGCCACTGGGACCTCTGCTTGCCATGCATCATGTTTGCATATAATCCAGCAGAAACCATGCCAAATCTTGACTTCTTTTATTTTCCCTTCCTGCTTTTTCTTTTGACATCTGGGAGACAAATCCCAGATATTCTCGGACCAGGTAGGGCTTTTTATTAGAGAAGTCTTTCCAGCAACCCTGCAATAATTTGACTTATATCAAGGTTGAATAACTCCTTGTCAGGTGTTAAGCTCATGACCTTTCAAGCCAAACACACTTATACTAACCAGTTTACCATTGGAATGATCAATATCTTGTAAGTGAGAAAGTCTAGACAGATCTTATTTTGTTCTTTGGTATCACTTGTGGCTTTGGAATTGATCATCATATGTGGCTAGGGAAAAATTGCCTATACATTTCATGCTCTGTATTTATCTTGACAAGGTTCTCTAGGATTATATTTTCATAATCTGAATGGCAGTGGAACAGCTGCTCAGACTGTGCAAGCCCTTCTTATCGGGCTGAATTTAAGCCACGGTAATTACTCTTTCTCCTTATGTATTTCTTTTTTAAACAAGCGTGTACTATACATTAAAATGTATGGTTGGGGTGGCAGGGGGCATGCTGAGAAGCTTGGAAAATGCTGCTAAAGTGTATTTCCTTCCACACAGTAGCTGATGAGGGTTTGTATTTTATTCTAAATATAAGCCCACGTCTGAGCATGAGTGGGCTCTGAAGCAGGGTCCCAACCTATGGAGAGACATGTTGTTTTGTTAACAAATATTAGAGCCAAGATTCCCTGAGATGGGAGGCAGTTTAGGAAAGGTGGAATAGCCTATAGTAATACCCAGTAAATGCATGACTGACTGAAGCCTTCGAGTGGTCCCTTTGCAAAGAGAAACCCGTGCCCAGGGAAGCAGCTGAGCCACAGGGACCTGCACAGGCTGAGTGACACAGTGATGGAAGCACTGAGATAAAGCAGACTGATGGGTGCCTATTTCCTGTGGGATGGAGGAAATGGGAAAATAGAAAGGTATCTTGGAGAGAAAGAATGTGCTGCTTTTCTCTTGAGTTTGTTTTTTTTTTTTTTTTTTTTTTTTTTTAATCCCACACTGCTAACTGTGTTATTTACTAGATGCCTGTTCTGGGCTGTGCTTTTTCTCCTCTCCCCCACCCCTGTTGCGTTTGCAGAGCACTTTCCAAGGGGTGTTTTGTGAATTAGCTTCATGCTTTAAAAGAGAAGATTGCTCTGGCAGAGAACAGCATAGTTGTAAAAGTGTCAAGGTGTTATGAATGTCCTGATGATAGAGCCCAGTTGTTATCTGCTGGGTAGTGAGGGAGGATAGCTAATGATGTGCAGCATGTAAACCGTTTGTTGCTCTAATCCATCTGTGTGGAGAGGAGTGAAAAAGAGGGGCGAAATCCTGGGAAAATTACTTGGACAGCTGGAGATAAAGTGTGTACTGATGGAGTCATCCAGAGGTAGCTGTCAACATGAGCTGTGTTTGCATATAATCCAAGCGATGCACAATGATTCCTTTTGGTACTGTTTTTTTAATGGGGGTTCATGTGTCTCTGCACAGACCTTAATTACTATCCAGTATCTCTTACCAACTGGGCTCCAGTTTTAAGTGAGGAATGTGATTTTAATCAATTCGTGGCTGGGCGGTGGAGAGAAGTACTACAAACAGACCAAAGCAAGACATATGGATCCCTTTGGAGGACCTGAATTAAATGAGAAGCAGTCATTTTATTAATTCTGCTGTGTTTTATAGACCTTTTATATGGAACATTACCCATACAACTTCACTAGCTAATTAAAAAGGGCTCTTATCAATTTGCTGGGCAGTTGCTTATGCAGGGGGGAAAAAATAAAAAAGAGAAGAAGAAATAATATTTTTTTTTGAGTCCCAGAAAATCATTAACCTTAAGGGGGTACAGAACAGATCACCAAATACCTGGTGAGATTATTTGTACTGCTTATCTTCATTCTTCTGAAGGAACTGTTGTAAAAACTGAACATTACACAACACTTTGAGAGTGATCTGCACCGTGCCTGTTGTTCATATGTAAACCTTACACCAGTCTGGTGCAGTGCCTGCAGAAATGTGAGCACAGGCTAGGGGCTTTGTACACTGGATTTCTATGATCCCTCCTGGCAAAGAAGGCACCTTTTTCCTTGGGCTGGCATTAGCTGCAGTTTGAGCAGCTTTGTAATGTTCTCAGCCAGGACTGAGGAGCGCATGTGATGCTTCGGGTGTGGAACATGGAACATTTTTGCAAAGGGAGAAGAAAGAGAAGCAGATGCAGGGGAGCCACCCTGGTCCTGACTGATCATCACATCAGCATGGAACTGATGCCTTTAAAATGGACTTTGCCTTCTGCAGGCAGCCTGAGAGGAAGGGCAGGACACACAGGGGAAGGTTATGGAAGTGGGGAGTGCCTGTCTGAGTGCAGATCTCTGTGCTGCCGCCTGTGTGGGATGGGACGAGGCTGAAGCCATCCCAGCACCTGGAAAGCAGCATCACAAAAATACAATCAGTAGGGACAGAGACAAGAAAAGTCTCCTAAACCCCTTGCACCCCCACAAACCCTTACTTTACGTGGCGTATTGGATTTTACAAGCACGGGGTCTGCTGGGAGCTGCCTGCCGAGCGCACAGTTAGCAGTGATTGAACACCAGCGTTTTTAGCATTTTGACTTAAATCCAGTGTAAACTTGTAAGTGAACTGCTGGCCTGGGCTGGGTCTCTGGTGGACAGCAGTCAGCCATGCATCACAGGCCGAGTGCCTGGACGGTGGCTGCGGGTCACAGCTCAAAGGAAGCCCTGAAATTTCACTTCAATGGATCCTGAATTACCTCTCATCCCAGGGAAAGCTTTATTTCTCTCCCTCTCTTTTCTCCCAGCATTGAGCCAGCATGGCTGGAGAAGAGAGGAGAAAGGGAGCCGGTGCTGAGACCATCTCAAATGTACCTGGACTACAAACAAACCAGTATTTTCCTTCCAGCAAAGCTGCTCCTTTAATCTTTATGAGCAGCAGAAATTCATGCATTACAGAGGCACAAAAATGAGAAGGGAAAGGCGGGTGGGAATAGTTGCATTAGAATTAAGCCCTGCTTTTAATATGACACCTGTCAGACTTATTGTTAAAAACACGGGGAAAGGCTCCCTTCAGAAATAATAACATTGCAGCAAGGTTAGTTACACACGGTGAGTCCTGTCAGCAGCCGCAATTAGAAGTTGTTTACACCGAGCGGAGCAGCACCGGGGCTTGGTGCAGACCCTCTCTGCTGCTCCATCCCCATCCCCATCCCCATCCCGGGGCTCTGGGATAATCCTCTCTTCCAGCCCAGCCCCAGCCGCCATGGGAGATCCTTCCCTGCGGTCCCACTGCTCTCCCAATGACACCATCACCCAGGCTGGGACATCCTTCCCTGCAATCCCACTGCTCTCCCAATGACACCATCACCCAGGGTGGGACATCCTTCCCTGCGATCCCACTGCTCTCCCAATGACACCATCACCCAGGCTGGGACATCCTTCCCTGCAATCCCACTGCTCTCCCAATGACATCATCACCCAGGCGGGGACCAAGCGCTGCTCTGCGGTGTCACCGGGTTCCGGCTGCCGAGCAATTAAAGGGTCAATTTACGGCTGGGGGTGAAGGGGACGTGTGGCAAGGAGAGCCCCTGATAAACAAGAGCTGTCAGAGAGCCCTGCCCTGCAGAGGCGGCTCTTTCTCCCTCTCGGCTGGATATTCAAAGCCATTCCCCTCCTCGCCCCTGCCAGGGGCACCGGCACCGCCGCTCAACCCAGACCGCAGAATTAATTCCATTTATTCCATTCATGCCCTCAGCCGGATTCCAAAGTGAGGCTCTGGAGACGCAGGAGAAATTAATTTATTAAAAAGCAATAGCTTGATAATGCACATGATGATAGAATAAATGAATCTGTTCAATATCTTATAAAACAGTTGGCAATCACATAATAGAGCGTTCATTGTCAATTTAGTGGCTTGTCTCATTATACTCTGCAAATAGTAGTAAAATGGTGTATTATTCATGAACCAACATGCTTTAATTACTTTTAGTGCACATTTATTTTTTCAAATGTAATATGAGTTAGATTCAGCCATAACTGTAACTCAGCTGATGAATCTTGAAGCAGTAACACAAACTGGAAGAGAAATTTTATGAGCACAGAAATCGGTTTCTGGGAAGTTTGTAGCATTTCTGTATGCTGTGAAAGCAGTCCTAAAATGCCAGCCTCAGATGTTGGCCCAAATTTGGATTGTACTGATAATACTTCAGTAAATACAAATTATTAATTGATAATGCAATCAGATGTAATTTCAAATTTCATCATTTGATATGGTTGTTGTTTTTTTTATATTTTTAATTTTTTTAAATTATTTTTTCCTGCCATAAAGCAAACCTCTGTATCTAATACAGTTTGTATGTTGGCTTTACATAGAGAAATTGTCTTGTTAACACTCCCTCCCTTCTTGGCTTCTCACACACACTTTTCACGAACTTAATTTGCTATGAAGGTCTCATACACATGCAGCCAAGGTCAGTGAAAGTCCACTGCTCATTTCAATTAAAATGTTTGCAAGGATTTATACATAATAAACTGATCTTGCCTATAATAATAGGTTTCCTTAAGTCGGTCTTGCTGCTACTAAGTATAATGTTGCAGCACACTGTTGATTTCTATGTACATAGAAAAAAGAGCACAGTAAAATAAGATGACTTGAAAATGCAATTAAAGTGTAAATCTTTTCACCCATTAACATTTAGGGTCCATTAGATTGCTTTGTCTTTTACAATATTAAATGCTAAAATGTTTTGCTTTTATTCTGTAACAGTATATTCTAGTTCTATTTATAATACAAATGTAATTTAGCTCCTAATAAATCTTGCCTTTAATTGGTAATTAACTATGTGCTACTCTGTCATAAATTTAATCCACAGAATTTCCTTTTTTCCCCCCTATTCATCTCTGTGGCTTTTTATTCCAGGGTTAGGAATAGGGTTTGGGGACACCATCAACATGTAGCCCATGTGAGAATCTCCCCCAGGAATGTGGGTTGGGGTCATTGTCCCCACTCTGGGCGTTTCAGGAGGTGACCGAGTGCTCCAGGCTGGAGGCTGAGCTCACCTGGGGGGTTCCTGAGCCTCTGCCCCAAGGGAAATGCTCCTGCAAGGTCTCTGCTCTCTCCTCAGGGAATCCAGGCGCAAATTGCTGGCTCTGCTGTGGGGTCTGAATCTCCCAGGTAAGAGATGGAGCTGTGGCCAGTGTGGAGCTTTGGCCCTGATAAAGGTTGTAGGGGGTGTGAATCAGACCTGAATTTCACTCTTTTGCCCTGGATGTTATCTTGTGCCTTGAAAGGTGTCCAAACGATGGCTGCACAATTATGACTCTTTTCCTCAGGCCTCAGTAAGCACAATTTAGACTAGTTTTTATTGGTCACTGAGGATGAGTTTCTAAGGTTTTTTAGATTCAAGAACTGGGGTAATAGCATTGTGAGGGCATGGCCCAGTTTCCTTTGTAATCCTGATTTCAGTTCCCACTAGTAACCTGAAGCCATGACTGTTTAAT
This sequence comes from Melospiza georgiana, assembly GCF_028018845.1. Lineage (NCBI taxonomy): Eukaryota > Metazoa > Chordata > Aves > Passeriformes > Passerellidae > Melospiza > Melospiza georgiana. The sequence continues at coordinate 15,871,607 of NC_080443.1, forward strand.
CCTTAATTCCTGCCACAATTAACATCTCATATTCAGGAGTACTTCTCGGTGATTTGGAAGGAAATCTGTCCCCAGCTAGGTCAGCCCTTGCTGGTCTCTTTACTGAGTGGGAAGGGATCCTTTGGAGCTGGAGTCAAACACAGAAACACCTCATTTAATGGTGCAATAGAGCAGAGAATCTGTTCACTGGATGCAGGAGGAATCAACATCCTTGCAATTAGAGCTAGTGAGGAATGCAGGCACGCAAACTCATAAGCTACTAATGAACTATTTGAGCAATTCTACAGGTATTTATATAAGGCTGAGACAGCATCCTCCGCTGAAGAGCTTCCCCCACCTCCCACGTATTCGCAAGGAAGCTTTAACTGAAGTGAAATTTCTTTGTGTAAATACAGGCAGTGCAGGGAGTCCCACGTGCTCTGCCATTGCCTCTGCACCCGTGGCTTTGGTTTGAGCTGGGGAACAAACAGGGCTGCTCTTTGTTACGTGTCAATGCCCACAAAGGTCACTCTGCTTCCCCTCACCAACATTTTCACACTCCTGAATGCATCATCACACCGTGGCATATGAAGCAGAGGACAGCTTTTTTAAATCCCTTTTCCAGCACCTTTCACACTTGTCCTGGCTTTCCCACCTTCATTAGCACAAGTAAAGGCTGAGTCCTGTCCATTCCCCTGTTGGATAATCTCAAAGAGCACCTCGGCTGAGTATGTCATCCCTTTCCATGGGTCACAGCAGGCAGGTTCCAGGGCAAACCCCTCTTCACCCAGAGCCAAGGCACATCAGGCAGTGTCCAAGGTACAGCAGGAATCCCTAAGGCAGCATTTCCCCTGGTCCTTCTCCAGGTCAGCAGAGCAGGAGGTGAGGACAAAGCTGTGGGTTACACCACCACTTCCCTGACCTGGTGCCCAGATATTCTTGGCAGCAACTCTCTGTGAACTACTGCCTTCCTCTCATCTGTGCCTGCCCTGTATGAGGCTGGCAAACCCCACCAGAAGTCAAAACAAAGCTAGTGACCTGTTTGTTGAAGTACAAAAACCTGAAGTGCCCCACAACAGCTAAAAATGCCATTGCACAGACTGGTGCTCACACTCCAGCCCTGAAGAACCATTGGAAGGCACCAACCATGCTCATCCCAGAGCTCCTGCCCCTCTGGAAATGAGTGACATTCCAGGGCTTGGAACATTATATAAGTCACTACAAGAGCTTATTATTTCATGGTGTGAATTTCATGTGGAGCACTTGAAATGGGCAGACATTAACAAACAGAGAAAATAACTACAGCAATTTGTCTTCAAAATAAATCAGGGAGTAAAAAACCCATCCATGATGATCAATTGAACTGCACTTCAAACTTTTACTGGCAAATTGGTCACTCAGTCAGCTAAATATTTGTTTTATGTCCATGAACAAGTAGAAATTACAAAAAAATTATAAGAAATCATTTTTTTTTCCAGAGCACGAGCCAGTCTTTGCCTCGCTGGTCCTATTGGCTTAGCAATCTATATATTTACTGCACTTAGAATGAAATACAAGAGTTCCATCTGAATAATCTGATTACTTTTAATTTCCTTATTTTTATATTAGTCCCCTGGTTTTTGAAACCTTTCTAATTTTTATATCAGTCCCCTGATTTGGCACTTTACAAGAGTCAAATATTTTCTCAACAGCAGATCAGTTGTTCACATGGATGCCCTTACTCTGCCCTCACTCCTGAATGTGAAGTTAATGGCATCTTTTGTACAGATGTATGTTCCCAGACACAGTCCATGAACATGTGGCTATGCATGTGCAAATATATGTTTACATAAATCTCTATATCTCACACATATATAAAATACAGACAGAAACTCCTACACAACACAAACCATTTGAAAAATAAATTTTCTGGGTTTGTTGATTGCCCTAAGTTAAGAATCAATGAGTTTAGCTTTCTAGATTTTGGAAATATGAATACCTCTGTAAAATACAGTAGGTGAAATAAACAGGCAAAAAGCTCCATAATGTTAGAAACTGCCACTGTTGCTTTAAAATGTTGACTGAACTCACAAGAATATCTTCCAGCCCTCCTTAAAATTAGTTCTTGGCTCCTGTTAGCGTTTGATATACTTTCCCTGATGACCCTGGATGCGTCTGGAGGTCAGTGCTCCAGAGTTCCTGGCTATCTTTATTGTCCCTAACTTGCTTTCTCTCCAAGACTCTTCCTCCTTGCCAAGAAAAATATTTCTCGTTGTTGTATCTTCAGCAGTTCTCTCTATCAATGCCTAACAGATGGATTTTCTGCTGAAAAGCAGGACCAAGGGCTTTTACAGGGCCATGGGCTGGGTGTGTGTGCTGGAGCTGCTACAGACTAGGAGGAGAAAAAGGGCTGCAGACAATAGGAGAGCATCTTAAAACTGTTCATGACAAGGGTTTGCAAGGCGTTTTAATAGAAGAACCATGCAGGTAAACATTTACACTGGAAAAACCTCTCACCCTGTGGGATACTGAGAGTGTTTGGTTAGGTGAGTCTTTTGATTGAGTTTTGCAGGCACTGCTGAGCCCCTTCCTCACCATTTCCCACCAGCAGCACGTCCTGAGCTCCAACAGAGCTTCTCTCACACTTTCCTGCTCTTGAAATTTCACTCCTTGACACCTCTGGCTGCAATCTCATTCACCTTGGCTCCTAAAGGCCACGGTGCCACCTCTTCTCCCTGGGGAGGGGACTCTGTCAGACCGGACAGACCCCAGGACACGGCACTGACCACCAGCTGCTCCCTTCCCTGCTCCTGTCACTGCCTCCAGAGCTGCCACTTACCTCGAAACCCCAGCATATGCCATCAATGACCCTCTCACATTCATTGATCTTCCTGAGCACATCAACCTGTCTCTCTAAATCTGCACTCTGATTTTTCAAGTAATAGAAAGAATCCCTCTGGATAACCACATAATCATCTCCTTTTGGCTCCTGGTCAGCCTGCCTCGCTCTTTCTTGCTCTCTCTCTCTCTTTTTCTGAATGAGGAAGGTGATAAAAATGCTGCCTTCCCATTTCAGTCTTCCTGGGTGCCCCACCAGACTCTGCTTCCAGCTCTTTGAAGATGAATGAATAATATTCCTCTGTGTTTCTATTATCTGCAAACTACCAATTAAACAGAACCAGCAGCCAGAGATAAAAGTAGAGCCTTGGAAAAATCTTCAGCAAAAAGGACACAAAAAAGCTCAGGATATTTTCACAGTGCAACTCCTGGAAAGTTTGAGATGCAGGGGGCAATGCCAGGTATCACCATCCCTGTCAGGGCTCAGATACCCATGGAATAACTCTGTAATTGCTGTGGGACTACAAGCTAATTATTATATAATTATATAATTATATGTTGCTATTTATATGAGGGGAAGAGATCAAATTTAGTACATTACCATAAATTCACAAATCAGGAGCTTTATTTTAGAATCTTTGACTGCATGGCCTTTCATCTTTGAACTGTTTGGTAACTTCAAGCATCATTACCCCAGAATGTGTCAGAATGTGCAATTAGTGTGAGTACAATTACAAACAGTCTGATACTTGTATTGTGTTTAATACAACAGGCCTGTGAATTTGTATGCTCTGAATAATAATGAAATCTAGGTTTAATTATTGATCTTTAAAAAATGATTTTAATATCCTGATACTTATGCAGCTAAATATCAAGCAGTGTGAATATATCATGAAACAGTACAGCTGTTGGGCTAAAATGGGATATTATCCATCCATCTTTGCTTTTTGCATTGCACCTATCATAGTGGCATGTAAGTGATATGATTTATTTATTTTATTTGGAGTTATGTAATGATAAAAAGACTCCTGCACAAGGCTCAGTAATCCCTGCCACACCCTCAATGGAGCAGTGTGATCCCAGCCACATTAGCCCAATCCTTGCTGCAGGAATTCAGCCAAGGAGGCACTCCCAGATGCCTTCCCACCCTTGGCTGAGCAGGGAGCAGCCCCAGAGCCCTCTCCAGACCAGATCCCTTTTGCAGCAGGGCTGGGAGATGCTCAAGAGTGGGAAATTCCTGCCCCAGAGCAGTTCCACCCTTGGAGGGGCTGCAGCAGCCACGTCTCCCTGTCCCAGCAGCAGGGCAAGGGCTGGGCCCAGCACAGCAAAGGGCTCAGGGGTGATCCACATTTCACATCCAGCCCCCAGATTGCAGGAGTGGGGTGAAGGACTGCAAACCATCTGCTGGCCCTGCAGAGCAAAGCAAAGTGCTTCAGCCTGTGCTTAACCATGGGCACGCCAGGGCTGGCTCTGACTGGGGTTACTCATGTGCTGAGCAGGTGGGAAGGTGCTTCTGCAGATTACTGCCACAGTATTCACCATGGCCTTACACTGAATTTGGTGGATTAGTGGATGCCTTTTATTTATCTCTTAGTCTAAGTAAAAAATTATCATTAACTCCTTTTTTTTTTTTTTTTTTTTTTTTTGTCTTTGGTATTTTGCTGTTTGTCACAGCCAGCAAGGTAATCTACAGAGAACTTCTCCTTCTCAGGTGAAATGAAATGGAAACAGCATTTTTCTAAAAAAATCAATTTAGAAACCACCTATATATATTTTTGGGCTCAGACAATGGGTATTTCCAAAGCCATGCCTTCTAAAGCTTTTTGAGTGTAAAAAGAAGGGGAAAAAAATAATACCTGGATGTGAGCTATCATCCATCAATCAGGAAAACTCACTCAGACTCAGATGCCTGAGCCAAAATGAACTTCAGATGGAAATGGATAGGAGACAGGCTATGTTGCCTGATTTGCTTGGGTTACTTCATTATTAATCTCTTTGCTTCCATTTATTTTAATGATCATAGCCAAGAAAATTTCATTTCTGAAGACCACTTTTCTTTTTTAAGGGCTGTTTTACGTGGGGTTGGCTGAGCTCTATTCTGTCACGAGTGCCAGGAGCAGGGCTGCTTTCCTTAAAACTGCTCCAGTTGTATCTAAAATGTGTTGGTGCCCTGACCTGCAGGGAGGGCTGGACCTTGGTCCCACAGTGTTTGCATTCAGGAGCCCAGGGCAGGGTCCCTGATCACTCCCCTATCCCTAAAGGGGTTTCTCTCCAGCAGACAGTGAAAAACTCTGAGATGGAGCAGGGAAAAGTCAAAAACCTGAGTCTATTAAAAGAGATGCTGATGGGTCTGGCCTGCATGTCTGGGATAGAGGATGAGAGAGATTTTCACTAAATTTGTTTTTTCTCTGCTCTCACTGCTCCTCCAGCACAGCCACCACCTTCTCCTGCTCTCCTGTCCTTTCCCCCCCAAAACAAAACCCAGGCAGCCAAGTGGGTTTTCCTAAATGAGATACACCTAATTAGTAGCTAGTTGTGTACTTGCTGATCACACAGTTTTCCTGCTCTTTGTTTATAACCCAGCATATGCATCCGTAGAGCATTTTTACAAGTAAATGTACACATTTCATTAAAAGTACTGTCTTTGCTGCTTCCATAGCTTTGTTCTATAAAAGAGTCTTGTAGGAGAGTTGTTTATTCCCTCAGCCCAAAGGAAAAGAAAAAAAAAATCACCTCCATGATGATATTAATGCAATTCCAACTAATTAATGAATGATTTTCCAGAACTATATTTATAAATCAAACCTGGTGATGAATTCCTCATCCCTGCCAGCTCACCTGGGTCTTGTGGTTCTCACTTTGCAGTCACACAAGCTGAATGCCCACAGAAAGGCAAGGTAAATTCTGCTTAGAGCCACACCATAATTCACTAGCATGACCAGGATTAGATCCCTGGAGATTTTTGTCCCAGTCTCTTACTTCAAATGCCAGAAATACTTCACTAAAGCAGCAATATTTTGAGGTCTTGCAGGGCTCTGATGCATGCAGATATCTCTGTCCAACTGCAGCTCTTCAGAGTCTGCAAAAATGGGAATACACAAACATTGCTAATGCCTCTCTGAGAGGTAGGGGGTACTTGCACTTTGTTACACCTGCCCTCAAATTTGGTAGCTCAAGTTTAGAAGTTTAGAGTTTTTTCTTTCTCTAACCTGGCAGATACCACTACTTTCCACAACTGTAAAATCTGTTCAGTCCCTTAAGGATAATTGCTGAAGCACCATGTCCAGAAAGAAAGACCAGACATGTGCAGGGTGGGAGGCAATGGCTGGTGTGAATAAAGGTGATTTAAAGGCTCCAAAGCTCTTTTTGTGAACTCTCATTTACCCAAGGCATCAAAAATCCTCTTCAAATAAACAGAGCAGGTTATGCTTCCCCCCATGACCTTGTGCTCAGGGTGCTCTGCAACCAGAGCGAAACAAAGGGGCAAATGTTGTCAACTCAGTGCAAACTGGGTTAGGGAAAGGAAACAGCAGCAAGTTACACTTCTGTAGAGTTTTATAATCTATGGTTATAGAATTGAGGGTAAAATGATGCTTGTAGAGATAGAAGAGTGAGTTTCTTCACGCAGCAAAATCTGGAGAAAGTGCATCAGTGTAATTCATCTCAGCCCACTCATGGAGAATTACACGGATGTGCTGCTCCTCCCTTCCAGGGCACCATGGGCAGGATTTGGGCAGCTGTGGGAGCTCCTGCTGAGGAAACCCTGGAGCCCTTGTGGTCACCAAAGCCCTCGTGGTGGGGACAGCCATCCTGACATGGGTAGGCAAGGAAAAAACGCTTGGTTCTGGAACTGTTGAAACACAGAGGGAATTGGCAGGGCAGGACTCATCAGCAATGGGAATTTTCTGCCTTTGGGGGTGGAGGGCTCCCCTCATCTCACTGGGATGAAAAGGAAGGAGCAGATTTATGGCTGACTGTTGAAAGGCACAAAATAGCTCTTGCAGGGAGAAGCAGGACAGGAGAGGTAGTCCCACAGGGATGGGTCACTGCAGGGCAAAGGAGAGGGCCAACATGTGTCAGAAACAGCTAAAGGTGAACAAAAATGCAATTTATCACATGCTTCAGCCATTAGTTTTTCAGCTGATCATGTGGCTGTTATACCTACATGTCTGCATGTCTGCATGGGTAAAGGAGACCTGAAGGTTTGACTACATTCTAAATTATAAAAAAAAATCAAGACTTGGCAATGTTTCAATTCTGGTAAAGAGTTTGCTGAATGATTTAGTTACTTTACAGACTGGTCTTTTTTTCTTCTTTTGTAATACTTAACACACACACACACACACACACACACACACCACTTTTATTTTTGTTTTCCTGGGTGCATTACGGGTTTGGCAAAGCCTTGCAGCAGCCTGCCTAGCATACCTCACATACACTGCACAGAGTCTTACAACACAAGATTTACAAGCTCCCAGAAAGGGAGAGGCTCATTTAAGAACAGGCCATTGCACACAAACATCGGGAAAAGCTGGTGGAAGAGGAGAAATAGATTGTTTTAAGTATTGCTAAGCACCATCCGTGATTATGAAGGAAGTGCCTACAAGCCGGCGGCTGAAATTGCAGCTCCACCATTTGGTGCTCAGTTTTGTAGATTTTAACTGAGCGTTAACAATCATTGTGTAATTGAACACCTCATTCAGTTCATTAGCTGATGGCTGTGCAGCACTGGCAATGTGCAAAGTGCAAGGCAGGTGCTCAGTATTGTAATTATTTGTTTTCTCAGCGTTTAAACCCTTTTGAATCCTGACTGCAGAAGATGGAAGCAGTTTGCTTTGCACAGGGATGTTGAGCACAGATATGACCACAAGAGAAGGACCACCAGACTGTCATTCCTCACTTGCTGGCCAATGTGATTGGGGCTCTTTGCCTTCCTCTAAGAGAAAGGACTGCAGCTCTTGCCTGGTACTGCTTATCCACATCTTTTCCTGACAGCTTTCTAGCTGGAAATTCCAGTTAACAGCTCTGATTTTGCTCTCCCCAGCCCACAGCTGTGTCTCCTGTGGTAGGACCTCGTGTTTATTGCAGCACGACCTTCCTGACCTCTCCCAATGAGTGCTTTGCTGGCTGAGACCTTGAGGAAGAGCAGGAGGAGAAGTCAAGGTGGGCCAGCTGGTGGGAGGATGCTGGGTACAACAGAAAAGTTTATCCAACTGGGCTGGAGCAGCTGAGCATCTCATTGAACACAGAGAAAAATCACATTTCCCTCCTGGAAATGCCACTGCTGCTCTTCCTGTCCTGCCGTTCATTTCCCACATACACCTGTAAGTGCAGTGGGAAGGTGTGAAATCTCTGCCCTGCTCTTCTCCAGATCTGCTGGGTACAGATCAGAGCTTCAAAGATTTCAGCTGTAGGAAGCTGATGTTTGAGTCATTTTTGAGGCCCTGATCGTCAAAGCTGGAAACTCCTCTCTGTCCTGTCCCCAGTGCATGGCTGGTGCTCACCCAGCACCTCAGATCAGTGCCAGGTCAGCCTGGTGCTGACGGTGTCACCTGGTGGCTACTCCTCTTTGCAGGGAGCATCCAAAATATGCAGATCTTGGAGTTTTCCTCTATGTCTTTTTTAAACTTAGACACTGACCCACTGAGTGCTAATTAGCTAGATTCAAAACCAAGCTTAAAAAAAATGATAATGAGTTTACTGATTATCAGGTATGAAAATAAGGTCAGCCAAAAAACATATCAGTGCTTTAATTAAGCTTCGCTGAGCGAGGTGGAATGACTGTTAATGACTCCTGGTTTTGCTAAACTTCCCTTCTGTGGCCTGTTACTTCAAGGTAGGGACTGTCCCCGTCTGTCACTCCTCCCCTTATGTAAATTGCCTGAGCAAGACAAGCTCTTGCTCACCTAAAAAGCTCTGCAGGATGGAGGGAAGGCAATGTATGTTCTTAGTGCCCATGGACAGACCTGCTTCTTATTTCAGGCAAATTATTGTCAGTCAGTAGCATGTCTTTGGTTTTGTACCTTCTGCCCACTGGTTTATTTGCATACACAATGTCTTGTTCCATGTGGCTTATTTGTATTTTTGCCCAGGCTGCAACTAGCATTGTCCAGCTGATATTTGTGCAGGAAAATTTAAGAAACTGCAGGAGTTCATCCAGTCTGGCTCTGTTTTTCTGACTGGCCATGTGCAAGTCCCTGGGAGGATGTGGAAGGAGGAGGGACAAGGAGCAGTGCTTTTCCTCAAAAGGATGGGCATCACAAACACTGCATCTAACGTCCTGAATTCATTTCATCTATTCATTTTTGAACTTCTATATACTTTTGATTCATGACTGGTTAATTTTTTTTTTTTTACAGGAATCCAACATATACATCAGGAATACACCAAATGAATATGAGGATTTTGCTCTGTTTTGCTTTCAGTTCCTCTCCTAATAACTCTGCAGATCCAGTGGAAGATCTGGCAGCTCTTGGTTTCCTCTAAGCTTTGAAGCAGGGGCAGGATGAGAGGAAATGGACTGAAACTGAAAGAGAGTGGGTCTAGATTAGATATTAAGAAAAAATTATTTCCTGTGAGCGTGGGGAGGCCCTGGCACAAGCTGTCCAGGGAAGCTGTGGCTGTCACATCCCTGGAAGAGTTCAAGACTATGGATGAAGCTCTGAGTAACCTAGTCAAATGAAAGGTGTCTATATGAAAGTGGCCTATGGTTGAGGGGTTGGCATGAGATGATCTTTAAGATGGCTTCTAACTCAAACTATTCTGTGGTTCTGTGAAAAGGAGAGCTCCTGGAGGACCAAGCCCTCTGCCCAGTGCTGCCATGGCACCATCCCTGGCTATTTCTAGGTGTCTGTCCTGCCTTCTGCCTTTTGGTGAGAGTGCCCTTCATGATGACACACCAGCAATCTGCCACTCGCACACTGGCAAAACCCCCATGCCCTCCCTGCAGATGGCAAAGCAGAGCAGCTGGCTCAGACCCCAACTCAGAGGTCACCATTTGGGAATTGCCTGACATGTAAAGGTTGGCTCTGTATGGTTTAAGAAACTGTGCCTTATGCCAGATCAACACAGGAGGGGTATTTTGGGCGTGCTGTGGCATTTTGCAGCTGTTTTCCTGCTCTGTGTGGTCATTCTCAAGAGACAAAGCCCCTGAGGAGGGTGGACCAGCCCAGCCCAGCTCCCTGGCCCTGGGGACACGAGGCAGGAGCCCACCAGGGACACCCTGTCCTTTGCCACCTGCAGAGGTGATGCTGAGCTCTGAGAAACGACAGAGATGTCTCAAACTGGGCACCAAAAGCAAATGGAAACTTTTGACCTTCACTGCTCTGTGCCTCATTTCCTCATCTCTACAGGCTTCCTCCTCTTGCAGAATGTGAAATGTGCTCAGTGGTGACTGTGGAGCCCATGTGTGGTGGGGAGAGGGCAGGGCAGGAAAGGAAACACATCATGGAGGGAGCACTGCAGCATCTGAAGCCTTTCTATGTCAGGTCTGTGCCTACTTGTTGCAAATATTGAATGTCTACATGTGCCCTGCCTGAAATACAGAACCTGTGACTGGTGATGCTGCAGACACTGACTGACCCACACAGGAAAGACAATTTACAGCTCTGCAAGAAAACAAAGCTGAGGCATTGAAGCCCTTCAGTTTTCAACACTGATGTTCCATTGAAATATTTGCATTTGGGTTTTTATCAGTTCAGATATTCTATCACACATACATCCTCCAGACAGAAGACTTTGGCTTTGCAGTTCCTGCATGCAATCCACAAAGTTTTCACAACCTGTAGCTTTCTTATTTAATTGAAAATAAGGTAGAGTGATTGCACATTCTTTATAGGATGGGAGAGCCCATCCTTTGGTAGCTTAACCCATGGGAGAGCAACTTCTTTATTAAAAACCTTCTTGTTTTTATTGTGAGCTTGCCTACCATCCCTTTGTCAGCTAAAGCAAAGGGTATTAGATCTCCTGGCAGCTGCAATAGGTGAGCATGCACAGGGTAACCTTTCCAGAGGATAGGACTGAGCCTATGAAGTGTTAAGTGCCTTCAAGGTCCACTAAAATCAATGGGATTGAAGAATGCCATACCCTTGAAGGGCTGAGCCCCAAGGGATGGCTTCTTCTGGGATACACTGATTCTGAAGACAGGCAAAATAAAATATTTAAAGCAGCCTGACAGGCACAGGCTAAATTCTTTTCCTTTTGTGCTGAAACATAATTTTTTTAATATGCCCTGAGCATGCTGTGAAAGCAATCTTTCTACATGTTTCCTTAGTGGGGAGTGTTTGCTCTCTGTGCTCATCAGTCACAAAATCTGTGACTGATATGGCCCCAAAGCATCAGGAAAGTTTAAGTTCTACAATACAGCATTTTTTAAAATAAGACATAATTGTTTGTGGAAGAAGAGTCTATCAAGTACCTAAGCTGGGAAAGGGTTACTGCAGGCACATACATCAGCAGTATGTACTTCACATTCTTAGCCCATTGGTTTCTACAGCAGTTCTTGTTCACAGTAATGTGAGGCAGTTAATATGGGATCTGAACACCACTGGACTGATAAGCCTTCATACTGACTTGCAAAAGTAATTTTCAGTAATCTTTGAGGGGAAAAATTGCATTTAGTGGGGAAAAAAAAAAGAAAAAAAAAGGCTAAGCCATTCGTGCATCCTATTTTATTGAGTATGCAAGTAATAGACTATGCAGAAATTGAACTTTTGATCCATTAGGCTGTGCACAGGGACAAGCCACTGCTGAGTTACTGTCAGAAAGTTACGCTTCCAAATAGAAAAGTTTCACAGTATTTTTCCAGAATCTTGTTTGAAAATGAGATGCCAATATTACTGTTAAAATGCAAACTTCCATTAGAAAGGACTGGAACAATGTTCCCAACCCAAGCCTCTGCTTTCATCTATCACACTCCCACTGCTGCAATTTGTCATTCCCAAACCAATATTTTTTTGGTGGCTGTTGTGCAAGGCAGGGGTAACATCCTTTCCTAAAGGTTTAATGAACACAACTATCTGTGTCTGTTTTGATCCAATGATTGCTTCATACCCTGAGCCAGGCCAGGCAAAATAGATAACTTCCAAACCATTTTCATTTTCATGACACAAAGATGGTTCAATTCCCAGCCAGGACTAATCACCATACATTTCCTCTAAATCTCCAGCCATCACGAGTCCAGTACAACCTCAGATGAGTATTTGTGGCTGTTAATTGCCACGGCCTTTCACCAAACAAGAGTTTCTCAGATTTGGATGAGCATCATGGTGAGAACTTTTGCTAGGGGAAACACCATCAAGAGAGACAGGAGAGAACCTCATTGGTTCTGTGCGTGTGCTGAACTCAGGGCTTCCAGAGAGCTTCAGCTGCATTTCCCAAAGCATCACAGGCCCAGAGGGACTGATTGATGAGGTTAATTACACAGCTCAATACCCAACTGGTAGGTAGCTACTACCCAATTCTTCCTCCACACCCAAGATTCATGGACACTTCATGAGGAGAGCAAGATCCCTAAGGAAGGAGTTGCCAGAAAACATTGAAAAGGGGTCAAAATGCTGTGTTGAAGAAGGCTGAGAGCTTCTGTATTTGAAATGCCAGTGGTGTGAGCTCCCTAGCACCCCAGCAGAGCCACAGTCCCTCCTAGGGCAGTGCCCATCCCATCTCACACCAACCCCACTGCTCCAAAAGCAGCCAGGAGGCTCTGTCATGTCCCACAGCCACGAGCCCATGGGAGGAGAGTCCTCACCCCACTGCACCTCACCTGCCTCCCACCTGCACAGGAGGATTCCCCCTCTGCAGCCTGTCCCCACTCAGGAGAATGAGGCTTGGAACCTCATTCCTGAGCTGTGGATGCAGCCCCAGGGCACTGAGGACTCTTGGTTATTTTTCTTGGCATTTGTGTCTGAACACTTCAGGCTCATGAGCCCAGTAGTGCAACTGTAATAGCAGCAATGCCTGAATCTCTTTAAAACCTACCAAGGGGCAGGAGTAGAGAGGATAGCAAGGGAAGGAGTGATTGGCAGGACTGGAAGGGGCTTGGGCAGGAAGGAGGCTGTGCTGATAAATGCCAAGGCCCAGAGCAGGAGCATCCTGGAGGGGCCATGGCTCTTCACCAGAAAAATACACTCTAAGACATGGGCCACAGCTGCAGATATTGCACCCACTGCAGCAAACACCAACCTGAATGGATCTGAAACACATAGAAAGCCCTGGCTTTGCATATTTGAAATAAGTCATTATTCAGGCTTTCCAGCTCCCAATCTCTCAGAATTCTGCTCAACGCAAAACCTTCGCATTAATCCCCCTCCTCCATCATTATGCAACATTGCTTAGGGTAAGGGAAGTTTCCTTGTTCTTTTCTAAATATAAATTTCTGTGGTTAGAAAATTAGAGAAATGACACGGCCGACCTTCCTAAATGTGTAGAGCTTCTTTGGGGAAGCACACAAGTCATCTGCTGCAGCAGCCTCTTATCACTTTGTGGTAGGTGATTGCAAAATGCCTCTCTTACCCAGAGTCACACTGGGTTTAAATTGAGCTAGACAAGGGAACCACAAAAAGAACTTGTGGGCATCTGGGCTGCTAAAAGCATGGGGTCTGGCACTGGAGCTCTGTTGGTTAAAACAGCAGTTTGTCATGGAAAAAGGAGTGGAGTAGCTGCAATGCCAGTGTCATGTGTGGCTTCCCGAGCACGAGGCTTTGTGATGGAGATGAAGAAAACTCTCAGTGACCATTTTAAACTCAGCAGCCACTCTCAGTACAGCAGGAGTTAATGCGGTGTCAGACTTTCCATTAATGCCTCTGTTTTTGCAGGGGCTGTGAAAATATGCTTGAGGCAAAAACTTGTGATTCAGCAGCTCAGCTGAAGAGTTAACTTTTCTTTTTATACGCATCCATTTCCAGAGGAGCGATTTATAATAATATTCATTCAGATCTATATATGGTTCTGCTGTGGTGGAAGAGGGAGCTGAGGAGGGAGCTGTGCAAAGCCTTGTGCCCAGCTGCCTGGCATTTCTGTCACAGAGGGGCCAGGCAAGGGGTTTGGGGGCTTCACATGGCTGGTGTAAGGAGAAATAAGCACCCCCAGGGCCAGGTACACTGTTACCTAGGGAAAAGAAGCCAAACATGCGCTTCTTTTCTGCTTAAATGGCAGCCTAAAAAAGGACTAAAATGATAAAAACCTTCATGAGGAGTTAAAGCATGCTGTCTTTTTGCCCACTTGCCTACATCCAATGCATGCTGTCCTCATGCATGTAGGAGAGGGACACAAAATGGCTAAAATAATTTCCCCAAAAGAAATAATAACAAAATAATTTCCTGCTTTGCACTGCCTGTTTTTTCTGCAGTTGCCATTCCTAACTCTAAGAGGGAACCCTTCAGGCAGAGCCATATCAAAACTCTCAGTAATAAACCTTCGGAGGTAAATGGGGAGGGTTAAAACGTGAGATCACACAAAGGACCAGCTCCTGGCCTTGCAACACCCAATGAACCGAGGATCAGTCAGCCCTGCCAGCCTGAGTGCAACCAGTTGAGATCCCCATGCCTCAGGCGGGACAGCTGGGCATTGGGCTTGTCACTCCTCCTGGTACCCCTTGGAACGTGGAATTACTGCTGGGTAAAGTTGCCTCTGGTTTTTGGCAAATCCCTGACTCTCTGTACAGCCCATCTGGGCCACAGGTAGCCCAGGACACCTCAAGCAGCTTGGTGCTGCTTAATATAGTTTCCTCTGTAAGATCATACTGTTTTTTACAGCAGCTCCAATAATTACTGCAGCCAAGTGCCAGCAACCAGGCAGATTTACAAGGACACAGTATTGCCACTCTCCTCCCTTGTCTGTGTCTTAGAAGTTGAATTTCATGTCCTTTCCCTAAATAGCACCTTAGCCCATGTTGTGCCACATTATCTGAGGTTATTTTCCCCTCAAAATATTTTCCATACAAACTAAAATACAGTTATTTCTACCCATTTTCAGAAAAGGTTTCCTTTCTTCTTTGCTCTTTCAAGAAAATAGTCTCCTAGCAGGTATTTATCATGATAGCTAAATTAGCTGGTACCCATAATACTTGCAGCACAGAAAATCACTTCATCAGCTTTACAATTTGAGCTTACTGGAGAAGACTTTTCAGAAAGAATGAGAATGAAGCCTAGAATAAACATTTCTTTCCCCTTGTCCCTTCGAGGCACCAAAGTTCAAGGTGTTTTTTTCCTTTCCTTGTGTACCTGGAAATCTGTGATGGTGGTTAATTGAGTGCTAAAAGCCCATGCCACTGCAGTTTCACTAAGATGCTGCATGATTTTTTTTTTTTCCTTCTAATCCTAAACTGCTACCAGGCAAAACAGGACAGAAGCAACTGTACTTTGGTGATGGGAAAGAGAATTCTGTACTGAAAGAAGCAGTGCTGATAGGAGAGGGAGCATGATCACAGAGGCAGACTCCTCTGTGTAACAGGTGCACACCAAAATTATTCAGCAATGGGTGAGGAAGACCCTCAAGGGTCATCACAAAGACCTCCCATGAAAAGTTATCATAAAGTTATCTCTCTGGTTTAAATAGAAAAATACATATGTAATGGAAAACACTCTGTGTGGAAGTCCCTTGCAAAATAGGGTTTGGTTTCCTTGAGAAGATGAATTAACTTGCAGCTTAAAAATATTTGTTAGGATGAAAGTTGTTTCTATTTTTAAGATGCTTTTTTGCTGTCCTTTTCCATAAAACCAACATGGATACAAATTCAAATGTTCCCATGCATGCACTGTGCATGGTCAATCACTTATAGGTCAAGAGGGCAGGCATTAGTGAAATAATGATTATTTAGTAAACAATGAAAATATTTTCAAAACCTTTTTCCCTTCCAATTTTCAATCTGCTTCTCTTACAAATAAGTCAGTAGTTGAGTGCTGTAAAAATAATTTTTTTTCTTCAAGAATCTCTGATTACTTGCTTTGTGTTTTTCCAGCAGGTTGATGTAAGTGGCTCTGGCTCTAGAAGACAGCAAAGCCTTTGATCATCTCAGTTCCTTCATTATTACCTGAGGGAGCCATCAGGAACTTTCTCTCATGTCCAAAAATTATCCAGCCTATCTTCTTGGATTTCTTTATTCAGTGAATTAGTTTTCAGAATTATTCATATTTATTAGTAAGGATCACTGGCACTGCATGGTTAGGTTTCCCCTGAGCTATGTCAGCTCACAACACTGCAAGGTGTTCAAATGCTCATCTCCTGCTGTGTTACACATCAGAGATGAAAGGCCCCTTGCTCTTGGAGAGAATCAGGCAACAACCCAAACTGGTGAACTTCAGGGTGATGGTCAAGCATGGACAGATAAGATATTTGGACTCCTCTATTCCTACAACTCATCATGGGGAGAATTTACCTAAAGGGTGTTATAAAAAATAAGGCAGAGTGACTTTTTACAGGGGCAGAGAGTGATAGGGTAAGGGGAAATTGCTATAAACTAATAGAGGAAAAATTTAGATTTGATTTTTGGGTGAAATTCTTCCCTGTGAGGGTGGTGAGGCACATGTTGGCTGTGGAGGCCCCATCCCTGGAAGTGTCCAAGGCCAGGTTGGACAGGGCTTGGGGCAACCTGGTCTCGTGGATGACATCCCAGGTCATGGCAGGGCACTTGGAACTAGGTGATCTTCAGGGTTCCTTCCAACCCAATCCTTTCTATCATACTAAGCCTCTGTGATTATTGGATGTTCTATTGCCCATAAATCCACACTGCCCATAAATGATGGTCAGATATTTCCACATTTGTATTGCAAGAAAGAAGACACAGCATGTGAAGTCCTAAGCTTCAGTTTAGGGTTTGGAGGCCATCGAGTTCTTGCCATCCCTCTGTGCATTCCCAGACTCTACCCTGCTGCTTTGCACTCACCCACCCCTTCCCACTGCCAGGAGGCACCTGCTGCCCCTTCAGTGGGTTCATTTACCTGCCAAGGCCTGGAGGCTTCCCACCAAAACCTTCCTCAAAAATCCATGTTGTCTCACTAGCTCACACCAAAGCTGTGCAGCTTCCCAGGTGGGCTGGTTGTACCAACACTTGTCTCTACCTGGCTTGCTGCTCTTCTCACACCTCTTCTCTTGAGTACCTGGGTTCAAGAGTCACTTTCAGCAGGGTGACACAAGAGACCCGTGTTTGTTTCCCAACCCTAACAGACATCCTGTTTGCCCTTGGGTCGTGCAGCCACTCTCAGCTTCCTCCTGTTTGCAACAGCATAGTACACAATTTGCTCCACTTTCCTGCTGCATTACAACCTCTCTGTCTCTCCTAGATGTCCTTCTCTCAATTTACCTCTCTCCTTTGCAACCTGATTTCCAACAAACTGCAAGGATTTGGGCTTCCTGAAGCTCCTGAGATATAAATAAATAAAACAAAAAAAGGACAATGAGTTGGTTTGTGCCTAAGCAAAGGCAGTTTTGCTTCTCAGCAGGTTTGTGTGAGCTGTTTCTGGTTTCAGTTCACATAGGTTATTTCACCTTCTGAGTTTCTCTTTGACATTCAGGTTTCTGCCTTTTTTTTTTCCACCTGAAGCTGAAGGAAAAAAAAAAAGGCACCAGATTTGAATAAAAGCCGCGCCAATTTTTTTAAAAGGTAAAAATCTTGTAATTCTAGAATGGGAACTTTTCCTAACTTGGCAGTTTCTTGCTTGTTCAATGCTCCATATCCTGATCCAGGGCTACTCCTATTAAAAGCAGTTATGCTCAGAGCACAAGGATGTTAGTGCACATACCTGCCTGTCATCAACCATCTTGGCTCATGACTAAAAACACAACGTGAACAAAAATAGAAACACCAAAATTCATCCTCAAAATGAAACAATTACAGGGGACAGTTCATAACTTCATGCTGAGGTTCCTCTAGGCCTTCCATGGGATAGATTTCATTCTGGTGAATAGGGAGCTGACATCAGTATGGAACACTACATTCAAGTTTGGCACAATCACTATCTTTGGTGGGGTTTCATTTTATTTTGATTTTGTACCAATGTTTAATGCAGCTTCTATTGCTCTGCACATAGTTAAGTGTAGGTACAAATTGCAAAGAATAATTAATTGCCCATTAATGAGTTTTTGCAGAGGATTGGACTCTAAATGCTAATCGGCGTCTCAGAAAGAATGCCAAATGATATCCACACCACCTACCTGCTTCTCCCTGATTTCTGTTTAGCATGCAATTGGAAGATTTTGGCTTTAATGTTAATTAATGCTCTCAATTAGAACTCACAACATATATTAAGCCTCGGTCACTTCAATCTCATGATGAACCCATACATAAAATTTGCTGATTCTACAGCTGGCGAGAACAACCTGCACAAACTAAATTTCCTTTTATTTTCCAGCCTAAAATACACCTGGTTCCCAGAACTGAGTCTTCTAAACCTTCCCATCTGCATGGCCACTGCGTTTGTCTGTCGTCTTTTCCGATCAACAGAGCATCAAAACAGCAACCCCAGGCCCCAGCGAGCAGCGCTCGGGCGAGCAGAGGTGTGAAACCGCAGGAGGAAACAGGCAGAGACACACGGGTGGGGAGGAGATGCTGGGCATGTTCCTCCCTCTCCCTTTGGTGCAGTGGTGGTGGAGGGACCTGCCCTTGGGTGGACGGGCAGAGCAAGGTTGAAAAGCGCGGAACAGAACAAGTTTGGGCAAGGCGTCATTATAAATGATGTTTTTGGCTGTTCTCCCCTGGCTGGGTGGGAGATGCTGTGCAGCACCTGAGCCTTCCTGCTGGTAAAGCCCTGCCTACAGGACAGGGACCTTGAGCTGTAGGGTCTGTGCTGAGGGCCGAGCCAGGTACAAAAAGGAAACACTCAAACTGGACCAAACCCTTTGGCCACCATCTTATTTTTTCCCAAGGGATGTTCACACTTCCTCGGTCCCTCACTGCTCTCACCCTCAGCCACACCGCTGGGACCATCTTTCCTCATCTTTTTCGTGGGAGCATTTGCATGTCAGAGGCAGCAAGCCAGTCCCCACAACCCAGGTTCTGCCCTGCTCCAGCAGCCATGGGAAGGGCAGACCTAGCTGTGGTCTCAGTGCCTCTTTGTCAGGCACTTTGTGCACATTCCCAGCACTGCTGCCTTGGGCTCATCTTGCAGATCATCCTCTCACTTGATGTGGAGCACTGTTGGCTGGGAACTTTACAAGCTGAGCATCTAGGCCTATCAGTAGAGCATTTTGCCAAATTATTTATTTTGCTTGTGTTTTGTT
The DNA here is from genome assembly GCF_028018845.1 of Melospiza georgiana. Classification (NCBI taxonomy): domain Eukaryota; kingdom Metazoa; phylum Chordata; class Aves; order Passeriformes; family Passerellidae; genus Melospiza; species Melospiza georgiana. Next base: position 15,890,615 of record NC_080443.1, read on the forward strand.
TGGCTCTCCTCCCCGGTGAGATCAGAGATAAAGCTTATTTACTAGTTGCTGCTTGCCCTGGACAGCTGAGGAGCTGGGCTGGAGTGAAAGCAGCTGTTCCTGGGCAGCGTGCGTGGCTTGTGCTCATTCTCAATTCCCAGTGAGCAGGATCCTTCAGCAGTGATGGAGTAGCTCTGAGTTTCAGTCTATCTGTCACTGCTCGACTGTTTTACTGTGCACACAATGCACTGATGGGCGACATCACTCAACTGCAACAAGTCCAGCTACAAAAGCAAGTAGCAGCAATTTGTAGCCTCAATGCAGCCATTTAATCATTCCCAACACTTCCCTGGTTGCCACTTTGGATAAACTAACTTGAGAATTAAGAACAAATATTTGACTCTCCCCCCCTCCCCATAATTTTACGCAGCCCTGTTTAGACTGTATGGTACTTAACAGGAGACCTTTGCCCTTTAGTTAAAAGCTGTGACCAGGAAATCCCACCTCCTCTTAATGAGCTTTTTTGTTCAGCTTACAGGGAGGGATTTGCACTCCACTCTTGCACTACAAATGCTTTGTCTGCTTGGTTTTTTTATTCAGCTGATGAATAAAAAAAGCAAACGCCAAACTCTCCACGTTTCAGTCTCCATTAAGACAACAAAGAGCTCTAAATGCACATCCTAGCAACGGCAACAATTTTTTTAAAAGAGTGAGAAGAAAGAATACGTGGATATTTAAGCTGTGGTACTTTTCATAGGTATTCCATAATGCTTTTGTCACAAAAGCTATATACTTTTGACTACCAAAATGCACAGTGAGTAAAAGGACAGACAGTGTTTTGGGAATCAATATTATTCTCTTTCTACTGAAAAACAATCATAGGAGCAGCCCAAGCAGTGGCCTTTGTCAAACTTTTCCCTTGCTTATGCCTTTCAACCACATGCTGAGACCTCTCATACTCCAGTGGCCTTGAAAGTGTTTTCCCCTCCTTTTTTTTCTTTCTGTGTGCTTCAGATAGCTCTTGGTTTCCTCTAATCTCTTTTTCTTTCCTCCTAATCACTACATACCCTGAATAACGATAGGATGCAGACACCGGCGTCAAATTATGAACGGCCAGAAACACAGAGGATCCAGCACAGTCACAACAAGAGATGGGTCTGCAGGAATCTCCAGATATTTGAGGAAGATGGAACAAAACATGTTCCAGTGGAGAGGGCCTTATTTTTCAGAGAGTGAGGCTAAGCCCTGTACAAGCCTCTCAGTGCACAGGAGTGGGTGGGAATGGTTCTCCAGACCATTGCACAGCCGGCCATGCACTGTTGTCTTGTTAGGATTGTTAAATGAGCCTGGCAGAATGGACAGGGACGCTTGGATATCAGGGAACATGTAAAAGAGTCTATTAAGCAAAACTCCACTGCAGGGGAGGGATAAGGGACCTTTTTGATGCCTTCTTCTGATAGTGCAGAGGTTGACATCTTAGAGAAATCCCACATTTGGAAAATTCCTCATTGCAGTAATTCCCAAGCCTTTTGGACTGGTTAGTCAACCCTAACTGCCTGTCATAGGCCACCAAGAATCCATAGTGAATTCCTTCTCATGTGAAAGCCTCAGCAAGTCAGTGCCAGTTATGGAATCATGGAAAAGCCTGAGTTGGAAGGATATGTTTTCACAAGGAACATTGAGTCCAGCTGAGCTGGCAGATCCCTTGGCATCAGTGCTCTGAGTGTGTGAGGGTGGGGGATCCAAAGGAAGCCTCATTCTAAGCCAGGGTGTCTGGCATGCAGGCAGCAGGTCGTGGGATCATCCCAGATTGCATGGAAAAACCTGTGTGGGCGCAGAATGCCAGCACCCCCTGAGATCAATGCAGTGAGCCTTGGTTCAGGCTTAAATGTGGTGAGCTAAACTGCAGAAAAGGAAACTGCTTTAGGAAATGATAAGGAAGAAACAATTTTTTTACTCATTATAGGTGCCAAATGTGCCTATTTGGTAAATCTATGCCATTCTGCAGAAGGGCTAGTCTGTCTGTATCTTTTAGGTACCAACAGATCTTTTCTCAGATGTGTTGTCCTAAAATTATTTTAGATTCAAAATTAGTTTTTGTTGTTGCATTTCCTACAGTGCCAAGCCAGATCTTCAAATATGAATCTAACATAACTGACCTGACATCAAAATAAGCATATCCAAAGGATTTTAGAATGCTCTACATCAGCATCTTTATATAAAAAAGAAAATCAAGAAACTGTTTCTTCACTCTGGCTAGGAAAACCAGGATGAAAACCTACCATTTATTCTAATAAGGGATTTCTGGCTGCAGGTGTTATTTCAGGGTCCTGAACAGTATTTGCTCTGTGTATGTGATCAGAGCTGCTAAAGAAGGAAATCTTCAGGGAGGATGGGTGAGAGGAGGATATAAATATTTCAGTAGTAAAGGTTTCTCCCCAACACGTTTTGCCTTGCTTCTGAACTGGTGGCTGTTTGCAGTTGCCAAAACCTTTGAACTTCTTGTGGGAGAAGGAGACCATTCCAGCAGGAGTGCTGGGGTGTCACGGGTGTGCTTTGCCTGTCCCTGCACTATCGAGTCCCTGGAGACTCTCCCTGTCACCCTCAGGCTGCAGAAAACCATTGACCTCAGGCTAAATAAAAGAAAAAATAAAGAAGGAAATGATGAAGAGGCTCAGTGCTGCACACTGTCATGTCTAGCCTTTCCTCCCTGCAATCAGAGGCTGGAGCCAAGCCCCTGGGATCACACACTGTGCCTTGGGAGACCTGGGATCCAAACCTGCCCTGTGCCAGCAGCCCCTCAAGGGTAGCTGGAGACTGCTTTGCTTTGTGCATTTGGATTTTAGTTGGTTGGGCTGGACTTCTCCAGTTCAGGTTTCGTATCCCCAACCATCACTGCAAGGTGAGGACCCACAGTGGTGTCTTCAAACAATGTTAAAAAGCAGCAAGAGAAGCTGCTCCCGTGCTTTGATGGGATGGTGAGAGGGCCCTGTGCTGGATTTGGGTGTCTTTTCTGCTACTGGGCAGAAAATAATGTGTCTCTGATTGAAGGGGAATCTGACTTAAAAGAAGAAAGACTTAAAATTCACATTGTAATTGGACCTACATCTCCCCTGCCAAATGCTCCAGGCACCAGGATCGGCTTTATACTGCTCACATTTTACTATCTTGTGAATCTTTCATACATCTGGACAGTGCTAAATCTTGCTGATAAGGGTTGAATGTTGCTCCCACTTGAAAGCATCCTACAGTTTCCCCAGGGAGTCCTATCTCCAGGTGTAGTGTATGCCAGGGGAGGCAATAGCCCCATCCCTTTTTTTCAAAAAAATTGCAGATTGTCTTTGCATTTCTACCAGGAGCCCAGTCATGGATAGCTTTTAAATGTCAGCCTCTACTGCTATATTTTGGTTCTACATTGCTGAAACATAAACAACATTTGGCAGCTCCCAAGATCACAGCACTTTGCTTATCTGCAGGGCCAAATCACAACTCTCCTGAGAAACTGAGGCTCCAAACCTGCCCCAGCTGCTTTCAGGATGGGGGGTTTTCAACAAATTTGACCCCATGTGCATTTTACCATTGTCTTCCCCACCCAACCACCCCCAAGGGGAGAAGCATTTATGTGCCACAGTGGTTTCAGGCCAGATATTCCAGGAATCTGAACAATAATTAATTTATAAACTCCTGTGGCTCCAGATTATGAGTTCCAGCACTTCCTGGTGGTGGTGTGGGGAAGCATAGGCAGAACAGGGGTGATCACCCAGAAACTATTCATGGTTTTTTGGCCCAAGATCTGACAGCAATTGAGCACTTTTCCAGATAAAAGATTGAAAGATTGAACTTCACAAGGCCTCACAGAATGTTTTCAGTACCCCTCAATTAGAGACACTTTCTCACATACCTACTTCCATAAAATCACCAGCGTCCGCATCTCTTGCAGAAAGTTTTGTAATGAAATTTTTTTTTAATATATTTTTCAGCTGTAAACAGCAGAAAACCCCCTTCAGGCACTTCACTAGACCTTTTATCCACACGCAGGAAAAAGAATTGATTGATTTTGAAGTTAAACGTTGGCATCTGCTGTTATTCAAAACCAGGACCTTGGATACACTCATCCGCCATGCTTTCAGCTCAGCCACCAGTGTGCTGCAAATGAAGACAAGCTGTTGTCAAATGAGAAATGCAAAATAGTCAATCTGTTTGTCTGTTTAATGTAACTGGGAACATAAGCTGCTAAAAATGCTACCATTCTGCACTGTCAGATGGGAGACACTCTCCAACAAACGAAAGCCTAATGACCCATTTTACTCAGGCGCTCTGGAGTTCCTCCTAATGGTATTTTCCATATGCACTTCAACATGCTTTTAACTGAAACTGCAAATGGTACTATTTTCTATCTAACACAAGCGTGTAATCTGTGTAGCATATTTTTTTTTTTTTCCTCTGGCACCATGAAGGAATGCTGATGTTCAAGGCGTCTTGAAACAGTGAGCATATTGCTCAAGCATCTGATGCTCATCTTCTCTTTACACCTGTCATTGTACTGTATTAAAGGAAAAAAATCAAGTCATTAACCATGATAGATATGTTTTTAATAAGAAAGTGTTGCGCCTCACCAGGCAGATAAATAGCAAGTCTTAAGATATCTTCAGAGCCCAAGCATACAATTACAGAATAAAGTTAAATATGCTGGGGACTCTTCAAAGACTGCTATAACTTGTAAAGATTAGGTCTCTATCAATTACCCAAGCTACATTCCTTCAAGAATTTTCTAGCACTAAAATCGCTAATTTGACTTTTCCTCGGAAAGTTCCCTATTCCCCACAGATAATTATGTGTGAAATGTTGCCTAAACAAAACTGTGATTTGGCCAAGGAAACAAGCATGGTCCATTTTCAAGTCAAAAACAAATGAAAATAATGCTGCCATTGCCAGAGCAGGGCAGGAAGAAACTCTGGAGATCATGGCTATTTTGTTAAATGTTCTCAAGGTTTGCATTGTAGGAATTTCATAGCTCTGATTTCAAACCCCACAGAATTAGGGGGTTTTTGGCAAAAAGCTGTAGCATTTAGCCTCTCTTCAGAGGCAGGCTAATGCCAGGCAGTCAGAGCTTGATTTGCTTTCTCCTGACAGAGCACCACAGTCTGCTGGCATTCTTGCAGGGTGTGCTCCTTTAAGCCATTACAGCCTTAGACCCAGCTTTATCTCCACCCCTGCTGTTATCACATTGATATGTTTGTTAATTATTGACACAAGAAATGCTCAGTCATAAACTGCAGATCCCTGGAAAGCCCTGCTTTCCTGAGCTGAGCAGCAGTGCCACGATGGTGCCTGCTCCCTCCTGGCTCCCTTGCCCTCAGGGTGCTGCCATCAGTGATTAGCAAACCCCCCAAAAGCACAGAATATCTCCAGGCACTCCCTTTTTCCCCACAGAAAAAAAAATCCTACTCATCCAGATTCTTCTCCAAGCCCCAAAATAAATATTTTCTTGTCTCCATCACAGCCTGTTTGCAGGTGGGGCAAAGCAAAGGGACCAGAGTGTCCCTGGGGAGGTCTGGCCAGGGGTGACACTGCAGCTGTGCCCTGGACATCTCAGGTGGGCCAGTGCATGGTCAGCACTGGCTTCATGGGCTGGCACCTGACTGGGCTGCACGAAAAATTCAGCACTGCTTCACCTTTTGGGATGTGTTAGAAAACATAAAAAAGATCACTTCAGCTTAAAATAGTGGGGAGCAGCCATCTGCACTGATGTGTCAATGCTTGGGATTTGTGTGCTCAGGAGGGACAAAGAAGAGAGAAGAAGCGGGTGAAAAAGTGAAGGACAGAGGAAAAGAGTATTTAAAAGGGGGTTAATGCAGTGGCCAGTCATCTCCAGGATTATAGAGAAATTTAATATGATCTTGGAATTATCCACTCAGTAACCAAGTAGATATTAGTACATCCAAAGAACCTGGTTTGCTTTGTTGTAATAAGTCTGGTACCTAAAAGAGACATTCAGGCTAGGAGGGGAAAAAAATCTATTCCCTTTTGCTTGCTGTGTAACTCCCCCCTGCATAAATAACTCCCCCAGACCTAACATAAAACCAAACCCAGGCCTTTCCATCACAGATCAAAAGTCAGGCAAGTAGTGTTGCATTGCAGCTGCCTGAATTATACTTGGCCTCTGAATAATAAATAGGGAATTTCTTGAACCACAGGCTCATTAATGAGCACTAATTCAGAACTGATGGCACAATGTTCAGTAATTTAAGCAATGTAGACAATGAAGGTTCTCAACTCTGGTACAAAGAGTGACCTACAGAATCTTGCGGAATGAGTAATTACAGCTAATATCCATTTCAGCTTCTATTAGAACATCCAATAAAACAAGGTCGTGACAACAGGCAGGGATCACATCCCAGGCAGCGTGGCAGTGGGGAGAGAGGGAGTCACCCTGGAGCAGGTGGATGTTCCCATTAGCTGGGCCCCACAATGGATGAGGCTGTGACAGCTCCCGGAGGACGCGCCTGCCGAGGCAGCTCAGGGAATTTGGGAATGGCTTTCAAGAGCACAGGGGTTAGCTTGGGATGGGGTTTGTTTTTGCCTATAACTAACAAAGGCTTGAAGGACAGACCTGGCCTTTTTTCCCTTTTTTTTTCTTTTTTTTTTTCTTTTTTTTTTTTTTTCTCCCCAGCCTTTCAAATAATTTGGTATTAACATATAGAGGGAATGATATGCACTATGATAGAAAATAGTACCATCTGCAGTTTGGTATTAACATATAGAGGGAGTGATTTAATAAGTGAGGATGGACCCTCAACAAGTTCCAAAAGAGGAAAAGGTTGATGGCATTGGGCACCTGTAGTGTGAAAAGCAGCTGAGTGAGCAGCAGCAAAGCAGAATGAGCTGCCTGGGGAGTTTTCTACTTTGTTCAGATGAGCCTTATTAATTCCTAAGAGAGGATGGAGAACTTGGTCAAGTGAGGAAATAATGAAATTATCTGCTTTTTTTGGTACCACAACTGGGAAGGTTGCTGGTTGTTAAAAACAGTTTCTGACAATACTTCCAGGACCTGGTGCTTTTAAAAAATGAATGGCCAGATTATTTACATCCCCTAAAATGAGCTAAAATCTAACCTTGAAATGAGGAAGTTTTTCAGTGATACTGTTTGGCTTTTCAAACAAACATTCAGACAATACAGTGTACTCAAAGTGATTCCCTCCCAAAAAATCCATAGGCTGGAAATTTTTCTACAACCAGCTGGGCAATACTGAGAAACCTGGGGGAGGGCTGCAACCAAAATTAATTTCCTGATAAATACGGTTCATAACAAATATTTTGGTGGACTCAAAAAATCAACTCTGCTGGCTAAATCTTTGACCCTCATGGAGTTCACTGTGTGGACATGCTGAGAGCTCTGCTGGGAGGGGAGTGTGCCCTCAACTCTGGAAAAGAGTCTGGTGAGAAAAGCTGGACCAGAAACAGCAGGGCTTGGTTTCTGTTGGCCAAAAGGGCTGCAAATAGACACAAAAACATCAACAGGGCTCTAAACTGCAGTCTTGGCACTTGAAGGTCTGAGATAGCAATTTAGGCATCACTGTGACCAGCTTTGGGGACTTGTCCCTTCCCCTCTGTTCAAGTTTAATGTGTCCTGCTCTGGGGGTTTGGAGCTCCAGAGAAGCCCCATGGAGGAGGCCAGGACATGGTGTGGGCTGATGGGTGAGAGAGGCAGGACTTTGCCCAATCCCCCCAGAGACCTCAAACCCTGTGACAAAACAAGAGAAAAGGGAGTATTTCCTCCAAAGAATTAAGAGTTGTGAATCCCTTCAGTGGATGAAAGAAAGCACTTTTTCTTTCATGAAACCAGAACAGAGAGACTTTCATTGTCTTACACCATACCTTGGATGGTTTGCACACAGTGCTCCTCTGGCAGAAGCAGGGTTTGGGCAAAAGGCTTGAACTCCCTCAAGGACTGTGAAATGCTGGGTTTGAGCAGCTTAAAATGCACTTTGGTGCTTAAGTCCCTGTGAGGGCTGACCACAAGCCCCAGCTACAAAATCCACTTAAAGAATGAACTCCCACTTACCCACTCATGCCCCATGTGGCCCAGACACCAATTTTCATCTAAATACAATTTCATCCCCAGTTGTGAAACAGCTTTCCCCTCCTCCTGGTGGGTACAGCAAGGGAACAACCCCGGAAATGCCTGGAAAAACCCTTCTGTCAGATATTTTTATTCATGTGAGAATCCTGCTTCCCGAAAAGCTGCTGGAGGACATCAGCAAATGATTAGACTTCTGCAGGAGGAGTAAAACCCTTTAAACACATCTGGAAGCAGGAGGAGCAGAGGAGCCAGGGCAGGACAGGCCCAAGGTGGAGGCAGCAGCCCCCAGCTGCCACACTGTGCCACCCTGCTGCTGCTCTTGGGCTGAATTCTGTTGACTTTAGTAATGTTAATTGAAGTAGGGCTCCCAGGATTGGTCCCAGGGTTGCTGTAGCATCAAATGAATGCCAAAAATTTAGATTACCTGCAGCTATGTTAATTTCCATACTGGCTTGAGGAATTTTTCCTGCATCACTTGAGAAAAGAACCTTTAAAAGCTGTGCTTCTTTTTCTTTTTTTTTTTTTTTTTTTTTTTTTTTTTTTTTTTTTTTTTGTATACTATCTAGTAAGGACTTCTGCTTTCTATTAAAATGTGCTGATAGATATTTCTTTTCTGTTTAACTTTAAGGGACCTTGGTGAATACTTTAAGGTTTGCAGCTAAAATGATTGTTTAGTAAGTAAACCTTTTCTCCTCCAGATTTTGGTAAAACACTACAGAGTTAAAATATTTTATTTGGATTCATACCTCATTTCAAAGTGTTGCTTATAATACCTGACAGGAGCTGAACTTTAGTTAGTTATTTCTCCTTTTTTTCCTTCTTTTTGGAGGAAAACAAGCAGTCCAACATAGCTTCTGACACATTAAGCATGACTACTGGGAAATTAAAACAAATGCTGGTACAATTCACAGGGGAAAAAGAACTTAAAGTTTGTTTATAAATTCATTCCCAGCTCCAAATGCATGTCATAAATTAATAGGTCATCAACATACTGTATTTAGCTGGCAGCAAATAATTTTCTATGAAGAAATGAGACAGAATATAGCCAGAGTAGCAAATTGGCTGAAAGCAAAGCCTTTTGAGTGCTTTGTAAAATCCATAACAGACAACTTGAAGCTCCAGCAAAATGGAAAATATTTCTTGTCTCCATACTCAGTCCAAGGATTTAGAAAACTGACTAATAATGCAAAGAGCCTGAGGTCAATAGCCTGGTGCCACAGCTGGAGCTCACCCCCAGCTTCCAGGAGATCCATCACGCCTGCATCCGGGCTGGGGACACAGGACGTGCCTGGGATGCTCCAAACACCGCCAGTCTCACACACCCAGACCAGGAAAACGAGCTCCAAATCATGACCTCATGGTGGCATTTGGGCTGGTTTCTGCCAGCCCAAATGATGAGATGCTGATGAGACCAATCCTTTGCTCAGCAGGTCAGGGAGCGCTCTGCGGTGCCAAGGTGTCTCACAGCTTGGACAGTCCGGGTTCAGCTGTGTGGGAATGGGTCAGGCCCTGCAGCCTTGGCACAAAGTCCTGCTCTCGTGTTCTGAGAGAGATTTTCTCCAATATTCAGGTAACTAATCACCTCCATTTAAATACAAAGGGAAACGTCAATATTCCCCTCTGTAAATGTTGTCCCTAAACAGTGAAAACTCAGAGCAAAGTAACCTTTGGTGAACATCAAGAGCTAGTGTTAGAATTAAATGCATTTCTCTGGTTTCTGGTCTAGAATTGCATTTTTCAGCACCTGGAAATGGTGTGACCAGCACAAGGCACAGAGCAGCCTCCATCCTGGGATCTTCTTCCCAAGGTGGTGTTGGAATGGATTAATGAGGAATTAAAGCAAGGCAGGGCCTAGAGAGCCATGGGCTGTGCTCTGAAGACAAAAAGCCTCAGCCTCCACAGTAACAGCTTCTATTCTGCTGCCCTTGAAGGAGGACAGGAGGAGAGAACAGCTCCAAGGCCAGGCAGGTGGAAGGAGTATCAACAGACCCACTTGCTCTGAGCTTCACTATCAACCTTTCATTTCCCACAATATAAAACTCCAACCCTCAATATCTATCCCTCTCTATATATATGTACTCATGCCTTAAAATTCTTGCAGAGATGGGACAAGGCAATATCATCTTTGAGAAAAGGCAGATCCTAACTTAGTCTCCCAAAAGGAAAATTACTGACTTGAGCAATTCCTGGTAGTTATCCAAATAGCCTTGTCAAATTATTTAAATACCGCATTGTGATATTATTGAAGTTGGTACCAAGTTACTCTTGGCAGAAACGAGTGTGCACTGGCAGGTGCTGAGTAGATGAGCTGTTCCTGCTCCAGCTCTCTGTGTCAGCAGCACAGCTGCCTGCTGCCAGGGATTTTAACCAGGGAGCTCAGCAAAATGCCCTCCAAAGGGGGTACTTTATATTTTTCCCAGGGGGCTCTGGAGTGGTTTCACCTCTCAGAGCCTGGTTGCTTATCTGCTCTCACAATGGAGTTATGGTGGGGTTTTTGGGGGCATTGTATCACTCCATTCAGTACAAAATCCACACTCTCCAGAACAGCCCTCTCCTCTGTCTTAAAAAAAAAAAATATAAAAAAATTCAGTATGTAAATCTCCAGGGGGAAAAAAAATGGAATTTAGGAATTTACCTGATCTGTATTAAAAGGCAGAAAAAAATATTTAGGCTTATGCATTTTTCATTGTTCAGGATTCACTCTACCTATATATGCTCAGTGTTTTGTCTCTGCTGTAATTTCAGTTGGGAAGTTGTTTAAAGTGCAAGAGTCTGGCAGTGATTTGCTTATGGTGTTTCAGGTAAAAAGGTTCACAGCTAAGGACAAACAAACTCTGTCTGTCCAGCCACAGTGTGAGAAGGGACTGTGAGGGCTGACCACAAGCACTTAGGAAAGAGGAGGAGGAAGAGCAATAGAAGAAGTTTGTCAGGTTCCTGTCTTAGATTTTGAAATCCATCTCAACCCAGGCAGATCCCAGATTTCCTGCATGGCATGGGGGTATCCACCTTCCCAACCCCAGGGCAGCAATCCCATGCAGCTTCCGTCTCCCCATTCCCACAGAAAGTGGGGGGAGTCCTGGAAATCCAGGAATTACACACTGAACTCCTGTTCCCACAGCATAAAACCCAGAAAAATGCTGTAACACCCTCCCCATGCAGCAAAGAGGGTGAGAGGCCCTGAGCACAGCCTGTGCTGCCCCAGGAGGTGCAAGGCTGGCTCTGAGAGCCTGGCCAGGTCACTTTGAGGACCTGCTAATCATCTAGCCCCCACATCCTTTTGGAAAACTTTCACCCCTCAAATACATTTTCAAATGTTTTGTCCAGTTTGACTGAAAGTTGTGACCAGAGATGTTTTTTCCATCATTTTCCTTGGGAAGCTGAACCATCCTGGAGAGCCCTCAGTTACAGAGCACCTCCTGCCCTTCATTCAGGCAACATTTGCTGAATGTTCACTCCCATTGCCCTTGCTATATCTTCACACACCACATTGACAAGCTCAACACCATCCAACAACTTGTGAGAGTTAAAATTTGTATTACCAAGACAAGAAAAAGGAAGTAAACAGAAGACAATTTTTTTCTGGGGATGTTGCTTTCTTTGGAGAAGTCTCTGCAGAACATGTTCAAGGAAGGAATTAGTAAACAGACGAAATGAAATGACAGCGTTGTCATTTTCAGTTAAAGTGGGATGACAAGATTGTCACTTTTCTTCTGTCCACCTTTACCCTAGGGTATTTATTTTAGTGCAATACATTTCACTTCAGGCTCCTGGAAAACTGCTATAGCACAAATCCTCTGCTGGAACAAACGGCTACAATTCCATTGACTTCTACATTTCCTAGCCAAAAATTTCCCTCTCCATTTCTATCCAGGGATGCCTGCAAGGTTAGGGGAGACAGAAGCTCTGCTCATGTTGGAGCCATGCACCAGCTCCCAGTTCCAGGGCTTCATCTTGTCATGCAAATTGATTATTTCCACCCTTCAAAGTCTGCAAGTCTGAATTCCATATTATGTGTATAAGTGCAATTCTACTGAAAGGGTCCAAATCTCTCTGCCAGAAAATCTTTTTCTTTCTCCAGAACCTCATAGAGAACATGCCTAGATTGTGCTTTAGTGAGGTAAATGCAGGGACAGACTTAAATTAATATGTCTGGGAATAAATTATTTCTAGAGTGTCTTGAGCCAGCATCACATGAATAGATTACCATGAAGCACTATGGGAAGCAAAAATTCATCTGAAAATCACAGCTTAAAACAGGAAAAAACCCCTGAAAGCTGAGGATAACTATCCAGCTTCTTATTGTCAGTGGTGGCAAGTGCTTTGCAATCTTTAAAGTACCTCAGAAGATTTATGGCCCAATGTCTTCACAAAATCCTGGTTTATTTTATTTGACAAGTAGAATTGACAAGTCACAGCACCTCAGCAAACACCCCCTAACAGGCTGGTAGGGTCGGAAATATCTGTAACTATTCCCCACGGTGAGGAGCACAGGAGGTACCCCACAGCTACTTCCAGCACTGGGAATGGAAAGTCATGTTGTAGTTTGGTTTTCAATGGCCAAACCCAGCTTTCCCATCTTGGGTTTCCCCCCAGGATTTGGGCAGAGCCCAGGGGATGTGAACAGTGAATTCACAGGGTGAAACTGCACCAGCTGTACCCTTCTCCACCTTTCCTGGCCTTTGATGGGAAACAGCAGGATCAGTGCCACCCCCATTTCTGTTTCAAATGTGTGCCAAGCTCCACTATACCAACTCAGGTATTTTAACCATGGTCAAGAGACTTTTCAGATTGTGTAATGGGAGAAAATAAAACACCTACGTTTCACTTCTGCCACCCCAATACCATTTATATTTAAGAAAGTATTACATGAATTTTGTTACTAAATCAAACACATAATTTTCTTCTGATTCAACATAATAAACTAAAGAGCTAAATGCATCATAGTGAGAGAAATTATAATTCTCTGCTGACCAGAGGAGAAAAGCACTCTCTCAGCTTATCCTGTGCCTTACATTTTCCTATTCAAAAGCACAAAACTGAGTCTACACAGGGATCTCATACTGTACATCCCCCCAGAGATTTCACACTTAGCATTCTGTGCTGTCCTATTGCTATACATCTGAACAAGTCTAGTTAAACTTGAGAACAAAAATGAATAAATTATGTTTAGATTTGCACCTTTACCATACTTATTTGTGTGGTCAGTTATGTGGTCAGTGTGGTCAGCATGGTCAGTGTGGTTGTTGTGATCAGTGTTTCAGTGTTGTTGTGCAATACATTTCACTTTAGGCTCCTGGAAAACTGCTATAGCACAAATTCTCTGCTGGAACAAATGGCTACAATTCCATTGACTTCTACATTTCCTAGCCAAAAATTTTGTTGTTGTGGTCAATAGTGTTATCAGCGTGGTCAGCATGGTTATTGTGGTCAGTGTGGTTGGTGTGGCCAGTGTGGTTACTCTGGTCAGTGTGGTCAGCATGGTCAGTGGGGTCAGTGTGGTTAGTGCCGTGGGGCTGTTATGGTCAGTGGGGGATTGTGATCAGTGGGGTCAGTAGGGTTAGTGTGGTTGCTCTGGTCAGTGTGGTTGATGTGGTTGGTGTGGTCAGCATGGTCAGTGTGGCCAGTGTGGTTTCTCTGGTCAGTGTGGTTGGTGTGGTCAGTGTTGTCAGTGGGGTTGTTGTGGTCAGTGTGGCTGCTGTGGTCAGCATGGTCAGTGTGGTCAGCATGGTTGTTGTGGTTGGTGTGTTCAGTATGGAACTCATTGCTCTCTGCCTGGCTGTGGCTGTGGCTGCAGCTCGGGCACAGAGCAATGCAGGGCACAGCCCCAGGTGTGCCAGGACAGCCCTGCTGCAGCTCGGGCACAGAGCAATGCAGGGCACAGCCCCAGGACAGCCCTGCTGCAGCTCGGGCACAGAGCAATGCAGGGCACAGCCCCAGGTGTGCCAGGACAGCCCTGCTGCAGCTCGGGCACACACACAGAGCAGCCTCCCTCGGCTGGTCTCATTCTGTCATCCCAAATCTGACCTCTCCCAGCAGCCATACCTGACAAAACCAAATCTGACTGAGGCACCTGTGCGCACAGCTCAGCTTGACACCTCAATTCCTCTGAGATACAGAACTCAGGTATCTGGAAATGAGCCTAGGAAAATCAGCTGCTTTCTGCTAAGTGCCTACCAGGCACTAAGGAGATACTTTCCTTGTATCTAAGGAAAAGATACAAAATTCATGTTAAAACAAGTTATGAAAAAAAACCAAAAAACCTAAACCAAGACTGAGACCTTTCTTACACAGTGCACTTCACACACCTGCAGACAAAGGTCCAGCTCTGTGACAGTGTCTAGAATGCATCTAGATCTGCAAAAGCCACTTAGTCTATCAAACTTCTTCAGTGCTTTTGGAAAGTCATCTGTGCATCCACCTGCATTAAATACTCTGACACTTGGAGAAATCTGTCCAAAGGCTCTGGTGCTGCTGCACTTGTAACAGTTAGTGGTGCTTTTCATATATTCATACAAAATCCTAATATTTTCTATACAGTCCAGTACTACATTAGTCTGGAAATTATTCAAGATTATTCTAGGGAAGATAGGATGCCATGTGTTGCAGCATTAACTGGCTGTGCTTTGTCATATAAAATGTTTTCATACACTACTCTTACAGGGTTTCAGCTAATTTTCCCCACTCAGCAAAAATAAATTCCAAAAACCATGATAACATCTCATACAGGTCTCCCACAGACCTCATACAACTTCAGTCTGAAGCATTTTTCCCCTTTAAAATTTCCTATTTTATTGCTATTCCTATTTAAGGACATAGGACTGGTTTTAATATTACATAAAGAAGCAAGGAACTGCTCAGTTATGGCAACAAGAAATTAGAAGGAGGTACATATTTCCAAAAAGATAATAGCTGACTATCAAACCAGTCCCAGAAATTAGTTGTGAAATGAAGTGGAATATGTGAATGGTTATGAAAAACAACTAAATTAATTTACATGGGTAAAATAAATGGTACATGAGAGACAACTGCCACAGCAGAGTTATTCTCCTTATTCAGAATAAATGGGATTGGATATGCACATGCATGTGTGCATTTATGGGTATTTCTGTGAGGGAGATTTATTAAAATGTTTAATGGTATTGCCACGGTTGTATCGAGTCACACTCCGCGGTTTGCAGGCCTAATCCTGCTCACGTTAGAGGCAGTGGAAATAGGAACTGTTGACTAATTATCCCCCTGTAAGGCCCCAGAATATCCACCTTGAATTCTAACAAATTACTAGAACCTCAGGGAAAGAAACAATGCTAATTAAGATGAACTTTAGGTGTAGGACCTAATTAATATGATCTTTACGTGAAACTTGTTCCAAATGAAGCAACTTTAAAAGTTATACCAATAAATGCCTTGGGCTGTCTAGCACTAAATAAGTCAAAAAATAAACAAACATGTTCCTTAAAATCAGCAAGTCACAAATCAAGATATTAGCATGGGTGTAATGTGTCTGCAAGACTTTTCTTCAGCAAAGATTTTGATTTGTTTTAGCTCTGAACACCACTGTGGGTGAAATGATAAATGCAGCGCTGCTTTCTGTTTCTGACTGGAAACACACAGACATGCTGGGGGGAAGAAAACATACAGCAAGAATACACAAGTGCCTCTGTTTGGGGAGAAATATTGATTTCAAGATCTTGTCAAAAATGATGTGTCAGTCTATTAAAACAAGAACTTAAAACTATGTCTCTAGGAAACTTAGAAGGGTTTTTTTTCCCTGTTTCAGGGAAAGCTGTTGGATGTCCAAACGGAGAAATTTGGGTAGCAGGTCAATTAAAGAAGGCATAAAAGTCCCTGTATTGGTTACTGGTAGAGGTCCTGCCTGTGCACCCATGTGGACACATCTGTTTGTCTCAGGTACATGAGGGCAGGGTACACGGTCATATTTTGGAAACTTCCAACTCAGAACATTCTATGATTCCACAGGAATTATTTTCCTCACATAACTGGACAAACCCTCATTTCTCACAGTCCTACAGCATTCCACATCTGGGGCTAAAAGCTGAACCTGTTGTGAGGATCAGAGTCGAGCTCTGGACATCTCCTGGAGCACCCACAGACCAGAGGGAACCAATTCCCTGGCTGGAGTTCCAGAGGGACTCAAATCCCTGCCTGGAATTCCAGAGGGACCCAAATCCCTGGCTGGAATTCCAGAGGGACCCAATTCCCTGGCTGGACTCCAGAATCAAGGGGTGAATCCTGATCCCATGGAAACCCTTGGCAAGAGTCCCACTGCTTCTAGCAAGGTCACACTCTGCTCTTTGCTTCACCAGAGCTTTTGGGAGATCCTTCCATACATGAAATTATTTTTTTTCCTGAATGAAACTAAGTTGAGGGAGTACTGACTTGTTCAAATTGAAGCAAAGACAGCAGCAATGAAAAAAAAAATAGCTTATGGAAAAAACAAAATAACTTGTTATAATTACTCTGTTCAGAGCAGATATAATAAAATATTAGATGCAAAATATGAACATACATTATTGTTTTGGCTTTGTCTGCTGCACTAGAATTCCTCACATGCTGACCTCTTGCCCTCCTCCTACTCCTATTTTTCTCTCTCACCATTCCATGAGAAAAAAAGTGGTTGAGGAAAAAGAGAAAGAGAGAGAAGAAGAATGGAAGGGGAAGAGAAAGCATGAGAATGAAGTAAAGACAGTGGATGAAAGAGAAGGAATGAAAAGAGGAGTGAAAGAGGAACAAAACAAAAGCTAACAAGTGAACAGGGGAAAGAAAAAAACAAGAGGGAAATAAATGCACTGCCAGTTGTTTTCTTAGGGCTTGTGAAAGTTATGGGGCCCTACATGAAGAAGGCATTACATTTTTTGATCTGCAGCCAGATTCTTAATGAAATAGGAGGGCAGGAGGGAGGCTAATGTGATTCAGCATCTAAAAGCAAGCAGTTGCATCAATAATCTTTAGCACTGGCACTTGTGCTAAGACAAAACATAACAGAGCTTAGAAGACAAGTTGTCAGTGTGATTTGGGAGCCTTTCAGCTATTCAATACAACTCCATTAGGTTCTGGAAGCATAAACAGGTAGCAGGGTTTTGTGCTGGTAATACTCTTAAACCAGTATGTAATTAAAATTGAGCTCTGTGGAGAATAATTCCACTACATATTACTAGAGGTGACCTCTCCCTTATCAGTCTCCAGTGAGCACCAGTGTTTGCTTTAGCTTTACCCATGTTCTAACAAACACAAACACAAAGCAACAGCCTGAAGAGCTGAGCAGGGCACACTTAAGCTGGGCTCTCTGTTCTGTGCCAAGCTCCCACCTCTGTGCTAGGGCAGCTTTGGGATGGGAGTGCACTCACCTCCCCTGCTGCCCAACTTGTGCCTCACTTCTCTGCAGAAGTTATTTTTTAAATTAAAAAATTTAGAATAAGTTTTTTTACTTTTTTTTTTTTTTTTTTTTAATGTACAAACTTTGCAGTAAACTAGGTTAAAGGAGAGCTTTTCTTCCTCCCTTCATACACAAAACTTAGACTGCCCTTTAAGGCTAGGCTTTGCAAATCTGCCAGCGCAAGGGATTAGGATGAAATTCCCACCAGTGAAGATGTCTCACTTAAGTTATTCTGTGCATGACTTAACTCCCCTTAAACCCCTCACACAGAGCTCAAGCTCACTGGAGTTGCTCACAGGGCTTTGTGAGTAGAACAGAAGCTCACTTTGAGTGATGCAGGACACTGAAATAAGAGGTCATAGCCTTCAAGAAAGTGATAAAGGGTACAAACCGTTGAACCCTCCAGCCAAATAATCTTGGTTTTGTAAAAATCTTTCAGATTAGGTACTGAGGTTAAACACCTATGATTGCTGGGAACAATGGGCTTTCCAACAAGAGCATCCAAAAAATCTCATCTGTTCTTACAGGAGCCTCCTCTCACTGCAGAAAATCTGTGGTATGATGAGAACCTGGCCCATAAACTATAGAATTTGAGAGGGAAAATTATCCACAGGGTTATGCTCCTCAAACAGCTCAGCAAAGCCAGCAAAGCCATTCTTGATCAAGTTGAGCAGCAAAGTTACTCAGACGGAAGGTGCCAAAAGAAGAACAAATGCTGGAGTCACAGCATTGGGAGCCTTGGCTTCCCTCTTAACCACACGAGTCAGGGCAGTCCCTGGAAATGAGCTCCTACCACAGGCTACCTCTCAAACACACAGCTGAACTCTGAGAGGGTTAACTTTGCTTTTGTTTACCTCTTCTCTTCAGATCTCGGGACGTTTACTTGCTTATGGTGCAAACCACCTATATCTAAAAGGGACTCTATGGTTAAGACAATAATTAATTTTGCTTAACTCATGCAGAAATATCTGGGAAAGGAAATGTTGAGAACCACCAGCAAAAGCTGATTTTGCAACACTATTTATTTTCCCCATTTGTCTTAAATACAGCCTTTTGTTCACTGTTCTACATCTATATTGATATCAACATAATAAGCAGATTCTAAATTAAAGGGGAAAATATCAGCTGTTGAGACAGTGGAAGGCAATGTGAATTAGTTTACAATGCAAGCATGCAAACCCTTCACTTCTATCCCTTACATTTATGACTTTCTGTATTTCTTGCCATTAATGTAGCTTGAATTGTCTCCTAACACAGAACTGTTGTCTGCCTTCTTCATAAATCTTCATAAATTTCAAGTACTACAATGGCCTGGCCTCCACCCTCCAGGGCAGGGGCAGTGTAAGAGGGCAAATGTTTTGGGGAGTCATTTTGAATGCCTGACCCATGTTGTACTGTGCCATGGTGGAGCCCCGGGTGGAGGGCAGGAGGTCTTTTAATCCTCCTTGCTGATTTGCCTTTCCATATTTTGCTGTTTTTTCCAAGTGCTCTCAAGTTCTCAGAGATGCCCTAACAATTCTGGCTGTGCAAGGGAAAAGGATGCAAGGATCATGCACAATATTTGGATAATATTTGGATAGGAAATGGTGTCACCATTGGATATTGTCTGTATCTATTTGATGCAATGCACCTATGCCTCAACCCCTCTTCAAGCTCCTGGATAGGGGTGTGAGGAGAACACTGCAAAACCTTAGAGATTTTCAAAGTTTGCAATTTTTGCAATCTGAGGCTTTTATCTTCTTTTTAAAAAATAAACAAAAAGAAAAAATAAAGAAAGGAAAAAGCCACAGCTTGCAGCTTGGTACTACTGCAGAAAATTATACAGCAATTAATAACAATTTAGAAGGCAGCACAGCAAGTGCTAATAGGTACAAAAAGCAGGGTAAACAAGTATGGATATCATCACATATTGAGCAAAAACTTCCATAGGGCAGAGTTGAATGTCCCTAGACAAAGAAGTATTTTTTATATTATATCTGGAAAAATATTCTTCCATAAACAAAAACCCTATCAGTTGTGGTATATGGTCCAAGACCTAAACAGAAAATAACCAAATTCTGTCCCCATGTTTATTGAGTCTAGATTTGTGGGTCTCTTCCCTGGGCATTGGGTAAAGTTTCCTTCTGGATCACTTTCTTCTATTTGAGTGATGGCATTCAGAATAAGGAAAACAAAGAGAACTGAGTTTAAGCTTGTGGAAAGCTGACTGTCTCTGGAGGGAGCCAAAGTGGTAATAAAAACTGTTCTAATGATTTGATCAGCAAAACGAACTAAAAGCAAAGTTTGGAATTAATGAGAGCTCTAGATCAAAACTGCGGATGATTTTCCTCTCATTAGTGGTTTTTATCATCAGATGTTAGCATTGTTTGAATGAAATTCATTCAAAGACCTCAAATAAAAGCAGTATTTGGTAAAAGAAACTGTGATTTGGGTCTATTAACAAACAGAACATCTTGCTAAATAATTCCTTTATGCACTATTCAGTAATGATGTAAAGCTGGTGCCTTTCTGCTGCCTCAGTGAAACAGCCTTCAGAAAGATCATTAAACCGGCTTTTTGTGAGAGGAGCTAAAGAGAGCGACTGAAGCGTCTGTTATAAGTTTATATTTGTATTCAACTCAATTAGGCCCTGGGACACAGATGAAAGCGCAGCACAGCTCCCTCCCAGCCCTTTCCGAAGGAGCTGCTCTGGGAGCCGGACCCGCGGCTCTGGCTGCATCCCGCGCCCGGGATGGGGGAGATGCTCGCAGGGAGCCCCGGCCAGCGCCGCCGCCGGGGGTGGAACTTCGGTACGAACGGAGCCAGCGCAAATAACAGCGAGCCCTCCTCCTCTTCTCCCCTTTCCACAGCTCGGGATCATCCTCCCGGCTTTGTTTTGTCGCGGTGGTGGCTGCGGAGGGAGGGATGCCCTGTCCCGGGGCCGCTGCCTGCGGGGCACCCCTGGAGCTCTGTCCCTGCTCCCCTCCCGCATTGCCGGGAGCTGCAGCTGGCAAAGGGACGGGCTCTGTGCCTGCTCCGAGGGCTGGGTGGCTTCCCCAGCCCGGGAGGGCTTTTCTCTCAGCATGGCACCGGGCTGGGGAGCAGCCCAGGCTCACACGGGCATCCCTGGCATTGCATCCTTGGCATTACACCCCTGGCATTACAGAGCCTTAACCAAGGGGCTCCATCCCCAACAACACCAACCACCTGCCTTTCATCCCAGCCCCACAGCTGGCACCACCAGAATATTTTTTTTTTTTTTTAATCCAGAAATGCCTGACTAGCTTCATGCTAGAAATCCCCTTGATCCAGTTCAAGTGGACCAGCCTCTTCCAAGAGAAACATGCTCTGTCAGAAACGTTTCACCTGCTCGCTAAGTACATTCACTACACAGAGCCTTTTTATAATGTGCTAATTTATTTTTAGAAACGGTTTTATATCGCAGAGCACCCTGAGTGCCTTTGGCAACTTCAGGTACTTCAGAAATAAATGTATTATTATTCCTCTTTAGAGATTTAAACTGTATGTTAAGTGGTTAAAAGTAGCCATTACATGGTTGGTGGCTTTTTCTTTTATTGGTTTTCCCAGTGGCAATTTTAATACTGAATTTTATTATTTTTTATTAATTTTATTATTTATTTATATTACAGCACTTTGACCCTTAATTTAGGAAGAACCAGTCCCAAAAAGAGGATCTGGGTACCTGACTAGCAAATGAAATGCTTAAGGCCAAAGCTGTGAGCCTGAAAGCTCCTGAGCTCTCCAGGCGCTAAAATAATTTTCTGATCTAATTCTTCCTAGTCCTCTCCTAGTTCTGCTCTTTCTCCTTCCTGGAAGACTGAGCACTTTAGCAGAGGCAGGACCTCTCTTTGCCTGGATTTTGAGGAGGTTAATCTGATTGTCATTTTTCAAATTGCACTTGATAAATCCATCAAGTCACAAACAACTGTTTCCTTCTCTTCAGAGAATCGCTCTTTACTACATGGTGTACCAAAGTGTGGTTGAAGGTTTCTCTGGTGTGTAGGCAGGCCAGATTGATCACCCTGCTCTGGAGGAAAGCAGCCCATATCTCGAGGAGGCAAATTTTACACCACATCCTGGACTAGCCCACCACACATGGGCCTTGCTAGGTGGTTTCTCTGTGCAGAAGAATTCATGATTCATTACCCAAAATCAAAGCCCCTGGAAACAACTCCACCTGCAGATCAGTGGCTGAAGAGAGAAAACCAAGGAATAAGCTATAGGATCAAATATCTTTACTTTCCAGGGAAAGACACAAAATACTTTCTTGTCAACACTGGGGATAAAGAGCATCCCTGAAACCGTCAGTAGGCACCTGCACCTTAGAGACATCAAGGGGTGAAAACCTTCTCTATTTTCTTTATCTTCTAGGTGAAACTCCAGCTAACTGCTCATGGTGCCTTCAAGCAACTCCTCTTCTGCATGCACCTGGGCTCAGATCTCCTCTGCTCCTTGCCCCTTTGTGCTAAGCCAACCCAAGTTCAAATTTTCAGTTTCCATCCCAGCAGCCAGCCATTCAAACTGTGTATCTCACAATATTTAGCTTTGTGGACCAAAGAAATTTTCATAAAGTTTGAAAGGCAGTCTGGAAAAGTTTTCTATCTGAAAAGGACTGAGCAAACTTTCTGAACTCAGGCACCTGGAACTGAATTTTGCAGCTCCTGAGTCTGTCCAGTCACTCAAGCCCAATAACAAAACAAAGGTTACATGGCAACTTAGAACATGCTCTGCTGGGATTGCTGTGATGGCTCGGGTGAGATTTCTTCATGTGTCTTCAGAGGAGTGACTGACTCAGATTGTGAAGAGTCACCATCATGCTGGCTCTGCATGCAACAAAGCAATCCCTTCTCCTGAGGCCAAGATCCAACTGCTGTCACTCAACCTGCTCTTCAGATTTAGAATTTACCATGCACTAACCTTCCCATGAAAGCAGCAGCCAGCGTGCATGGAGAAAAGCCATGACTGGATCTGATGGGCTGGGGCATGGAGATCTAGTCTGTGTCACTGAATGCCCGTTCATCCAATCTACCAAATTACCAAGGAGAACTCCAGCCAAGAGCAGCACTTAGTGAGTGGGCTGCTGCTGCCAGGAGGTCACTGAGCCACAGACAGAGACTCTGCAAAGCTGAAAGTTCCTTCTGAGCCTCTTTGAAGAGTTTGGAGTTGTTTTGTGAAGAGATGTGCTTCCTACCTGCTCACCTACTTCAGCCTGATTTCAGTACACGTAGGTAAAAGACTGGCTGCAAGTATATTCTTGTTTTATCTGAACTTATTCATTAAAGAAATTTAGGCAGGTGTCTAAAATTAGGTAAGATTTAAAATTTCACTACAAGATATATATGCAGGTTTTTATCTGCAGTCAATTTTTAACTGCAAATAAGGCTGATGCGCAAACCCTATTATATTTATCATTATATAATTATAAGTAAACTGTTACAATTGCACTAGTATAATTAAAGGTTAAATGACAAGTTTCACAAGAAGAAATACAGTCAGAAACAGAAGAAACCTTCTCAAAAACCATGGTCAGCATGGTCAGCTGCTGACAAAGACCCAGCACTGACAGGAGGGGCAATGAGCAATCAGACCCACCAAACAGGAAGCAGGGAACAAAAAGGTCTCAAGACTGGTCTCATCAGTGCTTACAAAAATCAGCAGTAGCCTCTCCACTGGTTTTGACAGGTGCTGGCTGAGATGCTATATGCAAAGTCCCTGGCACTCTGTTAAGACAAAAATTTCATTCCATTCAAAGCTTTATTAGCATCAAAATTTCATAAAGACTAGAGAATTGGATCTGAAAAGTTTAATTTGTTGAAAATCTGGCAGCCTGGATAGAAATTCTAGGCACCTGGCTTGAGCATTGCTCATTTTTCTCCAGTTTCATCCACGGTGCCGTTATTTATTTAGTTCTGCAAGTTTTGAGAGGAATGCTGCAATGTGAAACATATCACTTGCAGAGAGCCACAGTTTTGGCAGCCCTAACAAAACTAATGCCAACTCAATGCAAATCTCTTTCTGCTTGTTTGCATGTATTATAACAGCAAGAAATACTTTTTCTTAGCTGCATTTCTTTCTCATATTTGGTCAGATAAGTCAATTATTTGCAAAGTGGCTGTCAATATTGTGTACTCAAAGTGGTACCAGCAATGCTGAGTTATCCAGTAGGAATTATCTGCTTGATTTTTAAGTGTTGTTACACATATTCCCTCCATTGTTTTTTATGTGTTCTTTGAATTCTGAAAAACCGTCATTAAAATACTGACTTGTATTAAAAAGCAAAGTATTAAAAATCCATCATTGCATGGATTTAACAACTTGAAGATGTCAGACGCATTTTTGAACCTGCCCTGCACACAGGGAAAGAGGGCTGGGGTAGTCCTGCAGCAGAGGGATTCTCACAGCCCTGCAAGCTGTCAAATCTCTGAAAGAATCCAGGTTCTCCAGCAGGTTTCTGCATCTGGTGTGGCCTTGTTTTGATTAACCCCCAGCTCAGTAAACAGCAATGTCCCGTGGAGCCCTGGCTGGATGTGGCTCAGCGTGGGGCTCTGGCTGTGCCCTGCAGGGCAGCCGTGGCCGGAGCCAGCTGGGCAGGTGGACAAGCCAAGGTTTAAACTTTACAAACAGCTGAATTTTGGAGAGGAAAGTGAAAACGCAAACTCATGCCTGAGAGCTCAGGAAGGCACCAGTTCCACCAGGGACTGACTGGCATTCAGTTATTATGGCTTGGGGTCGCCCTACAGCTGCATCTGGTGCTAAATGTGTGCTCCTAATGCCTATGGTCTAGATAAAACCAGAACATTGACATGCTCTTGACTACTCTGTACAACAACATTAATGTTATTAAACACCATGTCTTATCCTATAAACAGTAAGGATTAATTTATTTTATATCCCCTGAGTGTTTATTAAATTTATCTAACTCCAAAGCACAGCCACTTATCACAAATCACCCCAGCCACGCAACAAATTCCAGCTCTTCACCCCACATTCATTTTCCTGAACATCCCTGCAAACCAAGCGTTGCCACCATGCAGCTGATGTACATGAAAGGTAAGCAGGAAAAATTTGCAAACCAAGATCAAGAGCAGGTGCCAGTCCCTGAGAATGTATTCCCTAAGCAAACACCTTTGGGGTTTAAATTCCTGATTTATTGAATCAGTGAGAATGTAGATGTTTTTGGAAGGTGGCTCCCCTTTGGAGGACATTACCTTTTCACCTCCACCATAAGCTGATGGATGAATGCCAGCATATGAACAGAATATTGAAATCAGAACAGTAATCTCAGCCTCACTGATCACAAGCACTTTTGTGTGTTTTTTTGCAGGTTTTCAATTTACCTCAAGACACAAACAAACCTACAGGCAACTCTGGTAATGAGGGTTTGAGGTTCTGCACTTGACTCAATTAGTGACTCATGGAGCATCCCTGCACGTCAGTTTATGCCTCTCCAAACTGTGCTAAAGCAGACAGGGCTATTTTGAGGGCTATTGCAAAAGTTAATTTATATTTCTAAGGTTAAAACAAACATTTATGCAATTTTCTTGGTTTCACTGATGCATCATACACTCGGACATTGTGTAAAATCGATTAAAAAAAGAGGTTTCTAATCTTTTCTCTCTTTCACATGTATTTAAAAAATCAAGCAACACTGCTGCTTTATATTTAAACAGAAAGGAAAAATTATCAATTTTTTTCTCCTCTAAATATGACCCTGATTAACTCCCAGCTGAAATAGCTTGCCTGAAATCCCCTGTGAAGTCTGATGCTGTGCCACTAGAGCAAACGGGAACACTGCCACCCACTCCAGCACCAGCAAGAGATCACCTTGTGTGTCTGCAGGGGATCTGAGGAGCACCAGACCCTGCAAATCACAAGTAAAAGGGATTTATTGCTCAGATTCCTGTGACTAGGACCAAAGCTGGCTGTTCCCTGAGGAGAGGGCTGGAAGAGAGACCCAGCAGGGACCCGAACAAGGGGAAGGTGCAGGTGGGAAAAGCGCCTGGCAGCTGCTCTCCTGGGAAAGGGGAGGGCAGCCAAGGGAGCTGTGCTTTGTCTCCTGCTCCACTGCTGCTATCTGGGAGTGCAAGCTGCTCACTGGAGAGCCAGCAGTGCTGGATTTCCCCTCTCCTGGGCAGCCACCAGCATTCCCCATGCTCCCACCCAGCTCAAGTCCTGCTCCCTGTGCTTCCATGTCTCGCCCAGCAGCACAAACTGCCCTCCTGCAGTGGCTTTTCTCATGGGGACGTGCCAGGGGAGATCTCTGTCCCCCTGCACAAACGCAGAGTCCCTCCATGTGAAGGGCTGCAGAGCTCCACACAAGCCCAGGCACCAGCGCCAAACGCTGTCACAAAGAGAATTACTTTTGATTAATGGGAAGGGAAAGTTAATTGTCATTCGGTATAAATGTCAGAGTGGAAACTCAGCAAAGATAAAACATCACTTTCCAACAAAAAGGAAGGGATGATTTCCATGGTGCAGCCTAAGCCTGGCACTTAATGCAGATGAAAAAAATACCATTCAGATCAGCTCCTTGGGAGATCAGGATATTTTAGCTTTTACTATCTCAGGGACTCGCTGTGTAACTCCCTGATGCACAAAGCTCACGGAGTTGTTCACATTTCTCTGGGCTGGATCCGCAGCTGGTGTAAATCACTGCGACTGCTCTGACTTTGGTGGCACCCTGCCAACTTACTCCAGTGAAGGATTTGGTGCAGAAATGCTTCCCAGTGTATAAACTTCTGGTTATGATAGACAGTTTCTGGGCTCCAGCAGGGACTGGTGATCTGAAAAGGGGGTTATGGGAATTGGCAAGATATGAAATGGTGTGGGAGAGCTGCAAATATTTAATTTCCTGTGAAATAATTCTCTGGTGGCTATATATATATATATACACACACACACACACACACACACATACACATACATGCACACGTGTAAGTGTGCATGTGTGCTGCTCAGCAAGTTGCAGTCTAAAATTAACAGATTTCTTATCTCCCATGACCTCTCCTGACAACAGTGGTCTGCCCAGGAGCATCACCAGGAATTCTGCTCCCTTTGCCCCAATACCACACCTTCTAGCCCAAACTCCTGAGATGGTTTCCAGCTCCCTGGCTGCAAAGCCAGTTATGTGTTTAAGGAGGAAATATGCTGGGGAGGAGCTGGACCACTTCAATGCCTGCAGAGAGATTCCAGACTTGTGCACCTGCCTCTCCCCATGCCCGCAGCCAAATTTAAATGCTACGGCCCCTCCGTGGAGAAAGGGGCACAAGTTGGGGCCACGGCTGTTGCCGGGCTGTAAAAATAGAGACAGATGCTTGCCTGAGAAGAGGAAGAATGTGAGGCTTCTTTGAAAGCTGAGTGTGAGCAAGTCCTGACACCTCCCGGCTCTTCACCTCGCTGGAAAAAGTTCCTGTGCTCTTGGCACGTGCGTGGGGACACACACGGCCGGCATGGAACAACAAAAGCTGCTGGGAGAGCTACAGAGATGCTTCTAGCAGGGCTCAGAGAACAGGGAGGGGGGAAAGCCCGCAGTCAGCGTTGTTTGTTTTCAGCCCAGCGCGATTAAAAATCCCCAAACCAACCATCCAAAGCAAACCCCACCCGCAACTTCTCCCCGGCATCAAGCGAGAGGAAAACCTCGCTCTGTGCTTGCTGTGCTCCTGCCCCTCGGCCTGGCAGGGTGGAAATCTGTCCTGCTGCCTGTTTGTCTGTTTTCCACCCAGGTGGACAAACACACAGACTGGGGGACGGAGGGGTGAATGCAATTTGCCGTTTCAGAGAAAAGCGAGGTCCAGAACCGGAGTGAAAGTGCTGATCCCGGGGCAGAGGGAGCCCTGCCTCCCCTCCGGCAAACAGCACCCGGGCAGTGCCCCCTTCCACAGCCCTCCCTCACAGCTTCCATGGAGAAATGAGGGAAAACACAGCATTTTTATATTGTCCTTTCAAGGAGATCTCTGTTTGCATAGTTGGATCCCCCTTCCTCCACACAGCACTAACATTAGTGTGACCTTTTCCTGCTAATTGGAAAATCTTACGGAAATAAAGCCTGTCAGAAAATGAGAAGTGTCTCCCCTTTAGGCTGGCCAAACGACCTCAGAGGGGGAAAAGAAGTTCTGAATTTCTGCTCCTTCTGCACACACTGCAAAATCTTTATTACTTCGGAGAGCCTTGAAACCCAGTAATGCCCCTCCAGTGCAAAGAGAAGTAAATAAATTTCTTCTTATGACCACTTTGGAGAAACACACAACCAGATTTACTCAGCAGGGATAGATACTGGACAAGATAATGAAGAGAGAATAAGAATATGATAGGGGTTTACAGCCTCTTCTGTCTCTTTAAAGTGTTTTAATCCTTCAGAAACAGGATATCGGGTCCATTTCCTTAAAGATACAGTATCCCTTCTGGGACAAGTAATGTTATAAAAACCTAAGATGTAACATCTATCTCACAATATTGATTGGCACTTTAGTGTGATAAAAGGGGTTGAACCTGAAGGGGAAAAAAAAGAAAAGAAAAAATGGTAAACTGGGATTACTCTTAGAAGAATTGAAAAAAAAAAAGTCCCTATAACACCAGGTCAAATTTTCAAAATATTTTTTTAACATGGAATTGAACCAAATGCCGTTTCAATGATTATCTAGGCAATTCTCTTGATTTTTAAAGCGTGCAGATCCATGTTTGTAGCTTTATGACCAGCTGGTGCTGGAGCTAGCTCCAGCCCCAGCCTCGACACAAAGCCCTGTGAATCCTTTCTGTGCTCCAGCAAAGGGGGGGAAAAAAAAAGAAAGGAGAAATTTCACATAAAGAGATAGGCTTTTGTTATTAACAGCAAACAAAGGAAACACAATTTCAAATGACTCTCTGGTTCATTTATAAAATGCCCTTTTTAGACAGCATCACCTGTTTTTCGGAAGAGCTTTGAGTGAAAACATTGCAACAACTGTCATCATATGGATACATCTACAGTCATTCCTGAATTACTCAAAGTTAAAATAACAGAGACACAAAGACTGCTAACAATTACTCATTTAAGTAGCTGTTACTCATAGGAATAGTCTCATTGAAGCCTGTAGATCTGTTTCCATGCACTGTTGGGCTGAGCTCGTATCGTACGGTGAACCAGAAAAGCCTGAAGCGGACACAGAAAAGCCTCACACCAGTCACATCCACCAGAGAAAGGTAAAGCATTGACACATTTCACCTCTGCATGTGACAGCACAGACCTGGTTCACCTTCAGACACATTCCCCATGCTCCACAGCTTTCGCACAAATGCTCTCCCAAACGTTGGTCCCAGGCTGTGTCTGTCAGACCCAGCCCTACCTGCATGGGACAGGACACAGAGATGCTACACCTGAGGAGAGGAGCGTGCCTGCAGCAAGACATGGTGCCTGCAAAGCTTACAAGCCTGTCCTAACCAGGGATTTTATTTTTCTCCAAAATTTTGAGAAACCTTTGGAGCAGGCACAGGCTGCTGTGAAGATTTTCCAGCTCAGGAGGCAGCATCCTCTTTGCCTGCCTTGCTCCAGGATCTCCACCTTTTCCCTGGCTGTGCAGCTGCCTGAACTCCAGGGTGACCCAAGGACTCAGCACCACTGGGAGAGGTGTGACCCAGAGCAGGAGCCCCAGTTAGGAGTTATACAATAATTCAGGGTGGTTTTGGTGTCACCCAGATCTGCTGGAGGCTTAAATCCTGGCCTGAAACTCCCTAAACTCAACAGTCCTTCCTTAAGCAGAGGAAGTGACAGGCTCTTCTGAGATACATATGCTTCATCTCAATGCTATTTTCATTCTGGATTTCAGTATAGAGCTCAAAATACCCCCTCCAGTCATTGCTGTGGTCCTTTCAAAGGAATAGGGTGACACCAGCCAGAACATCCCACCCATTAAAGCATGCTCTGAATTCAAATTAAACACTAACTGTGGAATTATCCTGTTGCATCTTGGGGATGTGTTTTTGTTGGGACCAGGAAAAACACGTCCTGAAGTTCCTTAGTGCAGAAAGAAACAGCCTGGCCATCACTGGAGCTTCTGGCTCCAACCAAAGGGTGCTCAGCAGAGATGGGATTCTCTGTGAACTGCAGAGATCATAACAGCACAAGTTGGGCGTAAAAAGTGCACACAGGTTTTTGCCAACAAAACAAACTCTCCTTCTCTCTTGGCACTGTCTTTGGCCAACTCACTTTATCCTAGAACTTCTCATGCAAGATCATAAAGCAGAGATACCAGGCTCCCAGCCAAGCCTCCACTTGTGTGAGCAGCACCATCCCCATTTGTCAGGGACACATGGACACCCTGCCCACATGTGCTAGGTATCTGCCCAGAGGGTCTCAACTTTAGTGAAATCTTTATGGGGCTTGAATTATTCAAGCCCTGACCTTTAGCAAATCTCTCAGTCAATGATAGTTAATGTCCTTTAGAGTCATTGACCCCAGGTCAGGGACCAAGGGGGTGCTTCATCAATGGAGACACACAGGTTCAAAACCAAGAGAGGTTTTGTGGTGTATTTTTAAGCACCCTGGAAGGTGATGGCTGCCCACACACAGTAGGGTCACCAGTGCCACAAGATAAAACAGCACAAGCAGGAGGATCCCAGCTGCCTTCTGTGGGATCCAGCCAGAATTTGGGCTCCTCTGACCATCACGTTCTGCATTTGGGATATGCCTGGACCAGGAGCTGTGGTTCAGTACAGCAAGGATGAAAGTCACCCACAGCATCCCCAAAGGGCCTTTGCAGGAAGGGGGGCAGAGTCTGGGGCAAGCAGCTCTGCCAATGCCTTCAAGGGACCAACAGGTGCTGGTGTGTCCTACCAAGCTCAGCAAGCTCAACATTTTGTAGGCAATTGCTGTGTACATGCACAAAATTTTTTTTGAGTGACTTTCACCTCCCAAAACAAGAGACTGGTTGCTTTTGAATCTTAGTTGAAGTTGGATTGGCAATAAAAGATTTCTGCCTCCTTCACTCTTGATAAGATTATGTCTTACAAATTTTTGTCAACATCATTAGAAAGTTTTATAACGACTCTGTCCTGGATTGATGGGTTTTCAGATGTCTGTTCTTGATATAGTTTTCTGATTATTTCTCATTATCCATTAACAGTAAGGTTATCTCTATTGCCATAAACAGCAAGAGTTCTGGTTCAAATCTTCATACAACTCAAAACTTTTAATCTTGTACTTGAAATGGATTCATGGCACTAGGTCAAAAGCCAGTTTGGGGGAGCTTCCTGCTTTCTTCAAATTGTAAAAATGTCAGTGGAAGTCATGAGGTTAGACTTATTGGGCAGGCTTCTGCCCTGATTCCAGCTAGGGGAATTATACATAATGAATTAACCACATGACTAATTTTACCTCATTTTCTGTTCTTGAAGTGTCTGCAAGCAAATTAAAATACTCTGAAATTATTCATTACCTAAAAGTATTTGCAGTGAGAGGGATTTATTTCACCTTACTACAGTCACCTAAAAGTTGGGTGTTTACCTAAACTGCTTTCCCAGGTTTTATTATAGTTAGGGCAGCAAGAAGACAATTCACCCAATCCCAAAGGTAGATTTTGAAATTAAGTGGGTTGATTCATCTTTGCTGTAGAGATAGCTGAGGTGAGTAGCTTAAATGGGACACTTGATTTTTCCATTGCCAAAATTAGTTGAAATTAATCCTAACCCACATCATTGATCACAATGTAAGTGCAGAGGTAAGCTTTTCCACAAAAGTTTGCTTGAATGTTCCAGAGCAAGCAGTTTTTCACAGAGCAGGCAGATCCTGCTTTTGAAAGTGCCTGAACACCTAGCAGACACTGGAAACATTAATAGTTAAGGACCTAAATACCTTAAAAGATGGGCCCACATGTCTTATTGAATGCTTCTGTTCCCTGAATGGATGAGTTCAATTCACTGAATCAGGCTTTGGGGACAGATCATCACCACTGGTGACTGCTCTTGTGTTTCACTTGCTCCGTCAAACTCCTCGGGTTAAGCATGGGCAGAAAATGAATGGGAAAGGGGTATGATGGATACAGCTGTAATGGCACAAATTTGTTTCACAGCAAAGAAGGAAAAGCCAAGCTTTTTAACAATTGAAATGTTGAGTTTGAGTTCTGAATTTGGCCGGGCTTCCAGAAGTAAGGAGCAGCCTCTGCATCAAACGGGTACCTGCAAGGGACTACTCTGTAACTCTGAAAAACTAGAAAATGAAACTGCCCAATTCAGGAGCCAATTGAGCCTCCATTACAGGACTCACAGATCCATAAAAGAGGCTGCAACCACCATAGATCCCCTGGAGAACCTGCCCTGTGCACTGGTGGCAGAGGAGCCTGGGGTCACAATGAGCACCTGCAGGAGAGGCATTTTCTCACCTTTAGGGGTGACACTTTAAACCTCATCCCCGTTTTTAACTGTAATAGTGTATAAGGGCTCTGCCTGCTCAAAGGAGTTATATGGCCAAGGCACACACACAGGAGGGCAGCTCCTGAGACTGAATTTGGAGATAAGAACCCTGCAAAGCTTAACATCCTTCAGAAAAGTGGGGAAAGGCTCTAACAATAAGGTTGGAGACACATTTTTAATCCCAGCTCTACTACTATCACCAGGAGAGACTGATTTACCTCTCCACCATGGCTTTAAGCCACAAATGCAGCCTTTTCCCAACCAAAAAGATCTCTTTCTTGCACCAAAGCTTTGGGGAAAGCAGAGCAAGGATCCATCCCTTCCAGAGACATTCTGCAGCTCCTTCTCTGACCAGCTCCACAGGGGGGTGGCTGAGGCAGTCAGACACGATGCTGTTTTATAGATTCTACCAATATTTAGCTAAGACCCCGTGAGCTGAGCAAACAGAATCCCCTCTCGGTGTCCGGGGCTTTGCTGGAGCTGCCTCTGCCGGCTTTTCCAGCGGGGAAACTCCGATGCTGCCGCAGCCCAGCGGGACCCGCCTGCAGCCAGGCCGGGGAGGCGCAGCAGCGCCCGCCTGACACCGCATGAGGGAACGCGAATTGTCAATTTGTTGACAGT
Source organism: Melospiza georgiana (assembly GCF_028018845.1). NCBI lineage: Eukaryota > Metazoa > Chordata > Aves > Passeriformes > Passerellidae > Melospiza > Melospiza georgiana. The sequence goes on from NC_080443.1 coordinate 15,923,074, forward strand.
GTCGTGTTGCCGCTACCAGCTTTGCCTGCGTTATTTGGAAGGAGCTCAAGTCAGTCTATTTCCCAGGCTGGGCTTCCTCACGTTACAGCTCCGCACGGCCAGAAAAGAGACGCAAGCAGAGCAGAGTTTGCTTTTTAGCAGAGAGAGAAGCTGTTACTTTTAAAAATGCTGTCACTGTTGTTAGGGCTGGGAAAACTAAGGGAAACCTGAGCCAGGAGTAAGTATCCCCCAGACCCTGCTGTTCCATCTTCCCACAGCACCACTGAGCTAAGGTGAAGTCAAAGAGCGCTTCATCTTTTTATAATTTTCAACCTGCCCCTGGAATGCTGTGATGTCCAAGCAGGGTCAGGAAATCACAAAGGTGTGGGGCTGGGATGAATTCCACTCAGGCTGGGAGAATTCACTGTCCACCATCCCTGTGAACTACAGTGTCCACCTGGCAGAGCTGCAGTTTGGATTCAAAGCACCTATGTTCTCATACTTGCACGCAAATACACATGGATGTACTTGCACTTCTGGGGCAAAATTGGTTCCAGACACGGAGCTGACAAACAGATTTATGTGCTATGTACCAACACTCACTCTCCCCCTGTGATTCCTCCAGGCTGAGGGCTGTTGTCTGGAACAGCTCCAAAAGCCACTTTGGGAGAGGGAAATTGGGGCTGGGCGCTGGGCAGTGATGGCAGCAGCCAGGGTCTCCCTCCTGCCTGGCAATACATACTACAAGATAAAGTGCTTGCAGAGAGAAAATTTCTAGGTGGCAACATAGTCAAGATAATCTCATTCTGCTTTCTGAACTCCAAGACTGATTAAAAAAGATTAAACCATTTAGCAATGGGAACATATTTTTAGCTCTTCCCTGTCAGAAGCACCGGGCACAGTGCAGCTCATGCAGCCCAAAATGACTGCCCTGGGTTTGCTGCTGGTACAAATTTCCAGCCTGCTAAGGATATTCCCAGCTCCTGGACAGATGCTGGAGAATGTTTCATGCCTCTGTTACACACACAAACTGCCTGCTGGGCAGTTCTGCTCATGGACTGGGCACTGGAGCCCTTCCACAATCAGCACCTCCAGCTACAACGGGTTTTACAGCCTGTTAAATTACTTTTTTTTAGCTCTCCACAGACTGCCAATACAGAACGCATTCTAAATTTCAAATAAAAAGCAAAAAATGTACAATATAATTAAATTCTAAAATGCTGAGAGGTCCTTGGCTTCTATATGTGCTGGTTTTTTCATTGCTTTTGCTGTGAGAGCAGAAGGATGAGAACCATTCCACAAAACTACTATTTCTCCTGTGCATAACAAGGTGCCGTTTCAGGACCAATATTGCTAACATTCCTTCTGCTGAGCCCCACTAATTTCTCAGTGGCATTGTCAATATAATGAGACTTGCACTTACTGGAAGAGAAATGACTGTCCTTGCTTGGAAATACAAGCTCTACTTGATTATATTCCCATCTCCTTTTTTTTTTTTTATCTTTAAATTAAATAGAAAAAAAAAAAATCTGAGAAATCTAAGCAATCAAAAATGAGGTGACTGTTGTTAACTACCAAAACCAAAGCTTCAGCCAGCACCAGAGACAGCTTCTGGATTGATGCACGCGCAGGTCGGAAGTGACAACAGCAGATGGATGGCATGGCACTGTCACAGAGTGAGTGCCCAGCTTTCTGTGGAGTTACAAGGTGTCTCTAAAGCCTCTGCATTTGCTAAGGAATTAAATGGCAAACGTGCTGCTGATGGGAATTGCCCCAGTGCCTCCCGCTCACCACCCTGGGAATGCAGTGAGCAGAGTTCACTTAAAACCCCTTCTCAGCCAGAGTCCCCTCTCCACAGACATGCATCAAGCTGATGGGGCACATTTGTAAGAAACTGCTTTACACCTTGAAGACTGAAGGAATAAATCTCTTTAATAAGCTCTTAGGTTTTCCTAGTGATGCAGATTGAAGTAATATTATAGAAATGTGTAGAGTTGTCAGTAATTTTACAGGAACGAATAGAAAATGCCAGGAGGACTCATTTGTGAAATGGGAACATTTTGTGTGATTTTTTTTTTTTTTTTTGGTGTCAAAAGATACTTGCAAGGACAAAGAGGATGCATTTCTATCACCCCAATCTGTGCAATAATTGCAGACTTCCCAGGATTTCCTTTAGCATAACCCTGCAGGCTGCTCTTTGCATCTCATAGATAAATGGGATGTCACAGCGATGGAATTAGCACTGGAGCAATCAGCCATTACAACTATACTTACAGAGCTTTGGTTTTTGTGAGCAAAAATCCTCAAAATGCAGACTGCCCCCTCCCACCACAAAAAGTCACTTTAAACTTGGAAAAGAAGGAGTGAACATTATTAAATAAATTAATTAAAACATTTATACCAAAGGTACTGCAAGTATATCTGAGACAAAATTCCCATTTATTGGTAGCAAAAAAACCCTGCGCTGTTTATCATGTCAGAGTGACTGCAAATAAAGCAGACATCACGATTGTCTCTTTTTAAGAGCAGTGTTTTTTGGAGATGCAGTAGCAGCAGGAGTGCCTGGCTTGACTAATGCTGTGGGTATCTGCCCCTGGGGAGTGCAGATGCCAGGAAATAGCTTTGGAGGGTTGTGACTAGTAATGATCACACTGGATATTTTAGGCATATTAGTGGGCACTGCTCAGTGTAATTCTGGATTAACTCTTTTACTTACCATTAGTATAAATTAGAGCATCAATGGAATTTATGTCCCTGTGTTAAATAAGATGACATTCAGCCTAATGCTGGCTGGAAATTTGTCTGATAATAAATACAAACAGATCTGTTAGATGGCCTGAGTGCAGTACAGGAAACTGTTCCTGCAAGCAGCACATCTCACAGGCTCAGAGGGAGCAACTGAAGCAGTGCTGACAGCTCTGTGTCCCTTTTCTTATGTAAAACTAACCTGGAAACGTGACCTGTCTTCTTCAAATGGAACATTTGGTGGGAAATCAAAGCAGAACTTGAACCTCTCTGGTTCTTATGGTATAATATACATAGAGACAACATCCTCTGAAATAAATCAAAGCACTTTTGCCCATAGTGAATTTTGGAAGTATTTAAAAAGTCTGACTAACTTCAGCACTTTTGTCAATTCTACATAAACAATAACAGCTTCCACAGCATTCCAAATCAAGTTTCTCAGCTGAATTCTTTTACAGGAAGGAAAAATTTCTTCAGAGACCTGCTCCAGTACCCACTCTCAGACAGAGGAGTCAAGTCTTGAAAGTCTTTCTCCTTGCCCTGATTTTCCCTTGCTGGACTTTACCATCACTCAGATTTGTCTGACATCAAGCAAGGAGTTTGAAAGCCATCAGAGAAGAAGAGATCTGGTGGAGAGCACAGCCACCTGAGCCTCATTTCGTTAGGAAACCAGGTTAAAAATGTGCTGATGGAGGCTGGGACAAAAGTAGGCAGAGTGTCAGGATGTGTAGTGTCTCAATTTTGATATGCAGTAGGTGTCTGTCCAGGGTAGTTTGGACAAACGATCACTGTTCCACTCCATTAAGTCCTCATTAGAGCAGCATATTGCACCTTAAAAGTATCTTAACCTTAAATTATCAGTATCCAAGCAAAAGAAAGAAAAAATAGCACAGCACTGCCTAGTCAGAAAGATCCAGCACGTGTCAATTAAGACAACAGCCAGCATGTTTTAAACCACAGCTTCTCAGAAGAGCATCAGTGTGTACCAGGATGCTGGAGCTTTAATAATTCACCATTTCCTTATTGAGGTCTGATGATGCTAAAATAAGGTGTTGAAGCTTGATTAGTAGTAGGAACATAGCAGCTTAACCTCTAACATTTAGCCTTCTCCTCTGGATCGAATTACTGATCTTTATCTTGTTGAGCTGTGCTAGCAGTTGGCTTGGGAACATTACACCTTTCTAAAAGCTGTCAATCTTTGTCAGTGTCTTTGCACAATGGATTGGAAGAGCTATTTTTAAAGGACTATGTCACCTTTTGGTAGGGATGGGGTTTTTATAGTATATCAAGGTTTTTTTAAATATACATTGCCACATGCTCAATATCACCTATAGGCCTGGCTGAGAATAACTTGGATTAATTTTATTTTGATTTCTAGTGAATGGGTGTGAAGAGATGCAGAGTCATCAGAGGGAGGGAGAAGAAATTGCAGCTTAAATTATTCATTAAGGTGCTGATTTTTTGCTTTAATTTTAATTATTTTGTCAAAGGGTCTGTTCATTTTTTCATGTACAATGTATTTCTTCAGCTCTAGATTCAGATATATTTTCCCAGCACTTTATCATTAACACAGTCTTATTTTAATGCATTGTTTTACCTAAGAGCATTAACAAAGTAGTGCAAATATAAAACAGGAAAAAATTATTAAATCTTCTACAGAAATACTGGAACACATCATTATTAGAGAAACTCCTTTGCAAAGGATGCAAATATTCTTCTCTTGCGTTTACAAAACTGATTTTTGCAAGGATGAAAACAACTTCACAAGGAGGGTTTTTCCAGCACATGCCGAAATCCATCTATAGACTTCTGGCTGGTCATGAAAGAGCAGCAGCTTGTCTTTAAAATCAGTTTACAATAAACAATCAGAGCACTTGTACAACACACACCAGCTCCTCCAAAATCACCTCCCTCTAGCACAAGGGTGTGGGGCAGACCCTGTTTGTGCCCTCTGCTCACAGGGGATGGTGCTGCAGATGGGGTCAATCACACAGCAGCTCTTTCCCTCTGCTCTGTGGTATCTCAATCTACACAGAAGGTTCCTCTGGGGTACAAACCATTGGCATTTCTCCTATTAAATTTGTTTGTCTTACACTCTTAAGCCTTTTACAGAGTAGCAAACAAGACTTTTAGGTGTTTGCCTGTGGCTGCAGCAACACTGGAGAAGGACAAAATGCTTTCGAATAAACTTAGAAGTGCAAGAGCTACTTCACTCCTTCTCAGATGTTAAACCAGCCATAATATCATCTAAAAGGCTGTAATTTATTCTATTAAAAATTGGGAGATTCTTCTCCAAGTTAAGCATTCTTACTCCATGTTTACATCATACAGAATTTGGTGAAGGAAGTTCATTTGAGAATATATATTTATTCCCATCTGTTTCTGCTGCTCCTGTTAATATATATGCTTGCCATGAAAAGTACTTTAAAACTCAATAAACCATCATACTAAAACAGGATAAAATGTTTTTATAGTAACAATATCTCTCACTACTATGGGACCTTTCATGCTGAAGTACCCTAAAGCTCTTTATAAATGTAGCAAACTGATATTCACATGCTCCATCTACAGAGATCATTTCACCCACACTGAATGCTGGGGACATGCAATAGCTTTTTTCACAGCTGGCAGCACCTTCAGGTAGCTGCCAAAACAAATCACAGGTTACACAGGTACAAAATAAGGGAGTTTCAGTTTCTGGAAAACATTCGCTTTTCCATTGAATAAAGATGCTCATTCTTTCAAGCAGTTTATAAAGCTCAAATTATATAATTGCAATAATTTGGTTCCCCATAAATTCTTGAACTACATCTCTTTATTCCAAAAATAGACAACACTTGCTGTTCTGGATAAACATCAATGTGCTGGCATGGAAAAGGGCACCAAGGGAAGTGGGTGAGATCCTGGTGTGCCTCATATGCAGTCAGATACCCAAACTGTGGTTTCTCCAGGACTGCCTAGACCTCACAAATGTGCTGTGACATCTTTTTGCTGTGCTAAACAAGCAGTGAAGACCTATCAGAGCTGCTGAAGTTAAAATTAAGGTGTTTTGTTTTAATGCTGTGTCCTGCTGAGCATCCCATCTCCATCCCAAGCTGGAGTGTGCCTGCGCTGCTCTCAATCTGCTCCCCTGCCTCAAGTCTTCTCCTTATTAATGGCTTTTCATGTGTGCTCCTTGCCAGGGACACAGCCCCAGCAGACCCCAGATAAACGGGGAGATGGTGCTGGAAGCACAGCAGGGCTGTCCAAGAGGGGACCCTCACAGCCACAACCCCACCCTCCTCCCTGCTGCAGAGACCTCAGCCCTCTGCACCTTCCCCACCTTTACTCCAGGTCAGAGCACACAGAGGGGCAAACAGCCTGGAGGGTGCTGGGGCACTGTGTCCCAGCCCTGCACACTCCTGCCAGGTTAGCAAAGCCCAGAGTGGAGCCTGAATCACAGCTTGATTCTCCCAGGAGCAGGAGCACGGGTGGTAAACAACCCTGTGGTGCCTCGCTGTGAAAATGAAGGTCACGATGGCCCTCTGCTTAATCTGTGGTGTGATGATCTGGTTCAACAGCTGATCAAGTGCTATGGGAACGGGGTTTCAGAGCTTTTCATAGCTGCCTTTGTGTGTTTGAGGGTTTATCTCCTGTTGTGTTGCTTTTCAGTGCAATGCTGATAAGGGAGGAATACATTTTTGAACTGGATTTCTTCCCAAGGGACATGAACAGGCAGAAACTGTCCCACATTTGGACTATTTCCTTGTGCAAGGATGAGGGGCACATTCACAGGAGCGTCAGGCATCAGTTGAAGTTCTGTCAGCTCAGAAACCCCAAAAGCACACTCATAAAATTCACAGTTGTCTTTTCTGAGAAGCTGAATGTCAGGACTTCTCTTGAGCTTTTGGCTGTATTGGGAAAAGGGGATAAGGTTCCTCAAAGAAGACCAGAAATCCCAGCATAAACTGGAATCCAGGTATATGATTGCCAATCACCCATCATTATTCCTCAGAGATTAACAATATCTGGTAATGGCATTGACAATAAATAAAAAAAGAAGTTTTGCATGGAGTACCTGCCTACAAAGGGGTGTCTCCAGTTCATTTAAAACAGTTCACCATCCTTTTGTCCTGTTTCTCTCCTGTTCCAGTTCTGCAGGAATCAGCCCTGGCCAAGGTACCTGGGCTCATGCAGTGTTTACAGCAGCCCTGACCTGGCCTGCCCTATTTCTGATTGCTCTGTGAAACCCCAAAGAGAAACATGACCACTGCACTGTGCAGCAGAGGTGGCTCATCCCCATTTAATGATTTGGCTTCTTTTAAATATAGAATTATCAATGGAGACAAAAAAGGGTCCCAGAAAAAGAATTTCTGCTTGCTTTGTTGTTCTCACGAAAGACAGTGCTGTGATATCATGGCATTGACTGCCAAGACAACTGCAGGATTGACTAGTAAATATGTATTTTAGTGGAGCTCAGCAGAACAATATCCCCTGCAATGTAAGTCATTCCATTAGGAAGACAGAGGTACTCCAGAATGTTATATCATCTTTATTCCTCCTGGAAGGGCTTCACTACCATTACTATAAAAAAAAGTGCTTCAGAGATTGTAAATACATTTAAGTAACTCTGACAAAACAATAGGATCTGACTAAAATGTGGGGTGTTTATCTCATCTGTCAGTCTGATATGGGATAAAAGCCACAGCAGCTATGACAGGCTCAAAAGCACCTCTCCCTGATAATTCCTTCCCTCTGCTACAATGGTTTTTCTATTTACAAGGTATGCTGCAGCACCCAAACCATATTTGTGCTTCTTTTTAAATAGTGAAAAGTTAATTACAGCAGCTGATTCTGCCTCTCCCATTAATTCAGCATGTCTGAAGTATTGCTGAACCCAAATGGTCAGAGTACGAGCCAGGCCCCACATCTCCCTCCCTCAAAAAACCAAAAAAATTACAGTACTGTGAGATATTTTTAAATTAAATAATAATTTAAAAAACACTCCAAAAACACCCCCACCAAATTAGCCCAAAACCAATCAACTGACCAACACAAAAAAAGTCGGTTTTTTATTTGTCTGTTTCTAAGCTTCACCGTGCCTCCAGGTTTTATCATAAAATGTTTCTCCCAAAACACAAAACCCAGGCAACTTTAGTTCTTTTGTAAATGGGTCTCAGCCTTAGACACTGGATAGAGAAAAAGCAAAGTTTACGGGAAATAGGGTCAAAATGATCTGAAAATGACTGAAGTTTCCTGGGCTATGCTCTAGTCAGACTCGTTGGCCATCATGAAACCATGACTGAGCTGAAGGTGGCCAGAGCAGCATGGGGGCTGCTGGCTGCTGATTCCCTGCAGGGTACACACCAAATCAACAATTAATATTCTCAATATTATGAAAACATATGGTTTTACAGACACTAGGAGCAGAGATATACATGCAAATCCATGTTTTTTACCTCATCTTCATTTCAGGACTTAAGTGAGTTTAGCTATGATGTTCCATTAAGAGAATATCAATACGAATTTAAATCAATTTAATCTTAGTTACATATAAAACTTTCTCACCACAGTGAGAGACAAATGGTTTCTCCTTACTCTGATCCCTTCACCTGGATGGAAGAGCAGGTTATCTTTAGGATGGAGTGCACACTGATATCACAAATGCATTTAAGGACTGTGTAAAGTTCTGGTATAAATAGTTAAGGTGTCTCAATAAACTAATAATAAAATGGAAAGGAATATACTCAAAGTTTGCCTTTATTTCAAGAACCTGTTTTGGTGGGATCTCATTCCACACAGAATTCATGCAATACCCAGGTCCCAGTGAAGTAATCAGAGCATTCCCATTCAGGCCTTTGAGCTTTGCTGAGTCCATGTTTGTGCTATTAATACCATGGCATTGACAAAAATCTGAGGGTTTCATTAATGGTGACCTGCCACCAGAACAATCCCAGTTTTCTCCCTTAAGTGGGACAATGTCAGAGAGCTCCTCAGGGCAGCTGGGTGAGCTCTCCTTGTCATCCACAGCAAATGTTACCTGCACTGTTATCTACCAGATGTGATTAAACAAGCAAGCCTCAACATCTGTCCATGCCACCAGCATTTTTGGCATTTCTAGTGGTCAGGACACTAATTTTTTCTCACCTCCTCTGGGTAGTAAATACTGAAATATTTGGCCAATATTTTATTGCAGAGCTGTTTCAAAACTGATTGAAATTTCTTTGACTGTCTTCTCAGGATGTGTGCAGTTTGAAAGGCTGTCTCTCTCTTAAATGGAAGAGTAAAACTGTTCATTTACATATAACAGAAAAAGCACTCCCATTTTTCTCTTAGGCAACTAAATGAAGCCACACCTTCACCCTTTTCGTATGTCCAATCCAAGCTTATAGATTTAAATCCACCTTATAAAGGATTGAAAAGATATTATTTTAAATCCCTTGAACATTATTAACAACCAGTTAGTTAATTTATCTATATGGGAACGTCTAAGGATTCATCAGGAGTAATACATCCTACATTTCTGATTAGTGGAAAGGAGAAATACTGTACCAATCACCCAGATAATTCACTGAGGTGCTTTATTATACGTGCAGATATTTGGTATCGAGATGTCATTTTCCCATAATGAACACAATAAAGGATGAATGACTGGGAAAGCTTTCAGCTCACAATACCTATAAAACCTAAGTGTTCACAAGGTGTTATATGCAGATTAATTTATAGATTCTTATTAACATGCTGTGTGCTCTGCTTTTTGTGGCTGCAGCTTCTCAGCTGTGGAAGATCATTTTGGCCATATGATATTTGAGAGAAATGGGGGTCCCAAATGGGAGCCCAGTGTGGGGCAGGCTCATGAACATGAACAAGAGAGACTCTGCAGGCGTGGATTTCACAAAATAAAGCAAGCAACCCTCTTGTTGATAGAAACTGCCAGCTTTTGTCACTGGTTTGGGATCTGGAGTTAACATAACCTTGAGGGCCACAGACGCACCCCCTTTTGGTTTAGAGCAGCTACCAGAGGGCAAAAGCAAAGCCTGGGCTTGGAGTTAAAAAGGCAAATTATGGTCTTAATCCTAATCTTTCTTTTTAGGGTGGAAAAAATGAGTAGTTTTATTTTGGTCATCACATTAATCCAACCTAGAATCTAAAAAAAACTGACAAATATTTTTTTTTTTGTAATAATAGATGGTAAAACATGAGTCCAAACAAAGGGAAGATACCTGCAGAACAACTGCTCAGGAGTGCAATGTGTATCACTAACCATTACACGTGTCTGTTCTGAGACCAGAACTACAAAAGGCTGAATTTTCTTAAAAGCATATTAAAATATTAATAGATATCTGAAACAGTTTTATTGCACGGGCTGTCAGTCCCATGAACGATTGCATCACACGGGGAAGGAGGGCAGGAGAAACCACCCAGGCTCTGGTGACCTGAGCAGCACCAAGAAAACCCAAAGGCAGACAGGGAGACTGAGCACTACAGCAGGATCTGAGTGGGAGTGAAGGGGCTTCACTGGGAGTGCTGGCAATAAATTTGATGATATCAAACATGTTAATTATCTAAGTCTGAGGAGGATGTAGGTGCAGTCCTACACATTTGCAGACTCCAAACAACAGCACAGTGGAGTCACAGCAGGGGCAAAGAGATTTGTTATCCTTTTTTTTTTTTGGTCATAATTGTCATGAAATGACTTTATCCCTTATAAAGACAAGCCACACTGAAGTTAGCTCAGAAGTCAGTCTCTTTCTCGAAATTACCTTCTTCCCCTGCTCACCCTCACCATGTTGTTTTTGTGTGGTTACTTGTGAGTGCTAAGGCTGCTTTCATTAATTTTTAACTTGAATCAGTAAAGCCTCAAAGTATCTATTTGGGGGAGAGGAGATGCAACATATTACAGTTAGGAGGAGTAAAATGCAATAGTGGGTTTGATCCTTTGCCCATGTGCTCCATTCAAAGGTTAGTCAATGACAGCAGGGCAGGGAATACAGGCACATTTTGGGTGTACTTGGAAAAAATCTAACTACAGACTTGATCCCAAGTCCACTCACATATATTAATTAAGTTCTGATTAAATACAAAAAACTGTTTCAATTGAACAGCTTTACTCTTCCATTTAAGAGAGAGACAGCTTTTCAAACTGCACACATCCTGAGGAGACGGATAAAGAAATTTCAATCAGTTTTGAAACAGTTCTGCAAACTGAGTTGGAAAAGCTGCTGGCATGACTATGGATTCATACTCCACCTGAAAAATATTCTGGAAAAATATCTGAGTTGAAGCTGGAGTCCTGAGCTACCTTGCAGTCTCAGCCAGCCCTTGTGACTAGGACAGAAAACTAAATTTAAGTATTGTTCAAAGAGAAATATCCTATTATGCCTTAATTTTCTGCATTGCAGAGACATGGTAAAGCAAAAGGATCTGCCACTTCACCTTGGTTTTGCAGAGGATTGTCCGCATGCAATGGCAGTGCCAGAGGAACAGCAGTAACCTTCCCCTGGCACTGCTCACCAAAATCCTCCCAGCCAAAAATGTCTCACCCAAACGAGCCAAGTTTAGACAGCAGTGTTTTAAAGCAGAGAAAACTAAACTAGTCCTGCATTGTTTATGCACTGCTTCTTTCTTCTGTTAGGTGAAGGCATCCCAAGCCTGGGTACACACAAGAACAAATAATCTGTGCAGGCTTTCCTGCTTTGAGCTTGAAGACAGCATTAAAACAAATTCAGGAGAAAAGCTCAGAGGTACGAGACAGTCCTGGTTTTGAAAGCATAGGGCAAGGTAGCAGGGAACTCTCACACTGTCCCTGCCCAAGGAAAGGTTTGGATTGTGAATATCCAGCTGGAAGAACACCTTTAGCAGGAACTCATGCTGGATGACCAGTTGTAAGACATACAGCATCCATTCCACTCCTTCCTGAATTTGCAACCACAACAGCTTACTGCTGTACAGACTGAAAAAGGCTGGGGAACCTGCCCAGGGCAGAGCTGGGATGCTCTGGTGGTGAACACCATGCCAGGACTAATGCTCTCCCAATGGAGGCACTGATGTACTGACCCTTTCTAATTTTTAGGGTCATGGTGATGGATAACTCAAGAGCACAAGTGAAGAGTCTGCCTCAAGCTGCAGTATTTGTGTTATTTCCCTTGTGTTCCTCTCCCTAGCATGCATAGTTCTCAATTTACTTTTTAAAATAATTATTATTATTGTGTGAAAACACTTCGTCTCAGCAATTGCATTGTAGCTGTTATTTTGTTTGTAGAATAATAATAATAATAATAATAAAATCAGTTTTAGTATTCCCTGGTGACACTAACCAATTCCAGCACCATGTGTGCTAAAAGGAGTCACTTGCTTTGGGCTGTGGCTGTTTCCAAGTTTAATAAGGAAGAGCTGCTCTGTGACTTTGTGTTGGATGGGCTGGACACTGAAATTGTCAGCATAAAACCCCTGTGGTCTCCCTGGCTATGGGACACACTGGAAAATGGAGAGGCTTCTAAAACCATTACATTCCACAGGCAGTCTGCAGCTGATTCCCAGGACTGGCCTGGTGGGCAAGTTAAAATTTCAAGAGGATTACAGAGGAGAGAGAGCAGGGACAGCAATGTCCCAGCCTGGCTGGGAGAGGAGAGTGAGGTGAGGACCCCACACTCAAGTGCCAATCCAGGCACTTGATCACCCATCCAAGAGACTCCAGGACACTCTATGAGCAAACGTCATGGACAAAAATATCCATATTTTCTCCAAGTGTAAGTGAAAATTCATTTTTATAGGTTGAAATAATATGGAAAATTAAAAATACCCTAAAAACATCAATCTGTTCATTGCTGCCTTCATTGATGAGCCTGCAGCTGGCAAGGAGAGATCTGTGTACCTTCATGCTACAAGCAGGTTATGGATGAGCCACGTGATTTCCTATTTTATCCATCCTTATTGGGCTCATGTTTCCTGTAAAGGGTTTTGACTAATTGTGGTTTTGACAAGAATGGCATCATGTGCTGCTTTGTGAAGAACAAGCTCAGGTCAGTAAGCCAGACGGTCAGTCTGGAAAACAAATCCATATTCCTAATCCTTCAGGCTGATATAAAGCAGAGATAAGTGTGTTTGTGATGTGGAGGTTACCCTGAGTAAATATCATTTGAGAGAAAAGAACTGTCTCAAGAACTCTTGAGATAGAAAAACTGGAAACAAGATGTCCTAGTAACAAGGGGCTTTAAGAACTGGACCATCTGATTTTTTTTTCTTCTTCTTTTATACTTTCAGACTTGAAAGCAACTATTTCACCTCTCAATTTATGCTCAGATTTATGGCCCTTGAGTTGCAAGAGGGATTTTTTCTTTATTTTCTCTTCTGACCATTTCTCCACAGAAAGCTGGAACTGAATAAGTTTCTAGCAGGAACCACAAAAAAAATTGATTATCTGATGCTTTTCTTGCCCAGCCTGTGAAAAGCCTCCAACCAAAGCAGAAGAACCTCCTGCCTTAGAAGAAATATCTTTCCAATTCAGCTTGTTATTCAAGCACAAAGTGGATAAGCTGTGTTTGAAGCTGGAAACACCTGAGCCTGAACTAAGCTTGGGAAGTTGCAAAGAGCTTGCAGCTCACTAGTCTAACTCATTTTTGGCTCAGACATTTTCCAGTTAAGGCATCAAATACCATATGACAACATATAATCTATCTTTCAGGCATCTTCAGCAGCAGCACTCACTCGTTCCTCTGCTTCCTCTGGTCATTTTAGACCTTAAGTACATCTTTCATCAAAGCACTTAATGGCAGAGAGATTTTCCAATAACTCACAACATGCAAACTCAAGACTCTTGTTCCAACAACTGCAGGCAGTTACAGCAGCCCTGTGATCATTCTGCAGCTATTAAACTTTAGGTCTGATTAGCAGCAGAGGGATTTTGTCTCTGTTTTTATTTCCTTCATTTTCCCCTCAGAATAAAACATACATCCTCTTCAGCCACTCAGCTTCATTATTAATATTGATCAGCTATAGGAAAGATTGGTTTTATTTATTTATTTAAGTGCAGCTGGCCCTTCTTGCTCCCACTCACTCATCTGGAGTGTTGGAGAAGCTCTCCACAGCAGTGATTTCATACCTGCATCAGCATCCTGCTCCTGAGCAACCTGGTACCCCCAGAACAAGCACACCATGAGCAAGAGCCCCAGAAAGTCTATATGATTTTCATGAAAAAAAACCAAAACAAAAACAACAAAAAACTTTATATGACAAGGATGCTAAGGAATTATGCAGGAGGAAAACTAGAAGTCCACAGTGAGCTGTTTTGCAGCCAGCTTTGGTAATTTTGCTGTCCACAGTTACAGCAATTCTGCCACCCTAATGCTTCCTCATAACAAATCAAACAGACCTAGGGAAAACACCACCAAATACTGAGTCAGCAAAGCAGATTTCTTGAGAGATCCATCTCTGCAACTAATTGAGTTCCCTAATTAACCCAAAGGGTCAGAGGATCCCAGTTTCAGCATGGCTTTGGAGATAGCCACAGGTACTGACTACCCCCAGGATGGGGCACCTGGGTGCTGCTCTGGGCAGGGAAATGCTGGAAGTGCAAATCACAAGGAAAATTAGTTAAAAGTAGCTGACAAGAAAATGAATTGCACAGATCACATGCACAGCACACAGACAAGGTGTTACAGGCCTGTTTGTACATGACTTGGGGGTGCACAGTCATAAAAGCTGTGTAGGACTTTGTCCTCTCGGACAGTTCAGAAAAACCCTGCAGAGGATCAGTCTCTGCCCTTGGGAACTGCAATACTCATTTTAGAAACACAGATTCAGCTCTGATGCCTAAAATCCCAGCTCTGGCTTTGCAGTGGGCCAGGTGCTGCTCAGCCCCTCCTGCCTGTGCCACCATCTCACACTGCAGTCACAGTGTCACTTGCCATCAGACAGTTTATCTGGAGGATCAGTGATGTAAACCCCAACCTTTCCCTTAGTTTGAGTCCAAGAATTGCAGACACTCAGTGTTTGTTTCTAGGTAACTCAAGTTTAATTACTAAATGAGTCTTCAGCATGAAGATTTGGTTCTGCAGAACACCACCTCCTACAGCTGCTTTAACCTTTTTTGTGAGGCAGCAACTAACTGCAGATGTATAATTTATTAATAAGTGCTTTTCTTACCAGGGAGAGCTAATCCAGGTAATCAAGGCTCTCCCAGGGAAGGGCTCAACCAGAGGCACTTCCAAGCACAAGCCCCATTTATGTAAAGTATCACACAATATTATTTTATACTTCCAGTTTTGGAAGGCTGTGTATGCTTTCCCATTAGACTAACAAATTACAGCAATTGTGGTCAGCAATGTGGAGGTTTCTCTGCAGAGCATTTGCCCCCTGGGAGGAAGGAAATCAGAGGGGTGTTAAAGCAATATTGTGCCTTCCACTCTGTGCATGGAGTGGCCTGATAATGGTTCGCTAAGGCAAGCTGTAAAAAGTGCCATTATTGCCACCACTGGATATTACTGTGTCTCAGTAACCCTCCTGCAAAGGGACAGGAAAAAAAGAAAAGCAGAAAAGCAAAAAGGAATTAAGTGAGTTGATAGAGGATATTTAACAACCTGAACTTAGTGTTCCTATGGATGTCTTTAGAAATGCATTGCTTTGACATTAAACTCAGGTTGTTAAATCCATTCAGGGGGAAACATTTCCCCAGGTCTTCCCCACTGAGGTCCCAAGCAGATCCCAACCCTCTGAGGAGGCTGTAGGGCCTCTTGTACTTTGATTTTTGGCTGGATTACAGTGTAAGAGACAAAACAGCATCAAGGGGCTGCTCTTGATTTTCCCAGAAATCACAAATAGCAAGTAGGCAGAAGCAGAAGAGAAATCCTGTTCTGACAAGACTTCTGGCTCCCTTTTCCAGATTCATGGTGCAGGTTGGACAGCTTAGCTGTTAGCTGAGGAACACCAGCCAAAAAATTTGGTGTTGGTCCTAAGGTTCAGTTTGGGGCGCCTTGTGTGCTTTGCAACACAGGGGCTTTGTTTTTAAACCTCCCTATCACAAAATAGAAGAGCTTGGGATTTTCTGCTGGATAGCACAGAGAAAAACGCACATGATACACAATATTTGCTAAATGTTATGTATTTACACAGCCTACAACACACACATATTGCACAGTGTTGGTTATAGCAGGTACCCGAGTGACTCAAAGAGAGCATCTGCCTGAACACCAAACAGGTTCAATCCCAAAGTGCTGCAGGTCTCAGGTGCATGCAGATGTGTGGTTTCTCTTCTGCTGGATCTCATTGCAAAGGCAGTGTTACAGAACAGGTGTGAATCAATAATGTTATTGAATTGCCTCAAGTGTTAGAAAATGAGAGCATTCAGAGTGACAGAAGTAAACGGGACATTTTCATTACACGCCTCACTACGTGCTCCCTTGTTGAGCTATAAATTAAACTTTGTAAACTTTTGTGTTGGGATTTGGGGTTTTTTTAAGTACACTGAATATGTAAAAAAAGTGCCTGCAGCATTGAAGCATTGCAGTCTTACATGTAAATGAGAGAACATGCTTTGAACATGTAAATTACCCAGCTATAATCCATATTTATCAGAGCTGTTCCAGGATATTACATGAAATATGCATTATGAGTTTTTGTGAACACTTGCCCTTTAAAACATATCAAAGCATCATTTAACCACAAAAAGTTTCTTTTGAACAAAAAAATGTACTAAAATATACTTAACAGACTACACCAAAATATACCGGCATACACTCCATAACATATGCACAGCACAGGCAAACACATTCAACATGTCACAAACACACAGAAAATGTCTTGCACACTGAATATTCCACATCAAAAATATTGACAGCACAAGCTTACTCACAATAATAACTAACTTATAATGAAATGCACGAAGGAGAAGCTGTCTTTGAATAATGCGGATAACTTCAGGAGTCTAATAAACCAGGAGAGGTCAGAAGCTGCAAACTTTGTTAGTCTGGGTGCTGTATGTACACAGTGCAACCTCACCTGGATTCCACTGCCTGCGGCCAAGACAGGTAAAGAGAAATATCTCCTCTTCTGTTGTATTCCCTGAGTGCCTGGTCCCAGGAATTCAAACTGCAACCCCAGTCTAACCCAAGGTACCTGAGATACAGCCAGGAGCTGAACACAGCTTGGCTGAACCCAGTTTAGCAGTGACTGAGCTGCACTCAGGCTCAGGTGCTGCTGCTGCTTTTGAAGTCCTTGCACAGACATCAGGAAGATCATGACTTTACCCAGCACCTACAGGGGGATGCTAGCTCTAAAAAAGCAAAACTAGGCTCTTCTCTCATTTCAGTGCCACCCAGCAGCTACACTGGCCAGGCAGGAGGGGTTCCCTCAGCCTGCAATTCCAGCTCCTGCTTCATGAAATTTGCATTATATCCACATTTATTATGTGGCCCCATTTTGACATCTCTGAAATTCTGAAACTAAAAATTGCTTTTTATTACCCCGTGCTCACAGGACAATGTGAAATGCCATTCCTTACCTAACAGCCTTTTTAACATGATCTGCTTGATCTGTTTTGGTTTTTTTTTTTTTTTTTTTAATCTGAACATAATGAAAAGCAATATTTTAAAGAATGTGTCCAAACAGTGTGGAAAAACTGTCAAAGTCACAATATTTTAATGGACTGGGAATCTGAATGTCTGTACTTGAAAGCCTGGTTTATTTTGACAATATTGCTTTTTCTCCATAGTTACCTCTGACCTCCAGTATTACTCTCAGTGGATTATTTTTTCACTGAGGGAGATGCTTAAGCATGGACCAGAGTAGATAAGTGATATGGTCAAATCGCTGCTGGCAAACCCTGGAATTACTGACCACTTTAATAGCTCCTGCTGACCTTCAGATGAAACTTCACCTTTGGTTATTAACATGCCTCTCCACTTTTATGATTTTTTTGGAACATAATTTGTCACAGTTTTTATCTGCACAGAGCAAGCGTTAGGCTTTTAAAAATGTGAGTTATCTTTTTTACAACTGCTAACAATTACACATCACAGACCAGCCCAGCCCAAAAACCAATTATGAAAAGACCTGCATGGGAAACGTGTTCACTCCTAAAGTTTGAATTACAGATTTCTGAACTAAAACCACGCATGCAGGAGCTGGAAACAAAAAACTTTGAAAGGGCTTGTAAGATCAGCGAGGTGTGATAAGGGTGAAGAATGAATCGCCCTTGTTTTGTGTTAAAATCTGATAAAGGGCTGGCAGCACTGCTCAGAGTAGTGAAGGTTGAGTTTGGGCATCTCGTGTCCCAAACGGGGTTTGTGGTGCTGCTGGTGCCCGGCTGTGCCCACAGAGAGCATCCTGCCCTGGCAGCAGCCCCAGCCCCAGCCCAAAAACCAATTATGAAAAGACCTGCATGAGAAATTTGTTCGATCCTAAAGTTTGAATTACAGATTTCTGAACTAAAACCACGCATGCAGGAGCTGGAAACAATAAACTTTGAAGGGGCTTGTAAGATCAGCGAGGTGTGATAAGGGGGTAGAATGTACTGCCCTTGTTTTGTATTAAAATCTGATAAAGGGCTGGCAGCGCTGCTCAGAGCAGCGAGGGATGGATGAGTTTGGGCATCTCGTGTCCCAAACGGGGTTTGTGGTGCTGCTGGGCCCAGCTGTGCCCACAGAGAACATCCTGCCCTGGCAGCAGCCCCAGCCCAGCCCAAAAACCAATTATGAAAAGACCTGCATGAGAAATTTGTTCGATCCTAAAGTTTGAATTACAGATTTCTGAACTAAAACCACGCATGCAGGAGCTGGAAACAATAAACTTTGATAGGGCTTGTAAGATCAGCGAGCTGTGATAAGGGGATAGAAATTAAGGGCCCCAGTTTTGGGCTGGCAGCGCTGCTCAGGGCAGCGAGGGACGGCTGAGTTTGGGCATCTCGTGTCCCGAACGGGGTTTGTGGTGCTGCTGGTGCCCGGCTGCGCCTGCAGAGAGCATCCTGCCCTGGCAGCGGCCCCGGCCCCAGCGCAGCTCCGGGAGCGCTTCCCGCGGCCACCGGAGGGCTTGGCCGCGGCCCCGGTGATTCAGAGCGATGACATTTTGCGAGCAGATTGTACAAGTACGAGCAGCAAACCTGAGCCGGGGAAACGGTGCCAAAAGGCTTTCAGATGATCAGAGCAATATGCCAGTCACTTAGAGGTCGATTGACCAATTAACAATTAGATTTGGAGAGCAGGCATGTCATTTCAGATCATTATTTGCCAAAAGATCAACTATGTGGAAAGTTTTAATTTAAAAGCAGTCTTTCTTTTTTTTTTTTTTTTTTTCTTTTTGTTTTTCTTTTTCTTTTTAAATTGCATCCTGGGTTTTCTAACCCCAGCTTCGTGCAGCGAGGTGCTGGCAGTAGGTGACAGCCCTGGGGACCGATTGCAGCTGGCAGAGTGACAAAATCACCTCGACAAAGCCTCCAGGAAACCAGCCCGGGCTTCCAGTTTCATTTGAACACCACTCGTGCTGAGCTAAAGGCACGAGAGCAAAACAGGAGCAGAGAAAGGGTTTGCAAAGGGGTTGGGGGTGAAGACTTACAAAGGGGAAACTCACCTGCAGTTGGTGACGAGAGGCACCTCAGAGCAGGGTGTCTTTCTCTAGTGCAAGGTTCAAAGCAGATGGTGGGAATTTCCAACCTGCTCCATGTCTAATTATAACCAATTGAAAAAGAACTGAAATATCTCCACTCAGGCCCTGGAGACCTGCACTTGCTCAGTCTCCTGTAGCAGCACTGTTGGGCTGAACTCCCAGGTTGGGCTTCTCGAGGCAGGAAAAGCCACCTCACCTGTCCTGCTGGACAGATGGAGGAGGACGGGACTGGCACCAGCTCAGGGCACCTTCACAACAAACCCTAGCTGCAGAGCTGCCTGAGCCTTCCCAAGGGCTTGGGTAACCCTCTGTGTCTTCATTTTGGGTAAAAAAAACAGTGCTCTGTTCACTTTAAAAAAATTACAATAAAACCGGTTTAGTAGAACTAGAGGTATTGCTATAATGGCAAATTACTTTATTTGGGGCCAGGGGGTACTCTGGGAGAAAAGTGCTCTTAAGGTTCAAGGCTGTACAAATTAGGGGAAAGATGGGATTTGAAAGACATTTGGTCTCATCTGCAGTGGGGAAGGACTGTTTCTTTGCTTAGAAATGTTATTTTATGGTCTGCATATGTATTGCAAAGGTATCTTAAGTGATGCTGTGGTGAAACAGCAAACAAATGGTGCTGTATGCAGTAACTCATAGCTGTAGCAGCTTTGTATTTTTCCAAAACTGTACTGATTCAGAGCTGCATCAATTTCAGGAGAAATACAGAGAAAAACACAAATGAAGTAAACACTCACGAAAGCAGCTCATGTTTGAAATTGAAATTTGTGAGTAACATCCTTTGAAAATCTCTGACGATGTTATTACGTTCTTGGAACAGTGAGAGAACACAAGCTGAACTCTGAAAAATCAGAGCTGTGGTTGGATGTCTGTTCATCCTCCAGCTTAGACCCACCCCCAGCAAGGATAGAAATCTGGACCCTTCAGAGCACCAGGGCATCTCACTGTCCTACACAAAGTGAAGGACTCCAAAGATGCAGATCTCAGGCTGCCAAGGCATTTCCCAAGGAAGATTTTCATATAGCCTCACATCACTCTCTGCAGCACACCCAGGCCACATTAAACCAGATAACAGAACTCTTACCTACAATCTGGCATGGCACACAGAATAAATATTACCTCTTTTCCAGTCCAGAAAGATAATTACTAGAAAAACCTCCATGGGAAGCTACTGAACATAATGGAAACAGTAATTTGCTTGGGAATATTTTAATTGTCCTGTCTACCCAAAACTCCCTGACTTCAGCCTGAACTTTGCTTCTGCCAGACGATCAGGAACAGCCCTTCTGCGAAACAATTATCCAACATGTGTAGAGAGAATAATTTCTAGGAATTGTATTAAATCATAATAAATCACAACAGGTTGTGACAGGCCATGCTTGTGAGTGCCTGAACACGACTCACCCTGGACATTCCTGTCTCACACATGAGGTCTCACTAAGCCATGCTGAGGCAGCAGCCTCCACCTCACTTCTCCAGGAGCTAAAATGTCAGCACTAAATAGAATATTTGAGGCTGGTGCACGTGCTGCAGCCCTTGCCAGCGGTGTGTGCTGGCACAAACGTGGCCAGGGACAGGCCAGGAGCCCAGGAAATGTCACGGTGCTCGAGTGGGTGGCACTCTCCATTTCAGTCAACACTGAAACCCATGTGCTCTCAGCACTTCTGAAGGTGGAGTTTTGTGGATACAGAGCTGACATCCTGACCACCTCCAATCCTGAAAGGTTTCAGGTGGGAGGCTTTTCTCTTGTTCTCTTCAAATATACAGCTGCTTAACACAAGTGTTTCAGAGAAGTTCTGGTCTGGAGGGCAGCACTTTCTCCATGGTCCTTCCTGCCACAATGTTGGTTGCACAATGGTCTGGACTCTCTGTCCTGCCACATTTTCTTACCCTGGACAGGTTTGCACTCAGGTATGCAGGACCATGACCCCTGATTCCCCTCCAGCAGCTCAAATACTTATTACAGACATTTTTATTGCCATCAGGGTAGATGCAGTCCCTCAACCCAAGCCAAGGGACTTGATGTTTATATGAACAATTTCTGATATGCTGGGAAGCACCTTTATTAACCAGGCTAGCCTCAAGGTTTCAGGGACTCTCAAAGTCTTCCAAGAGCTTCTAGGACAAGATTTTGGCAAGGGCCCCAGGCAGTCCCTGCCACCAAACCTTACAGCCTCCCACAAACATTCAGGAGTTTCAGTGCCCAGTGTCCTCTGCATCACTTCTGTCAGACATCTAAAGCACACCCTTGGTTTCTTTTGCAGAATTGCAATGGGACAAGACAGCAAGCAAGACAGAGGAACAGGACGGAGGTGTTGAGAGAAAATTATTTTAAAAATACAGACAGATTAAATTTCATTCCCCTTAGCAGGGCAGTAAAGCTAGAAAGTGAGGATTACTTAACCAATACATTTCTGTCTAACAGTTGATGTCTCTCCAAGAGAGAACTGGAAATTCTTGAGATTCTGAACTGGAAATCTTGAGAAGCTGTGCTACTCATCTTCACTTTTGAAACACTTGACATTTCTATGAGGTACCCTTGGCTTTTGAGAGAAAAAAAAATAAACTTGGAGAACTGAACTGTCTGGTACTGCCATACATAGAGAGATACAAAAATGACGATACTCTGACATCAAGAGCATAATCAGAAACTTCTCAGCATGCTCTGAGGAGCAGAGATGGTCCCCTGAGCTCATGTCCCAGCCAGTCTGGGCTGAAAACAGCCTCCCATGCTGGAGCAGGGGGCTCTGTCCAGGGACAGGCAGCAGCACCCACCTAGGCCAGGGTCTGATCTCCTTTGCAGCTCCATAAATCAATGGGAGCCTCATCCACTTCAATGGAAGCCCTCTGGATTTATGCCAGAGCAACTGAAATTAGAAGCTTGCCCTAAGTGGGCGGGAGCTCATTATAAGACTAAATAAGGAGTGAGTCATTTTCAGAATTTTAAACTGAAAGGAGCCGCATTTGGCTGACCTCCTTTTTTTTCCACACTGACGGCTTATTAGATTACAGCAGATAAGAACTGGGCTTTCCTGTTGGTTTTTCATGGCAACGTGTCTGTGTCACTGACAAAGGTGGAAACACTGGTTCAAAAAGGGAAAAAAATTAAAAATCCAAAGCAATATGTTTGAACAGCACAGTGTTTTTAACTGGGAGTCAATTCTGATATCTGAGAAGACAAACACTGGCTCAGCTTACTTGTAAGTATTCCCTTTTCATCCAGAATATATCAAGGGCCAAGTGACCTGAGAGGAACTGAGCATGAAGAGACAGGAAATCTCTTAGTGGATTGAGAGAAGCTGTTTGCTGATTGGAGGAATGATTGCCAGTCTTGATAATCAAGTTTGATAATAATTTCTTGTTAGTACCACTATTAGGAAGACACTTGATTAAAAATAAAGTTTAAAACAAAGATGAGAACAGAAGTACTCACCCTGCCCAGTTCCAAAGCCCCATTCTGAGCCTATTCTGGTCTCCAAGATCTTAAATCCTTCCATCTTCATCTCGCAACCCTTTCAAGACTTTTTAGGCTTCTACTGCCCAGGTATTTTAAAAAGAGGACTCTCACTGATGAGATTAGGCCTGAGTGTGAGATAGTCCCCTAAATCAGTTTTGGCCTTGCATCACTCAGCAAAGCAGACATCAAAATTTCCACACAGAAAATATTCCCGGGGTAACAATTCTGAGGCTGTCTCATTTGAGATTCCAAATCTGCTAAACCTTATAATCTCTGAATACTCAGTCACCCAAAACATTAAAAAACATTCAAAACAGTGGTGAATGGAACAGGTAATTACAGCTGTACCACAAGCAAAAACACCAGAGGCACATGAAGGAAGAGGGAAAGGACAGAAAATTTCACGTCATCAGATCAGAAGGAGGAGACAACCGGATATACAAAGTTTTTTAGACCCTCTGAACCCTCCAGTACACTTTTATCCTAAGTGTGGAGATCAGCCATGATACAGAGAGCTATTGGGTGGGATTGCTCCGTGTCAGGGGCCCATTTCCTGCAGTGCAGATTGACATAACCTGATATTGGCTCTGAGCTGACCACAACCAGCAGCAGCCTGGGGAGGCACCGAGGGCAACGGGGCTGCTCTCATTCACTCCCACAACGCTCAGCACTCCTTATCTCTGGCAAAGGCCATCTTCTCACAGAGCAAAGGTTGTCCTGAACACCTGAAAGCCTAGTTCCAGCCATTGGGTTTAGGAGGCAATTTCATGATGACCTAGAAGGATCCACTTGGGGTGACATTACTGATACTCAAGAAAGAAAAGCAGAAAACACCCTGTGATGCTAAATGTGTGTAGATTAGAAGAAAATGAAGTTTTTTAACATGATAGAACTGGAAACCTGCCTGGAATGTCTTTTCTGCTGAACCAGAGGGTTGAGGCCACCTGACATTGCTCAGTGGCCCTGGCAAGGGCAGCCCAAGGGTCCCCAGGCCCTGGCGCTGTCCATGGGGAAACTGCTCCCCTGGGTGTGCAGGAGAGCTCCACAGCCCACCTGACTGCCTGCAGAAACACCACAGGTGCCAAGGGCAAATCCCAGGACATTTTGTCAGCTGCAGGAATTCCCCTAACACCATGGTCAGCTTTCTCATGGAAAGTTTGGGGTGTACCTCTGCAGGACATTCCAGTCATTTCCTAAAACACCCAAAGGTGGGTGGCTCAGGAATCTCCTCCTGGTTCCTATATTTAACTGGTGGTGCAAGTGTTGCCCAAATCCCAGTCCTGGGGAAGAGGGAGCAGTGTAGGTGGGAGAGCCATTCCTTGGAGATCTGGATTCCTCACAGCTTGCGCTTTCCAGTGAGCCTGGGGCTTTTTGGGGTGCACAGCGCATGTGAGGGAGAATGATTTCACCTTGAATCCCCAGCCCTTCATGGGAGTGCCCACCTCTGCAGGGCCATGGGGCTGCTCCAGAGTGATCCTTGGGTTTGTCCAAGTGATCACCAGATTTTGCCAGGGCATTGGGCAACATCAGAGATGATCTTGGCCCGCTGCTCCTTTTCCAATCTTCTTTTTAGTGATTATGTGACACAGATCTATAGGCAGCATTTTCTTCCTCCTGCCTCCTGTGCCAAAGGGTTTTGGAGGGGCATTTCCATTTTCTTGCGGGTTATAACTCCACAATTTTCTCTCTCTTTTCCTTCATGGGAAATTGTTTTTGAGAAGAGGCAGCCAACATAGTCCATGTGTCTTTTCACTGTAGTACCTAAAGCTCCTCATTCCTCTTGATCTTGGCAACAGGTCCAAACCCCCCCTTTTTACAGGGCCCTACTCCAGGCACAGCAGAGCTCCTGCCCTGGCAGAGTGCTGGGAGCCTGGAGTGCTGCCCACCAGCCATTCCCATGCAGGGACACTCTGCTCCTGCCCAAGCCAGGTGCTCTGGGCTCAGCCCTGCCCCAGGAACCTGCACAACTCGCCTGGCTGCCAGAGGAGCAGCTCGAGACAAACTTTCTACCTCATGGCAGCGCTGCTTTTGATTGGGGTTGGCTTTGTGAGCCAGCTTTGCTGCTGACTAATAGCCCTGGGCAATTGGCAGGGGAAATGAGACCTCATTGAATGGCAAGGTATGGTGAACCAAAATGACAAGATTATACTAGCAGTTCATTAAAGCAGATGGGAGAGATTAGAATGCTTGTTACTATGATAAAGCAAAATTGCGTGTGTATGAAACATGCCTAGACAGAAGTTTAAAGAAAATTTACATCACAAAACGCTACCTTTTTAATTGAAAAAATTTCTGTGCTGGTAGACATGATTTTGCCAAAGGAGGGGATTTTGGCATGAAATACACCTGGAAAATAGGATAAATTATAAAAGATACTTTTCTTTCAGTTTTTGCTTATTCTCCAGGTAAAAAACAAAAAAAAACAAAAAAAACAACCCCTGCATGGGACAAGCAAACTGGTTCTGCTCTGCCCTATTTTTTGATAACCTATGTCGTATTTTAAAGGCAAGCAGCATAAGAGAAGCTCCACCATAAGTGAACTGAAACATGAAGAAAAATTCTTTATAATATTCTGAAATATCCCATTGCTTTTACTTACAGGAAAAATGTGTCAAACATGGCAAACACAACCATTTCC
Organism: Melospiza georgiana; assembly: GCF_028018845.1. Classification (NCBI taxonomy): domain Eukaryota; kingdom Metazoa; phylum Chordata; class Aves; order Passeriformes; family Passerellidae; genus Melospiza; species Melospiza georgiana. The sequence continues at coordinate 15,948,474 of NC_080443.1, forward strand.
CAATAGACAGATATCCAGTGACCAATTCTTGGGTCTGAAATCCCAGCCAAAGGTTCTGACCTTTCCTTGTTATGATACAATGCTGGCTCAATTTTTCTGGAGTTTAAGGGGCTTTAAAAATTGGCTCAAATCTGTATCTGATCTTCGCCTTGTGAACTGTCCTTCTTGTAGCATGAGGTAAACTGTAAGGCACAACCATGCTTTGGGGAAGTTTGAACAGAGACTTGATTTCAGATCTGAACTTTGTCATTCAGGCCTATCTCTTCCCTTTCTTCTCTCCCTTTGTGCTAGCAACATGCTCTGACTTTGTAGATCAATGCAGAAGGCTGTAAATGATGCATGAAATGAAAAATCCCTGTCCAGCCAGCGCACAGAGAGAATACAGACAGTGCTATACTGTCATTGCTGTGGTATTTGCTGCAATATTCACAGCTAGAAAAGCCCTCTAAGTCCCAGAACAATGCTGGACTATTTTAAAGTCTCAAGCTCTTTTTGGAGAGAGGGGAAAGAGGAAAGGAAAAATTAACTCCCCCTTACACCCACCTTCTTTCTTCCTTTGTTTCTGAGTTTTCACAAGAGCAAACTCTGCCCCTGCCATATGAATCTTTCATTATTCCTCAGCCCCCAAAAAATTCCTTCCTGTTCTCAAATGGGGGTGGCAGCAGATGAGGAAAAGATGAAAATAAAGAGATTATATCAAATAAACAAACGCTCTGATTGAGCCAGCTCAGAATGAATCATCGGCTGTGCTGCACCGAGGCTGGGGCTTGTCCCTCTCCAGCAAAACCCCTGAGCCCAGGCAGGGGCCAGGGACCACCAGCCAGGCCCAGCCCCTTGCCCTGAGCACCACTGTCACAGCTGCACTCTGTGATCCTAGAAGGTCTTTTCCAGCCTTAAATGACTGTGGTTCTGTGAAGGAGGATGACCACGCTCAGAGGTGCTTGAGCTCTCCCCGAGTGTGCTGGGCCCATTCCTCGCACCTCTAATGTCCTGTGCTGGCACTGGGGATGATGAGTGCTTGGCAGCACTATTCTTCATATGGAACATTAAGCTGAGGTCTTGCACACTCCTGAACATTAAATATCCCATGATAGTCATGAAGAAGAGCTACGGGTTTTATTAACCTCAGTGTCCTGGACACATTGCACTAGGAAAGTCATCATTAACCTACCTTAAGAATACAGGCAGGGGCCCTCTTTGCAAACTAATGCTCCAAGAGCTACAGCCCTATGAAATACCTTTAATAATTTAAAGCAACTACCAAATGTTGCTATAAAGGATATAACCTCACCTCGACAAAGAAAATCTGTAAGGATTTTGACACAGTAAAGTGCTCAGCAGTTCAAATCTCGATTCTTTTGCTAGTCAATGCTCAACCATTGCTTCCAAATACTGATTCTTCCCTTCTCTTCCAGCCTCTGCCAAAAGCTGGTTCATCTGGGCTTTCAGCTATTTTTAAGATCTACCTTTCATTGCTAACTGGGGTAAAAACCATTAACAACACTTCAGCACATGTTGAGAACTCTTCTGAGAAGGCTTAGGACCAAATCAGATGATCCCCCACAAGATAAATTAATATAATTCTTTTAAAAGGTCACACAAGGGTCTGTTTGGTTTTTGGGATTTTTTTTTTTTAAGAACAAGGAGGAATTAGGTTTACTTGCTTGTGCAATATTAAATACAACCTGATTTAATCCAGCAACAAATAATACTTGAGTGATAACAGATTTCACTTGACAGATGTTAGAGTCACTGTTACATTGGTTGATGTATTTCTAATTTGTGCCTCTAACACCCAACTCCAATTTGCTGTCAGTGCACAGAGGAAATACAATTACAGGAGGAAGTGGAAGGAGGGAGAAAATAAGAGGCTGGTGCAGAACCAGGACTCTGATACCTCTGCTCTTTATTGTTTTCTCTGTGAACCAGCTTCTGCAAAGAAAAGTTTCAAAGAACAACCACTTAGATGAGTGCTGCCTGAGCTGTGGTCAGGAGGCACCTGCAGCACAGAGTGTTGGCCCCATCACCGCCTCCACCAACCTCTGCAGATGTGCACCCTCCAGTTTCCCTACTCCTTCTCTCTTCATTGAAATAAACTGTATTAAAAAGTTGGTTTTGGCTCTGAAGTCAGCAACTGTGACTGAACAGAGAAGGCAGCAGAGCTGGTGAAAAAGGAGGTTCCTTTGCAGAGGTTCCCACTGAAGCACATCACAGTCCCAAGGGCCATATTTTGTTTTTTGCTTGCCCTGCAGCAGACAGGGAGGGTCTGACATTCAGAGGTCACAAACAGGTACCAGCTGGTCAGGAAACCTCTCATCCCTGTGCTCCAAACTCTGGAATATCAGGGCTTCAACTTCAGATCCCATTGGCATCAGCAGGAGCCACACACCAAGAGAACACACTTGGTTTCAGTCAGCCTTAAAATTTGCACTTCCAGGGGCACACCAAAGCAGAATTTGCCTTTTCCACTCTTGCAAAGGGCAAAGGGGAGATTTGTATGTTTACCAAGATCAGGAAATCTTTCCACTCTCCTGCATTAATTTACTGTTGCCCAGAGTGGAAGGGGGAATCTCTGCTCTCTTACAGCAGCAAAATATCCTCTGAACTCAGGGATGCAGGAGGGAGACCCAGGCTGGCAGATGAGCTCTGGACTCTTGGAAAAGTCATTTCACTCTCTCACCAGCACAGCCAGGTGAAGCAGTGAGGGGAGAGCAAAAGAAATTTCATCCCTGGGTAGGTATGCAGGCAGCAGGAAGAAGAGAACACAACCTGCAGACCCCATTCTCCATCCCCATTCTCCATCCCTGTCTCTCCCCACACCACTGAGGGTTTCCTGCAGCTCCCAGGAGGAGGGAGGGTCCCTCTGCAGGCACTGGGCAAGGTGGTTGTGGCTCCAGCCCTGTGTGCAGGCAGGGACAACATCCCCTCTGTGATAAAACTCCACCATTTCGGGCTGGAAGTGTGAGCACTTTGAAATGGTAAATCACAGAGTGCCTCTGTTCAATCCTTACCCCACAGAGAATTAGTGTAAAGTGTCGGCTGCATTTACATTCTTTTTTTTTTTTTTTTGTGGACAGAGCCACAAAGGGAAGAGAATGACAATAAAAGCAGAGATACATCATAGGGGGAAAGCAATCCCAGCTTCAACCACTACATGTAAATGCAGAGCAAAGCTAACTTCACTTGGGTTTTGCTTGCTGCTGCCGGAACACTTCAGTTCCATTCATGAACAGAGATCTAAAACCTGGAAGGATTATTAGACAATAAGACTCCTTCCTGTGCCTCCTTTAATTTGCCTTGATAGATATGCAAAGCAGGGGAGGAAAAACCTGACCAGGTCTCTCTTAGTGACAGAAGACAATCTCCAGACCATAACCTGCTTGCCTTTCTTTTAGGCTGCCCGGGAGAAAATCACTTGTGCTGGGTTTGGGGGTGGGAGGAGGGATGCTGGATGGGGGAGATGGATGAAGTTCAGGAGTACCTGGAGGTCTCCTCACAGCCTGCCAGCCTGTTGTCCTGTTGCAGCTGATGCAGAGGAGAAGTTAACAAATGATAGTGCTTTTTAATTAGTGCATGGGGAATTCTCACCATGCAATAGATGTGCCAGTGTAACTCTGAGGTATTAAAGAAAAGAAAAAAAGGGAAAAGTAACAGCACCAGCCCCAGCCCTCCCAAGACACAGCTTCAACTCCAGGCAATGTAAACAGCAGGAGAAGTTTTTCAACTGATTTTTTGTTTCTGGGGCTGTTGTTCACATCTGGCGAAGCTGTCCCTGGGCTACTGCCATATGTAAGGACACAAGGTTTTATGACTTATTGTCTGTAAGATTTATGGAGATGATCTATGATCAGCAATTTTTCATATTCCTATATCCCAAGCAAACACACAGAGGGCCGTTCCCTGCAGAATAGGAAGCTGACACTGCCTCAGCACAGCGAGGCCACCGGCGCAGATACCAAGCTCAGGGGCTGTGGTAGCAGCAGGGATGGGCCAAGGCACACAGGGAAATTCGTGGCTTCCATTCCCTTCCCAAGACAAACAAGGAGCCAGAAGAGAAGCAGGAAATTAAAGAATTAAGATGAGCTACTCCAGCCCTTTTGTGATACATTAATGAAACTGTATTATCTGTATTTATTAAGTTAAATTCCAGAGCATCCACAGCATTTCTCCAGGAAACACATAAGCTTTGGTGCTAACAAAAAGCCCAACAGCCCCAGGTGGCTTCTGCACATTTCCAGGGGAATCCCTGCAGGCTGGGGGGAGCAGAACTCCCCAACCCAGACCCTTTGTGCATTTTCAAGGAAGGAAATGCCTTATCACAACCTTTTGCTGATAAGCTGCCACTGCTTTCAGTGTCACAAGCCTTCACCTTTCACTTACATCGGGACCACCATGAATAAGGAGATTTAGTGAAAACAATAAACAAGAGGAAGTGAAAAATCTGCCAAGAGTTTTGGTTGGGTTGCAGCCGTGGATGCTGCCTTTGACAGGTGTTAATGAAGGACAAGGCCATGTCACCATTAGCAGGACATCACAGGAAGGAAATAATCGTGATCATGCTCAGCACCTCTGTGCTCAGCTTCTCCCCTCCCAGAGGTGTTTTCCTCCACACACACTTTGCCTTTGCTATTGGCAACATTTTACCTTCCAGGGGAAAAACAGTTCAACTTCCATCTGCTCTCCCAACCACCAATGTCAGCTCATACCATCCAACTCCTTGGGACAGGAAGGGGATAGCTAACAAGCATTATTATCACTATTATTATTATTTTTAATAATAATAATAATAATAATAATAATAATAATAATAATAATAATAATAATAATAATAATAATAATAATAATAATTCTTGCAAAGTAAAACATAGCCCTTAAATCTATCATCTTCACAGAAGAAGGCACAGAACTGGGAAAGTGCTGCAAGCAACTTTATTCCACCCATCATTAACAGAACATTGAAATAAATTGCCCAATTGAGCTGTAACTTCATAGTGTCATTCACACACTCTTCTATTCTAAAAGCCACCACTGAATTACACCTGATGATAGCCCACCCCTTGACTTAGACACCTGAACAACTATTTTAAAGTATGATGTTGCATGGACTTCTGTTGTGTACAAAAAATCAGTCCAATTGACAGACATAATCAATTCTTTGCTATCCAAACAGATTTGTTCCTTTTCCTTAAAAAAGTAAAATAAATGCAGATGACATTATTAAAAAGAATTTTAAAATTAGGAGATATGTAGAGATACCAAAAGAATGTATTAGTCCAGTAGTGTGCCTGCAGATTTGGAAAACAGTCTAGCACTCTGTGATCATTTTGACAGAGGCACTTGAAGGAAATCAATAAAATTGATCAGGCAGCTGCACCATCTATAGATGTGGATCAGAGTTCTGGGATGGCTGGCAGTGTTATTTTTACATGAAAGTATGTGAAAAATAGAAATGGCACAAAGGGACACAGGGTGCACTTGGGAAGCTGGGGTGGAAGGACGTGGGACAAGAGCAGGATGTGCCAGCCCTGGGAGCATGGCACTGCAGCTGGAAATGGGCAATGAAGGGTCACTGCTCCTGCCAGGGAACTCTCGGTGTGAAAGGCTGTGTCAGGCCCTGGCAGTAACAATCCTGAGCAGAAGTGTTAATTTGCCAGACTAAGAGGAAACTCAAGGTCTGGGTCCTTTAGTAAAGGTAGGAATTGATAGTCTGACTCTCAGAGGAGGCTCTTTCAGAAAGTTCTCAACCTAACCTTTGTTGAAACCAGAGTATTGAGCTGATCTAAACTGATGCACTGCCTTTGAGATGAGCTAAGCCAGCCTGTAAGACCCATTGAGGGTCTTAGACATCTTTTTTTTTTAGTATTATATTTTATCTCTAGTGAATCAAGGCAGAGATTGTCCCACCTTTCGCATTAAAGATCCTCAGTTTTGGACCTTGTGAAATGATGCAGTTTCTGGGTGACTTCTCAATTTATCTTTAGTCAGACTGCTCAAAAACCAGTATTTTAATAATTAATATCGCTAGTCACTCACATCGCCTCAACTCTGTTTCCTTTTGGGTCTGGAAATCAGAGGTATTTGAATGTAAACAGAGAAACTCAGAAGTACCAATCCTGTCACCTACTACCCAGGACAGTCACAAACAGTCCCTCCATTATGTTCTTACTCTGTACCATCACAAATCACTGCAATCCCTCCTCTGTTCATGTGCATCTGTTTTCCCCTCTCCAGTCACTGTACCATGCACTTCATGGGCTTCCTGCTCTTTATCTGGGGACTCCACATTTGCCATCTACAACAGCAACATTTAATGCAGCAATGCCCCATTCTAATGCTATGAAAGATTGTATCTGAACAGAAAATGCACATTTGAAGCACAGCTCACTTCATTCACTCTGGGTAACTGCCTACTACAATTATCAGGAAATGAAAAATATCACTTCACAGCCTTCTCTTTTCACGTGTTGAAAAAACATATAAAGATCAGCACAAACACTGCAGGGTCATTCATGCACAAGGCAATGGTTTGCTCTGTTTCCATGATATATCACTAAACAGCCAAAAGTCTGGGGCTTTACAAATGCAGGAGAGAATTTCTAATAATCACACATTGTGCATACATGTCCACACACCCTTTCAAAGCAAACAGAGTGAACATAAAATCTATAACAGTGATAGTCTATCTTCACTTTATGGCAGAGTTCTGGAAAGTTTGAAGCAGATGCTGTCACCAAGTTGCCGTTTAAAGAAGTGAAATGGAGAAAAATATGAAAAATCTTTATCTCTGCTGTGGATTCTTTAGGAATGAAAAAATTATAATTGTGGGAGTCAATGCATTTACAAGTGCTCACCGAGTACTACACAGTGGATATACAGTGACCCACAAAGTGGGAGCACACATACTAAAAGAGGAGTGTAAAACAGAATTATAAGAGGGGAGCATAAATAACACACAATGTAATAACCAAGGATTCAATTCTAGGGAGTCTATATATAATCCTCATTTCCCTCCCTCCCTCTTACAATGGTTTTAACATTGCTTTGACTTCAGCCTTCCTGGATAGACATTTAAACAGGAGAGGCTTCAGGTTTATTAAGTAGAAGTATTGAAATTGGCAAAATATCTGATTTGGTTCACGTTACATGCTTTATAATATTGTTAAGCTTAATTAGGATGCTACAGCACTCGAATAAATGAAGACATAGTTATTATTTCATAGGCTGCTACCCATTAAAACTAATGCTTCCTCTGCTAAAAGGTGCAGACAGCAAAATCCACGATGCTCAGCCTTTCTACCAGAGATATTGTGTGAAACAGCTGGACACCAGACTTACAGCCACCAAATTCCTGCAAAGATCTCCATTTTACACAGGGAATGAGAAAAACACACCAAGCCACTAAGCGAGCTCAGGCTTAAATTTACACTGCTGTAAATTAAAATAACACCGAGGTGAAGGGAATCCCATCAGCACAAAGCTGGCGCAGGATCCAGCTCAGACAGTGTCACTGCGGTGTCACCCACATGGGCTGTGCCCTGGAGGCCCCTCATCACAGCCACAACACCATTTTGCAAAGCTGGTCACGGTACAAAGCAGTTTAGTTGTCTTCATCCTCTTACAGCAAAAGAAGCAGCCAAAAATTGGTTTTACCCAGCAGCCTCTTGGCAGAGAGCACAAAGGAACCTGGCCACCACAGCAGCTCTGGGACCTGCCCTGCCACACACAGCACCTGCTCTGGGAACACCAGCCCTGCCCTTGCAGCCGTGCCAGGTCTGCTGCAGTGTGTCACACCCCACTGGGAATCAACAAAGCCTTTTTACCAAGGAACTGCTGGGAAGCCACCTTCCTCTGATTTGTGACCTTTCTCTAAAAGAGTCTGGTAGCGCAGGTTTCACGCGTCAGAACATTGGTTTGGTATTCCAGCAGCCTCCTACCTTAGAGGTGTGATTCCTGGTGCCATCCTGTCCTTCCTGGGCCATGATGCTGCTGATCCTGGAGCTCCAGGGGAGCCCACAATGTCCTCTGCTGGGCACACCCTGGGCATCCCCACAGAGATGGGATGGAAACTTCAAGTGCTCCTCATACATTAAAATCCAGAAATATTACTGTGCTGTTTTCCACTGGGGAGCTACAAAGTTCTCCCAGTCGTTCAAGCTGATGGCACAAAGATATTGAGGGCATTGTGTGCCAAGGCTCAGCTGTCACCAAACTCAAGAAAACCCCAATCACTCAAAATCAGGTATATATAAGGACAGCACCCATCAGCCTGAAGGCACCTCCCTACAGGGATGTGATGGAGAAGAGGCAGCACCTGCACCCAACCATCCTACCCACCCAAACCAGTTCCCTGCCTTAAAGAAACTTTCTTAATTGATGCAAAATGCCATCAGTTTATGCTGGACTTTAGCTGAACACAGCAAACCCCACTCCAATCCACAGTGACTCCAATTTTCTCTATTCACTGTTCTTTTCCGGCCTGCTACAGGAAAAATGTGGCCTTGCCGCAATTGACTTAAATTTAAAACCATTGACATATTATCTAACTCAATAAAAATCTTGCTAAAAAAAGGTGCATTGTACTCATTCTCCTTACACATGGTAGGGAGGAAAATGGGTATGGATTTCTTCTATGGCTTTTAGTTAATTTGCTATCAATGCCCAGCTGCTTTAGAGTAAATACAGGAACAGGGTGTCATATGGGTATCCTGAAGTAAAAGAAGAGAGGTTTCCTATTTCTTTGTTAGCCAGCAAAGATGGTATGCATGTTATCCAAAGATAATACAGGGGAAGAAATCAATTCTCTGTGTTGTTACACATCCTTGCGTGCAAATGTAAACTTGGGGGAAAAGCAAAAAAAAAAAAAAAAAGGTCCTATTCTATTATGCTGAGGTCATACGAAATCATTAGTGCAGGCTGATATGAACACCAGAAAAAAAATAAATAAATAATGCTTCTCCGTGTGAGGAAAAGTGCATCAGCTGGAAGTTTTGGTGGATGCAGGGGCGAGGAGTTTTCTCTGTTCAGATGGGATATTTGGGGAGGAAGGACTTGTTCACGGTGGATTTCAGACAAACTTTGGGGTCTGAGCGTTAAATCCGCCGGGCTGGAAGGGGCGAGCGCAGCGCCGGCGTTCCTCGGTAACGCCGAGGCGAGGAACACATCTGTGCCGCCGCAGCCCGGCATCCGGCGGCCGCCTCGCGAAGGAAATTCGGATTATTATTATTATTATTATTATTATTATTATTATTATTATTATTATTATTATTATTATTATTATTATTCTGTAATGAGTCAACAGAGCTATCACGATCGCGGCCGCGGTTCCTGCTGGCAGCGGCAGCGCTGCGATCCGCGATTGATGGAGCGGCGCTCGCTCGGCTCCGCCGCCCGCGGGGCTCCCGCGCTGCCGCCCCTTGGCAGGAGGCACCATCCTCCCCTCTCTGAACAGAGACTCCCTTCCTGACGCAACGAGATTAAACTATTTGCTTTTAATTAGTGCCGCAGTCATTTCCAAGCTAAGCGGTGGAAAGAATAGGAAGCAGGCTGTCTCTTTAAAGTTTAAGTGGATTCAGCGCACACGGCGAATTGAGAGCCTGCTGTTGGAAAAGTTCAGCTTTCTGTCACCGGTACTGCGCTCTCTGCTAATTTTTACAAGAGTTCAAGTTGTATGCACCAGTTAGCAGAGACATTGCAGGGGGTACAATGAGAATAGAAAGCGTGACCCCTTGCTGCCTCTGTTTATGGTGCCTAAATTATATCCAGACAATGCTCCGGGTCCCTCCCTGGCTCTGCCAGGGCCTCCTGTGCAAAGCCGTGTGCTGTTCCCCTCTGCTGCCGCCCAGGAAAAGGGGCCAGTGGCATTTGTGAGCACCCACCCGGGAATTCCCTGCAGAGGGCTCTGGAGTTAGGAGGGGAAGAAAGGTTTCTGCTGGAGAAACACAAATGCAGTGGAAGAATGGGAAGAGAGCCCTGAAAGAAATTAGGGATCCCAAAATTGGATACCTCAGTTTCAACATCCTTTTTGTCCAAGAGCATCCCAGCACAGAACAGCAGCCAGGGCACTCCCAGCTGCCAACCCCACACTGCAGACTCCTGGTGTGCACTGGCAGGAGGGAAGGAGGGAGGGAAGGAGGAGATGCAGCTTCATCTGCAAACCAGCTAACACATATGAATAATTGAATACAAAATAAAAACCCCTTCCTAGCCAGGAGATGTACTTTTGACCACCGTTTTCCACTCCAAAGAGCCTCCCTCCTGATGAACAGCTACCCTTCAGTCTCTGAAGAGACAGCATGATTACCCTGCTCCTTTGTCCGTGTCTCTGCAGCATTAGCATTGCTTCTTTCCAAACATGCTCCAGCAAGAGCCCTCTAAACAGAGTGGAAGGAACCACTCCAAAAACAACAGTCCATCCAAACTCCTGCCCTGCTTGTCCCACTGCCAGCCCCTGTCCTTCCCCCAGGCAAAAAAACATTTATACACACAGGAGCCACGGGGCTCTCCATGGGGCTCCCATCAGCCTGCCAGAGCCAGGGCTTGTGTGGCCCAAGCATCATGCAAAGAAAATGGGATTTTACTGCACATTTCTCAACAATGACGAGGGTGGGGGGAAACCCCGTGGCCAGGACTGGTGCTGTCTGGATGATTAGTATCTGGCATTCCTCTACCTTCAGCCACAGCTGGTTTAGATTTGAGCTACTGGTTCATTTAGATTTATGCCGTTGGTTCAATAAACAAACACAGTACATAGTCCATCATGCTAACTGTATAATAAAGCTGCTTACCTACTTCCAAACAAGTAGCTTTTATTCATCTGTTCCTCTTTCATTTCCCTCTTTCCCTCTTTTCTCCCTCATATCAAACCCAAGAAGAGTATTTGCTTTCTTTCCAAAAGCAGACACTATCAAAGATCCAATAATGCCTGAAGTTTCTCCAAAAGCCCTTCAAACTGCACATTGCTGGAGAATACTTACAGAAGTTTTCTGAGAAATTACTGTAAATACTTCACCTTCCCAAAGGAAGGCAGGTTATATTCCTACCCCAGGGCTCCCTGAGGAAAAGCCCCAGATTCCTCCCCCAGCTGCTCGGCTTTTGTGAAGGGCCATCCAAGCTGGAGTTCGTGGGGGTTTTCAGGATCACTGGGGCACAACAAGAGGCCAGTTTCTTCCCATTCTCACTTGTTGGAAGGAATAACCCCGAGGCTGGGAAACAGTTAACCTGCACACAAACCTTGATTTCAAGACTTGCCGTTGTCTGCCAGGACCATGCACAGAGTCTCCGCTTTCATCCAGAACGAAAAACACCCCGGGATTTTTGCAAAATCCTTTTAAGTTGTTCTAATGGTAGCAGCTCTGGATCTGGTGAACTGCTTTGTTATCAATGCCGTGCAAATTGTTCATCTATTTCTCTCCTACCCTGTTTGCCTCCACTCACTCGCCTCTCTAATAAATTGGTCTGACCGCAAAGGGTGCTTTATGACTCTTGTTTAAAACAGCTTCCTAATGATGCTTGACAACATCTCCTGCCTTTGAAAGAGCCTGGCTATGCTAGGCTCTAATCCCACAAAAGGAGGGATTCTTGTTAACCTGTGCCTCAGTCCTTTCTGTTGAGTCACCACCTTTAATGAAGCACTGAAGAGGAACCAAAACGCAGCTGGGAAATTATGGCTTTACATGATCATCTCTTGCTACAAGAGAATTATTGCCCAAGCCTTAATCCCGTGACTCAGCCCTCTCCTTGGACCCTCTTTAATTGTCAGAACCTGAGGAAATCCGGGCCGAGGTAAATAACACTTCAGCAGCAACAGAATAGATTCACTTTAGGCAATGAATTTTTAATGAGCTGAGACTGCAGAGGGAACAGGGCCGAGATCTGTGCTGCTTATCTGATGGGGAAGGTCAGGGTCTGAACGGAGGGAGGGCATGGATGAGAGAACAGATCTGACAGGGCTCTTCAGCTGAGATTTCAGCTTGTCACAGCCTGGCATACCTTAACATATTAGGACCTTCTCTTCAAAGGAGAAGCTCACACATGCCCATGCTAACAGAACCAGCACAGCATTTTCCCCTGGTAAAGGCAACCCAAGGGTTGTACTCTTGCTTCCTTAAAAAAAAAAAAAAAACAAAAACAAAGCACACAGAGTAAAAATAAAAAGAAACCAAACCAAGAAAGATCCATGCAGATGGGTGATGCTCTTCATGGAAAATCAGGTAACTACAGATAACCTGCAAACAGAAACATGCAAAGACTCTCAGCAGTCCACTGGCATAAAATCATGTATAATTAGGTCAGCAGGCCCTGCTGAAGTCCTCACCAACATAACCATCAACATAGCCACCATAACCATCAACATAGCCACCATGGTTCAATAAATCTCAGCCATGGAACTTCTATTTACTGGGCATTTGGACTTCCTACAATTCCCATCCAGCTTGGGTCTACCTCTACCCACCAACAGCTGTGACATTGCTCAAGTGCAGCACCTACCCCTGCTGTTGGGTCTGACTGATCCCAGGCACTTCTTCTGTCTTAGGAAACTCAAAAAAGGGACAAAAATGTATCCAAATCCAGGAGTGGGTTTAACACCTCTGAAACCCAGAGCTCTTAGTCCTGGCAGCTGCTGTCTCAGCCTGGCTTGGCAGGGGTGGTGGGGTGCCCAGCAGGGCTTAGCCCACCCACCATGGCCTCACTCCTGTCCCCTGCAATCCACATACCCCTGGAAAACACTGTTGGGTGGTCACAGAGCCAAATGCTGCACTTCTCTGCCCAGCAGGGCATGGAGAAGGTGGGCAGGGAAAAGTCAATGTCCCTGGAGTCCTGGAGTCCACCTCCATGTGCACCTGAAGCTTGGGCAAGGATGGTAACAGCAAACCTTTGAGGCAGAGATGTTACTGCTAAGCAATCTTGAGTCAGATCAGCACTTCTGAGATTTCCTCAAAGTAATGAATGTTTATAAAGAGCATTTTTCTTGCACCTCTAAATTTTTTTTTAGGGTTTGTTAGAAACAAAATCCACCAGGATCTTTCTACCCTCACATCAAGTCTTTTTCACTTGCCAGGATTTCTGTTTCTGATAGAAAAAGAAAGTGTTTAAACTCTTCTCTAGGGAAAGACTTCTTGTGCATGGTTGTGTGCAGAAAAAAATAAATAAAAATTAAGCAGAAAGTACCTGAGCAGTCAAAGCCTGTATGAGAAATTACTGAAGTAAAACTGCTAGGGGGAGACTGATCACACTGTCATGCTCAGGAGGAAGGAAAAACTGACAGTCATTCCAGAGCATCCCCCCAGCTTGTCATCTCCCTGATGATTTGACCTGCATGAAGTGGGAAAGGGCCTGCTCTCACTCTGGGCTGCTTGCCCTCAGGTGTGTCCACCACGTCATGGCCCCGTGACATGTGAACCAGGACACTTAAAGGACATACCAGCAGGAGACAGGATAATTTATGGGGAGCCAGGTCAATGCAAATTTATTGTGAGTAATGGACAATGGAAAGGGGGAAAAAAGCTCCCATAGGAACAAAGGCAAAAGGGTGCCAGCTCTCTGCTCTCACAGACATCCACTGTGCTAATAAAAACCTTGGTGGACAAGGAAAAGCAAATACCAGTTCTGGCAAGCAGATTTACCGCAGTGGTTGAACAGGTCAGTGCAGAGGGAAGTGGTTTGATCAGAAAGTCGATGAAATTCTGATGATAATTATGCCCAGCAAGAGGCAAAATAATCTTTTCATTTGCTGGAAGGTTTCAGTCATGCACTTTGACCTTCATCCTGGTGTTTCATTAATAGTTTATATTAGCAATTAATGGTTACTTTCATTGGTGTTGTGTGCAACTCGCATTAGAGTTAATTTTCAAGTTGGATATAATAATACAAAAGTCTCATGGGCTACTCCTATCATGTGACAGCACATTTATTTCAACCAGGAGACAGGAGATGAAAATCAGGGCAAACACCAGTCTCGGGTGTTTATTACTTGTGTCCAGTCATCCCACAGAGAAGTGAGATGTTGCAGCAGCTTTCCCTGCAAGGCTCTGATGGAAAACTGCCCAGAACAACTGAAGTCCCTTGATCGTAAAGATAATTTGCCTTTGGGATGACTTTCAATGCATGGTTGGTCTGGTTTACTGAAGAATCATAAAAAAGCCTCTCAGCTTCTCTGTGGCAGTTACTTGCAGAGGCCCCATAGCTATGCTAATTTTGGCTTTGACAACACTTGTGGGAATTATTCTAAAGAAAAGCTCGACCTAAGAGTCACAGCTCAGGTTTAGGGTTATAGTCACTGCCCCACTGCTATGGGAAGGACCATAAAGAAATATTACATCCAGGGAACACCAAGGACCTCAGCACAGAGCTCTTGCTGAGGCAGACACACAGATATTTGTGGAGGGTTGGTTCTAATCACCTGATTTGCTCTGTGCAGTTTGGTTTGGTGTAGGTTGGGGTGCTGGCTCTGAAGGAGATGATTTGTTGAGAAACCTGGTCTAGTGAAAAGTGTCCCTGCCCGTGACAGGGGATTGGAACTGGGTGATCTTTAAGGTCCTTTCCAACCCAAACCAGCCCTACAATTCCATTTAGGTTTGCTGTCTCCTGCACATCCATCACCTGCTCTGCAAGAGGGACTGAAGGACAGGCTGGGCTGGGGCTGCACTCAGCCCTGCAACAGCCCTGGTTGCAAAATCCAGTTGAACTTAGGCCTAAAACTTTCAGATATCCCCTTGATATACTTAACTGAGGTACACATCCTATTATAGTTTTAAGGATAGTTTTAATGTTCTCCTTCTCATTCCCCCATAAATTTACGCCACTGAAGCATTGTGATTATACTATTTTTAAACTTGACACAAAGAGAGAATTGGGTCCATAATATTTGGCCTGAAAACTCAACTAGCTATTTGCTTTAGAAGTAGTTGGAGGGACTGCACACTAAAAATACATTTTAAAAAAATCATGAAATCAAAACTCAATTATAATTGAATATTTTTCCCACCACAGTTTGATGATACTAACATTACTGTGTCAGGAAAATATTAGGCAGTTCACTGTGACAAAGTTTCTGGAGATACTATATATTTCTTCCTATTTAAGGGACTTTAGATTTGGTGGTAGTTAAACTGGAAATAGGTGTTCATCTCCCTTGAGCCTTCCCCTGCTAACAGCTCAATTAAGGGGCTAATTGAAGTGTAGAAATGTCCCCCGCAGGGTTGGAAAATGCCTATCTGCCATGGGATTGTGGTCCCCGGGAGTTTCCTTCACCATGGACATCATTTCTGGAGAAGACCGGGACAAAAGCAGGGGAGGCTCTGCAGAGCATCCGCGGGCATCCCTGCCCCGGGGCCAGCGCGATGCTGGCACGGCCGGGCCGGGCTGAGCTGTGCTGCTGCACCTGGCAGTGCCCGCCAGAGGTGATTTCACAGAACAGCGATTGAATCAAGTCATCAATCACTGTCACGTCTGGTGGCTGGAGCGTGTGCTCGGAGCCCGGAAAAGCCTGTGCATGCTCAGGATTAGGTTGCAAGTAAACTCAGCAGCGCTAAAATGCTTCCCTAAGTAAGTACTGGCAAAGTCCCTGCCTGAAACGTGTCAGAGTTTGTGCACAGACTCGGGCAGAGCTCAAATCAGGCCCTATGACTTAAAGTCTGCTGACACTTTAGTGCACGGTTACTGCCAGCAGAAATACTCCTGGCAGTGAAGTTATCCATGTGCATAAGTATTTGCCGGATCAGGGCATAGCTGCATCATCCTTTGTTCCTTTCATCACGCTTGCGATGCTGAATTAAGCCTTCAGCTTTGTCTTTGTCTTGTACACAAGCCCTGTTGTATAGTTACATCACTGTAATAAATGATGAAAGGGAGGACCTGTACAGCAGAGGGAATAAGATGGAAATAATTATAACAATAAAATGTTAATTAGTGCCTTTTCTTGAACAATCTTCTTTCTGATTGCAACATGATTCTGCTGAAGAACTGAAAAAAAGTGAAAAAAACCCCAAGAAACAGAACAGTTTATTAAATCTTAAGGCTGTATGGACTTGGGAGTTTTTCTTTTTGTGAAAAAGCCTGAAAACCTGGCAAGTAAGCAAAAAAAAAAAAAATCTGTCAAAAATGTAAATAGCATGAAGAAGTTTTTGACCAACCCTAATCATCACAAGCAGGGGAAAGGGCATTAGGAGAACAAAGGTGTGGTTTCGTTCTCACAATTGCAGCTCATTCCTACCTCTCTTCGTGCCAACTCTTTCTTTTAAATATATATTAAAAACCCACTTTGCTGCCCAAACACCGCTGCTGAGCCCTCTGCTCCACACTGGCCCAAGGGTTTTGGGGAGGGAGGGGACTCCCCTGCTGAGTGCTGGCCACGCACCAGGTGTGCCCCTCTCCTCCCTCTCCCTGCAGCCCTCACCCTGCTCTGGGGCTGCCAGATGTGCACATCTGGACTGGGTGTGGGGCAGGGCAGATCTCCCTGGGTCTTCCTCCTGTTCTGCCTCAGCCTGAAGATTAAAAGACTACAATAGAGACTGGAACCTGGACTGCTGAAAACACGAAAATGTGCGTGCATGCGAGCGTGTGTGTGTGTGTGTGTGTGTGTGTGTGTGTGTAACTACACATTTTTCACACTACAATTGAGTGAATCTGCTCGGGAAAGAAATTTCTGCCAATTCAGGTTTCCCTGAGCACATGAACCCATGGAATACCCTTTTCCATGCCCCTGTGCAGCCTCAGAAGCACAGCTCTGCAGAGGGAGAGCAAGCCTGCTCCGATATTGGAGTCGTGACACACAGAGGGTTTGAAATTGTGCATCTGCCTGTACCATTTGCATTTCATCACCTAGTGCTGGAACAAATAAAACCAAATGAGTAATGATCTGAGTCTGTGGCCTCACTGTTGCTGCTTTGCCAGGAATTATCCTGGCTCAGTGGATACAGTCCTGGGCAGACAAGCGGAGTCTGTTTTTGTCTCTGCCACTTACCTGCTGGATGGCCTTAGGCAAGTCATTTAACTCACTGCTTCCCTTCCTGTGCTCCATCCACCACCTCTGACTTTCTTTGTAAGAGTTTTGAGGTGCGTTGATGGCAAAGGGGATTTTAGTGCTGTTCTGAGAGCAGAATGACCCAGCTATGGTCCCACCGTATTTAAAGTCCCTCTAAGAAAATTATTACACATTTCTCAGATCTATTTCAGCCTGTATGGGTGACTCTCTGCTGGAGGTGCCTTCCATTTGCAAAGGAAAAAAGGTAAAATCACCGAGCTCCTCAGAAGCAAACTGGAGCAATGAGTGCATGTGAGAATATTGCCATTTGCTCATGAGCAAACAGCGGCGAGAAAGAAATAAAAGTCAATGTAAGAGGCACCAGCGCCTTTTCACCCAGCTCTCGTTTACATACACAGCAACTGCACTCAGGAAATGAGTGCAGCACTTGGAAACAGCCATTTCTGTCAGGCAGGGGTGGGTGAGCCTGCTCCTGTGGAGGCTGAGCGCTGAGGAAGTCATAAAAGCTATCGGAGGGACAAGAGATGCAGCTGACATGGGTGAGAAGGCAAATATTAAGGGGATGAAAGGGATTATAAAGCAAAGCTGAAAAGATGTAAAAAGCTGATTAGGAAACCAAATATGACAAAGAGAGATGAATGGCCCTCGGGGTGAATAAAAACAATAAAATATTTCTTTTAAACAGGTAAAGGAGACAAGATTAACGGGGAGGCCTCCAGACCACGGAGAGGTGGTCAAGAGAGCTTAATAACACCGGGAGAGGGGCTGAGAAGCAAAGTTTCCTCTGACAGCAGAGCAGGGAAATGCTGAGAGCATGAATAATCACCAGAGCAAACTCATACCGTGGGGAAGGAGGCAGGGCTGAGTGCAGAGTGCACTTTTAGCCCACACTGCTTAATGGAACAGCAGGAGACATTAAGTGCCCAGTAACAGGGGGTTTGAGTCATTTTTAGGAGTTAAAAAGTGGTAAAGAGAAACTGATACAAAGCAAAGATTTTTGAGCATCTATGAGAAGAGATAGGTAGAAACCAGGACATATTTGCAATAGATATCAGCCAATATAGATGCTCATGAAATCTGGTGCACACACACACACACACACATACACACAAATTCACTCCCACCAGCTGAAATTCTGGCCCCAAACCTGCAGAGTGTGATTTTTTTTTTTTTTTTTTTTGTTTTAATCAGAGACAGGATTTTAGAGATGTTAACAGGAATGAGATCACCCAACATCTGGAGAAATATGAACTGATAAAAAAGTACCTGCCCAGCTCCATAAAGGGTAAATCTTGTCTGACAAATCTGGCAGAATTTGTTTTAGGAGCTAAGGTGGAAAACATGCAGGATCGAAGCAGTGGAGCTAATCCACATAGATTTCAAAAAAGTCATTTAAAAGCAGCCCAGGATGGTAGACTAATACCTAAGGTTAGCAAGTATGGCATAAAAACCATTGTCCTTGAAAGACTAAGGAAATGGTTAGGTGATTAAGGGCAGGTTGTAATGGTAAAACTTTATGGGTCAGAGAGGAGGACGGTGATGTGGTGAAGACAGCTATATTTGAGGTTATTATGATGACACTTCAAGGCATCAGATGGAGACATACTTTTTACTCCACAGAAAAACTATTCTGAGCAAAGTGCTACTCTGGGCAGTTCTAATCCAAAAATCACACTGAAACCAAGACCAGTCCATCTTCTGGGGGGCATTTGCCTTTGTGGAACATCAAATCTTCCTGGGTCAGCAAAGCATTCAGTGCACAGGAATGAAATCAGGCCCAATGAGCCCAATAAATGAGAAAAAAGCACCCCACCCTAGGCCAGGTTAAGGTCAGGGTGTCCAGAGGGATTTATATTACAGCAAAAGGGTTTGCTGAGCTAAAAGATCACAGGACAGGAAAAGAACTTCAGGCAGACCTTGAACGGGACTGTCAACAGTCCCATTGGCACCCCTGGGTACTCCTGGATTATATTCCTATTTCATCTCAGCAGTTGGATCCTGGTTCTCCAGGGTGATGGTGAGCAAGGTGCAGGAGAGGAGAACTCTCCCTATGGCAGGAGGAAAGCAGAGAAAACCAGGAAGGATATAATGGGGATGATCCAGAATATGTCACTGAACAAGGGGTAGTGCTTCAGAGGCCATTCAGACAGGTGACCCAGCACCTTGGTCATGCCACATTTACCAAAAAGCAGAGCATGGACTACCAGAGTGATAGAAGAAACCCTGTGCATGCTGGAGATTGTGGTGAAGTCCCTCAGTATGTCCCCTATAACCTCTGAATGCTCTGAATAGGGTTTGTAGGGTCCCCTATAAACTCTCCACTCTCTGGAGGGGTGCTGGAGGCTCCTGTACCTGCACTAGCTCAAATTCCTGCCCTCAGCAGAGCACAGCCCCGGGTCCTGCTGTGCTGCTCTGCCAGGTGCTCACCTCCTGCCACCAGGAAATGCAAAGTCTCAAATGTGGCAATTTAGCACAGTGACCTGTTTCTCTGCTCTGCCTGTAATACCCATGGTCATACTCCTCCCTCTGCCCCCAAATAAGGGCCCCAGGCAGTGGGAACACCCAAAGGTGCTCAATCCCTCATGAAACATGATCCAGCTCCCCACCCTCCGTGACTTTCAGCAACAGTTCAGGATCTTTAAAAAGTTGTTGAGTCCCTGAGCACAGGGCTGGGATTTTTGTCTGCTGCGCACTCAGCAAGTCTGGCACTTCTAAAAGAACTTATTTCTGCCTGAACTTCACACAACTTAACCTGACTCCTTTGAACCAGTAAAATCGAGTTGGGAATGCCACCAAAAGCCTGCCACAAAGAGTTCACCCACATTTGGCAACTCTTTCCTGCTGTGTCCCCTCCAGGCACAGGCAAAATGAGACTTTGCCTGGAGCATGAGGGCTGAGGGGACCAGCACAGCCCTGGCCCCACCAGTCCATTTGCCCAGGGGGCTCACTGGGGCCACCACACCCCACCTAGGGGCATCCTCCTGCCCCCAGCCCCATGGCAAGGCACTGCCATCACAGTCCCCATCTTTAGGGGACAGGGACAGCAATGTCCCCACTGAAGGGGTTTGGCTGTGCTCTCTGGGCACTTTGCACTGCAAGAGTTGCTCAGACCTCGACCTGGGGTCAGGGGTGTCCCTGCAGTGGGAACTGGGGAGGTGTTTGGGGGATCTCTGCTCCCAGTGTCCCCTCCCAGCACAGCTGTTTGCGCCGCAGATAGGAATCGCAGATTGATTAATTGATTAATCACACCTGCTAATTACATTGAACAAATAGGCAAAATTAATATTTGATGTAGGTCTCTAAAGAGACTGTATGGATCAATTTTCCACAGATAAGGCAGGAAAGCTCCTGCAGATAATACACAAAGCCTCCTGACTACAGATGACTGTGTCACACTGAGGCGATGGAGTGGCGCCATCCCTCCCAGATCTGCTCATTTCTTGCTCCTGATTATTCAGAGCCCTGACTGGAACATCATCCATGAGTTGTGTTTGCTAAGGCATGCACACATGCACATGTTCAAAGCTGGTTTCAGTGCCACTTGGCTGCTGTTCTTCAGGGAACTGAACATCAAAAACGCATCAAGATAATAAAAATAACATATCAGCTGCATTTAATACATAAATCATTATTATAAGCAGTGTTCTGCAGCTCAAGCTGACTTCAAGTCAAGCTTCCATTAACATGTAGCAAAAATATTGGTGTTTTTCAGAGGGCTGTAAAAATCCCCTTGCAGAACTACTCTGACTGTGTGCACCCAAAGCCAGAGCAGCCTCACACAACAGGACAGCCACGGGCTGAAGCAGCACTTTCATCCTGTTTGTGACCTTAAAAGGGGAAACTGCTCTCTTTCTGTTGTTCAGCCCTTTGCAAAAAGAGGCAAAGTTCAGCCCTCATTCACGTGCGTGCTGACCACAGGCACAGCAGCTCAGCTGGAAGCATAACTCACATTTCCTGAGATGTGGGGGTCTTTTAGATGGAGGCAAAGTTTGTTCCAGTGACCCCTGTGACATTCCCTGGGATCTGTCCACCCCAGAGCCACCTCCCACACTGGTGCTTCCTCAGGGTCTGAATTCCTTGGGGTGAAAGTTGCTACATAAATATACATTATTGTTATATACTTGTCATTGGGTTTCTGCCGTGATTTGATTGCTTTGAAAATGGATTTTAAAATGGATTTGTTATTGTGACAGTGCATTTCTTTTGTCTTGGTTTAATGTCTATTATCTAGTATAAATAACAGACTTTCTGCAAATCTAATTCCAGGTTTTTCCTTCCTATACCTTTACTAATCTAGAAAATCTGCTTGTATTAAGAAACTGCATCAGAAAGGAGTTAAAGCAGCATATCCTCATAAAGCTGCAACAGACATGAAATGTAATGAGAAATCCTACTACAAACAGACAGTGTTTTCAGTCTTGACTCTTTATTTATTAAACCTACTTTAGGAAATTCAGGCAATCTACATTTTGGGACCTGATGTGTTGTAGCTTTATAAAGTAATCTTTGGAGAACAAAGAACACCTTGTGGTTTTGTAGCAAATATTTCCTGATCTTAAAAGAGTGGGTGCTTGATGCATAAAAACCCAAACTGACATTATTTTCAGGAGAGATAACAGCACTGGGGGAGCCTGGTACCAGACTAGGAGATACAGATACAGCAGATACATGGAGGAAGAGTGAAACTGGGTGGTGTGTTGAACCAGATTTTGGCTTAGGCAGAGATTTCCCAGGACCTTTTAAAAACTGGACCTTACACTCTGGAAGATGAAATCAATGTATTTAAGGTCCTGGAACTGAAGTGCCCCAATCTGAAGACTCTTTAGCTCCTGAGAATGCCTCTGAGGCAGGCAGTGCCACTGGTGCTGTGCGCTACCACAGCCCTGAGCCAGGCTCGTGAGAGGATGGAGGTGCCGCTGTGGGAACAGGGTGGAAGAAAGGTGCCTGACTTCAAAATTGAAATCCAGAAAACTTCAGTTCAGCTGCCAGCAACTGTGAATCACCTACTGTCCAGACACATTTCCCATTCCTCTGAGTGTCCTGGGTGCCTCAGTCTGGCTGCATTACAAATCAGCAGCTCGGTGCCAGGAGCAAAGGGCTCAGCAGGGAGTGGGGCTGCTGACTCAGTCCTGCCTCCAAACTGGGACCAGTTTTACCTGACCAGACCCTGCTGAGAAGACCTAGCTCCGCTTCTGTAGGACATTTCTTTTGGTGCAGGATTTTTGGGTTGCACTCTGTGCTCTGACCTGCCCTGGGTGGGACAGGAGTCCCCAGATCTGTCCAGAGCTCTGCTCAATGCCCCTCACCAATGTACAGATCAGTACCTGTGACACTAGAACATCTCAAGCTGCTTTTTTTCAGGGGAAGTTTAAAGGTGGTTTCTCACCTCATGAATCAAGTCACAAACTGTTATTTTCACCTGAATCACTAGTGTGTCCCTTGGTGCCCTCTCAGAGCAGATATGGACAATCCCTCTGGAAGAAACCCTCTCTGCTGGCTCTGCCCACTGGACACAAAGCACACCTGCCTCTGAGCAGCTTGGCACAAAACAGAACAAACTGAATGAAAGGCCACATTTAGGAAATAAAATAATACATAAATTCCCAGGCATCTCACTGAAAATCATCGTCAGATGGATGTGGCTGACTCTTGGCCACACTCAGCACTTGCAGCTTGGGTCAAGCTAAGAAACCCTGCAGCCCTGGCTGTCCAGACAGAGCAGAAAGGAGCAGGGCTGCAGCATCAGGGCAGTTTGTGTGCAAGGGTGCAGTCGCTTTGTCCCAGGAATGCAAACTCCTTGTGGATAGGAAATTCCTGGAATTCATGCTCTCATGATGCAAGGAGGAATGTGCCTTTAAAAATTCTCACAGTCACTTTATTTTCATAGCCTGGCAAGGAGTTTCATACGCTAATCAGGAAGGGAAGCACAGCACACCTTTAAATGAATATGGATAATATTTTTCTATTACCCTGATGATTATCACCTAAATTGGCTTATAAAATGTTTAACACTTGATCCTGGCAGTGTTTTAGCACGGGAGAACTTTTTCCACCAGGGCCAAGTGAAGGATGACCTGGCAGCAAAGCAGTTGGTACCAGAGAATGGTGGGTCACAGTGGAGCTGCTGGATGACACCAATCCCAGACCTCATCCCAGGGCTCGTGTGCAAGCTGAAGAATTTGACAGCAGGCCTAGAGCTTTATCAGAAGGTGGCTCACAGCTGGTGCCTGTTCCTGACCCTGCTGTATGACGTGTCCCCTCATGGGACCCCGTAACAACGGGTGCAAAGGCAGATGCCACATCTTCATACCAAGGTAAGTGAAAAGGACACCACAGCTGCACAGAGTCATGGCACATGGGACAGGGGTATTTTATTTATCATCAGGGCATCCTTTGCCAGTCAGCTCCTATAAACCTTACAGTGACACAAGATTCTTACTGGCAGGCAAAACAGGTGTATACACAGTTCTCAGGGGAATAATGTGATTTCTTGTTCTTTTTACCAGCATTGTTTAACCAGGTCTGACAAACGTGTTTCTGAGAGAATGGAGTGCAGCTGGGTCGAGCAGAAGTGCTCGCCTGAGCAGGGACCTGCATCATGCACTGGCTGGGTGTGCATCCCTGCCTGCAGATGCTGCTGCCTCCCAGGATTTCTGACAAAGTGTCTAAAAATCACCAATTTTAGGGTTAGGGTTAAATGACATTTTGCTAATCTGAGATTTCTTTTTGTAACTGGCACAGAGAGCAAGAAAGAGAGAGAAAACCTGAATAATTGAAAGGGAAGGATGGATAGAGCAAATTTTTTTTTTCAAAAGAAAGATCAGTTCTCAGTTGGCAAGAGGAAATCCTACCAAGAATATAGGGAGATAATACTGAGCTGCTATTATACCACTGCATCTCTCTGAGGAAAAAGTTATCTCTCAATGGATCTGAAAGGATGTTTTAAGTGAATCAGTAAATGAACTAGTCTGGGGACGTGAACAAAATATGTGTGTTTTCCAGTCTCTGAATATAAACAAACAAAGCATAAATATTCAGAAACTACTCCAGTTAGCCCTCTCAAAAACTCTTTGAGCAATGAGATAAATAATGTGGATGTTTGCAGTTGAGAGCAGATGATCTCTGAGGGGGAAAAGGCAGGAGAGGCAGGAGCTGTACTCCTCCTGTCCCAATCTTTGGTGATTTACTCACCCATCATCACAGCAGCCCGGCACAGAGCGCTGTCCACACCACATAAAGCTCAGTGCTAACATACGACACACATAATGGACCTGCTTGGAAGTCTTCACTTGAGGATTTATGAAGAACAATCTAATTATTCAACTCAGTGCTGCTCACTACCATTATTGCTCCTATTTAAAGCCTCCATGGAACAGGCCGTTTGTCTCAGGGGACAGACCTTGTCATAGCAGCTTTCATTGATAGAAATACACTCCTCAGTTTTGATAGCAACCCAGCTAATCCTGGAGAGACTTGGTAAACATATCTCACACTTGATAGGCCCAAGGAATTAGGCCTTGACAGCCCTGATTTTCCAGGAACAGAAAAATGGGGTTGCTTTACCAATAAACTCTAATTAAAGAGGAGCAAAGACCGACCCAAAGCCTCTGTTTGCTGCAACAGCACAAGGGCTCTGTGGCTTCCTCCTGCCTGTAATTGCTTCAGCATCCCGAAGGAGGGAGGGGAATTGTCAGCATCCCCCCCATCAAACAGAGGTTGTTCTGTTATTTATAACCCTGGGATATGTAACAGACCAGAGGAGTCACCTTGGCTCAGCAAGTGTCTCCTGTAGCCTAACCTTGGGTGAGCAGCAGCAAGAGGAGCAGTGCAGTGGTGCCAGAGTGGCAGGAGGAAAAGGGGGGCATGGCCAGAATTCCCATTCAGCTCCAAACACATGGCAAAGCCTCAGCAGAGTCCCCCATCTTCACTGCAAACAGTTTTCCTTATTTTAAATTTGCCTGAATACTTACTGGTTCTATCTGTAGGGAGAATAATAGATAAAGATCCTTTGTTCCACCTCTCCTACCAAGAGTTAGTGAAGGTTTCATTTTTTCTGTAAATTATTTAAAAGTGGGGGTAATCAACATTTCCTAAAAAACAACTGGGGACTCACCAAATTCCTGTCACTGGCTGCTGGTACCCAGTCACACACTGCCTGTACCAAAGAGATGCTGAAGGATAAGAGTGTGTGGCTCTTATCAGACAACCCTAAATGAATAATTTTTCAGCCCTTCACATTACAAACCAAATGCTGTCCTGAGTGCACCCCTCTGCTTTGCACAGGCTGAGCAATGCCAGCACATCCTCCAGGATTTAAGGCTGTGATATTCAGGGGGGGCCTCAGGGAACAACTGATCGGGTTTTTAAAGGTATTTAGATACCAAACTCCCATTGATTTTGAGACTGGCTACACATGTGGAAATCTTGCTATTGCTTTGCTGTTTTATCTTTCTTTGCTCAAGGCAGTGCTAAGAATGATAGATGTGCCATAATTAAAAATATACATGGAAAGCTCAACCCACATATATCTGGCCTTCTTTATTTCTCTTCCACCTAGGAAGTCCAGACGTCTTGCCTCAGTGTCAAAATTGGACTATTTCTTTCCCTTGGATAAATTAGCTATTTTTTTCCAACATTCACACCACTTTTTGTGGTTCCTGATCTGAACCTAATCCCTAAGTTTTTGTCTTTTGAGTATGGGACTTGAATCCCACTCCACTGGAGCTTTCTCTGCAGCTTCATTTTTGCTTTTATCTCTCCCAGTTTTTGAAGGCTAAATGAGCAAAACCTCCCCAGAGCCCAACACCAGCCTTGGCATGGTCTACACAACAGTGGAGTGGACACAGCTCCTCAAAACTTTATTTTTGAGGCCACAATCACAAAAACACTGACTTTCTGGCAAATCCTGAACATAAAGGCTAAAACCATGGGCTTTTCCTGCAGGCAGGATAGATGCTTGCAAAGGGTTTTGACCTACTTTTCTTTACCCATAATGCAGATCCCAAATGCTTTGGCTACTCATGGTCAGCATTCAAATGCTAAATGTTGCTGTGTGCTCCCACACACATGCTGTGGCCTGAGACAGAGCAGGAAAATCGTGGTATAAAAGTAATAATCTGGATTCTAATTGTTGACTGGCACATGAATATTTGAACTGGATAAGGTCATTTCTCATGCTGAATATGGTAAAAGGGTACAGGAGGGTTAGAAACCTCTGAGGGTTAGAAAGAGTCAGTTTGAACAGAAACTTGTAGCCAAGGCAGCATCCCTGAGGAATGTTTTATAAGGGATGAAATGGTCCTGATTTTGCCCTCCTATCAGAGTGGCACCAGCATGTGCTTCGGTAATTTTTTATGTGCATCATTCTTACAGGAGGCTGAGGGCTGTGTTTCTGTGCTTCTCTGGTTTTGTTTATTTGTGGAAAAACGTGTGATGAGATCCACAACCAGCCACCTGTTAAGGCCATTTCCATGCTGGAGCTGATACCCAAAAGTACTGAGTGCCTAAGGAACAGTCAGGAAGGGAGCAGAAAAACAGTGATGGTTATAATACAACACACTTGTGATGACATTTGTTGATTATCTAAAGATTAGGCACCAAGTCCAACTCCACTTGCAGTCAACAAGAAAAACAAATTGCCTCAAAAGGGTAAATCAGCCACCCAAAGACGGAGGGATCCTGGAGGATTTGGATGCAGGAGATTGCTGATTTCTCAACAAGTCTCAAGCAGGATGCCCAAGCTATGCCAGAAGCCACCCTGATCCTACTCATGCATAAATTACTGGGAGCTCCTGCAGTTGCTGGAATAACGTGACTTGACTGTAAACATTGCAAGTAGAAATCAGTGATTTCTTTTTAAACACACTGCATGGGAACAAGATGAATGCAAGCCAAAAACCCATGTGGCTGTGTGATAGATCACACTGTATCACAGCTAGGAAGAAAAGGCTTGTTCCTGGCTTCAGCATGGATGCTTGCTGCTGAAGCTAGTAAAAGTCCAGCTAAAGTTATTTTACTAGCTTGTAAGTAACAGCCCTCCCAGATCATAAATTACTTTCCTATAGGAATTTACTGTTCAGGGTAAGATGAACAACTCTAAAAAGTAGCCTGATGATGCTGTCCAAATGAATTTCATTGCAGGATGAGGATTGTGGGATTTATGGTGTAGTTTTGTTCTGTACTCCCACGTTCCTGACAGGTTAAATCACCAAAGTAGCCAACTGGCCAGAGCCTGCTCCAGCCTGCTCTGGTGAGCAAGGTGGTATAGTGAACTGTAATGGGAATTCTAGACCCCAAACACTCAATGGTTGAACATGGCAAAAGCTTGGGCTGCTCTTTAGGACACCATTTTCTCAGCACTCATCATGGTTTTGGATTGTGAAACAGCTTAGCTGGAACCAGCAGAGACATGAGCTGGCAGAGCTTCGACCTGGGAGATGGAGAGAGCAGCCCCAGCTCCTTCTAGCATGAAACCTCCTTCTTTTAATGAGCAGGGCACAGCAAAAACCCCAAACAGCCAGGAGTGCCCATTCTAACAATGTTGGGGGGCTTCTCCCTGTACAGGTGGTTGGGAAGGAAGGAAGGAAGGAAGGAAGGAAGGAAGGAAGGAAGGAAGGAAGGAAGGAAGGAAGGAAGGAAGGAAGGAAGGAAGGAAGGAAGGAAGGAAGGAAGGAAGGAAGGAAGGAAGGAAGGAAGGAAGGAAGGAAGGAAGGAAGGAAGGAAGGAAGGAAGGAAGGAAGGAAGGAAGGAAGGAAGGAAGGAAGGAAGGAAGGAAGGAAGGAAGGAAGGAAGGAAGGAAGGAAGGAAGGAAGGAAGGAAGGAAGGAAGGAAGGAAAAAAGGAAGGAAAAAAGGAAAAAAGGAAGGAAAAAAGGAAGGAAAAAAGGAAGGAAAAAAGGAAGGAAAAAAGGAAGGATCAAGGTGAACCAGCTCACAGCAGTCCTGTCTATGAAGGGCAGCCTTGAAGAACACGATATACCAGGCACTGAGCATAAAAATGTTGATCTACTACAAAAATCACTGGTTTAGCAGTAGATTATTTCCCTCCCTTCCAAGGAACAAATTTCCCTTTTTCCTCTGCCTTCCCCACACACTTGCACACACAGAGTGACACAGACATCTCTTCCCTTCAATCACCCCCACCCCAAGCATGGGTGGGCACCCTGGGCACTCTGCCCTTTCCCCCAGAGTGGTGGGGTCTGGTGGAGTTAACAGCAGAGGGCAAAACAAAACCCACTGCACAAAGTAGATTCCAGTGGAAGAAACTCTTGCACTGAAGAGTATTTAGATAGTGAGACATAAATATGTGAAGCCTTCCCTGGGGGAAAAAAAAAATTAGCTTCATTGCGTCCTCCAGCCTGCCTAAATCTTTTGGCACATTTCAGAATATTGCTGTGCTAATGAGGTAAGGAGCAGCCAACATCCAAATAAATTCCAGCAAGAAGTTCCAGTTTACTTTAAAGTCATTGACTCTCTTAGGAGGAGGTCAAGGCAAAGTTATTTGGTCGTGGTTTTTCTTCTGCTTCCTGTTTTAAGTTACCAAGTTCTTGTACCGTCAAAAAAACTGCTGACTTCTACCCCTCAGGTGTCTGGGCTAAAGTGGAAAATGAGCTGCTCTTTCTTTCCCCTCCTCCTCTCTCTCTCTGTCTTCCTCCCTCTGTGTGCTCCTTTGGGGTTGTCTGAGGGACAGGTACACAGCAAACTGCCCTCAGAACATCCTTAAGGGACTGGAAATACAGATTTTAAAGACTTTAAAATACAGTTAGGAAAAAAATTGGCCCTTTTAAGACTCCCCTGAATACAACAAGAATACAGGAACCCCAAGTAACACAGAACCAGCTCTGGAGATGGACCTGGAGACCAGAGATGGACACTGGAGCCTTCAGATCTCAGCCAGATGGGATTTCTCACTGTCCAAGTTTTGATAGTGTTAAGATCTGACAAATTACTTTGACTTGTTGTGACTACAGCCATACCTGAGACTCAGATGAAATTTGGGTTCACATTTTTACAAATCTGAAAATGTGGATTCTTTTTTTCTTGAGTCATATGTTTTTAAATGACTGTCTAAGATTCACAGAAAAGTCAGTGCAGGATAACTCCCCTGAATAAGTTAAAGCCTCTCCTGACCTCACTACTAAAGTATTCGAGGCACTAAATGAAACAAGGCATAAGTGAAAAAAGAAATAAAGGTTCTGTGGACATGCTACAGCATCTCTTTATCTTCACAGCCTGGAGAGGGTGGAGCACAATTAGCTCATCTGTGAGAAATTTGGACAGGCAAGAAGCTTCAATCAGTACAACATTCAGCTGCAGACCAGGATCCTGCTGTCCCATGCATGGCAGGTTAGAAAGCATCAGCTGGGATGCTCCCTGGATGCAGGGAGCTCATTGATGGAGGGGAATGTGGTGGCCAGAGGAGTGAGTGGGACTCACAGGGAATAAGGGCACAAGGAGAACAGATGCCAATAGATGCCCTGGTGGTGATCAGGTTCAAATCCCCCAGTGCAACCTCAGCATTGATGACTTCCTGAACAAGGAGCAGGTAGCAAAGGGAACTGTCACACCTGCAATGACTCATTCTTCTTTCCCTATGTTCCTATCAGAGGGAAAATATAGAGAGTCACACAGATTTTGCACAAGGCCAAGTTTTAGCTGCCTGCAAGTCTCTCCAAGAAGTTACACTGCTCCTGAATGACTCCCTCGCCCTCTGCTAGAATGGGGTGAAGCTTTCAGCTTTGGTATAGGTTTATGGCAAGCCTCGGGATGCATTCTCACCCAAAATGGGTTTTTTGAGGAATGGAAGCAGAAAGAGATATTCCGAGGCAGCTGGATGTGAGAGTATTTCAATATCCGCTCATCCAAGCTTTAATCTCTAAATTGCAAAAACATTAACATTATTGATTGATCAGACATCAATCCAACAGGAAATTTAATTAAATTAAAATGTGTCACTGAGCAGTCCTCACACTGTCACATATAAATCTTTGGAAATAAGTAGACAAAGACAGAGGCGATTGATACCATGTTCCCAGCTCAATTTATCCCCCACCATTTTATTTTCCCACTGATCCCAAATTTGGTCATCTGCAGGGTGTCCATCTGATGCACTCCAGCACCAGAGTCCTCCATATCCACTGCATGTGGGTATTTACAGGATGAGCTAGGATTGTGTTGCCAACTGGATGAGCTAGGATTGAATAGGCTCAAACCAGAGCTCAGATGAGCTAGGACTGAACAGGCTCAAACCAGATGGCTCTGGGGAAACAACCTTATTTCAAGGCACTGTTATGGGGCTCCCCTTAACTCAGCACTGCTCCTCCTTGTAGCAGATTTGTCCCCATAGGCAGGAGGGTCCCAGAAAAAGGCTGAGAGGTCCCTTACATCAAATCCTTTATTCCTGGGCTGAGCACTTTGCAGCATCCAGCAGTGCCAGAGTCCCCACCAGAGCACAGACGTGTGTGGGTAATAGCAAGGTGCTGAAATGGATGATTAAGAAACAACTCTGTACCACAACTTCTGTGGAGTACTATAAATCATTACAGCTGACTGAATAACACAAAAAGAGATTAAGAAATATTTTCTCCAATTCATTTCTGAACAGCAGTGGGTTTGGTTTGCTGTCACTTATGACAGGATGATATTTACTGTAATTTATTATTACCGTTGCTGCTGCTCCAGCAGCCACTGGCTTTTCATAAGGAAGTTTGAGAAGCTGGGAAGTTCATAGAGTTGGTGGGGTTTTTTTGTTAAAGTGCTTTTTTCTACCTGACATGGTGTTGTTTTTTCCCCAACATCTGTTATTCTCCTTCCCAAGTGCCAGTGTCCTGAGGGGAAACCAAGGGGCTGCACGTGACTGCGCTCACGCACTGGGGGACAGGGAAGAGCAGAAGGGAAGGAGTCAGCAAACGGTGCTGGGTGAGATGGCTTTGCTTTCAATGCAGCATGGGGAAGGAAGGAAGGGAAATCCAAATCAGTATTTACAGACAGAAAAATCCAGCACTAAGCATTTTGCAGAAAGAAGACAAAAAAACATTTGGTTACCCAGGTGAGTGGTACCCACCACGCTCACCATGGAGTGTACAGACTCCTGTAGATTCTCTGTCTCTCTGTCTGTCCAGCACCAAGCTGCATGTGAGTGCTGCTGCCTTCAGAAACCCCTTGAATTATTTCAGGGTTTGCTCCCTCTGATCTTACCAAATCCAAACTCCAATTCCATTTCTTGAGAGCCGTCCTCAAAACAAATACTGAGGTAATACCAATTGGCTTGTGACTAGATGTGAAAATAGAGCTGTCTCAGCATGGAGTCCCACAGACAGGGCACAGATTTTTGCTGTCTCCACCTCCCACTTGCAGCACAAGTACAATTTTCATGCCTCTGTCAGAAGTGCCAACCTGGGGAAGTTGCAATGAGCAAGCAAGGAGAGGAGCGATGAATTAACTTGACAACAGCAATTGCTGCTGATAAATCTCTTAAGAATTTGATCCATAAATGTTTGCTTCTCTGTGGTCCATGATAGGGGTGGCAGTTTTTGGGGTCTCCAGCAGCACATGGTGTGTGTTTCTGCTCAGATGCATATCTGCTTTGCAAAGGAAAATCCCCACAGCACAGAACAGACAAAGTGAGCTTAGCTGCATGGGGAAATGGATCTGGAACTGCATTTAGAGGCGGTGATTTATATATAAATTATAAAGTGTGTCAATTCCCGACACCCATTTATATGGAGTTTGTCAGACCCAGCTCTGGAACGTGTATTGCCTGCAGAAACCATACAGAAAACCTAAGAGGCTGCTGTAAACCCTGGCGTGTGAAAGGCCCCAAACCAGGATTTAATGGATTAGTAAGGCTGAAAAGGACCATCACAGTCATCTGGTTTTGCTTCCTATGTAACACAGCTGAAGAACTTCACCCACTCATTTCAGCATCAAAGTCATAACTTCTGCTGAAGCTATTGCATAGCTTCAGAAAGACACTCACTCTTGATTTAGAGACTGAAAGCAATGCTCAATCCACCACATTCCTAAGCCAAATGTTCCAGCCATTAACTACTCTTGCTATTAAAAAGGCACACTTTCTGGGCAATATTATCTAGCACCAGCTTCATACAGTCAGATCCTGCTCCATCCTTCCTCACTGTATTAAAGAGCAGGTAATGGTCAGGTTTAAGTTGTGTGCACTGTCCTATGAATCACTGCATGTTTCTCAGACAGTCTTGGAAAAACACCACCTGAGAGGATTTATGAATGCACAAATAATTGACAATATCATTTGCAAGAGAATAACCAGAAAAATCCCCTCTCCTCTGATAAAAACTTCTGCACATTTTTGTGTGTATATCTGTGTTTCATTTTGCTTTTAATCTGATGAGTCTGAGATGATATGGACAAGGAGATACAGGTAAATATGTGTCACACAGATCTCTCCCCCAGAACATTAGTAGAGGCATAATTCTGTGCATCAAAGCACAGTCTGTGTCACATCCAGCACAGACACTGAACAATGTCCCTTTAGAAAGGGCAGAGGGTGAGAGTAGCTTTATGACACTATTGATTTATTCTGTGCCTGCAGTTAAAAACTATACCCAGACAGACAATAAAAATAACTGCTCTAACCATATAACAGCTTCCTGCTACTAAAATGGATTTTACACTTAAAGGCATGGAGGGCTTTTCTTTTCTTCCTTAAGTCTCAATTATGACTTGTTCTGAATAAATGGAAATGAGAAATTGTCAGAACTGGTTTAATTCTGATGTTGTGCTTTTTTTTCTGCTTGCCTCTGTGTTTAAAAAGGCCAGGATTGTTTTCCCATTGTAAAGTTGTGTTGTAAGTGCACTAGTAGGCACAGTAACCTGGTGTTAATCAGACCAGATAATTTGGTGCACAACTTCTACATGAAGAAATGGGCAATGGTACTTTGGAATGGATATATCATAAGAAAGAAAATTTATTATGGTCTGTGTGGTCAACAGGATGAGCTAGGATTGAGGTTGTGACCTTAGATTTGAATGATAAAATAATATCTGGAGCAGCAGAATCATATCCTAGAATACCTATTTTTATCCCAAGGACTCCATAGCTTTGCACACTGAGATCTGGGCAAGCTGCAAGTGTTTTGCTACACAATACTGGTGTCTTAAGCAGGTTCCTAACAGGCTTCTACTGTAATTAGCCAGTTTCCATGATAATAGAGATGGAAACTTAAAAATGGAAGCCCTGGACTGTGTGGACATGAATGGATCAATGAAATGTTTTAAGACCATATAAGCCTCCCCTGAGGTCTTTATCAAGATCCTTGAAGCTGCTGAAAGAAATGAAGATGGCAGGACAATGGGTCTGTGAGGTGGCACCAGAGGCAGCTGGAGAGGTCCTGTCCCTCTGTTAGGACAGTTTTGGCTAGAAATGAAATGATTCTGACCAGGGGAATAATTGATCTGAAACCTGGGCTTTTTTATAGTCAGCAGGGCCAGTTCTCTGCTCCAGTTTATCAGTTCACAAACAGAACCCATAGGCACAAAACACTGGCAGTGAGGTGACACAAATGAAAGCCCAGAACAGAAGGGAAGATCCCAAACTGTGTGAAAGGCAGTGTGAGACAGGATGAGGTGGTCAGGTAGAGCAAGGAGAGATGTGCACCACAGCCTGTTTCTCTGCAGAATGGAGATGAGCAGCCTGGGTGCATGAGGTCAGACAATATAAGGAAGAGAACATTGGGCTGGAAAAAAAATGCTCAGAAAGGGAAAAAGAAAACGAGGAGGAATCTGCTATTCAAGTGTCATTCCCTTTCCAAAGGTTTTATGATTTGGGAGATACTGCCTGAATGACACATAATGTGAGATTTGTAATGTGATCTCCTGTCCCTGGAGATGCTCTCAGAAATTAGATTATTACATGAGCATGGCTTTTATAGAAGTGAGCAAACATTGTAATAAATGAACTCAAAGAGTGAGAAAATCAAGATTAGACTCTTCACATTTGGCTGGGGGATTTTTTCCACTTACTTATGCTCTGTGATAAAGCTTAGATACATTAATTAACTTGCTTTAAAATTGACTGATTGAATATGTTTGGAAGATACCTTTTTGTTTCAATCTGTAAAACATACAAATAGGAATGTTTACACAGAAAATGACCCTGTGGAAATTGTATACTTCCACCCTAAAGAGAGAAGACTTTTTCACATGTCCTTTTGGTGGTTCTGGCATTGGAAACTTCATTTCTTGTACTGGGGTTCATTGTCTGCTGAAACCCTTATGGGACATGACACTGAAAACAGGAGTGTGATTTCTCTGATTTTCAGATAATGGTCAACAGAAAACATCTAAGATGGAAGTTAAAATTTTCCTTTCAGCTACAGGTCCATTGTTAATCTTCACTGGATCTTCAACTCCTCTGGACAAGCCAGGATCTGGCCCTTAAGTGCTTACACACAGCTCCTCCCTCACCCGGGATTTGTCATACAATTTCAAGAGCACAATTTCCCGATGAATCACTCCTCTCTGCTCCTTACACCTCACCTTTATTTTTATTACTTTTTGGGAGCATGATTGTTTTACAACCTTTCAATCATCAGCCTCTTCTGAGGGTTCCAAATGTTGAAGTAGTTTCAAACCCACGTGGTTTGAGCACTCAGCACTCAGAGCTGTTTTTCCACGCTGTGCTGTGGGACCCCTGTGCAAAGACATCAGGGATGGCTCCCAAATCCCACCTGCATGGATGGCTGCTCTCCAGCTCCCTCCATGTCTGCAGGGCTCAAAAGCAGCTCACACAGGACTTTAAATGGGGGTTCATAGGCCATTGAAGAGGGTTGCACCAGAGCTTTTTCAGCCTGTGGTGAAATCTTCACCCTCTGGCTGGGATGCTTAATTGGGAGAAGAATTTCTCTCTGAAAGTCCCAACAATCTCTGCAATGTTGGAAAAAAATCTTTATGGGGGAGTGATCCCTTCTGGTGCTTTTCAAAGGCTGCTCTTCAGAGTAGCAGATATATTTATATTGGAGGTGGGTTGCTAAGTACAGCAACTACTCCACAGGAGCCAGGCACAACAAACCAGCTCCTCAGGTCTGATGCTGTGCTTGAGTGTGGATGGCTCCACAGCTCAATAAGTGTGACAAAACATGAATCCTGAGCAGGGAATTATTTAAGGTAGCTGTGGCATCTGAGGGTTTGTGCAGTGAAGATGCTTTGCAGGAGCTGGTCTCTCCCTGAAGTAATGAATAGACTGATGAGTTTTATCAGGGAAGGGAACCATTCTTGATATCTGCTGGTACAGGTCAGAACACTGGGTATGTCTTCGGTGACATAATAGATAATGAGTCATGGAATAATGATTCATGGCCTAATCAAAGGGGAAAAGGCCATGTCTTACCTGGTGTGGCCCCATATTGTGGATTTACTATGCTTACACAATGTGAGCACTCCAAAAACTTGTGTCAGGACCAAATCCTAGAACTTGTCTGGTGCTGGGATTTTATACTACATTTAGGAGCTTGTTTCAGCACAGCTTTCTGGGGGATGAAGCAAATGCATTCTGCCTCATCCATTCCTCCTAAAACAGCAGTGAAAGAGAAGCAGATATGTTTCATCTTCCTTCACTTCCAACTGAAATTTTCATTTGGGAAAGAAACAGGCTGAACAGAAAAAATAGGAGATAAAGCTGAGAGATCTGAGTGGCTGTGACTGTTTGTAACTTAGTGAGCTGGTCTTTGAGAAGTACTCTGTCCACTAGCTGGATGCCAATTGCCAAGAGATGCTATCAGTTGATTAAAACACAGCCTGCCAGCTTCCTGCTTGATAAAACTAAGTACAATCTGATTGGGAATTCTCAAATCCATTACAGAATGGCTAGTCCATCACTTAAATCAGCATACACCATTTCCCCATGAATCATCAGCATACTGGGGTAATATATTTGCAGCAGCTAAACCCTGACAAAAACACTGACAGTTTGTCAGAAAGGTCCCTGAGCTCCGGATCCTGGGGGTGGGAAATGGCAGGACCGTGAGGGTTTCCTGTTGTTCCCTGCTCAGCTGGGTGAAGGTCATTTCCTCTCCTCTCTCACGCAGAAGAAGCTGACACTCAATCTTTGAAGGTGTGTTCTGTGAGCTCCCAGAAGCAGCAGCCAGCCCATGCAAGGAGCCCTCTCCTGCAGGGCCATGCTGGCAAGGGTCACTCCCCAAAGAGGAGGGCTGGTCAATACATTTGTCTCCTGGCAGGTAAATAAGTTAATCCCAGGAAAAAAAAAAAAAAAAAAAAGAAGAAAAGAAAACCATCATGAACTATTACAAATCAGTCTTACACTTTATTTCTTCTGCATGCTGTAATACAGAAAAAAACAAAAATAAAACAAAGCCACCAAAACCCCAAATCCAGGGTGCAGAGCCACGCCAGCATTCCTGCAGAGGAAGGAAGGGGCATGCTGCCAACCCATTAAAGATAATCCACTAGCGGGTTGGAGTGTTTAAAAAAAGCCTCTTTTGTTGGCTTTTTGGAGGGTTTTATATCTGCTGAGTTGGAGGTGGGTGCCCAACCCCAGGTACACAACAGTGCTTGGACATCAGCTGCAATGTATCCTTGATCATCCCAATGTGATAGATGGCAGGGTTATTCAAGGAATTGCTGTGGGACCCTTGCTAGCTAAATAACAACCCTGAAATACCAGAGGAACAAGTCAACCCCAGTAAAGCCATAAAATCTTTATTCCTTAACAGAAATAAGACCTTAAGAGGGGAGCAAACTGATGCAAAATCTGAAGAAAGTGAACAAATGCAATAAAATTTGGAGGCCATTTATTACTTATCAGGTAAACAGCAGATTATGATGAAATAATGAAGCCAGAAAGATAAGTCCTAATCACAGGAATTCTCAGATAATGCCTTGAGAGGTGCTGTTATCCTCCAACTCCACCACTTCTCATCCATGTCCTTTTGCATTCTATCTCCATGTCCCTCCCTTGATTCTCCTTCCACTTCTTTTTTTTATTTTTTTGTGTTATAATTAAACATTTTAAGATCTACTTGTGAAATGGATAGATAATACAACACTTCCTTGTAAAATGTCAATACATTATCTGGTGTAAACTCAGTGTAACTCCATCTCTGGTCTCAATACATTTTATTTACAACAAAATGCATAAGCAGAAGACAAATTTCTACTGTTTGCACAGTTTCAAAAACATAAATTAAAATAATAAGGAGTTGTTTGTGCTCTCCTTTAAATTGCTGGGAGTCAGGGATGTCTCTCCAGAGCTGACAGTGACTTGGAATAGGTGAAGTAAAGCAGAGATTCACAGGCACACTTTCTTCATTTAAATTAACACAAAGTGAGAGGACAAAGAGGCTCCCAAAATTCTGTCCTTGTGGTTCAAATTTGAATATATGTTTTTAAAGCTGGCCAAGCAACTGAAATTAAACCTCATATAATTAAGTTCCAGTAATTTGAGCAGAAAGTAGTCCTGGGAAAGTTAGGAGGCTGGAAACACTATGGTGAAGAAGATATATTGGATTTTTTGTGCCATTCCTATCACATCAGAAGTCCATAAAGAGGAAATTTAGGGTAAGTGAAGAGTTTTCAGTCTCTGGTGTGCAGACCCCAAAGGTTCATGGACCAAACCACACAAGCAGCTGGTTGGGTGGTGTGTTCCCACCTGAAGTTTTCAGTGCTCTTCAAGTTTTCTGTACAGGACCGTGACACTGCCCCAAAGTGTCCATCCTCAGGGTGCTGCTGCCTTCTTCTCAAACTCACGTGGCTTTGCTTTCTGCTCCTTACACCCACCAGCAGTCCTGGCTTACCTCCTGCTGCTGCAGAAACTTTTGGCCTCCTCATGGTGCAGATCTATAAGCAGTGTGATCTCCTCTGCATCCAGGCATCAGCACTCCGGCTCTTCTGGGAGACTAAGGTTGGAAATTGGAAAAGGGATCACAAAAAGTGATAAAAGTAGAAGTAAAAAAAGATCAGCAGCAAGGAGGAACAGCTACAGAAGACTGGGCAGTTACTAAATAAAAAGGAAAATGAGCCAGGAGAAGCTTTGGTGGAAGAAAGAGAAGTAGTGGTTCAAGAGCTGCCAGCCACCAGCAAAAAGGGTGCCACATAGAGCAGATGACCCTCCCAAAAGCACAAGCCCTACTCCAGGCTGGTATTGGAGCTCTGGGAAGTTTGACATCCTTCCTCTTGCAAAGCAGGGTGACAGACACCCTGAAGGACTTTGTGGTGGTGTGGCTGCCCCTTGGATCAGAGCAGTGTCCCACTAAGCCCTGGCTTGCTTTTGGAGAGAGCTCCCCACTGGCTCTCCTCTGGAAGGAATATGTGAGCATTGAAGCTATTCTGCAGCTGGACCAGTGCCCAACAAATGGAGACAGCCAGGAGATTACTGCAAAACCACCCCAAAGGGAGACACAAGTGTAAACAGAGCTGAAGCATAACCCAAGAGAAACAAGGCTACTGCTAGTTGCCTTAAATTCACTCAATATATCTGGGGGTAAACTGTTGGCGATTTAGAACATAAAAACGTTGAAAAAAGGTTTTTTTTTGTAACATGCTGCTATTTTAGGTCATATTGAACCTTAAACATTTGCACACACTTCAGCTAACATCAGTGTGATCTGTACTTAACAAACACAGTGTGCCCAATGATGACTGAATTACTCAGGAGGAACTGCAATTGATAAGACAATGATTTATGGACCTATTGTTTTCTAGGTTCTTGTAAATAATCCTAATTGGTGTTAATCATCCACCCTCTGCTTTGTGTTATCACCAGGCAAAGTACACTTCCTAAAGAAGCTATTTAGGGCCATAATCCTTCTGAAAGGCAAGACAGCTATTGACTTCCACAGGACCTGCACTGAGGTGCTCAACCAGGGAAAACAACTCTGGAATATGAGCAAAACACATCACACAGTCTTTCCATGCTTTCACTGAAATTTTCCAATAAACTCCCTGTAAATTCAGCATGTCCCAGTGGGCTTCATGCAGTGGCTCTCCAGCCTTTCTCTCCAGCTCAGAAATGCACACAGAGGTTCATTTGCTGATGT
Source organism: Melospiza georgiana (assembly GCF_028018845.1). Classification (NCBI taxonomy): domain Eukaryota; kingdom Metazoa; phylum Chordata; class Aves; order Passeriformes; family Passerellidae; genus Melospiza; species Melospiza georgiana. The sequence goes on from NC_080443.1 coordinate 15,987,481, forward strand.
TTCTTTAGTGCCAGTGTGCAGCTCCTGCCTGCATGATCTGGCTGTGTCAAACCTGACAAAGGCTGCTTTGGAAGGGCAGACACCTGCACCAGGACCTGGTGTTTTTCTGTCTCTGATTTTGTTGTTGTGCCTGAAAAAGTGCTTTGATCTTTTGGTGCTCCACTGTTTGTCACTCCATGCCCTTGCCACGAGGGAGCTGTGGCACTTGAGACCCCCTTCCCTGCTGGTTTTGGGTGTAAGGTTTGGTGGGCTCAGTTCTAGCATACAGATCAGCTAGCTTGACTTTAACAGGTCTGCACTTTAAATAACACTTAAATAGCATTCTAGAGGGTGCAGTCACACACTGCTTGCTTATGGAAACTACAAGGAAACCAGACAGCTTTTCAATTTGTGTATCAAAGAGAAGGAGATTTACACATAAAAGGGTGAATTATTTTGATTTGTAGTTTTCAAGCCACTATACATTCTCCAACATAAGTGCTCCCTTGTCTCTGCTTTCTGATAGTTCATATCAGGTTCAGTGGCCTAGATTCTTAAAAGTGGTAATTTTGGAGGCCAATATTCCTCAGTGCCAACTCAAGGTGCCTTAAAGAGACCAGATATTGTTAAGATGCTCTATATCTTTGGCAAATAGGACCATTTTAGCACCTCTCAAACTTGACACCCCAAAGTGACAGTGTGAACAATCCTCAGGGGTGGGTTGGCTTGAGGAATAAAGCTTTCCCCCACCACACCATCTCTTCCACTGACACTGGTCCTCACAATATCATACCCCCACCACCATTAAAGATGCCTGCAGAGTCAACACCACCAGTCCTTTTTGACATTCTCAACCACCAAACATCCTAAATAACCTGCAAAAAGAGCTCGTTTCCTCAGCTATTTCATCTTTTAAGTAGCTATAAGAGAAAAGTCTTCTAAGGCATGAGGCTAGATAGCCAAAATCTAGCTATATGGTATTTGAGGGAGAGGAGGGGAGAAACCCTATCCCATTATCTGCATTATCCTGTTACCCTTGGATGTCTTCCATGTACTTGGAAAAGCAATGCCCCATTCTTGAGGCTTCACATTGCAGCCACTGCCTTTTTGGCAGAAGAAGGGTGGATGTGGCTCCCTTCAAAGTCAATCAATGTCACATCTTTAATCAATCTAGAAGGTCACCACTGCACTTCCATCAAAAAAAGTTGGGTACAATTCTCGCTGAGTCCTGATTGTTTGTGGGTAACTCAGGTTGCAGTGGGTGTTGGAAAAAGTCTTTTCTGGCCCTTACCTCAGCACATCTTCTATTCCTAGGCTCTTTGTAAGAGTTTAAGATCAAATGAGAATTGTACCCAGGACTCTGAGATACAACGGTGCAGGAGGATGTGCAGTGAAACCTCAAAACACACCAAAGTCACTTAGCTTTGTGCTTCTTTATGGCTGTGAACACATCCAGCTTTGCTGGGAGGTTCAGAAAGCTTAGGGAGCTTTTGTGTGAAGGCAGGTCACATTTTGAGCAAGCTTACAATGATTCTGAGTTTCACATTACAATCACCTATGAAATGCTGTTGTTCATCTAGGATGTCTGTGAGTGGTCACAAAACAGAAATCTATTGTGTTTCAGGGAGCTGTGACTAGGAGGGAGGACCATGGCAAGGCGCATGTCAAAAACACTCAAACCTAAAGTCAGGACCCCTTTACAAACACACCCATCAATTCAAAACACTGAATCGGTTAAGCCAGAAAATTCTTCCTCCAAGCTGGAGTAATTTCATTTCCATCCTGGTACAATTGGAGCAGGATCCAAAGCCCAGTAATGTCAAGGGTAGAATTTCCATTGATTTCTGAGGAGCCTGGATCAGATCCTAGATCACATTGTCACTGCAGCAAAACCCAGCCGTGTTGCAGTGCACCCACCTGCTCTCCAAAGTCTCAGCTCTGGCCGTTCCAATCCATTGCAGGTACAATCTAGGTTATTCCAGCATTTACTTGGTGCAAGGCTAAATAAATACTGTTGTATCAAAATCAGCAATACTGCTCCTAGTAAATTAGGCTAACTAATGCACACCTTTTATTTGGAAAATTTGTCTCCTTAAGTCAAAACCAAGTGTCAAAATCCCTAATCTATCAATCAGTCTGGTGCCCTCCTGCACCAGTTGTGAACTAGGGCTGGATAAAGACATACAGGAAAAGTGAATGAAGACCTTGCAATGTTTTTTTAATGAGGTACTTAGGCTTCTTTTACAATAATTCAACAAAATCTGGCTAGGTAAGAGATCAACAGCTTTTATGTACACAAGAAAGAAAGAAGGAAAGAAGGAAAGTAAAAAGGAAGGCAGACAAGAAGGGAGGAAGGAAGAAAGGAGGAGAGGAGGAACCTCTGTTTCATTTATTAACACTTCATAATGACAAGTCACAAAAACACAAAAACCTTCTGTAACCTTTGCCCGTTCTCAACAAAATCACCCACCTCCAGACATTGCTGAAATTACTTTCTTAGGCAGCTCTGTAATGTAAATTGTTCTGCACACTAAGAAATTATTTCAAAAATAAGATGCAGAGATTTTTTCCTTGTGTGCAAATCAAATCAGAGAGGAATTTCTGGGAAGAACAAATAATCTTCTGCAGCCAGTACTAGAATAGGTGCCCTAAACAAACCTCCAGAAGCAGCATAATGAGGCAATGATTTATGGTGTGCTATGCAAGCCTCACTGCTGTGAGTGTGTTGTAAGAACCAGAGAAAGGGAGAGGCAGTAATCATGCAGCCTCCTCCTCCTCCTCCTCGTGTGTTTCTGGATATTACCTGCTCAGGATATGAGTGTGAGACAGGGCTGCAGCCTCCCTGAGCTGCAGGATTGGCAAATGATCTTTGTGCTGCAACATCTCATCTCGTATTTACGGCACCATCTCCCACTGCCTAAAAAAATAATTTTAAAATCTGCATATGGATATTCTGAAAGTTTGCACAAATATAAAATGTCATTAGTGTTGGATGTGTTATTGCTTGGTGTGTTTCAAAAAGGATTTTCAGGAATGTTGCCAGCCATCAGCAGGTAGAATCCTGGATATTTCAGATTGAAGGGTAAAATTTCCCTTGGCTGCAAAAGGGGCAGCATTTTACCTGTGAATTAGGGACTAAATCCAGGCGATGAATTCTGCCTACAGAAATATTTGTAAGAAATCTTGGTCTTGGAGTACTAGAATCAATTAAATGAAGAGCAGAAATATGCAGTGTAACCAGCATTGCACCAATCAATACAAATCAACATGAGCCTGACCCTGTATATGTTGTATTTGCAATTAGTTGGGCTTTTTTACAATTTAAAATTCATTTGGGTTCTTGTACTGACTGACAGGTTGCTTGCACTTATGCCCATATTCCTCCAAATTTCTCCAATTTAAAATACAAAAAAAAAATCCTCACAACTAAGAATTAATCTTCAAATGTCTCTGATAAGTTATTTATTGTAAATAAACATGGAAAAGATTACCTGCAGACTACTCGTGCTCAACTTCCCCCCTAGATCCCCCCCGCCCCAAAAGGCTAAATCAGTGAAATAAATTAATTGTTATGAATTATTCAGCTCTACCTGTGGCAATGAAAAATAGCAAGAGCATTAGGATTCTTCTTTGTGTACTAAGCCTCTAATTTATAGAGAATGCATATTAATAAAACACCGGATATTCATCAATATTCAAGTCACTGGCTGCCTGACTATTTAATCTAAAATTACCAGCCAGCTCAAAACTCTTACTAGTTAATCATGTAATCTAAGCCATTCTGATATTGATGGTTAACATTAATTGCCCAAATGCCATTTATAAAAACCTCTCCTACATCTTCCCTTTGCCTGGCAGAGAACCTTTGACACGTTTAACTTTTCAAACAAGCTGGAGTAGGTCAGCTCATCCAGCCTGTTCTCCAGCCCAAAATGTTTGTTTACTTCATTCTCATGAAAGGGATATTTTCTCCTGTTGTGGTTTTGCTTTTGAACATAAACGGTAAAAATTGTCCTTCATTATAAGCATCTTTGATACGTTCCCCTCCTGCTGCAGATGTTCTGCAGGTGGAGACGGTAACCAGCTGGATTTTGGTGCCTGCACAGATTGTGTCATCCTTTACAATGGAAACAAAAGTGTTCAGATCAGGAAGGCCAAAACAGTCTCATCTGCCAGCCACGTACTCTACAAAAAGCCACCAACCACAGACTTCCTCCCCCAAACCTGACTTCACACTCCAAAGGGGATGGCTGGCAAAGAGCAGTGACACCTTCAGACATTGCCAACTTCTGCTGCATGACCTGCTCTGCACAAATCAAGGTGAAATGTAAGAAATGGGGGGGAAATTCTCATGTGATAAAAGTTAGCCAAAGTTTAGAATCAACCCCCCAAATTTATCATACCAGTAAGAAGTGCTAATGAAGGGGATGGGAGTGGCATCTTCCTAAAGCAATGTACCTGAGCCGGTCTTGGTACTTATCATCTGAAATCTTTTTCTATTCTTCTTTTTTTTTTTTAATTAACTTAATCAAATTAAAGTTAAAAGAAAAAAGAAAACAGAAAAAAAAAATCCCAAAAAAACAAAACCCCACAAGTAAACAGAAATCTTTCAGTTATTCTAACCAAAAAGTTAGGATCCTGGAAGTTAACTGCAAATCAGCAAACCTGCAAAGAACTCAGTATAGCAGAAACTTCAAGCTACAAGTATATAGAGTCATGTAAGTGCTACTGTATAATTAAAAAAATATATTTTAAAAACAACACTCTTACCCCTTTCAACTGACACCCTTGGGTCATTTAAACTGAAATTTAAGTATCACAGAAAAATTTTGCAAAAAATGGGATTTTTTTTTGAGTAAAGAATAGTTTTCTCTGTAATACAGTCATTCTCTGGATTGAGAGAAATTGCTTGCATTTTATGATTTCGCCCCTCTGGAATCCAGAGGGGCAAAATATTGGTTAGCTACCAAGAAGCTAACCAATTGGTTAACTACCAAGAAGTTAACCAGTGCATGTTCCCATGGAGTGAGGGCTGCTGAGCAGTGCCTGGTCAGATGAGACACACAGCATTGCTTTGACTACTGCAGAGCAAAATCCCCCTCCTGGCCTTGGGGTTATGTAAGGGTCCCCAGCCCCCATCTGAGCCGATAAGAACTTGAACCTGGCCGTGTGCAGAAGGCAAACACCAGCGTGCAATGGCAGCGCCTCCCAGCCCGTTTCAAAACCCGGTCAATATTTGCCGAGGACGTTTCGCAGCCCTCGCCGTGAGCTCCGAGAGGGAACAACGCGCTGACAGCCAGGAGAAGATGATGACTGCACGGTGAAACACGGCCTCACAGTGAGCAAGGACTAAATAAACTCTCAGCATACCTCGGTAATTCTTTGTGGCACAAAAAGTGGCTCGGGCCTTGTCTGAACTGGGCTTTTACCTAAGTTGGAAACCCATGTTTAAATTAAATTTAAAGACCATTCTTCTTAAAAGCACTTCTACAATGCTTTGGCTGGACAGTGTATTTTTCTAACCAATGTTTACATAGTTTGACCCATTTTCACTTCTTTGCTTTAGCTGAAACTATTAATTAAGCTATTTAAAAATTAAATTGAGTATATGCCTGCTTTGGACTGGATCTCAGGCTTCATTTAATTGTTGGTTCTTGTCCTGAGTTTGGCTGTGAGGGTGTGTGAATCTGTCTCCATTTGGAAATGAACACAAAATTACAAATATATTTCATACAGACTATGAGATTGAGTAAAATACTGAAGACATGCCCTGCTTTAATTGTTTTAATTGTTTGGGATATATCCCCGTGATATTGAAAAATTGCATCTGCAAGAAGCACAGTGACATGAGTCCAGAGTAGCTCACTGTGGAAAACTGTGCAGTTTTAAATGGCTGAGCTGGTATTAGAGACATAAACCAAAGTTCAATTTTTGTGAGAACAAAACCAGTCACACATCACATTTCTTGTGATTTATATGCCACAATCATGCTGGATTTTTGAGTGGAAAAGATGCCTAGAAATTAATGAAAAAGGGTCATCTCTATTTTTCTATTTGAAACTAAAATAATGAAGGTCCTTCCCTCATAGAGGGGCCAATGTGCAAACCGAAGTCTGATTTAGATTTTCCCATTGAATGGCTTCTCTGTACAGAAATCTTATGAAGACACACTGATTCTTTAAACTTCACTGTTGATGCTGAAATTGTGCTGTGTGTCAAAATTACATCAAACAACTGCACTTATTTCCACCAGAAAAATTTGATTATTTCACTCTCATTTACATTACATTTTTTCTCCACTATAATGCTGACTTGGTAATTCCCTTAGGTCTGGACACCTCCAAGTAGACTTTTTCAGTAGAAAGTAAGCTTTCATTATATTTCATAATTTTTTTCCTCCTTGATTTGAATGTTATAATTGGGTTGGAGAGATATTTGTTGCTAACTTCATGTTTTGCCAGGCTCCATGAGCAGCATCTTTTAATTTCTCTCTTTTCAATGAACCTTTTGACTTGATAAAAGTGGCTCTAAGGTATTTTTACAAAAGAGGCCAACAGATCCAGTTCATTTTAAACCCTTCTCTTTAAAGTATCTCATTTCCTTACTATTTCTTAATAGAGGCACTATCCTGCAGTGTCATAAAGAATGCTGCAGTTGACTTCAGTGGGACCAGGATCACTCTGTACTGTAATTAGTTCTATATTTCAAAATATTAGAGGTCATTTTCTTCCTTTTTTTTAATCTGAGAAAAGAAAACATTTGGAAAAAAAAGACTTTCAAGTGTGACTGTCAGTAGAATACTAAAAATAAGTTGCAGGCATTCCAGTTGCTACAATTTATGTTTCTAATGAAATTTTCCTCTTCTCATTTACTGCAAATTTTTAATGTAAGCTTTTACAGCCATTGATTCAGTATCTTTAATCTTCCACCAATATTAGATAGAAATGGAACTAACTAGGGAAAATCTATCTGGTTATAAAGCACAGTGTCTATAAAGTTGTTCAGTTCATACAAAACTGCTTTTTTTTCCCAGCGGGTTGGATAGGATAAAATTATATTTTGAAATACTGTTAATACTATTCTGAGATTAATATACTGGCAATTAATAATAAGTTTAAAATGTTATGATGCCTCTGGAGAAATCAAAGGATTCAGTGTCAATCACCCTGACTACCAGCACTGGGCAAGATCCCACAGCGCCAAATCCTGGTTCTTTTAATTGCATTCAGCAGCAAAAGCTTCTCCCTGAGACTGGTAGCAGGATTCAGCTCCAGCCCAGACCAGGGAGGGAGCACATAATTTCCAGCTACTCATTTAGATGGGATCTGTCAGGGTTTGCATGAGCAAAGGCCTGGGAGCCAGTCTCACAGGGAGAAAATAGCTGAGCACCCACACCCCGGGTCACGGCCTCCCCGTCCTTCCCTGTGCCGAGGGCTTGCCGCAGGCTCTGCCAGCACCACGCTCCCTGTTTTGCAAAGAGGGCTGTGCTGCTTCACTGGGAGCTGTCAGGCTCCATCCCCCGCCCCAAGCTCCTCTTCCCAGCCCCATAAACACCCTGGAGCAGACACCCTTTGTCCACACAGTCTATTTATAAAACCCCACTTCCAACATGTTTCGGCTGGTGTAGGTCAGCTCCACGGCTCCAATTATGGCAGCCAAGCTGCGTAGCAGGAAGGTGCAGCACCCCAAGAAATGGTTCAGGGCCAGTAACAACTTGACCCCAAGCAGCCCCAGCAGAGCAGCATGTCTGACCATGCCCTTTGAGCGGGGCAAATACGTGCTTTTCCCTCATGACCATCGTGTCAGTGCTAAAAATATAAAATATTTCGACCCTGCAAAGAGTTCGAGTGTGCCTTATGGACAGTCCCTTTAAAATCCACAGATCTGTGAGGCAGAATGAAATCCCGCACCCACTGAAGCAAATGGAAAAACTCTCCTGCCCTGCAGGGTGCCAGGAGTTGCTTCCCAGGGCAGGAAAGTTAAGAACATGTGCAAGACTTTGGCAGGACAAGAGACCTATTTTTGGACACTGCTTATTCTAGGTATTTCTACTGTTCCCATTAACACTGTCCCAGAACACGTGGGAGTCATTCATGCACTTGCTAATCTTGAAATGAGAAATGAAGGTTGCCCAAATTCCCTGGATGAGGAACAGCAGCAGAGGCGGGTGTGTCTGCTTGGGGGTTGCTCCTGCACATGGAGTCTGGCTGGGACATGGGTACCCCAAGCAGCCCTCAGCAGCAGGGCATGGGGATCCAGGCCCTGGACATCTCCTCTGCCATAACTGCCCATGTATTGATCCTTCCCACACCCTCTGCACGGGCAGTAACAGATGAGCCCTGTCAAACACCTGACAGTGTCTCTGCAGCTGCCATGCATGGACAGGCACCTCCACATCCCTGTGGGAAAGCAGTGTGTATTCCTGCTCTGCTGCTGAGACCTGAGCTGTGTGCTCCCCGCTCCACTTCTCATCATGCACAGCTTCATGGCTGGGATGCACAGGAAGGTCCTGCCAGGGTACAACTGGTTAGTTCCCACATTCCCATGGCTTTATCCAGGAGCACGTGCCAGTATCTGGACAGAAAGGTCTCTGCTGTTTCCAACAATGGGTTAAAGTGTTCCCTCTGCACTGGCCAGTGTGATCTGGAGTACCCTACATCGTCATGGCCATGGCTTGGCACAGAAAGCACCCCAGACATGCACAGCCATCTTCACCACCTCCTCTGGGCACAAGGGAGACTTAGGGGCTACATGCACGTGCATGTGCATCTTTTCTCCTCCATCTCATCTATATCTGGCACAGGGAAGGAGTGTGATCTCCTGACAGTGTGAGAAAAAGTCTCTATTTATTCTGTCTGGAAGGGTGTTGTGTGCAATGAGAGCATCTCAGCTCACGTGTGTGACAGGAGACATCATTTGGGGTGCTGACAGAGGAGCCCTGGTGCATCTCCCCGACCATGGGGGTTTACCTGCAGATCACAGCCAGCAGAAGGAGAAATTACTTCAAATCTACCCTGCCCTCTTCCAGCACCCTAATACTGTCCAGAAGAGCCCGTGCTGAGTTTCAGTGGGCTGGAGGTGTGGGCACAGGCTCCCTTCTGCTGACTCGACTGAGCCCCAGGGCCCCTCAGGGCTGGCGGTGACGGGGGCACTTCTGTCAGCACTCTGCGGAAACAAGTTAATTGACATATGCTAACACACTGTTAAACATAACACTGTCGTGTTTAAAAATATACTAGCTGGTTGGATCAAATGCATTTTAAAACATGCCTGCTTTTTTTTTTCTTTTTCTGAAAAGGATAAGGTTTTGGTTAACATGTGCTAGTAAAAACATTTTTGAACATGGTTGAGATGCAGGAGATGTAAGAGCAAGAGCAAGTGTCCTTTGTCTGAGTATAGTCTGCAGGGAAAGTTAACTTAAAAAACAGGTTTTCCCTGATAATGTTAATTTGTTTACATTGTCCAGTTCACAGGATTTCAACATGAACATGTAGAAAAATGTCTGTGTGCAGCATAATACCCATGTAATCCATCCGCAGCATTTGTAAATTCAGCCCTCAGGCACCACCGCAATAAACACCATAATCGTGTAATACGATAATAACAACTCCCCAAAAGCATTACAACTCTTCCTGTCAATACAGGTATCTCTTTAATGACATGCTAAAACTGAAACCAGAATTAAAATCAAGATGTTGTTTTGTGTCTTTAGCTATAGTTGTAATATACATCCAGGGAGAGGTCTATTCCCTCCGACTGAAAGGAAGCCAGTTTCTGACTCTGTCCACTATTCTTTTCTGTAAATTGCTACTGCTGGAAAACACAAAAACCACTCCTCTTTGCATGCTCTTCTGCTGCAGGCTGGTCCTCCAGCACTCTTCAGCCCAAGAATTCTACAAAACTAAAAGCTGCAATAGCTTTTTACTTCTAGTTTGAAGCCAGGATCCTCAGCCACACAATCACTTCCAGTGAAGCTCTTCACACCATCACAGGGCAGTGAGTGTGATTTTGGCTGGTGGATAAAATAGCAAGTGCAAGAGAACACTAAAAGACAAAAGACTTTCTTTCCATGCAAATGTACTGTGGGACAGCAAATGGAAAATGAAATAGCAAAATCTAGGTCAGTGAAAAGCTTATGGTATGAAGAAACAATAAGCAGAATTGCCTCTAAATATAACAAATACTTACTCAGGTTTTTACCAAAAGCATTGAGGGTTCTTTAAACAATAATGCTGGGACCTGATTTGTAAATCTGCATGCTCAAATATCATGATGCAAAATAAAGTCAAGATTCAAAAATGAAACCATACACTAAATGCCTGGCAATGAAGGTACACAAATATATGCTGTGACTGTCCATCATCTGTGCCCGAGTCAGTGTAATTGTAGAGCTGTACAAGGGGTTCTCAGTCAGGCTTTGGGGACGAAGTGCAGACCTGAGACCCATCTCTGGGCTGAAATCACAGGGGCTACAGAGAATCTGCATTTATACTGCTCAGAGAGAACATTTCTGTTAGAATAAGTAAGGCTGTTTTGAGGTTTACATTGCATTTTACATGCAGGGTTTAAAGCACAGGAGAAATTAAGACAAAGATGTTTATGGAGATGAAAGGAACCTGCAGGGCACTTAAAAGCAAACCTGTCCTTACAGAGATACCCAGGCCAGGGTGTCCCCAGCTCCAAGCACTGCTGCCACACGTAATGGCAACCCCTGTGCTCAGGAATGGCTTGTCCTGGGACTCCAGGGATGGGCATTTCATCAGAGAGCTGGGGCCAAGATGACCCTGGTCATTTGAGCTTGGACTCCATGGTGTGAGAGGTCTTTTTCAACCTAAATGATTCTGGTATCCTGTGTGCTGCAGCCCAGTACCTTGGCTGGTAGGTCTGTGAGATGTGGAATGGGAAGGAAGGCTGAGGCTGGAGCTTAGAGAAGGTTGAACACATTCTCTCAGCACTAGCTGCTACCAGAAAGAGAAAGGAGAAAAAAGAAAGGAAAAAGCTGAGGCTGAACACTTATTCCAGGCTCCTGCCCTTACCACACTGCATGAGAGATCAGAGGGCTGTCCTGCCTCTGCCCTGGGGCAAATGCTCCTGGTGAGAGGATCTGGTGAAAATTTGTAAAGTCCTCTGGCTATGTTATTCTCCAGAGGAGATGATATTATAAGATTTTTTAAAAGAGCAAGCAAGAAAAAAGCCTGCAAGCTTATGAACTTCCTTGATCTGAAGCTCCACAAATTCTTTCCATGGTTTTGGTACAGCACCTTATGTGCAGGGTGGAAGGGGAAGCTATTGAGTGTTGAATTACAGAGGGGAAAAACATCTCAAATTCCTTACTATTTATACTCACAACTTTCCCAAATCATTATACACAAATCTCCTAGCCTCAGCTGAACTGCTCACGGGTTACAAGGCCAAGAAAGAGGTGGAGCCTTCATGGCTCTCTCTAAGCCTTTCAAAAACTTGAAATTCCTAAAAAAAAATGAAAGCAATGAGTTACCATGCCAGGCAGAGAAAATTCAACCTCTACAGCGCCTCACAAGAACAGAATTAATATACTAGACAGTAGGAGGTTGCTTTCATAACAGGGAGCATAGGTTGCTTATTTGTGAGAAGTTTTCTGGGACTACCTTCATTGTTAAACTGAGGCTGACACTGGGTACAGAGAGACAGAAATTTGACAAAAGCATTGAGCGATTGGGGGTATTTGAGAAAGAAATCTATTCTGGTAGTCCAGACACTAGGCTGGGACTTGTTAAGTTGTGAACTTGTTAAATTCCGGCTCCACCAACGGCTTCCTGCATGACAAGAAACCAAGAGCCTATTTCTGCTGGTACAAATTCTCCTTGACTTTCAGAGACACCACGGCCTCCAAGTGGCAGCTCCTCTCCTCACCCATAAAGCTGTTTGAGGATCGGCTTCCCCTCCTGCACATGAACTCCGCCAAACATCCCTGGGATGTATCAGCGAACCAGGGGGCAGAGAGGGGCTTTAACCTCACAGGACAGGTCCAGGTGCAAGCCCTGAGAGATTCATCTTTGCACAGTTCTTCTCCACCTCCTCACACAAGCCTGCCTTTGGGGTGGCTTATTTGACTTTTAAAAATTCCTTTTGGCACTCCCACAACCAGTGGATGGAGGAGAAGTGGATGGTTTTCAGATTTTAGCTACCTTGTCATTATTTATTGTATTATTTGTTTTGCCAAAGTTTCATTAATTGTTCTTAGCCCAAACAGTGAATTAAATTAAGAACACCCATTTCTACTTTTGTTTCTGGACTATTTTCACTTAATGGCTTTCAAGTTTTAGCAATGCTCTTATTTTTGGATTTTCAAAATTGAACAGGGCAATAGAGACATTAAAGTAAGAAATATGCTAATTGGACTATATAATAAATGTAAAAGTTATGAGAACTCTCTAATCACATGAGATTTGGAGGCTCCCACCTCTACCCTAATTAAAAGTCTCAGTCCTATATGATTTAACAATGAGGCTCACCAATACTGTTCACAAATACCACGTGCAAGAGAGAAGCACCCCATGGGCTCCTTCAGAGGGACAAATGGCATCTTCCATGAGCAATTTTAAGGTCCTAAACTGCAACCATTTTACAAGAGAGACCCAGGAAACTCCACCAACAGAAACAGAGACGTGGACTCCAGGACTGCATCTGGGTCCCTAGGAGGACACATGAGATCCTCAAGAGGATTGAAAGGAAACACGCCATGGAGTGATTCAGTAGGGCAATTTCTGTCCTCATATCTCTCTGAGGGAATTCCTGGAGGGTAATGCACAGGTCCTACAGTCCAAACTCTTCACAGACTATCTACTAACCAAAAAGTCTGCAGCCAAGAAGAGTGCTGATGGCCAGGGAGATAGCTGCTCTCCCACCTTTTCCACGCAGGAGGGATGGACCTGAGCTCACAGCTTTGCTGCCATGCACAAGGTGCCAATGGAGCCAGAGGGGTTCAATGAAGTGTGCAGCCATTGAACTCTGTTATGTTTATCCACACCCAAGTGCTTTTTAAACATGGACTGTTGAATTACCCAAGAAGCACCTTAGCCAACACGCTCTCAAATTTCCAACTGATGGCCCTTAAAAGTAGAGTTTTGTCCCTGTTAAACAAGCAACTATAACATTACAAGAGGTCTGGAGCCTTTTGTGCTGAGCTTCGACCTACAGCAGTATTTCCCTGCTAGAAAAAAGCAGGCTGGAGTTGGTGACATAACACCAAATATACAGATGGGACCACACTATAATTAGCAAGGGAATGTCATTCCTGCCATCTTTGCTTCATTTGTAACTGTGCCTGTAAGCTCTGGGGAATGGTGTGCATTTCACACAGTCTGCACAAGAACGAGGATTGCCAACTGTCCCAGTTCTGGTGGGATACCCTTGGTCCTCTGACCCGGGGCTTGCAGAGATGCCAGCAGTGCTGCTGGAGAGCGCTGCCCCTCGCCAGGCCACTGCCATGACCCTGCTCCCAGGGCAGAGGGAAGGGATTTCTCTGCATGGAACCAACAGCTCAGCTCCCTCTGAAACACCTCATGCTCCCATCCAGAGGAGCACTGCCCATTGCTCCTTGACAGGCTCCTTCACATGGACCCAAGAATATCCTTTTGCCCATCACCAAACCAAATGAGCAGCCTGGGCCTAACAAGACAAGCCAATAACTCTGTTCCTCTCCACACTCAGCCTGCTCCCAGGAGGGAGAGAATTTATTCAGAGCAAATATGAGGATTTTCACTGGAGCTGTGCTTTTCAGCATCTAACCACTATTTTTAAATCTCTCTATTTGTTCCAGTAAAACACCAAATCAATGTTTAAGGTTTTACTGCTTGCTTTAAACATTCTCAATAATGTCAAGTCCAGTTGTCTTTTGAACACTTTGTCATCCTCTGCAGGCACTTAGCTGAAAAACTTACTGTTGGCTTTGCTCTGTCTGTGCAATCAGGTGCATTTGTTTGGTTTTTCACAGGCTGCACAAAGTGGTGAAACGAGCCAGGGGAGCAAACAAATCCATAACGTAACATGTTGCTTGTCTTACGTACAAAATTCAACTCAGCTTACTAGAGGAGGCCAATTCATCCTACTGAGTCCAAAGGGACCTTGCCTCTGAAGGTCTCAAAGCATGTTAGAAACATTAAGTTGTACAGATTTTTTACCTTAGGGATTTTAAACAGAGCAGATCCCTGTGATCATCTCATCAGAGTCTTCTTCATGACACATAAATAATTTCCCTGTGTATTTGTTGCACAAATGCTGAATTTTGAGATAAAGTAGAGCACATTTTTCTGGTAAGGACTTTGGCCTTGATGAAAAACTTCAAATGATGCTCAAAGCACCACATCCTCATGTAAGATTTCCTGATTTTTTTTTTGTTTTTGTCATGAAAAGTCCACCACCAAACTCCTCCCACAGTGCCACCATATTAATTGTAGAGGTGGGTAAACTGAGGCACGGAGGAGTAAGGACTTCCCCAGGGTTACAACAACATCCAAGTGTGGTTTCCCACTGTTATTTTTATTGAGGTTCAGGGTTCCACTGAAAGGGCTGTCTGGTGTGAGCTGCCAGTCCCTGCTGTCACCTTCCCTCTGCCCCCCACCCATGTCGTGTCCCTGCTCCCTGCACAGCCCCAGGTGAGGGAGACACCCCAGTGCCCCCAGCACCCACCTGCACCCCCAGGCTGTGCCCCCAAAGCCCCTGAGTCCTGCCCTGTTTGTGACAGAGGCATCAGGCAGCTCCTGCTGTGAGCTGGAGCCAGAGTCCAGGAGATTGGAGACCTGGGGTCTCCTCACAGCTCTGCCACTGAATTTTTGCAGATCTGTAGGGAAATCACTTATTTCCCTGGGATTTCCCCATAAATTTGACAGAGTGCCTTGAGATTCCCCAAGGAAAGGCACTGTTCAAGTACAAAGCTTAATTATGATTGTTATAATATAGTCATGCCACTAATTCCCACTAAGAACTGCAAATCGCTCCCATTCCGCTCCTCCATCCCCCACGCTTGTCAGTGCTGGTGGACAATTAATTCCTCAAAAAGGAATATATTAAACACATGTGAAATCTTTTTTATTCACAGGACATCTCTGAGCAGATTGCAGTTCCCTTCAAACATATTTGTGATTTGAATGCGTCAAGTGATGTATTTCCATTTTTTTTTTTAACAGCTTGACAGAATTTATTCAAAATTCAAGTTGTGACTGGCCAAATAAATCTTGCAACATCCTTCCTATGCCTGTGATCAACCAAATTCTTCTGCCATGTAGAAATTTAAAATTCATTTTCTATAAAGCTTGCAGCGTTGTCTTTAGAAATCATACTGAATGAGCTGCTTTTCCCCCCCCCAACCCAGTTAAATTTAGTCATTTTGAAATCCACAGGAAGCAATCTCAGGAGGAATTTAGAAGGCTGAGGTGAGTTCATTGAAAACCTCAAATGAATTAAAATACATTTAAAATACCTTGCATTTTTGCCCTGCAATAAGCACCAAGGCTGCCACAATAAATGCATCAGCCTCTCCCAGCCAGGCTGAGCCAAAACTGTTATGACTTTTCTTAAGCCAAGGGGTTAATAAAACCCCTGCCACAAGGGTTAAAGGATAAATTCAGCTCTATGGCCATTGCTTAGGGAACATCTGAAGGGCAGTTCAATATCCCACCTACAAAAATCAACCCCTCTGTTGTCAGCCCTGCACCTGAACAAGGAGCTCTGTGATCTATTTGTGTAATATTAGACCTGAAAAAAATTACAAGTTGTGATGAAATTAAAGACATCCAAATTTTTAGCCATTCTCTGCTGATAAAGGCTCTATTATTACCATTTACAAAGGGGAAACACAGCCAATTATAAGCTACTTCTGGCACATGCCAGGCCTCGAGTAGAAGATAAGCCAACACAGCAGAGCTTGCAGCTGGAAGCCCAGAAACGTGAAAATGAGCTGACTCATGGAAATATCCTCATATAAAATATCGGTTGGTTATTTTTCTCTGCCTCCTTTCTGTGTGTCTTAGGAATGATATATGAATTGCCTTATTTACTTTGTCCCATAAAACTTACATTTTTTTATTAATGTGCTGCCAGCTCCAAGAGCAGTCGGTGTGGGAGCAGATGGAGGGAGGGAAGCAGGGGGGAGAACTGCTCTTTTGGGGCCACAGCATGGGAAAGGTCCCCTGCAACACTGCAGGTCCAAAAGCACAGTGGATAATTTTCACTGAGCTTTGTCCTGCTCCCAGAGAGAAAACTAGCTCCTCATTCTACTCTGATTTCACCAAAACCAGGAGGCTGCCTGCACTGACATTACACTGGGGAGAATTTGTGTAAAATGAGGTTCCCAGAATTTATGCTCCTACCCAAAACCAAATTGGGAGCAAAAGTGATTTCCTCTGTTTTTGCCCAGTGCTGCCCATCCCAAAGTCCAGCCCCAGCAGCAAGTCTGATGGCCAGCTCTTCCAGCCCTGCTGTTCCCCAGCAGGCAGGGGATGTCACTGGCCATGGGCTGCCATCAGCAGAGAAAATGACTGAACTTACCTGCCTGGCACACCAATGTGGAGCTTTTCCCTGCACTCACCCCAATTTCCATGAGGAAATGTAACCTTTGAGATGTCTGTCCCCTTTCAAGCCCACTCAGAAAGCACTCACACGTTGTTAGGAGAGGCCTGGGTCCAGGTGGGTGGGTGGTGGGACGCTATATGCCTCATTTCCTTAGGAAATGAGGTTAAACTACCCTGCCCTCCCCCGTTATACTGCACTATTGAATTAAAGATGGTGAATGCTCATTATGAATATAATTAAAAGCAACAGCCTCATCTAACAATCTATTTTTATCCGTTCCTCACCTAGACAAGCAGCAGAAGGAATTAAAATATGAAGGGAAGCACCACAGTCGGGTAGAGTTTTGCTCTCCACTGGATCTAACTCTGTTGAAACACAATTTCAGTAACACGACCTTCCTTAAAAACTACTGTCCAAAAAAGACATGCTTTGGATGCTTTTTTTTCCTGGGAAACCCATGTATAACAACTGCAAGGGCACAGATTGGGAAGATATTTTCATTTTATGAGGGAAGAAGGCATGAGCTTTGCAGCATCTCTTGCACCAGCTGCCGGCCCCCGTGGCGGCAGGGTAGGTAATTAAAAAGGACATCGTGTAACAGATAAATGCAGGATAGTAAGTAGTCATTACTTGATATATAGTATATCATCTATTATTAGAGGCTAATAATTCTCTAACCTATTCATGTTAGTCTTTTGTCCGAGGAGCTGGCTGCTTGGCACACTCTAAATTTCTCAACATAAAATTTACTCGATGTTACAACTCATTTCTAATCCCAAATTTCTGTGCATTTCACTGCAGTATATCATGTAGCGAGGTAAAAGCTCAGCACTAAATCCGTTGCAAAAGGAAGAATGAGCCAACAAAACTCCATGTTTTCACTTTCCTGCCAGAAAAAAAAAAAACAAAAACCGGTACTTTGAATATTTTTCTTGGTTGTAATTTTATTTCCTCCTTTAGAATGCTGCAATTCTAGACATGCTCAGCTGTACTTTACACAGCACTCAATAATGCACTTTTTGCCTGATATTTTTATATTTGTGGAAATAACCTG
This sequence comes from Melospiza georgiana, assembly GCF_028018845.1. NCBI lineage: Eukaryota > Metazoa > Chordata > Aves > Passeriformes > Passerellidae > Melospiza > Melospiza georgiana. Next base: position 16,005,065 of record NC_080443.1, read on the forward strand.
CATTTTAAATACATTTCTACATATATTTAAATACATTTTTTAAAATGCATTCTAAAGGGAACCAAAGAAAGTGCTATTGTGTTTAATCACAAGGAGCAAAATCCTCAAGTCATGTAAATCACCATTTCACAATCTGCTCCGCAGTATCCTAATTTGGAAAGTGTATCACAGCAAACCAAGCTGAATTTATAAAGCATTCTTTACACGTTCAAAACATTCATGTAACTTAAGAGTGTCAATCTCCATCAGCTGTCCTAGATCACTCCAAGAAAGAGAAGTAGAATTTATTTATTTGGAACTTCATTTCTTTTCTTCTAACTACAGATGCCTACTTTTCTTTTTCATTTTATTTTATTTCACTTCACTTTCTTTCATTTCAGTTCCTTTAACTTTTACTTTCCTTTCCTTGCTTTTATTTTGCTTTCTTTTGCTTTATTTTATTTTTATTTTTATTTCTAAAGCCCAGTCTAAAAACTTAACTTGCACTATAAAAAAAAGCCAAGCCACCCCAAAGTACCCAATTACAGCGTCTCCAGAAGGTTTAGAAGCCGGAACAGCACTGATAAAAAAAGCCACATGGGACGAAGCAATAACGCTGCGCTCGCCCCCAGGATCTCTGCTGATGAGCAGCTCTACAAGGACTCCACTGATAAGGGCTCACAGCAAGAAACCCTAGTAGCTGCACCAAAAATGACACCAGATCTCTGCTCGTCTTCCAAATTGTTTTCCAGCTCAGCTCTCTCCTGGGAGACGGAAAACACTTGCTGCAGGTTATCGAAACCCCACACTTTCCGTTTACCTGGCCCTGCCGCCCGGCAAGAGCTGGAGATGCAGCAGGGGGACAAAGGCTGCAAACTGCCAGGAGAGGCTGGAGCAGACCTCGGGAGAGGAGCGACGGGACCCTCCCAGCAGCTTCACATGCAAATCCCCCCCAAGAGCTCCGGATTACGGCTGGACCAAATTCTAGATTAAAATGAAAGTTGAGTAGTGGAGATAGGAGCTGAGACAGATGGGGAAAATACTCCCCTAGGGATTAGGAAGCATTCAAAATGTGTGATATAATTTTTATGTTGTTTGCCTTGTTTAGGTATCCCTCATAGAAAAGCAGTATTTTGTCCACCAAAGGCTACTAAAACCTACGTGCATTTTTGCAGTACTGTGCTGCTCGTTTTTTGTCCGTGAGCCACATTGCATCTGTGCTCATTTGAATCCCATTCCCCATAGTTTTGCCTGGAATTGGCACCAGCCTCCCTCTCCTATAGAGAGATTCTGCATGCTGCACTATAGCTGTTATACTCCACCCCAGAGATTGCTGCAGTTCAGCTTGGCAAGATTTACTTTCAGGCTCCCTGTAAGAGTACAAGCATTTGGGGTCCTTTCTGTGTTTTAGAGAGGGAAGAAACACCCTTTGTTAGGACTCAGAGCAGAAATACAAAGGTTCCCACGTTGAGAGGCTCTGCCCTGGCTCTTGGAAAGATGCAGGGAAGGTTGAGCACAGGAGGGTGACCAGCTTGGTCAGAGCACGCAGCACTGATGCAATTACAAAAGGCTCATATCTAGAAAGGAAAAGTTTGTGCTGATATTAAAGCGATAGCACAGGAGGAAAAAGCCCTCTCAAGTGTGTTAAAAACACTTGACCCATTTCTATGTAAACTGGCAACCCCTTGCTTTTTCCCTAAGATTAGCAGCGTCCACTCCACCTCACTTGCAGTCTCCGAGGACTTTTAGTAACTTTCTCACTGTTGTATTTAGGAGATGGGAAATATTTTCCTACGGCTCAAATCTCTGTTAGACCAACTGAATTACAGAGAAAAAAAAAAAATTACTTCACTTTCTAACAGATGCACGAGTGCACCTTGGGATGAATGTGTTACGGAGCCCAAGCTATTGCCACCTGCCTCCCAATTACATTTGCTGCATTGTCCCTTGTGGTGTGCACCTGTGACATGCTGGCACGGAGCGGGGACGACTGGAGTGTGCAGCCGTGGACAGAGCCACACAGGATTTTGTTTTGCAAAAGTCTCCCAGCAATTAGTGCCGTGCTTTCTTAAAGCATAAGGGATATTCTGCAGCAGCTGACTCTCTTTCCTCCCCTCGATATGGTGAATTAACACAGAGAAATTGTTGTCTTGTAAAGGGGGCAAAGCCGTGAAACTGTAATTTAAAAAACTCTTCACCTTAGGATACCAAATGTCCAGCTGGCCAGGGAGCAATCTAACAAGGGAAAAGGTCATTTATGGGCTCCCTGCTACCTCTACTCACATATACACCTAGCCAGCCAATTAACTACCTCTAGAAATAATTCCCATCAAATTTCAATATGATTTTTACAGCTGAAATAATAGAGAAATCCACAAGGCTGTGACTGTTTGCAGCAAGAATGATGAACAAAGGAAAGCTTCCAAGGTTTTAGGCTCATTATATTCGTTCCAGTATAACATACTGAGTTTTTTTCTTCTTTCCCCTGGTAGTGTTACAGCTCTTTAAGTGGCTGAACAGCATCTGCACCAAGAGGACCACATGATGAGAAGCAGAACCAAGGAGACATGGTATTATGCATATTGTAAGGGTACACTGAGCAATGCACTTGCAGTGACGTATGTACTGACAGGATTAATTTGACATTGGCAAGTGAAAACTTATTTTGTCATTAAGCTATCATAATTATACCATATCCAGAGCCACCGGATGCCCTAGCTGAGAACCCTACATATGCTGCCTTTGCAGTGAGAGGCTAATACAGAATTTTAACATCCATCTCTTTTTGATGGGGTTGGTACAGGAGAACAGATTGGGACACTGATGGTTTGTAAGTACCCCACGACTGCCTACGGGTAGTCAAGGTGACAGTGGCACTGGAAAATGGTTGAGGGGCATTTGCAGTCTCTTTATGGGGGTCCTGCTTCCCACAGCCTAAAAAGGCAGGAAGACCTCAGCAGACTCTAAATCTTTTTTGTAATGCAGCCTGGCTAAACACTGCTTCTGATTCCTATGTTTTCAGCAAAGAGGATATTCCCTTGTAAAACAAGGGCATATAGGAAAAATAAAAACATGCAAGCTACATACAGGAAAAATGAGCTCTAGAAGCCAGAAAAACCGTTAAGAAAAAAGTATTTTTTGCATGTGACTAATATTCAGAAAAATCAGTCTTTTGTCTCTGCCCCCATTATTTATTTGGACAATTAGATATGCTTAAGAATGGAAAACCAGAAAGATATCAGGACAGAAGAGCTGCTGCTCTGTTGAGGATGTGATATTGCAATATTTATTGCTGCTGAGATAGTAAAAAACAATAGAGTATCCAAAAAAATCTTAAAGTTTGCAGGGTTTAAGAACAGCAATTTTAGGTTACCTTGAGGTGACAATTTACAAACACAATGAAAATTGTGTAATAAGTTAAGTAAAAAAATTGGTTTCATTCTTAGTTCATAAACTCCCCTGTCAATGACAAAATATGCTATTAGTGGCCTCAGTACAGTTGTGAAAATATTCCTCAGTTACAATTGAATGTGCTGGGTGTTGGGGTTTTTTCTTCAATGTTGTGTGTTGTTGAGTTAAAAATGACAAAGCCCTGGATTTCTTCGTTCTTGCAATCTATTCTTTTCCCCTGACTTCCTGTTTTCATGAAATTTTAATCAGGCATTTAAAATAAATAGCTATGCAGAGCCTCTATGCCTCTTTGAATGCTTGGGATGGATGTTTTGGGTAAAGTGATAGTCCAGAGACCTTGAGAGCATTTAATCCCATTCTAACTTGGCAAGACAACAGAAAATTAAACCATTGAACTCTTCACTTCTAGCAGCCCTGGAGAGATTTTTGGGGGAGGGATGTGGGAGATATTGGTGTGTGGGACAGGACAATGAAATTACAGGTCTATCTCTGTTCTCCCTGCTATGAACACTGGCAGCAATCAGAGCAGTTTAGAAGGTCAGCTCTCTGAAAAAGGAAATGTGCAGCCCCTCAGAGCAAACCCTGCACCTGGACAGGCAGGAGCTGCTCAGTGCTCACCCTTGCACAGCCCCAGCCTGCAGCAGTTGCACTGTACCCACTACATGACAAAATTTGGGGCAGATTACACCAATGCAAAAAATGCCAGGAATCAGATTAGAGTAGAAAAGATGAGAACCTGGGAGGAGGACAGAGCCAGCCAGTGGGAATCTCACTGCTTCGTAAGAGTTTGTGGCTGACAGGATAAAAGCTCCAAATTTTAGGAAATCATAGGAAAGCTCCATGAATTTCAGGGTCAATGGCTCAGATATTAATGAAGGTGACATAATTTGATGAGAGTCAATGACCCCAGATCACAGCTAAGCCTGATTGCTGAGCCTTACACTAATTTAAACTTCTGTGGGATTTTTATTATCAGACATATTAAGAGGTAAGTGCTCTATGGTACAGACAATAAAATAACAATGCACAAGTGGGCCAACAGATTGTTACAGAGTCAAACCTCTCATCAGGGACGAGTCCTCTTTGCCTGGTCATGGTTTCCTGGAGAACTGTGTTTAAACTGGAGGCTTTTAACCACAGCCACATCTCCAGTTGCCTGTGTGTTTTGGAAACATTTCACTTCTACTGGCATGGGGGTCAAGGTTTTTTGCCTGAACCAGGAGGAAGATAGAAATGTTTACTCTGTAGTTGTATACACAGCTCAGTTCTAATGAGGAAGAATCAGTTGCCACCTCCAAAATAAAGAAGTGAGAGCAACTAAATCATGAAGCAAACTTACAACAGCAGCTTAGAAAAATGAGAAAATGAGGGAGATGGAGCCACTTCAGAGATGTGAATGAAAGTAAGAGGGGAGACATATTTGACAGGGCTCACAAGATGACACAAGTTATATCTTCTGTTGAGAGAATGAAAAGTTACAGGATTTCATGCCTAATGAGTACTTCCAAATTTTGGGGGTTCCTTTAACCTGAATTCTGCTTGACTCTTGTTTCACCCCATCTACTCCCCTCCCAGCCCCAGCAGCAGTGTTTTCTGCTTTTGCCACATCTTTAAAACCTGCTCCTAAGTGCAGGGAGCATCATTTACACAGCGGGGTACACATCTTGCTTCTGTTCACCACTGTGAGCATGGCAGAAATCTCCTCTGTGGCCAGCTCGCCAGCCTCTCCTTGGCATGGCCCCCGACTTTGACATATCAAAAATAGCAATATGAAAATGAAATGGGAAATATTTTCATAGAAAAAATATTCCAAGCAAAGCAAAACAGAGCGACTCTTGGCTCCTTGTCCTTTAACATGCATATTCAATGTGCAGGAAGCTAGGAAGAGCTATTCAAGGGGTTGGCTTGTTTTTGTTGGTTTAGGTTTGGGGGCAGGGGGAGCATTTTCAATGCATGCTGGATCCTTCACAAATTTTAATAAGTGGTTTAAACCACAGTGATCCCTTACCCCCCTCCCCCCCCCTTTTTTTTTTATGAAACAGCATTTAATTTCTGCAAGGACATTTCACTTTAAAAGGAAGAAAGGGCTGCTCCATAAGAGCTGTGCAGTGCAAAGCTTTTTCTAGTCATTTCCAACAATATATTTTGGAACTGTTCCCAGTAAACAGGCCAGATTAGCTGCCTTTGGTTCACATTTTACATTGTTCCTGAGATAGGGGAGCTCTGAATAGCAGACTCTGTCCATACTGTTTGGTTGCAATAAAGCTAATTCTATTCAGTATACTATAGCAGTATGATAGCACTTGTGTAGGATTTCCCTTCGCTTGCATATTTATAGGGTCTTGTAGAGCTCTGCTGTAGCTCAGTGCCAGCATGAAGAAATCAAGCTGTCAGTAGTTTCTATTTTTGTCCCTACCTATAGTTTCAGTAATGACAAGTGAGTGAGGCAACATATGCATTTCCCATCTACAGGAAAAAATTACTGTCTTCCTTCAGTGTCTTACATCTGTGCTACAACCTATTTTCCTAGGGCTTCAGATTATGTTAGCTGATAGTTAGCATGTACAAGCACTGGTCAAGTGCAGTTGATTCACTGCATTAGTTGAACCACAAGAGGAAAAGTTCCAACAATTCAAAATTCCTGGTGCTTTTCCTTTCTGCCCTGAAAAAGAGGAGAAAATAAAATCCTTCCTGGGAAATAGCTGTTCTTGTATCACATCCTGGCTCCTATCAAGCTTTGATCAGCACACACGTTCAAGCAAATGAGGATTCTTTTCTTAAGATTAAGAGAACTGTTGATTATATTTAATGTCCTCTTCTTGACCTCACATGGTTAACTCATTGCTGCAGCTTCTGGGGGAATTGTTTCAATGAGAGCAGATAACCCCAAATCTGAGCCATGGTCAGCAGCATGATGCCACACTGCTTCATCAGAGCAAATGAAGGGAGCTGGGACCAGGATCCAATGCTAACAGAGAGACAAGGTCTCCCAAAAGCTGCTAAATTATCCAGGCAATGCCTGCATCATTCCCAACCTTCCCCCTTCTTGTAAATATTAATTCTGATTTACCAATGCTCCAACACCACCAGGGCATGGCCACACATGAATGCTGCCAAATCCAGGCCAAAATTTGGGAAATGCTGCTTGTGAGCCTCAGCAGCTGGAAGACACTGACTGAAGGCAGTGCCAGGGACGGCAGGCATGGCTTTGGCTTGACAGCATCGAGGCATTTACAGCCTCTGACACGACTGCATCAGATCTTCAATGACAGCTAATAAAACGGAACTACACCCCACTGCTCTGAAAAGCAGCGACTCAGAACTCCTTCAGAGATTAGACTTATTTAAATAAGAGAAAGACACTGGGCTTTAACAAAAGCTCATAAGGAAAATAGCTTGGCAAGTTTGATAACAAGGAAAACACTCTTTTTCATATTCTTGCTTCTTCCTCCCGGCTCCATCCTCTCCTTGCCTTCCTCATAGCCTAGAAAATTAGATATTTATCCTGTACTTAGTGCCTGAAGGGGGATGTGCTCACCTCAAAGTTCAACACTTATCCATGCTGCTTCTCCACCTAAAGTGATTTTTTTTTCTGTACCATTCTGGGGCTTCAACACACCACAAGGAACAGGCAGGATTAAGATAGGAGGGCAGGGAGGCAGGGGACAAAGTAAGAACTGTTGGGCTGGGTTGTAAATAAAAAGCAGTCAAAATATGTTAAAAAATACAAGGCAGTGCTATAAATCCCTCTCTCCTGTGTGAGCCAAGCTACTGTGTTACAGAGCTGGAGGGGCTGTGAGACTTCCCGTTACTTTATAGTCCATGACGATCACCCTCTTGCAGAGCCACAGTATAACAAGCAAATGTCCCGACTCCCAGGAAGCCTCTCATAAAAAGAGGCACTACAGCCTCTTACAATACTCCAAATAAGAGAAGCAAAAAGAAAGGATTCTTGGCTGTTGCCCCCTCCCCCTGCCATAAACTTGTACTTATTTTGCTAATTTTGTTTTAATTGTGCGCTGCAGCAGAGGGTGTTGTAAGCTGGGGAGAAGGAAAGGGAGAGGAAGAGGAGGAGGGAGCCTGAAGCCAGGGAGCCTTCGTGCTTGTTAATACACAGGCAAAATGATATGCACATATACAGCTCCGAAAGCTACCATGGGGAGGGAAGGAACACAAAGGAGCCATTTATTGCCTGAAAACTGTCTCTGAACAAACCCATTGTGTTAAAGTAATACAAATTCACAACACCTTCCTGCCTCTTTTTCCATCTGGAGCTGGGCTAGTTCGGGTAAAGGCCCTGCCACCCAGCACAAGTCCTGGGGCCTCAGACCCTGGCAGAGCTGGGATTGCCCAGCATCCTTGGAACGTCCCCTCTTAGGGCCAAAAGCCATGCTGATAACACCGACGTGAGAGAGAGGGAAGAAGAAAAGGAGAGTGAGAATAATTTGGCTTGGAGATTCTTAAAATCCATCAACTCATTTCTGGTCAGGCTGTGGGTTTATCGAGAGAGACGATTTAAGTCCAAGAACCAGAAGAAGGTATCTTTTGATGTAACATTTTGTTCTTTTTCTGAATACAAAGTTATTCCAGGCAATGCAGTTGGCCTGAAATAGTTACCAGTTACAAAACCGGGACTGCTCTATCTCCCCTCCTCGTGCAATGCAAAGAAGATCCTCCCGCTGAGCTCCAAAGTAGGGGAAAAGCTATTAATTAAAAATAATTCTCCACGTTAAGGCTTGCTGCCTAAAGCTCAGCTAATATTAAGGAAATTCCAGCCGTTCACTCCCTGCTGCTGGAGGCTTTTCTTTCTCTATTTTGTTTTGCTAAGCTCTTTGAGAAGAAGGGGATATGGAGATCACCTCGAAGGCTCCAGCCCCTTCCATCCCCTCCCTGAAATTCAGGCTCTGCTCTTTCCCTCTTTGGGAAGGACCCAACCCATCAGACTGGATTATCCTGGGAGGGAGAGCAGGTTTACTTTCTTTGCACCTTCTTCTGAACCTGAGGTGAGGAAGGGGAATGTCCCCTGACCTTGGTGCCACCCAAGTGTTCAGCACCAGTCACAAGAGCTTTCCCAGCTCCCAGCAGGGCTGCCCCTCATCCCCACTCCAGCCCCACATTCCTGCTGAGCATCACCGCTCTGCTTCTCAAAATACCTGCCCCAAATTCCCAAGCCTCAACCACGCTCTCCACAGCCATGTTCAGGCACTGCTTCTTCACGAGAAATTGCTCATGTGCAAATCTAAATCTTCTTCTCTGGCTGGAGTCCCACAGATGCACTGTCCCAGGCCCTGGGACACAGGACCTACACAATAACAGCTAATATGGGAAAAATATCTTTCAGTTCTGCTTTTTGATGGCAATGTATTTCATTTCACTAATGTTAAATATCACGGAAAACTTCCAAAAACACTTTTAGAAACCTTTTACATTTCATAAGGTGTTGTCACAGTGCTTGAGAAATGTAGAAAGAGTACAAAAATGGAAATCTGAAGAAAGAAGAAACTAATTACACTTCAAAAACATTCCTTTTTTTGTGCTGGGAAAGGGTTGGGTAAAGCTAACACTTTAACACCTAAACACTATAGAACTGCAGCAAATAGACTGATTTTGACAGTGACAATACAACTGCAAAATTCCTGCCATTATCTCAAAGCACATCTTCCACTATTATTTTCTTAACAGTTCTATACAGTTTAAAACATCCTCTCTATTTCCATGATTTTCTTCTGGATTCATATTTCATGCAGGAATCTTTTAGAGAAAGGACCCCCAAAAGCCTGTTTTATCAAATTCTAACTTTTACCATTTCAAACCCACTAATGCTGAAATTTGATGTACAAGCTGTCAGAACAAAAGCCTCTCTTCAGTGCACACATTTTGAAGCCATTACTTTCATTTTTCAAGCAACAACAACAACAAAAAAGAGGAATACCTTCAGTATTTTTTATGATTCCAAATTTCTTTTTGAAGTTCCTTAAGCCTCAAAAAGGTTTAGTTAAAACAATTTCTATGTTTTTGGGCAGTAAGTTTTTTCTGGCCATTTTTCAAGTGTGCTTTTCTAAATATTCTTTTCTACTGAGATAAAGGTTAAGAGAAGGTAGTGACAAAGACAGTATATGATGGGGAAAAGTATTTCATACACCACTGTGAATTTACATAGAGCTGTCAAATGTGTTATACCAAAAAGGATTCCACTAGGACAGACAAATAACCTCTTCATTCTTGAGCATTAGTCTTAGGAAGATGTGAATTTAGATCTTGATTCTTGAACACTTGATTAAAGTGTTAAGTCCATACTTAGGCACATACAGCTGAGTCTGACTCAAATCAGAGAGGCTGGAGATCAAGTTAATTTTGTACTTACATGAGGATTTTGGTCCAAAAAACCCGCAGAGCTAGCACTGAAAGAACAAATCACCCGTCATATCCATGCTTTCTTTCAAAATCATGACTGTACCACAGCGCCAACACACACACAGCAAGTCCAGATTAACATATTCCCTTGGGAATTTCTGTGGGACTCTAAGCACAGATTACCTGGAGCTTGCCATGAAACTCTATTCACTGCTGACATGGGATTCATACTGGACAGGCACCTCAGAGAAGGAAAGTTGTTCTTTAAACTGTCTCCTAAGCAAAATGTGGCATTTATTTCTTCTGAATTTCAGCAGTGCAGATGATGTAACCCATGATGTTGATCCCTTATGCTACCACTACCCCTTTTGCAGATAAAATTACTCTCTGTACCACTGCTGCTGAGCAAATCTATGATAAATATTGCATAAATTCATCAATAGCATTCAAACACTTCTTTCAGCCAGTCATGTGAACTGTACTCTTGTTTTTCTGAGTTCTCATCCTTCCCTTAGAACTGTTTACCCAGCCTGAGTTCACACACATTCACATTGTCTCAGTGAGTAATTCAGGTCGTTCCATGGGCCACATCGATTCATCAGCAAAACCTTAACGTGAGCTATTTTGAGCCAAAAAATACAGGATGTTTTACTTGAACTGCACAGGCAGCATCTTTCCCAAAACCCCAGCTGAAAGATGCAGTGCTCTCTGTGAGCAGAGGGGTAGCAGTCTTACAGCTCCCTACTCACTTGTCTTTCATGGGAAATTCATCCCAAATATCTGCAAGAGAAATTACTCAATACAATACTTCTGCCTGTATCACATTATTTATACTGCAATAAATACAAATCAAACACCACTTTTGATGTAAAAGCTGCCAGTTGAGAATTTCACTTCTACATGAGGCTGCTTCCATTTCCTACAGAGATATTAATTTCTAATTTTTCCTCCTGTCTCTGCAATTACTTTTTAAACTTCTCTATTTCACTTCATAAATCCCACTCATAAGACTACAAGTCACCCAGATGCCATCTGCTGAAAAACAGAGTGATGGAAAGTCTGAATAATACACTGAGTCAGGGTTATAGATGCTACATTTTGACACATTCAGAGGCATAAAGTTGAAGGGAATAGATTAATAATTACTTTACCTGAAACTAAATCAGTTGTTCATTACAGGCCTGACCACAGGCTGAAGCTGGTTCTATAAATACCTTGGTTTGGTCTGATCTAATACAAACACACTGGGTATGCAAATATTCCTCACTCCAACAGCAAGATGCTTTTTCTGATAGTTCTTGCTTTAGCATGTCAATCTGAAGCCTTGATTGCTTTTCTCACACTTCTTTGGATGAAAGGACATAAACAGCTATGAAAACCAGTTCTTTAATATGCTACTCTTCAATTCAATTCAAACATACACTTATTGCAAAAAGAACAACATGAACTGAGAAAAAAAAAAACAGAATGGAGAGCACCATAATGTAATAGCAAATGCAAAGCAATTTTCATTTCTGGATCCTGGAGGATGCATGTACAGAGTAATTTTTCTACTATACAGCAAAAAAGGGATGAGGGGGAGGAGCACATGTGGACAGCTTATGAAGGAGTGCTTTTTAACTCAAATACTACATTTTTGCAAGCTTTTAAAAACCACTGCTAATAATTTATATTTGGTATGATGGAGAGTGTATACATAATATTGCAGAGGACAAAAAGGTCCTAAATCTTTCTGGCTTGGATTCTTTGACCTCAAGAAGTTTAGTCTGAAAACATTTGTTACATGATGAAAAGCTTTGTGAGAATGCTAATGCCATTCTTAAAGGGTTAATGATGCCTAACTGATTGGCACTAAAAACTAGATTTCATTTGGTATAGTGACAGGGATACTCTGCCACCAGGAGTATACGTTCATGCCCACATTATTATAGGACAATTTAGATCATCTTATTTTAAATTTCATGGCTCTGTAACACAGATGTAAATCAAAGTCAGTGAGGCAAATGATGATTTTTCCATAGTGAGATTTTTATAGTCTTGATCTTGAAAATATGCTTTGGGCCCAAGCTGTCTGTCAAAATACTTTGAATTAGCCAAAGGAGTTTGTGTTGCTGCTAGTGTACAATTAGAAACAGAAAACAAAAGCAGAAAGCTTTCAAAACAAGGGATGTCCCATCATTTTTAAATCTGGGCTTAACTATTACTATTTATAAAAGAGCTGGAGATATGAGGTGTTCAGGTCCAGTTACATGAGAATATTGAAATGGAGATATTTCAAACTGAAATCCTGGGTACACCTAGAATATCACACACTGTTAGTGTGGCTGAAAGCACTGCAAAGGAATACATGTGCTTATTTTGTGTACACGTATAGAGGCAGATGTGTCTGTGTACACCTGCACATGTAATTTTCTATTGAAGGATTTCAGGCATTTAATTGCATGATTGTAGCACACAGATTCAGTCACATCAAAGAAATTCCTTACTTTAATAAACACACTGTGCACTTGACATATTGGTTGTCTACTTTTTTAAACCTGATTTATCCATCACTTCTATTTCCAAATTTGACTTATTGGTCAATTCCTTTCTAACATTTGATGCATTTGTTATTTTCTTTTCAAATTTGATTAAAGCACATAAAGCAAGTCTTTTCAGATCTGTTTCTAAATGTTACACATATATCTGAAATATACATTTAAAGTCTTAATTCCAAAACTTTCTTGATTAATAATTCATCTCTTCTTATCTTGGGATAGTCTTTCTTATATGCCAGTATAATCTGAATTAGATGAAACAAGCAATTACACTGGACATAAAATACAGTAAATGTAGCTTTACAATAAATTGCTACCTGTGAAGTTTTAAAGAGAGCCTGGAGATTTAATAAAAAGCATTAACACAAAATAGGGAAAATTTGAGTTCTAGCTTCAACATTTTTATGCTCTAGAGTTACACACTGCAAAGGCAAACAAAAGAGAATTCATGCTGTGCATCTCTAAGTGCCCTGGGAATATCAGAGAGGGAATCTCAATGTAAAAACTTGGTCAGGAAAAAAGACACAGGGTCAAATCTTTGTGGGAAAAAGACAGGTGCAGAGTTCCAGAAAGGGCTCCCTGGTCTGAGTTCAGCATCCATTCAAGCCAGAAGCAGGTGCAAGATCAAACTTCAGACAGGATGAGAACCTGATGGAACTACAGACTCCACAGTGAAAGCAATGAAAGGAGGGGGCTGAGCCTCGACTTTCTGGCCAAGCTCCAGAACAGGTAATTAAATTTTACCTAACTAAATTCCCTCTACACCCTCAACAAGATACATGTTTGTTATCCACTTCTTAATCTGCCCCAAACTGGGGGCAGGGCTGTTTTACAGAGCCAGGCAGCTGCTGGGTTCCACTGGTGCGTGAAGGGAACCATATCCATCCATCTCCTATCTGCCTCACAGGGCTGTTTTGAGGGCTATTTAATAAATATTTGGGAAGATGAAAGACACCCGGAAAGTGCAAAGCACTATTATTTCACACTCACCTCTGAGCAGATCTCTAGATAAACTGTACAACCTGGGAATTCAAACAGGTACATGAATGGATTTCAGAATTAGCCCCACAAATGGTCCCATCCTGCCCAGGAGGAGCTGAGCACCAACCCTCGCCCTGAACCCCAGAGAAACGGGCAGTGCTCCTCATGCAGCAGGAGATGCTCACAAAACAGGGTTGCCTTTGAGGGATATCCATTTGTGTTTTAAGACACTTCTATAGTTTTGGTAAGAGTTCAGAACAATCACCACCAAAGTCAAAAGAAAATTTTTCACTGGGTTTGGTGAAAGGAGAAATGGAAGGAGCAACATGCAATGGGCAGGGCTGACTCTGAGGCTTTTACACTGCTTCCTTCTTTCTACATGACTAAAAGTAAGAAGAAGGGAAGAGATAGAGAGGAATATGACTTGGAGATGTCAGGGTCAAAGTGAGGATGCATGTCCCACCTCTGGCTCTGCCAAATAAATAAAATAGTAGCAGTAAAACTGGCAGTAAGGAGTAAAAACCTGGAATTTGTTGCTACAATGCCTTGTTGTTCCAATGCAGGGAGATCTCCTCCCTGAGCTCTCACAGGACACTTCATGGCAGGAACAACTGGGGCTGCTGGCCTTAGGTGGAGCACAGAGCTCTGCATTAAGATCAATCTGCCCTGCTCTTGGAAGTTCATTTCTATCAATCATCAACACAAGGAAGGAAGCTGGCCCTGGATGGCTTGATCCCCTTGGTTTCTCTTGACATCTAAAAACCACCATGACACTTAAAAAAAACCAAACCACCGTGATACTTAAAAAATAAAACACAGTGTCAGTTTTAAATGAGCTTCCTTAAAAAGATCTGACCTCAGTGCTGCCAGAGCCCTGGTGCAAGAAGCTGCCAAGATGTCCCCTCTGGGAGCAGCATGGCTGTCCTTGACCCTTCCCACAGCAGGCTCCTTCCCTGTGCTGGCTGCAGATGCCCGTGGGTCAGTGCTCCCTGGAAACACTTTTCCTACCAAGATGCATCTGTGCATTGCCTTTGGGTGTACATCTCCTGCATATCATGAGTCCAAACATGATGATCACAAATCCCTCCAAATCCCACTGAAACCATGGACAAGAGGGGTTGAGCAGGTACCTCCATATCATGACAGCTCATACCCCAGAAAGCTGCATCTTGGCTGGTTGACTCATCTGCTTCCTCCTCCAACTGAGTGCAGCATCTCTTTATGTGGACAATGAGAAAGAAGAGAAAGCTATTTAAATTTATACTTTCCCGTATTCAATTATTAAGCTGAAAATAGGCAGCAATTACCAAAACATTCTTGGGATGGATTACATGTTACCATTTCTTTTATCATCCAAAACTCACCAAGTTTTGGGTTTCAGTTCTGGTTGGTTTGCTGGTTGGTTGATTGGTTGGTTGGAGTTTTTTGTGCTTTTAATGATGGTAATTATATTATTCATCCTTTGGAAAAAAACAGAGATTTCAGAATTGCTCAGTAGATCTATGTGCTTCTGTATGTTAAAATCTAGTGTAGCATAACAGAAGCATGCAAACATAGCATGTAAAAAAATTTGTTAATTCTTTCCTAGAAAAACTAACAAAGCAGAAGTTGCCTGTTTCCCACAGCCAGGCACCTTGAATTTGGTGAAACATAATTACTCATTTCCCATAAAGTAAAGCAGCCTATTTCCTGGCCCCATAAAGGTCTGAACGCGGGCAAGCCATTCCCACCAAATGTCTTCAACCTCAGGGCTCAGAAGAGGACCGTGAGATAAAGGACATACCTACACCTCTGAAGATGAGGTCCATTACCATGTGAGTGAGCAGGCAGATGTCAAAGGGTGAGAGCAGCAATGGCCTCTGGATGTTCACTGACATTTTTTGAAATGTCTAAAATGATCTTGAGCTCCCTAATTTTCATATGAATCCAGTAATGACTTCCTGTCCTCCTCAACCATCCCAAAAGTCAATGCTATGCTGTCCAAGACAAACTACCCTCTCAAGAGGAATTAGGAAAAGACTTATGCCCCAAGTGAATAATATTCAGCCCCCTCTTACTTTCCCAGCAGAGCTTCCCCTCTCTTTTCCACTCTGCCAGCATTTCCCACACAGCACAAATCCACATGTGAACATTTCACACAGCAGGGAGCCAGTTCTCACACCAGCAAATGCCAAACCCTCCAGAACCCTTAAAACAAACAAGGCACTGTTTGCATCCTGCACTTGTTGAAATGTAAAATGGACCTGATACCTTGGGTTTCAGCTGCTGGCTTCTCTCTGAGACAGAGTTTCAAGACAAAGAGGTTACGTGTGGCTACAGCATGGAAGTGGTTTCAGTGAGGTTTTTATACAACCCAGTTCCCACCACAGCTCAGAGAACATCCCTCGGTTTCAGAGGTGTCTGCTGCTGGTGTGGGTGGCTCGGACAAAAGATGGGATCTCATTTGTGCTGACTGTGTTTCCAAGAAGTGGTTTACCACTTACACTGCCCTGCAAAGCTTACTGTGCTTCCAGCAGAGAAATGCAGCATCGGAGCCATCGGCTGTCACCGCTCACGTGTCACCAGAGCTCTGAATGTGCTGCCACAGGAAACTACAAAATTACCATTTCCAAAAGTGGACTGAGCTTATGGTGTTAAGCAAACGTTGTGTTGAAACAAACAAGCAAACAAAGATACCCAAATCCAACCCATACCACCCACAAAAAATATCCAGAAACCCCCTCCCCCATTACAGCAATTGGCTCTCACTCTGTTCACCTATTGCTGCACACAGGGCATCTACATCCAGAAGAAAACAAGGAACAGATGTTGGTTGATTGAAAAACTTGAGCCTTCCATTGTTTTATTGACTTGTCACCACAGAGAAATTTGCTTTAATTTACTTTAAAAGTAAATGACTTGATCTTCATAAAACTGGTGATAAGTCACAGTTCTTAATGAGGACGTTAAACAAGGATTCTGTTTAACAACCAGAGGCACCAATTCCAAATGCAATGCCTATTTGAACAGACACATCTATCTTCTCTTTTGAAACACTCTGGTTTATTTTCAAGATGTTCAACATACCCAGGGAAAAAAAGAAACCTTTGAGCCCTTGAAAGCCTATGCAAAAGCTTAAGGCTTTTTTTCCCCCTTCATGATACTTGATTGTACCAGATTGTACCAAGTAACTTCTTTTTTTTTTTTTTCTTCTTTATTCCTGAATGAAGTAATTCATATCTAAATAGAGACCTTTTGAACTCTACTGGCTTCAAGATAAACTACACTGTTACTGAGGAAAAACGTGAAAGAAGGAAAAAAATGCCAGGAGTTCAGGGGCTTAAAATCAAGAAAAGACCTTCAACTTTTTTTAATATAAACTACCAGCTACTGCCAGGCCCACATGCAAGCCTGGATGTTTTTGAGACATTCAATTCATGTCCCCAGACTCAAACTCCAGTATTGCCACTCCAAATCAAACATCACTGATGACTGTCAGTGGGAATGGTGTCTCCTAGGTAATGGAAAGTGAAAGGTCTCCCAGAGCAGCTGAAGGATGTAGGAAGGTTCATGATCTTTTCCTGGTCTTTCTTTATACTACAAAATTCACACAACTATGCAAGAAATTTTAGCTGCACCTTTTTGGAAGCAATTTGCAGTTTACAACTTACAGCTCAGGTGACAGCTGAGTTTTCTACCAATTAAATAGGCCACACTCTCTGCCTTGGTTCCAGGTTTTGTGCAGAAGACCTGAAGGAAGACAAAGCAATGATGGACCAAGATGTACAAAGATGCCTGAGTAATCTCTGCTTCTACAAAAGCAGCTGGTGCTGCTCTGAGGGAGAGAGTGTGAGACATGGTGGTGGGCAGGGGCCAGGGAGAGGGAAAGAATAGAAAACCCAGGGTATGGAAACTCCTCTAACACACCCTGCTAATGCCCTGTGCTTGTTCCTTATGGCTGATGGGAAAAGAAGGGTAAGTAAATGGACATCCCTGCACTTGATCTCTTGATCTCTTGAACTTGATCTCTTTCCATCTCTTTCCACATCACATCCTCCAAAGGTTGGCTGTTCTCATGAGAGTGACGCTCACCACAGCATTCTGCAAGAACAGTCATGAAGCACTGCAGCACAGAGGTGCAGAGCTCTTTCACACGTTCTCAGGGAGAGAGGAAAAGGCAAAGAAAGAAAGAACTGATAGCCATGTTTGAAGTGACAGAATGGAACATGGGGAGTGGGAAGCGCCTGTATGGCCAAGAGGTGTGTCCCAACCCCAGCCCTTGGCCAGTGTCTGGTTCAGCACAGCCACAGCACCAACAGTGGAGCACCACTTCCCCTGTGGTTCAAAGAAAATGGCTCTCATCATCACAAAGCCCTTTATCCTGCAGCTCCCTGCAAGTCTCTCATCCAGGCACAGACAAGCCCTCAGCAAACTCCAGTAGCCTGAGAAACGCTGAGCCAGAGGTGTTAATGGCTGTGACTGTAATGCAGTTAATTTAATTGGGTTGTCCATCCTTGATATTTGCAAAGTCCCTTTTAAATGTTAAAACCTTTTTTAAACAACTGAGTTATTATTTTCTCCTGAACTTCATTTCCATTTTAATGCTGATATTCACTTTCTTTTGCAAATTGAGTGAAGGTAAAACTCTTCCTATAATATACTGTCCTTTTGAAAAACTTATTTCCTTTTGGTGCAGTTTCAAACAGATAGAGCTGTAATGGCCAAAATAAATTTTATCCCAGAAATACAGAAAGCTAAAAGTTAAGCTTAACTTATAAACCTTTTTTAAGAGAGACAAAATCATGCCAGCCTTATCACCATGACAGTCACAGTTGTTTAGATTTATTAGGCAATGGTAATCAGGCTATACAATAAATTCGCTATAGTAATGCATTAATCACTTTGCAAAGAAAAATGAACCACTGAAAGGAAGACAATACATTTCCCTCTCTCTTCTTTCCCATGGTAAGAACTGGTCCCTAACTCCATTCTTTAAGGAAGGAAGCATATATTTTCTCTTCTCTGCTACATCTGTGAGTTGAGCCAATGGCTCAGCAAGGTCATTCTCATTTTGCTTTCTACATAACAGAGTTCCATGAATATTTCTCAACAAGATCTTCCATTAGAGCTAGAAAATACTTAGTGTAAAATATTTACTCGATTTGATTGCTGCTTTCCCTGATTCTACATACACTCCCATAGTGTACAGAAAGTTCATACTTTTAGATGTGACAACTTTTTAAGTTGATGAGGTGATCACTGGGGGCATATGGATGTCCAAAGCAGTTTTATAAGAAAGGGGATGTATACAATGCAAAGCAGAGGTAGAACCTCAAAGAAGAAAGAGATATTTGTATCATAAATGGAAATTCTTATCTTCCCCTCATAAAAGTACATGATGAGTATGAATACACCAACTATCACCCTTAAAAATCTGTCAGATTTTACCTCCAGAAGTGGCACCTGGTCTGTCTTAGTGAGGTGGCAGTGTGTGCACATCCATTATCACTTTTCAAGGCAGGGTTTGGTAAAGCCTTCAGTTAGGAAGCCAAAATCATACAAAACTTAAATCCACCTCCAGGAGATGCTGCCTGGTATTCTGCCATGCAGATTAATCCCACTGCAGAGCAATTTGTGCCAGCACATCTGAGAAGAAAAGTCCCTGGGGAATATTTACTCACAAGTAAATACTTTTGGTTTGCTCCAGCATATCTACCTACCAACCTCCCAGGCAAGACACTGGAAGTCAATGAGAGAAACAGAATTAGTAGGTTCTGTTTTCCCTTTTTTTTTTTTTTTTTTTTCCAAGGAGCAAAGAGAATCTCCACTGAAAAAGCACAAAATGTATTTTTCAACTTTTAAAAAAACAACCTAGAGCCAAGAGCAAAGTCCACCCAGATGGCCAAGAAATCTCCTTCGGTTCTCCTTCATCTGCGGCATTTTGGGGCAAAATTCCTTCTGTCACAATGGAAAATCTGATCTACCCAAAATGAGCAGCAATACCAGCAGAGGGAAAGGTGGTGTGCAGGTGGCTGTAGCTGCTCAGCTGCTTTTGAAATTCATGAAACCTGTGGGACAGATTATGCATGCAGCACCTTGAACACCTCAAGGTGCAACCTACAACCACAGAGGCAGAATCCTATCTCCCACTCTTACTTTCATATATAAAATTATAAAATGTTAAAACATGTTTCCTGAAGCCTGTCATTACACTCTGGCTGCACGTTGCACTACAATATTCCTGTTACCAGGGTAAATTCATGGGGAGGCTGCAGTTAACACTCCCAGGTAAAGAAATGCTCTGTACCCTCCATCCTGCATAAGACAGAATATCAGAGTGAGAATTAAATTATTCCTCTTTCAAATGCTGTAAAGCCTGCAGGCAGCATCCTCACAGTCCTTTTCAACACAGGTAAATTGAATTCCAGCAAGTTTACTGTATGCAGACTCTTCAGACAAGATATTAAATAACAATGTCATGACCATAACCTATGAAGAAAGACTAGAAAACGTGGAGCTGTTTAGTCTAGAGAAAAGAACACTGCTGCAAGCCATAACAACAGCCTTCAAATATGCAAAGGGTGAGAGAAAAGAGGAAAAGAATGGGCTGTCCTTGGTGTGGGGACATGAGGGACCTGAGCTGTGGGTTAGACAGGGAGAGATGCTTTTGAGAAGGGAGGATGATGAAGGTCTGCCAGGGAGGCTCCATGGACGTGTCACTCTCTCCAAGGGGGGCTTAAACAACAGGTTATGCAAATATCCATCAGGGATAATGTAAGCCTGCCTCATGGCAAAGGGATGGATTACATCACCTCCTGAGACTCCTCACAACCCTGTTTCACTTATGATTTTATATGGTCGAGGCCCCAAGGGTAATTTGCCCCACTGCCCAAGCTTTTCTTTTATCTGCTCAGGGCTGGTGTATCAGCTCTTCCCACCAGCCAATTACTTGATTTGGGATGTGCTCATGTAAGTGAAAAGGCTGATGTCTGCAGGGCAGCCAGGCAGCAGCATGTGCTTACACTGCTCAGATCCATCACCTAATTCTTATGGAAATAAGCAAATGAATGGGAGGGTGGTTGGTGTAGGAATGCAAGAATTTGGGACAAAGTTCAAGGGTTGCTTTTAGATAAATTGTGCTACAAATACGCCAAAAATTATATAATTTTGTGTGGATTTGCCTGCCATCTTCAAAAATATTTGTCCTTCTGCAGTTTGAGGGAAAGTCTGAACAGGCCCTGCTGCTTGGCTGCCCTGCATCCCCTCTCTTGGAAAGGATGGGGTGGGCATGAGAGGGGCAGCAGCCCCAGCCTGCATCCAGGTCCTTTCCCTGCTCACTCCCAGAGCTGCAGGTGTGTAAGGAATCGATGCTGGCTGCATCCCTGCAGCTTTGGGAAGAGCTGAGACAGCTCCAGAAGAGCTGAGACAGCTCCACAGGACCCACAGCCAGGGATCCTGTTGGATGCAAAGTGATCTGTTCCCCGGACAGCAGCACCCATGGGCATGGCAGGAGGAGCTGGCCCTGGGCAGATCTGCAGGAAAGCCTTGCAAAAAGCAGCTCCCAAATCCATGCAAGGCTGAAAAGCCCCCAAAATGGGCATGTGGGACACTGAACCATGAGCACCTGGGACACTGAGAGGGGATGAGCACCTGGGACACTGAGAGGGGATGTGCTGCCAAGGAGCACCAAGTCTCCAGATATGTGACAGGCACCCTCTGACAAGCAGAATTTGCTCTGTTGGAGAAGGGGGAGAATTTTGGGTCTGACTCTTGTTTTCTTGAATTAAATTAAAATTTAAAATGAGTAAATCTTAAAAAAAAAAAAAAAAGTAAAAACATGAACCAACTGCTCTTCCACTTTAGCCTTCCCAGTTAATTTTCTTGCAAACTTTTTTCTGCCATCCATGCAATGGATGTAATCTAAAGCTTTTTGGTGCATTCTCTTGTGAAACTCGAATTTTTGTGTGGCAAATTAAATTAATTTTCTTGACGGAAAACTGGGAAAACTAAAAGTATATAATAAATTGCAAGAAATGCTTACATGGATAATATATCAATAAATAATCCTTGTACTTAATCTGAAAACCATTAGGTAGTTGGAGTGATGACTGATTTAACACTACCCATTTAGAGTACCTGTAATAATGTGTTATTTAAACTCAAGATTTTATATTAAATATAATTCAGACTAAAATATTAATTTGGAAATAATTGTATAACTTGAGGGATTTTTTCCTACACTTTTTTTAGAAAAAAGATTTAATTAAAAACACAAGATGAAATAAATATTTCAGGGCAACCAGCAACAAAATGGGAAAATACCATGTGTTTGGAGTTTTAGTGCCCTCTGAGTGCTGGAATTTATTTGCAGCAAGCAGAAAATAGACAGCAAGCATAAAAATTCAGCAGATTCCCGCTAGTAAAATTATTTATCAAGCTAACAAGGGAGGAACCCTTCTAGTAGCAACAAGCCAGCAAGGAAAAGACGTGCCTTTATATTTTACCTTTGGGTTAGCACACTAGTAAAAATGCCAACTGACAAGCACTTCACATAAACATTTCTTTCTAAATGAGCTGCCTTGTTAGAAAAAAATCTAAGCAAAGGAGCAGTACAGTCAACAGACAGAAAAAACCCCAGGATGAATACTACATTGCTGCATATTACAGGAAAATATAAATAAAGACATAAAAATAATGTTGATGCATAAATGACTTTAATGAATTAACACTTCATTTTGCATTTAAATTAACTGCTTGGGCTATAAATCTATCTTAGCTTCAATCCTTCCAAGAAAGAATACATGGCAGTTATCTATTATTTACATCTTTCTTACCTCTGGAACTAAACGTATGCACACACACTCAGAAAAAAAAAAAAAAGAAAGAAGTGTGAAATATGTGTGTGTGTGTATTCATTCACGTGCTGTTGGTAGAGCTGTGCTGCTCAAGCCCCACTGCAATATTTATCGTATACTTATTTTACGACTGAAGCCCTGAAGTAGGTTTTACAGTTTAGTTTAACGATACCAAACTTTGATTATAAATTATAAGTGGCTTTATTGCAGCCTGAAGAGGCAAAAAATTTGGAGACACTTGATTGCCTGATCCCAATTAAATTTTAAAGAAATAGTAAAGCGACACACATTGGCTGAATAGCTGAGCTCCAAGGAGCACTGCAAATTACTCCTGCCGGCTGTGCAGCAGGGCTAGACCCTCCCAGGACTTCTTTGCTAGAATGAACATTTGACAATTGTCAGCAAGCTTTAAAATAAAACCAAACTAAACAAAAGAAAACAAAACAAAACAAAAAAAAAAGCCAAGGATGGTTCTCAAGCGTTATTATTTTCATTGCGGAAAAAAATAGCTCGTGGGAGGGTAGGGGGCAAGATCAGACTCAGCATTTCAGCTGGGTCTGTAACTCAGGAAGTAAAACCTGCCACAATTGTTGACAAAGAGAGAAAAAAAGGAAAGTTTTACACTAAATGGAGCAGTCAGAGGGAAACACAGGTTGGAGCAGCATTTCTGACTGATCTCAGATGGTTTTCTGGACACAGTTGTAAGACAGACCCTGCATTACTCACTCAGACTTCGAAGGCAAACAAAATGGGGAAAGGCAGAGTGAAAAAAACCCCAAACTACTGGGAAAAAATGTCTGTTTAGAGCTTTTGCTCCCCTCAAAGCCTGACATTCGTCTCGCCTCTGCAGCAGCTCACAATGCAGGGAGGGAATGCAGCGTCTCCCACTCCCTGCTCCAGCGCCCCAGGCTGCTCCAGCCAACCCCGGGCACCGCAGGGGCTGAGGGAAAAAGTCTCCAGCTCCCAAATTCCAGCCCTGGGCCCGATCCTGCATTCTTTGCACACCCAAGTCCTGCAAAAACAATGGGATTTTTGGATGTGCGGGAAATGCTGAAGTGAGCTGGCATTTGTTAGCTGCTGATGGATTACATTAATATGAATATTTGTCTGTAGGGGACAAACACTTTTGAGAAGTGAGCGCAACATTATGAGCAAAACATCAGCAATAATAACAAAAAAGGATAGGGAGAAGCATCATTGATGTAAACCATGAAATAAATAATATATGTCAACTTTTATGTTTCTTGCCTTTGATCTGCGTACAGCTGACATTAAGTCCAGGAACTGATACCTTTTTAGCTGAGAAGACACAAGATGTCAAGTTATATTTTTTAGTGCAAGGCCAACACATGAAAACAAAGCTAAAGGAGTTGAAGAAGTGAGCATAACAAAAAACACAGAGATTATCTCTTGTCATGGGAAAGAAAATGATGGGAGTTTCCATGGAAGCTGAGTGGTTAATATAATGCTGTCTTCACTTTGCCACTCTCTCCTTATTAGAATATAATTTGGGTCCAAGTAATATGGAAAGAGTTTGTTCCTGTGCACAGCAAGGGAGTGCCATGGGTAGAGCTTCTGCAGAATGAGG
This sequence comes from Melospiza georgiana, assembly GCF_028018845.1. Classification (NCBI taxonomy): domain Eukaryota; kingdom Metazoa; phylum Chordata; class Aves; order Passeriformes; family Passerellidae; genus Melospiza; species Melospiza georgiana. The sequence continues at coordinate 16,028,749 of NC_080443.1, forward strand.
ACTACAAATGTACTGACGAGCTGATTCCTCATTCCCTGCCTGCCTCTTGTTTTAACTCTCTTGTAAAGACGTTTGAAAGTGGAAGCTGTTTGGAAGCGCACATAAAAGCATCCATTAAAAGGCATTACATTACAGCTCCATTGGATCCTGCCCAAGTGATCCAGAGGCAAGCTGGAGCACCACCACAGATCCCAGGGAGGCTACTCCTGCCTTGGCTTTGGTGGCACCAAGTAAAACTGGTCTTTGTTTTACTTTCTTGCTTGCTTTTTACTAGCACCAGCCCTCTGGTATGGGACTAAGCCCAGAGCCTCTCCATCAGCTCCCCCACGCTCCTGAGCATTTACACCAGGTAATAGGAAGCAGAATTTGGCCCTAGGTGTGTACACTGGAGCTGCAATTGGGTTAGTAGGTTGTTCCTATCCACACTTCCAGCTGTTGCTGCTTAAAACCACAGCCAGAAGATTGCAGAAACGCAGAAGTGCCACCTCTGATTTTCTCCTCTTTAAAACGTGCATCTCTCCCCAGGGAAATCGCCCTTCCTCTGGGAGACTCAGGATGTGCTGCCATGCACCCCTCTCCTTTACAGCCTGAGCCCGTTAAGCTTTCCATGCCTTCACACCCCATTTCCTAATTTAGCTGGACCTGAATCTTGGTGCTGCTCGGGGCTGTGCTGCAGCAGAAGGGCCGGGGAGCGCGGCTCTGCCGTCAATAACCCGGCACAAAGGCCCTGCACAAGCCCAGCCGAGATTTAATTACCTATCACTGCTAACAAAAGCTCTCTTTATTTTGATTAACTTTGAGGGAACAAGGTTCCCCACCATCAGAGTATGTTTAAGTAATTACGCAGTACAGACTAATATGCCTGAAAACACAAAAAGAGGGGGAATAGGGAGAGGGGAGAGAAGAAAGGGAAGACATGAGCTCAGCCTTACTTCCCAATTTAAACTAGGAATGACCTCAGGGTCAATTTTTCAGAGTATCTCAGATCAATTCAATTCTCACCTCCGCTGCCTACCTGCTAGCAAATGAACTTACTGTGCCTTCCAATAGACAGAAATGACTAAAAGGAAATCGCATTTAGCTGCATCTGAATAACCATGGTTATTAGATGATGCGTGCAGAGGAAAAATTACCATTTTCCTTCTCCTTCTCCTCCTTGTGATTGTCATTCTCACCTCACTGGTGATTAAGATGTAGGATGCTCTCGCAGATTGTTAATTAGGTGTTAATATCTGCAAGGGGCCACAGCAAGCTCCTACACCTGAGGTCATTTCTCAGAAGTCAGGCTGTCTCCGGTGACAATACCTGTAATTCCCATAGCTAGTTTGATTCCCACTCAACAGCTGGAGCTAGTGTTTCTTTCGTGTCTGGTTTCATTTCCTATCTGAAATTATATGAGTGCTAATATCTTTATTATCTTTCCCATAGAAGTGCAATGCTGGAGCATGGCACAGCGTGTTGTTCATAGGCTTTCTTTTCTTTTTCTTTTTTTTTTCTCGCAGCATTTTCAAAACATTTCGAGCAAAAATCTTTATAGTTAGCAAATTTACAGCTGAGGACTCCATTATGGTTGGGGAGGGGTAGAAGGTAGGAGGGAAACAATAATAATTTGGGGATGGAAGAAAAGAAAAGCTGCACAAGTGCTGAATGATAATGGCTCGAACCTTGGGAAAAAAAGGTAATGGCAGGAAGGGGAGGAATTACAAGGACAGTGTGACCTCTGCATGCCTTGCAGGTGCACAGGAGCTATTCTGTACATAGAGGTATTAAAGCTATATTGTCTTTAAGAGAGAGATGGGGCACATAACTGATTTTGCCTACATTTTGGCACGTTCAAAATCAGGGTAAAGTTATGTGTGATTCAGAAAATGTCCAGCTCCCAAAGCACCTGATCTTTGTAATCCAGGCCCAGTGAACTCAGGAGAGTAAATTCCCATCCCAGTAGAAATGGTGTCTGGGACCTGGGCAACACCAGTGATTTCTCATCCCAGAGTATGAAGTAAGGTAAATGACAAGTACTTCAATAAACCAGTTTTCATTAAAGGGCTTCAAGGAACATTACAGCTATTTTTTAACTCCCACAAAAGCCTAGAAGGTAAGAATTAATTATCTAGGTTTATAACTGTGTAAACTGAGATATAAAGAGATCAACGGTAACAGACCTTTAGAAGAAACCTCAGATAACAAGTTTAAAGTGCTCCAGTATTTTGCTGAATCTAGAATCAAATAAGTGGGTCAAAGTCTCACAAGTGAGTCAGACTGTGACTCCCAACTCCCGTTTTCTTCACTCTCTAAACATTGTGACTATATGTGGAGCCTGAGAAGTAATTTTATATGTGGGATGTTAAATCAGTACTTTTCCTGTCTCATCAATCTCCTGTATTTTGGTACAGTGCGAATCATTTGGTAAGTGGCACAAATTAGAAAACCCAGGAGAGATGTTAAAAATATAACTGGGGTTTTGTTTTGTTTTTTTTTTAGCACTTAAAATCCTTTATTAGAACTACACAACAGAAAGAATGACGTCACCAGAAAATATTTTAGAGCTTACTTTAAACACAGGGAAAAATATTAAATTGACTCGCCTGGGAATTTTAGGGGAGTAAAAGTTGTTACATATGGAATATACTTTCTCTTCACTCATAAAGATTTGAGGCATTTTCATACTTCAAATTCACAGGAATGAGCTAGAAAGGCATTTGAGGCATAGTAAAATCCTGCTTTTTATAAACTCTCAAGAACTTATTTTTTACCTATGCAAAATGATCTGTAAATTGTACTAAATATGTTTGGGGAGAGGAAAGGGAGGGGGAGAGGTTACTCTGAATTTTTTAATCAAGAATAACATACTGCAACCCATTTGATAAAAAAATATTCTCATTTAGGCTTAACAGAGCACATCTGCTTGAAAAATACATACAAGGCTCCCATTGACTGCTGTGGGAAGTTTGCCAATAATATTTCATGGAAGTTATCTTGCTATCAGCCTCGGAAAATAAAGACATTTTACAGGGAGTGTTAATTCAACAACGTAAAGTTAAAAATAACTTGCTCATGCACAAAGAAATTTGATTGTTTTTACAGTTCTTAGCTTTAATTTTCAATTTTATCAGATGTACAGTCTAGGAATAAAAACAAGATCTAATTTCCAGTGAAGCTGGGTAGTTTGATATCCCAGGCCACGGCCATGAAAAGAGAAATGATGTCATGAACAGACAGACTCAACTGCACATCAAAAATACACGTGAATAGTATGAGAATGCAAAAGGTCTTATACAAAACACAAATCTTTTTCAAAAATGCATGTGCAAATGCAGGAATAGCAGTGAAAAGTAAGTAAATGTGTATTTTCAGAGCACCATGATTTCCCCTGTGTGAAAAGTCTTGGAGGCAAACTGGAAAAGGAACAGAAAATACATTTCGGTTCTTTACTGCTCCTTATTCTCCCCTTAGTTCAGGTCTCATCCATATGGGGAAATTAGGAAATAAACTATACTGCAGTGCTAGTCATTGCCTGGGTGGACACTCCTACTCTAGAATAAGAGTGGATTTTCCTGGATAATTTATTATATTTTGAAAGCAGCTTAGCTGTAGTAGGGAAGGGGGAAATCCACCCTTACTCCCAAATAAGAACATCCATCCTGGGAATTCACAGCTCAGCTACCTCCGTATAAGTTCAGATTTTGCTTTTTATTTTACAACCACCCCTGTAGATATTCCTTTGTGGTGGAAGTGTGGGGCCCAGGAATTAAAGGGTGATTTTACCAAAGGCTTCAGTGGGGCCAGAAGTCCACCCAGGATCTTTCCTCTCACCTGGGATGTAAGTAGGATGCAATTTAGGGTCCATCATTGCCTCATCCTGCCCTTGGAGCTCTAAAAAGGTCATTCAGAGCCTCTTTAAAAACTGAAACATTGTTACACACAGTGATAAAAAAACCAACAAATTTTTTATTCCCTTTTTTAGAAAAAAACCTGGCTACATTTTTTATGTCAAAAGTAAATTCTACTTTCCAACATCACCATGCTGATCAGGAAATACAGGGATATTCCATGACATTGGAGGATGGAAAAGCTTTCCTGCACCAAATAAAATACACTGAAGCACAGTGAAACACACCTGGGGTTATGTATGTATTGTAAGGGATGTTAGCTGGTGCTGCTGGAATAAGACAAAACACAATCTTTGCAAAATAACTGTTGCTTTGTAAAACAGCACAATGGAGCCTTAGTGGTATTTTATGGGGTAGCTACTAATTTTGCTGCTGGTATAAGAGTGTATAAACACAAAATTCATCCTGCAGTGCTTCCTCTGAAAGCTGTCAGAAGTGGGAGGACATGGAGTGACACCAGTCCTGGCCTCCACCACCCCTGCTGCTGCCTGACCTGCCAGGGACATCATGGTGAGAACCTCTTAACCAGCAACCACCAACTATTCCTGTCACAGTCATTAAATAAACGGCCCTGAAATCCTTCAAGTTTGCCAGAAATAACATAATTCCTTCAAAGGAGCCAAGTCAGTAAGTCAGACCGTGGAGACTACTGTCCACTACTATAAATGTACAGTCTTAAATTCCCCCAACCAAGCCAGCTCCATGAATATCAAGTGAGTTCTCCTCCAGACAGAGTGGAGGATCGGAGTTTTCATATCTAAGCTTATTATTCCTAATATCACAGAGACACTTCCCTGAATTGTCCTTCTCCTGCCCAAATTCCCCATCTGACCAGATGTCTTTCTCTCCCTTGCTTTCACCTGTCAATCATGTTCACAGCTGAAATTTGATTTCTCTCCCAACAGTAACCTTAGATGAAATATTACCATAGGGGTCAGAACTGCCTGAACCTTGCCGTAAAAGTTTGTTAACTCTTCCAAGACCCAAGAGCTATTTGCTTAAAACTAACAGATTTTGCTGCTGGTTGTTTTGTGTGTTTTTTTTGTCTACAATATGGGAAATTATAACCACAAAATAGTGAAGGAAGACACAAGGAATTGTCCCAGAGAGCAGAAGGCTAAGCAAGTCTTGAGATCACAAGTGTCAATAAGGGAAAAACATTTCCTTTTTTATTATAGGGATAAAAATAAATATCACTAATTTGTATAAATCTAATAGTCACATATATGAATTACAGGAAGCATGGCAGATTTTCCTATGGGATCATTGAAATTAGAAATGTTTCCCCAAGAGCAAGCTGATGAAACAAGCGCTGCACCTTTGCTATTAAAATACACACTTCATGTATTTACTTCAGCTGATAGCAACTTGGCTGTATTCTTGCAAAAAATCATATTGCGCTCTGAGTTTTCACAAAAAACGTGAGTGAGCTGGCTTCCCTCTCATTTACAGTGGTGAAAAATAGAAAAAAAAAATGCAATGCAGGCAAAACCCTATCCAGGGTGGTCCTCAGGGAAGTAAGAGGAGCATCAGGCTTAAAATTAAGGTCCTGTAGTGCTCCTTGAGAAATCTATTCCTACAACTCATACACCTTTAAAACCTTCTCTCAGTTCCATTTAATGTACAGGCTACAGCACCAGTTACACCCTCCCCATCCTCACTTAAATTTTAAATAATAAATCTGTTACTTAAATTTATTTTCAAAATTAACAAAGAAATCTATTATTTTAATTTATTATTTACATTTCTTTTAAAAGATAAAAATTAAATCTATTATTTAAACAAGCTTAATTCCATGAGCTAATAAAATTCAGCTGTTTTTAACAGCACTTAACCGTTGATCAAAGTGTGGCAGGCTGCACGGCAGGCTGTGCTCTTAACTAAAATAGGAGGTTTCATAAAAAAAATTCACACAGGAATCTGTCATTGCAACCTTGGTGCTCATTTAACCCACTTAGTATTTTTATAGTCAAGGTCAATAAAAGTCAGATTCCATGGAACAAAAAAAATAAAGTGCCTGTTTGAGTCTAGCAGGGGAAGGGATTGAAAGTTTTAATTCCCACATTTTCATTAGCAGCATATTTTTTAGTCAATGTTGACAGATTGAATGAACATGAATTTCCAGAGGAAAGCAGTGCTGTGAATTAAACTCTATTGTAATTTGTAAGTACTGAAGTCATCTAACACAGACTCATGATTTTCATCAAGATCTGAGGGAGATCTTCAGAAGACCCATCCTCAATCCCCGTAGCTGATGTCTGAACGCCAGCATTTGAAGAAAAAGAAAGAAAACATTTGCAAAGCATTATATATGAGGTGTGGGACACGAGAGAGCTGCCTGGCTGACAAAAGTACAAAGCCCCATCATTACAAGTGGTTCTTGTAGGCACCTGAAATCAGCCTCGCCCAAAAGCCCAGGAAACTGCACCACAGCCTGTCAGCGGCTCCCCGGGGCTGAGCAGAAAGCACCATCTTAGCAGCAGAAAACAAAGCAGAGAAATTACCACCCCTGCTGAAATATGGCAAATTGCTAATGAAAAGGAAAACATACCTTTTATTTTTGACCTCAGGTAACAGGGATTTTCACATCACCGTTGTAGATGATTCTCTCGGGTACCTAATTTAGTAAATATATTAAAATAAACTATTATTAAAAGGAATATTTAACATCATAAAGCCTGTCTGTTGTGCCACTATGGTACAGAATAGGACCTTTTATATGCAAATCCTAAATTAAATTTAGAAAGTCTCTTGTACTGTTTATTAATTCTGGCTGAGTGAAGAAGAACACAGTTTGAAGTGAAACATTTCTAGTTCACATATTTAGTATTTACTTCACATTAATAACAGGAGATTCTTACTGACAAATTACCTTAAGAACACGTATTTTTTGCCTCACCAGTGAATATCAGTTTCTAATATCTGAAAGTGTGTAGCTTTCTGTATTTCTTTCTTAATGATTGTTATTAGCTGCACTAATGTAATTGGCAAAATAATAATCAATTTTTGTACACAGTCCATTATTTTCAAGACAGTAGTTTAATAACAAAAGCAGAGCTGTCATTTCCCCCTGCAGTTACTCACACTGTACAAATTCATCCTGTCAACACATATTTAAAACCTAATTAAAAAAAAAAAAACAACATAGAGTGAATCTTTGTACAATAAGTGAGATAAGTCAGTGAGTCAATCCACATTTCTTAAATATGGATATTTTGTTGCGTCCCTTACAATCAACTTTCCCTCCCTGAGTGTGCATGCACAGACACACACATGTATTTCCTATGAAGTGCCTGCAGGAATGTTTGAGCTCCGTGCATTTATTGGAACCGTGCAGCATAATCAGAGCAAGGATAAACCACAAGCCCGATCGACTTGAATAAAAAAAAAAAGGCAAGACAAACTGTAGGCTCTTTTCCAGCATTTTGATTCCAGATTAGCTCTGCAGCTCTGAAAACAAAAGTGGGCAGCACATCTAGAGCCAGCTGAATAATCCCTGTCCCACATCCCACCCAAGGCTCCCCACTCAAAAGAACCCACGCCTCTTTGAAAGGACCCACTGACCACCGAAAAATATGTTACCTTATTGTTTTAGTTTGATTTTTTTCTTTCAGGTTTGGAGTTTGTTGTTTTGTTTTTTGAGGTTTTTTTGAGAAACAGGATGGTGCTTAGATAAATGCAATACTTGGCACCTGGCCCGGGATCTCTAAAAGCAAATGACTCCTGTGGACCTTTGGTGTCATTTTCCTCAGGACGACCTCTCCTTTCATGCCAATCGGTTAATTCATCCTGTTATTAATGCAGGGGGCTGAGAGGAACAGGTACTCAGGCCTCACACCTGAGGAGCATCTAGAAACTGATGTGGTCAGCCTGCTTTCAGTCTTTGCTGTGCCCATCCCTGCCCTAAACCCACAAGCATGCCCAGCACAGCACACCTGGAACACCAACCCTCTTCCACCGACAAGGTGCATTGCTTCACTTAGCAGCTTTATTTAACTATCATTTTATTAATAAGGAAAGAGTCAAAGACAGTAAGAGAGCGTGAAGGCAACCAGAGACACTAAGCAGATTTATTAATTTAAGAAGCCTGATCACTTTCCTTCATTTTATCTGACAGAGTTGGTGTAAGACAGTTATACTTCAATAAGTTCTCTACACTATACTGTGCTATTTTAAAAGGATTTCACAATAAAGGAAGCTGAAAGACTGTGCACAGTCTGGAGACCGTATCTGGTGTGACATGAATATAGTATTTTAACCAGATTTAATCTTACAGTATTCCCTCCTCTACAATGACTTTGCAGGAGGAAACCCTACGGAAAGGAAAATCTGTTCATCCTACACCACAGAACACTGAATCGCATTGCAGACTCCGGCAGCTCTTCCTACATATTAAAATGCTTTCATCAGGGAGTTTGGAAGCAGTCAAGCTGGGGGGAAGGGGTAGGAAAGTAAAAAAAAAAAAAATACTAGGTCTTGTTAGGTTCAATTTGGGATCATTTTTATTGTCACGGCTCTCAGTGCTTGAGGGAGCAGGGGCTGTTTGCAGTGGAGACACCTCAGCTTTGGGAGACAATACCAACACCCTGATCCCATACCCTTCAGCAGTGATATCCCACTGCCAAGGCCTTGGCAAGAAGTTTTGTTTCAAAATTGGAGAAGCAGGGCTGAGGCTGCACGAAAGGGAATCTGCCTGCTTTCTTACAGAAGAGGGCTTTAAGCTTAATCATATACACATTCCGAGGCACATCCACACAGACTTGTGAAACTCAGCCTCGGCAAACGCCGTTCCCCGCACTTGAGATTCTTTAAAAGCCATGAAATGTAAATCCTGCCTGCTCCCATTCTTGCTCCCTGCAGAGAACTCAAAGCCTGATCCAAAAAGTCATTTTAAAAGATCTCTTTGATTGCCGTTGGGTTTAGATTTGTCTCTGTGTGTGCACAGGTATGAAGGAAAAAGAAAAGAAGAAAAGGGGGAAAATTCAAGAACTGGGAAAAAAAAAAGGGAAGAAATAGAAAAAGGAAAGGAAAAATAAGAAAGAAAAAGAAAAAGAATGAGAGAGAAAAAGGAAAACGAGAAAAAGGGAGACGGGAAAGGCAAAGAAGAGAAAGGGAAAGGGAAAGGGAAAGGGAAAGGGAAAGGGAAAGGGAAAGGGAAAGGGAAAGGGAAAGGGAAAGGGAAAGGGAAAGGGAAAGGGAAAGGGAAAGGGAAAGGGAAAGGGAGAGGGGGAAGAGAAGGGAAAAGGAAAGCAAAAGAAAAAGAAAAAGCAACAGAAAAAGCAACAGAAAAAGCAACAGAAAAAGAAAAAGAAAAAGAAAAAGAAAAAGAAAAAGAAAAAGAAAAAGAAAAAGAAAAAGAAAAAGAAAAAGAAAAAGAAAAAGAAAAAGAAAAAGAAAAAGAAAAAGAAAAAGAAAAAGAAAAAGAAAAATTGGAAATACTGTGACCAAAGCCGAGGGAAGTGCTCTGTGGACATACCTAGGGCCGAGCGGCCCGTGGGAGCCGCCGGGTGACAACCGGAGCTCCGCTCTGGATGCGCGGCCAGACGGATCCATAGTTCCGCCCAGACTCCCCTTTTGTTGCAGGGATGGGATTTAGAGAGAAACAAACAAGAAACAAACAAACAGCGGATGCTGTCCTCACCTTCCTGCCCCTCCCGGGCGGCGGGGCCTGTCCCCCGCACCTGGCTGCGGCGGGACCCGCGGCTGGGCGGCCGCTGCAGCCCTCGGGGGCTGTGCCCGGGGACAGGGCCAGGGCCAGGGACCAGGACTATAGCGGGGACAGGGGCTGTGCCGGGGGTCAAGGCTGTGCCGGGGGCGAGGGCTGTGCCCGGGAGTTGTGCCAGGCCGAGGCTGTGCCGGGGCTGGGGGCTATGCCGGGGCCGGGGACTGTGTCCGGGTCGAGACTGTGCCGGGGACACAGCTGTGCCCGGGATCAGAACTGTGCCTGGACCGGGGGCTGTGCCCGGGATCAGAACTGTGCCTGGACCGGGGGCTGTGCCGGGGACAGGGCTTTGCCTGGGGTCAGAGCGGTGCCCGGGCCGGGAGCTGTGCCCGCTGTGTCCCTGGACGTGCCGGCCGGGCCGGGCGGGGCTGAGGGCAGCCCCCAGGGGCCCCGGCCGCCCCCCAAGCGACCCCGCCGGCCGCGGCCCCGGTGCCGTGAGGGACGGGGAGGGGCCGCATCCCTGCACAGACAGCCCCGGCCCGGGGCGATCAGGAGCTGCTGGAAGCAGGGAGGTGAAAATCCGTGCCAGAACCTTCCCCAGGGCTGCTGCTCCCCCGGCCGGGTGGCGGCAGGGAGGCAAAGGCGTGTGGGCTCCGACCTCTGCCGACACCCCGCTGTCCCCACACCCTGCCGCCTTTCGGGGACACCCAGATTTAATGGAAAGCCCAAGGACTGAATGTCAGAGAGATGCCAGAGCTTTCGCTGGAACAGGGTGTTGAGGCTCAACGCCTCCGTCCACAGCCATCGGCATCTCTGCTGTATCAGGACAAGCTGGGGCAGCATTGCTCAGGACTGTGGGTCTTTATGAATTAACAATTGAGAGCAGCACCCAGGGACACTCCAACCTCTACCCCCGCTGGAAACTTGAGGACACTGCTCGATTTGTTATTTACTGGGGATTTTTTTTCTGCATGGAGGAGAAACACCAGTTCTAGAAAACTTCTCCTCTGGCTTTGATTCCTTCCATGTAAAGTGTTGCATTGAGATGCATTACAAAACAGTGACATTTATTAATTAGGAAAAAAAAGCAAATCATGTCACAAAGTCCACAGGGCTTCAAAACAAGCAAGGAGAGAGGCAGGGCAAGTTCTGTCCTCGTCACTCACTGCACCACGATTACAGGCCTACACGCTTCACTGTGTGTCGCAAGTGACACAGTTTTAAAAGCCAGAATTTGGAGGGAAAAAAGTGGGTGCAGCAATAGTGAACGAAAACGATCGTTTCAGAGAGCGCTGAAATACAGGCAGCGTGCATCGAGGGCACTGAGATGTTGTCACACTGTGCCGGGTCAACCCGATACGGTGCTAGATAGCTCGGGATGGAGCTGCCTGTCTGCCAACTACAGCCTCGCAGATCCCTGGCCTCTTGCTTTTCACTTGATAACTTAAGTCATATCCTGGACTATTTTTGCATTGTGTTGGCTTAGAGCTCACAAATCTGAATGCACTCAGCCCTCAGAGTGACAAATGTTATTCTCGGTCCTCCCCCGCAATTTCAGGCAGTCAAGAATTAGATGCAGCAGAGTGTACAGTATTTTAATCTATTGATTTGTACCTGCTATGCCCAAAAAAAATTCATTAGAGGAGCCTTAAAATTATGAAGTGGTTCAGTGCTCAGCTCCTTCCTGAAAAGACGAGTTCTTTCTTGGCCGCTCACCTCTGCCACGTTCTGGGGTGTGCTACATCATGTTATTCATACTGAGACCTGCACTTAAAACAGAGATCTGAAGCATTTGGTTACAGACTCTGTGTGTGTGTATTCTGTTCAAGCAGGATTGGTTTTTGTCAGAGCTGAGCAAACAAAATCTATCCCGCTCTCCATAGCTACCCCCGGAATGCCCAAGCCTCATGGCAGCCGCTCACAACGCAGCAATTCGGAAAGAGGGAGGGAAAAACGTGTATTAAAAAAACCTTAATTCCTAACATTGAAGTATGTAGGATTTATTTTTTTTTCCTGCATGAAATTTTAAATTCAGCCATCTGAACAGGTGTCAGAAACAGTAGGTCCATTTAGCTCCTCTGATGATCGGAGTAATAAATATAGAGGATTTCCTTTCAACACAGCACATGCTGAAATGACACCAATGTAGTTCTGGCATCTGAGCAGATAATTCTGATATATGCATCATTTCCTCCCTAAATCCAGGAAGCAGCTACACTCTCTATCTGATATTAGTATATTATGTCAAATAGAAATTGGTATTAAAATTATGAATGATTCTAGATCAAGAACTTCCTACACACTACGCAGAGGGAGGGGGAGGAAACAGCTGCATAAAAGCTTTCGGAAGGGAAAAGAAAAAAGAGCTGGGAAAGTTCATTTTTTAAACTAAAAATTTGCTGCCATGTTTCGCGTGGGGGGAGTTTTCAAGTGACATTTTGATTCAGCACTGGAGTTTTTGTTTTAAAAGGGTGATGAAGACTTTCTAATAAATAGAAGCTCTCCCCGCTCAGTTTGCAAACGGGCACTTCTCGTTGCATGCCTAGGGAGAAATAATTCAGGAAATAAATATGCACTGGTGTGACTGGGATATTTCCCTGCCTTCTCCCATCTTTTTTTTTTAGGATTCAGTCCAGGATGACATTTTTTCAAGCAGGGAAAATGCTGTAGCAGAACCAAAAAAATACTCTCGGCCTCTGCCCAGCAGAAGCCTGGAGGCAGGGCAGGAGAGGGTTACATTTTGTTTTAGGGGGTGGAAATTAACAAAGCTTAGGAGCAAGGTGGGCTGGGGAGGGAGGAGGGGGCTGAGCCTCAGTGCACACCATTTCCCAGCCAGCAAAAGGCCGCTGTCCACACACGTATCTCCCAGCACCGGTCACATGAAAGTTCTTTGTAATGTAGTTAATAAATGGAAAGGCACTACAGGACTATGGGAAAAATAGGATGTTGTTAGCGATGGGCAGATTAAGACCACACACACCTTTTGACACCCAATTGCCTGGCCCGGGCAGCATTCCACCCGGTTTTCACCTGTGGGAGAACAGTGGGATCCTGCTCCCCTTTGAAATCCCCAGGATTGCACCTCTGAGTTCAATGGGAGCAGGATTGAGGCCAGAGTCAAGCAAGGGGTGATTAATGAATGTAGGTTATTCAGAGCAGAGCGGTTCCAATTAGTCCTCAGCAAGCACTCCTGCGGCAAAGGTGGGCGCTCCCCTGCAATGACTCATACAGAGAACCCCAATACTCACTTTGCTTTAGTGAATATTAAAATGTGTACCTTATTTTTTTCCCCTTCACTCGGCCAGTTGGCGTGTTTCAGGTTGAAATTCAAGTGCAGCTTAAGGAAGGTTGCATTTTTTAACGTGCAAAGCAAGATTGTCATCACAATGCCAAACTGGAAGAAAGCTTTTTTCCCCTCTCAGGTTGGGGGTGTGATGGGAATTTTTCCTTTGTCACCCTATTCTAGGAAGTCTGTTTCTAGGAAGGTTTTCTCTTATCTCTCAAATCGTTCAAATAGGATGTTTGGTTTTTTCCCTCCGTGAAAGAAGACACTTCAGGGAGGCAGCAGCGCTCTCCTCGTTTTTCACTACTCAGTCAATTCACAGTACTTTTAAAATCCTATTGCCTGCTCCTAACTTTGCTTGCAAGGAAGCCTGAAGAGACAGCTGGGTGTGAGGATGAGGCTGGACCAGAAGTGGTCCTGCTCTGGGCAGCTTGGGGTTCTGTGCTCCCTTGGGGGCTGCAGCACCACTTCAGCGGGGGCTCTGCTGATGACAGGTCTTGTCCCTTCCCTTCCTTGCTCTCAGCAAGGGCAGCAGCAAAGCTTCAGAGTCCCTGCAAAAACACCTGGGCGTCGGTAAAGGCTCAGTCAGGGAAGGGAAGGTGGGAGACAGAATAACGAGCAGCCTTGTCTTTATGAGAGGAGATAATTCCCAGCTCGGCCAATCGCAACCAGTTTACCCACAGATTACACATTAACCAGAAAATGGAACTCAAATTAACCAGAATCTGGAGCTTGAACCATTACTCAAACCCTGGTGCAACAGCAGGTCAGATGCCAAAGGGCAGGTTGGTGCCCCGGCACTGGGGAGGGGTGAGACACAGTATCGGCTTCGGAGAGCAAGCCGAGTGTCACCAGGAGAGTGTCCATCCCTGCAAAGGGACCTCAGCAGGAGCACAGTGACCTCCAGCACCAGCCACTGCCCACTGACACAGGCTGTCATGGGTGCAAGTGCTGCAGGGGGGCTCAGAGCCACACCTTGACCTTGCAGCCCGACCCTTGACAGGGCTGGACCAGCCAGGCAGAGGGATGGCAACAGGTCCTGTCCCTTCAGGGCCCCTTCAGGGCCACCAGCACCCAGAAGGGATGACCTTACTGCTGGGAAGAAGCTGCACCGGCAGTACGGGGGAAAAACACAAAGGAGAAGAAAAAGGTGTTTGGTTTATGAGCCTGGGTCTGGAGATAACCCCCCCATCCTAGAGAGGCTGGAGCATCCTTCGGAGAGGCCTCTGCCTCTCACAGAAAGGGGACAGATAATCCCATTCAGAGAGCAGGACAGCGCTCTGCCGAGGGACACTGCAGGCTCTCAGGGAAAGGTGGCTTTAAATGAACTGGGTCGAGCATCTGAGGAGCCTTTCAAAGTTCAAATGCCCTTTGACATGGGGAACTGCAGTGAAGAGGGGCTCAGAGACCTGAATGTTTCTAGCACATTAACCTTTGGGGTTGATTGTATAGAGCAAATAACTCTCAAAAGTTGGAGGAAGTCCTTTGGATTTTTTTTTCTCCGCTCCTCAGCTCTCTCTGGACTTTCTAAGGCCTGTAGCAAAAGAAAAAACAACAAAACAAAAGCAAAAAAACCAAAAACAAAACAAAAAAATTCCACAGGGTAAAAAAAAAGAAAAAAGAAGGGTGAAAAAGTGAAGAAAAGAAAAAAGGAGGCAGTATGGACCAAAATGATAAGAATTTTTTCAATCTAGAATTAAGTGGCTCTGTGACAAGCCAAGTCTGATGCAGTGTCATCTCTTACTATAGACAGGCATGCTTAGCTGGGATCAGATGATAAGAGGATGTGAAGTCTTCTCTTTCACTTCACTCCATCATAAAACAATCAAAATACAGGGCCATATCGTGTCATCAGGTTTTTAAGCAGCCCTCCCCTTTGAGATCTCCTAGAACTTGGCGGGATGATCTGAGTCACTGAAACTGCCCTCGCTGCACTACTGAGAAGTCAGAAGCAGCACCTGAAAGCTCACGTTTTTTTTTTTCATCTACCTGAAAGAGAACTGGAGTCCTAGCAGGTGACAATTTTCCATTTTACACGGAGCTATGCTTTCCCTTCTCCCCTCCTGAACACTTCTGAGTCCAGCTCGTGGGTGAGCATCGCCCCTTCGGCAGGCAGCACGCTGAAGTACTGCGCTCGCAGTTATGGAACTTTGAACTACACACTAAGAAACTGAGTACGGAATCAAAAAAATGCAGTTTATTATTGTAGATTATTCTCTCTTTCGATATAACCATAGAGTTGAAAATGAAAGAAAAGCACATAGGAACATCACACGTGGTTAGTTAGTAACTCAAGATATAAAACAATTTTGCACAGCAAAATATGTAAAAGAAAAAGTAACTGACAAGATTTTTTTATATTTATTGTGGTAAGATTTACTTTCCATTTTTTTTTAAAAGACAGGATATCAGTCCCTGAAAATAAAATTTACTGATTATTGCCTTTAAAACTGTGGAATTTTTGAAGTTACAGAAAATCCAGTTCTGCACCACAATACAACTGTAAAAAAATCTGCATCATTTTAAAACTGTGCAGTAATGCCATCTTTATAACTGCATAAATTGTATTAGCGTTCTAAACAGGTTCGTAATTTTTTTGTTGTTGTTTTTGTATTATATGCTTGCAGGTTATATCTTAGTGCAATTCAGTCCCAAATACTTCAATTTTGAAAAAAAAAAAAAAAAAACAACCCATACATTTTAAATGTAAAATACCCCTATAGATATAAACAGGGGTGCCTCCCCCTTTTAATACTTTGGTTTTCAAATACAGTCAGTGGTATAGCAAGGACTACATATACCCAACTTATATTTAAGTTGCAAGCACATGCTGCATAAACTACTTTTTAAAACAGTCCCGTTGCAAATTCTACCCCCCTTTACATCACGACAGTAAACAATTTAGTGCATCAATCTTTAAAAAAAAAATCTACATCTAAACAGACCTAACTCTTTCAAATTTATCTATAACATTCCTTTATCTGTAGCATACATTTTAACTGGGCTAACAGATGACAGAAACTAGAATTAAATTATATACTAGGAACCCAGAGCATTCCACATTTGACAATGACCAAACGCAAAATGAAAAAAAAAAAATGGGGCAGATCACTTAAAATTAATTTTAGACTGTTTTTAGGCAACAGCATGGTTTCAATGTCCCCCCAAGTGGGATGTGAATTTTGTTTTTGAACATCTTTCCAAAGTTCTTTCTGTGTTTTTGTTTTTATTATTTTTTTTTAATTTTTTTTGCCACATTAAGTTACTAAAATCCATTCTGGCAGGTTTTTTGAGAGGGAATGCTTCAGTGCATTTAAAAGGAAGTCTGAAGTTTTGAGTAACTCAAAGCAGTTTTAGAGCAGATGCAAACTTTAATGGGAGGAAGAGGAGGAGGAAGATCAAAGGTTGCACTTTTTTGCTTTCAACCCAAAAAAGTGATGAGGCAATAAAACAAAAGGATGAATGCCATGCCATAATAGTCTCCAAAAGTCCATTTCCAAGCAAAAGAAAAAAAAATAATTATACCGTACATGACCAGCATGCAGGGTTTTTTATTAATATAATGTCTCTTTTTCATAGTCTTTTGAAACAGTTATAGTTCATTGTTGCTAAGACAAAATAGCAAGCGTAATGCATGAGATGAGTATGGGATTCTAATGGCAGACTAAAGTCTCACGTTTGGCAGATTAAGGCCAAAACTCACATGAACACACCGAAGGTTGATGCAGGCTTGATTTTGGCAGGTTGATCTAGGCATATCTCTAGTTTTGCACAACAACGCTAAAAACTGATGGAACTCAGCAAGCTGGAGTCTAAAATTTTCACTTTTTTTTTTGTATTTTTTTGTTTTGTATAGTTTTTAAATTTTTTTATTTTATTTTTCTTTTTGCAAAGCTCAAATCTCATATGAAGAACTCAGGATGGCAAAAAAAAAACTCTGACTTTTTGGACACAGCAAGCTCAAAAGAAAAAAACCTCATGAACTTAAAAATATATATATATAATGTGGATGGCAGGTTTCAAAGAAGAGCAAGCTTCATATGAAGAACTGAGTTGGTGGCGAGTTGGATCTTTCAAATAAAAAAAAAAAAAAAACACAACAGCAAGCCCCCACAAAAAAATAAAAATAATAATAATAATAATAATAAACAGAAAGGAAACTCATGTAGAACTTTAGGTTGGCCAACACGGAGCCAGCCCACCTTAAAAAGAAAACAAAAACAAAAACCAACCCAAAAAACAACTTTGTTTTAAAATTGTTTTGAGTTTTTTTTTTCTTTTTTAAAAAAAGGTAATAGAAGGTGGCAAGCGGGGTTGTGGCTCTAGCAAAGCCCCCAACAACAACTCACACGGAGAACTTTTAGTTAAGGTGGCAAGGCTGTGGGAACTCACATGAAAAACTCTGGAGAGGAAGGGTTGTCGCTGCTGGATCCGTTTTCTCTGAAGCCATTGCTGACCAGCTTCTCGTACTTTTCCTTGTAGGCGTCCCTCTCCCGGACCAGCCTGGAGATCTCCTGCTTTAGGTGCTCCACTTGCTGCAGCAGCTGGTTCTTCTCCGACTCCAGGACGTGCCGCTGCTGGACCCTCTTGAAGCGGCAGGACTGGGCATAGCCCCTGTTTTTGAGGGTCCTCCTCTTCTGCTTCAGCCGGATCACCTCTTCCTTGCTGACGCCCCGCAGCTGCCGGTTCAGCTCCCGCACCGACATGGTCACCAGCTGCTCGTCGGAGAAGCGGTCGTCGAAGTGGAGGCCGCCGCCGCCGCCGCCGCCGCCGCCGTGGTGCGGGTGGTGCAGCCCCCCGGCGCCGCCGCCGCCGCCGCCGCCGCCGCCGGAGCCGGAGCCGGCGGCCGAGGAGGCGGAGGAGGGCGGCGCGCTGCCCGGCGCCGCGGCGTGGGGGTGCCCGCCGCCGCCGCCGCCGCCGCCGCCGCCGCCGCCGTGGTGCGGGTGGTGGTGGTGGTGGTGGTAGTGGGGCGCGCCGCCCTGCGCCGCCGCCGCGGCGATCACCGCCGACACCACGGCGGCCGCCGAGCCCATCTCCTCGGCCGGCACGGAGCCGCCGGCGGCCGCGGCCAGCTGCTGCCCTCTAGCATAGCCATCGAAGGCGCCGGGCAGCGGGTGGTGGCTGCTGTTGATCAGCGCCTCCACCGCGTCCTCGGGGCTGAAGCCCAGCGCCTCCGGGTTGAGCTGCTGCGGGTACCCCGTCATCCAGTAGTAGTCTTCCAGGTGGGTCTTCTGGTCGGAGCCGGAGCCGGGGCTGGGCGCCGAGAAGCTGGGGGACGGGGGCACGGAGCTGCAGGGCGTGCTCATCGGGGTGGAGGAGAGCGATCCCCCGGCGATCAGGCGGCCGCACTGGCTGATAATGCGATCGGTCTCCACCGGCTCCTTTTTCACTTCAAACTTCATCAGATCGAAGTCATTAACATATTCCATGGCCAGGGGACTGGTGGGCAGGTCGGAGCTGCTCATCGCCAGCTCTGATGCCATCCTTTTGCTGCCGAGAGTCCTCCAGAAAGGGTGCGCTCCGGGAGCGAGGGGGCTGCTCTGAGTCGCCACCGGGTGAGCCAGCTTGATTTTTGGCGAGCTCCGCTCCGCTCTCCTGCTCTGCCTCCGATCCGGTGCGCCCCGGCGGCTCCTCTCCCGCTCCGCGTTATCCCTCGCAGAGGCTCCGCTGATGCATCAGAGCGCGGGGCTCTCGCTATTCGCCTTTTGCATAGAGGGTTTTTTTTTTCTCCTCTCTCCCTCCCTTCTCTCTCTCTCCTCTCGCTCTTTCGCAGCTCGCGAGCCGCAGCTGGAAGTGTTAGCTGGTGTTGTTGCGAGTAAATTTGTTGTTGTTGTTGTTTTGTTTTGTTATTTTTAACACTTCATGGTGCTTTTCCTCTGGGCTCTCTCCTGCAAAGTGCAGAGCGAGGAGAGAGGTTCATCGGGGGAGGGAGGAGGGAAAGAGAGCGAAGGCAAAAAAATAAAATAAAAAAAATCAAAGTCTGTATCGCAACCAAAATAATAATAATACTAATAAGAGTTAAAAAAAAAAAAAAGGAGAGAGAGAGAAAAAAACAACTCGGCCTCAAAGCTACAGCAAGAAGATGAAAAATATTTAAAGGTTTGATCCGGCAGGAGAGTTTAAAGCATTGCGGAGTTTTATAGCGCCCGTGACGTCAGGCGGGACACGGGCTCGGGGCCGGGCCAATGGGCGCGCGCCGCCCGGCCTCATTAGCATAGGAGTCTAGCGACAGGGAAACTTTGCGGGCTGTCAGTCAGGGCTCAGCTGACTGTCAGCGCCCGCTTAACCCCCTCCTGGCCGCCGGCACCGCGCCCGGGCTCGGCTCGGCTCGGCTCGGCTCGGCCCGGCCGCCGCCGGCCCGCTCCGCACCGTGCGCGCCCGCGGCCAGCGCCCTGCCCCGGGGCGGAGTGCCCGGCGCTGCCCCCGAGCCCGGCCCGGCACCCGAGGGCGCGGGGGAGCTGCGGGCGGCCGGGAGCAGGGAGGGGGAGCGCCGGACGCGGTACTCGGGGAGAGCCGGCAGCGCCCGGCAGGGAGCGGGCAGCGCGGGGCTCCGCCGTGCCCGGCGCGGTACCTGCGGACGGGCGGGAGGCCCTTCCCCCGTGCCGGCCGCGGGTCATCGCTCCGCACCCCCGCGGCGCCCCGGTCACTTATTGATTATTTTGTTTCGGGGACGGGGCATCGATCCCTCCATCCCCCACGCCCGCCCGGAGGTGTGAGAGCCCCGCAAGTTTGCAAACCCCGCGCCCCCGTCCCGCCGCACCCGGCGCGCGGGCCAGGACTAATTAATTTAATACATTTAGAACTAATTGTATTTACTTTCGCCTTCCCGCCAGCCCCCCTTCCCTTCCCGTGCGGGAGGGGGCTGGGGCCGGTCCGGGGGCCGAGGAGCGGCGGCGGCTGGAGCGGAGCGGCGGAGCGGCTCGGTTCGAACCTCGACAGCGCCATCTCTCGTCCGCAGGTCAGTGCCGAGCTCCGGGCCGGGACGGGACGGGACACGGGACAGGACAGGACAGGACGGGCCCCCCCCGTCGTGTCCCGCCCGCCCCCGCAGCCGCCGCGGTCCCGCCCGGCCCCGGCTGCACCCGCCGCGTCCCATCTCGGGCTGGGGAGATCCGCAGCCTCCGGGGCTGCCAGGCTCGATTTTCCGACCGGGCTTTATGGGAATATCGATAGAATTAAAGTTACTTGTAATTCCGTGATAAATGAGATGTCTCAAGTAAGTAAGATTAAGTGCGGTGCTATAAAGTTGTTTATCTGAAAAGTAATTCTCAGAAACCTGACTTCTGACACTTGGTCATATATTAAACCTGCTTCTTGAACATTGTACTTCAAATCCTCCCTTCTCCCCTAGCCCGGTCCCTTCCCCCCCGGAGTTTGCTATTTATAACCCCGCTCAGGGTATCACTCTGTAGGTGCGGGCAGGGCTCTGGGTGATTTTTCACCGACTGTGAAAGTCATCATTTGCAATAGCCAAAGAATCTCTGCTTAGGAAATAGCACTTGGCGAGTGGATTTACGAATGGATAACATCTTCTGACTATGCCATTATCAGTGTGAGTGCCAGTACTAACATCTGAAAGTCATACAGCATGTACTGTTCCTGGCAGTTGAAAAGGGTAGGGCATACTGAAAATTTAGGGAGATAACTAGATCTAGAAATTATCATAGTGGCAATTCTGTAAAGATAGAAAATGCTACCAACATTTCTAACAAAATCAAAATACAGTTGTGCACCGTCCCGCAGCACACCCGCACACACAGAGCCGTGCACATCTGCAGCTGGATCTTAGAGATGTTGATCCATGACAAAGTTAATGCAAGTTAACTGCTCGGGCTGACTTTCCTATTTCTTCACTTTGTTGGAATCAACAAAACTTCAGGCTCACAGCATAAATCCCCCCAGGACAGGCCAATTCCCTGTATTTTTTTTTTTCTCCTGAGCAAGATGAATGTAGAACTATATGCCTCTTAACATGCCTACCTGTGAGAGACATAAAGTGTGTGCTAATATTTTTAAATGAAAAGGTGA
The DNA here is from genome assembly GCF_028018845.1 of Melospiza georgiana. Taxonomy (NCBI): domain Eukaryota; kingdom Metazoa; phylum Chordata; class Aves; order Passeriformes; family Passerellidae; genus Melospiza; species Melospiza georgiana. The sequence continues at coordinate 16,049,612 of NC_080443.1, forward strand.
TTGCATTTCAGAATGTACAGTTGTAGTATTTCCCTAGGCCGTGTAGTAGATGGCTCTAGAAATGTGGCTCCAGCCCATAAAACAGTTTGTTTGGATGTGAAAATTCAAAGTGCTACATTTGCAAACGAGTAAATTTCCTGAGTAAACTCTGAACTCTAGACAAAGAGTATGAAATTGTGTGAGCTAATGGGGACCGTCTCTTAATTGATACCAATGTAAGCAAGTACTGCAAATTAATTGAAGCTCTGACCTACCAGAGCAGCGAGTAAAATTATTAGTTGGGCAATATTGTTCTTGTGTGATTGTTACACAGAACTGCTGCACCAAAATGTCTCTACTGTTCAGTGCAGCAGAGAAAAAAGATTATTAGCAATTTTTGGATAACCTTCAGAAGCAACATTCTCCTCCCTACAGTATATAATTCTCGATTTAGTAGTATTTTTCTTTATTATTTGGCTATTCACAATGGGTGTCTAAACATTTACAGTCCTCTATTAACAGTGTTTCTTCCACAACAATCACACACTTTCATTTCAATTAGAGCTATTCAGTCTCCAGTTTTTCCACAATTATCGCAGGCCAATTCCCTGAGACTTCTCCCTTTTCCCAGCACTGTTTGTAACAATCCTGCCCCGAGCCAGGCAGAGGGAAAACTCCCCTGTCCCTCTCCCGGCTTCTTGCTCCGGTTTGTTTTCAGGCATCTCCATTCGACGACGCACCCGTGGAGCCCTGCTCGCTCCCAGTGTGCTGCTGACCCGCTTCATGAGCCTCCAAACTGATGCATATTTATTGTGGGAGAGTTTTCCGACAGGACATGCAGGGGGATGTGAAACATTAACTGCAGAGCCTCTGGGGTCGGCCTGCGTGGAGCAGCCAGCAGCAGAGGCAGAGCTCGCAGCGCTGGAGCGCGCGTGCCTGTCCCACACACCACATCCAGCAGGAGCAAACGTGCAGCTCTCCTGTTATATGGACTCACTGAGTCGTTTGTTATAACTTGAACACGTATCAAGACCAACACGTTAAGTACAGTTGCTGCTCCTTTTGTTTATCTAGTGTCTTATTTTATGGTGTGGAACTAAACAGTGTCCGCTGAATTTAACTATGAAAGCGGCCAAACTGATTTCAGAAAGACTTCTGCAGGGTAACAGAGTGATAAGGCATAAACTACTCCTAGGTGCAGAGCTAGATAAATCCTTTTAACAGTCTTCAGATCAGTTAACAGGGTAAGTAAATCACATATCACTGTTAGCAGATTTATGGGAGAGAATTAATAGAATCAGACGAGATAATCTGGTAGGGATAAAATTGCTGAGGAAACAGTCCTGCCTTATATTGGAGGGTATGAAACAACAGTCTGATTACTGGGAGTCGTTATGGATTGCTGAATTATGAGCTAAATCATCATAAGAGTAATTCAGTATTTATTAATTCTTTTCTCTTTAAACAACTCACAGATGCAAATAAAAGCCTCTCTCTCTTTGAAGACACATTCTTTATATATTTTTATTGGATGTAATTTACTGTTTGCATTACCTGTATTTACTTCATAATTGAACATTTTGCATTCAAATTTATGTAATGCATTATGCTTGAGAATATATTTCTCCCTTATTAGCATAAATAGTCACTTACCTCATGAATTACTAACAAAGTTTATCTGAAAATATAAGTATATTTTTTATTAAGTGGAACACAAACATATGTACAATAAATTCTGATTTGCCAGTAGTTGTTACGGAAACACAGAACAACCCTGTATCAGAGAAGAGGGAAAAGAAGGAGCAGCGAAGAAGCAGAACCAATTACTGTGTGTGTATATGTGACAATAATTTCTTCTGTCGATGTTTTGTTTATTTTTAATAAAGGATGAATGACTCAAAGGTTTGCTTTAGAAGGAGCAGATGAAAAAGTATCACCTGGATGAATTTCTTCTCTGTCTTTCCCCCAAAATTTTCTGGTGGACTGGGTTCCCTGGTGCTGTGCCACTGCAGCCTTTGATCCGGCCGAGCTCCTGCTGACCCGCTGCACGCCAGGAATGGATGCTGCTCTACACTCACCTTCTCATACATTTCCCTTTTTTCCCCTAATCCTGTTTTTATGCTTGGGTTTATGTCCCAATAATCAATATAATTTAGGCCCATTCTGCAGTATCGACACAACCTTGCTTATTCAGAGAAAACCCCAACCCTATTGACTTCAAAAACGGTGGGATTGAATCCTTGATCCCATTGAAACCAATGACAAAACTTGTATTGATTTCAGTGGAAGCAGGATCAGGTCCTTGATGTTAGCAATTTGTTTATGTCAGAGGGCTGATCCTACGAGAAATGAAAGACAGCAGCAGATCTGCTGGCAGGAAATCAGATCTGCTCCCCAAAATCCAAAGGCAGAGCTGTGGTGGAGCTCCTTTATGCTGAGGTTTTAGCACAGGGATGCAGCGTGGTGGGATGCCTGTGTAATTTTGTCTGGACGAGAAAGCTGGTCCTCCTGGGAGCATTCAAATGAGCACATCTATAAATGTAGCACGGCAAAATGAGCTACTTTTGCCACTCTCGCTTTTCCCAAGCCCGGCACAATCCATTTCTGTGACGACGGTTTTCTGCCCCGTACGCATCCAATACTGCTCTTTTATTTTAAGGCTGAGAAAATCTTCCCTTTAAACTCATGCTGAGCATCAAATTGGACTCCACTTGCAGCTGAACATCTTGGCTGTCTCTTCCTTTCCTCCATCAGCTCCAGTATATTTTATGTAGAATTCTCCCTCTTAATGAAACTTGCTTCTCCTCTCCTCACTTTCCAGTTTTGTATTAGTGTTACCGAATCCACCAGACTTGCTGCATTTCAAAGCTGCAGAAGGTGAGAAAATAAAAAATTTCTTTCCCTATACAGTCTCCTATTTGGCCATTCTGCCCAGATCATGAATACACAACCTCTATTCAGTTGTCTGTAAAGTTTCTGTGACTAAATTAGAAAAAAAGTAGCTTGAAAAGACAGGCTTAAACAGACATTTTGGTTGCTTTTGTGTCACATCCAAGAGGGCTTGTGTTTTAGCTCTAGGAATTGTGAGGTTTTAGCAGCTGCTTCTATTTTATTCCCCTGGAAGTGCCTGACAGTCACTATATGGAAAATGCAGCATCGGTGCTACACTTGAGTGTGTGAGTTTGCTCTGTCTACTCTGAGTCCAAATGAAGTGATGAGTTTTTAGCAATCAGGATATTTTCATTGCTCATTTATACTGTTCATAAAATGCTAGAAATATTGCAAATAACATTGTATAATGTAGAGGCAATTTCTCTCTCTGAAGGGAAGACAGCACAGAAGTGTGACTGAAAAGCTGCAAGTGACTCTCAGACGTGGCTAAAGGTTGGCATCACCACATTTGCACTGTGCTTGTTCCCTGATGCATGTCCTACTTTACTAATTTTCATGAACAGCTTTTGCCTAAATGTAAAAATCAATGAAGACATTTTGATGCTAGAAAAAAAAATCTATTCATTTAAAATAAATAAAGACTTAAGATGCAATAAAGATTTTTATACAGCTTTATGGTGGAATTTGTCATTTATAACCTGGGTGATCATGTTCAGCTATACAGTGTGGTGTTTTCTCTGAAATTAGCTGAAGTGGGTAAATGGAGACTCTGGTAAAAATTCTTGCACAAATAAAACTGAAAACTCTAGAGAAATAGAAAACTAGCATTAGTTAAGAGGAGGGAATAAAATTATTACATTAATGTTATGTGTCTGAGCTATCCTGGTAATGTCCTGCAATATGCACTCTGCATTTGTATCTATTTTAGCTCAGAAAAATTATTGCTGCTTTTTTCCCTTCTGCTCTGCATTAAGTTGTTTCAACTGTTTAATGGTTGCAGTGGCAGCATGAAAAAATAAGTGAATTTTATATGCTATCTCTTTCCTGGAGTCAGCCGTCAGTAAACGGTGAGGAGGGCACGATTCTGACATGAAGTTTTGATGTGCAACTGTGAAGGTTGAGATGGTCTTTATTAAAAGTTGTGAACTTCAGTAAATTTTGAACGAAACCGTGATTTAATGCCTCGAAGTGCGAGATGGCACAAACTCATTAATTTTTGGTGATAAACTGTGCTGCATGCGATGGGCTGAGCGCCATGCTCTGGACTTACTCCCTGTAAACAGTAAAACACGATAACTGCTCAAAGTAACTGATGGGGTCTTTAGCAACACAAGGTTCTTGGCTTGCGTGACCTAAAAAGGTTCATTATAACAGAGAGGGCTGGCGTCGAGCCCCGCGGCTCTGGCAGCTCCGAGCGGGGAGGGTGACCCTGCGCAGGGATGGATGGGGAGAGCGGAGCCAGTTCCAAGCGGCAGCTCCTGCCCGCCGTGCGCGGGGATGGAGCCGCGGGGAACGGCCCCGGCAGGGGCACGGCCACGGGAACGGCCGGGAAAGCCTCGCACGGCAGTAACGGGAAGAGACACTTGGACAGGGATGGAGGGCTGAGGGCTGCGATGCGGATGGGGAGGGAGCTCCGAGCCTGCGCCCCCGCCTGTCTGTCTGTCTGTCTGTCTGTCCATCTGTGGGGCAGGCACAGCGCTTGCCCGCACGGCAAAGATGCCCCAGACATGAGGAAAGCTGTCGGATGGAAGGTGGTTATGAGAACAGAGAGTTATAAATCCAAACCCCCAGATGAGCAGTATGTATGTAAGAGCACCTAAGGATCTTACATTACCTCCAAGCCTTAATTATCTGACTGAATCTGGCCTAACCTGCTTATCTTCTGAGCATTACTCACGGGGCTCTGGCAGGAGGAGGTGTCGGTGAATACAGGACAGCTCTGGAGCCAACACCTTTGCCAGTTGAACTGGCAGGAACTGAGGTTTAATCATGGCGAGGGGGAGAAGTGGGGGGGTTTCCTCCTTCCCAGTCTGTCTCTCCTTAATGGATCCAGCTGACTCCAGCTCCTGCCCTCTCCAGCCAAGGTGAGCCAGCTCGCCTCCCAGCCATTTCCCTCCCATTCCCCAAATTCAACAGCCCCATTCCACCTTTGGTTGAGGACGCCAGGCAGGAGCTTGGCTGCTGGAGCTGTCTTGACTATGGAGATATAGCAGCATCTGTCAGAAAATCTATGTGAAAACAGTCCCCGTGCCAGCAAATGGAAACTGTAGCTTTCTAATCAGCTACATTTGATTTGGTTTGATATATTTAACTTCTTTTTTTTTCTCCCACGATTGGCAAATGTGTTATTCTTTCACAGAAATGAAAACAACCTGCAATTTACTGGATTGCTTTACAGAGTCTTGGTGCAAAGAACTGTATGTCATTATGACATCTGATATCTTTCAGTGCCATTAATTGTCTTCAAGTGAGGGATGGAAAGTCTCATACCCCATTTTTCCCCTCCTACACCATCAGAATTGGTCCACTGTTACAGGAGTGCTGGTTCAGATTTGTCTCCATCCGGAGTCTGGGTCATTCGGAAACTCTAATCCTTAACTAAAAGGAAATGATAAAAATACCCATGAAATTAATTTTCACACCTGCAGTTGGAATTAATAATGGCAACCAGAGTGGCATCCTATTTCAGCTCCCTTGAGGTGACTAACAGTCTTGGTCATTAATACAATCCCAACCACCAGAGGAATTCACTGTCTGAGGGATCTACCATGAAAAACAAATGATCCCCAGAGCTATGCCTGCACAATGGAAACTGGCTTTAGTCATGTATTAGTCATTTTATCACAAGATTGTATTTTTGCACTGGGAAGTTTGCGCTCTGTTATTAAAAGACAACAGAACAGAACAACAGCATTTGACTTGGTAATTTGCACACAGGGTTTGATTATGTTTGAGCTTCCTCACTTTAGAAGGATGTGTGTAAATGACTAAGAGCAATAAAAGAAGTCTTCTAAGTGTGAGGCTTTCTAATGCAAAGTTCATATGCATTTATTACTGTCTGTGCTTAGCATCCATCCTGCATATATCTATGCTTGTACTTCATCTTGATAAGGGAGTGGTCTATTGCTAAAATGCTGCTTCAATTTTCCCCTGATTCTGCTTTTCTCCCTTAATTGCAAGGGATGAAATGTGTCAAGTGTCTGCTTCACTCGGCTGGGAATCACGGCACTGCCTCTGCAATTTCCCAGCCTTCAAAGATGACATGCAGCTAGCAAACTATAAAGCTAAGCGACTGCTCGGTGGCTCTGAGCTGCCTTCAAAAGGCATTTGCTTCTAGCACTGGAGCAGCATTAGGACTTCAAGCAGGGCGCAGAATAGGTGTGCACTCGAATCCTTTAGCAGAACCATCTTTCAGAAAGACTTTCTCTAATTATGTTTGTCTAATCCTGCCCTAATGGCCACACGTGATGTGCTCCGAATATCTGAAATGTTTCAGCTTTATTCTCCTCTGCTGCTAGGACCAGCTTGGCTTGTGAAAAGCAAAAAAACTATTCCCTGTGCCCCAGGAACCATCTGCTCAGGGTGTGAGCACATTTCTACAACTACCTGTATTCGTAACACAAAGAAGGTGGTCTCTTGCCTCTCCTAAATGTAAAGTCTGATATGCTTTTTTTCAGGCAATACACACCTATCCCACATCCCTGCATACATTGTTCTGGGAGACAGTAATAACCTCATGGTGCTGCTGAAGAGTTCTTCCTATGCCTGAAGTTGTTTAGTTGCATATTTACTATGTCATACAAAGGGGCTTAAAGTTCTTTAACAGTGGTGTAGCACAAGAATTCGAGGGAGAGTTGGAGATACAGGCTTGTCTCACTGTAATTTGTACAGACATTTCAGCCACGGCTTTTTCCTCTCCATTTAGAGCAGTTACTAGGATCAGTTACTGTGAATGTAGCTTGTGTTATTCCCTGTGGAGCAGGAGACAGGTAGGGCAGTTTCTCTCTTTATTCTTTATGTCCTCTCTACAGATTTACACCTTTTATAGCTGTTAAGGTAACTACCAAACTACTTAGAGACTGGCCTCTTGCAGTGGCAGGCTAGCACTTTCTGGTGTTAGTTTAGCCCCAGCAGGTTTAGATTCCATCCCCTGCAGTCTCTTCTAACAGGGATTCATTTTTTTATCTGCCTGAAATTCGAGGTTCAGCCTCAAGATGATTCCAGCAGCACCTGGCAACATCCTTTTGTGAGATGTCATCCAAAATCAAGATCTAGGAGCCACTAATAAACAGGTGATATACTGTAAGGTTTCTGTAGTTCTCCAGATGACTCAAAGAGCCTGCCATTAACAAATCTAGCCTTTCAAATTTAAAGGAAAGAGATCCATTGTGCCACATTATTCTGCAAGTAGAGTTGGGAATGAAAATCTAGCTGCAGCTGGGTGGAAACCATCTCAGAAGAATCAGGATACCCACACCTTTGTGTCACCAAAATTAAACAGGTCAGTACAGAAAAGGGCACTTCACTCCACAAAGGTCATGTAGTGCCTTGTATTGCACGGGTCAAGCTACCACATGTGAACCCTGATGCCTGCTCACCCTCCTGCTACATAAAAATCTGCACCACCATGTCAACCCACTCCAGCAGTTGCCAGCTGCACAGATTAATTTTTAACCTCCTTTTCGTTTTCCAGGGCTAAGGCAGATGAGCAAACACTTCACGCCAAGCCTCAGCTGGGCAAGCTGTTGTCAGCTCAGGGGAGGTGACTGATCCCAAGTGTCTGTCCTTTCCTTCCCAGACCCCTCATTTTCATTTTTCTGTTTTCATAGAAGTTTCATTCTGCCTGCTGGCCAGACGCCAGCAAGAATTCCTCTGATGCCTGTTCACAGCAAAGGTGCTGCAAAGCTGCAGTTATCTGAGCAGAGGAGGGCTGCTATGGGATTTCCTCATGGAAAAAAAAAATAAGTTCAGTTTTAAGCTTCTGGTGGCTTTTCTGAAAGATAACTAAACTTTGCATACATCACTACCTGGAACTTGATCTTGGGGTCAGAAGTACAAGCATGCAAACTCTGCCTAAGCAAGGATGAAGTGTAAACCCCCTCGTTGTCTTCCTTATCATCTGCTTTAACAAAACCCAGGTTTGGAGAGGGCCATCCTCCTTTATTTTGGGCTGGTATGGCAGCTGCCAGGGGTAGAAACTGGGCTTCCTTATCTTCACAATTTGAAGCATAAAAATGGGGTTAAATATCCTGGATATTAGTCCAGGCAGGGCACCTGAAAGCCATGAGCCCCAACATTGTGCCCAGGCTGAAAGTCTGATGAATAGAATGTAGTAGAAAACCCTCTTTCATTACTTAGCAGGTAACTCTTTATTGATGCTACATAAGAATTTTGCCTCATCTGAGGCTGGATAAAAACAGAGGAAGTTTTCCAACGTTTGGCCCTTCATTTGGGAATTTCAGCTAATAACACTCTGTCCTTCCTCTGTTTCACAAGTCCCCTAACTAATATACTGGGATGTGTGAAAATATTGCTATGACTCATAGCTTCACAGCCCAAATCCAAACTTCTTTAGAGGCTTGGAGTGGCTGGGGCAAGGGCAAAATTACAGAAATGAAGATGAGATATGTGAGGCTTGCTCTGAGGAGAGAACACCCATAGCATCTTCAGCATCACCAGTCAGGTAATAGTAAACAGACAAGAAAATTGCTTAGTACATCAGACTTTCTGGTTAGAAGCAGTTTTCATCACCATGTGTCCAAATTAGTAAAACATGAAAAAAATATATCCTGGAAATTGGAAGCTATTGGTCTCACCAAAAAACTCAGCAGAAAGCTCAGGGATGGGGCATCAGATAGGAGAGCAGAAAAAATCTGAGAGAAAATGAGCAGTGCCTGGTACTTAGTTATACCTCATTTCAGGTGTTTTTTCCTCATAGTTCATATTGACAATTAACTATTTATTTCAGGAAAACACAAGAGCTCTAAGGAGGAAAAAGTTGTCATCTGATTCCCTTTGGCTGTCAAGTCCACCGGTAGCACGTGCTACAGAGGTTTAATGAAATTTTCATCTGGACAGAACATAGACTGTCCCAAGTACAGCACTCACGAGTGTCCAGTCATGTGCAATTCAAGGACTTTGTGGTAAACACCACCTCTGTAATGCACAACAATTAAAGTCATTCTCACCACAGCTGAGTCTGGCTCATTTGTGAACAGGGTGCAGTGAATCAAGCCTGTGAGGATCTGACTGTTTTAGGAATAAACCTTTCAAAGAAGGGATGACATTGATAAAAAATTGAGGTGCCACAGAAAAGGCCAGATGTTCAAGTTTTAGGCCTTTAAAGGGCATGCAAATTTTTTCTCATGGCTGAATGTGCATATTACCCATTGATGTGATCACTTATGCATCCAGCTCATCATCTGAATAGGCAAATATCATATCTTCTGCAGCAACCATACTCAGAATTTAATGCAAAATTCATTCTTTTTGAAAATCAGTCCCCTAGAACACAATGGTAAATCATGCACGATGAAGTGATATGAAGAGAAATGCTGCACCCTTCTTCTGAGGTCTTTATTTCTTTTCTCTAGAAAAAACTGTCTCCACCTTGATGCTGAAAGCCACAATTATTATTTCTTCATAGTCACACTGTGTCGCTGCTCAGTGGCTCACATCATTGATTGGGCTCCATTATGCTAAATTCTAGAATGCCCAAAGAGCTAAATATAAAGCAGGAGACAACAGATACAAAAATAGATGTGGACCACAAGATAACCATGAGCCACAGCTACCATGAGCCTGCAGCAGATTTGTCTTCTGAGGTGCAGTGAAGCAAAGCTGGGGTGACTCAGGACGTGACAAAAGAGCACAAAAGACGAAGGGTTAGTGGTGCTTCTCGCATCACTGAATTACCACACTGAAAGGATTATCCTGCATCATGATAGATGACAGGACAGCTTTCATGCAACCCATGACTGAATGATGCCCAAAAATGAGGGTTCTGATCCCACAAGATGAACTCACTTGTCTTCTTTTTTTTTCAATTTTTTTCTTTTTCTTTTTTTTCTTAACAAAGGTAAGATTAATCTCCCAGGAACAGCCAGTTCTCAGCTCTGCCATGGTGTTTTGCTTTGACTTTTGTTTCCTGGCAGCTCCAATGGTTATGGGGTTCCTTGCTCATTTCCTTTCCAACCATATGATGTTTATAGTTGCCATGTTTGAACAAATGGAGCAAATTGAATTGCAGATGATACGTAATACAGTGTAATATAATAATATACATGAAATGTACTCTACATTTGTATATCAGCTCGTTAGCAGCAGTACTGACCTCAACAAGAATTTCTTAGAATCCCATCTCCAGGCACCAGAATCCCTGAGACTCTTTGGTATGGAAAGATGCTTTCCATTCATATTATGACCCACTGTATTTAGCTGCTCTCTCATACACAACGACAGATGTATGCAAGAAAAGATACGTCGGAAAGCAAACCTGCCATGATTATCTTCCTCCAAAACAAATGCTTGCTCAGGAAGAAAAAACACTCTTCCCCTTGCTAGGAAAACCTAAGCTATGTTATTATACAAACAACATGCCCGTAGTTTTGGTGCCATAAAGCATAAATCACAATTTGCCCTGTGCAAAAAAAGCCTCTCTGCCCTGAGCTGCTGTGGCACGGCGCCCGAGGTGCACCTTCCTGGCAGGAGATGGGCAGAGCTGCGGGATGTGGGGAGGAGGAGAAGCCACGGCTGCCCCTGCCACCACTCATCATCCCTGCAAGGGCCCAGCTGGCAGCAAACTGGGACCTGGTCTCAGTGTGGGGCTGCTTTCAGGTGATGTCAACGCAATGCTGGCTTTTCTGCATTTTAAAGGGTTGGAGGAATTCTGGATCTGTGTCAGGACTGTGATCCCCTGTGCAGGAGGGAAAAGGATTTTTAATGAAAACAAGCTTTGGTTGTGAATATTTTAATACAGTGCCAAAGTGGTAACAGGATGATAAAGTTTTGATAGGCCTGGTATTGGCTTTTATTTTTTTAAGGGGGAACTCCTCTCTCGCTAACAGAAAAAGCATTTTTAATGCCAACATCAATATAAAGTGCTGCTGGGACTTTTATATCTTTTCAATATCAGGCCTATGTTCAAGGAGAAAAAATAAATGCAGTGTTCACAACCATTTGATATTATAGCTGAATAGCTTTCAAAAAGCTCTTACCATGTTTTTATGCACAAAGTATGATTTGAAGGTTGAGGATGGAAAATGAGGGAACTGGAGGGGAGGGGAGTATTTTTGTTAATTTATAGATGCTAGCTGAAATGTTTAAGACCAATCTTGCCAGGGTCACAAAACGGTGTGGAGATTGGTTTATTTTGCAAATAGCAAAAATTTTTCTTCTTTCAATCTTTTTTTTTTTTTTTTTTTTCTGGCAGCATCAATAAATTTGTTTGATGCACTTTAAATGTTTAATTAAAACATTATGTTAGCACATTTACTGTAAGTGATAAAAACACTTTGGAGGTGGTCTTAAAGCAATTGGTGGCTCTGAAATTGCTAGACATGCACTAGTAAATCAGATACAAAGTCCATAAATTGGAACGATTCTCTTTCAGGCCTGTGCCATTTCACAGATATTAAAGCTGCTTAATTTAATTCCTCAGTAATGTGGAATGTGTACAGCAGCTGATGTCACTTCTTCAGACTGATTGTTTAAGGTCATATAAACTCAGGCCTACAGAGCACAGGATAGAAATTCCCTCTTATATTAATACTGTTTATAATTCAGTTCCCCTTCAATCCCTTAATCAGAAAAGAAATGTTTATTGTGTTATATTGCTATAAAATAAGTAGGAATTGTAATGAGTACTTGAAAAAGTAGAAAAATATTCACTAAATCACAGCTACTGGTACCAAATGTCTCTTCTTTTTAAGCAGGCTTGTTCAACTTGAAAGGAAATCTTATTTTTAATGCAAAGCAGTCACTTTTATATATGGAATTCAAGTCTATTTTGTAAAGTAAAAAGTACAAAGGAGAAGCAAAAGCTACTGTAAACTATTCCTTGCAAATGACTTTGTTCCCCAGCAAGTAGCACTGCCCCATATTTACTTGATGAAATCTATAACCAGCTGAAGTCAATGGGTGTTTAGCTGCTTCCTCCCATTAGAAGGGCTCATGCTTTTAGGAATTGCATAGGTAGCATCTTTAACAATATGCAAGGGATAGCATCTGCAGCTCCACTGCTGTTTTAATACCTGCATTCAAAACACAATAGTAATAAAAGCTTCAGAACAAATTATTACGATTGGCTTCTTTGCCTATGTTGGAAATCTTTACTGAATCAAATTAATACAGAATATAAATATCACAATTAGATTTCACCAAGACGAGCAAAGAATGAATCTTCCTTCTTCAGCTAAGAAAGTAGATTTTCTTGAGAAATCTCTGAGTCAGCATTTCTTGCAAGATGAACCTTTTTCCCCTTCCCCCACCAATGTCAATAGCTGAGAAGTCAATGATTTCCAAGGATGTCACGGATAACTTGCAATAGGAAAGGTAAAAGTTCACTCATTTTGATGTGTACATAACCTATTTCAGTCATCTTTAACAATATGTAACATGAAATTCTTAGCACGGAAAACCTGACTAGATGTCATGTCCCCTGCTCATAAAAACAAAGCTGTGTGACAAGTTTATCCCAGGATGCAGGAGAAAAATTAGCTCCATTAGAGGCTTGGCTCTGGAGCAGCAGGAGCTCTCCACGAATTGCTCTGCTGCAGGAGCCACTGGCTAGATGGTTTCTCGACATGAGGGTTTCTTTCCAGGGCTGTGGATATTTTATTTTTTATTCTCTGCAGTGTCTGGTACCACTGAGCCCTGACTCATGGGCTGAGATCAATGCCATGCCAGGGATAAAGCAGCAGAGTTCAACACGCGCTGCTGCCGGTGATGTCAGAGGAGTGTGCTGGTGAAAATGATACTGTCCTCTTCAGTGTGTTTTTAATTCATATTTGCTCTCTTCCCTGATGACACCATGTTCTTACCACCAGCATGAGGTAGAATGGATTTTTATCTCTCATGCATCAACCGAGTTATCAGCACGTTCTAATTACAGTGTGTTGTGAGAAGCAGCAAGAGCACAGCTGGATGTTCCGACTCCAGATCTGAGGTGTCTGCAAGGCAGACATTTAAGAAAATAACTAAATACTGAGGCTCATTAGACCATGTAATATTCAAAGCAGGGTTGAATTTGTCTCATGAACTCTGTCCTGTGTGGTCAAATTCCAACTGTATGTCTGCCTGCCCTACTATTAATCACTTTTTGGATCAAGAGACAAAATCACCTCTCCAACATTCTTAAGCAAATGTGTGTTTTTTCCATAAACAAACAAAGAAATCAAAACTATTTATCTTAACTTGTTGATTTGTCCAAGTTATCTCATCCCAGATATAATGACTATCCCAAATATTAACAGGAAGAATTCTTTGTAGCAGCTGCACCTATTTTAAAGCTGTTATTTTCTTCAGTCTTATACTGTGCTGATTGCAGTCTTTAATGGTTAAAAAGAGTAGCGAAGGAGTAAAACCAGAGCAATCTCACTCATCTTCACCTGACCTATTTCAGATTCTCATAACTGTCAAAAGAAACAGAGAAACCAACTGTTGCCACACATAGTGAGGCCTTCACTGATAAACTCTGACAGAGCCCTGTCAAGCTTCAAAGTAATTTTCAGCAGAAATTAATACTCTGTATTAGAGTCAATTTCAGAAGAAATTAAGTAAGTGCACTGGAGTAATTTATGCCACCATTTCCAAAAGGAATAATAGCTGATTCTGAATTTGTAATACAGAGTATTCATAACTGAAAATTAAATCCCAGATTGTGGCAGTTCAAATTTGGTCATTGTGCTTCATATAAAGAAGAAAGGAAAATATCAGCAAGTATCAGTCCAGCCAGAGTTTCAAAGCACCTGTATTGGAAAAATATCATGAGGTGTGCCCACAAGTCATGAACATCATTCCTAGGTACTGTGAATTTTGATAATGCGTAGGCATTATATAAATGCATATACATTCTGTACCATTTATATTTGTCATAGGTTAAAATGCTTTACTTAAGCATCAATATTTGTATCTAACTGACCATAGTTGTCCTTAAGGTAAGCTTAAGGCCCTTGGGATTTATTTCCTTTTTTTTTTTTTTTTTTTTCTAGAAAACTACATTTTTAAACAGTTTTGATATTTCAGTATATAGCTTGTGACAGGGCTATTTCACCATTCCCTAACGTGGGCTGCGGTGTCATCACATAGTCCCTAACACTGTGTCAGTGTGAGTCTATGGAGAAGGCATCAAGATGTCAACATTTTCTGAAAGGCAAAAGAGTGTCAGTGCAAGTTTGCAGAGACAGGGTGGTGTGAGAAGAGGAGCAGAAACGACACAAAATACACAAGGCCAAATTAGTGTCTGTGGCTGTACCACACTGCTGGACAAAGACACGCTCATCCCAGGAGCCTTTGAAGAAGCATGTGCAGTACTCAAGAGGAAGCAACCAGGTAGCTGGGATATTTTCAAGCATTAGGGAATATTTAAATAAAATTTTTAAATACCTGACCTATAACAGAAAGTCTCACCGTAGTAAGAGCAGGTGATTGGAGAGCGGCACAGTGTTAAAGAAGAGGAGAGATGAACAATTCTGGTTGAACAATTCAGTAGTTTTCCTTCCTGCCTTTTCCTAGTCAGTGGAGGGTGCAGCATTCTCCTGGAGGGTCTGCACAGCCTGTGGGCAGATCAGACCAGGCAGGAGTCCCCTCCTGGAACCAAGGGACCACAGCATCAGTGCACACAGACAGTGCTCCTGGTGCCTGGTGGTACCCACTCATTTCACCATTTGAGATCACTAGAGGCAGATTGAAAGCTTCATTCATGTTTCAGCAACTGGCCAAAGCCCTCAGGGATGCACAGCCCCACCAGTCTCTGCAAGTGTTCATCTTTCCTCACCCCAACCACGTTTCATGAAATATCCAGCCCTGCACCTCCCCTTCCCACGTGCTGCCGCCTCCTCTCCCAGCTGTGCCGAGCTCTGTCCAGTGCTGTGAGCAGGGAGGTTTCCCATAGCCCTGTTCCCTACACGCTCTTGGAAAGGACACCCCACCACTTCAGGAGTGCAGCTCTGCAGTGTTCAGTTACGTTACTTTAGCCCAGACATCTGGAATGTATCATATAGAGGCCAGATTTGAGGAGTATCTTCATGTTATGCTGCATGCAGGAAGGAGGAGGGCAGGGGGTGCGCATTAGTGCAGCGCAGATGAGCTCTAATTACTTTTTGTTTAATTAGTGGGCGATGTAAAGGTGCATGTTAACACATGGTCACCAAAGTCCTTTCTGACCCTCAGCAAGGAAATCCGTCCATTAACATTTGTTGCATCAGAGCAAAACTGAGACACAGGGATACAGATACCTGCTTGTTGTGACCTGAATGGGACCAGGTTTCCATAGCTACTTCCATATTTTAGGAATGGATGCTTCTTTCCTTCAAAAGTCTTGAAGGTCAATTGTCTAAAGTGATCGAGGCAACAAAACTCCTAAGGTTCAGAAAACCTTAGTCAAGAGCAGGAATTCGAAGCACCCAGGTGCTACACTCTGACTGGTCTGTGAAATATGTGTCAAAATCAGGTGCTCTCTGCCCTCTCCCCAGCTGACAAATGGGACTCTGGAGGTCCAACCACACCACTGAGTGCTGTGAAAATAAGAATCAAAAACAAAAAAACAGCTCTTACTACATTCATTTATCAGCGTGAAATGGAAAACAACCCAGAGTTCAGCGCAGCCAAGCAGATGAAAGATGCAGTTGTCCTGACCTTGGGTGGTGGGTTTTTTCCACCCTTCTGCTGAGCTTTCTTGGGGAGGGACTTTCGTCATTACCACAGGCGAGGTCTCCTGGGCACGGAGCTGCTGCCGAGAGCAGCGAAGCCAAACCCACCACTGGTGCAGCTCCACCAAAGCTCCCAGCCTCACAGAAGGGACTAATTTGGCCTTGTGTATTTTGAATAAATTGTTAACTCTTCTCGGCATGAAGAAGTGATTATTGAAAAGTTTGCCTCCACATACAAATGCAAATGACAGTCGAAGAACACGTGAATGTTAATCTTCCAAACCAAGTACGTAGACAAATGCTAGTCATTAGAAACATTTCCGTGCATTTATATTAGGCTGTCCTCTAAAAGACTTTTCAGACAAATATGTCATCAAGATATTCAAAACCATGTAATCTTATCCAAAGTTTCATCTATCAACAGTACAGTTTTCATCTCTCGCAGCTGTGTGTCAGAATGTGCAGGCAGATTAGCCAGCTGATAGCGAGGGGGGAAGGGAAAGAGGGGCTCTGTCATCATCAAGAAATTCTGCTGGGGAGAAGAGACTCTTGCTGTTGATTTTTTAAAAATCTCCCCAAGAACCCTTTCTGTGCAGGGATGCAGAGGATATGTGCAAAGACTTTAATTTTCTGACGGGAGTTGGTGCCCTCCCCCTGCTTCCCCTTCCCTGCAGAGAGTAAGTTCTTATAACAAAAAAACATCCTGAGCACAATTGTGTGTCTGGTATCTGTGGCAAAGAGTCCCCCTCCACAGCAGATTAATCCACCAGATTTCTCATGCCTTCATAGGCCCGCAGAGAACCTGATAAAACCCAAATCCAGATGGTTTTGAGTTCCAGCTGCACCCCTCACCTTCCTCAAAGGGCAAATCCCCACACAGGTCCCTTCTCCTTCCAGAGCCAGAGGGATCACTTGGGGGAAAAGGAAAAAAAAAAAGTTTACAATAACACTTTTCAGCAAATTCTGTAATTCTGTTGTTTCAAGGAGAGAGATGAATGATGACATATATGGGCTTCTGATAAAGATGCAAAGAGATAGGGCTAAAACACACAGTAAAATGCTGTGAAATGATTCCCCAATATGAGATTCAATATGCTGCCACTGTTGTCTATGAGACAATGTCTTTGAATCCATGCATATGAATTAATGCATAATCTTTGAGTGTATTCATTTTTAAATACATTCTTTCAAGTGGATTTTAGCATTACTGAGTAGCTCTAGCTTGACAGCACTTGAAGAAAATGTTTTCAAATTTGGCGAGAGGGGAAAAATTTAAAAAACTGCAGAAGAGCAGTGAGGACTTAACATTGCCTAAAATAGATTCATTATTTTCTGAGTATCTTTAAAACATCATCTCAAAGTGAAGCCCTAAATCTCCATGTTTAAAGACACAAATTTAGTGACTTGATTTTCAGAGATACCCTTTGTGCAGACCATATTTAGCATGTCTGAACATCACCTGTCCCAACAAAACCATCTTCAGGTTTTGGGGTTACATTTTCCTTTTTTGCTTTTGGCATAAACGTTCAGGGACAGACAGAAACAAGGGCAGTGCTTAGCCATTTTCCAGGGACTTTGATTTCAGCTTAAGGGCATATTTCAGCAGAAAGAAATCTGTTTTGGTGGAGAATCCTACAACATGAACCCTTTCCAGCACTGAGGACAGAAGCCAGCTGATGTCAGTGGAGTCACCAGACCATCTGCAGGGTTGGGGTACAAGTCACCAAAGCCATAACTACAGGAGGCAGAACCCCAAATCTTGCTCAGATTCCCCACAGCTTGTCTGGTTCCTTGACTTCAACACAAAATCCATCTTTCCAATGGGAGCATAATGCTTACCCGATTCCCCTAATTGTTCCTCCGCTTTGGAAACGTGCTTTGGAGGCACTTGAGTGAAAAAAAAAAGTTGGAGCACAGAGAAAGAGCCTTTTGAGGGCCCAGATGGAGGTGTCCTGTGAGGGAGGAAGAAGTTAGTTGTCCACTAAAACACAGCCCTTAAATGCAAAACAAAATTTAACGTCTCTGGGAAAAGAGCCCCAGTATGGAATTTCTTAAGGCTTCATTTGAAAAACTCTAATTTTAAACTCAAATGCATTTTGAAAACACTTATATTGCCAGTTCCTTGTTTGTAAAACTACCATGGCCTCCTCTGAAGAGAAATGCAAAGGAAAAAAGGAGTGGGGTGGGAAGGGGAAGACACATTATGTGATGAAACACGATGTTGCTCCCAGCCTGGGGCTCGCTGCCCAGGCACACACTCCTGCCTGCCAGCCAAGGTCCACTGGGTCAAAACTCGGCTGCAGAGACTGCCCTGAGCTAGTGTTTACCTAGAGGAGCCATTGCAGCCACTCAGGAAATAATCCACATTTCCAAATGAGCCTGCGTGCCCAAATATTTATTTGCTAGTTAGGTGGTAATGGCTCTAGAGTGGTTGTCACAGTCTTTTGGGGACAGTGTGCAACTTGACAGCTACACAGGGTTTGTGTACCAGGTGAGGCATTAATCTGGTTAGCTGGAGTGCTATGGTCTGTCCACAAATCATTAATGCTGGCTGCAGTGCTGAACACTGTTAACACATGTACTTCAGGGCTGGTTGCTCAGCCCAATTCCACAGAACAGATTTTAGCCCAGACAGGTCTGCAGACCTTTCCCAGCCCCACAGAACAGATTTTAGCCCAGTAAGGTCTGCAGACCTTTCCCAGCCCCATTTTTATTGCCAGACCAGCAGAAAGCAGTGCAATGCATGGGACCATGGGAGGAGGCTCTGGAGTTAAGGCTTCAGCAGGGAAAGGCGGAGGAAGGAGAGCGAGAATCTGCCAAAACAAGCACGGGTGGTGTGGCTTCAGAAGACAGGGGCATTGAGCAGCAGGGAGCAGAGCTTGCTGGAGTGGTTTTTAAGGATAGCTTAGGAAACAGGCTTTGATTTTAGCAGCAGGTTCTACCAACAGAGACCAAACTGCCCTCGGCACAGCTCTGTCCTTTTTCTTCGCCTACACACCACCACAAGCCACAAAGCACTCACCAAGACTGTATAACAAACTGAACTTCAAAAGACCAAAAGCCACAAGAAACACAATGTCCCACAAGAAGGGAGCAGGAGCACAAAGAGAGATAGTAGTAGTGATTTCCCCAGATTCCTTTCTGTGAAAAGAGAGAAGTGGGCAGCCAGGAGGTTTCTGATACATTTCCACATCTTCTTTCAGTTCCCAGGGCTGCTCCAGCTCCCCTTAAGGGTTCCCAGCTTCCACAAGGGGATACAGAAATACAGTGAGGACTCCAAGTAATCATGCAGAAGATTTTTGCTTCTAGTGAGCACTGGGAACTTCTTTCTAACCTCACCAGAGCTGTCTTAATGCAGGGGCAAAAAAACAATGAATGTTAGGAGTTCTGCTCTTCCCATGGCCATGACTCTGTTCAGCTCTGAGGGATGACAGCAGAATCTGTGAGGACCCATTCTAAGGCTGGTGTTCCCTCTCTCAGTCTTGTTATCTGTCTCTTTTTTCAGAATGACTGGAGTCAAGGATGTGGTCTTGACTTTGCCTTCACTGATGGCAGCATGGACACTCCATTAAGGAGTCTGCTCTTGCAGGTTTATTGGAAAAAGCTGCTTGCGCCAGATGTGATTGCTGGGTGACCCCTGCCTATGCCTTCAGCAGTGTTCACAGTCCCCTCTCCCAGGAGAAAAGAACACAGATGCTGCTTTTTAGGGAAGGGCATTTCCCCCACTAGTGCTCTGGTGGTGTCCCTGGCAGTGAGTGGTGTCATCTGTGGTCTGCACATCACAGGAATAATCAAAACATCTCCCCTCCTAACTCATAACAGACAGCATGTCACTGAGATGGATTCACCATTGGCTGGCTCCCCTGCACAGCCCAGATTAAAACAAAAATGAAAAACCCCAGTATTGTGTGTAATCAGGGAAGTGAGCACCGACCCAGAAGTTGCACATCCCACACTAGACAAGCCAAGTCAGAGATAACAAAAGTTCAATAACTCCTTCAGCAGATTGAGCACTTGATTACTCTGAACAATCTGCTTCAAAGAGCTGCAGCCTTGCCAGGGGGGATCCATTCACCACCTCTGATGCTGCACCATGGGCTGGGAACCTTCCCAACACCTCCAGGAGCTCTTGAAGGTGCTTTTGTCCTGGAGACGATGTCTCTTCAGACGTGGTGAACTCAGCCTGCTTTCAGGAGGTTTTTCAAGCCAACAGAGGCACCTGAAGACTTAGAGAAAGATGACACTGCCAGATGGCACGGCCCAGGGAGAGGATGAAATGAAGGCTGCGGGGGATGCATACACTGATTTCTCCAAAGACTTATAACCACGATGAAGAAAGAAATAGCTCTGCCACAAGAGAGTCTGATGAGAAAAGTCATTTGCTACTGAAATGTAATTTAAAAAATGTATTTAATACCACTTAACAACACAAGCCTGTAATATCCTCTTATCTAAACCGCTTGTGGATTACTTGCTTTTCACTTACCAACCTACCCAATAATTTCTACAAAAAATAAAAATACAGGTCAGGCTTTCGCTACCAGATTTAGTTATTTTACTACCAGACAAAGATGAGCCAGAATGGTTATCAAGAAAAATAAGGGGCGAAAAGAGAATTGGGAAATCTTAGACATTGTATTAAAACAACAGTTTTTAGGGTGTTTGATTTACTATTCAACTGTGTGCAGCTGCTTCTGTGAGAAATAGGAAGCATGCCAAGGGAAAGAGATGGGGGAAAAAAATTAACGGGTGGGGGAGGTTTGCAGAATCAACTGGTTAATGAGATATGAAATTTTTTATGAGTAAGCCCCTGCTGAAAAGCACTTGTTTGTTTGAACCAGCTCAGTGCTTACCCACTGACACGGCAACGCGGGTTCTCTCTCTCAACCACCTAATCACCAAATGAGAAATTTAGATAGCATTTGGGTTTTTCATGCACTGGTTTAGAGCCCCTGTGCTTCCCCCTCCTTATCTTGGAGCGGGCTAAAGCCTGCTGGGGTGCTGGCAGGGGTTTGCTCCTCTCTGCAGGCTCAGTGCTGTGTGTGAAGGGGAGCACGGGGAGGGCAGTAATGACTCGAGTCCTGCCGGGGTGCAGGGGGGAATCTCAGCAGAGCCAGGTGAGAGCTGTGGGTCTGAACGCCTTGAGGAGCAGGTCAGGGGCAAAGTGGTGCCCTCAGCATGCCAGGCTGGTTCCACCTTCCCTACTGCTGCATTTCAGAGCGGAGAGGAGCTTTCCTTTCTCCGCTTTTAGGGGAAAGATTCAGGTTTCAAATGTCCTTGGAAGATATGCAACCAGGATTTTTTGAAAAAGGAAAGATCTCTGCTTGGTCCTGAGGAAAGTCCCCAAATCTTTTAAAAATCCAGACCTTCACTTTTCTTTCCCTGTAAGACCACTGAGGCAGTCCCCTGCCGACCATCCTCATCTGTGTGAATCCCCTTTTTGGGCTCTGAGCATTTTGCAGACACTTCCCCTGGAGATCTGTGCACCAAAGTCAGGATTACTCAGCACCCTGAATTTAGGAACTATTTTACTCCATCTTAATCTCTTTACACATAGCCTAAACCTTATTTAGTAGTCCAAGGGAAAAAATACTTCAGTCTCTCAGAACAAGCTTGACTTGTTTGCAATAATTTATTGGATTACATTTTTCCCAGTTTCTCCTGTGAGAAGCCCCATCTTACTTCAGGTGTCTTTGTCACTGCTTGGTGGTTTTATTGTGTCAAAGGCTCAACATGTTTGAGAAACACAAATGTCCCAAATTCTCTAAAAGCAAAACACAAACCTTGAGACATAGAGCTCAAGTCTGTACCAAAAACCTGGTCTGTGGTTTTCTCCATGAGGAGGAGGGAATGGGCATCACTGGAAGTCCTGGTTTTCCTCTTGGTTTACTCATTGCTGCAAATCTGATGCTGAAGAAACTTTTGAACTCGAAATGCTCATTTGCAGTTGATGGATAAACTCCCCCAAACAATGTTTGATTGTCATGTAGATCCAACCATATCTACAGCCATGAGGCAGCTAATGGGCCTGGCCCCAGCCTGCTCCTCATGATACTAATGAAGGGTTCTTTTCTAGAACCTGTTCAAATAAAAAGCATTTAAACGAAGGGATTAAAGCACTCTGCAGTGCTCCTTTACAACAGAGCCCTGTGAATGGCCCTGTTTGCATCTGCTGCACGGGCAGGAGAACACCCATTGTGTTGGCACCCCAGAAGGCCCCACTGCAGAATATTAGACTTGAGAAATCATTTATTGGGATCTTATCTTGCATACCTAATTGAGATGTCAGGCCACTGCATTTAAACTATAACTTGCAGACTAATTAAAGGCAACAACTTAGTGCTTACCTAGGGATTCAGGGAGATTGCATGATGAACTGCCTGTGTTGTAAGGAAAGATTAAACAGACTGAACTAAACAATGTCTGTATTTTTCTGGTGATATCTGATTTGGGGGAGTAATCCCACTTTATCCCCATAAACCTTTTTGTTATTTAGAGGGATATAACCTAGAGGTGCCTTATAGACCTTTTCACCTGGCTTTGATGTCCTAACAGTTACCAGCCTTAAGCTTGTTGTTTTCCTGTTTTATCTGTGCCCAAATTGTTTCCAAGCAGCTATCTGGTTAGTGGGGAAGCCTCACTTTTCTGCAGGGAAGGAAAGCAGCAAATGAAACAAATAAAGTTTTATACACGTTTTGTTTCCTTTTGTTTGCAAATGCATGTAATCTTATAACTCCAAATTCTAATCTCTGCATTGAATAACAGTGCATGGGATCCTCCTGCAGAACAGCATATCTGAAATGGCAAGTTAAAAGCTATGGGGTCACTGCTGGGACAAGAGGAAGCAGGAGGCAGGTCTCCTGCCCTCATGAAGATGATGATGATGCCTTGATTTCACATGGTGAGGACGGAGGGAAGCAGACACTAAATATAAAAAGCAGAAGTTTATTTGACAGTGTTACGAGGGGGGTAACTGGATGCAAATATTTGACATTGACACGCTGGAATGCTGTAAAAATTTAATTAGATGGGTGCATTAGTCATAGCTGTATTAGGGGGTTCATATACTCCATGCAAAAATGCATGCTCCGGTACAAAAGAAATATTTAAGTCCTTCCTGTAAATACCATTTCCCTCATTATTGGGAAATGTGGTCTCAGAGGGACCATTGACCATGTCATTGTATTTACAAAAGTATGGTTAGAATGAGATTAACAGCATTTATGGGAAGGGTTTTCCTACCCAGAGATTGATACCTATTATATGGGGAAGGTTGTGCAGCCGAGTTGCAATGAAGCAGGCTTGTGTGGCTGCTGTTTGGTTTAATGTGGGGTTCATTCTGCACTGTTAAACTCCCTTTAACAGCCTCATGCTCCCTTATGCAAGGGCCATTGGTGAGCTCAGATGCATTGAAGCACTTCAAGAAGTCCCACTGCAATTCTGCTGCCCCTGGAAGCCACTGAGGTTTGTTTTGTGGCTTCACAGCTGTCCCAAGGAGAGCTCAACCACTGGCTCACTCAGTCTGGGCAGCCAAAAGGAGTTTACACAATTTGGTCCTTGCAAGGTCATCCTTTGGGAGTGGGTTTATTTGGGAAATTCATCTGAATCCAGTGCAGATCACTCTGGTTGTGGTATCTCATAGCTCCCAGTATGGATCTGCCTGACTGTCATTAAAAATTTTGATAACTTTAAAGACTGATGGTTTTTTCCCTAATTTTCAAGCTTCAGCCATATCCAAAATCTTGCAAGGAGACACCTAGATTTCAACTATCCTCTTCTGCTTTGTGGTGAACAAATAAACTATTTAGTCCATTTATTTATTCCAAATATTTTCCACAATATTTCCCCCCCAGGCCACTGAGGGACTGGTCCACAGGCTGAAGAACCCAAATCGTTGCAGAAAAGCCTTGAATGTGAAGGTTGTAACCCAGTTCCAAACCAAAGAGTTGGGAAACCAGTTAGAAATCACAGATGAAAGGACACACTCAGCTCTATTGCTGCATACTAACAACACTCCCTACTTCGTAGAATGTCGTTGTGTCTTTTGTTGGAAAAATGCATATTTCACATAATTTGAAATTATTTCTTTTCAGAAATCCCTGCAGAAAAGGAATTTGGACCATTTCCCTTAGTTTGCTTTCCCTTCAGCTTTACTACATGTGGAAAATAAGATGTTTTAATTTGACAATGTTCATTTAGTAGTAAATAAGCAAATAATTGGTCATGTTTTATTTCAAACAGTGTTTCAGTTCTGGTACCATGTGTGACATTTAAAAGCAATTATGAGATTGAGATACCGGATAGGAAAGGGATAAAAACAAAGGATGACTCAACCAAAATCAACTAATACTTTGTCTTAATCAGTGTTTGGATTGTTCTGATGAATTTGATATCAGTGCTACAGAAAACGAAAATGCTATACTGGTTACCAGTTCATTTCCAAGAATTCAGGGAATTTTCAAAGAGGATAATGTCTGTAATTACCTGTTAGCATTTTAAAAAGGAGGATGAGTAACTTCTGAGGAAAACAAATGTCACCCTAGGAAATCCCATGTGTCAATATCAGGAGTTTCTGTTGGGGTAGGGTACGTATGTGTGTATGTGTCCAGGATTATATATATAAAATAATGAACAGCAGCCTGTGTTTTTGAATGAAACGCCAAAACATGGATCAAAATTCTCATTCAGTCTGCTGTGCTATTTCTAGAAATTACAAAAAAAATTGTGTCACACTGGAAATGGAAAGAAAATCAAATCCAAACCCACAAATTTATTAAGAAGACTGTTTCTTTTCTAAATGTCAGATATAGAATGATGACCTCACAAAGAGACTCGCCCTTTAATGTCATGTTGGCTATTTGAAATCAGTAGATCAGTCAGAGCAGCTGAATTGCTCTATTGGAAAGGATAACCAGCCAAACGACCACACATTGATTGCAACGCAGATGCATCTACACAGAATGTTTTTAAACAAGCCAAAAAAAAAAAATAAAACTGCTCTAAAACATCTGTACTCAAACTGCCCCAGAACAGTCACAGTGAGAGCAGTTTGGGGCTTTAGGGGTATTTTGCTGTGGATGAAAGTGTCAGCCAAAAAATGCATCTACTCAAATAGTGGCATCAGTACCTCAATAAATTTGAGGAATCTCTTCAGGAACAATATTAGTGGGTAAAAGTCTCAAGAGACTTGATTCCAAGGACATATTTAACCATTGATCCTGCTACATTCAGCAAGTGACAAAGTGGGATTTGAATTTGTACAACTTCAAAGAAAAGGGGGTCACTCAAGAAGACTGAGACAGAGAATGAAATCCAATTAAATAAAAAAACCCATTCTGCATGAAAATGTGTAAAATTGGCAAATAGTAGCCAGTATTACACCAAGCAATGATTTTCATAAGGAAGTGAGGCGAAAGGGTCTCATTTTATATGGGTCTTTTGAAACTATATAGAATAAAAGCTCGAGATTATCTTCTAGCACTGGTAGAATGATGGCAAAGAAAAGCAAAATTTTGTCATAGTAATATTTTAATTGACAAGGAATTAAGATTAAATTGTTTTTACAATTACAGCAACTTAAACAAACACACAAACTGTGAGAAAGATGAGACTACAGCAGAGTGGTTTGGATGGCAGTGAGGTGTATCACAGGTGACCTGTTTTGGGCTGTGCGCCCACAGACACCACCAGACACACACCAACACCACCTGAGCAGGTGAAATCGAGGTCCTAACACACATTTCCTCAGTCTACCTGTCTGTTAATCACATTGATGTATTTCTGAGTTCAATTAAAACCCAGGCTCCCACTAACACACAAGCTGCAGTTCCCTAGTGACTTAAGAATTTAAGTCCCATTTGAAAAAGTCTGACAGACGCTTTTGAAAGTTGGTTTCATAATTAGTAAACCAGACAACTGGACTCTTAAGATCATTAGAAAGATATTAGGTAGAAACTTCAAAGTCAATGGGATTTGTACAACTTAGTCACATAAGCTCCTCTGAAAATTTTTCCTCCATGTCAATCTGCATTCAAATAATTCTCCCTGCACTCGGATACAGTGTGTTTGTCATGACCACTGAGCACGATAAATTGAATCTCAAAAATCCAGCAGGGCTAGGAATTAAATAAATGTCTACTTAAACCATTTTCTTTTCTAAAAGGTAAAAGAAATTGTGACCATACCAGAGGGAGGGAAAAATACCCCCATATCTTGTTAAGTCAGACTGAAGTAGTTCCAGCTCATCCAAGCCTGCTCCCAAGTGAGTGCTGGAGGATCAGAGGGCTGTGACCAGCAGAGCCTAGGCAGAAGCAGATGTTGTGTCCAGAGCCCTGGCTGTGGAATTCAATAGCTGGTTTGGTGAATCATTTGAACTGGTCACTTGGGAGGGCAGTGCCTGCTTAGTTTATGGTAAGTTTGAACAGGCCAGTGTTTGAACAGTTTATTCTTACCTCTTACTGGAACAAAGAGGCTGTGTTTGTAAATAAGATGATAATTTGTACCATATTAGGGTCTTTTGCAACCACCAAAGCATTCCCATTTTCCATAGAAAAGGAACCGTTTGCCTGGGAATAAATATCATCTGGCAGCATTTCCAAAGCCGTGTTTCAAAGAGAAATTTGAAGCCACTCTTGTACAATGCACAGGCATTAATCACCAAAAGCGAGATTCTCATAAACAGAGTAATCCAAACCAGTAACACAGAGCCTTGCTGAGCACTGGTCAGTGTGGAGCAGATGAAAATCTGGGTCAAACCCCTCTCAGTGACAGGCACCTGCCCCTGCTGCCTGTGCCCTTGTGCCTTACAGCCAGAGCAGAGTGCTGCTGAAACCTTCTGGCAGTGCAAAACATGGGCAAAGAAAGGAGGTGGAACAGCAAAAACAGCACCAAAGGAAGCAGAGAGAAGGTGGCAGGGCAGCAGGATGAGCAGCCATGCTGTAGGAGTGTCACCTGAGTGGAACAATCAATGCCATTAGAACTGAGTCCATCAGTGTCTGTGCAAGCACAGCAGTGCTAGGATGATGACAAATCTCTGGGTCCAAAGGGAGACATCCTTCACCTTGTTGAAAAGTAAGGAAGTGGCTGCTTTGATCAGGTTTGGGAAGGGTTTCTGATCCATACCTGGGCTGCTCCCATCAGATGTTGGGTGCTGCAGCTTTGTGGCATCCTGTGTGATGGTGCTGCTGCACACTGAGAGCTGGAATTGCTGTGGACAAGCAGTGTTGACTGCTGCTGTTTCACCAAAATGAATAATTATACATCTCCCACTCAAGCTGATTGTTTGAACATGTGAGAGGGAGAGCACAAGGGAGATGCCACCAATAAAGGAGCTTTTATTGCAGCTAGTGTTGTCCTTGAGGAAAACCAGGCTGGAGGGATGAAGGGTGGGTTCTGGTGCTGCCATCAGCTCATGGCATCGACAATGCTTAAGCAGCATTTCTGTGAGCTACTGGGGCACTGAAAGAGACAACTTTTATATGGAGGGGGGAATGAGGGGACTTTTTCCAAGCTCATTTAACAGTCCAGCCTGCAAACAGTCTTCTCCTCTCTCATTACTGTTCTTCCCTTGTCTCTCCTCCTTGGCATGGTGCCGTTTCCCCCCCGAGCAGCAGCTGTGCACACTTGAATAGTAAATCAAACACCCTAAAAACTGTTGTTCAAAAATCTTTTCAGATCTTTCTCTCCTCTATTTCTGTTCTCCTTTTTCTTGCTAATGACTAAGGCAATTGGGTCTTTTTAAGATTTTTAATCTGGTGTGATCTAATTCTGTGTTGCTAACTCGATGTATCACAGTGCCCATCAGTGAGAGGACCTAGAGGTACATCTGGTTCAGCTCCCATCAATGATTATCTGGAGAGTCCATGGTGAGAGGCTTCGCATTTCCTCTGGGAGCAGGTCTCAGGTCATTTTGTGAAAGGCCAAAGAAGATGGTAACAGTCTGGATAGCAATATAAATACACTCCAGTCAGAGCTGATTTACGCTAACCAGGCACCTGAGCCCAACATCCTAAACAGCATTTGTTTTTATGGTTTCAAGACCATTTCCACAACAGAAATGCCTAGAGGATTAATATTGTAGAGAGAGGGATGAAGACAGAACACCAAAATATCAGATAATTAGCACCATGCAGTATATCATGTGTTTTTTGTTGAGCTCAACACTCATCACAGAGTAGCAGTGAGTTACTCCCTGGAAAAATGGGTGCATTTTTATCCCCAGAGAAGATTTACCGAAGGTAACTTATCTGACAGAAATGCCTGACTCCTGCCCAAAATACAGAGCAGTTTAACTGGTCCTGTATTTTGAAACCATTGCAAGAAACTGATGTTGCACCTTAAAAAAGATCCAATTTGGAAACAAACAAACAAACAAAAGTGTGTAATTCTGGTAATTCCCCTTTTATTTGTGTGAGATACTTAAGCCCACGGATAGCTTCTCCAATTTAGCATGTACATCTGTGAGAGGGATGTGATGGTGGAGCTTTGGCTGTGAAAATACAATGTATGCTTTATTACAAAGAAAACCACAGTTTGAAAACCAGGGAAAACTCTGATTCACCAGCATGACTCACACACACTATAGAGCCTGCAATCCCTTTAGCAAAGATTCAAGCCCAGCAGCATGTAACTACTTGCAAAGAGAACTTATTTTCTCTAAATGAATGATCTTTTCAAGTGCCTTATCTTGCTCTTTTTGAAGAGAGGGGAAAGTCTCTCACTGGACTTTGGTTGAGGCCCTTAAATGCAGGAGGAACTTCAGCAGATACCATGTAAATATCCACAAAAATGACTCAAAGCCACCATCAAGATAATATTATCACAGGAGATGGGAAGTGAGATTTCTGAGAAGGCTGCTACAAACCCAGGAGGACCTGTTGTGTTGGGGAGTGTCTGATTGTGATTAGTAAAGCTGAACTTTTCAGGAAATGAACACTTCAGGGTTCCCACCTTGGGAGAGAATTTTGACATGTTCTCAATTTCAACAGATGAAATTGAAAGGGGATTGGAACTAGGGGATTTTACAGTTTCTTCCACCCAAACCATTCTATGAAATATTCCTGAAAGCCAATAAAAAATTGCAGAGGATTTTTGGATGTCTTCAGAAAATGGAAACACCTAGACTGGAGGGAACAACTCAGTTAACAGCAGCATAAGGGAGTTCAAAAGATTTTAATATTCTGTGATGAAATAATTTTGTTCCATTACTCCAGCTCCTGAGACCACTGGTCCAATGGATTATATCAAAGTGTAATAGTGGAGTAGCATGGTAAGGAGCCAGGCTGTTAGGGCTTGCTGCCCAACACAGCATCCACAAGAGGAAAGAAACATCTTTGAGGTGTAATTACAGTTCATTTTATCTGTTGAGGCTATGAAAAGCAGGGTAAGAATGTGCACGGGCCTTAGAGGGAGGAACTCGAGGTACAGATGCAGGTAAACTTGTTTATTCAACTCTCCCAAATAAGTGGCTTCACTTTCAGCAATGCAAAGCCCCATGTTGCTCTCACTGAACCAGACTGACAGGGGAAGAAGCCAGGTTAGTGCTCCTGCTTTCTCACTCACCATCACAGCCATACCTAATTTACCCATTTTCCCAGTGAAAATAAATATTGAGAGGTTCATTTTTAATGCATTTAACATAAAGGTTAAAAAACAAAGCTCTTATTTTGTTTGCAGTATTTTTTCCTTTGTTTAAGAAGAGAAAACTTTCAGCACATTTTGAAAATTCTCACGAGGAGACTGTGTCAGTTTAGCCCACAAGGAAGCTGCACTCACCATTCCTGTCCATGTTTCTGTGGCTGTGTTTAAGTCACCTCTCTGCCCTTGGTCCTTTTCAAGCCACTAATTCTGGGATTTGTTTCCCCATCCACACTCCTTCTGCCTGGGCACGCCTGTGTGTGCTCAGCTCTAGTGAACTGCAGAATTTAGCTGTACAGCCTCATTTTCCCTGTTTTTTTTTTCACCCTAAACAGCAACTTAACATGTCTCTCATCCACCTATGACAGTCCCAAACCAGTTGAAACCTTGGCTTTTTAGCTGGAGGCACAGGAGCATCAGGGCAGAGCTCATGTTATGCACGGGAGGTTGATGTTCCTCAGCAGGGAAGCCAGATGGAAGATAAAGTCAAGGCAGAGCCTGCACACTCATCTCTTAACCACCCTCTGCTCACATGAAAGGTCATCTCAGTCCCATAAACTCCCATGCTTGTATTTCCCAAGCTAACAAACTCCTCATTTGGGCTCCAGAGCTGCCTGGAGTCTTTCCATGCTGGAATTGCCTAACTGGAGCCAGTGGTGATCATTAATGCAATGGATTGCCTACCATTTCCACGCCATCAGCTCTTTTGGCTTTGGACTTCAGCACATTATACATTATTTCTGGGTAAAAAATAGAGACAGTCCTCTCCATTTCATAATATTATGTTGGGCCTGCAATCTTCTGAGAGGATAGAGTTGGAAAGTATTATTTTTCTTGCTTAGAAAGAACAGAGAGCAGATTAGTAACTATGTATGAAGTGTGTATTGAAGTTAATTAATACCTGTGCAAAACCTCGACATAGGGAATTAACACTGAAAAAATGGTCCTTTGCATTGTCTGGGAAGGAAGAGCTGCATTTCCCTCTTCATGAGTGATAAACCTCTGTATTCAGAGTTTCTGGTTTTGTAGGTATTAGATCTATGGTTGACCAGAGAATACCATTAATCAGAACTGATTTATTTTATAGTTCACAACATTATTTCTGGGGGAACAGGGAATGTGGGAGGCTGCACTAGTGGGAGCTGTTATCTGAGGAATGATGATTTTGGGGGAGACAGGATTCTGTCTGATGCTGCTCCTCTTCCTCTCGCCCAGCTTGGATCTTCTCTGGAGCAGTTACTCCATAGATCAAGACACCATGAATGCAGACACCAGAAAGTGAAGCTGGTCAGGACCATCCATCTGCATGATCCAACCCAGGGATGTCCAAGGAGCTGACTTCTAAAAGCACATTTATTTCCACAGACTGCGAAAGGAAAAACCTATGGGATTAGAAACTGTGCTCTTCTCTAACTAAGCAAACTAAAACCTGGATCTGTAGCCCCTGGATCTGGATCCTCACCAAGAAACTTCAACATTTTGGTGCCATTTTCCCATTTCACTGTCATCAGTGACAAAAATGCAGGGGTACAAAAGCCAGGGAGGGTTTATCCCCATTTCTTTGCTGCTTCTGTGGGGACGCTGAGATTTTAGAGCATTCCTCAAACACTGAGGAAACACAAAGGGTTGAGTGGGATAACCCCGCACAGCCCTTTGCTGTCATTGCCCTAACCTGGCATCCAGAGCATCTTGAGCAAGGGCTTTCCTCTGCTGGGAAGAGAAGTGTTTTCCAGTGTTTCCATCCAGAGGTTCCTCTCCTACATTGCCACCTCATAAACTTGTTGTAAGAGAGATCCTATTCAGATAGGCATCTGCGTTTGTGCTACAGAAATATTTGTTATTTATAGATGAGATTGTGTGTTCTCCCTCTCAGAGCTAGATGGTATCTCAAGGACACACCCCAAGAAAGAAGGGGGAGGAAGATATTCCCTTCTGAGACAGCACAGAAACAAGTCCTCCCTATTTCTGCTGTGCTCCAATATCAACAGCAGATACTTATGCCCCCGTTTCTATACAGACTAAGCCGTGCTGGGGTGGTGCAATAGTTGCTCTTTGTATTTCTCCACCCACTGGTTTTTGTGTCTAAACCCAATCTCAGGGCAACCACAGAAGTGCCTGTGCCTTCACAGGAGCTCACGCTCCACAATCCAGCTCAGGTACTTGTTCCTGCATATGGATTCAGGGGAGCTGTGAGCATGAATATGCGTGGCAAGATGAGAGAACACACAAAGAGAAACCCCAACAACAATGAACATTTAGAATAAATTGCAAATAGAGGTGCATAATTTGTGGTTAGAGAGACTGAGTGCTAGTCATTATTCAGTATCACTCATTTCTTTCCTCCAAATATATGTATGAAAGCCAGGAACAAATAATATTTTTATAAACAGGGAGGAGGTTTTCTTTCTAAATTAGATTATGTTAAAAAATAATCTGGGATGACTGGAGTGTGATTGTGCCTATATGGAGAAACTACTATACAGCCAAGTGAATCATTTATCCAGATATAATGTATAACTTCATAGCAAACAAAAGCCAGACATATTAAGAGTGAATTGTTTACAATAGAGGGTTACATATTAAAATGTATGTATAATTGTAACCTTCTGTTAACACCCTCTTGAAGAGAAAAAACACCGATTGCAGGGTTTAAAATGCTATATCTCAACTATTCTGGGTGAACAGCTCTGTATGTAATGACAGCAGCGCACACAGGAGGGATTCTTGCAGATTAAAAAAAAAAATAGAAGAATTAAAACCAGCTCCTACAAAAGTATACAGCAGAAGTTGCTCCTTCTTCGTTTGTATCAAAGGAATTCATTGTCATCTCCCAAGACTAATTTGGGGTAAAGAAAATGTGCTTTATTGAAGGCACGGCATATGATTTAATCTGACCTCACCAGATTTTCATTCTGGCTCTCGGAAGGTTGCCCTGGTGACATCACACCATGAGTGATGTCCTCAGCCCACAGGCATCCATTGTGAGCTCTACAAGAAACTTGGCATTGGCTGGGGATGGGAAAACACACACACACACGTTTGGGGGATCTGGTTGGAGACATCTTCCATCTCTGCCACTGAAGGAAGCCCAGAACCTCAGCCTGGATTTTTCTGAAGGGGGTTTTACTGTTGAAAAGTACTGAACAGTGCTTAAACAGCTGCCTGCACCTCCTCCAGAGAGCTGTCAGAGACAGGGACAGCAAAAACCACATTTGCACCATGCTCCTTCCCCAAAACTTTGGAGAGCACAAGGCAAAGCAAAGTAATTTTAAGGACTTCTACCACTGAACCTATTCAACCACCACAAAACACTTCTCAAAGCAGTGTAGAAAGCAAATAAATCAGATTTCTATCTCTCTTCCTGTTAACTTTATCAGAATTACTTTTTCATCACTCATGAAACCTCAGGGGAACAAGAACAGAGGAAGAACAAAGAATACCTTAAACAATACATGCCCCTTTTGCTAACAGGCTGGTTATGTCCCCAGTTTACCCACTGTAATAAGTGGCATGACTCTATTCCACCAAGAATCCCCTAAACAGCCTTCTCTGTGCATTTGCTGCTCACATAAAGTTGGAAATACAGCCAAAATCCAACTATTTTCCTTGTCCCATCAAATTCCTTGTTTCCCTCACAGAAAATCCACCTCTCCTGATTAGCAATCTTTCTGAACCCCCTGAGCTGGAGCCTCATTCCCCAATACCCTGTGCTGTGCATCCACAAGAGCTAGCTGAAATGTAAGGGAGATTAGCAGCACAATTTACTGCACTTTTTGGATATTACAGAACTGGAAACCAGGGAATACAATAGTACAGGAGACAGAGATGTGGAGAGTTCTTATTCAGAGAGAGAACTCCAACATAAACTCCATTGCATCTGCAAGACTTGACAGGAGAATAAGAGGAGCCACAATCAACACAGTACTTGTGCATTTCACATATATTCACATTTCATTGTAATCACATTTCAATATTTTCCATCTCACAGAATAAATGGATGGGACTCAAACATCCCTCAGACAATGTGGGGTAATAGTTTCCTAACCTGGAAGAAGAATCCTGTCCCTCTTGCCTTCTTTTCTAGAGCCAAGTGCAGGAAAGCTCCTCTGCCAAATCCCCTGGGCAGGTGATGGACTCACCTGAACAAAGACAATGAGAAAGTGAGGATTGACTGGCTTGTTATCACAAGGTTCCCAGATGCCTCCTGCACACATTGGGAGGATAATTTCAGAGGAGCTTTGTTGCAAGTGCCCCTCTTTTCCAATCAGGACATCACCAGAGCCAGATAAGGAGTGAACACAGATTCCAGCGTTCGAGCCATTACAGAGACATGCAATACTACAATTTTCTGGGCTATTGATTGCTCCTGCTCTTCTGGCATTGCAACCCAAAACACTGGAGGAAGTCAAGTGGAGAATGAGAAGAGGGAAAATTAGCATGCTGGTGAGCTGGTTAAAATACCTTCGCTGAAAAGAGCTGATTTGTCAAAATCACAACTTTTGGCCAAAAGGTATGAATTTCGAGACAAAGCTTTTGCAAGAAGTTTGGGGATTTTTGTCTGGGTCTCTGACCTGCCAAGTTAATTCCCTAGTCATGCAGCTATCACTAATGTTCTCTCAGGTTATACTTTGTTTCATTTTAGCACATCTTCATTCTGATCCGCACACAACCAAATTTTTGAAACATCTCAAAACAAATTGTGTGTTTTTCTATGCCCAACCCCTCCTTAACATTCAGATGGGGGTAAATAACTGTCATAAACTCAATGGGGAGTTTATTGATAGCATAAAATAATACATTTTGCTTTCAAGACATTTCTTATTACAGTCAGGAGAGAGAGGATGTGAGTCAGAAGCTTCCTTCTCATTTTCACTCGGTTCATTTGTTCACTCCGTTTAGTGAAACTTAAGTAGCTGTTAGAGCTAGAAGTCCCAAGGCACATGTGTTCTTTAACACATAACTTAATATCCAAAACAAATAATTACAACTTCTTTTCTCAGTGTCACCCTTCCCAGGAGCAGCTGATGCATATGCTAGAATGTAAAAACCTGCAAGCTAATGTTCTGCTGCAGTTCACTGCTCTCTCTTTCTCCTCTACCCACCATTTCTTCCACTCAGGCAGTCATTTCTGCATCTGGAGTACTTTTGGATGGTTTTCTCCAAGCTAGCAGAGAATGACAGGTCACAGCTTTGTCTTTTACAGATCCCTCCAGAACAACCTTAAACATTGACCAGACCTCCCTCAACATCAGACAGAGGTGATGCTGAGTTACCCCCACAGAAAAAGCTCTCTAATTGAAAGGTTCAGGATTTTGCATCACTCAGGGCTGGCTCCTCCTCCCCTCAGCTATAACACTGACCTAATTATACAGAGCCTCAATGCTGCGGCACTGAGGAGTTTCAAGTTTGCTTGTTATGTGATGCCTGCAACAATATTTATTCACCAGCTACTCCAAATAAAACGCCTTGTTTCACTGAGTTAACATCAAAGCCAGGCTTGTAGATGGTATTGGTTTTATTTACATGATTTGCATACCTCTACATGTGTGTATTTATATATATGTGTACACACACAGATACACACACACACACACACACTCTTGCCCAAGAGGAAAGCAGTGTGGGGCTGTTTATAATAACAGCAAACAACAATTGATGTTTGTGATTCTGGATCTTGCAGCACACACCTTTCATACACCTGGAATGTCTCTCTGCTCACAGACACACATCACTTTTCCTTGTGTCTGATAGTTAATTTTAAAAAATTACCTGAATTAAAAAAAAATAATCAATGTATACTGATGGATGATCACCTCAGCCATCACTAGGTCAGTGTGTCACGAAGCAAAGCAGCAAAAGTGTCTGCTACCCTCTTTCTCATTGCACTGTTCTCTGCCTCAATCCCTTTCTTCCTTTAAAAGTTGAAACTGAACATGTACCGAGCAAAGTAGATGAAAAACAATATCCAGAGTGAGATCTAACATAGAACTTTGTGTCAAGACATAGAGATTATTAATGAATAATATACATTTGTTAAAAATACATGCTCGTGAAACCAAGCCCTTGCATTTTGATTTGTTCTTACGTTAGGACTCTAAAACCTTTGCATTCTCTAAAATCCCCACACTCTTTTTTTCTCCCTCTATTTTGTTTGTTTAGATTTCTTTGTCTCTGGAGGTCTGCACAGCCCTCCCTAGAACTAGCCAAAAGCAGAGCCATGGTCCAGAAATAATCCTTAGTTCCTTTCTTCAATTAAGACGTGGGAGTACAAAAATTTGGTGACAAACATTCCGCCGGCCGGGAAGGGGAGGCTCAAATTCTGCTGCTCCTCACTCACCAGCGTGGGAAAGGAAAACATCAGTCTGACATTGCAGAAGGTCTTCTCCTCCCTGCCTTGCCTTGGCCACTGCCAACAATCGTGTCCACGCTGCTGTGGGGCAGCAGAAGGAGGGACCTGAGGAGGTGGAACCAAAGACCTCGACAGGAATAATCTCATAAATGCTGTGCAAGGGACAAACTGGGATCCCTCAGAGGCTTCCCTGCAGATGCACTGTTTCTCTTTGCCAAATCTGAGCCCTTCTTGCATAACACAAAGCTTTCCCAGCAGAGGTGGCCTGGGCAGCATCTTATTTTTTCATTGCCAGCAAGTATTTCTGAGAAAGGCTGGGCTAGAGCGTGCCAGAGTCTGGATTTAGATGCAAATTAATTGCATGTAATTACTCAAGAGCATCAAGTATCTTTTTGGGATTTTATAGTTATTGTTATTGTAATGACGTTCAATTTGCAAATACAATTATTGTAAATTACTGTATTGATAACTTCAGCTCTCCTATTGTGTGTGATCACCTCACTGGTTTTCTTGTGGTCTTTTGTAAAAAGTTTTTATAGCCTTGATGAAGACACAAGTAGAGCTGAAAATTCGCTGCTGTTCTCACAATGCCTCTCTGTTACTCAAAAGTAGAGAATTGGTAAATTATTAGCTTATGATTAAATTACAATGTCACTGCAACATTTGAGAGGTCAAAGTCATAAACAAACTTTATTTCTGTCTTGCACCACAAGCCTGATAATGACAAACTTAGACATATTTTCTAGCAGAATTTCCTCTTTGATTTAATTTAATTTCTCATTTTTTTCTTTTTATATCCACTTGCATTGCTCTTATCATTTCATTTAAAGAAGGACTGCCAATATCTCAGGGAGGTGTTGGGAGGGCTAAGAAAATTAAAAGCCTTTCAAAAGCAACTTTGTATGTGAAATATGTAAGATTGGTTAAAAATTTTCATTCCTGAGCTTTTCACAATGTGTAAGTAGGTATTAATATAATACAAGCAGAGAAAGATGTCTGAATTTTTTTGTACTGGAGTATGCATTCATCTACAGTCACTGGTGCAGGTTTGGCCTCAGAAATTCCCTGGGTATACTGCATCCTGACAATTTAATACATTGTTTGGTCAATAAAACCCAGAGAAGAAAAAACCCTCTAACTATAAGGAGAAAAATCCCTACATTACAGTTGGAAAGTGGAATACTGAGAAGCATGGAAATGTGCAAAAGAAAGAAGGTATAGAGAACATAAAAAGGGAAAGGGAAAAACATTAAAAGGAAAATTATTTCTCTCAGAGACTCTCTTCCTTCCCCCCAGAAAAAGTTTTCTTACAGCCTTGTGCAGAGAGCTGCATGTCCTCCTCTGCATGGCCTTTCCTCTTGACATTCACTTCCTTCCAAGTAAATTTTCCAGTTAAATATATTTCATTTTTTCATCCAACTCCCTTTTCCACACTAATCTCTTTCTCCCCACCATTTTTTGCCTTGCCTTGCTTGGTTATTTTTCTGTATGGTTAAACTCAAGGAAGTTTATAATGTTAAATATTAGAAAATCCTCTTTGATTGTTTGGACATTAGAAACAGATTGCCTGAGGAGGTGGTGGATGCTCCATTTCAAGGTGGTTTTAAGGAATGAATTCAACAGAGATGCACTGGGGATTTCCTAAGCCTGGCCTTGGGGCAGGAGGATGGACCAGTCACCACTCCAGATCTCTTCCAGCCTTGTGTTTCTGTGACTCCT
Source organism: Melospiza georgiana (assembly GCF_028018845.1). Classification (NCBI taxonomy): domain Eukaryota; kingdom Metazoa; phylum Chordata; class Aves; order Passeriformes; family Passerellidae; genus Melospiza; species Melospiza georgiana. The sequence continues at coordinate 16,087,055 of NC_080443.1, forward strand.
TTCACCCCTCCAGGATCTGGGGCTGTTTAAAGGCTCAGGGTACATCAGCGCTTAATCAAAACTTTGCAGCACAGGGCAGGTGTGTAAAGCAGAACATTCTATTTTTTCCAGGGTCACCGTGCTTGCATCCAGAAAGGTGCTGACACAGGCACACACAAACACACGTGCTGTTGTTAGAGGTGTGCTCATCAGTTATTTATGAAGTTTATAACCTGACACTTAAAAAAAAAAAAAAAAAAAAAAAAAGAGAGATCCTAACAGGCTCCAGCATTCCACAGCTGTTGAAATGTCACCTCTCAGATAGAGATATTGATTAACAGTTTGAGACCAGGCACATTGTAGTCTGTGCTAACAAGCTGGTACAGCTCTACCTGACATTTCTCACCAAAAGAGAGGACTAAGCCATGCTGGGTGGCTTTTGTTGGACAGTTCTGAGTTTGGGGGTGTATTTAAACACTGGACTGCGAGCTGGGCTCTGTTCTGCCTGGCAGCTTGGTGAAGGTTAAATGAGAGTGTCAGGATTTTATTTAGTGCCCACAGGGCTGCAAAGAGGGTCTCTGGTGGAGATTGGTATGGGGAGACCCATGGAAAACAAGGTCTAAATGAAACCTGGTCACTTGGATGTTTCTCTGGCATGTAATGAAGCAATTTATATCTCTTCATTTTCACAGATTTATTGAGATCTCTGGGCACTTGATTCAGCCACTAGATAGATGATTGATACTCCAAAATATTTCACAATAGTGAGGCTTTTTTGAATAATCTCCTAAACGAGATAACCCAGCTGGAATCCATGTTGTCTGAAATGCTAAAAACAGGAGTCACAGCTCCTGGAGAACATACCAGCTGGCCTACACATGGAATGAACCCATGCTGGAGGTGGTGGACAGCTGGCCACCAGGGAGGCAGTGAGATCCATGAGATAGCTCCATGAAACACAAGATCCCAAAGCAATGATTTTGCTTTATTTTCATGGAGCTCATTTACAGATAAGGCAAACATCTCAGGCAAACATCTCAGCTCCAGCACAGGCATTGGTGAAGTTCCTGCTGACACTGCTCGGACAGCAAAAAAGATCTGTCACAGGCATTGGTTGTCCTGCACACCATGCCAGGTACAAAATGAATTCACCATCCTTAATGGCTCCTGTCCCTAAAACACAGCATAAAGCCAGGGATGAGCTCCCCTTCATGAGAGCATTGGTCCAGATCTGCTGGTTACTGAAATTTTAGATGCTCTTTTCTAAAGCATAGAGGTCAGGGTGTCTCACTTGCAAAGAGCTCTACACTGCATTGATAAAGCTCACAGCTCCAGCAGCATAAAATAATTTACTTTTGCTCTTTGTGCATTTGCTGATAGAAAGACAGCCCATGTTGAGAAGAACAGGTGAGTTTCTGATAACCAGGAGGTATTAGCAGATTGTCGTAAAATTTCCATCTTTCATTCTAAACTTCTAACTTGGCTGTGGGCTTTATTTCAAAATAATAAATTTCCTTTAGATGCTTTGGTTCAAAATTTCTCCTGTTTGTTGTCCAGATTTTATTTTGTCAAAAGAAAAGCTGGAAGATCTACTGAAAACTTTTTATTGTATCCCTAACCCAAAGCATTCTAACGCTGCTAACCTTTCTGATATTACACTCAAGAGCTCCCACTCAGCCTTCATTTTTCAGAAGGGCTTTTAATGTTTTGCTTTCTGGTGCCATCCTTTATTTTTTCATTTATTTATTTATTTATTTATTTATTTATTTATTTATTTATTTATTACTTATTTCCAGGGGTGCTTTGTGGCGCTGGTGGGTGCTCGATTGCACCAGTGGAAGGATGTGCAATCAAACTTGCAATGAGACAGTAGTCTCTGATTGTCATCAGCTGCAGCTCATTATTCTCTCAAGGATTCCTTGTGCCAATCGATGATAAACAATGTGTAATCACTTGCAATTGATTGCAAATCAGATTGCACAGACTGGCATGTGGAGTCCTTGAGGGAATAAAGAGCGGTGCCTTTTGCCCACTCCCGGGTCTGTAGGGCCCCCGTGCCATCAGCTGGAGGCTCCTCTCCATCTTCCTCTCCCTCTCCTTATGAAACAGGGCAAGGTTGTGCTCACATTTGGTACATCACATCCTGGCTACCCATTTCATCCCCTGGCTACTCCTTTTCTCTCCCCAGGTGTGCTCCAGGACTGCGTTTCCCTGGGCTCACCCTCCGCAAAGTCACAGAGACAAAATCAGAGGGATTAAGGGGGGGTTTATTATTCAGTCCATCCATGGGGCACTGAACCAATTTTCTTCCTGAAGATTCCTTATTCCCTCTATTTCCCCTTCAAAACTGGCTCAGTTTTGAAGCAGTTGTTAGCAAAATCAAGTCACAAGTAACAGAGGAAGAAGCCCCTGCTGGCTTGTTCTGAGGCCAAGTCAGGTTTGTGGTGAGCTCAGCTGGGTTTTGCTATTTAGACTTTTACCTTCTAAAGTAGAGCTAATCAGGTCTGGTCTATTGACCATCAGTGGCCTGGAAAATGCCACAAAATGTGGCCAGTAAAATTAGAGCAAAACATAAGAAAAAGTGTCCTCAATAGCTCTTTCCTGATTAATGTTCATGGCTGCACCAGGCATAGCTGGCACTAATAGAAAATGTTGGTAGCCAAACACTCATGTTTGGACTTAAAAAGTATTTTTTTAACACCTTTTTAAAATTCATTGTTATTTACCAAACTCACTCCCAACTGCTGTAGGCTAATAGATTTCTGGGCTAGAAATACTTCAGAAAAAAATTTATGTATCTATTTAATTAATTCATGAAAGATAATTTGAAATCAGTTCTCTTTCTGGGTATTTTAGTTTTCAGGTCTAGGTGTATGTGAGACAACAATGTTCTCACTCCAAATACTGATCTTAGAACAGGACATCTGAATTCTGCATGAAAAACAAAAAAAAATATTAAAAATCTATTAAAAATATTCATGGAGCAGTTTGCTCAACTGATAGTGGGGTTTTTTGACTTCAAGCAAGCAGGGTCTTGGCTTGATCTTTATATTTAAATGAGAAAAGAATAACATTAGTATTCACTGAATAGTTTGATAGAGATAATAATCTCTATTGATAACATACTTCCTTTTAAACATCTGTAAGGCAATCAATTGGAAACTGATGCACTGCTCTAATCTTACTTTGGAATCTGGTTCTTACTAAAGACTTGAAAATCATAAAGGACCAAAAAGTAAACTTCAATGAAGATGAAGCTCTTCTGGTATGTTTTAAGTATGTTTTAACATATTTTAATGTGGCTTTTTGTTTTTTCTGAAGAAACTTTTCCTTGCAGGTTTATATGAACCAATGGAGCTCCACAGATTTCAACAGAATTAACTGGTTTCCCAAAAATATCAGTGAGGTCAGGAAGAAAATTACTGAATGAAAAAATGCACAGCTAATAATTAAAGAGATGGCCTGGTTTTGTAAATCTTTTTCCAAGTGTTTCGTTATTAGTAATTGGTGTGTTAAAGTACAACTTTTTGAAGCTGCAGTGTAGCTTGCAATTGCTCTTCTATGAGCTTCACAACAACCATCATTAAAGAGATAAAGCATATCTATTATCTACAGCAGGCTTCTAGAAAAATAAAAATATTCCCAAGGGAATTTCCCCTTCAGAAACAAAAAAGGTCATGAATTTATTTCAATCCATTTTCCTTCACTGACCAGCAGTGGTATGTCAACAAAGGATGCAACAAGACAAGTTTGGGCTTTTTTGCCTCATAACTGCAGTTTATAAACAGAAAGAGGTATTTTTTTCAGCTTTTTTTTTGGTTTTGTTTTTTGTTTTGCCTTTTTTTAGGCACAGTCTTATCATCAATCTGAAATACGTCAAAATCCACCAGCGTTTTCAAAGGTCACATATTTGTATAGTTGGTTTAAATTACCTATATTAGAAACAAATTCCCAGCAATTCGCCTCCCAAAGCTGAGAGCACACTCTGAAAATATGTGAAGCTTTTGAAACATTAGACACAAAGTGTGAGCCAGAGGGGTCTGGAAGGGAGGGGGCCAATTCCTGTGAGCCAGCCCCACCAGGGAACAGCCAGTGCAGGTCACACTGCTCACTTCAGTGGCTTTTCAGTCACACCCTGAGACCCTTTCCAAATGAATCTTGGTTGGTGAATTGAACACCTCCAGCCCCTCATCTCTGAGCAGCCTTGGCGCAGCACAAGAGCTTTGCTTGTGGTGGGATGTGTCAGAACTCAGTGCATCCCTGCGGGTGCCCAGAGTTGCTGAGGACCCCACCAGGGGCTCAGAGACCCTGGCATGCTGCCCAGAACACCTGGGGATTTGATTGTGACCCTTGAAACAAGTTACAAACTTTGTATGAGGACCTAAAAGTCACAGAGGTTTGAATAGTGTAATAACAAAATGATCACAAGGTGAAAATGTAGATTTTAGGATTTTTGGTATGGGGGTTATGGGGACAAGATGGAAGAACTTGGGCATGTCCAGCCTTTCTCCTTCTTCTTGTTCTCCATTTTCTGCAGTGATGTTGGCACTTTGGGATTGGTTTAGAGTAGAAGTGCACTGTCTGACATAGGTGATAGGTATTGGGAATTAAGTGTAAATATGTTATAGGTAGTTTGTAGTATAAAAGGACAACACAGAGAGTGCCTGTGGCTGCCCTGCTGAGATCTCTGCTGGGCAGAAAGAAAATTTTATAGATAAGAATTAATAAACAACCTCAAGACCAAAAAGTGAAGAGTTCAGACTCGTTCTTCAGTCGCTCGGGCCGAAGCAGAGACATCCTGCACATCTTGGGGCTGCAATTATCACCAGCAACCCAAGAGGATGCTCCCAGGCTGGGACTGAGCCCTCCGTGGCACTCAGAACCAGCAGCTGGTTGGCATGGCTGCTTGAGCTCCACGTGCAGATTGCTGCTTGAGCTGCAGGCACAGATGGCACCTCCTGCACCAGCCAGGGCACTCCTGTCCCCATCTGCTCTCCCCAGAGTGGCTCTCTGGAGGCAGTGCTGCAGGAATCCCCATTGCCCCCGAGCAGAGCGCACAGGGCTGGGAACCTGCCAGGGGAGCTGAGCTGAGCTGAGCTTTGTCTGCCCTGCTGAAGAGGAATGGTTTCACATGGTTTGTGCCTGCTCAGTGCCGGAGCTGAGCAGACAATTTGGTGTTGGCTTTGTTGTTGGCTGCCTGCAAAGAGGAGAGCTGTGAGCAGCCCTGTGATAAAGGATGATGAAGGTGCAGATGGGCACGCTGGTATCTCGGCTGTGCCTACAGATCTCTTGTGTAAGAGGGGCTGTGATGTGGTGCAAGCTGTGGGAGACATCCCACACAGTCTTATTTATTTACAGTGAGGCTTGTGTAGGACAGATATCCAGCATTTTACATGTGTCTCCTGCGTGAGTCAGAGCCTTGGCCAGTTTACAAACAGAGTGGGCACGGATGCCCTGCAAACTGCTCAGTAAATAATTACACCCAGGTTTGTATTAACTGCTCTTGCTTTCTGCACCGTGCTGATGGAAATTTGCAATCAGTGAGCATTTCTGGTAGGAGTTTGGCTTTTTTTTCCCTGGTTTTGTCTTAGTGCAAGAAAAAGCAATTTAATTACGAGCTCTGAAATAGATAAAACATAATTCATTTCTGCTTTGACACTTGTTAAGGATTTTTAAGCATTAAGCAGTAAAACAAGAGCTATAGTTCTGACTATAGATAAATAATTGCAACAGCTGTGTAAAGTTATGAAAACACTGAGGTGGAACTTAAATCTTCACTGTGATAGTAAAGAATATACAAGCTCTCCTACACTGAGAATTCTTTCCCTGAGTATCTATTGTTTGGTGGGTTGAGCAACATTTTTAAACCAGAGGTGAAGAACTGAGTGCACATCTCAGACAGTCCATGCCAAAGAAACCAGACTGATTTTAACCAATGTAAAAAATAAATACAGCATAAAATATGGAATGGTGAGAAAGATGTTCATGCCTGGAGATGGATTCAGCTAGGGCTACTCTGGGTTTTGAGTTGAGAAATTAAGAAAAGAGTTGTGCTCAACCACAGAGAAATCTCAATCTTTAAATTCTCTTTGCCAAAATCTTCCAAGAATCCCTGTTTTCATGAGATTATAAGTACAACATATACAAATGGTCCTCTGGGCTTGGAAGTGACTTAGAACCAAAATAAAAAAACAAGTTCAGATTTCAAAATCTAGCTTAGGTCATTCCTGCCTAATGGTAACAAATTTAAGGAATAAAAATGTACTAAAACACCACGAAAGTGGGAGAAAACAGGTTTAAATTTGAACCATAGAAGGTTCACTTTAGTGGCTTTTCAATCCCACCCTGAGACCCTTTCCAAATGAATTTTGGTTGTTGAATTGGAAGGTTCATTCTTGCCCAATGGTAACAAATGTAAGGAATAAAAATACACTAAAACACCATGAAAGTGGGAGAAAACAGTTTTAAATTTGAACCATGGAAGGATGATGGGTCTGTGTCACCAGCCCATATCTATTTAACTTGCTACCAGTATACACAGTCTCCTGTCAGACAGTCTTAAAACGTTGAGCAATGTGATATATTGTTGGAAAGTACTTGGAAAATGTTCATGGCTGAAGTGTGATTTACAGGTCTAGGCTTACCAGCAGCAGCCCACAGTGCAGAGAGAACCTTTTTACAGCATTTTTGAGCAGACACCTTGCCGTGCTGAGCTTTGCAGGTAGCTTGGCACATCTCTCATCCAAACCAAGTTAACTTTTATTTTCTCCTCTGCAAATCTTTAAAAACTTTTCCTTGAAGATGAGGCCTCTATTAAATGGCTTGTGTTACAGAAATTAATAAAGCTAATGAAATCAGGCACTGTTGGCTCTTGTGTGACTCATCAGTCACACATCTCTGTTTAATGTGCACAGGTTTGGAGTCTGCTTCTCACTTGCACAAAAGTCTCACTGTTAGTTTAAGAAATGCTCATATAAATAGAATCCATTTTCTGATGCACCATAAAATATCTAAGAGCAATGAATGATTACAGTCACAAGAGCTCTTTTGGCTGGGCCTGTGGTAGCTCCCCAGGCCCAGGATTAACACTGCTTTCCCTGCATTTTGAGAACAGATGAATTGTCAGTGTATTGCAACCAGCAATGACTAAAACCAGATGTTTCAGTGGAAGAAACCTCTCATTAGGCTTGTAGGGAATGAGCTTTGAAAAACTGGTTTGCTTGTTTGTTTGTTTGTTTTAACAAAGGGGAGTGCAAATGCACCTGAGTGTAAATGCAAATTGGGCTTTTTGAGTTTCATGTTGATACAGCAAAGCCTAAAGGAAACGACAAAAATACCCAGCCAACAAACAACCCTATTAAGCTGTGGTTTCAGAACTAAACTCCAGCCTTTGAGGATCACTGAAGGCAAGCTCAGGTCAGAATCATGTCCTTTGGAAATTCTGCTTTTTCTGCAATCCCAGATTAGTGAGGGAAGTTTTGTTGTGAAGAGCTCATGTAGGGCTACCTTCATTACCAGGTATGTGGGTTATTTTAAATGGTGCTGGTTTGGTTATAAAGAAATAAAGATGATAAGCTGGAGCCCTAGATGCAACATTGACACGTGTCTTCAAGTTGGACAGGTTTTTAAACAGTAGCAGCAAGGCAGGATAAAATGAAGCTCAGATCCAGCAATGCCTCCAGTAAAAACACCACCCAAGGAAGGAGGATGGAGGGTGGTGTGTGCTCTGGCTGTGGATGAAAGAATCCACTTCAGAAAGCAGGCATGAAGTGAGGCATCCTGGCTGGAGCAGTTTGCTTTGAAAGCCAACTCCTCTCTCCAGGCAGTCCTGTCGTGTCCCAGCTGCAATCGGGGCACATTTGCCTGACAACTGCATTGGAATCAGCCTCTGCAAACGCTGAGCTAAAGATCCAGCCCTCTGCAGCCAGGGACTCCCACTTCAGCACTTCCCTTCCCCTTGTCTGATCCCTATCTAGACATCAATACAGCAATACAATAGGGGGTTATGGGCAATTAATAGAGGTTGAGCGTTCAGCCCGGGCTGTTCAGCGTGGGTGAAGCTGGAGAGAGGCTCTGTCCTGGGAATGGGGGTGCCAGGACATGCTGCCTGAAGGCTGGGTGAGGACACACTCAGCTCTCCATTGCCCTGGCTTGCTCAGCTCATGGCTCTGCAGCTGCTGGGACAGGGGCAAGGAAGGTGTGAGAGGCACATTCATTGTGCCAAAACCAAGCTCTGGGTGTGACTCGGTCCCCTCTGCAGTTTGGACATTGCAGAGCCCTCCCAGAGGGGCTCAGGGCAGAGGAATCCTTGAGTGAGCCCCAAAACTGCATCTGCAGAGGGATGGCCCCATCTCCTTCCTGCTGCAGGGCTGAAAATCAGTGACCCACAAAGTGAGGCTAAAGGCTGGGTGAGGACACACTCAGCTCTCCATTGCCCTGGCTTGCTCAGCTCATGGCTCTGTGGGGACAGAGGCAAGGAAGATGTGAGAGGCACATTCATTGTGCCAAAACCAATCTCTGCCAGTGACTCTGGGTGTGACTCGGTCCCCTCTGCAGTTTGGACATTGCAGGGCCCTCCCAGAGGAATCCTTGAGTGAGCCCCAAAACAGCATCTACAGAGGGATGGCCCCATCTCCTTCCTGCTGCAGGGCTGAAAATCACTGACCCACAAAGTGAGGCCGTGGGGAGAAACACCCAGACCAGAGGAAGGCATCACACAGCTTATTTTTACATTGAAATAACTTTACAGTGTTCTGTGAGTTGGCTTTAGAACCAGAAGAGGCAAAATAAATTTAAAAAAATTAAAATATGCTGAGAACAACTACAAGCAGGATGCATTTTAATAGTTAACAGAACTGTAACTTTGCTCTAGAACAGCATCTATTAAACACACGTTACAAGAGGTAAGCAACTCTACAGAAGGTAAGAGATTCCACCACAGGAGTCAAATCAGGGGCAGGAAGAGGGAAATCTGGAACTGCATGGTTTTATTTTGTCACAAGGTTTGAGCTGAGTGTTTTAAAATGAACCACCCTTAAAAATGCAGTTCTCCTATTTAAAACAACACAGAAATTTCCCAAGAGACTAGAAACTACATTCTGGGGGAAAAAATTAAAAATTAAAAAAAAAAATTAGACATATTTTAAAAAATTCCAATTTTCTGTGTGAATAATCCTGTGTGCCCCCATTTTGGGGCATTGCCTGACGTTGTGTTCTAGGTCTGCAGCTCCAGAGGTGTGCTCAACAAAATACCTCAGAAAGCACACTGCACAGCAGTGGAACTCAGTGAATTTTGGATTGTCATTATTTTTCCCATTTAAAAACAAAATTCCAGTAAAATAACAAGTCCTTAAAGCATGTATTATTTATTTTCAATGGAGTAAAAGAGCCCCTACAGTATTTTGAAAGAATGTCTGCTTTATAGGTCTGCAGTGATAACATGTTGGAAGTAACTAACAATTGTGTTATTTTTGTCCTCACTAATAATGCGCAGGGAGCAATTGATGTTTCTTCTAGAGTTAATAAGAAACATTTGCAGCAAAAGCAGGAACTGTGGAGATAAAGCAATTGGCAAGAAATAGTATGTTTAAATACCATAAAACAGCCAGTATCCAAACAGGTGTGAGATAAAGTGGTATAAATAAAATGCTCTGTATGCAGCCCATCACACAGCAGAGTTGGGTAAAAAATTGCATGAAATAACTTCACTTCTTTTCAGAGGAAAATATAACAAAACTGATCCTTGTGCCTCCTAATTAGCTTCAGCAGCTGAGAAAACATTTCTCATGCAGAAAATTCTAAAAAGTTGTTCCTTCTAAAAATGGAAGACAAAAGCAGCAGTCAGATTTGCAAACATTTTGGAGCAACTGCTTTTAAAGCTTTTAAACCTTTTCTCCAGTTAAACCCAGTGTTCTGAAGAGACAGTGGAACTTCTCCCAACCTTGCAGGGTTACAGCTGGCCCTTTTAGTTATTCTGCATTGCCTGCTGGCATTACAATCTTAGATGGTGCCTGTGTTATTTTTATTGGTGCTGCTTTCACAAACACACAGACATTTGCCCTTTCTTCATCCAAACATTTGGTTGCATTAAGGATTGTTTGGTTTAGATTAAAGATTTTCTTTTTTTAAGACCAGTCAAATTCAAAGTAAATCAGTACTAGCAAACATGACGTGAAAATAATTGCCCATGCTCACATGACTGATAAGCAGAACTATGGAAAATTTCTTACAACAAAATCCACCTGGTTTCTGTGGCTCCTACAAATGACAAGCCACAATGGGTTCATTGAAAGGTTTGTCAAGATCCATCAGCCTTTTGGATAAGTGGAATGGCTGTATTTTTTTGTTTAATCAGCATGTGAATTTGTTCAGTGTGTGAATTTTAGGTGACATGAATTTTGTGAATCTTACCCTCCTTGGGCTCACGTAAAGGAAGAAGGAATTTACATATGTCCATGTAGACATTACCCACATGGTGAAATTGCTAAATTTCAAATGGTTTTAGAAATCAGAGCTTTCAAATGTTCTTCACTGTAACTCTCCTGATGTGAATCAGGTCCCTGAACTCAGCTCTGTGCAGTCCGGGATGTGCAAAAAGCCAAGAGAGAAACCACAGCATCTCTTTGGAGACTCATTCTGTGACCTGTAACCCGTTGTGGCCTGGGAAAAGGAGCCTCTCCACTGATACTGTCTGCTGAAAAACCATCCCTGTAATTTGTGTTCTGCATAGCCTGAGGAGTCCCTCAACACAGTGACTTGTTCTCACCCAGTGCCTGGACTAAGGGAAACGCAATTCATGTACCACCACTGCTGCTTCTCCTCTGCCATTCTGGGCTGGAAAGATCCAGAGGAGCTCATCTGGAGGGTCCCTGTGCTGCTGTATCCCCCTCTGAGCCTCCTGCACTGGGATTGCTCCAGCCTTTCACATTTAGGGATAGATAACACCATATTCAGCTGGACTCCCCACTCATTTTGGAGTCCTCTGAATCAAACAAGAGCATGCTCCCTAAATAAGAGTGGTGTTGCAGAGGGGCTTGGCCCCATGGCTCTTCAGGAGCTCATGTTTTAGCTCCCAAGCTCCACTGTGTCAGTGAGCAGAGGGGGTGCTCTGTTTGGGATGTTTGGGATGCTCCTGTGAGACACCCTGGAGCAGCCCCATCCCACCAAGCCTTGAGGTGCACGTGGGGCTTGTCCTGGTGCAGGACCAAACAGACATGAACTTGCTCTGGTTGTCCAAGCTGGTGCCCCTTTCTGAGGTTAAAAAGCTGCCAGGAAAGCTCTGATGTGCCCTGTGTCACTGCCATGGTGTGTAAACGCTCTGTGGGGGCAGCTGGTACCACACTGAAAGAACCAGAAATGGGAACACCTCCTCTTCACGTTGGCCTTTTTCAGTTAACCACTGATAGATGTGATAAAATCCCAGTGCTGAGCTAATAAGCAAAGGAAAGGAAGCCAATGTTCTTTCATCCTCTGACACAGTGCGTTTTGGTTTCACTCAGAGTAGCAAACCTTTCTTTCTCGTAGCAGGCATTATAAATAGGCCCACTCCTTATCAGATCCTCCTCTGAATGTTTTTCATCAGAAAACCACAGTTAATTTTAGATAATTGTTGGAGATAATCTCAAATTTGTGTGTAATATATGCCCCAGTTCTAAGAAAAACATGACACTGGGGAAGGTGCTGCCTGCCTAAGAGCTTTTCATTTACAAGAGTGGTGTGAGATCTCTTGTTCTTGTCAATTGAGCTCTCAGACATTCAGACCCCTATCTCTCGAAGCAGATAAAATTTTAACTTGCTTAGTATTTATTGTCTTCTGCATTTTGTAACAGCTCCTGAGCAGGGTGTTCAGGGACTGAGCACATGTCCTGCCAAACAAGAGGAAAAGGGTTTCCAACAGTCTATGCCAGAATTTGTGATGGTGTATCTGACTCCTTAAGCTTTCCTGGGGGAGTCAATTTTACTTTATTTGACAGCCCTGGCATTTGCTGCCAGGAGAATAAAGACAACAGTTGTTTAAAGCAGCACGTGTGTCACCCTGCACTATCAAACAATCTGCTCCACATTGTGAGAGTTTTATGATGAAACGAGCAGAGGAATTCCCAGGACCAAGGAGAAGAAGTGTTTCTAACACCAGAGGAGGAAGGATGTTCATTTACCAATAAAAAGAAGGATAAAAAGCAGATGCAAGTAGTCCATCAAATCTTTCTGGAAAGGACAAGGAACAAAACCCAAACATGATGAAATTTTAGGAAAAAAACATTATACATTCAAGTCCAGTTTTTATAATTGCTGGATACCTCTTGAATACCATGAAAATAAATATAAAATATAGTGGTATTTGGGCCTATTGTACGCAATACATCATAAGGATAAATATAACAAAAAGCAACTTTTAATTTTCCACCTAAAGAAATTCAATATGAGAATGGTGCAGAGATTTCCTTAAGATGGTCAGAGAGAAAAATGAGGGACTTAGATACCCTGGTCTTCCTAGTCCCTGGCAGAGACATCCATTTCCTGAGCAATGTTTGCTTTAACAACCAGGGCTGGATGTTGCAAATATTTGTAGCTGAATTATCTCAATATTTTGAAAACTATGTACCTTGAGTGTTGTGGTTTTTTTCTGGGAAACTGAGTGGAAAGCCTTCTTCTTGGCATGGAGAAATGCTAGGAAATTCTAACATCATGCATGAAATTTCAAATCTGCCTTTAGGAAAAGCCAACTTCCTTCATAAATTGGCTCCTTCACAGTGGCAAAGGTGAGGAGGGACAGACAAAATAACAAACACAAGCTTACTTTAAAAATCGTGAGGAAATTTTAAACCCCATAAATTTCAATACATTTTGCCTTTTGTTGTGAAGTCCTGGCATATTTCTAATAGCAAGCTTTTCAAACAAAGTTTAGCCCTGCTATTCTATACTCTGTGTTCATGGCATGTGTGAATGGATGTGTATCCAAGTTTAGGGCTGACAGATCCATGAGAATTTTGGCCAGCTTGGAAGTCTGCAGATTTTTTGGGTCAGCCACACTTTTCCCTCCCTGTGGTCCATGGAAATCCATGGTTTAGTGATCTTAGTAGGGGACCATGGTATTTTCAACCAGATTTAAGTCCATTTCAAACCATCAGGCATATACTCTTCCTCTGATACACGCCCAGAAAAACCACCTCACTGTCATAACTGGTGAGGGAGAGTAAGCTGAGGGTTGATCACTTTATTCATACACAATATCTCTGCTAATGAACCTCATTTCTTGTCTTGTCATTCCTGTCTGGCACCTCAAATGAGCAAAAATTGCTGGTAAGATCAGAAGAGATAGTGTTTTTAGCGATGTGGTGGATTAAATTAATTTTCCCATGTGGTCAGATGCCTTTCCATGTGGACTTAAAGAAGTGAAATGTTAAGGTGTGTATAACACAGATGAGCTAACCTGGGCTATTATAGAACACAACATTCTGCTTTTGAGTGGTTTTTATTCTTGTATTTGTTCTTTTATTCTTGTGGCTGCATTAGCAAAGTTACAAATGAAGCGGGGAGAAAAAAAAATAAACACATTTTACACTCTTTAAAAAAACACCCATTAGATCATAATGTATCTGCAGCAAAAGCAAGTTTTAAGACCTCAAAAGTCAAAACTAGAAGGTTTGCCTGAATTTATTGGTTCTTGCTGTCACTGCAGTGCTTTTTAGATCAGCAAGAACAGGACAGCTCATGTCATGAGTGTGTCCCTCATCATAAGCTGTAAACCACAAAGAAATCTCTATTTCCTGTTTTAAAACTGCAGGTTTTTGTTTGACAGCAAGATAAGTTTGGCCAGAAATCCCATACTAAAAATCCCCAGGGTGAAATTTAACCTTATATAGCTGATTAACCCTTTAATAAACATGCTGGCAAAGAGGCCAAGCCATTGCCTGCACCCTTCTGGCCGAGAACAAACATAATATTGGCTTTTAAAGATGTTTTTCTTGCTGAAATATGCAGCATGCTGCTAAGTGGGACCCTTTTTTCGGGGTATATCATGAAAGGTTTGTAACTTCCCTCTCTTGGCTGTACAATAGTCTGGTGACAAAAGCTCACATTTCAGCAGAGCTTTTTGTTCCAAGCTCTACCAAGTGACACATCTGCAGAAATACAGGTGAGGGCTCCTTGCTCCTTTTCTCCATGTTGAGTTGGACTCCAGGACAAGCCTGAACCAAGCCCACAGCCTTGGGGTGAACCCACTGCATGGAGGTGATTAAAGGATAAAATCGATTCTACCAACCCCACTTCTGTCCTCTCGCTTCTAACAGCTGTGAGAGGCAGAAAACACCACAGATGGGGCTTTCTTCATTGCATGGGGCTACAGAGGAGCTGGGGAGCCCAGCTCAGAGCTCAGAGCTGCCCACGGCTGCAGGGCCATGCATGGGACAAGCCTGGCATTCATCGCCCACCTGGGCTGCAGCCACGGCACAGTGACGAACCAAACAGCGCATCCCACTTTGCAGCTAAGCAAAGAGTGGTTTTGGCTCGGCTGCTCTAAACAAGGCAGTGATTAGCCAGTAATCAGCGAGTGATTAGCACAGACAAGTGGGTCACTGGGAGTTCAGCTGAGCGCTGTGTGCTGGGAGGCACCGAGAGGCTCAGCCCTGCAGGAGCACACGGGGCTGATGCCGCTGTCCACCACAAACCTCCGCTCAGCAAACCCGGTCTGGGCAAACAGCTGGCCTCCCACAACGGTTCAATCATGAAAATCCAGCAAAATGAGAATCGTGGCTGTGACTGGCTTCAAAAAGTGTTATAAGGTCGTTAATGGTTTGGATTAAACAGCTCCAGTTTGTCACACATGATCAGGAACGCTGGGATATGATGAAGAACCATCTTTTCCTTTCCCAAATATTATAATAAGCTGCATCACGTTGCTCCACAGCTCAGCCACAATCAGTCAGTATCAGATCAGGAGGCACCGAAGCTGCTGATAGAAGGTTTGCATGAAGGATAACTGCAGATCAGACCTTCCTGAGCACAGGCACACAGGAGTCACACACAAACCACAGCTGGGCTCAGCCAGAAGGTCTTCATCAGGGCCAGCTGACACCTCATGCATTTGTAGACCTCCTCCAAAACAAAGCTTGTATTGCTATCAGTGAGTCAAAGCTACCTGCTGTGAAAACTGTGAATCCTACTTCAGCATTTTTATTCTGTCTGCCACCTTCCAGATATCAAGGGAAATAAAAAAGACAGTCGTTTTCTACCTCTTAAACAGGAATAAACTTGTACCTGACACAATTTCATTTTTTCCACATCACCCATTGCAGTCAGCTTCTGTTAGGCTGAAGACCCACTGTATCTCAGCAGCTCATCACCAGCTATGGTTGAAATCTGCTCTGTGTGTGGGGATGCTGGGATGGAAGTGGTCTCACCTCAGGAGAGCACAGGCAGGCAGTGCCCAGGGATGGCATTTTTTCTACCTGGAGGAAAGCAGGTCTGTATGCCAACACATGCATCCCTTCTTTGTTGCAATGGTGAACAACTCTTCTGGCCAAAACATGGCTGTAATTATTGCAGAATGATTAAAGGGTCTTTACTCCAGAAAAACAAAAAGCAGGACTGGAAGAGCAGGGCTTCTCATCATGACTTCATGAGCAACCAAGTTATAGAAGTGCCTTTATTAGCAGAGACAGTGTTCCAGAGGTGGCAAAAAGCATCAGGAGAATGCAGAGCAGGGAAAGAAGTCACATCAGCAAAACTGTGGCTGCAGAAAGCAGGTTTTGCTGCTCTATGAAACCCCTCTGATTTTTTCTTCCATTGAAAATAGTTAAGAAACTAACCAAAACTCTCA
This sequence comes from Melospiza georgiana, assembly GCF_028018845.1. Taxonomy (NCBI): domain Eukaryota; kingdom Metazoa; phylum Chordata; class Aves; order Passeriformes; family Passerellidae; genus Melospiza; species Melospiza georgiana. The sequence goes on from NC_080443.1 coordinate 16,102,851, forward strand.
TGTTTTTCAAAAAAACCCCACCTTTATCTACTGTGTGTGGAATGAGGAAAAGGCTGACCAAGGTGGTAAATTCACCATGAACCACCTTGTGCCTATGAATGACATCAACCAAGCTGAGATGAGGAGGCATTATAAACTCTTGTTGCTCAAGCAGAATGTTTATGCTCTTAATTGCAAAACATCTGCATCTTGTTGTCCATAAAATGAGCAAACATTTTGAAGACACCCAGGGAAGAAATGAACTCATAAAACTAGAGGATTAAGAAACAAGAAGATATGTAATGGCAGCCTTTCAGGTTGGACAGTGTCTGGGCCATGAGATTTTGCCTCAATCCCACACATTTTAAGATCACACAGATCAGAAATAGGAATATTGTCTGCAGAGGACAAGCAAGGGAAAACTTGATCATTTACTGATCCCTGCACCTTATCTCTTTTATTTGTGTCTTCAATCTTCATGGTTTTGCAGATTTCCAAGCAGATTACCCTAATTCTTACAGCAGACCTGGAAGGAAACTTCGAATCCATACAGACCATGGAGCCCTATATAATTTTCATTATGTATTTTCAGGTGAGATAAAGCTATTCTTGATATTACACCAGAGCTCTTCTAGAAAAAAAAGAAAAAAAACATTTTGGCATTATTTATTTTTATGTTTTAGCCCAATGAGTCTCTTTTTAGCCCTTTGGAGGCTGGCACTGGAGCACACTGAGCTCCTGGTGAGAAAGCAGAGGCCAGGGAAATGAAGCAGACGATGCACTAAGGGTGGGCTCACTGCTGCACACAGGAAAGCAAGCAGCTCTCTCAAAGCTTCTTAAGAGGATTTGGATGCCTCTTTTCCCTTAATTCCAGAAAGTAGAAGTGTTTCTGGGTGGTTATGCAACAACCCCAAAGCTGACATGAGTGAGGGAAGAAACAGCACAAGGGCAGCCACAAAGGGGGTCTCTCCCAGCCTCGAGAGATTCTGACTTCCTACTGCCCTGGGATCAATACTGGGATTTTGGCTTTTGATTCCTTACAGTATTAAACAGCTTGATGCATTCTAGTGGAAAATATAGCAAACACTGGGCAAGGATGATAATACATGCACGAAGCGAAAGGCAGAGCTTGCATCACTCACTCCTCAGCCTGTTAGCTCACATTTGCCTCGTGGATTTCCTCGCCTGCTGTTGTTAAAATAATCCCAAAATTACAATTGAGCAGATCTACTAAGAAATTCAGGCAGAATATCAGCTTACACTGCGAGAGGCTCCTGTGCAGATAGAAAATGCTGCCTTTTGGATGCTGGAAATTCCTATCTCCCAGCCTGCAACCCTGTCCTGACAGTCATGTGTTTCCAGCCCATCAGGGCTAATAGGCTCTACAAAAGCCAGGGACTGATTATACCCCGAGCACAACACAGCACTGACTATTATGTAGCAACTTAGCTGGTATATAATTACTTTTGAGGAAAATGCATTGCAGAACAACATCACTTCTCAAAGATTTAAGTTATTAAGGAAGATTAAGGAATTTCACTCTGGAAAAGAGACTTCACTGTGACCTAATTGAAGTTTTTAACATTCTCAAGGGAACTAATAAAAATTGGTTCATGCAAATTCTCCATACTTTCAAAGAACATGAACACAAGAGAACATTATTTAAGAAAAAAAAAATTAGGAAATTGAGATCAAAAAGAATTTAGAACAAAAAAAAAAGAGGAAAAAAAAAAAAGGAAAAAAAGGCAACAACAACAAAAACAAAACCCTAAATCCAACAAAAAAAGAATAAACATAATCCAAAACAGAATAATTTAAATTAGAGGGAAGTATTCTACCAGGTCATTTGATCCATCCCCTCCTCCCCATGAATCACAGAAGGATTGATTTCCTTATCCTTAAAAATCCCTAATACATGGGTGTCTAGGTGAGCCAGTGATGACTATTCCACAACCTCTCTTGGCAGCCTGTACTTTCAGAAAAAATAAACATGTTGAATAAAATATTTTTAAAAGGCCATTGTGGGCAATGAGAATCAATGAAATCAAGGGAAAACTTGCTAATACAGAGTGGGGGATGAAAGGCAGGGAGTAAAAATAAGCTCATTAGATGAATAAGAGACAAAAGTGGCAGAAAGAAGCAGAATGTTGTGGTGTACTCCTTTATTCTTGAAGTGCTGTTTTCACTCACTATTCAGAGAAGCTGCACAGAACACCTACACATTTGTCCAAGCACGAAGCAATTTCAGGAATGATCACATGGGAAGTGCAGCCAGTGTGCTGTCAGCCTCCAACAAAGGAAAATGAACAAAAGAAATGCCCGGCTGTACCAGCAGGAACAACTTCCTTACAAACTGAAACCAACACAGCTGCAAAAGACCATTTCAGGTAGATTCATTATGAATTCCCATTTGGGGCAGCATGCAGAGGAATAAGCACATTAACCAAGTGCTTACACATGAAAGCTGGATTTTCGAGGACAGGAGGTATAAATACATAAAGCCCCCTCACCCTGCAAGCAGGCATATATTTAACTTCATCCATAAGAGCAGCCCTGGTCAGCTCACTGGTGCTAATCACCTCCACAAATTTGCCAGACTAAGTCTCCAGGTTTCTTCCTCTGTGGTTACTACACACCCGTTCATCTTGCCAGTGTCTTTGGTGCAAGGCTGTCCACAGAAAACCAAGTGTTTTCCCCAAAACTGTCCCCTAAATACATCCTACCAAAGCACATTTACTGTGCAGGAGAATTAACTGGGTGCTGTTACCATCCCTTGCTCCTGGGGAGAGCATGGGCAAGGACAGCAGAGACCCGGTGCCCATGAACCATGGATGGACTGTCTCATCAGGAGAAAAACTCATCCCATTTTGTCCTGGCTTTTCCAACACAACTGGATGTGAAATCAGGCAGGAGATGCTCCTGCAGAGCAGCAGGAACCCTCCAGAGGTTGCAGAGTAGGGTTGTTGGAGCCTCCTGAGTTGCTCATACAAGTTGCAAGTGGCACTGAATACTCCACCTGATCTCTGGGCGCAATTCAGATTATTCACACAAACTTTTACACTGGGGTGTCACCAGCTGATGCACTTTCACCAAAGTGCCTGGAGACAATTTGTTTTCTAGAATGGGGTCAAAACTCACAGCTCCTCCTCACTTCCCTTTCCTCAAAGTGCCCGTGGTGGGTTATTATTAGATGTATGTGAGTCTCCAGGGAGGAAAGAGAAGGATGTGGCTTGATTGCTTTTGTTTGGATGGATTGAGTAACTGCTCATAGTTACATCTGACATTTGGATTCTTTCCCTTCATGCATTTTGGGGGTTTGGATTTCGAGTGGGGTCAGAGCACTTCTGATAGACATTTAATAGGGACTGGAAAAAACACAACAAATATGGAAGTGGAAAAATAACTTCACTGCCTACAAAGACCTAAACAAGCATGCTGTGATTAAAGAGGGACAGATGTAACTACCAAACATTTAATTTTTTTTTGTTTTTCTAGATCCTTTCCTGATATTCACACACAAAGTCTGCAGTACGTGTTCACTCGCTTGTACTCCTGAAACTCTGGATCACTTTAATTCTTACTGTCATTCTCTCTCCCTAACAAGAATGTTTATTTTTCATTAGACTTACTTCTACATCTTTACTGTTTATTCAGGCTCTCATTCATAATGCTTGGTCATAATCTCTTTATGGACTGTCCATGCAAGGCATTGAAGTGACCTGCAAGCTGTAATTATAACTGTGTAACCACCTTTCGTCACTTTTACTATGCATATTATTGGTTCACACAGGACTGTACCTGCTTTATTTTTAAATGTAGCAAAATTTTCTTGGAAAAAAAAAGAGGAAAACTCTGATTTAGGAGATATTCTGCTAAGTTTAGCCAGTATTTTCTCAGGCTTCAGCTATTGTGGAGTCCTTGCTGAGTTTATTTTATGTCTATGGAATGGATGCAGACCAACTCTTTTGTTCCTGACAGGTAAAACTATACTTCCCTAGGCATTGAGTGCATTCAGCCTCATGCAGTTTCATATTTTTGCTAACTCCTTTGTTTTTGGGATGTGAACTCTTGTTCTACCTTGAAATATATTTTGCACTGTACTTGGACTGGTTACCAAAATCTAAATGACCTCATTTCAGTTTAGAACACATTGTGGGTAAAAGATGACAATTAAGACATAAAAATTTTGGTTTGTGCATTTATGTTTTCTTTTTCTCCTAAGGAATATTTAAGTGAAATTGAATGTAACTTGACTTGAGGTTTGTTTAAGCTCAAGAGTCATCGGCTTATTGTAGTTACTTTCAGAGAATTTTTATCTTAAAAATCTTTGGCATTAAACCAGAAGGCATTCTAGCTTTCTTCTTCGTCTCTAAGCTTATGACTTGCTTGTGCAATTGTTGCATGAAAGCAGTTCTACATTTTTTTCTCTTATAGGAAAACAGATGGAGAAGAATTTATCTGCAGTTGGGATTTGCTGCTTATAATTTATTTCACAGGATCAAGCAAAAGATAACTGTGAGCTCACACTAGTCAAGCCTCCAGGACACCATCACTTCCAAATTACATATATTTTTTGAGACTATAGTTATGGAGACACATGGGTAGAAAGCCATTGAGGCATTTTCCAGATTTTTGTGAGTTCTGAATGCTTCTCTGCTGCAAACAGCACATTCCTAGTGCTCTCTCTTGACTGGGTGGCTCCCATTAATACAAATATATTTCATATTCTGTTTCCCAGCTTTCTGAAGCACTTGGTATAGAAGAAACAGTCTACACACCTATAGGAGCTGCTCCACTCTCCACAGCCTGCACAAAGTAGTGTCACTCCACCACATGCTCAGATTCTGCAAACAGGATGGAAATCATTCTGACATGAGCTTATTACAGAGCCCCATTCCTCAGTGGAAATTTTTCTGGTATGTCCTATTGTTTTAGCATTACATTTTATTATTTTTTCATTAATACAGTAGGAAAATCACATTGCTTCCAGGACACGTTGATGCTAGTCAGGACGCTCTGGAGGCTAACAATGAGTCAGGACTCTGGACTGAGACCAAGCTTTTCTTCCAGTGAGCTGTGCTCTTTTTTCTTCCTCCTTAAGGAACTGGCTTTTATTGGCCTCTTTAGCTTTGGATTAACTTACATCATACATTTCATAGTATATATATTCCAGTAAAAGAATACGCACAGCACCATGCAAATTAACCTCCTAATCAAATTAAAAGGGTGAATAACTTATAGAGAGCAGCTTGGAGAAGAGGCTCCACACGTCAGCACGAGGGTTCACGTCATGAGCCTCAGGAGAGAGGCACCTGCAGTGCACTCAGGGACAGATAAAGCCAAACCTCCTTGAGCCAAAATGCCGAAAGAGTTGTGACAGAGTTGTGCAGGGAGCAGTCCTTCCTTCCCAATGGGCTCTGACACATCAAGCGAAGCACCAAGTTATGGGCAACATGCAGGGAGTCTAAAGGGAGAGGAGGAAAGGAAATAAAAGTGGTTTTCTGTCAAAGAAACGGACTCTTTTTATTTTTCCAAAGCACCTTTAAAACCTCCCTGGGAAAGGTGTAGGGTTCTAGCCATAACCAAGCACTGGGAGCAGCAGCTGCTGGTGAGCACTGCCTGGGATTGTGGAGTGTGGGCACCTGTGTTCTCCTCTGCTCCCACGCTGGGAAAGCCTCCCACACAAACAGGGTCTGCAGTATGGCCAAGGTGGAGGATGAAATAGTGCCAGCATATGCTTTATGGCAGGTAAAAGCCTCCCAACACCACTTCAGTGCCAACAGCGCTGTGATAATTCCTCTCTCCTCCACACCTTCAATTGTTTCACTTCTCAGCAACATATTTTAGCTCTATGGCTCCATTAGCTTTTTCCTTTTTTTTACCCCCCCCTTCTGCTTCTAAGCACAGGGTCATTGAGTGCCTTAATCAAATCTCATACCGTAATGAAAAGTAAAAGGCATAATGTAGCATTTAACAGACCAGCGATCCCTCGTGCTGACTGGCATATGATATTTCTGAAAGAATGAATCTTCAGTGAGACCTGAATGGCTCAGCTCAGGAAGAAAGAGAGGCCAAATTGTCTTTCTAATCACAAACCTTTGCCCCATGGGGTCTGAATTCTCGCTTTAAGGACCACATCAGAAGATTTATGAAGTTTGCTGCTTTGTTCCCATTTTTAGGAACCACTCCAAGTCACACTGAATTCAATGGGAGTCCTTTCACTGACACGATCAGGCTCTGGAGCAGGTCCATGGAGAATGTCACTTTTCTGTGATAAAAAGAGAGCTGCTCTGAAACTATCTGCATTTCCACTGATGCTCATGTAGAGTGGAAAGTGTTTCTTTCTGGGTGAGTGATCATCCTGCACAGTCTGTAGAAACACCAAGCAGATGCAGCACACACCCAGTTCTTCATCCCAGTTCCTCAAATTGTGGCAGTACAACACCACGGACACAGCTTTAAGACCATTTTAAGATAAACTTTAATATAAATTGAAGTTCTCAGCTTCTCTGCTAGACCCTTGCAATGCTGAACTCAAAGGGACCAGAGTGAAGGCAGCTTTCACTTAGTCAAAACATCATTCTTTATAAAAATAACACTGAAAAATTAATTATGAATTACTGCCATGTTTCCCTGGGTTTTTACCTTTTTTGTGACCCAAATAAAGGTGATAAAAACCACTGTGTTAGTGTGTGACAGCTTTCTAGTAATGAAAATCAGATCTGTAAACATCTGCATCCCAGGGCCTCAGAAACACCTCAGATGTGATACCTGAGACATGAGGAGCAAAACAGATGTGTTTTTGTTGTGGTGTTTTATAACCACCCCTTCAAAGTGAGCTCTTTCTAATAATTACCAACACCTTCATTCAATAAAAAAATGACAAAAAGTCATCTGTTTCCTACTGAGCTTTTTAGTAAAGGGAATGCAACTAACATTGCTTCAGCTGGGCAGAAGCTGCTCTCAGAACCTCAAGGACTGTCCAGGATTTGCCAGAGGAATCCTGGACAACAAAACCACTTCAGTTATAGCCCAGAAATATTTTGTGTCCTTGAAAGAGGAACCTGAAGTTGGCCAGAAATGAAGCCAGTTGAATTCCTGGTGCTTTTACCAATGTAATAAAGAACAGAAGATCTTCACTGCTGGAGAATTGTGTTACAGCAGCAGCAGCAGCAGCAGCTGGGTTCATCTCCTTCTCCAGCAAGCAGCAAGTGACTCCGTCTTCTCATTTCAGTGGGGCTTACCAGCCCAAGACACCCTGTTTTTTCACTAGACTGATAAAAAAGTATGTCATGAAAAAGAATGTAACTGATACACACGGAGGAGAAGAAACAAAGCTGTCCGTGGGAACAGTGCGTTATCTCGTTCACTCCCGGCTCCAGCGTGCAATCAGTATTTATTTACTTGCAAGGGGAAGGTGTGCCATCCCAAATACCCTCCCTCTGATGGATGCAGGCCTCTGCTGGATCATGCTGTTCAGCTCTCTCTTTGGGGCTGTTTGTCTTTGGTTTTCAGCTGTCTTATCATGATATATGTGTGCTGTGCATACCATGGCATGTCAGGCTAGATCAGACCACAGCTTGTCACACAGAGCAACAAATTAAGGCAGAATGAGTGAGCTGCAGATACACATCGCCTGGCATTGGGAAGTTCATAAAACTTACTTTGCTGGAAAATATTTTGGTGTGTAGCAAGCATCCTTTGGATCATATTTCCTTTTCTCTTGGCTGCTTGGAATTCTTTTTTCATGTGTACAGTTTGAAACTTAAAAGGTAATCATGCTATTTAGAGGTGCATGTTTAAATTTATGTCTTTGTTGTTCCTGCTGTTCCCTGAGCAGATTAATTGTTAAAGTAGTCGTTGCAAAATTATTTCAACTCATTTTTGTTTTATCACTTATTTTGCATTATTATGAGGAGCTATTATAAGAGAATGGGAAAACTCTTGGCAACTAGAAGTTATCTGTGTATTTATTTAAAGGAAGTTATGCTCATAAGAGGAAAAAGAACATTTTAAACTAATATAAGAACCACTGAAAAATGCAGCCCAGAATCTCAGTTTCAAATCCACCCAGGCATTTCTTTCAGCTTACACACTTCCCCAATTTGGGTCATAGGCACCAAAAGCTGCAAAAGAAAATAATTCCCCTTTCAGCCCCCATCCTTCCCTCTTAAGCCAGATGTGCTGTAGGGAGCTCCGCAAACCTGGAGGATAAGAAGGGTCCTGAACTCAGAGCAGCAAGGAGCCAGCCAGGACCGTGGGGCTCCCTGCCGGGCTCTGCCCATCACCTGGACTGACTCCCCAAAGTTTGTCTGGGCACGGGTTCAGGGAGGCCCAGAGCCGCGTGGCTGGCTCCCAGCACAGGTAGTTTCACAGGAGTCAAGTGGAAACAATGGAGCTGTGAAACTGCTGCAGCTGGAGCTGCACGGACGTGTTCCCCTCGGTCTGGTGGCTGCACAGCAAGCTGCAAAGATGATTCAGGTGAGGCTCAACCTGAAACACACAAAGTGTCGGCGGAACAGACATAAAAGCCCCCCCAAAGTTTCATTTCGGGTCAGCCCAGATTGCATTGCTTGATCTAGAATGGAAGTTTTCGTGTTGTTTTTAACCCAAAATTTAAACAGAAAATATTCTAGCTCAGCAAACACTCCATTTCAAAACATCAAAATGAAACTATGAGCAGTGACAATTCACTCTCTTACTGGGGAGTCTAACATGACCAGGTTATTTTCAAAACAGTAATGAAGTAAAATGGTTAATTTTGAAAACTAAAGTGGCATAAGAAAGGTGAAAATTATATTCTTAATTTTGAAAACTAAGTGGCATAAGAAAGGCGAAAATTATATTGTTTATTTTGAAAATACTGAAATGAAACATTTAAACTTCCCTGAGAAAAGTATTTCCCCTGATTTTCTTTCTGACAAAACTCTGCATTACATTCAACCAGAATTTGTGAATAGTTTTCCACTTCAAATTGCACTTTTGGCAAATGCTATCTATCCTGGAAAGATTCCACCAGCTCTGTTGAAACTGGCACATGCTCACATACTTTACTGGATAAGAGATTTCATCCTGTAAAATGGGGATAAGAATAAAACTTCCCCACTGATGAAGAAAAATCTATAGGTTCAGCTGTTAATGCCAGTAAAATATACATGTCTAAGGCAGACACCAAAGTTTTTGGCTTCATGGGGTATAACACTTTACAGAGGAAGGAATCCTTTTCTTTGTCTAAATGGGAACTAGATTAGGACTTCACAACCTTAACTAGTCAGATGAACAAAAAGCTAAAAGACAACACAAGCTTAAGCGCTTCAAAATTATGATCTGGAAGGTCTGTAATTTGCAGTATTACAGTGGAGCTGCTCAGCTTGGTTTGAGGTGACAAACGGGCAGGGGCACCGCACAGAGCTGGGGCAGTGAGGCACTGATGGGGATCACTGCCTGTCCTGCAGAAAGCCACCAGGATAACGCTCCTGCCTGCAGGAATGCTGCCCCGTGCAGGTGTCACCTTCACTGCCGCACTTGTCCTCCTCTCCCTCTGGCCAGGAACGGGAATTTTCCTCGGGAAGGCAGCGATCAGAAGGGTTTGTGAGGAGTTTTCCTGGCTCATTCTTTGTGACATGCTGGAGACAGGGCTCTGCTGCAGCCTCGTAGCCGATGGCGGCGGGCAGGGGAGATGAGGCTTTGCTGAAATGTGGAGCAAACACACACAAAAAGAAAACGGATAAAACATTAAAATGACAGCTTGCTGAGGTGGCTTCTTGTCGCAGTGGCTTTAGCATGATCATAAAGTGATGTGCAGTAGCTTGCTTGACTTAGCTTGCTCCTCATGGTGAAACAATATTGATGCTTAGTTTGCCCCACTAGAGCAGGGTTTGCTAAATGCAGAAAATTTCCCACCTGGGTCACAACAGGTGTGCCAACAAAATTGAGAATGTGGGAAGAGGCGTGTCTGTGCAGAGGGCTGGAATCAAACACCTGATCAAACTCTGTCTGGTGGATTCAGAGGTTTGAATGCATGCTCTGCAGCTCAAGCCCACTGTTAATTTTTAAATGCTCTTGCACCCCATGCAATGTGACAGCAGAGGTGCAGAAAACAATGTCAGAGTTGACAGAATAAAACCCAGAGCCAGAGGAAATCTCAGTGTTTTGGGCAAAATTCTGGCATCAGTAAAATCAATGGCAATGCTCCCACTCCCTTCCTCAGTGCTGGGATTTCACCCTTTGCCTATAGAAAACCAGCAGATATGCAATCATAGCAATATCCATTACACTGGGTTGCGTTTTGCAAAAGTGTTGGGTTTAAATTCTGAAAATAATCTCAACCGAGCTTTTGTTTGGCTCACCGAGGTCAATTAACGTAATTCCAGAACTTCTGGATGAAGTTTTGTATAGATCATTTTCTCTAATGCAGGCATCTGTCATGAAATACTTCTAGTTTCACTTAACTCCCTTTGAAGTTACCTGTGTGCCTAAAGTTAAGCCTCTTTTAAAAATCTTTACAGAATCAGGGACATCGTTTTTGTAATTCTCCATTCAGCGGCTGTGGTAAGAGTAATAAAAAAGGGCTGTGATGTATGTAGAATTACATGCTGTGCTCTTCCTCTGAGCTGCTGCATTTCTATAGCTGTACAAAAAAATCCTGTCTGCAGGGAATCTTGTTGCGGTTAAAAATCTATATTTTCGTTTTCCCCATTTGTTCTACAAAACTGAACTAACAGGCAAAACAAACATACATGCTAACATGCATAGAAACATTCAGGAACAGCAATCATACTGGGGAGAATGCTGGAGAAAAAATGCACTTGTTTTAACCAATATAAAAGGGGTTTTTTAAGTCTAAAAAGGAAAAATACTAAGTGCTAATTACCACAGGGTCTGCAAATATAAGAGGGGATTTTTCATGTGCTTTGAGAGGTATACAAGAAATGCTGCGTTGTTTAATTCACAAATAGCATGAAATACTAAATTTACATTCCTATTGGTTCCAAGAAGATTATTTTATAATCTACAGAAATAATGTAATTATAATAAAACCTGCTTGCATAACATGCTCTATTTAAAAGGAAAAAAAGATAACTTATGCTATCTGCTGCCAAATATTGAAGTAATCTCTGTTTCTAGCATTCCCTCGAAGCTCCAGGAGTTCAGCTGGGAAAGCTCTTGGAGCAGTGCAGGCGTGGACATGAACACCCAGCCCAGCCTCCCCATACCCACTGTCTGCAGCTGCAACTGGGGATGGGGAGGGGAAAAAAATGGTTTAAATGCCAACTTCTCAGTGCCTCATCTCCTATGGGCAACAGGGAAAAATCAATCCTCTGCGTTTTACAACTTCCAGAGAGAATTTGTGCAGCTTTTCCCACAATTTATATGTGTCCCTGGTGTGTGGAGGACTCCATGCTCAGCCACAGGCAACTGTGACATGGCACTGAACACAGCCCTGGTGCAAAGGTGCACCTTTTGCCCTTTTTTGTAGTTAGGCAGCAAAGAAGCCCAGAATTCTCAGGTTTTCACCCAAAAGCAAGGCTTTGTGCCAGGGAGGGGTGTCAGCCCTGTCCAGCAGCAGCATGTGATGGCCTGGCTCCCCTCTCCATTGCGGACCAAGCAGGACTGTCACCTCCTCCCATGCTTTTACCAAACCTCTCACCTTCTGCCCTTAAATCGATGCCTTAGAGCACCAATTTGGAATGGCCTCATCCTGTGCCTTGCAGGAAGGCTCCTGTAAATCCGTAACAGGGGCTCTGCTTGTCTAGCTGGGGTTATCCTACAAGCAGCAGCTTCAATGTGAATCTTTTCCATCACTGCTCTCCTTTTTTCAATTTGTGTTTTTTAAACCCAGCACTTTATTCTACTGCTCTAGAAAATACCTAAAATAGCTCAGCCAGGAGAGCCCTTTGCAGCCAGGTGGTGAAAGAGTTAACAATGCCCTTTCAAGCAAAACCACAAACAACTGGGGGGAAAGAGAGAGAGGGGGGGAAAAAAAAAAAAGAAAAGAAAAAGAAGAAGAAAAAAAAAAAGAAGTGGAAAGGCTCCAAGTTCTAACCGAGAGTAAAAGCACAGAGAGAGTATGAAACACACAAATCATCCTGGGGTTCGGAGTTGATAAAGTTATTAAAAAAAGAAAAAAGGAGTGGGGGGGGGGGGGGGAGAGAAAAATCCCTTTGTTTCTGCCCTATACCTTGAGGCTGTGGGAGCGGAGGGAGGGAGCGCAGAACGAGTCCGACCAGCGCCGAGCCCCATCCAGCCCAGCGGGGCCGGGCACGGGCTGGCGCTCCCCAGCTCCCCTCTCTCTGCTCGGCTCCTGCCAAGAGCCTCTGTGGAGGCTTTGCTTGCATAAACTCCGCGCTTTTTCCGCTCTTTTATTTTATTATTTTTTTTTAATTTCTCCTGAATTATTATTATTACTATTATTATTAGCAAGTGGGAGAGAAGCAGTGTTTCGCGGGGGCCGATGCGGCCGCAGCGCGGGGGGCGTGGAGCGCCCCGCCGGCCATTGGGCCCCGGGCTTAGCAACAGCGGGACGGGCCAACCCCGGCGCTCCGGCAGCCGGGCCTCCTTCCAAGGATGGGTGCCAAACGCGGCGCTCCTCTGCCAAGAAAACAAACAAGGGCACTTTTAAAAACTCCAGAGTTAAACAGCGTGAGGGTTTTTTTTTTTTCTTTTTTTTTTCTTTTTTTTTTTTTCCCTCCCATTTTCTGTTCTCTTCTCCGCAAACTCTCCTCGCTCGCTGTTAGTGGTCTCTTTCCCTTTGTCGCGAGGGGGGATTGTCGCTGGTGCGGGTTCCAGGAGTCGTTTCCCCTTTCCTGGGTGTGGAGTCAGTTCATTTCCCTTCAGATGCTGCAGGTTCCCTCCTTCCCACCAGGAATCTCTGCCGCCTGCATCAGCGCTGAAACCTGCCTGCCCCTGCCACGCGTTTATGGAACTTACATAATTTACTGCCTGTGTCACTCTCTCGTCTGCTACCTCTTCATTCATTTCAAGCCTGTTAAAGAAGTGGAATAAGAAGCACGCAGACTTAACTAGGCAAAAAGTGGCTTGTAGCCACAAAACTTTTTTTTTTTTTTTTTTCCTGCAGAGGAAGAAGAAAGAATTTGGGAATTCTGGTCTCGTTTTATTAAAGATATATTTTTACATTATATTTTTAGTGCAGTCTTTCTTACATATTAGTCTTTGTGATTGCTGAAGTTGGGGTAGCGCCAGACTTTTGCTGAGAAGAAATACGGACTGTGTTTTTTTACCAGCTGAGAAATGTGCAGGTCCGTGGTGTGTCCCAAAATCTCTTCTTTCCCTGTGAAGGAGTAAAGCAGAGAAGTCAAAGCCCATTTCCAAGAAACACCAACTCTCTTCAGGTCCCCGTGGCTTAGTGCCTGCCCAGAGGGAGCGCTCGCCTTGGATCCTGATTTTGAGCACTAAAGGAAGAAAATGGAACTGACTTTTCTGTTGCTGTTGTTGTTGTTGTTGCTATAAGACACTCTGTAGGAGGTGAAGCCAAACTTACCTCTGGGGAAATATTAAACACTTCACAGAGAAAGGCCCAAAGAGGCAAATATTGCAGCTCTTTTCTCACGCCAGTCATCCCATTAACTTCAGAGACATTGCTCCTATGAGTGAGGCTGCTGGGGTCAGGCCTCTGTACACAGTAGCACCTCCAAAGGTTAAAGGATGTCATTTGCAGTCATGATCTTGTTTCACTTCCTACCTCCACCTCTGATTTACTGAGAAACCTCAAATAAATCACTTAACCTCTCCAAGAAGGAGTTTACTTAAGTGCAAGAACATTCTGAGCCTCCAACAATATTTGTGAAGTGCTTTCGGGTCCTTGGAGGAAAGATGTGCTTGCAAATTATCAGGGTAGCTGCTTGCATGGAAATAAATCTCAATTTGTGTGTCTAAGCATATGTCCCAGCTGCATCCCAATCTCATGCCTCGTGGCAGTGGTTATGCACCATAATCTATTTGGATTTCATAGGGAAAATATGCTGGAGAGCAGCTTGAAAGGGCACCTCACTCATTTGCAAGCAGGTCCTTGGTTCCAGAGAGCTGGGCTTTGAGCCTGCTGTATGGTGCATTTCATCCTCAAAAACTTGCATCTGATGCATTGAGGATGAAATTCTGCAGCTGCATTCTTAAACTGAGCTGCAGCTCACTAATGTGGTACCCATGCTCCATGCACTATTTGCTTTCTCAAATTGTCCAAACATCTATTTTTGGGAAAAAAAAAAAAATGGACTGAGGAAGGTTTTTTCTGAATAGCAAAGAAACATGATGATGGGAACTTGTGTAGTTGCAACTGTGCTCCCTGTCCTATGCAGAACTAGGAAATATATGAACAACAACAGGAACCATACACACAAAAAAAATAGATTTTGGGTAAAGGTTCAGTGCTGGGAGAAAAGGGAAGGGGCTTCCTTTTTATCTGTTCTGGTTCTGCTTATCTTTTACTAGAGGCTGTTTTTAGTGATGAGGAAGTAGAAGAAAAAATCCATTTGTTTTTCTGATGACACAGCAAAATACACAACCTAATAACTCAGAATAACATCCCTTCTGCCCTAAAGAAATAATCTCACAAAATTAAACCAAGACTTTATCCAGAGATTGCACAATTCAACAGTAAATTTCCATTCAAGTGAAAAGTCTTCAAATAAAGCCTTCATGGGGGAATCCAGCAAATTGAAGCAACTTCATAAATGCTTGGTAATAATTCAGGACTAGGGTCTCAATTATTTTTCATTCATCACTTAGGTGAGCAAGGAGCTGCACATTTTGATGGGAATTTGGGACTACAAACCAGGACAAAATATTGTGGCCCCACAAGGGCAGCTGGACCAATCTGTAGGCCTTGAGCCAAGAGCCAGCCAATGCACATTGAAGCACCATTTATCACCCTGCTTTCCCCAAGAACGGCTTCTCCTCCCTTGCTGCTGGCTCCAGCATGTCCAAAATAACTTCACCACCCTCCACAGCACCTTTTACAGCTACCTGAAATTGTACTTTATTTAAAGGGTACATAGTGTGTGGCAGCAGTTCCCACAGACCCATAATTGTTTTTATAACACCTGGTTACAGCAGGTAGTATAATTCACCAAGTTGATATGAATGTATTCCATAACATGCTTTATATAATCCATTATTAGAGGACATTGCTGCATCTGTAATTATGTTTGCAAATCCATTTTATTGAGTTCTTCATAAAGGTATTCAGGACTGAAACCAGCTCTTAGGCTGCAGAAGTATAGATACACTTTGCTTCCTTACAAGTATTTTTTTTCTGTAGAGGCAACACTACAAAGGGGAAAGAACAAAATTTAACCTCGGTTTCCTAGCACACTCTAGCCCTTAATCCAAGAATTTTGAACCTGGGGACAGTTCAGGCCCTTACTGGAATCATGTCATTTCTATCAGTTTTAGTTTCTACACAGCAAAAGTGATTATGTGAGCTCTGGCTTCAGGCTGATCCAATCTTTCAGTGTCTCCTCTGCTGCTGACACCATTTTTGAGAGGACAAATTACATTTGGTACAGGCATACATTTACCTGCAGAAGCCATACTTCTCCTACAACTGGTGCTAGAAATGGTAAATTTAGGCTGATTTCCCAACCTCCCTTTGGCACAGTGTGAGCCAGAGAGAACCTGGGTTCATTGTCACATCCCAGATCAGCTCTGAGTGTCCAGCAGCCTTGGGACAGCTGCTGCCTTCACTGCTCCTGGAGCCCATTTGGCTCAGTGCAGGCAGTGGGGCTTAGCTCCTTTCTGCAGATTTCCAAGCAAACCTCTCCTTTAGGTTGTTAATTTGCAGGAGTCAGGCAGTTCAGACAGCAGAAGCCTGTTTTTTTCATATTGCCTTTACAAAAATTGCCCGTTCAGTCTGGGTTGATTATTTCATCTGAAGCACAAGTCCATCACAAGGCCTTCCAGTCTCTGGGCAAATATACAGCCAAATTAATCTGCTGTGAGCCAGTTATCTCTTGTGTAGTTAAAGAATAACGAACATGTGAGTTTTGGTGCATTTTTTTCTCATGCATGGAAATGTGGTAAAAAGCCCAGACAAGGTAAATTAATGATAGTTCAAGCCTTTTTCCATTTATGGTGAACTGTCTCCTTCCTTCCCAGCCCCCCAAGGAACCACACTGTAAAACACTCTCTGGAAGAGGTTTTATCTCATTCTGCCTTGCCTCCATTTCTCCAGCTCCTCTAGTGAATATTTGTCTTTTCTACCTGCTGCCCAGTTAAATCAGCCTCAGAGGCAGTGACATATGCCAGATCACAGGGGCTGTCACTTTAATTCCCCGTGCTCATATTTTTCTCCTCTAGTGGGGTGCTGGGGGCAGATGTTTGGAGAAGGGACCCCTTTGCTGCCTGGCACATCAAAGTCCTGATGTTGGCTGCTAATTCTGGGAGGTGAATCCTGGCTCTGCTGACAGAGCCCAGGGCTGAGCAGGCAGCTTGTCCCAAGTGCAGGTTCTAGATGTTGGAAATGAAACCCTACACCCCAGCTCAGAGTGCTGCAGGAGCAATTTCTCCCAGTTTCAACCCAACTCTCTCGTCTGGCTCCTGCCTGCAGGCACAGACAGACAGACAGACAGACAGACCGCCACAAGCCGTGCATGTGAGTGCTGCTCTGCTCCCATCCTCAGCCTCAAAGAGCTGCTTCCCCACCTGGCAGAGGCAAGACTGGGACTCGAGGTGTTGTGGCCTCCACCCTTGCATTGCATGGGCCCTGATGAGCTCCACAGCCCTGGCGACTCGGGGTCACTGCCCTGCTGCACACCTTGATCAGGTTGAACCCTCATGGGGACAAATGGCTGGGCAGGTGGCACATCCCTCACAGTCTCTGCAGTGGTGGGCCCTGCCCTGTGGCCACACCAAACCAACAGCTGCATGGTCTGCACCTTCCTCCCTGCTCAGAGAGAAAGGGAATCATGTCCCCTTCCCCTTTAGCTCAAATCCATCCAAGACGGGTTGCTAAGAGCCTGTGACATCATTTCCCTAATGGCTTTCATGGGAATCTTGACATTAAAATCCTGACTGTGTCAAAACTGTAGTCCCTGCCTGGTTTCTTAGGGCTGTCAGTAATTTTCTGCCAGTCTGACACTGAGAACCCATTCTTCTGCCATCAGCTTTTCTCAGGAGCAAAGTGAAGCCCTAATGCTTCTGGTGGTTTGCTAAAAACCTCCAGCTGCATGAACCTTCCATCTCTGGTACCATATGGAGCCCTAATCAAAGTCTTCCTAAGGGCAGAAGAAATTTAGGCCTTAACTGGATGAAAGCATGATAGGAAAAAATATCCATGATTTATTAATGGGCTATTTTGGGTCTCAAACTGATATTTATCAATAAAATATTGGAAGGAAGAAAAATCAAATCACATTAATGCAGGCTCAATGGCAAAAGTAGCCAAATTGTAGCTCCTGCCTGGTGGTAAAGAGTAAAAAGGGCCATGAACTCTCTTTATTCTGATGTCCCCCTACACCCAAATCAGGGGAAACCCTTACACATTTCTGTCCTGGGAAAAAAATAAACAAAACACACTTTGGTGTCCTCTCAGGAAAGATACAGTTCCCAACCCACACCTTTCTTTTCAAGCTAGAACTTAACACCATCTCTAAACAGACAATGATATAACACACGTTTCTAAGTGCGAGCATCCAGGGAGTGATAAATTGAGGGTTTGGGTTTTAGTTGCATTAATAATGCATATAGAAAAGCTATTTGAAAATAAGAAAGTGATACATTTTTATGCTGTGCCGTTTGTGGGGCAGCAATGGAAAGAAGAAATTCAGTTTTACATTTCCTATGTAGCTCTGGGTCAAGGTGACTCCCAGCGCAAGCTGGAACAGCTCCAATGGCAACCTCCTACACATCCACCTCATGTTGCTCCAGCTCCTCTCCTCAGCTTAGTCACTTCTCCAAGCGTATTGTAGGGGAAGACCTGGGAGAGATAAGGCTCAGGATTGCCTGTCCCCTCCCTAGGATGGCCTGGGGCATGACATGGGGGCTCTCTCCCCTCCTGTCGCCCTGTCTCCTGATGGGAGTGAAGGATTTCAGTGGGAGAGCTGTGCCTAAGGATGTGGCTGTAAATTGTGGAAGAAATGGCTGGAGCAGAGCCTTCAGTTCGTTATTCAAAAGAAAGCAAGCAAACTGTTTCTACTGAACGTGGACAACCACACAAACCTGACAGAAAAGCACTCTGCAAATGTTGGCATTGCTACATGAATTTGCTCCAGCTGTCCTGGTTCAAGATGGAACCAGAGGCATTTGAATCCTGCAGGGATAGGGAATGCATGTCCAGGTCTTCTCCCCTTCTCTGCCTTATTGTATGAGTGTTTGGTCCACCCAGGGAATGAAGAATCCCAGCAGAAGGCAGCTGGAAATGCTGCATCTTTCACAAGAAGGGCTGTCACACACAGGGCTGCTTTTACTGGGGACTGCCAGGACAGAAAACTGCACTTGGGGATACTTTCCATGAGATGGGAAGGGGGCATTGCTTAACAAAGCAAGGCTACAGGCTTCCCAGCACACCACTGCACTGGCAATTAAATAAGCCTCTGAGCCACATATGATCGTGCCTTAAGAAATTAGTGTGATTCAGAATTATTTGGGTAGAGGAAAATATTCCCTTAAAGGATCCTGCCTGGGCTTCTCAGTGTGAGGAGGGTGGGAGAGGAGAGTTTCCCAGTCCTTGTGCAAAGGTGAACTCTGCCCAGAGAGAAGAAACTCGAGCCCACTGCAGCCACCTAAGGGCATTCCACCAACCAAAATGGAAAATTAATTAAGAGAGTGAATCATTTTCTGAGACTTACTCAGTTTTGTACTGCTTTAGTGCTCGTCTCTTCTGTCAGTAGAGCAGCTCTTGATCCAACACAGTGTTTATAGTCACGTTTCCATAGAGCCCTGGTGTGCAGAGCCAGCTGGTGGGAATGACCTGCAAGACCTGTTTATAGATCTCCATTACAGAGCCTCTCATTTTCTTGGATGATTATTGTAGGTGTCAAATAAAGCTAGATTACCTGTTTTATGTCTTAGAATGATAAGCAAGCCAAAGCAAGTCATTTGGCTCATGCAGTTATACAGGTATACCTAGATGTATGTATACATGCATTACTTCAAGCACTCAAGGCAATCTTACAGCCCTTCTTGCTGGGATTTCGAAACCTTTTCGTTTCACCAAAACGTCCCTTTTGGTGAGGTGATGCTGGAATTTTTGCCTCTCTAGCTGAGCTGCAGAGCTCATCTGCAAGAGTTGACAGAGCATGGCAAGGGCACAGCACAGGGGTTTCATGGGGGCAAGAAGCTCCTCTCCCATTTGGCTGGTGTGGAAGGGGCGCCTCAGTCACGGCACAGCTTGGCTCAACAGCCGTGCCTGCGATGGCAACAAGGAGGTGAAGCATGTGCTGACAGAGCTCATTGCTGGGGAAGCTTATAAATGACTCCTGGCACCACAGTTGGCAGTGGCCAGTGTTACCAGTCCTCCCATTGCATAACATCTGCACTTTGCCACAATCACCAAAACAATCAAGAAGAAAAGCAAGCTAACGCTTGTTGGGGAATAAACTCAGCAGTCACTCTAGTATCACGCATTTTTCCAGCCTGCAGCTCCACCTCTTTCTCTCTCTGTGCCTGGGACGGGTGGGCTCCTGGCTGGTACCCGGAGGCCCCACCCTGCAGGGCGTGGTGGGGAGCAGCCCTGCTTCCCCTGGGCAGAGATGTGCTCAGGCTGCGGGATGCGCTGACTCAGTGATGCGCGGCTGATTGCAGTTTCAGGCAGCCCCAGCCGGTGCATCACATGCATTTACCAGCACACAGACACAACCACAAGCTTTTTTAAATGGATTCCAGAGCCTGGCTTGGGCTGGAGCTCACTCAGTGCAAATGAGGGTACGTGGGAGGCCTGTGCCACGATGGCCTTTGCGCTCCCACAGCTTGGGTCAGCTGAATTCTCACTGCAGCCCTATTCCTCAGCATAATCAAGAGATGCTCAGAGACAGCTCTAATTAAAACAGATTGTCACGGCCCCGGGGAGACTGCTGCGTGAAATGGAGTTCAGTGGGACCTGGGGAAGCTCCTTGAAAACCCCCTTTCTCTTCCACCTATTCCAATATATTAATTTACACCCTCAAAGGGTCCACTTCTCAAAGGTCTGTCCTAAAAGCCAACAGATTCCAGTTCCTGCAGGGTAACCCTGGGACCAAAGTAACCTTTGCAGGAGTCTCAATCCTCATTTGAGAGCAGCTCAGCCCCTCCCCAAAAGGAGCTGTTCTAGCTGACATGCTGCTCCTCTCAAATGATGAGGCAACAGAGAAGAGAGGGTGTCTCTCACAACAGACAAGCTATTCCAAGGCTGCTGGGCCCGATCCAAAATCAATTGAAGCACATGGAGAGTCCTTCCACTGATTCCAAAAAGGTTTGAATTAGGCCCAAACATCAAAGCCAACACCATAAACTCTGCCTGGAAGCCAATACACAGCCAAGTACCATCCCCTCAGCAGAAGTGTCATGGGCTTACAGTGAGATACCCAACCCACTCAGCAGGATGCTGCCTTCAGCCCTGGCTCCTCATTTCCCAGGGGATTTAGCTCCTGTTACTGCATTGCAGTGGATAACAGCACCAAGATCCACAGCCGCAAGGGAAGGTCACAGCCCTCATTGCCAGGCAGAGATGGGGGAGGAAAAAAGGACAAAAATCAACAAACCAACAAAGTTTCTATGCATAAAGAATGGGGGCTCCGAGCTCTGTGCTAAACAGTGGAAAAATCTTTATTCTCCCACAACCAAATGGAGCAAAATGATGACACATGGCCTCAGTGCTTTAATCAGCAGGACAAGTCAAGCCTTTTATTCCTTTGTATATTCCAGTCAATGGAAAGTTATTGCTTAATTAACCCCCTTGAATGAATACCTGATAATTAATAAACCCATATACTGTACCCCAAGGCTTTGAGTTTAAGAAATCTCTTCTGTTCAAGTATGAAAAAAGAAAACATGCTGAACTAATGGGAAATAATTCTGGTAGAAGGCAAACCAATTAGGATTAGTGAATTCCATTTCATTTAAAGTTCCAAGATAGAGAAGTAATTTATCTAGTAAATTAATAGTGTTAGTGACTTTCCTAATATATTAGCAAGTCTTTCGTATCATATTAGTGAAAACCAAGCTGGCTAATACAATAAAAGACTTATTATAAAGGTATGAAGGTTACTAATGTGATAAGATTTTTTGCATCCAATTAGTATTAAAAGAAGGCTGCTCTGAAATGGACTTTTACATTTATTTATATGATTACCCAACCTACTGTAGAGACCACAACTTTTATCTTAACAAATTATTAATCCTCCTCCCAAATTTGGAGCTACTGTGTGTTATGTTCCTCATGCAAAACTTGCATGTGTGCCTCTATCTGCAGATCTGCATGGGTAACTGGCCCAGATTATTTGGTCTGGCTGCATTGTGTTTAGCACAACACTACAGTGGTTTTGCATTCTCCTAACCTTGGATCAGCCAGAGACTGGTCTAATCAGATACAGCAGCCTGGAGGCAAAACAATTACACTGAAATTATCATATGGAATCAAGCCAAAGCTCTGCCTTGTCTGCTATTCTGTCTTCATCAGTTGCTAGATCCTCCCACCCTTCTCTGGAGCAAGGTGAAAAATACCGGCTGCAGCGACCGGCTGGAGTAACCTGCTTGCACAGGCACTTCCTCAGAGCACAACCAGAACTGATTTCCTGGATGAAACAGCAAGGTTTAGGTCCTTTATAAAACCCTGAATTATGAACTTGAGTGTTATAACACATACCTGTGTAACTGTGCCCAATGGAACTCCTGCTAAGGTGTCAGTGAGTTCCAGAGGTGACTCTAGTGGCATGGAAAGGGAAATGCTTTGGTTAATCTTAAAACATGCTGGGTTTTGCACTGTAATGTTAGATACTGTTTGAACACAGCTTTTTTTTTTGTTCTCAGCTGCCTCCCAATGCCTTTGCTGTGGGTTCACTAGCAGAAGAGCAGATTTGCCTTCAGTGCCAAGTGCAGTGAAAGTTGCACATGGGAGCACACAAAAATGGAAACTACAAGAACCAAAAAGAGGGTTTGCTACATTTATTTGACCAACTATTTATTTTGTTATAAAAATGGGTAAAATTTTGGATCTGAATTCAGCTAATCATATTTATTCAGTTGTGAAGTAGCTGCTTTGTTGAGTGTTGATACACAGTCTTTGGAAAGAAAGTTTTGAGACCGTCATAAAATCCCTTCTTACTGAGTTGGCAGTAGAATTGTACAGAATCAGAACCGTACACACGGGTACTAAGAAATCAATTGTATTAGAGAATATAATTGGTGCTATTTTTCATCTTTAGAGTTCCTGCAAGAGTGGTTTCCTTAGGTAGATCAAATTAGTAAAGTAGAAACAGCTGCAGTCGATTGTCCACTGTTCAGGTCGAGGTTTGGGTGATAAAGACTGATCACAGTCAGGGGATGTTAATGTGGGAAGATATACTCCTGCACATTCCTCTGAAACCAGAGCTGTGACTGATCTGATTCATTTTGTACCCTTAAATCACTGGAAATTGTCATAGTCTGGATTTCAGACTTATGTCCTATCATTTAACCCCCATAAAACACCCAGCATCTTACACATCAGCTTGGAATTTTGCCTAACTTTGCAATTCTCACACCTCTGTACCTCCAAGGCAGAGCTAACACAGAGCAAGCACAGGTGTGTGCAGGTGAGCTATTTGCCAGGGTTTGTACTGATTCAGGACTATAAGGAGTGGAGAAGCTTAGGATAAATTCCACCCAAGAGGACATCACACACTTATTTTTTTCAGCCCTGTCCCATAAATTTAGACCAAGCTAATTCCCAGTGAAGTGCAAGGTCAGTCTTTTAAGAACACCAAAATCTTCATGTTTTGCTGCAACAGTCAGCCTGAGACATCCTTGAGACAATTGCTACAGTTAAATTTAATACAGAACCTCTACCTCTCAGAGTGTAGGAAGAATAATTATGCAAGTGTAGTAAAAGGTATATTTAACTTCATAACTCATTTATTGCCCTTGTGGGGGTGAGCACGGATGCCACATCATTAAACCAGACTCTAAGCACAGAGGAAGCCAAATTTCTGTGCCTCTTTTAGAAGCACCAGATCACGGCTGCATCTGGATGGAGACCACAGCAAAAAAAATTGAGTGATTTAAATTATTTCAAGCATGGACGCAAAAAGGAGGAAGCAGGGACAGAGGAGGAGGAGAGTGAGGAAGTTAGAGAGAAAAATAGGAATGGAGAAGTAAAGAGAAGCAGAGAGACAAGTGGGAACGTGCACATGAGGGACCTTTTACACCTACAAGGAACAGAGACATAAACAGGGAGCAGGTACAAGGGAGGGATGAAGGCTTGGGCACTGAGCTGCTGGGACAGGGCCTGAGCAACTGGAGAAGGAAGAAGATTTCTGTAGTGAAGGAGTTAGGGATGCTGTAGGAAGAATTAAAAAATTACTGTGTCAAACCACCACAAAAAAACCAGACAGCTGAAGAGAGAGGTCATGGGAACAACAAATACCAGGGTGACTGTGGGGGCCGGGGAAAGAAAGATGATTTGATAAGGGAAATCCAGATTCAGAGGTCAAAGGGGGAAAAAGTTCTTGGTGAAAAATAGGTCAAGGGAGCAGTCTGACTTCATTATTTTACTTTTCAAACCTTTAATTTAACAGTTGCTAATGACAGACAGTGCACAAAATGACAGTTGTATTGCCCTCCAACACTGATGTAAAAATAGGCATAATCCTGTTTTTGTGATGATTAATGCAGTGTGAAAAAGATAATTAAACGAGGCCTGGTGTACTTTTGCTTTCCATGCCTCACTGCTACCTTCCGTGGCTCCTGCTCAATCTCCTTGAAAATCTATTAGGCTCTGCTAGCAGCATTTTATCACTTTCCCTGTGTTAGGTTGGACATGCCCTCCCCAGCCTCAGACAGGAAGCAATTCCTGGGAGGAGGCAGAGCAGGAGCAAAAGCAAGAGCACCCTGCTTGCCACCTCCTACTCATGTGATTGCCTGGCTCCCAGAGAAATCCCAGCACAGAAAGAGTGTACTGCTGATGCTCACTCTTAATTAGCTATTTCATGTAATAATAGCAACTTTTACCCCTTCATCTGGTTGGAAAAACCTTTGGCAGCACTCATGGAGGTGATGCACTTCAGCTCCCAGTTTGAAACCTCATTTCTGAGAAGTATGGGAGGGCAATGGGGGACAGAGGTGTTCTGAAAACATTAAATATACCCTGTAGAAAATATTTGCTTATTGTAGAAAGGACTTTTTTTTTTTTTTAAGCTCTGCTTTGGAATTTTATCCCTACACTTTAATTAAAAAAATAATAATAAAAAAAAAAATGAAATGGCACGAAATGCTTGAAAAAAATACTTTCATAGTTATTTTCTTTGCTGATGGCCTAGAAATTTGCTGGGTTTGATCCGAAATAAACTGCAGGCGAATGTCAGCTTACTCCTGACATTGTCAAAAATGGATTTTCTTGCTTTATGCCACCTCATACACAATCAAATACACATTCAAAATACATAATGGTCTGCTGGTTTAGAATTATTGCTTGATCCTATGGCTGTGGAAAAGCAGTGGAGTCAGCCAGTGTTTCTTTGAGGTGCATCAGCGACAGAACTAGAACTGAAGACACTGCAATACCTCCCTCTTCTCCTTCCAGCTCCCAGAGCAATAAAACCTCTCTATGCTAAATTAGACTATTGATCAGTGGCTACCATTCCTAATGGACATCCTGTCTCTCATGTCTGGGATTAGGATGTTCTTTCTGCTGCTGGATAATCTTAGTACTGTACAATTGCTCTTTCTCTGCTAATGACTGAATACAGGAAGAAATGTTTCCCTGTTGAGTTTGGTTTTTGAAAATCTCATCGCACAGGCCCACATGAGATGAGCCAGAAAGGCCATTTTGTGACCTGATCACATTCAATCTAACTACCAGGTATTTGGGTTACTTCCTGTGAAGGGATGTTACATCATAAAACCACTATCTGCAGCACATTGTATGATACTCTGATAATTCAAGATATCATGTCACAATATTCATTAGAAAGAATAAGAACAACAACAATAAAAAAATCTCCAAACCTTTCTTCCTGTTCTAGCGATGGTCAAATGATAAGCATGAACTAGAAGTCACACACACCAAACTTCTGAAAAAGTTTGAGCTGCCTGAACATGTTCAGGACACGCAGCCTTGTGTGGGCAGCTTTTCAGCTGGGGTAGCCCCAACACAATGAATCTCAAGCTCTCTGTTTTTGCACGAGAAATGGGGCAGAAGTCTTCCTTCTCTGTGACCCAAACCCACACTTGCTCTCACTCAGCCAGAGGAGCATTTCCCACGTGCTCAGCAGATGCTGTGCTTTGGCCCAGCGTGGGTGATGGACAGGAGAGCCCAGACAGAAACTGCCCCAGCCCTTGGCCATGTCTGAAAGCTGCTGGGCAAGGAGGAGAGCAGCAGTGGCAGATGACAGTTCTTCTGTCAGTGCCTCTCCAGACAACATCATTTTAACTCAGCTCCTCCATATCCTTTGTCTTTCAGACAGGGGAGAAGATCACTCATCAATCAACATTTTGGTATCTCAGCTGTTACCTGAATCTATCCCTACGGCCAAGGCTGGGGGCAGCTTTTATCCCCTTCATTGAAATCTCCAAACTCTGCACACAGCTTTTGTGTGGGCATGTACCTACTCTAGTTTCACCCATCTTTTTCCTAGTTAAAGCTGCGACTAGAAGCAGCTAGCAAGTCAGGCTCCCAGGCTGTGTGACACAGGACAGCCAAGGAGAGAGAGGAGCCCATCTCTGCTTTATGTACCCCAAACTTTATCATGATAAATGTCAAGCCCTGATGGCCAATTAGCAACCTGGCACAAAGCTGGAACAATGGACATATCTGAGAATGTTCATAGCACTTTCCCTGCCTTTTCTATATCCTGCATCCCAATGGATGTCAAGGTTTGTTGTTTTTTTTTTTTTTTTCTTTAAGTGTAAGCTCTTCTCTATAGCACTGTGGCCTGCAACTCAGTATACAAGATGTACTGTGGCATTATGAGATAGTGACAGCTGCTGAAGAAATGCTGTGTTATAAACATGCAATGATGCAGTGAACTGGCAAATCCATATGGCTGGAAAAATGATGAGGAGCAAGAGGAAAAAAATTATTCCAGAGTTCTTGAACAAAATAGATAGGAGTTTGCTTCAGCTTGCATGCCCTAATCACAGCTTTTCCTTTAATGGAAAAAAGTTTATATTCACATATATACACACATAAATATAACTCTATATAAATAAATATATATAAGTAGTATTATCCTCAGGATGATCTACATGTGGCTGGAGAAGCAGAGGTGATATTTTCATATACTACCACATTTTTCTGCTTCTTATTTCTTTGAGCTTTTTGGCTGAAGAATCAATGTCTTGAATCATCCCAGTACAAACTCTTTCAGGTATCCCCCACTAAAACCTGTGTGCATTTTCCCTCTCTCTGTGTGTGCAGATGGATAATCTCTGCACAAACCCACCAGGGAAAGGCCAATCACTCACTTCTGCAGTGTCATCAGTCATGGTGGATTCTCTGTGTGCCAGAATAAATGAGCGTGGGCAGGATGGACATAGGACATCACTGAGGGAGACCCCAAAACCACATGGAAATGTTTAAACAGCTTAAATACGCCCTCATAATTGATGGATCCCAGCAAGCAGACACATCCATTGCTTTTAAAAACGCTGATAAATCCAAGCCCATGACACATGTTTCTTAGGAAAGCAAGCATTATGGCTTTTTAAAAAACTGAATGAGGAGATGGAAACTTGCAGTCACATCCATCCCCATTTTCAAACCTGGCTGCTGCAGTTTGCTTCCCATTTCTGAATGGAGTTCCTAATGGAGGGGGCACAGCCTCATGAGCATCGTGTGCTGATGGTGGTGACACAGCCCCTCCTCAGTCCAGCCACTTTTGCTTGGGCCCCAAACACAAGATTAAAAATCCCAATTTTGTTGCACGGATTTGCACTTACAGCCCCAAAGCAGATGGAAACAGGCAAAGCTGAAGCTCGTGAATCTGCTCTTTTGTATGGCACTTTTCCATCCACCTTTAATCAATGATGTCTGAGAAATGAAGGCTCAACGAGTATTCAGTCCAGCACTGGCAACATTTCCCAATGCTCCATAATAATCCTCAGACTTTTATGGAGAGTTTTCTCCCCGGTGATTTTTTTTCCTTGTCATTTAGTGCCACTATTTCAGATTTCCTGTTGCTGAACTGCTGGAGTGTCATCACTGCGTCTATATAGAGTATGAGAATATATTTGGAAAGCTTATATCCAAGGGCCATTGGAGATGACTAACATTTTTACACTGCACAAAAGAAGAGAAAATAAATTTAGGAATAGCAAATAGAGCCACTGTGTTATTTCCTTCCCTGTAAATAAATAACTGTAACACTTCTACTCCAATCTTGGAGCTGGGTATCCAGCGTCTTTGTGGAGGAGGAACATTTCAGGCAGCCATAAATGTTCACCCAAAACATTGACAATGAAGGCTTAAGACAGCACAAATTATAGGGAACATGAAAGAAGCCCTGTTTCCCTTGAAGACACCACCTGTTTAAGCACCTGGGAAAAATTATTCATAGCACTTTACCACTACACAGACAATAAAGATCCTATGGAAATGTCTTTGTTTAAAATCAACATTTATGGCCCCCATTTCACAGAAGGCTATGTAAATCCTAACTGGTGCAACAAATGCAAAATGACATCCTTAAAAACATGGGCCACTCACACCAGGCTCCAGCACAAGGCAAACCATTTCAGCTTTAGAATTTTATACTTTGGGAGCTGAGAACCAAAACCAGAATTTTCTTCCTTCCAATCTTCATTCTGGTTTGCTTCACCTCAGTACATATTTATGTAATGAATTTTTCCCTGCACAAAACTGCCCTCCTCAGCTGAATACCTATTAAACAGAAAATGGGAGCAGAATCCATTGGCATTCATCCTAGTGCTGCCACTTGGTTCTGTGTTCTTGTCCAAGTCACTGGAGATCTGATCCCATAGGACAACCAAAACCTCTGTAGTTGGGCCCCCTCCATTTCCTGTGCAGATGGATGATCTCTATATTCACCAGGAAAAGGGAGGCAGGAGACAGACATCAATCAGATGAGAGCCCTGGTGATGTGTGTCCTCACACCCATTCCCAGGAAACACATCCAAGCATTCATTCCTCTGCATTGTGCCTGATTTACTTATCTGCAGGATGGGAGCCAGAGTATTTCACATCATGCCTTGATCACAGTTATAATTTAGACGCCCTATGATGCTTCCACGGAAGTTTAAAATATTATGTTTGAAAACTATCCCGTAATTTAATTTGGAACAATAAATTTCACAGTTACCTTGCATGGCTTTGATTTGTTTCTGAGCTTTGTTTGAAGATCTCCTGAAACCAATTAACATGTGTTCTCCAGCCATCTCATTTGACACTTTTGTTGCTGGGGCTTTTTGGGAATAACCATTTCCCCATGGTGGAGAAGGGGTTTGGGTGTTTCTGTGTCACCACACAGCAGATGTGGCCCAGGTGTGCTCAGAAGGTGCAGAGGGCGGCACACTCCAGTGTGAAGGACTCACAGAGCGCCAAGCTGCAGATGAATGGAGCCAAGGACCTTCCAACCCTTCCCTGAACCATTTTATCATCCAACTAGGCTTTTTTCCCTTATATTCAGGGGACAGCACAGTGGGGTGAGATAAGAGTGAAGGTTTCTAGCCCTGTTAGCCCTGCTGGGTACTCAGCCCTGGAGCACACGCTGCTCGCGCTTTCCGTAACGCTTCCCCTCAGTCACGTAGGAGCCGATGACTTTTGTCTGCTTTCTAAGCTGAGGAAAATACCAGGAACTGTCCTCTCTCCCCACCCCCCACTTCCTTTAGAGAAACCCCAATAGGCTTCACAGAAATAGGAAATGACTGTCGCCTTCACACTGGGTTTTTGGGTGATAGCCTTCCTTCTCCTCTGCTTCAAAAAGTAACTCTTCCTTCCAATTCTCTGTGCCTCAGTCTTTCAAACTTACTTGAACTGAATGTCCCCTTTCTTTTTGATCCCACTTGTAACTCAAGAGTGTTTCAGTCACCACAGAAGGGATGCCAGCAGCTAAGACAGTAAAAGAGACAAATAAACGAGTTCAGTTAAATTTTGTTATTTTTATTACAAGATCAATTCCCCCTCTCAAATATTGCTTCTTCAGAAGGAGAAAAGCTGAAGGGACAGGGAAGATCTGGCTAGAGCAAAACTCTGGCCTTTGAGAACTGGGTGAGTGGGTTCATAGTGGGGTGAGGAGTTTGTCCCTGTTTGCTGCATGGGCACATCAGGCTCTCGGAGCTCTTGCCACGTTATAAATGAAGAGCGTGTGGCTTCACCAGAGCAATATCCACTGGATTAGGCTGCTTATCAAGGAGAAACCTACTATTCACCTTGGCTGCTGCCATAATTTTAGACTAGAGGAAGGGACTAAAAAAGAGTAATCAAGATATAAGAAGTTGCAGAATTTTGATTTTTTTCTCATTACATTTTCACTGAGTAAAAGTAAGTCCTTAAAATGCTGTCTAAGAAATCATGCAATGTTTAATACTGCAGTGGAAGATTTTCACAGTGTTTGGTTGAGGATACAATCTGCCCTGGCAACAGTTGTGGCTGGTTATTTTTCCAAATGAATGAAAACACAGATACAAGCAGGAGTTACTGCAACTGCTGCTGCCTCATTTATCTCTGCAGTCAGGTTGCTACTGGTACAAGTGCTCAGTTTTATACAGGAAACACAATTGCAGGTGCAGAGCTCCAAGCTCCTGTTTACACCCACCAGCGGGAGGCTCACCTTCTTAAATGCATCTGTCTATGTGCAAAGCACTGGAGAAATTGCCATAATAATGACACCTTCCCCAGAGCATACATAAATATTACAATGTCCTTTCTGCAGAGAAGAAAGTTAGTGCAGGAGTAAAAATACTTCACTTCAGGTCACAACAATGGAACAAAACAGACAGGGGAATTCAGGAACTCCTCTTTAAGACAACGTCTTTTTAACTTGCTTTAAAAAAAATTAAAATTGAGAAACTTTATAAAAACCCACAAAAAGTGCTGGTGAATCTATTTCATATTTGTTTGTTCTGCAGTTGCCAGAAGGTCTTTCGGTCTCCTTGTCATTTTGCACTATATGACCTAAGTAACACTGATATTTATTGCTCATTTTCATTTAGCTCTTTGAAGACCGATCCACTTAATGATCAGAAACCTCACACAATTTAGCAGATAACATCGCTGCAGAAACTTGTTGGGAAGCTTTAATAAGTAAAATGAATACTAAGAGGTGGGCTGGGGTGATTGCTGTGTTTTAATCCTCGATGATAAGAATCAGAGTCATACCTGCCCATTCTTGCTCTGTGATTACACAGACAGAGCAGCTCAAGTGGACACAAATTCTAGGGGATGTTGTTGCAGTGACTACCTCGAGCACTTGTAAGACACACATTATGATAATAATAATGCCTGCCCTTGGTGTCACTTGCATTTACCCGCACCCAGCTCCTCATGCAGGAGGCGATTCCTGTTACCTCTGATCCGCAGGTGGGAAAAGCACAGAGATCCCAGGCAGGGCACAGTGCTGGTGATGCTGATTCCCTGCATCCTCCCCCAGCACCAGCTCAGAGACCACTTTGGAGCAGGGAATCATACAGACCCCAGTCAGTAGGTCCAGAAGCTACAGGAACACAAGCTAGGGTCACATTTCTGTATTTTAAATACTTAAAAGTATAAAAGGGAGTATCACAGATTATAAAAGGAAGAAGAGCAGGGTACTGCCAGTACACACAGGCAGTGAAACTCAGTAACTTGTTCATGGTCATGCAGGAAATGGGAAGGGGAGCAAAGAGGAGAATCTGGTTCCTCCTAGTCCTTAGTTCATGTCCCAACAGCTGGATGTGGCTCTGTGACACATGGAAATATGCCTTTAGTCCTACAGCAAAATGCTTCAAATTGCAAACTTCCTACTGTCCTCCCAGAGTGTTTTATTTGTGGAAACTTAAAAAAAAAAGCCCAGTCTCTATATAATAACAAACATGGAAAGTTGTTTTCTTGCAAAACTGTAAATAAAGAGGAATTTATATTATTGCTACAATCTTTCTGGTGCTCAGTGACAGGGTGACCCCCGTTGGTGCACGGAAATGGAGCAATTAATGAGTAATGGACCGTTTCCTGATATGCAGATGCTGCAGCCCATCTTTTGTTCTCAGATCTTCAGGGACTATCTCTTATCACAGGGCTTTTCCCCTGTGGAGAAACACTGGGAGGTTGCTTTAGGTAACACAGCAATGGGTAATTTTCAAAGCCAACTTAAATTAAAAACTCTTTTCAGCAGTTTTGAGTGTGCCATTAGTGAATGACTGCATAGGTAAATTATTTGACTCACTCTCAAAGAGATTTAGGGTGAGAAATTTTATGGGTTTCTGACCTTTTGTCAGGGAGGCAAAGGAACAACCTCCTCCTTGTCATAAGTACCTTCAAGTCTCATTTGAAACCACCGGGTTCTTTTCCATTACCTGCAGTCTTTGCAGGAAATTTCACTTTGAGGGCTGAACTGCAATTCATTGCATATCAGAAAAGGCCAAATCCTGGGGTTGTTTGTTTGTTTGTTTCTGGGGATGCTCACCTTTTATATACAAACAGATGGCATTGGAACAACAGGTCTCTGTGCATAAGGCAGGATTTTGTGGATGTGCAGCTCTCCAGCGAGCATAAAACAAAGTAAAACCAGATTGAAAACTTTCATTACCCAGCAATGCAAGTCACAACAGCAGGGTTAAATCTGTTTCTATTTAGACAATATCTGGAACAGCGTTTTATTATACAGCCTGTAAAGCACTGCCTGTGCATGGGTGGAAAGTACATTGTCTCCTGAAATAAAGAACTGGGGCAGGATTGTTTAGAACTTTCTTTTTTTCTTCTTTTTCGTTAACCATAAATACAAAGTAACCATTTCTCCATAACATTGAACTCTTTGTGGCCTTCCTATAAACAAGAAAACTATCCAAAAATAAACATCTACTTAGAATAAATATTAATTCAGAGGCCTTTAAAATATGAAGCAAATAGTCTCTGCAATACCATCTCTTCCCTGAAAATGCAAAAGCCACCCCATGGGGTTTAAAACTGAGGGATTTCAAGGCTTCAGGGTGTCTTATGATGCTCACTCTGAGCAGGCTGAATGCCAGGCTTTGTGAAAGGTTCTGTCTTAAAAGACAGAGTCCTAATCGCTTTCAACTTTTCTAATTCTTCACATTCCTTCCTAGCAAAATAACTGCCTGCCTCATAATGGCAGAAACATTTGGAGACTAAAAGAAACAAACAAAAAATAATCAATTTTCAAGGTCCACTTGCAGACGGAGGAACTGTTTATGAAGCACTTACTGTTCAGTCGCAGGAGAAAATCTTGTCTTGATGGCAAAAAGGGAAGCATGGAAATACTGGGGAGAGTTTTATCCGTGAGTGGGTGTGGGTATAGAAACTCTCCTGCCCTACAGCTCAGATGATTGATTTCTGCAGAAAACAGATCCCACCTTGTGCCTCATCCAAGGAAACAGGAGTTTTCAGCTGTGTGGAGCAAGGAGTGGGTGCCACCACCTCTCACAACACAGACCATGCTAGCTGCCCTCAGAGGGGTCAGTTTAGCTTGTAAAAACATCCCCATTTTCAAATTGGCCAAATCCTGATGGGATGAGCAGAGGTCACCCAACATCCGAGTGCTTTTCCCAGGCTGGTTTTGGTTTCTGAACCAAAAATCTCCTGCTGTGCTTTGGCTCACCATATTTTACACATTTCTCACTGACAGGGAGAAGAAACTGAAATTCCAATTTCAATCTTTCAACGTGAGGCCCATTCTCAGATTTTCTCCCTTTTTTTGCACAAAACTTGGCTTGGTCCTTGCAGCAGGAGCTCGTTCACATGGCCTTGCACCCCTCCCAGCCCTGCACGCCCCGTGCTCCCTGTCACAAAACACTGACCCCACGTGGAAATGCTTCTGATTAAAACCTCATGGATCCACCAGATTCCACAGACCATGCTTCGGATCACAGCCAGTCATTCTCTGAAATAATCCATCTCCTGCCATGAGGTTAGAGGTTGGGTATTTTGCTAGTCTTATCTCCTCTTGGGTCTGATTTTGATCTTTATCTTCTATAGTAATATTCCAAAAAATAAAAAAATACAACAGCTTTTATCACCTTAATTTAAATGTAAGACTTGCTTTTCAATTCCAGTTAAGTAATTCATTTAGATCTTGCCAGAGATGTTGAAAAGCAAATATGCACAGATGAGAAGCAACCATTCTAAAAATATGAATGGAAAACATCCAGTCTTTCCTGTTATGCTTACAGATTTCCCCTTACAGCATAATATTAAAATCACCAGCTCTCATGTGGTATAATTTGGTTACATTCCCTAAAGACACATGAAAGTAGTCCCAAAGGAGCTACTTACTTCAGTGAGAATAGAAGGTGCTGAGCACATCACTCAAGAACTCTTTTTTTTTGTTTTTAGTGGGTGGGAATATTGGTTTATTGCCTAAATCTCCCCAGATTGTCCTTCCATACAGGTGCAGTGGTCCAGCTCACATGGCACTGTTACACAGAGGTTTCATGTCTCTGGCCTCGGGGTCTGTCACCTTTGCATGCACAATGAGGAGCTGGGACAGCAAAATGCAGTCATCCCCAGACCAGTGATGCAGTGACAGGATCTGCACAAATGCAGAATATCCATGAGTGAACAAAGCCCAGAGCTCAGCTCTTCTGTCTGCGACAGCCACAGGGAAACCACAATGTTCCTCTCACTATTCCCAGCCCAATGAGCAAAAACCTTTCAAAACCTTCAGCACTGGCCTAACTCTGCTGCCCTGGAGGCTAAAGCCAGAGCTAGGGACATTGTTGGAGGGCTCTGGAGAAGCTGATCTGCTGCTGGAGCTGCTGCAGACCTGCTCTGTGCATTTCCCTGCCCATATCCAGCTCCATGCCATCACTCTGTCCCTGCCTCAGGAGCAGCTGGGCTGCACTGCTGCTCTGGGCCTGGACTGCCCTGCTTGGTTGAGGGCAACAATTTCTGATGCACAACAACAGGAAGAGTCCAGAATAAACACATTAAGTATCTTAAATTTGCAAGTAAGTGCACAAGCCATTAGGCACTGATATAGTACAACAGATAAGCTCAGTGGTTAACTTTGAGCATACAAATAATACCACTGACTTCACTTCAACATCATGTTGCATGCTTAACATTAGGCTTATGCTGAAGTGCCTGACTGATTATTCCTCTCCCTGTGTACTTCAGCTCAAGTTTGTTTAGGGTCACTTGATGCCATCTCACACAGAGAGGCAAGAGCACAGACAATAAAGCAATATGCTGGAACCAGTTTTCACACACTGGAAAGCAAAGAGGTAAGTGTCCTTAGGAATTGTTTTCCCATTGAATATGGCCCTTAATAAATACCTATCACCACATCACCTGAGAAGCTGAACCTGCAGCTCTCAAGATATCACAGGTTCTGGATGCCATCTCAGTCCTGCCAGGGCGTGGCCACAGTACCAGCCCTTAATGGAGAGGATACACAATAAGTGTATTTCTGAACATTTGTTTACACTCTGGCAACAGTCACTAAAACAAATAGAGCTAAAAGAGTCATTTTGGTTAGCTTGGTATTACACATTGCACTTCTGTGGTCTTCACACTCTAGTGGCAAGTTTTGTCAGCTTCCTAAACTGATCCATGATGAGTAGACAGAAGTAGGAAGCAGAGACTCTTTGGTATTGTCTTTGGGTTTCTGCTTAGAAATAGCTCCTCTAGAATTGTACAGATTTCAAATGTGACATGGGAGGGGAGAAGTGTGAGCAGATAGTTCTTTACAGATTCATTCTCCACTG
This sequence comes from Melospiza georgiana, assembly GCF_028018845.1. Lineage (NCBI taxonomy): Eukaryota > Metazoa > Chordata > Aves > Passeriformes > Passerellidae > Melospiza > Melospiza georgiana. The sequence continues at coordinate 16,137,834 of NC_080443.1, forward strand.
AGGAGTCAAGGAGTTAATTCTCAGTGCAGCCATGTGGGTTTCAGTGGATTGCACTGGGCTGACAAGAAGAACCTATTCCTAGAGATTCTTTCCTGATCTAACCTGCACCACTTTCCCAGTAATTTGCTTTAAAGCCACTTCACATTTGTGACTGCAACAAGAACTGGTTTCTAACTTGAACCCACTTTCCAAGCCACCACCACAGTGGAATTTCTACAAGTACCAGCCAGGGTGGATTTTGACTCACATTACCCATCCAAGGGAGAATCAGCCTACAGCCAGGTATAAATCCCCACTTTCTGGCCTAATTAACAACTGTCCCATGCAAAGGGATAAATCCCAGCTCTGTCACCCACCTGGCTGCTGTGGCTGAACTGAAATGGATTTGCTGCAAATCCTTTCCCCTTGTGAAGTGTAGAAACTGGGACCTGTACAGCAATTCTCCTCTTGCTGTGTGGAAACTCTTATCCTGAACTCAGTCCTTGTAGCTGTTCCTGAAGAGTCAGAAAATTATTATAAAATTGGATTATAAAAATCCAATAATTAGCTGCAGAAGTTAATTGCTGATATTCTGTTAAATTTAAAATAAAAAAAAATATTTTAATGATCTGTGTAGCACAGTGCTCTAAATGTATATTTAAATAAAGCATGTATCTTATTGAACACATCCCACACTGGACCTTTCAGATTATACATAAATAATTAGATTTGTCTCTCTTTAGACAAATTATCAGTAAGGAAAGCTTTAAAAATATTTTCTTGTGAAATACAGTGCTATTCCTTTAAATAAAGGGCTTTGGCAGTTCTGTGAGGCAGTTAGCTTAGCATCATTAATACAGAATACAGTCTATCAGCATTTAGTGAACTCTCAATGACCCTGGTGGAAACTCCTTTAGCTTATACTTATGAAAAATATTATTAAAAAATGCTGGTGAAATGTAAGCATCATTTATAGTCAGTGTTAAACTGGAGTGCTACTGCCAGCTCCATCAAGCATTTCACCAAAGATGGGGAGCACTCATCTTTTCTTAGGATGTAGAGGAACTCTGAGAGATGGAAACGGGAGCTTCCCAGAACATCTCACTTGTCTTCTGCCACGTGCACTCATGCATTTCCCTTCTATTTGCTGTTTCACCTTTCACCAGAAATCTCACAAAATTGGCCTATGTGACAAGTTTTTCACTTCACCTGTTTTGCACCAGAACAAGGAACGTGTGCTGCGGACATGAGCATGTCCTGGTGTGCCAAGACACAGCCTTGGGAGGTCAGGGCTCCTCCCTTGGAGCAGGGCATCTTGGTCAGGAAGGATCTGGGGCAGGAAGTCCAGGGCTGTGTCTGCTCTTCCTGCTTTGTGGAGGAGGAAATTTTAATATTTCTGTGCCAACAGAAAACAGTAAATGACTTATTTTGGTCATTTAGTCAGAGACCTTTGGACTGCTGGACTCACATCTGCGCTACCATCCACAGGATTATGTCTGCATGTAATATATCCACTGAGTAGCACACAATGTTGTATGAGAATCTAAGAAGAAGCAGTTTGAGGTAGTTTTTGACATGGTGTGTAGCTATCCAGGACTACATGTGCCCAGCTAAGATCCCTGTGTTGGGATATTTGTTACCTCAGGCTCCCTGTAAAGTGGACACACTCACGCAAAGGACAAATGCACTTCCCCAGGGTATCCCCAGATGGATATATAGGGGAGTTTAAATGCCTAACTTAGGCTCCTAACTTCCACATTTCATTTAATCCAGGCCTTAGTCCAGGCTTTGGCAGCTGTGGACTGAACTGAAGAAGCTCTTGCAAGCTCCTTCTTTGTGCATCCTTGAGGAAACACATCTGCAAACAGGGGCTGAGCCCTCAGCCCACAGCATCGCCGCTCTTGTGGACCAGGCACACGAGGATTGCCTGAACCCTCCATGGCAGAAAAAGGGGTTTTCCACATCTGGAAGAAGGCCACCACTGGAAGCTGAATCTGGCCAGACCAGTTAGCAACATTTTTGAGATAAATAAAGCAGTGCATTTCTTGGGCCACTGGCTGATTATAATAGCTATGAAATTACCCAAGTTAGTTCACCAGGTCAATAAAATTCATACAAAAATACCACCAGAATCTTGGCTAACATGTGGATAACTGTTCAAAAGCAACCCAAGCCAATGTGACAGCCATTTAAGAGGACTAACCTCTGTCATACGGTTTTCATTTTATGTGTATGCTGTACAAACACAACCACCACAAATATGCATTACAGGCTGCCTGGGACTCACTGCTGAGGTGAATTAGCACTGTAGTCTGACCTGTTGAAAAGCTTAACCTCTGACCTGCCAGGCAATGGTGGTTGCAATTTGCAAGCCATTCTTGTGTTGAGTGGCTGAAAACATACTTATTTACTTGTGTGAAGCCATAAATGAGATGGGTTGGGTGAGCTCAGCCTGCTTCCCACTCCACAGACCATGTCACAAAACACTACCACATGTTCAGCAAGTTGTTCAGCACGAGGACTGTGCTACTACATCCTGACCCAAATTCACTCCTCAGATAAAGAGTTTTTTTTCTCATCTGGAGTGAAGAGAATTCAAAGTGACTTCCTTTCTAAGTAGCTTCCTCCTGTGCTTCCAGGAAAAAAGAAATACAAAGAAATTGTGTGAAAATAGAAACGCAAAATCTGCGTAATCTCATATTTTGAGAACTGAACTCCTCTGCACAACCACGCTGCTGTAGCTGTCATCAGCAGCACGTTCCCCCTCTCTGCCCACTGGAGACACTCAGCTCTGTGGGGTGAAGCAATAATTTGCTCACTTTTCCATCTCATCTGCCAGTGGTGCTGTTGAGGAGTAACTGTAGAGCCAGCTGGGAGGTGCTCAGAGACGTCATTTCCTACTCGTGGGTTTTGCAAGGTTTATCACTTATCAGTTTTGTGAAAGATGCATCAGTTGGGGATGTGAAGCTCTCCCATGCTAGACCTGCTCTTGCCTATCAAAGGAAGCCAAATCAGTAGATAACCCAGGTTTAGCAAACTGGATGTTTTGTAATGGAGATAGCTGGATAATAACCATTTCTAGATCAAAGTCAGTGACTAGGCGTTGCTCTTGGCTGTTGGCTTTTCTGTCTGACTGCATAACCACAGGTAGGCTTGAGTTGCAAAATTCAGATTAGGATGCAAACTCCGTATTTAGTTGCAGAGACCTGGAATGGTTCATGGTGAAGCGAGGCAGGAATCAGGATGCTCAGAACCAAGTCTGCACTTGAATTATGGCCAGCCTGACCACATGTTGCTCTCCTGGTCCATTTTCAACCCCAGTGCACAAGCAATTGCATCCCAGAGGATTTTTCTGATCAGCCTGAAGTCACTTTTGGGGGTTTATTCCCCCTCCTTTCCCTGTATGCACATCTACAAGTTTGGACAAACTAAAAGGCATACATATTACAGCATGCTTTCATTAAAGAAGATATTTTGATTTTTGCTTTCCATTAAGGTCTTCTATGATTCTTCCCTGTTGTTTCACATCCTGCAATAATAAAAGAAAACAAAAGACTTATGACATACAATGCTTCAGTAAAGGCATAGAAAAAATTGTTTTTTTCTCTTACTGTAGGAGCTTTACATTACCCATAAAAATCTCAAAAGCCTCAAATGAGCCAGGAAGGGCTGGGGAGGGATGCGAGGGAACAACAGTACATATATTGTAATATATATATTGCTGGTCTTCACTGCTGTCATATACAAACCATAGGCAGCTGCAGCCCTACAAGTTTTAGGTTAAAATGGAACACAAACCCTGGAATATATCAAAGAATAAGATGACACAGCAAGCAACAGGGAGAGCAGAGGATGGAGCAGAACGTGGATGTACAGGCTTGGCTTGTTACAGCTGTAGGCAAACTGAAGCATCCACAGCCCACGCTGAGATGCTGCTGTCATTTTTTTTTTCTGAATTGTGGGAAACAATAATAGTAGTAGCAATAATAATAATAATGACACTAATAAAAATAACCCCACCATTCCAGGCTGTGTGACAACCTCCTTTCTGGATACTGTTGATAAGTGCAAGACTTGCTTTTAGAATAAATTTTAATGAAAAGTGTTGGGTCTAAAACTGCACTTTGCTGAAAAACTAATCTTGGATGGAATCCATGTTACATTCTTCCCCCATATTTCAAAGTTAGTTTCCGTGGTGCATATCAGCATTTGAAATAATATTACTGTTAATGATAGGGTGAGATTTGTTCATTATGAATAAGGAAGCAGATTTCCTCCGAAGAGAGGAACCAGTATTCCCCACTGGTTGAGTGTTGGCTATGATAGCTCTGCAGTCAGAGCCTGGCAATAATTACACCTTGGGTTTTGTGGTCATTTCGGATTGGTGTGAACATGATAAATGACACGTTTTAATTTGAACTATTGCTCAGCAGGCCTGTTCAGGTAGGCAATAATTCACTTGAGCAGGCAATAAACCTGAACAGGTAATAGCCCACACTTTGAAGTATGCCAGCAAACTCTTTAGCAACAAAATAAATATGTACATGAGCTTCCGCCATAAATTGTCTTTGGTGAGGCAGACCTAGGAAGGGTTTCAGAGCTGGCTTTTCAGGTACTCATGAGGAGCAGAATGAATCAGTGGGCAGATCCTACTGCTGCATTAATTCTTTGAAGCTGGACTAAAGAACTGGTCCAACATCCACTGAAGGCAGCCGGAGCCCTCTGTTCAGCGAGGGAAGGCAGGGTGACTAAGCTGCGAGGGCAGTTTGGTCCTTTTACTAATGTAGGTAAATTGCCTTCCCATGAACCACTGACTCATAAATGAGCTTTTTCCTATGCAGCAGAGCAAACTGCAGCATCCATGTGAAGAGGAGCTTTGCTACTGCTTGGAAGAGATACAGCAAAGTCCAAACAGCTCTGATTCTCAATGCTCAGGAAATTTAATGGCAAAACTTTGTTTGCCCATCAGTTTTCTTCACAGCATTCCTTTAAGCACTTTTGAACAAGGAGGTTTGTCAAACATTGCATTACTCTTATATAACAAATACAATATTTTAAGCCTTTGGGCAAACATGCATTGCTTTATTTACCTAAACCAACATGTTTTGTGCAAATTCCTTCAGACTTGCTGGTAACATTTCCATCACTGCAATTCTGTTGTAAAGAAAAGCAGAAATGTCTCAGTTATCTTTTCTTTTTTGGCTGTCAATTGTTCTTATTTTTATTATAGGTCCCATTCTATAGTGTTATCACTGATTACCCAAAGTGTGTTAACTTGAGATAGGAGGGGAAAAATAATTCAGAGTAATATGACTCGAGTCAACTTGTTTAAGGTTGGTGTAAGTGAAACTCTTGTGATTTCTGCTTTATAATAAACAAGGGAAAGAGTTCAAAGTCAGAAGGAAAAACAGCAACAGATTGAATGGAAAGAGGCAGTTTATCATCAGCTGATGACGGCTGTGAGTCCAGATTGTTCAGCTGCCCAACCTTGCTTTCCCAGCAGAGACCCAGGGCAGAGCTACTCTGAGATACTTCAGTCCCTGAGACAGCTCCTGGTGCAGGATGATGCCCCACCTGTTCACACAATATCTCTGTCAAATCATTCTGGAACACAAATATCTCTGTCAGATCATCCTGGAGGACAGGGCAGAATGTGCCACCAGTCTATGGCTGCTGGAGGAGCCTTTCTGTGGCAATTCACTATGCAGGGCAAATCTCTGTTTCCTCAGTGAAGATCGTTTACCTTTAGAAACACACAGAAAATGAATTTCTGGGCTGGGCGTTGAATCCAGATTTGCATTCTTTCCGTGCCTGAAGTTGCCTAGCTCTGTCATTCTGGTTTGATCCATCCCAGGAACAAGAGGCAGCAGCCTCCTTCAGATGCAAACCTGGATCTGAAAGCCTTCCTTTCCCTTTCCCACACCAGATGGGAGATGGGATTTTCCACCTTTTGTTAAAATAGTTACTTACAAAAGGCGGAAAGGGTTGAGGGCAGTTCACCACGTTTATTTCACTTGGTATGTGTTTGCCCTTGCTTTAACACAAGCTGTTTTCATGCCAAATTACAGTTCTATTTGTTCCCCCACCCCCATTTTTTGTGTAGCTTATGTAGAACATCTGGTTTTAAAAGTGTCGCAATTTCTAAACATATTCTAATGCTCTTGGGATCAGAATATCAACAACTGTCTATTGCGGTAAACCGCATGTCTGGAAAACATTCCTGCAAACTGAGTTCTTAAATAAACATAAAGCATCTATAACACATAATGCAGAGCAACATTCACTCGTAAACTCAATATTTAGACCAGATGAGGTGCAAAATATATTTTCTCTGGATGGAGACATGGTGATTTACAATAACACTGACGGGCTTTTCATTGTTTACAAGAGAGGGCAGAGGTGTGGCATGCAGATCCGAGCCTTTCCTTAAGTGCTCACTCTGCATTTAGGTCCCATCTCCTGAGGTTTTCTTGCCCCAGTTACAGAGGGGAGATGAGGAGTACAACCCCTGAAAAATTTCTACTGTTATTAGAAAGTGGAAATTTAAAAAGAAACTGTAAATTGCTGACAGATTAGACGTGCCTGTATCTGATAAGCCTGGCCATCTTGTGCAATATCTGCATCCATGCTAATTATCTGCATACATGTGTCTGAAATCCAGAGGCAAGTCAGAGATAGTGTAAAGATTAAATAAATCGAATAATACTGTGAAAAGAAAATTGAAGCAAGTTGGTCTGAGGGGAAAACTTTTGTTATTTTCAATCGTTATTATTATTATTATTATTATTATTATTATTATTATTATTATTATTATTATTATTATTATTATTATTATTTATGGGGTGTGGAAAGTAGAACCATGAGCAAATTTGTAGAGATATGCAGTCATACTTAAAAAAAAAAAAAAAGTTTCACTTTGAAAATCCCCTTGACACAGATTTCAGAAGCATTTGCTCTACTCTTAATAGCACCAAAGCAAATAATCACTTCAAATCAATTTTTAGGAGTATTGGTGGCTGGTGAAGTTGGTTGACAGGAAATGGAAAAGCTGAAAACTCATTAAACTGTTGCTAAATGCTGTGAATATATTTTGATTATTCTTCCAGGCTACTACTTCTTGAAAACATTACCTTCTTCTTCCAAAGTAGAGCACCAAATACTTTCTTCCAATTAATTCTTTAAGAATTTCCGCTCTAAATTTAATGCAAAGGTGCTTCATAAGGAGAAAAGATGAATATATAGGCTTAGGCTGATGTAATTATATTTGAAAGTTACCAAGAAGCCTAGTGAATCCACCTCCTGCAGCATCTCAAAGTTAAGATTTATCAAAGGAAAATTGAAAAATTAAGTCAAGCCTTATCATTTCACTCCTTAATATTAAAAAGGGTTGGATCTTTTTTTTTTTTTTTTGATGATTAACATCTGGAGTTATGTAAGGTAAGATAAGGGTGTTAAAACATCTCACTTCCCTGTACGAAGATCATCTCCTCTCTTCAACTGAATGGAAATGAGGGCCTCCACCCAAATATCCCATTAAGCAACTGAGGACATTTTGGCCCAAAACCTGCACATATCAGGATGGAAACACCTCCCTTGCATGTTCACCACTGGAAATAGGCAGATGGACCCAAGTGATCACTGTGGAACAGATCCTGCTTGCTTTGAAGACTGAAGACCTTTTTGGAGGTTGGTGGATTTTCAGGTCTCACAATGAGAAATGTTTAGGTTCTATTTCTCTGCCTCTGATGCTGTAAGAAATTCAAAGTTTCCCATTGCCATTGTGGGTTACTGGGCTGACCTGGCGTAGCTGAAGCTCTAAAAAATGGCCTCCAAAAAGCTGAACCACTTTCAGTTTACTGGAAGCAAGCGGAATTTGAACAAATCAGAGTGGAAAGGGCCGAGCTCTCGGCCAAACGTGTATCAGGCCTGAAACAACTGTGCTGTAATGCAAAGCAGATTTGTGCCAGCCTGCATGGACTCCTCAGTCGTGGCACTCCCTTGGGATTCACCAGTGGAGCGTGGTTTGGGACATCCATGCAGGCAGCTCAGCCTCCTGCATCTGCGAGTGACGCCGCAGGAGCCGCGTGCTGAGCATTGACAATTACCTGGCTGCTGTCATCCCCACAAAACAACTGCTTTTTGCCAAGTCTAATCACTCTACTATGCACCTCACCTTCTTGAATGAGAGGTTCTCATTCAAGCATGTAGTTTATTCCAAAACACATGCTGCATTCATTAGAGTTGAATATTAACGAACACCTTGAATTCTTGGAGCGTTATTAGTATCAGGTCTCTTGGCTGCTGCTAGGACAGAACGCCTTATGGGAAGCTTGATGCCCAGCCAGGACTCAGATTACAAAGCATACACATCTTTCTTTCAATATATTGAAGAAGTCACTCAACTTTACAGATCATCCAAGTACTTCCTAAACACATGTGGTTTTCCAAAATGTTAGCGCTGGGCTTGCAAAGACTCTGGAAAACTCTGGTTTTCCTTTTTCAAAAACTGGAAAACAGACATTAATCATCTAAAGCTTTAAAGCCATTATTTGTTTCTTAACAATTTTTTTTTTCTAATGCTTTTAGCGGGTTTGATAAAATCCCGTAAGAAAATATAAAAAATAAGATCTCATGAGGACAGTTAAGAGCTCAGATTGTTCTGTGTCCTCCTGCTTATGGCAAGTTTTTAGGTAATGACTAATGTCCTGAAACCAACTCAGAACTAGTAGCATTTTCCAGGAATCTGAACCATACGTTTGCATGACCTCCACCACATGAATACTTGAAAACTTTTCAAATTGTTGAGCCTTGAAGTATAACTTTCCCATGAAGCACAAATATTTTTTTAAATGTATAAAGGCTGTCAGTCACAAGCAGTAAATAAAGTCACAGAGGAAGTCTGAGGCTGTGTGCATCACCTGAGTTCCAGTTCTGCATCCTGCCTCTGAAATTGCCCTTGGTCTACACATAAAATTATGGTCTGCACATAATGTGTAGAGCAAGGAGACCCTCACAGTATACCAGTACATTTCTTAAAGCTGCATCCCTTATAATATCACATTTCTTTGAAGTATTATGTCTTTAGCATCCTCTGTTGAGTAAGATGGAAATAAATATTTGTGTTATTACTCCTAAGGTATAACATTTATTATTTATTCTAAAGAGTCATGGGCATAGACTTCTCACACAACTTGGGACCAGCATTCCCCCCAATTTCTTGTCCATCCTGTTGCAACTCATTCCCCTGATCTCGAGGACTGTCTGTGGCCTCTGCAAAGACACCCAACAGGCCCACCAGTGCTGCCTCTGGGGTAGCTGTGACCCTCTGGTGAGATGATGGAGAGCACTCCAAGGAGACACCCTGGTGTGTCCCCAGAGCAAGGACACAGCACTTCTGAGGAGTTCAGGTGTTTGCAGTCATGTAAATTCTGCAGGGGAAAGTCTCTTATCCAATTTCCCAGTGTCACTTCAGAGTTTGCACTGATGCAAAGGGAGCCATTTCACAAACTACAGCACATAAAATCTGGCTAGGATCCGTCCAGCTCTGCTGTTTAGCTGAAATATGCCTTGAGATATAAGTGAGCAGAGGAGATGCTTCTTTAAAGAAACCAACCCATGGATTTTGGATAGGATTAGGCACAAATATCCTCCTGCTTTAATAAATATTGACAAAAGGAAACAGGAAGACAGAACTGTCCATAAAGAGGAGGTCTATTAACCATAATGCTGCTCTATTCGAGTGATAGTTTTATCTTTGTATTAAAACAAAAAGGGTAAGGCTAGATATTACTATTTTATACTGATAGTTCCAACCCTCATAAAATATTAGTATCTGTATCAGCTATAAAAATTAACAGCTCCAGATCCTTCAGTGTTGTGGTCCTCAATTTTATTTTATCACCAGCTTTCCAGTTGTCTGTGTGTGTACGTGTGGGTGTGCACACACATCCCTTCCCTTTAAGCTGTTGCTGAATAGGCTGATAATTGCTCAGCAAGGCTGTATGGTTGAGCTTGCAAGTGGCACTCCTGGTTCCTTTACATCAGAGGTCACTATTGTACAGTGAGATCCTGATAGGAGATAGTGATAACATAATGCAAAAAAAAAAAAAAAAAAAGAAAAAGAAAATCCCAAAAAAAAAAAAAAAAAAAAAAAGAAAGAAAAGAAAATTCTGGTGTTCTCAGCAAGGATTGCTCTCCAGTTAAATAACTTTCTAGGTACAAAACTTAAAAATGCTGTCAGGCATCTCAGTCCAAAACTGCCCTTTAAAAGCATTTGGGAGCCAATGTAAACACTAAACTCAGTATGATGTTTGTATTCACTTACCCAATCTAACTTTTATTAACAATTAATCCATCAAATTTCAATGCCTATAAAATCCTCTGAGTCACAAGCCCCTCTGTAAGCCTGTATCTCGAAAACAAAAATGGCAATTACTGGCATTATTTTTTTGATGCAGAATCAGATTTAAATGGGGTTTTACAAACTGGAGAATTATCTGCATTTCTACTGTCTAAAGGCATCAGATTCCCTTAAAGCTCATATAGAGGGTAAATGCATAGAAACTACAGGAGGCAGCCAGTACATATGGAATGGATAAAGGCCACATAGTTTATTGAACCTTGTGGCCTGCTGATGTAACAAAATAAGCTTTGCAATGAGCAGTCAGATCTTAACATCAGGCTGCTCCTTTGCTCGTGTGTAATGGATGATAGCTCTCAGAGGGCCAGATTTGGATCCCCATATTTATCAGGAGTCTTACTTCAGGCTCTGGCCCTCAGTACACCGAATGAGGGATTTAGAAACGTTCATTCGTAATATTTTCTCTTCTCTGAGCAAAGTGTGTTGAGAGGCAGCTGGAAGGTTTCATGTTCCAGCAGCTGAGGGGAAAGAGATCCTGAGACCAGGTATATGAAACCTTTCCAGCACTGATGAGCCCTCCTCTTCCAAAGAGATAAACAGTTCTTCGTCAGGGTAAAAGCAATTTGGACTGAGCTGTCTCATCATTGCAATGACCCCTTGCTGAAATTTTAAACCAACTAGAGAAGCCAAAAAAGCAAACACTGTGTGCCATTGCCTTTACTTGCCAGCAGCAAGGCCTCAACCACTCCTGAGAGATACCAAATTTTCTGTTTCTTTTTTTAAATTTTTTTTCTTTCCTTAAGCCCATCCTTCCCAGCGTTCAAACTCTTGCCATTTTGGGATCATTAGCAATGAAACCAGCCCAGGAGAGTCTGGTGTAAGCATAAGGGAGGATATACTCTGACACCTTAAATCTGGTGCTGATGGAAACATTCCAAATAATATAAACCCAGCACAGCAAGGGCTTGAGGAAAACTCTGAAGATATCTCAAGAAGCTGTAGAGCTGCCCCTATATTTTTGGGGACTGTCAGACTCTGCAGATGGAGAGAATTCAGTCTCTGAGGGTACAGTCCCAATGCTTGTGTGCCCAGGAAGCCTCCAATGTATCAGTGTAGAGATGCTCCTTATTGAAAACTGCGGCTTTGCAGTGAGTCTGGGCTCATAAACTGCTTGTTTGCTGGTAGCAAATCTATTAAAACACTGGTTATTTTGCTAGGGGAGACCTTTTTTGGCTATGGAGTTGTGAGAAGACTGGATGACTGTTTACTCTTCTGCACTTCCAGCAGCTCTCCCCGAATGCTTTCCTTTCTCTGCCTAATCCAACATTTCTGTTGGGAATTAACTCCAAACCCCAGATCTTGGGAAAGCTTAGGCTGGGAGGAACCTCTGGATAAATATGATTTCATTACAGCATCTCAGAGGTGTATCCCATATTCTCCCCCAAGGAGACACCTACTTCATCCCAGACACTCCAAAAGTGCAGGTTAATCTCATTCTTGCTATGCAAATCCCTTTCCTAATATGCATTCATTAAATATCCATCTTCTCTTCAGTGAAAACCAGCTGTATTCCCAGCCTGTTCCTGCTCTCACAGTGCTCTTCTGGTTCACCACACCACAGTCAAGCATCCATACCACCCAGTGAAACAATGTGACCAAGCCACAGGACAAATTAAAACGTAGATACACCTGAATCCATTCATGACAGAGCAGATATCTACAAAGAGCACTTTTAATGTCCTATTTTCAGAAAAATGCAGGGAATGACAAACATATTCCAAGATTCTGCACAAAGTGAAAGTTCTGAAAAACTCACAAATCCTACAAATGGGGTGGATGGCCCTTGTGCAGATAACAGGAGGAGAGAAGGGACAGCTGCTCAGCGGCTGTGGCCTGAGGTGAGCTCGGCTGAATGAAAGGGAATCCCAGCCCTGGCAGCCAAGGAAATGCAGTGACTCCAACCAGCCCTAATGCAGCTCAGAGTCAGGCAGGTCAGTGTCGAGCCCAGATGAGAAAGAGGGGGTCACGGCCACCAGTGGCATAAGCAGATAAAGAGATCCAACAGCAGCAGGGAGACCTGCCCCCCCTGAGCAAACAGGGCAAGGTCACAAAGCTCTCCTGCAGCTCACAGCAAAGCTGCCCCCGTGCCCTGGACCAGCACAAAAACCACTGAAGCCCCGTTGAAAAGGTTATTGCCTGGTGGTGTTCTCCAAATTACCTCCAAAGCGTCCCTTCTGCCCTGGTAAACTGAGAAAATAATTTGATCTTTCGCCTACAAAGACAAAAGAGAAGCAAACATTCACAGCACAATAATGTGTTGATTCACAAATAATAGAAAGTAGAAGCTTGAGCTCATTTTCCACCTCCTTAATATTTTCTGCATCGTGTGGGTAGCAGTCAAGAGCCAATTGTTCCTAAGGTCACTGTATCTGTTTTGCTTTAAGAGATGAGACTTTAACACTTCAGGATCAACTATTACATATATATTTTATCCAATGGCATATGACATATGGAAATGTCTCCCTAGGAGCTGTTGAGATACACAAACAGAACAATCATAAAGCTTTCATAAGAGCTTGTGGTCTAACCACGGGGAGCACTGGTTCAGTCCTGATTACCTTTCATCTTCCAAAGGTTAATACCCTTCATTCCATTTTTGCTCATTATGCTGTGGACCTCAGACAAAAGGCTGAAAGCAAAGGTCCTTTGTGATTCTTGCTCCTAGAAAGTAATTTTCCACGGGCAGATCTCGGCATAGTTCTTCACATGAGAGAAACGAAGATTTATCCTCAAGGAAAAGTTCTGTAAGAGAATACTCAACACTTGAAGTCATACAATTATATATTTTAGTTTAAAAATATCTAAATCTCCATACAATAGTTCTTACACTAAAACGAGGTTATATATTCACCATAGAGCCCTGTGGTGACACACTCCCCATTAAGCCCTCGTTCCATATCCTGTTCTCTATTTCCATGGTTCTCTCAAATTTGCATTTCAGTGATGCACTCTGGGATTCTCTAGATGAGGCACACTACTGAAATGTTAAAATAGTTTCATAGTCTTTATTGAATACATTTTTACCATTAAAGGCCTGGAATTATATGAGAAGTTTTCAGCCTAACACATAAGAAAACAATTATTTAGATAAAGGAGATCTGCACAGCTTATTTATTTCTTGTTCTTCAACCTATTACATGACATCATTTTAATATAAAAGAACTTTGTAATTATGATGCCTTTACTGATAATTCTTTGTTGTACACCACTGGATCTCCCTTATCTGAGGCCAGAGATCTTTTTACAGATTTCATACTCACACCTTAATGAAGTCCCACGAAAAGCCTTTCAACCTTCCCAACCCTTTGCTTTGCTTTGGTGTGCTCAGGACAGCATTTTCTGTAGTTTCCACATTTCAAGCTTTAATCTTTGCCTAGAGGGCAGCAAAACAGCATCTCCCAAGGACTCCTGATACCTAAATTTCCTTCCTTTCCTCAACCAAGGACCAAAAACCCCTTCTTCAGTATTTCTGGAAGGTACAGCCAGGACTCAGCCAATTTTGGCCAGCGTGGCTTGGCACGGGCCTGGCGTGGCGAGCCCTGCCTGTCTGTCTGTCTGTCTCCCCACTGACCCAACAAACCAAGCTGGGACCTGCCAGGAAAGAGCGTCCCTGCAGCAGCCATCGCTGAAGGGTTTTTGTCAAACCTGCTGCCAGCGACCCAGCAGCTATGAGGTAGCGTCTCGGGCTGCCGGGCTCCGGATTGCAGGAGCAGCTCAATTATTTAATGATGGGGGAGACGTTCCTGCTGAGGCTGGGACTCGCAGCCCTCGCTTCTGAGCGCGGGCTGTGAGGAAATGCTGGAAGCACGACAAGGGCACGACTGCTCGGTTGCAACACTGAGATAGTCTGGGAGGTTTTGTCTCCTGGTGGGGTGAGAGGCTGGCTGAGGTGTGGCTCCGTGGAACAAAAGTCACCTGGATCGTGGAATGAGGACATAGGTAGGCAGGCAGTTCTTTGGAAAGGCTGTTCTTTGCATTTTAACAACAACAAAAAAAAAAACCCCAACGTAAATTCAAAACCAGACAACATCCAGAAGTATCTCTCCAAATCTCTCAAATCTCTGAGGAAAGACATGTGTCCAGTGGGAATTGCCCCTACATCACCCTCCAAAGGATTTGAATTCCACAAGAAAATGCGCTTGAAGCAGCAGTGAAGTATTTCCCAGATTAGAGCAGATAACACCGAAGTTGAAAACATCAGAGTCAATGGGAACAGGAACGTCCTCAGCAAAGGAAAACATCTGAATAACTGAGCAGCAAGGCTAACAAATCTGGGTTCTCCTGGCTTTGTGTGTCTTGACTGGCCCCTCTGATGCTTCATGAAGGCTCCTGCTGTAGATTCAACCATTGGGAAAGGCATGATTAGAATATTTCTCCTCTACCTTGCTGCCTATATTCACAAACTAGCATAGGCACATTTTTCCCCTTTTTATTGTCTTCTGCTAAAATTGACCAAAAGGATTAAAAGTTATCCAGGGAAGATAAAAATGGACAGAAACAGATTAAGATAATAGTGTCTCCCCTCTAGAAAATGAGAAAATGTGCCAGAAAAAAAGTAATTACAATTCGAGTTAGCTATTTGGAGATATGAGGGCAGAACCCATGCAGGAGTGTCATCCCCTCAGTATTTGGAATTACTTAATCGTGCTGGGAGACAGCAACAAAAATAATAATAATAAAGGCTTGCAGCTAGGGCCAGTCCCTAGAAGATACTTGCAAATGTTTTCAAGTGTTTCCAAGGGATAACCCCTGCTCACAGCCAGAACAGATTAACTACTTTGTATATGGCACTGCCCCTGTCATGTTTCTTGTGCCCAGGTCTGGCTATGGTGAGCCACAAACCATTTTGCTTTTCTTTGTGGATGCCCAAACCCTCCCAAAAAGCCCCAAAAACTATTAGAAACCTCAACCAAAATTTACTTGAATGTGAAATTCGCCTGAAATGGTTTTTCTGTGTTCTCTGCAGTAAGTTCACAATACCCTAAATTCACAGCACACTCATACCTACACTCACAGGTTGCTCTGAATCAAACCAAACCTTCCCTTTTCTCTCTGGTGAAAATGGAGAAGCAAATTAAGATGGCTTGTATAAAGTATTTTATATGCAAGAGAGATTAGAACATTAGTGGCGTAATAAAGTAAATAAGATGGCAATTGACCTGAGACTTGTGGGGTTTACCCCAATTTTTTGTTTATAGTTGAAGGTCGTAAGCTATACAAACCTCTATTGATCAGAGTCCTCTTTGTTTAAACAGAACCTACTGTATTTATTTGTGCTGTTCCTCTAAAGTCAAACAAAAGGGGACAGTTTTAAGTAAATCTCTGCATGACACTGCTGCCATGTGGTTCATTCACTCAGTATACAGATGTTTTCAATCTGTACAGTTTGTCTTTCATATCCATATGAGATGAAGCAGGCTTGATTTAGGCTGGGAATGATGCCAAGGAGAGAAGATACATCATTAACCCTTAATAAACGACTCATGAAGCATCCCTGGTTTATTCATTAAAAGGACCCTGTGAAGGATTACCATAACACCTTATGAGTGGTAAGAACCCTTTATTTAAAGTCCGTAATGTTATGCGACATGTATTCACATTGAGAAAAAAAATGCTTGGTGTGGGAGATCCTCCCCTTTCATTCCCTCGCCCACTGATGTACAGGCTAAAAATAAGCATCTTCTGAAACTCAGCATTCAGATAACAAGCATTGTCAAGAATTACAAGGACAGGATTAATCTGGGTTTTGCTGCAGTGTGAGATCAGGACCCTGTGTCCTGGGCATCACACAGGTCTTAACAGAATTAGTTCTTGTTTTACCACTTAATGCAGGAATATGTTTAATACATAGTATAGGCATTTATTCAGTATGTACTCTATATAAAATGGTGCCTCTTTTTACCTCTTTTTACACCTGTGTGGAACTGAGACCGAGCTGACTGAGAGATTTTTCCAAAGTCACAGGAGAAGGATGCAGCAGAGCCAGGAATCAAACCAAGCTACCCCAAAATGCAGCCCAGGGAGTTCCACAACCAGCCCTCCCATATTGTTTCCACTCTTCTTTCCTCAACGTCCTTTTTTCCTAACAATTACAGCTCTTGACAAATAGTAGATGTGTGTTTTGAACAGCCCTGAGCTCGCACTGGATACAGGAATATTAGAAGCAGCTACTGGCTTGGAAGCAATTGGGGAAAAAAGGGACATTGCTTTTTCTTCAGACAGTTTACAGGGTTTGCACACTGGGTCTATTCTCACTGTATTATTCGGCAAACAATCAGTTGCATCACTGCAAAGAAGAAACTGCTGATCTGCTGCAACTAATAGACAATCTCATTCAATCTGTTTCATCCTTTCCTAAAACATGCAAAACCCAGTAGTGAGTTTAAACCCACTGTGCCAATAGTAATATTCCTTGATTTTAACAGGGAGGAGTGTGGCTTGGCAAACAATATTTTTTAAAAAAATTAATGTGAATTAATTTGGTTTTTCCTTCTACTGCAGCTCAGTTTGAAGGCACAAATTCACCACTCTGCTTAGCCTAAAGAATTCAGAGTTGAAGGCCACTTCTCAGACTGAAAAGCGTGGGCTGAAAAGCCTGCTCCTTGCTATACAGACATAACCCTATGGATTTTATGGCCAGTCCTGTGCAGTTAGCAGGAGAAAAAGTCTATGAAGTTGGAAGATATTCCACCCCAAATCAGGTTCTGTTTGAAGAAGGGTCTATACATAGTCACATGTATGTTCAATTATTCATTTTCCAGGAGGTGTTTGAGTCAGGGAGAGCAGGCTCAGCACATACCATAAAAACACTCCTGCTCCCTCTCCTCAAGATCTGCACTACAGGTCAAACAAGCTACACTCGGTCATGGGACATTAAGTCCCTGGATCTTGAACTCCAGCTGACTGCCTCACCCAAGATTTTGGGCTAAACAAGCATCTCCCCAGCCTGGATGTTAAGTGAAGAAGTCAGAGGGTCAGGCTTCTCTTAACCCCTCTGCCAAGAGAGCTCCTCTCAGGACAGCTTTGCACAGCCCAGACCCTCCCCAGACACTGCTCAGCAAGGAATCTCTCACACACTGGTTTTTTCCACCTCCTTCCCTACGATAAAAACCCACCTCCCCCCTGTGCTAATCCCAGTGCGGGAGACACAGCCCTTTTCTAGCTGACTGGGGGCAATAGCTGAGCTCACAGCTGGCCCAGCCCAGTCCCCACAGTGCTGTCTGTGCACAGCTGGGGCCCAGCCCAGCCCAGTTTAACCCCTCCAGCACAGCCAACAGGTGAGCCCCTGTTCAGGCACAGAGAGGGGATTGGCTTCCCCACACTGGGAAAGCACTGGATGGACTGGGCTGGTCACACCCCCTGTCCAACCCCAGGTGCTCAGTCCCAAGTTTGACTTGCGTCTTGTTTGGTTAAAAACCTAAAAAAGGGGCCAGTAACCACAGCTCCCTCTCTTCCCCATTCTTGCCCCATATTTAATGCCTTGTCCCAAACTTGGGACTGAGCACCTGCAGTTGGACAGGGCATTAAATATGGGGCAAGAATGCAACAAACCCACAGGGTGTGTCTTTGTGCAGCTTCACATTCACTGCCTGGTGTGCCCCAGCTCTGCTCAGGCTCGTGGCCTCTGTGGGCCATGAGGAGTTCTGAATTTGAAGCCCCAATCCCTTGGAAAGCCAAAGCCCAAACAGCATAAAACCATAGAATTGTTTGGGTTGGAAGGGACCTTAATGCTCATCCAGTTTCCTCCTGCCATGGCAGGGACACCTCCTGCTTTGCCAGGTTGCTCAGGGCCCAATCCAATCTGGCTTTAAACACTTCCAGGGATGGGGCATCCACAATCGATTAAGATCAAAAGTTTCGCAGGACAGTGATGTATGAGAAGTGGAAATAACCCAAACTGAAGGCAGACAGTTGGAAACAGGTCTGCAAGGAAGGGCTCTGACCATTGGGGTGTGAGAGAAAATAGGACAATCCCCATCCCCGTATTGGGGTCTTGAAAGTCTTGGACTCTGCTCTGTTCCTTGGAGGACAGTTCTGGGTGTTCCTGCCAGGGAGTGACCGTGATCTGTCTATCAAGTGTTCTCCATGTGAAAATATCTGACAAAACAGGGAGAATCCCAAATGAAGTGAAGCAAAACACAAATTATTTCCTCCAGTTCCTAAACCAGCCCAGAGCCCAAGTCCTGCTAGCCCCTCTCTGTTCCCCACCACCCCAGCTCTGCAGCCCAGAGTCATATGGAATGCACCTTTTTGGAGATATAAACTCTTAAAAAAATAAATAGGAAAAGTAGACTGTTTCATCCATGGTCATCTAACAGAAATCTTCTTCAGTGGGACTATTTTAAAATCAATTGCTCACTAAATATGGGGCAAGAATGGGGAAGAGAGGGAGCCATGGTTACTGGCCCCTTTTTAGGTTTTAAACCAAACCAGAGACAAGTCAAACTTGGGACAATCCTGGGTAAACCACAAGAGATGGCAGCACTTCTCATCATCCTAAAACAACAACATTTTTCCAAGTTTTTTCAATCAAAAATGCTAGTAAGGCCACCCTGGAATTTGCTACCATTTATTCCTTACCCAAAGCTATTTTTCAACAGAAGTATTGAGTTTACATATTAATACACCACTAAAAACAGGATGAAGAGATTGGAATGTTGGAGTTACTGATTTGTTTGGGATTTTCTAAGAAAAAATAAAATAATTTTGTTCTACCAGTTTTCTTTATTTTTTTCTCTCTTTTCCTTTTTCCCATTAAGTGACTGTTTCAAATTAATAGAAAGAGGATGCAGCATTTCTTGGGTTTTATTTTATGGGTTTTCCCAGCATATGGAATCTTTTTAAACATGAGAAGCTGTGGGTAATATGTTATTATATGCATATTTTAAGTTAACCATTCTTTATATCTTCCTCAAAAGAAAAGATTTATCATGTTTATGTCTGAGAAATATGTTTATTTGGAAGATTTACTCCAACTCTACTTATTTCCTATACAGGGATGTCAACTGGAAAACCATACTAGCATTTTTTATAATTAAAATTAGGGTGGAGTAGAACGCAATCATTGCTTGCTTCTTGTCTAGATCATGGAAGCTTTCTGTAAATCAGACTTGACAGGTTTAAAATGCTATTTTCTGAGCTTTGTTCCTTTGCCAATAAGTCCATTTTTTTAGGGTGGTGACAGAAACTCTGACCTCTAATGCCAGTGAGCCCATTGGCACATCTGAGAGATCATGGGAACCCACATTTCCAAAAGCAGCTCTAAACTGAAATGCAGCTCTTTGGAGAAGGAGTGAAGGGGAAAGGAGCAAGGGGAAGATGTCTAAACCCCAAACTGGCAGAAAGGGGTGGCCACAGAGAGCTCCAGGTCTCCCAGGAGCTGCTGAGCACTGCTGGAGGGCAAGAGTCATGGGTGAGCTGAAAAAAAGGAAAATCAGACAAAATCAAACCCACAGTACAAAAATATTACGAAAATGTGTACATGACCCTGTTCACCTCTCCTTAACACAGATGTTGTGACAGGAGGTATTACTGGGCTGCCATGGGCATTAACAAAGCTTCCTAAAAGCTTCACTAGTGACACTTCACCTAGATCCATTGCCAGCCATAGGTAGGATCCATAACCCTGTGGAAACATTTTCTGAACCCAGAACTTGAGCTGATACTGGGTCCAGCTGAAATCCAATTACACAGTTTACTTTCCTCCTTCCCCACAACCACAGTACCAGGATAGGAAATGTCGTAACTCCCAAAATGGATGTCTCCAAACAGAACTAAAAACTTACATTAAACCGACAGAAACTAAAGAGGAAAGTAATTTTACATAAGAATTGCCTACTGTAAAGAAAATTTCGGTTTTTGGCTCAGGAAAGACATTTTAATTACACGGGGAAAATGATATGAAATTGTTACTAAGTGCTAACAGAAGAGGCAGGTTTTTGGATTCAAATTGGCGTGACTTTAGGATTTTGTCAGGGTACGTGTTCAGTGTTCCTGTGTGTCAGAACTGGCAAGTCATGCTGAATGGAACATTTATATCCCCTCTGTGCTGCAATCCCATGTTGAGCTGAGATTTCACCAGAGGGTGACACCAGGCTAATACCTTCTCATACAGACTGCCCCTTCCCAAACTGCTCAACCTTTGGGGAAAATCATAGAATATCCTAAGTTGGAATGGACCCACAAAGATCTTCAACTCCTGGCCCTGCACAGGACAGCCCCAAGAAAAGAAAGCATGTGACTGAGAATGTTGTCCAAATGCTCCAAAGATGTAATTAAATTCTGAACTGCTGTAGGAAACAGAGTGATCACATTCCCCAAAGAAAGAAGTGGGGGGAAAGGGGAGGTTAAATGAACCCCCGAGGGCAATGCCAGGTGGCAGGACCAGGAAAGTTGATGTCTGGGGGGGTGACAGGCAGAGAAGGAGCCCCTGGCATGGAGGTGTCTCAATTCAGCAGCTTCTGGGCAGCCAGGTGTCCTGTGGGAGCTGTGACAAGAGAGCTGACTCCAGGTTAAACCTAGACTTGCTTTCCACACCTTGCTCTGGAGCACTCGCCCAGGACACAAATGCAGGTGGGTCCAACCAGCAGCTTGGCATTCCTGCTCCATTCTGCACATGCTCTCACAACTCATTCCACACTGCCACCCCAACACCTCTCCCCGCTCAGGAGCTGAGCTCCACAGATGAGGACTTCTCATTTTGCTGTTTCAAATGCAGAGCTCAGCAGAGGGGCAGGGGGCACACCAGGCTGCAACATCAGGCTCAGGCAATCCAGACATACCCATCTCCTGTTTGACGTGCCCAGCTCAGCCAGACAAGGACAGGGGAGAGCTGAACGTCCCTCCTGTGGCTTCTTCCTGAGCAGAATGTGCGAAGAGGTGGAAAACACCATGGAAGAGTCAGACCAACCCCATCAGACAGGGCTGTGGCTGGCCAGACTGCCATGAATCCAAGAGTAAGGAAGATCAGAGACAAGTTTCTTTTAGTGCCTCACTCCGCATCCACTTGAAGAGTCTTTGTTGCTCAACACTCTGTACATCCATTTATTTATTTCTTTCCCACAGCTGTCAAACCACATTGATTTTCAGTCACTTTAACCTGGGCAGGATGAGCAAACCTACTCCCTCAGGTGAAAAGCCAGGCCCGCGAGGAAACGACTCAAGTTGGCTGAATTATCTGATTCTTCTAAGACACAAAGAATTTGTTTGCTTTGCTTATGAGAGCTGAGGGAGGGATGGCACAGAAGGCTAAATCCTCAACATCCCCCTGGTCTGTACTTCACGCTCTGCTATCGATGCAGGCAGGAACGTTTCCAGGGCTTAGGACACAGTTGGCAGTGACTTTTCAGAAAAGGAGCTCTACAGAGAAAGCTCATGTCTGAATTACATCTCAGCCCTAGGGAAGGTGGTTTCTTCAGTTCCCCTTCAAGGTCAGTTGTGGGGTAACATATGTTATTCGTCTCTCAGTCTTGCTAACAGAAAATCTGACTGAGCGACATGTGGAAGCTGGGAAATGAAAATAAACAGAATGAATAAACACATTTAAAGGGCTTGGGGGGAGATAGAATCCTGACCTGCGTGTAACATCCTTACCAACGGGACAATGCTAAATGAAATTTGGGATTTGCATCTTGATGGGTATGGTAAATTTGAACTCTGCATGACTCCAGCACATCTGCTAAGCAAATAGAGACTATTTTATTGCAGATGTGTGGCACAGAGTTGGTGTAAGCTCTGGGAACCTGCAAGCTCATTGCATTTGTGCGCAGCATTTTGAAGGTTTTTTGGTCTTTCACTCAGACATTCTTTTTAATAATTAATATGGACCAAGGTCTTTAAGAGAAATTAGTGTGTTTAAATGGTGTTTCAGCCCTTCTTCAGAGATTAAACTTGTGAAGGCTCTGTGTTCCCAGTTCTGCTTCTCCTCACACTCCAGCCACCCTTTGTCCTTGCCCAGAGCCAGCCAGGCACAGCTGTGGAGCCCATCCTGAGCCATGAGAGGGGAGATGCAGCCTTGACAGCCCAATGAGAGCCCTTCTGCCTCCCTGCTGAATCCTCTCCAGGATGGCCTGGGCACAGGTTCCAGTGCAGCCTCAGTTACTCCTGCTGGGGATCTGCACTTTGTCAGCAAAACCCAGGTGTTGTCTCAGGTACCCAGCACCTTAAAATGGTTCTTGTTCTCTGAGTTGTGTGCTAGCATCTGGGTGGTTGCAGCTCAAAGGGCTGTACATCCTAGGCTTTCAGGGCAGCAGCTGAAACCAGACCTATGGCAGCATTGCAGCCCTGCTCTCTCAGCTCCAATCTGTACAGTCATGTTTGCCATTCCAGCCCTGGTAAAGAGTTCCCTCACTGGCTCACCAATGCCTCAGCACACCCACTTCTTTCCTAAGATCTGGCTAAAGATCAGAGCAGTTTGGTTATAATAGCACTTGGCAGTAAGAGTCTACCAAGAAACCTGGCCTGAGCAGCTGAAAGAAGAGCAGCGAAGCGAAGTATGAGAGATGATTAAAGGAGACTCCAGAAGGAAATTTCTGGGCATCCCTTGCAACCACCATACCCTTGGATTTCTATTTTTGCCTCATTTCTTTATGTAACTCTTTTGTTTTCATTCTTCCTGCCCTTTTTTCTTACAATTAAGAAGGGAGAGGGAGGAAGTGTGAAGTCAGGTTACGGATACCTGCCCGAGCCTGTGTGTGCGCGTGCAGGCACGTGGGCACTGCAGCACTGCCAAGGACAAGAGCTGGAGCCAGCCTGGTGAAAAGCAGTAAAAGTGAAGATATTGAGGTACAGGGAAGTGGGTGAAAAAGTAGAAAAATTATCACACCAGTTTCTCTTAGCCAGCCGGCATAGCTGCTCCACTAGTGAGAACTTAGAGGTTTACAGTGCAGTGTATTTCTGAGGTATTACAACTAAACTCAGTTACAGAGCATCACACAAATAGGTATTTTAGCATTTTCAATGGGAGCACTGATGCTGGAACCGAAGAGCTTTTGAGCTAGAAGCAAAACCTAAAGCCTTTGCTTTGGTAATTCATGTAACAGCATGAGACAGGCCTGGGCTTCCCCGGAGGTGAAGGATACTAATGTCAAATCTAGGACAAGGAACTCTTCTTCAGGGAGTCCTGAGGACTGATCAGTGTTACAGGCTTCCTGATGGACAAGATTGTGTTTCTGAGGATCCCATGGCTATGGATGTGCTCCCTGAAAAGCAGGTTTTGCAGTGCATCTTGCATCACAGGGCCAGGCCCTGGACCTACATCAAAGCCTTCACCTCATGAGTCGCAGCAGACATCAAGATGTGCTGCCTGCTCTGATCTGTGCAGCAGCAGCTCTGCCCACGCCAGGCAGGGTACCACACCTCACACCACCCCAGTGATGCCACTGGCATCCCAGGAAATAGCCCTGCTTCCAGGCAGGAGAAGGCTCAGCCATTAGTCCAAGCTGGAAACCAAATCAGGCAGGTTTTCTCCCAAATTATTTCTGTGCTTTGTAGGACTGGCCTGCTGCAGCATATTCACGTGGAATTCATTAGCACATCCCTTCTGCTAATCCTCACTGGGTTTAACACAACAGTATACATTGATTTTTCCTGGCCTCTAAGGAGAGCTGTGTCAAGTCAGAAGCATGTGCTTTGGGACAGGCTGAACCCAGGAAGCTTGGCCATTGAGACATTAGAGAAATCAGGGTTTTGAATGCTCACTTGGGGGTTCAGGTGGAGTGAACTACTGTTATGACTCAAAGGAAAAAATCTGCCTCTTGAGATCCTTCACATTTGCCACATCCTTCTTTAAATACCAAGATCCACCCCTATTATCCCAAGGAAGCTGTTAGACAGATCCAATACATGGACCCCAACCACAAAACTATAAAGAGCAGGTTCCAGATTCAAAGACACCCCCTCATACACATGCACCAACAAAATGGCTTTAGAGCTCACCAAACAGGACATCACCCACTCCACCACCCCATGAATCCCCAGGAAATGAGAGGTGGCTCTGCAAGACTGCTGCTGACAGTCTCAGCAGTTGAAGGAGAAAAAGATTCTCCTTCTTCTGCCAGCTGTGAAACTGAGCCCCATCCAAACAGCTTGGCTCCAAGGCAGCCACCTAATGATTCCCAGGCTTAGCTGAACATCTTTATCCCTCTGAACACCATATGATTTGGGATGGATTCAGTGGTTTTTCTAGACTACCACCACAAATAAACACGAGATAAAGGTAGGGGCCATCTGCTGCACCCTCAGAGGAGCCCAGACCATCAGAGCAATCACAAACACACAGACACCACTTCTTTAAAGAGCTGGCACCGCAGCACCAGTCACATGGTTCAACCACACCAGTGCTGCCAAAACACTCCATGCTATCCCAGCAGGAGCCTCCCTGTGTGCTCCTGCCCTCACCCTGGATCCCCAG
The DNA here is from genome assembly GCF_028018845.1 of Melospiza georgiana. Lineage (NCBI taxonomy): Eukaryota > Metazoa > Chordata > Aves > Passeriformes > Passerellidae > Melospiza > Melospiza georgiana. Next base: position 16,162,643 of record NC_080443.1, read on the forward strand.
TGCTGCTCACGCAGCAACAAAGCCCTTCTGCTGTGGAAAACCTCGGGGTGGCAATGGTGGGTGCAGCCCCAGTGGGGCAGGGCAGCCTCAGAGCAGGGATGCAGGAGAGGAAAGAGATGGCAATCACACCTGGTACAAGTTTGGGGAAGAAAAGGAAGGACGTGAGCAATAGGAAGCAGACTTACCTCACCTTCCAGAGCTTGATCAGACTTGCACAGGGATCTGTGTAATTTATTTCGCCATCCCTTTTAGATGTTGAGCACCCAGTTGCATCCAGCTCTGAGTGACAGCCAAGAGCAGATGTAAAAATGTAGAAGTGCAAGTGTGGATAGGTGGAACTCTCACATTTTCTGGAAAACATTATTAATATTACAACCTAGAACTCTGTTCTGCCCCAGTAATCTGGAGATTTCATTCTTTATTTAGAGATAAATCTCCAAAGCCCTGTACTGCCAGGTACCATAATTGACAGTGGTGGGGAATCTGTCCACTTTTTATTGTCTCTAATATATAATTTATTATCCAAAACATTGCTTTGACCGTAAAGTTTGCACTACAGCCTATTTTAGAACAAACTATTTGTGTAGTAAGTCACACTTCCCAATTAGTAAATCTACCCTATATGCCTCTTGTTTTTTGTGAATATATTAATTATTCAGAATGATCAGGTGCATAATGTGGGATCTAATTCTTTGGCCCACATATCTTACAGATAGTTGAAGTAAAAATAATTTTGATACCAAATTGTGCCACAGGTTATGTTTCTGGTACATAATTGTAATTTCAAACTCAAGTTCTTGAAGTTGGTCATCTAAGGCTGTATTTAAGCATAAGAAAATTTGTTTGACAAAAGCGTTATCCATCTACTTTTCTGTCATTTTCAGGAAAGACAAAGCCTTTAGGAGAAATATTTCTAAGAACAATATTTTAAAATTTCCATGCATTTCAGCAGCTCTTCAAATAACAAATGATTATTGTTATTACTGCCATCACGAGGTTTTGGTAATCTCATAATATCCATGTCATTTCTCATTGCCAGAATTTTCATCTTCGATCTGGGCTAAAAAATCCATTAAGGTAATAATCACGTGCTCAGCCTGCATGTTCTGATGCCTCTGGCCCTGGCAAATTCACACTGTTTGTGTGCTGGTTGATAATCCAGCTCCTAAAAGCTGACTCCCTCTTTATCTTTATGTGACGCTGGCCTGCAAAGTTCAAGGTAAGGCCATTGTGTCTTGAGTCTATTTTTATTGTACAAAACACTGGATGGAACTTAATTATTTTTTCCATCTGCCAACCATTTTGACTAATTGAACCCTTTGGAGCCAGGAGTCAAGGTTTCCCAATGTAAACCAGACCCTGGAACTCGGCATTAGCAGGAATGTTGAAAACTCATGAAGGAAGTTTTGGTTCTGAGGTTTGGTTCTGCTTTCCAGAGTCTGACCAGGATTCAGAAGAAACCCAAACCCTCTCCTGCATATACAATTTTTTAGGTTCTTTCAGTGTCTCAAATGTTCCAGGCACTAAAGATTCCCGTTACCAAACCAGAAAAAAGTAAAAAATTGAAGGATATAACTTAAAGCCACAGTCATATGGAAAGTCCCAGCAAAGGCTCAGAGTTCCATTATTTTGGCAAAAGCAGAGCATGCTTGGGCAGCATTAAAAATTAAGCTTAACTTAATGCTGGAGGGTTTCTGGTGAGTGTTCTGTACTGAAGATCAGATTTTTGACACTTCTGCAGTATTTTTAACATGATTTTCACTAGATATTTCCCCTTACAACAGTAACTACTGTGACACATAAATTCCATTCCATATTCATATTTTGTTTGATGACCCATAACTACATTCCCAACTCTAATAACATTTCACCTCTGATTTTTGCACAGAATGTGAAAATTTGGGGATTTGCCACTCTTCCAGCAGTGGGAGATCACCAGGACTGACAGGTTAGAGGTTCTATTTTCCAGCAGTGACTTGTGAGACCCTGGTGAGATCAGTAGTGAAGCCTACATGGGTGGCTTGTGCCTCTTGGTCTCAGCTTTGTTTTTGCCTTCAGCTCTTTCCAGAGCATGGTATAATTAAGGTGGCATTTCCATGCTGATGATTCCAGCTTCATTCATCTCAGGCTCCTTCTGCTGCTGCTGTTTCTTTCCCCAGCAGTTCCTCAGCTTGCCACCAGCATTAATGATGTGCCACTGGAGATGCTTCATCCTTTTCATGTCTTTGCAGCGTGGCCACTCGGAAGCAGAAGTTTCAATGCCTTCTACCACCACGTTTGTTCCCTTTGACAGGAAACTCATTTTACAGCATAGCTGTGAAGCTTTGGAAATGCTCCACAGAAATCAGGGATCTGTCTGAAATTCTACACTGGAGGCAAATGAAAATTTCTAATAGATCTGGGTCTTAGTTCCGCTAATTTCAATGGTTCGTTTCGCTGTTCTGGCAGTCAGCATCCATTAGTGGAACAGAAGGAGAAGCATGTATAATGCATGTACAGCAACCACTTTCTAATCTCAAATTTCTTTTTTTCTTTTAAGTTCTTATTTTTTAAAATAAATATATAATGAGTTACTGACAGTACTTAACAATATCTAATACTAGACACTGTAATACCAAATAAATACTTAATTTCTGCTTTCCTGCAACTTCACTAGGATTACATCATGTCAGATTACTCTAAGTCTGCTTTAACCCAGTTTGAAAACACTAGTTATTCAAAGATCCTTACAATTCTTAATTTCATTCCTTGAAATACCTTTTCTTTTGGTTCCTTTATGCAGTTTTTCAAGCCTGTGAAGGCCACAGAGTTGTTAAGTCAGAACAAGCCTGCAAGGGAGGAAGCTGGCAGAGCAGAAATGCTGTTTCAGCTCACAACAGAGCTCCCTCCCTTCCTCTCCACGGGCCAGCAGCACCTGATTCTGCTGGGCAGGGAGATCACAGAGTGATGGTTTGGGTCTCAAGGAACATTAGAAATCATCCAGTTCCACCCCCCTGCCAGGGGCAGGAGTGCCACCCACCAGCTCAGGATGCTCAGGGATCCATCCTATTTCAGCTTTTGGACAGTGTGATGTGGTAGCAAACACACCAAGGGTTTTTGTGATGAATAAAAGCATTTAAGGAGAGCATGAATTCAATTCTTACCATGAGATACCATGTGGTTTTGATCTATTGGCCTGCTTGTAGATCAGGACCACCTCACTAGAAGAGAGGTGTGCACTACCTTCCTCCACCCAGAGAAGTCATTAACATATGCTCCCCACCATGAATTAAATTAGTTTAGATTCTCCTGACGATGCAAATAAACTCATAGAGCTCTGCTCTATAGGGCTGCAAACTAACCCATTTGAAAATACTTTTGCAGCTTCTGTTCATCATTCCATATGATAAACAGCTACCTCCCCAAATTATCAGGAAAATAAATTTTAACCATTCAGCAGATAACAAAAATTGTGTTTTAATGATAAACAAAAAGTCACAAAGCTCAGCATGTTTGGCTGAGAACCATTAATGAGGGAAGATGGTGAGACCTGTAAATTTACCTTCCCTTTCGTTAACGCTCTTTTCCATCTGCAATCTATATACTTATTTAAATGTAAGAGAGTAACACCTAGATTTTAATGCTTATTGTCTTTCAGTTGCTGCCTGATCTGGTGTTGAAGTCTTCTAAAAAGCTGAAATGGCTGAGTTCCTAATCCCACTATGTTTCTTTGCAAATCAGCACCATAATGATGACATTAATTATTGTTGCCTTTGACTTTCCTTCCTTCGTAAATATCAGCCTAAAAACCAACTATTAAAATAGCCTTCCTGTGGTAGGAAGCACCTTATCTTGTACTTTCGTGTCCCTGTAACATCTGCCTATGGCACTCTGAACTTTGCTGCTGCTCCCAATTAAATGCAGAACAAAAAACCCCAAATAAAGTTGATAATACTTTGTTCAAAAAGGACTTAAACAATATCCTGCTTGTTGGAGAAAACCCAACACGATGTGTTCCTTTGGTGTAGGAAATAGGATGCAGTCCTGGGACACAATAAAGCCCACCAAGTGCCCTTCCCTTACCTCTGCCTTCTGATCCCATCCCTGTGCTCCAGGGGCTTTCCAAAGCTCACAGCACTTGTTTTCTGCATGGTTATCCAAACAGCAGATACTGCTATCTCCTCAATTTCCAACAATTTCTGGCAATCTGTAAGGTCTTATTTTGCAGCGTGCATTTGGAAGTACTCTCTCATCCTTTTGCACTCTTAAAATGTATTTCAAATGGCTTAGTTATAAAAATCTTTCGTGTCTTCTGTACAAAAGCTTTAAAACTGACTATTTATTTGGTTACATCTGTCAATGAGATTAGGGAATTGCTTTGTCTTGGGTAAGTGTTTCAGGTCTCTCTCTATAGCAGACCTGTCTGAATTCAGCTGTTACTCTGGTTTAACTGAATGAGCAGTTTTACACAAGCCTGTCCCAGGCACCAAAACCCAAACCATCAAGAACATGGGTTTTATGCAAGCTAGTAGCCAAACTGTAGCTAGTCTAAAAATACACAAGTGAGAGAAAAGCACAAGAGAGTGGCTTCTTTGGGCTTGAATTTAGCCAAAATTATATTGTTTGTGAATGCAGAGTTCATTTTGCCTGAACCAGCAGTGCATGTGCTGACAGCAGACTCCCTGTGAACCCTCCCACTCCATCCTGGGGAGATGTGAGCCCTCTCAGACTCCTGCTGCCTGAATATGGGACATGAGCCCCAAACTGCACAACAGAAGATGATCAGACCAATGCAGAGACAAACAAGACAAGATACCACCATAAAGTCTCTGGAAACAAGTCAGCAGGCAGGGGAAACCTGCTTCACTCACATTCTCAGGTTTTGCTGTGGCCAGTTGGCTGCTCATGGCATTTTGTGCAGGCAAAAATGCAACAAAAAAGAGAGCACGAGCACAGTGCTGCTGGCTGAGGCTCTGCAGAGCAGGTCACAGGATCTGCACTGGCCCCAGACACAGCAGTGGGAGTTTTCCCAGAGAAGCTCCTGCTGGAGGAGACACTGCAGAGCTGGATGGTGGGATGGACGTTTTTCATCTCAAAATGGGTGTGGGCTCCTGTCGAAATGGTGTCTCAATCCCTCCCCAACAAAGCCATTGCCAGTACTTCTCCACATCTTGGCATGATCATCTGTCTCTTTTCCAGAGAAAACTGCTGCCCTGTCTCCACCCTTCCATGTGATAGGGGAGGCTTAGCAACCACATGTAGACCTCAGTGACAGATGTGAGGTGAAGAGCTCTGTCCAGTATCTAAATAAGGGAAAATATAAAGGTCCCTTGTCAAGCCACTGCAGACACAGGACGTGAAATGCCTAAATGCACTGTTAAAAAACTTGTAAAAGAGGAAGCAGAAAGCATCTCTGAGCTTTTTCAGATTTTAGATAATAGTTCATTTGAACACGATTTATAAAAAATCCCTTAAAGGTTTATCTGAAAACTCATGGGGTTAATTGCTGCTTGAAAGCATTGGTTCAGATGTCCAGTCTTCAGTGGGGAAATGATCAGACCCCATTGAAGGGCAATCAGGAGTCCCATTCAGAAAGGATTATCAGGAACAGAGTCATTTCTGTCTGAATTTCAGACTTTTGCACATTGACCTCAGAAAAATCCTGGCAAGTGTTTTTACAATTACTATATTCACAAAAATCTTCAAAAGGATTTTTTTCAAACTCCTCAATTATTTGCAAATAGATGACATTTAGCTGCATATCACTAAAATTCATAATCCTCTTAAAAACATGTGGTCTTGATTTGGCACTATTTGTTTCCATTTGATGCAATTCTGTGACTCTGTATCAGATAATTGCATATTTCATTTGCTTTGAATATTGAACCGAGGTCTGAATGCTCCTCTCCCAGCCCAATTACTCCAAACTAATGAACAGCAAGCCAGAATACAGGGCTGGAAAACCAAAATCAGGGAGAACAATAATCAATGGACACTCCTATATATTTTTTCAAGAACATGCAATGGTCAGTGCCAAGTCAAAATTTTATTTGTTTATACAATCGTCCCACTTGGAACTCCCCATCTGGAGCTAACTTCAGAAAATGTTTCATCCAAGTATTGAGTGGTACCTTCATCACTTATTACATCTTTCATTTTACACCCACAATTAATATTACTCACAAATGAAAACCCTCAGTTGCCTGTCTGCATCCTTTATCCACTTGATTGATAGCTGATGCAACTATTTTGGAGTGCAAAAGAGCGTCTGCATATTTGGAGGCTACTTTAGCTGTCTAATTAGGCTTTTAATTCTGTGTGATGCAGAAATCATCTTCCAGCATGCTCCATCTCCAAATTCTTTCCTAATATATAATGATCAACCTTGGACCACCTAAACAAACAAGAAGCTACCAGTTTTATGTTCTGCTAGGAAAGGAATATTGAAAATAATTTTAATTAAAGGAAAATGTAATGGGATGATGAGCTCACTGGCACAGTAAATGCATACCTGCCCCAGTATCAAAATTAGGATAGATACCAAAGAGTCTCAACATTTCAGTTAGCATGTTAAGACATCTTTTCAAAACACTCAAGAGAACTGTGTGTCTCAGATGAAATGAAGTGGATTCCTTCAGATAGGAACTGGCGTTCCTACTCTACCAGAAAAAGTACATCTTGACTCCTTTCTCCAAAACGAACAGTGTGCATCAATGTTCAAGACATGGGGGAAAAAAAAATAAAAATCTCAACGCACTCATGTTCTTCTCAGAAAACAACCAGTCCTACAACACGTGCCCAAATTACAGGTGAGCCTCTGCACTTCGCTGGATGAGGAGGGATTTTGGCATGCATTTACACCCTTCCTGGATGGGGGAAAGAGGAAACTATTTAGGGCTTGGTACCACTTATGCTCCCCTTGATTAAGTGGGAATTAGCCAGCAGAGAGTTACTGGAAAGCCTCCCTGCTCCGAGGGGTGACCACGCTACGGACGCGCTGCCGCGACAATTCGCGCACGGAACGCTCGCCCCATGTAAACAGGGAGCCAGGTCTGCTTTGGCACGAGGGAAAACTCCTCTGTGCCAGCCATTCCTCCCATGACAAAACAAAATTTCCAAGCTGGGACATCTGAGCAGTATCAGCTCTCATGGCCTGACTTTAAAATCAGGAAAATTCTTTGCTCTACAATCACCATCACCAGGAGGTAGATGGTTAAATGATGGAATAGTAATTAAGTACATTTTTTCCACAGCTGACCATCTTAGGGGAGATACAGGAAATCAAGGTAAGTATACTGTAGCAATACAATCTAGGATAATATCCATCATTCCTCTGGGGAGGTTTCTCACGATACTTTATCCTGAGGGCTTACTTCTACCTATTTACAGTATGTGCCTAGAGTAGAAATTCAAAGGAGTACAACCTTGCAGTGCATTTGGGGGCTTCTAAAATGCTGATCATGAGAAGAAAAATCAAGAGCATCTTCGTTTTTAAATAACACCATGTTTTCTGCAAAATTATGATTGGTTGCATTCTGATTTTCTAGGTTTGTTGCAAATAGAAGTGAATCGGACAACACTCGCCATCATAATTGCTTTCTGTGTGAAGAGGTCTTTTTCAGGCTGAGCTGACTGCTGCTGTTTTAATCAGAATGTTGTCTATTTGTATGTTAATAGTTTCATCCTGGTTTATTAGGCTTGTTGATGAAAAAGCAAAAATCAGATGCTTTACTATTTTCAAGCTCCACTATTAATCTGTGATTTTTTTGGTGCTAACACAGAACCATTTCAGCATCCTCTGCCTTAAATCCTCTTAATGAAAGCATGAAGAATGACAAAATACTTCCTTTCATAAAGCAGAAGGCTGTGCCAATTCACTTTCAACATGCTCATTCAGTGGAACTGAGGTAAATATGTTGCTCCACAGGTGCTTCTCCTTGCAATAACATACTCCCTAGTAATCCATTAAATTCATCTCATGCTCTGTTTAGTGCCTGCTCTGTGAACTGCCTAGCTGGTTAAGGTCATTGTGATAATAGCACCAGGTTAAACAGCATGGGTGTGTTGAACTCTGACATCCATCCACTTTGCCCACAATACAGATAAGAAACCACGGGCAGCTTTAGAGGTGCAATATCTGCTCAGAACAACATGATCTTTTACCCTCTCCACCTTCTTACAAGCCAAAACCCTTAGATTAGAAAAATATCTTGAATCTCAGGACTCCTTAAAATAATTTACTGCACTTAGAAACAGCAGAAGCTTTTCTGTTTGTTTGCACTTAGTGAAGGAGCCCTAATGATGGGCAGGAGGAGCAAGAGTGTCCCAGGGGGTGGCAGAGGGTGGGTTGGTGGTACCTGTGCTCAGGTGATCCAAAACAGCCCCACTCCTCTCCTGGTGCCTGGGGAAGAACCTGAGAGCCATCACTGCTTTGTTCACAGTATCTTCCCTTTGCAGGTTTAAAAACAAGCAGGGTATAACTCCTGGATGATAACCTCCTTCATTATGGAGTTCCTGTTAAAGGCAGAAAAATAATTGCCTGTTAGTCACTATTAAATTCAGCCCAAATTCAGCCCCAGCAATCCTTACAAAAGCCTGACGGGTTTTATTTTATTATTTCCTTTGCAGGGTGTTGGGAAGTGTAATCACTGGTAACTAATCAAACTTCTTTCAAACACCCACAAATATATAAAGAGAATGAAATGATTAATTATTGGGCTAAGCCATTTTAAATGAGACCTCATCTAAATGAGCAGATTTATTTCCAGAGCAAGCTGGGTGTAAATTTAGCTGGTTTTCAAAGCTCTGAATGTAAAGTATGCCTGGATTTGAGGATGAAGTGGGTTTTGGGTGGCTGTAGAACCTCTCCCAGACATGCAACAATGCACAGCAGTGAGAAAAAGACTCCAATTTTGCAAAATATTGTTTTAAATAAATTGTTACTGAGGTTAATAAGTGCTACTGTTGAGTACTGTTAATTACAAGCAAGAATAGATGGCAGCATTAAACGGAGAGAATTTATAATATTTCATTTCATAAAATAAAAATGAGCATTCTTTTCCCCCACATAACTCTTTCATTCAAGGAGAAGAAGTAAAATATTTTGTCAAACTTCCTTACCTCTCTATTCTGTTCCTGGGGTTTGCAATCAGTTCCTTACCTTCCTATGTTGTTCCTTTCCTGCCTAGTTTGTTCCTTTAATTTCTACCTGTTTTGTATCTGGAGGGAGTTTTAAGGAGTAAAAAACCCACAAACATCTTTGATTTCCCTCTCGTTCTCTTGAAAAATCCCTGGAATTTGCAAAAACTTTTGCCACAGGAACTTTAACTCAGCACCATTACCCCAGTCCAGTACAGTTATGATAATCATAATTTCTAGCAGTGTCTTTTCTTAGCAATGTCACTGGCAATATTTATTTTAAAAGGAATATTGTGGGAGTAAAACACTTTTATCCATCCAAACATAAGCTCACAGATTTGCAATACCCCCCTCCAGAGACATGCAGCTTCACCCATATTTAGAAATAAACAATTTGAAATGAGGTATCATTAATGTATACAATGAATATTCTCACTGTCAGGCACAAAATTCATTTGTGCAGTTCAGTTTAATGCACAATGGTGTACACATTTTTTTACATACTAAATATATCTAAAAATGTATTAATATACCCCACCAAAGCCCTACTTGAAGGAATAACCCAAAGCTTAGCAGATTAAGTGGCCTCAGTGCACACCAAGGGTCGCACGCATTGTGCACATCTGGGCATCGCATCCCCGCCTTGCCAGTGCTCCTGGAGGAAAACCAGAACCTTTGCAGAAATATGCTCTTAAATGCCAACAAATATTTATGGAGAGCATCTCCCTGAGTTGGGAATACCCAATCCCAGCCAATTAGAGCTGCAGGAGCAGTAGGGAGGATGCAGGAGGAGCCGAGGTGTGCCGGCGCGCGCCCAGCCCCGTGAGCGCTCCTCGCGCAGCGCAGTTTATTTTTTGTGGCACGCTCTTAACAGCCCAGTATTTCGTTCTTGTCCCCAAGGTAATTGACAAAACAGGTTCCTAAAGCTATTTAACAATTTTAATGACAGCGGCTGAAACATACATTTAAGAAAAATAACATTCTGAGCCAAACGTTCTTTTGTCAAGTGACAGGGTTCCCAAATTTGCTGTTCCGTGGTGTTCCGTTTCTGTAAAAACTCTCGTTGAGGCTGTAGGTCACAAAAGAAGAATGAAGCCCTGGAAAGAGATACAATGACTGCTTAATACTGTGTGGGATTATAAGCAGTGGCCTGTGGCAATTCCCTATGTCTCTCTGGGTTGTGATGCTTTTCCAGCACCACTTTTTGTCATCACACAATTCCATTGTGAAATACTCTTTTCATGAAGGAGGAAGAAAGAGCTGGTTACACCCTGCAGTGTTTTAGGGAAGACTAAGAAGCATGGTTTGCAGGGAGTATGTGTGAAATATGACATTTCATTATGTGTAATTATTTTTTAACAGTAATGTCCATGTTGAAATGAGTTTCTTATTTTTGGAATGCATGGGGAGTGGCTGGGGAGGGGAGTCATGTTTTTTTCCCTGTTAATAAACTCAAGTCATTCTTACGCTAAAGCAATTTCTCAACAAAACAAATTTCTCTCCATCTGGGTAATGGCACACCCAAATGTGATTACATTACAAGAGATTTTAAATTAAATTTCAAGGTAGGAGAGTTATTAATCCAATGCATTTGTCTTTATTATCATTGGATCTAAAACAATAAAAGACTTGAACTCACTTTTAAATGGCAGTACAGTACTGACTTCTTATAGCAATGTGGGTTTGACCTGAAATCCTCAGAAATTTATGTGTTTTGGGTCGGGCCCCAAAACTCTTTAAAAAGGTGGAGCAGGAATGGCTATATCCACCCCAGAAGGACAGAGGAGTTACCAAAGAGTTTCATTTGGTTTGGATTTCTTCTGAACTCAAACAATAGCATCACACACCATTCCAGGACTTTTCCTAAGCCACAGAGCTGACAGGGCAGTGGAGAGGCAAAAGATACAGAGCTGCCACAGTCAGAATTACACATATTCCAGATTTATAGCAAATCAAGACACCACCTTGAAAAAAAAAGACCCTGCATTTTTAACAAACTGCTAAATGTGGCCCACTCTGATATTTCAAAAAGAAGTGTTTGCATGCACATGCAAAGGAATTGGATGCCCAAATGACTTGTGTTCATCTGCCTTCTTGTGTTCACAGGCATTCAGATTACATTTTGGATGCAAAACCAATTTTGTTTAAGCCCATAGCCAAGAAAATGCAGTAAATAAATACAGAATGTATGAATCCCTCTTGAGTACTGTTTTTCAATCAATCACATATGAAATTGCCACTATCTCTGCTTATAAAATGAATGTGATCAGAATTTGTCATCACAGCATTATTTGTCCACTTTTTTCCTGACAGCTATCAGCTGATTACATTTGATCCAGTAAAAGGACATGGATTATACCAACTCTTCAGCACAACAGAAAAAAAAAAACCAAACCACAGGAAGTAGCACGCTAAGTAATGATATTACAAAAAGTTACTGTATGATTCTCTAAAAAGACCATAATTTTACAAAACACCCATTCCACACATTTCAGCCCTTGGGGGACAAGGATGTCTAAGGTTCAGCTCATTCCACCCCTGTGGATTTTGGGTGTTGGGCTTCCAGAAGCCCCAAGGCAGCAGTGGCACACGATGCCCTGTGCCAGAGCCAGCCCAGGAGTTCCAGCCTTTCCAAAAGCCAAACCTGAGGCACAGGCAACACCAGGAACACTGATGGGTTTTGTGGGAGATCAGAGCAGTACCTTTGTGTTGTTCTTGGGGGTCTTCCCCTTTTCCACACAGAGTAGGGACTGGGGCTGTTCCATGCAATATTTCTGGGATTAGTTTTTGTTGCTTTGGAAATCCACTATTTTAGTGCAACAGCATGAATGTAAATGCACACTTGTGACAGCAGGTAGCACATAAAAGCATGTTTTTCTAGTTAATACAAGTGTCCCACTTAACAGCACACTCTTCCTGAGGACCCCACTGCAGCACAGAAGCAGGCAGCACATTTCAGCGTGGGCATTCATTGCCACGCAGAAACAACTTAATCTTCACAGCATTCCCTCAGTAACTGCCTGTGCATGAGATTTCCAAATGCTCAGACATAATTCTCTCACTGGAGAGTACAGGCTGATTATGACAAACTCCATCAATTTTATTAGCCACACAGATGTTATAGATATATGTGAAAATCAACCATAATTCTTCCTGTGATGTGCATACTGGCACTGCTGCAGACTGTGTCTTTCCCCTTCACAACCCCAGAGCTTACAGGCTTCCTGCCATTCAGCCTCCATGTGGCCCCCAAGCTAAGATGCTCTTAAAAAGAGAAATATTAAAAGGATTAAAAATGACACTGCTGCGCCAGTGGGTGACTGCAACCACAGAGTCCTGGCTGCTGCTGAAAACTGAAGGGAAATGCAGGGATGGGTTTGCTGCCCTGTGATCTGGATGTGTGGGGGGTTTCTCCTCTGAGGTGCTCCTAACCAGCAGGTTTGTGTGGATAACTGCAGTGGTCCCCCAGTGAGCATCTCTGGCGCTGAATACCATGGGGCTGCATCTCTGGAGCTGGCAGGGGGCACAGCTGAGCTGCACAACCACTGAGGTCCTCCTGTAGTCCTTCTTCATACTCGTCGTGGGGTCACGATGCCCACTATGTCTGCCTATGCAAGGCTGGGGCAAAATGTGCTCTTGAAGAGCTGTGAGAAATATTTTCATCAAGATCATTCAGCCAGAGCCTTCCCTGGCTCCCAGTACTGTGTCTCAAGGGCTCAGCAAGCAGAAGAAAAGTGATGGGAACAATTTAAAGAGAAAGATGAAGCCTGGAAGGGGTTGATGGCTTAAGTCCCTATTGCAGTGCACCTCTAGGAAGCCAGGGAAAGAAGCTGAAATGCAGATTTATCCCGGAGAGGCAGGTCCAAGAGTGAGGAAACCCATAAAGGCTCATCCCTTAAACCCCCTGCACCCCAGCCTTCCCATCTGTAGCAGGTCCTCAGGTTGGATAACTTGGGGCGTGCATCGGGCCGTGTGTGCGGGGTGAGAGCAATTAGCGACCACGAAGCGCAGAGAAACCGCTGGCAGAGAGAACCACGGAGAGGCAAAGTTATTATGGGCACGCAGTTACCATAGTGATTGGTGTCTCAGAAATGCTAATAATAGTAAAATAAATAATACAGGCCAGGCAGGAAGAGCCCCTAGAGATGAGTGAGAGCTGCTCCCCTCCAGAGGGACTGTGTGTGCTGCTTTCTCAGCGCTCCTCGCCCCGCGCTGGCGGCGGCTCGGCTCCCTCCCGGGGTAACACACTGTGCTGCTGCGGGAGCGCTGGGTCAGCCAAGTGAGAGTGGAACTTTTAAGTGCTTTATTATTTTCAGGAGTCGTCAGAGAAAACAAAACCCCCACAAACTGCAAATAATTGAATACGTCAATAATATTTTGACTCGTTCGCGTCTTGCGAGGTTTCACTGTGGCCCTGTTAAGTACTTCATTGCTGTCCCTCCAGTGATTTTAATTAAGCTCACCATAGGCTCACCAGCCCTCTTTCTTCCCTCTCTCTTTCTTCCTCACTTCGTTTTTTTTTTTTTGTTTTAAATCAAGCAAGCAGTTTTCCCAAGTATAATGCCTAGCAATGGGAGCTGTGGTACAGTGGAAAGCACCCAGGAAAACAGAAAGACTTAGGATGAAGCATGCATCAGTATGATGGCCAATGTTTCTCCACAAATTGGTTTGCCAGCAATATTAGCCAAGAGATTGTGAAGGTCTAAAGGAAGTGTTAAGATCCATGCCAAACACACAAATAAATAGCACCCATGCTCATCTTTGGACCAGCATGCTAGAATTTGTCTTACCCAGATCCAAAGGGATGTACCAAGCCAAACTTCTTAGGTGGGTGTTTCACTGCTTACCTGGATAATTCTGTATTTATGTTACATTCAAAATGTTTTTATCAACAGGGGAATCAAATCAACAGGCTTTGAGCAAACAGTAGGCCAGGGGAAGGAAATACACCTGCTCTGTCCTCTCAAGTGCCTTTCACTGAGTTGTCTATCTTAACTAAATCAGAAAATAAAATGCTACTTTGCATCCCCCAGGATGTGTTGTCCAGCCCACCTTAATCAAGCAAACATAGTGTTTTACAAACCTTTTTCAATACAATCAATTCTCTGCTTTTGATTGAGAGAAATCATTTCTCTCAGTGTACTGAATTCGATTAACCTGGAAGTGCATGTTTATGCTTTTTAAACTAGAAGAGTAGGAGTGTTGCTCAGTGCCAATCAGAATATGAATAAAATTCTTTAGCAAGTTTTGGCCAAAAAATAAGTCTTTTCCCCAGGTTTTGCTTGCTGAAGGTCAATCAATGTTCCTATCTCTCATTTTAGACTCCAACTACATGTGCAGGTGATAAATTAGGTTAATAGATTTCCTAAAATACTCAGAAACACTAAATCCAGTGCTGAGAACTGCACCTATGGAATCACCAGTGACACTGGGCAGCTCCAAATCCACCTCTGCTCTTCCTGATGTCTTTTCTTACAGTTGGTTCAAGGATGGTCAGAGGGAGCAATTTCTGCATCTGGCTGGGCTACAAGGACACACTCATTCTGGGTCACTGCATGCCAAACCAGTGAAGGGAGGAAAAATAATTTGGTGCCTTTCCTTCCACTCAAACAATACTCTAGCACATTCTGGTCTTGTGCAGTGTCCTTTCTGGCCACCCGGCAAATCATCCAAACCACCTCAATTAATCTCTTCCCACCTTAACAGCAGCTAGATGGGCTATCTGATGGAAAAAGATGCTGAAGAAGTGTTTTTTTTTTTATCTCTTGGAACAGTCCAACCTAATGGAAAGTACCAGTGAACCCTCCATCTACCTACTTTATCCTGAGTTGGCATAAGCATTTCAACAGAACTGGGCACTTGTGTGATGAAGAAACACAAAGAGAGATGAGTCACCAGTGGCACTCGCATGGCAGGGCTGAGAGAGGGGACAAAAATGGGGGTGGAGGTGGTTGGTTAGGGAGATGAGGCACTCCATTTTTGCCATGACTCACACATAAGAATCAATCAGCAATAAGACGCAGAGACGTCATGAGAAAAGACGTGGCAGGAAAAGAAGTTTCCGCCCTGTCCGCACGCGGACATGGTAGAAGCACAAATGGGTGAAAAACGTGACAGTGGAAAAGGAAGTGAAGGGGAAGAGCAAAGACTACGTAATGCTTCCAGTTTCCACAAGTGCTGGATCTTGATGTTCAGTTAGTTTCTCAGATACTCAGGAGCAGAGGTGGTTGCTTTGAGTCGTAAATGAATCAGAAGATTGTAGGGAAGCCAGCACAAGAAAAGATGACATTGCAGACAGAAAGCTTGCAATTTAGTGTAATAAGGAAAGCACTGAACAAGCAGGAAGGAATTGAGCTTTATTTGAGCAACAGTTTGCTCATATCAAGATGAGTTTTGAAGATGCTGACACGTGGTTGGTGATAACCATCTCCCAACCTCTGAGTGCTTCTCCATAGGTATGAAATTGTGCAAACCAGAGCTCCTGCTCATCTGCGTGGCCTGTGTTCTGAGGAGCAGAGGAAGGGACCAAACAACAGTGTTGGAGGATGAAATGGAGTACCTAGAACAAGTCAACTACTGACCAGAAGATACTCAAATTTCAACAATCAATCACAATATTTCTAGGAATTAAAGATTTCCTCCCTTAGACTGCCCACACAACCACTCCAAGCTCATGGCTGTATTAGATAGACCTTTGATCCATACATATTTGACTGCAAAAGAGTTTGGATGTAGAACATTTCTTCCGAGACAAATATCAAGGACCTCTTCAAAATGACCAGATGCATTTTGTGCCCTTCTCCTCAGGCTGTCCAACACATATGCCACATAAACCAAGCAATGATGTAGCTTCTCCCTCCCACAGTCAGCTTCCATACACAGTATTTGGAATTTTTCCAGCAGAATCAAACACACTCTGGCCTATTGCCATATCCAATTATGTCACATAGAATTAGTCCTTTTCTGTCCCTTCTGTTTGTGGCCTGGCTGTTTTAGGAATATAAAACCTATCTATGCTTACACAACACTACTGTAGTATTTCCCTACAGGAGCAAGCAAGGAATAGAGAACCAGGCTGCCAATTACATCTGCTCCTGCCATGGAAATGGTGTCCTCCTCCCAGGCCTCTGCATCCTGTTGTAAGCAGAACATAATCCCCTCTTCAGACTGCAAAATCAGCAGTGGGATGTCAGAAATCTGCTCTCCTTACTCCAGAGCTGGATTTCCAAGGCACGGCTCCTCATGGGGACAAGACACATAAGAATAAATCTCACACCGGCTTCAGGATGACACAGAAACATTCACCTAAAACACAAACCCACCTATTTCCACCTACTCACACCTCTGAAGAGATTGTTATTTGTTCCCTTACAACTGACTAGTGTGATGCCTGTGGCTCACAGCTAGTTAACTGGTAAAGATGTTAACTATTGAGTTTTCTAAACTGACATCAAGTAATCCAAAACTTCCTTAACCACTCGCAGTCCAACTTCTCCACTTCTCTATTTACAGTTCATAATCAATGACTTTGCTCAAGCACTGTCTTAGGTTCCAGTATGCCCATTCCTGCTGCGTTTCTAGCACTGTGAAAGAACTGTATTATGAACTAACATGAAATAACACTTGGAAACAAAATTGCCACCAAAACTATTGGATCGGTTAAGGGAAAACATAAATAAACAGCCCACACTGAATTAGTAGAATTCTTACTAATTAAGGTACATTTTGGTTTTGTATAATTTCAAATTCACAAAAATATGACGTATGCTACCAAGAAAGATTATTCTTTCCTTATGCTACAAAAAAAAAAAAAAAAAAAAAAAAAAAAAAAACCACAAAAACTGTTTCCCACTCCTTTCTGTTATTTTAAGGCTGAGTGGTTAACAGGTATACTTCACTTTTTAACACAACAGCAAAACTTCCAGTACTGAGTTATTTCTTCAGTTCAGCACAGGTTTTTTGTTGAGCAATGTTAGAAATACGAAATGCTTCAGAGAGATGATTTGGTAGCACTTGTTCCCTTCTCATCCATAGGAAAAAACTGCAATCATCCCTTGTATGCAATCATCATCGTTCACAGTAAGGTGGACCCTGGCTTCATTTAAAGCAATGCTATTCCTATCTACAAGTGCTGGGATTTAAGCATGTGACTCCCATTAACATTAATGAGAGTTATATGTTTAAAACCTCTGCACATTGTGATGGGAATATGTTCCATAGAATCCAATTAATCTGAAGAACATTGCATACATTTGGGAACATTCATGTTGTACAATTTCACTGGCATATGGACTTGTCCTCAATAAAGCTTGCTAGTATCTGGCAACAAAGACATTAACAATCTATTGTACATTTACATAAGGCAGGACTAGACTATATGTTTTCCCAGCTCAGTGTAGGAAGCTACAAAGAAGCTTTTGAGTGTAAACAAATACAGAATTGAGAAAATAAGGAAGATGAAGGTATTTTAAGAATGTGAATATTTGGAGAATGCTGGGGAATGAACACAGAGGAGGCTGTTTGCTTATAGGTTGGACGCATTTTCAAAAGGAATCAAGCAAACACAAAAAAAAAAAATTTAAAAAAAAATGGAGGGAGGAAAAATAGAATATTCAGATTCCATCTGTTTCCCACACGCTGAAGATAATAACGTGAATGGAAGTGATTTTGTTTTAGAGGTCAGAGCAGAGGCTGATATAGCAACCTTTCAAGATCCTGAAAAACATCATTTGATTAAAATAACTGGCCCTGTTGTTCTTGTGATCCTAAGGAAGAGAACAACAGCAAAGTAGGGAACAGTAAGTTTTAGTGCTCCAGAGACAAAGCACTAGAGACACACTGCTGCTGGAAAGTGTAACACAACGTTAAAGCACGTGATAAGTAAGCAGAAATCAGCAGAAAGTTAATAGGAAACCACAATGACAATGTGTCTGTGCAGCTCGGTGCAATATTTCTCTCCCTTTTCCCTCCCTTATTTGAACAGGATGAGGAATTTAACAGGACACAGGAAAGCAATATCTTAGTAAAGAAAGAAAGGAACAACCAGAGATAAGGAAATAATGGTTCATGCCACTAAAGAAGCTATTGAATTTTAAGAACATTTGTCTGTAGAAGTTTGACAAGACCTCACTTGCCCAGACCTTGATGATCCTCAGACCTTCTTCAGAAAGGTTTCCTTTGTCTAAATGGAGAAATATGCGACCAAAATTGCCTGAAATAGATCATAATTTTTGAAGCATCAATTTGAAACGTGTTTTAAGGCCTGGTTCTTAGAGAAGGACATTTAGGTCTTTCAGACAAAACAAGAGCTTGAAACCATCTGAAATCTGCCTGAGAACATATGTGTGCAATGGATCCAAACCCACCTCCCTGTGCAGCATCCTGTACAGATCTGTATTGATGTCACCTTCTACAGATGAGTTCAGAGTGTTTCACAACTAGAAAAATCACAGTTTTGGGTTGGCCTTTGCCAGGTTTATAAGGAGGGGATGAAAACACTCAAGGTTCTGCAGCCCTGCCTTTGGGGTGTCAGACAAGACAGTTGTGTTACAGGCAGCAGCTGAACTGACAGACTCAAAAAGCTTCTAATTACTGGAAAGAAAAATTCAACAAGACAAAGAATTACATTTCAGGGCTCTCTCAAAAGAGCTTTAAAAATCTCTTGCTGAGCTAGGAGGGGTTATTTTTATTATTTTCTGGCAATCTCCAGCTCTCCCTGCTAAGTCTGAGAGTCGAGAAAGCCCCAGAGCTTGCACACATTCCATCCTGCTTGGACACAAGGTCTGATATTGCCTATTGTGATTGGAAAAGGAGGAAGATGTGTTCTTGAGCTTCCCTTCACAGTGAACCATGGTACTGAGAGGGCTGACTGCACACCCCAGCAGCAGCAGCAGCACGGCTTGGCCATTCCTCATGGGAAACAGCCCTGGCCTTGGGAATGCCCCTCACTGCCCCAGGGGAGGCACCAGGGAGCTGAGCATCACCTCACACAGAGAAACTGCCCTGGCACAGGGAATTGCAGCCAGAACCTCCCTCAATAAGAAACAGTTTCTCTGAAATGTAGAGTTTTCTTTATTTCAGATTACTGCCGAGTCTCTGCATCTCTTTCTGTTCCTACCTTCGTCGTGCAGCTTTTCTCTCCTAGCAGGGTCATGACCACCAAGTGTTAAAACCAACAAAGACCATTTGCAATTTTCTTTTCACCTGGTATTAAATACTCATTTTATAGAAAGCAACTACATCTTTCTTAACAAAAAACAAACAAACCAAACCAAACAAACAAACAACAACAACAAAAAACCAAAACAAAACAAACCAAAACAAACAAAAAAACCCCAGAAATAACAGGACCTACACCGATTTCACTGATTTTAGAGACCATAATTTAAACCTGATCCTGGAAAGTAATGTTAAAATGATAAAAATGTTCTTGTTTGCAATGTGTTAATGTTTAATGATAATGTTATTGAACCCAGAGACTAAACCCCTATCAGATGTGGTTTTGAAGAACATACCTGAACTTTGGAAGGATTTTCAAAGGTATTTTTCCTTCTAAGAAATAGTCAGCCCCTTCAATAGGCCTCCCTCTAAGTAACTTCAAACCACATAAAGGTTTTCACCCTCTGTGTTGTGATTTCAGACCTGCTGTTTATCTATTTTAAAGATCCCTGCAGTGGAAAAGGAAATATAATTAATGAGGGGATTAGGCCGTGCTGTATACACACATGAGTTTATCTATCCATAGACATAGACACATTGTAACTTTAAGATGTGGTTTAAACTTTAAGGACTGATTGCAAAATATTGGCAAGGACCATTTTATTTAACAAAATACCCAGTGGTTTGCCTAACATCCAATTCCACAATGACCTCACTGACGTTATCATTTTCCAAAAGGCCAACAGAGGGAGGTTTTTTAGGGTAAAAAGAAGAGCTAAGCCTCAGAATAGGGATGATCCAGTGTTGTGCACAAGAAAAGTCACTCCAGGCAATGCATAACCTTCCCTGACCCAGTTACTTCCTCTCCTCTCCGGGTTCAATCTCCATTTACCAAATCCAACATTCCCCCAAACACACAAGATGCCCATTTCTATTCCATGGTACCCAAAACAATTTGATTTTCTTCTAAGGTATTGTAGGGTTGACAATGGTCTGGTGCATAACAGAAAGATCTATGTAATTCTCCCAAAATATGCCAGTGCCTATTCAAGTCAAGCAAGAACAAAAAAAAATTCCTGCTTTAAGGATAGCAACTTTCTAATAAATCCAGTGCAGAATGCTACAGACAGCATTTTAGAGCACACTGACACAGTACTAGCTACAGAATTATGGACAACCCTAGGCCCCTGCCAGGTTGGAGTTTAATACCAGAAATAGAATAAATTGATTCAAGAAGTCATCTTGAACACCACTGTTCAGCCTGAGTGCAGTTCAGTCTCTGATGATTAAATGTTACTTCTTTATAAGCTTCATTCTGGCCAAAACTATCTTACATTAATATTTTCACAAACTACATCCCAAAATAAACATTATATATATGACACAAATACCAAAGTCATTTCAGTTCACTTATTGTGGTCATGACCACTTTGGCAAGATTATGGTGAGGGAGGAGAAATTCAATAAATCAGATATTTTCATGATTTAGCATTTGCAAAGGTCAGAAACCAGCACACAATATCTCTCTACTCTGAATTACACATCAGTTAATAGAAAGTGCAAAATTTTCCAAGAATCCAGCCAAAACCTGGCATCTGAAAGAGGAACTTCATCAATGTGTTCTGTTCTTTGTGCTCCTCCCTCTGACCATTAAGTCATGAAGAAATAAAATACAATAATGGACACAAGGACTAGTTCTTAAATTAAGGAACTGACAGCAGAGGAAGGATGAATGGCAAGAAACTTCTTCCTTTAATCATGTTGTATTTTCATTAGCCAACATTGCACCAGGAGATAAACTAAGGAAATTTGGAAATTTGGTAACAGAGGGGGAAGCTGAGCTTTGGGCTCCAGATGAGCTTGGAGCATTTGCAAAATTGAAATATCTCTGGGATTTTTGCCTTAGCCAGTATTTAAGAAAAGCTGTGGATTCTGCAAATTCACAGCCAAATTTCAAAGCCAGAAAGCACATCTACAAAGTTGTGGCAATGTGCACTCAGTGTGATTTTCTTCCAAGACAGTAAGTCTACTCAGTCTTTTATTTACCTGTACTGTTGGTTCCTCCTTGCACCATTTTATTTTGTTCTGATCTATTCCAGCATGGCTGGCTTTTCACAGGCACACAAAATGCTCATCACATGAGCAATATTTGGGAATGTGATGGGAAAAAGAAGGCCAAAATTTTGGATTCTGTTCTCTGATTTGTTATCAAACTTCCCTTCTCTGGGGATACACAATATGTCCCCATCCAAACATCATCCCTCTTCCCATTCATAGATTTATCAACATCTCACCTGAGGGAACAGAGCGCAGCTCACACAGAGCTGGCTGTCTCCCCATAACAAGAAAACACCCATTTCACAATGTTTTCTCCAGTGATGCTCTGGGAATGTTCCTTAGGCACTTGGGAGAAGCCACTTTCTGCACAGAACTCTGCAGCCCAAGGCCAGCAGCACTTAGCAAGGCAACCTGACATGTGAGATTGATAAGGAAGGAGCAAGCCAACAGCCAGGACCTGGCAGGGCTGCCCCAATACCTGCCCCCCCCTGCATCTATCACAGCATTAAACCCATCAAATGCTCCTGGTAGAAGAGCAAACAAGACCAGCGTAAGACCAAGATACATAAAGAGGCCCAAAGCAACATTAAATCATCTGAAGATGCTCCCATTAAAGAGAATTATTGTCCCCATTAAGAATCAAAGCTATTTAGGATCATTGGCTCTTCAGCCAGTTGCCTGCTTTTCGATTAAGCAGGTTTTTCCATGTGGGTTTCTTGTGATTAAACACCTTATCTTGCAAATCCTTGCTCATATCCACCATCTCACCTCAAGTGAGCAGTCCTAATGGAGAAGGAGTGTTGGCTTATTAATCTGATCTGCATTTGCCCAATTCTGCTGATTTCAGAAATTTGCTGAAAAGCAAGAGGAGATCAAGCCAAGGGACCTTCTCACAGAGTTTGCAAGAGAAGAATTACAGCTGTGCCTGCACCCAGACACAAACAGGAGCACATTAAGAACTGTCCAGACTCCAAATGACCAGAGCTCCCGTCAGCTCCAGTCTGGAAGGCACAGAGCCATGTTAGCATAAGACTGTGAAGATGCTGATAAATCCACCTTGAGAGACGAAATTTTTTACTTCACACCCTAATGTGTCTAAACAGCTTCCTGAGCAAAGCTGGCTCGTGCCCCAGTGGCTGGGAGCTAACCTGTGACAGCACCAGGCTCTGCAGACATTCTGTCAGTACATCCTATATTGACAGCATCCAGTGGATCCCTCCTAATAAAATGTGTATTCTACTGGTCTCTAATTGACTGGCCTGCTGAATGCCTGAAACAGCCCAGAGACTAAGAAATGGAAAGGGACAAATTGCTTTAAGGGTAATTATATTAATAAAATGTAATGCAGTGTTGTCTATCATCTAGAAATTCTGTTAGTGTCAGGCAGAGAAGCAAGTGAGAATCTCAAATTCCACAACTCAAACCAGAAATTAAGGACTTGCTCTTTTTTTTTAAACCAGACTTGCATTTGCCACGATTTCCATAATTTATAATCCTGGAAATTACCCTTGACATCCATAGACTCTCATGTTCCAAGTTTCCTAATATATTCTTTCCATAGATTTCTGCCCTACCCTTTCTGTGGTCCAGGCAGGATTTCTGAAGGCTCTGTGCTGATACCAGCAGTTTGATGGAGTACAGATGAGTTATTTCTGCTGTCTCTGAGGAATACACCCATCACTGCTTGCCTGGGTGTGTTTCCATGCATGTGGTGTTCAGCAGTGACCCTCCCACTTGGTCCCAGTGGAAAAAACCCTGATTATCCCAAAGCAATCCTGAAAAACGGGTGAGAGGATGGACACCAAGCCCATACAATGGTTCCCTCCCTGGTCCCTCTTTTAGGCACCCAAGTCCTGCACGAGTCAGCACAAAATATTAACCTTTTATGGTCAGCTGTGGGATGAAGTGGGTCTTGTCTTGCTTCATTTTTGTTTGACAGTGCTATAAACATATGAAATTAAAGCAGTGCCCCAGCCAAACCTTTTCTGATGAATTTCTGTTGGAATTATTGCAGAGGGAGGGAGGCTGGGGCACAGCTGCAGGGCTGAAGTGCACAAGTCAAACCCCATGGCCGAAGCTGATTTGCAGAAGTGATTTGATCCATCACAGGTACTTAGGCAGTGACACCCAGAAGAGCATCAGGGTACTCAGTGACACACAGGGCAAGAACAACTTGATCAGGCTTCACCTGGAAATATGGGTGAGGACTCTGAACTCGCCTAAAAGTAGATTCTAACCCACCCTGACTGCGTTTCCACTCAGAGATTCCAACTGAGACACACCAGAGGGACACCAGGAGCTGGGAGGTAGCATCTGCTCAGCCATGCCCACGTGCCCAGCCCTGCACATCCTTCCCCACCCTGGTCACACACACCTTGCTCTGAGATCCAAGCACATGGCTGCTAAAAGCTTTGCCTTCCGTTCATTCCTTCCTCCTTCAGCGTTGCTCCTATCGATTTTTCTTACTCTAACTCCTCAGATCTAAAAGCAGAGCACTGAACTCACAGCACTGCTTTCTGACTCTTTTCATAAGCAGGGCTAACACTACTACAGATCAATCACTGTGGAAGTAATTTTTCCTTGCTTCTTTTTTTTTTTCTAACTGAAATTAAAAGAATTTGGACTTTGAGAGGTTTGGTTAGGAGGCATATTATGTGATTTAAATGTAATGTGCTGTCCAAAAGCAAAGATTTGACACATGGGAGAGGGAAGGGACAAAAATAACACATCTCTCTGGACAGTTGAAGTTAATAAGAGAATAAGTTAATAAGGTCGCATGAAGCACATGGAGTTACAGTGCTGCAATATTGGAGCAAACAAGAAAATCAGGCACTATAGAAAAGGAAAGAAAATTACAGCTCTTATAACAACAGAAATGCATGCAATTTGCAGCACAGATAATATATGTATGCATATGTAGACCTTATTAAAAACTACAAATGTTTTCTTCATTTGCCTTCTGCTATTGCTCAAAAAATAGAATAGCTCTATCTTCTTTTGTCAATAAATCACATTAAGGTCACTCTGAGGAACAGCAGAATATAAACTTCTTGTATGCAAAAATCAAACAATGTTTGGGGCACAAATGTGGTACAAGTGCCATCCAAAATATGCTTGAAAGAGAGAAATGAAGTACCAGTGCTTCAGATTTCACAATTTATTTACAGAGGGGAAGTCATTGAAATCTGCCTCTCCCTAAACTATCTGTTCCCAAGCTTTAAACATTCAATAACTTCTCAGCCAGGGAATGTGTGCTTTTTTTTTTTCCTTCCCCTTTATTTTCTCTGTGCCTTATCATGTGCTAAATATATTATTGCAACACATTAGTTACTTTGGTCCACAGCTCTGAAACAAAGCTCTGAGAATCTCACAGATAAATCACTGATCAGAATAAACTGATTGTCTGTTCTGGATTCTCTTCTCTAGGATTAAAAAAAACCCCACAAGATAAGTTCTGAAAACAAACCCAAGTCTGTTACATCTCAAAAGGCCATGGGTTTTCACCTTCAGTCTGTGCATTTTGGATTTTTTTCCAAGTCTTCTGTACAAATGTTAAAAGCTGCATTTTTCTGAAGTTGTGGGACAACTGCCCCATGAACAGAATATACTTTTAAGATTGCAAGCTTCTGTTTCGATTGAAGTTTTGATGGACTGTGTATATCTTCCCTCAAACCAATATTTAATAACTTGCTTTTGTGACCTACTGAAGCAAGACATCTGCAGCACTCTGCACTTTTGTTTCCAATAGACTCATATTTAGCCTGGTACTGTTGACAGATAGGAGAGAACATCTTGGAACAGAATAACCATGAATTATTCCAGATCTTCAACTACTACAAACACCTTCTTTTGACATCCTCATTCTCAACACCATCTCTTTTCTTTTTTTTCTTTCTTTTTTTTTCTTCTTTTTTTTTTTAATAGTCAATGGATGCCAGATTGGGGTTATGGACTTAATTAATTTTATGTCTGTGACATGCTCACTGTATAATTATACCAAGCTGCGCTCTATTAGATAATTATTTTTGGTCCTCAAAAGAGGAATTCAATTTGTTTAAAATTATTTTAGCTCCCTCAGAAAGAATGATATTATTTCCCTTCAAAAGGCCATCAAACTAAGTGATAAAGCAACCTCATTCTGGTAATAAAAGACTATGGCACTGAAGTGGTTACAAACCATTTTGTTCAACCAGACTATTTACAAGTAGCAACAGGGTATCTGTTTCCTGTCATCTCCATCATATATCTTGAAGCAGAGAGATTGGAGCCCAATTACAGCCTGATATCTAATCAATACACACCTTATTCCTAGAGCAGGAAGTAAAGGAGGAGGCCCCTGGGAGCCAGAGTTCAAATTACTCCACTGTCGATTCCAGATAGCAGCTAATGATAGGATATATTTCTGGAGAGGGGGGTGGGTGGGAAGGGCAGCGTGGTTTAATGGGATTGTTAATACAAGGAACATATATGTATTTTAATTTAGACATCTGCTGCTGAATTCCAAAAACCCTACGCGAATCAGAAAAAAAAAAATGACCCAATTTGCTATTCCCTCCGATAGCTTTTGGGGCTTAACTTTGCTGAAATAAAGCATGCAAGTGATAAGCTCAGTCCAGAAAAACCCTTAAATGAGATTTGTAAGATACATTTGGTTAGATTCCTGCCCCTGTCCTCCTTTTTAGTTGCTTTTTCATGAAGGAGGACTTACTTTCGTATGGATACAGACTTTATGGAGCTCCAGAGATTTTCAAGCAAGCCAGTGAGCGTTTCCCTTTCCCAGCAAACCAGTTAAAATCTCTCAGTTGTGTGCATGGACCCACCAAGCCAAATCTTGCACTTAACTGAAGGCAGCTGTCTCTTGACTCTGCGTCAGTTACTCACTCTTTGGGAACATCTTAAAAAGATCCATCTTGGGACTGTCTGTCCCTCAGTGTCTACTTCTAATCTTGTCAATCAACCAAAAAATAACCCCATTCCCCTAGTTACCTATTGCTTTGTATTCCTACCAATTGTTCAAAAAGCTGCCATATGAAAATGGTGGGAGTTTCCAAGAGTTACCCTAACTCAGAAATGTAAAATATGAAGAGCAAATAGCCTGACTAATCAAACAAAGTCGCATGCTACACTCAGTACTCCAAGAAAGAGAATGAAGCACAGGGGCATAATAAATCTTGTTAGTACTGAGCTTTCAGAACTGTCTGGATGGCTGCCTGGTGACATGGATTCCTTCTCGGTTTAATACAGGTTGGATTAGCCAGGAATTCATTGTCTTTTTCTAGAGAGCCAGACTGCAGACCTACAAAATTCGCAGTAAACAAAAGCAGGCAACAAAAACTGCATCCATGGTTGGAAGCACTGCTGCTGGCTCTGAGGCTCCCAGCTTCAGCACCCCGAGCAAGGCGGGCAAATCCTCACAAGGACCAGCTCTACAAAGACCTTCACATTTCTAACTTAGCCTTCTACATCCCTGAGTCTGGTCTTGGATCATGGTATGCTTCAATTCCTCCTCTGACACACTTGGGTGAGTAATCCTTCCTCTCTCCTCTCTTAACTGTTTGTCCATCTTAACTACTTATGATACAAATTCTTCCAGCCTGTGACCACTGCGATACATCTGTACAATACTTAGCACATTTTCAGCTTGGGATTTCTTAGTCCGACTCAATAGTGGTATTGCTAGTACAGAGTTTCACATAAATGGGGCCCCAAGATTGAATGATACCTCTAAGTGCTGCTGTACTACAAATAAATAATTATATAATATACATAAATCTTGCATTTTTAATGTCCAAGTCCCATGAGACAGAAAAAAGATTTTAAACGAGACAAGAACTTTCTAATTATACTGCATGTTGATGATCTTGGAATAGGTACAAAAACCATTAAAGACTTTTCCTCTTTTTTTTTTTGCCTCTTAAATAGGAAAAATCTTTTCATCAAACATAGATTGAAGCCAGTGATAATGTAACTCTGGCTTACTAAATAATAACAGTGCAGGGCTTTCTAAATAGCCTACTTCAAATAATGACTTATATTATCCTAAATTCAAAAGCAAACAACTGGGGAGAAGGAAATCTCTAAACGAAGAGCAACACGAAATTCCAGAGGGTGGATGTGTGCCGCTAAAGGTGTGGTCTCAATGGAATTTGACCTATATCCATAATTTTGCTGTCACTCAGCACCAGCTCTCACAGCACAGAGACCTCAGAGGAGCAGGGTGTGAACGGGGCAGGGAGCAGAGCCTCCTGCAGGGAGCACAGGGATGGATGACCCTGCTGCCACAGGCCTGGACACCTGGAACAGCCTTTGGGAAGAGGAGAAGGTGCTGGGTGGTGGCTCCATCTCTCAGTGTGGCTGGCCTTTCACAGCTGGGGCAGTCAGGTCCTCCAGCATCCTTGCAGCAGCAACCCTGCAGGCTCAGGCACTCATCCCAAGCCTCTAGGAGTTCAGGGCATGGAAACAAAGAGATGGTGGCTACCTAAGCTACGTCCAGAGCCCTTGGGGGAGAAAACAAGATTATGCTAGTGAGCTGCTCTCATCCCAGCTGAACTGTTGGATGAACTTCCAAAAATATCCTTGAATTGGCATTCTGCGTACAGCTGTGTTTATGAAAGGCAATATCATGTATGTAAATAAATTCAGATGCTGCTTGAGTTATTTTAAAACAATCAGTAGAACACTAATCATTTTATAGGCACAATCTTATCCCAAGAAAGTGACAACTTGGTGTATATACATCTTCTAGAAGTTAAAGTTACTGTTACATCCCCACACAGACATTAAACAGGATGTAGATTTGTCTTAGAGCCGCATGGAAATCTGCTTTTGTTTTCTGTGCAGTCTGCTTGCTGATACAAGCTTTGAACACAGGAACCTAAAGATCCCTTAGCCAGAGCTCGTTGTGGGCAGCATGAGATGTACCTTGGCAGATGTGGAATCCTTTGCATGAGATTCCTCCATCAGCTAAGGGGATGAGCAGCAGCAGTACCCCAGTCCCCAGCAGCACCCCAGTGCTGGGTGGGTATGGGGAGCCCAGACAAGAGCCAGCCCTGCTGCTGGGCCCTGGCCAGCAGGCACGTGTATCACAGAGCTCCCTGTGTTTAAATCCATTAATTATCTCCCAGTGTAAACAGTGGCAGAGCACTGTGGTTGCCTGCTCACAGGGAGATAATGCACTTTAACCACTGTCTGCTCTGACTCCATGGCCCAGCAGGCGCAGGGGAGTTCGCAGAAATACCTGAGTGGGACGGGGAGACAGCAAACACAAATTTCCTGGATTTGGCTCCTATCGGCCCAGAGCAGCTGGAGATGATCCCTCTCCTCTGCTGGACTAAGTCAAACCATGGATATCCCCTGGGCTGAGTCAATGGTGATGCTCCCTCTGCCTTCAGGGGAGCAAGGACATCACCTCAGGAGAGCCTGACCTTTGCACTTGTTTTCCCAGCACAGGCCACTAAACCAAAACTGTTATCTTGTTCCTAGCAGTCCCACAGTAATCCCATGTCATCCTCTGCTTAACAGTTGAGAAAGCCCTGAACAGACTGAACAGACTGAAACAAAAGCCCTGAACATACTGAACAGACTGAAATACCTGAACAGGGTAATCAAAATATATAAAAGAATACCCAGCTGCTTCTTTATGACACAATATACAACACCAGAGTTCTGTAACTCAGGTGGCTGTTTCATCTAAACACTGCAGACTATTCTATTTATTCCTTTATGATTGGAGAACAATCTTGGTCTGAGAGGGCCAAACCTGCCATAGTTTGTTATGTACTATGATATAAATTTTTTGCCAGTGTTAGCTGCCAGAGATCACATGTCCAGAAATATGAATGCTGCCATAAATGTTAGCTCTGGCTTCATTTACATTTTCTTTTTTGAGTCCTGCACAGCAAGGTACTCACTGGTTGCACCATGAGAGCTAGAGAGAACACAGCCCATGCAACAAGGGTACATCAGTGGGAGATGGAAGAAGGGCTGAAACTTGCATGGTGAAAAAACTCGAGTCTATGTTGAATTTCATGTGTCAGCAGCGCAACATCTCTTCAGAAACAAAACAAAAGCTGGTGGCTAACCAGTGTCACTACCATTAACCTCATCCTCATCTCCAGGGTCCAAAGTAAGAACTTAAAATAAGGCTTTTTATAGCACAAAGTTCCCCTGTAGAAGACTACAAAACCGCAGGATTACAAAACGTCGATGGTTATTGCAAACTTCCCTCACAAATGCTAATGAATTGTTTTCTTTTTTCACTCCAATCCTGTTGTTTCAAATGAAAACACATCACTGCTTTGTTGCTGAGCACTTTCTCCCACAGTGCCCTGCATAAAGACTTGCTTGTGCACACTCTGGAATGTGCTTATTCCAAGATGTTTAATTGTCATTTCTTCCACCTTACATCAGAAGCCCGTCACATGCATTAATTAGGACCATAAAAATATGCTTGAAAACCCTACCATTTAAATATGAAAGAGAGAGAGAGAAATGAGCACTGCAATTTCCAAGAGTGACTAATGTCTTGCTGGAGTTAATTCTCTGGATTGATGGCCCGATTGCCAAAGTGGCCAAGGTAAGGCACAGTGAGATCTCGGGCTGCTCACCACTCAGCACCACCTTGCTAACACTGAAATGACAACTTTTCAGTGGTATTTCCAAACAGGAGCTTGATTTGAATGAAAAGTTTGCTCGAGGAACAAACAATAAGCTGACATTTGCTGAATGCACACACAAAGAGAGGAAGGGGAAACCAGGTCCAGGCAGTGGATCAGGGACCAAGAACCATTCTGTGAGATTGCAGGGGCTCAGCCAGCTCTGACACATCAGCAGCTCCTGCCTGCAGCAGCATCAGCTCCAGATGCCTCTGAGCAACACATGAGAAACCTGTACTGGATTAATTTTAACTCCCTAAAGCAGCCATAAATTTAAATAAGACCCTTTGCTGGCCAGAAACCACAGGCTGGGTTGCCTTTTCACAATAATATAAATGAGGAGAAACTTCATTTATAGCAGTGGCATTGCAGCAAGGATTTACTCTGAGTGGGGAGGCACAGCAGGGAAGATGCACTGGGCTTAGAACAGTCCAACTCAGGAAACAAATGTTTAGAAACAGCTTTGCTCCTGCAGTAGCACTGACATTTCTGTGAAAATGAACAGTACTTTGTCTTGCCCCAGAGAGGCGAGTTGGTGGCCAGGGCTTCCTAAGGGCATTTATCCCTTTCACACTCACAGCCCACTGACATTCAGCATTATTTTCTGCTTTCACTCCCAAGGAAAAGAAGAAAATTACATTGCAACCTCTAATATTTGGGGTATTGTATACATTTAGCTATATTAGAATATTAAGACACATTAACAACACAAGAAACACTCATTTTTAGACTGAAAAATAAACTGAGCACCATCTCTTTGATATCACTGAGGCAAAAGTGCAACTTGCAGAACTGAAATTAAAATAAAATAAAACTTGAATTTAAAACTTTTCCATTTTCATGTGTTGACATGGTCTTTTAGACTTGAGGAAATTCAGCTGCTTGACTTATATAGCCCTGAAAAACAAGACATTATTCAAATACTAACTTAACTTCTCTAGTATTAATAGCTTTTACTTTCACTGGGAGAGAATTCTGCTGTTTGCTCAAAGTGACCCAAGATCTATGCAAAATATACCTGGGGAAAATACACAAACAACAAACAACTTTCTGAAAAAAAAAATGAGGCTTATATAAGTACATCAACTAGTATTGTACAAATTTTATGATTTTAATATTGTACTATTAGTAATACAATTTGCTTTCACATAATTCTCATATCTGGAATTAAACAAATACAGGTCTTTCTAAAGTGCACACAGAAGCATATTCAAACTATCTCAAATAAGATGTCTTTCAGCAGGTATTTTGATGATCTGCATCCTAAAAATTCATAGCAACATCCATGGAAGGATGTCAGACTAGTCTAACACAAAAAACCGAAGCCAGTAACATCCCAGATAAACAGGAAGCATCATAATAATCTAGAAACCAGACACAGAGAGGTTAAATATATAGTTTAAAATAAATACACACAATTCAGCTCTGTCTTCTCTCCCTGCTCACCACTATGATATTGGTAGTTTCTTAATTCTCACCAAGTTATCATCCTCCAGCTGAATGTACAGACAGCTGAACCTGACATCAGCACATACTTTGGGGTTTTATTTCAATAACCAAAAATTTTAATACTCACATCAGTCAAAGTGAGTTCAGTCAGGCAATTAATGTATAATTAGACTTAGATAATAATGTATTTAGTAGAAGTCAAAGGTAATTGCTACAGAGAAGTACACCCACTCTAACCTATCTGGAACCAGATGTGGCCCAAACCCAGAAACAAGCACCCAGAGCCCTCTTGCTATGAAAAATCCATTTTTGGAATCCTTTTGGATCTGAATCTTGCTGTCCCCCTCTGCAGCCTTGCTCTACCCAAGCAGCTGGGGTTCCAGCAGCCACCCAACAGAGCGTGGCTGTTTGCACAAGAGGTTTGGTAGCTCCAGAACTGAAGTCCAAGAGACTGCAGCGTTTCTAGAAGGTGCACACAGACCTTAGAGCAATAGGCCACATGACACCTAAAGATGCTGGAGGGACTGCCTGTGCTTAATTAGAGTATGAAGTTGTCTGCCAAATAACTGCCCGTACTTTTGTTTGTTTGTTTTAAAGAAGAAAGCTTGAAGAGGGCAATATAAATAGGATGGAAGAAACAAAGGTGATCTCACAAAGATTTTAGATGTTCATCTATCCCTTCAAAATCATCAGAACTTGTAGCAATGCCAAAAAAGCCTCCTTTGATAAAAGAGGGCCTCGCTGGTCATTGCCATCTAGGTGATGAAGGTGTTCAGGTCCATTCCTGAAACAACCCATCAGTATCAAACCAGATGTCGCTCCTGCTAAGACACGAGTCTCACAAGCAGTGTCAGACTGCAGTGCTGCAGGGTCCACACCTGGAGGGGCAGACCCTGGGCACACACTCAGAGCTTATTTTGCCCATGATCTTCCTGGATCAGTCCCTTGCACCACAGAAAGACTGGACCAAGTCTGAACTAAAGCCAAAATCCAGGGAATTTGCTCAAACCTCCATTGCCACTGCAGCTACCAGCAGATAGTCTAGGAGGATTGAGAAGCAAGACATCCATGTTTTGCTATAAAGCAGTTGCAAAATAAATACTCTTTCCATAGTGGTCCATAACAGCCTGATTTTACTGTACTTTGGCCAATAAGGCCCTCTCAATTTAACTAAGAACTAGACATTAGAGAGGAGCAATAATAGCTGGTAAGGAAATATTATCAACTTCATTTAATTTTCAGATAGTTATTTCCTATTATGCTATCAGGTTTTATTCGGCTTGTGGAGTACATATTACACATATTTTTATTGAAACCATTGCAAAATTACCCACAGGCAGAGAGCATAAATTAACAGGCTACTTAATTGAGTTCTTTTCAAGATTCTTAGCATCCACTGCAGCTGAGTGAAATAGGGAGGAATGTAAAGTTTGCCACTTTATAACTGTGAGGCCATTTATTCTCTCAGCTGGCTCAGTGCAGTAGTTAATTCTTGGCAATTTTAGATGAATAAACATCAATGCATTAGCTTGGTTACAGAACCACTGTACTCCAGTGGCAGTTGCAAGAAAAGGAAGAATTATTCCTCCTTTACTGCTTCAGAAGTCACAAACCTAAAATATAAAAGGTGGCCAAATCCTTGATCTCAGCAGACATTAGAGACTTAAAAACTTCTGAGCATCCAGGCTTTTGTTCTTACCCTTTCATTTATATGCACAACAGGGGGGAAAAGGTCATTAATTTACCTGACCCTTCCAAACTCCCAAAGAAAACACAAACACCTTTGTTTCAATTGTACTTTTCCAGAATCACTTTGAAAGATCCATTTCCCAGCCTTAGTCAGACTGCCAGGCATTTTAGAACACAAAATCTTTCCCAGTTTGATTTTTACTTTAACATCAGTTAATTTCTATTTGTTCTTCCTCCCCAATTTCACTAATGCCCTTTTTGTATACGTATATTTGTCCATTACAATCTACAGAACAATCACCCTAATTGATCTGGTGTTAACCTCTAACAGCTCAAGATCCAGACTGTTTTTATCTATTGCTGGGCCCCAGTTGCAGCATTAATTCCCTATAGTGCTCACATCTGTCACCATTGCACCCAGCCCTTTTGCAGGAGGCACCTCTCTAAATAAATGCCACTGTAAACCCTCCTCACCCGCGGAGTGGAGGCTGCTGAAAAGCCCCCGCTGTAACAGTTTGTTTGTGCCTCGTGTTGTATATAATGATAAATTTCATACAGGTGTCACATTTTTTAGCGGGAGGTGAGGATTGATGGGGAGCAGCAGAATGATCCATCATCAGAGGCAGGTGGCACAGTATTGGAATTTCAGAAATCTGTTCCCAATCACATCCACTGCTGGATGACTCAGTAACGACCCTATTTGTGATGCGTTACTGAAAATCAATGTGCCGCATTCAAGGTCAATGTACTGTTAGAAAACTCCTTAAGCACTGATGGATGGATTGTGTTCATTCAGAATAAATGTGAGAAGAAAGTGACAGCTGAGCATCCCAAGAGTTGTGCCAACTTTAAGAGAACAGCTTCCTCCCTGGGAGAGAAACATGATTCCCTCAGGGATTACATCATTCCTTATTTCCTTTGTTCTTTCCCTTTTGAGCATTTAGGTAATTGTTTAATGTATCTATCTTCGTGCAATTAGGAGACTTCAAAGTGTAAAGACAAATACTGATGAACAACAATCTTTATGGACTTCCCTCTATGAATAATATTCATCCTTACAAAAGACTATCAAAGTTTGTAAGGATTAAGTAGACAAGAAAGGAAGGCATCAGAAGAAACTAAACCCACACACAGGTATAGAAAAAAAAGCCTCTCTGCAAGGAGCTCTAAAGATAAAATCCCAAGTCAAAACATGGTCTTGATTTTTCTGTTATAGTACTGAACAAGATACTTAGTGTCTTTACATATCTTTACATATTTTTCAACTCTCTAAGTGGTTTTGCATAACTTTAAATGTTTTAAATTAGCTGGGTACTTGCCATGCATGGTAAAACAGATTTTCACTTATAAAAGATCCTTGCTTATAAATAAAGCTATCTCATTTTTTCTTTTAGCAATGGAGAGGGATATCTTATTCAACTTGTTTGCTAAATATGAATTAATGGCACTTCAGAGGCTCCTTCCAGAGGGATTCAGAAATTATACTACTTTCCTTCCCTGAGAAATAATGACATTGTCTTTTAGTTGATGGGGGGAAAAAAGTAATCATCAGCTTCCAAAAGAAAAACAGGATTGATAGCTCAAACAGGAAGGGGGAAAAGTGTAATTTACCATGTGGTTCACCAGCAGCTAAATCTGTTCACTTGACACAATAAATGATGTCAGGCTTCCTCACCCACTGTGTCAACAAAATGGGTGTTGTCAAAAACATTAAGACATCTTATTGACAAACTCTCAAGTCATTATACTCTTTGAAGTGGTTTTGTCTTCTGCCTAAAATTATTGCACCGACAGCATCGATTCATCTGATACATTGATAGTGCAGCAACAAGCTCCAGGGAGGATTCTCAGCACAGCCAAGGCAATCATCCAGACAAAGTTGTTTTTACTATTTTGGTAAGATTCGGAGAGGTGGTGGGTTATCAGAGACCAGCAGCTCGTTTCCAATATTCAAACAACTCTGTTTCCACAAGAAAACCTTTTTTGTTGTTAGCATAAAGAAGCTATACAGAGCCCTGTTAAAAAAAGGGTTGCTTTGCATCAGGAGCTATCAGCTAGGGGTTAATTGCAAATACATCATCCTAAACAGGTTGCAGCACACTATTTCAGCCAGAATATATTGCTTATTCAAATACTTTAGGGAGTACAAAGCTTCCAATCCTCCTTTTCTTACTCAAATAGCTGTACTGACTCCCTCAGACCAAATGATACAAGGAAAATCTGAGTGGTTTCTCTGAAACAGTTGTGTCTGTCAAAGAGGATTTGATCAAAAATATGTGAGATAACTTAATCACTGCAAATTGAGAAGCCTGAAGGAATTAAGGCTTGTCCAAGAGGTCAAAGGGTGAGCATGTACTACAGAGTCCCTTGCACAGTCCAGGCTGCTGGGACAGAGCAAGGGCTGGTCAGGCAGGGCTGCCTGCGTGGCTGCATCAGTAACTCCTTAAGTTTAACCCATCACAGACCTAATCCTTCCTTTACACCAACGTGAATCAGCACTAAGTCCATGAAAGCCAACACCATAACAGCTACTTAAAATCAAACTGGGAGAAAAATAAAATTTGTATGGGATTGGGTGTGTACTCACCCCAGGGCATGGGGGAAAGAAAAAGACTAATTTTTTTTTTGTTGTTGTTCTCTCTTCTCTTTGCTGTTCTGTGCACAAAGGAGTCTCCACTACCACAGGGCCCATACAGAAATTCCAGCACTGTTTTCCCCTCCTGTCTTTCAGGGGTAGGGGTGGTAGGTTCAAGCCAGAGGATGTCCCATCCCTGCATCCTCAGTGAGCATTTTCCTGCTGTTCTCCTCCTTGCTGGGTTTGGCAGCTCCCAAATCCACAGGCCAGCAACAGGGACTAATAACCAGGTCTCTTAATCCCACCACAGCCTCTCTCACAGGCTACAATCCTGTTCCATTGAGCATTTGGCTGCTGTGCCTAATGCAAAGTACAGAGATGAAGATAGAAGCAAGCTGAGAGTGCCAGTTCTGTCCACTGTGGATTTGTGATTAGGTTTTGCCATTAAAATACAGTATATAAAATGCTAATTCAAGCCAAAATTATAGAGTCGGATAATATATGGAATTACTGTGCCAACAACCCACAATAAAAATACACAGTACAAATAAGTGAAAGAATCTGATGTCAAAAATATGGATAATGAAAGTAAATTGTATAAACATAATTAATAAAGGCTTGGAATGGAAATTTCCAGTGTGTACTTGCTGAGCTTAGATCCACTGAATATCCACAGACTCTTCTAAATTTAAGCTGAAATAGTAATGACCAGCTTCTTGTGTTTTGTTTAAATTGTATCTTTTATATCAGAAGGCATCTTGGAGTCTCCACTAAATTGTTTTAATTAAACTAGCCATTATGTTTTATTAGTTCCAACTTTACCACATTCAGGCAAGGAATAAAGATGCACATAAAGCCCAGACTCTGACATGAAGAAATCCATTCCTGCACGAGCATTCACAGCTGCTATCTCCTGCTGCCCCAGCTCTGCAGATAACAGCTACTGTTTTGCTGGACTTGTCATGCAGCCTGGAAGTCTGACAGGGTTTTTCTGTGATCCATTTGCAGCCTGTGCACAGCCTTTGCTAAGTATTTGTTTTGCTTTGCTCCAGACCCTGAGCTTGGGTGGCCTGGGTGAAGGATTTTCAGATTCTGCTCCTAAAAACAAAAGGTTTCTTTTGCGTGAAGGACTTTTGTTCTAAAAGTACCACTGAAAATAGAGAAGATGGGCAGACAATACCAACCTTTACACAGCTCCTGACCTCCTGGCTTAGTGCTGCTGTTCCATAAAAATACGTTCCATAAAAATATATCAATTGGCATTTCCATCTACCTCTCCATGTAGGCATGGATGAGCTGACCGGAATATATGCACATTGTACTGCAATATCTGCATTTTCAGTGCAGAAATAAATGCATGTGTGTATTACGCAAACCAGGAAGTTGATACCCTTCCTAGAGATCAAGCTTTTTCTCCCTCTAGTTTTGTTTCATCCATTTAATGAAAGGAATGTCCTCCTACAATTTCTCATAGGATGGAAGCCCTGTGAGATTGAAGAAAGGGTATTTGTTCCATAGTGAGAGTCCCAGCCTAATCTGGGGATTGCAAAATTTTTTTGTGATCACAGAATGAAAGGGCGCTACACAACTTTCATGCCAAGAACACTGTCCTGCAGACTTATATCATGGTTTCTGATGAACTTTTAAAGAGATTGCAATCACACAAAATTCTATTGAAACATAATTTCCATCTCTAATCGCAGTGCAAGTAATTAGTGAAGTCTCCTCAAGAATCTGATGAAACCACATGGCTAATTAGTCACATATACCACTCACACTGGCCACAGCCCAGTTGAAACCAGCTTCTGGAACATCTTTCCCAGCCCTGTTTCAGCCTGAGCTGGGAAGTTCTGCCCCTCTCTTGGTGCACAGCTCTGTTTGCTTTGGGGCTCCCCACAACCTGGCCCGCCAGACGGAGGAGACACAAATGAGAAACAAGAGCTACTGGGAGTGGTGCAAACCTCCAAATCCTTCCTTCAGTAATCCTCTGCCTGCAAGAGATGCCTTTCAAACAGGCACACAGGGAGAAACAAATAAATTCCTTGCAATTTTCACAATAAACAAAACCAGAGTGAATCACGTCAGAATAACAGCTTCAGTAATATGACCTCTCTTCCTCTTTCAAAGAAAGCAAAATTATTTTGTACAAATTATAGACTGTTTCTGCTGGGAAATGAGAACCAGTATTCCAACTGATGAAAAATAGTAGGCAAGAGATTTAAAAAGCTGCCACCCCATCTCCACACAGCAAGGGCACACACACATTTTGGTTCTGAATTAGGAGAACTTCAGGCACCTCTGTAAAGTTGCTTAAATGCATTCCTACATTAGCCTCACTAAATTTTTAAGTCAGTTATGAGGCATTTAGCAGGGAAACCAGCAGCTGGAGGCCTGGGCTGTAGTTTGGCCCCTCTCTCCCTGTGAGAAGCAGCTCAGGTCTAACTCGGTGCACAGCAGTGGTCCTTGGCAGCTGCACAGGCTGCAAGGCTGCTCATCATCAGGCAGAGGGGAAGCACATAAATCCTCTCTGGCTGCTCCAATGCACAGTCAGATATTTGATTGTCTTTGCAAAGTCAGACAAAATTTGCCTGAGTTTGCATCGATAGGGACAGGGCCACACAGGCCTTTCCATTTCCTCCGCCGATGCCACAGCCTGGCCTAAATTCATCCCCTGCATTTCCAGAAGGAAAACATTCTCTCCATTTTCTTCCTCATCCACACAGATCCCTGTGTCAGTACAGCTGTGTGGATCATCATACTATCCACACACACCCTGCCTTCACCCTGCTCATCTCCTTCCTATTAACTTAGGGACTTTTAAAGCAAATCGAAATATTATCTTCCTTCCAAGCAAGCCCTACAGAAAATTCTCTGCACTTTTTGTACAGATGATGCCAATGGAAAATCTTCCAGTGGTGTCAGTGAGTGTATTATCAGACCCTCTACAGCATGGCTTTTTGGGTAGTTTGTGTCAGTACGCTAAATTAAATAATGATTAAAGTAAGTAACTCAAAAGTGGTTTGGATGTGCTTCCAAATGAAAGTCTTAACAGAAGGGATTCAAAAGGAATAAGAGATACATATGTTTTGATTATCTGAAGTGAGCCAGCTTACCCAAAAAGCCACTTAATTACACCAAAAGTGAAACATCTGGTTTAGATTATCCGTTAAAAAATAGTACTCTGAAAAGTAAACCACTCAGAGAGGAAGCATTAACATTATTTCTGACTTAGACACTGTCACAACAGAAAAGCAATACATTTTTTGATTATTGTTTCTGTATCTTCAGATGGTATACAAAGAGGAAAGTCAGCAAAGCTCAGAGGGAGGAGCTGGCCCTGCCCTGTTCCCAGCAGGATGAGGATGGCACTCACACAGGGACTGCCATGCTGGGGGTGCTAACCTGCATCCCTTGTGCATCCTTTGGAATCCATGCGGCTTTCTGCCACCTTCAGGGTATTTTCACATGGAAAAAGCATCCCCAAAAAACCCCAACCTGGCAACATTCTCCATTTTGAATTAAGAACAATCCTAGCATTTTTGTTGTCTGCTATTATTTATTTTCAGTGCACTTTTTTCCCACCCAAGTTGCAGCCAAGAAAGGCAAACCTTGCAAAAGTGATGCCAGCAATTTCCCTGCACATGCAGTAGGTACTCTCCAACCTGGAGATATCCAAATCTCTCCCTGGTACAGTAGCCTGGTATTTCTTAACAGTATCTCGAGCTGAAAAGTCACATTATAGCACTTTAGAACATTTAGAGCCTCAGGAAAACCTTTTATGTGAGCATTTTAAAGCTCAAAGCTCTAATCTAGGACTTGGTATATTTATCCAGGTCCTTAATTATTAATGTTACTCTATTGATTTGATAGCTGAAACTTTAACAACAAAACCTGTGCAAACTAATTATGCCTGGCTTCCGAATTTACAGGGCTTCTTTGCTCCTCTTCTGAGACTTCTTTTACTTAATCGATAAGGTCTGATTCATAAAACAGTGCAGAGATGCCAGAACTGAGAAATAAAAGGCATATTAATTATCACATCAACTTTGCAACATCTATGTTGCTGAAGCACTTATCCACCTGAGGCATCCTAAATGATATCCAAGCTCATCTTAGCTTATTATCCTAATGCAGGCAGTACAATCAATCCTAACAGTATTTTAATTAATTCTGAAATATAATTATTTTTTTTAAAAATCTGTGGTTTCTCCATGCAAGGCTTTGTAACACCAGTTTCTCGAGGCAGTGCAGCTTTGCCAGCTCTCTGCAGGAAGAGTAAATTCACAAACCTCTCATCCCCCCAGGCTCTTTCGTTCCTCCTGGCTGTCCTTCTGCAGCACCAGCACCAGTGCTGGGCTCTGCTGGTTTGCAAAGGTAAGAGAGGCCCAGATTATCTTCATCTGCATCCAAAAACACTGAATCAATTCCCTAAAACAGCTGATTTAGAGTCAGATTCTGTTGCTTTGCTTCACTTTCAAGTAGCATCCTTAAGAGAGGCAAGACTGGAGCAGTGTTCATGCACAGGGCTAGCAGAATCACCATAAGTAATTCAAAGTAAGTTTTTAAAATACATCACAAAATCAGCAGTACAGAATTTTGAAAGCACATAATACACAATGTTTGCTGTACTTATTCCTGCTCAGTTAGTTGTTTTTTCTTCATTTTATGCAGGTATGCAACAATACAGAGGGGGAAAGATATTTAATTGTCAACAATATATATCTGGTGTTCTACCACTGTCAGGATAATTTGTCCTTGACTACAGATCCCCAAACCACCTCAAAACTATACTTGAGAATCTTCTATCTCTAATACAAATTTGAAATAAGAAATGTGGTCCTGACATATATTTAATCTCCATATTTGAACATCTACTTCACTTATATTATTGTCATAGTCACTGGGTATATAGACTTAAGAATTATTTTCTTCAAATCCTCTCATCTATCCAGTTCTTAAACAAATATGCTACAATCATCTTGAATCCTCTTGCTTTCTAAATGTCATTTCTGGTAGAAAACAATTTTTTAAATGTTAATCAGAAAAGGAACACACAGCTCATTTTTTTAAATTCTCTCTTTTTTTCTTTTATTTTAGCTCACCAGAAGTAGACCAGCTTAAATTCATAAGTTCAGTGAGACCACTCCAGATTTACACCAAAACCAATGGTGATCAGAATTTGGTCTAAATGTCTCCATTATGACCAATCTCCACTAGTTCCATCAAAAAGAAGTGTACATCACAGAGGGAGGTAATTTACAATTTTTATAACCATTATAATTTGTAGTATACAACTCACCACATGGCCATTCTTTCAAAACAGCAAGATTAATCATGAGAAACTCAAAGATGTGTTTAATGTTTGATGACAAATGGATACTAACAAACACTTACTGCAATAAATTCCTGCTAAAAAAAGAGATTATGGGAAAATGCTTAACAAAGGTGATTAGGACCACTTATTTTAAAATTCTTCTCCATTGTTCTCTTAAGTGCATGGACCACCAAGTTTCATTTAATCCTTTCTAATTCTGGCCAAGATAATTATGGCAAATAATGGTGAATGAATCACATGCCTGTACAGGAGTATCAGAGCCATTGTGGCACTTGGATGAATGCTGTGTCAGAGGATTAATGTGGTATAATACTGCATTTGCTTTTGCAGCCTGTTATTTTAATCTTGTGAGCTGCCTTTCATCAAGGTGGGGAAATACAGTGAGGTTACTGTTGATCTCGGGCAGCAGAGAGGAGGCCCTGTGACATCCAAGTCCTTCAGTCCTACAGGGGACTCTTGGCAGCCTCTAAAAGTCTTGTTTTGTGCATTAATGGCAGGAGAGAGAGAATTTGCCTGTGCTAGGGGAAAGTTGGCAGGTGAAGGAACAGCACAAGAGATGCCATTGTGCCAACAAGTTACTTAGTTCTGAGTATTAGGCAATGTGCACCCAAGAATTCATGGGATCCTGAAACTGCAGAAACAGCAAATCCCTGCCCTGTCACTGCCTGCAGATGGGGGAGCAGAGACTGCCAATGGCACAGAGCGAGATGGACTGCAGTAGCCAAGCAGTCTGCAGAGGAAAGTGGGGTTTGACCTTGTCTACAGAGGAGCAGAACACCCTTTTTACCCTTCCCTCTTGCCTTGATATGCTTTCTCCTCTATCCCAACTGAGGGCTTTGCCATTGCACTGACAATGTATTCCTGACAGAGGCCACTCCTCAACTTTGTCATGGACTACTCTGATCCTAATCAGTAGAGACTTCTCTCTTGCTGAATGACAGGAGCATTTGGAAGTGCTGGAATTGTCCATTTACTCACTGTGCCTGTCAGATTCCACCTCGGAATGCGTGTTCCACAACCTCTGCAGAAAGAAAAGCAGCATGGGGGTGTGAAAACTGTTCAGAAGCAAATACTGCTTCCCCAAGCCACTGCCCCAGACATAAAAGGAACTCAGAATGCACTGCAGATCAGAAAAATTCCATTAAATTCCACCCATTATATATTCTAAAACAAGATGGCAGAGTGCCAAAATACCTAAACAAAGCAGGTTGTTGGGGTTTTTTTTTCACACAATTTCTATCCCACTGAGAAGCAATAAGGCCTGGAGATCTTATAAAGAAACCTGTTCTTGAAAAATTTATGGCCTGGATTTATAGGTCCAAGAAATGAGGATGGTTCAGATTAATTTCCTATAAGCATCCACTTTCAAGAGCTCTTCTCTGAAACAAACCTGAGCCAGATTTTTTTGTTTCCCAGTCAGCTGCCCTTTTACACTGGCTGAGTCATAGGAAGGGGATGGAAGATGGCCACAACTGCATGCTTGGGAATTCCAGCAGCTATGGAGAACTCTCCAACTGCTTTGGATCACTGGAATCTTGTCTTGGGCTTTGATTGCAAAGGAGAACCTTGGAGCACACCTGAAATCTCTGTCAAAATCACTCTGTGGCTGGCACCCAGCCCCTCACCTACTCCATCCTCTGTTGGGGTCACCACTGTGGAGATTCCAAATCCAAAAGCTCTATCCAGTCATGGATTTGCAAAAGTAGCTGAGGGGTTTGTTTTGGGTTTTTTTTGTTTGTTTGTTTGGTGCTTACTCAATCTGAACAAAAGGTTTTGGATTACATTTCATGTAAAAGTTGAAGAAAAAGTCCTTTCAGCTGAGACTGCTGAAATTAAATATTGACGTTTTGGCTTTTAAATTTTGATTGGACACAAGTAATTCAGGGAAGTCAACATGAATTAATTGGTGCAATGCTGGGCTGCCAAACTGGCATTATTCTTATTATTACTAGTTCTAAAAATGGATTTGGCCACTCAGCAGGGGCCAGCTTTTCTTACAGAAGATAAGCCCATCCTCAGTCTTTTAATAATCATGAGTTGTCCACCTTCTGTGCTGTCCATTGCCCCAGACAAAGCGGGGTTAGCAATGAGAATGCAAAGCTTGTATAGTTCACTTCAGCAGGTCAAGGGAAGCTTTCAACATCTGGTTGAAGATCTGAAAACCTCTGCATTACTTTGCATGTGGGAACCAACAAATTCAGCCCAAACAGGGAATCTGAAATGCAGAGTCCTTTGAAAATCTGGCACCAGAAAGGAAATGGAAGACTGGCAGGAGAACACCTTGACTTTATCTTAACTACCTTGGTTAGAGATGAACTAATCAGACATTTTATATGGCCCTAAACCTTACCACAGTCCATAAAATTAATGAAAATACAGGAGTTGGGAAGAGATTGTAAAGTATATGTTCACTCTAGTGGAGGGGAAAAGTTAAATAATGCAGCATAAAAAAGGAGGTGATTTAGGTATTGAAGACAAGCATATACAGAGAAAAACTAAAAGCAAACTACAACTTCTATACAGGCAGGTGGTTGGTATGAAAAAAGTCAAGGTGAGAGAAATTGGTTGAAAATATTTCAACATCCTGGACTCTCTGAACTATTTGGGGCTGTTCCCAGGCCATCTTTTTCTGGGGGTAAAATACAGAGATCTGAGCAACAGTCAAAGCAAACAGAAGCCACATCAGTCAAGCTGAAGTCGTGCAATTTAATCTTGCATGTCCCCTACCTTGTTATATTAATTTCTGATTACACCGTACTTGGAGAAAAACATGTGTTCACTGCCAGGCTACAGAGAAAGAAAAAGCTGGGGAAATCTTCAGTCAAGGCACTGTATAAATAGAAATTTGAATAGCAATTTCCACAGTAAGGGAGAAGAGTGATAAGATTTCATTTTCCATTATTACTACATGTTGACAATGTGCTTCAGAGTGTAAATATCTTTAATTGACACAAATAGATTTTTTTTTAAATCTATGAGTCTTCACTCTCATCCTGCAGTAAATCAGAAACCATTTTGCTGATATGTGTATTGTTGTATCCCAGTATAATTGGGATGAAAGGAAAACTACAGCTGATATTTTAACCCAGAGTGGTTCTGGTTCAGTATATTCCCATTTGAATCACAGATGAAAAGGAAAGATGATCTGTGAGGCTGGACTGAGAGTTTGAGATAGAAACTCTACTCCCCATAATGCCACCAAAATTTGGCACTGTAATTTGGGCAAATCTTTTGGCATTACTGTATCTCAGTACCCCATGAAGCTGGCTTGTCATTTTCCTAACACTAAGGAGTTTTGTAATGGGGAAAAAAATAGAGACTTAAAAAGCAACCAGGGAAATCGTTTTTCTACTAAATGGTAATGGAGTTTTAAAAACAAGTTCAGAAGAGAGAGAATTTAATGCTACTTTCAGGGGGGTTTTATAGTATTAAAAAGTGTTGGGGATAAATGCAGAACAAGGATACCCACTGTTTCAAATAAATAATCAATAGAAGGAAGATTTTAGATTTGTTTTCAATTGAATTAGTTGCCTTGGATTCATATTCTGGCAATAACATACCTACTCTGTTTTATTGCACATTTTAAAGCTTTATAAGCATATCAAGGTAAAAAATTACTTCAGATTTCAAATTAAAACCTTGGTAAAATAGCAAGAGATTGAACTCTCTCAGGGAAAAAAGGAAAAAAAAAAAAAAGAGGGGAGGTGGGTTTAATTCAGTCTCTGAAAAAGATAATAGTGAAAGGTCTGACTTTGCTTATGCCAAAGGCATTTTGCCATCTACCTCCACAGAGCCAGGACAACCATGCTGGGTTTTGTCGAGCCTCAATCCCACAAACTGTGTGATGGAGAAGGGAATTTCTAAAGTCAGTGGGATTCCCCACAGCTCTCAGGATCAGAA
Organism: Melospiza georgiana; assembly: GCF_028018845.1. NCBI lineage: Eukaryota > Metazoa > Chordata > Aves > Passeriformes > Passerellidae > Melospiza > Melospiza georgiana. The sequence goes on from NC_080443.1 coordinate 16,207,578, forward strand.
ATGTTGTGGGCAACTATGTATAGAACTTCTTTGAATTTTGGCCCAAGAGTTTTCTCATTTCCATTGACAGTCTCCATAAAAACCCTCTTGTGCAACTGCGCTATCTTTTCATCTTGGGATGCCAAAATATAAGAGTCTGAACATCTGTTTGAAAAACAGAATATGCCAATATTTAAATTAGCAATGGTTTCTTTTCCCTCCAAGACTATCAACTAATTATTTGAAATAGATTTACCCAAATATTGCACTTAGTTCCACATTACACACACATAAATGAGAACAGAATTTGGCCCAATATGTTTAAGCTAAGCACATTTTTGCAGCTATGAAAAGTAATCTGATTTCCATGGAATAGTTCATACATGGCAATTTGCCTTCCTGGGCCTCAGTTCATGTCAAGCCTTTTCACTCTGCTCATTTTATGAAGATTTAATTGAATCCTACTTAAATAGCATCAACTAGCACTTATTCATAAAGCCATCAAGCCTTTCATCACAAATTCATAGTTTTGTAATTCATAAAAAAAAAAAAAGAAATAAATCATATATATTCAGTCATACTATCACTGGAAACACTTGAAACAAACTCTTCTGTCCACAGTCCTCTACCACAATTTTGAAACCTCATTCTGAATTCCCATTAGGAATGATCATATTTTGACCAAAGGTGACTTTATTTTTCACCACTCTCTTGCACAAAAATGTGATGGTGATGGTGAAGTTACTGCTGCGTGGCTAAGTAAGGTTTGTCTTAGGATAAGCTGATAGACAGAAATAGAAAATAATGGGAGTAGGAAAGGCAAAGCTGTTTGAGCAAACCCAGAGGAGTGTTTTCCCAGTAGCAGAAAGGGATGAGGGATGGCACAGCCAAGCTCTCCCTAGTCCACCTTTGTTAAGAACTCTACCACAGCAAATGTGGAGCATGCAAAGCCTATACAGTCCCTAAAATTAATTAAATCAACTTTTGGAGAAGTTTTGTAGGGCTGCTAGAAATTCCTGAGGAAGGTAAAATCTGACTCCCAACAGGTGCAATTTATCAATACACAGAGATATTTGGGTAGCAAAAAAAAAAAAAAAAAGTCCAAAGAAACAACTAAAAAATCAACTATGAAAAAAAGACACCCAAAAGCAGAGGGATGAAGCCTTTCCTTAGTAGCCATTCTGCTGGGAGAGAGGAAGCACCTCTTCCCCTCCAGCACCAGCACCATCTGCACCACCACTTCTTTTAACCCCGTTATTTTATCCCCCAGTTTATTACCTTTAGCACCTCAGCATCAACACTGCTGAAACTGTATTTTCTGAAAGAAAATCTGAGTACTTTGCCATTGGGTAAATTCTTCAATTTACTGCCCCCCCCCCCAACCCTTTTGACCCGGGTTGTTATTTGCCAGAACAAATTGGATCTTAGGTTATTGGTTCTTGTTCTTTACAGTCGCAGAGCTGATACCACGCTGTTCATAACAACCTTTCCAAAATAACTCAGACATGCCTCAGGTAATTAAGGAATTATATCCTCCCAGCCAAACAATACCATATTTCTTATTTCCATCATATAAATGATCCCACAAGGGACCAGGAAGCCTTTTTGTCTCATAAAAATAGCTTACACAGGTGCATACTTAAAGCATGATTTCTTGTTATTATTTGGCATGGTAAAGACATGGTGGATTTAACTTCTTTGCAGTGATGAAAACCATGTGGATTGTGGCAATGCCCACCAATACAGATGTCTGATAGTGCAGGCAGAGCAGGAAAATTGACTTTATTCATCCAGAATTGGACGGAGATGATTTTCATTGCCTATGATCTTCAGTTTAATTGATTCTGGATTATACCTCCAAACAGAGATGCAAGAAGAGTCCTTATAGTTTGAAAGGAAAATCATGATAGAGGTGAGGAGATGCCCATTCCATATCTACCTCATTACCTTCTCAAAATGCAGTGGGAAATAAAAATAATTTCCCTTTCTGTTTCCTTACTCATTTTCACATAAAAGCAGAGCAAATATAAACCATCAGAAGGGAGAGGTAAAAGTGGAAAAGTAAAAACTTCTGTCCCCGATGAAAAAGACAAAAGATGATTCACAGAAAATTCCTGTATTGGATGTCCCCACCTTAATGCTGACTCCACCTTGGAGTTGCAGACATTTGGACAGCCCAACCTGCCCTGCACTTTCCCTCTGTGCCACTGAAGGGCTGCACTAACTCTCTTTCCAGTCCCCTCACCTTCACCTCTCTGCTGACCCTTTGGTCCTCTGTAAACTTGCAAGATTTCACTAATATTTGAACCTCTTGGACAATCCTCCCTTTTGTTCTCCACGTTTACTTTGCTTATTTTAGTTTTGCGCCCTCTTATCTGCATTCTTTCACACCTCTTCATTTAAAGAGGTTTTCTTCACTACTATTACTATCCTCTAGAAATTTAATGCAGATCTTCTGAGCCCGTGTTAAGTAGGTAACTCCTCTGTTTCAACCAGTCTGGTCATAAGTGCAGTAAAATTTCCAGGAAAGATAACATTCAGGTTTTGTTCTCTCCTATTAGTAAAACCTCACTTCCAAAGGTATTGAGCAGACTCCTTCCAGCATTCAAATGTACAGTCTTTGTGCTCCTCCCCATGAGCTTGTTCCCCCAAATATTCAGACCTAACAAATGGAAAGTTTCTTGACTGATCCAACCACGAAGAACACATATCTGAGACTGCTGGAAATTAAACCACAGTGCAGAGGAAGGACATTCCCATCTCCTCACAAAGGGCTGCACTCTCTTTGCCCAATGCTGTATTCACTGTCAATAAACACATTTTACAACAAGGGTTTTCAGTCACTGGAAGGTCCCCTCAGCTTCCTCCTGAAGCCAGGTGTTTCCTGGCAATACCTATTGTCCCACCCCTCATTCCCTCACACCAACTGGAGGGCTCTTGCTTGCTTCTTTTGTTCGGAGCATAATCTGCCTCGACGCACGCTTTTCTCACACTGGGAAAGCATCTCCCATCTGGCCAGAATCAACCTTCCTTTCCTTTCTCACCAGCCCTGCCAGATAACAACGGGTTCATCCTCCCACAACCAGAGCCCACGGCTGCGTTCTCCGAGCGGAGCAGGACTGGCGCCAGCTCAACATCATGAGCAGCAGCACGCTGTGAGACAAACAGGGACATTATTCCAAGTTTCAGCTTCCTCTTCCCTTTCATGGTACAGTATCTGCTTAGTTCATCAAGGCAGAGAGCAAAGTGCAGTCCAAAAACGTGTGCCAATATCCTTCCAGTGCACATTAAAACCAAGTCCCTCAGCTATCTGCACTAAATAAATCCCATGCGCTGCACAGAGCATTAACCACTTCACTGAACCAGGATGGACAGGGCAGTGCATGCTCTGAGGAGCTGCTCCACAGCTGGAGAAGACTTCCAGAAGCAGCAAAATGCCTGGATTTGCTTCTACAGCAGCGTGGTCCTTGCCTGGTGCTTTGGGGGACAGCCCTGTGCAGGTCAGAGTTAACCCAGCTGGGTGAGGGGGCTGCCAGGCACAGCAGGGAAGGCACTGCATGTCCCAGAGGAATCTTGGGGACATTTCCTGCAGGGGCTGGAGGTGGCACACTGCCATGGGTACCAGCAGCCTGTCATCCCTCTCCTTTCCCAGCATGGCAGAGGCTGTTGGCTGCAATAAGGACAAACACCTCTGTGTGTGAATAAAAAAGCCTCTCCAAGGCTGCTGTGATTCACATCACGGACCAGGGATTCCCTGTGATGAACATCATCACGGCAATGCCCATGGGCACCAAGCACTTGATCCAGCATACAGGGGAATGTCAGGCCTGGGTTTTTTCACACAAGGCAAAATGGGGTCTTAAGTCACCCATAATTACACCTGATGATGTAAAATGATCAGAAAATGAACTAAAATTAAATGCTAGACCTGCTAGTTTTGTCTTTATAATTCTGGTGCCTTCCTCAACTCCCTTTTCCCCCCTTTTTAAGATTTTCTTTGGGGAAGATGAGGCTGCTTTGTTTTGTTCTGATTTGGTTTTTTTTGTTCCTGCCAATTGTGTGAAATGGAACATATTTGGGAGGAGTGAATTAAATTTTGCAAAAGCTCTTCTAATAATATATATTTAAAAAAATAAGCAAAGAATAACAAGTATTTGCCCAGTAGATGAACTGTAAATGTTATCAGGCAAAGTAAACATTCCAACTGTAATTGTTATTGTAGATGGATGAATTCATAAATATGGAAACACTAGAAAAATGGTGTAATACAGAAACAAAATGCAATGGACAGAGGAAAGAATGCAGCATGCAGCAGGCTGGGCAAAGGCAGTTCAGAAAGGTTACAGAGCTAACAAGAGCACTGAAAACCAGAGCTCTCTAACGTGGCACCAGTGCTGTGGGAGCTGATGCAAGCACTCATCACCTATTCATCCCCCAGGATGTCTTTGACACCAAATTTGAACCCAGAGAAAGGGATTCCAATCCCCCTGCCCAACTCCAAACAACATGAGGAGTTTAGGTTGCATTAGGGGAGCCCTTTCAAAGTCCTCCCCTCTGCTGTGCTCACCCACCCACCATGCTGTGGCTCATGGCACAGCTGCTTGTGGAGCACACAAATCCCTCTGGAAACCACAGGATGGACTCCAGGGATGCACATGGAGTGCCACAACCCCTGACAAGTCCTTGGGCTTGCACTCGTGGCAATCCAGAGTTTTGCTCCCACTGCACCAAGGTGATTCAGACACACCCCAGGCTGGAGCTGCTCTACCAAGGCTTTTCCAGAGGCTTCTCCAGAGGACAATTCACCTAAACAGGGATGCTGTTTGCTCTGTACTGCCCTCAGTAGGATTTTTTCACTCCCATTCTCTTTCACTGCTGGCTGTCAGGCAAGCATAAATACATGTGATAAAATCACATCAACTGACTTGGGGGGTTTTGTGTTACTGGTGTTTTTCTTAGAGCTCTGCCTTATGGGAGACCTCACACTCCTGACATGCCGTGCCAGATTCAAAGGTATTCTGGATGGTTTGACAGATATGACTGCATGTAAGGAGTGCAAGCACCAGCTGTCACCTACAAAGGCACTCTGGGCAGAGCCAGGGGGAGCAATGCAACCAAATTCCTGCCTGGCCCAGGGAGCCAACACCATAAAGGAATTCTGTGTGCACTGCACCCCCAGCACACATCCCCACACTGCTGTCCCAAGCTCAGGCAGCACAGGACTGCAGGTCAGGCAGCCTGGCAGTGCCCTGGCACCTCTCCTGTCTCTCCTTTGGCAGCAGGTGCCATCATGCCAGTACAGTACCAGTACACCTGGCAAGGATATCCAGACCCCAAAATGAATCTTTTCCCCTGTCCCAGCCCCATTCATACCCAATCATGGACCTGCATGTTCTGTTTTCTCTCTGCTGCTGTTTTGGCCTGCACACAGAGAAATGCCCTGCTCATCCTGCTGGTTCCTTCCTTTCCAAGTGCTCCAGATCCCCAGTGGGATGGTCAATGACAGCAGGCTCTCCTCACATATTTGAGTTGAGTTGCTCCATTGAAATCAAGCTGTACTTTAAGGAAAGGAGCATTATCTCCAGCCTGGCTCTTTTAGAAAGTTGCCCTTCATTTTGCCAAACTTCCATCAGTACTTACACCCTTGGTTTCCTCCACATGATGCATTGCAAGCACAAATATTAGCCCTCAGCTGATCTGATCTTCAATCATGAAAAGCTGTCTCAGAGCTAATGCTGTGCCCATGGTTCATTAGCAGGCAGGGGAAAAAAAAATCTTCTGAGAAATAGGAAGGCTGGTCCCTTGCTCATCTGAAAATTTATCTCTGAATATTCAGTACAACCTCAGTCATTAGTTTCCAAAGTCACATACGGAGCAGATAGATGTCAAATCAATATCAAGACAGATAACTTCTTATCAGTGGGAACGGATACTGAGAAACAGCCTCTGTGTGATGGTATCATTTCATTAGGTTAGTTATCAACAACCAGTGCCATATGTGACAATCTCACATAGCCCTGGAAAAAGCCTGAGAGATAATGGTATGCTTTATGGCTTAATTCTCTGCACCAGTTAATTATATGGCACATTAAATCTACCTCAAAATAAACAAATATTGTAATTGTAGCTAGAAAAAAAATGTATGTCCTTCTCATCAACTGAAGTTTGACTGGAGAAACTGAGTGCATTTAGAAATCTAAATCAATATGTAGATCTGAATATGGATATTTAGATGACCAGCAATCCTTACATTTAAAGACTATAGTACTGGTTGACAGCATTAAATCAGACAGCCTTAAGTCAAAATATTACTTCTTTTGAGGAAAGACATCTTTCAAATTTTTTACCATTTAAACAATCACTTCTATATTGGACTACTTTGCATACTTGCTACATATAAATGCTTGTGCTTGTGAAAAACTGACAAATCCATACTTTAGATTCATTTTTACCACTTCTGCCTCATACAGCAGCACACACTGCAGTAAGATACAAGTGAATTAATTTCATCACTGCGATGGATTATAAGTATGCAAATCTAATGGATTCCCCAGTGTTCCTTTGCTATCCTATTACTCCTGCTTACAAAAGATTGCAAAACTTTCATTACATTGGCCCATCAGTCAAACACTGAGTCAGCTACTTCATCTTTCCCTGTCTCTCTCCCCGTGGCTCTATTTATATCAAAGAGATGTTGGACAACTCTGCACAGAGCACCAACCAAACCACACCAGCAGCAAAGACCTCTAAAAGCAGACTCATAAAGGCTCCTCTGGCACACCTCTGCTGTGGTGTTTGCAGCACGGGCTGGAGCAGAGTGCACTCTCCATCCCGTGCTTCCCTTCTCCCAGAGTAAATAAACCCAGCTAATTAGGTTAAGGGATGAGTAATGCCACAGCTGCAGCAAAGGATTCTCAGAGAGGAACTATGGAATAACTCAAGCATTTGAAGGAGCACAGAAGCAAGTGCTCTACAATAACCCACCGTACATCAAAATAATAAAAAGAGACAGGATTTGGCAGCAGCGAGGACATGGCAGTATTGACACACATGGATATGTCCAACATAAATATTGGGAGATCTTTTATCAACAGTTTCTAAACACAACAGGAATGTGCATGGAGTGCAGCAGCTCAGCTCCAAACAGCACCACGCTGGAGATGACCAGATTTTACATGTAGATTGTGAGTGGGGTGGAGAAGGAAGGAGGAGGGGGGCAGAATGGTTTGCAGCTTAGTAGGTCACTTTCAAACCAGCAGCATTGGTGCCAAATGGAGCTTTCTAATTACTCTTATTTTCCTGCTGAAATTGCAAGAGAGGCACAAAAAGCTGTACAGAGCTGGGATGATTCACATGTTTCTGGAAGCTGCAGCCCAGGCAATCCCTCCCTGGCACTGTGGCTGTTGTCTGTTGAGGGTATTAGGGTTTAGTAGCTCCAGGCTGATCTGATGAAAAGCAGTGACAGATATTCAGTCTATAGAACTGCAGCGGGGAAAACAAGCTTTTTGCTTTTCAAATAGTGTACTTTAGAAGCAACAAAAATATATTGTTTTTCGTATTTAAGCTCCTTAAAGTTGTTGATTCATAAATACTGTGATATCCATACTGTTTCTCTATGCAACACCATTTGAAAAGACTTTCAAAATGAAAGAAACTGGTTAATTTTTTTTCCTTTCTCTGAAAACACGAGCTTGAATGTGTGAAAACATTTTCAGCCAGCACAAAGTTAGTTACTCTCCAGACCACCTATCTAGTGCCACACTGAAAAATCTGATTTAGCAATTCTACACATCCCTCTCCTACTGGGCATCTCCAAACATTTGTCCTGCTTCTCCAAGACACAATGACAGAGTCCTGGCTGAGTAAAAAATATATTTATATTTTCTATTGCTTTTTGTGGGTATCATCAAATTTCTGGGAGTGCATCCTACAGAGCAGAAATGAGGGAGCCACCCCCTTCAGTTCAGCCTGCTCCAGGTGTACCTCAGCCCCCAAAAAGGCAAGTCAGAATCCCCTGCCTGTGCCTGCCCAGCCAGCTCTACACACCCAGCACCAAGATGATTCAAAGGGCTCTTGCCACGGATATCAAATTTCTACCAAGCACATCCTTCAAAATTAATTATCACTGCCTGTCCTAACCCACTGCAGATATCACGCTTGGTACCTCCAAGTGAGCTGGAATTAAAATACTCCAAAAGGCCCCAAAACACTCACAAAGACAAAGAACTTCATTGCTCATATTTTCGTGAGCCTAAATAATGGGTAGGATTAGGGCATTACAAGCAAATACAAATTAAATACCCAGCTTTGAGGCTGATGGTGCCTCCTAATTAAAAAAAAAAAAAAAAAAAAAAAAAAAAAAAGGAAAACAACAAGAAAGGAAGTACAAGAAAAATTATTAATCCTTGTATGAGTCAGCTTTAATAAAAAAGGTCATGAACATCCACTCCCTGGAGACATTGAGGTGGTGCTTCTCAGGCTCTTCTTCTACACTGGTACAACCACTAGCCCAAGGGCTGGACCAGTGCAACATGAGGTGATCCCCAAGCATGCCATCAGTGAAAGAATTTTGGGAGATGTTGCCCTTGCTCTTCAACTCTTGGAAATTTTGGGAGGTGTTGCCCTTGCTCTTCAACTCTTGGAAATTCCAGGAACACCTTTCCTCCTCCACCTCACCCCTCTGCATTACCAGTACACCACCCAGGCTGAGAATTCTCTGGAAAAAGCAACCAGCAGTGCAGTGATAAGCAAAAGGGTGAGGGGTCAATACATCACCCAGGACAAGGAGGGGGGAGGGAAGTCTGAAGAAACAGATTTTATTGGCAATGCACTATAAGCAATATTTTTAGGTGCATTAAATATTTGTTTCCTACAAGTTGTGTTTTTCCCCCTTCTTGGGGTAAAAGGGGATATTTTCATGTTTTTCAATACTTTATACATTCTGCCTGGGGGGGTTTGCTCTACCAAAGAGGTTAGAGCCTCTGGAAAATATTATTCTGGCTTGTACTTCCAAAGAGGCTTATGGATCTGTAAGAAAGACTATTACCTCAGCATCTTTTTATCCATACATTCAGCCCTACCAGAGTGCAAGGTATTACAGTTTAATTCCATTAGGAGACCCACCAGCAAGATACTGGAAGCATCCCAGGAGCTGGTTGTTTAAAGGTGAGTCAAAGCTCTCTGGCACTGAGCTGGAGATGAAGGTCATCTAGGCAGCCTGGGAGTCAGTGACTGCCCAGGTTGGGCTTCCTTGTTTTTATGGCTGTGGACACTTCTTTGTCACTGGGGCGATTGTCACAATCCTACTCCTCACTCCAACTACTTTGTCCCATGTGTTTTACACACCCACTCCTTGATTTCACTCCTTGACTAATTTTGGTATTATGGTTTGTTCTTCTGAGCTGCTAGGCAGGACTTTGACCTTTTTTCTCACTTATCCAGGCTCACTGCATGGCTCCGTTTGAGGTGGGCTCATCAGGCCTTCAAATTCCAGCACATTTTCAAGAAACGTCATGAGGAAAAATACCCACGGCTTCAATTTCAAAAATAAGTGTAACATCACACAGATGAAACCCAACAGGATAGCTCTCACTGTAAAACTGATACTGTGCTACTTTAACTGGGCTGTAGGAAATGTATAACATTTTCAGACAGGAATTCTGTTAATTGTGCAAGTTGAGATGCTTCATTTGCATCAAAAACAATAAGTTGGCAAGAAAGCTTGCTAGCTGTGCCAGATCTAAAGGTGTTACCATGACGGTAAGAAGAATTGGTTTAAGAAACCATTTATTTGATGAAATTGGAGGATCCCCAACTTCATAAATCAATTCCCAAATTGCAGGAAAAAATATTACCTTTTAAATGCCCCTAATTGTTATTCATTATTCTAGGCCCTCTAAACCTCACCAGAGTGGTTTATTGATGATGTAGTCTTCAAAGAACATTATTCAGGCAATGGAAAGGGGGAAAAAAAAGAAGAAGAAGAAAAAAAAAAAGAGTACTGCACCAGCATAATGAATTGCATTGGACAATATTGAGAAGTTTTAGTTTGTTTGCTTGAAGCTAATTTAACAAAAAGGTGGATTTTCCCCCCCTCTTATTCTTTCTTGAAGTCAGTTTAAAAAGAGACAAATTTATTTAACGGGAAAAAAGGTAGAAGTGAAACTCATACGAAATTACTGTGTTCAAATTTGTAGGTTAACTCTTTAAATACCAAATCCTTCAGTACAAGACAAGGTTCATTTTCTGCATGGCTCCCAACTGCAGATTTTGTGGTTCTCGGGGTATTTGTCTAAGGACTCAACAGCTGAGGTGCCACCCTGGTTGCACAGAGAACACAGTCAGGTTTGGCACTGGCCACAACATAGCCAGGTTTTCACATGGTGGCTTTAAATCAGATTTTTGGCCTGCAGAATTTCTCCTAAGTCAGGGGAAGTTCAATGTGCACATTAGACCTGATTAAGTGAAGGATTTCAGTGTGCCTAATGTTAAGCATGCAAATCGTCCTATTCATTCCACTGGGACTAATTCACTGGGTAAAATATTGGCTCCAATAAAAGCATAATTCCCACTTAGGGTGTTTCTTTAGAGGTAATTCCTCCACAGGACAAAAGCAGATGGAGGTGCTATACAGACACTGTTGAGAAACTACAGTCGGGGAAAAATCATCCTGTGAAAAAAGGAATCAAATCACAGTGGGAGGAAGCTAAAAAGAACATTATGAAGAGAATGAGAGGCATCCAGTGACAAGGGAAAGATAGTAGGAAAGAGGGAGAAAAACATCCATGGGATTTGAGCAAACCTGGTGGAAGAGGTGCATTTATTCTCCTGGGCAGCAGTTGAACACCCATTGCAACAGCAACTGTACTTACAAAGACCCTGAAAAATTTAAATCTAAGCTGATGATAACAAAAAATCTGAGGAAAAAGAACTATGACCTTCCCATAATGCAAATGCATGGGAATTTTGCATGGAATTTAAAAGGATTTCTGAGTGATTCAGCAGACAATTTAAACTATTAACTCTGTTAAACTATTTAACAGAGGATGTAATCTGTAAATAAAACAATGAAAAAAAAAAAAAAGAAAGGAAAGTCGGTCCTTGCTCTGTTTCTGTTTACAAATCCTTCCTTGGCTTTCCTGAAAATGCTAGTAAGGCAATAGATTGGGATTCTTCTAGTGGAGTTTATCATTAATTAGTCTATCAAACAGGCTCTAACTACAGGCTTTAAATTAAATTGACACTCATGTTCCTAATATTGGAACAAATAGTGAAACACAATTTCAAGAATCATCTGTATCTCAGACAGGTCTCGGTAAAATACAGACACACAGAGACACAGTGGTTACAACCTAAATAATTATATCTATGCAGAGAAAAAGTGTCACTCCAGAGTGATGGAAGTGATTTTTAGTTCAACTCATTCAGTGACTATTACAATACTGGGGTACCCAAACCCAAGATAAAACAACCACAAGGGGTGAGAGCCAAGGCCAAGATTCCTCAGCATTAACTCTATCCTGGCTTCTGAGCAGTTCTGCATGTTAAACCTGACTGCTTACATCTTCATATCCTAACTGAAAACTCTCCTGATAGTTTCAGAGGATCTGTTATATCATCAGACCTGAACTGATTCAGAACATGCAAGGGAAAAACAAACAAACAAACAAGAGAGAGGCTAAAAAAGAGAAATAGCAAAAGAAACTTCAACATTTCTCAGTATTTTAGGAAAAGCAAACAAACAAACAAACAAACACAAAACCCCAAAAAGACAACAAAGTGTTTTCTTTCACTTTTATTACAGAATTTACCCTGGCACTGGGCAGATTTCAGACAAGCTGGCACACAACAAGAGAAGGTGAGGGGGGCACTGCTCCATTAATTTTCTCGCTTGCTCCCTGTGCAGCAATCAAAACAGAACTAATTCTGATGTTCCAGTGTGCGTTGTCTGCCTCGAAGTGAGAACAAAACAAAAGCAGCATTAAACTGAGCTATGTGGTCATCCACACACCATACTGGTTTGGATGACTCTCTGTCTGTGTGGCTTTTTGTATTAGAGCTGGTATCAATGGCCTCCTTGTTGTCTGTTGAGCCCCCATGGGGTTACATGAGTACTATCTCAATTCAATAGCTTTTCTCCCAACCATTGTCTTTTAATATAGGTTTATAGTCCTCAAGGATATATGCTGCATTACAATTAGTCATAATGTCCAGCGGCTACTGAGGCTTATTTGCAACACAGAGTTTATTGCCCTTTGTGAGGCTGACAAAGAGATACTTGTTGAGAGCTGTACACAAAAGGCAAATACAATGTATGAATTTCTCAGCAATATAAAAGACCAGAATAAAAGCTGGTCAGTAAATAGCTGGAACAGAGCAAGTAGCATCTCTTCTTTCACCTCCTCTGGGCCCTGCTCCTGCCTTGCTCAAATCAATGCATCTCACCTAATTTTAAAGCAACATCTTGCAGAGACAGGAAAAAGTGACTCTGCATTGTGTGCTCAGCACTGCTTTCCACTGTTCTGTCACTGAAAAGAGATGAAGTGGCAGGAATTATGTTTTACACCCTGTGCTGGAGGCCTCTGTCATTTCTCAAGTTCAAAAGCACACTGCAAGTCCTCTCACAGGGGTTCAGTGCAGTCTGACTGGCAAAGCAAAGGAACAGAGACTTCAATGTGACAAAATGAAGTTAATTGTGTGACAAAGGCTTTCCCCACCTCTTCTGTTTCAGATGCAAAAGGCCTGGTTCAGGCCAGATTTCCAATTTGACGAAAAGAATTTGCACAGAGGGGCTGTCAGCAAAGCAAACCCAAATTGTGCTCCATTGCTCTGCCCTCCAAGAGCTCCTCAACACTGATAGGAAACCAGACACTGGCAAAAAGTGGCCACCACTAGACTAAGATGGAGAAAAAAGAACAGAAACTCACTGCTGGGGGAGAGTGCAGTGTCATCTGGGGGTGGTTATTCATCAGGGGATCCTCCCCAGCCAGAGGATTTTAGAATTAGCAGTTGCAAACTCTAAACACAAGGATCCTTTACACATCCTCATGTGTGTCCAAGTACAAAATATGCCTGTCACTTATCATGAAGTCAAAAGATACATAAACAAATGAAACCCCCAATGCTTATATTTATTTCTTTCTCTCTGGTTCCTCAGCACTTTGGAGAATTCCTTGGACAGGAATCTGAGCTCATTAGCTGATGAGGATTTTTTTCTGCTGTCTCATGGCTTCTTTTCAGAGAGAGTTTTTCAGCTCTACTTGCCAACTTTCTCTGGCCTACTCTGGGTCCTGCCATTAGATTGGGTTTTTCTCTTAGGAAATTATTTATTCCTTCCTCAGAGCTCTGTCTGTATTTCTTGTTCCTCCACGACTTCTTTTTCAACAAATGTTTCATCCTCTTGCTTCTGTCCAAGAAATTACCAAAGTCCTTATTTCCCTCTCCTGGCATTATGGGGAAAAATCTGTTCTCCTGACTCCCTGCTCAGAACAAAGGCATTAAGATGAGTGACTCTCCATGGTCATTATGCTGCAGAACGTGACAGACCTTGTGAGAAAATGATGGATTCACTATCTGCAGCAATTCAGGACGCTCCCATTTTTCATACCAGCAACTTCATAACTTCCACCAGAATTCATAAATTGCACTTAAGACCTCCATATCAAGACAGACCACAAGAGTCCTCAAGGAATCGTCACATCTCTGAGGTGTTAAATCCATCTCTCAGTCACTAGGTAGCTGTGTGGGTACTAATTTGGAAAATCTACAGCAGCTTTGCAGAATCAAACAAGAATAACGAGTGGTTTTGGACTCCACGTGAATGTTTGCCAATGTACCTTTGAACAGGAGTTTAATATCACAGCTAATTTTGTACCAAGGCAGATGTATGTGTTCAATGGTTCTTCATACTAAAATAAAATATTTCCCTGGTGAAAACATTTATTTTCCAATGAATTCAAACAGATAAATAACAGAGACACATCAGTTCAGGATAAAACCGTTCCCCTGTGTGTTCCAAGAAACACAACTTTTATTTGATCCTAACCTTTGAGGGCTGAAAACATTCTCTTAGCACTTAAATAGCAACATCATCTATTAGCTTTTCAGCCCAGAAGAGCTTTCACAGGGAATTGTAAATCACTGCTCACTACAAGCCATGTGCTATAGGAACTTTAGTCTGAAAACTCCTGACAAATTGCTTGTTTCTTAGATATTCATTGCATAGATCTGGATCAGATGCAGAAATTCACATTTTTTTCCATATGCCAACCTCCTATATTTTAAATTCATCATGAAGAAAAAAAGAGAATCACGACAGGATGTTAGGAATGTCTCTTCCTGAGCATGTGAGTTTAGGTATGAGTTTCTGGTTTGTATTTTCTCTGGCAGATATTAGCAGTGTAAACACTTGCATTTAGCTTCCTTCTACTCAAAGGCTTTGTCTTTACTTTAAAAGTTGTATGTGTGCATTAATAATAAAGCCAAAGATGTAAATAAAGATATGCAAATAACAAAAGAATATGTAAATAACAATAAAGATTTCATTCCCGACAACCAAATATGCTACTAAAGTTTAATTGGATATAATAAATATTCATCAGGACATTTAAATCAGGAGGAAAAGGGGTGTAAAATATACATAAGGATTTCTTAATAAATGTGTACACACTTCAGTGGAGTGCCTTTGGGTGAGTTGCAGCTGTGTACTAGAAGGTGCAGGTATGTATAGACATATAGGTGAGACTGCCTGAGGTGCCAGGCCCAGCACCCACAGCCACACAGCCAAGATTTAACACTCAACAGCCACACTGAGGGCCAGAAAATCCATTTTTTGCTGGGTTTTTTTCAGCCTGCCAGACTCCATCCCTGCACACACCCTTCAGGGAAGGGCGAAACGCGATTCTCCTCCCCCGTGGCTCCTCACACCCACGATAAGGGGAGGTGAGAGGGTCAGCCTGTCCCCCAGGAGATGAAATAATCCCTTGTAAGTACGTTACTCATCACAGGGAATCAAAGATGCACATGCAAAGGGCCTCAGAAAGCATTACAGGGTCAGTTCTCACGACTGACCAAAATTTGAAATGTCCTGCTCTGCTTCTCCTTTCCTCCCTGTATAAATACACGTCTCCATGTGCTGGTGTACACAGGCATCAGTCTCCACAGGATTTCCATGCTCTTTGCATCACTTTCTCTGTTCTTTTGGACATGGGCCTTTGCAGACAGACTAGTTACAAAGGCACTTCTCACAATACATCACTACACTTAACACAGTAACCAGCAGAAGTGGGGGAGAACAAAACAGAAATTTGGAGGGGGAATAGACTGAAATTAAAATTCAGTCACGGGAAAACCAAGCTAAGCCTAGCAAACACACATGGTCAGGATATTACAGAATGTGTTTTTGCTTTCTGCTGTTCGCATAAACACTCCTATATGCCACCATCAACTTCCAACAAACAAAATCTTCCTTTTACAGCAGTTTAAGGCAGGATGATAATACTCCCATCATTTTATCCCTACACAAGCCCATTCCTCAGATAGTGTAAAGCTCTGTAGCATGACTTGCTTTAGTGAAGTGAGACTAATTCATCCCCCCTCCCCCTGAATCCTTTCTTCTTTGCGGCGGAGTTGTTTCACTCTGCTGTTTCTATCTTCCAAAACAAAGCAAAGTTTCCACCAGCCAACCCACAGGACCTGCTGTCCATGAACTATCATTGAGGTGACAATCACAGCACAGGTTTTGGGAGCAGGAAATACACCCCACAAACTGAACAGGAGTTCAGTATTGCCTGACTTATTCCTGATGCCACTCACTGCTGTGCACAATAAAAGTGAGGCTGGCCCTGTTCTCCAGCTGTTTCCTCATTTTCTCCAGCAGTGCCAGGTTCCTGCTTGCTGCTCCCAACTCCTTTTAAGTTACCTCCCTGGATTAAGTCCTGAGCTACTTGAATTAATATCCTCCCTAATAATCCCCAAAGCTACACCACTAGTGAGCTGCATGTTTCTCATATGTTAACTTTTAATATTCCAAAGCAAACCATGCCACTGAGCTGAGCATCACCTTTACACAGGGACTAAATTTGGTTCCTGTTCTGTGCTGTCACTGCAGTTTATGGCTGTTTTGTTCTAGAAATCCACATGTACCTGTTCATAAAAGCTGCACAGACAGAGCTTACTGGCTGGGTGAATAGACAGCTGAAAACCTGAATTTTCCTGAAATAATGATTTTCTTAAAAGCCAGGAGTATAGCTTTTGTGTTGGTGGAGAATGAGGGTTATTTGATCTCAAAACACAGGAAGAAGACAAAATAGTCAGATATTTTCTACATTTATCACCTACCATGATTTTGGATTCCCATGTAAATCTTAGGCTAGAAAGTGAACTGCACTGTTGCTTAAAGTATAAGAAATTTCTGGTTACAGAGAACAGCCCAGGCAGAGCTGGTTTACAATTGCTCCTGACACACATGAGCAAGGCAGAGGGGATTTCACTTCCAGTTCAGAAACACCCTTCAGGGAAGGGGCAGATCTATCAGAGACTCTTTCCTACTGGGAAATGGCCATGCAGACGATGCTTATGACAACACCAGAAAATCAGTGCCCAGAAATGAAAAATTAAATCTGAAAATATCCTCCATTGCTCTATTCTTGGTCTGTTACGTACTACATATTCCTCCTTGTTCTAATCATGTATCAAGCTATTACAAATAGAAATTGTATCGTGCTCTTGGAAGTTGCCAAATTCACAGCCACCAAGAACGTGAATAAGGCCCTTTATTTCATTGGTAGAAAGGCAAGCTTTTGCTAAAGGAGATTTTGAGAGCTCCAACCCTTTCAGAGATGGGCAAGCCCTTCTGCTACTGCCTACACTGATTGTCCCCTTTCCCAGGAGAAGCAAGGAAGGAACTTTTCTGCCTGTTCCCCATGGAGCTGACGTGCATGGCTCTGCATCCACTGCTCCTCATCCACACAGATGGGGAGCTTGGCAACCAGTTATCTTAAACTCTTCTGAAAGCAAATATAACCCTGCTTTATCTCTTGTCCTTCTAACATTGTCTGGAAGACGCATTGGTGTTTTGCTTTGTAGGTCCCTAAGGAGAGGGTAAAAAAGAGGGAAGGGGAAAAAAAAAAACCCAAAACACAGAAAAACAGATAAATATCTAAAGTTTCCAACAAAACACATGGTTTAACTTAAGGAAAATTTAGACAGCAATCTCTTAGAAAAATATGTATTTAAGTTTTTCTCTATCGGAGTGGAGGGAAAAAAAACTCAGAGGAGAGGGAGATATCAAACAGGAGATTTGAAAAATCTTGCAATTATCATGGTTCACTTCAGCTCTGCACATTGCTTCTGACACCAGCTTCGAGGAGCAAAGTCCAAGCCCTGTGAACTCAGTCTAAGATAAAACTCCCTACTAGTGATCCCCAAGCATCCAAACGATAATAAACACATTGAAGAATCTTGTTGGAAAGAGCCAAAAGAAAGATGTTTTCAAGAACTGACATGCTGTCCCTTCCCTCCAGCCTTGGGCCCAGCAGAGGAGGGTGCAATGACCCTGCCTCCCTCTCCAGTGCTAAACAAGAGTCAGTTCCTCCTGCCCTTCCCACTGCTCAGTGCAAGCCTCAGCTCTGGTCAGCATTCCATACCCACCCTGCCTCTCCTGTTGGTGTGCGTCACCTAAAAACCTCACACCTGGCAGACTTGGGGATCAAGCCCTGCATTATCTAGCCCTGCTTTTATAAAGTTATCCTGGTGCTAATTCCTTGTCTTTTCCTTTCTTGTTCATAGAAAAAGGGATCAAGGGATGTTCTTCCTACCATGGACTTTCCTGGTGGTTTATTGGTGCCAGTTCTATGCACCAGCAGTTTTAGATGGTCTATACTGAAATGCTTAAGATTTCTTATGTAGTTTGATCCAAAATTCAGTAGGGCTGGTAGAAATCAGCTTCAGAGCACTTTGGATTTCATCTGATTAAAATTAATTTCCTGGCATCTTTGCTTTGATTTATCAGCCTTGGGAAAAGTCACAAATACACCTACACACATTTTAGAAAGAAGCTATAAGAAAGTATCCACATCCTCCCTGAAGACACTGAAAGCAGCACTTATATCTGAGGAAGAATTCACAGCACACTCTGAATGGAATTTTCCAGCATGAGACTTGAGCTCTGGAGACCTCTGTAGAGGCTTAATAATCTAACAGGGCAGTTGGAAACATAAAAAGGAACAAATATTTTGCAGAGCAGCACAGCCAGACAAGCTGCAAGTTTCCTCTCTGGTCCAGATCTACCCAAACAAGACATCAAAACAAGGTGACAAACAGCAGCAGATCCTGTTTAACAACCCATAGAGAGGCTGACCACAAGAAATCCACCACAATCATCTCTATGAAAACAATCATCCACTACTGCATCCCTCACCCACCAGCACAGTTGATTCCTATCGACCTTTGGCAGATGGAGAAACAAACACACAAATTAACATTGACAAATGTCAATCCCCAAAGCAGCACCAGACATCCAAACTGGGGCCTTAAACAGAGTAAAGTTCTTTTCCTAGTCAAACTTACCTTTAGCAGAGAGGCAGATTAAATAAAATATACAGTTACAATTGGAAGAAACAATTTTGGTCCAAAAAGATTTTATTGCACTTCTGCTGGGCCTGTGTTGTCTGTCTGGTCTGACAGCATCCTCTGCATCACACTAGTGTGCACCCTTTGAGATTCCCAAGGACTTTCTTGAAAGTTGGACAAAGCAGACAGAATGTGACAATGCAATAAATAAACTCCTGACATCACAGGGGGAAAAAATAATGAGTATTAGGAAGGTCAGAGTTCAAACCTTGGTAATCTGGATCTGCCCAATTACATCATCATAAGAACCAGATGCTTCCCTCTTGCACCATCCACCACCTTGAGATTTTATGATCTACTTTTCTTCTGCTTGTACTTTAATGTAGGATTGGTTGAGGATTCAAGACAAGTCTCTTCAAAACAATGAACCTTGCAATCTGCAGCTCTGAGCTGTGTGGTGATGATATTTAACCAGATTGGCATAATCACGCCATGGCAAAACCAAATTCGAGGTCAAAATGATGCCTTCCTGTGCAGAATGATTTCAGAAGATCAAAACAAAAACATGTTTAGGAATATGAAATTGTGATTATGAAACCACAGCACCCTGCCTGTGCTGTTGTGTTCTTGCCATGAGTCTAATGGCACAGCACAGCTTTAAACTTGTCAGTGGTTTCTTCTCCTTCATTTGATAGCAACCTCATCAAGTGTGAATCATAAAACCACATAAACTGCAACAATGCTGTCCTTCTACTGACTTCTCGGAACATAAACAATAATAACGTAAACATGACTTACCAAAGACTTAAGTAAAGCACTTAAAGGAAATCTATATTTTTACATAAACCACGGATGTTTAGTGAAGTGGTATGATGTTTCTGCTTAGCTCTGGGTGGCTGGAAATTATCTCACTACTTAAAAGTATATTCCTTGGATGCTGAGAATTAAAGCCAAAATTGGTCTTTTATTTATTACATACTTTTGCGTTTTCGTGTTAAGCAGCACAGGCATGAACATTATAGACTAGTAAATTATTCTGTTTTGATCAGTTTATAAATGACAAAATTCTAGCAAGTTCTTTGTGTGAAATGTGAAGAAAAGTTCATTTCAAACAGCTTGAAATGGGAAAAAAGATAATCTAGAAGAGATCTTATTTGCAGTTTATTGACCTCTCCTGAGTGTTCATTTGGCTGTTGTTGGATCCTAACCTTAGCTGATACTGAATATCCTCAGATGGAAGTGAGCAGCGAGTCACGCAATCCTCATATTTCCATCAGCTGATCAGCAACCACAAATATTTGTAGTTTGTGTTATCTGAGCAATAATGAAAATCCAACATGGAAAAACTCAGACATGAAAATCAATGCTGAAACCACCTTAAAACCCTTAAGATGATAAAAGACAGAGTCAAGCCTGGAACACTGTCCTCAAAACACCCCAATTTTTACTGGTTCAACCCAAGGCCCTTCCAGGAGCAGCTTAGCAAAGAACACTCATGGCCAGATCTTCTCACACAGCCCCTGATTTATGTCTTATAGCCCCTCTCCACTTGGGATGCTTCCAGGCTGATTCCCTCATCCTCAGCCCCCTCCAAGCAAGCTCACCCTTCCTCTGCTGAACCCAATGCAAACACTGCTTTGACCATCAAAACTTCAGTGAGGATCACACTGAAACCTCAGCATCAGAACTGTCTGCACTGACTGAAGGGAAGTTTGGGGCTCTTACACTAAATCAGAGCAGATTTTGAGCAGATTTTGTACCTCTGTGTCACTGAGCGGCGCAGCCCCTGCCACACACCTCACACATCTCACTTTAAGAGGCAAAGTCCCAGGAAAAATCTGCATGTGCTCTTTTTGAAGTGCTGGGTAAGTTTTGAGGAAAGTACACAAGAAAATATGGTCTAGTCAGAGAGCATACTAGGGCAAATTGAATCACTAGTTGTTTTTATAAAAAAATACAATCAGGGAGAAAACAGCAAATTAGGATGCTCATCATCAGTTACTGAGGTTAGCAAGATGAAAATAAAGCATCTTTTGGGAAATCTATGATTCTTTCCCACCCAACACTCAATTCCAAAAACTTGCAAGAGAAAAAATGGACTTTACTAGGATCAGGAATAGCAATGAAAATGATAAATGGCTAAATATACCTGGCTTATCAGACAGAGTGTTCAAATAATAAACAAGACTGAATTGTGCCAGTGCCTTCACACTGGTGCCTGCAAAGGTTGATATTCAAAAGAAAACTTCCACCTATTTTCTCCATCCTGCTTAATTGAATTGCTTAGCAGTTTCAGAATCTATGGGTTTAATCTAAGGAGAATCTAATTTAAAGACCACAGGGCTGATAAATGAAGTTGTAAAGAAATCATAAGGAAAACTAAACCTGTCAACAGGTCAAAATTCTGCAGATAAAAGGTCTGGGTTATGGAAAAAGCATTCTTGCATCAGTCCCACATCAGCTGAGCTCTCACGTGGGAGTGCCCAGCACTGAGGCCACGATTCCTGCCAGCACATTTAAGGGCTGCATTATTTACCTCAAAAAGGCAAACCCAGGCAGAAAACCCCAGCAGCTCTTTTGCATGGGAGCTCTGTGCCGTGACCTTGGGTGAGCCATGGGCTATTCTCCCTCTGTCAATGAGAGACAATGATGCTTCTCCCCTTTGACAAGTGCTTTGAGGTCTGTAAACAAAGGGCTCTGGATGTTGAAATCCTGGGTACACTCTGCTTGGCACGTTCCCTGAGCTTTGGGTGAGAAAGGTGCCAAAAACCTATGGAAAAATACATGTGACACAGAGGAGTCATTATTTATAATATTCCCTGATAATTTGTTATTGTACCTGGTAATTGAGTGTAAGATGGGGTTTTCTTTTTGCTCTCATTGTTTATCCTCCTTTATTTTGCCCATCTACAGCATATTAGAGACATTTGATACAAACTAAAAGTTGGTATCTTGGCCCACAGAACGACAGTGGCTGTACATTTTACTCCCTGTTTTTTTCAGGTCTGTTCTATTTTTGTGTTTATTTATTTGATCCACTAAATTATCTAATTAGTGGCATATATAGTTGAAACATGAGCTGCTGTGAATATTTACTGCACACTTGTTCAGGCATTTATCTAAATAGGTGGCATGCCAGGCCTATGTAATAAGGAATAATGATTCCTTAGAAGAGTTACAGGAAATTATGGAAGACAAAAAAAAAAAAAAAAGAAAAAAAAGAAAAGGAAAAGTTTTGCATAGTGGGTTATAACATCCAACAACATATATCAATTCTTCCAGAGATAGAGCAATTGCATAGTAATGACAAAAATTTTATTGTAACAAATAAATCAATACTTGCCCTACTGCAGTCTCAGATGTTACTTTTATGGATCTTCACATGTCCATTACATAAAACTGCTCCTGATAGAGTGCATTTAAATGACAACTTCTGGGGGGGTGACAAATACAGTACCACGTCTTTGCAGGCTGTGCTCTACCTGCTATTAATCACTATCTCATTGCATGGGGATCCATTTATATCACTGCAACAACAGTGCTGAGTGGCTCACAGTGATGGACTGTGCTGCACAGGGAATGTTTGTTTTTGCAGCAGAGCTGTCACCATTATGCCCAGCAAAAGGAAAATTCAAGATATCCCCAATTAGAAGTGATTTTAGGAGGGGAAAAGGCCAGCAAAAAACCATAGTGTGGCACAAAGAATGAAGACTCGTGCTCTGTATTCTCAATCCTCATATAAACAAGACAGATCAAATTTTCTCAAGGCCCCATACAATGCACACAATCTCTCCCACACTAGGACAGCCATCAGTCCCTTTTGCACCCAGCCCTGCAACATGATAGTAAAGCAATTTTTCATGATATATTAAGTGATTATAGCAGTGTTTTTGTGGATAGCTGGTGTCTTGACCACAAGTCAGATACATTAGATACAGAAAGTTATGTCATGTTTAAGATCACATTGTAGTAATTTGGTCAAGCCATCTTTGACTGGCATCTTCTCTAGGTACTAAAAAAAGAAAAATTAACAACCAAATTCACAGTTCTGGTAATTAAGGAAGAAACACGAGGCCCAGAGAGATTTTATCCATTCACTTAGACCAGCATAGTCAGTCCAAAAAGGATATCCCTCACATCTATTCCTTTATTTCAGTCTTTCACCCTGCAGCAAACATGCCAGCAGGGCCCAGTGCCAGTGAGTAATAGGAAATGCCTTTGAAGTCCAGGGAGCACCAGGCGTGGGCAGAGAGAATGCCACTGTGACTCCTGGGAGAATTCCACCTGTCCAACACCTCACCTTGCTTTACCTCACTGGGTAGTAAACACCCAGCGAGCTTCCCAACAGAACAGATATGGTCATCCCTTCCTTTTCAAAAATTATTTAAGTCAACAAATATTCCTAACATTAAAATAGTTCTTGAATAGTACTGCCTTCAAGAGGAATTAACAATGATTAAACACATCTTCTCATTGCTTTATTCCTCTCTTTACCCTTTTTTCTCCTCTTCCTCATCTTTTACCCATTAGGCACAGTGTTTTACATCAGGTATTTCAAGTCTTTGTCATGGCATCATCTTTTTTACTCTCACTACAATTTGGGCACTGTAATACAAAATAATAGTGATACTGCACAGCATTCTCTTTTGGGGACTGGTACTCAGAAAACCAAGTGAAAACAAGCCAGCATTAAATAATTGGAGTCCTTCCTTGGCCAGACACACTCCCCTCAAACACTAGGATATATACATATACATACATACATATATATATATATACACACTTTATGTATACAGCTGAAAATCAGCTGGTTTCTGGCCAGTTCCCATTTCTCAGTCTACAGGTGTCACCTGGATGGCATTCTCCTCATTCCACATGGCCAGTCTACCTCTGGTGTATTACCCACACCCTGTAGGGATAAAACCCCAAACCAACACTTTTATGCTGCACTTTAGCAGGATACAGAAGTTTCCTACTGAACTGGGGTTAATTTATTCACCAGTATGCTAATTTCATTTGCCTATGGCTATTAGTGAATAACCTGAAGCCTGAATTTGGCATGGCTGTTAGGAGTGCCTGCAGTGATAAATGACCAAGTGGGTATATCTACACGGCTTCTTTTTCTTCTGCATTTTAATTCATTAACCAAATGAGGTCTTAAAACCATTTACCTATTTCCTGCCCTTCTGATAGATTAGTATGCATTTCATAGTCATCCATCTGATAAAAGCAAAAAAATAAGCAAGACTCCCCTCCATGGTGTTACAGACAAGACTCTCTCCACCCTTGTCATTACTCAGCTAAACTCAGTTTTGTTCCCTTCCTGGTTTGTCTGCTCCTACCGTGATTTGCAAGTGAATGACTCCCCTCTCCGAGGAGGCTGGATCAGATGCAGAGCGATTGTGCCAGGCTGGGATGAAAGGAGCTGCACATCTCACACTCACTGCCTCCCAGCTAGCTGGGCACAGAGGTTATTTTCTCACCACCCTTGGGGATCACACACCTCCAGAACAGCTGAACTGCCCTGCTCACCTGGCAGCTGCCTCTGGGAACGCTTTCCACCAGCACATGCCCATTTCAAAGGGATCTCCCTTCCATCAGGACTGGGTTTCCTCTCTCCACTCCCACGGGCAATAGAATTTGATGGCTTCAGGGTGAGAGATAGCACAGGAGGGATTCAGCTGCAAGCTCATGTTCTGTTCTGCTATGACTGCTGGGCCAGCAGAGCAGTGAGTGCTGACCTGGGAAGGGTGGCAGGAGCACAGATCCAGGCACTGAAGGGGAAGCAGGAGGGAAAGAAAGCATCCACTGGGCAGTTTTGTCCAAATATGATGGTGAAGCAGCTGCCATTTGGGCAAAGACTGGCCTGTCTAAAGCTGATCAGTGAGCAGGGTGAACTTCTCCTGTTTCTGGCTTATTTACAGCTTTACCTCTAATACCTAGCTGGTTTTTTTGGTCACTTGTTTTGGAGCTTTGTTTTTTTCGGTTTGATTTTAAATTTTCCTTGCAAGCTCTAATAAGACTTAAAAAATTGTTTGCCCTGCCTACACAGAGCACATTATGTTAAAGTGAGGAGAGCAGGGAATCCCACCACTCAAGGGTCACAGCTCCAGGTTGTGGGACACAAGCTCCAGGCAGATCCTGTGCCTCATTCCCTATCTCCTACACATCCAGCTTCAACAGCTCTGCAGCTCAACAGACTTCACTGGTTTCACTAATTTATCAGTGCCTGTCTGTTGGAAATCTAGCACGTAATTTAGAGAGACTTGCCCTTACTTGTCTTTCCTTTTAAATTCCAGTAAATCACCTTTCTGATCATTCAGTCCAAACTCTTTTTTTTTTTTTTTTTTTTTTTTTAAATAAGTAGTTTCTTCAGAACATCCTCAACTATTTATTGACAGCAAGACTGAAAATGTGTCACCTCCTATTGACTCAGTAAATATTTGGTCATTCTTTCCAGTTCACATGCTACAAAATATATTCACTTTTCCCTTTTGGGATGGTGCTGGTGGTGAGAGAAATGACACAGGATTCCACATCCCAAAGCTGCACATTATTGCCTGCTCTGTTTGGTGACTGAACCTTTCTGTTCCCTGCCTGCACTCCTGAATCTTACCTATAGCTCCAGCCTTTACCTGGCTTTTAATGATCTCACTTCTGAAAAGGGGAATTTAAAACCCAGCAATTGCTCTCCTGCTATACCATCTGGTCCCAGTCGATTTTATGCTCTTTAAAAGCCCAGCTTTTTTGACTCAGTAATTCCAAGTATTTTTAGTTTGCAGTTGTTGCTATTCTACAGCTGGGATCACAATGTTTTGAAGTAAATCAGATGAGAATTATACCGTGCAGAAAGTAGCAGCAGATATTCAATGCACCTATATTAGGTTAATGTATTCTTTTTATGGATTTATTTTTCTTAGTTCAAGACATGCAGAAAAGAATAGGGAAAATAATAAAATCCTTCAAACAAGTGATTTACTCTAAATCAGGGATGTGTTTACCTGCCCTACTTAGACAGGAAAAAAACAAGTTAGCTAAATATTACTAGATATGAATATTTTTGTCCTTTATTTCCATAAAGATTAGCTGCATATGGCCCCTTGAGTAAACAATGTGTATTGGCTCATGAGCTCTATTGGGAAAAAAGCAGCATTAAAGATGGATCTCTGCCCTCAGTTCTGCTGCAATCACACTACAACCAAGAGACTAAAAGAAACAAAAATGTTTATTGATTACTTTCCCCATAACTTTGTACAAAGAACATTGAAGACCAGCCGGGTGTACTAATGACCTAACTTCTCTCATTTAGTTATGAGGATAGAAGCAAAAAGCAACAGGGAAGAGATCTCTGTAAAGAGAATTTGGATTAGGAAGAACAACGCAACCTTCATTTCTTTCAAATTAGGAATGTTTCCAAGCAGAATACACAGGTATCCTTCAAAATAAGGACTGAAAACCAATTTCATGGACTCTCTGCAGTGCAATAACACAAGGCAATGCTGTGTCTCCACAGCTAACAGTGTCTATTTAGAGTGCTGTTTCCACAGATGCCTCCAGCCCTTCCAGCACAAGGATTTACATTCTCACAGCTCTTCTCCTCCTTGCTGGTTCACAGAAGTTACTTCATCCTATCTCTGAACAATTTTCATACAGCTACAACATATGGAAGGGAGTGGGACTGATGGCAGAGCAGATGCCATAGTTCTCTAATAAGACCATCTTTAAAGTTCCCAAACTCCCACAACAATGCACTGCCCTATAAGCATCTATTCTTTCTTTGGCTATTCTTTCTTTGGCATCTTGGTTTCAGGTTAGAAAAGAAACATCCTGTACAACTGCATTTTGTTCAACTTCACAGAACTTGAACATTTATCAGTTACTCCAGTGTTTAAGGCATTATTCATGTCAACAGCACTTACTTGCTTTTCATCCTTTCCCCAGAGGAACAGTAAAACAGATTTATCTTTACTTTCTGATCTTTATTCTTCATTGTTACTTTATACAGGAAAGTTTCTGCTTTCTTTCCCCTACTTCCGCATAGGGGCTTTTTCCCTTGAAATCCAGCTTTCTCAGATGCTGTTTTGTCCTCTGTTAATCACCACATTGCCCTAATTGGCTTTGCCACTATCCATCTTATTCTGTTTTGTACTCAAAGCAGCTCTGTGCTTTTGAATTTAAAGCCAGTCTTCAGCAGAACTAGTCATGGGTATGGTGATCCCAAAACACCAGCACATGCCTGAAAACCAGGTCTGTTCCAACCCTGGTTGACCACCAGTGGCTTCCCCAATGATGGCTTTTTGGGAATTTGGTTCTGTTGTTCTCACCCTCAATTCCATGGTTAGATAGGGCTGCAGACATGGCTGTCAGGATATTAAGTTAGTCTGGGAAATTTGAGAAACAAAAGAGCATGTTTGGTCATTCACACCCTGTAACAGATGGAAATCTGAGAAGAGAAGGCATTAGGGACCCCTGGCCTATGGCTAGTTCCATCTTCAAGAAAAAAGCCATTTTAAATGACAACTTATTTGTATAAATGTATTTGATCAATAAATAGTGGAGTATTTACTAAGCTTCCCTAATAGCTGCTGCAGCCTTTATATATGTGCCTTGCCTTGTTGCCAAACAGTTTCATCCTCCATGTACTGGAAAAGCAGAATTCATAGGATTTTACTGTAAACCAGAGCTATGCTACTCCTCTAACTCCATTAGAAATTAAAGAGAATTCCTTTTACTAACAATGAGTTAAATTAATGTGGATAATCAAGTACAGTAAGCAGAGATGTTATTATGGAGAGGGAGGACTGACATATAAACCAGTATAAACCTAACTCTTAAAAGAACCAGAGTAAAAATGGGCTTTCTATTGTCCATAGCCATTCCTGATGGCTCTTAAAAACAAATAAGCTAAAAAGTATCATCTGTCTTTTTATTTTATTAAGAATTGGTCATCACTGTCCCATCTGCTCCATCACTTAATTCCAGAACATCTGAATGTAATATTAAATTAACCTAGCGTGGGATACTTATTCCTGTTTCTGTTTAAACAGCAGTATGTTTCAGTTTTGGCTTGATCCAATGTAAGTTTTATGGGAACAAGTATATTACTGAGCAGAGTTTTTAAGTTTCCTATAACTATTCTATAAACTGAACGTGTGAATTTTCTCTACAGCAAGCGGCTCTCCTGATATTAGGAGCCCCATGGCAAAGCTGAATAAATGTCTGGTTGTAGCGCAAAGCCATCTGCCTTCCCATGTGGGTCATAGAGCCAAAACTGACCTTTTGCCTCGTGCACAGTTATTTTCTGAGCAACAACTGGAAGAGGCTCCTCATGGTGAGCAGAGGCCAGAACCCCACTGCTTCGAAACCACGGTAGCTGTGAGTCAACAGCTGCCACCACGTCAGTGAGATGTCACCATGTGGCCGAGGAGTAAACAAAACAAACTAAACATAGATTCCACCATCTGAAGCTCATCTGAAAACTGCCCAAGTTCAGCAGCTCAGCTGAGGTTGTACTCAGCAGTTGTTTCATTAATATTACAGCAGGAAACAAAGGAACCAAACTTCAGGCACCAACATTGGTTGGTCTTTGGTTTCAGAGGAACAAGCTCACAGTGATTCAACAGCCATTATCAATCAAAATCACCAGAAGTCACTTTGGCAGCTAAAAGATTCTTCAGGTCAGAGAAATGGGTCATTTTCAGTTAGAGATCACTTGAATTTATTTTCCTCTGGATTCATCTCAGATATCCAAACACATTTTTTTTAACTATATAGCAAATATATTTTGACTTGAATGACTGTTTCAGTACAAACATAAACAGAAAGTTAATGGAAAACTTTGGGCAAGGTTTAGTCCCCAGATATCACTATGCTAATCCAAACAGAAGATTTGCCAGTATCTGGGAAGGATTCTATCCTGTGTTGTGTCAGATTTTTCTCAGGGATATGAGAAAAATTCCCATTCTTATTTACTTCCCTAGGAACTGACTGGCTTTAATCTGAGGCAGAAGGCAAATTTTGCATGGGATTTCCCCCCTACCCAGACACTCTCCTTTCAAGCCTGGTTGAAAAAAACCAGATCATGTGTGCATTTATTTTAGATCAGATATAATTACCAAGAAAAATTATTTGTGCTTACAAGAAAGGATTTGCCAAATAAATATGGGAGAGTTGCTATTTGACATCTAAGTACAAAGACATTAAGAAAAGTTTGCAACGTCCTTACAAAATGCCTCAAAGAAGTTTGAGTTATTTTACCCATCACAGGATGACATACAATGCCAGACAATTTAAAAGCCCTGGTATGATTTTACATACACAGCTTATTGCAAAAGAGTGAAATGCAGTTACCACCTCCTTTCCCTTCACTCAAATATTCATCCTAACTAGTGTTAAGATAAAGGAAAAGCAGAAAGAGCATTTAAAGAAATGTTAATACTTATGCCCTTGGAATCATAACAGAGTGAGACCATACATTTATGGTGACTTGCCAGGAATTGCAAAACTGCACTGAGCAGTAAATAGCTTTGCAGAATCCAAAACAACAGTAAAACCATTTCCCTGTGCTTCCTAGGCATTGGTTTCAGCCAACACTGTGCCACACACGTGAGCTTTCCTGCCCTTCACATGCCGTCAACAAAACAAATGGAGAATGATGAGATGGTGCCTTTTTCACAGCTGGACAGTGCCAGGACAGCACCGACCATAACATTTCATAACAGAGAAAGGGGAGAGGGGAGAAATGGAAAATCATGTGCAACTAAACAAAATCTGGGTGTTTACACTTGACAAACTCTGTAAAGACCAGATAAACAAGAACAGCAGAAGGGACAATTTTGGAGAGAGAAAAAGCCCAGTGTGAGCAGTGAGGTGTCTCCAGAGGGATTAGTCCCTGATGGGCTCTGAAGCCTGAGGTTGGACTACCTAACCCTTGGTGGCTTCACTTTGCAGATTCATCTTTTCAATTTGCTCTTTGTAAAGCATTTTTGGAAACATATGGTAAATGGAGACGTTCTTGAACACATTCCATATAATAAATGTTTTATGTTGCATAATAAATAACCAAATTCAATTAAGCTCAGCATAAGAGCCATATTTTGTGAGCATTGTTGGGAATTTAAACATCCAACACACTTTTAGAGTAAAACATTTTGTTAGCAGCTTTATAACAGAATTTGATGTTAGATAGCCTGAAGTCTTCTTTCAGACACAAGAAAGAATCTGGATCTAATTATTGTAATAATCCTGAGAATGGGATTTTGACCTCTCATTGGAGCAATCCAGGAATGACTCCTTTGAATCTTTCTCTTTACAGCTGTGGAAATTAGACACTAGACCACAATTGGTTTGTATTAGATTTTGGGATGGTGTAACATAGGTGGTTAAATCCTAGCTTCAATGCTCCATTTGTGATTTTTTATTAAACTCATTCAGACTACCAATATCTTGGAACGAAGTCAGGGGATCATGCAACTGAACTCCTGCCTTCTCAGAAGGAAACAAAACTACAAAGGTCCAAGTGAAAAAGGATCCTTGAAATTGAAAAGAAAAAATTTTCTTCTCAAGCTGGGCAGGCTTTTATGTGTGGCATATCCTTATTCATTTCCAAGGTTTGAGATTTTGATAGTTTCAAACTGATGGGGTATTTGTGGGGTTTGGGTAGGGTTTTTTTGCTGTTGTTTAGAGTTTCTTCTTACTGGAAGCAAAAGTTGTGCGGCAAGACAAAAGAAAATTAACCTTTCTTCTGTTTGGAGCAAAATTTCAATAAGTATCCAACTAATTTAATCTATGAAAGGTCAAGTAACGGTTTATTATAAGAATTGTAATAAACATTTCTACTTTAAAAGAAAGATTGGGAACATTTTCAGGTCATTTCACTGTCCTGGTGGACTAAGATTTAAATTACTGAGAATGTGGAGTCACTAAAACCATGAGTAGATCAAGCTCCTTCTTACTGATTTAAGGAACTCTTTTATCATGTACAGTCACTAACCAAAATCACCCAACAAGGAGAGAGTAACCACCCAAAGTCAGAAGGATCACTATGAATATTAAGTTAGGATGACTAAAGCATAAAAACCATGGGAACACAACTGTTTTAAAGTCATCCAAGCTTGAGCTACAGACTGCAGTGATAGAGACTCCATCACATGCCTATCCTGCTCCAGAATAAGTCTGTTGGAACAGAAGGACTTTCTACCATAATTCATTTTGCTGCTTTCCCCATTCATTTTTCTGCTGTGCCCCTCTGGAAGCAACATCTGGAGTTAGGAACAGTACGGGGATGGATCTTGCCTATAAAAACAGGCATTAAAAAGACCATCCTGAGAGATGGCACACTTATTTCCTATCCTGAATCTCCTGTGACAACTAGTTATTATATTTTCTATACCAGCTGTGGTATTTCAGTTGTTGGTGCTGTGGTAACCATTGCAGGATGACAACATTTTAGTGGTAGATACTTAAGCTGTACAAAACAGTCTGCCTGCCAAACAGGCAGTGACTTGGTTTGCAGTCTCCCTAATAAATGCCCAGTCTAATCATTAACTAGAAACATTTTTCTAATTCTTCAGCACTTAAATAAAACAGTCCAAAAAGCTTAAAAGGGGGAAAAATAGATTCAAAGTTGCTGGATGCTTTGAAGTTTCCATCTGAGACAGTGGAGTTTCCCCAGGTTTTCTGAGGCAGACTGTGGTCCTGTAAGATGCATCTCTTGTGGTTCACCCAAGATGCTATTTGGGAAAATTTGGAATTCTGCAAATGTTATACTGTTCAAATAACTTGATGGTTTGGTTTCTTATGATGCATGCAGGAGGAGTCTGGAAACTACAGCAATCAATTGTGGCCAGGTTTTGGATCATAGCAGAGATTTTAGACCTGGAAACTTCTCCAAGATATTCTACAGGCAGGGACTGAGAATGAAACTCATATTTCCACTCAGATACTCTCACTGCTACTCCCATTTCATGCTTTCATTCTACTACCACCTCACTTATCTGGCTTGTTATATTTTATATCTGCATCATAAGATTCCCAGGCCTGGAAAAATTTTCTTTGAGGTCTTTCTATATAGCACATGCACAGGGAGATATTTGGCCAGCCTTACTACATAGGTAGTACCAAAAAAAAGTATTTTACACAAAGATGAAAGGAGCCTTTAAAATATTTTGTACCCAAGATTTGCAGACCAGGTTCTCAAAGGAAGAAAAATTATATTAAAGGAAACAAAAAAAAAAAAAATTCTTGCCCATACCTCAAAACTTCAAGGATTTTCCTACTTCAAGTCAGGATGGTTCCAGCCCTTCCAGGCAGGAGTTCTCAGACTTTTCTTCAGTATCAAATTCCTTCCACAGCCATAAGACCACCAGCTCTTTAGTACAGAATAGGCTTCAGACCAAAAAACCCTCCAAGAAAAGTTAATATGTTCTTAGAACCAGTGAAATGGGATTTTAACCAGTTTACTCTGAGGGCAGCAACCTCACCAACACACCAGGCTTCCATTTCAGTGCTCATCACTCCAGATTGCTTGTTTTGATGTGTTTAATTTGCTTTATGAATAAAACCACTCACTGGTACAGACAGAAGGTACAGTGTGCTCTAGGATTCACTCTGTTTATGTAGGCTACTGTGAACAACAAAATATTAAAGGGCCTGGGCACCTTGTAGCACTCCCATTTGATTTAGAGAAATAAAGAGCAGCATCAAACAAGGAAAATACCGGGTTACATTATGTCTCATGTTGCCACATATCTTATATATTTAATAAAAACCCATAATAACAGGAAAAAAGCAGGAATAGAAAAACATTACCAGCATTTATGACAACCTGCATCTTGAGTATTAACAGACCTGCTGAGATTTTTAGCCTTATTCTCCCATGTAAATATAGTCAGAAGCAAATAACAGACAACTGATGTTGCATTACAGAAAAATCGCACATCAGCTATATTATAATATTTTAAAATAATGTTACAACCTCTCAACCATCATAGGCTATCAGCATTGCACTAGATTAGTTTTCTGAATTTTTTTTCATCTTTGAAAATCTGGACAGAAGATTAGTTTAGGTCATACCATCAGCACAATGAGTTTGGTGATTTCTCAGGCTAAATTAAGGACATATATCTTTACCACAGGAGCCCAATTTTACCTTTGTTACAGAAGCTGAGTGCTTTGCACTTACACATGTATTTAAATTTAGCTTTGGTTGCATTTTTACAGCACTAGCTTGTGTGGTAGTGATAACATGGTTTAAGTTATGAGTTATGCATGTACATGGGGGCTTGTGAGCATGATAAAAATTTACAAGCTAGATTGTAAAGCTATAGTTATCCCAGGCTAACACCCTGCAAGCTCACAGCTATTTTGGCATATGAATGTTTTTGCTGGATATGCTGCATACAAAGTGACATGGTCAGTGGCAAATCTCTGATAGGAATTTTGCATACCTAAAAATATTTTTCCAGCAGAACTCCCTGGTTGTTGTGCTGGTTGACAGCAATACAAGCAAGGGACAAATCTCAAAACAGAAACATTAAAAAGTATAAAAGAAAGTAAAAGGAAAAAAGAAAAATAAGGGGGAAAAAAAAGAGCTGAGTAGTAGAGCAGTTTCCACTCATGGTGAAGGTGACTTTGAGTTTTACAAGGAAAAGGAGACTCACATAAGATTTAAGGACAGTTTGGTAGGGATCAGTTTCACAGAGTAAAGAATTCCTACATGAACATCCATTAATTAATTACAGTTGAAGACACAGCACAGGATGCACACTCATCAGAAACACACTAGCATGAGATCTGGATGGGACAAAATCCCTTTTCCAATTCTGGAACTGGAAGGACTGGACAGCTAAGCTAAAATTAAAAAAGAAACTCTAGTTGAGGTGTACACAAAAGCCACTGAAATTCAAACAGCTACAGAGACTTCCCCTCACTGAGCTTGTATAATTATACATACACTATATCTATATATACTTGTAATTCTCTTAGCTCTTTCAAAAATCCCCCATTCAATGGTTTATGATAACATAAACTGTTCTGATTTATTTTGCAAGTCTGTGCAACATACTGACAGGTTTCAAAGCCAAAGGCTGAAGCCCAGCCCCAGACATTATTTAAAACAAAGCCACAAAATCTCCAAGCCTCAAACTGGCATGTTCCACCAAAAAGGTGATGATTTAAACCCACTAAATTTCACACAGAGAAAATGAACTGCTGAAACTTGGTCTTTAACCAATGCTTGGAGCAGACATCAAATTGCAGGGTCTGAGATGAGAAAGGTTCATCCAGAGGACACTGCAACAGGTCTGAGCCCAAATAGGTATAAACAACCAAAGTGAGCTGTACAGCTGCCTCGTTATTATACTCAGATGGCCAGAAACATATTTTATGTCTTGATGATGCTATATACAAGAGGTGGGAAAACCAGTCTCTCTGTTATGCAGAGATTTTAAAAGATGAGCACATCTTTCAAAAAGTTTTGAAGGAAAAAAAAAAAAATAAAGAAAAAAAATCAAATTAAGATCCCGCTGATACTGAGCTTATGTTAATTTGTATGTTTTACTTGAGTCAGAATCAGCAAGATTTATTTTCGTACCCGTTGGAGCCTTTCAGACATTTTCCCTCTCTCTTGCTGGGTGATTTCATGCAAGAGCCACGTGCAGAGAGCTCGGGCACCTGAAGGGCTGGGGAGGACAGCCTGGGACAAGGGACAGGAGAGGACTCCAGCAGGGCCAGGGTGGGAGTGCTGAGCTCTGGGAACCAAATGTTCAAACGCAGCCCTGGCAGGAGCGCTGCAGAGCACAGAAATACCACTCTCCACCTTTTGCACTCATGTAAATTATGTACAGGAACCCAGCAAGCCTCCCAGGGAAAGGCAGGTTCTAACCACACATCCTG
The DNA here is from genome assembly GCF_028018845.1 of Melospiza georgiana. NCBI lineage: Eukaryota > Metazoa > Chordata > Aves > Passeriformes > Passerellidae > Melospiza > Melospiza georgiana. Next base: position 16,242,021 of record NC_080443.1, read on the forward strand.
GGGCTCCAAGCTGTGTCCTGAATGTCCCAGCAGCCCTGCTCCCTCAGGAATCTCTTCTGGCACTGGGGAATTCCCATCCATTCACACAGAGAGTGCTGAAAACCTGGAAATGACCACATCCAGAGCAAGCCCCTCAGCTGACAGAGCCAGTCTGTGAAGGTCTCTGCTCCTGACCTCAGGAAAGCCACAATGGGAAACAGCATTTACATACACAGAGATAATATGGACTGGAAAGCAGATTAAACAACAGCATTTCCAGATTGAATTTAAGATTTCGAGCGAGTGTTAAAATATTTGTTTTACTAATGATCCAGATTTGTAAACTGCCCATTAGAAAAGTCATAATATGTCCATGATTTAAAACACAGTTCTTAAAAATTTAGTCAGTGCTGGAAATTATTATCCACTAATGGCTAACTTTTAATAGATTCCTCTTCTTTTTTTTTTTTTTTTAATACACCTTAAATTGTGGGAGACACTACATTTTATAAAACAAAGTGGTTGCAGGATTTCACATTTTTTTGAAAATGTGTTTTGTAGTAGCAGTCACTAACAGATCTTCCTTTGCCATAGGAAAGGTTATCACAGCTTTGTGAAACAATCTCTGCTACCTACATAAATTTCCATATAACTGCATAAAATGTGACTGCAACAAGGAATTCATCTGCAAAGAGGACAATCAAGATTCCACTTCCTTGGAAAAGAGCTGGTTTAGAAGTTTTTTAGAAGTTTTACTTCTCATTTTGATGACACACAGCAAGGCCCACACTCAATAAAATATACTCAGGTCCCAAAACCTAGTTTTCACTAAATCCAAGACCAAAACACACATACCTCTGACATTAAATTGTGATTCATAGTCAGTGTTAGATTTCATTAGATTATCTCTAAATTTCATTATGATTCTACATTTATTTGAGGTCAACTTTCACAAATTATGATTAAGCCAGCAAAATCTAGTTCACTCCAATTGGTTTTACTACTACACATGGGTAATTTCTCAATATATCTCTTTTAGGCTGTATTTCTCTTAATACCACTGCTTGCCTCTGCATTAAGCTTCTTCTGTCTTCCTGCTGTGGAGTCAAAAGGAGTCTCAAGATTCTTTTTCCATTGAAAAAACATGACACATAAAAGTAGTTTAATCAGGTCCTAGTTATTTTCAGGAAATATTCAGAAAGAGTGATTAGAAGCTTAGTGTGGTTTGCCAGATTACCTAGGTATTTTTATGTTTAAATCATGTTGGTGCATTTTCCTACATTAACAGCCTAATACAAATTAATGAGGCACTCTAAATACCACTCAATGCAATACTCTTCTTTTGCTTAATTGCATATAATCTTAGTTTAGTTCAGTATAATACTAGCTGCAAACAATTAAATACAATGGTAAAGCAGTTCATCAAACTTAAGCAAGATCCATGCCAAGTATTCAGCCTCTTTCCCCTGAGGTTAGAAGTTTAAGATCAGAATAATACTGAATCATATCCCTACTTGTAGCCCCATTATCTTTTCCTTCCTTAGTTCTTAGACAAAAATTGATGAAGAAGCCTAACCTCTAGATTTTTATCAGGCAGCAAGAACAGATCCATCACTTGGTATAAATCCACATTGTTTCCCTGAAGTCAATGCAGTTGTATTAATTTACTCGAGTCAAGGTCTGGGCCACTGCTTTTATCTATTCAAAGCTACAAGTACCAGATAACAATCACTCAGGGATTTTTTTTTTTTGTTCCAAAACAGAATCAGCACATCAAATGCCTGTTTGATCTCGAACAGATTTTACATGTTTTATTGGCATAATAATTTGATACTATTGAAAACACTGGTTGTATGTAAGCTTTTATTTTTTCCCCTTCTAATTCACCTGTGCTACAGAAGTGCATAGTATGTAGTTATAGATCTATAAATAATTAAAATCTAAGAGGGTTGTTGGGAAAATTGTCTCAACTGATCATTAGCCATATTTCACCTGTCTAGACATATTTGCATAGCATTTATCCCCCTCTTTAAAAGGGGCCATAGATTATACAAATCACAGGTGCCAAATGAGGATGGAGTAGAAGCTCCTTTCTCAAATCAGGCACAAGTTCTAACAAGAGCCACCAACCTCAAATCATTTAAGTGCTTTCACAAATTTCTCACAACCTCTTGTCTCATGCCATCGAGAACACATCTCATTTCCACTTGACACAGGCCCCCATCTTTCTCATCTACCAACAGCATTGATTCCCACAATCATCTCTGGAGTTTAGGATCAGGAGGTTTGAAGGATGGCTTTAGGAAGACAGTGGTTAGCAAACATCAAGAGACATGTCCACCACCCTTTGCTTTGCAAGGATCCTTCCCACAGAAGCCATTTTATACCAGCAGACTTAATGGTGTAAAAACAGTGCCTTTGACAGTGAGTGCAACCAAGGCCGGACTGAAAATGAATATACAAAGTGCACAGAAAAATCTTTCCTCTCTCAATAAGAATAACTCATTTTACCTGTTATTTAAGAAATTTTAAAATTTGCTTGCAGGTTATCTGTGGCAACAGCTCAGGGTCTGAATGATCAAGCAAAATGGTTCTTGATATCATCTTCCTCCAGTGCAGAACTCATTCCCAGCACAACCATGAAAAGAGCCAGCACATCAGCTCACTTGGTTTGCACCCTCTGTGCAGTAGAGAGCTCACTGCAGCCGAAGCCAGCACCATCCTCCCCATCCCTGGCAGCCCTTTGGGTGGTGAGTGACACCTGTGGTGGATGTGGAGTTCAGGGAGGGCTTTCACCTCCCCTGTGCTGGTGATTTACCCTTGGACTGTAACACCTCACCACGGCCTCAAACACACACAATTATCCCACTGAAAGCAGCCTGTTCCTCATTAGCAATTTCACAGAGTCCGAAAATAATGATGTGACAACAAACTCAACAAAATTTGCTCTAGGGCACAACAAGAAATAGACAAGATTTCCATATTTTTGGAGGACAATTTACTGTACTTGAAAGAGATAAATTCTTTCTGTTTACATTAACTGCCTCACTATTTGGTCCAATTATTCTGACTACTTCAGCAATCATGTTATGCTTGTTCAAGAAGAAAGAAATAACAACAGCTTATCTTGTTGAGAGCAAAGAACAAACAGTAAAAAATCAGTGGATGCACTTAGGCACTACAGTTGTTGCTATTGTGCTAAAGAGATGATTCATGTTCTCATAGCAACTAGGGTGAAAGAAAAACGTTCTTCTTCTGAAAAGGATTCTGTTGTAGTGGTTAAAGAACTCTTGAATAATCAAGCCAAATGGAGAGGGGAAAAAACGCTTCCCTATGAAATGATGTGCACTGAACTCAAGGACATGTTGATCTTTATATTATATTGATCGCCATGCATATCTCAGTTAATAATCTGCCACTGTGGTTTGGTGTGGAGTGAAGACAAAAAAGGAAAGATCAGATCTCAGAAAGCACTTTAAATAAGGTGAACCTTCCAGCCAACAGCTGTGGTAACCGTGTGCTTATTGAGGCTTGCTACAGGAGGAATCTGTATCAGATACTCAAACCCAAATGCTCCTCAGTCAAAACTGTTCATACAAATGATCAGTACCAGCTCCTTACAAACTGCCCCATACATTTTGCATTCACATGGCTAACTGGCCACAAACAGCAAGCACCAAATCTTTTCTGGCATTGCTGTCACGCCACGCTCATGTGTCACTTTGCTCTCACTGGATGCACATCACAGTCACAGCACATTGCAGGGAGCTGGCAGGAGTGACAGAGAAGTTTGAGTGGACCGTGGTCACGTTAAGCTGACTTCATGGTTTCAGTGCACTGTGATCTTGTCCTCACCCATTGAGGTTTACACTGTTATCACAGTCAAAACAGATCAGAGTTTGCCAGCACATCACTGTCATGTTTTATTCATGCTGAATATGTTGTATTTCCCCCCCATCCATTCATGGCACAACGGCTTTCATAAAGCACTTGGGAAGTGGCTGCAGGCATGGAGGGCAGGCTTGTCCTTGACCTGTGCTTTAACACTCTCCTTTGTGGCAAGCTTTAGTTTCAAATAATGGCCAGGTTGTGGAATTAGGAATCAATATTCAAAAGCACTGGCAAGAGAGAAGGGGTTTAATTTCCTGATACATGTCAGCATGACAGTGAGTTAGACCTAGACCAGGTAGCATCAGTTACCAGCACTACCTTCAGGGGCTGCTCCGAGGATGAACTTCCTGAGAAAGGATAAATGCATTTGCAATCAGCTGCATTTCCCTGGTTTCACTCTCTTTTCCTCTCTCACTGTCTTCCTTTCCCTCATCATCCTCCTGTTCTTCATTCCCTCATTGCCCGTTCTCCATTTAAAGGAGACTCAGCTGTCCCCAGTCCCCTCAGCCAGAGCAGCAATCCTTGCTGCTGGCAGGACCAGCTCAGCCTCTGTGGATGACAGAGACCCACAGTACCCAGAGGTAAACATATTAAGTCTCCTGAACTGAGAACTGGGCAAAGAATTACTGTTAAAATTCAGAGGATCCCACCCAAATGAGAGGATCCCAAAAATATGCCTTTTAATCTTACCAAGGTATGTTCCGTGTTATCCCTGTGAGGGAGTGTTCAGCTGGTGGCCAACAGCTGGCTGCAAGATGGGCTGCAGCCTTTAATGTCTATTTCCTCTGCAAATTCGTGTTGCAATTCTGCAGCCACAGAGAGTTCTGTAAACGACCCTTAATTAATAGTTTCATCCATGTACTGCTCAGAGTATCTGCCCTGTTAGTAATTACTATTTTGAAACTAAGGCTATATTGGTAAATTCTCTTAACAGTTTTTGCAGCAAGTTTTGACAGCTTTATACAGGGGAGTGGGGTGGTAGCAAGATATCTATCAAGATATCATTACACTGCTTCCTTAAGCTTACTCAAAGCTTTTTAGGAACTTCTTGGAATGTCCTGGGGTTTCACCATCCTCTCTCTGCATCAGCTGGGATTTTGGCAGAGAAGCTGCTTTCATACCCAGATTTTGGCTGGGTATGAAAGAGCCCCAGGAGATGCTGGATGGACCCAGACACCATTCCCAGTGGAACAAAGCTGCTGTGACTGCTGCAGCATCCTGCTGGCAAAGCACAACTGCCAGCTCAGCACTGAGCCCTGGAGCTCGTGGTGATTGAGCTACAGAGATCTCCCCTGGATGTGATCCCTGCCCAGGCTGTTCACTGAGCGTTTTTGAGACAATGATTCAAGCATGTGCCTTCCTCCTTCTGAGTTTTCAAGGCACTCAGATATATCTAAACAGACATGCAAATTAAAGCACTGCCTCGTTAAGCAAATAGGTTTGCATTTCATTGAGGCTGCTATATTTTTTTGAAATATTTGCAAGATATGTAAATGTCTAATTAAGAAATATTCCTCTGCTCCATTTAAACAACTAAAATAACTTTCTTTGGACCAGGTATTCACACCCTGAGATTCTGGCCTATGACAAGATTAATCTTTGCCCTACATTTAGGAACTTAGTCCCTCTTTTAGTTTCTTTGTGCTAGTTAACCACTCCACCAGTAAACTTCACTCTAAAATTGCACTGATGATGTATTTGTTGCTGTGTGACCTGGGCAGAGGTGGGAGCATTCCTGACATGAACTTTTCTCCACTCCTGAAGGTCTGGGAGCTCATACCCATTTGAAGTTCCCAAAGCACTTTTCCCCATACACAAGCATTTCAGAAATAGGCCAAAATATCTTCTAGCTAATTTTGGTTTCCAGAAAAGTTAAGCTGCATGCATATGGCTCTATTATGATTAAATGATGCAGATCTAAGTACTCTGAGTTTACAAAAAGAAAATGGTTATGAAGTGACTGTTTTCACTAGCTCTCTTTGTGTGCTTAGAACATAATTAACTGGAGGACAGGCTTGCCCTGGCACAAGTCAAAAACCATTTAAACAGAGATCTTTCAAATTAAATGTTTGAGAGCCTGCTTGCGGGTTTTATGGATTTCAGGAGGGCAGATTCACATGGCAGAGTCTGGGAACAACACAAGAAATGCCCTTTTCTCGCAGTGCATCTCTTGCTTGCCCACTCCCATAGAATTACAGCAGCTGAGTCACGAGGCCGAGGGTGTTCTGCAAAGCAGTTCATGGTGTCACTGTCACCTCTTGACACAATAGGGACTAAAAACACTATGGTTGGGTCCACAGGAAAACCATCTCCAGTGCCAGCAAGCTGGGAGCTGGGCTCTTTCAGCCTGGCCATTCCTCTAAGGGCCAGAGGGGTGACCCCATAAGGATCACTGTTATATTGCCAGCTCACTCAGCTCCAGGGGGTTGCAGCCCCAAATCTCCATGCTGTGGTAAATACCAACCCCGCAAACACATTCCTGTGGCAGCTTGCCTTGATCTGGAAAGGAACTTTACCCTGCAAAAGAGTTTGCTATGGGAGACTAAAGGCATTTGGTTGTGGCACGATGTGGAGCCCAGTATGGAAAGAAGCTCCATCTTCTATCACAGCAAGATGATGGAATTTAACTTGCTTGGACCTAAATTTTCCACTGCCAACAGTGCAGTACTTATCAAACCAGCAGCAATTCCTTGCATGCATTGCACTGTAGTTTAAAGCAGGCTTTTGTCAGTGTTAGCATCAGTACATTACAGTGCCTGCCACCCTCCATGCCAAGCTAAGCCAAGGGACACACTCTTCCTGGAGACTCCACTGGTCAAAGGATTTCTCAAATCTGGTTGAATTTACTGAGAATCAGCATAAATTACCCTGGATGGCTTCTAGGGGCAGCAAATGCCTTGAAAGCAGAGTCCTTTTTTGCCTGCAATGTGAATTCTCATAAGCTCATTTTGGGCACAAGCCAGATCTGCTACCACGGTGGCACCAGTAGGAAAGCAAAAGATGAAGCTTGATAGCAAACATGCCCTGTACCTTTTTTCATATTACTTTGTTTCATTCTTTCTCTGAGTGTGCTACGTTATTAATGTTGTGGTAGGGATATGATCCAAGTCAGGGTGAATAAGGGTAACTGCTGCTGAAACAAGTGGTTCCCAGGCCTCCAACATGTTCACACCATTACCTTTGTGCACAGTAAAAAGCAAGAAAAAAATAAATTAAAAATTCCACAGTTAGAGGTCAACCACACCAGTCTCCTGATATATCACACTACCCAGACACATGAACTCTAGTGTCTGATCCAAGGGAAGCAGAAATGTGTTTCTGGGGGTAGGGATGGGGTTTTTTTCTCCTCAAAAGTTATGGTGTAAAAAAAAAAATTAAGCTTTGGCTTGTACACAACAGACCTTCCTGGTAAACCCTACTGGAAGAAGGCCTAAATTAGCCTTACTAAGACTAATTTCTCAGAGAATTCACCTCTGTCCCTCTTCCCCCCAGAACAACCTTGAAATCACAGCTGAAATGCCTTTGGCAGAAAGGAGTCACATTTCTGCTTGGCTGCCCAAGATCAGATCTTGAGTGGCAGGGATTACATGGAGTCCAGTCAGGAAACACAGGGATCTTCTGCTTTAGCCAGATCCATCCAGACCTGGAGGTCTGCTCCAGCTGTGTCGGCAATTCAGCGAGTGGCAGTGCCAGAAATTAAATACAATATCGCTTTTTTTGGCTGCCAAAGTAGCTCTAAGGAACCATTTACACCGAGTACTGCAGAGCCCCAAATGTGGGAGGTATTGCCCAGAATGCAAGTGAAAATGTGACTTTAGAACTGCTCATCGGCAACCAGCCTTCCCACTGCAAACAAAAAGAGGCCAAGGCCATTCCCAGGGTGAGGCAAGGAGGGTTCACTCCCCACCACTGTTTGCAAAACCTGAAGGAAAATAAATCACCACACCACGATCCAGGAACAGTATGGCCATAATGAGATGCGCTGCTCGTCTCAGAGCTTCGGGCTGACAAAAATTTACATGAAGGGGCCCTTTGGAAAGCCATCCACCTCTTGAAAATGGGTGGATGAGCCAGGTCTCTGTTTCATCCCAAGTTCCTCTTAGGCCAACACAAAACCATCAGGAGAAAATGAATGATCCTCACAAACTGTGATTTAGCTTTCAGTCAGTCCCTTTAGGGATCCATTTGTTTTCCACTCGTTTTCTCTTTCTCATGGTTTTCACTAGGATCACTTCAGTCTTTAAAGATGGTTTGCATAGTGCAAGAAATATATTTCTTACAAAAGTAGGATGTAGCTTTCTCCAAGCACTGCTCTTTGAACATTAGATTTGTACTATTTCTCATTGCTATTTCTGTTCCTCTGCAAGTTACTCTTTACCAGAAGTAATATTCCACAATGCTCTCAAATAGCAGGCTTATCTGGTGGGTACAATACTACTTACCATGGCATCTCAATCTACTTTTATGAAGTAAGAAAATGTCCAGAAGCCCCATGCAGGGGAAATGCATTATTACATTTTCTGTTGTTTTAAAAACCGCCTTGCTCTTCCACACATTCAAAAAAAGTAAGAGGGGAGAACATCAAACCAATTTTCCCTTCTATTTCTTACAGGATAAAACAGCTTCTACCAGATATACTTGCAGAACTGGAGGAGCATTTCTCAGCAAAAAAAACCCAAAAAACAACAACCTATCTGGCACATTTATTGCTGGGCATGCTGAACAGAGTTACCTTGATAAAACTGCTTCTTGGTATTCCCATTTGCTAAACACACAGAAAGTTCCTTCTGTTCACCTTTGTGTCCCATTCATAAGTGAACTGCTTAAACAACTCTCCAATCCAAGCTGTCTCCCTGACTAATAAGTTCTTTTATTGACAGCTTGCCAGCAACAGCCCTAAAGTCAGCCTGAGAACATAAATACAGCCTCTTGAGCTTGCTTCAGTGTGTTAGAGGACGCTTTCAGTAATGTCGACAAAGCTTTAATGGTGTGAACTCGGAGCTCGAGTACTACTGAGCACTCCAGCGATCAACACCCACAGAACATTCAGAGAGTTTCGTTCCAAAAGTATTTTAGGAACCCTTGAAATCAGAGGCTTTCTCTCTGCTCTGCAAGAGCTCATTTTGGAAAACAATTTAGGCCATTTTTAGTTACAGAACTGTTGAGATAACCCCGCTCGTGGTGTCATTCTCCTGTTGCCTTTGTTTCCACAATGTCACACTTTCAAGCCACCCTCTCCCTTTGCCGTCCAGAGGGGCTTGTCTTTCCAAAACAGCTCTGAACCACAATTAACATATAGCAAAAGCAACATTTCCTATTCCAGCTCTGTCCTGAGCAGCTCAAGAGATGGAACATGTCTCACCAGCCTCGCTGCCTGCTGGGTGCTGTTATCCTTTGACTAAACCTAGAGGAGGCTCAAGGCTGCTCCAGCTTGTGGGGTGAAATGTGATCTCACACAGCTCAGGACAGCTTCCCTTTAACCTCTCCATGTTTGCGAACACAGCTCATAAAAACCCCTGGGTCAAAGCAAGGAGTCCTCAATTTCTTTACCTCATGCTTTTCCATCATATAGAGCAATAAACTGTTTTGGAAAATTAGTGTCTTGTGTCCCATTCTTGCTTTTAAGTCTGTATTTTCCTTTTCCACTGGCTTTGAGAGCATGTGCTGCAGCACAGAGCCAGCACAGAGCCCCTGCTCACTCCCTGTCCCAGCTCACACAAACTTTGGGCTTTAGGGCTTGTCTACAGACAAAAGTTTTGCTGGTTTAACAGTTTTTAAATTATCTAAAGCAGTGCAAAAGCCAGCATGGAGGAAAGGCAACTGGTTTGTGACCATCCTATACACAAATTAGACAATTACGGGTTGATGCAGCTATTATGGTAACTTCCTGATTTAAACTAATTTGATGTAAGCTGGTTATAAACCAATTTAAGTGTGTCCAATCAGAGACATACACTGGTTCAGCTAAATGGATTTTGCAGCTGAACTGATGCTACTATTGTGCATGGACAAGCCCCCAGGCTTGCACAGCCTGTTTCTCCATTGCTTCTGTCTGCTTTCATTTACACCAGGATTGTAAACGTTCCCAGCTCCTGGCAGTACAGCTGAATGCCCACGCAGAACAAGTGGAATGTTAGTACAAACCCAGAATTTTTTCCCTTTCCCTGTCCCCAAAGAAGAAAAACATTGGTATTTTATCACGCAGTGTTTAACTCTCGCTGACAAGCCTCCTGCAGACGGCAGGCAGGCACAAGAACTGTCACAGGAATGAAAACACACTCTCATATTCCAATGGCAAAGCATTCTCACTGCAGCCACAAAGCCCAGCACACATCTGGACTCATTCTAAGGAAATTGAGGTGTTACCTTCAGGTGGAGCGAGTGAAAATGAGCAGAATTAGGATCTTCAAGGGTTCTTGGAGAGCAGGGAGGTACTGTGGGGAAAGGGACAGCAGAAAGGCTTGCAACGGCTTTCACCTGCTCTCCATCTCTCACTGAGAGGTTTGTCTTTGTGCAATGAATACACAAAATACCACGGGTGTCCCTGTGTGGTGCTGCTCTGATCCCAGCTCGTCACCCCATCCTGCAGTCCCACTGCAGCACCATGCTCCTCCTGGCCCATCAGGTTCCGTCTGGTCTTATTGGTGATGGTGGCATCTCCCCAGGCCACATTTCCTTCTGACCCATGCATCATGGTTCATCATTAATCATCTCTCCCACTAAAAACCTGCTTCTATTAATTAGAACAGATTTATTTTGGGAGTAAAGACCCAAATGAAAAGACCCTGACTTTCCTGCCCATTGAGTTCCTAATGTTCCAATCCAATATATGAAATTCAGACAAGTTTGAAGTGACCACAAGAACTTGTCCTTAAAAATATTTCACTCCCTGTAAAAATGTGGGGAAACCCCAGTATTTTTATTGTAATTGAACAGTGCTCTGAATTGCATTTTTAGTCTCTCCATAAAAAAAACCCCAAAGCCATTTTCATCAGAACATTCTAAGAATTTCCTCATCAAAGTTCTGCATGGCTGAAAAGGCATTTTTCATCCAAAACCAAACATTTTGCAAAAATATTTCAACCAGCTTAAACAGTAATGCAATTTTATAGTGCACAGATATAGGTCCAACATAATGATATATTAGAATGTTGAGCTATCCCTGGTCTGTGATACTACAATCTCTTAAAAGCCTGTAGCATTTTAATAAGAAGCGAGGCCCAATTCAAAGCAAACAGAAAACCCTTAAGCTCAGAGTAGACATATATAAACTGACAAGCTGACTATATTATCTAAACTGCTGGTTTATAGCTGTATTATGCACTCAATCTAAAAAAAAAAAAAAAAAAAGGAACATATAAAAATGTATAAAGATAAGGTACTAGTGAGGGGTGGAGTTGTGTTTTTTTTCATTAGATACATTCTTTGATTCTCCTGCCTAAAATGCTGCAGTCAGCAGTAGCTTAATTCTAAGTTATAATTAGGGTTATGCATTAAACCAGGACTCTTGAGCATGTCTAACCTAAAGAAGTTCAATGCATAAATGAGAAACAGACCTGTGGCTGGCTGACTTGGCATCAACCAGGACACCAATATATAGTAACAGAATAAATTTAAAATGAAAATTAAATGTGGTCATTACAGCTTAAATTGATGTTATATTTGCCAAATGTTTATGAAAGGAAAATTTAAAGATAAGCCTGATTTTGGAGGAGGCAGTGTGACCTGATACACAGCAGCTTGTTGTGACGTGGGGTGCATTTTAAAATAATTTAACACCAAGTTTTCAGAGTACAAAAATGAAGTCAATCCTTTTTCTTCTTTTTTTCTTCTAAGATTATTTTCCCCAAACTGCACATGGCATTTAAATGCACAACTGCATGGTACATTTTAGCTAATGAAAGCCTATTTTTAACTCTCAGAAATTTTGTTGCTTAACAGTATTGGTTATTAACACCAGCAAGCTGGAGAGAGAAACAAAATTCTGATCTGCAGGAGAGTTTAAAGCTCTAGAAAATTAAGTAAAGATGCTTTGATTGGTAGGATATTACTCTCTATTTATTATATTTTGCATTTCTTGCACAAAAGGGGGACAGCCTAGTATCTCTAAGAACAGTTTCCTTCAAAAACTGAAGATAAAAGTGTGGAGAGGAACTTTTCCCATTTTCTGCACTTCAGCAAATACTTCACTTGGTGTGAAACACATTATTTTTGGATGCTTCTAAGCCCTTTTAAGGGTGTTTAGCAGCAGCTTGCATTTCACAAGTGTGCAGCTTAATCTCATGCAAATCAAGTATTAAATGTGTAATTGCCGTGCCCACAAAGCCGGAATCACAGAAAGGGCAAATAAATCTGGGTGGCAGCAGTGGCTGAGCACAACTTGCGTGTGAGCTACAGCTTGGGGACGCACCTCAACACACCCTCTGCTCTCTGGCTTTTGGGGAAATGGCCACAGCCTGGGTTTCTGTGGTCAGCAAAGGAGAAATGGAGCATCCCAGAGGGGACCTGCCAGCTTTGAAAGCAGCGGTGACCGCGATGCTGCAACGCCCGCCATGGTGAGCACCCAGGGTTCAACCAGTGGAAACCAGTGTGAGCTGCTCTGTTTCTGTGCAAATTAGCTACAAACCAACAATGGAAGTGCTGTAGAAAAGGTGGAGGCTTCTGCTCTGTTTGTTTCTTTTCTTTGTGATTATATTTGCTCAGGGAAGGATGCAAGGTGCTGAGCTCTCCGGCTCAGCCATTTGGATATGGCTCATTCAAATACACAACCTCATGTTTAAGCATGTGGTTAATTTTAAGCAAAATAAGACCCTTTGAAGTCATACCATAACAAGACATGCACCTAATGTTAAAACATATATTTAAGTGCTTTACTGGATTGGGGCCAGGAAGCCTTGTTTGCAGGATCCAGCCTTCAATGTGTAGGTTCAGATCTTAATTTACAGACCCGATCTTAAGGAATAGGATTGTGCAAAACTGAAAAAACTTGCTTTTCTATCACATCCATTAGCTTTCTGAGTCCCTTGGGTCTCAGATAGGCCCTGTGGACATGCCCTTACACATGGCTGCTGCAACCACATGGAAAATTGGCCAAATTTCAAAGAATGAAAACCTCATTTTATGTGTGTGTGTCTATATGTGTGTATATAAATACATATATACACACGTGTGCATACATATGCATGTCATGCTTCTCTGTGTGTGTGTATGTATGTATCAGCCTAAGAGGCAATGAATTGGAGTGAAACAGTTGTTTTTGTAACGTGTATTGATTACATCAGTGATGTTTCCTAAATAATTAAAAGTTTGCTTTGATCTCTGATTGTAGGCTTGGCTTCATGACAGCTGATGTGAGTACCTTTAACCGGTTCCATCCTACACTCACCTATTACACAGCCTCACACGGCGTCACTGGCATTCATCTGACAAGAAAAAGAGTGAATTCAGGAAGCAAAACCAGCACGAAACTCTGCCACCAGGGAGAGGGGAGGGATCCAGTTTCCTGCCAGGTTACATCTCCGAGTTCAATCACCGTGAGGTCAAAGCATCACCAGAGCTGAGCCAGGGAAGTTCCCTGAGCAGGCAGGTGGGAGCCAGGGAGGTGCCAAACTGCTCCCTGGCACAGCTGTACAGGACCAGCTCAGCCCTCTGCAGCAAAATCTTCCTCTGGTGAATCCCACACCCAAGCTGAAGAATATAAACCGGGATTCTTATGTAAAATAACCCCTTTCCTTAACACTGTCCTTTTTTTCAGCTACAATTGCTAGTTAAGGAGACAGAAGAGGTTAATCATCCACCCAAGTGACTACAGGCAGCCCAACAAATAAGCAGAGATCAGCCCAGAGGCCCTCAGCTCATGTAAATCAGCATCGTTTCATCAAGCTCGGAGCTTACACCATCATGCACTCACTCAGGATCTAAAACCCAAATGTGTAAATGAAAATGATGCTAATTACAGTTCACCACCGAGCAGCACTACCTTAATTTTAAGGAAATGAAGGAAACGGGCTTGCTCCGTGACAGCCGATATCATATTGCCATACAACTAACTTAAAGTTGTATAAGTTAGATTATAACTTTTGAAGAAGCAATTATGATTTTATTGCACCCACTCTGCTGATGATTAATGCAGAGAGCCTAGGGGAAAATGCATCCTATCATTTGCTAACATGCACTATAATTATGCATACCTCTCCAGGTACTGTAATTTAGGACTTAAAGAGCAACATTCTGAACGAGGACTGCTGCACTTGTAAAACATTACAGATGTGTTATCATATAAATGAGGTAGCTTTGACATGATAGTGTTCTAATAAATCCTCAGCTAAGATTTGGAGACAAGATATGTCAAAAGCAAAATCCAAACTCTCTCTTAATCTTCTTCATAAACTGTTTATTTTTTCTGAGCCCTACAATAATACATGTGTCAAGAAGGCTTTGATGGTTTCTAGATTAAAGTATAGTTGGGTTGGATTTTTTTCCCCTTTACAGGTCATCTTGAGAATGCTCATTTTAGTTAAATTAACTCAGCTATTTGCAGGTTTCAAATGTGAAGCAAAATTAAACAGTTTTCACCAAATTGGGAACTTGTGAGATGAACTTCATAAATAACAAACTTATTTCACTCCATTTCAGTGAAAGTTTTTAAATAGCTAATGCTGAATGATCTTCTGTCAGCTAGAGAATTTCATTTCAAACCATTGCAATAAATCCAGAAGAAAAAAAAAAAGAAAAACAACTCCAATTTGTATTCAGTGAGATGAATTTATGACTCCCCTCAACTTGTGTTCATTCTGTTTATTTTTTATTTATATCGCAATACTGACCTGATGTCTCAACCAACACTAAGATGCTATTCTGCTTCACAAGATACTGGAGAAGGAGTTTCCATCTCCCTGCAGTTTCCTTTACAATCAAAAAGAGAAGTTTGGGAGAGGGAATAGCAGAAAAGCAGTAACATGTCAGGCCCAATCAAAGGCAAAAAGCTAGGAATTAACCTGAATTTTCAGGGCAACCTCAATTCAATCATAAGGATTCTTGATGCTGCCTAGTTATATATGCCTCAATACTAGCAAAACATTGCTTTTCTTTTGAAAATACACTGTACAGAACACACAGACACACTCAAAAAACTATTCTAGGCTGCTCCTGCAATAAAATAACAAGGTCCTTCTGGGTTTTGTGGGGAATTTGATAAAAGCTGTCTTAGTAAGTATTAGGGAAGGAAGAAAAAAAAACCCCAAATAAACAGGAAAGGCAGGATTTAACATAATAAAGCGTGAACAGCAGTTGGATGTTATACCAGCATCTGCTCTAATTATGCTCTGTGAGTGGTTCAACTGCATTTTGTGGTCGACTGTGCTGAAAGCCTCCCCTAAGTTGAGCTGGTAGAATTCTAGATTTATTACTATTCAAAATCAACGGATAAAATCAACATATATGTGTAGTTATTCATTCCAACTTGCATTGTCAGCCATAATTTTTCATCAATTTCATATTTTTTGCCAAAACAACAACATAAATTTAAAAGCCTTTTAACAATGTGACCACAGGAAAAAATTCCAAGAGAGCTATTTTATCTGATATACTACAAACACCCTGGTTCCCAAAAGCAGATTATTTTCAGGTCTATTACACTGAACCTATTTTTTAAACTTTGAAAGAAAAACTCATCTCTTTGGTCCATTAATATTATCCAGCTCGTGTCTAGTTCTGATTTTTCAGACAGCAAACAAAAATTCATTGTATTCTCCTACTTCACTGAAAAAAACAAACCCAAGTGGGGAAGCTTTTATTATTTTAATTTCAATTTTCTGAAAACATTCTGTTAATCCTTTGCTATTTGTCTAATTTTACCTGATGTGACATAAATTGGAACACTCTTTAGGTTAGAATCACTATTCCTGCAATTGCTCTGGTTGTAGGTAATACCTGAGATGCTTGTAAAAAAATTTTGGCTTGTCTCCTGTCTTCAACTTTTTTAAAAAAATTAAGAATTCACTCAATATTCACATATATTTTAGACACAGATAGCTCACACGATACTGGTAGTATGCTTTGAAAACTATTGCTGCTCATTTTTCCAGAAATGCAGGAATCTCTTTGCTTTGTTATCTCTTCCTTTTGAGGGAGAAAATGAACCCAGCCTTAGTTTTCTTAGTCACATTAAAAAAGTGCATTAACATTTTGTAGGACTCTTAAATATCCCATATTGCAGAAACTGATACCATGTTTTACATTTATAAAATAAACTTGTTTTACAAAAATATTCTCAGGAGATTTTGGTAATCCTGATAATGTCAATATTTCTCTCCAATACTCTAAAGAATGTAACTGACTCCTTCCAGCTTGGAACATACCAGTCCTCAGTTTCCTTTAATAAAGAAGGATTTGTGAATGCCTTATTAGCAATAATGAACAAAAGCCAAAGAGGAGGTGATTTTGCCCTACAGAAAGTGACAGAAGAGAAACAAATTATACTTTGGTCAGGTCACAGTCTCTAAGATTGGTGCAAAGCCTGCTGACAGTGACTGAAACAAGAGGAACAACAGGCAAGGGCAACTGGGTCCTCAGCAGCCAACACCAAACCATCAGTTCATTGAGTGACACAGAACAACTGAACCCTTTCAGAACAACATTGACCAAAAAGACCTGAACTGAGATGTGTCTGTAGCAGGAGTTGGCCTTAGATACCCTCTGCACTTACTGCAGGAAGCCCCTCCAGCTCCAGACCATCATCCACAGAGAAAAACTTGATGGCCAAATACTTCACAAGCTAGCTCTTTTTTGATTATTGCTCAGAACAAATACGCAAATTGCAGAATTTCAAG
This sequence comes from Melospiza georgiana, assembly GCF_028018845.1. NCBI lineage: Eukaryota > Metazoa > Chordata > Aves > Passeriformes > Passerellidae > Melospiza > Melospiza georgiana. The sequence goes on from NC_080443.1 coordinate 16,258,721, forward strand.
TAGAAGTAAATGTTCTCATACTGCAGAGCACGCACTAAAATATGTGCACGCGCCATCACAAGATTTGCTTCTTTACAAATATGGCTGAACTTGTTTCCATAATGGTTCGTGTTTGTTCTTTTCCCTCTTCACATTTAGTTGATGTAAATTGTAGGTTTCATGTGCTCTGAAATGATGTTCACTTCATCAGCATTTCAGCACTATTTTATCTGTATATAAAGATCCAGCATCCTCATCCCTAACACTCTTCTTCACATTTTTTACCTCAGATCCTTTATACTTTGTGAGATACTCTTGCAGCGACTTCCTCCTCTGACTCATCCCCATGAACTAGCACAGCAATTTTGTGTGCCACTCAAGCAGGTTCTGCACATGTCTGGTGTTGCATCACTCCCTGTTGGATGATTTAACAGCACAGCACTGCAAGGTAGCCAAGATCATCACTACAAGGTTTTGAAAGAAAAGGACAAGTATGCAAACTTGCTTGCACTCACCATTTTTATCACCTTCTCAAACTGAAGAAATTTATCCACCAATGTTCATGAATTTTAATGGAGCTCAGCTCTGGCTACACTGAATAAAGGAAAGACTGTCCTTGCTTTGTGAGTTAAAGAATAAACAATTGTTGTGTGGTGTGGTGGTTCCCAGGGATGCAGACCCTCTGGGTAGACTTAAAGTGGCCTGAACGACCTGCTGAGGAACAGTGCAGTGCAAAGTTGACCTGGCCACAATTCTGTTGAGTGCTTCTTGGCTGTAATTCAATACAAGGCTCTATCTCCTCTCAATGCATGGGTCACATCCTCAAGACTGCTCTGATGATTGATACAGACATCTGTCAGCATCTGCTGCCTGAATGCCTGACAGGAAAAGTCAATACTCACAACCATGAAATCACACAGAAATGACAAAGAGAGCAAAACATATTTCTTATGCAAGGTGAGATTTCACACCTCTGCTAATCCTTCAGAAGCATTTGCAGGGATTTTTTCATTGCCTCATGAAGACATGGGTTTGATAGGAGGTGTGAAGAAGACAGTTTAACACTGCTGTTAATGATAAAGCAACTTTGTCTCTATCTTGCTTGAAATTGGCCTTTGGAAGTCTCCAATAAAGAGAAGAATGAAAAATTGGGAAATATTCATTAATGGTACCCCAGTGGATTTTGGTTCTGTGTTCTTCTCCCCCTTTCTACAAAAGTATTAGTCAATTCTCACACTGTATTCACATTAGATCTACACATTATGTGCTGGGCAATTTGAAAGAGTTTAATCTTCAGATGGAGGTACACAAATATGTGCCACTGGTGACTTGCTTTATTTGCCCTATAACTGCAATCCAAATGCTTCAATTTGAATATCTCCTTCCACAGAGGAAAAGAGGCAAAGCTGCAGGATGACAAGACAATTTTTCCATTCAGTAGACATTAAACAATGATATACAACTTTAGATGCCTTTAGCCAAGATGGAGTTAGCTGATTGAGTTGGTGTAGATGGCAAAGGGAGGACTGGAATTTTAAACCAAGGTTTCCCCTTTGCTGAAGGGAAGCAAATTTTGTAAGAAACCTGAGTTGGATGGTTCTTGCAGAAAACACCACATATTATTATTTGGACATGAACCCACACATTAAACACTCATCTCTCCATGCTGTGCACAAAAGAAAAGCTCCAGTCTTATAAATTTATGCCCTTCTAAATCCCAGTACCAAGACTGCTCTACACAACACAAAGTATAAAATATCTCACCCAGGTTCACCCAGGCACAGATCTGCTTCCCAAATAGGGGGGTAGACAGAGAAGTCACAAGATGCTGTGTGAACATTTCAGGAGGGAAAACTCATGAAATCCCCTGAGGTCCAGCCCCAGTGGATGTGCGTGGGGGCAGTTTCACCCCTTATTTCATGTCAGAGGAGAAAATCTGAGCAGGCAGCACAAGCAAAGCTGTGGGAGCACGAAGTGCACACACTGCTGTGAGTTATAAATACCAAAATAAGAGAAGGGCAAGTGCCAGTTTGAGTCACCAGCACATCTTTGGGTAGAGGCGTGGCAAAAGAACCAAAGCATTTTTGTATTTTTTGTCTTTATCTTTAAGAAGAAACCCAATCAGGCTAAGGAAATATCCCACCAGATAATCAAAAGGTTACTTGACAATAAGTTCAATTCTCACTCTGGCACACTAGTCATTCCCAGTTCTCCAGGAATCTGCTGTATTGCTCTTTGGAGAGTTCCCAGAGTCCCAGCACACGAATGGAAGGTGGTTAAGTTACACAAAAATCTCTGCAGTGTTGCTTAGGAGCCAATCTTTGGAGTCTATAATGAAAATCAACATCTGTGCATTCCAGAGACTTTGAACTTCAGGTGTTTCACACTTCCTGCTACTCAATTTATGGAAAATGCAAATGAAAGTAAAGCAGATAAATGTTCTTTAACAACAGGAGGGGTTTGTTGTGTTTGAAATTGCATTGTTCTGAGGGAGCGGATTAATTTAGCCACTACCCAGGATGCCAAAGGTTATGCTTAGAGTGGAGACAAAACAGAACCTGCACATATTTTGATAAGGTTACATCATCAGGACAGCAACAATAAAACCAGCTTGCCATTTCTGTGCAGACCAGTTTTCAAGCAGGAGGTGTCTTGTACTCCCTGTTAATAATGAATCAGGCTGAATGACATTTGAAATGGCAAATAATTTCCCCAGGAGATGCAGCTGCAATCGTAGTATTTTCTGTTCTTGCTCTCAGTCTGATTTCTCTTATCCACAGTATGAGGCAGCTGAGTATAATGCAGGAAACATTATCAGCAACAATGCTACAATTAATGCTGAAAGAAAATGAATATTTGTCTACAGAAGAATAGATTTTAGAATACCTAAGGGAACTACTGTACTTTGAAAATGAAGCCATTTTGCGTGTTTACTGAAATGCACTCATATTTCTGTGGTTACACTCTGCCTAGTTAACCATACCAAGGTAATAAGTGCATAGGCAGTTTTTACTGTCCTGTATTAAAGCTGTTTACTGAATGCTAAGTAGTTGAGGTCTATTCAGAAAACAGTCTCTTTTGGCTGTAATCCATCTACATGTTTCCACACCTCACTTCTTCCATTATTAAGTCCAAGAACTAGAAAGGTCATGACCATTTTTCTCTGGTTCAGAGCTGCAACTGCAGAGGACATGAGTCCTACAGCAGCAGTACTGAAATCATGGAAAACGAGTTTTGTGCTGTGTTATTGGTGAATGTGGAGGTGGACAGACATGGTGGTTTCCCATCTTTTCTATCTCAGGGTGCCTTCTTTTCCAGTGCTTAAATGCCAGGAAGTCTAACAAGTGTCCTATTCAGCTCTCTGGTGAGATGGGATAAAGAAACAGATGCTGTCAGAACATCCAAGCCAGCAACCAAGGCCCAAACTGAAAGGTGCTATTAATAGAGAGAAATAAGCAACTAAACTTCAAACAGCCCTGGGCACAATAAGGCTTTAGAATAATCTAATGCCCCCTTGACCATCTGCATATCATCAATCAGGTCATCCAAGAAAAAGATCTATAAATAACCAATGTTACCAACTCTGAAAAGGCTTTTGATACAACCCTTCCCAAGTGCAAATGGCCACATTCAGACCACCTTACTCATGAGCACAAGAGTCACTTGTCCCTACAAAGCACTTGGTTGGTCAAAAATCTTTCATGCTCGCGTTTGATTGCATCCTCTGAGCAGCACAAACAAAAACTACAGTGAGCCAGCTGCAGGCCCTCACAGGAGCTGTGAGCAGCAGCAAAAGAGCCCAGGTTTTCCCCAGAAGGTCCATGTTTCTGTCCAGAGAGAGGTAACTCGCTCCACATGGCTCATTTACAGTGTAGTCACCTAGTTTCAAGTCTATCTTCTTAATTTGCTATATCAGGATTTATTATTTAAATGATCCCAGACCAAAAAAAAAAAAAAATAATGTCCAAATGCTTGAGTTAAGGGAGCAGCCCCTCAAAGTCTGGAGCATGGCTCTGAAGCAAGTGCTAACCCAAAACAATGACAATGCTCAGCTCAGTGAGTTCTGGGAATGATCCCTGTCATCCAAAGCAAAAATTGAGTCTGAGCCCTCAGATCCAGCATCTCCTGTGCCTAACAGGAACACTGGGGATCCAAATCTCTCTGTGACCTTATTCCCCAAGCCTACAGACCTGCAGGAGCTGAGGGTCCTGTGCTGGCAGTCTGAGAGCTGCCCAAGACCCTGGAGTACAAGAACATGAGCAAAATCTCCTCTGACATTCCTGAGGAGGTCTTTAATAATGTAGCCCTCAGGTTAAATAAATATCTTTGATCAACAGGGCATAGTTATTTATTATTCATTTACTTCTATGCAAGAAATACAGGTCACCCACTCAACCAGGCACTGTCACATTCATTTTTAACTCAACTGGAGATAAGTCTTTTTTTATTAGAAATGATCATAATCCCATTGGCTTCAATAGAGTTTCATGAGCTAAAGTCATCAGCTAATCCATATCATAGTTACTAACTGATGATCCTTCTCAAGCAATTAAAGCTGTGTCCCTCAGATGACATATGGTTTCCTTCAAAGAATTCCACATGAGGGATCACTGATTTCTCAAAGCGTTATGTGGAGATAATGAAAATCTGAAAATATATTTGTTATAAATAATTATTTTGGCTTAAATGCTTTTAGCAAAGCCTAAACATAGTCTGTATTTATTCACTATTTAATTGTTTTTAGTCATAATTACCACCTCAATTTCAGTTGATTTCAATGGATTTATTCTGGTCCACCTGAGTGCTCCACCTAAGGATTTCCCCACAAAGTCAGCTCTACTTTAGTGGATGGCTGATATAGTTTTCTTTTTTATTTTCTGTAGGTTTCTTTTTTATCTTCATGAGCTATAATAATAATGAAACTACTTAATGCTTGTATTGTTTTCCAAAGACCACTTTTCGCTGAAGTAAGTGTGGGGACAGATTTTTTTTTTTATGAAATAATAGTGTTTACTACTAAAAATATTTAATCATAATTACATTAAGAAACATACATAAGAGCTAAGTAATAAAATAAAATTAGTTGGAGAACACAAAGGGGGGAAAAAGACAGAAAGGATTAAGTAGAGTCATATAAGGAATAGATTCTATTTAATGAAAATTTCCACAGTGTTCAACATTTTTATTATGGTTAATAGCACTGTGCTTCATTTTTGTCTGCAGTAATTGTGTATCCTTAATGAATGGGCACTCTTATTTCCCCATTGAGCACTGACAGAAATTAATAAACCTAATTCTGTAGGTTTAAGTTTAATTCTAGTGAAATATATAAAGCAGTTACATTTTCACTTAGCTACTAACTGGAATAGAAATGGGTTTAAGCTTTTCAGAAGCTTAATAGGGAACAAATTGGGTTTTCTTTTATTTTTTTTTTTTTCTCTCTCCTTCAGTACTTGGGTCTATTTTCATTGCTGTGTGCAAGAAAGGACATGTCATGGCTGGTGAGGCTGAACTAAGACTACACTGAGAGTTATTAATTTATTTCTTTTTAGTATGATTACTAGACTTAGCCCTTTGTGCCAGCCTTGCTGTTAATGATTGTTAAGGACCATCTCCTTGGTTTACATTTTGATAGAGATCACAAGCAAGAGACTTCAGATTGCCTTCTAGAAAGCCCAGCTCTCATAGCACTCACAACACACACATGGAACTCACGAGTTCAAGATTTCAGGTTCACTCCTGGTCACGCAAGGTAGCAAACACAGAAATAAACTGGAGTGAAGAAAAAAATGGGTGATACTGGATATAATGATCAATGCCATCTTTCCTGAAAACAGAAGGGAGCCACCTACTACCTTCCACCAAATTTTGAAAGAAATAGAGGAGTCCATTCTTGAATGTTCTGTGCTGGGTGCACACAGACACACCACACAAACCAAACCTACAAATCTCCCCAGCACAGCACCCAGCCACAGGCTGGGCACAGGGCTGGGTTTAACAGCTCAGCACTGAAGGGGGCTTGCAGGAAGGTGAATAACTCAACAGCACAATCTGGAATTTCGGGCAGAATTGGACCGTGAGACTCTGAGGTGCAGCGTTCTGCTGCTGCCGAGACCCGGGCAGGGAAAGGAACGTGGGCCTTGATTCTTTTTGGAATTAGCAGGTTTTAAGAGAAACTCCAGGTGCTGAAGGGAGCCATTTCAAGAGGCACTGCTGAGTGCCTGAAGGACTTGGCATGTTCACTTTTGAAAGAACCAATATTGTGACCACAGGTGGGCAATAGTGAGACAATCACTTTCTAAAATACATCATTTTAAAAACAAGAATAGAAACATCAGTCTGGCACCATGACAGAAGTGTTCTTTGGGGAATAATTATATGGATTCTTCGTATCCTATAGTTTCATTTTAGCATGGGCCAAATCCCCAGCTGGTTTAGATCAGCAGCTGATTTACTCCAGCTAAAATCTTGGCCTGGTATTTCATTTCTGTTATTACCTTATCTTTTATGGTCCCCACTGTCCTAATTTATCATCTGTGTTAGAAATTGCAGGAGCTCAGTAAGGGGTAACCACAAACAAAGGAGCAAAGGCAGGGAAAACCTAAGATTAGAGCAAAGCCACGTCATGGGCTCCTCTGTGCCCCCATCCATCCATTTTGCTTGATCATGGGGCTGAAATGCAGTTGAATCATCCATAAAGATGTGGAGGCAGAGGAGGCGGTGAGACGACAGCCAGGGGCAAGAATCGGGCAGGAGAAGGGTTTTGAAGTCATTACATGAGAAGATGTAGGAGGGGAAGAGGAGAGCAGATGAGGCTGGTGGTGGAGGAGGCTGGGCTGGGCTGTGCATGGGGGGCAGCAGGCAGGACAGGAACTGCTGCAGGGGTCAGCACCTTGGGGGATCTGGAGGACAAAGGGTGAGGGAGGGGATGATCAAACAGCTTCAGGTTTCAGTGCTGGTCAAGAAGGGCTGAGGGGAGGCATGGGCAGGGTCAGCCTGGGAACTGGGCAGGTCCTCTGTTCCTGCTTTGAGTTTGACAAGATGTGCCAGCCCAAGTGGGAACCCAGAGCAACGCCCCATAACCCTGGGTGAGCAAAGAAAAGCACTGTAAAAAATAAAGAGTAACTTCTAGGGCTTGATCCTTCCCTTGAGACTGCAGCACACGGAGCTGGAATGGACTGAATTCAGGAGGAGTTGTTCCAGAGAGAAATGAAGTAATATCCTATTGCACATCTTCCCAAAAGCAGGCTTTTCCCATGCACCCCCTTCCCAGGAAAGGGCAGCTGCAAAGCCTGCCCTGAGCTGGCTCTGCCAGTTTCCCTCTGTCCTGGAAGCCTCCAAGGTTTTGGAGTTAAATATTTTGAGAGAGATTAGTGTTGAAAAGAAACAAACACTTACTAAGCAGCAACAGGTAACACCCTGCAAGGCAGCAGACTCATTTCTTGAAGCCATGTGCCTCCTCCTCTTCCTCACACAGCCCCTCTCTCACAGGGCTTTGCTGCTCATGGGAATGAGAGGAACAAGGCACGCAATTCAGGAGCTCTCCACACAGACACTGAGGACTACCTGGTACCACCCTGGGGTGAAATAATGTGCTTTGAACACTGACAAGTCAAGATCCTGGGCCCAGGAAGGGCCTGTGGTAAGATCCAAACCTCTGCAAATGGCCACCAGCATTGTAGAGAGGGCTGAAGGGAAATGTCAGGTTTTTAGCCACAGATTCCACTTCAAGGATGTGCCTCTCAGTCTGGAGGAAAGTGTTCTGACCATTAAAAAGCTGAGTAGCAAGAATTGGTAACTACTTTCTCATGAAAACAATGTAGAAAACAATTTAGTCTTCCCAAAGAGTACCTGCCTATTGTCTGCTGTCTAGAGGAAAACATTTTAGGTTTTAGGCATAATTTTTTTCAGATGTTTTCACACTATGATGATTTAATTATTTTTCTCTGATCAGCTAAATAGCTATTTGGTTGATGACAGATAGCTAACAGCTTCACTGTAATAATCCATATATTAAAGTTGAGGTTACATCCTTTGCTTAGTCAAAGAAATGCATTTTTCTGATCTGGTTCCCATTACTGCTCCCATTAGTAGCAAACTAATAAAGATGCCTAATAAAGATGCCCTGCTGTACCAGCCACCCTGTTAAGTAACCAGAGTTGGATTTCCACCCATTTTTTCTATGGAAGACTAGCAGTATATACCTCTGCTGTTTGCCTAATTTACACGGTCCCAGAGGATATGCAAATGTTTAATTTGGAGAGCATATGCATACAAATTATTAATATAAACTGAACTTTCATACTTGAATTTTATTTTGTTTTACTTAAGTGTCCTATGTTTCATGCTTGTCCTTAAAAACCATAAACTTAGAGTGCCATATTCTAATTAGAGGGCTGAAGGAACAGCACAGGTGCAATGGAGACTGGATCTACCAGCTGAAATTCAAGTTTGTGCACTGTGATTGATTTGCCATTACTGACAGGACTTGACAAAGAAAACACTGGATCCTGTTCCAGAGCTGCACCTCCTAGAAGATGTGTGCAATTATATGAAATTAATATCTCTTCATTTCTTTGGACAAAACTGCAGTTTCCCCAAGGCTCTATTTCAATCCATGTCCTACACATTTCCCAAGCAATGGAATATTGACATGCAAATCTGACAGGCGTACTCCTCAGTGTGCCACATTTACAATCTGCCCCTGCACGTTGCAGATCAAATTCCACCACCTAATATACAATTTTTTCCCTTGTGATTACACCAACACCCACAGGAGAGGCAGCTCTCCTGCAGCCACAAGGCTCTCCCAAGAATGGACAACCTGCTCCAGACACAGCAGGGGAATGGTCCATTACCACCTTCCCTCCTGAATTTTTGAATCAAGTTTATTTGTAGCAGAAGTCTGAGGAATGTGTGTCAGCAGTGCAGTGAAGCTGTAGGGGATCATGTTCCTGAGCCAACTATCCACAGCATTGGTGATCCAAGTGAAATGGAGGGACCTGAGTATGAGCAGAAGCAATGCCTGACTGCAAACACATAAAATGTCCTGAGAATTACAGAGGGAGGGTCAAAAGACATCCAGAAAAGTAGAACAAGGAGGAGGAGGAGGCAGGGAAGGTGAAAGAAAAGAAAACAGAACAAATATAAAAACCCCAAAACACACACACACACAAAAAAAAAAAAAAAAAAAAAAGCAGGAGATGAGAAAAGAAAATTGTCTAAAGTCACTACAGAGAATTAGTCCATTAGGATAATGACTACATTACAGGAAACCTTATTTATTCTCACATCTCTGCTGCTGAAGGAACAGCTCATTCTCTACTGCAGCATCATCTCCTTGACCAAGGCAGCAACATAACACTTGAATTCAACCTGAGCCTCATCCAGAACTCTTTACACAGAATTATAACTGAGAGCAGAAGGATGAACATGGGCTACTCTGATTGAGCCCTGAAAGGTGAAAGAAATGTGTTGCAGTGCACGTTCCATCCGGCTATATTGGTATTTAATTCCAATAGAAATGTTTCAGCTGTTTTCCTCCCCCATATGTGCTACAAGCCACAAACTATGTAAGCCACAAGCACCATGGGATCCAGACTCTGGAATCCTAGATGATTATGTTTATTCTGGTTTTTGGACCTTTTGTTTTAATTTTTTTGCTCATTAAATGTAAATAGAAATTGATGTTTAACTCCCAGAGCACTTGAGGACATGTCATGAAGACTATAGTCTGCTACTCTTCCCAGAACATATTTCAAGGAGGGAATAAAATAATCAATGAGGCAGCATGACATGAGACAGTCTGGAGGCCCCACATTTGGTTTAGTGTTCATGACAACAATAATTAGCCAGGATTAATCATCATAATGGTTTTTAAAATTTAACTTGAGAGTGGAAAGCAGTTAGCTCAGGAATTTTGCCACCAGAATTTTAGCCCCAGTGCAGTCCACAATGATTGCACTAAAAGCCACAACTCTTTTATTAATCTTCAATGGTTTAAATAAAAAAAGCGGGTGGGACACACTAATGATTCATAAGAGATCAGTATCACTACAACCCATATATATTTGTTATCCACAGCATTTTCCATGGAAGTCACACACTGCCAAGGAGATTAAACCTTGCCTTCACCCATACTGGCAAACGTGCTTCAAAACAGAACCTTGGCAAATATGTCCCTGGCTGTACTAATCCTGATTAAGAGAGATTTTGAAATTTCTCATAACTGATAACCTGAGAATCAAAGACATGCACGTACCTGAAAAGAAAACTAAATTTGATTACTCCAGCCATAGATAAGGTCGTTACTCTGCACCATGAAAGTCAGTGGGAGCCCTGCATGTCATCAGTGAATTCAGGATGAAGAAGTTAATAAGTAAGACTCAAAGTGATAAAGGCAATGCTCAATTTTACTGAAATCAAGATTGCTCAAAAGCTTGAAATGCCATACAGGAAACTAAAGATGAATATGGAAAGGAATGCCTTGGATAGCAAAATGCAGACAGGTTCATCCTGATCCCAACACAGTTCAGAAAATGAAATTTAAGACATTTTTCACAAGAGTGAAATATTCCTAGAAAATACATCATGGTCATGGCTCAGGTAGACACCACAGCACCAGGACATATCCTCCTCTCACTTCTCCTGGGATGAGCAGGAGTAACAACAGTGTTATTTATCATTATAAAGGTTATATGTGACTGATTTAGGCAAGGTCACAATCAGGCCCACAGAAGATTTGCTGAACTGATGGTCAACTCTAAGTGACTCAGGTATAGCAGCAACTTTTACTTCTAGGGGAAATTACCACTTTGGTCAAGCACAAACCATAATCCACATACAAGATATTTATTCAATCATTAATATAAGCAAGATTTTAGTATCAAAAGGAGTTAAATTCTCTCATGGCTTCATGCTGAAGCCTGGCCCTCATGGATATGGGATATGGAAGTGCTGTGTTGTTCAACAGATAGAAATGGCATTTCCAGTTATGGCTCCTGAGCTGATCACAGTGTGCAACAGGCACAGACCAAATCAGAAGCCACTTTCAATTCATCATCTGAGTACAAATGATTATGAAAAGTGTCAGAACTATTCTACCAGTTTTAACAACATAGATTCCACACTAGAAAACCAACAAATGCAGGATGAAAAAATACTAAAAATGAGCATTTCTTGGACCAGACAGGGGAAAAGTAACAGTGTTGGACAATCCTTTGCCCAGAGATTAAGGAAGAACAGATGTCTGAGGATCTCCAGCTCCTTAATTTAAATTTTAAGGCAGTACTTAAAATTTTACTCTATTTCTAATATTTAGCTTGGTTTCAGACAGTCAAATCAAATATTGAAAAACATTCCGCTTTTTTTCTATTATGTAACTATTGATGTTAAAAAGAAATTTTAAAAATAATCAGACTATTGATTGTTCATGTGACAGATTAATTCCTGGGGGAACATTTAGGTTTCCCAACGTAAGAAACAAAAGTACCCCTCACACATTTCCAGGAACAAACAGCAAAGTGACAGCTGAGATTTGTTCCTGTGAACCTTCATGGCTGCACTGCCAACAGAGCCCAGGTGTAGCCCATATGAGCTGAGAAAACCAGGATTCTTGGGAGCACAGCCCTATTTCCATGTGCACAATACATCCATGCCAAGGTGCACTTGAGCATCTGGAATTCACCACTCTGTCTGGACTGGATTTCAGCTAAAGTCTGAGAGATTTATGCTGCCAGGTAGCTACCACTCTAAAGCTGCTCTCGTGGGTTCTGCAGGATTTGTAAGGCACTGAAACACATGGCCATGCAGCACCAGTGACTCATTTAAGAGGCTTTAGTGATAAAAGCAAGGCTGCCCAGCTGCACATTATAAGAGGTAAAGATGAGAGAGGCTCTCCAGTCAATGATTTGGAAGATCCTTTCATTTGTACAGCTCAGGGAACGTCTGGAACAGAAGATACTGTAAGGAGCAGGATTTGCAGCGTGGATCACTGACATCTATGGGACCAGACCAGCACTGGCCAACTGCTTGAGTCTCCTGGTCCATGTGGTGGCTTTAATAATTTAATAATTCCCAAAGGACTTTTTCTCCTTGAACATCTTCAGCTGCTGCATGAATGCAGAAGCTGCTGCTCTTAACTGAACAGCAGAGTTGTCCTGGGACCATCACAAGAGGCTGTGAACACAAACCTCTCATAGGATCCACAGTGCCAGGGCACTCTGCTTCAGCACAGAACAAGTGGTCCCACTCCTATTCACCACTATCTCCCTTTATTCCCTGCCACAAGCTCTGCATTTTATTAAAGCAGAAGAAACATCCAAGCCTTCTCTAGCCAAGGACTGCAATGCATAAGAAGGAAACTTATGGGGTGTAATTTAAACTTATTTTAAACAACAGTCTTTCAGGTGTAAAACCAGCTGTTTGTTCTAACACTGAAAGTCACTTAGATTAGATTAAACAAATAGTCAAGATCAACTATTACCAGGCACTTCAAGCCTGAGCAAGTAAACTCTTATTTAAATGAATCACTGGGTCATTTTAATCAGTTAAGTGGCTTAGCCAGGAATGCTTGCCGTTCCTTTCGGTTTCAGGAGCTTCCCTACCTGCACTCATCACTACTAAAATAATCCCTCTGCTCCACCCAGCTATTAGGCCCTAATTCATCAAAATCCCTGAACCAGAAAGCAAACTTTAGTGGGTGAGAAGCCCCTTGGAAACTGAAGGGTGACTCATGATCCTAAACCTGTGCTGCTGCCTTTGGTCATTGATAGGCAATTTTAATGAGGCAGATGAAAATTGTACAAAGCACTGAATAATAGTCAATAAATAATTGCCAATGTAGTGCACGGGCACTTGCCTAATATAAAGCACCATGGACTTATTAATTCACTGGCTGTTACTTTGTCTTACCATGGGATAAGATGAAGCAGAGGTGTAAGGAGCAATCTCAGCTTCTGTTATTAAACTGTCTGGAAGAGGAAATGTCCCAGAGGAGGGCACTTTGTTCCCCACACACATTTATATAAACACACACCTTATGTGCGTGTTCAAAGCCTCCCTGCCTCTGCTCACAAACCTCCCCACCTCTGCTCACACAAGTGGGAGGATGAGGCCCCTTCCTAATTCAGGTCGTGTCATTTGTATGTCCCTCAAACTTGTAAAGGTCTTTGCTCCATCTGGGAGAAGCTGAGGGAAAAATAGACAAAAAGGAGCTCCAGAATGAAAGTCACCATGTAGGGGATGAAACAAAAGAAATGTGAACACGCCAGGAATAGCAAGGCATGGCAGGAAACGGCAAGAGGATGTACCCTTCTCTCCTCCTAGCTGGAGTTTCATGAAGGTTCTTATTTTGTTCCTCATCCTGAGCCCTGAAAGAGCAAAAAGCTCATTTATCCTAAAGCATAATACTATTAAAAATATAATTTACAGATCTTGTAAATATGTGAATTACAATGTTAGATACACAACTGAGAGCTTCTTTAGGGGGATGGAAGGGCATGAGGACCTTTAAGGTACTTGAGTTTTAAAAACAGCTAAAATTTCCCTTCTTCAGCCCTTAGCTGAGGTTTCCACAAGCACCCTCCTCAGTGATGACAGAAGACTCAGGGTGCACAAAGGAGTTCACAGGGGGAAGAATCTCTGCAGGAGCATGGCCACTGATATGTCAGACAACAGAAAAGGTTCCAGAAATAGATTTTTTGGAACAACTCTACATTCAATGCAAAAAAAAAAAAAAATGCAGAAAGGAGGAAAAGTAAAAGAGAATGAAGTGAGATTTCTGTCAAATAATTCTGACAAGGGTCCAGGAGATATTTTTGATTGCGTGCATGGCCTCTGTCAGGACATTTCCTTCTCCCCTTTTGCCACCATTAAAACCAAGGGAAACATGTAACACAAGTGCAAAGAATTCTTCAGTCATTAGCACTGGTTAGGGCAAAAATTTCACCTTTTCAGGAAGAGGTGAGCTTTAGAAAAGCCTAAAAAGAGGGTTATATTTTAATAACATTTTTACAAAAGAAAAAGGAAGGAGGACTATCTATTCAGTGGGAATCCAACAAGAAAACAATTGTCTTACAAGGGCAATTGAAAATCAAAGTGAGCGAGTATTTATAGCAACTGAACTGTTTAAAACAACAAACTGAAACTGCAGCACCAACTACTTCACAAAGTCATATTCTTGAGGAAGGGGGAAAAAAAAGATCAAAGATCTGCAGGCAGCCAGCTCTGCATACAAGTGGCTTTATCAGCTCTTGGCTGTGTTAAAGGGAGTCAGGCATCCTGAAAGAGAAAGCATTTAATGAGGTGATGAACAACACTTTCTTGGCCTTAATTATAAGGATAGGACTAAGCAACAATAATTGCAGGATAAATTATTGTCAAGAGATATTTCCAAACAACAACAAAAAACCCATGTCATTATCAAACAATTATTTTAAGTCTCATTTACATATAAAAAAGAATAAATGGAATAGTCCTCTTTTTCTTTTCCATTTGTGGGGGTGGTGGAAATTTTCAGGGTGGTGCATGGGAATTAGAGGCACTACACCCAATATTGCTAATGACAGATTAATTCTCTGCAGATCACTATGGGAATTATGAGTTTGTATCCAAGAGCAGAATTCAACATAAGAAAAGCTCAAATCTCTGTGATGTGCCCCCAAAGAATCCCACATATTTAATAATAGGAACAGAAGACCAACTTCCTCACAAAGCAGCTCTCAAACTAAACAGCAGGAAAGTTCCATTTAGGACAGAGAGAAGTAAGTTTGAGGTGTAGTAAAGTAGATATGCACATAAACTGCTCAGACCTTATCAGATGAGCCTTTTCAAAGCTCATCTGAAAGAGAGAAGAAATGAGGTGCACCCAGCAGCCCTGAGTCAAACAGGAGCCAACGAGGCTATGTCATACCAACAGAGACATGAGATCATGGCCATTGCTCTGGGGCATTTATCTCAACACCACTTTGTGCCTACAGCTCCCAGGCAGTGGAAGACCAGGAGGTTTTTTGGCACCAGGAATGGTGCAGAGCCAGGTCGTCTACTTTCCCACATCAGCAAAGGGAGCAATGCACTAGGCAGATTTTCAAAATGGTTCCTGCTCAGCTTTTAAAATTAACAGCCCCATCTGCAAAGAAACTCAGAAAAGCTCTGGTTGCCATTGGTTTCTGAACTTTGTATTTTTAATCCTGATTAAATTTGCCATTACTAGCTAGTCATTCTGGGTTCCTAAACCAAAGTCCTGATGTTAAAACAGATTTTTTCCAAAGTTGGGGGAGTTTATCTCACAGAAAATGCAGTCCCTTAAAATTGTTTTTAGTTATTCCTCAAATCCTAATTGTACCAAAGAATTGGTTGTTTTGAATAATAGTAATCTTTGTCCCATGTATAACTTAACAGAAATTATAAATATTCAGTGATTAGGAATAGAACACCTACAAGGAAAGCAAATAAGGTTTTAAGGTACTAGAGATCTAAAATCTGATTTTCAAGCTGGATGAAACCACATTTTATACATTTCACCATTTCACAAAATGCAAAATCCATTCCATAAATTAGAAAAGTGATTTCCCACTTATATTTCAGAGATATTTTGAAGTCCACAGACTACTCCAAAGGAAATATCTACACAGAAGTATGTCAAGAGCAGAATTCAGTAGGCTTGCATTTGCTCTAGTGAAGCCTAAAAGATCTACAGGAAAGGCTCCATTAATTTAAAGCCCTTCTCAGCCACATGGTCCCAGCTCACACTTACATAAATGGGTTTATAAGGTGCAAACAATTGAGAAAAAACATTCCTGAGATTCTGTAAATGCTTACAGAGCCACAAGGTAGTAAGGCACAATCAGTTTAATCCAAAGTTAGTAATTTCTAAGATTCTGGCCAAATCAGTCGGATATGATTCAGATTGTAGATACTAATTACCTATGACTGTGATGATTCTAGTGACAAGGACAGGATAAATATGTATTTCCTTCTACTACTTTGCTTGCTGACATGAGATGGCACACTAGCAGCTTCATATCTGCCCTTATTGTGTTTATTGTAAATTAAAGCCTTGGCTCGCAAAATACAGAGAAAAGCACAGTTCTTATTTCAAAAGCTCCCTCTAGCTTTTCCTAACTGTTCATTACCAGAGTTTTTCTGATGATCTGCTAGAAAAAGCAGCTTAGAGTCAAAGGTGGTCTCATCAGTCTTAGAGAAACACAAGCGCATATTGTATAACCAATTTCAAGTAGGTTTTTAATTTGTAAAAGCCACACAGTTAAGATGACATTAAAAACCCACCCCCTTCTTTTGATTCAAGATCAAAGAGATTTTTAGAAAAGTGACATAACCCTTAGATGTCCCAGAAAACCACATTTGCCACAATTAACCAGCTCCAGCCTCCAAGCCTCAGACACAGAGAGGAGCTGGAACAGCGTGTTCAGAGCAGCGAGGGTTCACTGCAGCTGTGGGCACGTTTGGAGTAAACAAGCACAGGTCAAGCTCCCCACAGGCTTCGTTCTAGCCTGTGACAACCAGGGGCAGACGGTCAAAGGGAGCTGGAAATGAGAGCTCTGGGATTGCAGCAGGGTCCCAAGGCACAGGGAAGCAGCACAGCCTCACTGTGTGGTATTTTCGGGGTCCCCCATTGGGGGCAGGAAAGATGAATCTGACTCCATGTTCTTAGAAGGCTAATTTATTATTTTATGTTACTGTATTATCCTAAAGAATGCTATACTAAAACTATGCTAAAGAATAGAGAAAGGATACATACAGAAGGCTTAACAAGATACTAATGAAAAACGAGGGACTCTCCAGAGTCCTGACATAGCCTAACCATGATTGGTCATTAAGTTAAAACAATTCACATAAAACCAATCAAACAACCATCTGTTGGATAAACACTCCCCAAACCACATTCCAAAGCAGCAAAACACATGAGAAGCAAATGAGATAATATTGTTTTCCTTTTTCTCTGAGGCTTCTCAGCTTCCCAGGAGAGAAATCCCAGCAAAGGGATTTTTCCAGAAAATATGATGGTGATATCACTGAACTCGCTGTGCTCCATGGATTCAGCTCCAAACGCAGTGGGGCCACTGACACTGCACAGGTCCAGATTCTTCTTTTCATCCAGAGGCAAACTAAGCAGTCTGGTGACTGCCCTGAGCTCTGATAGCAGAAGCAGAGATAAATGCAAGAAAATACTGAGATTCTACAGAAAGAAGAGCTAAGGACATGAAAAGTTTGAAGGTAGGCTTTACCTTCAAGTTACCCCCATGTGCTCTCAGAAATTCTGCATACAATGTCTTCTGCTAAAACTTGATGTGAGACAGCTGAACAAGGTATCTGGTTTCAGGATGCCCAAGGTCTACTCAGTCTTTCCCATAAAATTGTTACAGGACAAAGAGGTGACACCACAGGTATTCTGGAAAGGTGAGATGAGAAACCCATCAAAAAGACAGCACAGAAGTAAAGGAAACAGATGAGGATGATAAGTAATTTTCTGTGAACATGGATAACTTCTATGAGAGAAGGTGATGCTTTAAAATTATAAAAGCATCTATTTCATTATAAAATAAGAAGAAAGAGTTTGCCATCACAGCTGTGTTTAAACCACAAAGGATGGCTTTAGCTGCACCATGTCAGCAGAACAAAAGAGGACACTGACAGTGGGGCAGTGTCCAGTAAGAATGAATTTCTAACACTGCCCACAGCTGCTGGGGCAAATCAGCACCACCAGAGTCCCCTCCACTGCTCTCAGATACCAGGGGGAATCTCAGCACACGCAGCACCCAGGAGAGCACATACATGAGCACACATCAGAGATCAGTCCAACACTGCCAGTCCAAACTGGGTAGGACCCTCAGTCCTACTGATAATTCCCTTTTATCTTCAGCAATAGAGGTTTTAGAGCCGAAGTCCAGTTCCACTGTTGTGGGTGTACTAATAGGAGAGATTACAGCTCCTCAGAAAGCACATCCATAACCTTCCATAGTGCCCTCTGTTCCTGCAGCACATACATTGCTCACTGGAGATATCAGATCAAATAAAGACATATCAATTCAGCAGGTGCTACTGCCCACTCAACCACCACCCAGGGAGTGGACTAGAAACACAGACTTAACCTTTAAATTAAATGGGAATGAAGGGGAATTTCAGTCGTTTTCCGGACCATCACCAGAAGAGCTATGGCCCACATCTTGTGAAATGCTGATATAGATGAGTAGCAAATAATGCACAATCTTCCATATTCTTTTTTATATATTTTAACTTCCTCCTATCTTTATGCACTTTCACAGAGATCTAAGATTTCACAGCATTAAAGCACTCTGTGTGCTGTAGGAAGGGATAAAAAGACACATTATGAGTTTAAAAACTGAGGATTTCATGGGAGAGTTAAAATTGTCACTAAGGGAACACCAGAAAGAATTACTGATTTTTCAGACTGCTCTTACATCAAAGGATTAAATAAGAAAACCAAAGTCTTTTATAAACTCAAGCAAACGTACAGACAATGTCAAAGCTATTTGGTCACAAATTGGAGCCATCATTTTCACTTTGAAGGCCTGCACAAGAAGCTATTCTGCACTGGAACTGCCACAGAAATTGAAGGGAGAAAATGAATGGGACAGGGGAAATATGGACTTACAGTTCTGAAAGAGTGTAAAGTGCTATGTAGAAGCAATATTTATATGAGACACCAGAATGCTAAAGGCTTTCCTATTGCCCATCACTGACTGTGATATATGGCCTGTGGTTGTCACACACACAGAAGGACAAACCTGAATTGGATTGTCCTCTGTGGAATGAAATTGTTTGTCCCTACAGGGAATTAGAGCTCCTCCTCAGTGTCACTGGAGTGATCTCAAACCCCTCTTTGTTCATGGATGCAGGAGTGGGTCCATCACCCAACAGAGCTGGTAAGAAAAACAAATTATGAAAACATTAAACCCTATTCTGAAAATCAAATTGGCCAGTGGGTTAACAACCACAGCAGATCAGACAGCCTCAGTTTGTCTTGACTTTCTAAATTGCCCTAATCAGAGACTTGTAAAAAGACCACCAGCCAGCCTAAATTCTGTGTGCTGATTGGAAAGAATGCTCTGAGTCTCCTGACTGGGACAGATTCAGACCTTCAGCTTCTCCAAGATGACCTGTACCAGGAACATCCACAAGATCTGTTTTCACTCTTTCATAGCCTCTTGCATGGTTTTGGCCCAGTATTTACACTGAGTACTGCAATTATTTACAATAACTCATAATCACAATGACAGCAAAAGCTCTGACAGACGAGAGGAGATGGAAGAGGAAACTCCTTCTCTGAGATAACAGAACTGACAAACATCAGCCATCAGGAGTGCCATGGAAAGAGCCACTGGCAGGGGTAAGCAGCCCTGCATCTCTGCCACCTGACACCAGAACTCAGCACCAAACCCATCTGTACACACACAAATATCCAGTAAATTCCTTCTGGGCTAGATAGAGGAAGCAGTGGGTCCATTTAACTGATTATAATCCCTAGAAGTCTCCCAGCATTGGTCTTTAAATGCATTCTTCTCTAAAAACATTTCTTGCATGTCTATATTTCCATTTTCCTTGAGATTTCAAAAGAGTTGGCATTGTTAACTTTGAATATTGCTAGTTAATTGTTGGTGGGAAAAGACAAATTATGAGCAGGGGAACTGTTCTGGGAGGATTTAGTGTATTTGAATAATTCAGACCCCTGCCGTTAACGTGACAGGATTGTTTTTCTCCTGCAGTAGCCTGCTGCTACAAGAATTAAAACTGTCGTGGCAGGCTACAGCTTGGGCTAGGCCTTAGTAATGAGCTTTATCAGTCAATAAATGATTTTATGCAGCAAATTAAACTGTAAATTTGGTTTAGGTGGTAAATATTTAGAGAATAAAGATATCCAGCTAATGAGGAGACTGGGTGGGGGAAAAAATGTAATGCAAATGTCAATCCTTTAAATCTTTGGTAGGCTAAAGCTCTGCAGAAAGTTTACTGCCACTGCCTTGTTTGTTTTTCCTTTTTTTTTTTTTGGCTTCTTAAAGAGCAAGGAAACACTATCCCACTATCTCAACTGTATTTACAGATTCTGGAGAAGGAGACAAAGACTTTTTGGGGTTTTTGGGGTATTGTGGAGCCACAATTCCATGCACTCACTTGACTCTGGGATTGAAGCATTAAAGGGCCTTGTGTAAGAGAGACATCAAAGGCTGTTCCTGGCTGTACCTGCAGCTTACACAAAAAGATGTGTTTGGCCCTCAGTTGTGGCAAAAGAGAGCAGCAGCAGCAATCAGCACAGGTAACCAGTGCAAAATTCTCCTTTCAAACAGGAGACTGCTGGCAAGGTGACCTCTGGGCTCCCAAGCTCTCCTGGCTCACCCCAAATCCTGCCCTGCTCTGTGGCCCAGCCTCGAGGGCACGTGCACAGCAAGGGGTTCTGAGAACATCAATAGATCAACAGGAGGAACATGGTTTAAAAAGGCACATCTGGATTAACGTGGATGAAAGAGCCTGAACAAATCAGCTGCACTCCTTCAAAGGTCAGGTGATTAACAATATGCTGTTTCAAGAGCAGGCAGGGAAACACTCTACCAAAAAGCTGATTTCCAAGATGAGTCCTTGACTTCCAGCTATGCTCCAAGGATTATTCTTTCTCCAGGGAAGTTTTGGAAAATTTATTAATCTTGGCAGGGGCATCCATGTTCAAGATGAAAATTTTGCATGATATTTTTTGTTTTTTTTACTCTGGCAAAAAAAAAAAACAGCTTTCAGAGAAAAAAAATATATGGGAAAAAATGTCAGTCAGCTCCATAAAGAATTGCTGGAACTCATCCTAAATCTAGGAGTGTTAACCTTGCCATCCTTTATCACTTTCCAACAATAGCAGCAATTTTTTTCTGATTTCTGCTAGATCCTTTATTCTATACTTTCTGACAAGGAAAATATATGCATCCCATGACAGCACCCCTGAAACAATGGCTGTATTTATGCCTTCCAGGTGACACTGCCAGATGGTAAAATCTCAGGCAAACAAAGCCAAAAGTGCCCATACCCTATGTAGGGCTACCACAGAACCTAGCCCAGGACAGAGAAACCATCTCCTTTCCTGAGACTCACAAAAGAACTAAGAATTGATTCCAGAAACTCCACTTTGAGGTGGTTCCAGGCTCAGACACAGTAAGAACACACAGAGAAACCCAAAAGCACCACAGAGCCCCCAGACCCCACATTCATCCTCTGAGGCAGCTCCTTGCTGATGCTCAGGTCAAAGTCAGCCTAGACATTTTACAAACCAGTTGATAAGGCACAAAACAAAGTCTGCACAAGGCCTTAAAGCAAAATTTGAAAAGGACACAGCAACATATTGAAAGGAAATTGAGCCACAGAATCCCTCAGTAAAACTCGGTCGGACCCACACATTGCACACTCCAAACAATATGCCATTAAGTGCAATAAATCCCAACAGCACCCTGGAGATCTGTTTGGAAGATCAGAATATATATTGGGGATATAGTGTGGAAGGCTGTTTTTAACATGAAATCTATCCAATTGAAAGCTGTTGATGTTAACTGTTTCTTGAAAGACCCAATATACTAATGCAGTTTATTTACATGGCAGAGAACAAAACTTCATGTATCACCTTCTCTATGCCTTTCTTTGATTAGATTGCCTCACTTTAATTACTAAATTCTGTTAAAGGACTTTCCACACAGATGTAATTTCATGCAGGTGTTACCTGGTGTAATGAAACCAGATGTTTCCAAATGCTCCCTCATTTGAGATGTGTGTGCTGCAACAGCCTGATTTGTATATCCATCAGTTCAAACTGGAAAAAAATGTGTCTGGGAGTGTTAACTGAGATCAGACTGTGAGGACAGAATGGGTAGTGCCACCTGTTGTCTCCTTTTCCATACAAAAAGTCTTGCACTTGTGCATAACTTTACTTTAAATATCTTCCCCTATTGTTCCTGTTTTGATAAATCCTGCAGGCTCTTTTGCAAAGCATATGGGAGCACAGAGACATGGATGTATACATGGCAAAGGCATGTCTGTTCTTCAGTGAGCACAACCTTTCCACTGACATTTCAACATCATGTATTTTATAGAATCTGTGAAGCTTTCCAGCTAATTTCTACAATGGACCAGAAACTTCTTGACTGGTTATGGATGAAAACCAAATATGTTTATTGAGGTATATCAGTAGCAATTAATACAAAACAAAACACCTCAAAACTCATTTTAACATTAAAAAAATCAAAACTTTCATTATTGTAAAGTAACAGCAGGACAAATGACAGACCAAAGGCTTGAAGTGACAGAAAGAAGGGCCAGTGTGCAGAAACACAGAGAGAAGAATGAAGCCCATACCACACCTAAGATGATAGCAGCTCTGGAGCAATTTCTGTAACACCCAAATTTTTAATCAGTTTTTTGATAAGCCCAATTCACCAAACAAATCATGGTCAGAGAATTTGTTACACACCAGCCAGCACTGTCAGACACTGGGGGAAAATCCTCACACAGATGTAAAACCAGGGGAATTAGCACAGAAAGCCTTTGCCAGTTGCAAACTGCCACAAAAGGGCTGTGATGAAATATTCAGATTTCGACCCAAAAGGAGCAAACCCAGCCCCAGTGACTCCAACTGGTCCTTCCAACACGAGCCTGAGTCAGAACCCCTTCCCAATTCTGCCCATTGTTCTGTCAAGCCCTGATGCTGCACAGATGCCACCAGCCCAGCCCTGGGCTCCAGCTCTGAACAATGAGCAGCAAAGGGCCCATGGGCAGCAGCAGAAAGTTCAAAACTCACAGAAAAAAAAGCAGAAGTGGCACAAAAGCCTTGCCAGCCAGACAGCTCAAACCAACCAAGACATTCTTTATTTGGTTTAGTTTTTTAATATTAAAAATAAACAAATGAAGTTGAAAATATTCAGAAATTATGAATTCCCCTCCTCTTCCACTAAGTTATAATTCTTTTGCAAAGTGGACATCACTTGGTAGGCACGTGAAGCCAGCTCTGCAAGGTGGGGTATTGAGCATGAGGATGACACAAGGCTGCACAAACACATGTGCACACACACACACACAAAACCATTTCACATCATCTGTAGGCTCCAAATCTGTCTTTACAACTGTCTTTCTGAAAGAATTCATTTTTATTTTGTGGTTTTTTCAGGTGTTTTTTTTTGTTTTTTTTTTTTTTGGTGGGGGGAGGAAAGAGAAGATATAGGCTAGTCAACTAAACTACTGTCTGCCCTCATTATTTCAATTCAGGGACTGACAGTACAAGACTTAATATTACAATAAAGCAAAACTGGTGTCAGCAAAAAAAAAAGTTTCGATGACACACTGATATGGAACACTATGATACACTGGTAAAAACTATGTGAAAACCAGAAACACATAAGACTGCAATTTAATCTTTTTATTTGAAATATAAATATTGTTACTATCAAGCTTGACAGTATAGAAAATGTGTGCCCTGCAGCCTTCTGACAAAACAAAATTTATATTTAAAACTTCCTGAAATAATGCCTTTCATATGTGGAGTTTTGTCACATTGCAGCGGCTCTGAGCCTACCTTATGGTCCTGCACCTTTAATTATTTTATGCCTAGAAGACACATTTTAAATAGAAGAGGCGGGTTACAAGAGTTTTGACAGCTGTGGATGATTAAAATACTGACAACATGCACTATATAAAATTCCCTGAGGTTTTAGCTGGGTACTCACGCTAAAGTTAGCGATTCGATTCCCTCCCCCGCTGCCAAATCCCACCACCATGAAATGTTCCTACCCCTGCCCTCTTACCCCTTCTCTCTTTAGGCAATGCAAACCCCCCTACATCTTTTTGGGGTTTTTTTGGTCTTGGTTTTTTTTTGGTTTTTTTAAAATATCTCAAGGCCACATACTTGAAAATTGGTCAACAAATTTGATTTAGTAATCTGTTCCCGTTTAACAAATATGCAGCCAGGTTTCATGGCCAGCTGTTCTGTATCACTGCATGAATGGAGGGAAGGGAAACCATTTAAAACATATGAATGGTTTTAGGTTTTATTTTCATCAAACCCCCTTACAGGAGTGTTATAACTCGGTGCTAATTTTCTGGCCTCCTGACCTACATGTTTGGGTTCTGCAAAATATTATATTATGAGGGAATAAGAGTGCTCCCCAGTTCAGAAAAAAACCTAAAATGCATTCTTAGCCTTAGCTCTCACAGCTGCCTCCTGACTTCATACACTTGAGTTATAAGTTTTGGATAAACTGGGATCCTACCCCTCAAGTTCTTCAAATTAAAAGCTGCATATGAAATAATATTAATTACACTGACCTTGAGCTGTGGCTTCAGCTATGTCAGTCTGTCCCTCTCTTCTGGTTAAGGGGGTCAAAGAAATTCTAGAAGTGAATCACTTCCAAAAAATACATGAGCAATTGCAGAGTCAGACTATCTGGATGGGCATAAATTATTGGCTATTTTTATTACCTTGAAATAATTTTAAGTTGTTTAGACACTCCTTAATGAAAGAAAAGACAATGATGAAAATCTTATCACTGCAAGAGCAGACTTATCATTTGGACATTCCTTTTAGCCCCAGAAGACAAGGCAAAGATGGATTTGGGATAACCAGTTTCCACTCTGATGGTGGTAAAGATCTCCTCCTTAAATAAATAAAGCATAAATGATCCAGAGATATTGCAATTCAGAAAGGAAAGGCAACAACAATGCTGGTGCCATGGAAAATGCAGAAGGACACCCCAAAGTTCCACACCATACAGGGAAATGGGGTGCAAGAGAAGAACAAGGGTCTCCTTGCGGTGCAGTCACTGCAAGTTACTGAAGCAAAAGCAAAATTGCAGAAATGAGAACCAAAAATAGTTGAGGTATTTGATTAAAGAAGAACAAGGACATAAGAAAAATTTCCCAAATGTTCCTATTATATTTGACCAAGGCAGAAAACATTCCCTTTTATCATCAATATTGTAAACACAATATTTGATATACCTTTTTCTATTAGAAATAAGGAGAGACCATCCCTTCCTTGAAAAATCAGAGATCCACCAGTTACACACTGTAGGAATTACCCACAGCAACAGAACTTCAAACAATACTTCATCCCTAGGAAAACATTACTGATTGCAAAGTGCATCTGGAAATGATGCCCATAAACAAGTGCCTTCATCCATGTGCCTTGAGGATTTTCAAATGCATCCCACAAGCAAATAGGGCTGCCTTCTGCCTGCTCTGCAAGCCTTTTTAAAAAAAATAATCAAGGACTATTTGGAGCATCCTCATCACCCCACCCTTGGGAAAATGAGTTATTAAAAATGCTGGAATGTAATCTGTGTCAAAGGAGATGTTACATCAGTCCCCCTGGCCACCTGCTTTTTGTTGTCTTTCACGCTCTCAGAAAAGCAAAAGAATGAAATACATAACCCAGTGTCCTTGTCCCCAAATCCTCATTGTTATATATAGGATATTGCTGAGTGGTTTATGGCTGCTGCTGTTTCCTCTGCCCCACACAGAGGTGCAGGCACTGGTCTGTGAAGCACAGTGACCACTGGAGCAGCTCAGCCACACCACTCAGCTCTTTCTGCCCTCCCAGCCCATCCCATCCATCACACTGCTCATTACTGGTGGGATCATCACTCTCCAACCGGTTTTGGGTTTTCACAAGGCACAGCTCCTCCCGCACACGCTGATCTGTTCAGAGTCTGCCTCTCATCTTTCTTCTCACAAGTAGTTACAGCTTGGTATTTTTGTATCCAATTATGAAGAAAGATGAGAATGAAATGGGAAATAAAAAAGTGACAGGTGGAATTACAGAACAAAATGGTATTGTATGCTTGCTTGATGCTAATTGGTTTTCTTAACTGTTTAAAGTCTGGAGCACAGCACAAAATAACCCAGCAGTAGTGGTCTGCTAGCCATTTTTGACACAATTTTTGTCAATTTAATCAACTTTGTGGCAGCTCTAATACATTTTGGCTGCTGAGGATCTCAACAGACACACCACAGATGACCTCTATGGCAGACAGAATGGGGGATGAAAGAGCAAACAAATGCTTTTATGAAAGACAAAATGAGAAGTTTTGGATTTAGTGAGGTTTCCTTTTTTTTTTCCTTAGCTTACAAAAGTGGCAATATTTAACCGTTCAATAAATGAGCTAAAGGTTCAGCACTCCTGGGCACCACCATTACCAGTAATTTATGTTTCCTTTATGTGTTCCTCTGCAATGTTATTGATAGGAACTTTTAAAGTCAGCTCAGCTGCAGACAGGTCACTGCCAAGGAGCAAGTGGAAATGAGAACAGCCAAGTGACAGCACACCAAAGTGATATCCCACAACTGATCCATGCCTCAGTACACATTGTCTGGGTATGCTTTTTTAGAATAAAGACTCACTGAGATGCACCAAAAGCTGTAAAAATCTCCATGCACCAAAAATTATGATGTTAATGTCATTCTGCTGCTCATTCCAGTACTAGGAGTTACAGAATGTAAGGAGGTGGGGGAAGAAAGAGAATAAAGTTTTAAATTAACTTAGACAAATAACCAGACTTTCAGTTTAGGCTTCAGAAGCAAGCTGGGTAATAATCTTAAAATCAGCATTTTCTCTGGAGGATTATATTATGCAATAATAGACACAAGCCAAATAATAGCTATCAACTTCTATGGAACTTTGTGAAACTCATCTCATTCACATTTGAAAGCACTCTCAGGTCCAGACAGCCACCACAAAAAAGTACAGTTAAAATTGAGCACTTTGGGCTTAATTTATGATCCCAGCTACAGCTTTTGGGATGCTGTACATTAGTTGTATATATGCTTTTACATATTTCTAAGAAAAATGGTCCTCAGAAGATGATGAATAGCATGTCTTACCAGAAAATATATGACAGGTTCTAAAAATGGTACATTTTTAAATTGGTATAGATATTTATACTTGCTCTGATCCTCTGAGATGTATATTGAAATCTGTAATATAAACAGCAAAGGGCATTCCAAGACAAGCAAATTAAAATGAATACTGCATCATTCTCTCCTGTCCTATTATTGTAAGTTCTCAGGAGGCCTACAAAAATTTGTATGTGAACTAAAAATGTATGTAAATCTAGTAAAAGTTACTTTAGAAAACCCTAATCTTTTATTAGATCACAGTGTAACTGATGTTTAAAATAAGAAGTTAGGGCCATTATCACAATATATAAACAAAGTCTGTGATAGACTATCACTAGCATGCTGTGTCTTTATAACATTTTACATTGTGCTCTCCTACATATATTAAAATGTATATATCACCATCAATTCAGGATGAAAGAACTTTACTTTTTTAGAAACTAATATCATCCCCATCTCTAAGAAAGAGCTATTTATCACCATCTGATAAAACCACTGCTCATTCTTAGTCTCTTGGCAGCAGCTTTTACTCTTTCCTCCTGGGCTGCTGTTCTCAGGTAATAACCTGGGCCTGGGCAGGACCTCCCCAGCCCTGGAATCTTTAGCAGTGCCAGACCCCCCTAACATCTGTCTAGGCTGCTCTGGAAACCCTCTGATGAAGTCTGCATCATTACTCAATTCCCCCTGTGGTTAGAAAGTTTTCCTCCCAGTCATCCTAATGCATCTTGGCTGAAAATTAAATTGGTTTCTTTCGAATTCCCTCAAGTGGAAGGAGAACAATAAGCACCAGCCTTTGCATAACTTTCTCATGTTGGAAAGACTATCACCATGATTTCTCTGTAGGTTTATCAGTTCCCACAACTTTTCTTCATAGATCATGTTCTATAAATTTCAGATTTTCCTGTCACCCTCCACTCAACTTAATATGCTTTCTTGATATGTAAAATATGGTGCCCAGTGTAGTTCTTTAGCTGTGCACATTCCACTGCAATTTTTTTTTCCCCACAAGGAAATTATGTGTGACAAAACCAAAAGCTGAAATCAGGACAATTCAGCAATATCTTACCCCTTTCCCCAGGCTAGTTATTCTTTCAGAGAAAGAAGTCAGATGGATTTGCTGAAAACAAATCACTTCAGTCTTACATTACCTTTTACAATCCTCTTATAATATGAATGGTTAGAAAGATACTTTTTTAAAGACTTGTTCCAGTGTATTTTCAGGAACAGTGATTGGGCTTACTTGTTTATGAATTCCAGAACCCTTGTTTTTCTCCTTTGAAAAAGGTACATAGAACACTTAAACTTTTTTTTATGATTATGTCTTCCCTTATCCTCTCAATTGTCAGAATATAATTTAGCATTTGCTGAACAGAAATCCATGCTGGTGTTCCATTAATATGAAATTGAATCATTGATGGACTTATTCTAAGAACTTCCTAGAGAGATAGGTAGATAGCTAAAAATTCAAAATGAATATATAGAAGCCATCCAGCTTCCCACTCCAAGCAAATCCAGAGGTGAATATTCCCATTAAAGGTCAGGCAGTACCCACATACTTGGTGACACCCAGCTCTGCTACCTGGCTTTGTACATTCAAGAATGAGCAAATTCATGAAGTTAAATTGTCAGAAAAACAAGTATAGAGGGGGAAAATACTCCTAAAGATGCCACAGTGTGCAGCTTCAAGGGATTGGAGAGTTCAGTGATATCTTCCAGCAGCTGACAGTTATCAGGTGGGTTTTCCTAAAAAGTGGTGT
This sequence comes from Melospiza georgiana, assembly GCF_028018845.1. Lineage (NCBI taxonomy): Eukaryota > Metazoa > Chordata > Aves > Passeriformes > Passerellidae > Melospiza > Melospiza georgiana. Next base: position 16,287,349 of record NC_080443.1, read on the forward strand.
CTTACCAATGCAGTGCAAGGAATACATGACCAAATCATGACTTATTGGAAAGAAAAAAGGGAAGAATTCAGAGCTGAGGAATAGTAGCAGAATCCAAAAGCTTTGACTTCAGGGTTTTATGCTCATTACTGTAGCATTTCAACATGTTTTCTTCTATCCCACACATCTCTTGCACTGACTTCCAGCCTGGTTGCTCCTTGAGTGCATAGCACATAGTTCACACTGTGGTGTGACTATTGTAAATACACATCACTTCCAAATAAACTCGTAAGCACTCAAGAACTGGTATGTATGACAGCTCTTCAGAGCCCTTAAAGTTGTAAACACACTGATATAAGCAACAAGCTATGGATCACTCCTGAGGTGGAGCGCAGAGACTGCCAGAAAAAACAATGCAAATGCCGTTTTCTGAGATGCAAGGGAATTACCCACCTCTGTTCTCCCCTAGTATCACCCTGCCAGTGCCTCACAAATACCATTGCAAGGTCACGCCTCAGTCAGCAGAGCTGTCAATCCTTCCCAAGGAAGAGGAGAGGGAAGTGAGAATCAGAGCCAGGGACCAGGTCCCAGCCTTGCCACCCCTTCCCCAGCATGTTTCTAGTGGGATGGAAACATCCCACATCACTGCAGTTGTAAAGTTCCACATGTGCAGTTCTAGGGTTCCACATGTAAGGTGGTTGCAGGATGGGTTGCAGGTTTGTGCTTAGTTGAAGGGAAATTTTCACTAGTAATGGAAGGCAGGCAAATTGAAACATTTTGCAAGCATTAAATGCCCTTAGAAAGAAATTGCTGTCTTTGTGAGCTGCCCCATCTGAAGAGTTGCAAGGTACCACAGGAAAAAGTCTTTATGAAGAGCTGATTCATGTTTTATGTCACTTGTGCACTAACTAACTAAAGACTATGTTATCTTCTGAAATTATAGAAAGGAGGAGGATATTTTTTAGCAATTACTGGCTATTCAGGCCACTGAAAGAAAGCATGTTTCTCTGAGTACAACTGATTCTGCTTGTGGTTTCAGAGACCCCTGCCAATATATATTTCAATAATATATACATTACGAACTGCTACAGCTGGCAAGGTGTACCTGTGTTGTCTATTCCAGGGAAGGATTTTGCTGCCTATTCAAAATGAATAGATTCAGAAGTGGAATCCAGCATGGAAAATGAAGGAAGGTCAGGGGAAGGGTAATATTTATGGAAGATTGAGTATTTTAGTGTGCTACTGGCTTCAGGGTCTGCACTCCCTAAAAATACGGGGTTTTATGCACTGGAGTGCTGAGCAGACAGAGTGTAAGTGAAGCATTTGTTTGAACCTTCACAAACAGGCAGTTGCTTAGTATTCATCAGAGAAAAAAAAAAAAGGAACTTCTACATTTTATGTTGCTCCAGAGCATAAACATTTTTCCCAAATGAGCAACCCAATGAGGGCTTTTCAACTGACAAGAGCAAAGCCCTCTGAAACACACCTTGGTGTTTGCATTTGTATGGCAGATGCATCTTTCTGGGATGTCCCTCAGTGTTGGGGGTCAGCATGGAACAAGTGCATGGACAGCTGTGAGACAGCTCTAGAGGAGGGATCCAGTGCACCAGAGGGTTGTGAGACGGGTCTGAGGGTTTGAGACAGACATGGGGGCAGGCACTTGATACCGTTCAAGAACTGCCAGCCACAATTAAGATGCAGATAAACCATGAGAGTTAACACTCCATGGCTGAATTCATTTTCTGGAAATGCATGAGTGCTAGTGAGCTGAAAAAATGTGGGAGAATGATGCAGTGCCAACAGTTGCCTGGTTCAAATGTGTAAATCTCACAGGACTGCAAAAAAGTCTCATCCTGGTGTGACCAACCATTCATTGGACCAATGTTTGTGTCCTGAGCAGATACAACCCGTAAACAACATTAACTTTCCACGTTGGTAGTCAAATGTGTGTGTTCAAAGACTGAATGGACATGAATTCCACACAACAGAACCTCTTTTCTACACCTACAGAGCCATTTTGATAGAAAAGAGGATGAAAATATAAAGTCCTGTAAATAAAGAAATATGGAAAACTGTCCTTACTAGCAACCAGAAGAAAACGATTTTCAGAGCTTCCAATTATCAGTCTTTAAGCATTAAACTCAGAGGTGGGAGGACCCAGGGGAAGCAGCACAACAAAGTAAAAACATTGACCCTAAAAACATCCTTGCAGATTGCAGCAAGAAAACCCATGGACTGGGTAAGAACGAGAAGGAATTGAAGCACTTTTCCTCTTCATAGCACAGTGCTTTGGGTCCCTATGCAAAGCACATGAGGGAATCATCCCTGCTCTTCCACAGCCTTCCAAAAGCTGAGGCCTCCCACAAACATTTTTAGGATGACAGTGGCCAAAAAATAAAAACAACTTACATATTTGCTCAATGGTTCTTCCAGAGTTCCTACTAATATCAGTTAATCACAAGTGGACTACACCCTGTATTTCCTAACCCCAACTTAGAACTGATTTTTGTCTTGATTAATTCAATGATCAAACTTGTATTCACTTTAGCTGGAATATATTGGACCTCTGACTCCTCAGACTTATTTTTGTGTGCCTGGGAGCAAAATTCCAGTTATATATCTATATTCACTCTGCAGCTTCTCTTTCCATATCAGGCATAACTTTGTTCACATCCACAAACCTCCCCAAGCAAGAAATGAGCAGTGCTCCAAGGTTCAAGGATATAAAAGCAGGTCCTGCTCCCTGCTCTGTTTCTATGCACATTTTTGTTCCTGCAGTATATAAAGTGACTTACAGGAAGCTACCAGTAGTGGAAAGTTGTAATTCATTGGAAAAGAATCTGTGCTTTAAGGAACAGGCACCTTCTTCCTGGATCTCAAATAATATATCACATAATGCAATTATTCTATGTCTCCTGGTCATCACATGGTCTTGGGGAAATCAGAGTCAGATTTTTAATATTGAGTATATAAGGATACTATGGAATTATAGACTACACAGAACTATTCTTGTCTGCATAACCAAACCCCTCACCAGAAACAAGCAATTTTTAAAAACTATCATCTGTCCTTCATTTCACACAAACATACATAAAAATAAAATGCAATAAGCATTCTTTGCGATGGTTGCTTACCCAAAACAAGCCAGACAATTACACGGTATGCTGTTTTAACTAGAAACTCTCTCTCTCTCAACAGGTCCCATTTGAAATGTGTGACACTCCTCTTTACCCCATGGCTGGAGTAGAATTGTATTACAATCACATCTCCAGTCAAAGAACATTGCCATTTTTTCCTAGATCAGACACCTGCTATCAATTTGAATGGTATCTGATTGAATATTTGTGCAGGAAGGACAAGAATCAATTATTCATGAGTACTAAACAATAGACTGTATAAACACAGTTCATGAACCTGAATCCTTTACAACCTAGCTTATCTTCGATACATTTATAAGGGCAGTCACATCTTTTAAACAACTGACATATCTGAGGCCCCCAAAAAAGGGAGGAATAAAACAGGAAACACGTTTTTGTCAAAGAAAATGTGAGGTGTTTTGGATTAGGTGGAGTTTCTGTTCTTTTTGCCTATAAAAGTGGTAATATTTAACTGTTTAACTAAATTTAACAAAATATCTCATGTGACAGACATTTCCCTGAGACTCCCAGCTCACATTCTGCTGAACCAGGTCATTTGGGTAATTTAACTGAACACAAAAATATTTGCAACTATTGCATTCTTACCCATGAGTCTTGTATGAGTTTTGGACTCCTACCTGCTCTCGGCAATTTAGCAGAACAAAACATTTTGAGGTTCTTCCTGCCACTGGGCCTTCTCCATTGCAGGAACCTGTGTTGTTTCCCTGGCAGCTTCATCCCTTTTAGGTTTCCAGCACAGTTCAATTAGGCTCAGCTGGCTCTGCAGTGCTGATCTGGTTGGATTCATGCCAGCTGAAATCCTGCACCTTGGTGTCTCAGCTGAGCGTGGCAATACAAACGTGGCTGATGTCAGATCCACACATCCAGGAAAAATGCAACCCTGACATCATGGTGGAATGATACAGTAGAGACCAGTAAATAATGTATTCTGTTAAGAAAACTTCCTCTCTCCAAACAAGGCTGTTAATGTTTCTGTCATGTTTAATATATTTTTATGTGTACCCCTTTTATTTTCTGGGCTGGTTTTGCCTGGAGTTGAGTTTGTTTTCTTCACAGTAGATGGAATGGGCTGTGTTTCGGATTGGTGCTGAAAACAGCTTTGATAATTCAGGGATGTTTTTGTTATTTCTGAGCAGAACTTACACAGAGTCAAGGCCCTTTCTGCTCCTCACCCCACCAGTGAGGAGATTGGGTGGGGTACAAGGGATTGTGAGGGGACACAGCTGGAAAAGCAGATCCCAACTGACCCAAGGGATATTCCAAGTCATTTGGAAACATATTCCAGCATATAAAACTGCAGGGAGAAGAAGGAAGGGGGTATGTTTTGTGTTCTGACATTTGTCTTCCCATGTCACACATGATGGAGCCCTGCTTTCCTGGGAATGGTTGGACACCTGCCTGCCAAGGGAAGTGGTGAATGAATTCCTTGTTTTACTTTGCTTGCTTGTGTGGCTTTTGCTTTACCTATTAAAATTATCTTAACCCACAATATTTCACACTTTTATTCTTCCAATTCTCTTCCCCATTCCACTGGGGGGGAGGGAGAGACCATTTGTGTGATGTTTATTTGCCAGCTGGGGTTAAACCACAACATTTTCTTATGGCAATGGTTTATACTTCAATGTTTAAAGCATGTGACATTCTGGAATTACAGCATCTATATTTAAAGTTCCAAGATTATAGCTTCTAGTGGTGAGTGCTTGAACTCTCATGAAATACAATTTGATTTAAAAATCAATCCTCCGATTGAGTTTAAAAAGGCACCTAGTGCTGTTTATTTGTTTTTATGGAAAATAATACAGGCAATTAATTTCTTTCATACCTTAAGTGTCTGAGTTATGAAAGCCCATAATGCAACATGGCATGCTTGATGAATAACAGCTGAGGTGATTTAGTTTAGAGGAAGTGATTGGCAGTTAGTGATTTTGATAAAAACTTGTGTGATGTGCAACAGGCACCTCAGCTGTACAGCTGACTCACTGAAAACAAACGCAGACTGAATAAAATTTCTATCATGTGAAGTTTTATGCTGGGGAGTCAGATAGAAGGAGGAGGACGTAATTCTTTCCTAGATCTAGCAGCTGCTGCTTTAAGAAAAGAAATGACAAGGTTATGGGTTCTCCCTCTGCCATGCACCTCCTTCATAAATTTTAGCATTAAATTATAAATAAAACATATGAGGACTCAGCTCAACGAGAAATATGTCTGGACTTTGGCACTGTAAAGGTCTGCACAAATCCATACAAGCTGCTTAACATTGATTTTCTTTGGCGTCTTTCACAGCCCTATGCGGGCTTCGCAGTGGAAAAGGCAGACATGTCTTTTATTGTATCAGGCCCTTTGCCATTAATTACAGACATGCTTCTCCTTAATGACTGGGCACAACTGGCCTGTTGATCCCCTGGCTGGATCACCAGAGGATGGAATCAACAGCACGGATGGGGACTGTGGGCCATTTGCTATTCCTGGCCTCCCTCTGCTCCCCATCCTCTTCGCTCTTTGCCAACGGGAGCTTGGGGCTGGAACCCCAATGGGCCAAATTTTCCTCACCCCCCTCTCCTTCTGCACCAGTTTCTTCAAAGCAAAAGTAAGCCAGCACACATCTCCACTCACCTTCAAGCAGAGGTCAGTGGGGAAAGCAGAAGGAAAGACTCATCTTTCATACACCTAGAAGTGCAAAACTCCACGGCAAAGCCAATATTAACTTCTCGCTCAATGTGGAGAGCTAACCAAACTGCCTGAGTCTGCAGAACTGAGTGGAAAAGTTGAAAAAAAATTAAAAATAAAAAGTTTTGCTTGTGGTATTTTCACATCTTCACTCTGGCGCTGGCTAGAAAAGTAAATGCTCTTGGTGGTTGGTGCACAGGGCCAGGAGTGAGCAGCCCTGGGCTCTATTCATACCTCTGCTACTGACTCACTGAAGCAAACTCTTTGCACAAAATTCTTGAAAAGCATTTGTTAATTTTAAGAGCCCAGTTTTGTCCGTAAACAAGTAGAGACACGTGGACACCGAGCATCTACTGCTTTTCATAAAGCCAGAGAGAAATTCTGGCATACACTGTGCCACTGTCAACCATCCAGACCAAGATCTGGACCTTCATTCCACAAGACACAAAGCACTCTTCCACCTGAGTCAGAAAGATGAGAGCTCCTCCTGTGCCCAAGAAAGATTCGTCCAGAAGATGCAGGACTTGGCATTGAATCATTACACCAAAAATTACTGGACACATGAGCTTGAGCAATTCCTATTTCTCTCGCCTGCTAAATGGGCATTAAATACAGGTCATAAAAGTCATTTGACCTCCTCTTCTGGTGTGCCAGAAAACCTGGCAGTTCCTCAAGATCTGATCTGTTTCAGAAAAACAAAGTTTGCTATAGCATTTTAAAGAACCTTAGAAGATGGTTTGATTCAGGTCTGTGCATCTTTCAACAAAAGTTTTTTAGAGGATATTTTTTAAGTTTTTCAGTATTCCCTTGTGTATGACAGATATGTTGAATTGCTTTTCTTAATAAACCTTTCATATCAATGGCATTCTCCTGGTTAACTGTGCCTCTGGAGCAAGAGCTACTGAAACATGTATCTGATTAGGAAAAACCCATGTTCATGTTAATTTCATGTTTTATTTATTTTTATTTACCTTTGACATGTTTCCTGGAAGATCTATCAATAATAGCCCATCTCCATGATTGGTTCATCCAAATAACGACTGTTGAGCATGTAAAACAAATTGGGCAAGACCCTGCATGAAGAGCAGGAGGTAGAGCTCTCATCAAAATCAATTCTCTCTCAGATATAAAAGGTCACTGATAATTATGCGCATGAATCTAAGAATGAAATTTGCCTCATTGAGTGGTATTACCCCCTCACTTGCAATCACACAGTAAACAGGAAAAAGACAGAATTGACTGAAACATCCTCGCTGTCGTCCTACCAGCTGAACACTCTGTTTCTGTCCACAACTCACTTTCTGCTGAATTGCCAGCATTCAGCATTTCAAAACCTGATGCATTTTCTTTGCCCAGGGCAGATTATACATGGCATGTTTTTCCCCTCAACTGACTTTACAATTATTGTGCTCCTGGAGAATTTTCCTCCAGAATTATTCAAATCATGAGGGAATTTATTTGCTAATTGAAGAAAAACATGGTGTTTTACTATTAAAGTTTAGATGTGAAGTCCTGACTCTCTTCCTGAAAGGCAGAGAAAGGTTTTGTGTTCAGGGACTCTGCCTGGTCTGTCGAGGTGCTAACAGATCCCCAATTGCCATGCAGCTGGTGTCCATTGGAATGCCCCCATCTCCAAGGCACAAAGGTATTTCATCACCTCTACTTCCTTCCACGCTCTGAGCAAATCATTAAGGGGAAAAAAAAGTAAAAAGCTAAATAGATGCTATTGCTCCATGAGCAGAATACAATCAATAATATTGTTACGATTTAATATTTGAGGGAAATATGTTTAGGGAAAACAAGAAATGAGAAAATCAAATCAACCATGTCTTAAAACGCCTGGTGAACATGTCCCCGGCCTTATGTCCTTTATGGAAATTGTGCTTATACAAGAGATAACTCAGCAATGCAGTCAATAACTGGCAAACTTGATACTTCCTAAGGCTCTGAGGGGGAATGTCAACCAACACTGATGAGCAGCTTTGAACCCTTGGCCTTTCAGATGCAGGCTGACAAGTTAACAGGCTTTTCTTCCTCAGTGGGGAGGAGGGTTTTCATAGCCTGTATTCCTACAAATAAAATGCAATCCAAAAGTGCTGGGCACATGCCACGTTCCTTAAAAGGGTAAGATTACCAGGGCCTCTTGATACACTGCGGGATGCCGATGTATGTTTGTACTCAGTGTGGTTTTTCCAGTGAAAAAATGGGAACAAAAGAAATCCACGGAATCTCTGACACATGGGAAATACATCCATTCAGCACTGAAGCAAAATGGAGTCTACTTGAGCTAATTTCTCCTCACTTAGATGTAACTCTACAGTAATGGACCATTGAAATAGCTTGGCATTATCTCTTGGAATTAAAACACTGCTGGGTAACAACTGGAAGTGTTCTTTCCCTGTGGCTCTGAGAAGGAGGACCCCTTTATTTATGAAACAGCAGCAGAGGCAATGTTGGGCTGCATAGACAAAAGATTAAAGGAGATCTGCTGGTGACTCAGGTGTTAGTCAGGGTGAAGTTATGTATTTACTCCTTCAGTGTGACAAACTCTATAGAATGTCACCAGACTGACAGACACCTACAGTAAAAAAGGTCTCAGGGTCAACAGACCTACAAAGGCCATGTCATTTGGCTGCACTCATCTCTAGTCTAGGGACAAGATCTTCTATCTATAAATCAAACCAAACATCTTAAAGCCCTTACAGAAACACCACTTTGTATTCAGCTTTCCAAATTCTTTTCTATACATTTAACTACTTTGAGAAGTGGTCATTCTTCATTTCTTCAAAAGGAGAGAAAAGACCTGAAAAGCATCTAGGTAAGATTAAGAAAAGGGATAATGTTCTTAACCTTTTCAGGCACAGATTCTACAGCTCTTATTTCTTTTTCTTAGGTTGTCCTATGTTTCCATAGCTACAAATGTTATTTGTGGTTGGAAATTATGCACTCTCTTTTTATCCCCATAAACATCTATTTGAATTTTAAATTTAATTCTAAGGGTTTGGTGATTCTGTTGGTTGTTGTTCACAAGTACAATATTTCCATCACATTGTGAAAACCATAAGTATTTTCAGTTTACGAAAACTGAGCAAAAGCGTAGGCTCTGTCATTTTGAGAAGTGGACTTCAGTCAAGCTTGGTATGGAATCCAACAGAATGTGTTTGAGATTTCTGGTAAAGTCTTTTGGGAAAACATACCACATATCTCTTTAAGGTCCAACCAAAATATCATCGATCCCGCCCTCAGTACAACAGCCTTGCTGAGATAAATAGTTGGGGGGCGAATCTTCCACTGTAAATCACACTAACCAAACACTGCTGGGCCAAATTCTCTACCCTCTACTCCAGTGAGATGCTGTTAGTTCAACAGGGAGTCTGATTACTGGACGAAATTTAGGAGGTTAAAATTAAGACAACATAGCTGTGGTCCTCTAAGAAATCTGTTATTTTCTTGCCTCTCTTTTTCTTGGCACCAGGGGATTTTGGGTCAGAGCTAAACAGCTTATGAACTCATTTCCTAAAATTTTCAGTCTCCCAAAAGCTTGCTTTCCTTGGATTATTTTTAATTCAGCCAATTTGTAACACATATTCAGACTGTATCCTCCACAATATTTTATGATAAATCCCATTCAATTTCATATGTACGGTTGCAAGCTTTATTGCTTAACAAACATTTCATCTACTCTCCCATAATTTATATCTGAATGGGTTTATTATAGACATTGCATTTCATTCATTGTGCAGTTAATTCTGCAACATGCTGCCTGTATTCTGTATGGCCACTCTACCATTATGTGCTTTCAGTACAATTGAATTTTTCCTTGGGAGCTTTATGAAATGGTTTATGAATATGTAATACAAATTGTATTAACAAGGCAAATGTACTTTTTATTCCTTTTGTGAGCATTTCCAGTCAATGACTAGTAAGAGAACAAGCACAGTAGCACATCTCCCTCAATTCCTATTCACCAAGGCTACCCATGCAATATTATTTTTAAAAGGCTCATCACTTCAAAAAAAAACAAAGACGCTTAAAAATCTTGGTTTGTGCTGCAGTCACTCCCTGGAAAAGAACACAAGAAAGATTTCTAACATGATTTCTTTTTTTGTGGGGACTTCTCTCTATCTCTTCAGGTAAAAGGATATTTGGCAGATGCTACCTTGAAAAGGCATTTCCTTCTATCACCTCTATTTCAGGCAGTCCATTGCCTTGATTATGTGTTTATTTCTCATTAACACCCAGAAACACCAATCCTGTTGCATCACATGCCTATTTGCATATTAAAACAGAGGCAATCCTTGCCCTAGAGCTGTGACTGATCATACATATCAAGTGAGACAAGCAGTGGATATGATCAAAGAATGGGAGGAAGAACAGGGCCAGAGAGAGCTACAACACATATGACATTTCCTGTGGGTTCAACAACTGCTGGAGGGACTATGTCAGGTGAAGAGGAGGTCTAGATGATGGTAAATGGCCACCAATTTTTAAGGGAGCTCCTGGAATTACAGTCAACATTTTCATATACTTGAAAAAGAAAAAAACCAAAATGGTAATGTGTTTTTTTTTACCTGAATTAGTTTGTTTCCATTTGATACAAAGCAATTTGCACTCCTAGAAATGAAGGCAGGCCCTTGGCTTCTGAAAACACATGAAGCTTCCATACAAAGGGAAGCAGGAGCTTATTTTACATCACAACCTCAAAGGCCACCACAGTGACCTTGTTAAACCTCACAGGGGGATTTGCTAATGCACTTTACCTGCTCACACACTTTCTAAATCTTCAGATCTGTCTCTGATTTGAGAACATTTCAAACCCTGATAAAAACTCCTATTAAAAACCCCATCCTTCCACTCAGCATTTTGGCCAGCCCACTTTCTAGAACAAAACTGTGTCCAAGCACTGGCTGATGAGTAATGGTTTGCCATATGTTCTTACTTACAGCACAGGGGATTAATTCCTCAGTGACATGATGGGAAGGCTGGAGTCTCCAGCAGGAAATCATGAGGTACTGACAGAAAAATAAAGGAAATGGAGAAAGTCTGAATATATTTCTGCTCAACTGCACAGATTACAAGAAGGGACAGTGCAAAAAACATTGCTGCTGGAATTCTGATTCTTTTGAAGTCTGACCATGGGCTCAGTAATGTCTGTGCTATGGATACTGGGAGGAAAGCAATGCTTAACAGGGTTGGTTTCCTCCCAGTATTAGATATAACAGAAATACAGCAAGGTGGATTACAGACTAAGGTTTGGCTGACTTCTGCTTTCAGAACCCCTGACATATTCTTGGAAGAAGATCCCCAGGTGTCATTCTAGATCTCTGGAGTTAGCCTGGATTTGCAGGGAAACCATCAAGAATGAAGAGCAAGTAGAAGAAGGGACTCTCACATTTCATGAAACTCCAGCACTTGTAGAAGCACTCCTATTTTAGGAAAGAGCCCTGCTTCCAAAGAAGGGATCTTCTGATCTGCCTTGCATATGCAAAGTGGGGTTCAGTACTGAAACACTCAAGCAGAGCATCTTGTGTTTCTCTAGATTAGATTTGTGGAAGGACTCAGAATTAGCAGCATGCACTGCTGAGCCATACCCACTCCTTATTAAATTCCTCCAATGACAATTTTACTGCTGTTTTATATTAGTGTTAACAAAGGACCTGAATAAGATGTAAGAAATGTTATATTTTAAATAAAAGTCCAGGTAATGTGCCACTGGGGACCTCAGGATCAAATGAGCTTTTATATTTTTATGTAGAATGTAATCACTTTTTTCATTATTGTGGTTGCTGCATTACTGTTATTAAAGAGTTTATTACCCTGTGGGGGATACTGCTCATTGGAATTATGTGCTTGCAGCCCAGCAGAGACAGTGTGGCTTCAGCCCTTAATTCATGATACAGCCACAGGACAACAAAATGTCAGTGCACTGGGACTGGTGTGACACACTGGGTACCCAGTGGACTCCTGCTTGTACCAGGCAGACAGGGATACATGCAGCTGGAACTGGAAAATCATTGTTATATGATCATCTGATTTGCAGGTCTTTAGCACATGCTGGGTTTCTAGCAGTCTTCCAGGGAAACTGGCCAAAATAGAGCATGCAGGGAGAGGGCAAATTGGCCAAAAAAAAAAGGCATGATATTACCAGAAATGGAAAATTACCTAACGGGCCACTTATCCCTATTCAAACTTTGGAAAACCTTAGAACTTTTCCCTAGACTGCAACACAGCTATCATTTATTACCAAGGTGACCTTTATCCCTCTCCTGACAGCACTGTGCTTTCATCAGAAGTACTTTTGGAGAGTAGTCAACTCATTAGAAGACCCACTGAAGCCCCACTTTAGAAGGATTCCCACTGGTTTCCATCAGCAAGCACCACAGTGAACGCGACAAAAGGGACATACTGGGGTGTGCTGGCTCCTCACACATCAAATACCTCTTCTACCCCAGCTCCAGCCTGCACTCATCACTCTCACAGAGGAGGGTGGTTCATTCCACTAGGTTTGAGCTTCTACACCTCCCAGAGTCCCTTATCATACAGTTAAATGTACACATCCAACATAGCAAACATTATTATTAAAGTCTCCTCCCTGGGACTCCTGTGATGTTAAACCATGGGTGGTGCTACTCCTCAGTGTTTTGCTTGTTTTCAAGGGGGACAGATATATACATGTGATATATTAACAATGAAATGCAAAATATCTAAAGAGGAGTCTATTAAGTGTGTCCATCTCATTCCCTGTTGCTTCACTCAGACATGGAAGGAATCTCTTTGAGGAAGTTGGACAGGAATGTTTTATCCAATCATCCTAAGGAATGCAAGTGATCCATACTGCCCAAAAAGGTTATAGAACACGACAGAATAAATAGGTCTCTCTCCTTCATCTCATAACTAGAAAAATCACTTTGCTTAATTTTCTATGACAAACTGTTAATAATAAATAAATACCTGTCCTGAGCACAGGAGGAAATGATTCCTCAGTTCCAAATGCAGTGGCTCCTCTGCTGCCATGTCATGGTTGAATCAGTGGTCCTGGGCATACAAAATCCACACAAATCATTACCACACAAGAAAATTGGATATCCTGGGACATGTGTACTCCAGAGGACATTATCTGGGGTATTACCATTGATCAAATCTATCTTTCAAAAGGTTGATGATCTTGGATTTCATGTCTAATTAGCACACGTGCACAAAATGAGCTCAGCCTTTATGCAGCCCCACAAGCAGGAGCCACTCCCTGTCCTTGTACACCCATTCACACATCACACATCCTGCAGCTCATAAACCCTGTCACACACTAATGGGATCCAAATAATGCAGAATCTACAAAGCAGCAACATCTGTAGTTAGACTGTGTAGTTTAAATCACAAGGATTAACAATCCCCATGGCTCTAGAATACCCTAATCATGTAAGGGAATCACAGAATTGTGGTCATCTTGCACTGCCTGGCTGACCAAGTGATTTTAATTTTCTTTTGGGATAGATATTGGATCTTACAGACCACTGGTCTGTTGCTTTGTAAAATTAAAGAATTCTGCAGCCCCTGTCTTATCTCTGTCCCCTCATTATGTCCTTTTTTGTATGTAAGAGTCAAGAAAATAATGCTGTAATGTAAAAAATTTAGCATTAAAAAGAAAAAGCAAAAAGTTATCTCAAGACTAAGGAGCAAAGCTCCTGGACAAAGCTTCAGTCTTCATTTTAATGACTGTTCCACAACTTTGTTTAACAAAATCCTATGAGTAGGAGATAACCTAACAAATCCAAACATATCTGCAAATGCAATGTTGGAAATAGATTACAAAAAGTCTTCAACTAGCTTCCAATTAAAAAAAAAAAAAAAACAGAAAAGAAAGCCCAAAATTCTGGATATACTGGTTGCAGTTTTTCCTTTTTTTTTTCCAGGATATTTTAAAATATTATTAGAAATCTGATAATGAAATAGCACTTTTTAAACCCCCACTATCATACTGCATTTCCAATACACGTATATATGTGTTCTGAAATGTAATAGGTACATTATTTTATTACCATTTTTATAGGAACAAGAAGAAATGATAAGATTCCTTTCACTGACTTCTACAAGGTTCCATAGATCACCCAAGAGAGTGCCACAGAAGAACAGCATTTCAATAATCCCTACTTTGAGTAATAATTTGAATATAAAAGATTACTGTGCTGAAGGCAGCCAGTGGACATATTTCATACTATCACGGTAGCTTTCTTTCTTATCACTTTATTCCGTGATAGCATCTCCCTTGGAAAAATAAGAGTGTATGATATTTCTGTCTCCTGGAGTAGAGAGGAGCATAATGATTCTATCTGGTTTAATACATGATAGTGCTCTTACATCAGTTTTCTGTGAAAATGCAGAAAATCCAAGGGAAGGATCTCAAAGAAACAAGCCCACATGCAATGTGAGTGTTTGGCTTTCTCCTTTTCTGCAGATTTTCCAGCACTGCCAGAGAGCTCTGGCCTAACCCTTTCTACAGAAAGAATAATCGTAAATCTGCATGAAGTTCATGATGATTAGTTTCTCTTGGAGCCAGGCCAAAGAATAAGCCTTTCCCCAATACAGACTTCACATGCTGGCTCTGTCAAGAATTCATTTATTAATCCTTTCGATCAAGCCTGGATTAAGTCATCCAGGGCCCCTAATGACATCAAATAACTCTGTTCCTTGAGGGACACCCTCCAGGTGAGAAATCTCCAGAGCAGCAAGTCCAGGTTACCCTGAACATCCATGTTTATCTTTACTGGAGCCTAGGACACCTGTCAGGTTATCTGTTATCACTGCTGCCCTTGCGGGCTGGGCTGTTTGAGGCCAGGACACACCACACAACCGTGCCACAGGCTGCAGGAATGTTTGAGAGGAACGACATGTTGGAGAGGATAATAAGCAAAGAGAAGATCAGGTCTAAGAAATCCAGCAGTGGAACTAAAAGTTTCTTTACTCCTGCCCTTTCATTCTAAAAGTACAGCCATTAAAAGATCTTAGCAGCTACTCAATGTGTAAAAAGCTACAGAGTTACTTTCCCATCCACAGCATTATTTTTGCATCAAAGGCAATCATACTTTGATTCAGCTTCTACTTCCTATAAGCTGTATTAAAACTCTGTCACTTAATTTCCTAAATGTTCAGCTGCAAATTGGTTTCTTTGGCTTTTAGCCCCTATGAGTTTCACTGTTTAAATTCTTTGTCTTTCAGTTTAAAATTCAGATTTAAAGGTTGATATTCAACTTCAGAAGCAAGATTAAGCTAAAAAACTAATTTCCACCTTCTTTTATCTATTTGGCTGTTTCATTTCAAGAGAATTAGCAAGATTTTCCTGTGGCAAAAGCCCCACCTGGTCCAGCTTGCCTGCAAGGTTAGTGTCTCCTCTCAAATGCAGCTGAGCTCAAAGCTGTCCCTCTCCCCCTTCCCACCACATCCCCCTCTCCAATCCAGGCAAAGATTTGTTGGAAACATTTCACAGAGCTCTAACACTGTGTGAACTCCTGCAGAATTATTGTTGTTCCAGGAGTGTCCTGGGGGATTTTCAGAGCTGCTGTGAGACAGTGATATCCCTTGTGGAGGACTAATAGACTGTCACTGTTTCCACTGGGAACAATGAAGGTCAGACATGCCAGGTAACCTGTGTTAACACGGAACTTCCTCGCTCTGCTCAGGAACAGCTCTGAAAATAACACCGTGCCTGGATGCCCCTGCTGCCATCTCACTGGGATCACATCAAACCAGCCCTAATAATGCACCCCTTTTGCTCCAGCCCAGCCCCTGGTGAATCCACCCTACAGCCCCCCAGGGCCTGCTGCTCTGTCAGAAAGTGTCAAAGGACGGGAAGGGAGATGCAGGGCAGGAGGAAGGGTTCCCTGCTCAGTGTCTGTCCCAGCAGCTCAGCCCTGAGCCCTCCTCTCATCCTGCAGCACACCCCTGCCACTGCCTGCCTGAGCTCCTGCTTTTATAACCTGAGCAACTAACCCACACTCATTCATTTTAACTCCTTGTTTGCAAAGTCCTCTAAACACTTTTTATTTTTGGGGTTTTTTTCCCAGTAAGGCGCCCCCTCATTTTGGTATTTGGGTTTGCTTTTTACCTTTCATTTGGAGTTCTTCCAGAAGAAACAGACTGTGCGTGTTCACAACACGGCAAAGAACGCTGGATGAGTTTTGTACCCTCTGCATTTTGAAACTGGGATTCTGCTGAACAGCAGCAGATTCAGGGGACACTCACCCAGGAGTCACTGACATTCTTCTCCAACTAAAACTCTGTAAAAGATAAAGGTTTGGTTGACACATATATTTTCAGAGGATAGCCAATATGTTATTTTAACACATCTGTAAGCATCTGTTGATCTTTCACTTCCCAATACAAAAACTGCAGGAGCAAGTGAAAAGCTGGTGGGAGGAAAGGGGAGATGGAGAAGTTTTCACAGGAAAAACTGCAATTCATAAATATTATGACTACAAGGGAAAATGAACCACAGCTTGATCACACAACAAGAATAGCAATTAGGAACAATTGTTGAATTTAGTTTAGGTATGCAGCATACGTAGGTAAATACACTGAATGCTAATGGTTTTATAATAGTCTTATTAATTCACACACATAGTTAATGTTTAAGATAAACTCCCTATCTTTAGAGTAATTTATGCATTCCACTTTTATAGAATTCCAATTGAATGAATATGAACATAATCATTTTGCACAAATGTTCTCTAAGGAGTGTGCAGAGAGTCTGAGGCAATGCTGAGGCTCCCCACAGCTTTATTCATAATGGATCAGTCTATTCATTCCTTATTAATTTAATGGAGTACAACTGAGCAGTCTAGCAGCTTGAGCTTATGAGTGTTTCACAAATGGGGCTTTTTGCCTGTAATCGCTTAATCCTACTGGCTAGGCCTCATAAATTGAATAAAGGAGCGAACTAGGTTTTAATTAAGTCTAAGGAATGAGCTTGTCTGAAAGATACTTCAGCCTCTTAAGATCACAGTGGTGAAGTGTGTTTGTCCAGGAGCCTAGCAGGGGCAAGCATCCTGGGCCGCTCAGGTTAGAGACCAGTTGCTTTGATGTGAGGTTTTGTTAATACCTTTTTTCCCCTTTAATTAAAAATCCGTTCTCCACTGTCAGTACCATCCAGGAGCACAAGTGAGAGAACTGCAGCAAACCTGAGTGGTTCTGGAAAAGAAAGAGGTTTGGGATTCATTCTTTCTGAGTCCATAAAGCAGCTCACACTAAAAAAAAAAGCACAGATTGACACCAACAAACAGGGGAGAAAACACTGGGCCCTATTAGCTCTGATACACTCTCCCTTGTGGCTCAGTGCCCCTGGGTAAATAGGACTCAGTCAGATTTCGTGAGGAAAAGTGCAAAACTGGGAGCCAGGCCCTCATCCCTTTCAGGGCTCCTGTACTCCTGGTCAGAGGTAGCAAACTGGCACCTGCCCAGGTGTGTCCCCTATTCCATGATTTATCTCCTTGTATACCCAAGGACCAGCTCAGGGGGACTGATTTGGTACTGACTTCTTACTATGTCTTGGTAGGACACATGAATTAAAAAGTCTCTCCTTAGATGACCAGTCCTGTAAATATTTTCTAAGGAAAACAGAAGGATTGCATCTCTTGCAAAGTGTGTTTGCAGCCACTTTCCTTTAAAATTCAGCAGCTGGAGAAACAATTCTGTTGTGGATGTGCAAACCTGTCGCTCACCCAGGCTAGAAAAGAGGGGCATTCAAATTCCTCCCTCCCCACAGTGGTCTCCAGAAAACAAAAATTATAATCTTCCCTACTGTTTTTTTTCCCAAATTACCTGCTGAGGATATATCCTGGGCAGTGAAGAACTCAAGATCCGTGGTGGTGTAAAAGTCTTTCTTAAGGCTGCATTCCATTTTTCCATTTTGCACCCTGGTGGGCTGTCTGGAGCATCTGAGTTGGATAAAGCAGAGATGCTGGGCACTGAACTTGGTGCCCTCCTCCCTCCTGGGACCAGGGCTGGAATGTAAACTACACTATGCACTATTATAAAAAATTGATTTGGTAAAGCATCTTCCAGGATGTAAGATTCTCTTTTTGTACATGTAGATGAGGAGCCACATTCTGGGAAATCCTAAATCAGGGGAGTTTTTTATCTGATTTGATTGTAGCATATTGAACAGAAAGATGCACTATTTCTACTATGATTTTAAAGCTTACATTACAATTTTTACAGGTGTCCAAAAATCTTTGGTTACCTAGCTATGGTTTTCATACACCAGTGCAACAGTACAGTGAAGTCCCAACAAAAATCAGACACTCTTTGCTGTCTGTACACACAATTGACCAGAGATAGGTCCTGACCCCAGACAACCTAAAGCATCCCATATAAGGGTGGTACTTTAAAGAGATTTGGCATTCCTTTGTAATTTTACTTCCATCTTTAAAAATAAGAAATGGGAAAATGTGAGGCTGGTGAAAGGAAGGCTAATTTGCCTGCCTTCTGTGGGTATTACTGAGTTATCCTGCTGCCCTTCAGTCATGTTTTGGTATTAACTTAGCTGCAGGCTTAAGTTATGCCAAAGGCAGGAAGGATATGAATTTTAATTAGACACCCATCTCTCACTGAATTCTCCCAGACTCCTTTGAAAATCCAGACTCTGGAGCTGCCATGTATGTGGGCATGCTTGTTTCTGGGCATGTTTTATATATTTGTGCACACACAAATCTACACAAATAAATAAAGTGACATGATCAGATTTTCAAAGGCATCCAATCTCAAGAAGCACACCCGTTGTTCTCAACAAGAGAAACAAATGAGAAAAACCAGCCCAGATCTCCAACTCTGGGAATCTGAACTTTCCACAGCCAAGCCTGAGACAAACACACACCATTTCTGATCACAATTGAGTTTTAATTGCTTTAATAGATTCTGATCTGGGCATGGGCAGAACAATGTGCCTTTCTAAGTGGTTGGCTTTTCTGTTCAAACCCACTTGTGCTGAGCAGTGACAGTGTCAGGCATCCTGCCAGCCTGAGTCCAGAGGAGCAGCTCACAGGCTGTGACAGGCTGGGGCACTGGAGGCACTCAGCAATCCTGCTGTACATTTGCTATCATGTTCAAATGGGGTGAAGAAGAAATAAAGTTAAACAAACACCAGAAGTGCATGCTAAAATGTAAATGCAAGCTGTATTTATTTAAAGGCTGCTATGATTGCTTAATTACAGATATTTTTTAAAAAGTTCCTGGCATTTTTTTGTCTAAACAGCTTGTTTTTTGTACACAGCTAAAAAGGCAGGAAAGATTTATGTTGGGGATGACAGAGCTACTGTAATCAGCATTTTCAAAGAGGGTACCTATTCAGGATCTAAGACTATTTTCAGTTTTGATTAAATTGTCCAAACTACTTAAAAAAATATTTTTTGTCATTCAAACAAGTAACAAGCAAGAGGACTCTAGGACATGAGTATGAAGGAGTGAAGGCTCCTAGAAGTGCTTCTGAGAGCATTTCTCATGGCACTGAGCCTCACTGGAGACAGTCTCCCCACGGTCACAAAGGGCAGGCTTACTTTGAAAAGGAAACAGAAACACAAGAGTTGCAAAACCACAAAATCTGACAAAGGCAGGGACTGAAAATATATCCCACTCCCCTAAAAAAAAAAAAAAAAAAAAAGGAAAAAAGTTGGACTCATCTAGCAAGAATTCAATAAGTGGCAAAGAAGCATTTATGGATTATGGGTGAAAGAAATGCACCCAAGAATTTAAACTGGAGCCTGACATCCAAAATGGACATTGGAACTTGCCTTTTGACTAACAAATCCCTCACCCCTAAGAAAATTCTCTCAGTAGCTTACACCACCAATTCCTTGCCTACAAGCAGCATCTTTCCTTTGCTTCCCTTGGGTCACAACCACCTGAGCTCAGCAACTGCAGAAGACCAGAGTACAGAGAAGCTGGAACATTCCACAGAGTAGGCAACTTAGTTTTGAAGAGGTCACTTGTATGCAGGTCAAAAGGATCCTTCTCTAGCCTTATTTTCAGTGTGAGAGGTTTATGGAGCAATATTTTGAAAGTACTTTCTTAAGTGGGAGGTGTCTCATTGGAACAAAATGATCTTTAAGGTTCCTTCCAACCCAAACAATTCCATGATTCTGTGATTCCATGAAATAAACAGAAATCTGCAGGTAGTGTCATCTGTCTCCTGAATAAAAGCATGGAGCTCCCTAAAACAAAAGCTGCTTAATCAAAGTACCAGTGATCTACCTTTTAAAATTGATAATTCTCTCACATTTTAAACCAATGGCACTTAAAGAGGATAACATAAAATAGAGTGCAGTGTTTTCCAAACTACTGCAATTTTTCTGGTGTCACTAACACAAATCTATTGACTGATTTATACTAATTACTTTAAAAAGATGCTGCAGGGCAAATCACACACCCTCAGTCAATTTACAACAGAGACCATTCTGAAAGTGAAAAGGTGTGCACCCACTTTTGAACAGCTGTCAGACTGAAAAGAAAACAAATACTGAACTCAGAGAAAACATATAGAAAATGTGGTTAATCAAACACAGAATTCTCATCATATTGCTAATTGTTAATGTTAATGCATATTTCCTTTTTCATCATCCTGCAAAGGAAATAGTCACCACAGGTATAAATATTAAATTTGCATAAGAATTAGTCTTAAAGTGCTAATTTGTATATTTCTTTGAAAAATACTTTCACATTTTCTATGAACATGTAGCAGTGATGACAAGACAGGTTCGAGGGCAGGCACCCTGACAGGAGCAGCACAAGGTAAGGGATGAACAAAGGGTCCCCCCCTCCCACTTTGTGATGCACTGGGGATGCTCTGAACACACACAGGCAAATCTGATCCCTAACAAATCCCTGCTGCTCACTGACACGATGTGCAGCAAGCTGGGATCACTGATTTGGAAAAGAACAATTAACAGCCCACAGTGACAGGGTCAGGAGAGAGTCCAGATGTTTTTAAATGCGTTTGAATAAAATCTACTTTACCGGGGGAGGATAAAACGAAACCAGTGCCTGTCTGTCACGTGCCCGTTGGAATCATCAGGACAACAGGGCCCAATTTTGGTTTTTGGAAGGGGCTGGAGCCCAGTTCAGGCTGGCTGTCAGCAGGGGCTGGGCCAGTCTGATGCAGGCTCCACTCTGGTGGCCAAGGCTCCTGACTGCCTGCAATTCTGCAATTGCACATTAGCAAATGGCATAACCAGGTGGGACACAAGGGCTGACAGGCCAACAGCCTTTTTCACATTCCCACAATATGACAGAATATAAATACAATCAGAGCACAATTTGCATTAGCACCAGTGGTGAAAAATAGGATGCCAGCACTGTCTAGCACAACAGCTGTTCAGCATCTGAATGAAATACTGTATCCAGTATTCACCCATCTCATAACATCCTTTTTGTAAGTCTCAGAGGTCACCTAAACACATTTATTGACTTCATTATTTTTATATAGGGAGAAAAAATTGATGGTGCTACAGAGCTGAGCAAATAACTCACAATAAAATCTTTATTCAATATATTTAATCTTTTTTTACTGTTGCTGCAACACGGTGAAATTCTTACATTTAACCATTATCTAAAAACACTATCCGAGAATTTCTGCAGTAAATTTTTTTATGCTGCAAGATGTTCTTGGAAAGTTCAGAGTGAATGTTTACCATTACAACTGTGTTTATTATTTAGATAAACCATGCAGCACTCTTTCTTTTCTCCAACTGACTTAGACAATTCAATGTGAGTTATGAATGTTACTGGTACGTGTACGTGAGAAATCCATGAACAGTTGGTTTGAGTGGCTCAGATTCTAGGACTTGTCAACAATTAATTTCATGGGGAGTAAAATTAAAAGCAATTGAAAGGATCACATCCCAAGTGTCCTATCCAGAGGAAACAGAGACCAGAAAATGTGATAGCAATGCACAAATCAGAGGTTGATTAGTTGCACATATTCTAAAATAAAACTCCCTGTGACATTTTTTAGGAGAGCCTGGATATATTTGGTGGCTTCTTTTTATTTAAAAAACAATATTTCATTTCACTGAGCAAACCATTTCACTCATATCCTGAGTGGGAGACAGCCAAATCTCCTCAGATGCTATCAGTTACCCCTGGCCCCTTGGCAAAAATCTGGTGACACCTTAGCTGATGAATGTATGAAAGGAGAGAATATAAATAATGTTCCTGAAACTGATACTTTTTGCATGAAAAGTGCAGCCTGCAACACACTCAGGTAAGGCACATTATTAGGATTGCTCAGCACACAGGATCAATTCCTGCTGGTAGAGATGAGTACCAATTTCACAATACACAGCTCTGAAAAGCTGATTTGCTTCAGGAAGCTCCACTTTGGATCTATTTTGAAGCAGACTAAGGAACTGAGACAAGCTCAAGTACAGTTATGTGCCTCTCCATAATGCTCATAGGGATGAGACTCTTCAGACTGAATGAGGTCTGAAATTTGCCTGAGAATGCTTTGCCCATTCTTATTGAAACAAATGAACCAACAAGTGAAGCACAGAGCTGATTATGACTACAAAAATAACTCAAAGCAAGACCCCCACTGGCTCACACAAAGGGATGGCTCATTGGCTGTGCAGGGTATAAGGAGGAACAGCACAGATGCAAATTGCACTGGGGACAGGAGGATGCTGAGCTGTGTGTGTATGGACAAGTTTCATCCTTTAACTGTGCACAGGGGATTCTTCAGATGTCTGCTCAAAAGAATTTCAGTCACAAGCTCTGCACAAAAATGCCTCTTCTGTGATGGGGAGACAGGACACAAAAATTTCCTAGGCCCCAAATGAAAAGCCAAGTCTTATCCAAACGTCCTCTGGATTTTCATGCATTTCTGACCACGATAAATTTGCATAATGAGTCCAGGAGATCCAAGTGAAGCATTACTGGATTTCTATAATTGCCAGAAGTACACCACAGGAGCCAGACTATAACAGGACACAATGGTGTGAGAGTGCTACAAGGAGGTACCACATTCTCATAATGGGCTCCTCTGTACCCAGCCATGAGCAACTCTAGGAACTACAGTTCAGTTCCAAACCTTCTCCTTATTAATATAAAAATACAGGTCTAGCTCTGTTGCCACCTCATAGATACCTTGCCCTGCATTTTTATGGCTTTGGTAAAAGAAGGCAGAGCTCAAAAACTGCTGACAGGGATAACAAGAGTTCCACGTAGCTGCACACACCATGTCAGGAAGGGGAGAGAGAAGCTCTGACACAGATGACATCCATGTCCCACAATGTTTCTGTCACTGACACTGAAGCATTATGACACTATCAATCCTGCTTTCTTTACAATCCTGTACACCTCTTACCACTACAAGTGATTTTCCAGATGACTGCTTGGCAGAGGTTCAGCAGAGGTGCCCACACACCCACATTTCAGAGTACCTGGAAAGAGCAGAAACTCTTTCCACAAAAGAACAAAATGGATTTGTCCCTCTAATGAACTCCTCTTATGTGACACATGGGACATGAACAGCAGGGTATCAGTTCAATTTCTAGCAGCCACATGTGTCTCTCAGCTTGCCCAGCCAGTGGAACTCTTTCCTTTGTGGGCAACCTCAAAAGAAGGAAACAAATCAGGGAAGTGACTGAAGTAAAGCACATGGAATATTTTCCTTTCTATATGAGAGTCTTTCAGGGAGACTTCAGGGTGACAAACAGTAAAAAACAAGGTTAAAATCCCTAC
Source organism: Melospiza georgiana (assembly GCF_028018845.1). Taxonomy (NCBI): domain Eukaryota; kingdom Metazoa; phylum Chordata; class Aves; order Passeriformes; family Passerellidae; genus Melospiza; species Melospiza georgiana. Next base: position 16,310,877 of record NC_080443.1, read on the forward strand.
TTCTATGAAACCAATGAGATTTTTGTCACTGACTTCGGAGGAACAACAATTTCTTTGTGAAATACTTTGAAAAAGGCTGCATCCTGTCCTGTTCAGTGCCATTACCCAACATATCAGCCCTGGCTGCTGCTGATTTGCACCAGGCAGGAATCTGATCCCTGTATTGCAGAGATTCACCCTCTCTCAGTCCTCATTGTTACCCACCATCTGAGACTGTGCTGCAGATAAATCGTGGGCTTTAATCCCCAGGACTCTCAATCCAATGCCTTTCACCACTGCCAGATTCACATTTTGTTTTGTCCCTTTAATAGGAGCTTACAGAAGAATGAAACTGATAAACATCCTCCTGCTCAGACTGCAGGAGCACAGGATAATATAACAAGTTAAATGAAACATTAGGAGAAATAGAAAGCACTTTAGAAAACATGCACTGCCTCTTTAACATTTCAAATTTTTCTTTTAACGTAAAATTACAGCATAATATAAGAAAGGAATCCAGCAAGATACTTTATCACAATACTTGGGCAACTTTAACTCATCTCAAGTGTTATTATAAGAAATAGAATTTACTGGTATGGACTTATATTCAATAGCACTCCTTCCCTTTTTAATGAAATGTCATTATTCCAATACAAATCCTTTCATTCTGCAACCCGCTCCCCCCTTCATCTCACTATATTTCATTTCCTGCAGTTACGTGATATTATTGCCTTTTTTTTCCACAGCTATTGATTTAGGTGTATATGGTTATTACAATGCAAAATAAAACAGTTCCCCCATCCATTCTACCTTGTACCATTGAACATTAACTTAATTTGTTTCAAATCTGCATTTGATTTGGCAAGGAAACCATTTATCTTTATGAAGAAAGCCCTCATAAAGTAGGGACTTCAGGAGATCACTGCTTTAAAAATTTAATAGCCTTGTGTCTTATACACTAGAAAAATGAATTAAACCTTCAAATATTATATGTCTCAATGTAATCTTTTTGCATTTCATACTATGTTTAATTCATTATATCCCAGGAAAAAAAATTAGATAAAACCTCACTAGATTTAGGGTGGTAGTTGGTTTTTAGTTTTGTTTTGACTTGGGCTGGGTATTTCACATTCTAGGATTAAAAGTCTTTCAATGCAGTATTAGCAGTAGGATATAGCTGATATTCTTGGGATGGAATTGGTTGTTGTGTATCTAATGTGGAGACTCCAAACCTCCAAACCCCAGCATTCAGATTTGACCATACCCTGGCACAGCTCCTCCCACGCTGCATTTCTGTGAGCATTTGGAATCCACCCAGGACCACGAGCCTTGAACCCAGGAGTCTGGACAGCAGCAATCCTGCTACTCCCTGTTCTGTTCTCCCAACTGTTCTGCCCACTCATGCCCCTCTGCTGTGACTTCTTTGGTCAGAACAAGCTTAGCCCCAAAAAAAAACCAAACTGGGGAGGTCAGATTCCCAAACACAGCCAACTGGAAGAACAGACATGAGGCAGACTATGAAGGTAAACAGCTTGTATGGCTTGGTCTGGCTGAGTCTGGCAGGAAGTTCAAGTCTAAATTAGCAAACCAGAAACACATCAACAGGCTCAAGTCAAGACCTAGAAGTCAGTAAAACTTTGAGCAAAGATTAAGAGCTATAAAGGTGAAAATACCCAATTCTAGGCAGGTCAATCTTCATAAACTGGGATGAAAGGCACAAACTTAGCATGGCACACAAAGCATAAATATTGCATTGTCGGCTGCAGCAGTATTACCAATTAATTGGTTTTATGTTAGGACTCTCAGTATTGCAAGAAAACTCTGTCAAAAGATACCTAAAATGAGGAAAGAGTTTAAAGCAGAGAGGCATCACAAAAGAGCCAATGAAGACTTAAGTAGAAGAAAAAAGCACCTCAGAGGACCTCTAGAAGAGGACAAACAAGTGAAGAGAAGGGGGCAATCAAACAGCCAGAAGTTGTGTAAGTAGGGAAAGCAGGAAGCTCTTAATGTTCAAATCAAAAATAAACTCCCCATCAGAACAACCTCCATCAGCCTGCAACGCTCTATTACTGAGCTGTATTCTTTGGTACACCTAAGTTTTATTGATTTTATAACTATAAAGAAAACAGCAGACACTAGAAATACATTGCACAGGTCTCATTACAAATCTCCCTGTCTGTATCTTAGAACATTCTTAAGCTGCATTTAGCAAGCAACCTGGAGAGCACTGATATACTGTGTACACATATTAGAGACATGACTGTGTTTGCCTATTTCTTCCCAGTAGGTAACAACAGGCTGTTTTCATTGGATGATCTCCAGAAACAAAATCAGAGCACAGCATTGTGATTACTCAGCTCATAGAATGAATTCCCAGTTTCAGTAAGAATAAGTAACATTCTAATTTAGAGCTGATATTTGACACTGTATACAAGGGGAGGGGTCTACTTCCCATTTTCTCCTTAGACAACAGCAGTAAACTGCAAAACTCCCTGCTAAAATGTATGATCTTTGGAGAATGCTAATTGACCTACTAAAGTTGGCTTATTTTATTTGGTGAAATTTGCTTATCACAGGTCTCTAGGTGCTCTACATAAACAATATAAATGAAAATAATGAATAGACCAAATACCTAAGTGACAATGGGGACCACATCAATAGCTGTCTGCCCAACAGAATTCAGCTCAAAAGAAACTGTATTATAGCATCTGATCATTTCAGAAGAGGGAACTTTCCCCCATTCTGAGGTTTGTTTTATTTCCAAGCACAGGGGGATTTGTTAGTTTGAGGCAGATCAGGTCTATCCACCCCTTGCAGCCTGCAGAGCACAGCACTTCTGTGGATGTGAGCACACGTGGAAGGGATGCCATGCTGTGGGTGTGCAAAGTGGATATCCAGGGAGGGCAGGGGATGCTGGGGAGAACAGAACACACTCCCACACCGCCAGGGTTGAGTTCTCCAGTGCAGGGGCCAATCTGAGACCACAAACAGAGCAAAGCCGTACAGCTCACAGGGAACCTGTGGTTCCCTGCAAGCCTGAGGACAGGCAACAGCAGCAGAGGTTATCTCTGATTTTATGCACTTCCCAGCAAAGAGAATTTCTCTTGAGATAACCTCAATTATTTTGTTGTTGTTGTTACTATTTCCGTGCATGGAGTCTAAGGAGATTTCTAAACAGGATGAAACAAGCACATCATCTTCTCATGGTAAGGCTCACCCAGAAGCATTGTTCTTCTCATGGAAAGGCTCCTCCAGCAGCAATGTTCTCTCTAGGTCAATCCAAGTCAGAAAATAAACTGCATCTGTAGGAACACAGGCAGGATTTGAGAGCTAACCAGCCACCCAGTGTGAGTCACCATAATGCTTGAGGGAAATAAACTGTGAAACTGCAAATTTAATATTTAAATGACCAGATTAGACTTACGCTAGCTAGCTAACAAAACAAAGTTCAGCACTGCCTCATTCACCAGCGGCTCAGGGAGCTTCACTGCTCACTCTGACCTTGCCAGGTCCAGGCTGCTGGTCAGGTGGAGAATCAGGTGGGGCTCTACAGCCCCCTTGTCCCACGAGAGCAGCTGTGAAATTCCAAGTGCCCTCCCTGATGTGAGGGACAGAGAACAGAGCATCCTCCACTGTGGAAAGCAGGATCCCAGGCAGGACCAAGCACTGCCTGCCAAACACGTGTGTCCCACTGGCAGCACCCCAGTTGGGATATCGGGCTGTCAGCTGTGACATCTCTGTCACCTCATTCACAATTCCCACAGCTGTGCAACTCAGCTGCTGCACAACTCAAGTGCTTCTGCTGATTCCCAGGCCAGTGAAAGCAAAGCAAACAACAATACCTGTTCTTTACAGATCTGATACCCCTTCAGAGCAGGTACATGGAGTCGAGACATTCCTCCTCTTCACGGATTTAAAAGTTTGGATGGGAAGAAGCTTCATTCAATCTCCTGCTAACACAATATGAAACACTCTTCACAGCTGTAATTTCCTGTAACATCTAAAATGTTTCCTGTTAATATTTTCCATGTTGTTGCTGTTTTTATGAAAAAAATCCCCTAAATATTAACATTTTCAGATGGCAGAATGGAAAAAGCTAATATAACTCCTAGAGACACAGCATACAAATCCAGAAATAGATCTAAAGGCAGATTTCTCAGCACTCCCTAAATTCTGGAACAGAGAACAGACCAAAACTCCAGTCCAACCTTCTGCTTTTCCTCACCCAGTACTCAGATGTTGTAATTTGACCTCGATTCTAGCCAGAAGACAAACCTCATTTCTGTAGCGTAACACAGATCATGAACCTTTATTTTATCATTGTGTCCATACTAATTCCTGCATTCTCCCATTTCCATGGCAAATAATAATCCTACCTTCCTTATAACACTTGGAGGAGAAAGAATTGGCTCTTTTTTCTGGGAAGTAAATGATATTTACTAGCTATTGCTGCTGAAAGATTTCAGCTCAATGGGAGGTTTGAGAGACAGGGAATAATAAACACAATAAAGCTACAAAGAAGCCAAAAACTAAACTAAACAAACAAAAAGCCTAAAACAAAAAGTTTTAGTCCTATAGTGTCTCATAGCTACCCTCAAAAAATCCATTTTGAAAGATTTAATGGTTTTGTAAGCACCTAAAGAATGAGGGATGTCTCAAAGAAGACCAGGACTCGCTGGGAGCTTCATTGCCCCAAGAAAACTAGAACATGCCTGACCCTTGCAGACAGCAGCAACAGAGCCAGCGAGCAACTTCCATTATTATTTTGCTGTTTCTTTGTCCATGCTGCCTGGAGGGCTGAGCCAGCTTTGCAGGAGCATTAGTTTGGCTGCCCTGGCTGCCCAGCCCAATTACTCAGCAAAAACCAGAGGGCTGATGGCTCATCTGGTAACGGGAACCCAGGGACCGCCAGCCCTGCCAGGGAAGCTGCACCATTTATACCTGTATGTGTTTCTGTCTGTCTGTCTGGCACAGGACTACAGGACTTATACAGTGGCTTTTCTCTAGCTAAGCAAGAAAAATATCAAATTAGACATATTTGCAAGCTTATGTTTGAGTTGAGTGTGCAGATTTGTTCATGGATTTACCGACTCTTGAACGAATTTTCAGTCAAGTCCACTGCTGTGGACATAAATTGTGTAGTCATAGACCATGGATATGGTGGGCAATCAAATGTGAGTGCTCACAAATCTGGGAAAGATCTAACATGGGATCAAGGCGTACCTTCTGAGAGTGTACTTGTTCTGGCTAGGCACTCAATACAGTGAATTTGTGGAGATTCTTGGTAGCCATAGTACCAGAAGGCAAGCAGACTAGATAGAAGATACAAATATACCTCTAGTTTCAGAAAATCTTGCAAATTGTCCTAGTTTGTGGCTTCTATAGACACTGAAAAATTCTCACTCTTCCTACATAGCATTTGGGACACTGCTCAGTTTAACATTACATGCAGCTTCTGAAGAACTTTGTAACATTCACCATTTCCAATAAGAAGCTTTTCTGCACTGAGAAAATGCATGTGATTTCAGCTTTGTCATAAATCAGTCTGTAAAACTTCTAGCCAGGTTTTTGTTAAAAAGTGAAAGGAACACACCAGCGTGGTCACCCCGTGCCAGGAATGCTGGGGCTGGCACAGCCCTGCTCCTACAGGAACAAGCTGTGACCCTCTGGATCACTCTGGATTGCACTGTCCTGTACATAAAGGTCAATTAAATCAATGAGATGGTATGAGGGATATAAGTGAGCCTCAGAGTCCTCACAAATACCAGAGACTCTTTATTTACCCACCTTTTTTTTCCATGGGCAGCTGCAGACATTTCTGTCAGGCTAACACAGAGGGGAGCAGGGGCCCAGGGATATTTGTAGACTAGTCCTGTAGAGTGCCATTACCAGGTTCTTCACATCTGTGATCACACACCCACACCTTGCCAATTGTATCTCTTCATATTTGGATTATTTAGATGCAAATCCACTGCACATTGCAAATTCCCCCTCTCTCAGAATGCAATCGATTTTAAAAGCATGAGAGCAAAAGCCTGAGTGCTCAGAGTCTTTGCAAGTGTCCATGACATGAAAGACTTTAAGTGACTGTAAGCTATTTTCCTTGCTGTCAAGCTGCCAGATGATTTTCTTGCCATTACCACATGCCTATACAGGCCAAACTAATGCTTGCCTTCTTGGACATATGTGAGGAAATAAATGTAATTACAAGCAAGATGTAATCACAATTGCTTTACTATTAAAGCTGCTGTATGCTCTCACGGTTTAGTTAACAATGCATGTAGAAAAGTGGAATTGCTTGATGTTCTCAGAAAAAGGGAAAAAAAGATAAATATGGCCTCTTTCATTTATATCTGTGAAAACACAACATTTAAATGCAGAATTTGACTTCCCAAATATCACACCAAAAACCTTTTAACAAAAACAGCAGGGAGAGAAAGCTCTTTAAACCATGATATTCCATGAAGGATTATGAAAATAGAGGTCATTGCAAGAAAGAGAATTGCAAATACAACTTGAAAAGCTTCTCACATTTGTAAATACATCGAGGAGAATTTATTCCTCTTTGGTTTTGCTACCAAAGGATATTTACAGGTTCCCAGGGAAAAAGGAAGAAAAAAAAAATGACATCAAATTTGATATACTCTGTGTGGTGCAACATGCTGATGTGTAGTAGTAACACTCAAGTGAGCTTCAAAGGAAATGAGTTTTCTAGGCTGGAGTTACACATTACAGGCCTGATCCTGACAACACACTGAGCATTTCCTGAGAGCTTTCGTGTGCCCTGAGCCCTCACTGAATTCAGAGACAGCTTTTGATTTCTTTTGGTGCTGGATTATGATCAGAAGTAATGAGACAAAAACGTAGCAGGCTTCAAAGCAGGAGCTGAAGCTCATCTCCTTACTGAGTCCATCACACTGAGGCCCCTGCTCTTCATTAGGGCTCCTGAGTGATGAAATAATAACAATTAGGATCCTAATAACCCAGTGAATCTTGGTTTGTGTGTTCAGGCAGCCCCAGACTTGCACAGTGACATCTCTTACATACCCAGCACAAGAACAAAAGGCTTTTGGGACACATGCATAGGTGCTCTGGCACACTGCTGACACACAAGTGGCTGAACACATTCCCAAGCTCTGACTGACAGCTCTGATTAGCAGGTCTCAGTACCCTGGATCTGCGAGGTCTGGCTTTCAGCAAACCCCAAGTACCAACAGTCTTAAAATTACACCTCCTTAATGCACAGGCTCTCCAATTTCCAAGCAACTAAGCCCATGCCATGTGTGGGGGACGTGCAGGCAGCCCCTTAGACGTGAGCCATGGGAGGTGCTAATGTGTGACAGACGCAGCCCGCGGGTCCTGTTCTCCTTCCACTGCTGCTCAATGATTCCCACAAACCTCACAAGTTCAGTTCAGGTGCTGTGTGCCCTCTCAGATGACCAAGGCATAAAATTCCTGACTTGAACTAGCTTATCTGAAATTTCAGATATTTCTAAAGTTGCACCATGAAAATAAACTGGAATGGAGTGACATCTATGAGAACCAGCCTGCCCTGCACAGACTTTCTGTGGCTCCAAATACTGGAGAAGGTCCCTCTGAAGTCTGTGACACAGTACAGCTGACAGTTATCCCCACTGAAACCAGTTCAAACCCTGCAGCTCATCTCTGCAAAGGGCCACATCCAGGTCTGTCTTTGCTGCTCCAGCCTCACACTTTGGCTTGAACTTGGCAGGTACCTTACAACTGCAAGGTGAAACTGAGGGCTGAAATCAGCAGCAAAGCTCTCACAAGTTTCAGCACAACTAGGATTTCACATTATGATTTCCTTCTGTATGAAAAAAGACCAAGGGGATATGGAGCTCAACTTCTCACTGCCCAAACATCTGATACCAATAATACTTCTTTTACTCTGTCCAAAACTATATTTAAATTGCATTTCTGGCAGGTTTTGAGATGTGTGATATAGATCTCCTGCTATCACATCAGATGTAGTTTCCTTCAGAACTGTTGAACCAGATGTAAAATGTGAGAGATGTAAAAAGTAAAATAAAAACCCTGCTCAGAGTAAAGTGTTTCTGACATGTGGCTATTATATTTTGGGTTTTAGATGTATATCTCCACTCCAGCCATTTAAGAAGGTACACAGTAACGTAACTCTATTGGAGCTGATTAGTGCCAGCTACTTGTGATCAGTAGGAATTTAAAAACCAAGGGCTGCCAAACACTAACAATTTATAAACTGCATGCCAGCAATGTGCTGCAACTGAATATTCTGTAGTGCACTTAATTTCAAAGTAGAGCCATATTTAGAACACTGGTGGGGCAGAAGGGGGGTAGAGAGAAGCTAATATATCATGCCAGTATTTGATTTTCAGCACTTAGAACTATACATGTTCTGTTTCTTACTGACAAAGAGAACCAGAGGCACAGAGTGAAAGGAATTCTTGCAAGGTTGTCAAGCAGTTGCACAGACAACAGGTACAGTTGTAAAGTAATTCTCCCCTTCTCAAGCATAAAATTGTCTCTTACAAATCTCAGTCACAAATGTGTGTAGGCAAAGATTTGAGTTACAAATGAAGAGCACTGAAGGAGCACTCTGGCAGCAAAGGTGAGTCAAAGCACGGGCGACACCAGGGAAGAAACAGCTGCACTGCCAGCACATTAACATCCTGATTGTATCCCACTCCCCATAGACCCAATGATCCCTTGCATGACATTCAACACTATCTGAGGAGCAAAGGAATTTAACCAACTGTCTGCTCTTAAGAGAGAAGGGCAATGATTCTCCTGTCACTAGTTTTATCTCTTTGTGACCCCTTTTGAGTTCAAGGAAATCACTCCTGATTTATCGTACTGAGAGGATTATTAGCCTGAACCTATTTCATCACAAGACCACAAGCCCTCCAAAAAACAGGATTTCCTGTCTCCCAGGGACTTGAATTTGTCCCTCCCTGGTGACTGCGTGTCTATTAACATCCCAAAGACATTATGCTGCATAGTGCCTTCAGTTATATACTGCACCACGAACCACTCTAAAAATTAATGTATCTGTGTTGTGTGACCAAACCAAGTGGGGAGAAAAAGCCATAAAGCCAGTGCATCCAATCATCAGGAATCAAAAAAAGCCTTCTGAAAAAAAATAATCCAATGAGACAAAAATTCATGCTGATCCCAGGAGAAAGGAAATGGCTTTGTCATCTGCAGCACCCTGACACCAGCTCAGCAACACAGAGATGTACCCTACTGAGAAACAGAGTTCAATTTGCTGTAAAGCTAAGAAGGCTTCTTCCATGATTCTTGTCCATGAATGGCACCCAAAGGATATTTTAATTTTTTTTTTACTTCAGAAAAAAGACACCCACAGCTTAGAAATCTGAAAATTAATCCATTCTCATTGAATGGAACTGAGAAGCATAGCTAAATAAAATTTACCCATAATCCTTGTAGTTTGTCTCTATCTACCCAGCAATTTCTGTAAGCACCTAAATCCCCTTAAAGTAAATGCAATATACTGAAATTCTATGCTTAGCCAAGTTCCTTCACTTTTAGGAGTTCAAGGAAGCCAAAATGCAAATGAGAACTTCGACACCCTGACTCCCTGATGCAAGGCAAGGGGCAGAGAAACCAAGCAAGGAGCCCCAACATGAATGGAGAGCAAGGAATGTGATAATTCTCACCTTTGGTGAATTCTACGTAGTGCAGCTTGGATATTTTGATATCATCATAATTGGTAATTGTTCAAATGATGACATCCCAGTGAATGGAGCTGTAAAAATTCACACAAGGCTCAAGGCTCAAAGGCATGCCTGTAGGATGGAGCATGAGGATTTGGGCAAGGGCAGTTGAAGTGGCATCTTTGCTTCATTCAGGCATAAATTGGACAATTGTGATAAAGGTCTGAGAATGCTCAGGGAATGATTTTTTATAGTGTCAACTGTCAGGAATCTTTCACACTGCCATTGGCAGGGCAACTTCAAACTCTCTCCACTGTATGTGGCACACAGAACCACAGAATGACAGAATCACAGAATAGGCTGATCTGGGAGGAACCCACAAGGATCAAGTCCAACTCCTGGCCCTGCACAGGACACCCCAACAATCCCACATGTGTCTGAGAGCTTGTCCAAACACTTTTTGAGCTCTTTCAGGCTTGGAACTGTGACCACTGCCCTGGGGAGCCTGTTCCAGTGGCCAACCATCCTAACATGTGAACATCCTGACATTCCACACAGCTAACATGGGAATCCCTGAGAACAGGTTTGGAGCATTTGACCCCAGCACAGCCAGCTGAGGGGCAGCATGCTGAGAGCTCAGCAGTACCCCTGGTTCTGAGCTCAGAGCCAGGAGTGCTGCACATTCTTTGGGAGCACACGTCACCCTTCGGGGGCAGGAAGAGGCGCGATTCACCCGAAGGGCCTGAGCAGAAGTTGTGGAGTTGGATGCTTGTGATGACAAATGCAGAGGTTTCTCAATAGGTATTTTAATTTGGGATCCTGCACTGCATTGCCACACCCTGGTCCCGCAAGCACAATGTGAGATATGGCAAACATTTGGAAACATATGGAAATCCAGATGTTCTCTCACGTAGCACTGGAAACGAGCAGTGCAGAATATGTTCAATAGACGCCAGTTTTGATCTTACACATATTTTTAGAGAAGTGCTTCAATTCTTAAAAAAAGGGAAATTGATCTTAATGGTAAGTGACATTTTAGTTCAGTCACAATTACAATCAACCAGACTTACTCTTTGCATTAGTAGCATGATATGGTCCTTAAGTTCATACAGGGTTAAGTTTGTCATCCTCAGAGATTCCTTAATGACCCTTGTTATCTAAACCCCCACTCAGAATGGTGCCTGTGGATTATGTTTTCAATGCACATCCTCAGACATATTAGGACATGAAGTGAACCTGACAGGGAGAAGAATATTTCCTTTCTCCTCTGAAATGCCCCAGGAGGGCTTTCTGCAGGTGACCTCTTCAGACCTTGGCTCTACATTAGAGTTATTGTCCTGAGAGAAGATTCAGTTAAAACACACAATTCATTTCATATAGTGCTCTTGAGTTTATTCTTGGTGGCAGCTAACTTGTAAAATTTTATTATGGATTCTTCTTTGGTTTGCTTGATGGAAAACAATTATTCTATCATCAAGTCTAAATGATATACCTTGCTAGACTACACAATTTTTTTTCCATTACTATTTTCAGAGAGAATGTTAATTTCTGTTTAGAAAGAAGTTCCAAAACATCCTTCCTAACATATTATCAATATATTAATTCACACTTCCAAATGCAGACCTGTTCAAGCTGGTCTGTTATCCTAAAACAAGACTTAGGACTCCTGAATGCAAGCTGATGATGACAATATAATAATAATAATAATAATAATAATAATAATAATAATAATAATAATAATAATAATAATAATAATAATAATAATAATAATAATAGCAGCTGTTGTAGGCACATACACAAATGCTTGGTAAGAGTTCACCTGTGCCTGAAACTGCCTACACTGTCACCAAACAGAAAGACACAGAGCAGCAGAGTCCTACCCTGGGAAGTGCAGCTGCAGCACAGAAAAATAAGCAACTCGTGCCCAAATAAACAGGCAGTTTGTGAGAGGCAGCTGTCCCCAGAGCCCTGCTCAGCCCCAGCAGCAGCAGCAGTGCCTGTTGGAGCAGCAGTGCCCTGCTTTTGCAGCCCTGCTGCCCCCAGAGCTGCCCTGGCCAGCAGGGACTCAGCTACCTCTGCTCTCCACTAGCCAGGGCAGGTGTGCCCCAAGCAGCTCCGAGGGTTTGAGAAGGGCTTTGCTGCCACCTAGAACTGAGACTACTAAATCCCAGCTGAGAAGAGAAGCTCTAAGCCTGCTCAGGTGTGGGGCTCTCCGTCAGTGGAATTTTCTCCACAGCAGGCCTGGCATTTACTTGGGGGGAAATGTCAATGACAGCAGAGCTAAGCCCATGCAATTTATTTACAAGCATGTTCTGAGATGATTGTGGAGTGTAACTGACCTTGAAACGCATTCCTCTCTGAGGACTTTGGCAGGGAGCTATTTTTATGCTACAATAAAATTCCCAGTGCTGTGACCCCACCCTGGTTTCGTGCCATGGCCTGCTCAGAGTGACAACCCCCAGCCCAGGCAAGAAGCCACAGCCACCCTCCCTTCTGCCTAAGCCTGGCAGTTCTCTAAGAAAGACAAGTAAAAATAGATAATGAACATATCTGAAACTTCCTAAAACTTCACCAGGATTTGAGGAAAGAACCCACTCATCTACAAACCGCAGCAGGTGCACTCACCTTGTAACTAATGCCTCAAAAATGGACAAGTTTTTCTTAGATGGGACTATTTTCTGGAAAAATAGAGCACTTCAGACATTATGTGCCCTCTTTTCTTTTATATAGACAACATGCATTGGAAGTCTGATACACATTCAAAACCAACAAAAAAACCTCACTGATTTAAGGACTCTGCTCCTCAAAATATTTGTATCAGTGCTTTTCTTTTAAATTTCCAGGCAACAGTCATTTAAATTGAGGTTTGCCTCTTATCCCACAGATTTGCTCTTCCTAAGTTACTGTTTCTAGTAGAACTTTCTCTTGCAAAACAATCTTCTGAAGAATTCACAGATACTTATAGAGCCATTATTCATATATTTGTTATATATCAAGTAAAAAATCCAGGCCACTGAAAATATTATGCAGCTTCTTCAGTGCAGTCAGATTGCTCTGATAAGATGGCAGATGCAACCTAGGAAATTAAAGTGAAGCCAGTACTGTGGATTTGTATTTTGAACCTGGTTGAAAGCACAATGAACATTTAAAGCAGCTTTGTACAAAGCCCATTGCCAGGGATGAATCTTGTTTTGTAGCCATGATCATGGTGGGGTGAAAGTCTGTTGGAAAAGCCCAGGTGTCCTAGAGGAAAATGTTCAGAAGGTGATTTTATTTAAGGCTTATTACAATGTTCTAGGAAATCATTCAGTGGGGGATTTTCACTGCTTGCATATACCCTTGAACATAAATTTGGAGGCATGCAGAATTACATGATTCCATGCAAATTAACATGATAATGAATTTATTATTAACATGACATATTAATAATACACTTAAATGTGTGTCATGCAGTTGAGTGAGCCAAGAAGGAACCAAATGTGTTGTACCAATGAACCCCCCACAGTTACAAGACAGAAACGAACAGCATTTTGTAATTATACACAGTGACATATTTTCTCATATCTACTGCCAAAAAAAATATCACTTTTGGGAATTAAAAGAGAGAGCAGCAAATAGAAACAGCTATGTCATCAGTAATTGCAAACATGTTTTCAGCTCCAGCTTCTGATAACCATCCAAAGGCGTTCTTTTAATTGGTAAAATTGACAACTGTCCAAAAATAGAGGAGTCCTTAAGGGCCATGTTCACTCCTAACAAGTCAGATAATGAAATCAGAGTACCTAGAAAGTTTTGCAATGAGATGGGAATTAGCAAATAAGCAGTACAACCGAAAAATAAACAGTGCTGCTGCTAAAAGGGCTTTTTAGATATTACAAGACTCCATTAACTTTGCCCCATGGGGTCTGATCAAGTTGTCCATAAGAGATGGACAACAGATTGACTCACTATATTTAAAATATAACCACCTCTCTCAGGAACACTAAGAGGATTGCTTAAGACAAGTCTTCTTAACACTGGCACTCTCTAGCATGTGATAAAACAAGCTGATGAAATCCAAAACAACTTCAGAGCTGACAGAGAACTTGGTTTCGGAGCTTTACAATAAAAGATGCTTTTGTAAGGCATTATTCTTAGATGCAGGTGAGATCTCAGCCCAAGATGCTCTTCAGTGATAGTGGGAGAAACTGATGATCCCCCACCTCACTTCCAGGAAAAGTGGCTCATGTGAACGAGGTCTATAAAACCATCCAAAGGCAGCACAGGGAGACTCTGCCAGGTCTCCTCTGCAGCCAAAAAGACATTTCATCAGCATGATCATGTTTGAACATTAATCCTTACTTAACAAGGATTATTGCTTGATAACATCACAGGCAAGCAGAAAAGTAAGGTCCCTACTCTGAAGATTCTTATCTAAAGAAATTTTGTCTCCCAAGCATCACACTGTATCCTTCATTGAACAACAAAGCCAGAAGCCCCCAGCCTCTGCTCCTCATCGACTGAACAGGAATTAGGACACTGAAATCCTCTAATATTGGGTGTCTGGGGAATTCAGAATACCAAAATATCTGCAGGTCCTAGATGGCACACAAGTAATGAAAAATCACTTCAGTGATAACAGCCTAGTGCTGGTCATTTCCAGCTGGAATTGACCAGGAGAGCTCTCACCAAGAGAAATGTTTTTTTATTCACCTGGCTGAACAAACATGTACTAAAAGCCTGTATGAACTACAGGTCTATTCCATATACCCCATATCAATATTTTGCCATTTGCTACTAAAGGTTGTGGGAGAAGTAAGTTTCAAGCTCCCTTGAAATCACCATTTCTCCCTATGATTGGCTGTCTCCTGTCCACTTGCAGTGTTTAAGTGACCAAAAATACTTTATTCAAAGAATAATTAATATAAAGAATATTAATATAAAGAATAAAAGTTGTTGGGCCCAAGAGTCATCACAGACATGTCTTTTGTACACCATAAACTATGTGTAAATATGTATTTGGACAGTTGTTGAAAATGTTTAATTTTTCCCAAACACCACAGCCCTTTTCAAACAGCACAGCTTGATGGCATAATGCACATTTAAAGATGTTTTAATAGTCTGTTTTATTTATAGTTTTTTTACTCAATAGAGTACGTCAAGCCTTCAAAGCCTCTATGAGCTATGTGTGGACTGAGTAAGCATCCACACACTGTTTTAAAATCATGTCATTTTTAGCTGATTGATAGATCTGTTGAACACACTGCACACAGACATTGCACTTTAGAAAAAAACAAGACTTGACTATTACCTGAGGAGAGTTACCATGATACTTCTACATCCACAGGGGACAATTCTGCTTCCAGGATCCAATGTGAATCCAAAGCATGCCTATTCACCAAACTCTTGTGTTGTTTTTCTTCTCTTGGTAAGTAGCAGGACAATTCAACTCTTTCTGAAACACATGGGAAGTTACAGATGAGGCAGAGCCCACTGTTAGTAAGATTTCCACTATTATTTCAATGTAGGAACAAGCATTTAGCCATGTTTCGTTGTTTCTCTCTAATTCAGCTGGCCTCTTTCATGTAAAACTTGGACTGAAATCTCCTTTCTCTAGTTTTACAACATGCTCAATTCAAACATGGGAATACAGGTTGATAAAGAAAGGATCTGACAAGTACACAGCACAGACCTTGAAGCCTGAATTGTTATGTTTCCCACTGAGTGGGTCAGTCACAAAAATCTGGGTCCTACTTCAGTGCTGTCACCATCCTGTTGATGGTATGCTGGTTATCACTGATCAGTACACCTCAGTTTTCTCCTCCTGAAAGGTCCTTTGCAATTTGTTTTGAGATATAAAAGTGCAAAGAGTTCTCTAACAACTAAAAATGGCTGTGATTGGTTTTGGTGTTGGTACTGTTGTCAGGCAAAGTTTCTTTAAATGCTCCAGTTACTCCTCTGCCCTGTGCAGAAACTACTCCAATACCATCCCAGATGCTATTGCATCACCAACAAAACTGGAAAACATTCAGAGCACTTAAGAGATTTGCAGACACAGACTTAAGAGTGTACAGTGTATCAAACAATTTACCACAGGCCTATCTATACATCACAGATATCAAATTCAATTTTAAATGCAAGAAGGGAAAAAATGAGAGATACGAAATTCATATACTGTAATTAAATGGAAAACACATGCAAACTGTAGCAAAACATAATAGAAACATGAATAGTGTATGTTGCATCTGTCTGTTATTACAGTAGGAGTGGCAATGATTAGTAGAAATAGCGTTGCAAAATTTATTTCTTATATAATATCACTTCCTGTGCCCACAGGGAAAATGTGATAAAGACATCTCAGCCCTAGGCGAGGGCAAAGGCAGAAAGCAGAGATCTTTCTGCTGGGAAAGAAGAGCACTTGGTTGCACAGGAGCCAAAGGAGGTGCCAACTTCTCATCCTTTGAAGGTACCAGCAACCAATCTTCGAGCTGGCACAGCTCTTGGAGAGGAGGATACACTGCCAGGGACCTGCTGCCTAGATATCCCAGTCAAGGAGAATCTGCTTCAGAGTCACCCTGCACAAGGAAGAAATGCTAAGAATGGTCTAAAAGCTCCAAAATGTTGATTTTGTGGACAGTATCATGTAAATTTAATGGTGTATAAATGTGAATTTTTACATATTCACTCAGACTGGGAAATTGCAACTGTGCACACACACGGATGGCCTCACTCCCAGGGAGAATATTCATGAACTTTGTGCCATCCCTTTCACATATGAAATGTAAACCAGCTCCATTATAGCACAGACATGGGGGTCTTTCAGGGTCCTGCTCCACCCAGGACTGAAGAGGCAGCAGCCAGGCATTGGTGCATGATGGTGATGGGCTGTGCTTTTCTCTGAGTGTAACCCTGAGCTCTTCCAGGAGCAGAGCTTTAACACGTTGCCTAAGAACACAAGATAAAGGCCTGGCAAGCTTGAACGGGCAATCTGGGTGGAGGATCTGCCCCCTCCACCCAAGCCTGACTCACTGTAGCTCCTTGCAGTGAAATAGGAAGGGGCAAGATCTTTGATGGTGGTTGAAGCAAACAATCAGCTTGGCTGCCTTTGGAAGTGCTGAAATAGGTGACCCCAGTGGGGACATATGAGGTTTGCAGCACTCAAGTCCAAATTATTTCTTCTGTCCACCAAGCTGGGCTGCAGGAGATTTGAGTGATGTGCAGCTGCACTGACTCCCAAAAATGCAAAGAAGAGGAAGCTAAACCAGCTTACAACATCTCTGTTCCCTCCTGTTTTCAGGAGTTGCATCACTCAATGCACACGTGCCCAGCACTTACATCCATGCTGCTTCGAGCCCCACTGCATTGACAGAACCAACATAAATGCTCCTGGATTCTTCACACACTGTGCTGGGTTTAGAAAAAGTGGAGGGAGGAGGGTATTTTTCTGCAAATAGGATTTTTTATAAGAGACATAGTCACTTTTTGCTATTACAAATACAAGAGCAATAACAATATATACAGGCCTGAGCAGTAATAGAGATTCTGGCAGATATTTTTTCCCTGTCATAAGCACACTGGGCCTAAGGCAAGGTTTTCCTCTATTTAATAAAGAAAATGGAAAGGTAGGGAGAAAAATAAAATTAAAAAACCCCTTGCATTGCCTCTCAAATTACACAAGCTGCTAAATATTTAGGGCATTCTTTCCCACAAACATTTCAAATGGATGAGAAAGAGGTTTATCTTCTTGACAGTTCACATCCTCTTGTGGGCCAGACTCATTCCTCTGGAAGCTCACTGAAGTCAATGATACAGCAGCAGGGATGACAGATGAAGCTCACAATCCACATTTCAGTGGTACCTGTCTTCCAGTCAGACAAATCAGCTCAGGATTAAGATGCAAGTGAAGACACTAAAGGTTCAGGTTGAGGAGAGAACTAAAACAGCATAAACTATCTAAAATCTGCAGCAAACGTGTGTGTAATTCTCCTCCCAATCTCTTGGCTACCAATGAAGGGCTTGAACAATGCAAGGGTGACATTATTTTTCAGTACTTCACTAGAGTGACACCTGCTCTGGCTGTTTGGGTTTTTTTTTCCTGGTTTTAGTGAATTGCCATCACGTACTCTCATTGCATGCCTGGTTATCCTTCTTGTAAAGAACAGAGAAGTGTTTACTGTTGATTACCAATTGGTCAGCCTGCAAACAGCTCTGCAAATCATCAGTTTCAAAACAATTCCAATTTCCTTCAAAACACCAGCAAAACTCCACTGCCCTTTTAAACTGGAAATAGGAAACCTGATTGCAATAACAGGCCTCAACCAATCTGAATTTATTAGCAACTGAATTAGAAGTTCACCACGAGCCCAAATGAAAATCAGTAAACAGTTATTAGATCAAGTAAAAATGAAAGTGAAGAAGACAAGAAGCAATAGCTGTAATCATCCATCCAAAATTAACTTATCTGCTATCAAGCAAATAACTGCTATGTTAAAAGCTTTTTCACGTTAGGCCACTTGTTCTTCATAATAATTAAAATACAATGCTTTAATAAAAGAGTTTCATTTATATTCTGGTAGTCAAGCTAGCACTCAACTTAATTCTGGGCTGTTCTCAATTAAGAACTGTTTATGGTCTCCAAAATCCCTTCTTGGATGCTTCTGAGGTTCTGCACCAGAAAGAGGAGGGGAAAATTGGCAAATCATAATAGAGATGTGAGCGCTGTGCTGGGGAAAAAGAGCAACCACCCCTATGGAATCCGGATTCTAAACTCAACTAAAGCCAAGCTGCAATGAAACGTAAAGCTTTGGCCAAATTCCTAAATTCTAGTATCATGATTTTCATTTACAGCGCTTATTTTGCAGCACGTATTGATTTCACATTGGGCAAACCCCTGCTTTTGGGACAAATTTTCCATTTGCGAGGTTTTCCTCTGCCATTTCCCAGCTCTATCCCTCATTCCAAGCTCTCCATGTCCTGCCCTGTGTGAGCTTCATCCCCAAGGCTCAGAGCTGCCCTCTGACAACCCTGACAGTGAGGATGAGCTCGTCCCAAGCCACCCTGGTGTCCCATCCCCGATTTTTGGAGGCCACCTGGCTGCACAGAGGCACAGCACACACCCTCTGATATCACCCTCCCTGCTGCTGCACAAAGGAAAAGCCATGAGCACATGACAGAGGCAGCCAGTGCTCTTCCTCACTTCAAAAGACAATACCTGGCACTAATAACCCTTCACACTTAGTAACAGCCAGCTTTATAAACAGTAATTAAGGATGCCTTCTGGTGTACCTGCAAAGGAAACATGATTTTCGTTCTCCACAAGGACCACATTTTCCTTAGTGACTTGTGATTAAAGGAGCCAAACTTAAGCACAAAAGGATTAATTTTCAGGGGAACAAGAAGCTACAGGTCACATTTTATGACCTTTTAACAATGTCTCCTAACATGAGCTAAAAGTTAAAATCTGAGATTTTTCAGCAGAAAGCCTCACAGTTTTTTAGTTCAGAAACTTTCTGTATACTGCTAATCAGTAATTTTGAAAGAGGGGCAGGATTCATACAGCAAAGATTGTGAAATCTGCTAAATCAGTTCTACATGTTCATACAAAAAAATCCCTTGCTTATTCCCCTGACATCACATTGAGTAAACCTGCCAGGGATAAATCAAAGCAGCATTCTGAGATTCGCTATATTGACTGCTCATTGGCTTGTGCCTCTCCTTTTATTTTTAATCTTCAGACTGGCCAAGGCTTTTACCATTCACCATTTCTCCACAAATTAAGCCCATTCTGAGCACTACCTGGAAGTGAAAACGTGACAGTTACAGCTCTGCCCACTCAGAAAACCCAGAGCAACCTGGGTGAGCCCAGAGACACCAAGTCACTGCTCTGTCTAATTACAAACCCGAGGCAGATTAACCTTTGATGACTAAATTAATCTTCTAAATAAAATGAATATGCATCAGCCTGCAAATTAGGATTAAATGCTTAGCAGAATCTTTATGTGATCAAGCAGGTTTTGTGGTGCAGATGTTAACCATTAACATAAAGCAATAAAATCATTCTTTTTTTCTTATAATAACACCTAACAATTCCAAAGCCACCTTTCATCTGAGAATCTCAAAGGGTTTCATAAACATAATTAATTAACCCTCTCAGCATCTCAGACAAGAGCATAATAATATCCCCATGCAACAGCTGAAGAAAGAGAGGCACAGAGACGTCCTGGATCGCGTGCCTCGCACTGTGCATAATGGGGATGCTAAATGCTTTGAAGAGAAAGAAAAGACCAGGTTTATGCTGCCTCCAGCCCTGCTCTCATGCAGACAGGCAGGGTGGCTTCTCCAGGAGGCTGAACTCCTGCCAGAAATGCCCACGGAGGCTCTGGGCAGCCTTTGAGGTTGGCATCACCTCCAGCAGGCACTGGGGCACAGGAGATGCGGGCACTGCTTCACCTCCCATCTGCAGCAGGACAGCTTTCCCTGGAAAACCTTCTCTAGATGGAAAAAAACATGCTCCTCCTGGATTTTTTTGGGCACTAAGAACTACCAGTCCCTTCAGGTACTTTTCCTCACACATGACAACAATTTAGTCACAAAGAGACCCCAGTGACAGCATTCACACTTTTTTTTTTGACTGCTGGTGTCCCTGCAATGTGAGTTCTATGCATACATGGAATGAAAAACCTGCATGGAAAGTTACCAGTTCCATCCACATTCTGACACTGCCATGGGAGGGATGTGCCCATGGTTCTTCCAAGCTCTCACAGAAGAGCAAATGTTTTCAGAGAATGAAGGAAAACTGCTGAGGACTACATTGTGTGTTCATTCTTCCAACAGGGCATTCATTTCCATGGGGTTTACAATAAGGAATTCAGAAAATGTATCCATCACGACTTTTCAGCATTCCTACCCCTGATTTTAATTTCATTATTTTCAAGCCTTACGCATTTCATTATTATCAAACTGTAAAATTAAGCTTTAATTTGATCTATTTAAGTCAAAACTAATGTAAGAGTATTGCTGACCTACAGACAGGCATGGGAGAATTCACAATCTTGATAATTCAATTTGCTGTCACATTTTGTTGTCTAATTGTAGCAGCTTCTCCTGGTGTATAAGTTTTCTTTTATATAAACTAATGTGCTGGTGTAAAATGTCTGTTGCTCCAAATGTAATTTTATTTGTTAAAGAGGTAACTGGATAAGTTCTCAAGGTCAGTTTAAATTTCTTGGCTATTAAAAGGAATTTTGAACTAAAACTTTACCATTATGTTAGAATACTGACATCACATATATAATTTAGACATATAAGCGACTTCCTCAGTACTGGAAGTTAGACATTGAAAAGCATTTGTTGTTTTCATACAATGACTGCTAAAATCCATGGAAAAATTCCAAGGACTTTAATAAGCTTTGAATTGGGCACATTATTACTATGAATGTAATTCTGGGTACCTCCCATAACATCTAGGCCATGTGAGAAACTTAGGAAAAGCAATTAACATTCTTGCATCGACTTTTGTATTTACATTTGAAATTTACCATTTAAGACTTTAATTCTCCATAAAACTGCTTAAATATACATAACTTCAGTGTTATTTAAATGTTTTATGATCTTCCTGAAATTATCCTCTAATTAAAATCACTTACTTAACTTAGTATCTTAAATTTACCTACTTTTATTTTATTTGGAAGGAATTGGATTTAATGTGCAGGTTTTGTTCATTTTCTTTCTGAGGAACTCTTAATTTGGAAGGAAAATTATGATTATATGGTAGGGAGAAGGATGTCTTCAAGGCTGCAGACTTAAGCTAGTGGTAATCATTAGCTACCATGTATGACATGATGTATATAATTAAGAAATAAATTTATTACAGAAACTTGGAATTATCAATTAAAAAGTAGTCAGTGTGGTCCCCTAAGGTCTGATATGATTACCTGCCTTATCTGGGCTGTCACTTCCAATGCTGGCTGGAATCTCAAAGACCTCAGAGGGGACTCCCTGTGTCAAGTTAAATAAGTGAGACAACCTTAGTGGAAAAATGCAATGATATGAGCGGGTGCAAACAGAACTCTTTTAGAGGAGAATAAAGAGATCAATTTAAACCTGAATAATCCTGGCAAGCTGCTCTTCCTTCCCACTGTACTTCTGAATGGACTGGCAGGACCATTTCCTCTGTGGCTGTACCCCAGTCTGCTTGATGTGCTAAGGAAAGCTGAACCTCAGGGGCAATAAAGGACACCCCAGCCTGTTACATCTTTTTCTTACCTATAACCTCTGCAGACTTTGATTTTTCCTTTGAGTTTCCTCAGGTTTAAGGCCAGAAGAGACAGCTAAATTATCTACTCTGAGCTTGTATATATGCCAGGGCACTAAGCTACACTCACTAGCCTCCTTTTCTCTAAGCTCCTCCTAAGTCATCCCACAGATCCACAAACATGTCTCAATTATAAGGCAGTGAATCAGTGTAAAAAAATAAACAGCTCCTCCCACCTGCCTTTGTCTCCAAAATCTCAGCTCCAGCAAAATTCTGTTGCTCACCCTGAAACAGAATGAAAAATTTGGCATCCTCTGATGAATTAGATTTTGTTTTTCGCACAGCGTCTCACATCTTTATTGCTCTGGGCTCTAGTCTGGACTAAAAATAAAATTAATAGAAAGTGTCACCTCATCATATTTTTCACCTGATTGGTGTAGATGGATCTTAAATACTTTATATTCAGCTATGGAGGCTGAATACACCTTTTTATGAATTCAGATACAAACCGAATAAAGTTAAAACACAAGTTGTTCATCCACAGACTCAACATAAAAACCTAATTTTTAGAAGCACTATAAAACTTCTTCAAACCAATATACATCAAGAAACATAACATACTGTTCACAACTCCAGTACCTGCCTATTCAGTAAAACTTTTGACATTTACCAGAAACAGAGAAAAGGAATATAACAAAACTCATGCTAGGGTTTTTCACTATATGATTTGAAGACTGTCTGTTGGCTCCAAAATAAAGACTCCTGGAGACACAAGGAGCCTGACAGACAGTGATTGTCTCCTCTTTTAAAACTGTGCTGATAGCATCAACTGTTGTTCACTTTGGTGTCAGGGAGTGTCAGGAAGAGTGAAACACTTCTTACCTTTCCACGTCATGCAAAATTTAGCACCTCTGTCTTTCCCTGGATTCGCCCCACGAGCGCTCCAAACGTGCACAACAAAACCACATGAAACTCAGATGATTTCAGATCATGTTACAAAGTCAAAACACAGAACAGATTCACAGAAACGTTTGCTAAGGTTCACCAACCTGTTGAGTGAACCTGGGCCCCGTTCCAAGCAAATCTGGATTGATTAATGTTTTCTTTAAATCAACTTCACCTGATGTTCTCTGCTACTGATGTGAATCTCAGCTTTTACTTTCCTCTTTGGGATTTTGGACTGGTGTAAGTACACAGCTGAAAACAGCACATGGAATGAACATTCATCTATGTATAACTGAAGAACATGTATCACTGCTTCTGCAAGGAAATAAAATATTGCAAAACCATATCCCTCCAGCTTCATCAGTATTTTGCACTATTATGAGCTTTTGGGGGAGGGCTTGGTGTAGGGCTCTTTTCAAACTGTTGATGCATTTAAGAACACAGCAGTAAAGGAGCTCTTTCTGCATTTCAACCACGGGACCAAATCGAGATACACTCAGCTGTACAAGGAGAGGAACCTCTCTAATGGATCTCTTGAAATCAATGGAACTACTTATGGAGTAATATACCATTACCCATTGTGAGTGAGAGCTACTGTAAATAAGCTTTGGAAAGTATATTCCAGCTACAGCTGTGCCTGGTGGTTTGTAATCTTCCAGCACTTGCTAAATATAAATAAATAAAATAAAGTGGGAGACAGTGATACTCTGATTTCTGCTCTGACTGTACATTTGTTGGGAGTGTCCAAGCAATCAGAACACTCCATAAATACCTTGACATGCCTGTGGGATTCCATGCTAACTTATAATCCATCACTGAAGCAGGCAGCAGCTCTTGAAGACATGCTAAAGCACTTCTAGGTTGAATGTAATTCATTGTTACACTCTCTGCTTGAGTGCTTATTTCCTCTTTCAGGAAGAAGTGGCTACACGTGGAGCAGCTGTATGCTGGAAATTTCACTTAAAATTTGCACCATATTAAGTAATTATTGAGCAAAAGCTCTGTATTTTATCACTTGATTTATCTTCTTTCTATACAAATTCTTTGTCAGCAGCCTTTACATTCAGGAATTCTACTTTGAACAAAGCATGTCTATACCTATATCTTTATCAGAAAACTGACAAGTTTTCAGGATTGAGACAGGTAAAACTATTCAGATAGACAAGAAGAACCTGTCCCACCCTGTTCTCACTAGACATACACATAAGTATGTATTTTGTGTATCTAAAAGATACCTGTTCATCACATAGTTGTGCTATTTTTTTTTTTTTTTTATTTCTGACTCTTTGCTTCAGAGGAACAAAAAACAAAAAGAGGAAAATAATAAAGAACTGCCAAAGCTTCTGTCGGAATAGAAAAGAAACAGGAATATTGTAAGACAGACTGTTCCCTCAATTTCTTCTGGCCAATTTGTAGTCCCAGCAGATTTGCAGAAACTTTGAACAAGCACAGAGGCCTGGCAGTGCTGACATGAGCTGAACCCTCTCTCCTTGTGAAATTCAACCACTGCAACTTCATAGGCAGCTTTGGCAAAACACAGACAAGATCAACCCGAACAAAAAAGAGATTTAAAACTGACTGGATTCTTATGGAGAACTTTTGTCAGCAACTGAAAAAGGCTCCAGCATTTCATCAGGGAACTTCCTAGCAGCTTAATTCCTCACTGATACATTTGTGCTGCTGGGTCCATCCCCAGTGTCCTGAGCTCCTGCTTTTCCCTTTGCTGCTGACTTAGACGTTGGGGTCCACTAAGGATCTAAGAAAAGGAATCTTTAATGTTCAGGCTGTAAATATGCCACAGAGTCCCAAGAGCCTAACATATGTCAAAGGCATGAAATGATGGCCATGAAAGGGAGTCCTACATCTGTGTTTGCTTAGCTGAAGAACTGCAGGGCTGACCTGTGGACTGATGTGGCTGTTTAATATGGTCTCTGCAAACGGTTCAATAACATCAGAACTGCTGGTTAATCCTCTTACCAGTACCATTGACATTATTTCATGTTCTACTAATTCCAAGCCATCTGTAGAAATACTTGCCTCTCTGGCAAGACAATAGACAGTGGCTGAATTTTTTAAAAGGCTGCAGCTGTAATAATTGTCCGGGTATAATTTCAGAGCAAGATTATTAATTTTTTTATGGCAGCATTTTTGCATAATGTTATAGCGTGAGTCTCACCTCATTTTACTTGTGCAAGTCAGGAGTAAAGGTAATTAAAATGCATGGGAAGGACTGAACTTTGAAATAGAATATTCTGAAACTAATATCCAAGTATATTTTGAGATCATATCTCCAAAGGTGTTCACATACAAAAACCTCAATCATTTGGATTTTGGAAGAATAAAAATTGTATTTCAAATGGACAAAATAAAAAAGGTGGGATTTCAAAAACTTCAGAGGTATCTATATTTCTATTTTGCAACTTACGCAGTTTCTCCAACATTTTCCGTTTCATTTGAATTTCCCATGCAGAGTTTGTGACAACCATAAAAACTGACACAATAAGTTTTTGCACATGGTAATTCCCAATTCAGTGCTGAACATTAAAAAAAAAAAAAAAAACACTCAAAAACCACCAAAAATTAATTTTTAAAAATGCCTGGCTAATAAAAACAATCTCTCTGAATGATTTTCCCATGTATTTCCAAAGAATCCCAAAGAGTGCTAGACCATGGAGAAGAATGATGCAAAGAAGTACAAGCTTTCTGACTTTGGAAGGAACTAATGTTTTTGAAGCTGTCCAATCATTCTTACCTCTCTTTGCAACCTTTAGGGAGTCACAATCCATCCAGGAGAATCAATTATTGAATGTAACAGTAAGAGCCTTGTGTCACCACTCCTATCATGTCACTGTCTTCTGTCGGGGGGCACTGTGGGTCTGAAACCAAAGCAGACACAGAGTGTGAATGAACTGCAAAAACCCAAAGCGTTTCAAAATCTGGGAGACTGGCTAACACCACTGTCCTGCTCTGAGCATGGCACAGCACAGAAACTGGTGGAGGAAAGAATGTTTCTGTACACAACACACTCAGGCCCCCACTATCACTTAATCCCTCTTCCATCTCTGCCAAATTCCAGCTGCAGCCCGCACTCACCTCCAAAGGAGCAGAGCTAACACAAAGTAAGTCATATCTATTGGCTTCTCTGCCAGCATTTCACAACAGATATCATCTGATTAGGTGCTAAGTGGGACTATTTGCACTTTTGCTTATGGCACATATAATTATGTAATTCTGTAAAATGCCCAAATGACTGTTTAAGCAGCAGCTGCACAAAACAGAGGCACTGGTTGGACAGCACAGAAAATACAAATTAAAATAAAACCAGCACAGGAAAAAATACACAGATAACACGTACATATATATGTATTTATACACCTTCAGGACTATCAAACATGGAACAAGATCATGTCAAGCAAACCACTGACAAGCAGGACTCTGCCTCTTGCACCTTGAAAGTTTTGCAGTGATGTCCAGTGACATTTGACTTACTTTTCCTAATTTTCAGATGACACGTGTCCTAATTTCATTTCCCAAGAACAGAGCTCCCATAAGCTTTGATCAGAGGAGTCACAAAGTATCAAGGTTAGTTTGAAGTGCTGTTATATTTTAAAATACATCCTTCTAAGCATATGGGTGAGATGGTTGCAGTGGTAGGAGTCTGCCACAGAGGTGCTCCACAGAGGTCAAAAGGAGATCACTATTTGTTTAATTTAAATAAATCAATTTGTTAAACAAGGAGCTTCTGAGATTATACGGTTGGAGGGTGGAGAGCAGAGAAAGATAATTATTTTTGTTTGCATAAATCATTTTCTTATTACTTGGGGATCAGGGTGGTATTGTTTGGGTTGGAGAAAGGAGGGCAAAAGAAGATAACTGTATCAATTTGCTGATTGGGGTTACATGGGATTTTGCTGCTGGGGCTGGAGAAAGGAAAGAAGATCATTATTTTTATTTAAATAAATCAATTTGTTGTGATCAGGGATCACATGAGGTTGTGCCATTTGCAAGGAAGGCATAGGAAATTCTCCTTTATGGATAGCTGGTTGCAGAACAAATGTTCAGGCACTATTCTATCAAATGGAAATTAAAAAACACAAACCCTTCAAGACTACAGAACTGGATTTCTTTTTTTTTTTTTTTTTCTTTTGGAAGACCCTGACTTTGTCATCTTGTATTGGTCTCTAACTTGACACATTAACTGTTAAACTTTTAATGCACTGAATCAGGAATATATATATGTATGTGTGTGGACATGTATATAAACCATGTATATAGACAATTGGAAAGAGAGAAAGAGAATGAAAGAGATTTAAAAAAAATAAATCACAGCTACCAGGGCCTGATCCTGCAGAAGCCCTTGTACTTTGAGGTAATGCTGATGCAACTACTGTACAAACTGTGATTGCCTTCCCAGGACATGGGACCAGCTCTCCAGTGGGGAACATTCACTGAAATCAATGGCCATTCTGTGCACACACACTTTAAGGGCCTGATATTTGTTGCTTCTTTCCTGAAGCAATTAATGAAGCTCTGTGTGTAATTTTAAAGGCCCTTCATGAACTAACTGGAAATCTACAGCACTGAACATCAGTGAACTCATATCCAAAACTAATAGCTTCAGTATTGCTGCCAAAAATTGACTAAGCGCTCTTTGTGCCTGCAAATGGGGTTCTGTGGGCAGTATCCTTCTATCTGCCTTCAAGGGATAATCTCCTCTTACAAATAAAACAATTGTTTCATTTGCTCATTGCAATGGTTGAATGAAGCTGCAGAAACGAATCTCACTGGTTTTCAATGTTCTCAAGTCAATCAAGAGCGGATTTGGGGAGTGGGGTGGCTTTCAATTACCACGTGTTGCTATTTGTAAAACTAGTTTTAAAAATGTCTTTTCACAGGTTTAGATGTGACTCATGGAAAATACTAAGCAAACCATTCCTCTCAATATACCAAATTAAAATATGGCTTGAATATAGTGTAAAAGTCAAAAATCCATATCTGCATGATCAAGTGCCCCATATATTAACCTTGGAGTGAAAACAAGGAATAATCCAGTTAGCTCTTTAACAAATAAAACAATGTTGGAGTAATCACAGAAAATAGTGGGCTGCAACCATCCCTTGGATACTTTCAGAGCCAGTGGTGTAGTCCAAGGGATCAATTTGTGTTTGTAACAAGAATGATAAATCTAACTAAACATCTTTATTTTTACAGTACGTTAAAGAAGCATTTTTATTTAGTGCAGTCATATATCTCCACATTATTCTGAAGTATGCTTCTTTATTGCTTTTATGTCTCCAGAACTGCCTGAGGAAAGCATCCTTTTCTCCTTGTGTTTCATTGTTGTTACCCTTGTAGAGTATAACATGCACAAACTTGATTATGATTAATTGAGAGCTTCGGCAAATTATGTTTTTTATTCCTTTTCATCTAAGTCTTCCATCTGCTCAAGAATTTAAAAAAAAAAAAAAAAAGACAGAGAAATTTTACATTTATAAGGACACTTAAGGCTTTCTGGATAAATCATCAGAACAACTGGTTCAGCAATAATGGCTACAAGCAAAGTCTTCCTTCAGTCTTACATCATCAACACATTAATGCATCTCCATCCTGCAAGAGAGGGTGATAACTGGTCCAACCTCATTCAATCTTGCTGCAGAGGTGGAATTTCAAACTGAATCCAACCAGTTTAGGACATGGCTTGATTAGATCCTGCCACCAAAGAACCACTTGCAGCAGTGAAGGGCAAGGTCTGTAAACATAAACAGCTGTGTCCTTCGGCGCAGTGCAGGCAGCATCAAGCTGGTTATTTTTGAGAGGCACTGCTGAAATTTTCACCCAAGGTGTTGCAGCTGCACAGACCAGCCCATTAAACCTGGTGTACCACATCAGATAAAGCCCTTCCTTCAGGGTTTATGATTCAGGTATAAATGCCTGCCATCCCCTGGAAACTGGCAAATGAGGGTGCACTTGGCAGTCTGGGGTTTTCTTAATAGGATGAATGACAGAAGCAAGAAGTCGTGTTTAACCTGTATGACTGTGAGGAGGAAAAGGCAGGGCTTTTTCATTAAACACAGCCTTGCTCTCCAGCCTTGCTGGCACACAGCACACAGTGGGGATGAGAAGGCAAACTTATTGAGAAATTTGCTCCTCTGAGACCACAGAGTTGAAATAACAAAAGAACCAAACAATTTTAGCAACCAGAACGCAGATACAATCAGCCCTCAAAAGGCTGGTCTGGACAGCTGGTGGTGTGGGGACAGGGGCTGTGGATTTATGACAAGGTCAGCACCAGTGGCATTTTTCTTACTCAGCCAATAACATGAATTGAGTTGTTGGCCTTGGCCCAGGTCCCTGTGAGCAACACTGCAAGTGACTGACACCACACCACTCTGGAAGCACCACTGAGCAAGAGAGGTTAAATCTGCACACTTGGCACTGGCAGGAACCACAGAGCACTGGTGTGATCTGCTGCTGTAAGAGCTGTAAAGGCAGTGACTCCCATGGCAGGTATAAAAATCATCACCTAAGGTGGGTCCCATTGCTTGTAAAGGTGGCATCTAGTGACCAGCAGGAGAGTTACTGCAGTGTCACTGCACACAGGGGGTCAGAACGGAGACTGACAAAAGATAAAAGAGAAAGAGTCCATGGTTCAATTGAATCAAACCAGATTTAGAGGTAGATACAGAAGCTACACTTCCTCTGCCAAGGTTTGTAGAAGATCCTTGTCAAATATGTACTGACAACAATGCTGTAAAACCTCTCAGCAGCTCACTGACATACAATTCTCTGGTAGCCTCACAGGACATCAAGAAACTACTTTGAATAATAGAGATGGTTTGTATAGAAAAAGCATTTCTGTGGGATTAGCAGTATGGATCAAGAGTCCTCCATGGCAGAGCAAACAAAGTACAGAGAAATGGCACTGATGAATGCCACATGGTTGGTAATCCAGGCACTACCCATGTACCAGGAAAAAGCAGTCCCTTCTTTGCCAGGAAAGGAGGGGTGTTCTACTAATCAAATCCAAAATTGTTTTATTCCCAGTTGAACTTCCCTTCACATTGGTCAAGTGACTTCAGCATTCCACTTTTGAGGCTCACAAAAAGGAGAGGCTGCATTCACCCACACCACTGCACAGCTCTTAGCAAGAATGATTCACTGGAGTAAACTTTTCCAGTGATATACATCACCCTTCCCTCCGCAATGACATGGTTTGGATAGAAGTGAGGGATGCCTGATGACTTCACCCCTCCAAGAAGCAATCCCTGCACCTCCAGGCCCAAAGGGATCACCACACAGACATGAGATAAGTAATCTGGTGACAAAGCTACTGGAATCTCTGGTCAGAACCCCCTGGAACAGCTGTCCCAGCTGCTCTGGGGGCTGCCACAACTTCTGCAGTCCCCTCCCCTCCCTGTGCTCACAAACTGAGAATACACAAGGGCACAAAGTCAATTCAGTCTTCTGTGGAAAGCCCTGCATGAAGCCTCTTTAATTTGGCTTTGTGCAAGTGTGTGGATCCCATCCTGATGCCTTCTGGGTGCTCAGGGAAACATTAGAATGGCAGCACTGCAGAAATGGAAAAGCATTCTCATTCTTTGGCAGCAAATAATTTATTTCCTGTCCACCACCTTTTTGGTTTTTTTCTCCTGCTGCCTGTGTTTGTGATTGTAAGGGAAATGAATTTCTGAAGAGTTTAGCTAATAATTATTGGTGAGAAGATCCTGTCAGTCTCTCAAGATAAATAAGAATGGGTTCTGGCTTACACCAACTGCATGTCACATGACTGTCCTATTTTTCTAATTTAATAAATATTAACCTTTCTGCCTTTTAGGGGCATCGTACAAGTTTTTTTTTATTTTCTGATATGACAGGGTAAATGGCCAGTACATGCCAAAACTACTCCTATTATATAAAAAGGCAAATTTTCCTTATTTCATTTCAAGACAAGACATTGTTCAAATTAAAATTAAAATGCACACAGATTATATCTTCTTTTACATGAACCTATGCAAATGCTATTTAGGGTGTGCCTCCTTTTCTAACCACAAATTCTTCTAACATCAGATAAAAGAGATTTATCATCATATTGCCATTTTATCTTCTAACTTTTGCCTAGTGGGAAAGCATAAAGCAGACAGGTGACCCCCCAAAAAGGCTGTAGGAAAGGATCTTACATCAAGGCACTTGGCAGAAGCTCAGATGATCTTTTGGAAGTTGCCAACCTTGCCAAAGACTTTCCTCACTGCCTTGAGCTGACTGCTTTCCTTCCTTGAGCCTCAGTTTCCTGACTGTAAAGTAGGCACAGGAAGGTGTAACAGTTTTTCTTCCCTTTTTTTCTATCTCATTCCTATTGCAAGCCCTTCCAGGCAAGGCTGATTATGCATTTAACACATGGGGTCTCCAAACTCAGCTGAAGCCTTCAGGCATTCCTGCAGTATAAATAACAATAATGATGATGAAGCATTAAAATAGACAGAACTTGTTCTTTGTTCACTACAATGTGAATCAAACTGTGGCTGGACTCATATCTAACACCACCAGCCAGTTTATTTATGAGAGGATTTATCAGAAGTGGTTTGGTTTAATTTCCTCTAATTCACGCTGCATGAAAAATGGCAGTTGTCCGATTTTAATCTAAAACCTGATGATAGGGCTTCCCAGAAATAACAAAAATACCACAATGGAGGTATCCAAACAGTAACTGGAGGAGTGCAGTGCAGGCTGATCACGCCTGCTGCCTCACACCTCCACTCCATCCCCTCCCTGCTTCAAATTTTCCAAAGGAACCTGTAAAGTCAGGATCACTGAAACAATACAGGAATTATTAGCAATAAGAATTGTGGGGCTTCAACTGCCTTCTTTGGCATCTTGACTTACAGAAAGAGTTTATCTTTTGTTCTTAGGCTTTTTTTTAACTAAGTGGATATGTTTAAGATGTGGAAGGAGGAGGGAGAGGTTGTGGAAAAAACCCACTGTCATTTGCAAATGGAACAAATGCCTGAAGTTAAATATGAGAGTGCATCAACAAGCTCACAAATTACTGTGGAGTGAAAAATACTAATAAAAAAAATTGGAATTCCTTTCCAAACAAATCAGAGAAAGATTCAAAAGCAGGGACCAATCAATACCACCCTGTGATCAACAGGAAATGCTAAGAATAACTGTATATCATGTGTGGCTTCAAATTTACAACCAGGACATATAATCTCATTGTAAGGAGAGAGTCAAGTTCAAGAACTTAGCCTCTACAGTAAAGCTCTCATTTTAACTAAAGAAGCTGAGGTCGACGGCCTCTCAAATGAAACAGATAAGGCGACATAGGGTTCTTGTCAGAAACAAATGTTATGTCTCTCCCTACTGAAAAGCTTAAAGATATTATCAGCAAAAGCCTAGTTGGGCCTGAAATGGGTCCCAGAGAAGTAATATTAACCAGGCTCCTGGCAGATCATTTATTTATCTCAAGCTAAATTCAATAAAGAGAGCCATATATAAGTGAGGGAAAATAATGCAGCTGCTAGTAATTTATCATTGGATGGAAAGTCATTGTTATCCTTATCTCTCCAATGATGTTCTATTTCCAACTGGTAATGAATTATGGGGCTTGCCACATCTTTACTATGTGACAGGTCAACACTACCTCATGGGTACTGTACTGTATTTATGCAATCAATAGAGAGTTTGCTGAGAAAATATTGGCAACCTTTTTGCAAGAGTGACCTGGGGCCACATGGCCTTAGGATCAGTGGTGGTGGTCAGTGGATGGAGCAGCATTTTTCTGCTCCTTTAAAACAAAGATGCCTTTGAATGCTTTAAAGGTATTTTTCACTTTACAGAAAGCCAAGCATGTGAAGTGAACCACTGGATTGTTAATTAGAAAGCATTCTGCTCATTTAAGCTGGCTCAGCCACCAAAGGGATCTTTCCTGTTCCTTTGTTGCACTTATTAGAGGGATTTATTAAATCAAACTTCAGCACAGACTTACCCAAAATTACTTGTGCCTGTGGTGTCTGGGGCACAGCAGAGGCACAAAGAGCAGGGCTTTGGCCAGGCTGCTGCTGAGATGTGAGGCCAGGCTAACAAGCAGCACTGGGTGCCCCACAGAGCTCCCAAATTCCTCACTGAGTGCAAAGGTGGAAGCCATACAACCCAACATCACGTTTGCCTTGCTCAAGCCAGCTGTGAGGGACCCCCCAGCACCACCCCTGCAAGAGAGGCAGTGAAAATCTGTGTTCTGTGAAGGATGGCTCCAGGAGAGAGAGCCCTGCTACAGGGACACCAGGCTAGGGAAAGGTTTCTGCAGCAGTCCCATCTCTGGCACTGCTCTCCCATCCCTCAACCAATTATGTCCAGGTTTTCCCTCTCCTCTACTTCTTCCCATTGGGGTTAGTTGTCATTATTCATGAGAAAAGGTCATGTGAATTTAGAAGTTTATACTTCTAAAGTTTTCTTTAGTGTTTCTACTAAAGTTTTTTTAGTGTTTATACTAAAAAAGCAGAAATGCACTTATTAACTTTTATATGTATGGAGAGGGGCTGTATATCACAAATGGCTAAGACATCACAATTTTCAAAAACATCTCCTGAAGAAGAACAAGGAAAATTTCCAAATTCATTAAAATTGTCTAGAAAAATAAGGAAATATTTTAGAGCAAGCAGTCTTCTCTCACTAATAATTACCAGATAATAAAAAAAACCTACACAATCACACTTTGGCCCAGACCACATTTCTAGATTAGGCCACTTGATCCTCATGCCATTTAGCACTAACTCCTCTGGAGCCTTCTGCCTTCTTCTCCATTGAGACTACCCATTTGTGGTCATGGATTGTTTCAAGAAATGTGCAATCCAGAAAATCCCATTTGATTTTTTTTTTTTTAGTTTGGATAGGTAGAAAGGTAGAAAAATATACATCCTTTAAGGCAGAGTAGGAATACATTTGGGAAAAAAAAGGAAATTACAATTTTTCTGAAGAGAAGCAGCAGCCATGCCAATGGTAGAAGTTACTGATTGTAGTAACGCATGGATTTTTAGCCAGGCAAAGGGATGTGCAGATGAGCTGGATCATCAATGCTGAACCCACAGACTTTTCTGGAAGTTCACAATAGTACAGGGCTGTACCCAGGTGACATCCAAATGAAGCAAGAGGAAAACTAAAGCTGTCTTTTCCCATCATTGTGGGAAAGGGAAATTTGGAAATGCTGGCCAGCTACAGTTCACTCACATAACATATTAGGTGACCTAAATGATACAAGTAAGGTGGCCAAAATTAACTCAGGTGAAAAACAAAGGCAGAGAGCTCCATCCATTGTTAAACAAGGAGCGTGTTTCCTGCTCCCAGAGACAGGCTGTGCCTGCTGGCATGCAGGCATGTGTTAATATGTCCCTTTGGCTCTGCATGTTTGGGAAAGTCTTAGTAATGGAAAAACAAGGAGGTTGTAGGTGAAGGCTGAAGTCCTTTGGCAGAGCAGTGTGTGCAAGAGCTTGACCAGAGCCTGCTGGATTGCACTTGGGCCGAGGCTGTGATAGCAGCCTGTCAATTCCCTGAGCATTCACACTCATTCACAAAGATTCAGAGAGTCACTGAGAGCATTACCATATCCTGGAGTAAATACTCTCATTTTCCCATGTACTGACTGAGATATAAATTCCATATGGTTTGGCTGTACCAGAAGGGCTCTGCCCAGACCACATCAGCATAAGAAAGTTCTGATATTTTCATAATCAGTTAACTCAAGGGGTCATCCAGCTGATGCCAGGAAGGTCTCCCCTTTCTTTTAATAGCTGAGAAAGTATAATGGATTTTTACAATTAAAACAAGTTATGTAAATAGAAAAAAAAAATCTAGGTGTCATATAAAACAAGATAATCCAGAGAAGTACACTCCTTGAAATCACCTATTGATTCTGAGTCTGTCATAACCAGCAAGGAGTCTGCTACTCATCAGACAGATACTCTTTCTCATGTAATTTCAAACACACTGTCAAAATTGTGTATAGCTTTTAGCTCCCAGGCCTTCTACTTACACACAAATCACTAAATTCACTTTTTAATTTCCATTGTTTGGAGGCCTATCCCTTTTTTTTTTTTTTTTAAGAAAGAAAATCAAAACAACAAAACCCTAAAACATTGACTTAAAACTTAGGTTTACAGAGATAGAGTCTGGTAAAAATGATGCATGTGTTTAATAATATGTTCCCTGGTTAATAAAAAACTAGATTATTTTTGGACTACAGAATTTAAATGGAAGAAAGTTTAGCCATTAGGAACCTGTTTACTATTACCAAGAGAATACCCAGTTGGCAGGTCAATAGCTATCATCAGAAATAAAAAACCACAGCAGCCACCTGTGCTTACGGCTTGTGCCTGTTAGGAAAAAAAAAAAGAAATGAAAGGGCAAAACTTGAGAAGCAAGGCTAGAGTATGCTGGTTCTCTTCAGTTTAAAATTTTAAAAAGAGAGGACATTGTTTTGAGCCTACTGAGTTAAGAGTTTAGAGGATATGGTAACCATCTCTTCCAGACTCGTCAAGATAAAATGGGCAGCAAATACCTGCATCAAACATTTTCTCTAAAAATCCAATCCAAAGCATGCTGAAGTATCTTGGGTTCTTCACAGCACAAAGATTTGCTCTGAAAGGAAGTGTGCACACAGGGATGTTTCCCCTTTCCTCTGTGGATAGTCCCATCACTGAGCCAGCTGGAGAGAGGCCACTTGGAGTTGAAAAGGCCAATAGACACCTGTGTCCAATGCATCCTTCCTCTAGCAGATGGAAATAATTGGAGCCTTGAGGAAGTTCTCAGTGCCTGGTGTGAGTGGGTCAGAGTGAGTCGCACCTGCAGAGCTGCAGCTCCTGCAGCACAGACACACTCCCAGCAAAGCCACTGCCAATAATGGCACTTCTGCTGTGGGACACGAGGATATCTACTGTGCACGTTGGGCAAGGCAATGAACTCTCCTTCCTACATCACCTGGGACATACATCAATCCTGAAACTGAATGCAGAGAAGAAGGGTTTTCCCCTCTGATTTCTTGTTTCCACATAGGAACAGCTGTTCTTGTTCTCACCACTCAGCTGTGGTTAACATTTCACTCTCCTAGAGACTTCACTGTGTACTTATGTATGTATGTACTGACATTTGCCTATAATTAAAAACTACCTAGCATCACATGGTGATTCAGATATTTTCTCGTGTAAGTATAGAGAAGAACTGTATTAGTAAATGAAAACATTTTAAAAACAAGTACCCTATGTGACATATAAAATACTCCTTGTTAAAGACACAGAAACATTATAGTCCCAATATCAGTTAAACATTGAAAGATTGGATATTTAGGTGATTGATAAACCTGCAAAAGATGAAATCTTTCACTTATGAACACTAATAAAACTAATGAAGCTAACTATGAAAACTAATGAAACACTTGAATCCAGTTTAAGTTTGGATAGTCAAAGGTGTTCTACTTTTCAGTATGAAAGTAATTTTCATCTAGTAAAATCTGGACTAAAAAAGCAGAGGAGAGGCAGTAGCAGCACTTGCAGAACACCCTTGTGCTCCTGACCACCTCCTGTTTTTTAAGGTTTTTAAGGTTTCTTTAGGTCAAACAGCACCCAGTTTTATAGGCAGTTCTATACCAGTTACCACATTTACAAGTTCCCAGTAGTTTAATGGTTGATACAGATATTAATGCCTAATCAACTATTGATGCAATTATTCTTTTCATCCACAAGCAAAGTCTTAAATAAATAGGCAGCTCTTTATTAACTTGGCCTTCAGCTGATAACATTTTCCTCCCCATGCTTGTTAGCAGAGACTTCCTTTCTGAACTTTGATAAGGCATTTACAGAGTATGAAAAAAAAAAAATGAAAACCACAAACAAACAAATCCCTACACAAAACAACAAAACAAAATCCAAAACAAAAAACAAAAAAATAACCAGGAAAATGATAGCTCTTTTGAACAATAACTATTTCACTATCACAGGACCTTAACCTGGACTTGTCCAATGTTACATAACTTTTTGATACCCTGCCCTCCGTTTGTCCTGCTCTCTCACAGTAGAGTTCTCATGGCTCAGAGCCAGAATGTTCCTCTAGGCACCTTCAGCACTCCCTGATGCCCAAGGAAATGCTCCTGCCATGGTCCAACCTAACAAGGAAGGTAAAGGTGGTGTTGCCTGCAGCTGCTCCTTGCCAAGAGGCCAGCAAAGGTTGAGGTCACCTCCGTGCAGCTCGTGCCACGTGCTCCCATACTGAGCAAATAAACTCAGAGTGAGGCACGAAATCTGAATATTGGGACCCCATTTACCAACAGAGAAGGGAATGCAGTGAATTCAGCAAACTTCCAGGACAAGCTCACAGGGGCTGGACTGGAACCCAAGGCTAGACGTCCAATCAGGCAGAGTTTGACTGCACAACCAACACAGATCCAGACACTTTTCCAGCACATGCAACTCTCATTTTTTCTTTGAAAGTAAATTGTCAACTCTTAGTTCTCTGTTGGCTTGCTAAACTGCATCTTTTTTCTTTTTCCAACACCTCTATCTCCCAGACTCAAGCCTCCAAGTACATAAATAAACACTTCAACAGCCATAAAAATCATGGTGTATAAAACATATAGGGAAGCTCACTACAAATATTTTAAGGAAAAAGCTTCAGCTCTCTGGGAGTCTTTTTTTAATGTGTATTTCTGTGAAATTCTGAAACTATTCATGTACGGATTTGCAAAAAGTAAATCTCAACATACTCAACTTTTACTCTCATGTGAGGCTTAGGTTGTGAAGGGAGACACCACTATATTTTGCTTCCTTTTCTTGTACAGCCTAAATTCTGTGACTCAGACAATTGATCCACAAGAAGAAGCCAGAGTAGGTAGTAAACTATCCAGGATAAACTCCTTATCACTTGAGTTTTAAAATCAAGACTGAATGTCTTTCCAAACTATGTGCTCAAGCTCTACCACAAGCTCCATGCGGCAATCACTAAGCAAAACCCTCTGTCTTATGAGACTCAGCCAAGATGATTATAATGGTTCTTGCTGGCCTTAAAAATCAGATGAAATAGAAACTATGGTTGAAATTCATCCATACACAAAGCCCTGTGATAAAACTTTGAATAGAATTTCAGCCAAAGTGTTCAGAATGTCTCAGGCAACCCTGCATCCAGAGAGATTTTAGGGAACACCCTCCAAACTACACATGGAGAAGAACAACTGTGTCAAGCCTTATTAAGGTTTTGTTTTGCAGAGTGTGAGAGGAAATAAAAAGCATTGCCTTCTGCCCCAGGGTTACTGCTGGAAGAGAAAGACCAGCTGGGACCTCTTGTGGAATGCAAAGGAAGCTTAACATTTATCTGCTTCTGCTCTCACTGGAATTTTTGGAGGAGCTCTTAAAGAGAGCATCTCCAAGAAAAAATAATCCTTCTAAGCAAGCTCTTCTGACCTAGTAGCAAGTTTCAGAAGAGCTGGTGGCTTTGCTGTGTATCCTGAGGCTCATAAAACAGCCAGTCCCTGATGCTGAGGAGCCAGGGGAGGAGGACTGGCAGTGCTGCACATGAGAAACTCTGGTCTGTGACCTCTGTCACTTCTCCATTTCATTAACTCCCATTGTAGAATAAAATTCACCACGGGAAGCACTGACTCCACAACTCACTAACATAAATCATATGCTGAAGGGCAAAGCACAGAAAATTGCCTTGAGATTTGGAGCAGTTTGGGAAACACATGATTCCAGCACACTGCATTTGGCCAGGGTCTCTGGCTCCCTCCTGAAATGGGCAGGTGCCCACTGGTCCTCCTGCATGGGAACACAGCCTGGGTCAGTGGGCAGAGACTGGCCACAAACACATTCACACAAACTGTACATGGGCATTAGTAAACACACAGATTCCACCATAAAGGGATTATGTGACTCTTCCCCAACGTCTGGACGGCACATGGCTACCAAACAAAGGAAATTATGCAAATAAATAGCCCCAGAGGCAGAGTAACCATGATCCACTCCTACTTGTGAATACTGGGCAAACACCTAATAACCAAAATTAATTACCTGCCTCTGCTCGTTTTGTCAAATGATCAAAGTAATACATCCAGTGGTTGGACAGGAATGTGACTATTTGTACAAAATTACATTTATACAGAAGAGGAGCAGGGCCAGATCCTGCAGTATTTGTCATTAGTCAAATGTAAGTCACCTTATTGAGGGAACTGCTCCTCATTTCCTAGCAGGACACCAGCACTGCAGGATGCAGATGAACTTCTGCAATATTAAGGTGATGAGGTTCTGCAGCAGAGCAAGGGTAGAATCAATTCTTCTCAGAGCTCACCTTGTCCTCATCAGCCCACCTGGAACACATGAAATATTTATGAAATCAATTTCAGAATGACCAGACAAGGTGCTGGAAGCACCACAGTCAGTTCAGTAGTTGGTTCTTCCAGGAACACTTTGGGAAGGGGGATGGAAGCACGAAACTTCCTTTCCCACAGTACCCCTGCAGTGCATACAGTAACCCTCCATTCAGGAGATGCTGCTGAGCACACAGCCTCACACACTCCATCAAATGGACACCCCTGGCCCCTTTCAGCAATAGCTGTGCAAAGCACCATTCTATAACCTTAAAGTTACCTTCCTCATTTCTTCAGCATCATGCAGTATTTTGGATTAGCGCTGGATCAAGCTGAGGTCCTTCAAAACCATTTTTTCTGGCATAATGCAAGCAGAACTGTGGATGTTGCTCTCGAGTTTGGCTGTCTGCAATGAGAACTGTATTACCAATCCATAGGGAGTGGAAAACACAGCAAGGATGCCCACAGGGCCTGGTTCCTGGGCCACTGAAGCCCTAAGGCAGCTTTCTCCTATCTACAGCAGGCTTTGAAAGCAGGCTGGTAAAATTCCATTTGGCAATCCAGTCCATATTTGCTCCCAATAAGGCACAAAAAGTTTGACAGATCTTAGCAAATCCAGCCCATGGTTTCAGTCTCTTTATGAAAGCTTTGGATATGCCCTCCTGGCAAAGAAAAAGGAAAACTTTGCAATAAACATATGGAATTCTGTTGGCTGAGAATTTTGATAAAAGCATGTACAGAAGGAACTCAGTGTCAGTGTAGACCCTGTAAAAGACATACATAAATATTTATGTAGTTTCCCTTTCTTTCAGGAATTGTTTGTTGTTCCAGTTGATCACAGTACTTCTCCAGCTTCCAATATTTTTGGATAATGTTCTTGCCTTCATTTGTAATCACTCTACTTGGTGTGGAAGATGGATTTTGCAAATTTTGTGCTATTACATACCTTAGCATGGAAAGGATTAGATGGGTTTTTCTTTTTCCGTTTAGTCATTATTTAACTGCTTGTGAGCTTCAGGGATTTATATCCCAGTAGGTCTAATTCTAGGATTATAGGTATCTAAATATCCAGTAAATCATTTAGTAGCATATAGGTTTAAGGCAACTCCAAATAACCCCTCCAGTTAGCTCTCCAGCTAAAAACTGAAGTTAGCCAGAAGCACTAGATTTGAGTAAGTTATTAAGTAATGCAGAATCACTAATTTAGAGTCTGATTCTACTTGCTTCAAAGGTACTGATAAAATTTATATCCACTTCAGTGGAACATGGCAAGGTCTTCAAATTTTTGTGCTTTAGAAACTTGCCTTCTTCCTAGCCAAACACTAATCAAAGTCTCCTCCCCCTCTGATTTTAAGGCCCAGCTCTCATTCCCATAACCATTGCATTTGTCTTTAGATAAACACTGTCAGGTTGAGTTGACCCAAAATTTAGATTTATTGAAAATGAAATAAAATGAGCAACAGAAAGTTCTCTGTATTTGTTTTTCTAAGTTCCAGTGAAAGCAGCTTCTTGGTTTGGACTTCAATTTTCCTTGGCATCATCTACAGCCTGAACACAGAAGCACTGTGCTCGTACATGAAAACAAATAGGGGACAAAAGTGAAAGAGAGTTATAGGTTTTCCTTGTTTGGGCTTGGTGAAAAGCAAACACGTGCTATTACAGATCAGAAGCAAATCTGGTTCCTTGCCATCTATCATTCAGAATAATCGAAAGCAATACTACCAGCAAAGATAAGGAGATCACTGGGTTTAACTGCCTTGTAATTTGCCCATGTTCCTTTAAACATGGCACAGGGAGCAACCCAGGCTTTGCCTGGCACAGGGGTGAGAACAGGCACGGGCTGGCGCCAGCTCCCACCGGGCGTGGCTGGGGTTTGTCCTGCTGGGTTCAGGTGAGGCACCGCTCCACTGGCAACAATGGAGAGGCACAGGTGTCTTGAGGTCGGGTTTCTGGTTTGGTTTGAGAGGTGTGAGGCTGTTAAATCCATCATTTCCTAGCACTGAGATTCTCCCCAGCCTGTGCAAAAAGGTGGTTTTGTACCTGACCCTTTTCTTGCAGCACCCTGGAGCAGGTGACTGCTGAGGGACACAAACCTCAGCACTTCCTGCACACAGGGAACCAACCTGGCTCTTCTAACAGGGCCTGGAGGAACCAGGACTGGGGTGTGGTGAGGTGATAAAACTGAGCATCCCTCCCACCCTTAAGGGTAAGTGCTTGTTTAAACTCTCTTTATATTGGGTGTGTCAGAGGTGTGGGCCTAGAGGATCTGTCATAGCCAGAATTAATATGTGTTCTTCTTCTGCAGAGCAGATATAAAACAGCCTCTTCTTTCCAGACACAGACTTTTTGCCTGCACGAGCGTCAACACAGAGTTCACTTCAGGCAAGCTCAGTGGTGAAGAGAAAGGTAAGGTTAGGTGAGGAGCCCTTCCCATCAAACCAAACTTGAAGGAAAGCCAGGACTTCAGGGCTGGATTAGGACCAGGCACATCCCAGCACACGAGGCAGTGAGTAATGGGCATCACCTCAAGAAAGCTTTGAGTCTCAGAAACCACCTTGCATTTAGAGTTTCCTTCCTTGTACGGTATTATATAGTTATTAGATGGTATATCATATATAACACACATAACAGTAGATTATATTAGTTTTTTGTACACTACCTACCATCCTTTGTGCTGGCTCAGGCAGTTAGGCCAGTGGATGAGCTGTCCTCCACACACATCCTGCAAGGAATGAGCAACCAAACAGGTAGGCTTGTTTACTCCTGCATGCCTCAATCCACAGTCCAGATAGCCAAAAAAAAAAGGGAACACAGAACATTCACTGCACTCATCTTTATCTCCTGGGCAAGAGAAATAAAGTCACCATGTAGCCTTCCTTTACTGATCACTCAATCTTCTACCTATGGCCACAGTGTGTTCAGCTTAACCCTTTTAAATGGCTTTGAGAAGCTGATTTTTAAATCAATGGACAGTGAAAATGGAGAAATAATATATTCCACTGGTGCCATGTCATCATGGTCCATCATTCATAAAATTTTATGTGTATCTGGACCCTGTCAACAGGCCTGCTTCAAAGAGCATGCAGGATCAGCAGTCTGTAGCTTCAGAGACAGACAACATCTAAATCCACCACCATTTCAGCAGCATCTCTGCCTGAATATGATAGATAAGGATTTCAGGAAGGCATGTCAAAGATAAAAGGAAGGCTACCCCTTGCTCTTGTTTAATTTCCCTTCCAATTTCCTAAAAGGCCTGTTGCGGGAATGACTGTCACCAGAAAGATACAGGGCCCAATTTACAGCCATTGCACAGAACTGCAATAAGCAGTTGCAGTCTATAATTTTCAAGTAACACCACATTTATGAAAACTGCAACAATCCCTTTTGCTGTGATTTGTGGACTCTGATGGCAGAAGAGCCAACCTCTCTCCCAGGCAGCAGAGAACATGAAGAGAGAAAGATGAAGAAAACCAAACTGGCTGCTGCCTCAGCATGTAGACTGCAAAACAAATAAAAAACAGTCTTAAAAAGTGTTAATAAAATATCCGCTAAGAGTAGAAGGGGAGATTAGAGCTGACAAGTTGGCCATAGGGCCTTCTTCAGGCTCTTCCAGTGAGAACTAAGACAAGATGACAAGTTAAGAAATTGAACTATGTTGACAAGGTCTGCATTTTCATAAATTTCTTCCCTCTCCTTTTATATATAAAAAAAAAAACAATCTGCAAAATAAAAAGGATAGAATTCAAACAAAGGCCTGTAATACTGGGCAGTTCTCCTAAGCAACCTGTACCAGGCTTTGGAATAAATGCAAGAGTGACTGCAAGACCCATCACAATGAGTTGTATTTACTGAGGAATCACCTCTAATTTTTTTCACCAAGGATTCTATTTAAGTGGAAAGACTTCAGCATGAGTTGGATGAAGTCCCAGATCATCCTGAAGTTTTTAAGGAGAGCAGTGTTATTACTACAAGAGTCAACAAGAAAATACACTGGTTAAAGCTTATTATCTTTTTTTTTTTTTCAAAATCATATCAAAATGAGCAGAAAAGCTTTCATTAGGTCTAAGCTCTTTCCAAAAAATAGTTTAAATTTTTCTGAATTGGGACTGAAATTCTGGCAACAGGGACACATTCATGAACAGTCAAACTCAGAGTCCCACATTATCATCAATTCACTCACTCTGTGCTTCAGGCAACTTTAATGTTTTAAATCCAAAGCATTTCCTCTTTTACCTCCAAAAAGCCACTCCATTGTTAAATAAATTATAACTACGCCTCTAATTTTGCCATCTGGGAGTTTCTTTCCCAATTCAAGATCTGGGAACTGGGAGTTTTTCTATAAATTGCTCAAGCTAAGCCAAGGTAATGCAAGGGATTTCCAAAGTACGTAATTTTATTTTTATCATCATCATCATCATCATCATTATTATTATTGTCATGATCTTTTCTTTGGCGTTT
Source organism: Melospiza georgiana (assembly GCF_028018845.1). NCBI lineage: Eukaryota > Metazoa > Chordata > Aves > Passeriformes > Passerellidae > Melospiza > Melospiza georgiana. Next base: position 16,354,507 of record NC_080443.1, read on the forward strand.
TGGCTGTTACCTCAGCGAGGTGAGCAGTGCTGCACAGCACGTAGTCTGTGCTTCCCCATTTCAAGAGAGCACAGCCATGCACACATCAGAGGCCCAACAAAGAGTTTATCACAAGTGCATCTAGTATTGTTTCTAATCAGTGAACTGCACCACAGCAGTACCAGGGAACTGAAGGCTGGCAGGTTACAGAAGTGCTCCTCATGCAACAACAAGGATGTTTCAGGAGAACAGGTTTTTATTAGCTTCAGTCAGACTTTCAGTCACAAGGCTGTTTTGATGCTCACCTTCTCTGAGGGGACAGTAGAAGGTTTAAATCTTAATCCCTTCTGAGCACAGAGGACTTGAAAGGCAGTGGAATAAATTTATATTCATCATATTACACACAAGTGGAAAGCAGGAAAGACCCTCAGTAGAGTTTAGACCCTTGTAATGAGCTCTGCAATCATAACTCTAAGCAGAAGAATTTAAGTCATTGGTCCCACTGGAGAAACAATGCCTTAAAGGGATGAAATTCTGGTGAGGGCATTCTCACACATCTTTTTGTGTCACGAACACACACTCCCAGTGGTGGAGCTGGCCTTTAAGAACTGAGAACCTCTGAGCTTCTGAGATAATAAACAGCTGGACCTGTTTCCAGCAAGACTCCTGCCTCCAGTTTCAAAGCCTAAGAAGGCCCTGGCCACATTTCATTCACTACTTCAGGTCAGCCTCTGCTCAATGAAGTTCTAGAGAAGTGGTAAATAATCATCTAAAGGCTGCCAATTACATCTGGGGGACACTGTTTCTGCACTGGAACACCCAGGATCGAAGGAGGCAAATCAGAAATCTGTGAGAGCACAGCAGTGGTGAGGGACCAGGCAGACCAGGACAGGAACAGCTCTCTTGCTCCCTGGCTTCAGTCATTTCCCTACCCAAACCACCAAGGCTTCCTCAGACTCTCAGGTGGGACTCCTAATGAAAGAAGTTATGAAAGGGCAGAAAGTTTGATTCACTGAGCCGCCGCACCGGCAACGCGTTTGCACAACCTCTCCACCCAAAGTCAAGAGGTTTAACCTGTAGGGATAATTGCACCCCTTTGGCAAGGGTGGTACAGAACACTTGAAAAGGTAATCAAAGCAGGGAAAAAGGGAAAGCAACATCATTTCGGATAATTGGAGCAAAGAGGTAATACATATCTCAGTGTCACAGGGAAGATTGCCCAATGCAATATGCATTTATTCTTATCTCAGAATTGTATTTATCGAAGTAAACCATGCTTCAGTTCAAGGGAAGCACATAAATCTTCTCTTATTGTAATTTTGCAACTCAAAGCAGCTGTTAATTATATTATAGATCTTCTAGAAGTATGTATAGTAATTACCAGTTTCAGCCACATTATTAGACTTGCAAAAAGAGTTTGGTCTTTGTAAGCATGTCGGGAGCAGAGGGTCAGACCAAAATCAGGGTAAATCAGCACAGGTTCAAGAAATCAAGTGACAAATCCTAAGTGTACTGGACTTACCTGATTTTCAGGTGATGAAGACACCACCTTTAAGAAATATACAGGCTTCCTTGCTGAAATCTTTCCTTTTGGTCTGCTCACCCAAATTATGAGTTACCTTTGGTTTTCTGCATGACCTCCTCATAGAGATGATCAGGGTCTGTCTTGATCACAGTCTCAATGTATTGGAATCAGCAACAGATCTTAAAACCTCCCAGAAACAAAAATTGATGTTATTGTCCTTAAAGTTCAAGGCCTATGAAGTCCTTGAGAAGCCCTGGATACTGCCTTCTTCCATGGAATGGAAGCACTACTGCTTATCAAATAAATGCACAAAAAGGAAATTTAGTGAAATAACCAAGGTATGGTTATACTACCCACTTTCTTCATACACTACAGCTGAAGCTAAAAAACACTACCAAGCATAATCCTAAAGTATTATTTATATTTGCATACATAGATGAGAATAACCACTTGTATTACTAATTTGGTCTATTTGTCTGGGTTTCATATTAACTGAGCACTGGCTGGAGTTCCTAAACCAACAAGAATTATGTGGGCAAATAACTGAAAGGTCACCATGCAAGGTAGAGTTTTCAAAACCCTTATGTGAATTACAAGCTTAACTTCCAACACGAAAAGGCATTTTTGATAAAGTACTTCTAATTCCAAGGTACTTCCATATAAACTATAGAAGTACTAATATATATCTATTCAGAAATAAAATGAAACCACTATTCAAATCCCTATTTTCTTAAGAGAGGTATAGAAATGTAATAGAGACTAAAATAATGTACAAGTGGTTAATTTTTTTCTGTTACACCAGTAGGGGCACTTAAATATTACAATCTCAAGCACAAATTATTCTGAGAAGACACAAAAATAAAGGTATTTGCTTTGTGAATTATCACTCACAGAACCTTTTGATACCTTCTACTGAAAATGCTTAACGTGAGTGCAAAGCCATATTATTAATGAAAATAACCACACAGTCATTTAAATAATGACATCTTCATGTTGCTTTGTAGCTTCAACGTCTACTCCTGCAAAGTGCTGAGCTTCTTCCATTATCATTGAGAATAAGAGTTGAACCAGAAGTGGAAAACATTCTCCCATGGCCAAATGGATAGGCAATGTTTATTGTGCAACATCCTCCTTGGGAAAAGAATCTAAATAAGAGTTTCAAGATTAATATCCGATTTCCAGGCTTTTACAGTACTTGGCAATCATTCAAATCTAACACCGAACAAAGGCAAAGATTAAAAAGCCAAAGGCCACAGACCTGTTCAAACTGGTGTAGTGGGTTCAAAGTTTCCTCCAAGATCCTGAGCTATAGTTTCCACATATCACTGAGGTAAAAAACCTAGGCAGCCCCACAGATAAGGTCCTATTTACTCTAGATGAACTGAAGAATTATAATGAATCACACTTTGGACCTTGTTCTTTAGCTGTAATTAATACTTGATTATTTTGGTTACTCACTGAAGAGTGACTTAAGTGTAACCTTTCAGAAGTGTTGGGGCAAAATGAGCTGGGGGACAAAAAAAAGGTTAAAAAAAGATCTGCTGCTGCTAATGGGGAGAAGAATGGTGGGAAAATACTCATGTGTCCTTGCCAAAGTGAAAGTGCATTAAAGTGCCTGCAGTCATTGTTATTCCTGTTCTTGCTGAAAACTTGTTGGGAATCCCACTGACTTGGAGAAAGCAGGGGAGAATTCTCACAAATAGGAGTGCAGAAGAAAGCAGAGAGAAGACAGTAGTGGTAATGCAGAGTCCCTTCTTACCTGTGCTTGGCATCTGCAACCCCCTGGCATCATCTTGACACAGGACTGGATTTAGTTCTGTTACTGGATGGGATCCAAACCCTTATGTTCTGACTTTCACCAGTGGGAATGCCAATAGATTCCTTCTTTCTTTCCAGCCATGTTTCAGGAAAGTACTTATTCTGAGGAAGGTAAACAATTTAATTGTTCTCCTTTAAATAAAGCACATTACAAGTTCATTTTAACATTCTAAAAGTTTGAATACCAAGCCTAAAGAAGTCAGAATCAAATCAGTATCTATTATGGTCCAGTAGCAGACTGCTGCCTATATGACTGCTCATAAAAAACACCAGGTACTGAATACAACAGAGCAGAGTCTAAACACATAAAGAGAACCAGCAGAAGATGAAACAGAATACAGGCTAAGCCAAATGCAGCTTTTTTTTTAAAAAAAATCAGCTTCATTCTCCAATGACACCATATAGACAAACCTCCTTTTCCTTAGAGCAGCCAAAAAGCTTTTTCTCAGTCGGCAAAATATTTGTGTATCACTTGATGCTCTCAGCTCATTAAATGCTCCACACATTCACCAAGACCTAGGCTATGACACCTTCTGTCAAACTACATTTTTTTAGCCTACAATCCCTTTCCTACTAAAAAGAACTAAACCAACCTTGCTGATAGTAATGGAAACCCAAAAATTTTCAGTAAGTATGAAATCATCTTATATTTGAAAATGAATATTTGTCCTTTGCACTGAGATTCACAGGGTCTCATCTCTTGCCAGCTGACAAATTGTTGTCACAGCTGGGCAGGATCAAGTCCTGAAAAATGTGTGTGGAGCCCCAAAACATTGACACCAAGGTCACCAAGAAACCAGTTCAAAACAGGAAACATCTCTGACCCCATGGATTATAAAGATTTCATATAGCTATGACAAGTGTTTACTGTAAATTCCAATATAAAGAACCTCCACCAATAGCTAGAGCTGTGAGCTCTTTAAAAACAGGGTGGTGTCACTTTATTCTTGGAATTGGGGACATGTCTTAAATTGATGTGAGTGAACTGGAGGATAGAAAAATCGATACATTACCCATTCTTTTCGTCAGGTCTCACATTTTTCTATACAAACTTTATAAAAAGTCAGTTTTTATACTGTTGGATCCCACTGCAGCACCTCATAAGAAACATCTGCTCTCAGTTGACCAGGCTGGCACTTGGCTGTGCCTTCCCAAGGGTTTCACTGACCTGTCCTCCCTGAGCAGGGCAGGTACACAGCCACTGCCTTTCCCTCAGAGCAGCTCTGGCTGGCAGCTATTCCCAGTTCTGGAAAACAAATTGCAGACCATTATCAGCTCTTCTGGTAATTGCTGCAGGATGGAAACGCAGAGTGCAATAAATCACAACATCATTATCCTAAGGCCCAAATGGTCTGGCATATTTTTCCTTAAGATGGTTAATACAGAAATGGTGTTGACTGCAATGGCAGATAAAAATATTCTATATTGACTAGCATGTATGGGAGCTCTTAGAACTTTTTCAGGTTATTCTCAAAACATTTTAAGCTAATAAAAATAATATTGTCTTTAGTTATGACATTCTCTTTTTAACTCTGTGGGAAAAGAAAATCTCTCAGTCTTTAAATGTGAGAGCCTTGACCTCTGCACAAGGTATTACATCTATTACTAAAGTACCAAGATAATGGTTGTGGGCTAAAGGTTGGTGGATTTTCATTGTTTGTATTCTTCCTTCAAGGCAAATGTCCACTGCTTAACTATATCTCAATATTTATATGGACAGCACAAAATTTCCAGCAAAGATTTTCATGCCTGGGCTAAAAGAAGTGAACTGACTTAAAGTTCTCCAAAGTCCAATCAAATATATAAACTTCAAAACTCAGACTTTAAAAGAAAGGAGCTGCAAAATCAGGCACTTTTAAACAATCATTAGGTTATGTGAGTGGGAGGAAAGTGATGGGATTTCCCTTGGGATATTCCAGGAACAAGTACAATCCCTGAGCCAACAGGATCAGGGCATTTCAGGGAGCTGCAAGATAGGGAGGTTGGGTTCAAAAATACACATTTAATGTTCAGCCAAGGAGAAACATTAATGACACTCGTGGATTTGCCAATTGCCCAGAGAAAAGTGCAAGGATGAAGGGGAGGGATAGGAAATAAATAAAACTGGAGAGAAAAAATTATATATAATAGAATTTTGCTTCTCTCTCCAGTTTTAGACCAGCTCATCAAAGCCAAAAGGTAATTCCACTCATTGCAGTATCTTCCATCTTGATCAGATTTCATCCATGAATAAGCAATTGGATTTCTACCAGACAACTGGAAACATCCCAAAAAGCACAACCCTCTGACGTGCTAGCAACACTGGAATTAGATAAAACATTCACGAGACAGACCCACAGATTTAGTGGATCTGACTTCCATAAACTCTGGTGTTCAGAAAGAGCAGCTTTATATAAAACATTTGGGCCTAGTCTGAAGTCTCTGCTGAAATTAGTTTAAATTATCTCAATATCAAAAACATTTTTTTTAAACTTTTTTGATGATGGTATTATTTTCGCCCAGTTAAAAAAAAAATAAGAGGCTCTGCAGGGCTGGTACTAAACAGGTTAATATTATTATAATCAAATTTTGATTGAAATACTATTAATTATCTGTCCTGGGAATATAAAGTAAGATTTTTGGGTTGATAGCATCTTTGTGATGGAAAGCACATCTTTTTAATTGGGTTCTTGGAGAAAATACTGTAAAGCTTGTTCAGTTTGCTTTTGAATACACGTACATGGTAGCAAATATTTCATTATGTTCATGACTGCATTAGGTGCATTACACAGGGAGGAAGCACAGCACAGAGCAAGACAAGGCAAACTTTTTTCAAACAAGAGCATGAAAGTGCTGCCTGGTGCTCCCATGACCAATAATAACCCTGAGCCATGACCAATAGTAACCATCAGTGCCAGACACACCTGGGCCAGGGCCGTGTGAGCTGGGCTGGTCCCTGCACTTCAGCCACGAGGGATTTTCCTGACCCTTGCACAGCATGCACCTCAGGCAGAGGGAGAAGTGCCAGGCGTTTTCTTTCCTGGTAATACTCAGCACTTTGTGCATTGCTGGTACCAGCAATGTGCTGAGCAGCTCTGTGCACAGGTAGATGCTCAGGCATGGAAACAACAAGGCTCCCTTATCTCAGAGCAGGGCAAAGCCATGGAGTGATCCCTATTTAATTGAGAGCTGACAGCTGTTTACATCACCAAGGATTTAGCTGCAGTGTAACTGCTCTTGTGACAAGCATGTACCTTGGAACGTTGGACAGCTTACTTCCAAATCTTTTACCTTGTGACAGCCTCCCTAATCATTCAGAAAATAAATTGTGGAAGCTCCCAAACAGCATTTTCAAACATGACAGTTTTACTGCTTCCATCTTTACACCAGCTACTCCACAGTGACTGCTGTTTTTGGAGTTGTTGGGGGTTTTGATTATATAAGAATAAACAAAACAGGTTGCTGCTAGCACTCCAAACACAATAAGCACTCCCTCTTACAGAGACTGAAAAACTACTTAATGTTGTGGAACAGTCAGCAGTGGTGGCTCTTACACCACCATCTGTCTATGTAAATGCAACTTCTACAGCTGCTGAGACCTAAGATAATATATTCAAATGAAGAGTACTTGCTACCAGTCTCCTGTTATTTCAGTGTTATCATAATGCTCAAATTAAATGAAACTCAAAGCAGAACAATATGTCATGTCCACTCTGAATTTCAGGTATCAGAGAAAATACTGTAGAGAGAACTTCTCGCTCCACAAAACATTTTGCTGATTGCAATTACATCAACAAAAATGAAATTCCTATTTACAGGAGTGGATACTGGCAGGGGAAATGCTAAACCAGCTTTGTTAATTCCAACACAGTCAGATATTCCAGTTTGCCAAATATCTGCATTGATTTTTGCATCTCCCTCCAGCACTGCACTCACTTATGGTGGCCAGTTTCACCAATAAGTTTATTGATGAAAAAGAATTTATTGTGGCAAAATTCAGCTAAAATCAGCAGCACTTTTAGGCACTAGGGTGTAGAAGATGCAGCACCCCCTCAATCTACTCATCTTCTTCAGTGGTGCTCTCAATATCATTTTGAGCCAAAACCCAGCAGCACATCACAACCTAATCCTCTTGCTCATTTGCTGTGGAAGGAACCCAGGTGCATGGGCTGGATGGGAACTTAGACAGATGCCTGAGGCACTGGGATCTCCTGCCACATCCCCACTTTTGCAGTCTTTGCAGGACCAGCCATAATCTCCAACAAGAGGGCAATGAGTGCTGTGTGACACCTACAACACCCCTGCACTTATCAGGGACTTACAGGAGCTGGAAGGAGATGCAGAGACTGGATGGAATCTGTAGCTGCCATCTAGATCCACCTTCCTCCCAGCACAGGGATATTGCCAAATGTACATCAAACTTGGCTCTGCCTGGCCAGGTCCTGAAAGCCAGGACAGACAGATCACTGGATAGATGGAGGCTCCAGCTCCCTCTGGGTGACCCGTTCCCAGCTGCACTGCCCTCTGAAATGCTGTGTGGTACAGGAAGAGCTGGAGGGTTTAGTAAAGCTCACAGAACCAGGCTTCTTAGACCTAGCCCAACTACATTAACTTAGAACAGTAATCAACTAATAAAAGATTTCTGACCTCATGTGGGGGTCAGAAGGGTCATGGTATCTCATGGACAGCAGGGAAGCATTCAACACTTTATCTCTGATGGAGGGAATAATTTATCTGCAATGGCACCTCGAGGATGGTGGGTGTTGTCAGAATATCAAGGTCCAGATTCATGGTATGTAACAAACATTAACCACTTCATCCCTCTTCACTGGGCAGTTTTTTAATTTCATTTTTTATTGAGCATGATTATTAGTTTATGGCAGGTGTAAATTAGAGAAGAAGCAAACCTAGATCACCTCCTACAGGCCAGAGAGAGGAGACTTTTCCTTCACTGAATATGGTTCCTGAACCTCTGCACTCCACTTCTAGTTTTAGCACCTTGAAAGAGCACTGAATCCATCAGATTGTTCTAGCCATGCTCAACTGAAATTATTTATCTTAGCATTTGATCATTATGGGATGATCTTCTAATACTCAGAATTTTGGGGTTAATAGCAGGCTCCCTCATAGATTTGTAACAGCCAGGACAACTGGGCATTCCATGTAACCAAACACAAAAACACTTTTTTGCCCACTTTATGAAATCAGAAACTACCTTTGCACGTGGAATCAAGATATTTCTTTTTTTCATTTCTTGGAAACCTTTTCTGCAAAATGGAGTTTATGCAGGCTATTGTAAAATACTGTGGGGGAAAGTGCATATTAAAAGTATAATATATTCTCTTTACTGATCATGATCTGAGAGTTAAAGTGTGTTTGAAACATTGTGTTTTGCAATCCAAGCTATGTGATGAGTGATAAGCTATACAGTCATAATTAACAGTAGTGATAAATAAAATGTATTACATTCTGTACAGCCCCATTTGCATTGCAAAAATCCCTATTTAGATTACAATGAACTCTAAATTACAGAGTAAACAAGTTTTGGCTACATCTTGAGGCCCAGCAGGGAGGAAGGTATCGTTTGCCACCCCAGCAGAGGAATGCTGTTTACATCAAACTGGACTGTGCCCAGAGACTTTGCAGCTTTAACACACAAGGGCTGCAAACAGACCCCTGCAGTCCCTGTGCTTAGTGGGGTTTATTGGATGGCTGCAGGCTCCCTGCTCAACACTAGAAACTTTCAGCAGAGCCTAACTTCCCCAAAAGGGGTTTGGGCTAAGGGGGTTAGACTGAAGTTAACTTTTACCTGGGAGCCAGCCTGGTGGGCATTAGGCTGCCAGGTGGCTGAAATGAAACACTGCTGGGTGATTTCATAAAGAAACAAATCTGTGAGTTCATTTTGGACAAGCTGTAGATGAGGGACAACGGGATATTTGCTTTAAACTTTTTCTTCTCTTTCCCCATATGGAAAATTCCAGCAACATTCCAGGGGCTCAGCTCACCTGGATCTCTGTCAATCCCAGCACCTGAGTGTGCAGGTACAGCCTGTGCTGATTGGGCCAGTTGAACATCTCTTCTTAGAGCAGTGTTAAGAAAAGACAGATTTCATTCTCTGATAGGAGGTCACCTGTGCATATCTGTCACCATTACAAACTCTGCTGTGCTCTAAGTGGTGTTTTTACAAAGCTCCAAATTTATCTTTCCTTTCACTAAAAGCAGACACAGGGTGATTAGGAGAGAGGCAGCAGCGTCAGTTCTGATGACATCAGGAAGGGAAGAATGTGTCTTTTATTGCCTGGCAGGGTAAGATCAGGTCTGGAAGTGGCACAGATTGTGAACAGAGATATTGGAGCCTGGTTGCCACCTCATTTCACAACTCAGAGAATCTGATTAAGATCCCCAATTTCTTCTGGACAGCTTCCCACAGCTTTTATTCACTTGCCTCCACAAACAATGACATAAAATATTCTCTTCCCTGTGGACTTCACAAGTCATGAGCTGTCAGGAGTCTGATCTGAAGTCAGCCAGAAAGTGAAGGTGGTGCAAAAGACACCAAGCCTCCCCTCAGTCACAGGTCCCTGTGCAAAGCCAGACCACACCAGACCAGCAATGGAGAGGCTGCAGCACAATAATTTTTTTTCCATCTGGCAGCACCCAGATCACCAGAGAGCCACAGTGCTCATCACCCAAAACGCTCAAGTTCCAGCCCATTCAGTACTTAGGAACTTCAGTGTTGTTTGAAGAGACTTGACAGAGGAATTGGATCTCTCCTCTTTGTCCAAAATAACTTAAATTAGTTATTCTTCTAGATATGCTGCAATTTGCTTTTCTGGATGAAAGAAAAAGAGGGAGGGGTATGTTCAAAGGAGAAAAAATTGTCAGGCAGGATAGGTCAATTTTTCTCTTACTTTGGTGTGTATCATTGATATTAATGCTACTTTTTTGCATTTAGCCTTAGATTACAATCAATAAGAAAGAGTTGGACTTTCAATTCTTTTTATAAATCTGCCCATATAATTTAGGAGTCTAACTTTGAATGCTTATTTTTCCTGCAAATATTTTCTATAAAAATAGGAGCTGGAATAAAAGCTTGACTGACCAGATATGATTCCTGTTCCCTGGAATGAAGTAGAACACTCCACCTCTCACCTGTGTACTCATGGGCTTTGCTCTGCATCCTCCCATTTCTTGTTTCACTTGGGATCTGAAGTGCTGAAGAGGCCTGAACACATGAATGCAACCAGCAAAGAAACAAAACAAAGGAAAGAAAAAAACAGGCTTGGTGCATAACCTGAGGTGTATCCACGCAATAAGCAGGCACCTGAATCTTCTGGTTCAGGTGACAAGAGAAAAAAAGAAAACAACTTGTTAAAACATTACCTGGAGCAGAAGTTTCTCACTCTGTGCCAGGCCTGGTACATGCTTGAGCAACTCTTTTCAATTAAGTCATCATCCCAGTGATGCCTCGTGGGTGGTGCGGCTCCGCGCTGTCCTCGGTGCGAGCGAGACATTCCCCACACGCCTTTGCACTAATTATTGTCTCTGCTGTCCTGGGTGCTCATCCCAGCCCTGCTCCCACCAGCCCAGCTCAGCTCCCTCCTGACAGGCAGCTCTGAGGACCTGGATGCCTCAGTGACACCAAAAGCCAAAGAGTGCTGCTGCTCAGCTCCGAAATTTCCCAAAGCGCCTTTGCAGATCCCCTCGTGGGGCAGGCGTTTGCCACCAGAGGTTGGATAGACCAGCAGCTCCCAAGTCAAAAATGAATTTTCCACGCCTTAGATTTCTAAAGTCTAAGACAGAATTTTTTTAGCAGCTCCTTGGCTACTAATTCCCCCATCTGCTGAAGGCAATGACAATGTAACAGAAAAACAGACAGATCTGTCCTGGAAAACAGGAAGACTTTCTGGCTGAATTAGCTTTTCCCTGCTGTCTCTAGAAACAAATCTCCCTAAAATATCAGCAACAAATCAATTTTACTGCTTTTCAGTAGAGAGCAAGGAAATTACCTTTTCTGATTTCAACCTTCTTCCAGTGTCACAAACCCATCAGGCCAAATAATTTCCTAAGAATTTACCATATGTTCAAATTGGAACCTGAAAATAGGCTTATTTTCTGTTTAGTCTAAATCCAAAGCCACAGAATGAAGTTTATGTTCAAGGTACCCGAATCTGGAACTTCTCAAAATGTAAAGGGTTTGGGTCTGCACTTGTAGCTTTGTTTTTTGTTCCATTCCTAATGAAAGATAACTTACAAAGTAAGGATTAACGATTTATGGGGTAGTAATCTATAAAAAGCTCTGCATCCAAGGTATTAGAAAGCAATATAAATTCTTTTGTAGAAATGTAAATGGTATTTAAATGTAAGTAGGTATTATACCCAGTTGGTTAGATGGGGACAGTGAGAGTCTCTGACCAGCTTTCCTGGGAATCAGGTCCCTAAATCATTAACTTAGTGTTAAATCATCTTAGAGATATAAATAAATTGAGAGACTTATTCAGGGATGTGTTGCAGAATGTAAGTAGTTTCTAGATGAATGACTCATAAGATCAAAGTCAAGGAAGACACCCATTTAATTAGGGAGGAAAGTCTTGAGCAAATCTCAAAGACTTTGCCAGGCACAAAACCTTCCCTGTGCGCTCTCCAGTTTCACCTGGCTCCTCTGGAACAGAGTTGCCCCAAACTACCCTACAAAAAACAGAATGAGGTTGAAAAGCAGCTAATTTAGGAATCCTCCTACAGATTCCAGAACATTGCAATCACCAATAAATATTCACAGGTTTTTCTACAGTGCAAATTATCCAACAGAACAGGTTTGCAATCAGAATCCAGCCTTATGCAAGTCAATCTTTAAAAACTGCTGAATTTTACCTTCAGCTGGACAAGTGTCCCAGGTTGGCAGAGCAGAGCCTGAGGTAATTGCATGGTTCCTTTGTATCACACATGATCTCTGTCCTGCACAGGGTATTTGCTCCTGACATAATCTGTCATGCTATTAAGGAAAAACTCCTCCTTGATGGCTTGTTCAGGGCTTACCAGAAACCACAACATTCTTTTGCTATTCAAAAATAAGCAGCACTTTCTTTTTTCTCCTGACAGTCAATGTATTTCAGCTGATACATGAGGCTGGACAGTTAGACCCACTTTCCAGTGGCTTTTCTGAAATTAAAAAAAAAAAAATAGTTAAATGTATTCTTAAATTCAACACTCTAAAAATCTTCCCTTTGTATTATTGTTTTGCATTGATTAGGAAGCCTGGTAAGTCAGTAAGGAAAAACTACAATCTGTTCTATGAACTAATGTTTCCTCTGTCCTAGTTACAAATTTGGTAGGTGTGTCTCCATAATGGAGTGGAAAAATCACAGTTCCATATACTTTACAGAATATCTGATTTTTATCCTAGCTGACTTTATTTCAGATATTTATAATTGCATTTCACAGTCACTGTTATTGTTTGGTTTATTATCGTGGCAATTGAAAAGTGAATGTACTCAGAGCTGAATTCTCCATTTATATTTACCCTGCTCATTTCTGTCACTCCCCATTCCAACCCAAGACCTTCTTTTCCTGACCATTCACCTTGCATCCACCTGGACTGTCCCAGGTCTCTTCTGGAGCAGAACCACCATACTATGCTAAGTCTTTGCATTGGTTTAGTTCTTTGATGTCCCCAGAATACAGAAGAGACAAGATCTCAGCCACTGTAACATGCTGCTTGTAATTTTCAGAGGACATCACAAAAATCTTCTGAGAATCTGTTGCAAAAAGTGAAGTTCAAAAATTAACTGCAACTTGTCAAAATCTAGTGTACAAGAATTTATAAAGTGACTTTCTTCCTTGGACCTGGGTGCTTGCAGCACTTTGGAATCTATTAATTTGACAGGAAGATAACATTAATGTAAACTCAACTGTTACTTTCCTAAAATCCAATTAATCTTGTCAAGCTATACACAAAGTTTCATTTCCCTAAAGCTGCAGAAACTAAATCAGGCAAGATGGTTAATGTGGCCAAACTTCCACGCCCTTTTCCATGCAGCACTTAGCTCAAAAACTCTCTCCCAGTAATAAAGGCATGGATGGGGAACAAATCAGCACTGAGAACTAACCTGAGAAATGTGGTCCAGCAGCAGAGGAGATTTGTTTCTGCTCACTTGCATTTCTCCTGCACCCTCACACACTGGCTCCTGTTTTCTTTCACTCAGGAAATGTGCAAGTTACCTTCATCTAAAAATGGACAATTAGGAAAATCTGTTGCCCTGGCTTTTCCCTTAAAAATCACATTTACTGTCATCTCCTCACATTCTTTAATAGAAAAGCTGCTCTGGATTTTCTAGAAAAATCATGATCTGAATGAGGGAACTTTCAGCAGAATTATGGTGTACTGTCAGCTATCTGGACTGAGCATACTTTGCTGAGAAACCCCCATCACCAACAGCACCAGGAACCAAGAGAATCCCAGCAGTGTGTGAGACAGTGTAATGAAGACAACTGAGACAGGACTTGTAAATAGCCTGTGCCAAGACTGGACACAGATTACTGAGATCTCTTCCAAACACATTTTCAGTTCTCATCTCTCTTCAACTGTAAAATATGAATAAATAAAGATTAGTAAGAGCTGGAGAACAAGAGCCAGGCATTTCAGGGAACATAGGGAACAACAAAGGAGTGCAAGTAAAACAGCATCTCAGAAAAAGACACATCAATAAAAGTAATTACATCTTTCCCTTTATTTTTCTGTACTTATCTGATATGATCCCGTGCTTTCCTATGCTTTGTTCAAAACAAAGGTATGACTACCCTGATCATCCACCTTTCTGTTACAGCTTTCTCCCGATTTTGTAACTAAAATCAAGAAGATAGATACACCATATCTAAAATCAGACATACAAAACGGGATTGCTGCATTGTACTCAGAAGGCCAGCACTGCACACACACAAAAAACAAAGAAAAAGTAGTTATCTGTTACCCTAATTTAAGGTGTGCAATTAGCAAAGCTGGAATGCAAACACTGTCTCTCCTCAAGTCACTGTGGGTGTATAGATGGATGACATATCTAATAAGAAGCTGAGCATCCAGCCACTAAGATGCTCCTATAAGCTGTATCACAATCCTCTTAAGGATTTAGGGAAATCAGAGGCTCAGCTTTGCCATCTGTGGCTTAATAAATATTTTCTTCAGAGGCTTTGTGCCTTGTTTTAGCAACCAAGAAAATAGTCATACGGTAATTTCTGAGACATGGCATTACCATGAGCTCATTTTGTCTTTCCTCAACAGCCCTTTTTTGCAAGTGGATGACCTGTGGTAGCTGTGCTGAATGAGGGAGGTGAAACCCAGCTTTTGGGTTTCATTGCATGACCCAGCAAGGCCACGGGTGTCCAAGCACTCTGAATCCCTGTCTTTGGGAGAGAAGAGTTAAAAGATTGTCATAAAAGCAATACTGGTCTATTTGAGTGTTCAATGGACTTGCAAATCAGCAGGGTCTCACAGCAAAGCAAGGAGGTCTCTGAGGAGCAATTCCCATGGTGACCTCTCACGTCCTCAGTTCTGAGGATGGTGACATATTAGAGATGATTGGGTGAAAATTTTGGTGCAGCACAGAATCAACAAGGTTGGAAAAGACCTTCAAGACCATGAATTCAGCACCACAGTAATCATCCCCAAATCACATCCCCAAGTGCCATATCCAAACACCTCTTGAACATTTCCATAGATGGTGACTCCAACACCTCCATGGGCAACTTATTCCAATGCCTAACTGCTCTTTCAGTTTTTAGGGGTTTTTTTTTCCTAATATCTAAACTGAACCTCCTCTGGTGCAACATAAGGCCATTTCTTTCCATGCTTTCATCTGAGGCACAGCAGAAGAGAATGAGCCCCATCTCACTGCAACCTCCTTTCAAGCAGAAATAACAGCAGTGAGGTCTTCCCTGACTGCCCAACTGGGCAATGACCCAAAGGACCCAAAATAATTCCTTCCAGATACACTATTTCAACTATTTTCCAGTGCTGGTTAAGCAGCACCAGCAGACATAGGGTAATTCTGCAGTTTTGCAGCTAAGTCAGTGATGGACCCTTATCTGAGACTACCTCCACAAAGGAATTCAAATTCTGCCCCTTCTAACTTCACTACCCATATTCCTAAGATCTGGAGCTTCAGAAGTATCCAAATCTGGCTTAGAGTAAAGGAAATCTGAACAATTTGGTCAGCTTTTCTAAGAAAAAGGAAACCCAAGGAAATAAAGATGAATAGCATTTCCCCCTGGAGCTTTAGATGAAGATAAAGAGGGCTTGCATAGGCCAAAGGATGTGAGCATGAAAGGTGCTGGTATTTAAATGGATGTGAGAAGGTTTCCTAGGGAGCTCAAAAATCAATAGTTTCTAAAGTTTTTCCAAAAACTTGTAAAAGAGCAAGAGGAATATAAAAGTAAATATATAATAACAAATGGGAAAAAATATATTATTTCAGTCACCCAGTGTTAAGAGCAAAAGACTGAGAGCCAGAAGACCTAATCTCCAGTGTTGACTTTGTACAATGTCCTTGGTGCATGATGTTGGTGAAGTTGCTGTGTCTCTCTGAGGCACAGATCTCCCTCACACGTGCGTTTCAGGTGTCATCGAGGTGAAAGCTCTCTCTTCTTACTCATATTTCATATTTTGAGAGGTTCCAATTTCTGCTGTGGCCTGAAGCTTCCAAGTTATAATATAAAGGCAAAACCAAATAGAAACTATAAAATAGTTTGGTTTGTTTGGTTTGATTCTTCAATAGAGTCAAAAGTGATAGTCCTCATAATTGCTGTGTTCAGAGACAGATCCTGGGGTGGTGCACATCATAAATATTTTCATATAATGTATTTTCATCAGAGCACTATTTTAACTTGAAAGCACATTGTGGAGGGAGTTTCAATGCACTGCTGTTAGGACATGTAAATCTTAAAATCTTTATCTGCAATATTTCAAGAAGTGTTTTGTGGATAGAACTACACAGGAATCAAGTGCTGCCCATAGGATATTTTAGAAGTCTTTCTTTCCTGAAAAACCACGTAGTTAATTCCTTTGTACTACCATACATCAAAGAGGGGTAAAAAAGAAACAACAAATGAAATTCCTCTGAACAATTTGTTTTGGGAGAAGATCTGTCTTTGTCAAATGAACGCACCCCAGTCTATAATTGTCAATTTCAAGGAATGACTGAGAGATGCCACTTATTTAAATTGAAACAAGTACTTTGCTCTGGAAAGCAGACCACAAGTAGGGACAGATTTGCAAATCAGCTGCCAAACCAATGCATGCAAAAGACAACAGCCTTTCCACTTCACATATCCAAACAGACAACTCTGACAGTTTCTATGTGCAGTTATGTGAACTGCACACGTAATCATGGCAATTGCATGCAGAAAGTGGATGCAAACTACACAGTTAATTTGGTTTTTAAAAGAGGGAGTAACCTTGCAGCACTATACAGAGAGGAGTCAAGCAGTAATTACAACGTGCTCTTCAAACCTCTTAGACTAAAAACCAGTGTTTCCATGCAGTTGTGCTAAAATATTTTCCAGCTGTCAATGTGCCTGCACACTGATACAGAGATCCTTTATTTTTTTTAATATCACCAGGAGAGATGGATGAATTTCAATTGCTTGACAGAATGCTTGTATGATATTTCTTAATGAAGGGTATCAACAGCAGCTTGTATTGTTGGTCTAGAGGGTGCAGATCTGCACAGAGCTCTCACCAGACCCATAAATGCATTAGAGGACACAGCAAAGAGTCAATGGAGTCAGAGCAGTTTGCTAGGAAGGCCTCAGCTGAGACTGGGCATTTTGCCTGGGATGGCAAACTGAGGATTAAGGGCTCTACAGGACATGTGAACTCCACTCAAAGGCAAACACAAGCATGATTAAAATTTAGCAAACCATGATGTTTGAGCCCTTGGGCAAAATCCAGTAGACACAGCTGTATTTATAGGCTGATACAAAGGAGAACTGTTAGACCTAACAGCAATTCAGCAACTCAAAGAACAGAGAGGAGCTTGAGGCCTCTCTGCGCTCCCAGTCTCGATCTAAGGTGCCACATCTTTCTCTCATCTACTCCCTCCAACAGCTTTGACCTTACAGTTACTGTGTGGGATCCTTTTTCCTATAGATCAATGCATTAGCAATTTAAAATTAGACCTACAGGAAGAAACAGCATCATTCTTTCAAAGTGCCTACACCTCTATTTATGTTATTTTGAGATGTTGGCTGAGGGCTGCACTTCAAGGTCTGTGCTGATAATGAGAACAAAAGAAATCTGGAAACAATAAGAAAGATTAATGCAAAGGAGGGTGTTCTCTGGAATGGCTGCAGAGAATCACATACAACAAAACACTCCACCAGTAGTAGAGGCACTGAAATAAGTGGAAATTTGAAGTGTCTCCCAAGAAAATCAGAACTGCTGCTGCTGCTTTTCTGCAGCAGGAAGCCTGCAACTTCAGTCTCTGGGGGAAACAAAAACAATGGAGACACGCTGGTTATGAAACCTTCCCCTTATTTTCTCCAACTGAATCAACTTTATTGCTCTAAGGAAAAGCAAGAAACACACTGGGGAACAGTCATGGACAGTACCTTTGCAACAGCAGATTATGAGCTACCTCTACCCTAAAGAAAAACCATTTTCAAAATAGTCACCTTGTTCTTATTTGATGGGAATAAAGCAACCTCAGTGCTGCTTGTACAAAGAACCAAAGATCTCTTAGTACCACCCTTCAGAGACATTTGCACATCCTGTTGCTGCTCAGGTTGTGCAGAGCCATGCTGTTCTCAGGTCATGTGGCTTCACTTATAAATAGGAAAAGTGCTTTTGAGCTGGCTAAAAAGGATACCAACATCCCCTTTTTGAAAACTTGAAATCCCATTGAAATTCGGCATTTGAAATTCCATTGGGTAGCATGGGCTGGATAGGAATTTGTCTGATCTCTGTTTCACCTCTACACAGCATCCCTTGATAAACTCAGCACTTAAACAGCTGTCCTGAGAAATTAGGTGATTTTAGGAAGAAATATATGAAGAAGTAATTCATGCCTTCCAAATAAACAAGAAAGTCTCTGCATTAAACCCTGGTCCATTCCCTTGACTCCCTTTTACACCTGCTCCTCCTCATCTGAGATTTTTCACAACTGAGAACAAGTGCTTGGCAGGCTTGTGCTCTGCCCTGAAGAGTAAATGACCACAAGATAACTGGGGAAAACCACATTCCCAGTAGCCTCAGCAACACATCTGCCTTTCATGTTCTCTCCACAAAGCAATCCTGGCACTTCTCTGACTGAGGAATACTATTAGCAAAAGGACTGTAATTCTGATGTGATACCAACCCTCTTCAGCATATCAGTGCACTGCAGGGCCTGAGCACAACCAGAGGTAAGGAGCAGAGTGAAAGAGTCATCCTGGCACTATCTGTGCCTCCTGCTGAGCCTCAGACAGGAGCAGACATTCACCTGTGCTGGAGTGGCACTGGAAGGCAGCTTTTTCCCTGAGATAGAGAGCTGAGAAACACTGGATTACATGGTTGTCATCACTGCTTATTGGCTTTTGTTCTTTTCACATGGCCAGGCAGCAGCGAGAGGGGTGCCACAGGGCTGTGCTTGGATGGCTGAGGAGAAGCTCATTGTTTGTTATTGCAGAAAGGCATTAAAAATAGCAAAAACAAATAAATGAAAAAAGGAAAAAAAAAAAAAAAAAAAGAAGGTAAATAAAAAGAGGTAGAGCAGCTTTCCTCTTGGAGCTCCAGAAGCCAGGTGCACACCTACTGACAATGATGACAAACAAATACTGGAAATATTTTGCACTTCATCAAAGTAATAATATTTAGGAATAGATTCAAATTACCTTTCTGGTACCACCTATAATTCTCTTGGAACTGGTGCTGTGTTCACAGAATAAAACCCTTTTCTACACCAGCAAAAATATGCAAAAGTATCAGTAGCAAAAGGTCATGTTCTTGCATTCCTGTTTACATAGATTAGCACATGTGCCAGTAGAAGCTTTAATTCTTGTAATGAGGTTTTTCACAGGGTAAGAAAAATCCAGACAAAATATGATTGGCAAAATCTACCCTTAATATACTATGAAAATACCTGTGATATTTGATTATGTGGCATTAACTAACTAGGGCTTATCTTGGTATTATTCTCTACTTGTGGCAGGTGAAAATCTCAGGCTAAAGACTTCACACAAAACCAGAGGGCTGTGTAATTTTTCAAGAATATACAGTATTCTGCATACTGCAAATACTCTGAGTATTCTAAAGCAGAACACATTGTATGCTGGCAGAAACAGATTCAGAGGAAACAGCAGTAATCATGAAACTACACCAAGTAAGAACTAAACTTAACACTCAGAACCCAAACGGGAAAAAAAAGGACAAGGTTTATGCCTTTATCAAACAGTAACTGTGGGAACTCATGCCTCTTCCACCTGGAACTTTACCAAAGCTCCTTCCTGTGCCAGGGGAAGATTGGGGGGTTTTATGTGTATTTGAAAGCAGCCTTGGGCAGTGAGAGGTTGATCCAATCATCCAGAGAGGTTTGGGGAACACTAAGTGTGGAGATTTTGCTTTTATCCCTCGTGAAGCCCTCCTGGATGTGGGGACACTGTTTCACACTGTGGTAGTGTAAAATCTGGCTCAGTTACAAGGGAGATATTTTCTTATCTGCACCAGGGCTCCCACACCACCAGCTCAATTCTCAAGCTCCTGGACTGCCCTAAAGCCCCACTGTGGATTCAAGGATGGCTCTCAGCAGTCCTCACCTCTCTAGAAGGACAACACATTGCTCTAATACACATAATTCTAACTGTAGCTTATGTACAAGCACTTCATTATGCAACATTTATAGGGTCTCATTCTGCTTTTGCTTCCTATTTCATTGTATTCATCTGTGTGCTGTTTTAAAAATATTCTTTAAAAAAGATTCAGAGGCTGACTTCTGTGTAAGGGAAACAGCCAAAGAAACTCCTTGTCAAGTTACAGTGAGAGATCAAGAGACAAAAAGCCAAAAAAAAAAAAATCCACACAAAAAAAACCCCAATTGCAAGTCAAAATATACCATGACAGACAAGATTAAGACCAGGTGAGCCACAGTCCCCACTCAGTTACAACCTCTTTTATGGAACCTTGCAACAGCTGATGTTTTTTAAAGTATTGGTTAAACCAAGAGACTGCCCAAGAACCCAAGCTTAGGTGATTTTTGTGTTGATTTTTGCTTAAGTTTGCATTTCTAGTCCATATGGCTGTAAAGAAAAACTGGAAAATGTTAGGGGAATGCTATTATGTGAAAAGAGCCAATAACTTTTTTTAAGCTCTCAATATCATTATTCATTATATTCCTGGTCCATGTTTTTCATTCATTAGAGGTAAACAAACATTAAATGCAAATAGAACAAATAACAAAGAAATCTTTTAAAACATGTTCCTAAAGCTCTCTGAAACTTTAACATAACACAGTGCACAGAAGCTGGCAAAGAATGGCCTCAGTGAAAATCAGAGGCAATTTCAGTAAAATTAGCAAGGCTGGAAAGGAGGCAAGGGTGGAGCAATAGGATCTCTCCTTCTTTTCAGAATGATTCCATCTTCAGATTGCTCTGCCTGTGAGCTCTCCTGCAAAGACAATGCTTGTAACAAGAGTCAAAGCTCCCTGGGCATTGATTGCCTTTTTCTCCTTTATTGTTTTGTTTTTACCTGCTGCTCATTGACTGCACAGAAACCTGTGCAGTGGAGCACTCCTCAAGGCTTGGGGATCAAAGTGTTAAACACAATTAAAATAGAATATGAAATTCACTACTAGGAGCACACTCAAAACACATTGTAAGAGATTGAAAGATAAACTTGCTTTTTCCCCTGGCTGATATCTTTTTCACTCACAACACTAAGAACACTAAGTTAAATTGGTTAAAACAGTGCTCCTTTCTCCTCTAAAAATACACAGAGCATAATAAAAAATGTAACTTGCAATCAGCCCCTTGATGTTTTTAAGGTAGTGGCAGGAACTGATACTGCCCAGAGCAGCAATGAGTTTCTCAGTCCCACTCACAGTAAGAGAAACTGAAACAAGGGATGCATGGAAAATCCATCAGCAGAAACCTACATGGAGACAAAACCTTTTGGTTTTTGACAGATCTCCAGAGGTCCAAGCACAGCATGTTAATGTTTATGATAGAACTCAGTCAGTCTCCAAGCTTATGTTATTTTGTTTTGCTAAAAGAATATGAGATGTTACAATAATTACTGGTATTTTTACTGAGTAGCTCTTCTTAGGAGCTTCTCTCAAGTGTAGCTGGTTTTAATTTGTGGAGCGAGGGTGGGCATAGTTTCACATTTATAAAACTCTAATTGAGAGCATTTCCCTCACAGAGAACAATAACATGACATTTATTTCTTAGAAGTTTTTAAACTGGATATTTTTATTTTCGTTGGCAAATTTCTGGAGTGGTTGGGGTTTTTTCTTCCCCTCCCCCCCCCCCCCTTTCTAAGTTCTCTGCTTTTCCAGTGTGACTAAGTCCAAAATGTTTGTACCATTAAGATGACAGATGACACGGCCCAAAGGCAAACACACAGGATCATCTGTCAGGTGCTTGGCTCTGCTGTGGTTTACTGAGTGCTTTGCCAGCAAGTCTTAGCACCTTCGTGTGCTTCTATTTCCTTACCTGTAAAATTGAGATAATGACACATACCCTCTTTGTTATAAGCTTTGGCATCTCTTCTTTATAAAAATGCTACGCAGCACTAAAATACAAACACAAATGCTTAGATAACCGTATTCCACTACATGTGAAGGAGAGTTGGTCAGAGGAGGAACAGTAACCTTTGTCTCAAGGGATCTGGGGTTGGTTTTGGTTTCTAGTCTCTATTCATTTGTTTTTACCTTCCAGAATTGCCTGAAACATCTGCTGAATTGGCACAATGCGAATGGAGAGATTCCACCTCATCCTAATTTTGTCCTGATGCAAAACTGTCAATGTCTGGTGTTTTCAAAGGCAACAATTTTTTTCTGAGTGCCAGGAATAATCTCCTGCTCTTTGACTCAATCTGTAAGCCCACAGGGTTATGTATTTATTTACTTATTTATTTTGATGTCTCCAAAACAGCAATGCATGTTGCCCTACCAGACTGCATGCTGTAAAACAGTGGAAGCAAATAAACTGCAATTGTTAATGTTAATTGGTCTTACTTTACCATGTCATTTCCAATTTTTTTCAAAATGGAGATTAAAAAGAGTTGGAGAAAAAGCTGTGATTTTGTCATAAGCAATCCAGTTAGTGGAGTGAACTGAAGGGATTTGATTGTTCAAGCTCTGCACAACCAGCGAACCGCACAAATTCACATTAATCTGTCTGTCCACACCCCCTCAGCCTTGTCTGCACAGACTGAGGCTCCTGCACACAGCAATGGTGGAGGCTCTGGGTGTGCAAACCCATGGGCAGAAAGGCCACGCTGCCCTGCACACTTTGTACCACTCATCCATGGCACAAACCTCTGAAAGTGCAGATGCTCAAAGGTCCATAAGCACATAACCCAGTGAGGCCTCAGGTGACCTGCTCAAACAGTGAAGACAATTTTGACTTTTCACTTGTGGTTGATGTGAGGTTTGCTTGTGGAAAACTTCCAATAATAAAACCCAGAAACACAGTATCTTGCAGATTTGAGAAGCTCTTATGACCTAAAAACCAGCTCAACTCACCTACCCACCAGGACCAAGGCAGAGCTGCCTCCCCACAGCACTCTCTGAGTGTGGTCCCCAAACTGAATTTAAAAGACCCAAAGGAGAATGTTCCAGCCTAAATGACCTCATTCATTCAGGATGTTTTCATTAATATCCTGCTTCAATTTTCCAGTTGATAGTTTCATTGGTATTATTCTTAGCAATCCCTCAATAAAACCCTGTATTGTTTTTTTCTAACACCATGGTGTTTATGCCTCTCACATTCCTACTCACAGTTGTATCCTCATGCCCTCAGTTTCAGCAGTTCTCAGAAACTGAGCCACTGTCACTTGGGTGCACATAAACACATCCACACATGGACACATAAACTTGGTGATTTTCCCTGAATTCTCACTCAGCCTCATCTGAGGCTCCCAGTCTTGAGGGAGGTTACCATGCTGATCAAAAATTCCTGCCTCCTGCCCATCCTAGCTGGGACGTTCTCATTGCCATGTCATCGCACTACAAATTTTTATTTCATTTTCTCTCATTTATCACCTCAGGTCAGCAAAATGTTCTTCTCAATTTCTCCCTCACTCTGAGGTTTTCCTCATGTATTGGCTTCCCATTTTCCAAATTGCACAGCACTGGACTGTCTCCCGTCCACATGTCCATCCTCTGTAGCTCTGGACACGCCTCGCCAGCTCCACTGTCCCCTCCATCTCCCAAGAGTCTGACACCTAAAGGTACTGTTAGCACAGACTGCTTTTGGGTCATTACCAGTAGCTAAGAATCAATATGAATCCCATCTTGGTGCCATCCTCTGCTAAACACGTCCCCAAAACACCACACATTGCTGTTAATAATTATCCTTCAACCAGTTTGCAGTCCTTGCAACACAATGTTTATACCCTCACCAATGTGTAAACTTGTTTTGCAAGCAAGAATGTCATGAGAAACCACATCAAATGCATTACTAAAATCATCAGTAAATCCAGCAAATTGCCTTTTATCCACTGGTTTTGCAATTCTGTTTTCTAAAAGAACTTTGGGAAAATCTATTTTCTATTCTTATTTTTGCTACTAAGGCTCATTTTTTCCTTCTTCTGTAGAAAAATTTCCTTAGTGTTCCTTTTTTCCATTCCTACATTCCTGCTGAGATATTCCCAAGACCTTTCATTAATTGCTTAGGAAGACAATATTTGCCATGGTTTACCCTCTTTCATGAAAGCTGGTGATAAAGTTGGTGTTTGTTGCATCTGTGGAGCAGATGTGGGCTCTGAACTCTGAGATTTTTTTGTTCTCTCTGTGTAACAAAAGTCCAAATTTTTATGGAAATATATATGCCAACAGTTAGTAAATTGTGTCACCTGAAAAGCCTAAATATTTGTCTTTTTGGGAGTACAGGATTTACCTATAATACCTCAGTGAGTCCAGAACAGGACATCAGCTTCCCTAAATTTGTACAAGGCTTCTGGCACAGATGAAAGTCAGATATCACAAGGGCACCCTGAGTTTTCTAGGTAGCAGGCACCTCAATAATACTGACAGGAGACTGAATTATTCACAGCTGGAACTCTTTTGGCCCCATATGCAGATTGGGAGGTTGCAAAATCCCCAAATGACAATGTGAGGGCAGAAGCACAACAATCACAGACTGCCTGCTCATAGCATTCAAGGCCACACATTTTGTCCTATTTGATGGAAAAAGAAAACTTGTCAGTACAAGAGAAGAAATAGGAAATAGGCAAAAAAAATTATATACTTTGTTAGAGAAGATTCAAGCTCCCAAACCCACTAACAGCAAAATTTACTGCACCTTCAAAATATACATAATTCTGTCTCGAAATCAAGTGCAGGGAAATGGAAAAAGAATATGCACAGACGGCACGATCATATGGCCAACATATGGAAATAAAACAGAGTAGCTACTGCTTTTTAAGCTCCACAAGAGCAATGAATTGAAAATGAGTGAGAGACCCCTTTCTCACCCTGTTTATTTCACCAAATACCCAAGGCTTCCCGAGCCCTCATGGCACACGTAGCACTTTCCCTGTCCTTCAGATATTCCTCACTTTTAACTCATAAGAAGTCTTAATACTGATCCATAAATACTCTAACTATTTTCCTAAGCAAAATCACACAAAGAAGTAGCAGATGAAAGGCAACAGAGGTATTGGCATGCAGTTTCCTAAAAAACATCCCCACAACAAGCTCAGCATCAGCACTGGGCATCCTTCGAGCTAGATGGAAAGAGCAGCATGTGAGCATCACTGTGCTCACACACACCCAACATGTTTATTAATCACACACAAGTAAAAGCTTGCTAAAATCCCAACATATCTGAAGCCCAGGCGAAATGTTTTAATTAAAGGAAACATATTTTCCTCATTAATACAGTGTAAGATATATCAACAACCATGACATACTCCCGTGGCATGTTATTTTCTTCTCTGTGTGCGAACATCTGTACATTTCCCCAGAAGCTGAATTTGACACATGTGATGCAGGAACAGAAATGTCTTTTCAGTGGAAGTCTAAAGCAAACAGATGTGTCAAGCATCTGCCAACAAGTTATGAGGAAGTTACTCCCGCCCTGGGACATAACCACCTATGCTGCTCTCCTCAGAGGAAAGCCCAGGTTTGTGGAAAAGTCAATTCCATACTATGAGCTGGGGATGGAAGGGACCTTTGGAGATAGCCCAGTCCAACCCCTCTGTCCAAGCAGGGTCAGCTACAGCAGGTTGCTCTGGAGTGTTTCAAATGTTGTTCTGAGACCCTCCATGCACACCCTGGGGTAACTCATTACGGTTTTTGAACACTCTCATAACGGAAAAACTACTCAGTATTTAAACTGCATTTCCTGCATTTCAGCTTGCCCAGCACTGAGAAGAGTGGCTCTGCCTCCTTTACTCTCCACCATCTGATATTGATACAAGCTGGCAAAATATCCCTTCAGCCTTGTTTTCTGCCGTTTAGTCAGCCTCAGCTCTCTTTGCCTCTCCCCACATGTCAGATTCTTCTGCCTCTTAATCCTCTCTGGCCCTTCCCTGGACTGGCTGCAGTACCACCAACCCTTCCCTGTACTGGGAGCCCCAGCCTGGACACAGATCTTGGATGTGCATCACCAGCACTGAGCAGAGTGCTGTAAGAATCAGTAAGAATCCCTTCTCAACTCCTCCTCATGCAGCCCAGGATGCTGCAGAGGCACAGAGCTGGCTCAGGGTCAGCTTGTCACCCACCCCCAGCCCCGTGTCCTTCTGTGAGAATCCATCTTTTGGATAGCTCTAGTTTACAGGCACATTGTTTCCGAATCTGCATACCTAAGCTCAGGCACATAGATCCATATTGGGCATCAAAATAAAAGCAGGTTTCTATTCCAAGGCACTGCACACCTACAGCTCCCAATGGAGAAAAGTGGAAGTGTTATGATTAAAGCCTTATTTCATGTTTCTAGGTTGCCTGCAGCAAAGCCTTCATCATCAAATTGTGTATAAACGGAGTCTCTGTAAGATGCTACATTTCAACTAAGCTCTAACAAGAACCACTCAAGAGAAAAGTGCATTTCCTTCCAGTTTATTCCTTTGGTTTCAATTGTGATAAGTTACAAACCTATTGTAAGATAGATACCACACAACACAGGGGCACACAGCTCTAAACTAATTCATCCTAAACCAGTGATCTATATGGAAGGTTAGATAATGCTGCATTATGCATGAGAATATCACTTTCTTTATGAACAGCCCCCCACTGCCATGTGCTGGAAGGGCTGAATTAGACATGATGAACATAATAAAGCAAAGGCATCTGTATTTAGGATATCTTTTAAAAAGCACTTGCCTGTCCCTGCACTTTCAATAGGTACCTGCATCCATTCCCTTATTAACCACCACAGACCTCCATAATTCTTAAAATCTCATGTTAAGGTGAATAGCAAAAAAGAGAAAAATAAGATCTTACTGCTAAAGCCAAATTTCTGGGCCCTGGGGTGCCTACTTGCACAAGATAGTAGCAGAATGTAAATGCAGAAATGAGCACTATGGAAATGCTTATGGATGAAGAAATAATATCATGAATTTTGTTATGTCAAGTGAGACCCTATTTATAAACATACAAAAAGCTTCTTGGTATGTAAGTGATGGGAGGCAAGACATTGTTCATTGTACAAATGAGTGCAAAATATGATAAAAAGGAACTGTAGGGCTCTCAGGAAGAATAATGCATATGCCATTATCATTTTGACACTGAGGACAGTAGTGCATCCATCACAACTGACTTGCAGAGATCCTGTTCCTACCCTTTGTGAGTCCTGTGAGAGGTTAAGTACATGGTATGTTTTTGGGGTAGGTCTTTGCAAGATCCTGGAGTTCCTCAGCAGCAGCATGATCAAAGCCAGGACTTGAGTATAATAAGGCAGATTTGGTGGAGAGGCACAGGAGGCATGATTTGTGCCAGAGACAATGTGAAACAATCTCACATTGCCTTGAAAGCAGCAGCAGCTTAAGCAGGGTACAGGCAGCTGTTTGCACTGACACACCAGGCAGA
The DNA here is from genome assembly GCF_028018845.1 of Melospiza georgiana. Classification (NCBI taxonomy): domain Eukaryota; kingdom Metazoa; phylum Chordata; class Aves; order Passeriformes; family Passerellidae; genus Melospiza; species Melospiza georgiana. The sequence goes on from NC_080443.1 coordinate 16,382,023, forward strand.
GACTGCAGGTGAGATGCCTGTTAGTGGTCTTGTGGTTTGTACCATTATCCCCTTTCTCTCCTTAAATAAATGCAATAGCCAATCTATTCTATATTCATTTTCTTTCCACTTCCTTCTGCAGTTAACCCCCATTGCACAGGACTCAGAAAAGGTGAGCATTCAAGCAAAGCTGCCAGTCTAGGGGTTCCATCCCAGGGTGAAAAGCTGCACCGATTGCCAGCTTTCAAGACATGACAGAAAGCTGCAAGGCTTGATAGACAATGTCCAAGGTGAGTTTAGACTCCAGAGGCTTAAAAATCCCAAGCAGCTGGGAGTAGAAGGATGAGCTGGCTCAATGCTGCCACAGCATTCACTCAGAACTGGGGCAGTGGTGCCTTTCTGCACCAGCCTGTGCAGCCACACAAAGCTCCAGGTGGTTTAAGGAAAGCTAAGGCCAGTTGTGTTCCACTGACACCATGTTCAAGACAGATTTTGGTGCTTAGGCCTTCCCACTGCCAAGGAGCAGCTGCTTTTGGAGGCTGAAAAACACTTTCAGATGGAGAAAATCTCCAAGAAGTTATCAAAGTCAAGTTACTCTGGAGGACTGTGGTGCCTTCACATCTGCTGTACAATACACACATCAGGTTTAGCTTTTCCAAGGACATTGATGGGACTTGGAAACCAAATCCCATTCAGGAGGCACACTCCACACACAGTGCGACACCAGCCACTGCAGACATCTGTAAACAAGGGACAGTGCCTGAGACGCTGACTGTGCAATGCTAAATATATTTGTTGTTCTCTGTCATTGCTTTAATAGGAGCCAATATAAAGACATCCAGTCACTGGCTTTTTGCTGTTGCACTTTCCTAACCTTGTCAATCTTTGAGTTTGGGATTATAGCAGTGAGTAGTTTATCTCCTCTGAAGGAGCAACAAAATGCCGCGGCTCTCAGACCTCTTATCTCACAGACCCTTATCTTTGTTACTTCCAATTGTGCCTGGGGAAAGGATGAGGAGCAGACGAACACCCAGGAATTTAGCACATTATTAGTATTTTGCTTAACCTAGGGGCAAGGAACAAAACAAGTGAGCTGAGTGCTGTGAAGTAGCGCTTAACTTTGTCTCTGGATCTCTGAATCTCGCACATTAAAGGATGGTGCTGCCGTTTGATACCTGCTGCTGCTAAGAGAATGTATAATGATAAAACCACCAGCTAAGCTCTTACATCATTTTACAATCAGGCATCTCAAAAACTGTTTATCTGATCAGCACCAAATTCTGTCAGAGCGTTGACATGTGCATTTCTAAATAATTTCAGTATGTCAACCTGAATAGACACACAGAATCAGAGAGTTAATTATCTTTGACAACTTTGCCAGCTAATTTCCTATTTATATGTACCAAACTAGGGGCCTCTTTTATCCTTCCTTGTCACAAAGAGTTTATCAATCAAATCAAGGCCTAAAATTGGCTGCCAAGGCAGTCTGCCATACCAAAGGGGAGTTTATCTGTTTGAAATCTTTCCGACTACCTAATGACAGCAACATTGACATGAAACATAATAGGCATTGTTTGGTGTTGTTCCTCCCCTCTCCCTGCCCCCTCCCTTTTCCCACTCCCCGCTGCCTCTTTGGGAGAAGGTGCAGCTCTGGCTGCTCCCTGCCCTGCCCTCCTGCTGTTCCCGATTCCCAAACGTGCCCGTGTGTGGATGCAGCTGTCAGGACCAGGTCTGGGCTGCTCTCAGCTCACCTCCGGATCGGAGCTGACAGAACCTGCCCGTGTCGACTCCATCCTTGTCTCTGCCAATTCCAGTGCATTTGTTGGGGAATATGAACAACGTTAAAAACCACCCACTCCTGCTGACAGGGATTAGATGGCAGAGCTTTGGGTGCATGTTGTCGCTACTTTTCCCTGACAGGCAGTTATGTTTTACTTTAATAGCCATACATCTCCTCTCCAGTTCCCTTTAACGGGGTGGAATTTTACAAGGGTACCAAGAGGTTGGCTCTTTGTGCATGCTGGTGTTATCCCTCTTCAGAGAACTCCCCCTTACACACACCATATAAAAACATCCTGCATCCCACTGCAAAGGCAACAGAAAAAAATCCATGGTTCTTGCTGGTACTTTGCTAGGATTTTCTTTCTCATCCTGGCTGGGGAAAGGCCAAGCAGTCGGTAGTTGGATCCTAATGGTCAGCTGAACCCACACAGGCAAGTTGTGCTGGAGGTGGCAAGATTCTTCACACATAATGGCCCTGATCAATCATGCCACTCTTACTAAATTAAAATAAATTAAAATATAGAACTCTTAAAAAAATATTGAGTTGTTGCTTAGAGAGTAACCACTCCTCGATCAGGCTACACAGGAAAAGTTATCTATTATGTGAGAAAAAGATAAAACATGGTGCTGCTTGTATTCTTGGAAATGGGGCCTTTTTTTCTCACCAACACAGCCATGTCAACTTGTGGTGGAAGATACCTTCCTAATGTGTAAAAGGAGGCAAAATGTCTTCTCCAATTATTTCCATGGCCTCTGAGTATCTCAAGGCTGTTCTCCCCAAAATGAGCCAGAGTTAGAATCATAAGCTTTTAATAATCCACTAAACTCTTAAATCTGCAGACATTTTCTGTCTTTAGAAACTGGCTGCCTTACTAATTCCAAATATTTTATCCCAAAAGCAACTTCTCACTCCATCAGTTTCACAAAATGGTGGGCACTGTCCAAGCCAGTATTCCTGGCTGGAAGAGGAGCAGCTGGGCTTGTATTCTTTCTTTCTGTAGCTGAAGTAGGCATCCAAGATGTGCACCCTGCCCCTTACAGGATGAGGGCTCACAGAAGGTAAAAAACATCTGCAATGGAATGACTCATTGCAATGAGGTCTTGAAATCAGATTTTATGTTATTTTATTACTTACTATCTAAAAGAAGAGGTGAGAGGGGGGAAAAAATGACTGGCAGATTCTTTAATGTCACCCAAAAGCCTCAAGGGCCCAATTAATCAAGAAATATGTTTGGCTTTTGGACTTCAGTTGCCCATTCCCTGGGGCTCCTGCAGTGCAGGGGCTGGACATATGTTACTTGCTCACGCTCTGAGAAATTATATTTGCATGGGGAGTGATACCTGCTAGTCCAGAATTAAGATGTCAAGACCTTCTCTCATTCAAATGCCAGCACTCTCAGCTGGAATGTGTCTGGAGAGGGCCCACAACCCAGTGAACAGCTTGGTTCATAACCTTCACCTTCCCACGAGAGTCTGAGGGAAGATCCAGCTGTTTGGGTAACACAGTGGAATAGGAAATGAGAGAGCATGTGTTCCTACACCCTCCTCAGTTCTCACTGAGGAGGATAGAGTGTCTCACCACAAATAACCAAGGTAACCAGAAAAAAAAGTATTTCATGAACCCATGAAACTGATACTGATTCCTCTCCAGGCCTGCTGAGTCAGTGGAGAAACCTTTTCCACATTTAAAATCAATGGCAAAACTGTATCAGGAAGGGTACTTCTTTCTCCCTGGGTATACAAACCTGGGTTGGCTTTGTGCTACTAAAGCTGTGCTGGTTTCTTTGGAAACAATCAACAGCAACTCTAAAGTTTATGAATTTTTCTCATTTGCATTGCTTGTCCAGAAGATTTGGAACTTTTCAATGGTGCCAACAAAATCAAGTTATTTTAGGACTATTAAAAGGCTGTCTTGTATTCATAGAAAATATGCAGGCAGCCTGGAGGAACTTTCTACAACTTATTCTGGGACACACAAATAAACTTTTCATCTAGCAGCTGCTCCAAGGAGCCTACACTCAGAAGGTGAAACAGCAACTGCTGGGTTGCTTTGACCTACTGAGGCACCATAGAAAATCCCTGTTCCAAGATCCCAGTGCCTGCAGTATGGCATGGTTTTGGGAAGAGCAGCTCTGGAACAGACCTATGCAGAGACAAATGTACTCAAAAACATTCAGTGTGTTCCAGGAAACTTCCAGCAATGGATCTCACACTCCAGCAGCAGAAAAAATGGCTCATGACACAGCTGGGGAGTGACAGGGTGGGTTAATGTTAATAATCGCTATTATCTTTATTTCCTTGTCCCTGGAAGATAAAAACTCAGGAACATTCCTAAATATGGGAAATGATTGTGTCCAGACCCCAGAGAACAATCCTTGGTGATTAATCCCGCTGCCCTGGTGTGCTGTGAAGGGCTCCTTAGAATTATTGAAGGATTGTTAAGGTTTCACCAAGCACACACAAAAGTCAGAGGCAGGAAACACTGAACAGCAAAGTCCTCATCTTTTCACTGCATTAATAAAATCACAGTTGCAATAGTGAGAGGTCTCACATACCCAAGAACCAGCTCCCACCAGGGAACTCTCATAAAAAGGAGGAGATTAGCTCTGGATGCTGCCTTTGCCAGGGCTCCCAGCACACACTGTTGGTGATGCAGATCCTTATCCAGTAGAAGATGGGCAGAGATCAGCAATTCATTTCACATTAGCTGGTATTGAACATCAGTCATTACAACCAGCAGAGCCCAGATTTGAGCCAGTGACCTGAGGGTGAAAGGCTGCAGCTTCCCAGGCCGCTGATCATTACGTTTTGACACAACCAATTATTCAAAAACAGTCACTCAGAGCTCAATTAAAATTTCAGTAACTTAACCTTTTCTTTGCTTCTCCCTTCGTCTCCTGCACATCCTGTCCCCCAGTTTAAATAAACTGAACACTTTGTCACTGCACTATATAATTCTGTATTCAAACTGTCAGGACCTACCGTGGTCACCTCTGTCACTGTCTCTGCCAATCCCAACGTGCTTGCTCAGGCCTCTGAACAGTATTAAATGTTCCCCTTGACAGACACTTTGATAACATCACCAAGCACACACATTGAGGCAAATTCCTCCTGACAGCATTCACTCAACAAGCTGAAAACTAAGGAGGGACACGGATTTGTTTTAGTTACTTTGCCTGTGTGATAGATGTTATAATTAACTCTCTGTCTAATACCAAAAAGCTATTGTTAAGTTTCACTGCCTTTGAAGATTCACATTTGTAGCGGCAAGCCTCTCAAATGAACACATTTAGCAATGACTGCATTTTTCAGTGATTTCTTAATGTTGCCAAACAGCAGCACTGAATATTTATAGAGTTCCTGTTAAAAAATTACACATAACATTGCTTGTTTTTGCTTTGATCTAGAATTTATTGCCTATGAAGTGAAAAAAAACCAAAATAACAGACAACCCCCTCTCCCTTGTACACCTTCAGTGCATGTTGGCTGCTTAAGACTGTGTAGAGGCAGGTCAACTCAGGCTCCAAATCCAATTAAATTAATGCAACCTCCTGGACAACATGGAATCATTATTGCTGCAACCATTCTAACATTTATCACATCCACACAGTCATCCATCAGAAGCTAAACTCTTAAGTCTCCTACTCTGTGTTCACCATAATGGATCCAGTAATATTTTTTTTCTCCAGCAAGACCAAATGATTACAAACAAACTCTACAGTGCTGTGCCCACCTCCTGTGGCACCAGCAGGGTCTGCACTGCAGTTTAACAAGTGGGTGCCCTTGCCCTGAGAGCTTCCTGCCAAAGCAAAGATCCCTGCAGCCCTTGGGGAGTGGTGAGGAACCAGGACTGACACCAGTTCTGGGGATGCCACCAAAGGTGAGGAGCGTGGCTGGGTAAATCACCAGCTTCAGGCTCAGCTTAAGCCACAAGGACTCACCCCGTGGTGGGAACCTGGCAGGAAGGAAGTGCTAAAAAAGCTGCTAATAACAGGGTAGAAGTTTGTGTCAAAATAGGTCTCTGTTCAACTCCCATCGATTTCGAGTCCCTTAAACACAACTACCAACGTGTAATTTGCAGCACCACGGATGCCACCTTTGGATTTGGCCCAGGAGGTAACTTCTGACAGCATCATGGGTTTCCCAGCTATGAGAACACACACTTTTCACTCTCTTTCTGAGAGGCTGCTCTGAGGAGAATATCTCTGATGGAAAAAGCTAAAATAATCCACTCTACAAACACTGATACTGCACTTTCTGAACTGCTGCTCCTCCCATTTCTCCTTGGAATGTGGATGAAGTCAGTCATTTTGGATTTCTACCTGCCAGGAAAATGGTAATGAACTAACTAAAAGTGCTCTAGGGTTGCCTCCTGTCCCAAGCAGCACAGGTGGCTCCATTGCTCCAAGGATGTGCCTGATTCCTCTGCTTTCAATACTCTACACAACCCAGCAGAAGCAAAGCACTCAGCAACCTCAGCACTCCTGGCTGCTGAATTTACTGGTCCTGGGATGTGATGAAAGCACCTATGCAACTTAAGTTTTGTGATTTTTGAAAATAAAGATAAAAACCAAATTGCAATTGGCATTTTTACTTCCCACTCCGGGATTTGTCCCTTTCACTACCACTGTGGATCATTCCCACAATGAACTTCACAATTCCCTCATCTTCATTAGCTCTCCAGGCTAAGCTGTTTAATGGCTACAGTGACACAAACAAAGGCACCACCAGTGTGCCTCGGGGCTGTCTGGCATTTTAAACAGCCTGACCACAAGCTGCACATGTTTCCTATAGAGCTACTGAAGAGTGTGAGCAGAAAGGATATTTTTTCTGTACCACCTTCACATAATGAGTTATTTAAATTACCTTTCTTCTTTTATCATAATGATTTTTTTTAATCTTGAGATTGATTTCACATGAAAACCTGTCACTACCCTTTAAGGAGTAAGCAATATAATGGTTTGGTTTAATAATTATTGTAGTTCCCTAGACTACCTCAAGCACAGACAACAGCCCTGCTCTGATGAAATATAACAAAAGATTGATTACAGAGCTGGTATCCTCATGTCCTATGCTCCAGGTAGGTGAGGGATTCTCATTTTGATTCTAAATGTGGCATTGGAGTAGTTGGAATTTACTATTGCCATAGTAAATACTGTGCCCATGTTTCCACTGATAAACATTTCTTTTGGGGTTTATTCTGTAACTTGCTCATAAGCATCTGCTTGAAGTTTGGTGGAGAAGTTGAAGAGAACATGTTTTTAAAGAATAATAATAATAAAATATTTCAGCTCCTTTAAACTACAAGAGTATTAAGAAAACACAAGTTAAGCAGTTTATGAAGCTTAAATGTTCTGGGGTATTGGTATAATACTTCAAGAAAGTTCTTCTCTCAATGTACACTTCTGTAAAATGCATAACAATACCTGCTTAAATTCAAATTTACCCAGGAGACCAGAATGTCTCCGAATTGCTCGTCTGCTTTATCATGCAAATGTTTTCTTTATCCTACAAACATTGTTATGGATAAATAAAACAGTTTAAAATTATATATTATACTTTAAATATATGTGCAATGTTTGAGGGAATAAAGCCTGTGGATTAGATTTTCTGGGCCAGTGTAAAGTGAGGAACTTCATTCAGTCCTGTAACATTTGTTCAGATGTACAGTAGCATCTCTATAGATAGAGCTGAATTTTTGTACAGATTATGGCCTTGATAGACTTGTTCAATATATCCTTTCCAGGATGACACTAATGGGTATGCATGGCATTTAATCTGACTTTGCTGCATTAAAACTTGGTGTTCTCAACAGGCCTCAAGAAACAGCTGGAGCTGTGACCAAAAGCTGGCTCTGCTGCCCTGCAGATTTACTCACAGGGATGTCACCTGGGACAGGGAGATTCCCTGCTTGGAGCCCACAGGAGGGTGAAAATGCAAGGAAATGCTACCCAAAGGTCTGATTTTGGCATGGAAACCTCCCTTGTTCACTCAATATTTGGTCATTCTCTGAGGCATTCACTGCTGGAGGTGCCTGGAAGGAGCTGTTCTGCTGCTGGACCTCCTGCTTCCACCTTTGTACATAAAGATAGAATTTTATTTTATTTTTGCTGAAGATGTATCACTTGCTTTTTAAGTTATCAATGGGTATACTTTTTATTACCAGTTCTCATTTAAGCTAGTGAATGTGAACACAACCACTTGTGTACCAGTCTGTGACTTTATTTCTTCCTGCACATCCTTGCCCTCCTGAACCAAATTGCATCAGACTGGGGGAGGTGTTATTTATAAAATTATTCATCTTATTGTTTCTTTCCTTTCTAATAGATATCTCAGCTGGGAGATGCTGTGATTCTTGCTAGCTCTGGGACTGTTTTACTGTTTTTAATTCTCTCCCATTTTCAAATAGATATTAACACCTGTAATGCTGGCCAGAGTTGCACCCTTCCTCTGGACGTTGGCAGAGCTGCCTCTCAATTCCTAATGATCATCATTACCTGCTAGATAAGGGGAGGTTGCTTTGTTTCTTATCACTACCTGGTATAGGGAAAGATTACAAAGGATTTACTGACCAAGCTGCCCACAGGCTGAGAAATTACCTGACATGATGCTCAGGATGCTCATGATGAATTCAAGAGGAGCCTGTGAAGTTCCCTCTTGAAGTTTATGATTATTTTGGGTTATTTGGTACCACTTTCTCTTACAGTGACAATGTGACCAGCCCAAGATCTGCAGATCTTTTGCTCTGCCTTTGACTCAACCTTCCTTGAGAGGAATTAGAAGTCTTGCTATAGCATTTGTGGGTGATGCTACCCAAATATAAGACAACCCACTTTCTTCCCTAAATTTCAAATGGGTGGTAAAGAAAATGTTGCTGCACAGGTTAATGATTGAACTTCATCAGTCCTGAGCATCTTTTTAGCATGTTTAATTTCAAATTAAAACCATTTGCCACCAATTTCTCTCACTGAATGAAAAGATCAAAGCCATCTGCTTGAACTCTTTATATAGATGACATGTGCATTAATTTGTTGTCTTGTCTATTAGCTCTACATTTAAAAAAAAAACAAAAAAGACCATGAATCCATAATGAGATTAAATGGTCTTTTTCTACTTGGGAAGCAGAGCATATATTACAGAAAAGAAGACAGAACACATTCTATATTTGACCCTTATGTCAAAGGACACCAACTAAACAGAGTGGATCTGTATAATTAATCCCCACTATCATAAGTAGGTTTAAACAAAAGTAAAAGATTTCATAAACGATTGAAAGCAAAGCTCTACATTTCTTTCTCCTTGTGATAACACCATTAATTTAAAACAACCTAGATCTCATCAGCCACTCTATAAAAACTATTTGGGGAAAATTATATCTTCATTTTGACCATGCAAAAAACTTATTTTAAAAACAGACTTTATTTTACAAGCCAACACCAACTTCAAGACAATGCACGTATACTGTAATTTGTCCTGTACTGTAATTTGTCCTGTGAAATGGGATGAAAATGGGGTGTGGGTTCTCCTTGGGTTTTGTAGCTCTTGAGAAACGAAGAGTAAGCTTTATATCATAGAGCTTTAGGGAAACAACAGACCAGAGCAGACTGAGGAACCCAAAAGATTGCACTCTCACCCCAAAGTTTATCATTGCTAAGGCAAGTCCTACCCATGGTACATACACAGTCCTTCCACTTCCAGTGCCTCATTTGATGGAATAAAGGACAAAACCTGCATTTTTTTCTGAGTAATTCTGCTTTCTGCCAACAAGACAAATGACATCTTGCTGTCTGTCTGCCAAGAAGGATCTGTTACACTTTACTCACTCCCATTTCTCTGTTCTGTTTTGTAAATTCTGTCCTCATTGAAGGTGCTCATTGCTACATAGGTATAATAATTATAGAATTATATACCAATTTAATATTAATGCACCTATAATTATTAGCTGAGATCATTTTTAGAAGATCTTAATAATAATACTCAGCTGCTTCCCTTCTGTCCACTATTCCCATGTGGATCCCTCTGCTATCTCCTCCAGGTGTCCCAGGAGAGAATCTTCACAACTTAAACATACTCTCCATGCCAAAATACAGTAAATTCATGCACTACAAACACCTGGCAGTTGACAGCTTAAGTACAGTTCTGGAGATGTAGGATTTTTCACCTCCAAATACAGACTTTTTTCCCTATCTGCTAAATGCAGATCTAAAGGCAAGGGGCATGGAAAATAGATACCAAACTAGCTGGAAAGTCACATACAGCAGATAAGCACCTTGGAGACTGTAAAGTAGCTCAGCTACTTATTTATTTGCTTGAAACAGGCCAAGCAGCTTTTCACCAAGGAATTCTTTTAGCTCACTGCAGCCCTTGGAACCAAAGTTGTTTATTTTTAATAATAATAACCAACAGCAATCAACAACACAGCTCACCATCCCAAGTCCAGTATGATCCAAACACAACAATGAAACAAGTTTGGGAATATCTCAAATCTCATCCTCAGCTGCTACAAGTCAGAGTAGTTCTATTTATTGCAAGAGAGTTGTGTTGATTTTTATCATGTGAAAATCTGACCATATAACCCCATATTCACCAAAGAAATCTAACATTATATCAGGTAATCAGTTAAGCAGCTCTTTGTTTTTCTCTCTGATATCCTGTCTCTTCAATTGCTGCAAGCAATTAAGTGCCCACCACTTGTTTGAACAACCAAACCAAAATAATTACAAATGCATGTTACACTACAACAATTGCATATTAGTAAAGGCTTGGGGCCAATTAATCATTACACCATCAATATCTAATTTGCATAAAACTATTCTCTTTAAAGACTCCATGTTTGGGGTGACAGGGTTACCTCATTGATTATGCAAATTCCTCATCAAGCTTTGCAGAAACAGTCAAAAGAAATAAAAAGGCTTGTCTGTTCCAGCCAGCATCCTACTGCTATCAGGCAAGACAAAACTAGGGGGGAAACGGAGAGGAAGAAGGAGAGAAGCAGAAATGTAGACAAGTTTTAAAAGGCTAGGTTACAGTTCAGGCTTAGGAATATAAAACTGAAAAAAATTGAATCCAGAGTACACCAAATAAGAAGGCACTGGGGGACTTAATTCTTTACAGTCATGTCATCTCACAAACTCCAATTAAACAGCTTAAAACCAGTGTTACACTTTTCCATTTTACCTAGAGCTTCCTTACAGGTACATCCTAAAAGGAGATGTGCCTCCTAAACCAAGGTCCTACAGATGAAACCATTAATAGCATGATGTACTCCCCTTGAGAGCTGGGATATTCATTTGCTCCAAGATTTTCTGGAAAAATGCTGGCTTCTTAAGTTAGCAAATTTCTCCTTGAATTTTAGGAAGAATTCTCACACTGACTGTGGGTGACAATTATAATTGCAATATTTTTCCACTTGCACAACTGGGCTGTGAATTAAACAGGCCACTGCTCAAACCATTCCTGCCTGGCTCTGCAGCAAAAGGCTCTTGTCCTGTCACCCCAAAGTCCTGGCCATGGCACAGCTCAGTGTCACCTGCCAGCTGCTGGGACAAAGCAAAAGGAGCAAAGGAGAGCCTGCACCTGCACCCTGAGCAGAAATATCAGTGTTTCTTGACTCCACTTTTGGGGTGCTGCAAGGAAACTAAGACTGGCTATTTTCCCCAGGCCTGGGCAAAGTAGGAGCACTGTATCTTATCCTTTCAGGAATGTTTTTTCCTTCAATTACCACGAACCAATAATAATAATTATATGATCAGATCTCCTGAAGGATAATTAAACCCACTTTTTATGGTAAAAGAAAGGCACAGCTTGATCTTTCCTCAGAGTGAGAGAACATCAAAACAAAAAAAAAAAAATCCTTCAGAAAGCTGAGATTCTCTGTGGCTACAGGCTTTTGGGGCTGCAGTGGGGTGGGCAGCAAGATGGAGAACAGCTAGACCAGGTTTGCACCATCCAAAGTACACATACGCACAGAAGAGGCCAAATATTTGGAAATTAAAAATAGTGAGAGCAAAAGCAACAAGGCCACCGTGTAGAGAAAGTAGAAGACTTCCCATGGCAAGTACTCAAAAAAACCCCACCAGTGTAGAATATTTTATACCTGCAACATACTTCATGCTCTATTCTCCATGGAGGGCTTTTCAACGCCAAAATGGGGGACAAGGTGAAGAGAAGGGAGTTTAAAGTGCAAGCTGCACTCTCTGCTCCAAAAAGCACACTATGCTGATTCAAAAAAAACATTTTCAAAAATGCCTGTGGGTAAATTTGAGCTGCCCACAGCTCCCCAGGGGCAGTCAAACTTGCTGTCGAGCCATTTATGTGGATTTCAGTCAAATTCTAATTTTAGTGTTAATTAAACATGGGTAATTCCCAAGCCAATCCCTGCATCACCTACTACACATAATACCTCTACAATATAGGTCATCCTAGCTTAGAAAACATATACAGACATCAAAGTGCAACCATTTCATTATAAGTATTAACTTTATAAATAATTATGAACTTCTTAATTCCTTACAAGGTGCTGTATAATCACAATTTTTTTTAAAAAAAAAAAAAACCTGACAATAGGAAGAGGGTGGGAGGTCATGGTATGTAGGAGTGTGTGTGTATGTATATATATATTTATATATTTATGTACGAATATTTACAAACAACCCTCACACAGGTATTAGAGAAAGAAGAGAGGTCTAAATATGAATCTACTTCAGGCAGAAGGGAAGATGTTTCCTTGAGACATCTTGAAGACAAAGCCTGGATTCTGCTGCAATATAAACAAAACCTCAAACCTGCAGAACTAATGTGAGGTGATCTCAGCTCCCTCACTCCTCCAAGGAGTTCTCCTGTGCAGAAAGGTCCCAATCACCCACAGTGCTGCTGGTTTCAGGTACTTTTGAGATACTGGGGTTGAAGTAGAGACATGGTAGGAAAGCTGTGAGTACCCTGCACCAAAGCTGGCAGCTGATGGAAGCTCTCCACAAGGTGTTGGGGTACAGCCACATCCTTCCTTCCCCTTTTCCCTCACCCTCTCCAGCCCTGTGACACTGAGGGTGCAGGGCAAACCTTCCATTCTGTGTCTACACCAAAATGTGGCATTTTTTTGTGTGTCACACAGGAAGATCATGTTTTTGCTCGCTTTTTGGATGTTGCAACAGGGGTATGGATCCGTTTGTGCTCCCAGCAGCTCTCTGGAGCTTGCATGACCAGGCTGAGCCTTGTTACCGCAGAGGAATTGTTTCACATCTCCACAGAAATGAAACAGGAAGGAGATACTTCAGCACTGTGCTAGATTATGCCAGAACTCATAAAATAATTAAAACTAGCCAATTATGTCAGACCAAAGAAGTCTGACACACACAAAGCAGGGAAGATGTTGTAACACTGGATGGAGGGGCTCTACTGAAATGAACCCTACAAGAAGATACACTTACCAATGAACGTTGATATATAATCCAATATCAAACACTGTTATTTTATCAAAAGCATGGAAATCCCTGGTGAACTTCAGAGACCTACAAAGATACTGTCTTGGAGCCAGACAAGGGCTGAGCTGGGAATGGATCTCAGAGCAACAATGAAATTCCGTCCATTTTTTGACAGCTTGCAAGGGGGCCTGTCTGGGTCTTGCCAAAGGAGGGCTCTCGGTCAGCACTGGAGCCAGGCTGGCCCTGACACAGCCCAGAGTCACTCTGCACTGGGCAGCTGGGGCACACACCTCTGACCACTTCAGATGGCCCCAAGAAGCCTCTTCCAAAACAGCTCTCCATGAGAATCATTGATTATTTCCTTTGAGCAACATCTGCTATTAATCCAATAGCAGCATTTTAAAAATGTGCCCTTGCCCAGCATTAATGTGAGAGAGTGGATTAAATATAGTTTGACTGCTTGCATTTTAACAGCTCCATAGCTAATGTTGTTTATGGGCTGTTGGGTTTCTTTTTATTAATTTATATTGATTTTAAGTGCTCAGAAAAGCAAATCCTGATGGAATGAGCTGGAGCCAGGCACAGCACTGATCAGCAGTAGGCACACATCCCTGCACTGCTGCCAGGGGAACTCATTTGCAGCGAGCACACACCTGCTCCTCCACTGCCAGGGCCCCTCAATGTGAGCTTGTTTCTCCAGCCAAAGCAGACCTTGGTTTTCCACAAGGTGAGCCAGCAGCATCCTAGAGACCAGGCTGGGGTTACCCTGCTTCTCTCGGTCTCAGGCTAACCTAAGAGTGCTTTTAATGCTGCTTGCAAAACTCTAAGTAGAAACATGCAGGTCTCTATTTGAGAACAAAAAAAACCCAATGGCAATTGCAAGAATATGGCAGAAATTGAACAAAAATACTAAAGTCCCAAGCAATTCACAAAATCTCTACATTAAACTGGCCACAAAGTAATAGCAATTTGCACAGGAACTCCAGAGCTGCACAGTTCATGGCCAACTGCTTTCTATCACCTAGAAACAAACCCAGACCCTCCTTCCATCCTTTCCCTCAACACTTTTGCTCAGCTGGTGACTTATACAATCACACAACCTCGCCATTCCTAAGCAATTCAGGGTAAATGAGGCTAATCACTGCTGCTCAGCACAGCTGACTCTTATCCCTTCTCCAATCTTACTTAGGAAATTGCAGTGGGATTGATTATTTGGGATGGGATTTCAACCCCTCACACTCCTTGCTAGGTCACATGTCGTGGTTTATTTATATCTACCTCAGTCATCCTAAGGACAAGTGGAAATTTGTCAGGGCATTTGGACAGAGCAAGAGTTGAGGCAAATGTAAAGGGCATTTTTAGATTTGTTCCTGCCCTGGACCTTCACTTGCCCTGGATCTGCTGCTTTTGTGAAGTTATTGGCTAAACCAACCTTGCCACTTACAGCAGTACAAAGAATGTAAACAGAAAGTTGTGATTGATACTAAGAGCATTGCTAATTAGCTCAGAAGGACACAATTAGTAAAAAGAAGGAGCCAGTGGGTAAAATGGAGGGAGAAGGAAATGCAGCTATTTATAAATCCTAAGTATGCATAAATAAAACAGATAACAAATAGGAGTGGAAAGAGGAAGAGAATTGAAAGCCACAGATAAAAATGAGAAACTAAGAAATGTAGAAGAGTGATAAAAGAGGTAAAAGGTTTTAAGGGCAGCAGAATTAACAGCACTAAGAATTTATTTTTAATGTGTTAAAAACACATGGAATCCTAAGAATGAAATGAAAAGATGCCAAAAGGCAGATATGTTGACTAACAGTAACAAGCTTTGTTTAAGGCTGCAAGAGGCACAAACATTGGCAAATTGACAAATATTTACAAAATATCACTTGCAAAGTGAAACAAACATCTAAGTTGGGCAAAGTCAAATGTGCTGAAAAGTCTCTTCCACACAAGAGGAGGCAGGAGGATTTTAGGCAGCTCTCCTCACACAGGGAATGCCATGATCTTTTCAGGCTATAAAGCCTGCACAGAAACTCTGCTTCTTTATTAATCTGTCTGGAAGCTCCCACCATCCAAGCCATGTGCTAATGGGAATGCCATCACTGCTGCAAGGTGCACTTGAGCCAATGCTAACAGAAGACAGGAAAAATAAACACCCAGGGAAATCCAGAATATGTTTCTGATCAAGTTGTGTGATTACACAGAGCTGCTTCTGTCTCTTTGTTTCCCAGTTTGTTACATGAGGACATAAGCATCCCTCTCTGGCAAGTTTTTTAAGTTAAGGAACACCTGAGATGCCCGAGGACTGGAAAACTGAGAGTGTTATGCACAACGCTATACAATATCTAAAGCACTTTTTCAGGGAAGAAAGATTTACCCATCACATAAAAGCACCACACATGTTTCACAGCACTTCAAGGACAAAAAAAAAGAGCAGAAGAAAAAAGAAAAAATCCACCAAATCCATTTAGATTTTCCATAAAAATCAGAAGGGTGTATGCCCAGCAGCTCCTGACAGCCAGTGGGCACTGAGAACCTACAGCCCTTTCAAAAACTCAGCTTAAATGTTTCTTGGTTTTGACCCAATAAATTCTGCAAAGAAATGAGTAAATACCTCACTTCAGTTCCTATCATCTCAGCTTCCCTCTCTTCCTGGCAGCCCAATAGTGAATTCATTAAATTTCATTAAAATATACATCTGGTTCCTGCTTTTACAAGGCTATGAAATCTGTGGGTCTTTGCAGACCAAAATCAGCTGTTCCCTGTTTAATTCAGCCCTGCTGGCATATGGGCTCTAGGTTTGAGTCAAAGATCCCCCTCACTCAGCTGACAGCCAGCAGGTTCCTGGGGTATGAGCACCAGTTCAGCTAAAGATTGTGGAAGATTATTTAGGCTTGGCTTGATGATGATGATGAAGTTTGGAGCACTGGTACTAGAAAACTACAACTCCCATAAGACATCCTGGCAGTCAGGGTAGAAGCAGATCACATGTCAAAGGGACCCAAAACTTAATTTGGTTCAAAAACCACAAACTCAAGAAGTCCAAGTAGAAACAAGATCCTTCATATGCTTTCCCCAATGGAGAATGAATACTTTCGTGATGATAATGAATTTTCCTCTTAGAAAAATCCATAAATCATGTTTTCTATTACAAAAATAAATTTTAGAAATATCTTTGGTAGAAAGTTCCAACAGCAATTGGATCCCTTGCAGGATGCTCCATGCCCTTGCCTGGTCTGTATTCCCTCTCAAACACACATGGCTGGATTGAGTTGCTTTGACACTGACAAATATTCCTTTTGGCAGATCCAAAATGCATCATTTTGACTTGGGAAGGCCTCTGCTAAGATAGGTTCACAGGCACTTGACATTTCATCTCAAGGCTACAAGGAAGCAATGCACTTTTCCTTTCTTCCTCTGAAACCAAAGAACCAGGGCTCTTATCTTGGATGTGGAAATTGAGATTTTATTCCCACCCCTCACATGAGTGTCAGTAAAAAACTCTTCTAAGTGACTGCTCACTGCTGGACACTCCCAGGCTATGGTCTGTCAGAATCCTCTTTTTAATACTGATAAAACAACTCTACATAGTAGAAAGAGCAAGTGTGCAGCACCTAAAACTGCACTGCAGTTTGTAAGGCATGTACAGACCACGCTGGGAAGTGAGGGTGAAATGGATAAACACTGGAATCTCACTGTCCTTCACTCCTGTAATGCAAAGTTGAGAAGCTTAGGAAATTATTCTTACCCTGAAAATACGAAGATTGCAATTACCCTTTAAAAAATTAGCACTTAACCTTGTTTGTAAAGGCTAAAAAATCATTACAACCCCACTGTACAGACAGACACGCTGCCACCTCCAGAAAATCCCAAATCCCAATGTCTCGTTGGAGTTAGATAAAGGTCGTGCCTTTGCCACCCTGATTCAAAAGTTTCTGCACCTCAACAGTGGCTATTTTCCACCTCCTGTGACCTTGAGAAACGCTGTTCCCTCCAGGCATGCCAATAGTTGTAAACCAGGGAGTGCAGTAGGAAATGGATATGGATAGAGTGAAAGTGATTCTGTTGTCCTTTCACACACCCTCCGTGAGATGTTGAATGTGTTTGAATGTGATCCATCAAGACATTGATCCCTTGGGGAAGTGGAGATGTGTAAGGAAACTTCAAGTGCTTTCTAACCAGATCTAGCTCCAGGAGAATGTACTGAGCAGTACAGTAAGAAGATACATACATTATCGATAGTCCCATGTCATGGGACAAGTCACAGCAGAGGTGAGGGGAAATCAGATGTGTTCTGGGGCTCTGGAGGTTACACAGTCACTCAAAACAATTTCTCCTTGAAAAGTCATGAGCAAACCGCTCTGTTATGGTCTTTTTAGCTACCCTGTGCTAAACTCAGCCAGAAGAAAGGGATAGAACAATACATTTTAATAAAAAAATTACAGGAAACACTGTGAAGAGGGTATTCTGTTTTGAAGCTGCCAAATTCCATAATTAAAACAAAAATGTATGATTAGTTATAAGAATTTTCTGCTTATGTTTAAGACCCAAAGAATTAAATCAAAATCCTTAAAAGCCATCACTAAATGAAGGAAGTGCAGGAGCTGGCCCTAGCAGTGAAGTCTGTCACCAACACAGGCTTTATCCAGCTTAAGCCACTTCATTCTTTGATCAGAGAAGAGTGGCTTGTGTGGGTTTATTTTAGAAGGCTGGCAAGTGTCTCAGCTAGGACAGCTGTGTGCTCGGGGCTCATCTCAGGAGTAATCCCACTTTCCCCTTCCCCCTCTTGCCAAAGCCCAGGGCCTGGGGTCACAGAGGTCCTGCCAAGAGCCGGGTCACATTCTGGCCAGCAGGAGATGTCACAGGGTTTGGGTTTGCTCACAAGCCCACTGCGAGAAGCAGCGTCCAGGCCAAGGAGAGAGTGCCACAATTGCCTCATTTACTCCAGTCCCCACCTCCCAAGACCACCAAGAGATGCCTCCTTCAGGCTGTGTGTCCTGTCAAACTGGGAAGATGGGGGAGAAAGCACCTTCCAAAGGCACTGCCTCCGCCTTGCTCTCACTCCAGAACCCAGGTGCACAGAGCTCCTCTGAGCCCAGAGCTGCCAGAGGCTCTGCTGCCACACTGCCAGCAAAACCAGCCCTAAAAGAGGGAGTTTCTCCCTCAACACGAGCTCAGGCCGAAGGCTCAGCAATCCATTGCACTGGCACCAAACATCTCAGAGCACGGCCTGCACTGCATCAGCCTGAGCACTGAGTATAAGGTGCAGAATCAGACTTAATTGTCGCTGATTGTGTTACAGGACCAAGGAGTGAAGCCTTCTAAACCTTGCTTATCCACAGTGATCTGCCCTGTGGACTGACGGGAATAAACAGCCCTCACATCTAACCCACAAGAACCAATAGCAAACCCTTTCAGATCCTAATGGTGACACCTTAGGACATCTCCACCCAGGCAGAAGTGCTTGCAGGATCACAGTTTAGCTTTTGTTTTCTAAGGAGGGATTTATTGAACATGAAGCTGAACATCTTGTATAGATGCTTTTACATGCTTATTTTCACAAGGTCTGACTTTCTGCAGTGGTTATTGTTGGTGATACAGGTCTTCAGTGATGGCATTTTGGATTTAAGTCAGATCTAAATTTGATTGGCTAATTTATCAGCTCAATTTCTAAAGAACCTGGGACAATGGAGCCCCTAACCATAAAAAATGTGACACTGCTCTTTGATTACCAGCTGGGATCTCCAAGCTCTTTTGGCCTACAAAGCGACAGTTTTTCAAAATATACAGCAACTAATATTTCATCTCAGCTGGCAAGGCTCCATAAAATGGTTTGGACCCTACAGTGCACTTAAAGCCTTTGATAAACAGACTCTATAGATGGAGCAGATGGTGGTTCAGGAGTTCAAAATGCTCAAATTTCCAGCTGAACATAAAATAACCTGTAGGCAGAAGCAGAATAACATCTGAACAGGTTGGAACTATGTCTGTGATAGTCTGTTCTACTTGTTAAATGCTGAGGGAGAGCTGGTCTGAAACAGGGATATGGGATTGGTTGGGATCATCTATTTCTATGGGAGAAAACATCCAGTCCTCTGCAGTCACAGAGCAGCTGCACCATTGAGTAGCCCTTTTTACAAGCCAGCCTGGTTCCATCATGACAGCATTTGGCTGTCATGCTCCCATCACTTCATTTGGAAGGCTGTAGGTAAATCTAATTGCTCCAAGGGACAGGCATGGACATTTAATCTACCTTTTAAGAGTATTTACAACAACACTGAAGATTTAACCTCTCCTCATTACCTTTCAAAAGGAGATGTCTGCAGAAAGACAGGTCACAGCCATGTGTCAGAAAGCCAAGAGCTGACTGGCTTTTGAGCTGAGATGCAAAGATAGAAAAGAAGCCAAATTCTGCAGGCTGCCAGCGCTGAGTGTGCATGATGTGAGCCACAGCTCCCCACGGAGCCCACAGACCCAAAGCTTCCATGAGGACAAAGTTCAAATGCATTTCACACTGGGGAGAGGTCTGCAAGATTCACCTCAACCACACTCCTGCAGTGTTTTCCTTTTCCAGGATATAAATGATCCCTTGGAAAACATGACTAGCTGGGCAAAACGGGAGATGCTGAGCTAGCCACGGCTCTGTGCGAGCCAAATCCCCCTCCTGGGACTCTGCTGCCCCAGAACAAGCTCCTCCTGCAGGAAACTGCCAAGTGTAGCGCCAGGAGCTGCCAATTTCCAACCAGAAGAGCTGAAAACCTTGCACAGGTCTGGACAATTTGATCCTAAAATCCCTTACTCTTTTTGAGTTGTCTCTGTTAAGTCGATGGATCTGCTTACCTGGGTGCATATCAGTTACAGGAAGAAAGAACACCAATGCTGAGTGTAACTTAGTGACAGCGGTTGCAAAGGGAAAGGAAAACAAAGAACTTCTCATATGCCAAATATTAAACCTTCCATTTGCATGCTTTTCTTCCTTACAGAGCTGGATTTTGACTAGCAGTGACAGCAGTTATAGTGCCCAACAGAAAAGCAGGCGTTCTGGCACCACATCACCCTAATATAAAAAATATTAACTCAGGCTTAGTAACTGTACAATTTCCTGGTGTTCTTTTAAAAATTGGGAGAAATAAAAGGATCTGTGTCAAACATGCAGATCTAATGAGTCCCATGACCTAATCTGGAAAAGACTCATCAGGATACTGAAAAAAGCCAGACGTGAGGCACTACACAGAGTTCGGCTCCTTATTGTTGAATTCCAAGGCATACAGCAAGGTATTCCAAAATAATTACCAAACCATTTGTTACTTTTGAAAACAGAAGCTGTCCAGGATGTTCTGGTGTCCCTTATACATCTGATACCCTCAATTATTCAATGAAACACAGAACATCAGCATCCAAGAACCAGGTCCTCTCTCTGCTACAGCTCAGGCCATCAGCCTAAGGAATACTGGAGTGAACCTTTGATAAATTAAAAAAACAAACCTCTTGTTTCTGGTAGTCCTTCCTTCTCTCCTTGAATTAGCTAATAAAAAAGTAAGGCTTTTTGTTTTCCCTATTAAAAAAAAAAAAAAAAAAAAAAAGGCAGGAAAAATGAATATTTCCAGAAATTAAATGGCAAGTTGTGTTATTTTTAGGGGGTTAGATGACAGGAGGCATCACATTTGAAAGTACTCACTTGATCAAAGAGCCCTAAAAGGATTCAGCAGTACTGAGAACTATATATCAAATAGGATTATGACAGAATTAAGGGACTGAGCCATTTATAACTTAGGGCAGTCTCCCTCTTTGAAGCCTGCCTTGGTAATTGATCCATTTTTCTATAAACCAGAACCATAGCATTGCATTAAAAATCTGTATCTATTCCAGAACTATTAGCTTTCCACAAGATAATCAGGGGAAAAGGTAACATTTGTATGTGACACTAGAATTTTCACTTGAAAAAGGAAACAGTCATGACATCTAAACAGAGAGAACATTTTTCTATCAGCGTTACCGTGTCCAACAAATTCTCTTCTGCAGCATGTCAAAGCACCAGTTGTGCATTAAGGAAACATAAATCACACAAAAGAAGTGGAAACTATTGTTTTGTGTTAGACAAATTGAAAAGGATATGAAAGCATCAGTGGCACTTATTTTACTTCTTGGGATGCACAAATAGTGCTGAGAGGAAATCTAAGGCACACACAAATCAGTTCAGATGGTCTTACTCTTGCCTTTGTTTGTGGGGACACTCAGGAGAAATCCTGGCCCTGGTGAGGTCAAGAGCAAAACTCCCAAAACCACCAAAAGCTACAAAGGGACTGCAAGAAGCAGCAATTCCTTGTTTGGCATTAAGGTATCCCTATATTCATTAATTTATTAGATGCATTAGTGTAACTAAAGAGGAGGAAAAATTCCAGCTACAGACTCCAAAACCCATCACATTTATTTAAAGCTCTTTGTTCAGTCCAGCCAGGGTTTTATGGACTTAGTGCTGCCATGTGTCTGTATCATCCCACAGCAGGCAGCCCCACCTTTTCAGATGATGCAGATATAAATAGGACCAACGTTGGCATGTCTGAAATTCAGAGAATATTTTCACCACTTAATATAACTGCTGGGGAAAAAGTTAATGGGCTGACTTGTGCAGGCACTTTGCTTTATTGTCTGGTGGCTCTGACCTGCCATCATTGCCTGTGACAGGAACCTCATAAACCAAAATTCAGAGAGAGTAACCAAAATCTGCTCCTTTCCTTCTGCATGTGGCTTCATCTTAGGAAGTCACCACTGCAACTAAACCCACAAGACTGCCCAGATGCAGGTCTGCTTACATGCACATATAGACATGGAAAACAGGACTACATAGCTTTTTACTGAACCATTAATTCACAGTCACCTAAATTTCCACTTTTATTAACACACACCTTGGTATGACTTAGCCCATTTTGTAGGAAGTGTCTCACAGATCTGTTATCAAAAAAGACCAAAGGCTGTGCTGGAGCAGGAGATTCTCCCCTGCTATTAATAGAAGGTGCACCTGGCAAAATCTTAGCTGCTTCTACACATGTATTGCATGTGTGCACACAACAAATGCAAAAACCTTTACTGTAAGTGTCCTTGTGAGGTGGCAAGGATGTACATAGACTAATTCATGGGTGCATGGCAACTGCAGATCATCTACAACTTTAGATCCCACCTTCTCCACATTTAACTGTTGTATATATTCTATTTATTGAGTCAAATTGCTCACCCACCATCAAAAATTTTAAGAATTTTCTGTGCTGATTTAAGCAGGTCTAGAAACAAGATATTAGGGGCTTCCCAGTGTGCAGCCAGATTGAGATGGGGCATTTCACAACAGGCCTCATTCTCTAAGTTTTCTTCCATAATTAAAATATTCTCCTGCCTTTGAGGTGAGGAAAAAAAATACACATACACATTCACATATTTAAATATATTTAAATATGATGAATTCTGTAGCTCCTCTGATGGATTACATACTCTCATTTAGAAAAATAAATAGGAAATTTTGAATCTCAAAATCCTTCTCTCTAATGTTGGAAAAAATAGAAGCTTTTGCTCAAAAACCATAAAAAATTGTAAGCATTCTTAATCTGTGTCCATTTATTATTCACTTAGGTTCCCAGCCAAATTCATCCTGAAAGTCAGCAAAATCCACTCAACTTCATATTCTTGCACTTCAAATTAATTTTTCCCTCCTGCCTACTGCAGAGGTAAACAAACACCATTTGACCTTGTACTGATTTCTCTGATGAATTTCCCATTTAAGCCCCACTCTGAGGGGTTTAAGGGGGATATATGAGATCCATGGCATTCATGCAGGCCCTTTACACAGGGTTGGGTTTCTCCCTTACCACACAGTACCACACAAAATTATGAAAACAATCCTCTCCTAACCATTCACTTCAGCCCCAATTACCATAGACCCCATCACAGCCAGCTGAGTTACCCCAGCAGATCCAATCTCCACCATGATCAACTCAAACTCTGCATTACATGTTGTCTATGTTCCTCCCATTTAAAAATATTTACATAAGCTTGGATTTCAGCAATATTTACAGTTACAAAACAGCAATTTCTGTCAGAACAGTTCCATCCCAATTTCTGTCACAACAGTTCATCCCAATTCATGAATCACTGCTCAAAATGTCACTGAAATTGCATGGGCATGGTTAGTTTGTTAATTCTGTGTTCTGCTTGTTTCTCTTAAAATCAAATGAAACTTGACTTGCTTATTTATTTATTTTTGCTAGAAGCCTTTCATAACAACACTGCTTTTACGGGGTTGGTTTAACGTTTTATGAACTTCTTACCTCATAGCTTTAGACAGCAAACTCGGTCCCACCATGAGAGCTGAAGTCCACAAACCCTACACCTGAAAAACTGTGTGGGACAGTTGACAACTCATTGCCACGCTAGACCACATCCAGGGATGCAGGGACACTGCACATGGACATGCTGGCAGGCCTTTCATTCCATTTCTCCAGTGAAAGAAGGGATTTAGGGGGAAATCCCAGCCCCAGAAAACAATAAATGAGAGGTCTGCACTTCAGTGCACTCAGCTCTCAGTCTCCTGAGTGAGATTAGCCCACATTTAATGGGCCAGCGTTAAGTTTCGAGCACTGGTGTTCAACAGGAGCAGTGTAAAACTGTGAGCTTTCCAGAGAGAGCTGATTCCATGGCAAAACTGATGCAAACTGCAGGGAAATGCTGTTATTACACTACACACAATTACACTATCACCCAGAGACTCCAATTAACAGTATAGTCTCATTGTACAGCCCTGGCTTCAAAGGGAGTTTGATTTAAATAGACAAGGCAGGTAACTGAAGCCTTAGGATATACACTGTACAACTGAGAAATGAGGCAAAAGTAATTAAGTGACTTGACCAGGATCATACAGGAAATCTTTGGCTGAGCCAGGCCCTGATTCCCATTATGCTCAGCCCTTGCCTGCAGCCATAATTACAGCAGCATTCTTCTGCTCTGACCTCAGCCGGGCTGCAAATGCACGCACACGTCAAAGGCATGGCCCCAGCCCTTCATCCCTGCTCCACGGCACTGCCAAGCAAGACAAAGTCCCAAGAAAAGAGAAAAATGGCTTTCAAGTGCATTTCCACACCTGCTGGTGTGTAATCCACGAGGCCATTTGTGTCTCCATCCCAGCAGAGGCACAGCATCCCCCCAGTAACCTCACACAGCTCTGGGACCATTCCCCAGACCATTCCCTTTCAGCAGCCACCAGCTAATCCAGCAGTTTAAATGTGTTAAAAACACTGAGTTTCATATGCTATAGATCCCAGAATATATGAATTAAAAAAAAAAAAATTGTATTTCATTAGTGATTACATTTTCACAGGAAATCCACTAAAAATATTAGTGGTAGTTTGGGCAAATGCAGCCTTGAAAACATTAATTGACACTTGAAGCTGCCAACATTGTAAATTATCAGGATCTGCTGTAATTTCAAGAAAAAAAAAAAAAAAAGAAAAATAATAAAATGAGGGATTTCAATAACTTTTGTTCCTTTTTTTTCTTTTAGAATTACATTAGGATATACCTAATATACTTCTTGCCCCACTTTCAGCTTCTGATGTAAGGATGCCAAAAAAGCTTAATTGAAGGATATAAATACTTTTCTCCCTTCCTTTCTGTAACTGCTACCAAAGGAAAAGCTCTCCAATACAGTCTATTGTTAAAATTAATATGAAACAGTCCACTTTAAAATCTGGGAATACCACACCATCAGCTACTAGAAACTGCCACAGTTCCACTAGCACTTACTGCAGCTGAGTAGAAAAACCTCTGAAAGAGGTTCCCAAAACCCTGAAAGATACAACAAAACCAGACCTGCCAGCAGAAGGTCAATTGTCATGTGGAGAGCTTGTCTGTACAAACAGGCACAGCATCTCTCAGCTCCTATGAGCTCTTTCCTCCTCCTTACTGATTTTTGTAACAACAGATAGGATACAAGTGCCTGGATCAGCAGGCTGACAGAGATCCACCAACAGATAAGTGGGTTTAGCTTATCTCCTGTTAATCCAGCATTACTTAACTCACAAATTAATTCTGATATAGTTGATTGAAACAGAAGCACATTGTCTTGTGTGGGGATCTCTATGCCTTTTTATTTAATGCAGTATTTCCTCCTTTGGTGAGCACTCACTAAAAAATGAAATCCTGTTACCTCACAGGAGAACGTTACAGCCCAGGTGGTGAGGAAAAAAGCTTTGAACATGTGAACCAACTGCAAAAATGCAGTGCTGGGTTAACCATGATCATCAATATACCTTTTCTCCACATCTCCACTGACAGAAAACTGTTTAAATCTGTAGATGACATCATCTCCTCCAGGCTGGGGCTGAGCACACACTAATTTACCCAGTTCGGTGGGGAGTAGAGAAACAAAAAGTTTTTGCCAAAGCTTTTCCCACTGAGCTACAACTTCCCATATATCCCTGGTCTCTGGGCTGTGCAAACTTCAGCACTTCACCCATAAAGCACCCATGATCCCAGGTCTGGAAATTCTGTGCACACCCTGTCCTGCACTGGCCTTCCTCCAGGCCCACGGGAACAGGTGTAACCACAGGAAAACACACAGATCAAAAATATACATATCAGGGACTTACATTAAGAAGACAAGCCACCTAGGAGAAGCATTACATTTTTAAGCAAGTTATTCATGATGAATGAAAGGCAGAGAGTGCAGATTAATTATCCCACTCGCTCCTCCAGCGCTGCTTAGCGAGATGTGACTCCTGCAGAAAGGCGACACTGCAGCATAATTGTCTTAAAAGCTCTCTGTAGCTTAGTGAGATTTGGCCTGTTAGTGTGATAAATCTGCACCAAGCAGAAGCACACAGGGCACCAGCAGAGCTCGGGTGGTGTGTGCTGCCTCACCACCACCTTTTCTGAGGTGCTGTCACAGTGGCACAGAGAGACAGAGAGATCTGACGGTGTTGTTAATTTTGCAAGGTGAAGGCCCATTGCATGACTGATCATGTTGCTGATTTAACCCTAGCATTCAGACTTAGCATATTTCAGGGCTATCCTTTACTCAAGCTTCTGAAAGCAGGAACTATATAAAAATGTTCACTTTTTTAGCAGGCAATTTTTCTAAGATTTATAGTGACATTCCAGTTTGTTTATCGATCCATTCACAATGAAACGGAAATGAACACTTTGCTTCCCCCACATCCATGCCCAGTGCTAGGTTAACACTTTGACATGCTATCAGGTGAGCTCAAAGCACAAATTCCTTCAAAACAGCCAAGACAGCCTCCAAATATTTTAGATTAACATTACTTGCAAAAGAACCACTAATGATCTTTTTTTGAGGCAGATATTTACTACTTTCTGATTCTACTGAGTGTCAGAACAGAGGCTATCATTTCCTCCCTGAAAACCCAGCCACTTTACTGCTGGGTTTTGCTTGAGAAAAGAGCATGCCTTTATTTTGTTTCAGTACACTGCTGCCATTATGAGCGTTTCATAATTGCCACGGACTCCCTGAAATCAGTTGTTTCTACAATTAGTGACTGATTACACACAGCACTAAACATTGCAGGCAACAGTTCATTAACTCCTGGTACCAGACAGCATGAAAGGACTCAGGTTTAATTCAATCAGCTTTGTCCAGAGAACTGCACACACAGCGTGTTGGGGATGGGGGGAAGGGTTTGTGTGTGTGTGTGCAGAAATATTCCTGAACTTCAAGAAAGCTCCCAATCCTGACCTGAATTAAATGCATTGGATTTATAGGTGATCTAACTAAACCTTCAGATCTAGACAGCATGAAACACTTCAGATGAATTCTCCAAAATCAGAGAGATTCTCCAGCCTTGGCTGACCTGCGGGTTTCCCTGTAGACCAGCTGTGACACTGCTCCACATTCACCGGTAAAAAGACAACTGAGGACTAAGGGTCAAATGATTCCCTACAAGGAATTATTTCACAGCCTCTCTTTTTTGAAGAGCATCTATAAACACACCATAATTAATCCAGGTGTTTGTCTCCTTTAGGTTATGATCTGGATTCATCACATAATGGCACGTGATTTATAGCACATAACCTCTGCTGCCAGCTTGGGAAGCAGAGGAAATCTCTGCATCCACAGAGCCTTTCAGTTATCGACCTGGGTGTTAGTAGGGCCAAAAAGATAGCGACAGCCGCCAGTAAAAAAAGCAATCAAACAACATCCATTGACAGAACTCGCCAGTCCCCATGGACTGGCTGCAACTTCTCAGTTTCAATGTCCAAATATAGTAGGGTAATCACAGGGCTGATGTATCCACTGTCCAGTCTCCACTTATCAGCACTTTTTTTTTTTTCTCTTTTCTTTTTTACCATGGAGATTAAAGGACTAATTCCAGAGAGGAGTTCAGCAGTGGAAATGAAAGCAGGAATAATAATACAAACAATAGTCAGGAAGGTTTTGTTTTTAAAGTACAGAAAAGAAATGCCTTGTTTAAGCATCCTGAAGTCAGATGAAAAATTCTCACTGACCTCTCAGGAGGTTAAAATCAGGTTCTTAAAGACATTACTCAATGCCCCAGGAAATGCTTCAATTCATTTATGATATAATCTCTTCCAAAAGAGACCTTTAGCAGTAAAAAAAGCTTATGTGTTGTCTAGGTGGAACTCAGCTATTCTGGCTGAAAATCAAATGTCATCTTCAAAAGTCCTAAGGAGCCTCTCTCAGGCTGCATTGAGTTACTACAGATGACTCTTTAGCCAGAAAAAATCACAGTAACAAGCTTGTTCACCATAAAAGTCAATACACTCTTCCAAGAGCAAGACTTGTTGATCAGCCTCTAAGACCTTAACATTGTGCACTGTCCAAAAGTGAGCCCAAGGCAAACCTTAGACCCATTCATAAGGGAAAAATCAACCTCTTAAGCATGTGGTGAGGATGAAAAGTGTGATGGAACTGTCTTTCCTACAAGGATCTGGATTGTGGATGCACAGACCTGAGAGTTAGTCTGGGGCTATTATCATTCTCTTGCCAGTCCCATTTCATGCCTCACATACCATGGAGCCAGAGCTCAAACTAAATGCTGCAAGCAAAGTAATAAACAGATTTGTCTACTTTTCAGTGAAAGACATTCAAATGAATGAATCCCAAAACATCATGTACAGACAAACAAAGGTGCCACTAACAAGACTGTCCCTTTTGTCTGTGGTACTTCTTCAGTGTGCACGGAGACAGGTTCTCAGACTACTTTAAACCAGTGCTGTGGGTACACATAACTAAAAGTCTTATTGTCTCTAAAGTGACTGTTGAGAAACTAAAGGAGATATCGTGGACTTCAATTCCTGACCATAATCCTTGTGCCCAAAATAACTTCTCAGAAAAGAGCTAATGTGATACAGAAGAAAAAGGAGAGGCATTCGGTTCCAAAATGGAGGGAAAGTGAATCAGTTCAGGAACATTAGCTGGAAACTCCAACCAAAAAACCTGCATTTCTTTAAGAACTTGGCCTTAGACTTTAATTCTGTGTCTCTGTAGTACTATCTCTTTTTCTTCTATTTTTGTAAGCTATCCCTCCATGAGAAATAGGCATCCAAATGAGAGATAAAAGCATGTTGCAGATCAAGAAATTGTATGAGTACTTACTGTATGGAAGCTGAAGAAACACAGACATATTTTCCAGGCTTTTCACTAATTACAACCTCTTACATAACCACGATTGCCTGCTAGGCCTGGACATATGTTATTATAAAGCTTTCCCCAACTCATCCAAGGCTATAAACCATGGTTAGCAAATAAAACTCTCACTGAAGTTTCATATTGCCTCCCATGTAAGCAGAGGGTAGATGACCTCATTAAGAATGCACACGACCTCTGGCTGATGTGCTGGAGCTGCCACAGGCTGCAAAGGAAGGCGCAGACATGGTTGGATTTCTGCTTCCGTCCCAATCTTTAAGCGTTGGCTACTGCTGCTTTAAATATTTATAGCAGATGCAGGAAGTGTGGCTTGAATATAATGGAAAGAGAGAGATGGTGAGAAACTCATTCTCTCCAACTTTTGTTTCACTTTAATCCCTGGTTGCTGGAAGTCAGGAATTTTGATACGATATGTTAGTGCTAACAGTGGCGGCTGCAGATTTAGTAGGCTCTGGGCCCCTTAGCATAGGGTTAAATGTCAAAAGCAGAGGAGGAAGCTGTCTGCAGTGAATGTGAATTAAGTTTTCCCTTCCTCAGCAAACCAGAAAAAAAAAAAAAGGCATAAACTTCTGTAGCACTGCATTGTAATACCTAATGTCTACTTCAAGACATCATAGGAAAAGTCATCACTGCTGAGCTGCTGCACTACCTGTGAAGGAAACCCCTGGTAGCACAGGAGCTGCCTTTGTTTCAAGGTGTTCACTCTAAATCTCATCTTGCCTTTTGAAGAGTCCATCATTTATCCCCCTCCCCTTCTGGCCTTGCCACATACAACATAAATAAAACATTATTAATTACATTAATCAATGATGAGGCATCCTGTTCTTATAATCAATCCCATTCATTACAGTGGAATCTCACATAATTATGAACGTCTGTTAGGAGTCAAGCTGGTAGTTTAGAGCCAATAACAGTTATTAGCCAATAATGATACTCCCCCCTCCTTACAGAGGGAGCATCTTTATCCTGTGAGCTCAAGGTTCCATTGGGAGAGGACCCAGCTGTTCTCAGAGATGGAAGTGCAATGCCTGGGTCCCTCTGACAGTGTAACTCTGCTCAGATGGGCAGATGTCACTGCCTGCCCTGTTTAGTGTGGGAAACTGAGGCAGGAAACGTTACCTGACAGAAACATGCTGACATGAGGGCTGGAAATAAAACCAGATCTTTCTGCTCTAGCAATAGGAGAAGTTTTATCCAAAAAGCTTTTTCTAAGAGCAAACATACCCTGACTAGGCTTGACTCCAACAAGGCTGTGTTACATTATGATGACGATGGAGCTGAGGGAACAGTAAAAAGGAGGATTTTTATGACTTTTAAAAAAGAAGGGAAGATGTCTTTACCCTAATTTGTCAGTGGATTTGACAGACTCAAGAACAAGTGGGTATTGTTGACAACATCCTCGAGACAAGAACTCATAGTGCCAAGTTTATTTATCTCTGACTTTCTGGATCCAGAAAAAGGGTATTTGTCTCTGGAAGTTCTGGTAGACTGAAGCCCTGAGAGAAGCCCATTATGAAAGGCCAGGAGGACCTCAGGGAGAACACTCCCTCTCTGTGGGTGTTGGAGAAGGCCCCATGACAGTATCTGCTGCTGAACTTTTCCAGATGTTGAAGATGGAGCTCAGACTTGATTCCACAGCTCACTCTTGCCTTCTGTTTTACAAGAATAAAAGGGGACTCACAGGAAGATCAGCAATTACAAGACCAAACTGTGCTTTGGGTGATGACAGAGTAAAGGAGGTTATTGGGCAGAAAAGATTCAAAATTTACCTGTCTGGTTTTCCATTTGATTTCTTTTTCTAGGCCAAAAAGAATTTTCTCACAAAACGAGCATTGGAAAATTACAGAATCAAAAGGAACATTTCTAGTCAAGCCATCCTGCAAGCACTAGAATTTACAATGATTACCTTCTACCCTCCCCTGGGTCTCAAATGTAAGCTCCTGAAGGGATTCTCCTCTGTCTGGTGAGAGCTGAATGTACCCACACATCATTTTCCACAAAAGTTGAAAGCACTGAACCTTGAAACCCCTGTTATCTGTCACATTTTGTCAAATAGGCCCCAACACAAAAGTCACTGGGGAAGGGATACAACAGACATATGCAGACTAAAAGGAGTGATAAACAAGCCTTTAGGAAAAGAAGATAAAAAGGAAACCAGAAAAATTATGAAAGTGTATAGCTGATAAAAGAGAAAGTCTGCATTCTGAAAATTCAAAGTTTCACAGCAGTGCCTAGAATTATTAGACTGAAAAATTCCAGTCTTATTTTATAGCACAAGTTTTCTAAGTTTAAATAAAGGAAAATATCTGAAACCCTAGTTTTGCTCAGACCCTCTCCAGTTGGTGATTTTTGTGTCAAAAAAAAAAAAAAAAAAAAAAGCTGTGCAGTTTTCAACGACAAGAAAATAAGAAAATAAGCACATGAGGTTATAATTTCCCTTTGTTCTGCAAGAGAAATTTTCAGAGAAGATGGAGCTGCTGGTTATTTCCATCCTCTAATTAAGACACACAGCAATTCTGTTTGGCCTGACATACTCTCAAAAGGAGTACAGGCATGTAGCATGTTAGAGATAGTAACTGGAACAGCTTCTCTAAAAGCCTCTAAAATTATACCAAAAAGAACACTTTGATCCCTTCTGACCTACCAGTGAGTTCCCACATTAGCATGAAAACCTGACTCTAAAACCACCTGAAGATCTTGGGTCACCAGGAGCCCTTGGCTCCTCTCAGTCTGGCTCTGGCTACAAGACACAGAAATCATCCAACAAAAGATGAGTTCACTTGTTTTCACCTTTTGGCCATTTTGCTGCATGCAACTGCTTGTACCAAGCCCAGGGAAGCTGGAACTTCACACAACTGGGTCACAAAGCTTCCACCTGAACTCAAAGCAGAGCTCCAGGGGTCAGGACTAAGATTGAAAAGGCTGATAATGTAAAAGTACAGAGAACATTCCTGCAACTGCTTAATGATGTGAGTAACCTCAGTAACACAAGGAAATCCTCTGTGGAGCATAAGAAGCTGCAGCCGAGTCCCTGCCTGGCATTTGCAACTCTTGGGCAGCATCTTGCATTGTTAATTTTAACTATACTTTTGCAAAGTGATACACATTGCTGTTCTAGGCCATTTAGCCAGAATTTCATGGTAAATCTGAGCTATTTGGGACTCCTGCTGTGAGAGGTTTCTCATGGATTTCAAGGAGAGAACAGATCATACACAGGGTGCAGCGCTGAGGCCTTGAAATGGCAAAAGCAGCCAAGAGTTCCAGGGCAACACCTGAAATTCCCTCTATCTGCAATTGTCAGGGGCTGAGGGAGACCTAAATCCCCCCAGGCTGTTTCTGGGTTGGTGGGGAAGGTGAGAGAGAGCCAAGACCTGCTGGGAACGGGCACAGAGGGGACAAGGCACTGCACAGTCCTGTGTGTGCTGCTGTAACACAGGATCCTGCCCAAAGAAGTGCTGCTGGAAAGGAATTTGTCTCCTTCCTGATCCCACATTAAATTCATCTATATTAATTACCAAGGGGACACCATGCACAGCTCCAGCCATAGGAAGGTGCTCCACAAGCTGCAGAGTCTGACTTTCTAAAAATCCTTGTGACAGATGTGCCCTGCCAAAGAGCAAGGCCCTTAGACCCTGACCAGCTACCAAAACAAAAAGAGCTGAGTTACAAGCAGAATCACAGAGGAAAACAGCAGTGATAGAGTTAAGCTGGAGATTCTTAAACTTCCATTTTTATTTTCTTTGGGGTTTGGATGAAGGAGGGCAGTAAGCCAGGGCTTCCTGAGTTTACTGCAGTTCAAAACCTGCAGTGCTGTGAGCAGGTGAGCACTTACATTTTCTTCCAGGTGCCAATGTATCCAAGTATTTATGTGGTCAATAAAAAATTTCTACATTTTAGGACCTGGCCCAAATTCTCATCCTCACATCAGTCAGCATAATTAATACAACTTGTGTTCTTGTCTGTACAGCAGAGTTTTCTTTAAGTCTTTGTGTATAACCCCAGCACAAGAGATGCAAGGTCCTTTGTAGAACCTTTGCCAACAGGGAACAATTTTGTTTATCTCCTCACCTCAGTGATTGTCCCACATTTTTTATTCTCTCCCTAAATTTCCCTCTGCACTAGTTTCTGCTTTAACCTTTAGCACTGCATTAGTTCTTGGCAGATTCACTTTTCAGAATGAAACAAACAAAGAGAAAATAATTTACTTGGGGACAACAGAAAATAGTTGGCTCTTTTATAAAACTTTCTTTTCCGGTGCAGGAGTTTTGGGGTGAGGCTTTTGTTCAGTTTGGTTTTATAATAACTAAAGCTACCTCAGGAAGTCAGTTTTACCTTGAAAATGTAAAAAAAAACCCCTGTGTTTCTACACAAGAACTATTTAATTTTCAAAAATCAAATCTCTAGGCAGAGCTTTTCAACACAGCACCACTCCACCCCCTATATATAATAAATTTTTTTCTTTGGAAAAAACACAGTTTTGGAACAAAATTTTGTAAAGAATTTCACTGTGCCCCTAACCCAAATTAGTCAAGTGTTGTAAGACCCTCATGATCCAACCAGAGTAAACCACCACAACTGGCAAGAGCAGCACTAAAAGCTGGAAAAACGAGTTTGAACATTACTAAGCTTAAAACCCACATTATACAAGGTACAGACACCAGCCCAGAAGCTACAGGAGCACCACTCAGCTGCTCTGGGAGCTGCAGCAAGAAAAGGGGTTCTGATGAGGAAGACTCTGGTTAATCATCTTACCTGAGCACACATCCAGAGGAAAATAACAATTTTAAGGAGAGTTTGATGGGTGTCCTTCCACAGGGCATTTTACAGAGATTAGCAGAGATAACTCTTCCTGCCCTTCCCTGTGAGCAGGGCAGGAAAAGGCTCTGGAGATTAGGGCACAGTGGTTTTTAACTGATAAGCTTTGCTTTGGTGGACTATAAAACAAACCTCTTGGAAAACACCTAAAAATCTTAACTTCTAGCTCACTTGGGTGCACAGACTCAGAGGTAGAAAAAAAAATTAAGAAAAGTGCTTGGAAATGTGGGAATGAAAGAGAACTCTACACTTACTACCATGATCATTCAATCTTCTGTTCTTTGAGCATTTGAGATTGGCAATATTGCTTCCCTGATGGGCAGAACTGCTCATTAATATATGTGATCCATCTGCTTCTCCACGTTGTACAGAGCAAGCAAAATCAATTCTGATTGTGAGTTTGAGCTTGCAGTATAATAGAGACTGTATCTGACAGCAGACTGAGCCCTATTTCCCCATTTCATAAAAAACATATGCTGTGAGATGATTAAGATGTGCTCCCCTCTTTCATTCCTATCTCATGAAGTTTCACGTGGAAACAGAGAGTTTTTCAACTCAGAATTCCTGATACTTTGTTCTGCAGCTGGCACTTATAAATTACCAGTGATCTGAGCAGTGTGCAGGTACCTTGGCCTCACTCAGGACCCAGAACTGGTGCTGTGGTGTGTCACCCTGCACTGACACCTCCATGCAGTTCTGCTGCTGGGGCACACAGCCACCAGCACCTCACAGGGCAAACACTTCACAGCACAGCAGCTCTTTTCCATGATGGTAAATTAATATTTCAGTTATTCCAGTATCCAGCAAAGTATGAGATGACACTTCTGCAGATGCCTTGGCTGCTCAGACACCTCAAGTCTGCTGCTGTAACCATTTAACTCAATGGCATTCACAGGGACAAAAAAGAAAAGAACATCTTTAGTAATACTGCTGCATCAGTTATCTGGTGCTTGTAAACCTGCCTCCCCGACCTCCTGACAACAAGGGAAATCAGACATTTTCACAGCAGTGGAAGAACTTCTACAATTCTGTTTTATGCAGAACTCCACTCCAGGCCCTAAGGACCTGCTTTTTCATTTTACTGCTGGCCTTTTCTCTTCACCCTGACCTGCCTCTGTATTCCCAAGTTGCTCAGCCTTTATCTCCATGTAAAGAGGGCAGAAGCCTGCTATGCCATGTGCTATTCTGACAGGGAATTCCTGTCACAGGAACACTCGAGCACTGCTGCAACCTGACAATGAGATCTCCCTGAAAAGTTATTTCTGAGCACTCACTCCATATTTAAATGCACTAAGGGATGTGTTAGCTGCAGAAGAGAGAGAAAAGGAATAAAGGTTAATAATTACATTTTTAAGAGCCTGCAGCCTACAGGTTATCATCTGTGTATTAGAGGTTGCAAAATCTTTTAGGAGTCAGTTGCTGTTACTCAGATAACAAACCTGAATTCATGTATGTAAAGCCACAAGATCAAACACATTACACACTGCTCCTGGTCAAAACCAAAATAAAGCCCCAGAACTTACAGACAACACATATACAAGGATTTGAGTGAACCTCTTCATGCCTAACATTTTAAAAGTAAAAGCTCCTAAAAAAGACCCCTAATAGCAATTTTTGCATGGAAATTTAGTTTACCTGTTTATTTACCTACACAACCATCTTCCTGCTGTTTGGAATGTGGGTCTACACTATCAATGTGAATAGATTTAAAGTTTCTTAAGATTTCACATATTAAATACTCATCTGGGAAGGAAACCCAATTTAAATAAAACTTTACAAAAGGATGTGGAGTAACAGTCAGGCAATCAGTCATTTTCTCTTCCACTTCAGCAGGGTGTTGTGTGCTGTGCCTTTCTGCCTCTGGTTCTCACTGTTACTGCAGTGCCACAATTGCTTCCAGAGCTGTTCTACATTTGCAACACAGCCCAAACCTAAGGCAAAACCAGCCCCAGCCCTTCTGCTCACTCCAGCAGGCTCTGGATCATGGAGGCTTATGCAGAATCCATCTCCTGACTATGGGATCAAGCTGGGACACAACAAATCTTCACTGGATTCACACCTGTGCTTATTTAATGCTGCAGCTTCTGGTGGTGAATCCCAAACAAAGCACCAGGCACCACAGTCAGCACCTCAAGATCTGGTTAAAACATCATGAACTGGTGTCATAAGTCATTCTTTTTACACAAACAGAATCCTAAATACCAACTGATTGTTAAAAGGCCACTTACCAAGGTTTATTAAGTATATACAACATAAATCCATTTGGCATGTAATTAATTCAAAATTACATGAGCACTAAATGTGCAATTAACTCTGCAAGGAATGTTTAGGCCTTTAACTGGCATTTACAAAGGAAGCTGCAAGTTTATTAGCTAGCAATTTATTGCTAAAATACTGGCAATTCCTGAGTATGTTGATTGAAATCTCACTTACTGTCACTATATCGTTATAGGGCAATTAAGGGTCTAAACAACACTTCCAAGTAAATTAAGAAACAATGCAAGTTTCATGCATTAATAAGAATGTTGTTAACCACACAACCAACAGGTCCTTTATCAAAGCCCAGCAAGTGTGCTTTTCCTCAGCTGTGGAGAACCCTGTCAGCCATACCCCAAAACTTTGCCAACCTCCAATGGGGTATTAGGGATCTGCTGGAAAAATCCCACTGCTGTTGCCAGACAAGAATTCCATAGGACACTGCACAGCAGATTTTAGCCAAACAGCCACAATTTAGGGCCTCTTTTGGTCTGAACTACAGCAAGAATAGAGCTCAACTCAGATGCTGAAAAAGAGCAGAGCAAACCAGAGGAAGGGTGTCAGCAATCCCTTTGTCTGGGAAGCTTTCTCCTTGGGCCCAGACTAGCAAAGCATGTTTGCAGCAGGGCAGAGCTGACACAGGCACTGCCCAGTCTGATCTTCAGGCCCTGGGCCTGGTGGTCAGACACATTTTAGGTATCAGACACATTTTAGGTATCAGACACATTTTAGGTATCAGCACTTCACTAGGAGGCTGCACAGAAGTGCCCTCAGAGCCTGCACAACAGAGAAGTCTTTGGGGTTTTGTTTAAGAATCATCAACAACAAAAACTCCAGCTCAAAAGGCAAACATTAGTTTACAAATCAGCTAAATCTGGCAAAAGTTTGGATTCAGGCCCAAGCTTTGTGGCCTGGAGTTCTTTTTATGATGAACTAAATACTGAATCTGAGAATCCACAAATTTCTTGAAAATATGTACTTAATATGAACTTGGAGTCTAACCCCATAGTCCAAGCCTATTACTCAAGTCTATACACTCTCCTGGCTGGACATCCAGTTTATGATTGCTCTTTTATCTCTGGAAAGCATAATCTGTCCATAGCAATGTCAACAGCCAGCCATCTGCAGCACATATTTTGCTTCCACTTATAACCTCCACCCTGTGATTCTCCTCATGCAAACCAAGCAGCAGCTCCCACGTGCCAGGACTTGGAGCCCTCACCCACTCCCTGCTGCAGTCCCTGAGTCTCACACAGAGAAGGAAATTCCAGCCAAATGTACAGATGACAACAGAGAAAGCTGCTCCCTTGCCTGGGCTGAGCAGTGTTTCCCCATCTAAGATTTCAGCAGCATTGGGCTTCTCACTCTTTGGTTTGTTCTTCCCTCATCATGAAATTCTGTGCTATCAGTGAAAATTAATCCCTCTGCATTTTGTGGTAGAGAAAAAAAGGTTAGGAGGTGCCACAGAAAAAGAGAAGGGACAAACTGTTCAAGATTATCTTTTAGAACAGGGGGTCAGGATCTTTTGGAGGATTGAGAAATTAAAAAACAAAAAATAAAGAGGAAAAAAACCACTCCAACTGATAAATAAGACAAGTCATATGTCCCTAAAATACAGCCAAATTCCTTGGCACTCGCCTTTCCCTCACTGAGACCCCTCCAGCCACAAGAGGCAGCATCTCTCCCTGCCCTGCAGTGAACCAAAGGAGCTTCAGGTGCCAGGGCTGCCCTGAGACCACCCTCAGACCAAACACAGCTGCTGGGCAAGATACTCAAGAGCATTTCATTGCTCACATGGCTCCTCAGACAGGCTCCACCACCTCCCAGCACTCCTGCAGCCCTCTCCAGGGTAAAGTATCCATAACTCAGTGTTTCCCTCATCGTATATATCACAGATTTTGTGGCAACACAACAACTCCACCCAAAAAGCCATGGATGCATTTTTCAGTTTGAATAACTCTATTTAGCTGGAGCTGCCATAACTTTTTCTGGCTCAGTTGTGTGCTCAGGTGTTGGATCCAGAGATGCACAGGATTTAAAATTTGCAGAGAACAGAACACAGCAGCCAGACTGAAACAATCAGACTTAGTAACTTCATATCCAATCTCCCCTCCCACAGAAAACCATGATTAAATCCAACAGTTAGGAAATTCTAGGCAAAAGAAGGAAACATGTTTATTGATTTTTATTAATCTCCCCTTAATTTCAGTATTCTGGGGAAGGTCTGTTTGTTTTTTTAAGGAGCTGCACTTTTTGCCATGCTTGGGGAATTTAGAGTTAAATGTAACTTATGGAATCCCAGGGTTCCAGCAACTGTTGGTGTTTCTCTTTAGAAAAATCTGAATGCAAATGTTACAGGTGACATTACTTTGAAGTTCTATTCTTAGCTTTCCAGTAGATGTTTAATGACATCAGAAAACATTATCCAAGGCAATACAATTAAGCCTTCTCTAAAATCCCTAAACAAAAGATGTCCAGTACCAGCACAGATCCCAGGCTACTGTGAGCTGTCAGGTCCCCATGCTCACCCACACATTGGTGGGGGCAGCTCAGAGCAGGCTCAGATTTTCGTTGTTTAAAGCTGATCCCACCATGGACACCATCAGCTGTCACACTTCTGGCTGCTGTTTTCACACACAGATTCATCTCTCTGCATTTTTACAGAAACAAACTCACAGTGACCAGGTTAATTTAATAAACAGGTAATGGGAGTTAGCAGAGAGGCTGTGCTGGTACCCTCAGAATAGCAGGATTATAGACCATCAGATGGCTCAAACCACACACTGCTTTTCCTGGGACTCTGATATGAAGATTATGAAGCAGACCAACAGAAGACACCAACTGTGGTACTGTCCTAGGAATTTCTAGTCCCAGCTTAAACACCATCTTGCTTATGTTGAATTTTCTGAATAAAATTATAATAAACCACATTGGACTAATCTTGGGGTGCTGCAGTTATTTTACTCAGGGTCTGTATCAGGCTTTGAGTAGCTGTACACCAGGACAAACAGCCTCTGCTGAGCTTTTGTTTTACATATTATTACTGCTCATTTACATGCAATCTTCATTCAGTCCTGGCCAGGCCCTATTTTCTCAATCCCCACCTGTTCCTGTGTCACAGGGCATTTGTCTCTGGGCTGGGTTGATGGAACAGTGGGGGGAAGCTGATGGGGTGCTTCCATGGAGATTCCTAAACCCCAGTAGATGCTGAAGAAGGGTTTACATGCACAAATATATTCACAAACAACAGCAAGAGAGCAGGATTTACTGGTGCCTGCCACCAAGTCCTGAGTTATGATGAGGACTGTGTCAGTTGAGCTATTTTCAATGTTCTTTTGTTTAGGGTTGATTAGAAGTGCAGTCTGAGCTGTGCAGCTCCCACTGGCAGCCTGATAAATACAGGCACAGCAGCTTTGTTGATTGTCCTCCTCTCCATTCCCTTTCACTCCCTCTCCTTAAAAATGCATTTCCAAAACTGCTCCATTCATTCCATAGTCAGGCCACCAAAGGAAATCAGAATTTACTGGAAGGCCTTCAGATTTCAGAAGGCTATTTAGGGGAAGTAAGAGGAAAAAGAAAAATCCCTTGGGAAAATCTCATCTGAAAAAAAAACACCACAGTGCATTCAGAGGAAAAAAAAATCAAATACAAACATTAGGCATGAATATACCAACATGCCACTAAATAAAAATAATCCTTAGAGCTTACACAGAGCTTTTTGACTCCACAAAGCAAACATTAACCAATTAGTTAAAGCTAAAACACAACGCTAAGGTCAGCTATGCACTAAGCTGCTGCACTGGAAATCTGAACTAAGTCCAGAGATTTAAATCATCATGCTTTGGATTTCCAGCAGCATGGCTGACAGCAGACCCTGGCCTCTGACTGAACACAAAAGAGGTTCTAAACTTTCAAAATCCACTTTCTGTGCACATGGATGTGCTGTGTCCCACTAGAACCCGGTTGCTTGTCTACTACATAAATTCCTTCAGCAGACATTTCTGTACCCAGGACATTTTCCCACTGCCCTTTTTCTACTAAATTTCATAGTGAATAATACTTCTGGAATTTGATCACACTCACACAAACTCTGAAGTAAATGCTGCTGCTTTCAGAGCATCTACTGCATCACCCCTGTGCCCCTCAGCAGCTCTTTAGAGGAAGCAATTTCTTTGAAGCTCAAAGCTTAGCAGAGCCAGTAAAAGAAAAAATCTCCAAAGCAGCTTACTGAACTTCCAAGTTGTGCAGCTGTAAAACAAACACGCTCCTATCTCTTTAAATCTGCTTCCTCATAACCACAAACATGTATGTTTTTCATAAAGCTCTGGAAATTGTACTGGGCCCAAGGGAAGGTACCAAGTGGAAACCCTGATATCTTGAGATTAGAACTCTACTAGTCCTGAGGTACAATGTGCTGTTTGTAACAATTATAATAATACACCTGTACTACCATTGTCAGTGTGGAGTAGCCACATGGGGTCTCATTAGTATTGTATTAGGACTGCATGGGGAAACGGATAATGGCCCATAATGAAAAATGCCAAATTTTCTATATAATAAAAATGAACTTGATTAATGAAAATCACTTTCAGGGAAAGAGTTACAGCGTTGTTAGAAATAAAAAATGATGTATTAATCCGACACTCTTACAGATGGTCCCAACCTCCTGACAACTGCTATTCATTTGAGATGCTATTAGCATGCATAATTATGCTAATTAAGTTGTAATTAAGCACCAATTCTTCAGAGGGCTTTTTTTGTCTATCATTTAATACAACTCAGCTTCAAAGAGTGCTTAAAGCTTTACACAGTGTTTCATGAGAAAGGGGTTCCCAAGTTTCTTAGCAAAGATTCAGCAGCTGAGCTATGGAACAGGGCCTGTAATCTTTGTTTTGGTTAAAGGGAAAACAGCAAATTGAAGCAGGGTCTGCCAATTGTTGATAAAATAATTAACATTTTCTGCTAAAATAGCACAGTTCAGACTAGGACAATTATGAAAAGGAGAAAAATGGTATAATTATCAATGGAGCCAACGCCAGTGGACTATTATGGCTGCTACCCCCTAATTTGAAAAAAATAATTCAGTGAAAAGTAGATTCCCGTAAATAATAATAATGGTCCCAATTCAGATACTCTTACACATAGTGTGTACAGTCCCTCATTCCAAGACTACTCCTGCAGGCCTAATTTAAATAACAGGGCAAATTGCATCAGCTCAATTTAAATTGATCTGAAAATCAATTTAATTAAACCAGGGCCAATCTCAGTGTGAACACTCCTGCTTCATTTTAACTTACACCTGTTTCCAATTGATCAAGGATTTGATCCAGTAGAGGAGTTTGGATGAAGCCACTCTTATTCCAGGATTTCCACTATTTTAATGCACCTTTCCTGTTTGAATGAGGTTAAATCAGATGCAAAAATAACAATCTTTTTTGACAGCTCATTGCTAGCATTATTATTCACACAGTTGTGAAAATGAGAGAGTTGTCTTAAAAGCCAGCAGAAACCCAAGCCCCTGTTTGCCAGTGCTGGCAAATCCCTCTCTCCTTTCTGGAACAGGATTGGGTAGTGCTGTGAAAGCCATATTCTCATAATTCCACATCTCCCTCTTTCTAGCACAGTAGATCTGTACTCCTATTTGGGCAAAATTCTACTGTCACATTAAGCCAAAGGAATATTTTTATTTTTAACTGATTCAGCTGTTTTCTTGTCTTACGAGCAGAGCTGAAATGGCAAATAGCTACTTTATATTTTTTTTAGGGAAAAAAAAAGTCTCATGATAAAAATATTAAACTATGTACTGTACATGCAAGTTGACATTGTGAGTATCCAGGCTTGGCCAATTTCCTGGGACCCAAACATTTGGCTCTAATCTTCATTTAAACAGCCTACAGGACCAAATAATTTTTCTTTCCTTTTACTTTCAGACCCCATCCCAAACATTAAATGCCTTCCCAATAAAACCTAAAGCAATGTAGTATTATTTGTCTCACATGGAATACTAAGCAACAGATATAAAAGCATATAAATATTTTTTTAAAAGTAAATGGGAAACATGCACTGTAAAGTCAAAAGTCTCTGCACTAATCTTTGGATAAACACAAATGGTTGCTGTTAAGAAAATGGCCCAGAGGGGATTATCTAAAATACTGTTACACTGCTGACAACTTGGCTGTCTCTTTTTTATTATTTTATTGTATTCTTATTTAGAGCTCTATTCTATCATCTGCTGCAATTTCAGAATTTTTTTTTACTTCTCAGTTAATTTAAGTTTTCAAACCCTGGCAGGGTTGACTGGCTCAGATTTCAAATAAAGGTGTAAAAAGTAGAAAAGGGCACTTTTTAAACTGGGATGTTTTTAACATTTGCAGTCTTCAGGAATAAAGCAAACTGGAGGCTGAGGGTTTGACTCTCTGAAAACAAACAATGACATTTTAAAAGCAAGCTGGACTGCTTTGAGCACAACTGATAAACTCCACTCAGCCAGATGCCAACCAGAAACCCCTTGAACAATGTCTGGAGCCAGATTATGAGATTCCTGCATGGACCAGTTCAGAGGTAAAATGTGCATTATTTCCACATGCATTTTTCCCTTCCCACACATGCAGTTTTTGTTGGGGCATGCATAGTCTGAACCTCGTTTCAAGCTGCTTGCAAACACAGCCTCATGTGTGAATGTCCAACATCAGACCCTGGGCACTTTCCTTAAAAGCAAATATGGCTACAGGAAAAGCCAAGGAAACATCACATTATGGGCACATTGGGCAGTTCAGCCCAATTATTCCCTATTTTGCCAAAGAAAACACAACTTCAGAAATTCCCACTGATTCATACTATGCTAAATGCAAGGATGAGCTGAGTGAAGCAATCAAGTCTGCAACCCTGTTTTCAGTATCTTCCAAATATTTCTCACTGTAAGGCCCAATTAAAATTTACAGCATGCTTACAAATGCCATCCCTCCAGTGGGAAATCCAGCACCAGAATCCTTCAAAGTCTTTATCCTGCTGGGAAAAAAAAGTCTCAGACTCTGTCCCAAAATGTTTTGTTCATTTGTTCCCCATATAGAGCTTTTCATGGATTTGCACTGCTGGCAGCTTGTCTGCACCTCAAGAAACGTGTGTTATTTACAGCAGTGGCTTCAGTAAATAACTGACATCATCTACAAAAAAAGACATCCAATACAGGATTTATGCCCAAACAAAATAGAATATATAATATAGCATAGAATGCTTGAAAGCTTTTAATTCAAAATACTTTGTGCATTTGTTTTCAGCCTGCTGTGTGTCAGCTATATTGAAAACTCCCCAAACTACAAGAAGCTAGTTCAAAGACAACAAATGCAGATTTTTCTTTCAATACAGATTGTATTAAAGGACTTGTGTGTTCTCTGAATGTCAACCAACCATTGAGTATTGGCAAAAAGCAATTTCTTTAATAGCAAGGTTAATTGAAATACCATTGAAAGCTGATTTCTATTGTACAATCGAAATTAGTGGCTTTACCTGAAAAATCCAATTGGCATTGAAAAAGGTTGCTAGATGATCATAAAATGATGAGAAGAATGGTAACTGAATGAATAAAGTTATGGACAGGGAAACAGAACATATAAGTAATGCTCTAGTTCCATCACAATATGACTTTGCTTCTCAAAAGCTCTTTTCAACTCATTAAAGTTTTTGAAACTTTAACAAGGCTAGAAAAACAGAGGAAATTTTTGATTCCCAAGCACTGGGAAAGCATATCTCTGAAATTCAGCAATCTTGGTGAAGAAAATTCAGTGGAGTCATGGCTGCATGTAAAGGCTGCCTTGTCTTTCTTTCTTTGGTGGCAAGTAGTAATTTTTCTTGTTGTTGGAATGAATCAAACATTATCTATACACCTCTTACACTATAATAACAGTTTCCAAAAGCAAGATCTAAAAAGAAAAATACAAATTTGGAGCTTGTAACAAAGGTTGAAACAGAGAGTTTTCCTCCAGAATTTTGCTCATGTGTATATAAAAACACAGACTGTAACAGGCACCTGATCAAATCCCAAAGTCAATGGCAGCCTTTCCATTGCCCTCACCGGATTTAGATCAGATCTACAGTATCCATTTGCTCCTGGTTTAGGCAAGAACAAAAAGACTCTTGATCCACTGCAGAACTCTGATCCCCAGACTCAATCAAAAAATTAAGTAGCATACAAAAACCCCCCAAACCAAAATTCATGTCCAAGTCTAATTCATATCTCAAAAAGTAGTAAAAATGGGATTCTATGTAATCCATTTACCCATCTTCAACACAAGAATCTCCTATTGACTGCACTTGATAAAAACCAAAACCACAATTCAATTGCCTTCCTTTGAAGAACGAACAGAAAACAACCCAGAGGCTGCTTCCTTCCCTCCCCACAGTGCAAGAAAAACAGTGAGAAATGATCTTTTGTTCTGCAGCAAGCTCTAAAGCATCACAGCCCATATTGTGACACTTCCACATCTGACCCCAGCAGCAGCAAACTCCTGTGAAGGATGAGAGTTGAGAGAGAAAGGCTGTAACTGCTCCTTCCACTGAAATTTGCCCCCATGTCAAAAACCTGGTGGGACTAAAAGTGATTCAAT
The DNA here is from genome assembly GCF_028018845.1 of Melospiza georgiana. Lineage (NCBI taxonomy): Eukaryota > Metazoa > Chordata > Aves > Passeriformes > Passerellidae > Melospiza > Melospiza georgiana. The sequence continues at coordinate 16,426,547 of NC_080443.1, forward strand.
GTTAGAAACAAAGGAGTGGGATGTTTTTCAGTGATTTATTTGGGGGTTCCCTGACTCCTGCAGAAGACACATGGGACTGTTTTTCAGGAATAAATGCTGCTGTCCCTATTGTCAGAATCTATCTTGTGGGTGGCATTTGGCTCTTTCTTATGGAAGAGAATTTTTTCCAGTAATGCACTGAGTTTATCATGAAACACAGAAAAGGGGACATTAATATTCACTTTGAGCAAAACACCAGCTCTGACGATGTTTTTCTTTTTATTCCTACCGCTGTTCAATAAGATTAACTCTCATCCACTGAAAAGTTTGTTCACAGTTAAGCCAGAACAAATTTTACTCAGCAGAGCAATATGCCCTGAATACAAATAAAGCCCTTACACTTTTTGATTAATGTTATTTCATGCTCCCAGGATACTGGGACAGTATCACATATGAAACTGGGAAAGTCCCATTCAAAATGGAACACATGATTACTGTAAAATTAAGAAATGCATATACTGGAGGGAAAAAGTCTGATACTGATACAACTTCAGTCATCTGGATCACTGAGAACCATAGGAAATTATCACCATTTCTTTCACCAAATCTTAATGGTTTTAACCTAAAAAAAGACAAGTATTGATTTTTGCAAAATAAAATAATATCTTGGTAGTATCCTTTCTCTTAAAGGATATTTAAACAAGTGCTTTATTTTGTAATTAAATCCTGATGGTAAATCACATTATGATCCTCAGAGAAGGATTCCCACATAAATTCAATGAACTAAGTATTTGATTTCCTTTTTTTTAGATCACCCAAAACATTATAATCCTTAGCCATACAAAGCCATAGCAGCTCTACTAAGTTTCCAAGCAGACAGACATCTAGATTCTTATTTGTTCAGTTATATTTGCACACCACACAGGAAAAAGAAACCACATTAAACACCACTAAGGAATCTTGACAAAGAAAATGAGTTCAATTGAGTGAGCCACACAGAAAGCTCCTAACCATGCCTTCCACTTGACCTAGAATTAAGAGAACTGCCGAGTTTAACAATAAAGTTTCCTCACTGCAAAAAAAGAAAAAAGGGGGGGAACGGAAAAAAAAGTCTGTGCTTCTTTTCTTAGTCACTCCTTCAAGGAAAATCCTGAAGCCAGAATAAAGTTTGCACTGGGTTTTAGTTACAGTTAATGTATAAGCCAACAATGTTTACTCAATATTATATAGGCTTTGCAACACACCACGGCAGTAAATTAGCTTGATATATTAGCTCTGTGCTGAGAAAATGAGACTGTCCCTGAGATCTGTAAAGCACTGCAAGTATTTCCCCCATGGTACAAAGATGAGTTCAGGTCACAGCAATAAAATCTAGGCCAACGTGCTGTGCTGCACACAGAAGAAAAACAAGCTGCAGGATCTTTGCTGCCCTCACGTACACATGTGGAAAACATCCACCGACCACCACGCTGGCAACACTTGCCAATCCAAGGACGGCATTTTTTCCTTCTTCGTTTCACCCCTATGCCCATCTCAGAAGAGTTCTCCATGGAGAAATACAGCTGTACCCTTTCTGTTCTTTCCTCTTCCTTCTGATCTCCCCTAAAGATAGTTTTCTACTGAAATTAAAAAAAAAGAAAGAAAATCGGTGTTTGATGGTAAATAGGATTAATGTCCTTAAGTTCATTTCAAGCATCTCTTGTTTTTCTGGCTGTGTCTTTTCACCTGAAGTTGCTTAGAACAGACTTGTTCTGCTCATCACCAATTACTCCAGACACACCTTGCTTAAAGGCAAACAGCAAAGGAGGCTGAGGGATCAGGGTTGTCACATCATGGCACCTGCCCTAGGAACCCACTGCCTGCCACAGGGATACCCTCTGGAAGCCACTCAGCTTTTCCCATGTCCAGTTCTTCTGCAGATCCATTTGTAAAATCAGAAAGTGACATCTCCTCATGCACAAGAACACCAAAAAGCTCAAGAGAGGTAAATTGGTTTGAATTACTGAGTAGACAATATTTTATAACAGCCAAGTACTCTTAGCAAAGCTACAATTTGAAAGATGTCCCTATCTCCTGACAGAGGCCCTTGTGCTACCTTCCTTTTCCATGCTCATAGCTTGTCATTTAGGTGTGAAGTGACAAATGAAGGAACAGCTCCCTGTTCATTTAAAATCCAAGACCTTGGACTGAACAGCCACTTCTCCCTACACTTTAACCAGAAGAAAGAAAACATTATAAGCAACTCAAACACCAGTCATGGGACGTCCACAATTGTACAGCAATTACAAAGCAAACAAAAAGAGATACCTGGAAGGACATACAAACACTACACCAAGAGGTAAACTACATATTTTGCCAGATTGACACCTTTTCCATGGGTGGACTATCTCTGACACTATGATAGCTAAGTACAGAATAAAACTATTTCATTGCTGGCTTGAGAATTTTTAATTGCTCCTCCAAATCAGATGGCATAAATCCACACTAGAACAGGGGGTAGGTGAATCCTACATTTGACAGCTGATGAGTGTTTTATTGCATACTTAAGTGTTGTATTTATTATCTCACAAGCCTGGTGTCCTGAGGGGGAAAAGTGTGAGCTATAATGGTATTTAAGAGTACCACTGAAGCACCCAGCCTTTGCAGTGACACTGCTCTCTTCACAACTTTTGATTCCATCACACTGAAAGCGAATTAACAGCTCCCATTTGACCACAGAACTCAAAACTCTTATCTGTTTAACAAACAAATGCTCCTGGGTTCTTCAAATTTCATGTAGCACAAACCTAGTAAATGGCAGCAGAGTATTATACAGGTACAGAAATATTACTGGAGCTTGGTTAGTGATTTAAACAGGTGATGAACCACTTAGGTCAAAGAATCTACCCATTTGCTCATACTTTACATCATGGGGGTTTTTACATCTGGTTTAAAGTTACTCAGTTTGCACTTTCTGCTCCACATTCTTTATTCATTTATTCAAAAATAAATAGTGTGATTTGTTGGAAAGCAGATGCTGAAGTGTGAATATCAGAGCTGGTTTAGTGTAGACATTTTTTAAACTGTCAAGACAAAATCTGACTTTTTCTAGTAAGAAAACTCAAGTGTGGAGCTGAAAATAGAAATAATGTAAAACAAAAATTTTTAGTGTTTTTTAAAATTTTCTAGCAAGTATTTATGGAAAGTGTCTTCACTGTGGAAAAAAACATTGCTACCAAATAACAGTAAGAACATCAGTCAGCACAAGTTAGTTATGCTGTCCTGTACTGAAGTCAGGATTCGTTAATTGTTTTCCCACTATCCACATCTGGTACAGCCACAACAGGAATTCCAGGAGCCACACGGAGGTTTTGGAAATAGCAGAGGGTTGTAACAAACAGGACAAGACCAGGATTTTCCTGGGTGCAGCTTTGGTTCCCCTGGAGTCCATGGGTGGCAGAGACACTCCTGCTCCCTTTGGATGAATAGCTCTGAAACAGAAGCCAAGATGACTCTGACTCAGATGGAACTGAGTATTGGATACATGTGGATCTTGTTAATGATAGCAAATAAGTCTTGGTGGCTCAAGCTAAAACCATGTGTTGTCAGGATTTACCAGCATATGAAACAGTTTCATCTTGCACTATAATCTGGGACACCATTCTTTTCATAGACTGACCCTGAGCACCACTCTCTTTTGGGTACTATTTGTACACCTGTCCCAGTAAAAATTTATTGCCCAGTCATTATTTAAAACCATCAGCACAGCTCAGTAAGAGGGTTAAAATCCATTAGCACAATATAAATATACCAGTGCTAACAGCCTCCTATCTTTTCCATCAGTAGAGAAGATATCAGATCTACTGTTAAAGGCAAATTGGGGTTATAGAGGAAAATTAAGTTCCTGCCCTGAAACAGGACTTAAATTCCAAAGGAAATAAATTTAGAGCTCAAGGAGGAGACAGAGAGGGGCGACTAGAACATGAGTTAAACATCCCAGAAATGGTCACCTGAAACGGCTCTGCAGGGTGTATTTTTCTTCTGACAAGGTTTACCATGACAGCAGTAAGTCAGTAGGTGCCAAGTGTTCTCCCTTAAAACTCATGCATGGAAAGCTTCTATTTCCTTGGGTGTTACAAGCTGATCCCAACCAAGTCTTCCTCACAAATCAAAGGCTAGAGCAGAGGTAAGTAGTTACCTTTTTCTTGCAGTTCTAGGATATTTAGTATTTTAGCTCAGTTGGTCACCATGGTGCAGGGTCCATAGAACTTATTTCTGCAAAGAAATTAATCTGTTTTCTCAGTTGACTACACTTCACTATCTCAAAAATATATGGAAAAATATAGTTTTGTACAGAATTGGTATGGGAGAGGAGCAAGTCTTCTCAAATACTGCAGTTGCCATTCACTTTTGAAATTAATACAGATGGAGTGAGAACAGGAAATTGTGAGTTGTATTTTGACGTGTATTATTTTGTATGAAAATAAGCCACAGCCTGACTCTGCTTTAAAGGGCACCATGTGCCCACACAGGACATTGGTATGACACATTTTGCTTTCACACTTGAAATTATTCCAGTAACCTTTTTGCACAGGCAAATGCACAGACTGACCTCCTCAGTGATATGTATAGAGAAAACCAGGTCAAATTCTGCACTTCTTGCAGTTAATGACAAAATTGCTGAAGACATCAATGACTGTCCAACAGCCCTTGTTTTGCTTATTAGATGATTCATCTCTATAGGATCAAAAACAACAATAAAAAAAGGCCTGCTGCCATTGAAATTTATGCAATTTTAAAATATTCAATATTCAATGTACTCCAGACATCCTGGCCCTTCCCACAGTATCGCTCTCCTCCACTCATTTTTTTTTTCTTCACATAGAAGAAAAAAATTCAGATTTTTTCATCCACACACTCAACTCCAACAGCATCATTAGAGATGTCTCAACATCTTCTTAGGAACAAAGGGATCTCTATTCATTAAATGCCAGGATACAGGTGTAGTACATTTATTGTTTGTTTTTCCCTGAGCTGTGAACATCCATAGGGAAATCTTGTATTTAACTTGTGCCAGTGGGTGAGTTGGATACTCCCAGGTTACACTCCAGATCTTGTGCTCTGCCCTCTACAATCATGGTGAAACGTCACCAAGATCCCAGCTCCAGAAGAGGGAATCTGATCACCCCTTTCACATCTTTCAAGGGCAGCAGCCATGGCAAGTGTGAAGCCAAGGGATGCAGATTCCAACCCCCAGGGCAGGTCTGGAGGACAGAAGATGATGAGCTGCATCTCCATTAACTGCAGCACAGCTCTATGTACTTATATCACATTTATATTGCACTGGGATCCACCTGAAGTATTTTAGAGAGATGTTATTGGAAATAGGTTTCCCATTTGCTTAATAGTCTCTTCTGTTCTATAGTTACTTTGAAGTGTTCGTAAAAGCTGAGATTTACAGAATATTAATATTATTAGATAATCACATAATCAGTCCCTGATTCTACATTTTTCCTTTCCTATATAAAGAACAATGATAATTTATCAAGTGACTGCTTCTTCCATGTTTACAACTAATTTTAAATATAACATCCAGGGCAAGCTTCACTTATCATTTTTTAACCTATTTTTATCTGCTTTATGTATTTTTTTTAATATGTATTTTAAGTCATGTTACCAAAGAGTATATTTGAGAAGGCAGACACTGCAAGGGCAGAGGCCACTTAAAAAAATGACATTAAGTTTAACATCTTTTTGAGGGGACCTGCTTAATTAGAAATGGCCTTTGTTCCATGAGATTGCATAAAACAATATTTCAATGGAGTACTTGTGGAAACTTTCCCTGACTGCGACAGTGCTGCCAAAATCTAATTAGAGACTCATCTAGTCATATATATCAATGTTATTGTCTGTCAGGCAGCCACAATGTATCATGGTTAAGTGGATTTTTAACTGTCTAAATCAGTCTGTCTAAACAACATAAAATGGGAAACAAATCAAAAGACCAGTTAAAATCATGGAAGTGACATGTATTTATTACCAAATGCCATTTGTTGTATTAATGGGTTTAATGGCAGGGAGATGGAGCCAGGTGTGTCAGAGCAGTGATTTCCTGCACCAGGAGATGATGTTACTGCTCATGTCAGAGACAACACTCCCAGCCTTTACAGCTAATGGCCCTCAATGAGCTTGGCTGTGTTTCACCAACACCCCAGAGTGGTTTGGAGGGGCAGGGGTTGTCACAGTACTGGGCCTTCAAATTGATACAAAACATGGCCTTAGACATCACCATGGATGCACAGTGCCTGCCAGCCTGCGCCTCAGCCACACAGCAAGCCACTTTCCCTGCAAGAATCCATGTCCCAGGCCTCTCCAAGCACCACAAATCACACCCTGGGAATGGCACAGCTGGGCCAGGAAGGGGCAAGAACAGTGCTTTTATTTTAAACCTAGTCTTGATTTTCTTATCTTTAATTTTTAACTCATATTTCCTTTTTAAAGTTAAGCTTTAATCACCCCCTGAGCTGGTTTAAATGTAATCATGTTGTTCTGTGGCCTTGAAGTCACCTCTAAGGGCGACTCTCCACCACCTTCACCACAGCAGCAGAGATGAAGCTGCTGAGGAGCTGACAGAATGAACCCCTAAGCACTGCTCCTTAGCAGAATGAACCCCTAAGCACTGCTCCTTGGCTCCACAGGTACAAGAGTGACCAGCAGCACCTCCCTGCTGCCTTTGGGGAGTGAGAAGAGGAGCCCAAACCAGCTCAGGTGCTCTCCAGAAGGCGCTGCCTGGCACTGCTCAGCTCTTGTCTCTCCCCCCTCCAAAATGCTGGGCTTTGTTGTTTGTTTTGTGGTTGGGTCTTTTTCTCCCTCTCAACTCAGCAGTCATTTCTCCACTATCTTTGTGTTCTTTTATGTGTTCATTTTGTTCATCCTTGAGGTTGATGACCACTTCTGCTGTTTGCAGAGTGCTAAGCACAAAGCAGATTTACAAAATCACAGAAAATGCTGAGTTGGAAGGGACCCACAAGGTCATTGAGTCCAGCCCCTGGTCCTGCACAGACACCCCAACAATCCCACCCTGTCCCTGGGAGTGCTGTCCCCACTCCTGCAGCTCTGGCACCCTTGGGGCTGTGACCATTTCCTCTCCAGGGCCCCAACACTCACTGGGGGAAGAACCTTCTTCTAACATCCAACCTAAACCTCCTCTGACACAATTTCAGACCATTCCCTCAGTCCTGTCCCACAGAGATCACTGCCTGCCCCTCCTCTTCCCTTCGGGAGGAAAGTGTAACTGTGATGAGTCGCCCCTCAGCCTTAGTTCAGTCTTTAATTTATGCCTGCAATATCCTGCAGCAGCACATTTTGATTTTATGGTAATTTTCCACCACATGTATGTTGTTGGCAGGACTATTTTTTCCTCTCTCTTTATAAATAAGAATCGGAAATTAAGAGTTTCAGTACTGAAAGCTTTTAGCAATGGGATCCTTACATATCCACAAGTGAGACAAGCATTCACTGACCATTGCTACTCTAAGGGATGATTTACCTTGAATATAGATCCACAAATACCATTCACTTAGAAGTTAAAAAAACCATCTTCAGGAGAAAACCATGCTCAACCTGCCACCAGACTCTGAAGCTGCCACTCACTGACACTGTGTTTCACTCAAACAGTCACAGCAAGGAAGGGTTTTGGTTCCTGAAACTGAAAACTAAGTGGTTATCATGGCTGGAAAGCTTGTATTTTAAAGGAACATTCATTCTTATTCAATGACATGTCATGAATTTTGCATGAGGCACAGCACTTGGTGTCAGAAATTATATCAGCTCCAGTGAGGGGGACAATGATACATATGTTTGTACAAAACACATAATATGTTTTATTTAAAGTATGCCATAAATATTTTTGCCCTGAAGCAGGGTTTAAAATGAGCTCTGTAAGGTGCCATAAGAAAATGTATGTTCAGAAAGTAGAAAGAGGTGCATCTATTCCTAAATGTCTGACTTCATCTGAAAAAAAATGCTGGATATTCCCTGATAAAGCTGCCACTCCATTCTGAGATGGCTGATACCAACAGTAAAACACACAAGGCCACACTCCCTGTCATGGCTCACAATTTATGCACCAAACCTTCCCTCTCTCAAGAGCCTGAAGACAGCAGAACACCGAGAGAAGCAGCAAATCACAGCCCTGATTACAGCTGCTTGCCATTCTGTACTACCCAGTGTGAGAAAAGTAAAATCATGAGCCTGGTCCCCAGGCAAAGAGGATCCTGAAAGCAGCAGATCCTGTGTGCCACCCCTGCCCACACAGGTAAGCCCTTGGTAGGCTGGTGATGCTCTCCAGGGTCTGCACAGGATGGCTCCTGGCAGGAATGTCCCTCCCCTCTGTCCCACTGCCTTGGAGCACCCACTGCAGCTGTATTTATGGCCTGAGTCAGGCAGATAATGCACAAGGTGGATCCTCAAACTGCTCTCAGTCACAGGGCACAGAATGTGGGGACAGCCTGTGTCAGTAGTGCAGGTTTGTTCAGCAGAAATTATTGAAAAGAGTAGCTCAGCACTGAGACATCACATCCACTTGTAGCACTCAGCTGTCCCTAGGTGGCTCAGTGTTTGAGCAAGGAGACTGAGCTGCTTTTCTCAGCCCTAGGGTGGGTCTGAATTTGTAGGGATGTACACACTCAGCTACACACACACAATGAGCAAAGCAGGAAATGAAGCCAAAATAGCTCAAGGCAGCCTGGAGCTGCACTCCATTTAGCACTAAGTCACTCTCAATACATCAGAATTGTCTGTCTCCTTTCTCAAAAAACAGTTTTAAATTACTCCAAAATCCTGTTCCAGCAACCAATCCCACTGCAGTAAACTGCAAAAGGCAGACAGTGACCAGAAAGAGCCCAGGCTAAGAAAAACTAATATTAACACAATGTGCAATTAATGTTAACACTGAATGTGCAAAAGCAAAACACCTCCACAATAGGATGTGACAGGGATAATATTTGGGAAATATTGTGTTCACAGTTGTAAATGAGGCCAGACTTAGCACCACCCAGCTCTTTCTAGGTGTCCATTTTCACAAACTGAGTAAAATCAACCACAGCCACAGGCCTCATGCTGCTGATCCCTCCCACATCTGCCACTGAGGGAGGTCCAAGTGTCACTTAAGGTTTCAAGCTACCAAAACAGGACCAGAAATCAATGATGGATTCTGAAAGGCTATGGATGGGCTCCATTTTCCATTGACAAAAATGTTTAGAAATGCTCTCATGTCATACCTGTCGCCAGCCAATGCGTGTTTGGCTGAGCAATAATTATCTGGTTAGGCATTAGAAATAGCAGCATTTTGTTAACAGTGATTTAGGATTGACAAACGCCATCATCAGGAATGAAAATTATTGCTGGTAGATGGGAGGTGAACCTGAGGCTGTCCTGATACAAGATCACAAGAAGTCACTGATGTTAGAGGAAGCTGCAACTTGCATAAAGGAAAACTATAAATTTACAAATTAAAGGAAAAAAAACCTTTAAAAATTGGCAGCAAAAGGCTGGAAAGGTTACAGAATTCCATATCAATCAAAAAATAACTAAATAGAGGAAAAAGAGAGGCTGAATCGAAGACTTCCAAGCTCAACCTTGCCTACAGAGAAAATCATGGGAATATATGACAGGATATGACAGCTCTGCCTCATTTGACAGAAGGAGAATTCCATTTTTAAAGCTCAGGAGTTGGTAGAAAGAAGGAACACTCCCCATTGTGACACACAGCATTCCCATTGATTCTGAACCATCCTCTGTGAATCAATGGCAGTTGTCCCACTGACCTCCATGGAGGTTGGACTGGACCCACAGGGGAATCAATCCCACAGGTAGGAAAACAAATGAAGGCCATGGATTTCTTCATGAGCTAGTCACCAATAGAATTAGGCCAGTCAAAAAGAATCAGATAATGATTTAAAATTCAAAATAAAGTCATCTTTCTCCCTTGCCTACACTTGTCTTCCTCAGAGATACAAACATTCAGGATCTGAGCCAGCCTCATTCAGTGCAAGAAATCTAAATACTCCAATCCCTGTATTTTTGTGTTAGCTAAACTAACAACATTTGGTCTAGGTGGAGACTAACTGAATAAAATAAATATTCACAACATTGGGAATTGGAACTCAGACAGGTCTTTAAAAAATCCAACTTGTATTTGTATTTTTGATGTGCAACCTAATTAGACCAGAGCATCTTTAATTAAGTGTGTCAGCCCCAGTGGAAGCCACAGAGTTCAACGCTAATAAAGCTGATAAGGTTTTTATTTTTCAGACTTAGTTTATTTAATGCCTCATCCATGTTAAGCCAATCTGTAACATATGGGCAGTTCTCCCACTATGGATTTATCGTTTGGGTGTTTCTTTTTGTGAATTAATGCAATCAAACTCCTGCCAGTGTTAATTATTTTTCTTCGAGAGCAAATCCCAGAATTGAAAAAAACACACACACACACCTGTTATAGCTCCAAAGCCGTAGCACTGCAACTGAAAAATAATTTTTTAAATGCTGGGAAAAGCCAGAATGTTTCTGGGATGGTATAAAAGAGATTTGGAAAACATTCAGGAGTGTAATATGTATATTTCTGGCCTTGTAAGACAAGCAGTAGAGGTGTTACAAAACCAAACTCAGTATCCACATAAAAAAGGAACAATTATTTCAGTCTTTAACCATCTCTCCTTTACTGTTGCTTTTCTTCAAAAAGGAGGGTGGGAGGAAAGCTAGCTAGTTGTTTCAACAAGTTTTTAAGAAATGTGGCAAATCACTTATGTTCTAGAACAATAAACCCAAAACCTTCTTTCCAAAGGATGTGCTTTAGCTCAACCACAAGCAAAAGAACTTTAAAAGGAATATCACAAGTGAAATTGTACAGCTTATGTTACAGTTCAGACTAGGCAGTCCTTGCTGCCTTTAAACCTCTGAAAGGATCTTCCAGCCAGACACCCCTGGGCAACATCACGGTGGGTTCGGAACTCACCTGGAGCCAGCAGCTCCTGAAATCCCAGACTCTGACTCTTCCTTTCCTGTCTAAGCCGTAAGATTGGGAACACTACATGCTAAATCTGAAACATGATTTCACTGTTTGGATTTCTACAAAGCCACTGATCATTTTCATGGCTCATTTGTGAAGATTAATTGGTTAATATCTATGCAATGTTTTGGAGGTGGGAAGTACTAAACCATAGCTCTCAGTCTTGATAATCCTCAATTGCAGTTTCATCCTCTCAGCTCTGGCCTCTCCATCACTATTTTAAATCTCTGCTGTTTCACACTTCCTCCCCTTGCAGGCCAGCTAATTACCATCATACATAACAAAGGAAACATCCCTTTATAGGGGGAGATGAACTAATAGGACTTTTAATTTCTAATTTTTGGCATTCCTTGATTACTAGAGCCACAGAACACTGACTGCAGAATTGCTGCTTTTGTTCTCTAGGCATTACTGATCCATTACTGATGCTGCTTGGGAGACACCAGTGTTCATTGCAATACTTGCAAAATTTTACTGACCCCTACATCTGATTTGGCTCCAGTATTTGGTGTACCAAATAATGCCAACTCACTATTTCCATATTGCCTGCACTGGGCAGGTGCTGCTCTGCATGAAAAGCCACTCCTGAACTTGCTTTGAGGCTTTCATCATCTTACTCAAATTCTTTCTGAATGCTGTGTTCTCCTGTGAGAGATGCAGGAATCAAAAAACAGATCACCTTATTTTTTCATCATCACTTCATGTTTCTGCTGAGGAAATTCAATACCTTCCTTGCCTGCCACTTCTTTATCCATTACTTCCACCATTTTCATCCCAGATGCCTCATATGTGGTTAAATTCATCTGCACATCCTGTTTAGTCATACAAGTCTGGAATAAAATTTTAATTCCTTGTAGCAATAACCTTGTTTTCACAGAGGTTGCTGAAGCATCCCCTGCACCCTTCTAGGGCTGTAAAACAATCTTTATCTTATCAATGTCTGTACTGAAGTCTACAAGTCCATGATCTGCCTGGATGCAAAGTTTAACCAAATCACCCAGGATTTTAATTCCATTCTCCAGCTTTTCAGGAATCTACCAATCAGGTAGTATTGACCCACAGCATGGCAGCAATTTATTTAGGTTTGCTGCTGGTAATGACCACTCTCTATTTTCCCCTTTTACACTTTGACAGCCTGTAAATAAAGCAAAAAATCAAAAAGTCTATGTAAACCCAGCTCTGTCCACTGATATTTATAAACCCCAGTTCAACCTCCAAAATTGACTTCCATCATTGCTGAGAGAAGCACAGCACCCTGGTACTTAATTTATTACTTTTTTACTTTTTCAATTGCTGTTCATCAGAACACTTGGTTTTCTTTACTTAAACTGAAGAGATTCCCAAGGGGGAAAAGTCCTGTTTTCAGGCACAGGATCGTTCTAGGTGCACACACTGCTGCTGTGAGCAACAGAGCTGTAGAAACCTCCCATCTCCTCTGAAATTTGAATTCTCAACAAGGAAAGGCTTGGGCTCACATGGGGTATTTGCTGATACTGTTTTAACAGCAGGGATATTACCACACCTCTTATTATTTATCTCAGGGATTCTAAAGCAGAGCAGCTGAAAAAATAACTGCAAATACAAGGTTAGAAAAACAGAATAAGGAGAGCAAAACCACTGTCTTAAACTGTGGTTTAACTGTTTCCATGACCTTTGCAATCTCCTGCTCCTTCCATGTCAAAGATACTGGGAAAACAGAAGCTATTTTATTTTGCTCTGCCACTTTTATTCATAAAATGAGAAGGTTATTTTACAAATTGTGTTTAGAGGTCTTGATTAGCTACACAATAGCAGTAAAAGCTGATACATATTCCTTTATACATTCATATAGTCTGGTTCAATTTCATATTTAAGTACCATAAACACTTATTTTCTAAACTTTTTCTTAAAACCAATATGATACAGGATACAATGTTCCACTGAAAGACAGCAAGGGCTACAGTCCTGAATTTATACATTTGAAGTGTTCCCTCAGAGCCCATGAAAAGCAGTGAATCAAACCCACTTTAGAATCTGCCCCTCTTGAACCATGTAAGAGAACTTTCAGGAATCCAACTACAAATCACCCAGATAATCATCTTGGTAAGTGTTTTTAAAACTTTCTTGTATCTTGTGTCTGATCTGCCCCCTCTCAGCCTTCCCCAGACACAAAGGTAAGTCTGAAACCCACTAAAACACAGAGTAGTAGAGTCTTCTCTATAGGTGAGTTTAAGGGACATTGGGAGCAAAAAATATCTGAAAAATCAAGTAATCAAAGTTCACACATTTCTGAAAACAACTTGTGATTGAAGCAGAGATACAGGTGGGAAAAAGTAAGAAAAAAAGAGGGGAAAAAACCTGCAAATCCTCAAGTTGTAGCTCACTAACACAAAGCCAATATAACAATAAACAAAAGAAGAATCCATTTGGAAAAACTGGTCCAGTGGGGAAATACCCCACAAGGAGAGGGCTTATAAAAGTGGCTGATAAAGGCACAGGCTTTATCCTGAGAACAATTCATTCTGCATGAAGTTGTTCCTTTTAGACATTCTATTTATTAAAATACTCCATCAAATTAAGACTTTTCTAACAACAAAGCCCAGAAAGTCAATACTGATGTTACTAAAAAAACAGGAAGTGAGATGGAATACAGCAAACACATTCACTTCCCCAATGACTCCCATAACTGCTGGGGGAATTTTGCCACCTAGGATGATTCTTAAATCTTTAGCTCCAGGACTCCCACTACAATTGAGAATTTCAGCTTTTCTCTACCAGTGAAATATGCTCCTACCTTAAGTGATTCAAGATGAAACCTCATAAATATTGAAGTATAGCAAAATTCTCCAAACAACAAAAATATTGGTTTAAATCCAGATTTATAATGTAATTGGTGAATAAACTAAAGCTTTTATAGTTTAAGCCTTCACCTGATCTTCTGTATTCTTCCCTCCACATGAAATCCTTGCAGTAACAGAAGGGAAGGAGGGCACACAAGCTTTTGTTAAGTATTAAGGAGTCCCTGGATGTGCTATTTCAGTTTGCTGAGAAGAAACACAACTGGCCTCATGCAGGGACCTCACAAGTCATGTGTGCAAGGAAAAAAAGCTGAAATAAACACAGCCCCAAAACATCCACAATTACAGAGAGCAAAGCAGGGGAGCCTGTCAAACCACACAGCACATCTTGACTTGTCTGAGGGAACCCTGCAACAGCACAAGTCCAGAGGAAAATACAAAACCACTCTTAATCTCATCACTCTCCTGTAAATAAACAGCTGTTTAACAGCACATTGGGCTTCCTCCTCAGGCCTTGCTGCCCAATAGGCTTCTGAGCACTGGAATATTTTTGTGCAGTTGTTCTCAAATCAAAGGTTGCCATTCACCATATGGGCTGAGCCAGCAGAGTCCCTCAAAGGCTGAAAAAAGGCCTGGTTTATGTGGCATGGAAATAAGTGTCTTTGAGAACTGAGGTCTCCTGGGCTCCATCAGACCCTGTCTCCTGCTGGATCTCAGGGTAGGAGAGTCTGAGATTTCATTCCTTGACACCCCACCACAGTTTGAGGCAGAAAAAGCTTCCCTCTACCTACATTACACTCTGCTAGCTTTACATCCATTAATCAAATCAGGATATGGCTACTCAGAGTACTTGTTTATTTGTCTAAGAGTGGCCTGGAGTTACTTGTTTTCCAGCACACACATGTCCACAGCACCACCCTTTTTCATCTCGTGGCCATGTGTTCAGGCTTCCTGCATTTCACCCTGACAGCCTATTGCTCACCAGTTAAGAACCACATTAGTTTGAGGACACCATTCATCTAACATTAGTGCTTCCATTAGTGTGGACAGTTCAAACTGGGCAAAATGCACATCTCATGCATAATTTAATGGACTTCATAGAGTGAGTCAAAAATTGTTACTACAACAGCAAAAAAACTCAGACTATTTCTTCAGAGACTCATCACTGGCAGATATCAAAACCAGGGCAATTGCTCCACAAGATCCACATTTGTGTCTGCACACAGCAGCATTGAGTGGGTTGGTCTAAGATGTTCCACCAATATCCTATTTTTGAATCAGTAAGCCACCCCCTCCTCTCTCATCAAAATCTCCTACTTTTCCTTCAGAAAGTCCTCATTATCCAAGTTTCTCCAGAGCTTCTTTCTTTGGATCCCAATGGTTTGTGTCTGCACAGAATATAAAATTCTTCAGGGGAAAGTATTTGTGCTTGTTTATTTAAAAAAAACCCCTAAACTCCCACGCACTATCATAAGCCACAAAAATAAATACATCAAGAACAGAATCCCATGCAGAGTTTTCCTCCCACATGAGAGGCGTGACAGGCAACCAACAAACCTGAGCAGGGATGGCATTTATTATTTAACCAGAATCAGTATCTCTGTTGATTTTACCCCTAAACTGATTAAATTTAACAGCCTGGCAGAGCAGGACTGCACTAAGAAAAACACTCAGAGCACTTCTAAGTGGAGACAGGCTGAGCCCTATCCCTCAGACCTGCAGTGTCACACAGAGCAGGCTGGGAAAAACCACCACCAGGGAAGGAAGGTTCCATGGGAAGAGCTGCTGGGATCAGGATCCTCTCATGTTCTGCCCTGCAATGTGATCCTACAAAACTCTTACGTTCCTATAGTTTCTCTCCCTACAAAGCTTTGCCTGCACCTCTCCAGAGATGGCACCCAAAGTGACAGGCTCCAGGCACTGCTGGGACATCAGTGTCACCACAACTACAACTGCCTCCCGTCCCTCCTTGCACTGGCCTGATTGCTTCTTCTGCTTCCTTGCCTTTTCACAGTTCTATCAGGGCTCCTCATGCACTAAGGAAGTTATTAGGAAATTGTTTCTAAAAAGCTCGAGTATCCTTAGCTAAAACAGGACAGTAATTTCTGACCTTTATCTGAGATGATTCACTCACTGCAGCCCAATTCTTGTGTTACTTTCCTAAATTAGCCATTTGGAAAGGTGGGTTGGTCACCATTCGATCCCTCTCGCTGCTACCGGAAAATCAGCCAAATATAGCAGGAGGAAGTTACTGACAGTGTGACACAAAGGTGTAATTTCACAAATTGACATTGACTTACCCCACTTATCATACCCAATTTTCCCCTTCAAAAACAATCCTATAAATCTCCTTGTGCTGCTTGTCTGAAGATGCACTGAATTAATATGACCACATCCTTTTCGCCTCGTCCTTTTCCACTCTGCTCTGGTCTCTGGGCTGATCATCAACCAAAATCTCACCTATGGAATTTATTTTCTCCATTTAAATCTCAGAAATAAAGGGCTTTCAAGCTGTAATGACTAGTTTAGAGTCCAAGTCTCAATGTGATTTCAGCACAGAAACCTCCCCCTGCAATGGTCCTCATAGGTGCCTGAATAATATCACACTTTCCTCTTCTGCTTTTGTGCTCTCTGATATCCTTCCTCTCTCTAAGCAGAGCATTCACCTCAGTATCATGATTTTCCCTGGGCTAACAAGAGACAACTGGGTTTTCCTTTTTGAAAGGCACTTTTAGACCCTTAGGAAAAAGCTTTAGGTGAGATCTGAGTGTTAGAGAAAGACCTGCCGCATAAATTTTAAAATCAAATAAACATGAGTTGTCATCTCTTAAAAAAAAAAAAATCAAGACAGTTCAATTTCCGAGTCTAAGCTCCAAGACAGGACAAAGAAATGACTGAATGCCTGACAGCCAGAAAAAGAAAATTATAGTATTTTCAATAGTGAAAGTATTAGGAGAATGAGAGAATGATAGCAGAGCATGTCACAGGCTAAAGGAGGTCAAGAGAGAAAAGAAACAGCTGTGATCTATAATCAAATTATAGAAGCTGGGATGCTGGATGGATAGTGTATAAATACATGTAATATACTGTGCACATTCAGAGCCCATAGATTTTTTTTTTCCTTATTTAAATCATCTTACAATAAAGCAATACTCTTCTCACCCATCCATGGAGAAGGTTCATAAGGCTAATGTGAGTGATCAGTTATGAGACCACTGGCCTTAAGTTTAAATGAAGGCAACTTAGATAATGATTTCTTTCCAGCTTCAAAGTCAAGACTCTTCAAAACAGCCAGCAGAAACAGGACAATAGATCTGTTTTGAAGACAGAAAACAAGAATCACTGTTCATGCACTTTTTTTGCAGTCTCCCAGCTGCCAGACCCATTCATATGAACAACGTTTGAAGTAAACTACCAGCCCCAGATCAAGTACACTGAATGTCAAAAGTGACTGGCTGAGGCAGACAAGTAATGCTTGGTGCCTGAACCCCAGAGTCACAGCAGGGTTTAAAAGAGATGAACTGGAATGGTGGTGGATGAAAAAAACATGAGCTTTCCTTCCTGAAGCCATCAAATGTTTCTGGAACCCTTGGAATCAATATTTCTTCATATATGTGTGCAGATGGACAAGTGAAACTCATCCTCAGCAAATGAAAGGTGTATAATGTTCTCTTCTGGGCTAGCCAGGTCTGGGTACCCCTGCAGTTAATTTACAAGAGTTCTACAGAATATTTTTGTGGATTAAGAAAGTCAAAATTAAAACAAGACCATAGAAATTGATCCAAAAGAAGCAGTTTGGGAGGAAAGTACCCTAAATTTTTTAGTCAATAGTCAAGGAAGCTTTTTTACACATTTACAATCACTTCCTGTGAGACTGAACAGCAAGGCCAAGAATTTCCTGATGTAGGGCAAAATTTAAATATCAACCTGGGTCGTTCAAGAGAAATGAGGCTACTCTGAAGTGTCAGGTCCTGTGCCTCGGGGTAGGAGCCCTGGATAGGAATCCTGCCCAAGTATGTCAGACATTAGAACAAGAAATTACAAGCACTTTGTCTTCTGAGTGACTTATTATGCTCCATGAAAGCAGTGAAACACTCATGTTCTCTGTCCCAGACACTCTAGTTCAGCATGTTTTATTGAAATGCTACAGTGGTTTCTTTCTGTGATTTATAACCTTACATATTCCCACACGCACTGAAAGACACTCAAAACACACGGGCAGTCTCCTGTTAATAAAAACCAGATCCCATTTCAGCCAATGTATTACCTGAGCCACCTCCAGCTGAAGAACAACAGCAAGACCAAGGGAAGAGCCAAAAGGTGACCTGAGGGTGAGGTGACCATCTCACCAGTCTTCTCAGAGCTCACCAAAACCTTGCAACAGGCTGCCACTGCTTACACTCAGTTAGAATTAGAATTAAAAATGATAGAAGTATCACTGAAGCTTTCATTTAAGCTCATCTTATGATCCAAGATTAGACCACCAGATCAACATTAAACCAATGAATAACCTTTCATTGTGTACCTCACAAGTGCAAAACCAAACATCAACCAAAAAATGAAATAGCAAGAACTAGTGGGAGAGTGTCTATATAAAAAAAACACCAAAACATAATGACTTACAAGAGCAAAATAATTATACCTCACTTTCCATTTACTCTAAGGGTTGTTAAAGGCTCAAAATATTTTTTAACCAAAAGAAAAATATATGCAAAAAAGAGCATGCTATGAATATTACTCTTATTTTTACAATTGTAAATAAAAAAAGAACATGAGGGATAAAAAGAATTTAAAAAGCGATTAAAACAGAAGTGTAAGGCCTCTTTCTCTTTCAGAATTATGCTATTTCAGATTACTTAAGGTGTCTTCCCTGACAGAGAACATTGTTTTAGAGGACCACAACATGGTACAACTGAGCTTAAGGTTAACATGGAATTAAGTGTCTTCTAATGAAAAGATCCTTAAAAAAGAATAAAGAGAGACTTAGCTACTTACTCATTTTGCTTGTAAGTAAAATGAGCTGCCATTAGATTATTATTGAGCATATTTTAAAAGGCTTTTTCTGAGTTTGTGTCACAGAATATTTAAAGAAAATGAGATGTTTCCTAGGAAATGCTCTTGGGCTTGTTCAGAACAAAGCCCACACCAAAATGAGCTCATACTCGACTCTGCCCTGCCCTGGGCACAACCCCCTGAGTTAATCATCTCCACCAGGGAAAGGGGCCCTGCAAATGCACCACTGTGGGCTGAGAGAGAGACACAGACCATGCCCAAGGCCCAAAGCACACCTCAGCCAGGTCCTACAAGGAATTACAATAAAGAAATTCCTGCTAGGGGTTCTTGCTGTTGCCTTTGTTTGTGGTTGAAGTTTTTTTGGGGTTTTTTTTTTTGTCCCTGCCCGCTCCCTCCCCCCTTTCTGATAAACATCCAGACACAGCAACCACCTCATCTAATTGCCCAGGCATTTCTATTGCTTCATCCTTGCATGATCTCAGCACCTTCAACTCAAACTTCATTCTCACAGTTCCCAAATGGCAAAGGAGTATCATGATGCTACCCCACAGCTGAGAAACACAGACTAAATAGATGAATTATTTGCCTGTGGTCAAAGATCATGGATGTGAAAGAGCTGATAATTCAACACTGGTCCACAGGGACATGCTTCACTATCACTATCAATTTCTCCTGGGTAAGTCAGCAAGGTGCTGAACATCTTCTGAGACTCACTGAGAGGGATTGTTTTCAAGATAGATTCCAAATGCATGAAACTTAGAGAGTAAACATTTCTTTAGTTCATTTTTAGATAGGAAAAAGGTATTTCCACTTTTCCATGAGACTATAATTAATTGAAATTTTGTATGTAACATAAAAGACTCATATGTCGATTTTCCTTCAGTCATACATATGCCATTTCATACACATGCAATGAAAAACTTCAATGACCCTGGGTTGCTTTTTTGTCTTTAAATTAAAAGAACAAACATGGACGTATACAAATTTCATCTTACTGTATACAGGTTTATGTTCAGAAATCAAGGTATCCAGAGGATTGAGGGTGAAAGCCAAAAATTAAGACTGGTCCTGCCCATCTCCCAGCGGCTTTACTGAAGATTTAAAATACCTTTCCCTAGGATGTCCAGAGGGCAGAACTCCCAAAGATTTCTCTGGCTGTGTTGCTACTCCCATATGGTGCACAAGCACACAACATGGACACACTTCAGCACTGTCCTACACACTGTGGATCACCCATATTTATTCTCCCTGCACAAACCCGACCAAACCATTTTGGTTCAGTAGTAGACATAGATGCTCTCCATTATACCAGTTTCAGAAGGTAGCAAATTCATGGGTGCTATCAAAATTGCAGCTGTTTAACATTTGTGTACAGAATAACACAATAAGCCTTATAAACTCAACATTGCATTGCAGGGTCACTTCACCAATATTATAATATATTACATTATAGTGAACTTTAACTGAGATTTTTTTTTACAGTAAGTCACACAGAGAAAATTACATTTCATTTATAGATACTCTAAGAAGGTGAATTTTTATCCCTGGCTCCCAGGATTTGTACCAGCCACACAGCAGATCTACACAGTGGATAAATTTGGCCTCTCTTGCTTGACAGTGAGGTAAATTGCACCAACTCTAGTAAGTTGCACAGTTTGTCCTAATCTATGTTTTATTCCTTCACATACACCTCAATTTGAGGGGAAAAGAAATAGATATCAGATGTGACAAGTGTATGTTTTTTTCCCCTGATATCTGACTGTTCATTTTGCCTTGGAAGGGCTGGAGCACCTTTCAAAAGTTTTAGCCCTCTGTTTCTGAGGAACTTATCCTTGTGGCATGTCTGTCAGTTTTCACAGTGCTCAAGCAAGTCTTTGCAATTTTCACATAATGGCAGTTGTTGACAGGTTGTTAGGGCTGACAGTGAATATGTTTGAAAAACTGTCAAGCTGGTGAAAAAAAAATTAGAGGAGAGAGAAGGAGCCTCCTTACATTTGTAACAGCATGTTAAACTGTAAATGCATTCTCAAAATGCACAGGCCTACTTCCAGTCGTGTTACTTGCTCTACAATGACAGCATATGTGAATATATGATCCTTAAAAATTAATGTCAGATTGTCATTTTATAGGTCATGGTCATATTACTACAAAACTGTTTACCTTTATAGAATTGATTTTACCTGTAATGCTCAATAATGGCTGATTCAGGCAAAGAAATTGCTAGAAATAAGGGTGCCAGTGCTGCTGGCTTTTAATTAGGTTTGTAGTGCCTTTGCCAGAGGTATGACTGGCCCGAGAGCCCCCGACAATGAGCAGATGCTGGCTCCTGTCCAAGGGCCTTTTCCAGCACTGTGCAGAGGGCTATGGAAGGTCTCCAAAGCTCCTCAGAGAGGTGAGTGACCAGCAGCACCTGTGGCTGAGGCTCAGCCTTGAACCCCCTTCCACAGCTACCAGTGTCAGGTCCATGGGGAGTCTCTGTGCCTAAAATTGTGACAGCATCCAGAAATGAACCTCTGTGATGGATCTTTATTTACACTGCCTGCCAGTGAACTCCAAAATGTCCCTTGAACAAAGCAGGCTAAGAAGTAGAGAAGCACCATGAATCTGACATCATAGAAATTACTTTGCCTCATTATTTTAAGACAGATTGAGCTCATTTTGGTGATGCTGAAAACGTGGTTAGTAACTGATATTAATGAGGAATCTTTTCTCTTACATGTCAGACAGACCGATTCTTCTTTGATAAAGAAGTTATATAATTCAACTTATTTCTGGGAGGAATGAACTCACCTATCTCTCCTTCACATAAGGGATTTCTCAAAATAATTTTAGTTCAGATTTTAAAAACTTTTTCTTGCAGTCTTTTTATAGCACTGCTTTGCTTATCATGTCAAGGGTAACAATATGAGTCCTGAGCACCTACAGTGTGAGACAGGCCTGCTTTGTCTAATATTGGAAAAGACTAAAATAACTGAGAAGAATAAAGGGCAAGCTAGCATCATCACAGACACAAAATTATTATAACTATGGTAAAGTACTATGGACTGTTTTCTCAGCAACAAAACTGGTCTAAAAAAAGGACTTTGATATGGTTAACTATGTAGAGGCAGCATTGCAGTAGACAGCAGCTGAGTTACATGACCAGTTAAAAATAGGCAAAAGAGCTGTACTGGATAAATCCATGAAGGAAGATGGCAAAGGTGATACAGAAGAATTCATGGATGATCTGTCTCCCAGGGCTACGTGCAGCATCAAGAATATGCTGGGGCTTGAAAATACACTAAAAAACAAATTATATAGAAGATAACCAAAACAGAATGGTAAAGAGGAAGACTAAAAATGAATCATGCAAGAAAGTCTAGATAACATGATCAGGAAACACCAGACTCTGTAGTACAGTGAGGAAGAAGACTCCATGAGGTTCAGTGTAGATTGACATCTAGACTGAACTCAAACCTTGATGTGTCACAGAAGCTTCTTCCAGCTCCTGCTGAAGTCAAGAGAAGAACTCCCATTTATTTGAAGAGAAGCAGGATTAGGTCCTAATCCTTCTGCCTCACTATCCAGTAAAGTGAGGATAATAATTGTATTGACAGGTAATTCTGTCTCACAGGAGTATTCTGAGGATTACGTAGCGTCTGCACTGTGCTGTGAAATGCTAAGTGCTAAATATGATTATACAGGGATTTCCATCCAAAGATCTCAAAGCACTTTCCAAACATTAATAATTGAAGCTTTATAATACCCTTAGGACTGCACATGTAAAGAAGGCAAACAAGATTCAGGGCTCAGCAAAGCGGACAAGGATTATTAGACTTATTTTATAGTGGATAAACTACACCACAGCGAGATTAAGTGACTTGCCCAAAGTAACAGAACAAATCAGTGACACTTCAGAAAATGAGCCTAGAAGGTCAGACTCCTTCACACTTTGCACAGAAAAGATGCACATGGGGTGAGAGAGTCAATCAGTTTTTGGAAGGAGTTGGATGGATCAGACCATTGAAGAGATGTGCTGGAGAAGACTGAGGAGAGCACAAGAAAAACAAACAAGGTTTGTTTATTTTTAGGTACTTGAGCAAGAACCAGTAGAAGAAAATACAATGCCTTAAAGCAGCAAAAAGTAGAGCTTACTGGCAGGAGGCATAGCCTCTGCTAAGAACATCAATTCCTTGGCTTACAGATTTAACAAAGACGACAGAGAACATGTGTCAGAACTCAGATTAATGTCCCAGGGGAAGAACAAATACAGAAAGAAACTGAAATCATGTTAGAACAAGAAATCAAGAAATCAGAATGACTGAAGACCGGTTGGATGAATGGTACATACTCCTCTCAAGTTCTAGAACAAAGGCAAAGTATTGACAAAATTCTTCAAAATAATTTTGGTATCAGAGTATTACAGAACCTCATCTAACACTGAAATGGACTTGAATCTCAGGGTGACAAGCAGAGCTAGAAGAAATCACAGCAGTCTTGGCAGATAAGAACAACCATAAATGTAAACAAAGATGGCTTCTGAGAACATTCAAGAACTCAGTTTTGATGACAAAAGAAATATCTTGTCTAGCAATCGTAACTGAATATTAAAATAAAAACTCAACTCTGGAAGAGGACGTGGGCTTTGAACAGGGCCAACCAACCACCTTAAAAAGTAGTGATATTCCATGAGATTAAAAGTGATCTTCATCTGCCAGCCAGCAAGACTTTGGAGCATGGGATACTGCTGCAATATTCAGATGAGGAATTGCAGCAGATACTCAAAGGAAATTTGGTTGTCAGGACAAGCATTTGGAGATGAAATAATTTCCCTCACCATGTGTGTTTTTACAAATTTCTCAAGAGCTTCTGAGCAAGAGGGAACACTGGACACTTTTGGAGGGAGCAGTAAGGGGAGCCCACTGTCAGTGGTTACTTCAACAATATTAATTTCATTTCAGTGCAACAGTGAAAAGGATGTTTTCACTGCCTTGGTGCAACCCAGAAAGTGTTTTGTACACTGGGAATGAACACAAATCCAAGATCTCTCTGCTTTAGCTATTAGAAAGGTTGAAAGGAAATACCACAAATCTATACAAGCACAGATTGCGTATATAAACAAAAAAAAAATTAAGAAAAATACATTACAGTAAACTCAGGGGGAGAACAGAAGTGTTACACAGTTATGTGTCTACACAGTGGCCTATAAAATCACAGAAAATAAGTTTTAAGTACTTGCTGAAAAAGCAATACTGAACTAAAACTGCTAAAAATAAAAGTGGGGCTCCAGAAGTTTCTATCCATCACTTTGGTTTTAGATTCTGGTAAAAGAAAAAGTCATTTCCTTGGCTATTTCATTGCAGGAAAAAAGCCTTGAAATAATTAATGAAGAGCAGTCCCTGTAAAAAGGTAAAGCATTGTCTTTAAATCCAGTTTCTTTTCTGGTCCAGCTTCTCAACTTAGCTTTTGCTAAATCAATTTCTTCTGTGCCATGCTATGCAATGCTGGGCACTTAGCTTGAAAAGAAAACAACTAATAATTACTTAAAGAGTGCTATGAACATGCATGGTTCATACTGACCAAAAGGATAAACTTCAGAGAAGTATTTTCACCTCTTTACTGGAATTAAATTTAATCTGAGCAATAGGATTTGACACAGACATGAAGCTCATGACCAGCTTTGTAACAAATACACTATAAATATTTTTAGTTAAAAGTGATCTGAAAAAAAGACAATTTCACTTAAAAACATTACAGTGTTATTGGGAAAGATCCTAGAGATCTGTAGCAAACATTTTAACCTGCTCTGAAAAGAGTATCAAGATGTTTGAATAGCTGAATCAATTTGCCTTTAGGTCTGTGTGAGTGTTTTTGTGTTTATTTTCAAGGAATCATTGTGAAAAACACAGATAGAAAGGAAGCTTATATACAAAAAGATGAAATCTCCTTTTAATCCTGATTTCCCAAGTTTCTACACTTCCAAATGAGTTAATTAAGGTTTTCCACTGACTTCATTAGCAACAGGATCAATAGTTTCAAATATAAAATGATAAACTATAACTCAAGGGTTTTTTTTCCTAAATAATATTTAACATCTCCATCATACAGAAGTTTTTCTGGACACAGACTATTGGTGAGGGCTGTGACCTCTCTGAGGTACAAAGACTGTTCAGACTCTAAACAGGCTGCTCTAAAGTAGCTTTTGATAAAACCCAACTCCCTGTAAGTGAAGGAATTTACCAAATACCACATCTTCAGTCTTTCACTTTTTATTAACATATGAGATTTGCCAGATTAAAAAATTTTGCCAGCATCACAAGCAGGGAATTTTATCCACTATTATCCCTTCTTACAACCAATACAAACAGCATGGAGTATTCTTTTTGTGCATTAAAAGCACAGTTAACAGAACAACCAAAGGAGAATAAATAAGAACAGTCCCTGATTTGTACTGGATTTCAGTCCTTGGGGCTGGATTAAAAGGATTTGGCTTCAAAATTTTAAAGCTACAGGCTTTCTGTATTTTCCACAATAATTTGGAAAATAAGTCTGTTCACATTGAACAAAGTTTAATTGCTACCAGCAAAAAACTAGAATATCTGACCTGGGATAACTCCTGCAATTTAGAGAAAATGAAACAAAATGGTTCAGTTAAATATTTGTACTACTAGAGTAACAAAAGCAGGGTGTTCACCTTCCAAATATATTTGTTCCTTGATATTTCTGCTGTACATGTAATGTTTGGCTTCACTAACTTGCTAATGTCCCAAGAAGATGCACACACATTGTGATGAACACAGATTCCTAGCTCTGATAACCTAAGTCAGTAACACTAAGACAATTTCTAGAAATTACATAAAATAAGCAGCTTTTTGCCTTTCAAAAATAAGCAAATTTTTTCGCTTTTCATTGCCATTAACAAGGAACCTGCGATCTAATAAATGTCACAATCAGTTTCATTTAATTAAAATAATAAATATTGTACAGTAATGCAGATTGACATTTATATCTTCATTTACGTGAGGTTGGATTTATGGTCAATGCTTTATTTGATGGAGGCCACAAATAATGGCCATTAAAGTGCCACACGATGGACACAAGATCACATTAATGAAATTAGACAAGGCAAGGCATTGATATATGGAGCCCTCCTGCTAGAAAATAAAGTAAGTCATGTCCAAAGCAGATGTTTTCCTTGGCTGCAGTTTAGGTTTGCTGAATTTTTAGTGGGCAGTTTAACTTCATCTGCACAAAGGTGGAAAGGAAGAGAACTCCTGTAAAAATGCCTCTCAAAATGTATTACAATTAATGCAGCACATAATAAACCAGCTTCCCTTGTCTAACACATTCATGCAAGAATGATTGTTAAGTGTGAAGAATTGTCTAATAGAATAGTGATTATTAAATTTCAGCTAAGCAGCCTGGTATAACGTTTTTGTAGTTATTGGTGGAATAAACACTTCATCTCTCCCTTTTGCTAACTAAACACACATCCACGGAGGTAAGTACAGAAACATACAGGTTGTTAACCCTTTTTCTTTATTAAAATTATGTCCAGAGTTTTGAAATACTGGTGTAAGGTTACTTTAGGGCAAGCAGAAGGGATAAGAGGGAAAAACATTTCCACAATCCTCTTACCTCTGCAGTTGCACCATCACCAATTTTTCTGGCCCATCCTGGATGCACTGGGAGCTCCTTTGCTTCTCACTCCAGAGTTTTTCATGAAAGATAGTACTGCAGTATCTATCCTCACAGTGCTTGCTTAAAAAATCAGGCTAGTCCATAGCTCTGCTGCAGTGAATAAATAATCTCAAGTAGCAGAACATTGTGAAAAATGAAACAAACTTGCCTCGTGGGCAAATTATCTAACTGGATGCTGTGTGTGAAGTTCAGATAAACATTCAGTTACATGGAACAGCATCTCAAAGTTTGATATTTATCTTTGTGGATTTATTTTCACCTCAGGATCTTCATGTGCCATGTTAATATGATGCCAAACAGGTTCAAGTGAAAAAAAAAACAACAAGTAAATCATTTTGGGAGGCAACACAGAAAATGAAACGTGCCAAAACAATGAAAGCCATTATAATTTTTTTCTTCTGAACTAGACAAATAGCTTTTAAAGCTATGCCTTCTAAAGAATGGCTCAGCTTGGTCATTTATGCTAAAACTAGGCATTACAAGCCTAAGGGTCTGGTCTAAATAACAATACCTTCATTAATCAATTTATAACAGCTGAGATTCTATTTCTGGCTCCAGAGAGGAATGCAATATAGCCAGCTGAAATTTGGCCTCACATTCCTCAGGCTCAGGTGAAATGACACTGCAAATAATTTAGACATCTCTGGACAATTTATTCAATAAATTGTCCAGCTTCTTGATCTATTTATCACAAGGGATGGAGCTGATTTAACTAACAACTTTACCTGCCTTATTCCAGAATCATTTCTGCATTCTGCTTCAAATTCTCCCTTGAACAAAATTAATTTCCTTATACAGATAAATCTATGCTTATGTTTCTTGAGAAACCAGGCACAGATAAATCTGAGGCCTTGGGCACTTGCACTTGCACACCACAAGAATCATGCAGCGATGAAATACTGTTGGCTCAACCTGTGACTTTGAGCCATTGTCAGATGCCATCCCAGGGCTGAAGAGGATGCAATCTCATCCCAAAGTCCTGCTGGGTGGGTTAAATGCACAGACAAAGCTGTGCTCATTGTCCAGCACAATTTGCTGTACCTTTCAGAGCCACAGGACTCACAGAGGGCTGCACACCTGGGCAATGCAGGCTTTATTCAGATCAAACCCCAATGCAGCACCCACTTCTCTGACAGCAAATTCAGCAGCTTTTCCCTGTTACCAGAACTTTCTAAGGCTGCTCCCCTACACATCTTCCTCCTCCACACTATGAGGCTGAACTGAACAATTCCTGTTGACATGCACTTCTGCATCATGCACATGCACTAATCCTAGATATGCAGGAAATGCACAAAAGGTGGAAAGGCATGGGACACACAATTTAAAGCAAAGGTGAAACTGGAAAACCAAAATCACACAGATCTTAATGACTGAAAGAATGAATGCTTCATTTTGGTCAGCTCAGATGGGCTCTCTGCTGCATCTGTCACTTCACAGGTAACCTTCATTAGACAAGTTTCATTTGGCACACAAAACCCATATCTCATTTCAACAGTGAGCAATGTGCAATCACCATGTACAGTAGTCATCTCAGTATACTCATTTTCTGCATACATATAATTCTGATTAAATTAAGAAACCAGCATATCAGCTTCAGTAAGAAGTGCCCCAGACACCTGCAATTGCTGCTCTTTTGTTTTTACACGTTTCTCACACAACATCCTGCTAAGCCAACCCTTCAAGAAAGGGCTTCACAACACTTTATCAGCTCTTGCAGAGGAGTCATTAAAAATCGAAGTTTTGTTGTCAGAAAGCCAGGCATCACTCATTCCTTCACAGATAGTAACTTCTGGGGGGGAGAAAAATCAACACCCTTTCTGCATCAGGTTTCTGTACCTGTGACCTCAGTCAAATATGGATACACAAAACCTGTAATTCAGTCTTGCTGAAATCAAAGAAGTTTTGCCATTGTAGCGCTGAGTTTACCAAATTTCAACTCAGCCATGTTACAAATCAGGATACCAAAAACATAGGATTCCTTTAAACAAACCCAATTGCCTTTACAAGCTACACTGCTGTTCATTTTCTCTTTTACCATGTGAAAGTTAGGGCAGCATTCCTCCTGTCTGGCTGCTCAGCATGAATAATAGATACGTCATTTTTTAACTGTCAACAAAGTATCTGTAAGAGGTGCACTCGGTCCTTTTAAATATCTACAGCAAACTGTTTATTTGGCATTATACACAGCTCACATTTTCCAACCAGCAAAGAAATTACTAAAAAAGACCTACATGTTAAACCACAGAAACAATTTTAATCACACCTTATTATCCTTATGTAATATTTAATTATCTCCTCTCCTACTCCCTTGCTTCAGTGACAATTTGCTCAATGATGTGTCAAGGAGATGAAAAAAAAAAAACAAAAAAACAAAACAAAACAAATGAGGTCAAATCTTTGATATAATACACTGGTGTTTATTTACTGAGGGCCAAAGCCTCCGTGGCTGTAAATGGTGCAACTCCTGTGCAGGCAGCTGAGCTCTGCTGATTTACACCAGCTGGGGACTGAAACACAACTGCTGAGAAAGAGATTACACTGCTGTAATCTTCAATGTAAACCAGGCAATATTTCAGATACAAAAAGCAAAGACCTTTAAGGAGAGCTGAGACTGTACTGATAGGGTGACAAACACTCCCCCACACAGCAGAGGACAAGTTTTCCAGCGGTGTAAATGGCCACACTTCCCCGGGAGCTCAGCTCAGGACCACCCACTGCTTGTGTGGCTGTGGTCTCCAGTACCTCCTTTGTGACAATTAGTCTCATCTCCCCTCTAATAATCCCTTCTGGCAGTGCCCCTTCCCTGCTCTTGTCCTCAGCAGGTCAGATGCTTTTGGCAGCCTCATCCCTCGCTGCCATTCCCTGTCCAGTGCCACGTGCTCCAGTGACCACCCTCACTGCTCTGCCAAAGGACCATTCCTGTGGCCCTGCTCTAAATCAGGTCTGTGAAAGCACACCCTTCAGAAATAAAATATTCTGACTGTTGCAGACTTAGGGCCCAACTGCATGAAAAGCTGAGGAGGAAAGGCAAAGTGGGCAGCGGGAACAGGAGTCACACATGGTGGTGGGAAAGGAGGAGCCTCTGAAATCAGATCTGCCAGAACAACGTTATTTAAACATCCACAATAAGTCACCATATTTCTTTAGGTTATGGCTGGCTATCAGGAGCCTCAAAATTTGAGGGTACAATCCAAGAGCTACCTGATCTATAGAGGATAATTACTTCCCTCACAGGTCAGGATTAGGCACAGCAGACACTTTCAGCATTTAAAGCTTTATTGCCTATACACAGATATATAAGCAATCAGCAGGTACTTCGAGCACAACAATTTGATATTGTCCCCAAAGAGGTTGGTGGCAGAGCTGGGCTAAAAACGACCCAGTTTCCAACTAGATGACAGCAAACATGCCAAAAAATTATCACAGCTCCCCATGCAATGGGCAGCACTTACCCCTCATGCACTGGGAAGAGTTCACCTCTGTGTGTGTGCTCAGGATGCCACATCACTCTCCTGGTTTGGAAGGATCTTTTGATTTCCCTCCAGTATTACTGCCACCAGTAACAATGGTGGCAGGGAACATGGGGATTTGGGAGAGGAGTTGCCTGCATTTGCTCTGAGCAAGGCAAGAAGTCCCTATGGAGCAAAAAAAAAAAAAACCAACCAAAAAAAACCACCCACTTCCCACACATTAGAGTTTTCATTATTGATAGCACCTCAAGGGCTGAAAAACTGATGGGAGGCATTGGGGAAAATTAGGACAGGTTGAAAAAAAAATGAAGGAATAGACAGCCCCAAGAGTGAGGATACCATTACTGTAAGTTGACAGACCATTAAAAAAAGGTCAGTATCCACTTTAAATATATGAACAAATTAACAGAATACACCATGTTCAGCTACATGTTCAGAAGCACTAATGAGAATAGCTTGCAGTTCAGTTTACTTAGCTCTTTAAATAAACATGGGCTATTGGAAATGTTATACAACAACGCCAGCACCATAAGTGTAGCTCCAACTCCTGTCATTCCTGCAGATGAGTTACAAATCTACAAGAACTTGTCTGCCCCATGCTTGCAGCCACCACTACACTTAAATTAGTAACTACATAGGCCTCTTCCAAGGCATATCAGAGACCAGCTGTGCAAGGACCTGTCACCTTCTTGTCAGTGAAAGTTTTCTGTCCAAAGAACTTTCGTCATCCCCCATTCCTCAAGTAGCTGGATGTCACTTGAAGAGACAGCTGAAGTCACTTGCAATGAATGGTCTCAAATCAGAGCTCACTGCCCTTGTCACAGAAAGTCTCACCCCGCAGCTAAAACTGTCACTGATCATGTTTAGATATGTACACTGAGGTATCAGATTAGAAAAGAGTATGCACGAGATGGGAGTTTAAAAGAGGCCAAGTTGCAAGGAAAATCTTAATAGGGAGAATCGAAGGCTTGAAGAGTTAGCCCTTTTCCAAACCAAATTTATATTCCCCATCAAATCCAATAAAAAATATCTAGCTTCTAAAAACGGCATGTGTCCAACCAACATATTCAAGAAGGAGCTAAAACTTTAAGTGGTACTTTGGCCAGAGAACATGCAGATTGCTGAGATATTATGGCATCTCTGCAGCAAGTTACTTCATTAATAGGAAAATACCCAAAAGGCATGTCTTGGCTTCAAGATTAATGCTCAAAATGGTAGACACATGTGCTATAGTTAAACAATAAATTAAAAATTGTATTAAACTGGTATATTCTTAAAAATAAAAAAATCTCAACACCTAAATATTATCATATTTGCTGCTTGTTTCTGACCCTCTGGCTTATATTAGCAATAGGAGCTTTGCCTCCTGGTTATGGCAAGAGATGGAACAAT
This sequence comes from Melospiza georgiana, assembly GCF_028018845.1. NCBI lineage: Eukaryota > Metazoa > Chordata > Aves > Passeriformes > Passerellidae > Melospiza > Melospiza georgiana. The sequence continues at coordinate 16,457,908 of NC_080443.1, forward strand.
CCAGGCTCCACAGTTGCTCTCCCAGCTCAGGTACTGACTTTTGGGTGACTCGCTCAGATTCTCACTAACTTCTAGGAAATCCAGTTTATCCACTGGCAAACCCAGCTGCCTGGTCTTGCCAAGGAACACTTGAGGACACATTTCTAAGGCTGACCTCCACACTAAAAATAGCCAAGTACAAGTTGGGTTGCAGCTGTTAGTAGAAAGACAAAGGACATGGAAACATCCAGAAGATGGTCATTATGTTCTACATAATTTCATTTCACACTTTTAAGACCTTGGCCCACCAGTGCACCATAGGAGCTGGATCCTGGAGAATGCTCTGCAGATTTGCCCATGTTACACTGCAACCTCTGGTGCAATTTGGGCCAGCCCAGGAGCTCCAGAAAATGGGTTTCTCTGCTGTGCCTCTCCTCAGAAGGGGAATTTTAGTGGGAGAGTTGGATAAGGGCATGGGGATTGGAAGACATTCACAACAGAATGCAGGAGTGCTTTTCCCTCTCTACAAAGACATCTCCCAAAAAGCTGGAGATGGAGAAGAAACCCTTGAGAAATCTCAAAGTCTGCTGCTGCCTGGGAATTGAGAAGACATACCTGAGCTTTCACGTCTGCCTGTCCAGTTCTCCTCCAAGGCTTTAAAGTTCCTGAATAAAGTATTCAGGCTCATTTCTGTCCTAGAATTTGATTTAGCCAGTATCTTGTTCTTCTTATATAAAAGAAAATAATCTTCAGTCAGAAGCTTCATAAGCTTCTTTCCTTTTACCCTCTCACTGTTGGCATGAAAGCAAGATCATTTGTTCCAACTATGTATTTGCAACAAGCATTTGCTTTGGTTTTGCTTGAAAACACAGCAAGAGAAATTTTACTCCAAATTTCATATGTCAAAATTCCCTCCATAAATAAAGCTTGACAGAGTAAAGGGTATCCATTCCAACTTTTTTTTTAAAGTATATATATATATATATTGTTCTTGCCTGAAATCACAGCAGGGAAATTTTATTTAAAAGTGAATATGAAGGAGTATTGTTCAGAATAGAGACCCAATTTTAGCCCAGGAAATTTTATTCCTCACCTTCCATGCTCCCCAGGAATCACAAGCAAATACAAAAGTACAGCCCAAACTGAGACTGCAACCAACATTTACAGATTTTGCTACAGAGAATTCCCTGAAATATCCCTGCACATTAATTTATGACCATCAGGAGCTATCACAGTTCTCTTTGCACTGAAGAAGTCCTGGGGAGATATTGTGACACAAATGGCATTTGTGTTGGGATGCAGCTGTAGGGTGCAATCACTGCATTGTGTTTGTGTTCTGAGCTCAGACTATTATTCTATCACTCCACACAATCAAAATCCCATGCAACACAAAATACCTAAAATAAATCAATTTTATATTAAATATTAAACTCTCCTCATCTAGAATATCTAAAAACCTGTCCAGAGTATTGAGCCAAACAGGAGCCTCTGGATCCTCAGCCCTTTTAAAAATTAGGCCACTACTTTAGAAATCTAAACACAGGCTAAAGGATCTGACTGTAGGCTCCTATTTTTGAAAGTTCTTGGTCTTTAATTTTCATAGCATGGTAAACAAAGCATCTTTTTTCTTCCCTGCTCGAAAGTACTCAGGGTTCAGAAGTTTATTGGAAACATAGCTGACATCCAAATCAACACAGATTGCAAAAACAACAGGGCTGACAAGACAGAACACTTTCAAAACATCACACTGATCATTAGAACAGCAGAGCAAAACATTAATATCATAAGCTTTGCAGTCAAGGACTCTGCTCTAGCTGAGTATAGCTCTTTAAGCAAGGGAAACCTGGGAAAACAGACTTTGAAGATAAATAGATGGATTTGCTTTCCAGCAAACAAATACAGGATCAACAAAATTGAACATGATGACTATTCCATAGGCAACAGTGATGCTGCCATGCAGATTTTCAAAAATGTCACTATAGCAAATAAGCCTCTGCTTTGCTCTTGGGAGCAACAGAAAGTGAGAAAGTAGAGTAGATATTAAAAGACATTTTGGCAAAAAATAATAGCAAAAAATAAAGAAATTCTCCCCATCATTAAGTCCAACTTTCATTTGACAGTCAGACCAGGAGACAGGGGTGGAGAGGTGGGGGTGTAGCTTTAACAAAAAAATGTATTTTTAAAAAGATCTTCCAAGAGAGAAAACATTAATTTAGCACTGTGGAAGAGAGAAACAAAGCCTCAAAAACAGTAATTCACTTCTAATAGAGGAAAGTCCTATTTACAAAAGATGTTTAAGGAGTAAACTCAGCCCTGTTGTCCCTAAATTCAAACCTTTACTGGATGAAAGCCTCATTTGTCTGATCCAGAATGAAATAAATCACAGCCTTTTACTGATAAGACTGGAGATTCATGGGGAGGGTTTTCTGGACACTGGAGAATCTTTCTTTCCTAGTTCCACATGTGAAATAACTTCCTACAAATATGAATTTCATACATTTTAGTGACACAAACCTTACACAAACATACCTACTAATGATCTCGACAGGAGCTACGTGCACAGAGGATCAATAGTGTTGACACTGAATTACTGGTGTGCAGATGTACCACTTTGATACATGAATACAAGAAATAATGTGTCAGCTTGATCTTCAAAGTTGATAACTTCTACTGGAGGTGTTGGGCCCTTCACTATTTATATTATTTCCTTATTGCATTCTGTTTTGGAGCAATGACTTTGACCTGGCAAACACCTTTTCCTTGCCAAAGTATGTGTATTTACAACAGGAAAACTAAAAAGCATCATTCCCTTATTGTCTATACAAGAAAGCTTGGCAGTAAAACATATCTTTATTATCATGTCAGAGATTGAGCTCTTATAGTTAAATATCTGAGTTTGTTGGTATTTCCATCATAACCCCAACCATAAAAGTGTGTTTTGAGTGAGATTTACAAGTCAAAGGCTCTGATTTTCCTCACTTGAAGTGATATAAATTAGGAGTTAGTGCACACATGGCATGCACGGGGAGAGATTCAAGGATCTGGGGAAAGCAAAAAAAACCAAAAGCAATGAAAGAGGAACAAAGGCTGCTTTGCACACATGATGCTCAATTTGCAGGCATCCCCGTTTATAAGAGTGAGCCCATTTCAGCCCCATTCACTCACTTCTGTTGCAAAAGCCTCTGCATGGTCTGTGCATCATCTTTTGCATTAAATGAATATGCTGTGCTAACACAGCCTTACCTGTATCTAAAAAAAGTGTAATAATATTGCTATGAGTGAGACTGTCATTTCATTGAACAGCTCAACTTAGAACATTGTGTTTTCAATGAAAGGCAAATCTGATCCAGTGAAACAAACCTGGGACTATAAAGACAGGAATTTCCAGATCTTCATCCCACTGCTGCCAGTGATTTGATGAGTCACTATATGAGAGTTCACTTACCATTTAGATTATAACACACTCACCAGTTTTTACCTGGGGATGCTGGCATCTGCTTGCTTTCCATATTGGGGGTGTTGTGAAGATTCAATAACATCTCCACGTGTTAAGCATTAGAGAAGTGCTAAGCGGTCATAGTGTCTGATTTAATGCTCCCTTTTCTGGGAGCTGGGATAGAGTTACAATTTTCATGCTAAGCTTACCTCATATTGCTTGACTTGGTGGAGGAAAGGTCTCTCTCTAGATACATATCACACAACACATATTCCAAAACCAGAACCAGGGACTTTCAGGCCAAAAAACCCAAAAACTTGAGCCACAACACGCATTGGGGTGAACTTAAAAACAAAACCCACCCCACGCACGAGTGTTTCACTCCTGTCTTATTAAAATTCATTCTTTTTTCCTGCTTGCTTTTCCATTTTGCTGCCTTGGTTTTTCTGTCCATCTCCATCCTTCAGCAGACTCACTGGCTCACCGAGGTCACTCTGCTGTGTGTGACATCACAGTCCCCATGGTAACCCCCATGTTGTCACAAACAGTGTCAGAGGAGGAGGGGGAATAAAGTTAGAAAAGAGCATTTACACACAAATATCTTGGCATTCAAAAAGACTGGGAAAGAAAATGCACAAAAAAAAGCCCATGACAGCTTAATGAGGTTTTGGTAACATGCTGTAGTTTTCCCACTGTGTTCAAGTGTGATCTTGGTTCTTAAGATCTGATTTTCCTTACTTTTATGGACTTAAAAGAACTACATCCATTTTGCTCAGCACAGCAATCTGAAAGTTCCCATGTCTGATTTTATTATTTAATGTGTAGGAAGAATTGCATTTCAACGCCTGCCGAAAGAAACTGCCTTTTATAAAGACAGTCTACAGAGATATGTTTGGAATTTTAAATCCTGGTGTTTTGCTTTTTCTTTAATCTTTTATTAATGGTTTGTGTTCCCATTACTCCAAACTGAGCATTAGGTTCCTGGGGAAAAGCACCAATCAAATGTGTAGAGCAACTGGAATGTATTTGAAAATAAAGGAGGGTTAGTTGATCAAAATCAGTATTTCTGAGATTTAGGCCTGTGATGGACATCTTGTATTGAACAAAAAAAAAGTCAGAAAAAGGAGAATCATTTTGACAGCAGCAGTTCTGGAGGTAGTGAGAGAGAAACCGGTACCCATTTTCCTTTCATTCTGATTGATCAGTCTCAAGAGGTTACACCAGCACCAAATTCAAATACCATTTACTTTTTTGTGACAGAGCTGGGCAGAAATTAATTCTGCTGCCTGATCTGACCACAGCCCCAACTGAGGTACTCTTGCAGATCACTCCTGCAAAGGGTTGGTGTGATTTGAGTTGTGAGGCATGATGGCCACGATTTGCTTATTTCAACTCAGCCTATGAGAAAAAGAAAACCATAACTTTTCCTGGCAACACCAACAGCTAAACCTTGATTTTTATCCTTACTCTGGAAACCTGAACAACTCCCACTGGGTTATAACTGCATGTCCAAAGATTCTAGGAAAAAAAAGGATATTAAAGCAGAACTGTGTGGCAGAAAAAGGTGGCACTGTGACACAGCCACCTCCCCTCCCTCAAGCACAACCACAGCCCTGGCTGATCAAACCTCACAGCACCAGGGTCCTCACCTCACAAATTGGTAGCAACTAAATCTATCCTACAGGGATGTTTAGAAGGGTTTTCCAGAACTGTATATATTCACCTACTATTACCAGTGTCCTTCCTTCTCCACAAATATTATTAGTATTATTATTCAACTACTTTATAGCGCTTAATAGCAGGTTTTATCACTGTTAAGGAATTCTGGATTAAAAATTATCTACCAGGGTCCTTCTAACCTGGCCAGTGACAGGGCTCATTGTGTCCTGATTATAGAGTCACTTGTTTTAAATTGTGTTTGCCAAATATTAACTTGTTTGTTTTGCTCAGGAGGTGTGTGAACACCACAATGTACTGCACATGCAAGCCTTAATTGTCCAGGATAAAGAAAAAAAGCTATGGCCTTCCTGTGATACTGATTATTTGGTTTTTAATCAAAACATGGATTACAGGTTCAGTATTCACTGCCTACCACATCTGATTTATGGATCTTCTCTTAAAATCCATGTCTGTTTTAAAGTAACATATTCTACAGCCAAGCATCAGCTTGACCCACACAGAATTGAGAGCTCCTAAAGAGCAATACATAAAATGTTTTTAAAACATTTTAAATGAAGCAACAGAAGTGTTTCACACACAATGTAAAACCAGAGTGTAAAAACAAGAGTGTGCTGCTCAGCTAATTCAGCTTCTCTCTGTCACCACACACATAACACTGCCTGCTTCTCAGACACAAGGGACCAGTTGAAAAAAAACATGATCATCAGATAAAATCTAAAATAGAAAGTAAAGTTAAAACTGTGGGGATAAAATGATGCCTCCTATTTTCCTAGCTGACCTCTTGTTTTAATTTTTTCACTCAAAATACCAAGTGTCAAAAGCAATGCTGAAGCAGTAATTCAATATTTGAATACTCAGATGAAAGATTCTCTATTACATGCAACCAAAAAATGAGTGATTAAAAATGACAATATAAATACTAACAAAACTTTAAAACACTGACAAACATACAACAGGCAAAAATGAAACATGTTGCTACAAAAATGGCCTCTAGTCATCTCAGCAAAATTCTACAGGAACCATTTGCAGCTTGAAAACAGACTGCTCAAACAATCAAAGTGCATTTCTAATAAAATATTATTAAAAGCAGACATGCTCATAATTTTTTTTTTCCATTTGGTAGCAGGATCAGTTTTGCAAGTCTTCTCCCATAGAAATCAGCTCATTTTTCAGTGGTTTAAAAATGATGCACACCAAGTGCTGCAATCCCACCCAGAACATGAAACACGATACAGGAGGCACCAGAAGCACAGTGAGCTCCAGCTATTCTATTTCATTTTCATATTTCTATTTCATTTCCACTGGTGAGTCACCTTCTCCCTCCTGAGTCTCCCTTCACTGCACAGGTGCTGCTGGTTTGATTTTGAATCTCCACTGAACTCAAACTTGTCACAAGGGTTTGGTCCCAAGGTCTAGACTTTGCCTGCTTGTGTCCATCCCAGAGTGCCACACAGCCTGTTTCTGCTCAATGTGTAAAAAGTTTCCAAACATTTCCTTCCAGATCCCCAATCAGAGCACAGACATCCGTTTAAAGGGATATTAAACATCCCAAATGCAGATTTTAAAGCAAAGTCTGCACCAAGTATTGCATTAATTACCGGGATGATTCCAAGGCCACGATGAACACTTCAGTAGGGTACATCACATTTAAGGCAAATTATTTTGCTTGTTGGGAGAGAGATTTTATTCTGTGTTTGCCTGCATTGCACTGCACAGGAAAACCCAAAAACTGCAGACCTAGAGCTCTGAAATTAGTGTCTATATCCTCACAGGTGCAGAAAGCACTTCCAGGGGAAACGCATCTGTCCCTCAGGCAAAAAAAGTGAATTCTTAGGAACCAAGCCACAACCCAAGTCAGCTGGTCAGGGGAGAGCAGGTCAGAGGGTCAAGGGAGGAACTCTGACCCCACAGAGTTTTCTATCAAAAATAATGATTTTTTTTTTAACTTTCACTAAATTTTTTTAGTGACACAGCTGAACAGTAATGACAGCAGTTTATGCAAGAAGAGGTGCTCTTATTTTGCCTCTTTTCTTTTTATCCTTCATTTTGGCTCAACCACCTGGAACTCTCCCTTCTTTACCCCAAATAAAAACCCACAATACAATTCTGCCAGTCGAAGATCACTGACTGAGCAGCTCATTTTAAAACACTTGTCTAAAATTTTTCACACCCAGATGTTGGGACAGGTTAGAATGGCTGCCATTCCCCTTGTCCTCAGAGGATGATCATGTCACATGCAGGCTCAGATCTGCATTCTTAAAGAACATTAATTGGAAATATAATCTATTAATAGTTGAACCTCTCCTCTTAAAAATTCCTTGCATCCATGAACTTTCCAAAACTGACAGCATTTGTGAGAACATTCCAGCAAAACAAAAACAAAGTAATCACACACAGTTTTAGACTAAGTCATTTAAAAACAAATCTAAATATTCACTGTAATTTTTTGCAGTATTTCTCCATTGTTTTATTTCCAGAAATTAACTGAAAACTCCTAGTATGAAGCTCTCCATTAGGACTGCTTTTACAATCAACTACTCCTGTGAAATATCACATTATGTGGTACAATTTCTTTTTCCAGTTGAGAGGGTGACTAAAATGAGGCCTTTCAAAACATGTAGGCAAACTGACCCCAATATATGATTGGAAACAGTCAAGGAAAGCCATGTGCAGGTGAAACAATATTTGGTATTCTTGAATAATATTTTAGTTCACTCTAAGAACCTGACAGTGATTATCAGTAATCTCATCCTCACCTGAAAAAAGGAACTTGGGGTGAAAAGAGTTGTGCAAGAGCACATGTCACCAGCTAATTTTATGTCCTCAATCCATCACCTGTGCTCTATCCACTTGCCAACAAAACTTTGTGCAATAAGAGATACTCCTCATCCCACTTAAACAACAAAATCATGTCTGCCTGACATTTCTGAAAAGCACTGCAGTTGAACAGTAACTTCTGCTATTGCAAAAGAACATTTTCAGATTGCCCCCTGACTTATTGCTTTAATCACCTGTGATATTTCTGCAATTCCAGGCAGCTTATCTGCAGTACATGGGACACAAACCTCTGCCCCTTTATTGTCCCACTTGGCTGAAGATTAGGGATGGGCTTCCCCCTTCCTCTTTGCTTGCTTAAACCAATATTGCTCCTTACAATTCTCTAATGCTGCTACGTATTGAGCAGTCCTTGAGTGACCTATGCCAAACAAGAGCAGTCCTTTCTATGAATGCACAGTTGTAATTACAAAGCAAACACTACCATCTGCTGGCCTGTTTGAAAAGCCAGTTCCATAAAAAAAGAGAAACCAGTATAAAACTCCAGCTAATTTTCCTAGAAAAATTAGAAGAAATACTCAAACTGGAAAATCACGATCTTCTGCGTTCTCTCCCTTCCCTCCTGCTCCCATCAACAAGAACTCAATTAAATCCTGTCCTGACATACTGGGATAGCCCTCACCTGGCACGAGTTGACTCTGTAGGGTTTTACTTGCACAATGGAATGAGTGGCAAAGGTGGGAGAAGGTGCCTGATGTGACAAGCTCTTGTCCCTCAGGATCATGATTAAAGCAGGGCTCTGAGGCACAGGTTACCCTTTAACAGCTGGGCTGAGATGGAACACTGCTCCCAAATCCTCCCAAATCACACAGGATTTCAGCCTGCACAGCCACTCTGAACTTTGCTCATGGTTTCTACTGTGACAGGTTAGAAAATAAACCCCAAAATAAACCTATTTAATGCAAGTCTAGTTTCGTACAAGGATATATGATCCAGTTTGTCCAGCTTCAGTCCTATTGTCTCATTCACACTACGTAGCTCCAGTTGGGGGCTGAGAAATCTAACTTCTTCCACCTCAAAAAGCAACCTTTGCTGCATAAGGTTTTGCAATTTACTTCCAACTAAAAACCTGATTCTTTCAAGTATACAATGTATGCAAAATTCAACACCACCTGTCAGTACCCAGGGAACAGCTTTACAAAGACAATCTCCTTTTATAATATAAAACCCAATTGTTTCTCTTCTTTAAGCCATTAACTATTTTCATACCCTTTACATCAGCTGGGAACTATATATCACAGACAAAGACAATCTCATTTGTTTTAATGGCTAAGTAAATTCAAAATGGAAATGACTAGGTAATTTGTTCTTGTGCTTTTTTAATTTTGTTTTCTTCACTCCCCATCCCCCTAACCATCATCCCCCAGTCCCTCCAGAAAAAAAAAAAAAATTTTAGTCAAGGACTAGAATTCTGGCAAACCATCTTATCTCCACTGAATTGAACATAAATCAGGCTTAAGCAAATCAAATATTTGGATTCAAAATTTCTTTAACTTCCTAGTACTAGGTTAAGATGCTTTATTATTGGCATTATCCATCATAAGCCTTTCAAGTTGATCTTTCAAACAGTAATATCTTCAATAATGGGCACCAGTTAAAAGAAAATGTAATAGACAAATAATTGTAGTGGTTGCTGTTAAAGCAATAGTTGTATCAGGTGCTGTGCAAGCAGATACTGGTCAGCCCCTGATGGATGTTCCACTTTGCCATTTACCTGGGGCACACGAATTGGCAGCTCATTATCAGTCATCTGCCATTCCTGCACTTGAGTTAATCCTAATCTGCATTCAGCACTGGGTCACTCCAATTGGATTATCATTTGTTTTCAGCACTTTTACATCCCCAAGTGCTTTAGAAGACAATCCAAATTGTAATAAGACAGATGCTTTTTTTATTTCATTATCTAAAGTTTCAAAAATTTTGGACAGTGATTCAGTTTTGTTAGGCTGTTTCCTTTTGCTTCTCAAGGTCTCAGGCATGATTGCCAATACACCCAAGCATGTGGAACAGCAGATACTTCATGCTTTCATTATTTTCAGGCTACTTGGCACACCTTTAATTTAGGCGCACAGCATTTCAATCCTGCAGAAAAGTGCATGCAGAACATGCCAACAGTAGATTTTAATTCAACAATGACACAAGAGGTATAGGGTAGCTCAGAAAACTGCTCTGCTATGATATGAAACATATGTCAGCTGGTTCTGGGGAAAAAAGCACTGGTCCAGGACTCCTCCTGGAAGTCAGACAACTTGAACAGAATATGATGCACTTCAGACTTTGCCTGCTCTGAGCCTGTTACCATGAGCTGCACCGTTCCATGGCATTGGGAATATGGTGCTGCACTGGGAATACAGTGTTTCACACAACATGGATTTAAGCAGACCAGTTCATCTGATTCATAACCTAACAACAGTTATGTACAGCTTGGCACAAACTAGGAAAAAAACAAACCTGAATTAGGCTTTAATCCAGTATATATTCATGCAGAACTAACCAGCACTCATTGGAGCCTAACACAACTTGCAGTTCTTAACATGTTGCTATGCAGCCACAAACACTCTGCAAGCAGGAAGGTACAACAAACATTTGTATTGTTTTCTAATAAAAACCAGATTATTTTACTGGTGTTCATATACTTTAACAGAGGGAAATCCAGGCCCAAAAGCCAAAGCTAAGAAAACAAAGTGTTAAATGATAGACAGAATGACCAGGATACAACTGTATCACCCCAAACACAAGATGGACATCACTTAGACAACTTGAGGAAACCTATCAAAGATGAGTTTTTGAACAAATCTACAACAGAGAGAACAGATAACTGCTGGCATGCTTAACCAGAGGCATGAAGTAAAAACATCACAGCACAGACAAACTGCAAAAAAGAGGGGTCATTTCTGAACTGCAAAATGGATTTATTTTGATTAAGAAATACAAGAAGGTAATACAGAGAGCAGTGACCAGAGTTTCAGATCATACAGCAATAGAAAAGGAACTCATAAGCCCCCTAGGGACATAAGGCAACCCACCCACACACAGCTTATATTTCAAGTCTTCATTTTAAGGCCATGACTTGACCTCTGTTCAGAGACATATTAAGGTCTTGGCACAGTATCAGATGCCTAGAATAGTGAAGTATCGTAAACAGATTTAGTGTATGGAATTTTACACTGGCCAAAATTAATTGGCTAAGAGGTCAAATTACAGCTGTTAATATTTTGCAGTAGGAGCCAAAGCCCTTCGATTGCCCTGCACTCTATTAACTGTTTCCTTCGATGTTTTTTATGTCTCTAGTTACTTTGGGAAAAAGTCACAATTTTGAGGTTTTCCAAAAGTGACAGCAAGTATTAAACTGTAGTTCAGCTTTGTGCAAATCCTGCCTTCAGCCAGCTGCAGATGCCACTGATAAAGTCAGGGCCTCAAAGAAAGTGCAAGGGAGCAAGGTCTGGGGGTTGCAACAACCTAAAATCCCAGAGAATCTAAGTTAAAGCTGTTCTTGCAGCACCAAGAGCTTTGGACATGAATTTAGGTAAATCATTCAGGTACTACCAGCACACTCTGCTGATACTAAGGGCCAGCATCAAAGCTCTTACAAGACCAACTATAAAATCAAAAAACACTGTTTCTGTGGCTATCCAGTGTGGACCTGAATGATGTGATCTGTTTCCAGACAGGTCAGTCTCTGCTGTGGCCCACTCACAGTTTAAACCTACCCACTCTTGGTCCTGACCCCTTCCCTTCTGCCTGCAAGTATATCCCAGGGTTGGTAGAACATCTGACTGCTGACCAGTTCCTCTGGCAGCTGAACCCCTCCCTGCACATCTGGGACACAGCTCAGCAGCACTCCGGAGTAACAAGAGCCACATCTACATGGCTGGCTTTAGTGGCCCCAAGGTTGAAGAGGGATGGAGGACTGACTTCATGGCCAACCTCAATTTCCATGTAAAAGGATGAGGAAATGTTTTCTGGCTCTGCTGAAGCCAGAGGCAGCAGTCCCATCCTCAGGATTTTTGCTTACAGTAATGCAGCTCTATCATCAGCTCACTTCCCTAAGAATTTATGTACTATTGCTAGAGGTGGGGTATATTTGAGCCAAATTCCAAAATTTAGGCTTGAATGTAATGTCAACTGCAGATTTTTACCATCAGTGACCCCCTACCTAAACTGTGTGCCCATATTTCATACCTGAGCAATGAATTGTTGGAGCAACTTCAGCAATTGCATCTGTGCCTGGATTGAGCCCATAAAGTCAGAGGTACTCAGGTTTATAGATCTTGAAAGTCTGTGTATTCAATCAAATCTTAATTATTTCTAAATTCTGATTTGACTAATATGCTGCTTTAGAACCATCAAGTTTCATGAAGTTTACCCAAGAAATTGACCTCAAAGCCAGGATGACTCAGCTAACCTGCACATCTTTTAAAGTGGCCTAAGAGGGTTTATTAATACATGAGCTCCTCTAGGATGAGATATCAAAATGATTGGGACATGAACAAATACAAGTCTTTACATCAGCACCTCAGAGTTCTGCTGTGGTCTCTTGGAGGGGAGTGTGCATCTATCTATTCTTGTCCATACCTTTTTTCTCTAAGGATTTTTGAGGGAAAAAAAAAAATCAAAAAATAGTCCAATTCCCAAAAGCTATTCAACAAAACTCCTCCTTCCCTACCAGCATAGCTGACATGAAGATGTTGTACCATAGCATCCCCACAGTCTTTTCAGATGGTGCTTATTACAGAAGTCATATTTCTCAGGACAATCTACCGATTTTTACTGAAAATACATCAAAAGATTTTGAGCCACATGTAGGATTCCGAAGAAGCTGGAAACACATCTAAAAATTAACCTAGTCCTGAAGTTTAGCTGTCTTCACTCCTTTCCCTGGGTGCTGAGGGAAGCACAGAGCTGGAAGTATTTGCATTGCCAGGCCCTTGAGATCTCTTCCATAAGGGCATTGCTATCTACAGCTAAGCAGGGATATACTAAAAAATAAACAAAAAACCCCAAAAATAAACAAACAAAATCCCATCCCAAACCTAATTCTTGCTCTCTTTATTACTGGGAAGGACAAGAGCAGCATTTTTCCTGTGGAGGGGAGGTTGCCTGGCTCCAGCAGCTCCCAGGCAATGAGCAGATTGCGTCAGGGCACCCCTCCCCTCCAGTTCAGCACTGCCTAACCTCCTTTCTGCCTCCCAGTTGGCATCACACAATCAGCACCTCACAATTATAGAACCACCATGTGGTAGCCATAGCATCACTTGCGTGGAAAGTGCAATTGGGAAAGTGTCACTCCATTGCTGCTTGACTTGGAAGTGAGAACAGACACATCCTTTGTGAAAGAAAAGACAAGACAGTCTTCTTCCACTTCTCAATTCATCTTTTCCTCCCACATATTCAGGTTTTTTTCTACCACAAGCCAGGCAGAAAGACTGCAAGATGACCAAGGATGTAACCAAAAGTTAATGAATAAATAAAGCTCTAAAAAGAGTGCTTGAAATGAGGTGTTTCTTGAGCAGATCTTACCACTCTCAGGGGTATTGGTATCATCTTAACTGTCTATTCCAAATTCAAGGACCCTGTTTCCTTATACAGTTCATACTTTGCTTAGTCAATTCTTGACTAAGCTAAAGCAAATATCACAATGAAAATAACCTTGAACTGCTTATAGGGCCTACCCTTGCTTTGCCAGTCATCAGTGATTTTGACTTCTTTAAAAACATGACTCCATCCATTTGATAGTGCTCTGCAGAAAGACTTAGGTGTAGGTGCTTCAACGTTTTTGCTTCAATTCTCAATATTGAAGAGATTGAGTGCTAGGAATGCTAGATCCTAAATCAAGAACTGAAGTCAAATCCCTTTGTTTTAAGCCATTTACACATCTTAATACCTCATCATAGAAAATACTATATTGAGAGACTAGTCCAGGTCACTGCCACACTCAGATTGAAGATGAATGCAAACTCACAAGAAGAAAAACAACTTCTCAGTACTAGAGAATGTGACTTCTCTTTTGCCCTTCCTGTAAATATGCATAAAAAACTTCTTCTCCCATAGGCAATGATGCACCCAGCCCTTACTTTCCAAGGCCAGAAGGTGGAGTTGTAATGTTGAGGGCCATTACAGAACATCAAAAAGTCACACACTGCACTGAGCCCTAGATGCTCTCTACTAGAAAAATATATTACCATTTAGTAATTATTAAAAGAAAAGCCACTGCCCTGTATTGATGCTTTGTACATGCTCATCCATAGGCACCACTGTACAACTGCGTAAGAGCCAAAACCAGAGAGAGAATTTAAAGCCAGAAAGGAACCTAAAAAAGGGCAAGCAAAACCCACAAATAGCTATAAGTACATTCAGTTTTTCCTTTTTATTTTTTTTTTTCTAACCCAGAACACTTTCATAACATCTGCAAGGGACTGTTTAAGTTAGTCATTCATTTCTAAACTCATATTAACAACGTGCAAAGGGAACGTTGCTATATTTCACATAGACCACTGGATAACCATGTATATACATATATCTGCTGAAACACACAGCCAAGTAAGTCAGCCAGAAAACTATGCACTCAATGGAAAATCTGAAACAAAATCATCCTGTGATTACATCTCAACAGTGCCCCTTTAAGCCAAAACAAACATTTAGCACCAGTCCATCAGTAGTTAGCAGGAGGATATATTTAAGCTGACTCCCATATATTGGCAGCAGTGGGATTGGGGGTGGGATGTTAAATATGCCAACCCTTCCCAAGCTGATTTCCTATCCTGGACAAATGAAAATGAAAGCACATAATGTCCCTGAGAAGGCCCAGAGCTCACAAATGAAAGCTGAATGCTCAGGTCAGGCTGGGCAGGGAAGGAAGTCCCTGACATTCAGGGAGCTGCTGCTGCAGCCCCAGCTCTGTGACATTAACACAGGCACGGCTGGGCATCCTTGCTTTTGGAATCAAAAATACTTCAAAAAACACCACACAAACACAGCACCACCACCGCCCCAACATCCAACATGTGGACTGAGAGTAAAGACCACAAGTCACTCAACTCTCAGATCATTTATTCAGATGGATGAAGACACACAGTAAAAACTCCCCAGTGTTGTTATTACGATGGTCACTTTAAACCAAATCAGTTCTGGAAATCTCTTTTCTAATTTTTGAAAATGCAAGTGAACAGAATTGGAGGAATAATATTTTTGAAGAGGAAACAGGTTTTTTTGGGCTGGCTCAGATAACACCTTCAAAGCTTACTGCAACTGCAGTTTTGAGCACAGCCTGACCTTCCACTAACACAGCAAAGCTTCAGCATACCAGGAGCTGACAATCTGAGAAAAATCTTACAGGCAGTCAATGAAAACTTCTTCAGAAATACTTATCTTAACACAGAGAACTTAAATCTCTGCACCAAGTATTCTGTACTGTGTACCTGGCCTAAAGCTTGTAGAGTACTTTAGAAATGCTAGGGTCAGAATTTTTACAGGAGGGTGATACATTTATTGCCCTAATGGGAAAAATCAAAGTATACTGTCAGTCAATTTGCAGTTTTAGTCTCAGCTTCAGTAAGGAGTGCCATTGTGAGAGTTTTGGGATTGGGAAGCTAAAGGGAGAAGAGTTGGAATTGGAGACTTAAGGAAAGTGTAGCATTTGCTTTAGAAAAGCTGAACTGAAAAAGAATGGATGAGAAGATGAGCCTGAGCACTATAAAGACCAAACACTACAACCAGAACCAACATATACAAATAGAAATTATAATAGATAATAAAATCACCAGGAAAAATATGGTAACATGGCTGACAAAAAGAAAACTTACTTATGAAAGGCTTATAAAAAGTAAAACATAATTCCTTTTAAGATAACTCATGCTTATGAATCCCAGAAATCTGAAAATAAGTAGCTTTATTCAGAATGACACTGGATTCTTCAGGAACTCTGCTGAACTGGAGCTCGTGAAAAAAGTATAATAAAATGAATCCTTCAAGAAAATATAAGTACAAGGAAAAAAAGGTAATGCACCAAATGAAGTTACATGGAAAGCATATAAGCCTAACAAGGTCCTGAATACAGGAATGTAGAGGAGGAGGAGAGATAGAAGAAAGAACCTCAAGCACTACAAAGGATAGAATGATATGTGCTGAATAAGTAGGGGAAAAAAAGAAGCATCTACAGAAACAAGAAACTGGGGAGGAAACAATAACACAAAACAGTTTTTCAAGACCTTAAAGAGGGGAAACCAGGGGGAGTATGAAAAAGATATAACAAGTTTACTGGTTTTTAATGGTTTCAATACATAACTTGGAAAAGATGTAGCTCTACAACCAGTTAAATATTCCTTATAAAATACAGTCTTCATTCACCAAATTCTTCTTTCATTAAAAGATATTTAACGTAGTCTGGGTTTTAACTGGATTCAAAGCATTGCAGTTCACCAATTACTATATTTAATAAATGTCACAAAATATTTTAAAACACAGGGTAGCATAAAAATAAATGTCAGAAATTGAGAGGGGTTGATTTTTTTAAAAGAGTTCTTTTTGAAGTGATCTATCTTTGCCCAAGTTTTATCAGATGCTTAAGTGTTTAATGAAAATATCTATTGTCATATCTTCCAATTGTTATTTTACAGAGAAAGCTATGATAAAAATCAACTAGATCAGCAAACTAGCAAACTGTTTCTTATTAGGGTATTTCCTACACTTAAAATAGCTATTATAATAGACATCACAGAACATTAATTACCTCAGGCATTAAACCTCTATTATTCTCTGATGGAAATAATTGTAAATTATAAAAATACATTCGAGATTCATTTTGAAATGTGTGGGAGGCAGACTGTCTTTGACTTTAAAAGAAAAATACCTAAGATACGACTGCTGTATTGGCTTAGCCACCCACATTGCTTCAAATATTTAGCCCATCTACACGACTGATTTATTAATTTCTCTTTTTTCTTTGTGTTTTTTCCTCTCTTCTGATGATCTAAAGAACTGGCATGCTGAAAAAGATGCTGAAAGTAATTTTGAGGCCCTGTACAGGGCATCACATTGAACTAATCTGTTTGCAACAAATCCACTGCTCAAGTTTATCAGTGCAGTTGGGAGTTCTTCCCAATCCCACATTTTTACTGGGACAGAATCATGTTTGCAAGATAACAGAATTGTTTCAGTCCAAGGCTTCTTCAAACTGACCTCATGTAAAGCATATACAGAGAATAAAACCCAGAGCACTTGAAATGAAAGCAACATTTGCTTTTAAGAAACCCTACAGCAAATTAAGCAGGTGCAGAGACTACTGTCTGAAAGACAAAAGAATCTGTTAATATTTAACTCCTAAACAAATGCCAAGATTACTGTGGAAAGGCTCACAATTCATACTGCATTGAATCAAGCAGCTGGGGAAACATTTAAAAGCCTGTAAGGTAATATAGTCATTAGGGCTATTTGAATTCCCTTGAAGGAATTTAGCAAAATACTCTTAAACTGCTTCAAACAAAATACACCAATACCCTCACTGGCAGGGCATAATGGGATGGACAGGAATGTTACATGGTGGGTAAAGGACCTTTAAAGCTGACGCCTGCTAAGGATAAGTTTGACACCCTGGATGACAGCTCTGAAGGCAGAGTATATCCAAAGCAGCATGAAGTTTAAATTCCCATCACCCTTCTGAAGAGCAGCAAGCACTCAGGTTGTGAACAAATCTGTCCAAGGATGCTCTGAGCTATATCCCAGTTTCACATGAATAGCAACTGATCTTTATAAGGTGTGAGGGGTAGCAGACACTGTCTGCCAGGGGCAGAGCTGCTGGGTTACAAGGATGTGAGACCTGTCTTACCATTCTGCAGAGATATCTATCAACACCAGCCACCAGCCCATGCTACCTCTCTTTTAATCAGTGACAGATCTGGACATAATCTGCATAACCTGAACAGAACTTTCCATCTGTTGTGCTGTTGAACAGGTTTCAAATAGGAAATCACTAACGTTTTGACTTCATCTGATATTCAGTGCCCCACACAAGAGCAAGAATTGATCATTCTAGAAGCTACAAATTTTCACCACTTAAAACCAAAATAAATTTGTAGTGTGTCTCATTTATATACTAGGAGAAAGCATAATTATTTAATTAATACTGTTGGGGCAGTATAAAGCTGATGAGGTTTTTTATCCCCTGAGTTAGAAAAGAGATCACAGATGCAGTCTAACTGTTTCCCATGCTTTTGTGTGCTCTGGTTTGAACGCAGCCTGCTCTGCTCCTGCTCACTCTGCCTTCCTCCCCTACCCTGCACCTCAAGCTCCAGCACGTCCTGGATCTTTCTCCACTGCAACACCCTGAGCTCCCTTTCCCAGCTTGTCCCCACCACAATATCTGCTCCACAAGTCCAGTCTAGTTTTGGTGGATCTTCCAGATGGAGTGGGACTGGCTGAGACTAGACCAGACCTATTTGTGCAGGCTGGCCAAACAGCCCTTCCCCTTGGCTGCCAGGCAAACCAAACACCAGAGCAGCCTTTCAGCTACTGCAGCCCTGCCAGATGCACCAGGGGGACAAAGCTCCCAACCTGCTGGCAGCAGCAGCCCAGGCTTGATGGAAAAACTCAGCATGCTCAAAACCAGTTGCACTTTTTAATCAAGGAGCCCTGTTGATATACAGAAAGAGAAATCCATAGGAATGCTTGCTGTAATCCTTGCCACCTCAAGAAACCAACAGAAATTCAACAAAAGTGATTTAGCACCTGTGCTGACAGTCTGAAGTTCCTTTGCCTAATGATGATGAAGCTTCATCAAGAGTTACAGCACTTACTCTCCACATACATGTACCAAACATTTAAAACCTGAGAGTTTATTGTCAGAGATACTCTAAACGCCACAAACCACAGGATAAACTTGATAAAACTGAGTTCAGCTGGAAATATTTGCCACTACTTCTTCTTGAACACTTAACATTATAGTTAAATGAGTAAGGAAAGAATCATGATTAAGAACTTCACACCAGTAGCATGAAGCTGCTGCCTTTTTGATCAACTAAAACCAGGTAGTCAGAACAAGTGGGAGACAGGAGGCAGAGCAGTGGATTTAGCAGAGCTAACTAGAAGCAAAACAGATGTATGTAACATTAGGAAAGTGGAATTTCCACCAACCCCCTCGTAGAAATTATTAGCAATTGCTGTATTGGCTCCAGCAAGAAGCAGCTCACAGGTACCCCTGGTCACTCAAGCAGAGCTCTCAAACAGAATGAGATCCCCTGTGCCTTTCTTTTGTGTCCTCATTTTACCATTCCTATA
This sequence comes from Melospiza georgiana, assembly GCF_028018845.1. NCBI lineage: Eukaryota > Metazoa > Chordata > Aves > Passeriformes > Passerellidae > Melospiza > Melospiza georgiana. The sequence continues at coordinate 16,477,109 of NC_080443.1, forward strand.
CCAACAGACAACCCTCGAGTTAAAGTTCATGTACTGTGCTGTGGAATGAAGTGTTAAATGAACAGAAATGTACCAATCTCTTGAGTAAGAACATTTAAGGTCTTAAAACACTTTTGTACAAGTTTTCACCTGGATGGGAGATCCTTACCAGTGACATACAGGTTACACAACATCTGCTCTGACAAGTTTTACTTCCACTAACAAGACTTATCACCAGGACTCAACAAGGACAGCAAATCAGTCAAGCTGACTATATATTTTCATAGTGAGCCTATACAAAAAGATAATCATAAACCATGGTGAAATGCTTATATATGTAAAGATGGAAGTTCCAAAAAAGGCTCTACAAAATTAGATGTTAGTATTTTAATGATTTGTCTTTAAATAATACATCATCTTTTGAACAAGCTAATACTTTATAGATGAGAATCTTTAAACCAAGTGTAATTGAGCTACAGTGTTTCTATAGTGGTGTCCCCTCATCTTGAATCTCTTTTAACACTCATTGATTTCTGTCAGACACTCATTGGAAGAATTAATTTATTTATGAACTTGTCATTACAAGTCATTGATTAAGATGTCCTGCCTTAAAGATTTAATTATGCCCTAAGATAAAAGATTTGCTAATTATTGTCTTTTATCTAATTGAAGTTTTGTATTACAAATAAAGTTCAAAGGTTTAAGACAATTGCCCTTTCAAACATTTGGGCAAAGATGAGAATTTAATCATAGGCCAGACCATGTTCTCACCAGGAACATCAGACAAACTCCAGGAGCCATTCTGGTAACAGAATTGATGACTATTCCATGTGCAGACATCCAAGAAAATCTTTTAACCTCTTTTTGTCTTTCAGATGTTTTCACAGCATGGCTCTTTGTTTTGGATCCATCAGGTACTTTGACAGTCTGGTCCAGAGTGAAATAACTTAAAGATTGGGAACTTCCACGTTTCCTTTTCTTCCAATTTTACTTACTCTTACATACTGACAATGGGAACAGTTCCTAAGAATAGGGGTTTTCAGATCTTAAAAAAAGATAGTAGCAATAATCTCACTCAAAAGTTTTTCTTCTCTGAGGAGTAGAACAGGAAAACATCAACGTTTAGATATCAACATAATTAAAATTCAGACAAAAAAAAAATTGCGTCTAGAGTTTCCTTCTGTGTCATTAAACAAAGTCATGAACTTGGTAGAAATTTTGAAGTAGTACAAATCAAGAAGCAGAAACATCCACAGAAGAGGAAAAGCTAATGTAGAAACAAACTCATTTTCAAGCTCCTAGGAAGCACAGAAGTCCCTGGGAAGCACAAACCTGTCCTCCCTGTGTTCATAATTGTTCAGGTTTGCACACAGCTGCAAGCACATGGTTCCAGAGGGCTGGCCCAAGGGAAGACCTTGTCCCCCAGCAGCATTTACAGCTGCAAAGAACGTCAGGCTCAGCAGGCACTGGCATACACAGACAGGAAGATTTTGTGGCACTGATGATCCTGTCAGATACATGAGTGCTCTGAAGCCATAAGCAATTTCAAGCAGGTGTTTGGTCACAAAAAATGTACATTAGGTGACCACTTAAGCTGCTTGACATTTCTACATATAATTAAAACAAATATAATCAACTATTCAATCCATCTATATACAAACAAGCTATAAGATTTGAATGTCTCCTTGATTCATAATTCATAAGAACAGAACATTTAATATTTCAGTGAGATGGACCAGCTCTGCAGGACTGGAAGTTTACTGTGAATTACCACCTAAACATCTGGGTTACAAGATCAAGACAGACTTTTTTTTTTTTCAAGTACTTGGCCCACAGAATAATGGATGCTGGATTATCCAGATACAGCAACTTCTGGGTGAGCCCACTATTAGTGAGTGGGGAATTTGGCCTGACTATGTGTTACAAACCATTTCATGTCTGCAGCAGTGGAACCAAAAAGCTTACAAGAGCCCCAAGCCTAAATACTCTCACAGAGTTCATTTTCCTCTTTCTGCAAGGTTTTCTGTTTATCAGTAAGCTCACACTGCTCCTGGCATTCAGTGCCATGCACAGGAATGTTTCTGGTGTGCTGCTCACACTAGAATTGCCAATTCCTGTTAACACTACTCAATAGATTCTTCTGAAGTACAGTTTGTTTGAGATTTTTTCCTTACAGTTGTAGAATTATGGAAGTGTACCAGCCTACAATTTTTCAAAATCATTTCCAGAGAAAATGCCTTCCTGCAAAAGCTGTGAACTGCTGCTTTGCACCTAAGCTTTCCCAGATTGAAAGCACAGTTTAATATCATCAGTGGGATGGGACTCAATGGAATTCCAAAACTGAGGATGGTCATGATCCAAATCTTAGCTTTGATCTCCTGCTCTTGGACACGTTTCCATGCCCATCAACTCACATCATCTTCAGCAGGAAGTCAGTGAACTTTGCACTTCACTGACACGCAGACACCCTACCAAAAACAAGTTTTTATAAAAAAGCCAGCAAAAGCAGCATGGGTAGGCACACATTTCTTCAATTTTCATAGCTAAAACTTATGCAAATCTCAGGAGCATTTAATCAAACACCTTTCCAAGTCTTTCATTTTATCACTCTAGGAAAAAAAAAAAAAAGGTGGAACAAACAATCCTGTTCTTGCTACTTGCCAAGCTCAATTTTTTCCACCTCAGTTCAATTTTTACCCAAGAGAAAGAGATATCAAGACACTCCAGGGGACCAAGCAGTTCAGGCACCTAGTTCCTTTCCCTGCCTGGTGTGTGCAATTCCTTTGTGCAGAACATGGCCAGGGCTCAGACTACATCCTGAAGAAGAAACCTGCAGGAATTTTGCCACAGAGAAACAACACCTCATATAGACTTTAAACTTATGCCTAGATAATTTCCAACAGACAGAAAAATTTAATTTTCTCAGCAGCGTCTTCTTCAAAACCTGACTGAGGGACTCATTGCCTTTGAAGCTGGAAGTGTAAAACCAAAACTCAGGGAGTTTAAAATAAAATTCTTATACCTATATGGAACACACATGTTCTCATTATGCTCCAGAGCATTATCCAAGAGGAATTCCACACCACAAAATGCTCCAGGAGCACTGTGCATAATCAAGAACACCAGTAAAATTGGATTTGTGCACTGGCTATTTCCTTAGTTCTTCTTTTACGAGCAACCATATTAAAACATTGAGGATATAAAAGGAAGTTTTCATCTCCTATACGAAATGATGATACACCATTATTTTTTTAAAGAAACAGTGGATTATCAGAAGAGAGATATAAAAGGATTTTCTAAGACCTGAAAAGAATCCGTGGCAGTTCACTGTAAAGCATTTGTCTTTGTACAAAGAGACACTTGTGATTTGTGTATGATCCTCTAGAAACACACCCAGCTGAGTGAGGCCAACACAGTAATGTCTGTTCAAATAATATTTCAAATTTAAAAATTATTCAGTTCACTGCAGTACTTTTTTTGGTCTCCAAAATCCACATTGCAATCAAATTTTCCCACTGGCAGCATTCAGTAACATTGCTGATCCCAGAGCAGGGTAATTCAGAGACCTTATCAACACAAACTTCAGAGTTTCTGAACTGCTAATCATATAAACAATACCAAGAATTACCTGTACCTTATCAGAGAACAGTACTAATAAAAAAGTTTGATGAGAAGACAAAACTAATCAGAACTACAACAGCTCAAAACTGCCTAGGTAAAAAAAAAATACATAGAAAAAGAAGCAATTCCAACCAATGCAATTTTTCCTTTAGATATTCATCTTGCTGAGTGACTGGTGCAGCTCACTAGAAGCAAATGCATTATTGCTACAGGCACCTTTGTGAAATCTTTATGTCTCACTCCCACTGAAGTGAACACCAAATCTGCTTCTATTGTGTCCACATTCAAATGTTCTCACATTTCAGATTCTAAAAGTTTCCGCCCAGCTACACTTTTCTTTGTCTAAACTCAAAATTTGGAAAGGATGCACAGGTAAGGATGCTTTCAAAAGTTTTCTAACCTCAAAATAGCTTTTATGCTATTTTACATAGTGGTTTTCTTTACTATTTCTCAAGACCCTGCAAGTTAAGGATGAAGACCTAGTCCCTGCATGACAGATCCTGCTCTCAGAATAGAAAATGGAAAAGGAAAGTGAAGTGTCCTCATATGGGAGAGAAGCTTGCATCTTGTCAGATTTTTATGTGCTTTATTTATTTTCATAAGTAAGCTGTAGTATCTGGGCACTTCCTAGTATTATTTATAGGCATTTCTATAGAGCTCATAATCACAGTATCTGAGTGCCTCTCGCTATTTACGATGTGCCATTTATCTCTAGAGGGTACAACTCTCCTCCTTTCTGCTTTGAAGATGTCTTTTCACAGAGATAAGATGCAGGTGATTAATGCCTTCTGCACTTGGCATCTTGTGACATGGCTGTTTGGGGAAATGCAACTCTTTAATCACACTCTAAAGCACAGGATTTGGGCTCAGCTCGATCTTTTTTGGACTGTACCTTTTTCTCCAAATATAGAGTCACTTTCAAAAAAAAGTAGGAAGAGAACAGGAAATTCCACTGAAAAATCAGCATGTGCAGTTTTTCTCTCCTGAGAAGCCACACATGACAAAATATCTTCCTTAAAGAAATACAGGCCTCAACAATGTCTCTTGTGTTTGGTAGATTCTTCTCCAGCAGGACTTCATTTTAAACATGACAGAGTTTTCCAGTATCCCAGGGAACTTTTTTGTTCAGTCTGAGAAGGTCAGAATGTTTCCTGAGAGGCTGAGAGGTGGGGAAATGAAGGATCTTTCATGTGACTGACACTAAGCAGTATTTTTCCTAACTGCCATGAGCTCACAAATCCAGTGAGAGTTACCTTGACAATGAACTCAGCTTCTTCAGCCCCTCTGAAGAAAGGGCTGAGATTTGTCTTTTCACACAAAATATCCAGAAAAATTATATCAGCTGATAAACAGCAACTCTTTGATGATAACAACCCTTCAAAAATACATTTAGGAGAAAGAATAAGCAAAAATCAATAATCCAGAGTGGTTATTAAAATAACAACATCACTCATAGCTCAGGACTGCTCTGTCAAAGCAGGTGAGTTTCAATTTCTGAAAAAAATGAAATACTTTAAGCAGAATAAATACAAGGATAAACATTATTTTTGTCACTAAGGAAAAGTTTCCTAATCCTAATTCACACCCTTAAGGATGTAACAGATCTTCAGTAGACCCCATTAGCAAAGACGAGAAAGATCAAAGAAAGAAAAGCATCAATAAGGGTAACTTGGATTTTGAGCTCCTTGGCTTTCCTTGGTTATGTATCATCAGTGTCTGACACACTGACCCTAAACAGAAATGAAATACAAAACCAAGCATTTCCTCACTGAAGTAACCATTGAAAATCTTCTACGAACTTTCTCTTCAGCAATTAAGTGAATTTGTATGAACTTTGCTGACACACAAACTTCACAAATATTTCCATGACTGGTATTTCTGAAGGAAGGGCAACTGACAAAGGACAAAATTCATGAGTACATAAATTAATTCTAAAGATATCTCTAAAGAGCTCCAAAAGACACACTATGAACAGGCACTTTCAGAAGCTTAGCACATCTTCAGGAAGCATCATCAGAACTTTATTCTGAGTGAGGTGGTGTCAGCTGAGACAGATATCTTATAGAAATAACGTGTGACTCATTTACTAGTTGCCAGATACTTCCACATTTTCTAGTCTGTTAAAAACAGGAGCACGATTCTGTTACATGATGGATACAGAAATGTTGGTTGTAAAAGAGCTGAAATTTCGGTGTGTGTTAGCACTAGGTAATTAATCATTCCCATGTCAAAATGGCCCTTTTTATAAATTATTTCTGCAATGAAGATTGTGGGGTTCTTTGGCAATCCGTTCCAGAGTTAGGGTTATTTATGTTTCTTGCTCTAGAAAATCCTCAGAAATACCACTATATTTGAACATATCATTAATGCAAAATACTGAAATTACACTAGGATGGAGTTGAGAAAACTGACAGTAGAATCGGCTCAGCATTGCTCATTTGGAATTTGTTTCCTCAGCAGAGAAAACCATCTGGGGTAAAGAACAAGGCAAAGACAAAAGACACTGAAAGGTGCAGGATAAATCAGTTATGGTTATTTAGGAATTAAGTGGTGAATACAGCCTAATTTCAGGAGAATACAAATTATTCCATCCTCATTTAGTTGAGAGAAAACATATGTGAAACAAGAAAAGTACAGCAGGCAGTAAAAATAACTCAGGTTTTAGACAAGATGATGGTGAGTATTTGCTGATATCGGCCTTTATAGCTCATAAAAGGCTGAGTGAAAAAAGGAGAAGCAGGATTCAGTCTCCAATAAGGACTGGAAAGGCAAGTGATGGACTCATGCAGGGAACTGTTTCTCAGTTGCTGTTTTGTCACCAGCTGAAGGCAGGGAGAGCATTTCCTAAACTGTGCTGGCTCACAATGAGAGGCTGAAGTCAGCAAGAGATGCAAGCAGCATAAATCAGATCACAAAGCAAATGAACACACACAGGGCCTGATCTTCCTGTTTATCCCAGCACACAGCAGGAGGGAATGCAGTGAAACCAAAGCAGAGCTGAGCACAGAAGCTCTGTGCAGAATTAGACATCCAAGCTTGGGCTACCTGGCTTTGGAGGGGGTTTTTTGGGGGTGGGGGTATATCTGAAGAGAAAGAGTGAGGTGCTGTGGGCTCAGCTGATGTAAATCAGACACAGATTCCAGCTGGGCACTGCTTCCTTCCCATGCCAGAGATACCCAGAAGAATTTACCAAGTCCAGTGTAATTTCAGTATTTTGCATTTTTGTGATGCTGAGCCCATTGGCAGCAGCAGTGGTATTTTCATGCAAGTCATCAAGTGAAAGCTGTTCTGGACAATACATTCTAACCCAAGAAGCCTTGTTGGAGTGCCTGTGGAAAGCATCAGGAACAATAAGACAATGACAGCAATTTTTGTTGCCCTCTTGCAGATGTGCTGCTAAAATGTGATGGACATGGCCTGTGCTCATGCCTTTTCCTGTGAAAGCTCCTTGTCACAGACAGAACGGCAGTTCTTGGGGGAATTCCTGCTATGCAACACCACTCACAACTCAGGAATACTTTTACATGATGCTTGCAAGCAGTATTTTTTATCCTGATAGTGAGGTGGAACAAAGGGTGGCAGTACAGAAGATTGTAAATTTTAGTAATATATATTGTAATGTCTCCAGATATTTTATATTTACCTTACTAAGAGATTCTCATTATCATCACATTTACATGCTCTATGGGCCAAAAGACACTTCAATATGATAATAAAAGGCATATAAATTTGACAAAAATTCTCAAAAACTCCTGTAAAGCTGCTGTAGAGCATGCAAGGACATTGAAAATCCTCTTTCCCTAGGACTTCAAAAAAAATGAGTGGAAAAAGTACAAATGCTTTGTTTTGCTATGTTCTTCACTTTAAATAATCCCTTGACAGCAGTACACTCTACCACCCATCTAAAGCATGCTAAGAACAACAACTGGTGCTCTGGAACAATCCTGCAGACTGGAGAATGAACTCTCTGCTGAGAACACACAAAACATCTTTCAATGAGTGCATTACCATGGACAGTTTAAGTACCACTTGAGCAGTGAAGGATATGTACACTGAATTATGCCAGACTGACTCAACAACAGGTCATGGTGAACTTGTCAAGTATCTCAAAAAAATAATCCATGGTACATGAAGGTGAGATTCCTGAAACATTCAGTGGCATAGATGAAATTCCACATACAGTATGGAAACAAATGATAAAACATCACCCTGACAGCAATATATGAGTTTCTCTTACAAACTTATTTCCAGACATTTCACCAAAGCTTGGCTCAAGTGCAGGTACACAATTATAAAGTGTAAAACACCTCAGTCCCGGTAAACATTTCAAGTAAGAAAAAAAGCAAAAGATAGATACATTTATTTACTCAGTCCTAAAGCCAAAAGGTAAATTCAGGAAATTCCTTGCTAACTGACAGGATAAAATATGGTTTCTCCTTGAATGATGTCCACATTTTCATCATCCCATCTTTTGGCTATCCAGTCTTATATTCTGATCTCAAGAGACCAATATCTGAGATTAAGTCTTTTTATGTGTTTTCTCTTAGTATCTAACCAGTCTTCCCAAGGTGATATAGATTAAACTTGAGAAGCATTAACTACACAGTAAAACTTTATTTTATGTACAACCATGTAAATGAGGCATGTCTACTCTCTTCCAGAACTGATATCCCTGAAAAGATTTTAATATTACATCTGAATTAAAGAAAGTTCTCATAACCATGTGAGAAGAAAATTTACTACCTTTTTTATTATGAATTTTATTATTATTATTATGTATCTGATATACCAGATTACAAAAAAACAACACAGCTGCACATTACAGCTGGTGAACACTCAGATACTGTGGATTCACATATGCACATTTATAACAGAGCTCCAGAATGTGGGACCATCCCACACCAGCTGCAGTTGTCCCCATGTTAGGTATAAAAAAAGAACTCTGATGGACAGGAGGACTCCTGTCCCCTTTTTAATGAATTTTCTAAGGGTAAATTCAGGCTCATTTTGGACAGGAACTCAGGGCAACATGGGCCAGTTTCCAAATCTAAATAAGGAAATACATACCATGACTAAGATCTCTTGCTGTATGGGTTACCATCGGTCACAGATTAACCTTTATTCCTTATCAATGTACAAGATATTGTTAACTTCAGCAGGATTCCAACATTGCTAAATATGATATTTAAACACCACAAAATTTATCATGGCCAGTAATACTTTTTTGACATCTGTCAAGATTTTAAAGTCTTCAGATAGAGCAAACTACAGCCCACTACTGAAAACTGATGTTCATTAACAAAAGCTTTCTCTTCCATAGCCTCTCACCATCTTTTATCCATTGCATGTTAACCTGATAATCCTAAGTATCTGTCAAAGTCTAGCCCAGAGGAAAGAGTTTGGCAGTTAAAAGAATTAAGGTTCTTAGAATTGTCTAGAAATAGAATTTTCATTAAAGGAAAAAAAAAATAAATCCATATTTTAAAAGTTAATTTTCATCTTTTTTAACTGCTGTAACTTACAGCTAATTCATTGCAAGTTATAACTAGCTCTACAAGTTGAAACACCAAAAAGCTGCATTCTGCCAAGCTAGTGGCCTATTAATCCAGTATAATCCACATCCTTAAAATAACATCTTCAGAAGGATTGTGGCTATATCCATCTGTTCAAGCACTGAATATTTTATTATGTCTTACAGAAACACCAACGCATTATAGAAATGTCATCTAGAGATGTCTTAAATCTTTTTATATCTGACTAGCTAAAGACATCTTGTTCCAGAATAATGGAGTTAACAGGTAAACGAACACCCTGCTTCCATTCCAGAGGCCACTGGAAGTCAGTATTTCAGGGAGGATAAAAGAAACACTGGCAAGTTCCAAAAGAGCACAAAACCTACAGTGCACCCTTCTCACCAGGGGCATCAGCAGCCACGTGGCTGCAAACCATGAGTTAAATAAATGACACAGGTGTGACCCAGCCTGGCACAGGAGCAGTTCCTTAAACCACTCCCTGAACAGCCCCAGGAGTTAATGAGATCCCTGATAACACTACTACAACATGAAAAGCAGATGCTGCACACTCTGTCAGGTAAATCTCTGGTTCCTTATGCACATTTGCAAATTAAAGATTTGTAACAGTCTACCAAACATATCAGAGGATTAATTCCTTCTCCATGGGCTTCTTCCTTTCCTTGTTACACCAGACAAAGCCAGCAGGGAACATGCTTAAAACCAACACAAATATAGCAAATCTAAGCCAACACAAGCTATCAGAAGAGAATTTTATATCTTCAATTAATTTAAGCAAATGGCCAAAGCTACTTATCCCAGGGAAACAACTCTCAATTTCTAGGAGAGTCATGCATCATCATGGTCAAAGGTGCATGCCTGGACCCAAGGAAACACCTTTTAAGTTGGGAGACTTCTTGGAATCTGAGCAGAGCCTGATACTAATGAAACCTCATTCCTTGAGGAGCTATCACAAACATGGGCATTAAATTTCATCCAAAGAACAGAGAAATCTAATGTACTTGCATATTAGATAGTTCTTTTCTATATACCTCAGCTTTCATTGTAGGATCAATGAGAGGCAGAACCAAGTAGGGCCTGATAATCATTTACACCCCAATAGCAAAAAAATGTCCTATAACAGGCATCAGTATAACTGCAATGTAACCAAACAAACTCAAGGGTAAAAGAGGTCAGTTCCCAAAGATTTACATCCATGTTATCAACCCTCTCTGCTCTCAGAAACTAGAAGAATTTGAGAGTAATGGCAATGCAAAACGCTTCTTTAAAATAAATGCTACTAAAACCACAGAAATCAGTAGAAAATTATAACTAGTTTAAACCAAGCTGTAGAATTTTATGGTAAGGATATAATTTTCTGCTAAGTTTTATGGATATACCCAGAAATAAAACACCAAGCCTCTATTGAGTTTTATAGGGCTTTTCTGTAAGAATTACAAACAGTGGTATTCAAACAATACTTGTGGATCAGCCTGCCAGCAGGTCTATAAGCTAAAACTGCATTGCATAAACCAGGCACTGAATAATTTGGGATAATGAACAAATTCATAAAGAATCAGTGGCTGTTTGTCAGTAATCTGTGAACACACAGAGTGGTAAATTCACTGAAAAAATAAATAAAGAAAAACCAACCCTCTTGGCTGGGAATAGTTCACCCAGCTTTACTGCTTTGCCTTTAAGGGACTGCCTAAAGGGCTTATAACTCCACTGCATTCCTGCCAGGTAATTTGTGCAGCATTTTTTAGCAATGGTTAAATTAAAAAGCCCTTATGGGAAAACTCAATGAATTTAATAGAGATGAAATCAATATGGTTCTGCAGAAATTACTCCAAAACCTTCAATTAGAGCCTCTCCCCCCATCCCAGCCCCTTTACAGAGCACAGTGTGGTCAGGGCAGCAAAGAGATCTTCAAGGGCTTGATTCCAACCACAGGGAATATCCCAAGGGAAAGCACATCTGAGCCCCTGTGACAGCTTGGTTTGCGCCTGGAAGAAGAGGAGAGCACCAAACTGAGGGTGCAGCTTGGCTGGGAACCAAATCATGCTGAGAACCTCTTCAGTAGCTTAGCACATGGGAAGCCTAAATGCTTTTCAACTTCCCATTTGGGACAGTATCCTTTTTCTGGAAGTAACCCATAGAATTAATATGGGAATTCAATCTCAGCTCAGGGACCACAGCCAATCTAATATTCCCACAGAAAAGCTGGCCTTCCTGGCTAAATTTGGTAAAATAATGCCTTTTGCCACTTCCTTATGCTAATACCTCCTTCACTTAATAGGAAACTAAATCTGGAAAAGTCAAAGATATGGAAAATAGGACAAAGCTTGCTTTTCATTCACAGGTGAATAAACATATCCTGAAAATCCCATGTCAGGTTTAAACAATGAAAGTAACCACAGGGTTACATCATTGATGGAACTTCATGAACATAGGGAAAATCCAATAAAACTCCCTTTAGGAACAAAAGCCTAACCATCTTTAAAGATGTCTGGTGGCAAGGATAACATTTTAGTTATGTTTCACCTTATTTTGATCTTAGCTCAAATTAAAGAATACAGAACAAACCCACCACCATCCCCTATGTTCCACAGGCCTGAAAGAAGTCACACAGAAAGTCCAACAGATGGAACAATGATGCTGCACCCAAGAACTCAAAATCTGAACTGTAATCATGCTTTTCTCTCTTCCTGGGATACCATATGAAAACACTTACATGAAAGTCTCCCCTGGTTAGCAGGGGAAGTACAGCAAAAGACACAGGAGTGGCAGATAAGATCAGAAGTCTCCACCTGAAAATTTGTATTTAACAGGTAAATGAACACCCTACTTCAAGGGACAGTATTTGATTTTTGTGCAGTAACTTTTACACTTTGTCCCTATTAGCTTTTAAAGCTTAATTTTAGTATCCAAGTTCACCTAAGTGGGTGACCAATGGAATAAAATGTAACTGAAATCAACATGCTCTTAAGAGCTGTTTAGATTTTGTAGCTTTGTTTAGTACTGAACACGGTCATTAAAGTGCAGTTACCACAATAATAAATGTAGATACCATTAATTACAATACTAGATTTAAAATGCAACCTGAGTCCCTCCAGTGGTTTTTAAGGGGGTGTAATACCACAGTCAATTGAAATTTAATCAAACCTAGCAGTTTAATTTAGTCTACATTTACAGCTAAAAAACCTCCAAACTTTACAGCCATTCTATGACTCTATTCTATACTCCATATTAGATACAGACAAAATAGGAATATTTCCTTTGATAAATAACTTTATTTTTGCCTATCGCTGCTTACACATCAAGTTGGCTTAGAGTGGAAAAATGCATACACTTCCCTTTTCTTAAGGGATGTACGTGTATTTTTCCACTTAGGGGTGAAAGAACTGAACAAATAAATCCCACTGATAATTACAGCATGTAATCTTATCTGAGGTTCAATCTCTTGCACTGAAAAACCTCCCTTGTGACATGTAAAAGGGTAGACAGATACAATGGAAGATTTCTGGAGTCTGTTCTGCTGTCCTACATCACTGAAGCCAACAGCAACAGGACTGGTCTCAGAAAATTGCCTTAAGCCTCTGAGCATAAAACTTTGACTTTTAAAGGAGTCCATGAAAACTGACTCATTCTTCTGCCCTTCTGAAACTCCCAGCCCACATCCCTGTTTGTGAGAAGGATTATTTTTACTTTTGTACAGCACTCGCATTTAGAGGCCCCAGCAGAGATCAGGCCCTGTTGTAGCAGACACTGAACAAGCACAGGGAAGGTCTGAGCTCTGGAAAAGAGACAGGAGAGAGTGGGAGGGGAGGCAGAGCACAAGGAAGTGATTTGCTCAAGATCACAGAACACATCATTAAGGGGCCAAGACCTTCTGGTTCTTCATGAGGTAAAGGAACCAAAGATCCACCAAAGTTCACTCATGGTGAACTCCGTGCCTAGAAAAATGATGCTTTCCTTTTCAAGTTTATCTGGCAAAGAGCCTCTCACCTGTCTGTAAAAACACAATGTACTGAGTCTTTTCAGACACAAGACACCAGAATAATCACAACTCTGATCCACCATGGAAGTGCTGAAACTCAGCACAGCCCAGGACCACTGCCTCAGATGGTGTTCAGGTATACACCTGGCAGCCCTTGAAGCCAATTCCCATCACTCTCTCACTCAGAATTACAACCAGTGAAGTCAGCACAGTCAAAGCATTGTAAGACTGACAGCTGAAAAGAAAATAAAGTTCCCTAGATTAAGACCTAAGGAGAAGATCAGAATAAACATCAGAAAAGGAGCTTTCCAGCAGAGACTGAAAAGCTGACTTCCTAAATAAAGTCACATCCCGCTGAGAAAACTAAAGACCAAAATATACTTGATTTTTTAAAATTTCTATTTTAAAAAAACTAAACTGGTCTTGACTAACAGCTACATTCTACTTGCCTGAATTGCATCTCACCTGCACCAAAACTCCCCTTATGTCCAGTGAGCACAGTGAAATTTTATTGGAATTTAGACATGAAAGAAAGATCCTCTCAGGTTTCCTCCCAAAATTTGTTTGGCAATCATTATGAGCATTATTTTTAAAAGGATTTTCAGTCTAGAACCTAAGCTGTTGCATGGATATGAGAATCTCCAAGCAGAGTTTATTCAGTATAAACCTTGTGCTACACAAGCTGAAGGGGCTCACAATCACTTGTCAGAGAGGAGGAAGAAGACACTATGACAAATGCTGTCAAACACCACACTCATAACACAGCAGAGATCACTTCTTTGATCAAGAGAATCACAGCCTGAAAACCTGTAAATACCAGCACTCTGCACTATCACTTAGAAATTGTGATAACAGTTTAACACTGAATTGCTACTGAACTGCTTTCTTTTAATAGCTGCTGTACGTAAGGAAACTGGCAACAGTTTTGAATTTTCATTCATGTGCAATTTCAGGAGATGAGATGAGAAAACGTCTCTTAAAAATACTTAAATATTTAATAGGTCAAAGTAAACAGCAGCAAAGAGACAGATTTGAAAAAACCACACAAAACATAAGTGCAACATAAGTTTAAAACAACCACTGGAAGATGAGAAACCTGCCTCAAAATAAAATAGCTGGATGTTGCCTTAAATCCAGGAAAGGTATTAGGATGTTACAATAAAGGAAAGGACATCAGCTTCTGATGCTTTCCTATTTCACTTCTTCCCCTGAGCTCAAGGGGTATCAGGACATACAAACCCAGCCTGTGATCTACTCAGGCACTCCATAACCAGCACCTCTGGAAACACCAGTTTATAAAGGAGAGGAGATGAGATCTGCCCAAAAGAAACAAAATTCCCCCTGCTCAGTAAGTCCTTATGAAAGTTTAAATTCAAGAAATGGAGAAATTAACATAAATTCCACAGGAAAAGGAAGGGGAAAGGATTAGATGAAAAGTGCCTTCAACATTTGGAACTTGTCAGCAGCTCCTACTCTCACCTCATGGATCAGTGCTATTGATGCTGCACTTGAATGAGGAGACAGAATCCCACCAAACATGATTGATGAGCACTGCACACTGTGTTTAGAGAGTGTGCACCCATGTTTATGTGCTGGTTACCTGGAAACCATGTGCCAGTGGCTCTACTTTAATATCCACCTTGAATCTCACAGAGACATTTCCACCACATGAAAGATCATGTACAGTGTTTCACTCTGGCTTCTGGTTCCACTCTTATGATGTCAGAGTCACAGATTTACACTGGCTGGAGAGCTTGCCTGTCCCAAGGGCACTACAGAAATTCGTCACAGGAAGCTGCTGTGACACCACTGCAGTGTCCCCTTAGAGCCACCACTCTGCTGGGAGCTTTCTAAGCTTTCAGTTGTAGGAAGAGTCAACTGAAAATAGCATTTTGCTGGTCACTGGCAGGGAGTTAAACAAGGTGACTGAAGTATTTCAAGGTTCATTCAGTTACAGGGACACACGCTGGAAGAACTGAACTGGTGAGGCTGTAACACTGGATTATAGAACAATTCCCTCCACTGCAAATCCTCACTCCTTTCAAAGAGTTTTACAATGGTCACAAACTACCTCTCAATATTTCCTGGTTTCTTACTGCATTTATTTCTGAGTTTGGACCCAGATAGACAAACCTGAGATGCAGACAAAGTTAAAAACAGTCTAATATTAACAACAGCAAAAGAACAAGCCTCTGCTTGCACCAATTCCAATTATTATAATAACCACAAACCCCCCACAATTTTCATACTGGACTGAAAGTTTACAGCAACTTGAGTTCTGGCAGACAAGCAGTGGATGTGAATCTCAAAACAAGTGTCTCTACCAGGAGTTCTTCTCCCCTTGGCTTTCAGATAACCTGGTCTGGGAGTTATTGACTACAGAACTTCTCTCCCACACTCAAGGGGCATCATTTAGGGAGTGTCATGTGTAAAAAGAGAGGTTGTCCAAACAGATTACTGGTGAAAATAAATTCTACAACTGCACTCACTTATTTTAAAAAACAGGAATTGTGATTTTCTGGGAAAAACTGCGCATACAAACTAAAACTTATTCTGTCTCATATTCTGTTTTAGCTATTTTCCTCATCACTGTTCTATGAGCAATGGTCCCAGGAACTCTCACAATTAACTTTGCTAACTTTCTTTGTACTCCAAAAACTACAAATACCAAAATTGCTCCAAGCAGTCTTACCCTAGATGTGGTATTGGTAGTGATGAAGAAACCTCATGATATCTAATTATGCATGTACATTTGCTGTGGTGTTTTCAGACTTCTTCTGACTGACTCTTTAGGATATTTTGGAACTTGTACTTCTGGCCAAACTAAGATGAAGAAATAAAGAAGAGAATTTTGCATCATCAAACTACAGTTTACATTTTGGACAGTAGTTTAATTTCTTTCATCAAAGATGATAGAGAACATTAAAGTAATGAGAAATACAGTTCTCATCCAAAAAATGCCAATAATAAGTTTCATCCTAATTCTCTTGCTGCCCATCCCTTGTAGTGCAGGCTTTTAATGACTACATATAGAGACACAAACTGCCAAGAGTCCATCTGCATCAATCCTTGTTCCCAAGGTGACAACTACAGCCAGGACAGTCTAATATTGCATTTCACATTTGGACACACAGAGAAGGGAAAAAGGCTGTTCTTAAATGCTTCAACCCCACCTTCTATGAGAATCTATAGCATCCCAAGGTCAGCCACCACACTACAGATACACAGCATATTAAACCAAGTATTTATACTTTATTAGTGGTTGGCAGGGAAGTCTCTGAGTTCTGTTTATCTTTGTTGAACTTTTGAAAGTGCTTATGCACACTTATACCCAGAAGAGGTCACAGAAACCTGTGGTTTTGTCTTTGGTCCTTAAAAGCTGAAATAACTCAGCAGTGTAAAAAGTACCTTGGCAAACTTTACAGATCCTTTGGTAGAGCACTTATTTCAGAATTTTTTCCACTGGCCCCTTGCAGCTACTCTCTCCCCAGCCTGGAGCCCTGCAGGGGTTGTTGTGACCTAAGGGCAGGAGCCATCACTTCATTTTGCTGAACCTCGTGTCCATCAGTCCAGCCTGCCCAGATCCCTCTGCAGAGCCTTCCTGCCCTGCAGATCAGCACTCCCACCCAGCTTGGTGTCCTTCTGCAATCTGCCTGAGGGTGCACTTGATGCTTCTGTCCACATGACTGACACAGACATTAAACCAAACTGGTCCCAATCCACCACCCCTCTCAGGGCCTGACCCTGCAGCCAGCAATGAGTGCCCCTGTCCAAGCCATGGACATCCAGTGTCCCATGAGAATGCTGAGGGAATGATATCCAAGGCTTTCCTAAAGTCCAGACAGACACATCCACAGCCTCTCCCTCACCCCCTAAAGAGATCACCCTGTCACAGGAGGAGATCAGCTGGCAAGCAGGACATGGCCTGAGCATGTGCTGGCTGGGCCTGATCCCCTGGGTGTCCTGGACCTGCTGTGTGATGGTTCTTGGGATGAACTGCTCCAAGAGCTCCCCCCGCACTGCAGCAGCACAACACACCTGTAGTTTCCTGAATCCTTCTCCTCCTGTTCATCCTTGTAGGTGGGCATCACCTTTGCCAGCCTCCAGTCACTTGGGAGCTCCCCAGGATTGCTGATAAAGGATGGGCAGTGACTCAGTGAACTCCTCCATCAGCTTCCTCAGTATCCCTGGGAGAATCCCATCCAGCCCAGTACTCCAGACCTGTGAGTCCTTACATGCTGCAGGAGCTCAGTGACCATTTCCCTTTGAATTATGGGGCTTACATTCTGCTCCCCAAGTCTGGGGTCCTGGAGAACAACTGGTGTTACCAGTAAAGACTGAGGCAAAGAAGGCAATAAGTACTTCAGCCTTTTCCTTATCTTTTATCACTGTGTTCCCCCCGAATCCAATAAAGGAAGGAGATTCTCATTTTGTTGCTGATGTATTTATAGATAAACATTTTTATTGCCTTTGCAGCAGTTGCCAGATTAATTTCAAGCTGGGCTGTGGCCACTTCTTTTGGAGAGAAAGACAGCTGTACTTTAAAGAGGGCAAATATCATCAAATAGATCTAAGGCAGGAAGTAAAAAACTGAACTTTAGCTGCTGTCATTTCAGAATCACTACTGCAGCATCTAAAAGAAACTCTAGCTGACCTTTGTACAGACTGCTGCTACCCAAAATCAAGTCTGGCCAGTAAGCAAACTCTCTATGAAGAATATTACAGATATTTTAATAGTGTCAAATGAAGAGGACACCAGTGTTTCATCACATAAAATAGAAGTACAAATAGCACCTTAAATATTTAATTTGGAATTTTCTGACTGATTTTTTTCCAGAATTGCAAAGAATCTAAAATACAGGGTGTCAAGGTAGACCAGAAAAGATGCAATTATCCAAGTGAAATGAAATTTTAAAATGCAGTCCTGTGGCTCAGTTTATTCCTTTATTATTGCCTGATAACACCTTTTACGGAGAGATGTCTTACAAAAATGATAAAGTCTTTTCTTGTCCTTACAAAGGACACAGTCTATACCCATAAGCTAAATCAAAGGCTCATTTGTAACTGAGGCTGGACAGTTGGTGCCTTTTCCAGATTATGCCTCTGTTTCCACACTTTTGGTGCCCACTGTTTCCATATAAGTTAATCACAAACACAGCCCTTGCTGTCAGCAACAAGTCCTAATCTCAATATGATTCAGGCATCAAGAGTCACTCTTTAAACTCTCCCTGCTTCAGTGGGTATTTCCTGTCAAAGCAGGGCTGTGGAACTTCAGCACATATGGCCCAGCAGCCTCCCCTGGATGCTCTTTGTGCCCTGCACTCACAGCAAACCACACAAAGCTTCATATTAGGTCACCAAAAGCTCAGGAAACAACTGCTGAGCTGACATGTCTGCTCTCACTAAACTGCACCCACCAGAACAACCAGAGCAGCAGGGGAGTGGCTGCTC
Source organism: Melospiza georgiana (assembly GCF_028018845.1). NCBI lineage: Eukaryota > Metazoa > Chordata > Aves > Passeriformes > Passerellidae > Melospiza > Melospiza georgiana. The sequence continues at coordinate 16,495,670 of NC_080443.1, forward strand.
TGGAGGTGATAAGGCAAAAGGATTGCAGCAGAATCACACACCAGTTAAAAGCCTCTGAGTGGATGGTTTAAAAGCCCACGTAATAATGTGCTCACAATTCAGATTTTGCAAGAAAAGCCAGCAGAACCTAAAAAATTAGTTTTGATGAAGTTCTGTATAAGCTTTGTGCAATTACCAAATGGAGTGAGTGCCTCCACAGCTCCTGCCTTACAACTGAACCAATGTTATTATCAATTTGTTCTTGATACAAGAAAGCGATTTTCATGTATTTACATCTGCTCTCAGAAGGAAGAGAAAACGGTTTGTGAAGTTCCCATTAGCATAGAAAAGCAGAAACATCTGCTGGGAGCTTTAAGAGGCTCATTGGGGTCCCTTAGCACTACAGGCCACAGCTGGTCACCCCTGCCCTTGGCAGCACTCAACGGGTGGCTTCAGCAAAGGAGGGGGCAACTGGACCACACAACAGTCCTTGCAAGGTTTCTGTATTTATAAAAAAAGAAAAACAAAACCTATTTTTACCTAGCTGAGGATAAGTAACCCCCCTATGCTGATTCCTCCCTTTATAAACTACAAACTGCTCAAATCATTAATCCTTTGGTATAGTACCTGACTGAAGTGGGATTTTTAACAAGCAAGACACAAAACTAACGTTGAGTCACCTCCCTGTGCTGGGCCTGTGGCACCATCTAGAGGATTCGAGCTGGAAATTCCTCACACTGTGGGCAAAATAATGGGAAACTGCACTAAAAACTCACGGGGGAAAAAAGCCACTCCAAAAAAATATTTATGATATTTAGATGCATGGAGGTAACAGAAGAGAATAACAAAACCTTGGGAAATAGCAGTCTGAGATATTGCCCAATCTCCTCCACTCCATGTCATGCTTGCTACAAGATGTTTTTCAGGTGAAGAAAAGCAAGTGCTTCCCTAGAGTTTTGTTGATAACCTAACAAGAACTAACTTTATTTCTGTTTTAACTAACTTTATTCTGTTTTCTTTCATTTTCACCTTTTTATCTTAATAAAACTAAAGCCAAATTTCAAACAGGGAAAGGAAAGATGTCTTTAACAAAATAACAGAGATAATGTTTTTTCTTATATTTCATACAGGGATGTGCTGACAGGTGATTGCTCACTGCAGAATTATCAGAAGAGGAGGAAATGGACAGGCACAGCCCTGGAGCCCCTGGACACCCCAAAAATCACCTGGAGTACCTCCAGCTTGGCACACTCTTCTCCAATAACTTAATTTTGCTGCAGAAACAACAGATCACTTTTGCTCCTGTAGCATTCTAGGATAGCAAAGTTCAATCCCTGTTGCTTCTATAAAACTCTGAGTTCATTTCTCAGATGCTGAAAGACTGGGAATTGAGAATATTCACAGTGTGACTACTCCACAGAGTTTGTGGACAAAAACATCCAAACTGTATTTTCTGTTCATTGCTGAATACGTGACTGACCAGCAGCTTGATTTACAGTGACAGCTCTGCATTAAAAATTCAAACTTTTGTACACCTGAATACAATTTGTATCTGTCAGTATTGTGTCAAAATAATCATGTAATACCATATAATCATTTCTATTAGATATTTATAAGGACTGTGGGCTAAGAATAGATTCTAAGCTTTCAGCTACTATGCCACGTTATCTGCTTCTACCCAATTTCCTTGGAGACTGTTGGGATAGAAATAAAAACATAGAGGAAAAAACTGAAAGACCAGCAGTCTGGTCATCAGCAGCATTACAGTTGGTCATGGATGAGTTCATTCCACTTCACAGGCCAACAAAACTGAAAACTTCTGGAGATACCCTGCAGCACTGGCATAGAAACTCGTGTAATAGCTGGCAGACCTTTACAGTTAGTTGTAATCAAGGATATTCCTTATAAAAAGCACAGTTCTTCCTGAATTGAATTGATCTATGCCATTTCATAATAGCTGGCAGCAAATAAGGATTGTTTACAGCTCTTCAGTGTAGCTCAAGTCCTTCAGTGTGTCCCTCAGTGTGCTTCACTCCCTTCCTTCCTCTGCCTCCTTACACAGGTTCAAGCAGCAAGGAACAAAAGCAAGTTTCATGTACTTACCAGCAAAATTCTCTTCCCAGTTTCCATGTAGAGAATCACATCTTCTATCAAAGCTTGAGAGGAAAAAAGAAAAAAAGAAAAAAAAGCTAATAGTATTTTCCATCTTTCAGTTGACTGGTTTTTCCTCAGTCTTAACAATAAATGCAGAAATTAGTTTAAACAACAGTCAAATGCAGGCACCTGAAGTTTAAGCTTCTCACTTTTTACTTATCCAGCAAATACTTAAACTTAATTGCACAGCTAAGCATTTGCAAGATTCCAGTCCTAGACAAGGAGGAATTGGTCTTTCTCAAGCATTATCACTTTGTTCCTAATACTGGCTTCACTACTCTGTATTAAAAGAGTAACTAAGTGGTTTGGAATCTGAATCCTCAGCTCATTTTGAAGTAACCAAGAAAGTATTTTAATTTCTTAAGTGTCAAGCTCTGATACAAAGCCTATCAGCATGTGTGTAAAAGTCTGTGTGTTTCAGTCTTTCATGCTGAGCATAAATAATGCTTCCAAGAATAATCCTGCATCATGCTAGCTGTCATTTTGGCTCCAGTTCAGTATTTTCTGCAAAGCTGAGCTGATATTTTTATTGGTTTTAAAAAGACATATAGGCATCTTGCATCTATGAGGGAAAGCAGTGGTCATGAAATAAGCCTTGAAAATTAAGAAATAGCAACAGGGCAGCAAAGTAAATAGAAAAATTTGTCCTTTTCAATTTTCTAAATCCCTGGCATTGCCAGTCCAATCACTGAGGATAGGATCACCACTATCCCTTACAGTATGTGCTGACTTTAATTGCACTGTAATAGCAAGTTACTAACACCAATAGTAGGACCAGGTTTATGTTGTATAATCTATAAGTTTTCATTTAAGAGCATCTACAGGCTGTATTAAAACAAAATTGCCCAGCAGATGTTCCAGGCAGATTCAATAATCACACACCAGTGCTTCCAATTGTTCAAAAAAAATGAAAAACTATCTGTAAGTAAAGTTACATCATTTCCAAAAATTCACACCTCCAGACTTCTCCCTGTAACTGAGCTGCCCAGGTGAAGCGATGCACTGGCTAAGCTGGGCACACGTGCAACAACTCACACATGCCAGTGTCAGCTCTAGGCACAGGGTTCTTGACTGCCTTCCACAGCATGGCATGGGAAGCTGGATTAACTCCTCAAATAGCAGCTTTTGAAATAAAGATACTGTTTTTCCTGATAATTTCTCCCTTTCCTCATAGAACAGATATTCAATTCAGCTGCAGAGTTATCTGAACATGGCAACTTCAACACATGATTTATGCTGGCCCCTGCCAGTCTGAAACTTAATAAATGCCTGAAATAATATTGTTGCAATAGATAAGGCAATCCCACACACTGAAGTTATTTTCTCTCCAACATAGGGCCAGCAACTGCATTAAATTATGTGTTGATACACAGCTGTGGTTTCAAATACAATTGTGTCCTCAAAGAGATGCAGATACACAACCAGCTTGTTAACTTAGTCTTATAATATCTACCTAAAAGAAAAAAAAAAAAAAAAAAAAAAAGAAAAAAGAAGAAAAAGAAAAAAAAAAAAAAAAAAAAGATGGTGCTGGTGTTTTCCCAAGTTAGCCAACTCAAAAGCAGAGCAATTAAAAGCCACCTCAAGGACAAAAACCCAAGAAGCTTCATATACAACTTCAATAAAACTAATCACATTCTCTTAAAAAAACAAATAATGATCTTTTGAACACATCAGTGATATTTACTAAGAATAGAGAAAGAGTTCTTCGTGTTTTGCACACAGATTTTGTTCCCTTACTGTTTTGGTGAAAGAGAACAGAAACACGTGGGTAAATTATTTACACTACAGCATCATAATCTACAACAGAAAAGGTCTAGATTTCTTCTTAAAATGATTTAAACAATGATCACAGTCCAGTAAGATTGGAAAGCTGCTGCTGCTGCTGCAAGCTGTGCTCTGCACACCCACACAGCACGTAACACCTGGGGGCAAACAGACAGCAGAGCAGGAAACACTTACGTGCAGGGAAATACAGAGGCTTATTGCTAACAACAGTATCTCAACTGGTATCTTTGGGATTTAGTCAGTATCAGCTTCAGCTTTACATAAACTAAGTGAAAAACCCCTCTGCCAGGACAACTAGGGCAGCTTGGGTTGGCCTTACCTCACCTCAGAGTCCCTCAGCAGAGCTCGGGCACAAACTGCCCCCAGCCAAAACCACACCAAGGGCCCTGCGGCCCTCAAGGGCACTAATTAATAATAACCTAACCTAACCCAGCCCAGCCCAGCCCAGCCCAACCCAACCCGGCCTGGCCCGGCCCAGCTCAGCCCAGCCCACCTGGGCTGCCCCTGTCTCTGGGCTCTGTTGGGCCCCACTACCCCTCAGGGTCTGTCCTGGCTGCTCCTGGCCATGAGTTGTTGGTCCCAGGATGTCACTTGTGCTGCTCCACAGCAAGGACAGGGCAGCAGCAGCCGGGACATGGCAGTGGAGATGGGTCCACCCAACAGTGGGACAGGGAATGGGGTCATGGGGCAGAAGGCAGAGGCCCAGGGCTGCTCTCGAACATGGCAACCTTCAAACCTCCTCACAGGGCCATGGGGCATCCTCACAGGACACTATGGTGTCCTTTTGTGTCCCCTCTCCTCAGAAAACCCCATGGAAGGCTGATCACACCAGATGTTATGAGCACCAGGGGTAAAACATCCTCTGCCCTCTCCAAGGATCCCCCTTGGTAGCAGCAGTGAGTGTAGTGGCTCCTGTGCACAACATGTGACCCACTCACTAACACATCCACCCACTACCATCCACGAAGGTGCTGTGAATTTCAACACCTGTGTCATCTGCAGACACAAACATTTGGTTTGTGGCCATTCCTTGGAGCTCTCCATGTGATGCAGTTTTTCATTCAAGTTAAAGGAAAGCAGGAACACGACAAAGCAGAGCCTTAACGGAAGCATTCGCTGAAGAAATAAGTACAAGTATCATAATCTTCATGTCATTTAAGGAGTTCCGTACTGTTACCTATCCCCCTTGTTTAACTAAACTGTTTACCTCAGAACCAGATCTTGAACATCTCATACAGAGAGGGAAAATGTGTGGCACTGAGCCATTGCTTTTACAGGCACTCATGTCCAAAATTCTTCGTATACACAAAAACAATCACTAGCAATTCACTCCCACCTCTTCCTCTGAAAAGTTATGATAGAACAAAAACACCAGACAACAATATCTACTAAATAGTGTTGATCTTCTACTGTGGGAGCCATTCCCCAAATTATTTTAATTGTGTCATTGTGTGTTATTGCTGTAGGAGGAAGACCAAGTTTCCCGTCAGGCCAGCTTTGGCTTTGATCCCACTGATTGTCAGCCAAAAGTTAAACTGGTCACAGAATCAGTTTTCAGTAGTCAGGTTTCACAGGTTAATCTCTTTTAATCTTTTATTTACAAAGGAGACAGCTTTGTGCCATTCACCTTGCCCATAATTTAATTGACCTCCTTCACTTTTACAAACCCCAAAAAATCTCTTGCACCACCAGCAGTTTAGCAATGGGAGGCAACAACACCAAGAAAGAAACCTAAATGTTATTTAGTCTTTAGAAATTGTGAAAATTTTCATTTCTAAGCCTGGGCATTTTAAGTAAAATGTCCTTTGTTCACAGAATAGATGATGCAGATCAAGAAGGAAGCATGCACTCTGGCAAATGGAAACTGAAAAGCTGCTTTGTGCCTGCACTTGTTCATGTCAAGATATGGCTGTTCAGTAAGCTGAAATGCAGTCTGGTTTCAGAATGAGCACAGTTTCAGCCATTTCTGTATTCTGTTGCAGTAAATAGAATGTCTTGATCCAATGAACACTTGGAATAAGCTGCAGATGAGAAGTGAACAAAATCCAGCACTTAGATAATACAAATGATCTTTTTTGAGTTTTCAGACTGATACATTTCTGAAGGCAAAATCACCACTGTAATTTAACAGAAAAAATAATCCTATTTTTTTATGTTCTGTTACTTGGAACTCCTTTCTTCTTGGCACAATATTGGTCATGTGTGCTTTCCCACTCAGGTGTAGAGCTGCAGCCCATCTTTACCTGGGATTGTGCTATTTTACAGAGGCAAAGCTCAGGTGCAGCTGTGCAGAGATAAGACAATAATGTGCTGCTTACAAAGGCTGGTTTGGATTCTCTCTGTCTCAATTTTCATTCACAAAGTAGGAAATACATCCCACTTTTTCACACACTAAACTGTTCACAGCAAGGTACCAGGTGCCCCCATGTCCTGTCTAAATTTCATCATCCTTAAAACTGTAAAACATGTAGCCCAAGTGGAGCCAATGGACAAGACTAGTGCAGGAATTTTGGGTTTAGTTGATCATTTAGAAATGTTTCAATACCAGATGCCAGCTGTGAATACAAGAGAGGCTGTAGCTGTGAGGTTGCATTCAATGTACCAAGGAGTTGGATTCCACAAACAAAATCCCAAAGTGTGCAGTCAAAAGTTTTTGTTAGATCTCAGAATAAACAAAAGTAGCACTGGTCCAGCTAATTACTTCAAGCCTTTCTGTAGAAAATTTCATTTCATTTCTGTGTGAAACCTTTCAAACAAGAGTATAGTCTTAATCACAGTAAAAATAGTCCAACCAGTGGTGCAGAAGTGAGGTTTCTTATGCTGGTTAGGTTCCCTGAATAGATGAGACCCTCTGTTCTACACTAACAATAACATCTGTCTTTTACTAACATTTTTTTTGTAATAGTGTATGTGTAATACTGTGCAGGTGAACAAGCAAATGAAAGATTCCTGATACAAACATTGCCTGTTATTTGATTTAATGCTCAAAGTTGATTTGTTCATTGAAACACTCTGCCCAGTGTAACTTGTTTATTCAGAAAATTTTATAAAATGCTGCTGTTTCCCTCAGGTAAGAAGGATCACAACAAGGCATTTCTAATGAAGGATTTATTTGCCTTTCTCTAATTTGGGTGGCAAATGCAAAGAGAATTTGTCCTAAAGTAAGCATAACTCAGCTTTAATCTAAGGATGTCACTAGTGTCAACTCATTTTCGTGTAATTATTAGACCTTGGAGGATCATTTAACATTTACCATTTTCATTGAAAGTGCTATATTTGTTGAAGCAATCATTTAGACACAAGGTCATATAAACTTGACACTAATTCATCACTGCTTTTAAGTGACTCACTGTTTAATGCTGTGATTATATAGATATTCTTATGCTAATGCAGTGCTTGGGAACACCTGTTTGTTTCCATAAAACATCAGTCTCAATCTCAGTGTAATAAACACAACGCACAAAGGATCTAGTGGGTCATTCTGTGCACTTCCCTACACTACACAATGCAGAATTATTTTTCAAGTGATGACACAGATTTTACATAATTCAAATAATTAGAGAAGTTATTGAATAGTCTAATCTCAGGTGGTTCTTTTATTTCCTTTACTCCTTTGCCTCTAATTCTTTACCTGGCATTCCCTATTTTTACATGTTGGCTCTCTTTTCACAGACTCTTCAATTTAAGTCCTATTATTCTGGTTTTGTATTCCTGTCCTGTCCATCTGGAAGACACAATACAAATGTATGCAAAGAGAAAATTGCCTTGCCAGCTTGTAATCTATTGTCTTTGTTACTAGGTCAAATAAATTTTTTATAAGTGAAACAAGCTTATTAATGCTAAACAGTTTTACATTTGTAGGATTACTGTGAAGCCTGGTTTTAGTTTCACCCAGTAGCCTATTAATAGGAAAAGATGATTAGACAAATCATCGATAAACAGTGATTCATTAAATCATCATGAATTAATCTTGACTTATGTGGTCATATTTTAATAGCTGGGATCAATACACTGTGTACCACCAATTGTCAATATTTGGCCACTGATTGGAAGGGATTGTTCCAAGGGTGGTTTTCCTTGCCAAGTGCAAACACACCACGTCTGCCCTTTGATTGCTCTTGGTATTTCCCTGGGAATGTGTGATTTCTATCCCTGCATGTGCCAAATGCTACAGGGAGAGTGTGGGTTAGATTCTTGCAGCCAAGCTACAAACTCACCATGTTTCAAATGGTGAAGCACCTGAACTGGTTAAGTACTGCAGAATGGAACTTCACAGAATGTAAGAGCCTGATTAGGATCTTTGAGAAGTTTCATTAAGGCATTCAGTGTCTAATTTCCACTGATTCATATAAATTATACTGTAAAACATACAGACACCTGACATCAACACAACTCCTTTCTGCTACAAAACAGGAAAAAACATAGAGTTGATTTCCCACTTAGGATCTGCTGTATTTGAAGAATATTCAGCTTAACTGCATGATTATTAGAAAATTATTTGTTTGCAGGTATTTCAATAAATACAACTCTTGATAAGTCTACAACAGTTTAGTATTCAGATGTTCTTCATCAGCTCCCCATGAAAGCAAGGAGCACAGCAAAAGGTATTGATCCTCAAAATGATCTAACCTGTCTTAGGATCAGATCAAAGAAACACAAAATTATGATTACTCCAGTCAATATTTCTGTGAGAACAGTAGAATTGTACATCCTTTAGAGTTACTGTTATTCTTCAGAAATACAACTACCACAGAAAATGCATTTTGAAAATAAGTATATGAAAATATAACCATATATTCACCACATGTCTGGATTTTAACAATAGAGAGTTTAGAGTATGCAAGCTTGGAGACAACCAAACAAGTTTAGATCTGAATAATGCTCTGGTTTCCAAGGGTTCTTACAAAGGAAACCTAGACAAATATACATCTCAAGTAGTGAAATGTGCAAATCCATTTTAGCTCCAAACAGATGCAAAAAAACTTTTTTTTTTTTTTTTTACTATCATTATTTTTCTTTGGTGTGCTCTCATGGTTTTCTTATCCTGGGTGGGATCTGCGTCACAGATGTGCAGTATTATCACTGCATGGTAACTGCAATTACTTTCCTTAAAACAACCTGTTTCTCATTCCTGTTAAATACAAACAAATGCTAAATTCCTAGTTGTGTCTCTAAAACAGGAAGCAAGGTGGGGGATGAACCATGGTGAAGCTGTGGCCAGTACAAGGTGGATCAGGCAAAGTGGAAGTGACTGGTTTGGGCTGAGAGCCCAAAGTGTGCACCAGCAGGCTGGGACACCAGTGGTATGCACAGAAGGCAAACAGAACAGAGAGGGAGCTCTGGGGATCTCCTCACCTCCCAAAGTCCTGGTCCCAGAGCAGAGGTGCTGCAGTAGGTGTGGGGCACCTCCCCTCCCTGCAATTACCCACCATGCTGCTATGAAAGCAGTGTGTGACAGAAGTCTGGCACTGTCCTTAAATGTTAACATCAGTCAGCAGCTGAAACCAAGGTTAATTTTTTGGTTTAGTTTCTATTTTTTTAGTTTCTATCTTTAGTATAAACCTAATGCATTTTTTAAATCATGGTTTTCACTCACTCATTTGAACAGATGCACTTGATTCTCATTTTGCATTTGCCCTTCACTTATTTTTAGAGGTGACTTTTGGACTAGCAGCGATTAAAGCACACTGACCTGAATATAAGTGGTGTAAAATGTGAAGCCTTTTTGCTAAAGGGAGATCAGTTGTTCAAAGGCTCAATTGTATTTTACTTACTAGAAGGTGGCAAATGAACCACCTGTGATTTATATTAAGTGGCTTTTGGATAAAAATGACAATACAGGAGTGCAGCTTCTTAACTCTCCAAAGCAGATATGCCCCTTCTAAATGCACTGGATACTTTCACAAAATGTTTCATTTAAAATAGATAATGTGAAATAGCTTCCAACTGAATTGTTTCCAAAACTTCCCCAGGCTTTTAGAATTAGTAGGCGAAATCTGGCATGCTTAGAATTTATTCATAGGAGAAGTCTATTCAAATCTTTTCTGCTTTTTTAGTGTCTAAATGGGGTTCTCCATTTTGAATAAACTAGTTAGTGAACTGAAAGAAGTTCTCTGCACCTGCAGAAGTGGCTGCAGATGTCAAAAGTTTTTTATTGTATCAAGCACTGGCTTCCAGGTGCTTCTCTTGTGACTTTTTTTTCATCTGGTTTGAATATCATTATAGATTCTTAAAAGCAAAACAGCTACTTACTAGAAGAGTTTACATATAGTATAGTTAGGCTTTATACAGATTTTTTATCTGTAATCTCAGGTTTTATACAAAGTGCTTACATTTTTAAAATATTTGAGATATACTTTTGTATATATTTGTAGATATACAGATTGATACAAATGCCATTGCTTTTGGTTTTGTTTTATAAACAAATAAAAAGTTTTGAGAGGAGTAGATGAATAAAGATTATTGATCAGGAAGTAAGATAAAATATTTTAAGTAAACATTTTTATATCTTTTTCCAGCTAAGACATAGCTCCTGTTTGTCAGAACATATGTGATTAGTCCTGCTATAGTAATATCTTTAGAGACAATGATGTTCTACTTGTTGAGCCAATATTACATGTTGATATCTAATATCAAACACAACACTAAGTAATTTTACATATAGTGTAACTGTCATGACTGAAATGTTTCTAATGTAGAGCTCCCAGCTGTGGTAGTATCAGTTTGTGTTAGAGAAAATCCTACTGCATATATCCACATATTGTTTGTGTATCCTGATATCCAGAAAAGCAATGTGCTTTTAATTCTCTTTAATGGATATTCAAGCTATTATTGAATTAAATAATCCCTTTTACAATTCTTACATTTGTTAGAGGAAAAATCAAACCTCCTGGGAAATTGTAAATCAATTGTGTATACACACACCTCTAAACGTGTCCCTACGAACCACAGCAAGCACAATTACACAAACCAAAGGACACAAGTGACATTCATGGCAGTAATGATGAACTGGAAATGAGCTTTGCATCTGAGGATGGGCAGAAACAGTGCCAAAGTGCAGAGCTGGATCTGACCCTGTGCTTGAAGAAAACATCCAGTCATACTTGTTCTGCAAATCATCTCAGGTTATGCAGATTATATATAAATTTTATCAATTAATTTAAAGCTTCAGATTGCCTTCAGTTCTTTGCAAGAAGAGGGTTTTTTACCACGTATAGGAAGGAAGAACACCAAATATATGAGGTGGCTATGAGGATGAAAGGAAAAATGAATCTGTTGAATACTGCTCAGGGAGCTTTGCTGTACATCACATGAGTTGTGGCTGGGTTATGAAACTGATAAATCACTGAAAGTCTCAGTGGAGACAGAGTCAGCAATCTCCTATTAGGACCGTGTTATGTATCACTCAAAACTTACACAAAGGGGAGTATCAAAGCCTGGTGGTATTTTTTTTTTTTAATCTGAGTGTTTGCTCTGGCTTAGCAGAGCAGTTTGGAAAAGCTGCATTTCACTGGGCAGTCTGGGAGAGCTGGTCCTGCTCCTGGGAGCTGCAGGTTCCTGAGCACTGAGATCTCAAAGGCTGGCAGTAAATCCCAGTGTGGGCAGAGAGGACCACAGGAGGTTCAGCACCACTGCAGAGTGAGAGGAACTCAAGGACCACAGGAGGTTCAGCACCACTGCAGAGTGAGAGGAACTCAAGGACCACAGGAGGTTCAGCACCACTGCAGAGTGAGAGGAACTCAAGGACCACAGAGGCCCAGTGGATGGGAACTCAGCCCAGCAATCCAGCTGGACTGGACTAGCCAGAATTTTAAGGATATGTAAACCAACAGGGCACAGTGGCACTTACTGCAGTTATGGCTCTGCCAGAAGAATTTCCTCACCACTGGAGGGAGTTTTAATTGTGCACTGGAAAATAACCATTTTGAGTTGTTTGCAATGAAGCAATATATTGGCAGGAGGCAATGCTTTTAAAAAATAAGATTTATTTGTTATCTTCTCTGCTTCTTTTGTGATAATTTTAAAAATTGAACCTGCATTATGATGCATTCATTTATTCTACTAATATCCTGGCACATCAAACGCCTACCAATTCAAAGCCCAGATTTTTCATTCCAGCACATACCCAAAACTGCTGCTGAATTCCAACTATTATTAATGTGTATTTGGGCCTAATGGTTTTGTTTCTGTGATTTTTTTCTAGCAGCATTCAATTCAGTGAAGGTTTCGCTGTGTAAGTTCAGAAAACTGGCAGAATTACAGTCCCTGTTACACTTTTCTGTTGTCAAAAATAATATTGCTGTTGCAATTTCCAGAATCACTGAAAAATGTCCTTTAGCCCCAAGAACACAGTAGTGCCTTGCAAAGAGAAAAGCTTGGTATCTGGCAACGTCCTTTCATTTTTGTCTGTCTGATACATGTGTTTGTTCCCTTTACAGACTTTAATCCAATATTTATTAAGCAACTGATGATTGCTGTAGCTTGATAAAGCCCTCAAAAAGACTCTTTAGCCAGATCATTAAAATTAAACACATGTTAAATCAATCTGACTGAAAAGTGGTCTTTATGTGGCAAAATGGCCTCAAGCAGATGCATGTAGCTCTCCAAGGGTCAAACACTGCTCACAAAATGAGTTCCCTTCCCTGTTCCTATGAGAGGTGTAGATGCAGATAAGAGGGCAAAGTTTGGCCCCTTTATAATGATGTGTGTGGCAACAAAGGCTCTGCAAACACACGGGCTCAGCTGTGCTGCTGCCAGCTCCTCTTGCAGGGCCAGCTCTGGTTTCCTTGAAAGCACTGCAGCATTATACAATTTTGGCAACATCTTCACTAGGGAGCAGAAATTGAAATACTCCATTTCATTCCCTGGTAATTTGTTCCTATTCTCTGTTAGCAAAAGCAAGCTGAACACGTGTAAACTTCTCATTTAGGGCTTTCAGTGGAAAATGGAAGTAACAATAGTCAAGTCTCTAATAGTCCCAGTGAAACCCTGACTCAGCACATTGATCTGAACAAAGGTGACCCCCTGAAAAGGAATGGGATTGTCCAGACCAAATACAGAAAAATAAATTTGTAAGTTATTTGAACCCCATTAAAGTGCTACACCAAGTCATTTAAGCTGTCATTTCTGTGAACCAGCAGAGACTTTAATAGCTAACAATTAACTGGGGGGACGTTGAGGAAAAAGTAGCATGACAGAGATTATTTTCATAGATTTTTTTCACAGATGAACATTTCATCATGGGAATGTTGAGAATGTCAGGAATGGCTGTTGTTCATTGAACAGCAGTGCCTGGGTTGAGCTGGAACATGCCAGTAAGGCAACCTGCCAAGGAATAAATAATGGCACTGTCATGCACTTAAGGTCCTCAAAAAAAAAAACCAAAAACCACTAAAACAGAAAGTTCATGGAGAGCTTTAGAAATAAAGCATCTTGGACTTTCCTTAACATATTTTTCAAAGTGCACAGTCCCTCGTGGAATGATTCAGTCAAGGCAGTTGTTCTTTCTCATTGTATTTTATTCATCTGCCAGTTAAATATTTTTTAAACATTTCAATTAATGCACACATTCACTGCACATGGTCTTCTATGAAGTTGTTTGAATTTTTAGACATCCAGGCATCATTTAATCCACTTTACACAATGCATATAGAAGTATCAAATGGTGTCTTTTCCAGATATACTTTAAAGATTTATGTAGATCTGTGGTCTTAAGTTTGCACATCATTTGATTGAAGTAACAATGGAATACAATAAGAGTGATTCATAAAATCTGCAAGTAATAAAGCATTGGTCAGATAATGAACTGCTAATTATTTTTCACTTGAGCAGATGTGCAGGAATTTATATTTTGTCTCTACATTTGCATTTTGTCAGATCTGGCAAGGGCATTCTTGTGACAGAATCCCTAGAAGAGAATGTAATGGTGAGAAAGGTGGTATTAAAATATTAAGTCAAAATGGACTCAAGTGGACTGTAGTCATTAAGGATGTTCACAGTTCATCTAAGAAGAATTAAGATGTTAAATATGAAATTCCCCTACTGCCTATGAATGAATCATCCATCAGTCTGTGTACTTTGTCATATATTAATTGTACTTGCCAACACAATTTCAGTGAGAAGTTCCTCACTGATGGAACTTCTGATGACACAAGGCTTTGCAGACAGCACTATTACCTGTATGATGGGCATATATGGTTGTTTATCTGTATATAAAGCAAATTACTGCTAACTTCCTGAGAGATTTGTTAGATCTCACTGGTTTCTCTGAAGAAAATACCTGATGCTAAGTCTTAATAATAATGACCTCAAAAAAGGACATATTGATAAAATATCAAAAGCTACTGAAAATGCAGTTAGGAATTAATCTTGTTTTTAAGAGATATTCAGTTAATTTGGGAAATAAAAATTGGCTGCAGCACTTTCAAAACAAGAGGGCTTCTCTAGGTAGAACAATGAACCCCAGCTCCACTAGCTCAACTCATCAGGACTCAAGTTCTAGGCTGGACTCACTGAAAAAGCCACAATTTTCCTGAATAGACTCATGTCATCATTTTAATTATGTTTTTGTTTTTAACTTACAATCTAGAAATTACTTAGGAAGCTAATTCCCCTATTGATTTTTTTTTCCTATTCTCTGGCAGCTCAATTAGAACAGCCAGGAGAATTCCAAGTTTGTGTTCTTTTTGCCTGGCACCTGAACAAATTAAATCTCTCCATTTGGAGAAAAATTAGATCATAACAACGAGCTTCACTGCAGGACTTCACAGTATCCATGGGAGAAAGGAAGACTGATGCTTGGAGAGAAAGCCTAGCATGTCCTAAGTTAATTAAGCATAACAGCAGAGATACATCATGTATTTGTTCAGATCACGGCACTGATTTGAAACTCTCTGAACTTCAGGACATTCACCTTTGGGGAAACAGTGGGACTAGAAACAAACCCCTTTAAAAAAAATTGCTTCAGCTAGCATTGAAGTAAAAACCACAGGGAGATCAGATGATTCCTTGAGCTTTGCAGACAATTTGAGAGAAGAAAAAGTTAATTCTCCTTCAGGATGCAACTGAGCAGAAAATCAGCCAGTCCAAACGCACTCAATTTTTGCCATCTGTGCAAATAATCCTTAAATAATAAAGAAAGCACTCTGAATTTACTTTTTTAAAGAGTTTTCAAATGTTACATTGACCAGGATACACTATTTTTAAGAAAATCACTGATTAAAGTTAAAATTCTCCAAGTGAATGAATAACAAGAGGGGGTGTGTGGATTGTACTTGTCTATTCCTGCTTCAGATTCAGACAGCTGCAGCTCTCAGCTCTGCAGCTTGTTGTGGGTGCTGCTGTGGCAAGGAATATTCTCCTTCTTTTCTAAAATTGTATGCCTGCCTTTGACCTGAGCACCCTTCTCATTGCCCTGCAATCATCTGCACCATTGACTTCAGTGAAATTGTTTCTATCTAAAGCAATTAAAATAATGCAGGAAAGATATATCACCTTGAGGCTAAGCCAGCTGGTTCAGGAAGAATACCCTGACATCACTCCACTGCCTTATTTTAAAAGATACTTTGCAAAACAACAATTGCACTGGACCACTTGGGGAAGATGGGCACCCAGCATGAGTTACCAGGTGGCAACAGGATTTATAAAGGATTGTTCAAAGGCCATGATTGCAAGCAGCAAAGTAGGTGAGCAGAGGTCTAGGCTAAGAAAGTTCACTGTAATAAAATTGATAATTTTTTTAAATAGCATTCAATGGCACTTTACGTTTTCAAAGCACTGTAGGAATAAGGGGAAGAATGTTGTACTGAAGCACCTCAGATGTCACAGAAAGAGAAGCAAAGGTTCAGCCTTCTTTGCTATTTATATATTTATTTATATATATATACAAACCCCACAACTCAGTCAATGAAGATGACTGCAAAGAAGGCCAAGGGATGCATCCATTGGCACCACTGAAACTACATACTTTCAGTGACTTTTCAAACACAGAAGGAAAACTCTAGAATCCAATAAATTATTCCTTCCTCTCCTTGCCCCTTGTCCCAAGGGGAGCATGTACTTATTGGACAAACCCATCTGTTTGTCAAACCTGTTGCTAATTTTGCCCAAGGCTACCTCAGATTCTTGTCCCAAGAGCTGTGTCTGCCTCTTCCACATTAAATCACAGTTCCTACCGTGCAACTCTTCCTGCTGAACTAAGTACTTAAACATATTCTTCTGCTAAAATAGGCTGGAAACCTCATGGCCACCCCCTAATGAGGATTTCTGGGCTATGAGTGGCCTGAAGTATCTCACTGTCTGTTCAGGCTAAACCCCAGAGCAGTAAAGTCAAATAGAGATAATAAATAATAATAAGACATTTAAATTAGTAACAAAGCTGTACCATTTCTGTAAGGAAGTTTGACTTTCAGGTGAGAAAAGCTGTGAGTTTCCTTCTAATACACCAAAGAGTAATTTATAAGTGAGAATGCCCATTAGTAGAATTATTTTTCTCCACAAAAAAATCCCACAGCTGTAAGTCCACAGCTCAATATTGGCCAACTTCAGGGTTGCCAGCACATGTGTCATAACTTGGAGAAGAAACTGGAAAAGCTTTTATCTCTAAGCAAGTGAAAGAACGGAGATAGATGGAAAAGGGGAAATTGCTGCTGGTTAAGCAAAGATTTTGTTGTTTTATTTTAATTTGTTAAAGTGAGTTTATAGCTAAACAATAATCCAGATTTTAACAAGAGTCTGATTTTTTTTTTCCAATTTCCACTATATTTACAATTCCAGATTTTTGTTAATTGTAGACTATTCTAAGGGGCCTTTCCCAGCATGGTATTCCAGAAGCATTCCCAGTATCTTGCCATAGTCCATCTCACATGACAAACCCATCCTTGGCCTTAGGGGCTGACAGGCTGCAAGGCCAGTTTTCTTCCTTCTACTAAATGAAATTATTCTGCATTAATACATGATTTATTTTTCCCTTGTGTGTTCTACTTTGGAAGAATTTCAGAAATAAAAGAAAGTCTCATGGTTCAGCAAACCACAAAACAGGAGAAGTTATAGTCAGGAAAATTATAGTTATAGTCACTACAAAATATGAGTGCATTTTTTCAATCAGTTTTAGTCCTGTCCTTGAGGAAACAGAGCAACTACAGACAATTTCTACTTATTTACCTGACTGCAATCCATTAATAAGAGCTCTGTAACTCTCCCTTGCCTACCGGCAGTATGAGTTTCCCTAATTTGCTGCAGAGGTGCCCATGCTGATTCACTAATACAAGAAATTCCTGCTTAGCTGTCGGTTCATTTCACAGATAGGATTTGAAAAAGGTTGTGGGTTTCAGAAAGGGCAGGTGTGAAGCCACTGGACTGCTGAAAACATGAAGCTCTACTGATATACCAATTATTTGTGAAATTTAATACATTGCATCCTCAGTGAAGTCAGCTCTAGGTAGCTAATGGATAGATTTCTCTTTGCAAAATGGGGATGTTTTACCAGGTTTTTGTGTACCTCCCACCCACAGTGTCTCAGCACATTTCACCTTCTGCTTTGGGTTAGAACATCAGAAAGCACATTTCAAAGACATCAGATCTTGTTTTCAGCAACTTCTAGTCAAGCTTTTCACCCATTTTCCCTCCCCTGCTGATGTTCTGTAAGATAAGGCATGAATTTTTTCCTATTGTCACAGTTTTATTACTCAAATTTATTTTTAAATGTTCCACTGATCACCATTTCCTGCTGAAGGAGGCAATGTTTACTTGCACCATTTGCATTCAAAACACGCAGAGCTACAAAGGGAGAGGAATTTATTCACACACCTCATTACTTCCACCAGATTCCATGTTAGAAACTGCTCTGATTTGTGGTTCTTAGATTGAAAGTATCAAATCCCCCCAATAAAATTTGTAAGACCCTTTTGTGTGGAAGTAGCTTCCAGGAATTTCCAGAAAAAGGCAGAGGATAAAAAGAGATCCATATTTAGGAGTTCCATTTTAC
Organism: Melospiza georgiana; assembly: GCF_028018845.1. Taxonomy (NCBI): domain Eukaryota; kingdom Metazoa; phylum Chordata; class Aves; order Passeriformes; family Passerellidae; genus Melospiza; species Melospiza georgiana. The sequence continues at coordinate 16,513,572 of NC_080443.1, forward strand.
AGTGTCTTTTTCGACTTCTGTAGATCAAGTCAAAGACAATATTTACTCAGTGCCTGTCGATCAGATAAGCACAGGGAATAATGGACATACAAATATTAAATGTGCATACTGCAAAAAATATCTTTGCATGAAAATTTGGCAACTGCTTGAATAAACATTAGCATATTCAAATCAGGGCTTCTGTGAGTAAGCTTGCAATCTTCAGCTTCTGTTTCACAAATAACAACAAAAGTGGATGTTTTCTTACAGCAGAGAAAGGCATTTCAAATAATATTAGGAAATTAAAAAGCATATTTCCTAAACAAACACACCAGCTCAGACAAATTCTGATCTTTCCTTCACCCAGCATCCTTTAATACTTATAAGTATTAATGTTTCTCTGGGAGATAAAGGAATCTAGAAGGTGCTTCATAATTTCATCTCTACTCAGACACCCTTATTGACAGACGTTTCTAATATAGATAAGAAAGATGGAGCGGATATTAAAGTGCAACATCTCCCATCTCTTCTTTGTTATTCCAGCAGAGATTTACCTCCAGCACTTTGTCTGTGCTGGGGAGCTGGTGTCAGTTATTGCAGGTGCCACCGTGGTCTGCCCAGGAGGAAGAGGCATTGCTGTGTTAACCCTCCCCAGCAGTGAGGGATCTTATATATTGCTCATTATAATAAAGGAATGGGGGTTGAGAGTGTCAGGGGAAGGGACAATATGAAAAAAGAAAAAAAGAAATCAGAATTATTGCTCAGTAAGTAAATTAAAAATGTCTCAAATTATGCATTTTCATTCATACACAGACTGATATTTGCTGTCAGATATACAAAGCTTAAAAACAATATATTGCAGGCAAAGGTGGAATTTCTTTCTTAGTTCTCAGCAGTTTTCTACTGTGGCATTACATCATTTTTTGATGGTAACAAAAACCCCAGTGTAACACACATAAACGTGTGAGCAAAAGCTTGCATTTCCTTTGAATTTTCCATGTATTTAGCTCAAGGATCCCCAGCGACAGGGAGCACCCAGCTGAAGCCAGGCTGGTTTGCTCTCTGCTCTGGCCATTAGATGGCAGGCAGCTGAACGGCCTTCGCTGTGCTCCGTGTCCTTCACATCAGGAAATCAGCAGGAAAATGCTGCTGCTCTCTAAATGAGCTCACTTGCCATCCACTGTGATATACACAGCATCCCAAAAGCCTTCCAAGTTCCTTTCCTTCTTTTGACTCCCAAACAGCACATTGCAGCAACCCAAACCCTGCAATAAAACCACAAATCTGCCATTCCTTCCTCTATCCCTGACAGTCAGTTGCACTCAACTTGAAGCAGAAAGCATCATCACACCCTCCATTCCCCACCATTTGTGCACTCAGGATTAATCTCTGCAATGAAGTAATTGGTCTCATCTGAACTATGACTGATTTCCCCATGGTAAGATTTCTTAACAGCACAGAAAATGCCTGACGTTGCTCTCCTGGTAAAGAGCTGTTTAAGCAAGGGAGTTTAAACAGCTGCATGCTCAGAGCCTCCTCTTTGGATCAGCACTGCAATATTTGCAAGGGCATTTATCTACCTGTGCCAAACAGACCTTGTTTTTCATAAGGCAGTGATATCATCTACGCACAACTGCAGACATCAGGAGCACATTTGTAATGCACAGAAACAGATCTGTGCAAGGAAACATGTCTTACAAATGCAATCCATTCCTGCTCTTCAGACAGCCCCATATGAAAATCCATTTTGTGGTGTAATTGCATTGTTAATCTTCAAGGAATGCCAAACCATTAATGGAAAGATGCTCCCCTCTGCCCCATTAAAACCAGGAAATTTCCAACTAGTGTAATTTGAATGAGGTGTGACTGGTGGTGTGACTTTCTCAGTAGTGACAGAGCTGTGAACATCAACAGCACAGGAGACTTTTGCCAATATGAGCTGTGGACATAGAGTTTCATATTGAGTTTGATTACTTATAGCTTCTCTCCTATATAAATGGCCCAATCAAAAAAAAAAAACCCAAACCATTCTTGCAGTCTTTCACCAACAGCATCTACATGGAAGTCCTGCACCCACAGAAGCTGCTGTAAAACATTCAGGTGAGGTTTGAGTGGCCTTTTCTGCAGCCCAGCTTCATGATGTGTTTCAATCAAGTCAGTATGAGGCACAGACAAGTGTAGGCTAACAGGAATCTTTATCTGTGGGGACATTTTAGAGTACAGATAATGCAAACACACATGCACCTACACATACTGCATGGATTATATTCCTTCAGGACAACACTGAAAGCAACACCAGCTTTTGAAAATGCAGACAGGGTAAAGTATCTACAGAAACAAATTTACAACAGAGGTAGGAGGCATTATAAAAGTCAAATTGATTTACAGATCTACAAAAGTTATTATCAACAGACATCAACATAATCTGTTAGTCATTCATAAGTTGTATCCTATCCAACAATAAATTTCCAAAAGATTTTGTTTAAAAGTCCAGGACCCTTTGCAATCATCCTAAATTCAGCGAAAGAAATGAATGTTTATGTGCTTTTACCTGAAGCACAGAGGGGTATGCTTCAAGTAACATAAAAGGCATAAAAACTACTCTAAAATTGTATGAGGAAAACCCCAATATAATACCTTGCAAAAGACTCTTTCTCCAGTTATGCTTTTGCATTCTGACTTCTCAGAATTCTATTATTCAAAAAGGTGTGGGTTGGTTCACTGTGCCCAGTGCTCTGCAAAGGCAGCCCTTCCCCATAAGGCCCCTGGATGGGTGAGACATTGGAGAGGGCCTGAGTGCTTTAAGAAGGGAGAGGTGGATAGAGCTTGGAAATGTCATTTCATATTCCAGCACCCATGGCAGCAGCTGACTGCCAGCTGGTTTGCAAGGTTCATTCACCTGTATGCCTCTCCTGGTTACCACCCCAGCTTCATCCTCAAGCACAGCTCAAGGAAGAGACACGGCCCCTGATTCAACACCTCAAGGGTCTGGATTTGAAGTTACCCCAGCCCTCATCCCTCCCTCAGCATGGAACCACGTGTCAGATGCACCTTGCCCCCTTGCACTCCCACTCAGTCACTGAGCTGGGGATTCTGCTGTCTGCTGCAGAAACAATTACTTCTGCATATTAAACTCAAGGGCTGTGCACTACATTATCTTGATCAGAAATTAATACTTGGCAAGCTGGGATTTGAACACGTGCCCAAGAAGAGACTGCAGCTGCTAGTGCCTAGTCCTGTCTACAGGATATTTTGGGGCCTGTCTGCAGTTCAAAGCTTCTTGCACCACACTTTTGAAACAGAGCACAAGGAACACTATGGCCAGCCTTGGCACACACCCCTGTCAGCCTCTGGGTTTCAGACTTCCATGTGCTGCCATTATGGAAATAAATGTGGAGTTTGCTTATAAATTCTCCTGGTGGATAATGAATAACACTACTTTATTTCATTAATGTTAGGAGATTAGGAGGTTTTTTTATGGCCTGTATTCCACATGCTCTGGAAATAATTTTAACAAATACTACATAAGACTATGTGTGTTTGCTGCACATTAGATATCATCTACTTATGCTATCCTTCAATATACAGAGGGATAAATATGAATCCCACATGTGGGAAATTGTTAATATTACAGCACACAAGAAATCTTTGTGAATATTCTCATAATATATTATTCATTACACAAAGTGCTTGAAGACTGAGAGTTCCCATGACTACAGTATAAATCCAGTTTACTCATAGCATAAACTATGAGTTCAAAAACACGTCCCAACATAAGTTACCACAGAAAATTGCAACAATGCAGGTTATTGTTCAGTGCAGAATGACTAAACATGAGCAGTACATATTGTAGATGTGATCATCTACAAATATCACACTGTGCTTGGGCCTTATCTCCTTGGCAATCCCATATCCCAGATTTCCAGACCTAACTCTTGCACCACATTAACTCTGCCTCACTAGACTCTTAGTCCTACCCTAGGTTCCTTGAACTGTACACCAAGATTTTATTTTAATACCTCATTATTTAGCAGCACTAGACATTTTAACTTAGTTAAATACTCACTCCACATGTTGCTGAATTGCCCTCACTAATGCCAGATCACTGCTCTACTGTTCAGAAGACATCTGTAATATGACCCCTAAAGCCCAAGTTTTTGAGTCTGTTCTAGCATTTTTCTCTGAGATCTGGAAAACCTGACCAAATTTTGAACTTGAAATTTTATGGGCAAAACCATTCCTAGTTTAATTTTGCCTCTTCAGTTTAGCCCAGTTGGATGTGTTAAAACTCTTCTACATCATCATTACACGTGTGTTTTGGTTCCCACTCCTGTTACAAAGCTTTGTACATACTGCCCTTCGCAGTGGCACAGATGATCTCATAATATTAATAATATTATTGTAGAATTATCTTCACATAGCCGCTCTCTGCCTAGGAGAACACACATTGGCCTGTCACTGGAAGTAATTGCTCTAAATTATTTTTCTATGATGTTTTACACATTCAGTGAAATAATGCAAAGACCTCATGATGGATAAAGTCAGTTAAAACCTTTTAAAAGCCATTATTCTTAGTTCTAGACTACAAATTACTGATTTAACAATGATTTGATGATGGACTGGAGGAGTTCTTCTAACTCCGCAAAGAAAAATACACTCTCCGGTGCTGGCTATGTTTTCACTCATGTATCTGAATTATTAAATCTGCAATCACTATTCTAAAGTAAATGTTCACAGCTTCTCTTTCCACACCATCCAGTCTGGATGTATTTCCCTTCCTAGGTTTATGGTTTTCTCAATTATTAGCTGGGTTATAAATTTCTACCATTTTAGCTTGACTAATCACTCTCATTATCAAATTTTTCTTGCTACAGTACTTTGGTGCATTTCATTCACGTATACCTTTCTGGATTTTTAGAGTATTTGACTTCACCTATTCCTAGGATTAGTCACATAGCAGAGTATGAGAAAAGGGAAAATAAAGATAAAAAATCTCCACACAGGAATACACTGTAAGTATAGAACAGGTAATTGTCAGTACATCAACTAAAACCTTTTCAACACATTCCTTTATCACAAACTTCAAAAATAAAGCCATTAATATCCATTAGGAATATAACTCTAGCACACAGTTCATTCCATTAGGAAAAGTCACTTTTCCTTATCTTCAGAAACAATGTCCAGCCTTCTGCATCTGCAGAAGGTTCCCCCAAAAGTGGAGCCATCCATGTGGGCACAGAGGTTGCACAGAGGACGTCACTAAGCAAAGCCAGGGGTGAGGAGGGTGGCTGACCACACTTCAGAAGCTGTGGGCAGACACTGTGCTTCAAATGGAACTGCTGTGACTCCCTCCTGGCCCACAGACATCCAAGCCAACAAGAGCAACTCGGTGGCTTGCTGACATCTACTCATTAAACTCAGACAATATTTGGTCTCTGACTTCATTAGGAGTTGCCTCAAGCCTTAATGGCTTGAAAACAAGGCTTTTAAGCATCTGCTTTTTCCTTAAATTAAAATTTAAAAAGCATCTGAGACATCCAAGAAATTTTATTTTGAACTGCTTTTAAAAATGAAAAGGAAGTTAGAGGAATATTAATTAGCATTAGAGATGAGGACTTGCAAGGCAATAGCAGTTTGGTATGGCTTAAAACTGTTTTATAAACCCATTAGAAATTAGGTTTCTGACACAAATAGCAGAAAGCTTCAAGTTACTGCTCCTTTGCAGCAAACAAAGAAGGACATAAGCAATGCATTTTGCTTGGTTAATTGATATTATTCTGATAAGTGTTTCCATGACCACCAGCTGTACACTTCTGCCTGACTTAAGTTTCTGCCAGCCTTTTAGGCACTAAAATCATCTCTCTTATGAGCAGGTAGAATCCATCCAAAATTCTCTTTATAAATTGTTACAGCTTTAGAAAAGACTATGCAGGTTTGTTGTCATTCCAATCCTTATGCCTTTGGATCATCTCAATGACTAATAGCACCCATTATGACTTTTAAACTTGACAGATGTCAGCTTAGCATCATATTTAGAAGATAATCATGTGTAACTTATGCTGTAACTAAGTAAATTGCAGTAAACAAGCAGCAAAAGTCACTGCCAGTAAACAGAGCAGACAACAACTCTGAAACAAGGTCTGTGGTTTCCAAACTAACTGCCTTTCATTTTAATCTTTCATAAGTAGCACAGAATAGACCTTTGTTAGTGTGTCTCAGACTTACTGTTATGGATCATTAATTATAGTTCTGAGAAAAAATATAATTTTGAATAGAATTGGCTGAATAATTCATAGAGGTTACGCTTGTCTGCAAGTGTCATTGGCAAGTAGATCATGATCATCTTAGCAGTATTCATTATTTAAAATGATTTCCCAAATACCTCCTATAGATAGTTCTTGATCTGTAGTTACTTGAAAGCTGTTAGTTGCAAATATTTAAAATTTATAAGATGGGCATTAATAACTTGATACCTGGTCAGGAACACACATCTAATTCTTTGTTTGTGTATGCAATTACCACTCTTGCAAAATCACTCGGACATTGTCATGTGAGCATAGATCTAACAAATCAGAGTTAGTGCCATAAGCCCTCAGCTCTGACCATGAAAAGCATCCATCAGGCACGAGCCACGTGGTTCCCTCCTGTGTCAGGGTTCTTCTGCTCCATGGATATGTAAAAGGAACACCTTCCTGCCTGGAAAAGTGTCACAGAGGAGAGACAGATGGCCAGGATAATACAGAAACAGCATCACGATCCCTTGCATCCAGGGACAATTGCTTTGGGAAACTCATTTTCAGAGATCAGAAAAGAAGGTGAACTGAAATTACAGAATCCCCTCTCCTCAAGCATGAGGCAGAAAATGAAGTGACTGAAATAGAGAAAAGCTGCCAGCTGAAATGCCAGTACAAAATCCCTGGGAAAGAGATTTAGCCAGCTTGGCAAAAACAGGTGTGTTCCAGATGTGGATCTTTCAAAAACTCTTTGCTTATGCAGACAACATCCAAATATTGCAAGAGTTTTAAGCATTTGATGAGCCAGAATCTCGTCACAGATGCTCCTCTAAACCCATCTTCCACCACTGCTCTGGATTTACTACAGCACAAAGGAGATTAGAATGTTTCTGAATAGAGAGAGAACTTCTGCTCTGTGAGGATCTGTAGGAAACCAGAATTCCTCAGAGAAGTTTCTCAGAATTACTACAATTAAAACAGAGGTCAGACTTTATTGTGCATTTGAATGCAAACCATACATTCTGCCTGAGTTCAGTAAAAGGCCTGTTGCCACTGTAGGATTAGGGAAAAAGGTCCCTGTTACTCTAATTCCCTGAAGCCAAGATCTCAGAGCTCTAATTTGAGCCATAAGTGAAGCACTGAACAAGTAACACGTAGGAACAATTTCCTAATGTCCACTATTTTTCTTGCCCAGATAGAGGACAGAACAGAAAGTGGAACAGGAGCAAAAGGACTGTGGAAAAGAAGCAGTGAAAGAAATACAATCCCAAGGCAAAATACAGGTCAAATTATTTTGACACAGCTCTGAATGTAAACTATTGTATCACATATAAGCCATGGGAACTGGCCATAAAATGGTGTCACTGATGTCTTCTGCTAGATGGAGCAGCAAGCTGCTTGATGTGAGCCACAAACAATTGTGGTGCTGTTAAGGTTGAAAGAAGCATCCACAGTACAAGTCAGGAACTGACACCTTTTGTAACAGAAGATCCAAACCACCATTTCACATCTATTAACATGTAAAATGTATCAACAAGACCTTGTATTAACAAGACCTTAGTTTAAATTTAGGATGTGTCCCACTAGAAAAAATACTGAAAATACAGATATTTTCTCAATGTTTTATTGGGTACAGAGTACTAAATAAGCTGTCATCCATGTAACTGCTTGGGCACCATTTGCCAGATGTTGTTTGTGTGTCCAGAGCAATGTGGTCATATTAAAATGAATTAAACTGTTTATTTTTGGTGGCTGCTCAGCTATAGCACAGCCTTCACTGAGCAGCCTGGCCTGGTGCAGGCTTCCAGCAAGACACAGTTCAGAGATATGAACTGCACATTTCACTTCTTCATTGACCTACAGTACAAGTCAATTACTGGCTTAATATTGCTCAGACATTCATTAAAGCTTGAAGCAAGCAGAATTTCACCTGTTTGATTCCTGCTGCTTAAGAGAGTCCAGGGAGAATATTTACAGTTGGTTGGTCATGACCACTTACTTTTGGAGGAAAACCACAGATCTTTTCTGCAGTAAACAGTGTGCTAGCCTGATAAGAATTTGCACTGGGTCAAAATAGAGATATTCTGCTTGACTCAGTCAGTGGCTAGGTTTTACTGTGGTCTTTGGGAGGGGCTACTTCTGTTACCACCTGCCTCATTTTATGTATTATATTTTGACAACTCCTGGCTCTGTAGCATCCTTTTCTGTTATCTACCCATTAACTGATGGTCTATTAACACCAATTAGGTAAGAAAACTCTGTTTGGTGGCAAGATAATACCAGTCATTAATTATGCTTTCTTTTAGTAAGTAAAATAGGAAACATCTCATTCTTTGATATTAATAAATGGAGACATGTTTAAATGGATTCTGTTTTGTCCCTCCATGGTTTCTGGGGCATGTTAGAGAGATGCCTCAACACTCCTGATGTGATACATGGCTGCAGATTCAAATTTGTCAGAAGCTTAAGAGAGTTCTCATCAGGGATTAGCCCAGACGCCATCTGCAACAATTATAAATCATCTCGATAGGAAAAGGCTGGAAAGTGCTTTTAGGAGAATGCAAAGCAAATCAGCCTGGGCCAAATGCACCAGTCTGCTCCTCAGAACCAACTCTCATCTCCATATCCACTGTGGCTGCTCAGTTCCTTCAGCTCTGCCAACCTGGACCTGCTGCTGCTCTCTCTTTGCCAGACAGGCATTAAGTATTGATTTTTAGAGTACATCTTAAGAAATGTATGTGCTGTTCTGTGTCCAGCCACTGTGACTGCACACCAGTAATTAACTGCATAACAGAGCTGATGTCTATCTGCTGTGCTGTGTGTGCACCAGTGGCATCATCCAGGGTTTCTGCATGCTGACCCCCCTTCAGTTCACAGCTCTGGCACAGAAGGGACCTCCTGCTTTTGGTCTCTTGCAAAGAACAGAAACAGAAGGAAAAGGGTGCAAACTCTCCTATGAACATATGGGAAAGAAACAGAAAAATCTTCTATTGAACTCAATAGAGTTATGATGATTTATATCCCCTGCAGATCAGGTCCTTAATGTACAAAAGCAGACTGCCAAAGGGGGGCTGGGGCAGCTGGAGCAAATACAGCTGTGTGACTCACCCTCTGCACCAGTCTGGCCTCAAGCATCACTAGCAAAAGCAGCAGCAACAGCTCCCATTCTCACCCCAATACTGACCATAGCAGTTGCTGATGTACGAAGCAGAACACAATTCATTATCAGATTCCAGTTTAAGTTTGCCTGAGTGGCAGTTAGAGGAAACCTTATCTTGATGTGTAAACTCAAATAATACACTAAGGAAGAGGGATGAGGAAAGGCAAACATGGAGCACAAAGATCTCAGCCAGGGGTTTGTCTCCTTACACACACAGCCCCATCTGCAACCTGCTCCCTGCACATGGCTTCAACTCCATGGTTAAAACCAGCACATGGAAAAGATACTACAGAAAGCAACTGTTCTGATGATGTATAGGTCTCTGGCTAGCTGATATTGAGCATGGAGGGTCTTATCTTCAAGTGATTTGTTTATGGCATTATCTTTACAGAGCAGTGAGAAGTATGAAATACCTGTCATGATAGCACACAAATATTCCAGACTGTTCCCCCTATAATGGATGACTGAAAATAAGTAACAGTGGGTAAAGAAAATTAATGGCTCAAGAAAAAAATTAATAAGGCACTCATATGAGCTGAGGAAATGACTGTGGATCCTTTCAGGTATGCAACCCCACCTAAAGGTGTCTCCCATATGATTAGCTATAGATTGAGGTTATTGCTCCATGAGCACTAATGACTTCACAGATAGAATACAAAGGATCTTTTGTACTAGAGGAAAGACCTGGCAGCCCAGCCCAGCAATGAAATAGTATTTTCTAACCATTCTTATTCCTTTCCCTGGTAAGACCATTTGCCCCTAAAATTTAGCATTTTTTATCCCTTTCTCAATTAAATTCCAATACTGTCCCTCCAACATGGTATGGTTTAAGGACTTTAATACTTAGAGAAAGTGAGACACAAATCTCAACTTCCACAGCCAAGGAGGTACCCAAACACAAGCTCCAGCAGCCTGACTATGGCTCAGTCACTAGGCTGCCATGAGAGAAGAAGGGTTTGTGTTGGGTTGCCCGCTCACCCTTGCCAAGTTTTAAACAAAAGAGCATTTTTCAGTGTATTTTGGGACAAAGCTGATCAAATCAGAGTGATACATCTTCATTGAGAAAATCATCCAGGTCAGGCTCCTGCAAGACATGAATGAAGAACACCTCATGGCAGGTGAGGACCAGATGCTCAGTTTCGACAACACACTCCAATGTCTCAGACGATCCAAGACTTTGGGTGGCATGTAAGAAGCATTTCTGTTTCCTGCAGAGAACTATGCACAGAAAAAGGAGCTAGCTTGAGAGCTAAGAGAGGTGACTAGCCAGGATGACAATTTTAGCCTGAACCATTCCTGGCTGGCAGAGCTGACAGTGGCACCAGCTCATTAATTCATCCTTTCCTTTCAAAGGAGGTAGAGTATATTTACACACACCTGCCATCCCAAGCCAAACTCTGCACCTTCTTCTGTTACTCCAGTTGCAGTGAAACCCTCCGGGGCCATACGGCACCCACCATGGAGCAACCCTATCCGAGCTGCCTGCAAGGGGAGTGTAACAAAAACCTGTCCCCTGCCAGCCTGCAGCACAAAGGGCTCCCCCAACACTGCCTGAGCCCACAGCCCTGCTCCCACCAATAATCCCCTCCTCCATAATTTAATAAGCCTCAGAGCAGCGAGCTCTGCCCTCCCCCACGCCGCGGTTCCCCAGACAGGCGGTGACAGGCGCGAAGAAGAAACGCTCCCCGGTGCATTGTTAAAGGCCTGACTCCCCAAGCCAAAGACAGGCTCAGTTAACATTAAAGCCTCTTCCCTTGTGAGCAACCTGAGCTGAGATTAAGGAATGAGCCCACACTGTCAACCTTAACCCCAATATGAGGCTGGTAACTAGGGCAACAGCATCTCACAAGTAAACCCTGCCATGCTATTTTGTCTTCTGACACTGCAACACAAAATACGATAGGTAAGTGGATGGATAAATAAAAACTGAACATCACCCACTCTTCTGGCTCATATTTTAGTCTTGGAGTCTACTAAGAGCCAGGAATGGTTATTTATTAATGCTGATATTAATGCCAAAACATAATCTTGTTCACTCTCTGTGCGTGGTGCACACCAGATGATGGTGTGTTCTCCCTTCTCGCTTGGACTCCAGCATAATTATTTACAGAAGGTAGCACAAAATGATCTTCCCAATATTAGACTCAAGCTGCTTGTCTGGTTTAGCTTGATCTTTATTTATAGACACTGAGTCTGGGAGCTTTTTGTATGCAGAGCAGGACATAGTGACCTACTCTGGCTCACTTATATAATAGTTTCAAAGCAGACTTAGTGTAAATTGACCCTAATCTGATCTTGAATTGTAACACATGATAATTCCAAAAATAAATCAGCATTTATCTCACTCTTTGCAACTCATTTATTTCAGAATTGCAAATAACCAAAGGCTGATAAATCTAAGTGTTTTTTAGTAATACCTTCAACCTTTTTTTAAAGTCCCTCATTAACTCTGACCATTACAACAACCAAGATGTTATTATACCACGCAGCTGGGGAGAGCTCTGTAATACACTTGGCTCAGCTTTAGAGTCTGTTTTCAAATGCAAATACTATATTCACAGAAAGCAAACTTAAAGACAAAATTCTCATGTGGTTTTTGAAAGCATACCCTTAAAATCCACCCAGGCAAATTTGCAAGAAGACAGGAACCTTGGCACACCTTCAAGCACACAAGTACAATTCTTTCCCCATCATTATTTGTGCAAATTTACAAGCCCATCTCCACAAGCACTTGAGCGTGCAAGAGCTTTCCATGGGCATCTTGATTTTACATTTCACTTGTACTCATGGAGGACAACACAAAACATGGACCGGAACCTGAATCAGTATTTGCAGATATTTTTCAAGTATTTGCTTAACATGCTGAAGAATAGCAGCCTGTATGAAAACACAGGCATGCTTAGAGTGGTTTTCTAACAACTTGGAGCAATAATTTCTTGCCAAAAATCTGATCTAAAATGGTCTTAGTATCACTGGAAAACAGGTCCATCATATTCTTCCTTTATATCACTATTAACTAATTAATCAGCCAAACTGATTATGCACGCCATTCAAATCTGGCCTTTGTAAAATGCCATAGCTTGGGTTCAAAGTGATTTTTCACATGGTAATAGTTCTATTAATTTACAGTAATTATTTGCATGGTAAAAAAGGCTCCAGTGCTGCAGACTGGTGTGAGCAGCTCGCTTTGGCTGGCAGTGCTGGCTGAAGCCCTGCCCAGATCAGACTGTGCAGAGGGTAAATCATTGACATTCATCTTTCCTATCAGGGAGCAGCACACAGATGGGTTTGGCAGTGAGTGTGCACTTCCCAGTGCAGCTATTAAGGGCGATACTGCTAGTCCTTGCATTATGCAGGTTATAAAGCTTTTATGGGTGATCAGAAGCCACCTTGTCCATTCCTCTATATATTTAGGTATCCATTCTCTATTTGTAGAGCAGAATAGAGCCTCCTGCTCACTTACAGTATTTAGAATATTCCACATTACTGTGCTTGGAGAGGGCAACAACTTTTCCCATTGCTGCTATTGTTCCTGAAAAACTAATTGTTTATTGTAAACTATGTTCGTCCAACACCTTTTGCAAATGAAGACTTGTCTATTTTTCATTTATGCATCAGCTATATGATGCGTGAATGAAAAATATATGATTCCTAAAAAAATTCCCAATCCAGGCCCTCAGAACAGGGACACAGTGTATATTTTTTTGTGCAGATCTGCATGAACTAATAACAAAATCCTGCACCATTTGGAAGGGTAATTCTCCTTCAGACTTCCTGGCAGCTTAATTCTGGGCAAAAATACCTCTCTGGACCCTGGCAGTATGTAATCACATGGAGATACAGCATCTGATCCCGCTGAGTTACACAGAGAGCTCTGAAACAAAATTCCTGACAGGCCTTCCAAAGCATTACCTAACTTGCATTTGTTCTGGTACACATTCAGAACAGAGTTTGTCTGCTTAAATAAGGTTTCAATGACAACATTTGGGGGAACAAAAGGTTTTACTTGGACCATGCTGGTTGTCACCATTCCCTCTGAGTGCCCCATAGCTGAATCTCTTTCCCAGGACAGGAGGAGGAGGAGATCTCACTGAGGGCAGGCTGTAGGTCAGAGATGATGCCTTCTCCCAAGGGAGGTCTCAGCCATGCTGCACCAGCTTTGTCTCTGCAGCTGCTCCCCTTCCTCTCATACAACCCTAAAGCCATGTACCAAATCCCACTCGCTGCTCCAGGCACCAGATATAGGATATTTAACACCCTTTATCTCCATTTCAGCCTTCCCACACCACTCAAAGGCTCTGGCATTGTGATGATGGTCTTACCTTCACATCTGAAACAGGAGGAAGAAACTCAGGGTGAGGATAAATCTTTGCTGCATTCCTGTTTCTACATGTACAATCCAGGAGAGCAATTACAGAAGAGAGGCTCCAGGCCAAAACTTGAAAACAAAATTAAGTCTTATTCCATCGCTTGCAGTTTCCATTAATGTGTTTTAATAGGCACCAGTATTTCATTTTTCCTTCAGAAATAATCCTTCTGAAGACACTTGTGTTTGCAAGTAGGCAATATTTTTGGCACACTAAATTTGATGTGGAGGAAAGATTTGATTGTCTGCTGCTTTATCTAGGAGTGAATAAAGGGCAGTAGGAATGGCTTGTTCTAACTCCAGAAGAGATTGGATTACCTACATTTGGCATAATGGAAATAAAAGTGAAAATGGTGCATATTTCTTTTGAGATATTAAAAATTAAATCTTCCTTTCACTGAAGTGCCTTTACTCCGAATAAATATTTTTTGTTCTTTACCCATAGTACAGAATACCTAATTGAATGTGTACCAATGAACTTAAAATAGTTCAACTTGATATTGATTTTCCTTATTTATTATCACCATCTAGCATTTTTAATTAAGAACTGAAGACATTGAAAAACTATATAATCATTCCTAAAACATAGAGCAAAGAGATTTTTTTTAAATTACTGAAGAAGAAGACAAAGATAAAACAAATGTCAAAGGCAAAAAATCCCAAAAAAATCCTCCCTAATACTTGTATCTTGACAACATCTTTGTTTTCAGAATGGTTGTGGAGCACTTGTTACTCAAAGGCAAGTGGTGAGAACACAGCAACCCTCTCAGAGGTAAGGAAGAGCAATTTAGTGTAGTAGAATTTACCAAAAAAAATACAGAAATCAGACAACCAGAAACTCACACAAACAAATGGTAGTAGACTTCAAATCCCACCAAAATAAATTAGGTGTTCACAAGCTGCAGAACTGTGTAGATACAGGAATAAAGTTTTTCAGAGGCACAATTACTGAAGGTGTCTAGAGTAGCACCTTTTAAAGGTCAGGTTTTAAGGCTATCTAAAAGTGGACCCCAACTGAGTACTCACAAGTCTATCTGAAATCAATTTTCTGGTGCAGATTACTGGAAGTTCCTACACTGGCTCTCCAGCTCCATGATAAAGTTAAGGCTCTGAGATAAGGAACATGCTGAGAACATCTGCACCCAACTCAAATTGTCTGATATTATGACTCACATATTGTGGTCTCCCAAAGAAGAATTCTTGACTTAAAATACACTTTTCAAAACCAAAAATCAGAAGGAAAAAGTTCTCTCTTCTCTCTTTTCAGACTTTAAGGTTCAAAGGCATGCCTTACCCACTATGCCTCTGAAGTCAAGGAATCAGCACTTCTGAGGACACCAGATGGGCCTTAAAACACCAGGCATTCCAAAACTTTTCTCTAATGACACCATCTGGGTGGTTTCTTTATAGAAGCCCACATATCACTGGCAATTCAGTGACATAAATGCTTTGCATATAATATTTTCTCTAGTCCTGCTAACAATGTCTGGATTATAAATATATGTGGGACACAGTCTACATCCCATCTCATGGTTTTGCATGCCACCTTTCTAGGAATATAAGGACCCCAAGTTTCACGTATTTTCATTAGGAGTTTCTCTCTTAATCACCCAGAATTTTCTAACCAGGGCACACTGGCTTTCAAAGCACACCCAAGTCTGAGTGACAAGAAACCCCTGCCCGCAATCCAGATCAGAAATGCCAAATGGATGCCCTGAATACCCAACAAGAAGGACCCTGGGCAGCCTCCCACCCTCACAGCTCCAGTGTGTGCTAAAGCCCAGCAGAGGAGCAGTAACATATTTGCAAACAACTATGCTTCCCTCCAGTCTGCCTTTGGCATGTGTTTTTCCCCTGCAGGGCTTCATGTGGGAACCAATTCAGCTCCTCTGAGTAGATTTCAAATGTCATTTTCAAGAGAGAAAAATAATTTGTGTAGTACATTTTCTCAAGCTTCATAAGCATTATTAGCTCAGTATAACATCAGTCATCCCCTTACAGTCCAGCAGTGCCATAATCTCTGCTTTACTATGCAAACACTATCACTCATGCTTACACTTTAACTAACTCTTTTCTCAATGCACTCAACCTGTTAGAAATCTTGCTTGACAGCTCTTTGATATCTACACAGTATATTTTCAAGCCCTCAGCAACAAAACTGAAGCATATACAATCTCTCATGATGTTGAACCTTATCCAATTGAAGGGCTGAGTTTAGACTTCAATTATTTATGAACTTTTAGTTTCCTGAACTAATCAAATAATTCCACCTAAACAGTAGAATAGCTTTTACCATGGAAGACAGTGCAATACTTTATAATTCTGCCTGACACTCTGCTGCCATAGGCAGGGAGAAATTGTAGTGCATGTGCCATTCAAATTTAAAATTGATAATGGACATTCAGAAAATAACCATTAATCTTCCAGACATGTTACACCACACAGAAAACAAGCAGTGACAAAAATATTTAGACAAAAGAAATTTCTGGCTGTCTCCAAACCAATCTAAGGCAAATACAATAAAGGGCCATTGTTCTAAGAGAATAGTTTCTGTATGGGGAGCTGTTCTAGCTGTTGTTGAAATAAACTATTGTGCAGTGCTTAGTGTAATCCCCTAAGAAAATTTACACATCTATTTACTTGGAGGACAATGTAACTTTTCTCATAACTACAGCACTGCCATGTACACAAATCACCCACAAAGAATCACAAGCCAAACCCCTCAGAATCATGAGATGAACTCAGAAATGTTGTGGGTATCTCTCTTTGGCCTTGCCCTCATTCTCCTCTTGCCATTCACACTGCTTGGGTATCTCACAGGAATTTCTATTTCCCCATCTTCAGGTGGACTTTGATCTCCTGCTCACCTGGTTGGGTTGCTGTGTGCTTTATCATCCCCACCTTCCTCTCCTTCACCTTGACTACAAAGCAAGATTACATTGAGATTCCCAATTCACACTCAGCTTCTCCAGATATTAAACATGATTTGGTTACAGCACCTGGACATAACCCTTGGGAATAACTGATGGTATCTTGGTCTTGTTCATTTAATACTAAGTTTTTGATATGAATTAGTGCATTTTCAAAAAGATAAGTCTAGTTTTATTATGTTTTTTGTACAAACACTGATCATATTTAAAAGCTTTTTTATCTAGCTATAGATCTGTTTGCTGAAATAAAAGCTAAGATTTTTAAGTAAAGGATGAGCTTCCACAAATATTCATCACTCATTATAAAAGTGTGAAGGCTGGTAGTACTGTAAGCCAAACACAGAAAAATCTGGTCTAATTCTAACAACACACAAAAATGGTTTTCAGATCAAGCCATCGATTTTTTTATGTATTTGCAACTGAGTTTTTCAAGGTTCCTTATCAGTTAGTTCACAGAAGTGTTACCCTGAACACTTACAATTCATAGTTTTACAAGTCTCTGGCAAGAATTCTTCTTTTTCCACAGTAAGATATTTATGCATGCCATTTATCCTGATAAAAAAACATTTTCATAGGCTGATAAGCTCAAATATTTGCCTTGATGAAGCATTAACTACTTCTTATAGTATGAATAAGTATGGGTAATTATGCCTTCAGTTTCAAATATATGCAGGTGGCTTTGCACAAAATTCTGTATTTTCTTTCTGGAGCATTTTATAGTGAATAAAAAATATACTCACGAGATTAGATGTAAAAAACACTGGAATCTGTTGAAAAGAGTCCATCAGGATCATTGGATTCTGGAAGCTACTGCACATTTCATGCAGGACACTCTTGCCTTTGACATATTTTATCTTATCTGCTCAATCTCTTGCCTTTGACATATTTTATCTTATCTGCTCAATCTCTGTGACCTGCACAGGCCTAAGCATCCACATGCTCAGCTCCTCATCCCACCTGTGCTCAGATGCCCTCCTAAGGCAGAGGAAGATCTCTGTGAGTCAAGCCCTGGTGCATTGAGGAATGGCACTTTAAATGAACAGCGTTTCCAGGTCTCTGCCTCATCCTTCTGCCAGAGGTTAATGGCAGCCTAATGGGATGTAGTTATGCCTGAGCTGGCACAGTTTATTGCTCAGGGGGGGACCTGAACCACCGTGGGTGGCACGGGGATACCTGGAGAGGCAGGAGTGGGACAATGGGAGTGACAGCTTTTGAAACCACTGCACTTAACCCACCAGAGCCTTAAATTGCTGCTCTGCCTACCTCTGAAGTTGGCCATGCAATTCCAGACCATGCTGGTAAATCCAGTAAACTTAATCTGGTAATGTAACATGGCACTAGCATTTTACTTGTATGTAATCTAACTACATTTCAAAGTCCTGCTTTTTTCTTTACTTGCAGGATTTTTTTAGCTCTGAGTTATTGTTTTGTATTATTAAACTTCAACCAAATCCAAATGTCATTCCCTAGAACCACTGTACTCAGCATACATGAGTTCTTTAGATTTATTTAATGTTAGAATTACTGGGCAGGACTGTGAAGTTATTTCATTAAGAAAAAATACATCTTGAGAAAGTGAACATCTAAAAATGAGATGTAAAGCCTAAATGCAAGGATTTGGGTTACATGTTGGCATTCTGCTTCATAGTAAGAATCTATTTATACACATTCTGCTTCGTTCACCAGGGGAATTGGAAACACATTTGCAAAATAAAGTCTGATTCAGAACAGTCTCTTGCTCGAGTAAAAAACAAAAACAACAACAGTGACACAGAGCCAGAGTAAAATATCTTAATTTGTGTCTACAGGGAACATGTTTTTCCTCTCACTTATACCTTTAGAATTTACCACATCAAACCTCTGCTTATGGATGACTCATTTTAGATGCAATCACTGGTTATTCTCATATATCTGGTGTCACACATGGCAGGTCACCTCCTCCAGCTGCTGCTGCCCTCCTGCTCCACGAGCATGGAACACAGCCCTGCTGCAGCTGCCACCCTGGGCAGTGCCAGAGATCATGGAGTCATGGAATATCTCAAATCCTCCTCACAGCAGGATGTGGGGGTGATGCTGTTTGACATCACCTCATTCCCTGCATCTTTGCGTGCTTTCTTTGCCCATGATACCATATAGAATCATAAAGGCTGGGAAAGACCTCCAAGATCATCCAGTCCAACCTTCAAATAAAGGTTGTCCTACTGAAAATATAGGCCTACATGTGCAACAGGGAAGGAATCCTAGATAATTTATTGTTATAGCATGTTATATTAAGTCTCAGAATACAAATCAATATGAAAAATCATTTCTCACTTAAAAGGAACATGGAAAGATTTTCCCTAAAGTGCTACTGACTGACTTTAAACCACAGCTGATCCTGATCAACAAGAGAGATCTGTGTGTTTGTGAGTGCTGCAGGATTGCAGCATTAGGAACACACAAACCAGGTTTTATCCACGAGGACCATGCAAGAGAGCAGCATAGGCATAACCATGGAGGGAACATGTTTGTGTCCAGCTAAACAACCTCAAAATGAGTTTCAGTCAGACACTTTTTTATGTCCCCACACATAAACCCACTGACCTTACTGAGTATGTAGGACTGACAGGCAGCACGTGGCAGTCAGGGCCTGCAGGTCAGAGCCAGGCTCAGGATGGGCTTGGAATTGAGTGCAGGCACACAGGGAAACCTGCCTCTGCCCAAACCCAAACATCAAAGAAAAGTGCTTGCCTCAGCCAAGGTTTTAAACAGGAATGAGCTAAGAAATCCAAAATACGGAGCCAAAGGTCAAGTAGAAATGCTGGGAATCCAATGGAAGGGTTGAGAATTCCAGGTGCACCAAGCAGGATTTGCAGAAGGAATCAAATACAGACAGCAAAGCCCAGGCAGGCTGGTCAGAGGAGGAATCAGAAGCAAAACAGAGTCTTACAGCTTCAGCCAAGGGACACACTGAACTGCCAAGAACAACTGGAGGTATTTCCAGTCTGACTGAGGAGTGGGGAAGTCACCAAGAGCCCCACAAGTTGCTGCTCAGCTGGGCAGGCTGGCTGGGCTCTGTGCCCCAGAGCCCTGCTGATGCCCACAGCACAGCCTGGCTCCATGCTCTGCCATTGCACAGATGGGCTGCAGAGGGGCTCCAGCCATTCTGGGGAACACTGGTCCCAGAATTAACATGTCTCTGTAAGATCATGAAGGAAACACTTCACTGGATCAACAACACAAGGCATTTTTCCCCACATGGAGTTTCCTGTTCCTTTTTTCATTTGCTGCTACTTTCTTTCTGAATTACACAAGAGCCACTCTTTCTAGTACTTGTTCTATTGCTTGGAGTCTGCAAGAGAAAATCTGCTACTGCCCTGAAAAATTTATCCTTAGCAAAAGAAATAAAAAATATGTCAAGTGAACCTGCCTCTCTTTCTAATGCTTTTATCATTATCCTCCTTCAGATATGGACCTACCTTCTGTAAAAGCTGATATTGTATACACTAGAACTAATGGCAAATAATCTGAGTTTAATTTGCAGACGTGCTTATCAGCCAAGAAAATTGACTATTGCCCACACTATTGATTAGAGAAAACATATCAATGCACATCGACCCAATGTTGCCACTGAAATCCCTTAAAACTAATGACTTTTAATTACTCAATGCAGCAGTGGCAGAACTGACAATTGCTTATTGTAATATTGATCCCAAAGATCACTTGAGTGATGCTGTTTGAATTTAGGGAGCACTAAACTTTGCCTTGCAAAGAGCAGATGCACCTTTTGATCACTGATAGAATTTGTTTGGATTTAAATCTCCATTAGTAATGGGGTGAATTTCCCTGTTCCAAGCACTGATTTGTAGTCATCTCCAAAGAAATCTCTCTAGGAGCTACACCTAATGGCTGACAACATATTTGTCTACAAAATGGGTCAACTGTCAAAGTCTGCAGTGTTGGGCAACTTCCTTAACAGGCTGATAATTGCTTATTAGTTGTAAAAGTTTGCACAGCATTAAGAGGCTCTATAAAATCCACTGATGACAAAAACCATAGTAGCCTATAACATTTTACTAGGCACTGAAATGAGAGGATTTCAGGGGTAGTAACTACAATTGAAGCCTCCAAGAGTTTACATTTCTGTTCTCACTATCTCTTGCCTATTTTCTTCGAAATGTGAAAAAAGGTGTAAGTAAATTGACAAAAGCATGTCTTCTTCTTCTGTTAATTTATACAGATCATTGCATTTTTATGCTCTCAGATTAACATGTTATTCTTGTACCATGTCATATAAAAAAACCAAATATGTCAGTGAAAGGCAGAGCTGATCTAATGAAATTGTTATTGAAAAACTCTTGTAGATATTGCAGAGAGATGACTACATAACCATGGCTGTAGGTGCATGTACACAAAAACACACATTCATATTGTACATACATGGAAACACTAAAGTGTTTCTGACTTTACTGACTCATTTGTTTAGTCCATTCCAGCTTTACAGAATAACAAGAACAGCTGCTTTATTCTTTAATGCTCCAAAAGTTGCTAAATAGAAATTAAACTTCATCTAAAGCTCCACACTCACAACCAATATACACAGGGGTTTGGATTCATGGGATTCTGAGCTTGATATGTCATCAAGAGAATTGACCCATGCCTGCATGTGTCTCATTAAGGCTGCCCAGATATGTCATTTCCAATTTTTCATGTTGACCCTCCCATCTTCCTTTCTTAGCTAAAATGTTCAGTCATCTCCATCCTGCCAAAAAAATTCTAAGCATACAGCTGATCCTGAGCTCTTCTCTTGACCCTTTGTAATGCTTAAAATAGTAGATGCTAAGAAATGCTTCAGCACCACAAGGACACAAATGATTCCTTTCATAACCTCCTTTAGTGTTTTGCACTAAATGTTCAATACTTTTAGATGCAATAAATACAACACTTTTTAAGTTTTAGCTTTCATATTTTTCAGATTCTGTACTGCCTTAGCGTGTGACTCTGAACTTCTTATAAAGTGTTAGCAAGTTCTCTTCACAGCTTAGTCAGACAAAACAATCCTTTTCCAGCCCAAGAACCAAGGACACCATTGCAGCTTCAGACCCAAAAAGTAAAAAAACAGAATCAAGGAGAGCAGTCTGGGAGGATGGGACTTCATAACCTGAAGGTGTAATTGGACAATTGACCCTAATATGAAAATGGACCAAAATTTATAAAAGTGTGAAAACTCGTGACCTGTTGTCCAAATTGGGCAGAGCCATGGCCAGGCTCTTGTGCTGCCCAAGGTGTATCCTTTTGAAGGCCTTCTAATAAATCCCTACTTTATTCCCTTAACACTGTCTAGCCTCTGTTCCAGGTAACCTCTTTAGGTATAATGTGTGCATTTGTAAATATATCTTTGAAAAATGTTTAACAACCATTGTGTATTCCCTAATGAGTTGCAGGATGAACTCTAAATGAACATTAAATCAGCAACTCCTGTGCGTGACCTTGTGCTCTTCACAGCCAAGTTCATAAACTCCCTCTGTGTTTTTGCTCAGCTCAGAGGAGACTGAGGAGATGCAAAGGACTCAAATATTCCTTATGAGCCCACTGCTGCTTGCTGTGTTTTGCAGAGAAAGGGGCAGTTCTAGAGTGTGTCTGCAAGGGGGAATGTGCATCCTAACCCACCAGACCAGTCAGTCCTGAGCACAGGGCAGAAGGAGCAACCTCTCACTGCTGTGTGGAGTCAAGGCCAGAGGGGGAGTGTCAATGCTTAAATGTGGTTTTTGCAGTGGGACTCTACTCAGTATGGCATGAAGAGATGAGAAGGGTGATGAGCATGTGAGCCCTGCACCTTCCTACACAGAGTGCAGCACATGGCTGTGCCTGACTGGCTGCTGCTCATGCAAATATTTTGATTTGGAAGCTCCTTCGGAGGCCTTCTCTGATAAATGACATTTCACTTTAATACTATATTACCTGTAAACTACAATTCTCACATCAAATTCTGCTGTCATTTGTCCTTGCAATGTCAGCAGCCCAAGAACAGTATTACAGTATTATAGCATTACAGCTATTATTACAGATAATCACCTTTTAAATTAATCACTTGTAACCTACTAGGGCTGGTTCTTAAGGAGCCTTATAGAAAGGGCATGTCTTTCTATGTGAATATAACCCCATATAATGTCCAGCACAGGAAGACTCTGCAGGAAAAGACTAAAGGTGTGAGTGTTTGATAAATAGTTTTACTCCATCTGCTAGAGACTGTAGGAGCCCAAATGGGCCAACAATGTTTGCACCCTTTCAGCCTTGTATGTAGCTCAGGATTTTGTGCTCTACTAGTGTGAGGAAGGCTACTACAATTAAGATTGGGAGGGCATAGGAGAGGGCCACAATGAGGTTGATTAAAGAGAGGGTAGTTAGCCAGTGAATCACCTCCGGAAAAACCCTGAGCTGCTGCTGCCACCACTCACACTGCCCAGTGTTATGTTATCATCTTATTACAAAAGTTCCATACCTTCTCAGTGATTTCTCATGGACAACTCCTTGCAGCACTGACTCCTCACCTCCCATAGTCCCAACTCTCTCCTCACCCAGCTAACCCTCTCTTTTATAGCACTTGTCTTCTTATTGGACACAGCTGTGGCCTGTTAAGGGCAGGGCTGTTCCTAATCTCTGGTGATTAGTACAGCTGCAACTCCTCAGGTGTGAGATTACCTTCTTACATTCTATCCCTCCACAGTGTTACAGGTCCTTGCTGCAGGAACAGCTCATTCATGCATTCAGTGACAGATGAACCAGCTGAGGTGGGTTTTCCTACCTCTATTTCTGCAGCAGCAGAGGCAGTCACATGCCAAAGGCCTGATCCTGTTTGGTTGAAGAGCACTGGCCAAGATGCTGCAAGGTATGGATGTGCAAGTGCCACTGCTCTCAAAGGGACTGTACAAAACTTCCCTCCTAAGCACAGGGTCAAGAGCTCTACAAGGCTAACATGAGACTGCTCAGCATCTTTCACTGCTTTGACTCCAGCTTAAGTTCAGATAAAATGCAAAACATTTCCTTTCACCATAGTCCTCGTGTGCTGCCAGAGAAGTGTGCTTGGGAAATAAAAACCCTCTGGCCCCAGAGAGAAAATTCCCCCAGTGCAGTCAGAGCATACCACACTTTTGCTGCAATATGCATGGGATCTCCTACAAACTTCAGAGTAGGAGGCAAAGGGTAGGAGGAAAAGCTACTGCTTCAAAATATGCTGCTGAGGCAGCTCATTGTGCTGCTTTATTCAGATTGGAACAGTCATCGCCCTGGTATCTGAGTGCCTAATTATTGTTCTTGAAAATTAAAGCAAGTGCTACATGAGATTTTTCTGCCAGTTCAAACTTTTGCTGCAGGGCACTCAGTGCCTTTATCAGAAACAACTGGGAGTATGGTTTCACATCACATATGGGCCCAGAAGGGCTACTTTATAGATATCTAAAGAAAACTGAAGGCTTTGGTGGAGATACTTTTAAGTCAGAGAGCACGAAGAGCTCCTTCCCTGCCAGAAAATGCCTCTGCTACAGATAATCAACAGCTTCCTCTACCCCTCTTCAGGAGAGGGGTTTGCTTCAGAAGATACATGGCTGTCAAAAGATACAGCATACAACCCCCACTGCCCCTGCAAGGATGCAGTTTTGTGAATCAACATTCAGTGATGTGGCAATGCCTCCCCAGTGCTCTGCCTGCAGCAGCCTGGAGCTCAGTGCCAGCTCATTAGGTGCTTGGTGAAAAGTGGCTCCATACCTGGAGTGCTGGGATAGGAGTAACTAGTTAGCATTAATTTAGGTATTTTCTGTTACACTCCAGTACAGACTTATCCACAATGTGATTTAAGCAGAGCAGGTCTGAGCTATGATACTCAGCAGATGTAAATTTTTACCTGCCAAAACTGACACCTGTGCCTCTTGCCACACTTCAGCTACAGCCTTTAATGCTACTTCCCAACTAGAATTCTTGGGATGGCACAGAAATTTATGGTAAAGGAAGATTTCTAGCCTGGGAGGAGAGAGGTAAGGGAATATGTATCATGGAGAAGTAGTATATTATTATTGTACTTACAACTTACATGGTTTGCTGTTGAGTTTCCTTCTTTTGTATGCACTCAGATGTATTTCTGGCTAACAGAGTAGTATGAAAAAAAGCCATTTTTAGCCTTCCAGCTGTAATTCCCAACATACCACTTACATTTCTAGGAACACAGCTTCATAACTCTTTCTATATGACTTGATATTTATCATCTGACAAATCCTACTATATCATAGACCTCTGCCTTAATAATTGTTGATCCTGTAGGAAATGGCAGACATTATTTTCCCCTTAATGTTTTCTTATGCTAATTGCAAGTGATATGAAGTTCATGTCACCTAGCTACAGGATGAAATCTCTCAGCAAAATCCTGTGTGATAAAGCCAAGTATTCATTCTGGTAAATACAAAGCCAGGTACTAATCTGTAGGAAAGTCACCTGTATGTAGCACAGAGTTGCATTCTGCATTCCCAGAAATTCAATAGAACAGAAGATGCTGAAGAAAATCATCAACAAAAAATTCTCAGGACGTGATTCTCATTGACAACAAAAGCACCTTTAAACTTAGAATACTGTAAGAGAATATTGAGTAGGACATAAACATAATATAATATTCTATTCCTCCGAGCCCCATCGCTGCCTGCACTGTTTAAAGGTGCCTGGGCAATCAAATCTTTTTCCTTATAACATTATGTCATGTTATATTTCATTTCAAAGTGATGTTTAAACATAACATAACTGATTTGCCCTAACTTTTAATTTGTTACCCATTGTCCTTGTCCTCCAAGAGCGACAATAAAAAAACGCTGTCAGCATCCCACTCCTGGATTCAATATAATCCTGTTAGGAAAGTGGAGAAGTCAATGACAGTCTGACCCACAACATGCACTCGTCTGAGGGTTGACTTCTCTTGGCTTCATGTATGAATAGGGATCAGCCTCATGGGTGCTGGATGAGGAATGTGAACTCATCGGCATCTCCTGCCCGCACAGCTTTATTTCAATGATAAAAATAAATTTCTTTTTCAGCTATGACCAAGTCAATCCACAGTTAGGATTGCATTCTCAGCTGGTGTGTATCCCTGTAGTGGCAGGGTTCATCCCAGCCCAGTCTCCACTGTCTGAGCTCTCAAAGACTCCTCCAGGCATTGCTCTGTTTGTGGTGTCTGGAGGGCCTTGCGCAGAGTGCCAGAAAAAAATGCAAAAGCTTGGGAAAGCACGTATCCTTCTAATAAATGATCCCTTTTCACTGCAAATCCCACAAAGGCTTGTTTATCTTTATAGTCTGTCATCCCAGAATGACACTTCTCCTGGCTGCTGTGTCAGTCTGCCAAATGCTCTACATTTCATGAATGAAACCCCCATTTGTGCACAGGCCACCATCCCACTGATGGCTTTTAGAAGGAACAAGGCATCTTTCTGAAAACAGTTTTTAACACCCCAGGCTTTTCTACAGTAAATCAGATTAACAGGACCAAGTACCTTTGTTTTTTGATAAGCATATTTCATCAAGATATCATACACAGATACAAGTAGTTGTAAATGGAAATTCCAGTATTTACATAAATTTGGAAATTACTTTGGGGAGGGGGTGTCAACATGTTATTTTTTTGAGCTAGCACTATTTCCCAGTCTCACCTTCTGCCTTGATGATCTCACAGCCAAGTCTCATATACAGAGATGATGTGAGGATTCAGCAGCAGAGAGAACCCCAGTGCTACCTACACATACTCACCAACTGAAGAATCAAGTGTCTGACAAAACTAGTGGGGAGCTCCAGTGTCTCATCCTACAGGAATATGAGAATTTCTAACACCTCACAAATTATCCCACCTCTCCCCTCCCCAGAGGTTACTCCATTGTATTTGCATCAGCAGAAGCAAGTAGTGACTTTCTAGGGACTAAGTAACAAAATTAGTAACTTGCTATACTGGTCTTAACAAAAGTGCAAATAAATACATTATGTTTTAGGCACTCTCACTTGTACAACTTGATAGAGCTTCTCAGGAATATTTTTTGGCCATCAAAATTAATTAATCTCCATTAAAATTGGTGCAGGGCACTGAAATCAATACTTCAAACTTTACAAACAGAACCACTAAATCTTCAACAGCACTGAACAAGTAATTCTTTCTTTTGTGTTTCAGTGAAAACACAGCCAACAGTGACAGCCTGACAATGGGGATTTTGTCCTGTCCTTTTCAGAGGCCATTTCCCCTAATCCAGTCTGGGCTGTTGAACAAGACGCCCTGAACATGAGCAGCACCTCTGGTGAGACATGAGCCCTCCTGGCAGGTGTTCAACTCTCCATCACACAAAGGTACTTTTACTACATTGGAGACTCTCCATCACACTCTGATTTTTTACTGCTTCAGATGCCACAGCAATGTTAAGCAATATTAATGGTGTTTATGCAACCTCTGCTGCAATTCAGTTCCAGGGGACATCATGTGTCATTTGATCCTGTAATTTTGCAGCCTCTCCAGACTTAATCTGACCTTAACTGGTTTAACACAACTGACTCAGAACCAAACCAAAATATTGAACTTGAGGGGTTTTTTTCCCCCTAAACTGAGTCTAGAATTAAACCAGAGATATTCAGTTATAAGGTCACCCTGAATGAAAGAACTGAGATGGAGATTTTCTTCTTTCATTCTGATCTATCAAATGGAGATGGAAACATTCTTGAAATGTTTTGGCTTTGGCAGTACATATGATCTGTCCTCAGATGAGCCTGCATGCATAATTGAAGCAATTCTGCTACTGAGGCTCATATGATACTTACCTTCAAGATGGTCTGCAATAACAGGAGTGACAGCATGAATTTGGCTTAGAGAACTATACAGACTGAGTTACACACCTGTAAACTACCATCATATGAGCATGTTTACTCACTGATATTTGATATTGAGAACATTGTTATGTTTTGAAGTGATTTATCCAAACCCCTACATTCTGGATGTTAATGGAGAAGTGTCTCATGGACTTTCTCCTTGCATCTCTATCTGGACAACATTGTGCAAACACAGCAGAAGTTCCATCAACTTTTGTAACATCAATACATCACCCTTGACTCACATATTGAGTGTGATGTTCATTAAAGTTCATTCCAATTTATTAAAAGGGTATCTAAATAGGAGAATGTGCAGTTGACTTCAGCCAGGCCTGAACCAGACACTACAATTTCTGAATTACTTTATTACCCACAGTCAACTAAATCAATAATATCTGGATCAAAACCATCTCTCTTTCAGCCTCATAATTACAGAATGAGATTCTTCATTGTACTGTTGTTGAGGATTAAATTGATTCCACATACTTCTAAAGAATGGTATTTTCAAGGGCTCCATCTGTTCCGTTTTCCTTGTCACGTTCTCCTGTCAGCTAAATTGTCAACCTTTAACTCCTCACTTGGGCATCTTCTGAAAATGTGGAATCATCAATTCCAGTGCAAAACCAAGGTGGATGCTGTCCATTGTAACTTAAATGGCCACAACTCATCAGTAGCACAACAATATCAAGAGGAGATTTTGGTAAAGGAAAAGGTCAGATGAAAAAGTAACACACTTCTTGTGACTCATGATCTAATATATTTGTTTTTATTCAAAAAATTTTAAAAACCCTCTGAAAGAAAAGAAAAAAAAAAACAAGAAAGAAAAGAAAAATGATAACTGCACATGTTGATGATGCCCCAGGATATTTTAACTTGCTTGCCAAGATATGCTTGGGTTTGTGAAGCTATTGTGCTTATTCTTGTTGTTCAATAAAAAATAATTAGTTGCCATGGTAACTGCCACATCATGTCATGCTTATGTTGTTTCTGGGATAAAGGGCACCTTCCTCAAAAAAGTCATCACTTTGTGGTAAAACGTCTTTGCTTTTTGTCATATCTATGAGAAACAGTTTCTCTCTATTTTAAACTCTCTGTGTGGAGATGACGCCATATGGTCAGATAATTTTCTTTTCCCTTTCTGTAGTGGAATAAGCCATTTTTATCTTCATTAAAGAATTAAGCAATGGTTGTGAGAATAATGGATGCAAAAATATTTCCATCCTTTTTGGATATTCCAGGTGCAGCTTTTTAATGCAAGCAAAACAATAAAATAATTGCCTTGATGCACACCTTGGCAACCCATTTCATAGAATAAAGTGGATATTGATTAAACTTGCATTGGGTGATATGAAAGGGGAAGTATCAGGTTCTGAAGGAAGCAGGAACAGGTTGTGTGCAGATTTATGGCTGTTCCAGAACATGCAAAAGCTTCATTAGCAGTGCAGGTGAAAATGAGCAGGAGCTGTAAGGCCTGACTCTGGCTGGTCCAGCACACAGTAAAACACACCCCTGCTGCATCTCCTCCATCTCTCCTTTCCCCAGGCCAGGACAGGCTGATGCTCATCTAACACTCTGCAATGCCTGAGGGTCAGTGGCTTGGAGTAAAGCAGATCATATCTCAGCTTTCCCAGGAGTCACCACATTCCTTAACACTTTTTCTTCCCATTAAGTCAATGGCATTCATTTAAGAACAGCAGAGCCAAAAAAACGACCCCTTCTAAAAGCCTACCACTCAGCATGACTACCCCACCACCCCACTTTTCTTATACTTGTTATCTCAAGCAGATTGTTAGTAAGGTTTTGACTTTACTTTTCATAATGACTTTTAAAAAGCCTTCCTAAGAAATAAATACAAAATTAGTTACTTCAAAGACATTAAGAACTAATCCAATTTTGGACACTATTAACAAAAAACAGGGTAATACTTGTGGATTATTTTATCATTCAAAGCCCAGAATTCAGAATGAGGGATCTGTGTGTACCCCCTCAGCACAAGGATGGTTTGTGCATACAAGTTTAGGGTGTGCAGTAACCCAGACATTGACAGACAAATAGAGGAGCTGGATGCCACCATGTCTAAGTGCTTCTGGTCACCTTTCAAGATGCTCATATAATGTGCGCTCACAAAGAATGAGCTTAACAAACTCTGGTTTTGCCATTTGACTTGTAAAAGCCCATAAAAAGAAAGGTTTTCTTCTTCTATAAAAGAAAATCTGGTGTTCTTTGAATAACTAACCAAATTTTACAAACAGCTGGACTCACATCAGTGCAGCCTAAAAGTGATCCTCAGGCCATTACAGATGAGGACAGAGAGAGAAAACTGGGAAAATTCTTACTCAGGCAGAACACAATCAATAGCACGTGTCTTTCCAAACTTGTGATGAATTAATCTGTTTTACATATCCAGAGTAATTTGACTTGAGGTACAGTGAGACACACCTTACCTCAGTGCAATCTTCATTCCACCACTGTGCTCCACATCCCCATTTCTAGAAGTGACAAGTACAGAGCCACTAAATACAACAAATATCAAAGTCTTCAGCACCTGGGAGATGAACATAAGCCACAAGCTTATTTGCATGCATACAAAAAGCTGCATTAAAATAATGCTAGTTCTGTTCTATTTCAGACTTTCCAAATGTCACATTTACAGCTGCACATGCAATCTTAATTTGTCTCCCTTGTGCATCCAGCCTGTGTGTTGTGGCAGGCAGACTGTCAGGGAAAAAATGTGACCATGTAGTCCAAGATCATAATACCTACATGCATGGAAATGCATAATCAACCATAATTCTGAAATTCTCCAAGCTTCTGTGTGGATTCTCTACCATCTCACATGTATTAATTATGATATTGAATTTTTAAACACTCAGACTAAAGAAAAACATTGACATGCATACAACTTCTACCATGCTCTCTGTGTTGTGACTCAATACCAAGAGGAGAATTGATTTCTTGCTGCTCAAAGGAGGTTCCCATCACTGGGGAACAAAGCAAAATAGGCAGCACCTCACAAGAGGAGAAGCCTACAACCTTCAAAGGATTGCACTGCACTCTTGCCATCACGTGCTGGGCTCATACAGTGCCCCAAAAGTGGGGTTACAAAGCCACAAGACCAGATCCAAGAGGTGGGGAGATGGTGTCACCTTCATGTCCCCAAGCATCCCCAGCACACTGCTCTGAGCCTGCGCCTGCTCTGCTGGCAGCATGTGCTGGGTTCTGCAGA
The DNA here is from genome assembly GCF_028018845.1 of Melospiza georgiana. Taxonomy (NCBI): domain Eukaryota; kingdom Metazoa; phylum Chordata; class Aves; order Passeriformes; family Passerellidae; genus Melospiza; species Melospiza georgiana. The sequence goes on from NC_080443.1 coordinate 16,544,323, forward strand.
GTTCAGTGAGGGCAGCAGACTGGATTTCCCCAAGGATCTCCTGGGAGAGAAGGGAAATGATGATTTTTAACATCTCATAGCTGGTTAAGCTTAAAAGGAATGGCACTGGACCAGTAATGGTCAGTCTGTACCATGGCAGCCTTGTTTTTTTTTTAGTTCTTGGCTTGGTTTTCCTTGCTAAGTGTATAAAGATTGCTGTAATCTGTGGGGTGATAATGCTTCCCAAAGAAACAATCAGGCTTTTTATACTGCATAATATCTGGCAACCTGAGTGTAAGAGCTTGGTTCCCCTCTTTGACATTACAGATGGTTTAATATTGATGCACAAAGTGAGACCTGCATATTTCTGGGATATTTTTCTTGCAGCAAGAGACTTGATAAAAATTCTATCAAAGAAAAGAAATAACATCTAAAAAGGAAAAAAAAATGTTGCTGTTACTGTAAAACAAGAGGAGGATTTTCACAAATGTTACTTTTTTCTGTTAAAATGTATTAAGAGAATTTGCACCTTTTTTTGCTCAGATGGTAAATATTTAACTAAATATAAGTATGTTACGATTTTGATAATGCTCATGAGAAACTATGGAAATTATTAAAAAGCAATGACTACAAAAAAAAAAAAAAAAAAAACTAAAATAAAAAAATGGAGCTGTTCCAAACACCTTGGAATGAAAATAATCTGGAAACTATAAGAATATTTCCATGTGTCTGCACTTTTTCAGTCATTAGACTTAAGTGGTTTTTTTAATAGCCCTACATTGAATTTCTTTTAAAAATCCATTTTAAGTCTTCTTTATAAACAGATGAGATTCAGTTATACCATGACTTTTCTTCTTTATAAACACATGAGATTCAGTTATACCATGACTTTATAATCCATATTTTGAAGCCATTTGCCATTAATTGCATTCCAGCCATAAAGTTAAGCAAACAAAGCCTGTATTTTCCTTTCCATGCTGCACACTCACTGCGTCACACGGAGCTGCACAGGGTTTGCAGCCTTGCAGGATGCCACTCCCTTTTCCCAACCAGAAAACATGAGTCAGACTATTTAGCAAGAAGCAAGAGTTTGCAGGAGAAGCATTTTTTTGGTAGCATGTTGTAAACTGGCAGGCAGGAGGGGGCAGAGTTCCAGTCTGGATTATATTTATAGATTCATTTAAAGGGTATGACTAATGGTCAGCATAAATTTCAGATGAAGTCCAAAGTAAAAGTGAAACCTTATTGTTTAATGGAAGGGAAAAAAAAAAAAAAGTACATATAAATTATCCGGAGCAGAGTTTAGAGCTTGTCACACAGCTGTGATCCAAGTCCACAGCTTGGAATTACAGACAGAAGCCAGTGGCTGCCTCTGCAGTGTCCTCAGCAGCAGCATAAGGACACACATGCCCCATGGCAAGCTCTGTTTATGTCTACATTTTAAAGGCTCATATCTGCTTTGAAACCTATCCTTAACCTAATTAAATTCTTTATAGGTTTGCCTGCTCCTATACAGAGGTAACCATGCAGTCTCTCCTGAAGGGGGGCAGTGGACCTGCCCCAGCCTCCTGGGGTCATGGGGCAGAAGTGTAGGGGCAACTACAGAATAAACCCAGAGATGTGATGGAATATTAAAATTCTTTCTTAACAGGGGAATAATAAAAAACTAGGATATTTGATCTCATATAAGCATCAATAATAACACTGGCAGAGAGGGACATCTGTGCAAAGCAAACACAGCACAGACCTGCCCTGTGCTGCACTGAGAACAGGTTTTTAAGGGTTTTTCCAGGTTTCCTTCCATTAAATAGGTCCCACCAGCAAGAAGGGCTGCAATGCAGGATGTTGGGCTATTAGGACAGCCCTTACCCAGCATCTCAGAGAGATTCTGCAGCCCACACTGAGACCTTTCCAGCTCCAGCCTGGGCAGACCCACCGGGCTCAACAACAGCTCAGTGTGGCAGTGTTGGCACAGTCCCATCCAAACTGAGACAAAACTCACATCCCTCTCGGTTACCTGATTTATTAGTGGGAAAAGACAGCCTTACAGCAGTAGCTTGCAAATTAGAATTCCTAATTTCTGATTTTTACTGGTGTTCTAGATTGCCTCAACAGGTAAAATGGTCAGGCCACCCATAAGGTACCATATCATTCCTGTCAGCACTTGGGCCACCCACTGCCCCTCAGTGAGGGGCTGAGCAGGCTGCACCACAAAACCCTGATTTCCAATGCCATCCCCTGCCAGCACAGCCCCAGGGGTGATGTGCAATAAGCAGCACTCCTGAGCAATGGGCTCCTGCAGGGCTCATCTGGTGGGGTTGTTCTGACACTGCCCATGGCTGAGTCACCACCATTATGTCTTTACTGGGGTACCACAAGAGCCACAGGGAAGGCAAAGAAGGTGGCAGTCAAAAATAAGCTCCTTTCCCTTTTGGCTGGAAAGAAAATAATTTTTTACTTCTCCTTTCATTTTTCAAATTACATTCATCCAGTCCTTGTGCTGTCTTATTAAATCATATATGAATAAATGTTGCCTAAGAATTAAACAGTTCTCTGAGAGACCCAATTTAGCCTTTAGCCATGGTACAATGTTTTGAGATAATTTAGTGGTGGGCACAAACAATGAAAATCATATGGAAACTGTCAAAAATTAAAATAATTTCTAGCCCAAAGCTGTATTTATAGAACAATGCTTAAGTCTCAAAACGTGAGATCAGATTACTGGTTCAGTGCAGTAAAAGAAAGCAATAACAAAAGCCTTACTTATAAAAGTGTGATGAAAAAGATTAATACAAACCTGAAATCAGTAATCTGAAAGACTACTTTATCACACTGTGTCTGAAAAACATTGAGGAAATATTGACTCATTCAGTATTTGAAAACATCACGCTTTTCATTACACACATACCCAAAGAAAGGTCTTTGGTTTCAGCTCAGCAGAGACAGCATTATCACTGTAAATTACCTCTCTGAAAACCAAGAGAATGCAACAAGTTCTATTCTTCACTGATGCTTTGAAAAGGAAAGGAACAGATTTCCAAAGGCACTGTAGGTCAATGTGGCTTAAATACCCAAATGCTTGAGTAAATGCTGAATTAAGTTTCTGATTCTGCCTGGTTGCTTCAAAAATCTGAAAATAAGTTTACTGACCAAAATACTATTGGGCACTGTCATTGCACTATTTTAACTCCACAATCCAGTTGTTGCTTATGAAGTAGAGGCTACACTACACTTAACACATTAGCATCAAATTAGGATTCAGGTTCTGATTATTAACATTAGCAATACCCTTATCAAAAACACACACATGGGAGAAGATTTAGTAGCTATTCTTTTCATATAAATTCACAGAAAAAGTCAGGCAAGTATTTCCTTGCAAATATTAATGGAGATTTGCTAAACTGTTCAATGGTTGAAACTAATTTAGTTTAATCACCAAGCAAATTAAATACTAAGAAGATAAATTTCCCATTTATTTCATAAATTTCTGTGCAAGAAGGAATAAATATTTCCCACATGGTCAAAATCTGAAGAGAGAATGAACTGAAAGCCAGATTTTCAGACTTAGCTGCACCTCGTGGTCTCCACTGGAGAGAGACGTTTGCTTTCCAGCCGGCTTCCTCTCCCATTTCCCGCTGCAGAGCAGAGCTGGAGGTGAGAGCTGGAGCAGGGCTTGGCCACAAGCACACCCTGGCACAGAACCCTGCTGAGAATGGATTCCCAGCATCCTGGAGGAGAAGGCCTTGGGGTGTTGGTTGATGAGAAGCTCAAGGTGACCCAGCCCTGTGCACTGGCAGCCCAAAAATCCAGCTGTGCCCTGGGCTCCTTCCAAAGCCATGTGGGCAGCAGGGGAGGGAGGGGGGTCTGCCCCTCTGCTCTGCTCTGCTCTGCTCTGCCCTGGGGAGACCCAGCTGCAGTGATGCACCCAGCTCTGGGGCAGAAGGACAAGGACCTGTTGGAGTGAGTCCAGGGGAGGCCATGAAGGTGATCAGAGGGTTTGACCACTTCTCCTGTGAAGACGTGCTAAGTGTTGGGGTTGTTCATCCTGGAGAAGGGAAGGTTCTGGGGAGACCTTATTGCCCCTTCCAGTGCCTAAAGAGGCTCCAAGAGATCTGAGGAGGACTTTTGGGCAGGGCATGTACTGACAGGACAAGGGGGAATGGCTTCAAACTGAAAGCCAGCAGGTTTGGATCAGATATTAGGAAGGAATTGTTCCCTGTGAGGTGAAGCCCTGGCACAGGGTGCCCAGAGAGGCTGTGGCTGCCCCATCCCTGGAAGGGTCCAAGGCCAGGCTGTAGCCACCAGTGGTGTAGTGGGAGGTGTGTCTGTCCATGGCAGTGGGAAATAACCAGATGATCCTTAATGTCTCTTCCAATCCAAATCATTCTCTGATTCCATGATGTTTTCCTGTGCTTAAACTCCTGAAAACTGACAGACCTGCAGTGCAAGGAATAAAGGGCAACTCTCACTGCTTTAATATTTCCTAAACTCCCCTTCCTGCCTTTGCATTAAAAGATTTTGTTTCTCTTCTCACACTTACTTTTCCTTTCAAATTTCTCCTGTACCAACACAGTTCAGTGTCTGCAGAAGCTCTCTGTGACTAAAATCTCTGCATTTAAAGCAAGACTCTTATGTCAATTAGTGTTCATAGGAAACATATTTTGCTTCAATATATATATGCATACCAAAAGGTCATTTTACACTTAAACAGTGATGGTTTTCTGACAAAGAAAAGCACCAGTGTATATGGTGTGTGTGTAGCTGGTAGGAGACAGCAGGCAAGCAGGAGCTATGAAAAGTTCACAGACATCATTATGCACAATACACTTCTTATTTCTCAACAGCACCAACAAATTCTGCCACTGGGGTTCTTCATGAATTGCACTTGACCCCCAAGTGGACTGTTCACAGCATCTTGAGAAAGGCTTGAAGAGTGTGGCCCTGGTGAGCCCAGGATGAGCCAAGGGATGCAGCAGCTGTGCACAGCTCAGGTCAGTGCTGCTCCATGAACAACTCTGGTTTCCTCAGGAGCAAGAAATGTGACAAAAGAAAACTGCTATTCCTGGAAGCAGACAATGCTCATCTGGGTAAGAGCTCTCTCCATGCATTTCAGTAAAGTAATGTGATTCAGAATTTGTTTAATGGAGATTTCAGGAGGGATATTGGCAATTCAGGGTTATCCCCTTTTTTGAGCCCATTTTACCTGATTGCTGCCTCTTAAACTTCACTAGTTGTGAACCTGCTGCTGGCCACAAACTGTACTTCTACTGGGTTTGGGCTCTGCCTGCAGCAGACTAATTGTTCTCCACCAGCTTTAAACACTGCTCACAACTGCTGCACTCCATCCTCCACCCAGAGATTAAAATCCATAGTTTAACAGTTTTGTGGGTTCAAGAACCAAGAGGGGCTTGCATGGGAATCACTTTCCCCCTCCTAAAATCTATTCCAAATAACAAGGCAGGGAATAACCCTCTCCTGACATGGTGGAGTGTGAGAAAGCTGCAGCCACAGCCACCGAGCAGCTCAGCAGGGCTGTGGTCAGACACGAGACAGGCTCAGCTGCTGCCGTGCCAACCTGCAGCTGGTGCTGTGCCAGCTGCCACCCTCTGACCTCCTTTGTGCTGCTTCTGAGCTCACCAGATCCTGGTGGGAGGGAGCTGGAAGTGATGATGCATCACTTCTGAGCAGAAGTCCTCAGGTGACTCCACTCTCTAAACCACGGCGCCACCGAGGCACGAGAGGAAGATCCCAGGCAGTGCTGAAAGCGTGGAGAGGCTCAGCTTTGGAGTGGAAGCACAGAGTTAGGGATGGCTAACATTTCAATGGCATGGAAAGCTTTTAACTCACAGCAAAAATGACGTTCTTTTCCCTCTAGAGCTCTTTCTCAGTCTTTTCATGGGTTAGCCACACAGGCGTGTCCCAGTGCAGAACTGGAGAGTGAACTGCATGGCCTCAGTGGTGCTGCAGAACTCCTGGGCATGCACAGCCTTTGGTCTGCTCTCCCCCTTCTTTATCCACCATGTGGGACTAACACAAGGCTGGCTCACCACCACCAGCCATTCACTGCTCATAAATGTCTTTTAGGCAGTGTTCATTGCTTTGGTCCCCTGGCAGGGCCCTCAGGACACTCCTGTCATCTTTAAAACCCATTTAGATTGCAGCCAAAAAGCTTGGGCACAAGGAGGTTTCCCTGGGCACTCTGAACTGGTCCTCTGTAAGGAGGGACTTCCCTGGGAGGGCATGGCTGGTGCAGGAAAACACTTTGTTCCTATAGTGTGGGAAATGGCTGTGGCCATTTTTTCTTAGGAAGGTTTTTTTTTCAAAGCCATTTATATCCCAGAAATTTAAGGAAAAAAAGAAAAAAAATGTGCACATTTCTTCTCCCTAGCAAAGTGTTTGCAGAGTGCATCCCCAGCTTGTTCTGTACACTCAGCTTCTGTCTGCCTGTTTTGTTTTGGCTGCTCTAATTTACATAGTACTTCCTCTCCCTTTGTAGACATCAAGGTTACACTGGGGTCAAGCTGTATCTTTTGCAAATCAGGATGTAAACAAGTCTGGATAACTCATGTGATATGGCTCTGCCCACCCCTTTCTGTTTGGTTTTTTTTTTTTTTAGATTTATATTAGCATCAGAAATTATCCTTTTGAAGATCCAATTTCATACTTTCCAGCATCCAGTAAATTGGCTGCATAGCAGGGAAATGCCAAGTGCTCTGAAATAGCCAGAGCAAAGGACACTGTAAGAAGCCCAGCACACCAAAAATTCACCCAAAGAGCAATATCCTGTCAACTAGAATTTGCTCCTGTAGTAAAAAGAGCTTGAATTTCATGTTCCAACAGAAACAGTTCCATAAAGCACCTTTGCACACCAAAATAAAAAATAAAAAAGCAAAACAGTTTGATTAGGGATGGAATAGGCTTAGAATAATTCAGGCTGGTGAATCCTTGCCAGCTCCACTCCTCCACACATTCCTGCCTGCATTCTGATCTCATTATGTGCCGGGCGAGAGCTGCACTGGAACAGTTCTCACCCATCTGCATCCTCTCCTTCCTTCTCCAACTGAAGGAGGATGTGTATTTATAACCCCTCTGAGACAGTGAGGATTCAGGGAGTGAAGATGGTGTGTGGTGCTGTGAGCTGGGCAGGGCAGAGGCACGGGACAGTTGATACAGATGATGCTCATGTGTATTTTCATGCCCATCCCGTTTTATAAAGCCGAGGCTTCAGATGGTGACATGAGCTGCCCTAATGCCTTGCTGTTCCCAAATTAAGGCCAAAGCTTATGGTCAAACACCAGTTTTTCCTCCAAGAAATATTGAGAGTAGCAGGATGTATCAAGCAAGGTCTCCTAAGGATTCAGTGTCCTGAATCCAGGTGGATTCAGTGTTCTCACAAATGACTCAGCTCATAGAAAGGACAGTGCAGAAGGTGCAGATGCTGGGGAAGTTTGTGACTGTTTTGAAAGACTATCCTAGAATTCAGACTAGTCTTGATGTACTGAATAAAGACCTTTAGATCAAGTAAAGATATTCAACAAAAGCAAGTGTGAAGTAGCAGGAAAAGAAGGAGAAGTCAAAAGAACAAATGCAAAATAAAAAATAACTGGTTAAATAAGAGCACTGCAAAATGAGTGCCGGGAGTCATGGAGGACCCCAGGTGGAATATGACTCAACACTGACACACTGCAACAAAAAGAGCAAAGCTCATCCAATGATGTATTAATACAACCGATCCATGTCAGACATCAAAAGCAATTATTCCCTTTCATTAAGCATTAGTGAAACTTCTCTTGTGGTAAGATTTGGAACATCATATTTTAACCAAAATGCAGACAAATTTTAGAGGAAAATATCCTCCTCTAGGGCAAGGCTGAATTCTTCACTATTTGCTCAGTCTGGAAAAGAGGAGACTCGGGAGAGTATGATACAATCTTCCAACATAGTAAACAAGAATATGAGACCAATAACACAGGAATTCATTTAATTCAGAGGGAGCAATATATAAGCTATATATAATAGGAAAACTTTTCTAAGAATAGTTAAGAGCTGCAGAAGGATATCTGCAGGGTATCTTTGTGTGTGCTTAATTACCCCTGCCTCTCAGCATGGCTGATGATCCCGGGCTGGCTGCACTGTGCCTGGCTCATTGTCCAATGTCAAACCCGGCTGTTGTGAGCTCATTGTGTTCTCTCTGCTCCCTGCACGGTTTTTGCAGCCTGCTCTGCATTCTGATGGCATCGAGCTCCCTGCAGGACTGCATCTCTCTGAGTCAGGGCTCCACTACAACAAGTGTGGCTGCTCTGAGATTTCCTGCCTCAGCTGCTCGTGCCAGAACGGCCCCGGCGAGTGCTGCTCAGCACAGGCTCTGCCAAGGACACAAAGACACAAAGGGGAGCTGAGCTGCACATCAGCTCAGCCTGGAAGGAAAACCTGTGGGGCCTGCTTCCAAATCCAGGAGGGCAGCTCAGCCTGCTTCAGGAAGAGCCAAGGTGTCACCAGGAAGGTGCCCACCAGCATCTCCTCAGGGAAGTGTATCTCCCAAATCCCTCTCAGCACTGAGGCTCACTGGCAGCTCTTGTCTCAAAGACATCCGAAGTTATTACCAAAATTAAGGGAGGACAGCAATTCTTCACCTGCTTATGATGGTAAAAACATTTTTGCTTGTTTGTAGGCAGCATTCATCCCCTCTCTGTTCCTCCACTCAGGCTCTGCCCATAACCTCTACCAACTTCAGCTGATCCAGCAACTTCCTGGGTCTGTTTTTCCCAAGTTCTCCCACCAGCATGAGGCAGCCTTGCTGGAATATCCAACTTATAGCATCCTTTATTGAATAAAGCACCATGGGCAAGCTGAGGATCACACCCAAAATGAAAAGCTTCATAGCAGAGATATCACCAGACCATCTGACTGGAAGCCTGTCAGATATTCCCTTACAGGTTACTGCCATGGGCAAATTTTCAGGTCTCTTTTGGATGTGACAGACCTTGAGAGAAACCCAAAAGACCTCAGTAGTTCTGTAGAGGAATAAAAATAAACCCCTCTTTGTCTCAGAGCTGGAATGCGACCCAATCTGTACATATGGGAAAAAATAATTGGAATAGACAAAGCCATGGGCAATTGGGCAGATGATGTGCCTGAGAACTTTGAACATCTGTTGTGTGGTAAATATACAACCATCAGCTCTTTTTCATAATCTATGAACAAATTCAAATAAAAGAACAGAATGGTAGCTTATATTTGTATGAAACCATCTACCATGGAAGTCCAGGAATTAACACACCACTGTAAAATGCCATCTTGACAGATCAGCTCATTTGTAGACCACTGTTAACACTCCACAGAGAGCATTTCCCCAAAAAAAACCTGGAAAAAAATGGGGTTCATGGGATTAACTCCCCTCTTTCCATTTGTCACCTCCCCCATGTCTAACACACCACTTCTCCATCCTGTGGGTCCCTCTCAGATGGATCTGTTTCTTGCACTGATCAGATTCAATCTCAGATGTGCAGGTGTTGCCAGGTCACACCACTCACTGGAGCTCTGAACAAGTGAAGTCAGGTTTTCCCTTCCTCGTGCCTCTGCTTTGCCTGGTGCCTATGAAGACAAGTGCTCAGCTGCTTTGCATGTTGAAGATTGTTTTGTGGTTTCTTTGCACCCTCCACCAGCATCCTCTGCCATCTCCCTCTAGTACACAGAGGACAGGCTTACTGAAGGGACAACCTTTTTACTATATGTATTTATAATGCCTAGCACAGCCCAGTCTCCTTCAAAACCAAGGTTTGTGGGTGCTGTAGTAATAAAAATAAATAAAAGCATCACCATTAATTCACCTTCTCCTTCTGTACAGGAAATTGTGACAGGCAGGAAGAGCCTGGGTTAGGCATGAATTTTGTGCTATCTCATTGATAAGGAACAGAGCAGCAGCAGATGTAACTGGGCATAGTCAAAGCTAGGAAAGACCCAGGAAAACAGTTTCACCAAAACTCCAAACACACCCTGCTACAAAGACAGCAAATTAGCATTGCTGAAACAACACTTTTATATTGTTAAAACAAGGTAAGCACACTTCATTAAATCCAGCTTAGTGGCATGCTGTCAACCACAGAGATATTTATTACCATTAAATTTCATGAATAGATTCTTGGCCAATGGCTAAAGCAAAGCACAGCAGAGATGAGGAGCCTGCAGAGAGCTCAGCTGATAAGAGAATGGGTTAAAGAGAAACTCCTCTTATTTGTGTGACAATCACCTTGTGAGAATATTCTGTCTGTGCTATTTTTGGTTCCTAGTGAGATCTTCTTACAAGAATATGGAATTAGAATTTGAATACAGGCATAGTAAGAGCACTTTGCATGTGTGTCCATACACCCCTCCTCCCCCACACCTCCATCAGGGAGCTCCAATGCTGAGCAAGGTCAAATTATATCAATAAGGCATTGCAGGAAAATCTTTTACATTCCCAGATTGGCTGGAGAAATTAAACCTCATCTCTTGGGATTTTAAAATCACAAATGCTGTTTATTTTAAGGATCACTTTAGCATTATATTTATGACTTACTAATCACCTTGGCTTGAAAATCTGTGTCAAATGAGGAATTTATTACATCTACAAGATTTGCACAGGATGGCCAGATTCTGCTGCCACATGGTCTGAAGGAAAGAAAAGCCTTCCTTTTCTGCACAGAGAATTTGAAATTATAGACATGTCCCTGCAATTATGGACTGAGTTACTTAACCTTTCTGACCTGATGTTCTCCTACAGGTCTCTTTTGGGCAGGAACAACTCCTGGTGCATGCTTGTTGTGGTAAGAGATTTACTGGAGTGACTAAAGGAATTGGTGACTTTTGGGGCAGCACACACTTCCCAGCTGTGGTTTTAGTTGTGCCTGCATGTTTGGCCCCTGCTTCCACAGCACCCAGGAGAACTCCAGCACAGCAGAGGGGCAGCCCAGGATGGAGAGTGTGCAGCACCCCCAAACCAGACCTCCATGGGGGACCCTGGTGGTGCTGAGCTCTGAGCAGAAGGGACCAGAGCCAAGGTGTGCCAGTACAAGCAGGCCATGGGCAATTTGAGGCACTGCAGCCCAGTTTTCTAACAGGACTGGTCACCAGTACAGTGCTGGTGTCACACAGAATCCATGTGCAGCAGCTGACCTGGGCAGGATGGGAGCCTGTAATTCATTCAATACTTTAAAAAGGCACTTCACTGACTCAGTTTTGTCTTCCAATGATGTAAGTTTTAAAAATTAACCTCCCAGGGGAACTAGAGGATACACTTAAAAGTCTATTCATGTAAACAGCTAAAAAGGTTTGTTTGTTCTATTCCGGCTGGAAGTGATACTACTGCTGAAAAATGTAATGTGCTTCTTCATCTTCATGGTATTGAAAATACAAGGTATTGATTGTACTTTCAGCAGAAGAAAACCCACCACAATCAAATAAAACCTCAAAATTTGAGAAAGAACTGGGCTGTGAGCTTTGTTCCTTGAGAAGTCACTAAAGCATCGTGTCCTTCCAGTCCACATCCATAAAAGACAAGGTAGAACATTGCTGGTACAGGATCATAAACCAAATACTCATGAACAAAGACTTTATATTTACTGACTTTTCTAATGGAGTTTTAAAATGTGTCCTTAATTTGTCAATGAACACTCACACAATAATATAAACATTTAATGCACTGTGTTGATTAAGCATAATTGTAAAATTATTGCTTTAGGTTTTCATATATCTTTCCAGATGTTAAGGAATTAATCCTGGTGTCAGTCAGTGAGGGTTATGAATACTGGCAGAGTACAATAAACAGAAGCAGGAGGACTAAGCACCTTACCTAAGCTTTTTGCAGATCTTCACTCTGTAGAGCAGGGGAGTCCTGACAGTCAGAGCACTGAGATCAGAGACCTGGCTGATTCAGCTGGATTAGCCTGAAACTCTTTTTCAGTTGTGGGTTTCCAATGATGTCAGGGTAAGGAAGGGAGGGCTCATGCCCACGTGTTGTCCCACCATGGAGAGCCTGGTTATTGTCCTGGCTCCTCAAGCTCAGCCATCACCAAATGAGGATGAAAGAAAGGCAGGACTAGATTTCATGACTCTCAGTTCCCACCATAATTTGCACTTTACAAGAACTCCTCAAACAGCATAAGCTTTAAAATTATTGCAAATTAATTAGAAATATTAAATATCACAGATGAAAGAAATGGCAGGTATAGGGAACCAATTTAGTTTGTTTTGATTCTCTCTGATGAACCTGATCCATCAATAATTTCATCATCACTTTCCTTCCAGTGTCTTAACCCTGACTTTACCTAATTCCTAGCAGATATCAATGGGAAAGCTATTGTTGCCTAACTGAAATCAAAGGACACAGGCATTATGCCAAACAATTATCAAGCAACACATTAGACAGTTCAATAAAAGTACCTGAGTTTTTTAAGGCTACAATAAAAGCAGTTCTTACCACCTAAGAGCTCTCAATTGCATTTCATGGCTCAGAGGTGTAGGAACTTTTGCATCATGGGGTGTTCTCAAGGCAGTGAGGTTCAGCATTGCAAGAAAACTCATACAAACCCAAACCCTCAAACCCCAGCCTCTCAAAACCAGGGAGCAACCAGTAAAAACAGCCCCTGAAGCTTCCTGTCCCAGTGGCCTACATGGCTTATCAGCTGGCAAATTTGGGTAGCCAAGAAACATTTAGCAATAGGCAATGTCAGCAGAGAAATCTTAGTGGGGAGGACAGGAGAGCCTCTACCCCAGAAACACAAATTGAGCAGAATGACAGATGTCAAACTTTCACCCACTTGGGTGTTCCTGGGAGAAGGGGAACCCGTTACATTGAAGTGAATTTTAAAATCCCCAAATCTCTGTAGGGGAGAAGTTCAGTGCAATAACTGCACTTGGTGCTCTGGGCTGGCTTTACCCAAGGACTCTCAGGCCATCCTATGGTGCCTCTTTTACTCCACTCTAAAAGCAGATCACAAGAGCTCATAAAAGGCAGGTGCTGTGGGATGAGAGTGCCACAGAGCAAGGCAGATTAGTGAACTTCCTGTTCATGTGCCACTGCACTGTGCTGTAATACCCCCCAAGGGCTCCAGGAAAAAGTACAAGGAAGTCCCAGTAACACCTCACCCAGCAGTAAGTAGTTTCTACTAGACCTAATTTAGGTATTTTTAAAGGCTCTGAATTTCTCATTATTTTACTTGTTCTATTACACTGAGGTCAACTTAATTTCTTTAGGACCTAAATAAATAAATGGAACTCAAGACATCTTTCCAGTATCCTTTCAAGATACCCCTCTCAAAGGAGAAGCAATAAATAAATAAATAAATAAGGTGATTGCAAAAAGAGATCTTCAGAATGGTGTAAAGCATTTGTCATGGTTTTGAAACAAAAGTTTTAGTATCTTTCTTCTCAGAATTAACAAGGTTCTTGCTTCAAGTTACACCAAGTCATAAAAAAGACATTTTGGAGAAAAGTCACATTACTGGAGGTTTCTGCAAGAAGCTGCTAAGAATAAAACTGTATTCATTTCCATTAAAGGACATGAGGCTCTCGGGGGCAAAGGAATAATATTTGCTTTGTATAGCAGAGATCAGCTTTTGTGAAAACATTGGCTGAAATGATAAAACTGATGCAGATCAACACAACATATTTTTCTACTCCCATTTCTCAAGAGGTAGCAGCACCTCCTCCCACTGTGGGCAGAAGGAGTTGTAGATGTGAAGTGCATCAAAAATTATCTCCTCTCAAAAATTAATGATAGCTAGTAACAAACAAAACTCAAAGATCATGAATTGAATCTCGAGATCCAATCATGTCCAAACAGCACAAGTTAACCCTTGCACAGATATGTAGATTAAAAAAAGGTTTCCTTTCTCTGGCCTGCAGGCTGAGTACAAAAGTTCTCCCCTCTGTATGAGATTAGGGGAGCTCTGTGGTTAACCTAATTTGCACCCTTTGCAAATAATCTCTAGGGGCTAAAAGGGAGTGAAAGGGATGAAAAATGGGCATCCCTGTTTTTCTCACAGGCAAAGCCCTTTTCCTATATTTTCTGATTTTCCTGGCAGGAGGGAAAATGCTGATAAGAGTAGCAAAATTAGTTCTGTGACCACATCTCCCATGCAGATTAGGAGACCCTCCCTGGACCAACACCACCTGCTTGAGACATTAATGTATCTCAGAGATAAGACACAGAGTGGCCTCGTTAGGAGAGCAAAATCTACTTCAGATCTCACAGGAAAGGGGAGGCACAGGAGTCAGTTTTGAAAACCATTTCTCTTTATCCCAGTCCTGCCGTGCCTGCACATCCAAAAGCCATTTCAAGCCCAGAAGGCCTTTTGTCTTCTCCAGAGCCAATCTCTAAGGCCACGGATTCTGCTGCTTTTGCTTTAGCTTGGATATGTAGTGTCAACACAACAGCAGCTCGGGCTGCACGCAGATTGGTGCAGAAAGTAGGTCAACATGAGACAAGCTGTTCTCAGAGTAGCATTTCTCTCTCCTCTCCCTTCCCTCTTTGTAAATGAAGAGTGCTAAACTGGTTGCTTTGAAAAGCACACAGGCGTTCACCCTGTCAAACGGGAGTAGAGGCATTTTGCTGAATGTGTCACCCTTCCAGACATTTATTTATTATGCAATTCAGAACAATGTGCCATGTTTGCAATAGGCTTCATAGGAGATGCCACTTGCTAGTACCAAAATTCAAATTAATTACTAAAAAGCCAATTTGGGTATCAGAAAACAAGGGGAGTATGTAAGCAAGACTAAAATAGTTATAAATATTAAAGGAGTATTCATTAAAAATGCAAATTTTACACCATTCATGTTTTTGTGTCACAGAAAATGAGTTTCACAGTTGTATGTCAAAGGAACAGTCAGGACTTGTGTTTTAACTCAGAAATTGTATCCAGTGAAAAGGTCTCAGATGTTCATCAAACAAAAACCCTGTAACAATCCCATGGAATGTCTGTGCCCTGCCCCAGCTGCAGCACTGCTCAGGACATGGAGCTGCAATGTGCAGAGACACATTCCCATTTCTCAGATCTGATTTATCCTTTACAAATCCCTACACAATTATGCTCAGGTGATAAATACAAAGCAGGAAGGAGGAGTACCCATGGATGGATTAGTCACTAAACAGTCAAAATAAGCAAACTAATCCAATGCATGATTTATCTCCTGTTCACACTCTGAATTATATTGGCAACATTTAGAGAGTAGATTGGTGACTCCTTAAATTTCTCCAGGTGGTTCAGCTATCTCCTGTATTTGTCCTAAGACTCTCATCTTTAGAAAACAGACCAAATCTCTGTAGATTTATGCCTGTCAATACCAGGCACTACCTTGAAAGGGCACTCTCTCAAATCATAGCTATGATGAAGTGCCAAGGGCAAGACTTGTACTACCAAAAATCTGTCCAACTTTCCCAGTTCAAGCAATATCATTAATTTGAAAAGGAGTATTCATGAGCTAAGAAAGCCAGATTTGGAACTGGATCTCATTCAAGTTCTCTGGAAATCAATGGAGAGTCTCTCAATGATTGTAAAATGAGGGTTGGGCTTGTGCCCATGTTTAGTATTGGATATGCATTTTCCATGGTACATATTTTTCCTATATATATAATGCAAATTTTTCTCTTAATATTTTTTTCCTCTACTTGGAGTAATATTTGTTAATGAGCATTAAATCCATTTTGGTTTTATCCTACCCTTTTAGTCTCTGCACAAATACTTTGGCAAATTTTCCCATTAACTGCTACCCAGTGCTCAAGGGAAAAGCAGCCATACTTTGTTCCACCTTTGGACACAAGCTCCATGTCAGGAAAAGCTTCAGGAGAGCAAAGCCAAAACTCATTTGTTCTAAACCATCACAGCTACTGACCCCTCATTCCTGTTAGGGCCAATGACAAATCCTCCACTGTCAGTCAGGTCAGTGGAGCCAGACATGGATGCAGAAGATGTGGGAATAGCAGAGGAAGTACTTTTTCATTTAAGACTTCTGGTGCAAAGACCTGTAGGGAAAAGTGCAAGTAAATATAATTTTATCTTCAGGGTAGCAATTTATTTATTTGCAGTGCCATTGTGCTTGTAGGTTTCAATCACAGACTAGGACCAGTAATGGTCCAGTAATGTCAGGTCTTGTACAAATAGATCAAAAAGTGAAAGCCAGCCCTAAAGAACAGCCATTTCTCTTATATATTTAGTTACACACACAAGCAGAAAGAAACACATAATAATTTATCATCCTGCTATCTGTATAGACCAGAGTTCAAGCAAACAAGGAGAGAGTTGACTAATGCAGCAATAATATTTCCAAAGACATTTCAGAGCAATTAAAAAGTGGGGTTTTTAGAACAATGGGGAACATGCTTTAGCCAGATGTAGTTTCTAAGTGTCTCATTTAATTGCTGCTGCATTACTGAAATTACTGCCTTGAAGTTCCAGCCAAGATCAAGCCCAACTTCTGGTAAATAGGCACGGTGCCTTACCTGCATCACCAAGCAGGACACAGGCTCCACCCTGGCACTGAGGGACTGCAGCAGCTCCAGAGAAGGCCAGGAGAGCTGGGAAAGGGTCTGGAACACCAGGAGTGGCTGAGGGAGCTGGGAAAGGGGCTCAGCCTGGAGAAAAGGAGGCTCAGGGGAATCTTCTCACTCCCCACAACTCCCTGACAGGAGGATGGAGCCAGGTGGGGGTCAGGCTCTGCTCCCAGGGAACAGAGGACAGGAGGAGAGGAAATGGCCTCAAGTTGCAACAGGGCAGGCTTAGATTGAATATTGGGGAAAATTTCTTCCCCAAAAGAGTAGTGAAGCACTGGAGCAGGCTGCCCAGGGAAGTGGCTGAGTCACCATCACTGGAGGTATTTAAGAGATGTGCATGTGGCACTAGGGGACATCATTTAGTGGTGGGCTTGGCAGTGCTGGGTTACAGGTGGGACTTGATGATCTTAAAGGTCATTTTCAAACTAAACAATTCTATGAGTCTATCAAATGGTCACATGACAGGTACAAAATTATTTCTTCACTTCAGCAATGACTCCTTCCTGAGTAATTCCCCCATCTGATGAGATTTAAGCAACTCCTGCAGGAAGGAAACAGAGAAAAGGGTTGTACAAAGTAAGCTGGCTGTACTTAGGTCCCTGGAGCTCAGAAATGTTGGAAATTTGAGTATCAGTAATATTCTTTGCTTTACTGCAGTCAGTGTCAATTGAACTTTACAGTCAACTTACATATATTTTTTCTTTGCTCTGTCTCTGCCTTATTTTTGGCAATTGTGTTTGTGTCTTCTATGATTTGTTTAATATCAGAGGGGAAAGAGAGGAAGAGAGATACTCGATCTGATGTGGGAACACATTCTCCTTTGTATCAAAGAGCCATCTGCTAATTTACAAAATACAAACAAAGTTACTGGATGTGCAAGAACCCCTGTTGGGAAGCCAGGCACAAACAGTGCCTGTACCACGTCAAGGAGTGCTGTGTTTATTCTGGAATGCACAGCACTCTGAGTTTCTTTTATCTTGGGGTATTTTCCCTCCTTCTCCTCATTTTATTGATCTAAGTTCAGCATACTGAATAAACTCCAGCAAAATAATAAATACAGAATATTTACAGGATGTTCTTCCTACTGTAAAAAAGACTTTTCTAGACAGAAACAGAAATCATATGGAGCAGCAAGTATTCCACAGGCTGGTGCAGGAAAAGCTGTCAGCCCTGCCTCCTCTCACCTGAGTATTTTGAAGCCCATGGACTCTGTTTTTTGAGCAGTTGCATGGCACAAGAGCCAAGTTTGTCCCTTCAGCTCTTTTCATCCTCTCTCCCTGCCTCCTCTGTGCACCATGCAGGGCAAGGCACAATGCAACATTCAGGAAATATCTCACCCTTGTCCTTTTTCAGTCATTCTGCAAGTAAGACATAGAGGGTAAAAAAAAAAAAAAAAAAAAAAAAAAAAGAGAAGCCAAGAGAAGCCAGAGATGCCTCCCATGCTCCTAATCTGGAGCGAGCAGAGAGAGGTGCAGCCGTTCCTGTGGTCAGCCAGCTCACTGTGGTCTCACCACAGCCTGGGAGAACAAATGTCACCCTCCAGAAGAGGGACAAAAGAGATCATCCAAAGGGAATTTATATAAAGTGATTAAGTTAGCAGTAGTATAGGCTTAGTGCTCAGACCTTCTTCTTAATTCCAGCTGGTACTGAGGTTTTAAAACAGCCAGAAATATTTAGGTACCTCCAGACTGACCTGCAAACCAGTCTCCTAAAAACTGGAAGTCTGTGTGGGAAAGATAAGGCTGTGGACAAAACACAAGCAACACAATATTCAGCAAGCAGGCTACTGAATGACCCATTTCTTATAAGCTGGACTAAAATGCACTTTAAAATGGAAGTTTTTGGAGTCTATGTTTTCATACAAATTGAGCATCTTTCCACAGCGACAGTCCTGAAAGGGAGAGCAAAGACAGCAGGAAGAATAAACTAAACACATCTTTCTCTTCCTCCTGCCTCAGCTCACGTGAGAAGAGAAAATAGAAAATCAAAGTTAGAATGCCCAAGGGAGTGTGTGTAGTCAGGGCACACAGGGCCAGCACAGCACAGCTGTCAGACACCGCCCCATCAGAGCAGCTTCCCCACTTCTGAACCCAAACCCCCTCCCCGAGGGACAGGAGGGTTCCTGAGCCTGACAGGTGTGGGAGGAGGATGCAAGGTGCCAGCTGCCCGTCCCTCTGGGGTGGTGTGGCCATGTGCTGTGCCTCCCTGCCCACCCAAAACTCAGGCTCTCCATGCAGTTGTTGATAAGGGTCACTTACACAGGGACATGTCCCCTTAGGAGGCAGCCTGAGGTCACCAGGCTCACTGTCCAGAGCCCACAAGGACAGTCCTTGTCCATAACAACCTCCTAGCATCAACTTCAGGGCTATGGCCTGGGAAGCCCTGAAAATCAGAGTATTAACTCCCTCAATCCTGTGGTTTTGAAATATAAATTTTAAATTAAACTGGCAGCTAAAGGCTGGTGTATTGCTGGACCAGGAAGCCAATCCAATGTGCTGTAAAATAACAAATGAAGAGGAGACTGCCCAATGTCTCAGAAAGGCAGGTCTAAAATTAAGAAACCTTTTAAGTATTGCACTAGTTTCCAATACCAGTAGTGAGTCCATCTATGTAGGTATGTGTATACACATCTCTGAACAACAGTTCAAAGAATGCAAGCTAATGTAGCTTCCAAGACGGGTTGAAAAGTTAATTTTAGATAAAGCCCTGCCACCAATTTTATTTTCTGTTTTTCCAAGGGAACACTCCATTTTCAAGAAATGCTCCAGTATTCCAGGGTGTCCAGTACCCTGCAGTAATTCCACTATTTCCAGGACAGTTATCACAAGCTTGATGTAAAGCTCATCTGACATAGAGTCCTTGCAGGTGCCATTATTGAAAGTGTGAGCTTGGAACTGGAGAACACTGGAGAACACAGACCTCAATGGGAAAGTATTAAAGATCAATTAACTTTAACCAATGCCACTTCTTGACTTTTTTTCATCATTCCTGCAAATAGATTGTGTCATTCATCACTCAGAAGCATTCAATATTTTTTATTTTATATTACAATGCAGAACCTAATCACTCAGCTATCCAGAACTATCATGTAACATCTTTCTCCTTTTGAAGGGACTACACAGAATATTTGAGGCTGGAGCTGTTTTAAATAGTTTCCATTGCTCTGTGTACACAGCCTATGGTTTTTCCTTCTTATCCTCCAGCACTTTTCCATTGCAGCCTTCAAACATGACACAATGCCTTATGCACCTATCAGCTCTCCTATAGTGTGGGGTAAATTTTAGTTTCACTCATGTTGGCATAATCCCACTAAAGCCAGGAGGATTGCCTGGGTTTATCTGAGATCAGAAGACAGCCTCAAGTTGGGCTGAGCTACGTAAGTGTTTGGAAGGAGCAATTATGTTCTGCAGGGAAAGACAAGGGTTTCAGAATTTAGACTGACATGGGAGTTAATATTCCCTGCACAAGGACATGCTAACTACTGTTGCTACTTGGCCTTGGGAGATATTTTTGCTGAGAATGTAATTTTTTTTTTTTTTTTTTTTTTTTGCATTGGAGAATGCCAAATTGCTGATCATTTAGAGTTCTCAATAAATAAAGTCAACAGTGCATCTGATATCATTAACAGTAAAGAGAGTGTTCTTTATGGATAGTAGCAATGTATTACAGCACAATATCCAGATGCTACCAGTGATGATAGATTCAATAGATTAGAAGAGAGGAAAGAAATAAAATTCAACTCAAGCTTTTAGTGCAGCAGCAATGAACTAAAATTCTTATTCTCTTCTTGTCCCAAACAACTTGGCATTGCTTGGGCTCTCAAACAACTGTCATATTTCACACCAGAAATGGTTCATTCTTGTTTAAGTTTGTGTTTTAAATTCAGTTTTGAAAAGGATTGTGGGATTTTCCAGACTGAAAGGCATCATATATAAATTTAAAATATTATTATTATTTCAGCATTATTTATGGCTACCATCTGTTCCTAACTCTGTTACTGTCTCTTCTTTTTAATGTTCTTATCGCCTTGCTTATTACTTGCTAAATTGGTCAGAATTCAGCTCAAGCTATCTTTGAGTTATATGTTCACCTCAATGAGTGCCTGCCAAGAATGATGTTTATGGCATATCTTGCATTGATTTTAGAATTTCTGAAAGTAATAAAGCAGTGAATGAGGTTCCTTTCTTATCACAAATTAAAATCTGTCATATTAATAGAGTAATATAATCCTGTCATCGCTTCCATTTGTTTCTTTCATCAGACTGAGAGGAAGGAGAGGTTAACTTCACATTCATTTGGGCTGTTTGTTTAGAAGACCTAGAGGAAGCTGCTGGTTTATTTTTAAAATCTTCAGGAATAATCATCCCAAACCTGATTCTCCTACTCCTTTGTGTAAAACAACCTCACTCTATTACCCACAGTGCTGGCACCCATGAGGCTCCTCAGGGCTGGGCACTGCTCTTTGCAGCACAGGGACATGAGCCAGCTCTTCATCAGCCATGGGGGCAATGCAAGATGGGCATGGGCAGAGCCTGTGCCCACTGCCTTCTGTGGGTGGGATCCACTCCACATCCTCCAGGACACAGCATCTGGAGTGTGGGCAGGTCATGAACATCACACAACACTCTCCATGGCTGAGCTTGGTGGGGTTGGAATTACAGCTGAGCACTGGTTAATGTCTGCAAAGCACAGAGCATTTCCCTCATTCCTGGGAGGGTAACACTGGCACACCACCACAGTTCTGCCTACAGCTACTATTTACTCCATATTTACTCTTTCAGAAGCTGTCCAAAGCATAAACCTTCACATGAGCTGTTGTCATATCAGCTTTCACAAGCTTCATGCAAACAATAATGAACGTTTCAGGAGAAAAGTCTTGGAATAGGATTTGTGAGTTTTTATGAAAAACTATGTGGCAGAATCACTGAATACACTACTACACTCACCAGCAGCCACTGCCACACTACAGCTGCCTGCAATTTTTATTTTCTTGGGTTTAACTTCATAGCTCTACTTTCCTTTTTCTTCTTGCTTTCTGTTGGCTGACATATTATATAGCTGCTGAAATGATCCTCTAGCCAGGAATGCTGGATGAGCAGCTGCCTGTGGATTGGTGCCAGCACTGCACTGGAAACTGGAAAGGAGCACAGGCTGGCTTTGCCCCTCTGTCTCCTTCCAGACAGATAAAAACCCTGAGTTCCTCACTGGAGATGCTGATCTGGGAGCCCAAGCTTTGGTTCCATCACCCCTGGGGACACCTCAGCATTTTCAGGAGCTGAGGATGCCAAACTGAGCTTCCTATTTCTCTGGCTGGGTTTGGAGAATGCCAGGCTGAGATCTGTGAGGCATCAATTATAATCCTGACTGCATCTCTCAAAATAAATGTTTTGTGCATTTTTGTAGCAGATCATCCAATAATAGCACATAGCTCCAGCAGCTAATGGAGCACAAGTCTGCTTCCAATGTGTCAGATAATAATTGTGCTGTAACACCACAGTGCATACATGAATAAATACAATTCCAAATTCAATGAGATATTTTCCTTCTGCTGCTCCTCCTGCCGCAAATGAATACACCAGCAATTAATTACCGTGCTCAGCAACTCCCTGCAGCAATTGTGTAATAAAATCATTTTCAGTCCCTTGTCTCATAACCTTTGAGATAAGTTTCATGGGTCTGGAATGGCAAGCATAAAAATATATGGGTTTGTTCATTTAGTGTTTGTAAATGTTACAGCTCTCAGATACCAGCCATAACTTTCTCCAAGTCCTACTCCACTGGTTATAAATCCTGTAGTACATTTGAATATTAGGATCATTTGAGCTCACAACTGAAAGTAAGGAATCTTCCTCAATCAGTAACATTTGCATGTTATTTTTTATGGTAAAACTTATATATTACTAATATTTGAGAAATTTATATTGGTTCTTACTAGCTGTCAACCATGTAAGTGGTTAAGACCACACCAGCATATTCCAGCCTCATAAAGTCACGGCAAGTGCTGCCACTGATTTCAGTGTAGTCAAAAATCACTATTGTCTATCACTGAAAAGAATAAATAATTTAAACTAATATTCTGTCATCACACCTCTGCTCTTTTAAACAATTATTTTTAGGATGCACAACTGAAAGTTGCTGAGTTCTTCAGACATTGTGAAAGGAGTTCCACATTGAGAAAACCACACAGCTATTTCCTGATCCTATTTTGCAAGCGTTTAAAGTCCAGTGAGGCCACGTGCCTGGAGGTGACAGCACAGCACAGGATGAACACTGAGCAGACACTCTCTAGGTGATGAAATGCAATGCAATCCTGCAAGTGTCCTGATGACAGTATTATCTATGTTGCACAAATGGTTCAGAAAAAGCCAACTTTCTATGGTTCTCCTGGGCAAATGCGAGTCCAAGAGGGGAAAGCATAAGAATTGGGAAAAATAGGTAGGGGGAACAATATTTGGAGAAATCCAAGCTTTCTGAATCTGAAATTAGTCCACAGATCCCTGGGGAAATGACTTCCCAGGCTGAATGAGCAGCAAGAGCAGAACTGACAAAGCTGAAAAATAAACCTCCTGAACGTTGCAGACCAGGTTTCAGCCAGGAATTGTACCACATACGCAACATACCAAGAAAAATTCATAAGAAAAAAAGAAACCTGAGCTTTCCAACTGGAAACACAGCATGGCCCTGTGCTTAGAGAAATGGACTGGGACTCAATTCTATTTCTGCTACTCCTGGGCTGTACAACCAGAGCTGTCTTCAATGTCATCCTTCAAGACAGCAACTCTGTCTCGAATGTAGTGTAGTGCCCAGGCTTTGCAATCAAAATATTAAAAATAATTCCAAAAGTCCTAAGGTGGCCCTTAAGCCAAGATATCAAGAATAGCATTACCAGGAGTTCAAACTAGTCATAAAGCGTTTTTAAGACTCAAGCACTAACAAAAAGTAGAGTAAAATTATGAAATTATAATAATTTATGAAAATAAAATTAGCAAATATGTTTCCTAAGTTCTGTCTAGCTTTGCTCCTCACATCTCTGCTCAATGAATATTCATGCAGCACTGATTAATTTATTAAAGCTGAGCTCAAGACTATACAGGACACATACTGAACCCTGGTGTTCCTTCTCTAAGGAAGTCTTTTATTGGGTTGTTTCAATTTGTTAGGTATCCCAAAAAAATGAGAGAAAAACTGAATTTCCCTCCTACTGAAGAGTTTTTGGTTAATAATTTCTAACATAAACACTGACAATGAATTGGGGTTAGATCCAACCATATCCTTGAACTGCCTGCACAGTGACTGGAGACACTTCTGGACCTGGGATTTGCTTCTGCTGCTGAGGGATGGACACAGTCCCTCCACACCCCTGGGCAGATTTCCTGATCCACTGTGCAATGGCAACTCCAGCTGGCATCTCACAATTTCACTGTGGGATTTCTCCCATGGTCTTCATCTCTGTAGGTACCTGCAGTGGCTGATATCTCCCTTTGAGGCAGATGGGATTTATCAGTCTTGACTCCACATTTCGTAGGTTTAGCCATATTGGGGATATTCTGCTGAGAACAAGAGCCATCCCACACACACCAGTGACCTGGCAGAGCAGGGCTGACCAGCAGCACATAGTACTGAGTGACTTTACTGCAGGTGTCTGGAGAACACCCACCATGGAAGGTGCAGTCCTTTATCTCTGCAGTTACTCACTAATCTTCATTTATAACCTTCCCAGAGAGGCCTTATCACCCACTCTCAATGCACAGGGCTCCCCAGTGCAGCCACACCCCAGAGCAGCTTTGATAAAATCCTGGTTATTGTTTATCTCCAGTCTTTCTCCAAACCACCAGACTGCAGAAGACTGGGGCTATGCTGCCAACCCCAAATACAGAGAGGTTCAAAACTTGTTTCCAGCTGTCATCTGTCTAATCAAATCATCACTCCACTTTAAAAAACCTGGTATATAACTGCTGCTCTCCTCTTTGTACCTAAATCCTAAACCTCACATTTTTATTGTAGAGATTCAGTCAATGGAGTCAGGCAGATTAAAAAAAATAAAAGGAAGAAAAAGAAAGCAGTTTTTTGCACATCACATCAAAAAGTTCAGTGATACTTGGTTTGTGAAAGATTTCCTTCAATGTTAGTGCATTACTAACCACTTTTCCATGCTGCCTGAGCCTCTGGAAACAATTGAAACCTGAGAAAACACATGGGATATGTCCTCATTTTCTATTATATTTTCTTAATAGGATGGCAGGTGAGTCAGAGTTGAGACTTCATGTGCACAGGAAGTCTGTGGATCCAACTTTACTCATCTACAAATAACAGTAAGGCAGAATATCAGGAAGGAAATAAATGTAGGGCTGATTATTAAGAGATCCCATATTTCTGTACATCTCCATGCAACCTTAATTCCTTCATTTCAGTCTCCTTGTCCATACAGATGGTAACAGATCACAGAAACATTGTAGGGACTAATTATTTAATGTCCTTGCTTTGCCTTTGAAAATGTAAAGCTCTCCATGCCCACCAGTTGAGGAGGGTGTCCAAAGGGATTTACAGAAGTACTTAAGCAGGGTAAATGCCTATGTCCCACTGACTCTCAAAAGCTTCCCATAAACCTGACACTAAAAATGGAGTAGCAGTAAAGGAGAATGCTGTTCCCCTTCTCTGTTCTGGCCAGGAGCTGGAACAGCTATGTTCTAATGACTACAGTTTAGTCACAGGCAGCCTCTTTGCTCCTGGTTAACACACTGATCTGAACTTGGGTACCTGTCTGCTTCAATGTGTTCCAGGCCTCAAACCAACGCCTAAAAACAACAGGAAGCTCAAACCCTTCACGTGCTGCTGTGCAGGCAGGGTTTGTTACCTGAGTGAGAACAAGTGCTGAACCCAGAGCTGGGCACCACAAAATGGACACACACAGTGACAATGACGTGGTGCAAAGGGACAACCTGCCAGGTGCTCTGCTGGATCTACCACTTGTTTGAATCTTCTTGGATTACTCTGTTGCTCTGAAATAACTGGCATGTACAGATGCCAACATGCAGGACTCCTCCCAAACCAGAGCCAGCAATTAACTGACCAGAGCTTTCCTGACTGCATAAAGCTGCTGTTGCAACGGGCTGCATTTCTTCTATTACATTCTAATTAAGACATTGTTTCTGAGCTGCTTTCACCAGCAGCTTAGAGACCTTGTAAGGATGGTTCAGAGATAACAAAACTAGGCAAGTTCTTCCAGTCAGTACTGCTGATCAGCCCAGTGGCTCAGCCTAAAATGACCAAAGGTGTGTGTGAAGAATCAAAGACCCAGATACAACCAAATGCCTCCAGTACAAATACAGGTGAAGGTCAGCTGCCCATAGGTATCCACTCTTTCTTGGGTAGGTTTTGCAGTTCTGCATTGAACTGTCCATAATGTGGCAATTTTGGGCCACCTGCACCCAAGTGACCTGGTGTCATGTGTCTAACATAAGCCTTACCCCTGGATGGAACAGAGGATGGACCCTACCAGCAGTTAGGAGTTGGAAACCTGGTTTTGTCATCAGAGATGCAAAGTGAAGGATAAAAAGAAGAGGCTTAAATTACTTTGAAATGAACTAGAGAAACTGGCTTGTGCAGAATGCAGCACCTGCTTTGCTCTCTGGTAGGCTCTGCATCTTACCAGGAGCAGAAAATGGTAGAGCTCAGGGGTTTTTCCCTTGATTATTGCATGTTTCCAGGTGGAACTTGAATTTTACAAGTCTTCAAGCCCAAATTGTCTTAGGAGCTGTCTGTTTGAAAGAACACATTTCTCTTTGCACATTTCGGTCAGCACTGCAATCAAGGGAGCCACATATGCTGGATCCTATTCAACTTAATAGATAGAAATTTGGCAGTCAAGTGTTCTCCATATGGGGATTTCAGCTGTAGAAAAGCTTCTGCCTTTGCTATAAAATAGACTGGGGAGTGTTCCTTTCCAGAGGAAGCTGCCTCTTCATCTAGATGGTTGAGGAGCCCTGGATTCAAAAGCGAGCTGGCTCTGCACGTGGAATTAAGCACAGGATTAAAAAAAAAACATCCAACATTCTGGCTTTCAAAGGGTGTTTGGGATGTTCCCCTGAAATTCTAAGGAGTTATTACCCATTTCTTCTTGACTGTATTTTTAGTTTAGATTTTATCACGAGCACCCAGGGAAATAGATTGTCACATCCATCAAATATAACTGGTAATGAATAAATACATCTTTCCAGTCAATGAAGGAACTGTGAAGGTTCAGAGTATTAATGGAAGATTCAACAATCTAACAATAACCCAACAAGTTATTGCACCAAACAAAATTATACTGGGCTAAATGTACAAACACATTTTCTCAATATGGTGCAGGTATAATGCCTCCATTGTACACCCTTCTTTCCCATCAAAACCAAGAAGTTCAGCCTGAAATAATTAATTTCTGTAGGCAAAGCCTAACATTTCCATAGTTGCCAAAGGGAAATCAAAGAACAATTGTAAGGACAGGGAAAAAACCTCACAATGAGATTGCTGGGAATAATTCCAATAGCATGAAATTAATGTAAATCACAAATAGCTCCTGTGAAGCTAAAGTAAGGATCTGTGAGAAACCAGAATCAAGTCCAATAAGTTGAATCAGTGAGAAAAGAAAAACAAAAGCATTACCACAACAGAGAGATTTAATAACGTAGTAAATTAATATTAACACTGAATGATCACTAAAGGAATAAATATTTCCCTAGTAATATTCAAGTCATATGGTAGTAGTTTCTTGCAGGAATGGTATAAATCATAATTATTATCTTGTCTCAGCAAATCCTACAGAAGCTACACAATCCAAATGGATCCCACTAAAGCCTTCAGAGGATGCCTCTTTCTGAGCTGGGTTACCTGGAATAATGGATGCTATCCTGATGGTTATCAGCCAAAGCAGACACATAGAAACCTACCTAGACTCTCTCAACTCTCCTGCTCCATCACTCTAAATGTGTGCAAGTCTCTTTTCTTAAATGGTTTTGTGGCAGCTTCTCAAGGAAGAATAGCCAGGGGCACAGCGTGGCTTGCACAAAGCAAGCAATTACAATTATTTCTCTGCTGCTTTTACATAATTGATATCATTAATGTTTTTAGGCTCAAAATTAATAAAAACCACATGCAACTCATTGTTGGATTTGTTCTTCATGATTTGGGCTCATTAAGAGAACTGAAAATATTACACTTAACTAGTTTATTTCAGACAATGGTGCACTCTTTGAAGGTGTTTGTCCTTCCAGCATAGGTTGGGATGAATTAAAATGTGTAGGATGTTCTGAGATTCCTGTGTTTTCTCAGGAACCCTGCTTTGGTGAGGCATTGGCTTTTGTGTGTAAACAGGCTCAGATACATCATCCTTATTACCAAGGCTTATTTAATTCATTTACTAGGTCATTGCTTGGGATAATATATGCAAATTGTACATATTAAGAGTGATATGAATTACATCAAGCATTGCCATTTATGTTGAAAATTCATCAAATGTTAATGTAAAATCTATAAATAGAAAGAATAAAATAATAATAAAACATGAGTGTGCTGCAAGCATAAAAATGAAGACCCTTAACTGCCCATTTATTAAGCAAATAAGGACAGTAGATCCTCAGCCAGGGAGAAAACAGACACCAGAAAATGACTGTGTGCCACACTGACACTGATAACCATTTAAATCAGATCCCCAGGATTCTGACAGGGCTGGTGAATGAGGAAATGAAAATTCATGTCATAAAGGAATTCCAACAACTGTGCTGGTTAGAAAGTGGTAGGAGAGATTCAAAAAATAAGCCCACAGATTTAGTCTTTATGACAAAGCTAATCACAGATTGCTTGGGCACTCCACCAAACAGTTGGGGAAAACTGTAAAGCCAAGAGCAGTGTTTTATATCATTTTGAGCCTGTATTTCATAATTCTGTGATTCAAATGTTCGTGTTTGCAGGTACAGCCAGGGATGTTACTGGCTAGTCATAAAGTGCTCTGAATCCGCAACAAATCATTTTTTTCATTTTGTAAGAACAAATAGTGACTTATCATTCTAGTATCTGGTGAAGAAACATCCACAGAATCTCATATATCCCTACATAATTTGGCATAACTGGCAGGCTTTTCTAAAACAGAATAACTGAATAATAATGAAGGCCATTAATGATTAGGAACATTAGAGTGAAAAATCAGCAATATACTTTCTTGTACTCATTGGCTGCTTATAAGACCAGAATTTCTGTGGGAATCGTGCACATTTATTAGTTGGGGAGAGGATATCATATCAGGGTAAGTTATTTGAATTTTCACTCTTAGAAAAAGTTCTCATTGTGTAGCCTGAATTTTTACACTTCAGAAATACAGCCAACATCTCCCTTTTTTCCTAGTGATTCATATACTGTTCCCCTACTCAATATTTTAAATCAAGCTCTCCTTTTCTCATACATTGATAACCATTTACACCATCCATACATTCTTTCAGCCATTGCTGTTCTGCATGTTAATTTTGCTCTTACGGCTGCTGTTTTAAATGAAGCCATTTTTAGTTTTCTTTAAAATTCCAGATGCCATTAATTTCTTTTATCAGCCTCTAACAGAAACCATACCTAGAGCCTTCTCAATCCATATTGCTGGCCTTTATAAATCTCAATGATAAAACAGTGAAGTGATGCTTAACATCTGCTCATCCTTGTAACAGAGAGGGGGAAAAGGCCCCACTCCTCCAATGGAAGCTGCAGATTTCCCAGACAGCCTTGTGTAGTTCTGTGCTCTGTGTTGCATAAGCAGAATAATAAATCACTGACACTTAATTCCCCCAACAAACAAGTTTATATGAGCACAGTCTTCTCAAATATGAGCTGCTCTTCCTGGTTTGCATTTGCCCATTTTGAATGCACCGTTTCTGTCACCACAGAAGGCAAATCCTGTAGTGCTGGTTTATTCCTAATAAACACCACTTCTAAAAAGTTTAACTTAGATCCAGGTTAGTGACATTACCTGGATAATATAATTAAACACAAAGAAGGTAGCCGCCCTCCTTCTCAGCCAGACTTATAGGGTACATGCCCAAGTCACAATTGCAAAGTGTTATACAAAATATATTTAGTATATTTCTAGGTCAAGAAAGACCACATTCCTTTGGTTATGTTGATTACATTTGGCAGGTACAATAGGAAAGAGAACCAATTTTACTGATGCTTGGACAAACCCTAAAGCACAGAACAAAAGTTCTATTCCTGCACTTAAATGTGACAGGATATATGATTGTGCTTTATATGGAAATTCCATTTTTAAATACTTCATAAAGAGGAATAATTATTAATGTGTCCATTAAAACATTAATAAAGTGTTACAAACTGCTATTTCTTAATAGACTGCTAATAAGGGTGGTTTCTACTGCCTCTTCCCACAGACTTTGCTTTCTTCCCTACAATTCCTATTGCTGCTGCTCAGTTTATTAACCCCATGTAAACAAAACATTAAAGCAAAACGTTAACAGATGTTTCAAAGAATCTATGAAAACCCTCCCTTAGGTTCTTTAGGCTTGAGTCATTAATCTATAAATTCTTTGGTTTCTTTTCTACTTAAACATTATAGGATTTCTCCAAAAGGATTTGGTACTCTCCAAGGTAAAATCTTGCTCGCCTATCAATGCATGAAATCTCACTAAAGTCACTGAAACTACTCGTGTGAAAAGACATCCTCAAGTTCATTATGGAAAGATTGGCCATTTGGGCTTAAGGAAACTGTACACAAAGCACCACGGCAGAGGGAAGTAGTTTCAGTCTTTCTCATCTACATGCAAAGCAAATTCTTCCACCATTTGCTTCCAATTTGATAACTGAGCAAAACCATAATAATAAATAACTCAAAAGAGGAAGAAAAAAAAAAAAGTAATTTACTTTAATAAACCACAGCTTCAGCCTATGGGCACCCAAGGATCTATTTCTTGTGTCACCCCACAGGGAAGGGAGGAACTGCTGTGGACACCTCCATTCCCTCATCTCACTGCAGCCACTTTCCCCAGCTGTGGATGCCTGGATGGTGCAGAGCAGCTCAAGAACTGGAGGGAAATCTAATAGAAGGCAAAAGAAAAGCCCAAAATAAAACAGAATATAGATATTCTTAAAGGGGCCCAACACACTTCTGTTTCCCAAGGAGGAAAACCCAGACCAAGACCCCACAGCCTCTCTTCCAGGCTGCCTAGAGGAAGGACTGTGCTTCCCAAAAGATGGCTGGAATGGCTGGGAAATGCTGAGCCTTCCACATAGGAACTAAAAAAATGAAAAAGCTGCTTCCCTTTGGCAGGCTCCCAGCAGAAGATACTGGCAGTCATGTTCCCTTCCTGTCCCCTCCCCTGCCTTCCCTGCAGGCTCAGGAAGCTGCGGCTCCGGGCTGCACCAGGAGACTCTCCCTGTTCCCATGGCCAGGAGTCTGCAAGGATTTTGGCATGGCTGTGTTAACCCTTAGAGCAGAGCTCTGCATCACAAAAAACCCTTTCTAAAACCCTGCCCACAAATTAAAACGATGAGTAACTCCATGGGGGTGTGAAGCAACACCCCACCTACTTTATTTAATCTCTAGGTGCCACATCACCCCAGGATCACCTCAGGCTGATGTCACATCCAGCTGCCATAAAATGCTAAAAACATTTAGCATGTGGCACGGGGTGAACCTGGAAAACCTGGCTGTGGGTACCATTTCTGACCCTGACCTGCACAGGAAAGCTGCTGTGGTGCCACAGCAAGGAGACAGCAGGGACTGGGGGCTGTAAATACAGATTGCACAAGGAAAGGCTCACACATCCCTCTGGAGTCCTCAGCTGGAGACAACTGCCCAAGAAACAAGCACTGCAAAAGAGAAGGTGCACAGGGAAAAAAGCAAATTTTCCCGAAAAAAATGAAAACAGTTACCATATGGAGAAAGTGTCATCAAAATTACCAGGCAAGACAGCACGAGGCTGGCACAGACAGTTCTGGGGAAAACACCATAAAATGGTAATTTAATAAAAAATTGTCTCCTCTGTATATGCTAGAAGGGATTTTAGCATTTTATAGCAAAAGTAAGGTGGAGAAATTTTGGCAAAATTCCAGAAAAAAAGGGTTAAAAAAACATATTAACTTCTCTTTCAAATTCATTAATTTTTTTTCTTAAAATATATCTCCACTATTCATATCTCTTCTGAAATCCAAATATTTACTATATTTATTAGTATCTAATCCCAGTCTCACCAAAACTGATGGAGATTTTGCTGGGCTTTGTCTTCATTGATGGACAGCTTCTCTCACAATATGCTCACTTTTTTCCTAAGAAAAGTTTGAGCCCTAGTCTAGGACACACCTGAACATCCATGTATAAATAGTTATGATCTCCTCAGTTATGGGGAGGTTTAAATTTTGATTTGGAGGACAAGTACAACAAAAACCCTGAAAAAAGAGGAAATAGCTTGTTATTGCCTATTAAATTAATTCACTATTACTGCTCTTATACAAGGTAATTAAGTAAACTTTTAAAAGTTTATTAGACAGATTTGCTGCTCCATCCATCTGAGCAGAGGAGAGGTTTTATGAACGTGAAATCATTTTTTTCCTTAAAACCAGAATTGTACCATTGTCCATACACCCACTAAGGAAAGGAAAATTTATGGTAAGGTTCAAAAATCAGTGACTTGCTTTGTGGAACAGAATCTGGCCATCTGAAGTGCCTCTGACCCTGTGGCAGAGTTTCAGCCACACTTTAAAACCAGAAGCCCTCCTGAGCTGGTGGCAGCAGGGCTATTATCCATTACAAGGCTGCAGCAATGAAACCACGGGAAATCTGGCACAGGGCCCGGAGCTGAGCCAGGCTGTTGCAGACTGGGCTGACACTGATGGATTCTCTGCTTTCCTCACAAGTGTTCTGAGTTTTTGTGGCTGCAGCAGAGCCCCCACAATGCTGTGCTCTGCTCTGGAAAAGGTTGATCCTCAGCAGTGTGGGGTGGTGCAGCCAGGAGCTGAGCATGTCCTACAAGGGGCAGAAAGGACCCAGGATCACTTTTGATCACTGATATGGTGATTATTGGCCAATTGATTATTGATCAAGAGGAGCCTCAGGATGCACCAGTTTTCTATGCAATGACAACCTAAGTTCAGGGGATGGACATCAAATGTGCATTTGGAATATAAAAAAAGCACAGTTGAATAATGCATCATGATGCTTTTTATCATAGTTTTTCTTTCAAAAAAAAAAGATACGTAGGAAAGCAATTATAAGCTATTTTGATGGGCTCATAATCATCATTTTCCACAGAAACTTCAGAGCCTGTCAATGGAATATACAGAAATATCTGAAATGCTAATTGTCACTACATAATTGCTACAAGGCTGAAACGTGTTAACTAGGAACTATCTGGGTACTCAAGCAACCACATCTTCAAAAATAATGCAGAAAAGGCACTTCAGTCCCCTCTGCAAACCTAATCAAGTACTGTGCAAAGAAAAACATGACACCAGAGTCAGATGAACACAGCAGCTCTGTAGGCACACACGGCAGAACAGAATTTATCTAGACAATGGTACAGATCTGGTTTTAAGGAAAAAATCATTTCACATTCAATAAAAAACAAGCCTGCTCAGATGGATGGGCTGGCAAATTATCTGTCTTAAAAATTTTTAAAAGTAGTTTTAAGAACTGGGAATTTTTTCTCCCAAGCAAAATCAAAGGCTGAGAAGATGCAGCTACTGTTTCCAGATGTACATATGGGACATAAGAAGAAGAGATTCTCAAGCAAAAAGACAATGTTAGCATTAATCATAAATATGTTGCAGAAATCTGAAGGACTTCTCTAATAACCAATGAAATTCTGAAAGAAATTTCTAATAGGAGAAATGGAAAAAGGGAAAATCTAGCTGGATTTTAAATGGATATTCTATGTTTCTATGGAGCTTTAGCAGTGAAGAGGAACACAAATAAAACTGTTCTTGTAAATAAAAATACTTGCTAATTTGTCAAAATGAACATCAATTTCATATTGGTGTCCTTTACGCAGGAAAAGAAAACTTCTAAAATTTGCAGCAATTTGAAAAATTAAAAAATAAAACTACCAGGAGACACAAGCTCCCTTTAGCTTCATAGTTATTTCTCTACATTGGACAAAAGTTAATCCCACAGCAAATGTGTTTCCAGTTCCATTTCTTTCAAATACAAAAGCTCTCAGTTTAAATATGATCATCACATAGATTTGAAAAGAAATTATAATAAAAAATACCATCCTTTCTTTTATTCAACTACCTAAGAATAGAAATCACTACTAAAGAGAAAAATTTGCTGGCTAACCTGAGGTGGTGGGTCCTTGTCAGGTAATCACATCACACTTACATGACTGACAAATGTTCAAAGCAGTAGATTACCCAGGAAAATACAATACTTGCTATTTAAGGTTCTAAATGTTGGTTTAAAGTGAACATCTTCTCAAAAAAAAAAAAAAAAAGGAATTTTTTTTTTTATGTCAACCTACACTTCTAACCACAGAAAACTGTAGAGTCTTCATTTAATTAGAAATTATCAACTTCTTGCACAATTGTGAGTCTGTCTTGTAATGTCATTACTAAACATCTTTGCTATTTTGCTTGTTATTTGTAGTCATTCTTGAAATCTCTGTAATTAGTTATAGAGTGTCTAAATGTCAGTGTGTTCCATCTGATATCTGTCTCCTGGGGTTGGATTTCCCGGCTGCGTTGCTCCTCCAGTTGGCAGCCAGGCTGAGTAAATTCAGGGATTCCATTAGAGTGGCAGCAAAATATAAAGAACAAAGAATGGTTCACTCATTGATTTCCCATTGCTTTTCCATCAGATTGAAATAGTACACTTGGCTACTATCACCAAAGAGACCTTGTTTTATTCTGGGTAACTCCTATTTAGATTGATTTGCCCTAAAATAGAATTTTTATAATTGCTCTTTCCTGTTCTAAGTGTGCCTTTAGAGAAGAATTCCCAATGTGGCAGGAGGAACACCCACCATACGTTTATGAGAAGTTGCAGTTGTAGAGTTCAAAACCCCCACCAGAAAGGGACATAGGAACCAAACTCCCATAAATGCGCTGAATTCCCAAGGAATGGGCACCTGCATTGTTTGGAAATAGATGTTCAGTTAAAATACTAACAATGAACCAAAATCTACTACTATATTTCAAATATAGCCATTGGTAGAAGACTCCACAACTCAGAATGAGCAGAAATATCTTTATTAATTTTGGTTTGCTGCATTTATTTTTGGTAGTTTCTTCGCTCTTATCTGGCAGTACTGGCCACGAGTATCAGACATCCACACTCTCTAATTTTGGTAGCACTGGATAACTAGAGAACTGAACACACTGCAACTGAAAAGGAATCCAGTTCCATCACCAAAACTGAGTGAAACATCTGAAATAGACAAACTGCAGGAAGAAAATGAAATTCAGTTCTTCTTTCAGTTGTAGTATCCTAAGGCACAGATTCCAAAACACAATATGTCACCAGCTGCATGCAACAAGCACAGCAGAAACTAACCTCTGCTTGCTCCCTGCTCCCTGGAGGGCAGTGACCAGTAACAAGAAAGACTCTGAGAGCATTCCCCCAGCAGCTTGCACAGCTCCTGGCAATCTGCAGGCTGGGGACTTCCTGAGCTGGAGGTTACATCAGCATCTTCCTGTTTAGTAGCCCTCAATGGACCTTTCTTTCATGAATTGTCTAATCATTTTTAAAGCCTATATATATTTTGGCATACGAAACATCCTGTAGCAGTGGATCCCATGACTTAATTGTGCACTGTGTAAAATGAGTACTTCCTTTAGTTTGCTCTCAATCTGCAGCACAACCAGATTATCTGGCAATTGGGGGGGCTGTGCTCAGAGAAATGAACATTTCCACCACTGCCTGGCCATTTAAAACATCAGTCCCAGGATTTCTGAGCAACCTCTTTCCACACTGAAGAGCCTTAAGACTGCTTGTGTCTCTTCCATGGCCATTCATAATTGACCATTCCAAATATCTCTGCCTTTCCTAATTCTATATTGATTTTTTGGAGATGGGGCTGGATGGATGGATGGATGGATGGATGGATGGATGGATGGATGGATGGATGGATGGATGGATGGATGGACGGACTGAGGCCAAACATATGAGATTCAACCAGGTGAAGTGCCAGGTCCTGCCCTTGGGTCACAAAACCCCTGTGCAGCTCTCAAGGCTTGGGGAAGAGTGGCTGGAAAGTGCCCACTGGGAAAGGACCTGGAGGTGCTGGTTGGCAGTGGCTGAACATGAGACAGCTGTGCCCAGGTGGGCCAGAGGGGCAATGGCACCTGGCTTGGATCAAAAACAGTATGGCCAGCAGGACCAGGGCAGTGATTGTCCCTCTGTGCTGGCACTGGTGAGGCCACACCTCGAGTGCTGTGTCCTATTCTGGGCCCCTCCATTCAGGAGGGACATTGAGGGACTGTAATGGGTCCAGAGGAAGGAAGAGAGCTGGGGAAAGGTCTGGAGCATGAGCCTGAGCAGGAGTGGATGAGGGATCTGGGGGGCTCAGCTTGGAGAAAAGAAGGCTCAGGAGGGATCTTCTGTCTCCACAAATCGCTGAGAGGAGAATGGAGCCAGGTGGGGGTCGGGTTCTGCTCCCAGGGAACAAGGAACAGGATAAGGAGAAACAGCTTCAAGCTGTGCAAGGAGCATTTCAGACTGGACATCAGGAAGAATTTCTTCACTGAAAGGGCTGTCAAGCATTGGGATGGTTGCCCAGGGTAGTGGTGGATTTGCCAATCCCAGAAGTATCCAAGGAACGACTGGACGTGGCACTCAGTGCTATGGTTTAGTTGACAAGCTGATGTTGGTCAAAGATTGGACTCAATGATCTTGGAGGTCTTTTCCAATCTCAATGATGGTATGACTCTGTTCTATAAACATAGAATGTAAATGTGCCATTGAGTACACCGGCATACAGCAATTTTTATAGCGTTTCCCATTTCCTTACTAATTATTCCAAATAATTTTTTAGCCCTTTTCACTGCACCAAAGCACTGAGGTGCACTTTCAGAGAACTACTCATGTCCAAACACCTCTCTCTGCTTTAATTTTGACTAAAATATTCTAAACTAATTTAACACCAGAAAACCTGATCAACTCACTGTTCCTGATCAATTCTTTTGTTCAGCTATGAATGTATTAAATAGAGAAGACTCCTAACCCAGATGTCTGGAAGAAAGCACCAGTTCTCCTTCTGATGAAAAATGAGAAAATTTATTTCATCTCTGTTCTAGCTGCTTCTCATTTTGATTTATTGTAGCATCTCCCCTACCAGCACCTGAACACAAGGCAGGTCTTCAGCCTTGGCACTGTAAAAGAAAAGCAAACTTTCCTCCAGAGTGAACACCAGTGCAAATAACTCTTTCAGCTTTTTGCTATGTCATTCTTCATGCATGTGTATTTTACACATATATTGGCTGTGCAGCTCCTCTGGCAGAATCTCTTCTCTGGAGAAAAGGGGGTTTTTTCTTCAACAATTTTATGCCTTTAGCAAGTTGTTCCTCAAAATCTTCTTAGGTCTGTCCATGGTTTTATATTTATATATGGTCTGGTTTTATATTTAACCAGTCAAGGTTATGCTCTTTTTCCACCTCCATTTTCAGCCAGATGCTTTTTCATTTATAAAAGCCTCCTTTTGCTCGACTATTTAACTTTGCTGCTCCTTCTTGATAGTGGTATATATTTACTCAAAGCCTCTAAAATAGCATAACAGCCCTAAGAAATATTTACAAGCACTACCACTAACTCAGTCTATAATACAGTTATATATATATACATTACTTTGAAACACGCTTTCTAATGCAATGAAAGTATAAACAAGGCATTCTATTGCTTGTTCTAGAAAAACAGCGTTGTTATTAATTTGGGAGGGGTTTTAACAGTGACATTGAAACACTTGCAGCTACCTAACAAGAAGATTAGAGACCTGAGGCATACATCACCAGGAAGGGAATGGAAATTCTCACATCCAGCATATTTATTCCCTGAGACTCTATAAATGAAAAAAAGGTGCCTTCCCTCATCTTCTTTGGTGAATTATTGATTAGCTCTGCCTCAGAAGTGCCCATTTCTCTCCACTGATTGCAGGGGGAGTTTGGATAATGAGCTCTTACATTGACACCTATGTTGTTGGTATTTAAAACTGGTCAACATAAATCCTGCCAAGAGGAAACTCAGTTTGACTCTTTACTACTCACTCTGTGCAGGCAAGGAAGATGACACAGTTTGGGAAAAGTGGCATTCTGTCACTACCATTAGAAGATACTTCTGTACCTGGAGTGATGGTCTGTATCTTCTCACAGATTTAAAAAACACTGCAAAACAGATTTAAATCAGTTTGCTGCTGGGCAGCCATCTGAAAGAAAGGCCTGGTGTTGCACAGAGCCCAGAACAATGTTTCAATAATATATGGATTTTCAACCTGTTAGTGGAAACATGGTAGTGATTATTTATTTTAGAACTGTGGAGCCTGGACTCCTTGAGCCTCATGATTTTCAGACATACAGTCAGGGCAGAAGATTTCATTAACTGTCACTGATGTTGAATTTATATTTCCACCTATGGCCACAGCATTTATTCTCACCATCGTGTTGGGAAGTGGCCCTTGGTCATTCCCAGCTTCTTAGCCAAGCAATGTAAAACTACAGTCAGCAGGTTCTCTGCCAGTTTTTTCCAGCTATAACTCTAACTGGAGCTGCTTTTGGCACTGACCTTTTCCATTACTTGCAAACAAGGTCAGCATTTTTTGTGAGCCTTTTACATTACTCTCCTGCAGATCAGTGTGCCTCTGGTTTTGCCCCCTAATGTTTGTCATGTTGGCAACAACTGTGCTCTTGGAGCCCAAGAATGGAAGTCTTGCGACTGGTGAAATTGAGGAATATATCTTTCTTTCAGGGGCACTTTCCAGATATACTTCAAAGACAGGTCTCCTCAGGCTTCTACCATCAGAGACTTTGAGCACCTATGGAGAGTAATAGAAGCTGAAGGTTGCTATAGAAATTGCTGTATTAACTACTGTTCTATGGATTGCATCCTCTGTTGGATCCCCATTCTCCTCAAATTGAAAGCCATGTCTGAACTGCAGCATTATTTATTTGTGGGGAAGGGTAAGATTCACAGGAAACCCTGGACAAGCTTGTAAATAATTTCTCTGAGATAAATGAAATAAGTCATTTGTCCTTAATGATCTCTCTCTGCCAGCACAGAAAGACAGCAAAATAAAGCACTTTGCAACCTATCAGTGGAAGTGAAGAAATTTTCTTGTCATACTCAACAGAATACAACAGAACAAAATACACAAAATACAACAGAACTGCTCCAGGTGCTGGCAGGTTCCAGCTGTCATTGGAAGTTTCCCATGATGTGGAAGGCTTAGGAGGCACATGTATCTGCAGGATTTGAGACATTTAACTTCTGTAAATATCTGAATCCTTTTACCTCTGCAGTTCAACTCTCATTTTTAGTCTAGGTGATCCCATGGAAACATCACCATTTGTGACTTGTGCATTTGCTCACTGTTCTGCTTTTCCAGCATACCCAGTCCAGAGCCTCTCAATCACACATGTTCTCTCTCCAATATTATGTTCTCTTTTCTACACATGCCCAATATAACATTAAAGCCCAGCATCCAATGCCTGCAGTTCCTGCTCTTCTCTCACAGCATCATTCACATCAAACACTGGCAGCAAAGCAGGAGGCACAGGCACACAAAGCAGGTCAAGAGAGGAATGAAGAAGACCTTAGAAGTCTATAAAATGTCTAATAGTACTGCCATTAAATAATATAGTGATATTAATTGCAACAATTTCATGCATCTGAAAACTAATTTGGGCACAAAGCTTAGTGGAAATTCTGATTCAGATTGGGTTTTGTGTATGCATGACTTTGAAATATTTAACATTTAGCAAACTTTTATTGCAATTACAATGGGGACACTGAGTCAATATTTGCATCTTTAACAGATCTAATCTAAATTCCTGATATGAACATTTTCCACACCATTTCAGGAAACTTCAGGATTTCTATCCCATTCCTTAAACACACTGCTATCATACAGCCTTCCCTAAAGTGGTCCATGAACTTCCAGTCATCACCATTTGCTAATACCATCTGGACAAGGTCAAATCACCCCAATATTTTACCATGTGGGGTCTATTATTGCTGATCTTCTCTCTGAGCAAGAAAGCTAAACACAGAAGTTGGATGAAGTCCAAATCTTTCCAGTTTTAAATAAACTTTTCTGTTTGCCATGTTATTCAATAAAATGTTCCCAAAACAATGGTTTTGTAAGGTATAAACAAGTTAGGCATTTAAATAATTAAGTTTGAATGGAGGAACAGAGAATATGTGAAAGGGTCATGTCTTAAGTCAATCAAACTAAGACTAATCCTTAATTTTAGTGCTCAGAGAAACTCCCAGCTTCTAAACAAGATCAAAGTCCAGTTATGCTAAATGATCTGAAGGGTCTTTGCCCTTTACAATTTGCAGTTCTGTAATGGGCAGAAGTACAAGGATAAACAAACTAAAATCTTACACATTGCCTGCCCTTGTAGCATAATTTATTAGCAAGTTTTTCTGTCCTTATTTTCCCATCCTCCTTTTTGATCCAATTGAGAAAGCTGGGGGTTACTGGGTGGACATGAGGTTGGAGAATTCCTCTAGCTGCTCTTTTTATCCCCGCAGAGCAGCCAGGTACTTCCACTGGACTTTGTCCAGTGTCAAAGAAGCCACAGGACTATTTAGACATTTTCTGAGTAATAAGCCATTAGTTTGGAGTTTTTATTGTAGAAAGAAGAAGAAGATAACAACCTTACCTCTCCCAAGAAATCTGTCTCCCCATCCCATCAAACTGCTCTTAAAACCTGGGAGACGGCAGTGCCAAGCCACAGCCAAAGCATTCAAGGCAGAAATAATGGCAGTGAAGATTACATGACATTAGTATTTTATGAACTACAACAGGAGTTTGTGATGTAGCATTTCTTAAGCACATCTTGTGATTGTATCATCAATGGAATCAGAACCTTTTCTGTTTGCAAATAAAGAGAATTTACCTCAGCGGAACAATCTACATAAATTCTTATGTACAACAGAAGAACCACATAAAGGACCTAAATTGGCCTTACACAACCTCAGGTGCTGTGCTGGCAGTTTGCACAGAGCATCACTGCAGGGCAAATTTCAGCTGTGGCATGCATTTGCCTATCTTGCATCTGTGGATCTGGGCAAAGCATCCTGCACACAAATATGTACCTCAGGAAAGAGAAGAGGGAGAAAAGCTCTAGTTCCTCTTAATGCATGTAGCAGTCATTTGGGAAAACCCCC
The DNA here is from genome assembly GCF_028018845.1 of Melospiza georgiana. Classification (NCBI taxonomy): domain Eukaryota; kingdom Metazoa; phylum Chordata; class Aves; order Passeriformes; family Passerellidae; genus Melospiza; species Melospiza georgiana. Next base: position 16,585,179 of record NC_080443.1, read on the forward strand.
AAGGACTCTGCTCTGAAAATTATTGGGCAAACATGTCAGAGAATGTGCATTTCAAGAGTGACATTAGAAGTGAAACTGCATCCATCATAAGGAACTGGTTTCCTGTTTTTATTTTTCTTGCCTTTCTTTTTTCAGATGTGTAAGCTATATAATGAAAAGGTATTCCAGACTATTTTAGGTATTGCTAGGATGAGGTAAGGTTGTTATCTGTTTGAAAGATAATAATTTTTCATTGTCTGCTGGTATAAATGGGTAGCGACGTTTTTGCTTTCCCCTCACATCCACCTGACATAAAAATCTTAGCATTCTCCAAAGAGCATTCCCCATTCTCCAAATGGAATTCAGCTGGGATTGGCGACTATAACTATGCTTTTCCTTGAAAAGTTAGTGTGCAAATTTTAAGTTATTTTCATGTGGTTTCATATTTTTGCTCTGTTTTGCACCTGTGGAGTGCAAACTAAAAACAACAACCTCATCTCATTGTAAATTTCTTAATTCTCTAGGCCACCATCTAACCAACAAATCTTTCAGAATGCAGACTAAACCCAGCAAAGCAGCCGACTGATACTGGATCTTGCAAATAAATCTCTGTTACAGTCAACAGGCAACTGAACCAATTTCATTTTGTGAGATGTAAAAACTCTTCATTCTGGAATATCAAGAACCATTATGTAAGCTAAAGTCACACTCATTTCACAGCACCAACATTCCTGATGAAGTTTCTTGTATACAAAACATGACTGCTAATTTTCATGAAAAATCCAACCACCACTGTAATGTATTAGTAAAGAAACACCCACTTCTCTGAGGAATGACAACTCAGCTCATCCCTCAAACTACTCTCATGTGAATTTCTCAAACTGTTTTCAGAGCTGAATTGTACTTTCAAGCTCTAAAATTTACATAGACTCATTTTTCAGGGAAAACGTATTTGTGGATTAATGAGCCCGAGGCTGGCTGCATCAGGCTTTGAGTGAAATGGATATGCCATGTGCAATCTAATATTTCTCATACCAGAATGAGGCCACTGGATTTAACCACACTGGCATCATGCAGCAATATGGAGAAAACAGCTTTTGTCAAATCAGCAGTTTTTAACTGATCTCAAAAGATTGGGGGTTTTGCAGTTAATATAATAGCTGATACAAGAACAAAGATGAAACTTATTAAAAATAGAAACCTGTGTAAATATTTCTAAAACCCAAATTTAAATTGGGCAGATTGCCTGAAGTTCTTGTTGACTGCAATGGAAAATACAAATTATTTTCTTGGAAATGTGCCATTTATTAAGTGGCCCAATTCTGGGAGTCTCTTTGGACTTTTGAAAGTGGCTTATGTCCTTTCACAGTCCAAGGTCAGAGTTCTGATCAGCTCCTAACACAGTAAATAAAATCTCACCCAGTGAGTCTTACATCAAACCAAAAACCCACATCAGTGTTCCAGGGAATCACTTGGCACAGCCCAGCAAACAGACATGGATCTGCAACATGAAAAGCCATGAAGGTTTTCAAGCCCTCATTTCAAGGCATGGTCCCCATGAGCTGTGGTGTGGCTACACAGCAGCCCTGCCCTGCCCTTCCCATATTCAACATTACAAAATGCTCCTCAGCCCAAGCCTGAGGCTTCCAGCTGACCATCATGCAGGAGAGATTGCCTGGAAACAGTGTGACACAGCAATGAGCTACAGAGCTGTCCCTTAGCAAGTGCAAAATTAATAAATATTATAGTTGGCAGGGTTTTCAGTTAATTCTCACTGGCATCAGTTCTGCCTCAGGACTGGCACAGATCTTTGCACCTGCATCCAGTCAACTTACAGCAGTGCAACTCTGGCACCGCACAGTTTTGCTAAATTACACAACATGCATTTATTTGAATCCATTTGTCATTACACAAACAGCCACCTTTTGGAAAAGCCCTTGCAGCATGACTCTGCCATCTCACATTTTCTCGGGACAAAAAAGTCAAAATAATACATCCTCTGCAGCTTTTGCACAGGGATCTGCTTTGGCATGGCACTTCCTTCCCCTGTCCCTGCCAAATGTCAGAAAAGTTTGGAGAGAGAACATTTCATTCTCTGCCATAAAAACAAAGCAACACAGAAATAAAGGAGCAGTAAGGGGAGAAGCCTGCTATCTTCCCACCTAGGGCACACTGTGATGAGGAGCTGTTGGCTGCAGCACAGCCTCCCAAATGCGGACAGCTTTCCCAGCACAAATGTGTAACCCTAAAGAGACTTCTACAAGGAGTAAGCCATGGTGGTTTATTATTATTTATTTTCTATTTTACTAAGATGCTTTGCTCTTTTTGAGTTCGCATGGTGACACCTGAAAAAGAAAAAAACAAACTTAGAAACAACCAGTGGGTTTATATTGCCTTTTCTTTGCAAAGACACTAATGTAAAGAACAGCATCCCTCTGGCCTGCAGGCACCTCTCCAGCCGGCAATTACAATTGAAAAGAATTACAGCTGCAATCTAGCTGAAGAAATTGTCTTATCTGCTCCATGAATGCACCCTTGGGAAAATTCTTAAATGCTATTTTATATCCCAGGAGAAGAGTAACATAGAGACAATGATGAAAAAGGCATCTGTTACAGATGTGTGTACTTCTAACCACGAACACGGGCTGTGTGATCTATGCCTGTGGATAGTGTGACTGTGCTGCTAATTAAAGTTTTATCATAGGCTGCTCCATATCTTATTCACTGTGTGGAAGCTCAAATGAGATCCAAACACAGTCAGTCCAGAACCTCCAGAATAGGTGTTTAAAAATGGTGGAAGGATAGGTCATAAAATTTCTCCCATTTATGAAGAAAGAAGGAAGTCTTTGAATTTATTTGAGTGCTGCCAGCTATGTCTTCCTGTATGGAAGTAGCACAGGTAGTATTTCACCAATATGGAATCTCCCAATGACAAGTAAGACAGGAGATACATTCTGAAAATAAGTTTCAAAGAAATCGATCTTGAAAATCTTCAAGAGAATTTTTCACTAACAACTTTCTTTGCAAAATACATCTCTATTTTTGTAAAACAAGGTACAACAGAGCCAGTCTGGAAGGAATGAAAATTTTTAGGCTTCTCTCTGGAGTGGCACAGGTTCAACAAAGTCTTCTGATAAAGTCATCTTCCAGCAACTCTTTCCTGCTGCTTGATCCTTGCTCCTTGTGCTTGTACATAAGCATAAGGCACCCGAGACTTCCTTGTCCTTAAAGAAATTACCCCAATCATGATTCAGCCACACCTGAATTACTAACTTGAAATCATTTCAAAATTAGCATTCTTGACTTAGTCCATTCAACTTTAATAAATCTTCAGGCAGATTTAGCTGGCTTAATCTCAAAGTCAGAAAGAAAACAGAGAGAAACTGTTTCAATGCATGTTTTCTGTGAGAGGTTCTAAAAAACCAGAGTGAGGTCCCAAGATATTTGCTCATATCCAGTTAGTCAGTGGTTAGTCAGCCAAAACACAATAAAGCAAGGTGGCATTTTCTGTTTCATTTGTCATAGACTTGGGCATAAAGATGGAAGTAATTTGTTCTTCAAACAACCCCACCGATGTAAGCAGCGAGACCGGTTTTACACAGCTCATCTTCCAAAACACAAGGTTCTAAATCATGTCTCATCCCAGCCCCCAAAAGGCTTGGAGAAACAAGAGCACTCCCATTTTACAGACCCACCTCCAATCCCACACGTCTGCTCCGTGGTGCTAATGATCTTCAAAGGCGTGGATGGTGAATAAGTCCAGACATGCCAGGAAAGCAATTCTGGGAAGCTGAGAGTTGGCAAGAAATTATTAAATGAATAAACTGTTTTGAGGTGCACTGAGCACCTGCATCATTCTTGTCTTCAGTTGATGATATTAGTGCTCACACTTCTTCAAAATCAGTTGTGTACACACAAAGAAATGCAATGAATTATTGTTGTTGTTGTTGTTGTTGTTGTTATATCTGCACTTAAAATAGTCCATTTCAATGGTTTTGACACAGTCAAATTAGACACTTCTACAAACAATACAATAATTCAGGACTGAGAAGGTTTATGGCAAACCAGGCCTTGCCTAGGGCCTCTCAGAAGATACTGGCCCCTCTGTCATCCACCCAAGGCACAGGCTGAGAAGAAAACAGACCTGTGTCTGCTCTGTGCCATGAAAAACAGAGCAGAGATGCCCTCAATGGCATCAGCCCCTGCTGAGCCCTGTTGTGGAGATTGAATCCCAAAAGTTGGATGAGTTTGATGTTGTGCCCAAGCTAATTAATGAGCCTGTGTGCAAAGTTTATTTATTAGCCTACTTTCAGTCCTGTGCTAAGTCAGCTTTTTAGTTCACTTCCATCCGTGGCATCTGCATGAACTCTGCTGTTGTGGGTGCCTCTTCCAGTCCATCCCACTGCTCACACATGTCTGTGTCCCACATGATATCCCACAGGAACTGGTGCAAAAGAGATGGAATGCTCTTTTTGAAGATACATTATACAGGGCTTTTGCATTCACTATTTACTAAACAAATGCTACATACACAAGGAGCAGAGCTCGGTATCTGTGATGAATGAGAAGTATTTTCTAAAAACTATGCCTCTGTATTATAAAACAAAAAATATAGTCCCCTGTTGCTTTCTGCTACTGTTCTTGCTTTAATGTACATTCCCTGCCTGAGTTTTCACTTAAATATTTTTGGGAAAATGGTGATATTAACTCAACTTGATATTAACACTGCCATTTTTGTTACAAATAACCAAAGACTATTGGTTTGAGCCACTAGGCTACAATTCAGAATACACCAGACTATTTTCAAACTCCACAACATATTTCTTGTATGACCAAGACGAATCCACAATCTCTTTGTGCCTGTCTTTCCATCTATGAAATAATGAAATAACATTCCCTTGTCCTCTCTGTGCTGCCTTTTTTTTTTTTGAGGGATGATACAGCACCTATTTTAGCATGTCTCAGGTACTGTAAACAGAGTTTCTCTGGTGGACAAGAGCCACACAAAACACAAATAAAATTCTTCCCAATGTTCTTTAGTAGATATTTTTCAGGATGGTATTATGAAAAAAATATGAAGCCAGCCAGTGCATTAGGTTTTCTTAAAGTAAATTGACAATGCTGGAACTCACTCATTAAAATGACATGCTGTTATTTTTGAATAACCATCCAAAATTATATTATTAAAAAACTCTGCATTGCAAATACCTGTCAGGACTGAATTCATTGTCCAGTTCAACAAAGACAGCAGATAAGATACAGCAGATAAGAAAACTGAAACTGTGGATAGAATATTGATTTTGAAACACAGGAAGAAACAAGACAAAATGCAATATAGTATCTTAGCAAGAAAGCAGACACGCAGGTATCTCTACATCTCCCAACAAAAGAGAGTGAAAGTTTGTTTGTATAGATTCATTTAGCCTTCCCAATATCCTGTTCAGAAGTGTTTCCTAAGGGCTACATGTTACCACACCTAACCTCTTATACTGGGTATATGACAGACAGTCCTTGAGGTGACATCCATTTGTGGAGCCACAAAGAAATCCATTATTATTATTATTATTATTATTATTATTATTACACTTAAAATATAGTTTTGGCCAATGGTTTTGAAAGACAAACAGTCAAACTACACACTTCTACAAACAATACAAATCATTCACATGAAACCCCTTCAACTTATGTGACAACTTACAGGGATGTGGCTGCTGCTTTTAACTTACTTAGGATTTGTACCAAATCGTTGAAGCCCAACTGTCTTGCTTTTCTCTCCTACAGAAAGATTTTAAAAATAACAAAACCCAGCTATGTCGCCAGCTAAAACAGTCTTCAGACTGAACTAATTCAAATGATATGATACTTCCACTTAACTTAGCTCTCATTCTATTTTTATCTAAACCACTTCATACAATATTCAAAACATGAAAATATGATCAAATTAGAAAGTTGAGAGTACCATGTGGAAAGCCTGAAAACATGGGTTACATTACCAGGTGAAGTTTATTTCTGTCTTCTTTCCCATTCAGTCATTTTGGCTGTGTTCTGTTGTGCTACACTCTGCAAAGGATACAGTCACTAACCAAGAGACATGGAGGATAAGAAGCAATAAGGGCAAGTGAGTACAAGAATGGTAATTTGTGTCATTATTATCAAATTAATTAAGTATAGAGTTGGGCAGAGGGATCTAATCAGAATTTATAGCTCCAGCAGATTTAAGCCAGCTGCAATGTTAGACTGATCTTATGATTTTGTCTGGATCTTTTGAAACATTTGCCTTTTGAGTGGACTTGTGTGGTAGAATAAAGTAACACAAAGCTGTAAACTCATCAGGATCTCTTTCCTTTTGAGCTTCTTTGCTCAACACAACAATACTAACTCAGGGCCCATCTTAGACTTGTATGTATAGAAATCCTGGCTCTTGTCTTTACTCCTCTCAGCCTCTCTCACTTCTCGCCCCTGTAAACAGAGTTCTGCTGGCCAGGATGAACTTGAATCCAAAAGAACTACGAGATTTTTCCCACTGCTTCTTTATTTGGTCAGCATCTCTGCAGTTCTATTCATGTCTTCTTAAGCTTTGCCTTTGTCTGCCTGCCCCACTTCGCCACACCAAGCAGCACATCAGCTCCACTCTGCTTTTTGTCAACAACCAAAAGCAGCAGATAAAGCTTTTTATCCCTAAGCTTTCTGTTAAGAGCAGGTCAGGAAAAAAGGATGCTTTCTGTAGCTGACCTTGCAAAGTCAGGAGACAAAACCCAAAGACAGAGGTGAGTATGAAGGACAGAACTGGAGGATGTTTGTAGGGGAAACAGAAGGGTTTAGGGAAAAAACCTTCCTGACCCACAGAGAGAGAGTGGAGTGTGGTGGAGGATGTGCAGGCTGGAAGAGTGACTCTACAACAGGGGGAAGGGCACAGCTGAGGAAGGCACTTGGATAGAATTAATAGGACAAAATTATCCCAAAGTCCTGTGGCCATGCACATGTCATATAATGCCACAGGAAAAGGGCCAATTCAGAGTCAGAAAAGCAGCATGGTTCAGGTCAGCAGATGTAAGAGATGAGCCCAGCTGCAGCCCCCCAGGAACACCTCTCAAATTATCTCAAAACATTACCGGTATGTCTCTGACACACATGAAGGAGCTGCAGAAATCTGAAACTTCAAAGAAAAGAACAAGGACTCAGTGTCTTTTCAGAAAAATAGATGATTGTTTTCTAACATTCAACTCAAGATTTTTAATCTCTGAGTCTGGCAATACCAGGAATTGCCAGCATTTGTAATACCAAGAATTGCAATTTGTAATACCAAGAATTGCAATACCCTTTAACCTAGTATCAAGTACCTACTACTTGGTATTTCCCCAGCCTTGTAGCTTCTGCTTTCCTTCTTCTCTACTTCTCTTTGCTCATTGCATCAATATTGGCATTTTGAAGCCCAGCTGGGGAACTCTGATCCTCTGCTGTGTCCCTGAAAGTGATCACTCACTTACAGGAAGAGGTCAAGCATTTTTGTCCCAGAAGAAATCACAGCCAATGGGGGAGAAGAGGGAATTTCCCTCATCATCCAACTAAATCAAATCGAAAACCTCAGAGTTGGACTGTCCCATTATCATACAATTTTAAGAAGCACCAGACCTGAAATGAGGCTGCTATGAGAAGGAGAGACAAGAAGCTACAAGCAGAAGCAACCAGGCCTTTCAGCTGCCAGTGGGAAGCACAGAAAGAGTGACACACAAAATCCAGAGCCTGCTGAAATCAGAGGCTGTCCAAGCACTGTCAGCTTTGGACTCAGCACACCCAGACATTTTTGCCAAAATGAATAATGATGCACTGTTTTACAAAATCACGAAAAACAAGTAGACATTGCAGATTGTGAGAGATGAAGAAAAGATAATGGCAATTAACCACAAAGAAGAGATCAGCTTCTGTGGACAAAACAGAAACTGGATTGGCAGCAGCTTGCTCAGAAATGTGCTACAGATGTACTTCAGCATCAGGCTACTGAGATTCTGTCACCAATGGGTTTTGGAAATGAAACAAATCAATAACCAAGAAATTACACTCCACATCAGGTTCAGGGGAACTCCTCTCCCTGTGTGGAGGAGGAATACACAATCATCTCATGCTGGTTTGGGATTTCTAAACACAGAATGAAATGCCACTCATATCAGAATGCTCACAGCGTGGAATTACTGTTTAGTGTCATTTCAGAGCACATGACAACGGTATTAACAAGACAGCCATTACAACTGGCTAAGCTCCATTTGAAGTCTTTCTTTTTAACTGCCTAACAGTGGCATGTTATTTCATATTAATTAGCAGCATTAAGCAAATGACAGTGCATGGAACAGGTTCAGGGTAGGTGGGGGTATGAAAATAAACAGCTTTATATGCAACCAGCAATCATTATTTACACAAGATCGGCCCCCAAACCATAATAACATACCGAATTTTTCAGGAAAAAAAAGTAGAGATGTAATTGTCACTTATGAATAAATGTGTTTTGGTTTTAAAAGAGCCTGAATGACTGCAAGGGATTATGTCAAACCACGTTGCAGCTGTAATATTTAAAAAGCTCTAGCTGCAATGTTCTAGATTATAAACTACATGTGATTTCATTTTTATCATTCTGAATGGATTATGATTGAAATGAGTATGTAAAGTAATTGCCCATGTAGGCAATGCACCACCCTCCTCCGCCCCTGAGGCTCTTGTAAACAAAACAAGGTAACTCAAGGGAATATTCAGGGAATAATGTTAGTAAATGAAAAATACACCCTTTTGTCAGTGTCTGTAATTTTTCTGTATTCTTTTGCAGCCAATATCTGCAGAATCTTTCATTAGAAGAACAGTCAGTGTCTGCAGCTATGGGTTGTGGAAACTAATTATTATGTTTCTCCAATAAAAACTTTTGTTCTAAAGAAAGTCATTCAATTGCCACCTATTTTGTACCCATTTACTCTCATCATCATTTTCAGAAAAATCTGCCATGCCCAGTGAATGCACATATATATTCATGAAATCCACCTGCTCTCTTTACTCCACAATAGCACTGATTTGGCATGTGGTTTCTGTTGTATTTGAAGGTGTCACCATGCTTCATACATTTCATGATAAACACCTTCAAAAAGCCTGACTTTCTGTTTGCTTTGTTTGAGGAGGAAGAGGGGAGAGGGCTCGGCGCTCAGATGAGAGCCAGGCACCAGGCTGATTGACAGTGTAATAAAATATCCCAATCTTTCTCTGTAATCTCACACAACATAATGTAAGTTGGCATTGCTTCAGTGAAATGAAAGCTGTGACTCTTGACACAGCAGTCACTGCTGCAGCGTGCAGACAGGGTGCCCTGGGTCTGCCAGGTCGAGGCCTCACCAGGTTTGCTAAAATAGGCTCTATATAGGTACAAATATTAATATTGTAATACAAATATTTACTAACAACATCAGAGGGAAAATCAGAGGGCACAGAGAGAATGCTCAGCCATTAGGCTACAGCCTGATTACTCATCTTAGCACCGCTGGTGAGTGTGACCAGAGAAGGCAGAGGGGTCTGGTACCTCTGGGGTGAGAAAGCATCTCTGAGGTGTTTGTGGCTGTGACTCCCACAGGAGAGGAATGGGTTTCAACAGAAGTAACCTGTAAAAAGATGGCAGCAAGCTCTTCAGCAGGAGCTCAGACTGCCCTCCTGAGTGACACCCCCTGTTCTTGAGCCCCTTTTGTTCAGCTTTCATTGCCCTTGCCCACAACCCAACTCAAACCCTTCCAAGATTTCAAGCTGTATTCCAGATTCTCCATCTTCTCCACATCAGCAAAGCCAAGGAGAGGCACTTGGTGGGTGAAGGTACCATGATTTTCCTCTGCTGTCAGAGAGCAAATGGGGCATCTGGAATGTCTGAGGTGGGGGTCAAAAAGGAAGCACATGGGAGCTGTTTCATGGGCATTTTGTTAAGAGATGGTCTACAATTTAAACAGGACATGCAAAGCTCTGGCCAAGATGATGCAGCATCCAATTTCCTTGGTAAAGGAATAGATGTATTAAGGTCCTTCACACTTCATAATAGGGAAAGAATAATCTTTTCCCACTTGCCTTTTTCTGTATCGGTCATGGGAGTCCTACAAATGACTAAAGCACTGGCAGCTTCATTAGAGATACCAGTATTGCCCACACACACTGCAAACCAAGAAGCGATTCCAATCTCCACAAGATTTTCTTATTTGTCTACAAGTTACTGATCTGTGAGGCTAAGCAGAACATACATTAATTATATGTTTATTTCTGGTAAAGCAAACAACAAAAATGTAAAATTAATTCAAGAGCTAAAAGACATCTTTTGGAGTAAAGTGGTTGTTGTATCCACTTGTTACCTGCTGTAACATGGGTTTGTTGCCACAGCTCGTGGTTGTTTTGATGCCACAGTTGAACATATCAATTTGATCCTATCTCAATCTATGCCATCCCACATGTGTATAGTGATTAATAAAAGGAGTCTTGAGATGAAACAAGTATGAACGTGCTAGCAAAGCACATGGAATGATTTATGGCTACATGAGAAAATTATGATTTACATGATATAAGAGACATTTTCTCAGACTCAGGAAGGAAAGGGAAACTAAGATTTTCATGGTACTTTTCATTTTCTAATTTCTAAGACTTCTTTTTAGAGCTTGTCCACTTTTACAGCTATATCAGTTAGTTTAACTGACAATCATAACTCTCCCCATGAGACTTCCTGCTAGATAAAATACATCCCAAACCATGGAAAACAGAAATTACTGTTTTCTACCAGTGCTAAAAATAGCAAAACTAAGGTCAGCTGTAGATACCAATGCAATGCATACAAGCTGGCTATCAAAAGTCATGTCAAGGACATCTGCCCAAATTACAATTAAACCATACCAACTCTGGCAGGTTTTCAAAAAACTCCTTCCAAGAACCTGAAATATCCCATTAATATAATTAATGGGATGGGGGTTTTTTTGTTTGTTTGGTTGGTTTTCTTTTTTTCAAATAGTGGCTTAAAAGAGGGTGCATGGATGCTGTGGGGAGAAATACGATCAAGTCCATGTTCAGACTTTCTGTACAAGAGCAGATAGGTCAGAACCCAGACTGACAGCCATCCTTCCATGGAATTCAAGGATGTTTTGAACCAGTCACTAAACCTCTCCAGGCTTCAGCTGTCTCTCCATGGAAGGTGCACACAAGAAATTCCCACCATACACGTTAGGATTGTGTAGGAATCAGACTTTTAGAGAACACCTTTCAGGGACAACCTTTGCTGAACATCAGGCCATGTTTCCATAAGCTCCTGAACAAAAAGTGGAAAACAACACACATTTTTAGGTCATTTGTATTAATCTGGTACTAGCAAGACTTAGAATGCTTTTATTTGTTTCTTCCCCGTATACCTTTTGCTGTGGCAATGTCCATCCAAATCCCAAATAAAAGCAGAGTTCCACTTCTTTGTTTTGGCTTTACTGCCACAGACAATGGTCTCAATGTCAAGTGCCTTATGCTGCAAGACAAACACTTCTGCTCTGACACTGCACACCATGGAGAAGCAGTGGTGTAAGGCAGCCCAAGGAGGCAGAGGCACTGATCCAGTGCTCTGTAAAATTAAGAGTGCAATGGAGTGAGAAATCTCCTGGTTGGGAAATTGTCATGAGAGTTGCTTGGGTAAAACAACCAGTTATATACAGCACAAAGTGGAAGCCACCCTTTTTTTGTGTAAAATTATCCCTTTTCATGATTGTTAAAACTGACTTCTAAGAGTTCACTATTGTTGAATTATTTTCCCTAGCAATAGGCTTAATTTTTGTCTATAATGCTCCCTGCTGTGCTCAGTTTGGATGCTGCATGAGTGCTGATTTATCTCTTAATAAGTCTCTATATCACTGTTTCTCATCAATAAATTTCAATGCTAGGGGCTGCCACAGGAGACAATGGGAGTGAGGTGAGGGAGAATGTGAAGCGTGTCCACTTTAGTCAGAATTCAAATTAAAGAAAACCTTGCTCTCTTACATGCTCACATACCTTCATCCTTCAAACTGCAACCACCTTCCAAATCTACACCAGTAAATAAGCAGATACTCTATAGCTGATATAAAAAAAAAATTAAAAAAAAAAGAAGAATGAAAGTAAAAGGGGAGGCAGAAAACACATTCTCTTCACTCAGTCCTGTGGAAAACCTGAGCAGGCTGCTCTCTGCTGAAGCTGCTGCTGAGGGGCAGTAACACATCTGTCTACTTTCCACCCTTTTGCAGCCCCCCACACCACAGAATCCAAGTATCTGCCACGCTCACAGCGTGCCTGTGATGCAGGAACATCCTGCTCACTCCATTTTCCAGACAGAAGCAAAAGAGGAAGTGATTTGTTCAGTCACATGGGAAATCTGTGAGAAACGAAGAATTAAACCCAAAGCTCTTCAATCTTACTTCATCTCTGACTGCACTCATGTACAGCACAGAGCTAAGGCCACATGGGTTAACAGCACATTGCCTTACACCACCTCTGGTTTTAATGAAAAGTGTTTTAGCAATGTTATTTCCTATGAGCTTTAATAAAATTACACCGGACTTATCTGGTTCCCTAATAATCTAATAAGAGGAATATTATTAATTACCAATGCCATGAATTTTATGCAGTTCACAAGAGTAAACTCAGCACTGAAAATTATGTGGAGTTTCAGCTACATCATAATGACAAACTTCAACTTTGAATTGCCTTTGAACCAAAGAATCAAAACAAGTTCAAATGTAACTGAGATGTGAGTTTAAACATCCTTGGAATGCCACTAACACATGCCAGCATTTCTGCTTCAACTGCAACAGCTCTGTTAGGGAAGATGTCTGCCTTCTGTTGCCAACAATGTTGTCTGAATACTAAAAATGCAGAACTAGAAGATGGCCTGATACAGCCCATTCTTGTGACATTCACATTTCATCCAGATAATACAGCTCCTTCCATTGATGTGGGAGCTTCTAACAGAGACGGCAAGGAAAGGTACATAATACCAGCTGCAGAGGTGAGTCAGATAACTGCCATTTCAGTCCTACAAAGGACTGCCTTGAACATGAATGTGGGAAACACAAAAGCAGCACATCACAGGCTCCACTGCCATACACTGGGTGAGCCTGGGCTACAAGGCCAGCAACAGCATCACTCAAATTGATTGTGAAACCGAAATCTCAAAGACTTGCTCGGTTTGTTTTAAAGGCCTCCTTTATCTTCCACATACTTTCTGTTGAGAATGTATAGGAAATTTTAGAGCTAAGTTGGAGACAAAGGGATAGATCATAGGAATTGCAGGAATTTACTACTGCAAATATAAATCTGGTTGTCCTGATTCTCGTATCATCAGCTGAAACTCAGACAGAGGAGTGGTCTGACCCTAACACTTGCAGATTTCCAGCAGCCTCACAGTGTCTGGCATTTCTGGATCTGCCAACTGACTCCATCCCTAGTGGGAGTGCTGCCAGGACAGGGATCCTACAGGGGTACCTCACCAGGGATACCTCCCTCTAGAAAGAGGGAATGATAAATCAATAAATACAAAAGTTTCTCTCCAGCTGAACTGTGGAAATAGAACCCAACATCAACAGGCTGAGGCAGCTACTCCTGAATGCCTCTTACCCACAGACAAGGGCTTGTGCAAGAAAATATTTCTTCTTGGAGCCAGTACCATCAGTGGAAGTAAGGGCTCTTGGAAAAACATTTCTTCAATAAAAGTTTCACTCATTGGCATACTAAATTAAATTATTGCATTTAAAAGTATTAAAAACATGCCAGTATTTTAAGGTGTGCTTGTGTGCATGGGCAAAGTCTTGCTGTAATTTTTTAGCATAGGGTCCTCCCTATTTAAATTTTTATTAAGTTTTCCTGCAGTTCTTAAAATGTTTGCTCAGAGCTGCTCTGTGTCTGGTGGGACTGTGCTGGGTCAGCCCCCTTGAAAAGTTTCACAGCCATAGATTCAACCCAGCTCTGATGACAGCCAAGGCAGTTTGGAATTCTGCCCAGCCTCCTGCCCATCTCCAGCAGCATGGCAGGGAAACTCTGGGATTGCCAGGATCCTCCCTCCTCAGGGGCTGCTCCAGCACCTCCAGAGCAGGTGAGTGACCCCCTGAGAGCAGCAGCAGAGAAGATGGAACACAACCAGAAAGAACCTGACACATAAAAAGTAACCAGATCCACTGGTGATTCAAGCTTGTCCTTGAGAACAAAGGAGTACACACCATCATTTGATAATCTAAAATATATCACAGTGACTTCTCAGAATTTTCAGTAAAACAAGCTCAATAAAACTATCTGAGAAAATTGTTCAAATATTTAAGGGCAACCATAAATTATAATGCCCATAGAAGAAAGACATTTCCCAAGTTTTATCTGTCCATGGTCTTCTACTTAGTTGAGAATCTTTTAATATCCATCTACATGTGAAAATATGCTTTACACTGAAAGCAAAATCAAAGTAAACACTTGGTGTATAATATGCTCTCACTAAACTTTTGAAAAGCTTTTATAAAAGCAGTTATATCAGGTTATTTAAGAAAAAAAATATATTCTTTGAAAAACAAGGAACAGATATCCCTATAGTACAAGCTAAAATTAACCACAGGGGCATCACAGTTAATGAAGAGAAGTTATTATTCATTGATATTGATTAAATACAAAATGTATCTATTACAGCTCTATTAGGCAGGCTGTGACCACCATAAACACACTTTTATCTGCTAAATATAAACCTTATTAGAGGAGTTTCCTACAAACAGTCCTAGGGGTAAATTTAATTTTCCTTCAATTATCTTAGGCGTGAAGTTGAGAGTTCAGAGAGGTTTTCAATAGAAAACACTGTTTTAAATTCTCCAGCAGTTCCACACAGATATTCATTTTGAAACTGCTAATTTCACTGTCCTTACCTTTAAATAAGTTTATCTTTTTATGACTAAGAGACTTTTAATGAGGTTTTTGTTGACTTAGAGCTCTATTTCTAAGGGTATTTTTTAAAGTAAAAGTGGTTTTCAGGAGTTTATTGTCCTGTATTTAGGAAAACTGTATTTGTAGTAGTACATTTACATACTACTACTACTACTAGCACAACTGTTTTACACGTACCTTCCCAACTGCCATGCAGTTAAGCATAACAATAAGTGTTAAAAATTACATTAAGAAATAAGGGATGTGTCTGGGTATGTATGCCTTTGAAAAGGTGTGTTGTTTCTCCATTTTTTAAGTGTGATTACTGTATTTTCAACATGTCAAAGAAGCAATCAGAGCTCAACCAACCAGCCAGGTCTCCACTCTTCAGAGTGTACAAAAATGAGCTTTGCAGCTCCCACCATGGTGATCCTGCTGGACATGGCATTCCTGAATAACTCAGACTTGCAGGTTTTCAGTAGCACCTATTCCAAGAAATCAAACTGATTTATTCCAAGAAATCAGACTGGATTTTCATCTGCCCTTACCATAAATAGCTATTTTGCCATATATTTCAGTATCACCTATTCCAAGAAATCAAATTAATTTATTCCAACAAATCAGACTGGATTTTAATCTGCCCTTACCATAAATGGCTATTTTTGCCATGTGTGCACAAGAGGGGGTACAAAATACAGGCACACAAAGGAGTCACACACCCTACACACACATTTACACACACATTTACACACACACACATCACAGCAGCTACAGAGAGGCCCAAGGGCTGAGCTCCAGCTGGGTTTGTGCCTGCAGCACCCATGGCTGTGTCTCTTTGAGGGCTGATTTTGTGGGATGTTGGCCCCCACCCAGCTGAGGAGAGGTTGATCGATGTGTCACTGTTCTCCCCCTCTGAGCTGATCTGTACTTGGAAAACAACCAAGCCAAGGGACCTGGTGGCACCTGGATGACTGAGCAAGCATGGCCAGGTTCAAGTGCCCAGAGAGGAGGAGCTGCAGGTCCATCCCAGCAGCAACATCAGCATGGTGAGAGCTGGAAAAAAGCCTTGATATGGCACCAAAGTGGAGAACGCTGAAATGTTCCTGGGAATGGCTGCTCAGGCTGCCACACCGTCACAGAGAGATTTCCAGATGTCCAAGGAAGAAATTTATCAAGGGTTTTCTGGCAAAAAGAGGAGCATAAGAAAGAACCAATTGTTCAAACTAAAGCCACACAAAGTCAGATTAGAAATAGGCACATGTTATTAGCAGTGAGGTTAATTAATCATGGGAGAAACTTACTCATTTTGTGGTGGATTTCTCAATACTGGGTAATTTAAAAACCAACATGCATCATTTTTCTGAAGTATATGGTCTTGTTCCAACAACAAGCAAAGTTAGTGGATACAAAGCAAAACAGAAGAGAGTTGCATGACCTGTCTTAGGCAGGAGGCTAAATTTGCTGATCCAAGCAGCCATTCCTAATTTAAACTTTGTGGGAAAAGGGATGGTTTTGCAATGTGCAATTAATCAACATCCACTTACTGAATTGACATGAAACATTTCTATACAAGATACCATAAAATAACATTTCTGAATTAGGCTCATTGTTTTCCATAGAGGAAGTTTCATTTTACTGAAATGTATTGGTATTTTCTTTATGAAACTCAAAGGAACTGCAGAGATCATAAAACAAGGAAATTTTCTCCATCAAGTAAGAGGTAAATTTTCAGTAGGACAATACAAGACATTAAAAAAAAAAAAAATAACCTAGATTATTTCCTTTAGGAGGTTATATTTTGCCAGAGAAAAATATGAATGAATAATGGAGTAATTCTTGATTAAACCCAGTAGAATAAAAAGCAGCAGAATAGGCAACATAATATATGCAGGACCAGAGCATCTGTATGCCATCTTGTAATAAATACGGCAGGAATAAAACATTAAACTGGCAATGGAACTGGGTGTGGAAGTGTGAAAGACAATCGGGGATAGATTTTTTTGAGAGTTATAGTGTGTATAAAATATCAGCTGTGCTGGAGGACAGAAGAGATTCAGACTGAAATTATGCGCAGACGGAAATTACTGAAGGCAGGAAAGGCTGCAGCCTAAGTGCCTAAAACATGAGAGAGGTGAGATGTTATCAAACAGATAAAGCAAAAGAGATGGGAGAAAGGCACCACAAGTCATCTGAGAGGGTGACACCATTGTTTGCTGCAAGGCTCGGTGACATATGAAAGGAAGCACCAGTCTATTGCTATGCTCTAATTTTCAGTATGTCTGTTTGGTTTGTGAGAGAAAGCAAATAGCTTTTAAACAATTAATTTTTCATTGTATCAGTCCAATGGTGCAGCCCATGGAGAGGCAATTTGATGGATCTTTTAGTGGCACAGCTCTCCTGACTCTGCCCTCCCACAGGAACATCCACTCTGGTTTCCACGTGGCTGCCACACAACACCAGGCACTGACAAACCTGGTGCC
The DNA here is from genome assembly GCF_028018845.1 of Melospiza georgiana. Classification (NCBI taxonomy): domain Eukaryota; kingdom Metazoa; phylum Chordata; class Aves; order Passeriformes; family Passerellidae; genus Melospiza; species Melospiza georgiana. The sequence goes on from NC_080443.1 coordinate 16,602,545, forward strand.
CAGTTTTGATGGGCTGTGGAGGGAGAGCACAGGAGATGCACCCAGAAGTGCCCTGCTGCAACTCACTCTGCAATGTGGGAAACAACATCTCCATTCATGAGCTAAGCTACCTGCCCAGAGAAGAATGCATTGCTTCATGGAGAAGGGTGAAGTATTTCACCTCTTTCCTGGGAGAAGGGAAAGAGTCTGGATTCAATCCTGTGCCTGGAGGAGCATTTGTGCTGGGACAGACTGTACAGCTAGAGCCTGGTCCTACCCAGTGGCAAAACATTGGTTTTTCATTAAAAGAAATATATATATACTTGTTAAATTTTTTTAGCTTCTTATTAAATACACTCCACTTGTCTGAACAATAAAATTCAGTAAGTTATTAGCCATGTTATCTGAACAGCTTAATTTTATGCCACAAGAAACACTTGCATCTGCTGATTAAGATCTCTGATTTACACTTTGTACCCTATGAAAAAAAGTTACCTGGAGCTAGAAGAAAGGCAGAAAATTTCTTTTAATGAAATATTAATATAAATTAATTCAGTAGTAGTAGTAATTGTAACTGAGTTCATTCTTCAAAATTGCAATTTCAATTCACCATCTTGGTGTTTTATTACTGCCTTTTCACAGTGCTTGTGCAATGAATCACAGCAATATCTCAGCAAGACAAAGATATGCTGTGTGAATTACTCCTTGTTGTAAAAATCCAAAGTGCTCTGTTTACAAAACTGTACCTGATGTTTCCATGTGTTATCTAGAAGCCAAGTAAATCTGTGCCGCAGTCTGAAATAAGGTTCAATGTAAACTTGAGTCATGATCAGTAATCACCACAGTTTTGGATAATGGAAATACCAAAGAAAATTCTGGAGCAGTTTAGGAGTTTTTAGTGTGCTGCACATGGCAGTGACCTCCTCCTGGCTGCCACAGGCTTGTCCTTGGCACTCACTGCTCATCCATGCCAGCACCCCGGCACACACAGGGCAGCCCAGGACAGGGTGGATGCAGGGGGTGACTCAGGAAGCCATGGACATCAAACCCCAGCCCCACAGGGCCCAGGGCCAGGAGCAGGGATCAGATCTGGCTGAGCAGCAGCTCCTGCCCCACTAATGAGTCCCAGCTGAACGTGCTGAGAAGGGGTGACCACCTCCACATTGAAGTCATCTCCATCTGTGTTGAGTTTGGTGTTGTGTCTGTGAAAGTCCCCAGCCACAGCTTTTGCTCCCTCTGCCTCATCAGGGCTGGTGGTTTCTTTTATCAGTTCTGTCACTGACTCATTGTCTGACTGTGGGAAATTAATTTAGCTTTGTCTGCACTTCAGTTTTCTCCATTGCAAAATAGCAATAAACTGCTTTATATACATGTGTGTGCCAAACACTCAGAGAAGGCTTTCTAACATGCTTTGTATGTTGAGGTCAGCATTTCATAACAAACACAATATTTTAAACCTCTTGGCACACATTTCCATACACTGATAAGTTGCCCAATAGCAGTGGTCTAACCCAACAAAAGCATCATCAGGTTCTAAGCCAAGAGAAAGGTGATTTAAACATTAGTTTATATGCAAAAGTGACTGGGGCGTGAGGCATATTCACATCTAACTGATCATAGATGTAAGATTTTTATTAAATATAACATCACACTGTGTAGGCATCTCCAGGCACTATGAAGACAGAGCATCACATTTAATCTTTCAGCTTCATATAAATAGAAACTTTATGCAAAATATTCAGAGGGAGAATTATGGTTATCACTGGCTATTTCTTTCTTTTTAAAAAGTAACTAATCCCTTTTTCAGGCTAAATGTTTTCTTCATTGGTGATGCTGTTTTCCAACTGGTACAAGAGGTTAGAGAACAGTTGCTGCACTAAACTCTCACTTTTTTTTAAGATAGGGGAATAATTTAGAGGCAGCATTTCTAAACTAATTGGTCTAATCACAGTTTCTCAATTTTTATTTCACATTTCTTCAATGTCAGATCTGAGGCTGATTAATCTGTGTTACATATGCATTTGGTGGAAAGAAACTTGATAAGTGATTCAAAAAATTCTAGACATTCCCTGATAGTGTGAATTTCAAGTGAATTAGAAACAGGTTTAGAGAAGTCAATAATTAAAGATCCTAAGAAAGCCAGATAGCCAGGCAAACACTCAAATAATACTTGCCTAATCTATTTTATTTATTTGGGTATTTATATGGCAGTAATTAACCCTGACATCATTAATCTTGAATGAGCATGGAAATGTTTAATTTTCATTATTTTGCTTTCAGTGTTTGCTCTTGCTTCTGCAAACATCTCAAGACATTTAGCATCTTGCAAATGCTTTGGAAAATAATTTGTTGCTAATGACTTGGACAGATTTTTTGGTTTGTCTCCATTAATGAGCATGAACAGTGCAAGTAAAAAACAAGGGCAGCTTTCCAATGTTGCTGGACCTAAAGCACCTTCCACTGGAAGGCACATTTGGAGATCTCATCACACCCAGCCATTCCTGGGACACACTGCAATGCCACCAGTGCTCTGTGAAATTCAGCCAGCCCAGGTTGTGTCTCATGTGGAAGCACCAGGGCTTTGTCAGCTTGAACAACCTCTGAGCCTTCCACGACAGCTGATTTCCACTGGCCTTTGCTTTCAGCCCAGTATTTTCTCGTGATGAGTATGACTTCAGGTATTATTAACCTTGCTGTCTGAAGTGGACATTTTGTACACTATTCCCTCAATAGACTTGATGAAAGTCCCACTGAAAGCAATGGAGAAATTCCCATTGACTCTGTACTGGATGGAGGCCAGGAAAACTGCTCTGTGATGTTATTTTTGGTTACAATCCATGTTGCTTCACCTTTTATAAATTGCATATTATTTATTCACCCAGGAACTTCAACTACAGAATCCAGCCACACAAACAACTCCAGGCATCCAAGAAACTCAAAGACAAGAACTGAAACCCTGACTCTTCACAGGAACTTGTACAAGACACTAAAGTGCTTAAAATAAAATAAAACACAGATGCAGCAAACCTTCAGTTCTGCAGTTTTCATGAGAGCCAGGTGTTGACATGTGTATCCCTAATTGCACTGGGACTCACCTTTCTAGCAGTGTGGTAATAAAAAAAATTGTGTTAAATAAGGAATGCAACTTGCAGAAATTCTTTCTCATAGGACAAGCATATGAAGGAGAAGCTGAGATCTACATATGCACAGGGGAAGTGGAAACCAGAAAGAAAGGAATGAGAAAGAGCAAAGCTGGTAGGCAAATGGAAGTGATGAATAGACAAACTTGAGAGACAATGTAGGGACTGAATGTGAAGAAGTAAATGTACCTGTGATTCCTCAGGTTTTAGCTTTTATATTTTTCAGATTCTGTACTGCTTTAGTGTATAGTTCTGAGCTTCATATCAGAGGGTGGTGAACTCTCTTCACGGAGTAGGGAGACAAAACAATTCCTGCTCTAGCTGGGCACCAAGGACAAATGATCCAAATCTCAGCCCAAGAGCACAGACATCATGGACTGAAGACAGAAAAACAAGCAGGATGGGACTGCATGGGCTATAGCTGGAATTGGACAATGAACTTCAATATGCAAATGGAGCAGAACTTAAAAGTGAGAGACTTCATGACCAGTCATGGATTTTGTGACCATCTTGGTTCATCTTGGGTGCAGCCCTGGCTGGGTTCTTGTGCTACCCAAGGTGGATCCATTGAGGCCTTCTAATAAATCCCTACTTTATTCTTTAGTTCTGTCTAGCCTCTATTCTAGGTCAGCCTTCACAAGGCATCACCTGTAAGAATAAATTGGGTATTATTCCATTTGACCATCATCCAAAACTTCTTTTTCCTTCCCTTCCCAGCAGGACTAGGCTTTGTGAAGCCAATCTTGTTATTCTGTGCAGGTTTGGGCGTGGTTCAGTTGTTGTATCTTTCAACAAGCTCACTCACAGGTGTGTATGTGTCCCAGCTGCACTGGATCCGTGCACATTCCATGGACCTGCCAGCTCTCCCAGCATGGATTCTCATCTGTTGCTCACAGCAGGAGAGCCTCTGCTGCTCTGAGCAGTGCCTGAACACATTTCTCCCAATGCTGAGTGTCTGGGTACTCCCAGCAAATGGCCATTTCCCAGGAATGCTGAATGACCCCTGCAGAGGAGCTGCTGCATCAGCTGCATTGCCTGCACGCTGCCGAGGGCTGCACAGCTGGGACCTGTCCCGTTCACCCTGCAGGGACCCAGCAGCTGTGCAGCAGCCAGCTCTGAACAGGACCTGCCAGGGTTGATGGTACAGCTCAGCTCTGCCCAAGGGAGCTCCAGCACTGCTTTAGCCTTGGCCTTTCTGCAGCAGGTGATTCTCCTCCCCTGTACATCCCTTGATCCCTGGTTCACAAACCCTCCTCTCCTTTCCTTTGGTCTTTCTAGGCAAGCTGGTCCTGCAGCTAAAAACATTCCTCCTACCAACACAGCACAGCTCTCAGTGTCTGCTCCCTTTCTCAGAGATTATCTGCATTCCTCCACCTAGCAGGTATCTGTGTGCCAGACCCAGTCTTAACACACAGTCTTGTAATCCAGTTTCCAGAGGAATTACCACCTCCCAAATAGCTGAGGACAAACCTGGAAGTTATTTTTATTTAACCAACAGCTGTCCACTGCTCAGACTGGAATAGATTCTAATGTTTACTGACCCTCCAATATAATATCACTGTGAAATACACAGCCTGTGGATAATCCCACATCCACGGGGGAAAATGTTACCAGGCAGGAGCTTCATCACACCAGACAGACCTCACAGGTAAATACAATCCTGAACATCCCACGTTATCATTACATAAAAAACTAAATGTCAGATTATCATTACTACATTATAATTCCTTCTGGCATGGGAACTGATCTTGTTCCACTTAAACCAACTTGAGTTTTGCTACTGAATTCAATGAGTGGGAAGCAAAAACATGCAGAGGAAACACAATGAAAAAAGGAAGAGCAAGACCATTTACCTTTTAACACACAGTAAACTCTTAGTTTTTCCTTTCCTCAAGTGTAATTGTTCAGCATGGATATGCAGAAAACCTGTATGACCTCAATGAACTTCCAGACTCTCTGGGCACCAGAAGGATCCTCCTGGTGACCAACTGGAACATCCTGCCTGCTCTGTGGGGGTTTGCAGGAGTTCTGTTCCAGCCTTCTCGTGCTCCCCTCGAGACTCATCTGTCTCTGACATGAGCAACAAGGGAGACAGAGCAGCTGGGGAATCAATAGGGACAAGCTGAAAGTTATTTACAGATGTTAGCTGAGAAAATAGGAAACCCACAGAGCAGGGCAGCGTGTGTGACTCTGTCTCAGAGGGAGCGTTCTCCTGTAATTAGAATCCCAAAGGTTTTATACTGATTTTTAGCTTTTGCTGTGAGCAACAGCACCTAATGCCAGCAACTGGTGTCCAGATATTCTAATACTCCTGACTTGGAGATTCTAGACTCTCAAACAAAATGAAAGGGAAAAGCACTGTGGCACAGTTCCAATTATCTGCAGACACAAAATCTGCAGCATTTTCTGTATGTCACTTTGCCACAGCACCACAGCAATAGTTCAGAGGAACACAGGATGTTTATGAACCTTGGCTGAAAGAAACTGAGTTATATCAGCCTTAACACTGTCTTCAGTAAACTCAACTAAATCTGAAATCTATTTTTACATTTCCTGATGATTCTGACCACATCTCTCCTTGCTTCACCCATTGCACCAGACTCCAGCCAGTCTGTGATCATTTAACCTCTCAGAAATAAACAAGCACAACTGAATCATAATTATACCAACCATTATTACCAGCATCCCATCCTGGATGTCAGGTTTGGGAGTATGACACATCAATACTGCCCACAGATGTCTATTTGTTTCTGATCTTATAATTTAAATTGATCACTTGAGTAAAATTACACAAGAACATATTGTACTTGCAGGATGAAAGAACTGAGCAAATCTACTATATCCTTACAAATTGCCTATCAATTAGATTTGTAACATCACACTTCTCACTACTGCCTGTAATTGAATTCACACTTTGGAAAAACAGTCCCTGCTACCCAGTCCACGAAATCTAGTGTAATTTCTATTTTAATATTCTTCTTCTGCTCATAGAAAATAATTAACTCAAAAAAAAAAAAAAAACCAAAAAAAACTCCTTACTCCAGACAGATTGAAACAGTGCAGCCTTTAAATTTATCTCCCAAATATTTGGTGTTATATTCCAACTGCAGTTTGTTCATATAGGCCATAAATCCACATTAGCTTCATAGTGACCACTCTGAACAATTTTGACTAAAGGACACAGTAAAAATATGAATGTTAAAACATGTCAAAAAAACCAATCTGAACCTATTTCCACAGAAATAGGCCTCAATTTTAGGATAGATGTTCAACACAGAAAAGAAAATTTGACTGTGCCCCTGGCACCCACCTTTCCTTCGTACTTGCTAACTCCATGCAAGGTTTCTGCACCAGCATTACCAAGTCATTCAAGATTTTATTTTGTTAAGTGTTGTGTTTCCAAGACTGGCCTTAATTAGCCTTGTAATGCCTTCACAGCAGGCTCTTGCTCTCAGACTTCTATTAAGACTATAATTAATTCTACAGTTCTGAATGCTCCATAGCCATAATTTATTTATGGGTATAACATCTTCCTCACATCTGAAATTAGATTTGCAGCTCTTTTGTTTTTCCTAACTCTTCCCTTGATCCTTCTCTCTATATATGGCTACTACATTTTGCATTTTTATCTCCCTGATATGTTCAGAAAAGGCTTCTGGTACAGAACTTTTCTAGTTGAGTGAGTTGTGATAGTGTCACCCAGACTAAAGGTCTGGACTAGTTATTTTCTCTGGAAGGCTGACTCACTGCTATCATTTGCTTTTCCCTGTTTTAACTTGTCTTGAACAGCACATTAATATTTCTGTTCTCACCAGATATCATTCATTTTCATCAGTCTTTTCTAAGAATGTCAGAAATGCATTGTGTCTTCTTGAACTTTCAAAGCAATGGAATATCAGGACCTTAGTATTTTTAAAAATCAGTAAATAATCACTGTAGTGTAATAGATTAATTTATTTATTTTAGCCACTAATTATGTTAGGTGGTTTAGGACTTTGTACTCACAAAAAGCCAATATCTCCCAATCAAGCTGCCCAGCCAGCACATCCACACATCCTGACACAGCTCAAAGGCACTGCTGCAGCCCTCACTGCTAACCAGGATTCTCACAGGGAGATAATCCCCTCAGATAATCTACCAACAGAATAGAATGAGCCTTAACTGTTTCTTTTTTAAGATTAAGAGTGAGTATGTCTGCTTGGACTCACTTGTTTTGCAAACAGTTCTACAGACACAAGCATGGGAAGCATCTATTTCCCAGACATTCATTTCTTCAGTCTCTGTTTGCAAGGAAAGTCAGGGTGGTCCAAGGGAGAACAGAACAGGCATGAGTGAACAGACTGCTTTGTCTCTTCAGCTGTGCCCCTGGCATGCTGTGTGGAACAGCACATTTAGCTTTCCCTTGGTCATTTGTGCATGGCACAACCACAGCGGGAGACTTTGGGACCTGTCCTTACCTTATTATCTGTGTAAACTGGTTTAGTCCATCTTGGAAATGCTGCTTGTATCCTGCATTTCCCTGGCAGGCTCACTAATGCTGATCCATTACCCTGTGGTCTGTGCAGTTGATACTGGCAAGCTAAAACTGCCCCCACTGAAGAGAAAGAGCAAGAAAGATTATGACTTTTTTTTCCCAATAGTAGGTATTATGCAACTCCACCAGAAGCTTTTCCTTGGAAATCTCTCTGTTGTGTCCTCACATGCTTTCTCTGTCTCAGCCAGAATTCTGCCTTTCTTAAAAATTACCTCTCCAGGAACTCATACAAGCACAGTTTCTTCTGTTCAGGGGTGGAGAAGAGAGCTTGGAATGCCAGTGCCTGGCTGCCAGAATACCTCTCATCCTCACCCGCTTCCATCTACCCAAGAAATGATCCTCCGTGTCTTTACACATTATGTCAGGGCACAACTGACAATATGATGGGAATTAGGTATGTAGTGTAACAAGAGTTATGTTTGCTGATCATGTGTTAAGAAAACAGGAAAGTCACTTGGTTCAGTTTCAAGTGTGTAGGCAAACCAAGAACTTACTCCTGTCAAAGCCATACCATGAGCAGTCTGCCACGCTAGGGAAACCAGGCAGTGCCACAATGATCCAGAGTCTCCTTTCCAGATTTGTGTCACATTTATTCTTTCAGCTCAAAAACACACTTGGTTCACAGGAAAAAAGAGACAAGGAATGGCTTTAAATGACTCATTTATACCTCATCCATACTGTGCTGCTCTGCAATGCTTTTTCCTAAGAGCAGCCACTCCAACTCAGAGCCTGTTTTATTCAGAGCCCTGCCAGGGCTATGACAGCAGAGCTCCTGGAGTATATTTGCATATTAAATCCAAGCAGACATTTCCATGATGAGGGAACCACAGTGAGGGAGTGGAAGAGCAGGTGGGTGTCAAAGAAAACCAAGGAGCTCTCTGGAATGTTCAGTGGGACAGGAGCTGAGCTGGCTGCTCCTCAGCCATGAGACCCCACTCATGGCACAGTGGTGAGAAGAAAAGTAAACAAGAGTGTCAGAGGGAAAGGAACATGGTACTGGTGCCCCAAATTAAATGACATTATTGGCAATTCCACTAAGTGAATTGGATCAAGAAATCAACCTGATGAGGGCAAGGAGCCCCTGAGGAATCAGGGGCAGGGCTCAGTTAGTGAGCAAGGCAGCAAAAAGAGGCTCTACAATAAATTCAAAAGAAAGCAGGCAGAGCAGAGAGAGTTTCCAGCTGCCTGTGTGTAGAACATGTATCAGTGCTCAGGGAAAACATTGAGTCCTGCTGAATCACTTGTGATGAGGGAGGTGAGAGTCCATGCTACATATTCCAAAAGGAAATAGAAAAGAAACAAATATTTTTAAAAACAGAACCAGGACATGGGTAAATATTGGCTTCAGATAAGTATGTCTATGAATACTTTTACAGAGGGGAGAAATCTAGAGATAAAAATGCCCTTGTGTTCAGCCTTGGTTTAGGAAGTTTTAGGCAAGCACACTGGGTTTTCTAGATACTTATCAGGTCTGTACCTGAATGTCTTGCCAGAATTTCCCAACCAAACCTCTGTGTAACTCCAGCACTTGAAACAGGTGAGTTCCTACAGAATAAAAAGGGGAACAGAATAAATCTTTCAATTTTATTCATTTATTTCAACCTTATACAGTTCTTTTAACACCTGTGATTGAAACTCCTCACAATCACTTAAATTCAAGATGCAAGAAAATGATACTTCTGATTAGAAAAGCAAATAGAAATACATTTAAAATAATTAACTGTGAAAACATGTATTAACTATCATTATTCTTTATATGGAAAAAATGTGTGCCACCTAAGAACTGGTGTACCCAGCCATTCAAAATGCATCATTTATCCAAGGCAGGAATGTCAAAAATAATCTCTCCACATATTCAGCTACACAGACTTTTACATAAATCACTGAAGCTATCACCCTAAGGGAACCGAGGATGAGTTGCCAATTTCATTCTGTAGGCTTGCAACAAAACTCTCTCAAAATGAATTTTGTCAAATCATAAGACCAAGGGCTGTTTGGAAAAAGCACAATATTTTGCTGTACTCATCTCCTCCTACTTGTGCCAGTAGAGATTTCCAGAGCACACAAGTTAGACAAATAGTTGCACCTGAATCCAGCATTAATGCCAAAGCCTGTTGAATTAATCCAAGCCATGACAACTAAATTAAGGAATTTTGCTGTCCACAGAGTGACAGATCCATTGACTGAATCAGGAATCAGATTATCAGTGAAAGGCTGTGCTATCAAACCAAAGCAAACAGGTTTTATTGCAGGCACTACAAGAAAAGCCAAAGCACTCCAGCTGCCCAGTTTTAAAGGACAAATTCTCAGGATGCTGAGAATCACATCAGGGCCAGAATAAGCAGCCCAGGGGAAACTCCCCAAGCCAAAGAACAGAAGTGGGGAATTTACCACAGAGCATCAGGGAGTGAGGAACAAGCACTCAGCAAAGGCTCCCAAACAAATGCCATTGAACTTCCAAACAAATCTGCTCTGACTGCATTGCAATCTTCTGTGATTACCATCCATGAATATTGTATCAAATGAAGATTGCTCACTGGAACACTGAATTTTAAAGGAATGTTGCACAGTAGCTGAGGAAAGTGAACTATGAATTTTTAATTTAAGCATTCACATCAGAAACAAGCCTCTAAAAGTTTTGGGTCTTCCAATCAAACAGATACTTTGTGTGACCTGTGAGAGCAAGAAATAGAGATTAAATCTCAAATGCCAAATAAGAACAATGACTCCTGACAAGCAACAGACCAAGAATTAATAAGACATGACTTGTATTTTTCCTGACACTAAAATATTTAATATTTGAATTTTAATGACATGGTATTTTTCAATCTTTTTTTTTTTTTTTTAGTTTTTAGCAGAAAAAATACAAAAATAATTCAAATTCTATAGTCTACTGTCAGCCACATGTAGTAATTTATTCAACTCCAACCCACTCTAACTCCCACTTATACCAAAAGAAGTTGATCCAGCTGATTCAAGCCAGTGACTTAAGAGGAGGGGGATCCAACTGATTCCATTCCTGGAGAAATAACAGAACTGCAGCTCCCTGGCTAAATCCAGTAACAGGGAATTTTTCCTTCTATTGAGGCACAAAGGGTGTCCAAACTTCACCAAGCCTTAATGAAGCTGAGTCATAAACCCACATGACAGCAAGTGCATCAATCTCTCCCCTCTGGAACTTTGCAAGATATTTTTGCAACATAAAATTACTGGGTATCATACACAACAAAAAATATAGATATTAACCAAAAAAGCCACATTTTAGGTTACACTACACAGAAGTTCCAGCTGAAAAGAAATTCAATCAAATATACTAACCATCTAAATTTCAGGAGCTATTACAAAAGCATCAATGAGGCATTGAAGACAGTCATTATTAATTAAGGAAATAATTAAGAGAACATGTGCGCAGAACTTAATGATAATCCCATACATTGTCTAATTGATACAAGAACATGGTATAAACTTGATAGCACTCCTGTTAATAATAACAGCACCATTTTGTCATGCACAGCCAAGAGCATTAACTTCCTGTAAGGCTCACTGGAAGTTCTCTCTCCAAAGTGGAGCTGAGAGGAAAAAGAACAGGAGGAGACGACAGAGAAGGGGGAAAATACACAGAGATGTTATTGCAGAGGTTCTGCCGAGCTGGAAAGGCTCCATGTCACCCCAGAGAAGTGACTCCTGTGCCCCAGTGAGGCAGAACAGCACATTTTAAATAAAGTGTGGGGCAAAGGGAAATTTCTGTTTGCTTTTTGCAGCTGTGCTTCCAAAATAACTCTCTGCAGGAAAGAGCACCGTGGCAAGGGCAGAAGGGAGGATTAACAGCTCTGACCAGGCAGAGCTGGAGCCAGATATCTGTAGAAACCCAAAGGGGTATTAAAAAATAAAAATTAAAAAAGACAAAATGTCTGGAGTATTTAGGCCAGAATGAGGGGGAAAATTAATTATCCATATGGAATCTTCATAAGCTCAGCCCATTCCTCAAATCTGGGCTTCTAAGGACACCAGTGAGTTAGACAGCAGCTTTTACATGTTTTAGTGATTAAAAAATTAGATGGATTGTCAGTGGCTGGACAGGTATGAATCAGTCTGTAAACATCAAGACAGAGTCCTGGTGAAAATCTCATCTTCTACCAGGCTTCAGGGTTATTTAACATGCCAAGACACATGTCTTAGGCTCCCAGATTAAAGCTTTCATGACCTTTGCTAAATATCATCTTTCGTTCTCCTCTTTTATTCATGTGGTGACCCATGAAAACATCAAACCTTTCTTTCCTAAACAGCAAGTGCATAATACCTGCTTTCCATTGTCACACCTCTTCTGTCACTGTCACTCTTAAATAAATAAATGAATAATCTTTCTTTTACTCAGTCTCCTACAATAAATACCCCAGAAATGTTTGCTAAGGGCTACAATAGTCAGAGTCATTTCATGCTAATATTTCATGCTCTGATTATCTCTTTTTCCAATGCATTACCTTTCAAAAAAACCCTGTTCAATAATACTATATACACTTCATTTATGTCTTCTGATTGTTTTGTGCTTATTCATGATACTGTTTTTATTTCTTTGGTTGATGACACTGTCATCTGTCACCTCATCTGCCATTTACATCTCATTAATATCAATTGTGCCCTCAGGGATCAGTTTTGTCATCAGAAAATGGCACAGAGGGTCTGCAAATGGAAGAAATACCAAGCATCAGTGCCAAAAATAGCAGCGAGGCATCTCATCTCTGTTTCCCAGACCCCACAGATGCTCCTGTGGATAATCACAGCACGTTTGACATCATTCTGGTCACTAAGGTATAAGGAAGCTGTATTTAATCATTACACTGGTTTTATTGGAAAATGAACTAAATAGCAGAACAGCAAGCTGGTACTGACTGAAATCCACAACTTCCCAGTGCCCATGACCTTGAAACACAGAAACAGAAGCGACTGAAGACAAGGCTGGATCATTCAGAGTGAGACAGAAGCACTAGGATGCAAGAAAAGCCAAGTAGGATGTGATGTAGATAAATTCTCCTCAGGCCAGAGAGAGGAGGCAGAAAAACCATTTCTCTGAATACCCAAGATGTAAACTCTTTCCATGTTTACAAACCATGAAAAGTCTCTACATTGTGACACAGAGATGCCCTTTGGAAAGAAACTGAAATACTGTACCCTTCCAATCACACCACTGCAGCAGTGCTGCCACTGCACAAGGTGTGAGGCAGGCTGCCAGTTCAGCTTCTGTCTCATGACAGACACCTGATGGCTTGGATGCTGCAGGTTTTCCTACAGAAGAACCTCGTGAGCTTTCCTGCAGTTGAGAGCTTTGGGGTTTGTCCACCTGTGTGGCTTTGGAAGATGCAGGTTCAAGAAAATGCTGTGAAACACTTGCTAAAGCCTTGCAGCCTGCTGGGCTGTCCCACTTGAATGCTCCTGAGCATGTCCAACTCCTTCTTTCCGCTCATTTTTATTGCTGAAACACAGACCACAGTTTGAAAAAATCATTCCCCAATGAATGTCCATAATGTGGCACTGGGAGGCCCCTGTGAAAATCATAGCTGTAACAGCAAAATTTTATGTTCTATCAATGCTACAGCAATGTCACTCTCATTTCACACTGGACAGTGCAGCCACATAATAAACCAACTTTTAAACTATGGACATGCTTGGCTCATTTGCTTGCAATTATATTGGGTGAAAATATCTCATCCTGTTGGCTGCTCAGTCACTTCCCTCTGCACCTTATCAGCCTGAGCACTGGGAGAATCCTCCACTGAGTCCCAAAAATGCAGAGCAGCAGTCTGCACAGACATCTGCCTTACTGCAGAAAAATGAACTTGCATCCTGTTTTATTGCAAATAATGCCTACCAGATTTTCCAAGAGGTATGAATATCATACCTCCTCCACTACTTACCACCACCCCCAAAACCTTCATCCTAATTCCACTCCTCAGTGTCTGATGTCTTTATAGATCACATTAGCATCTAGCCTGCCTCATCTTTTCCACTCCAGTGGCCCTAGATCTCATTGTATGCAGTTTATCCATGAGGCCCACACCTTCCATGCTGCAGCATCATGATGACCACTCATCCAGATAATCCTGGTCAGTCCTGTCACAGCTTTGACAACACACCACTGTACCTGTCACATTAGATAAGCCATCCCATTTGCTTCACATTAAACAGCAGGGCAATACAGAGATATCATCTGTCACACGAGAAGCCTTGGTGAAAAGACAGCTCTATCACACACAGCACCCATGAAAAGCAGGAAAAGCCCAGCAGCTGGAAGAACTGTGTTTTAATATTTCAAAGATTCCCCTTCTGAATAAAAATCAGTTACAAGGAAAAATCTCACACACATACACCTAAAGACAATCACTTTTCTGAGAGGTTGGCCTATTGTTGCCCTTGACCCTGACCAGACATCTTGTTTCCATCAGAAATGCTCTTAATATATGATAAGTTCAAAAAATGTGAGGAATCAGACACAAATCTTCAACCAAGTGACAGACTCTGCTCCTTGCATTGGCTTGAACAGAAAATGCAATGATAAGGGTTTGAAAGTCTGTAAGCAGAGTCAGGGGAAAGATGCCCTGGAAACACTTGCTAAAATATGAGCAAGTTAAATCTCTCTTTATTGAGCTTTGTAGGAAATATATTGTATGAAATTCACACCACTTATGATGTTTTATCCAAATAGACTGAAGTGAATGTAAATTGTCATCAAGCTTCAGCTTTTCATTACCTGAGCAGACAGGATGCTGTTACCCTGGGCTCTGGAAACTCAGGAGCTTTTCCAGCAAAAGTCAGTGCAGCAAATGCCTGACAGAAAGGGGCAAAGGAAACCAGGTGGGGTGATGGACACCTGACCAAACCACAAGCATTTGCACAGCAGTAACAATTCAGTAACAATTCAATGTAACTTCACTGATTTAACTTCTGATTTAACTTTGTTTTGATATCTTAAAACTGATTTATGGCATGATATATATCGATTATTGTCACATTCCAAATGAGGTGTTAAAATCATTCCTTGTATGCAAGCAGAAGTGAATTTGGGAAATTATTCAATACTTAGGGGACTTAATAAACTCACCTCCTCTACTGTGTGATCTGTTCTTGTGAAAGGTCAGATAAGGGAAGCTGACAGTCAATTAGAAAGGACAGTGATTATTAAGGTCTGATGGCACTGTCCTCTTGGTGAAAATCTAGAAATCAAGTTCTTTTTAGCAGGCAAAGCCTGACTCAATATTACCATGCACTTTTCTAAAACTCTCCTGGGTGAGCTTGGGCTGCAGTGCTCAGCTGACACCACTCCAGCTCTCACACCAGGGCTGCAGGATCAGGTCAGGATCTCAGATTTTATGCCTGGACACCACTCATGAAAAAGAGCAACACCCAAAATCAATTTCCATGGCTGGTGGAAGAGGAGTTGGAATAGCTCAGAATTTGCTGTCTTCTCTCTCTCTTCCCCAATCACTAAAAATGTAGACTTTCTGTCAAAAAATTAAAACTCTCAAGTTATTTCATCAATTTTCTATATTTTTATCATTTTCATAGCAGTTCTTTTACTTTATGAAAAACTTAATATTTTCACTTAGTAAAAAATTCAATTTTACATCTAAGAAAGTATTTTATATAAAATTTTCAAGAAATACTTTCAAGGTTGAGTTTATATACCCTTGTTAATGAGGATAAAAACAACCAAAAAGTGCTAAGAGAACAGCAGGCTGAATTTAAGACAAAAGTGGAATCTTCAAACCAGATTAAATCCCAAACCAAACATGAATTTCCCACCAAAGTGATGCTCTGCATGATCACATCTGAAACGCTTTTCCATTCATCTACACAGATTATTAACAATCATATATTTGACTGGAGTGTGTACATACACAAAGCCACTTAGCTTTTAACCCAAGCAATATTATCATCTCAGCAGGAAGCTGTAAGGGTAGACACATTCAAGATCCTGCAGCATCCATATATTATAACAGCAAGACTAATACAAGAATCTTAATAGAATTTTCTGCCCACTGCTAACAGATTTACCCATTAACTCTGGGAACACAGGGAGCCTCTCAGGTACAAGGCAACATTTTCAAAACCCTCAGAGTGGTTTAAGAATTCCCACAGGACTTGGGCTGAGTCACCAGGGAGTGTTAAAAATGGCACACAACAAAACTTTAGCCCAGGAGTTTGTTTCCCACACAAAGGGCTTCACCCAAGGCAGAGACAGACAGGAGCCCATCTCTGGGGAGGTGACTCTCAGAAGGGAGAAGTGACATTAATTTGAGGATGCTTTCCAGGTGGGAGCAGAGGCAGTTGGAACATGCAGCTGCTGCAGCTCTTGCTGGTTTTCCAGGCAAGGTTTTCCATGCAAGGTCAGCCCCTGTTGGTGCTGCTTCAGCAGAGCCTTGAAACAGGGCTGGGGCTGTGGCCAAGCAAACTCAAAAACCCAAGCACACCCCCCGTGCCTCTGAGTGTGCTACAGCCCAGCCAGACAATAATAACTGTGAGCAGTCACAGGTGAAGTACAAAACTACACCTAGATGCTGGAATTCACAGGGAAAAATGAATGTCTGAGCAAGTGCTGGGTTTTGCTTTGACTTGGTATTTTGCTATACTTTAACAGAGCAGTGTCCCCTTCTGTGGGCTGGGGATGCTCTGGGATCCATCTGTGTGGTAGTTACTACCTGCTCTACAGGAGAACTGTCAGATTTCATCAGTTTATACCTAAATTTTCTAGAAATGGAAATTCAATGTCAGGCCAAAGTACTACTGTTGCTTAAGTACTACAGTGCAGGTGCAGCATTTCAAATCTCAGGTGATTAGAAAACAGGCACTACATAAAGCATAATACAAACATTTCATGTTTGGGGCAGCTGCTGCTATGTTGCTGTTATTATTTTCTTTCATTATTTAAATTCAACGTTAACAAAAAGTTAGGTCATACTGGAAATTACTGTTTAATATTTTATGAACTTCACACGTTTTTGTCTTTCTCTTACACTTGTTTATGTACTTGGAGTAATTAATGCTTTTTAAAAGGATCAATTCATTTTTAAACATGAATCACACAAAAATCTTACAGGGGAAAAGAGGAATTAGTCATAAAAACAATTGTGTATTTAAGCAGAGAAGAATGTGTAAGACAACATGGGGGGAGGGAGGGAGGCTGAGACAGACACAAAGCTGCCATAGCTATTTTAATCAGCAAAAATAATACTGTCATGGAAAAAAAAAGTAAAAGGAAAGGAAAAAAAAAAAAGCTGAACCAGCTTCATAGCCAGCAGAGGGAGCCAGGAAAAGCTCTTAATATCCACAGTTAGGGAATAAAGACAAATTAAAAGAGATGCATCTTTTCTAACACTATTTCTCCCATCTTCCTCTTTCTGGGGAAAGTCTCACACTCCTGGATTCCTAATCCAGATTATCCTTTTCCAGTCCGGTGGAGGTATATTATATACAATGAAGTATCTTCAAACATTTCAACTCACTTTCTATCAGACACCAACAGGATTTAGCCAATTTGTAGAGAAAACAGAGAGTTCTGCATGGACCTGGATGACTTGCCTGCTGTGGATTTTGATCCTGATATCAGGGACACCAGTTCTGCTGCAGCATTCTACAGAGCTGAGCCACAGAAAGGATGCATGCACTGATCCATGCTCGTGCTTCTCCCAAAATACCTCTCCATAGAAAACCATCCCTGAACTGAGGAACTGATACCACACCTGAGCAGAGAAATGACTAATGCTGGATTAGCCACGGGCTCAGACATTGCTGTCATTCATCAAATTGGACAGCAGATGATTGGAAGCCTTATTCAGCCAGCAACAGAAATGACTGAAGAACTTACTGGATAGATTAATAATATCACATAAATCAACTCTATTTCTAACTGAACAGACTGGATCACTATGAGTTTGGAAAAACCCAGGTGCACTTCTTTCATTGCAAGTTGTCTTATTTACACAGCTCTGAATTTCTCACCCAGGGCTGGGAAAATGCTCCTTTACAATAAAATCCAGAAAACTTCCTTTGGGAGAGGGGATCCCTCCTTTGCATCAGCTCAGCATTTCTTGGGGGCTCATTTTGGGCACTGCTCTTCAGCTACAGAATGACAGCAGCAACTGTTTGAGTAACCCAGAGTCTGAATGGTCTGCTCTGTCAAAGAGGTGCAGCAGCATTTAACTTTGGGCAAATTGTTCATAATTAATTTTTCCCCCATAAGAAAAACACTTGTTCCAGTACATGATCATTTTAATTTACACCATCAGAGTATCTCCACTAGCTCCAGTTTCACTATTGCTGTATCTTGGCTGTTCAAAGACACAAGGTTCAAGTTGCAGGCATTCTTCAAGCCAAGTTTTCCAAGGTTTCTGAATACAAATTTTTGTCTAATACTAAAAGAAAGATATATTCATATTCATAACCCTTCATGTTCACAAAAGGCATTTGAAGCAAGCCATAAAATTCAGCACAGCATCACTTCACTTATCCCACCTGAAGGACTTTGATCAACATTCACAATGTATCTGCTGTAGTGAGCCAGGGACCAGGATATTTTTTGAAACTTATTTTGTAAACAGTTCTGGAGTGCAAGGAAATGTCAGTCTATTCATGAACAGGATGTTAACAGAAAAATTTAAAATATGATTAATAAAACCCTGCTCTTCTTCAATATCCTTCTGTGCCCTTTGGACTGCCTGAACAAAAAGTAAAACCAGGCATTTTAAAAGTCTGTAAGTTGGTTATGAGTGCACTTAGGACAAAAATGATTTACTGAAGCTTACGTCATGTGCTATTATTTTCCACTCTGACACAGAATCATGGTTGTTCAGCCCATAACAGTGATATGCAAACATCTTCAGCCTCAAGCATTTGCTCTGTGACAAGGAATACAGAGCACATTATGTTCCCAGCTCTCAGAGCAGGGATAGGGCAGTATTCTACTGGTGGAACAGAAAAGAAAGGAAGAAAATGATTCCACATAGCCTGTATTTATGTAGAGTCTTCTGCAATGGTACAAATGTTGTGTGTTTGGCTGCATGCTTTGGATTGCAAATGCTGTTTGATCTACTAGAGTTACCCTGAACACAAACATATTTCTCTAGCTGTTGCATATTATTATTTCTCTTTGGTATTTTTTTTCCTGAATATTACTTAAAAGTCTTGTCAGAAGACTTTACAATGCTGTAAAAGCATGGTGATAAAGCTCAGTCAAAGGAAATACTCAGCAAACAGGTCCTAACTTCTTCTTTTTACAAATTCAGTGATTATAATAGTCCTGTTGTTTTTCCTCTTTGCAAAGTGTATACAAGCTTCTAAAGATACTGATATGTGTGCCTTACCAATGTCCTTTATCTTAAAAATAGCATTAGTTACACACAATATAGCAGTTGCTTTGGTAACTGATTTTTCCCCTTTTAAAGGCTGAATAAATAATTGTGTAATACCCATTTAAATTATCAGTGTATGTGATTGCATTGGTCTGAAGCAACTTTTATACCATAATTTTTTCTGTGGTGCCATGAATATGCATAAATGTTGAGGTATGGCATGATTACTAAGTAAATAACTGTGTCAGCATGGCATGTTGTGATTAAAGGAAAGTATTTGGACAATGATGATTTTGAAAAGAAACTGCAAAATTAACAAGTGTTGTGGAAAGCAAAACTTCAACTAGTTTCACTCTACTGGTAATCTCCATTTTAATGAGAGTCCCAAGTGTGCAGGACTTTGGGAATTAAACCATTTCATCATGTGTGTTTTGAGATGATCTCAGTAGCAAAATCCAAGCTTGTTGTCTTGGGATTCTGGGCAAAGCAACAGAAAGAGACAAATTTCTTAAACTGCACAAACTATTCCACTTCCCCTGAAGATCCTCATCTTTTAGAGCAGGCACAGCTCCCAGCAAGGCAATCCTGTCCCAGGACAGCAGGGAAACTCCCTCCAGGATTGACACCCTGGGCAAATGAGGGAGCAGCTCAGGAAGGGTCGGGTAACTCCAAGGGACTCCAGAGTGCAGCTGATCTCAGAGGGCAGGAGGGAAGGCACTGTCTGTCTCCTGCCAAAATCACCCACATGACTCAAAGCAGCACCACTTCCACTGACAAAGCTCTTGTGACTAATGCAGGAATGCATTTATTTTACATATGTATGGGCATACTAGGATATAGTTATTAAAAAAAAGATAAATCATACCACTGTGTTATATCATTTCTCCTCCTAGAATGAGTGCAAATACACTTGATCTCAACTATTATAACATCTTTCTAGTGACTTACTTAAAATAAAATACTATTTTATTACCGAGAGCATTAAAATGTCATGTTTATATAGCAGAGATTTAATTAAAATTCAGATTATAATAATAATTTAATACAGGAGCATAGAGCTAAATTTCTGTTGCTGAATTCAAGAGTACATTAGCAGAGACAGATGTGTCAGGAAAGCACCACACTATCACATTGGGGTATTAGGTGCAGATTGGAGCAGATGACCACATTCTTGAATCTGCTGTTGAATGCCCAAGTACATCATCCCAACCCAGTCAAAGATTCCTGGCAGTACCAGAGAATGAATAAATAAAGGTAAATATTTCCTAAGAGTGATTCCTCACAAAGATGGACCAACAGACCAAATGTATCTCAGACATGCACTACCAAAGTCAACACAAAACTTCCTACTGATTTTGGCTTTGGGCCTTAAAAAAAGAAGTTGCTTTGGAAAAGCAGTAGCCCTGCCTCAGACTCTCTAGGAATGTAAGGATGGTGGGTTCAGCAGCAGCTCCAGTCTTGAAAGTCTCAGAGGTCCTTCAAGGGTGACAATGTAGTAAAAAAACCCCATGAAACAGGCACAGCACCAAATATATTGAGATTTATTACAATACACTGTTTTATCAAAGGAATTTGTAGATTGGACACAAGGAGTAGCTGATACAGCTGACAGGAGTGACTTTGTGCATCACCTCCAAAAAAATGCTAATCCTTCTGCACTGTTTAATATTAAGGATTTACTTTTTCCTCAGCCTCTGAAAAAGACTGCCCCATTGCCCTGAAAGGGCAGTACCCCAAAATTAGAAGTATCCTGGTTTACTCTGTCCAAGTGCATGATCAGGTATCCTCAAACATCATCCTGACAGTGGCTACGTAAGAGGAAATAAGCAAATGGGTTTTCAAGTTGTTTCATTTTTCTCCTTAAAGGTCCATACCTACACCTTGGCCTGCTCAGAAACTTAGAAAGAATTTTATTCACTGTCATCAATTACTTCCCTGTGTGTGACAGTGCAGAGATCTATAACATCTTTGTTTGATTGGTTCCACACTCCCAGCCCCTATAAGGGTTTTGATGTTTTCAAACAGCCATTTCACATAATCTGATGCCCAGTGGGACCTTTGTTCATTTAATGCTTGTTCCATGGGATTGTCATATCTACTCTGCTCCTGTTTCAGACACCCCAACCTAATTTAAAACACACAGTGCCACTAACCTGCTCTGATGCCTCACATTAACCAGAAGTTCCACCAAGTGAGGCACTTCCCTTTTATCACTATAGGCAGTGAGTTTCATGTGATCTTATTTTCAACAGCAAATTACTTCCTGTTGTGAGTTCAACTGTTTGAAACACTCTGCAAAGGATCCTACGCTGCAGGAAATAGTCCTGTTCTATTTAAATATTTGCTAGTTATACAAATTACTTCCTTTCCAAATTGTTTTGTGCTTTTTTTTTTTAGTTTTTTATATTGTTCTGTTTAATTATCAAACTGCTTTCAAGTACAGGGTAGTTTGTTTGGGGTTTTTTTCAGAATACTATTAGTTTTAAGTTATTTCTGTAAATAATACATGTTTTTATTACATGCATTTCAAGTCCCACAGAAGTATTTTGAAAAGAACTACAGCATCAGAAGAAGTAACACTGGGATATTTAAAGGGTAAAGTTTAAGTGACAACTAAACAGTGATTTTTCCATTCTGATTAAGATAGACCTTGTAATGTCAACCCTTTAAAAAATCAAAATAGTTTAAAAAGTTTAATAGTTAAACATTTCCTTTCTTTCTTTTTTCAAAGCCAAAACATATGATGATTTTATTTCCAAATGGAAAATAAAGGTAGTCTTGACTTAAATTAATTGTATTAAACAAGTTCTTGGAATACTTGATGAAATGTTTTGGAGGCAAATGCAGAGTGACATGAGCCGAATGAACTTCCAACACTGGTCTGATCCCAGTGACACCACTTCCAGGTTGTTTGGAAAGGTCACTGTAAAAATAACCATGCAGTTTTAGGAGATTAGCCCTGATACCTGCTTGCTCAGTGGACCAGCAGGCATCAAGCAACAACAAAAGCAGTTTTCTGAAAGTTGAGTAGTTAGGGCTTAGCTCTGGGGGTGATATCAGGGTCTAATTTTAGGCGGCTGGGTCAGGCACTGGCTCTGCCCTTCCTTGGGAGCACGAGGAGAGGAGAGGAGAGGAGAGGAGAGGAGAGGAGAGGAGAGGAGAGGAGAGGAGAGGAGAGGAGAGGAGAGGAGAGGAGAGGAGAGGAGAGGAGAGGAGAGGAGAGGAGAGGAGAGGAGAGGAGAGGAGAGGAGAGGAGAGGAGAGGAGAGGAGAGGAGAGGAGAGGAGAGGAGAGGAGAGGAGAGGAGAGGAGAGGAGAGGAGAGGAGAGGAGAGGAGAGGAGAGGAGAGGAGAGGAGAGGAGAGGAGAGGAGAGGAGAGGAGAGGAGAGGAGAGGAGAGGAGAGGAGAGGAGAGGAGAGGAGAGGAGAGGAGAGGAGAGGAGAGGAGAGGAGAGGAGAGGAGAGGAGAGGAGAGGAGAGGAGAGGAGAGGAGAGGAGAGGAGAGGAGAGGAGAGGAGAGGAGAGGAGAGGAGAGGAGAGGAGAGGAGAGGAGAGGAGAGGAGAGGAGAGGAGAGGAGAGGAGAGGAGAGGAGAGGAGAGGAGAGGAGAGGAGAGGAGAGGAGAGGAGAGGAGAGGAGAGGAGAGGAGAGGAGAGGAGAGGAGAGGAGAGGAGAGGAGAGGAGAGGAGAGGAGAGGAGAGGAGAGGAGAGGAGAGGAGAGGAGAGGAGAGGAGAGGAGAGGAGAGGAGAGGAGAGGAGAGGAGAGCTCCCCTGGGACAGGCTCCTCTGCACCTGCCACCTGCTCAGAAAGGCACAGCCACATCTCATTTCAATGTTGACATTTCTAACACAAAAAAAAATGCTCAAAAGGAGAAAAAAAAAAAAAAGGAACTAGGAGAGTGCAATGATCATTCTGCATGACTTCAATCTTCACCTATTCAAAGCCCCCAAATGCAGATTTTGCCAACAAACGTGTTTCAAGAAACGCAATTAAATGTGTGAAATAAACTATTTCTAGGGTTGCTGGGTTTTTTACACCGTTTACTTGATCATCTCATTGACAAATTAGGGAGAAGTCCACAAACAATTTTCATCCACAAAAAAAGAAATCATCAGATGGGCTGTAAGCTCAGACTTCCAGGTGCTTTCTAAAAGCACCAAAGACTTGCATTATTTGTAAACTTACAGGAAATTTGTCTGCTGTGCAATACAATTGTGAAACAACTAAATTGTATAGGAGGAGGACAGCATGTTGTAAGTGGTGGAAGGCTCTGAAAATTAATACCAAAACCTGCACTTAAGAATGCAGGAAACTCTTTCAGTTTCTCATGCTGAAATGGAAAAATCAAATTGTAGCTTATCTAGGAGCCAGTGTCCAAAATGCCTTTGTTAATAGTGTCAATACATTCCTTCTATTTTTTATTGGCTATGCTTCAAAAATTTAGTCTACTCCTGCTAGATAATCTTTTAACTTCTTCTCCATTTACCACATTTTAATCTCACAGGGCAACAGAGAGAAAGGTCTGGTTAAATGAACTTTCTACAAAAATGCTGGTCATTATAGATAAAAGAAGTACTGTGAAGTTTGGGGATCTTTTTTGTAGGCATCATCAACCTTTCCCAAGACTCTCTGTTCATGATTTTTTGCATCCAGGGATTTTTACAGTGATGTTAAATGTTGCTTTTTTTACAGTTACAAATTACAATTGAAACTCTTTCTACACATTGAAGATTTTATTAAGACAGATGTATGTAATCATATCTGAGGAAGGAAATGTAATGAACTTATAAAATCCATGTTGTCTGATGAGTGAGCCCTAATTCTGAGTGTGCTGAATAACTCCAGTCTGAGGGAACAGGAAGGGTTACTAAACACAAAGGATATTGCAGTATGAAGGGAACACAGTATCTTCATTCAACAAAGCAGGGAGCAAGAGGGTTCTGAAATTAGGCAGAAGGTGGAGTGCTTACAGTCTTCCTTTTAATTAAGGTGATAATTTTATATGACTGTATTGAAAACAAAAGAAGGTGCCTGATCATTGCTGGGAAAACACTGCTTGAAGGTCAAATTCCACTGCAGCTGCATAGAAGTCACCTGCATTTCATATAAAGGGCAGAACTGGCCCTGTGCTAGGAAAATACCTCTAACCTGATTCTTCATCAGCTTTTGGATACTTACTGCATGATTATACTGAGGTTATTGTATAAATTTATAAATCTGAGGAGCCCAGTCTTTGAAGAGTCTTCCAGAACTCACCTACAACCACAAAAGAAGGCAGGTATTTGGAAATCTTAGCAAGCTTTGCCCATCAAGATATTTTCCGGCAAGTAAAATTATTTCATTATTTTACAGGCTGATGAAGTTGAAGCATAACAAAAGCCATAAGTTACCTCAAATACATAATGATTCTCGATATGTTCAGTGCAAGATACCAGTCCTGAATCAGGCAGCTGAACACTCTCCTTGTGCTGCCAAGCCTTGTAGGTTAATATTTAGATCAGTGAACAGCCACTCCTTCAGACAGTCATCTCCTTCTGTTGACACTAGGCCAAAAGGAACTCTGATATTTCTCTCTCATAAAGGACATTACAGTAAGCTTTTTGTCCTTCCCTTTCCAAATACATGTTAAAAATGCAGTCAGAAATTATAAAGGACATTGTTTAACTGGAGGAAGCGTGACACAGGTTGGAAGATTCACATTAATGGTGCTGTCCCCAGAATAAACTCCAGAAAGCTTAAGTGAACATCATCACACCAGCGAAGGAAGAAATTTTAAAACAATGTAACCAAGAATTTAATAACTAATGAGGACAATGACTCTTTAGTTCTGTGAGCTGCTAGGTGTCTGACTGAGGAATATTATGAAAACCATCCAACCTTGCTGTTTACAAACAACAACAAACCAAAACATTCTCCAAAAACACAACGTTGCTTCGTTTTGCTGGGAGGAAGAATGACAAGAGGTGATTGCCCTGCTCTGCTCTGGTGCAGCCTCACCTCAGCCCTGAGTGCAGCTTTGGAACCACAAATGAGAAAGATACAAAGCCATTAGAGAGTGTCCAGAGGAGGAGCATGAGGATGGTGAAGGTCTGGAGTAGAAGCTGTGTGAGGAGTGGCTCAGGGCACTTGAACACTCTCACTGGGATTCTTGCCTTGTGCTGGACTTGAAGTTGGACTTGATTGTTCCAACTCAGGATATCCCATAATTCTATGACTCAGAGTTGACTGAACATCAATACTGTTACCTTATAATATAACACAATTTAGCATTCACTCTCACTTTTCCAGAAACCTGCTGAAGTGAAATATTTAGAAAAACATCTCTGTCAGTAATACAAAGAGCAGAAAGTAGTCCTTTTACCATTCTTTTAGACATCAATTTTCATGTACAGAACACAAAGTTCACCTTTGGCGCTTTGCCTCACGCTTCCTTGCTTACACTATGCACACTTTCAGGTCAATATCCCTGCTCCTTCCCAGCTGCCAGGTGCCATAAACAGCTGGAACCTCTGTCAGCCCTGAGCTGCACTGGGCTGTGGGGCTGTGGGGCAGGAGGGTGGCCACGGCAGTGCACCCCAGCAGGGCACCCCACACGTCCCAGCAGAGGCTGCTGCTGCAGCAGGGCCAGGGATGGTGATGATGGCATCAAAGGGCTGCTGTCACACCCCAGCAGGGTCACACCCTGGGATCCACAACTGCTCCATGGTCTGACATGTGAATTGATTCCAGCAGGGACACTCCATTCTGGTTCCTTAGCAGATCTGGGCTTCATGCCAAGATGTTAGTAAATCATAATTAGGAGCTCAGATGGCAGGGATTGGTATGATGAAGAGATCCAAGCAGGGAACTTGGTTCCAATCCCTTTTTTTTCACCACAGAACTAGAAGAATGACCACCCAGCACTGAGAAAGCTCAATTTAGCAATGCTTATTGCTCAGTTGAACAGAGTGAATTGCATGTAATAATCTTCCACTCTCAGAGCAATCCGTCTCCTGAAAAATTCTACTTCATCATTGTGGACTAGCTCAAGAAGAAATTATTTTAACCTTGGCATGAGAATTCTGGATAAGATATTCAATACTCACAACTGGACAAAGAAAAAGGTCAGAGGAGACATTGTTCTGAACTCATTTTCCTTTTTTATAGCTTTCCAATTGTATTGGAGACTAAGAACACAGTAAGGAAACTATTGGTCAGAAACAGATCCTCTCCTTGTCAGAGCTCAGCTTGCTGCAGGAGGCAGAGCAGATATTAGTCAGGACAGAGCTCCTGGGCTGAGCTCCAGCTTTGCAGCCCCAGCAGGGAATGCTCCTCCAGCAAAGGATTTCTATCCCAGCCAGCTGTGGCTAAACCCCATGTCCTTTGCATAATGGAACACACAGACCAGGATGTCAGGATCCATTCCAAGGATTTTGCCAGATAACAGTTCACAAGGATACTCATTTTTACATATTTTATAGAAGCTGATGGCTTTTATATGAAGGCTTTGGGCTTTGGGGGAGAATAAGCATGAAAGAGTCTACTTTACTTCCTCCACTGAGGTTACTTCTCTAGTTCCAAGCAGCAGGACTGCAGCAGAGTCAAGATAAAAGGGTAGGTCATGCACAATTAAATATTAATTTCTACCATGTTTTTAGAAATACCAATAATATTATTCTCAGTGTGTCTGAGAATTTGAGTATTTCACCACTTTTCTTGAATGTTTTACTTGCAATAACCTGTTTGTGATATATTAATTAATTTAAATTTATTTTCACCTTTTATAATTAATAGATTATCTATATAAGATCTTATTTTTCTCATGCTGCGTATTTTTCCTCACAAAGTTATTCTAATACTAAAAGTAATTTCAGATTGGCTGCATCTTTTGAGGGAGCAAACATTTTTTCTTAGTAACTTTTTAAAGGAATTCCATGTTTGGAGCATTCTACTAGCATTAAAGTACTCAGTATTCTACCACTGATTTAAATGGGGAGATTAAACTAAAAACAATATATATGGCAAATGCCACCCCTACACTTGGTTTTGAGCAGGCACCTCATTTTTTTTTTTTTATCAGATATAAATAGACGTCATATCTAACAGGATCACATTCCTTCTTGTTAGTCAGCACTTTAATAGTAAAATACTTGACCACTGCAACATTTTTCTACTGGAGTAGTTAATGGAAACCTCAGTATAGCTCCTATTATGCATTCAAAGTGTTTGCCAATTTCCTCTCAGCATGTGAAAACCCTTATTTGTGAGCAATGTGCTTCATACACGGGGACTATCCCAAGGAAGGCAATTCCTGCACAAACCATGCTTACACTGTAACGTCCTCCAAAGCACAAAAACATCAGGCACAACACACCAAAATGGCTTTATTGTACCAGAGCCTGCAAAGCAGAGCCACCCTTTAAACCAGCAGCACCCAAGGCTGACCTTTCCTGAGGTAACTCAATCACATTCCATTTGGCAGCAGAGTGATTTTATCAAAGCACCTTCTGTTTTCATAATTGACTTCATCAATTTTTGCTGAATTGGCTGCATGTTAAATTTTTAATTCAGGTGCAGCTTCTCTTTCAGGAAATACAGAATATTGAATCATCTGAACTTTAAGATACAGAAGTAAAGAAACAGATTTACACACATCAGTGATGCCTCCATAAGTTTTATGGACATCTACTTTCCTTTAAAGTACCTAACAGATGGCTCACAAGTTTCCAGAAACAATCACAAAAGTCAAACTTATAGGTCAAACCATCCTCTCTGAATATTAACAATAGAAAATGCTGTAATTTAAAAACCAAAAAACCACAGCCCTACTGAAGTACTTTAATATAAAAATAAAATGAGCCTAAAATACTCTAATACCTCCTCAGAATTCAAAATGTTCACAGGAAAGAGTGAAAAAAATCCAAAAATCATAGCAAGGAAAAGGTGATTATGGATATGCAAAAAAGAAGTTTAAGAACAGTTGTTCAAAGACCTTTCAAAGTAGGGATGTGGAACTAAATGAGAAATAAAATTCATGTCCTAGAACACAACATAATCATCTTGCAAACTAAAAACGTGACAGCAAAACTCATCTCATATGAGCAATGATGAAGCTAAAAAAATAATGGTATTTATGACTCCTGTAACACCAAAACAACACCAGAAAGCAGACCCCAAAACACATCAACAACCATTCCCAACAAACACCGAAAGCAAGATTTTAAAAGTCAGCTTCAAAATGACTCTTCACACTTTAAATGCATCTTGTGTGATCAAACCCCTTAATTCCCTTACAGATCCAGTTCGTCAGGAACTGTGCTAATAAGCAGGGAACTTTGGACTTATGTTTTCCACCTGAGGAATTTTCAGCTGGGTTGCAGTTCCAGCTGTGAAGCCACAGAGCAGTGGCAGCCTTTGGACAAGCACAGTGGGCTGAGTGTGCAAACACCCTCCTGCAGGGGAGACTGGAGTCAGTGGCTGCTGTCAGTGAGCGTCCCATTTCCTCAGGCAATGGTGAGGGCTTTTTTTTATAACTATGAAGGTTTTCAGAGCAAAACACCCACATAATTTTAGCAGAGGCTTTGCTGGCCCTCTAAGCCCACCCAGGTGAAGATGACCAAACATTTTGGAGTATTTCAGGGATGACTTACACCCATTCATTTTTGTGTCTCTTTTGTTTGCTTGGCACCTGACTGGATTCTTCCCAAGGTAGTGGAAGGGGAGAAGAAAATTTACTTTTGTAGATTTTCCCACCCCCCTCACTGCTCTTGTTGAAATAGCCAGGGCAGCAATTTGTGAGTTTGGGTGATGGCTGCACAGTGAAGACAATATCCAAATTGAAGACAATATCCAAATTTGGATCTTGTGCTGGGGAGGGAAGTTTACTCCAATGTGTACAGATATTTCTTCTGGGGAGAGTTCTTCCCTCCCCTCTCATCACTGATCTCATATCTAAGATCCCCTTCCACCTTCTCTGCCTTTATATTTTTTAATATTTTGAAGTCTTTGCTGCTCCAGGGGAGGATCAACTCTTCTCATATGTCTAGAAGGAACATCATTGTTGTTTTTGTGAGTGTTCAAGCAGCATTTCAGGCCAAGGAACTGCTCAGGGCAGCAGGGACTGGAATCAGTTACCCACTGAGTTCCATGTTGTACCTCTGAAAGGATGACACAGCTCATGAATCACTTTTCCTTTACACCAGTATGGAATATGACTGGGAAATACATCTATAAACTATACAAGTTCGTGTACTATAAGGAAAGATGCAATTTCTTACCTTTCATTTGTTAACTTTTATAGGAATTACCCCTAAGTAATAAAACTTAAATGAAAACTGAGATTTTGCCTCATTTCTGAGGTCAGAGGCAGTTTTCCACAGCTAGACAGGTGATTTATCCCAGGCAATAGACAGATTTTTGCTTTGCTTTCTCACTCATGTCTTTAGCACTGCTGGTGTCCCAATGTACAAGTGCTCAGCCAGGGAGAAGGGATTTTTCACTGCATGGGAAGGAGGAGGAATTCCACCAAGGAGTGGAATGCTGTGTCTTCAGAACCAAACTCCAGGGCTCTGGTGCCACCTGCATTGCCCCATACAAATGTTCTTTCACCTTTCTTTGGAGCCAACCCTTTCCATGGAAGCACCTCTCTCACAGTGCAGCTCCATCTCTTTTTTCCAATTAAACCTTCTTACTCCTCGAATAATTCCTAAATTAATTGTCCCAATCCCATGTAAAGGGTGGGCTGGGTAATGAAATCTCCTCACAAATGGGAAATAGTTCAAGCAGAAGTGATAAGCATCAAATTGTTTTGCTAGGGCTCAGCTGAAGCCAGAGGTTGGTTCCACGTTTCCAGCTGGCCACAAGGTGTGGCCCTGTTCTAAAAGAGGTGGCAATGCCTGGAATGTGAAAATAACTGACGCAGACTCTGCTCTACCTGGGGATTTTCCATTACAGATCTGATATCTTAATGATAGGTTGGACTTCAATAGTCCTGCATGGAAACATTCTTTTGGAAATTAAAAAATCATAGTCTTGGGATTCTTTGAGAGTTTTTGCCCTCAAAAATCCTATACAATTTTCTAGGAAGCTGTGTCACTGGTATTGAATTTTACAAGCTACTGCAAAAGTCTGTCTGAGGTATCACTTACTGTTTAGTTCTAAGGGTAATCTTCAAAGTTTTGGTGGGACTTTATTAAATTCTTGTAGAATCCTACTATACTTGCTCCTATTAAATTTCCTATTGTTTTTCCACAGGGGTTTGCACAGCCTGTTA
Organism: Melospiza georgiana; assembly: GCF_028018845.1. NCBI lineage: Eukaryota > Metazoa > Chordata > Aves > Passeriformes > Passerellidae > Melospiza > Melospiza georgiana. The sequence continues at coordinate 16,632,789 of NC_080443.1, forward strand.
AAGTAAAAGCCTGGAGTCAGTATAATTTAATTTGGACATTCTGATGAATGAATTTAAAGGGGAAAATTGAGTCATCATTAATTTGCAACACATTGCCAGACTTAACAGTAAATACTATCACCATAGTTTTGGAAATATCTATCACAAAGCTTATGCTCCAAGTCTTTTACAAACTGGTTTACTACCACAAACAAACAATCTCAATAATTTCATGCTGATATAGACAGCTGGATCCTAAACCCTTATCCTTGAAAATATAAATTTAAAATTCAAAACAACTTAGCTTCTGCCTTCAAATATTCTTATAGAAAATAAAAACAAGCAAACAGAAAATGGTTTACTGTTATCTAATTAGAAAGCAGAGGTTTTTGTTTGAAACAAACACATTTTATGACTATCCAGGATGAACAAATTGGAGCTGAGAGCTAATAATTTATACCAGCATTGCTCCATGCATCAAGGATCTTTTATGCTCCTGGGAGGGCATTACAAAAATTAGAGTAATGTAGCAGAAAGAATGAGTTTGATCTTCCATTACAGCATTATTCTATCACTCTTGCTTTGCATTTCTGGCAACTTCACAAGGAACATCTCAAAGACTGAGAGAAGTGTGCCTGCTGGTCAGAATTCACTGGGCTTATCTTGGACTGTGAGACTTCTAAAAAATATGTAGCAGATGAGAAAGTGGTATTTCCTCTGTGCTTGCTCCCTTTCATGCAGAAAGTTGTATATTTGATGAGAGTATTAAAAATCTTCTCCAGCCCCTTTGATCATGTTGTTAATTTTGTTTAATTGGCTCCATCCCTGCCTCAAGAGCAGGGAATTTATAGGATTCTCTTTACTGGCACATGCGCATCACAAGGGGGAGGACCCAATGAGTTTCAAATGGCAGTTGGAAAGATACTGTGAAAATAATGTGATGAGCAGCAAGAAGTTATGCAAGTGAACTCAGGATTCACATTTTGAACTAATTCAGTACTTCAAGTGAAGGAAAAATTCATATACATCCATTATTATTGATAATAATAGTAAAGTAAGCACACAAAGCCCAACTCACAGGCATTATGCATAATCAGCTTTGCAGTGATCACAGAAGGCAGCCACCTTCAGCACAATAACCCAGGAATGGCCTCACAGGCAGTATAAATTACAGGGGTTTGATGCTGAACACACACACACACACACACATATATAAAATACATACACACACATATAAATTTATATATTCAAGATTTCCAACAAACATTTAATGAAAGTAAGATGAAAGTGGCTACTGATTTATACTCCTGTTCTTCAGATATCAGGATCACAGTTTCCAAAGGTGGTAAGAAATTAAACCAAGAAGGGATCTGCAATGTAATTCTCAGGCAGGCCATACCACCATATCTCCAGCTACAAATAAGACCCTCTGCAGAACTGTACCACAAAATGGAACTGCAGTTGCATTGGAACTGTTTTGTAGGAGATGCTGCAATGAAACTTCCCTGCAAAGTCTGACCCTTTAGAACACAAAATTAATAAAGACTTTAAGAAACTTTTTATTGAAATCATCAGAAAGTCTTTCAGTGACCCTTGGTTTTCATTATTAACTTGTAACACAGCTGAAAATAAATATTTTTTACTGTAAAATAACAAGCAAGGGCAAATGAGGAGGTTATGTTACTGAAAAATACATTTCAGTATGAAAGTTCACTGGCTAAGTAAGCACTTCACAGTACTTTTCCTAATGTTTTTTACATATATATTATAAAACCAACTTCCATTAATGATACAGAAGTGCATATATGACAATTTTGTACTTCTTGCACTTTCTCCATTCAGGGTACATTTTGTGAACAAACCTCCAAGACACAAATACTAGTAACTCATTAGCATAACAACAGTATATTAATAAATCAGTGGCATAATAAAACAACAAGCAACACTAACATTCTGTCACCCATGTATCTTCCATGAAAAAGAATACTAAAATCAATGCCACTGATAAAAGTGTGATTTCATTCTTCTGTCACACACTAAACATCACTACCACATAATTAATGCCACTAAACTCACAGGCTGTACACGTGTGTTGCTTTTATCCCCCTTGGAAGGAAATAATTCCAGTGGTTCTCATCATATGCAAGTCAGTTTTGCTTTTCAATCCTAAAAGAAAAGCATTGTTTAAGAATTCATGAAGCAGAGCGTTTTCAGCCCAGACTCCTGTGCACAGAAGGAAGGGCATTCACAGGAAGGGAAGGATTGCTCCTGCAATGGAGCCCCCTTGCCCATGCTTAGTTTGCCAACCTTCTGTGAGGGACTGAATCCTCACCAGCACTTGCTCTGGTTGATAAACTGCTTCTGCTTACCAAGGCCCTAAAAAACATCTTCCAGCAGTTGTTGCATTAGGCTCTAACTCAGATGAAAGCAAAAATATTTACTGCAAAGAAAGAAGAAATTGCAAATGCAGCAAAAGTACAAATGATATTGAGCCCCTCAAGATCTGAGCCTGCTTTCAGGACAGAATCAACAAGTTTTGCTCCTGACTATCCACCTGCTGCAGGCAAAATGGGGCTGATTTCTGTTATCGATCAGCCCACACATGGCAGCAGCTGCTCCAGCACATCCAGTGACGCAATCTGACCAGAAAGGTGAGAAAGGAGGTGAGTCACTACCCTGAGATGAGACACACACCGGCACTGATGCAACAGCAGGGGGGAGTCAGTTTTTAAATTAATGCTGGAGTGCCAAAACAGCCCTCAGTCCTGGGTGCTTTGTTAAGAAGACCCAAAGTTAAGATCCTCTCAGTCAGAAGAGGCAAGACTCATCTGGACCCACTTTTAGTGATGTTTCTTCCTCCCCTCAAAAGTTACTTGGGCAGGGATGAAGTGGAACCCACTGAAAGCCACCTGCAGTACCAGAACTCTGAAATGAGAGAAAGAAATCCCTCCTGATGTCTGGAAATCACAGCGATTTGATACTTGTCCATGTTACTTCTGACTAGAGGGTCATGCATTTAAAAGCCCTGGCCCTACACTAAAGCAGATGTGTGTATTAAGATCTCTTCTGTGATTCATTATCAATTCTAGAACAGAATTTTGTTTCCTGAACAGATCAGCATCATCATTCATTGCTTTTCACTTGCAAACAGCTGCTATTTGCATGTGAGTGGAGTCCTGTTTCTTAAAGACAAAGGAGAGAAGGAAGAAAAGTGTGTAGTATTGTTCCTTATGATGGCCAGCTCCAGCCCTCATTGCTGGGCATGAGGCCTCATAAAATAGACCTTGCAAAGCTGAGCTGTTCTTTGTGTTCTTCTGCACAGCTAAAACCATGCATCAAAAGAATGTCTTCTGCTGCAATGTCTTTTCCATACAGAAGAGAATATGTGAAACTTAAAACTCCATGATGAATGTGAAAAATCTTCAAGAGCAAAGAAGAATTAAATGCAAGCTGCTGCAGCCTGTGAACTCTGCAGCACAGCTCAGTTCTAACAGCATGAAAGGAAGAGGTGGAGTAGACAAATGATGGTAAATTGAATGAAGTAGGAGGTTAAAAGGGAAGAAAAAAGGTAGTATGTCTTCTGGAACTGAAATTGCAGGAAAACACCAGAAAGTTGGAAACCGAAAAAAGAAGTGGAATGAAACCTTTATACGCTGGGTGAATCACTGTTTGGCCAGAAACCAGGAAATAATTGCTGGAACAGGCAAACAGTGAAAAGCCATTACAAGACCCTCAGCAGGAAACAAGCAGGATGGCTCGGGAGAAGCTGCTGGGCTGGCTCTGGACAATCCCAATGGTGATGCAGGTTAACAGAAAACAGGGAAAACAGGAATTAGGGAACAGACTCCTGCTCACTGTGAGATGTAACACCACAATGGTCTGACCTGACAAGCTACAGGAAACACTGACCCTAAGAATCACAAATTAACTTGGAAAGAATTAATCTAAGTCAAAAGGTGACATTAAAATCCCTAAACTGGAAGCAAAAGATTTCTTTCCCCTCTCCTTCCATAAACTGGATGGCTACATCTGGTTTTAAATTGAGTCCTTTTTTGTTTCCTACTAAAAAAAAAAATTAGTTTTCCATAAAGTGTTGGCTTTTCTTGGTAAAATGCTGATTCATTAAAATAGAAAAAAAATCGTTGTGAAATACACAGAGGGCTTTAAACTGTATTAAGGTTCTAGGACAGACATGTAGTTTGAGTCTTGTACTTCCATGAGAGGAAAACTGTACTGTAACTCTGAAAAGCCAATAGCAAAAATAAGACACTGGAAACATTTCCAAATTCAAAATTTGAGATTCTAAACCAAAAATTTTGTGTTTTCACTGTTTACTCTTTTTTTTTTACAAAACAAAATCAAAAAGTATTTCCATTAGCTTTAAAGGCAAACTTTCAGAATAATTATCTCTAAACAGACAGATATTCACTTAGCTTGATAAATGAAGAACAGTTGAGTAGGGCATGCCTTTGAGAAGAGCAGGAGGATCAGATTGTACTAACTGGGTTTAGGCAAAAAAATGTTCTTCTCTCCCAAAAGAGGTTGAAGACATTAAGAGGTTGAAGACATTACTGCACTATATTTATCAAAGTACAAGGCATAAACAGTTGCTAAGATCTCCCTCCTGTGAGGTCAGATAGAGTCAGCAGCAGGAGGATGCTGAGGAGTTGCTGCAGTGTGAACCAGGCTGTGGCTCCTGGCCCACCCCAGAGCCCGACTCGAGGGAACTCTTGCTGTGAAGAGACTGACATGGGGGTATCTGAGCACTGGGCAATCCATAAAAATATAAAAATATTCAGTCCTCACTCTTGGCAAGTCTGACTTCTGGGTGGTCATTAAATATTACAATATTAATCCTTTGCAACAGCCATGAAGACACACTCAAGTGAAGAAGATTTTAGCCCTCAGCCATTAACATAATTAGCTTTTATTCTGTTTTTTTCAGGCCAACTCAGAGCATTAAATGCACATACAATTTTCCTACTTCTTATAGAGGACACAGATGTGAGCTAATTGAAACATCTCAGAAAACATGTATCTTTTGGAGGAAATATGTATTTCTTGTGCCTGCTGATGTCTTGGTAATTTCACCCTCTTAAGAGATAATAGCAATCTTCTTTCCCCCTTAAATTAAAGGTACCCTTATTAACTCAATAAAATAATAGTGGTAAAAGGGAACAAGTACCAGGCCATTATACTCTTGCATTGCAAAAAACCAGTATTCTTCAATAGAACTTTTCACTGTAACTGGTCTCTAGAAATCAGACCTCTAAGGAGAAAGAAATATTTACACAGGACTTTGAGATTTAAAAATTTAACTTTATTCTAAATTAAAAACCAAAGCTTATAAAAGCTGTGCACACTATCACACAAAGACTGCAAAGAACAAGTCTAGAAGGGAATGGTATTTCCCCCAGAATGCTCTTTCACAATACTAAACCAAATATTTTGTCTCTTAATTAATAGCTGTTGATTGATTTTTCTTTCATAAATTTTTCCAATTGCTTTTAAAATCATGACAATTTTTCCTTTGCACAGGATCTTGTGGCAGAGAGTTCCACAGGTGAATCCCATGGCTCTAAACTTTTGCTGTTCTGAACCTGCCTGATGCTGCTTTCATTTCATACCCTACATTTTGTTGGGAGACACAGTGAGCAATTTCCTCCTCACTTTTCCCAAGCCACTCTGATTTCATGGAGATCTATCATATCCTTCATTTACAGGCTAAAAAGTGCCACTCTTTATTCATTATCCAAGAGGAGGCAGCATCACTCCTTTGATTTGGAATGCTGTTTCCAAAATTTTCCATCTTCTGGAATTCTTCTGCATTTCCTTTGAGGCACAGAACCAAAAATTGCATACAGTATTATGGATTAAAAAACATAACATGCAGCAAGTTTATAATGCTTTCTGCTTTGTTTATATTTTTTCCTGATTTTTGTCAATATCCAGGGGTTTTTTTTACCAATCCTGGGTATTGAACTGACACACTGAACTGAGTGAGACTCGACTGAGTGATGCCCTGGCCCTGCTTTGAGCAGGGGGTTGCAGTATAAATTCCCTAGATGTCTCTTCCATTTCAAAAACTCTGTGAGTTGGGATTCAAGCTTAGGGGATGGCAGATGAAAGATTTCTATTTTGCCACTGTCCAAGACACTGGAATCACTCCTGTCTGTCCCAGCACAGCCTCAGCAACCCCCGCTGGAGAAAAATGAACACAAACTGGATCAAGCACAGAAAATCATTACTAAGATGAATGGGAAAGGCAGAGCTTATCTTCCACAAGAAAACTAAATGAACTTAGGCTCAGCCTAGCAGACTGAAGCCTGCAAAGGTTTATGATTGATGTCTGAAGTACATGAGAGAGCTAAATACATTGAATGGCTATTTTAGCTACATGACAGCACTGAATTAACAACAAATTGTCCAGGTGTATGAACCATTCTCAAAAAAACTCAAGCTAGAAAATATATTCTGTGAAGGTTTTAAACAACATTTTCATCTGCCAGTGATTCTGGCAGTACCAAAATCAAAAGCTTATTATATTTAATATTGAGTTTACCAAGTTTTGACATTTTTGTGTGCTCTTTCTTTCTTGAAACTAAGTGATGGGAGAGACAATGTAATTTTACAGTGTGCTTTAGCTTTCATGAAATTTCAGACTGTAATGGAATATGACACTTGAAATTTCTCTATCCACATCTATCTCAAGTGCAATATATGCAGCTTGAATCTATGAGCTATAGCAACAAGTCTGAGAGAGACTTTCCACAAATTCTGGATAAAATTCTTAACAATATAATGAGGAAAAACTTCAAAAGTCTCAGAACTGCCTATATTGAAAAGAGAAATACAAGCCCAGAGAAATACAGCTCTTGGAAAAGGTGATTAACGACTTAGAAATTATTGCTGCAAACTCTTTCTAAGGAGATGTCACAAATGTTTACCGAGCTAAAGCAGCAATGTTTCTATCACCTCAAATAAAGGCCCTTATTAATGACTGGAAACAACAACAAATTCCTTGAACATTAGGTCAGAAAACTCAAGACAACAGCCTATATTCTGCTTATTAAAACAGGAGAAGAAAGCACAATCAAAGTAATCAAACTGAACAGGCTTCTGCGCTTGCTTTTCAAAACCTCATGTTCCCTGACCTCCCTGTGCATGAAGCATTTAAGCTGCACAAAGGTGGGGCAGAGTTTGGGAACCCATTGGCCTCAGCCCTGGAGAGCTGTTCAGTGCTGCTGTGGCAGAGGAGCCACATGTCAGATTTTATTTGAGCTGCAAAAGTCAACCTGGTAGTTAGGAAGTGCAGAGCATGAGACATTATACACCTCATAAACTCTTCTAGTCAGAGCATTCTACACAAAAGACTTTGAGTCACTGACTTTTTCAGGACTAGTTAAGTACATAAAGCATGTCCAGAGCATTGCTGCTACAGCAAAAGGTCTGTCACACCATGCAGAGGGTTTGTGCCTACTCATAAACAGCTTGGGGAAGACCTCTCCCTCCTCCCAGGCTGTGCCCACCCTGACACACACGTGCATCTTATTTTGGGGAGCACCACATGCAGGGAAAGATCAGCTCAGGTGAGAGATCTGTTTGTTTCACAAAGAAAAAGCAACAGAGCTTTTCTAACTCTTTAATTTTAAACAGGAAAAAAATGTTGTTCCAGATTTTAGACAAATATCAGCATCTCTGAGGATCATTTTACTCCTTTGATGGAGCAGCATTATCACATTATCTCTGGAGTGAACACAAGTCTCCCTACAATTCACATTTTAATTCTCATTTTAATCACTCTCTCTTACCAAGTCTTGACCTCACTAAGGGAATGGCACATACATCATTGGCCTCAGGAGAGTCAGTTCAAGACACTCTTTTGTACATAAATTATTTCTGAATATGGACATAAGACATACAAAAGTGCTCAACACTTAAATCTTTAATTACTATTATTGCAGATTACACGAATCTCCCTCTTATTAAAGTGGTGAACTTCTGACAAGATTTAAACAAATTACTCTTGTGTGGAGGAACAGATCACATCTGGAACACCAGTCCAATCAATCACCATCCTGCTGTGGAGCAATAGTGAAGGCAGTTGCCTTGCAAACCTCCTTTGGAGAGCTCCTGGGGATTAGAGCAGGGGTGAACATGTTCAAGGTAAGCTCAGTTGTCAGTGTTTGCTTGTGGATCTTTTTTAATGTTTTAATTTAATTGTTTAACTGATTTTGTTTCAGAGCCTTTTGGACACCTGAGCTGATTTACCAGTATAATTAACTCATTTAGGCTTTAATATTCTGATCAAAAATTTAATTCGAATGTGAATACATTTATTTGCCCAAGTATATTCCTTTTTTTACTTAATTCTCCTGTCATTTTTTAAAATTTACTGCTTGAAGAGCACACTGGAATATTTCAGCCAAAAGGTCTGGCTCAATCCCATCTCATTTGATGGGAAGTCATTGAAAGACTTGGCTGGAAGTGGATGGGTTCCTCATGGTCCCTGAAGGAACACCAGGTCTAAGGGAGCTGAGTGGCCATCATTGCCCTTTTTTCACAAATATTTACCTAAGTGCCAATATACATTTTATACTCCTCCTTAGGGTCAACACACCCTGAACATTACATAACTTTCTACAAACTAATAAAAGTTAAAGAAAACTTCCTTGGAGTTTCCTGGAACTCTGGATGGAGTAGAGCTGAAGGCTTTAGCTCCACTTCACTATGCTGCCACTTGAGCCATCCATTTTCTTTACCTCAAAGATTTATGACGACCAGAAATGGTTCAGAGACCACAGGAATAATGCACACAGAATCCTCAGTGACACATATGTAATAATATGAACATGCTGGATCTTCATTAACTCAGATTCTACACTTTTAATATCCTGTGGCCCAGATTTTCTGACATCTTGCAGCCATTCACTGGTTACTCTGGTATTGGCCTGTATGGAACTACTAAGAGAAATTGTATATTAGCCTTGTCTCTGTAACTTACAGTAACTTCCCATTACACATAAATGGAATCATCTGGGACTGCATCATCCTAAATACTAAAATAAATGTGGAACAAATACTACCATCTAGCTGTAGCTACATTTAGCTCTATCAATATGTGCCATATTCTACTTACAATAAATAGCTCTTCAATTTTTGTGAACAACATTTATAAAATTCTGGTCTTAGATGAAACAAGCTTATTCCAAAGTTACCAGTTATAGAATATTACTTTACAAATTTACAGATTTTCAGCTTTTCTGTAAATTCCCAAGTTGACTCAACCATTAATGCATGAAATGTGTTGATGGTCAGATAATTCATCAAAACCAACCTTAGCTAGAGATTACCACCACATTAAAACAAAATTTTCATTGAGTTTTCCCCCAAGTGATCAAAAGTCACAAGACTATAGCTGATGCTGCATCTATCCTCTACTTCCCCATCATCATTTGGGTTTATGCCATGAGTCATATCCCACAAGGTCAAAATGTTAAACACAACAGAGGATTCATTCTATATAATGCAGCCCTCTGTAACATAATTTAGACTTACTCTGATGCAATATTGTAGATTACTTTTGGTTTATATGTTCCGATAGTAAAATTCATGTAGCTTATAATAGGTTTTGATATTATTATTCTTATGTTACTATAATATTGAACACATTAAAACACAACAGGATGTAAAGACTCCAGCTTGTACCACTTCAGTGGAATTAAGATCTTTGTAACCAAGAGGCAGATCAAACCCAAACATAAATTTTGCTATCTACATAGTTTAGAAACATAAGACAGGAACAAGTTCAGTAGGGCAAATAGTATAAAGTAAATTTAGTACTGAAATATATTTTCCATATAACAGGCTGACAAGTTTTTGAAGGTTTGCAAAAGGCACTTTATGACCCATTAGGAATCAAATGCAATATTTGTGGCACAAGTGCATATACTGTAACATTTATTGAGTCTATTTATCTGAGATAAAACACATCGGATACAAAATGTGAAAGCCATTACCACGTTTTGTTCCCATTTATTTACCTGGCCAGGATACACTATTGAATTTCCCAACTCGTTTATGACACAGTCCTGGGAATATGGCAATTGCATAAATAAAAGTCAAAATACAAAGCTGTAACCCTTGAAAAAGTACAATTGCCTTTTATAGCAGTTCTTAATCTGCTCTTTCCTCACCACACAAATATAGGACATTAACCATTTATTGATCTTTGATGTCATCATGTGACCTTTTAAATGAAAATGTGTGGGCTTAAACAAAACTCTGTTCTGTAACAGATTCATGCAGTTGGCCTTTGTTGTGACACTGGGCAAGTGTTTGTGATGCTGGATGCCAAATATCAGAATCATGGACAGAGCAACAGGAGAGAGAGGCACCATGGATCAGCATCATTGGTTTAGCCTGGCAATGAGAAGCAACCTTAAATAGAAAATACTTGGGTACATCTAAAATAAATCATGTCTTTGTTGGAAACAGTGATGAAAATACATGAAATTTGTAATGAAATTAGTTTCCAACTTCCAACTAGGCCATATACAGACTGCAGACATAAAATATCTTCCACCATGAACGCATCTCAAGATAGAAGTGCAGGAACCTCCACACACAAGGGATTAAAAAACACCCAGATACCTGGGTCCTTGCTGTTTTTAGGGAATGCAGTGAACTTACAGACAGCATTCTGCCTGCACTGACAAAAGATATACTAAAATAGAGCTATACACCTTAATTTCTTCTGCCTTTTCTTTTCTTTTTTTTCTACCAGTCATACTCAAATACCTGTAATCACATAAATTGCTGAGTCATTCAGCGTGCATTGCTGACTCATGACAGTTTCATTGTGTGAGGAAAAGCCTGAGAGAAATTATTTAGTTAAGTAGCTGCAGCAGAATTAGAATTTCCTATCCTGGTTCTACTCACATAATAATAATTATTATGTTTAAGTGCATAACTACCTTCTTGCCTGCCTGAAAGCTCAATAAGAACTTTGCTTGCACACAGGAAAAAAAAGGAAAGATATTCATTATGTTCTCAAACAAGAGGCTTCTAAACAGAAAAGGTGACATAAATCTCACCATTTTAGTAAATGCAAAGTTCTGCAGCAGTAAACAACCAATGCCTGCCATGGTTTTGGTCTCAGAATTTCCCATCATTTGGCATGTTGGAGTAAGTGATGTGGAGAGCTCTTCCTGAGCTCCCAGCATTTATTCCAGAGGCTTCCCCGCCTTTACACTCTCCAGGAACAACTGCAGTTGATGTTCTACATCTAAGTTGAGATTTCCACAACAGAAGTAATGGGACATATGTTTTCCAGCTACAACAAGAACAATGTGTGGAGAGATTAGATTCTCAGATGAGGCAGTGCCAAATCCTGCTCTGCTGCCATGATGTGGCCCCAGTGATTCCAAGATGTGGCTTTAGGGATAAAAGGAAGAATGGAAATGCAGCTACATCACAGGGCAGCTTTAAATGAAGAGGCAGAATATAGAGAAGTATGAGCAATATTATGAGTAACACATAATTATGTTTTAAAGCAGAACTATGAATCCAAACACTCATTAATGGAACCCCTGAATTTATTAATTTTGGTAAAGAGGTAAGCCACTAAACTGCCTTCGAAGTGGTGTTAATAGAAAGGTCAGTCAGTCATTACCAGCAAAAAGAATCATCCTGCACTTTGGAGAATTTGAATGCTTAGTAATGGATGTTAAAAGAAAAGCTGGAGTTTTTTCAGTGCATTTTAGCTGAAAATTGGAATATTCTTCGCATAGAAACATACTAGGAAAAAAATGATAACCTTTTCACAGCAGGAAATGTCAGTGCTAAACTAGAGAACAACAGAAATATTACATTTCTATTGGGGCTTTTTTGAAATGTGACTGTGTAAGCATTGACTAATGGTGAGTGAGAGCCACTCAGCAAATATTACAAGTGCTTTTTACCCTATTTATTGCAGATGTAAGTGACTCCAAATTCCCACAAACTCCACCTGTGGAAACCCAAACAGTGTAGAGCAAAGCCAGCTGGGAAGCCATATTTTTTATTTCATGGAAAGTTTTAATCAACAACAAAACTATTTCATTAGATTTGGGAAAGGGTCTGTATAAAACATGTTCTTGATTATCAGAATTGAGAACATTTGCATGTTTTCAGATTTGAAGTAAAAAAAAAAGATGTCCCAACAAAAGTTCTTCTTCCATCCCCAAAGTGGTATTTAATTGAAAAGCCACTTTCTTTCCAGCAAAAATAAATAAATAAATAAATAAATAAATAAATAAATAAATTTTGCTGAGAAATTCCTACTTGCAACTACTGGTTTTAATGCTCAGCCTAAGAGTCTGGAAACCATTGACACTGATAAATTTGCTTGCAGTAGCAGAGCAATGCTGCAAACTTCCTGCAATCCCCACTTCCCTTCAGGGACCCAGAAATAGCTGCCGAAATCCCACCGTGGGTTTAGCTGATTCATGAGAAATACAATTAGGCCAGGAAAAAAATGCACTGATTGGTCATTTCCCAGATAGGGTTTTGCAGGTGAGAGCTGCAGTCTTGGAGAGGCTTTTGGGTTGTAAGAAACTCAGCCAAACTGGAGAGGCAATACCAACTGCCCTCATTAACTGACTCTTAATCCACAAGTATAAAGTAATTTGTGTTCTGTTTTTAGGGATTAATCTAGGCCAGAGCCAGAGTTTCTAGTAAGCCTAATGCACAAGAAAATCCCAAATGCTGAAGGAAAAGCTTGCAAACAAGAGCATGGCTTGATACACATCTTATCACCCCCCAGTTTATTTGGTCCTACCCCAGAGTTCTACAGCATTTCCAATCAGTAACAAGATAGCTGTGTTGATAAAGGAAGTCTGAGTAATGGGCATGGAGAATTTAGTTACTGAAACAGTGCTCCAGACCTGGTAAACACAGCTAAATTTCTCTGGAAAATATAGGAAGTGTTTTACCAACAAATTAATGAAGAAGAACATTTCTTAAAACTTGTTGCCCAGTCTCCACAATGCTTGTGTAGGTCAGACCTGTGATTGCTACAGACCAGTCTTGGCCACAATTAATGCAGAACAGCACAATAATTTCCCCTTGACAGGATTATACCAATCCTTGATGAAAATGGAGCTTCTTCATCCTCCTCTTGTAGGTTAGAGGGAAGGATTTAGAAAGTTTCAAAAACCCTGTTATTGGCCATTATTGTTATTGGCCAGTCCAAGATTTATAATGCCTAAAACCCTGTATTTTAAAAGATTCTTAAAACCATTTTGACAGGCTACCATGGTTGCCACAGGTTTTTGAAATTCAGAAGGCAGAATGCCCTTAAGCTTAAAAAGAACCTTTACTTCATCCCATTGAATTGTACTCAAGCTGAGCCCAGTTACAAATTGTTTAAAATTGCCATTTTCTTCTTATACTTGAATTGCTCAGGAAAATTTAGGAACATAGGACTGGAAGGGATCTCCTGAGTCATCAGATGCAGTCTGTAGGCACCATGTTATATAATTCTTTTCATAAAAGCCTTGAGCTCCACCTTAAAAGCTGCTGTTCTCTTTCTGAACCCACTTCTTCATTTTCAGGCTGTTCCAGAACCTCATAAAAATAAAAACCTTTCCTCTGATTCCCAGTCAGTTTAGACACATTTTTTTTTCCCATAAGCAAATACTGCCCTTTAGCTCAATAGTTCTTTTCCTTGTCTTGTATTTATTCCCTCAGGTATTCATATTGTCTCTGGTTTTCCTCTCCAATGCTGAACAAGCCAAGCCTTTTTCAGTCTCTTATCCTAAAACAGGTCTTTTCACTCTCCTAATGAGCTTCAGGAGCACAGCAAAAATGAATGTCCATGGGCATCCATGGGCCAGGTCTGCAGGGCTAACCCAGAGCTGCCACACTGCTCTTCCCCTACCCAAACCATTAAACATTCATCAACAATCTCAGTTAAGAAATGGATTAAGCAAAACTCCTCCAATGCACCCATTTTTGGAGCTCAGCACCACCAGGGAACAAAAGGAAGACAGCACTGATGCATGTTTAGGATTTTAATTCTCAGGTTCTTTTGGAATTGATAATTCTGGAAGTATGTGATCTAAGGAGAAAGCCAGAAACATCAAGAAGGGTTTTTAAGTGTTGTATAAAAAGCCACTGAAATCAGTCTGAATTTTCTAGAAGCTCTCAGAAGGTTTTTAACCAATGGTGGGTAGGTTTAAACATTTAGTGACTGCCAAGACAACAGCAGTAATGGGACACAGGTCCTTGCAACAGCACAGTACACAAAGACTGGTGTAATTATGTTGCCTGTGGACTTGTTGGTGGATATAATAAACATAGTTCTTGAAAAAGAAGTGGGGAAATACAGCATCAAAAATGGGAAAGAAAAAAATCAGAGATTATATAATCACATTTGGTGAGTCAGTGTTGATTTTGATGAAGAAAAAAATAAACACATGGAAAATTAGCTTGAGTATTAGAAAAAGCTTATAATTTCGTAGAGCTTAGAAACTGCAAAACAGTGAAAATCTTAAAGTTTGTAGCAAAAATCACTGGGTGAACAAAGTAGAGTTGATCTGAAAGCATTTTAATGCTCTATATTTTCTGTCTTTTATTTCTCAGGGTTTGAGATGGTCGTTCTTTGCTGGGTTTTGTTGGCTTTTTTTGTATTCTACCCAATAAATTCCTTCTAAATTCCACCCTGAATTTCTCTATGTAGAGGAATTTCAGGGTGATGGATCAGAAAGGCACCACATCTATTTCTCATACAGTGACTACACCTGATGCCAGAGAGCAGGGAGAGGAGCCCACCACTGTTCCACCATTCCTTTTGTGCAAGCCCAGGGCTGAGAAGCTCTGGAGAAGGGCAGTGAGAGCAAGGGAATCATGTGCCAGCCTAAAAGATGAACACTCATCAGCAGCATTTATGAATGACTTAGTATTCAGAGTGCACTTGGGACACTCTTGTGCATCCACCATGGACACACACAAAGAAAGACACATAAACCACCAAATTAATCCTTTATATGTCGTTTCAGCCAGCACAATGTGTCAGCCTGACCTTACAAAATACATTCTAAAGATGCCACAGTGGGACAACAGCAATACATTTTAGCGAGCAGGAGACTTGTGGCTTCAATATCACATTCCAAAGTCCAGCCTAGCTGAAGAAAAGGTTGGTACATTGCTTCAACAGCTCACCACTTTTCTGCCCTTGTTGGACAGCTCTGAAATCTGCAGCAATGCAAATTAACCTCTTTAAAAGAATAGGAAAGGAGCTGTATATAATGAAAAGAGAGGTGAGAATTTATCACAAGAGTCTTTAAGGCCATCAGACACAGCTTTCAAGAGTAAACATGGGTCAAAGGAGCAGTTGATATCATAACTGATTATTCATTTGATTCACAAGTTCTCCTGAGTCAGACTTATCTGTTATTGCTCAATTTTGCTGTAGATCCCCACAGCAACTACTCAGTGGCTCCTGATACAGAGACAGTAGTCTCTGTCCTCTTATAAGAAATACAGTATCTTTTTGTAACTAAACATATTCCCTGTCCATATATGAAATTTCCTCCATGTCTGCATGAGAAAGAAATATTATTCCATCTGAAAACAAATAGTTCAATTTGAAATTAATCTTCTACTTTTGAAATTATTCTTCCTCATTACACATCTGAAGAAATAAATTTTCTAACTGTCAAGAACAAATACTGTTTTTAGAGTGCCACCTTCCAACTCAATTGAAATCAGTAGTGTGTCCTCAGTGTTCTGTTAAAGCCTGCTCATGGACTGAGTTATCTCTATCCTATTAATCATGTGAAAGTAGAGGCAAGGTTTGCTCTGTAAGGAATTTTACTGCCCAGGAAAGGTGACAGTTAACAGCCATAAAGTCTGAAGTGTACTCATGGATTTCTTGGGAGCAGGCAGCTGATACACACAACCTTTGGGCTAAGCACACCACATCTGAAGATGACAGTGACATTCTGGGTTTATACCCACCAGCATTAGTCTTTTGAGACCGATAAAAAAAGTTGCTGGTTTTGTGACATGAATAACAGTTCACCTAGACTTGAAACTCAAGATTCCAAACATATTTCACGGATACATTTTCCTTTTATGGTTGAGAGCAGACTACTGTTTTTATGGACCTTCCTCCACTTCAGCTGCTTTTCCTGTCTTTCAATTGCACTGACAGTCAGCAAGGAGGCAGCTACTGAGCACTGGCTGCACCAGAAGGAGCCAAAGGCAGTTCCTGCCTCTGCTGCTGTCACCACCATGTGACAGCAGAGCCACTGAAGCAATCTCATGAGTTAAGCAGAGTCCAGAGCCCAGCTTGTCCATGACCTGTGAGAAGTCCGTGACAGCAGCTGGCACAACACACCCACATGGCCAGGGTGAGACACCACGGGTGGGTCAGGCAGAATTCACACAGGCAGGGAGGGAATGACAACTGTGGACAGGAGAGGAGCTGGTGCTGGCATGGGAGTGTGCTATCAGTGGGGCTGTAAGTACTTTTTACCCTATTTTCAAGCACTGCCTCTGCTGCTCTGGGCAGCCAAGGAAACACCCCCTGTAACAGTACTGGACCCTCCAAGAAACTCTGGTTCAGGCTGCAGCTCCTGCTCAACAAAGAGCACCAGGCTGCAAAGGCAGAGGGTGACCAGGCACATCAGCCAACCCTACCCCTTTCTGAATGTCAGGTACACCCAAGAATCATCAAGCAGCCATCAATGACCATGTCCCTGGGTTGCAGTGCCTTGTAGAGCTGACATTCTGGAAAAGTTCATGGGTCAGACTCTGAAATAGCCCAAAACCAAAAACAAAGGCAAAATATGAAAACTGTAGCACATAGATGTAGAAAACACTGTCCTCCTAGCAATGCCAAATGCCCAAATTCAGGTATGTTTTACTAACCTTCGTTTGTTTGTTTACTACACATTTGAGTAGAGCATCAGCATCACAACAATAACAGGCAGACCATGATCACCTCACAGGCTCTCTTGCTTCCTGCCTTCCTTCAGCTGAAGCCACCCTGGTACTCGCACACAAGGCAGTGAAAAAGAGCACACAGCAATGCAGAGAGCAGGAGCTCCAGAACAGGATACATTCTGCTACCACCCTGGTTTAATTACTATTTGCTGTTCAAGGCTGCACAGATTACCTCCACCCACACAAGGTAATTTGAACACTTTTATTTCGTCTAACTATGTACTGACACGATGTTAACAGTTGCAATTTCAAGGAGTAAAATCCTTAGAACTGAAGCTACAGATCAAGGAGAAAAATCTCAGATCTCTCCCTCTGGTTTCATAAAATTGTAAAATAGCTGAGCATGGAAAGGACCTCTGGAGGTCATCCAGTCCATCTTCTTTTTCAAAGGGTTCATTTCAAAGTTAGATAAGGCAGTCCAAGGCCTTGTCCAGTTGAATCTTGAAAGCCTTTGAAGATGGAGAACCCACAAACTCTCTAGGCATCTGTTCCAGCACTCATTCTCTCTCATTATGATTTTTTTCTCCTTCTGTCCAGTCATATTTTCCCCATTTACAACTTTTGATCATTGCACCACATCCTTTTACTATGCTTTGCTCAGAAAAGTCTGGCACATCCTCCCTATTACCACCCCTTAGGACCACATCAGATCCACCTCAGCCTTCTCTTCCCTGCACTAAACAAACCTCTGTCCCTCAGCCCCTTCTCCTGTGAGGGTCTCAGTCACTCCAGCCACTTCAATGCCCTGAGTGCTCCCCCAGCACAGCCCTCACACAGACTCACTGTCCTCTCTGCACCAACCAGGCTGCGAGGGCTGAAAATCATCCCTACCCAGGACAGGGACATCAGGTGGGAGGCCCCAGTCTCCACATCAGTTTAAAGTTCACAGTGAAGCCAGGTGCTCACCTCTGCATTTACTGCAACATCAGAACCCAAATTCAGTTCAGGGGGTCAACAGGGTAGAGAACACATGTCAAAGATTTCTGCAATAAAGAGCAAAAATGATCAAAAACACCACTAAGGAATTGAGTAGCCGTTTTCACGGGGATACTTAGTTGACACATGCTCTGAAACTGTTATTAAAACTAGAACAGAAGATTATATGTTTCATTACCCAGAATTAGAATGAGAATGGACTGGTTTGTGCACAAAAGAGAGTGTCACTGAGAGGCTGTTCAAGATAACAAAAAAAGAAAACCAAGTCTGTCATCTGGTGATATCAGCACCAATATGCTGCACTGTCTTGAATAAAAAATTATCTGTATCAGCTACACTAAGTTGCAGAAACTCACAAATAAACAAAACTCAGGTCTCACTTCCATACAGTGAATTTAGGCAGACTGAGTTGGTTTGGTGTAACTGGTTAACAACAGAGGGAACACAGAGCAATACAAGTTAGTGAGAAGTACAACTACAACTGACCAGAAAGCCAGGCTGAAACAAAGTCCCAACTTCTGCTTTCAGGGGACTCTGAAAAGTAAGAAGTAACATGTTGCCAAGAGAGCAGATGTAGAAGCAAAATTAATGCACTGTTATAGAACTGGAATAACACTGAGTAAGACAAAGTGTGAGAGGTGAGTTGGGAGCAGTCCTTGGTTCCTACCAACATTATCTCCAGTTAAAGAGTCCAGAATTTCAGGGAAGGTGAATTGCTGTTTCTATGCTGACATCATTACTTAAATTCACTGGAAGATCAGATTCCAGGTTTTGGTTCTTACTACACTCCAGCCTGCTTTGGTCTGACAAGACCACCAGGAAATTTAGAGTTGAGTGTAAAGGTGCAGACCTGGCTCTCATATCTCCTCAGGTTTTATGTTACCTGATTTTTCAAGAATTACTCTCAATTTACACTGATGAATGAATTAGTCTTTCTAATTAAAACTAGGCCTTTTTTCATTGAGTTCCCTCACTCTAAGACAGTCCATCCTGGTTCAAGAAAGACTATTACAGAGGCTGTGTACCAGTTCATGCCTCCCACAAGTGGGCTGGCTCCATCTCACCTGTACTGACACACTGGTACAGGCACTAAAGAAATTTAAATGGTTTGTTATTTGGAAATCAGTATTACAAATGGATTTACTATTTTTAAAAATCACTCTAGCAACAACTAAAAAGAGTTAAATTCCTGACAATTCCGAAGTTGAGAATATTTAATGTCTAAAAAATTTAAAAGAATATAAAAACTTCAAATAATGTCTAATAACAAGATATTACAAGTTTCTAAGTTCTT
The DNA here is from genome assembly GCF_028018845.1 of Melospiza georgiana. Lineage (NCBI taxonomy): Eukaryota > Metazoa > Chordata > Aves > Passeriformes > Passerellidae > Melospiza > Melospiza georgiana. The sequence continues at coordinate 16,651,990 of NC_080443.1, forward strand.
TATGAAAAATTGTGTGAGTAATGCTTTGGAAGGGTACTTTTCCTGCAAATAAATGTAATGCAAATAGCAAGTCCCATAAGACCAAGTTTATAGCCCTTACCCTAAAAAGCAGTCCTAATGATTAGCATAGCTAAGTATGTACTGTAATGCAGAGCCTGTTGCATATTCATTCACAGTGGGTATAATTCTCTTCTTAGAGACACAACCAAACCACCAGCAGCCCTTGTATGTAAATGGAGACTTCCACTAGCTTGTATTTAAAGGCATCTATAATAACAAATAATTAACGTGCGATATATTTACACATTTTTTAAGTGCACACTGAATGATAAGGCACCATTAAACATCTATTATTTTAAAATGTAAAATGTCTTAACAAAATAAATAAAAAAGAAAAATATTCCTTTAAAATTTAGTTTCCACACACTTATAAAAGAAAAAAACTCCTGTGAATATATAAATCTTTCAAAAAGTGTGCCATTAGGAATTCCAGCTAACTTGGCACAGAATGAATTTCTGAATGACCAGCAGACAAAATGAATTCTCCTTCTCCCTGGACTACATTCACTTTCTCCCATTTTGCCAAGATCAAAAAGCCCTTATTTTAGCTTTCCAGGCAAAGAGTAGCTAATCCTTGACTAGCTCATAATAATAGCTTAGGCTGTGCTATGATATTCAAATACAACATATATTCATTTTCCTGAGTGAAATCCAACTTAATTTACAAAGGCCCAAGAATCCTAAAAGCACAACAAGAAGTCTCTCCTTAAAGAATGTCATCAGAAACAGCAGCACAGAACTGCCAATGAACTGATGGAGAAAGGGCCTCAGAGCAGGGGCACTGATTTCATCCCTGGCTATACAGCCATACTCAAACCCAACTGGAGACAGTCATGAGCAAATGAACTCCAGATGACCCAGGACTGAGCTGCAGGCTTGGAGCAGACAAGCCACAGAGATTGTCTGCACCACCACTATTCTATATTTTCTTATAATTGTATGTATTTTTAAACACTTTCAGGGTATCATGGAGTTTTTGCTTGTAAGCCCAGAAAAACAGACTTGAAGGTACCTTGTGGTTTCAAGCTCTCCATCCACACAAATAATTGCATTATGTAATCCTTTTCATGGATGGATCCAGCTCCATACTTTTTCTTATTAGTAAGGAATAATTCTTTTAGTTTTCTGAAATGTTATGTGTCCTTGCATAGTTTCAGAGTCATTATTAAATCATGCAGTGATTTTCCTTTTCTTGGGCAACCCTCATGAGCAGCCTGCTATGCACAGAGGGTTTGGGAGAGGCAAATACAGAGGTGCAAGCTGAGTCCATAATTAAAAGTCACAAAACATATTAGTGCTTAACATATACCATTTACACACCTAGATCCCAAACCCTGCATATTTGTAGGCTGGGTATCATTAATTCAATGCAATTTTTATAGAGCAAAGATTCAGGGAGAAAAATCAGCTTAAAAAATTAGCTTACTAATGTGCTGTAATACACTGTGATCACTCTGAATATCACATGCACTCTATGTGTAAACCACACTGAACATGTCAGATGGCTTCCCTTAAGAGAATCACTCAGATTAATCTGTTTCCTGTTGTCCTGCTGTTTATAGATTATTTATAACAGTTCTAATATATCTCGCCCAGATGTAATAAATAAATAATATTAATAAAATTAATAAATAAATAATATTAATTAAACTAATGAAGCATATCCCAACCTCCTTTAATTTCAAGTTTCAAATCCCATATTCTACTACAACGTACAACATTCTTAGGTGCTCACAACATTGTTATTTGTTGCTTAACAAAAGAAGCCACTGGAGCTCCACTTCACACTTCAGTTTCAACCCACATAAAAAATAAGGCCATAACCCAAAATCTCTAATACTGGGCTCTTTCCTTATGTTAAGGATATACAGGAATATAGAAAAACAATGTGTGCCATTTGTTCCTGTTAGATGTACATCATGATTTCCTAAATCAGCTGCAATTTTGAGGGTTCTGTGCACACAAGAGCTCCCAAATGAGACTGACTTCTACATCCACGATCTACACTTTGTCTTTTTATTTCACCTTAGTTGGAAAGTCAGCAAACTGTCCAACAGGAATGCTTTGGCACCTTCTTATTTTCTCTGACAACATGTCAAGTGGCAAAAAAGGCATTTGCAAACAAGAGGGAGAAGAATGTGCAAAGATTCTATGTTTGGTGCTATATTGGGAGGTACTCAATGTGTTCAGAGAAAGACAAAGTTATCATCATTTTATCCTTGGACAAAGTTTTTTCCCCCTTCCCCAGTTAAGGCAAAATGGTATTGGCCATACTAAAGAGAACAGAATAGACTCATAAAGTTGAAAGAAGTAAAGTCACTTTTCAAAACAGCAGCCATTAAAATGTACTGCCAACCCTAGAAAAGTTCTGTTCCATGGTGTGTGATGCACTACAACAAACAAACATTACTTTGTTTTCCATATATGACTGTTGGTTTCATTATACTGTGGTATTTCAGCTTCTATTTCAAATGTTTCCTCTTCATGATAATTAATTGCATGTTATAAGATCCAAAGAAGGGTATTGAGGAAGACATTAATTTAGCATCAGAATCAAATGATCACAACTACTTGTTTGCTTCCAAAGACAGCATGGCACGAAGCAAAGTACATGGGGCTTTTCCCTAGCCTAGTGCTTCTCACAAAGTAATGCAAATCAATTATTAAAAAACCATGCTGCTTTCTTAATTTTCTCATGTTCCTCTCATTTCTAATTTTTAGATGGTCTCTGTATGCCAAGGACACCCTCCTCTTGTTTTGCAGTTCCTTTTTGACTTCACATCTTGGATAATTTTTGTGATAAGCTTCCTGTGGTATCCTGGTGCTCCCTCAGACCTACCAGGTGAGTGTGGAGCCACCACAGTCCCAGCCCTGGGGAATCCCTGATCCTGCCTGTCTCCCATCCAGGTCACTGGTGCCACAAGCAATTCTCCTTTTCCTGCAGTAGCTGCTCACCATTTCCTGTCATCTGCTACTCTGTGAACCCACTGAGACACTTTTTTCATTTCCACTCACTGACTTTTTCCATGTTCTGATCATCCTCCCTTCTTAGGTTGGCGATAGACATCTTGCTACCTTGTTCCCTGCTTTTGCTTCAGTTACTGCTGCTAAAATATTCCTTTGCCTCCCCCATTTTTTCACACAGCCAAGGCTTTGCACAGCCTTCTCCTTGCATTTGCCTTTGGTTCTTTATTCTTCACTCATGCCTTGTTTTCCCCCATTCTCTCATATATTTTTCATACCTTAGCCCAGGAATTCTCTCAATTTCTCCATTTATTAATTTTGTTGCCCATCATTCTTCTTCCTCTTCAAGAGCAAACACAGCCCCTCATGGCAATTTTTTGTTTGCAAATACTCAACTGCACTCATTTGGGGGAACTGTGTCAGTGGCTGTACAGTTCCCACAATTTGTATAGCCCTGTACTGATTGACTAAGCAGTCAATAACAAATCAATAGCCCAGCTATGACAGCAGTATTTTTGCTTTCTGGAATAGAATACTTTTGCTTTTAAGTTTATTCAGACTGAGAGATAATTCCTTCAAATAAAGTAGTGGAATCCAGAGCATCCATCAAATCCAAAGAAGTGTTCAAATGTGATGTATCTTGCTTGGAATGCCTCCCTTGCCTGCATTACTCTCTTGGGATGGGAAATAGGAGAAGGCAGCAAAACAATAAGAGTAATGAATAATCACATACTTAGCAAAACCATTAAGTTTAGAGCTTGAAATTTGTACAACAATCTGGATTTTGCTGCAATTTAATTTCATTGATATTACCACTGAAAGGCAAATGAAACTGGAAAAGATGTATTCCCAGAAAATCTATTATCAGAAACCCTAAAGATTATCATAAATTTAGGCATTTCTATTTTTTACACAAGACTCACGGGAACACTGCCTGCCCTGTCTAGTTACAATAAAGACCTGCTGGGCAAATGAAGGTCACTTGAATTTTTTGAAACTTAAAACTTTGTCTTCTGCTCACTCACAGGGAAATACACCAAAATCGTAACCAACTTTTCCTGGGTTTGACAATCACAAAAGTTCTCTTTAAGTTCTCTCTCTCACTATTGACTCACAAACCACGGCATCCCAAGGGACTGTGCCCTCTGAAACGAGGAGTGAGTAATCAGGAAAAAGATGTTTCCCCTCTTCAAAGTATCCACTAAAGCATTCATCCTTTCAAAACTTCCAAGCTACTGTTTGTTTGGGCTGTAAATCTTACAGCAACAATATTGACAATGTTATTGTAAACACTGTACAATGTAAATGAAATTGTCAAAAATATAGACCAGGTCATGGAGACTTCTTCCAATATGGCACAGGGTGAGTTGGTCTCATTTCATCTCTCTGGGAATACAGGAACAGCAAAGCCCAGAAAGAACAGTTTGATTATTAGACCTGTCTCAAAATAAAAGACTTATACTCTTCTATAGCTTGGAAAGGGACTTTTTTTAATTCAATCAAGAAACCTTTGGAAAGAGTTGATACTATGAAGGAAGCCAACAGTTTCAGAGAACAAATATTTCAGAATGCATCTGAAAAATTACTCACCAGCTCTGACTGCCATTTTGTTTACTGCTGTGGAAGGCTGCAAAATGTAGTTGTAATAAAACAGACATTGAAGTGATTGTATTAAAACACCTACTTACTGATGGATATATTCTTATATATCTTATTCTTATCAACTCAGTGAGCTGATTTGCTACTGTAAACAATAAACGTCACTTTACAATAAAACAAAATAATTGATTTATCAAGAAGAAACCACGGGGTGTGATTATTAAGTAATGCACTGCTCGGCAATTAAAAAGTATTTGCTGCATTAATTATTGGAATTACTACACATGGGTAGTTTACAGTATTTCTTTATCTTTTCAACATTTTACTCCTCAAATACCAAATCCCAACAATCCAAATATTGCTGGCAAATTGGAAAGCAGCGGACAACTCTCCAGTTACCATAGTCAGGTAAAAAAAATGTCTTGTCCTTAGGAGTCCAACATCATCACACACCTCTGCAGACCACACAAACCATAAACGTCTTTGAGCTCCAAACTATCATTAGACAGTTTTTATTGAACTCTCAGTCAATACTAAACTGGTTAGCTGGCAAGTTCATAATCACCAGAGGTAATATTCACAGTTCAGGAGATGGGGTCAAGCAAGAGCTGGATGTACATGCTTGATTTCCTACTTTCATGCTAAAAAGTGAAAATCTTCAAAATACCCAGTATTGATATTTTAAAAAGGAATCTTCTCAGCCAGAAGAGTCTTTAGCTTCACATTACTTGAGCCACAGCAGGATTTTTGGTCAGAAATAAAATTTTGGAAATAATTCAGTGCTCAATACCAGCGACTTTTATTAACCATTATCACATTCAATAACCCTCCCCAACTTGTGCTCTGAGCAGTGCCAATTCTCACATTCACATGAAAAATCAAGAAGGGAAAAAGAACAAACACAAGACGATGAACAAAAGCCACAACTGTGGCAAAGCCAGACCATACAACCACCACTGATCCCAGGTTACAGGGAATGGTTGTGAGGTGAGAACAGCGAGTCTGAAACTCAGTAACAACTGGAGCTGGCTGGCTACAGAGCCAAGGTGTGAAGAGCTACTCAGAGAACACCCTCATGGTGCTCCTTCCTACCAATAAATAAAATATTGAAAGGACACTCAACTCTTTACCTGGAGAAGCACATCCTCCACAGCCCGAAGCCGCAGGAACACGACGTGGTGCTCATCAGCCTCCACAGAGAGCAGCCCTTACCTTTTTGGTGGCCCCGGCATCCTGCTCGGGGTTCTTCTCCACACCGCGGCTCCTGCCTCCTCTGGAGTCCATCACTGCTGCAAAGCGCGGCTTCCCATCACCATGAGCCCATTCCTCTTCACGGAATCACCAGTTCACAGCATCACTCATGGTGGAAGGGACCCGAGTGAGTCATCTGGTCCAACCACCCTGCTCTAGGGTCATCTTACAGCACATGGCGCGGGATTGCATCCAGGCCGTTCTTGAATATGTCCGGACTCGGGTCGCTCAGGGCCGGGTTCCTGTGGGAGAAGCTCCTCAGGCTCTGCAGCGATGGCCGGCGAAGGCCGCTGGTCAGTGAAGGCGCTGCCCGGCTCACTCGGCATCACCTTCACACGTTCCCCGTCTCTCAGGTAAGCCCAGCGGCCATGGGGCGGCATTTTTCCTCCAAGAAGCGACACGGACGGCTCTAAAGTGGCGATGGCCGGTGGCTGCGTGTGGCCGCGCATCCCCGAGCCGCTTCAAGATTCCAACCACTGCTTCCACGTGAAGGGCAGGTGGCGGCCGTCCGCTGGCTTTCACATCCCCGACTGGGCTGGCGAACCTGCAAAATGGCTGGGGGACAGCGGGAGAGGCATCGCCGTGCCCGGCGGGGAGCGGGGGCGAGTGGTGTCCCCGAGCCCCGCCGCGCTGCCCGGGCCGCCGCTCCTGGGGCGCTGCCGCCCGCTCGGCTCCCTCGGCGATGGCCATGGGCGGCGGGGCGGCCACGCGGCGCCGGGGGGGGCGGAAGGTGCCAGCAGGGCCGCCCGAGGCCCCGCGCCCGCCTCTCCCCGTGGTGACCTTGGGCGGGCGGCGCGGCCCTCCCCGCCGAGCGCCCGCTCCGGCACCCACCCCTCCCGCCCGCCCCTGTATTTCTTCTTCTTTTTTTTTTTTTTTTAATTATTATTTTTTATTTATTTATTTTGGCCGCGGAAAGAGTTTGAGGCGGGGGGGGGGGGGCGGGGGAGGGAGGAGGAGGAGGAGGAGGGAGAGGAGGCCGCCGTCAGAGCGGCCCGGGGACTTTCCCGGAGGGAGGGCGCGGAGGGGACCTGTCCCGGTCCCGGTCCCCGCCCGGGGCGGGAGGCGGCGGCGGCGGGCGGGGTGTGAGGGGAGGGCGGGGGGCGCCGGCCCCGCCGCCGCGGGGGAGACGCGGCTCCCGGCGCTGTGCGCCCGAGCTGCTGCTGCTGCTGGTTACGCCAGCCCCGCCGCCTGCCTCTCCGCTCTCCTCGCCTCTGATTCTGCGCACAGCCAGCCCCAAAGCCTGTCATTCTGCAAAACACAGTTTACTCAACAGAGAGAGCGAGTGGGGGAGCGGGAGAGGTGGAGAGAGGGAGACGGCGCGGAGGAGCCCAGTCCCGCACCCCAGCATGGCTTCGGGGGACCTTTACGAGGTACGGGGGCCGCGGGGCGGGCGGGCGGCGGGGGGGGCGCCGGCCGGGGCGCCGCCGAGGGCAGCGGGGGCGCGTTCGGAGCCGCTCCGCCGAGCCCTCGTAGTTGCCGAAGAGCGGAGGAAATCGCCGAGGGAAGGGCTGGGGTGGGGGGAAAAGGGCTGCCGTGTGTGCCCGGGGGGGGCAGGGAGGGATGGAGCGGCTCCCCTCCCTTCCCGCTGCCTCTCTCTTTCTCTTTCTCTCTCTACTTTCCATCGGGCTTGATCTTAGCAGGCCTTGCAAGAGGGAAGGAGGAAGGAGTGAAGGAGAGCGAGAGTTAGCGGTAGGATGGGGAGGCGATCGCGGTGTGATGAGCCCGGAGAGTGGAGAAAGTCCAGGTAAAGTCATAGGCGCTCTGGACGTGCTGAATGTGCAGATTAGTGCGAAAAAATGCGCCTTAGCGCTGCCGGGAGGCGCAGGGATGGAGGCGGCTCTGCGCCCGCTGTGCAAAGTGCAGGAGCCGGCGCCAGGTTGCTTCACCTCCTGCCCGGGGTGCTGCGGGGGTGGCGGGGGCGGCGGCCGGGCCGGGCCCCGGCTCCCCGCGGGCCGCAAAGTTTGGCGGGGGCCCCGCTCCGGGCGGCCCGGGCTGCGAGGTGGGGCGGGCGGCGGCCCCCGGCCCCCCAGCCCGGCGTGCGCTGCCCCCCGGCCGCGGCGGCGGCGACAGCGCCGGGGCAGCATCGGGCGACGGCCGCCGGATCGGGGGCAGGCAGGGAAAAAGGAGCCGGCGGGCTGTGGGTGAGACCCAGCCGAATTTTGACCTCCGGCACCCAGTTCCAGTGCCCCAAGTGAGAACGAGTCTAGCCACTCTTGCCACGCCAGAGAAGAAGAAGGGAGAAAGCTGAAATGAAAAATAAGACAGACTGGACATGGGTGTTTGAAATATCCAGTTCCAGTAAGTGGAATCAGGGTGGAAGTGTTAACATGACTGGATGTCCTACACTTCTTGGTCTGGAGCACCTCCTCAGGCTCCACATCTCCACATTTCCTGGTGAAATGGCCGTTTGCATTGAGGTTCTCTGGAGTGCACAGTTTAAGACATAGATCAGAAAACATCACCTTCCAGTTGGAGCTGTGTGTCAGTGATAGGTAGTGCTCAACCATCAGGGTGTGCTTGGGTGTAGAACTGCTGCTGTGGTTTGTTGGACGTGGTTGGACTTATTCTCTGTTTGATGATCTTGATGATCAACTGTAGGGTCTCAAGTGCAAGCAGTGCAGGATCTGACAGGTTTCACGTAGACAGTTTTCACTTTGTCTTTCAAAGTCTTTAGCAGAGGTCACAGCTCTGGGATGACATTGCTCTGTTAGGATGGTGGTTTACTGTGTGTGACACAGACCTCCTCTGAAGTGAGCAGCACTTAAACTCTCCTGCATGGTGTTAAATTATCGGAAGTACATGATGATCTGGATAGTGTCATTGACCTCCCCCCCCCATCATTTTGCAGCATCTGTCATTTAATTTGTAATTTTAAGGATATTGTAAGTCAGCTGTGTTGCTGTTGTGACTCCAGAATAGCCAGCAGGAGTTCTGTGAAGAACAATTTTGACCTAAAAAAGTTAGTGATACTCTTCTAGGATTAGTAGTTTCTGGGGTGCATAGAAGATCTTTGCCTGGTGTTGTCTGAGTTTTCTTTAGACATTTGGATTCGTTCTAGAAAGAAATGAAGCTGGTATGTCTTAGGCTAATGGTAGCCATGATGGTTTAGCTCTGACTCATCATTAAAAAATTCTGCTCTTTTATGATCCTCGTGTTGTAAGATGATGACGTTTGGTAGTTGGATGTGGCAGTGTCACTGTGTGACATCAGGTGAGGTTGCTCAAGTGGTCACCTGGTGTGTTCTGTGAGGGAGCAGACCAAGAGCCCAGTTTGCAGGCAGTCTCTTTGCAGGCATCTGCATGGAGGAATGAATTTTTTGGTACTGTGGTTCAAAGCCTCTGAATCACTTCCTTTCTTTGTTACTCCCCTCGAAATACTTTTGCTTATCATTGTACAATATGGAAGCATTGTCTCCACCAGAAGAGGTAGGTGGAAGAAGTGTGGCTGTTCCTTTCTTGTTGTGTGAGGTGTTTGGAAAATGACTTCAAGTGGTCATAGTGTAAAATCTTCATCCACATGATGGACACTTGGCAAAAATGTGTGCAGGGCTTCATTTGCATTTTGTATCTTCACTGGGAAGTTCTCCATGACAGAGGTCAGAAGAAATGTCTAGAAAGCTGAAGAATTTGAATATCTAATAGGTAGCAATTGTGTAGATGGTAGTGGCTTCATTTAAAGATGACTCAGTTTTGCCTCCCTGCTTTTTCCCCTTCCCAAAAAAGCAGCTGCATCCAGAGGATTTATTAGAAAGAAGCTCTTAGAGCTTGGATGTCCCACACCAGTTTGCAAGTGAGATGAAGTGCTTTGTGCCCTCAGAGAGTCCAAGTTCTTGAACAAGTAAAATATTATGTGGACCACAAGATTACCATTAAACAGTTTCAGGATTTTACCTTGAAATAATTTGAGACTGTGGGTGTAAATAAATGATTTGGATCTTATGGTGACATTCCAAAGGTATAGTGCACTCTTGAGTCCCGTTTCACTCATTAGTAATATCCAAAACTTTCAAGGATTCTTATTGATCTTCATCAAGTAAGACCAGTAATTAACTATGCAATTTGGAGAATGTAATACTGGCTGAAAAATTATTTTTAAAGCCAATCATGACATAGAAGCCCCGATAAAGCACATGGAAAAAGTGCAGGGTGTATATTGCTTGTATGAACTCATCATACTTTGGTGGTACCCAAGAAACTTCTAGAAATTTTGAAGTTTTGGAAGTAGATGTGCATATTTATCCTGTCAGTTCATTCATTTTCTACTGTCATGTCATCTTAAAAGGCTTTTCAACCTTTTAAACTTAAAGATAAACTCAAATACTGCCTTTATAATGAAGCAAAATAAGATCACAGACAAAATAACCTCAGTGTTTGGTTAGATGGGTGCCTTTTTCCAGTTAGAAATGGCTTTTAATCATCTGAAATGCCTCCTATTACATTTAGGTTAGGTGTGGGAAACAGGCACCAATTTATTGTAGAAGCAAAAGAACACCCATAGGAGTTCTGTGTTTCCTGGTAGTCAATTCTAGACCTGTGTGGTAGAACCAAGACACTTTACAGCCAAAGAATTATTCCATTATATGGTAAAATGTAGGTGTTAGTTGTGATGTTTTTAAGTCCATTTTTTCCTTTACCAGTAAAGGATGTTGTGTATGTTTTAGTGTAATTCTCAGGCTAAATGAAATACTGGTTTGCCTTTGCTTGACTTCCATGTGCTTATGATTTCAAGCTTTTATGAGTGGGTAAAAATGTCATGGAATATTCCTTTTTTTTTTTTTTTTTCCTTGTTTTTCCTCTTAAGAGGTAACCTGTTAAATATTAAATACCTGTGGTGCATGTTTCCTTAGAAATAATAATTTGAAAATAAAGGACTGACAAAAAGGGTCTTCAGAGTGGCCTTCAGTAAGGCTGCCCTGGTTTGCCTTGTGTTTTACAATCCACTGCTGGATGCATGGACAGGAAATACTCGTTCATTTCAGCATCAGACACAAAAGGAAATGTATTTACTTTTAAATACCAACTTTGTTGATTTCACAATAAAGTTTTCAGTAACTTGAAGTAACATTTTTCATTTTTCATGTACAATTCCATGTGCATTACCTGAACCCAGACAGTTATCTCACAGACTGTGGTATTTTAAGTCTATGAGATGGCTGTAGAGGGGAAAAAAATTCCATATGAGCTGTGCCCCTAACTTTTTCCCCTGAGCCTGGAGCATCCTTTTTACTGCAATAAAAGCCTCCTTTACTGATGAATGTGTGAGCCAGTTATCAGTGTTACAGAGATGCTCTTTAAACACATTTCAGTACTTTTTTTTATTTAATATTTTGGGGGTTGGTATGCAGTGAACATCAATAGACTTTCAGGGGTGAAGTTGAAATCTAAAGTGGTATTTTACCATTGTGGCAGATTGTATTACACCTTTGATAAGTGATCTAAAGATTACACCCAGTTCTCTGAAGGGGACTTAACATGTACATGTTTCTGTATCACAATAATAAAACCAGTCTTTAAAGCTCAATAGTTATTGCATTAAAGGGAAGAATGACATTTTTAAAAATGGCATCTTCTCACTGAAGTGATGCAATGCCCATGGCTAGGAGCCTGTCCACCACAGTGACACATTTCAATTCAATCTTAGCCTGTTTCGCCAGCAGTGGAAGAATGAGCTGCAGTTTATTTCAGCTCACGTGATCCACCAGAAAGATAAGATACTTCCAGATAATTGCAACATTTCCCATTTATACCTGCACTCAGGTACCAGCAAAGTCAAAACTTGAAGATAATAATGGCACTGTTTGGGCTGCTGAATCCCTATGACATGTGGAGACATGCAGATGTGAGAGAACAGAGTTGAGCTTCTGGATGCAAGGTTTGGCTTGAGATGCAGGGTTCAGAAAATCATCTTTGCTTTACAAGGAAACGCAAATTTTGTACCATTGTGCTTTCCATCTTGTATCTCTTTCAATGGAGTCACTTAGCAGAGATACATACTCAAACCTGCTTATTGAACTGAAAAGCAGAAATCAATTTCTTAATTATTTCACGTATGTATTTTCTAAGAGGTGACTTGGAAGAAGTTGGTGTATTTTAGTAAAGATTATTTCTCAGATCAGCCTCTGTATTGATACAATTGCTCTGTGGTGAAGGAATAGAACTGACTTCCCAAGCAGAAAACTGTGGCTTGAAGTAGGATTTGGGGAACAGTTAAGCACCTCCTCCTATACACTCCAAGCTGTGGATGCAATGCTGATTTCAGTAATACTGAGCTGGCACTCACAAGCTCTAAGATTTGGTTGTCTGTAAGTAACACCTTTTCAATTTTTTTAGTGGAAAAGCTTTACTAACAACTATTTTGAAGAATCAGCTATTTATCAATGCATTATCAATGATCTGTTCTCAAAATCATTGTTTAGAAGACAACTGTCCTCAAAATCAAGTAACCTCCAAGCAGTATTAACTTCAGTAGGTAGAAATCCAGAAATTTTGCTGCCTGATGAAAGTTTTCAGGACTCTGTTCCAAATGTGGTGTGATTTTCAGTGCAGACTGTATTCCTCAATCCTAAACTGGGCAATCATCTGAGGTACAAATTGAGGTATAAAGATGGCAACAAAGAGTTAACCAGAGGTCCCCTCTGCCCACATCATGGCACTTCTCTAAATTGAAGTTACCAAGCAAGGTTCAAGAGCAGACCTGGATAACTCTGGCAATATTCATTGTCTTACTAAGAAACTCCAGTTTAGAGCTGCATATGGAACATTGCAATGCCCATGACTGTCTTATTTGCCTACATCATCACTGCTGCCACAAGCCCAACTTCCTCATTACACTGTAAAATGCTGAGCATATTTTGGGACACCCAAAACCAATTTATTTCTTGTTACAATCTTGATAAAGTGTTTTATCAGGCTCAAGTGTAGCTTGCTTCAAGGTACAAGTCTTTGGTGTGCTGCTGCTTGGGAGGGACACTGAAATACACCCTTGTCCCTCTTCAAAGCCTGAACATTTGAAGTGAAGGTACCTCCAAAGCCACTGAACTGAACAGGCTCCCTTCCCTTCAGTGTCCAAGTTCAGTGCCCATAACTATCCAAACATTCAAATTGCATCATTTTTTGTAACACTTCCTGAATGACAAATACAGTGCTTTATTTTGGGCTGGTCTTTGATTGAATATTAAAATCCAGCAATAAACTCATTGCTTAGTAATTGCTTCTGAAAGTTAAAATATTTTGAGAGAGACAGCTCAAATAATGGCAAAATTTAAATGTGGTCTAATATTGAAGGAAATGGGCTAATTATTTTTTTTAAATCAATGGAGTGATTGTGATGGCCAGCTATGTTGTAAATAGCATTTCTTTGTCCATTCATTTGACTTCTAGCATTAGTACAGTTTCTTGGCTCTGTACATTTTCATCAGTGCAATCCCTTTTTGTTGTTCCTTCTTATCCATATATTTTTCAGATCGTTTTTGCAGCACATTTTATGACACTGGCATCCTAACACTGGCAAAAAAAATTATTAAATGGTTAACTGTTTCTTGTATTCAAACTATTAGAACAATATAATTAAAGTCAAATGTTTGTAATGTACATTCATGCAAATACAAATATTTTGGTTTTGACAAAAGGAAATTCATCCTTTCTGCCTGTTGAATTACAATGCCACACTCTTTGTTTACTATTAAAATTTTACATTGGTAATATTGCAACACTAAAAGAAATACACTTGAGTCTGTTTTCTTCTATTACACAGAACAAATGTAGATTACAGTACTATTTCAATACTATCTCATTACAAGTCCTGATATAAAACATTGCTGCAAATTTATTTGGTCTCTAAAGACTTTCACAAGAAATTGATATGATTGACCTGTGTAGAAAAGAATGATTCTTCTCATGCCTCACCAAAAAGAGGAATTAGGCTGACTCTTGCAAAATGGTAAAGGGTAGTATGAGCAGGAGACTGCAAAAAAACACTAAAACAAAACCATCATTTTAAAACATCTGTCAGAAAGACACTTCTGTCTGAAAATAGCAGTTCCCCTACTTGAGCTTTCCTAGATGTCTCATAGAATATCCACCAAATTTGCACCCCATTCCTTCAGAGAAGCAAACCAGAAACGATGATATTTTCTTCCTTCAGGTTCTTCAATGCATTTATTTAGATTTTGTTGGGGTTTGGTGAAATCATCTTATATTAATCACTTATATGTGCTCATACCAAATGGATTAAGGAGGAATACGAGGGACTGCACAGTGCTGAGAGCCATTGCATACAGATTAGTAGCACCTGTCAAAAGAAAGAGACGAATAGAAGAAAAGAAATAGAATTAGCAACTACACGTGAGCATGTCTTGGTTTGGACAAGAGTTAACATTTTTATAGGACATCTCACAGATCTTAGGGTCAATATTTAGAGAAGAATGACTCTGGCTGGTGTAAAGGGTTTTTCAAAAAACCTTCTTCTACGATCCCACAGGAGCAGCTGGTAACAAAACCAAACTATGGTCCAGAAGGTTTAGTCATCTCTTAGACCACCTGGCTTACAGAGAGGTGTCTGTGAAAAGAGGTTTTAAACACTGCTATTGGGACCTGTGTTGTATAACAGAGCCATCAATTACTTGAAAATAATCACATTTACTCCTGATAATTTATAGATTATTATTATTATAATTGTCAAGACAAAAGTTGGCAGTGAAGAGCTGAATGACAGCAACTGAAATTCAGTGCTTACAAATGCGAGCTAATGATCAAAGGGAAAATAATCCTGACTATTCATGCATAAAAATGAGCCCTGAAGAAGATGTTACTATTCTGGAGAAATCTTGGAATCATCGTGGAAGGTTTCTGGGTGTGTCCATGTCAGTATTTTAATTTGGATCACGTGCATGCTTTTGAAGTGAATCTCCCTGTGATCCCCAGTTACCACACCCCTGCTTGCATCACAGCGCTGTCCTGGAGAGCAGTGACCACACTCCCTTCCAGTGAAACCAAACCAGAAAATGTGTTTCAGCTCCTAATGGGTGTCCAGTCCATAGGGACCAACTTCTGGCAAACAGAAGTTTACATGTTATTAAAAAAGCAATTGAGAATGAAAGGGAAGATGATGATCCTTGTGTCCCTGGGGAACATGGGGCTTCCACCTCTGCAGTAGTGCACCCACTGCCAGGAGACACAGAACCAGAAGTGATGCAGAGAAAGGCCATCAGGGATGGAGTGGCTGTCACTGAAATGACACCTTATGAAAACTTTCTGGCTGGGTAAAGAAGTGATTGAATGGTATAGAAAAGACAGATGGGGGATATTCAGTTAAGTCAGAGATGAATGCTATTTCTCATTGCACAAGAAAATATATGCAGCAAAGGAAATAATTAGGCAAGTGATGGAGACAAGGGAAGTACTTTACAATATTTAAATACTGGAACTCTTTGCCATGGGATGTTGTGGAAATCAGAATTGTAAAAGGTTTCAAAGAATGGTAAAACAGGCTCTTGGCAGATTGATCCCTTTATACTTTTCAGCACAAACCAATCTTTAAACTGCTAATCATGAGAAGCTGTGAGGGCAGAGCAAGGGCAGCACTTACTCTATAGATGCTGTTTCCTAAGCATCCAATACTAATTTCTGTTTGAATATACAACACGTTGAGCTAAGTGGACCTTTAGTCTGACCTCGTATGGCAGTTCTTAGTTTTGTACTTACTACAGTCATTAAACAAACATAGTTATTGACTAAGGTGTTGATATGGTCTGCAGAGATCACAAACACACTTACAAGCTGTATCCCAGTATTCTAATTCCTAACCCTTGTGAATTAATATCTTTGCAAAGCAAAAGACAAAACAGAATAGTTTGGTTTGGTTTCTACTTTAGAGCCCTCACAGTCTAGATTTAGAATCATAGAACCATTAAGTTTGGAAAAGCCTTCTAAGACCATTGAGTCCAACCATTAACCCAGCACCACCATCTTCACCTCTAAGTTGTGGTCCCAAGTACTTTTTGAACACCTCCAAGGATGGTGATTCCACCACTGCCCAGGGCAGCCTATTCCAGACTTCTAACAAGTTGGAGTGTGTGGTACAAACCAACAAAAGAGAAGAAGAGAGGAGGTGATAAAGTAACATCAAATCAAACTTATGTAATAAAAATGAAGTTTTGATTCTTTGTTGTAGCTCTGCGTAATAACTGGGGCTAAAGGGTTAAAGATAAACTAGAAAACATTCCAGTAAACGCATGGCATGAGGCAAATGATTGAGTCAGTGTTACTGGAAAGTCACATTAATGGAATAATATGTTTCTGATGAACAAAACAAGGTTTCTCCTATGAGAAAAGCATTTCAGTATCTAAAAGGGTTTATCCACAGCTTTCCCACATTTATGGTTTTGAATGGGATTCATAGACTTCCTTAATACTGTACAGAATTGTCAGTCTGCCTAACCTCAATATACATCAAAAAGCCACTAACTTTTAATTAACTTTTAACAAACTCATCAAGTGGTTATTCTGTTGTTAGGGGTTTTTTCCAGAAATGGTGATTATTAATATACTGATATATAAACAATCTCATTTCTAACTGACCAGCCTGACCTGTCAAATTCTTTCACACATGTACAATGAACTTTTTGTGACATCACTTGGCAATCACTGCAACAAAGGAAAGAGCATTGCTCATGTATCTTATTATTCTTAGTAATATGAGAGATCTTAAAATAAAGTGTGACGTTGCATAATTTTTTTAAAGACTACTTTGTGAAATTTGTTTGACTCTGCTAATGTACTTGCCTTTAAATGTTACGCAGTTGAAATCTGCTCTCCTATTTTTCATTTTTTTGAGAAGGGACAATTTTGCAAAATATGAAATGACATTAATGCACCTAATGAATTTGTGATAAGTTTCAGGTATTTTAGCATAGGAAATCTGACAGAAAAGGTGCTGGAGAAATGCTGGGTTCACATGGAAGGAAAAGGCACAGTAATGCTTACAGGGCTTGTAAATGGGTCTTGAGAGAAACTGCAAAGATGTTGATCACAAAGTGTTTTGGTGATTAATGTAAGGGAGGAATAGCAGACTGCAAATGGAAATGCATGAATTTAGGATGACACAGCACGGGAAGACCTTGGTTGATGTGAAGTGACTGAATTTATCTCTACATAAGCAGAGGAAGTAGGAAACTTAAGTTCAGCAATGGTGCAACATAGCAAGGTTTCAAATGAAACAGGAATATGACTCACATATTAAAAGCTATACAGGGAAGAGGAGGAAAACTTTAGATCCCAAATTAAGTACCAGGAATTAGAGGGAAAACTACATTTATGTTCAAAAATTACTTCACATGATTCCAGAGGAAATAACCTGAAAGTTCTCGAAGGAATGATAAATAATGGCTGAGGAAGGGCAAGAACTTTGTGATTTGTCTGCAGTAACTGGAAGCAAGAGTCTGTAATAGAGTCCAGGTGCATAAACTCAAGCTTTCCACAATCTGAAAATTGGGAAAGTTGAGAAAAAACTTGTGCTATTGTGTTCAGTAAATATTAGCACTGCTTCATCATTTTCTGCTGTGCTGACAAGTGAGAACCAATGTACTGTACTACAACAGTCTGAAAGGACATGGTAGAGATGATGAAGAACTTGACAGTGTTGTATTCATGTGGTCACTATTACAGACCATGTGCTGCTGTTTGCTGCAGATTAATACATGCAGTGTTTGTACAGTCAGCAAAATGCATCGTGGTATGGAAACAGTGATAAAAGTGACAGGAAACTGAAAGAAGCAATGAAAAAGAAATTATTTCTGGGGGTGTGTTTTTGTGTGCGGTTTTTAGGGTATTTTGTTTGTTTCATTTTTTACAGTGGAACATCAAAATGACCACTTCTCTGTCTTTGTGTATAAAAACAGTGTGAAATAGGTAATTAAACAGACAGGCAGTTCAGGTAGCAAAATTCAATAAGACTGAATGTTCCTCTAACTTACCTTTATGGTCTGTTAATGTCTGATGTGCAGTAGAAGCCATAATCATCTGTGAACTGATGATACACAGAAGGTGTAACAGAAACACCAGAGAAAGTTGTGCTTGATAATCTGTTCTAACATCTACCAATGAAATAGCTTTTCTTTCCCCCTACACACAGAGAAATCCTCAGGTTTCTTAAGAAAAGGAAAAGAGTGAGGTCCTTGGCCAGCTTTTTTAGCCTTCCCAGTGCTGCATTTTATTTGCCTCTTGGTGTCAAAAATGGTGATTGTCAATTAACTGTGGGAAATGTGGCTCTCTCAGAGGAAAATATTTGAGTATCAATGTGCTGAGCAACACTTTCAGAGCCCATGTGATTTGGATCAGCTCCTTCCTGTACTTTTTGCAGGTTTAGGACCTTATGCAGCATTCTGCACACAACAGTGATGTGTTAGTGCTGACAGGGAAGCTGAAGTGTAAATACACCATCAGAGTACACAGCAAGCAGGGTGCCTGTGTGGCCTGGTGGAGCTCAGGAGCACCAGAGAGCTCTGCTCCTCCTCTGGTCTCACTCTGCATTGGAGGCCATTGGAAGGAGACTTTTCACCAGCAGCAAATTCCATTGCCTGTCCTATGCATAGCATCAGGTGATGGGTTAAAGCAGGAGTGCCAAGGTGGCCTTGTCATCTCTCCCTGCTGACTAAGGCCTGTGTGAACAGTCTGTTGTATGGCATTTATCAAATGGATCAAGATAATAAAAATTACAAGCTTCAAGGAAGACACCCCTTTTTTTTCATTGTACATATCTCAAGCTTTGCATTATTATTCTCATCAATCTTTTGTTACACTGAGAATGGGCTGTCATTGAAGAGCAGCATGGCTCAACATGTGGACTACCAGTTACAGTTCATAATCTCCTATGAGCTGCCTCCTGCTGCCTCAGGAAGCATTAAGAAATTGCCAGAACTGATGGAAGACTGTTCTTTCTCCCAGCTGAATAGCATCTCCCCAGCTTTGTCATGGGCACCACAAAGGATGACAGATCTTTTTCCTGCATTGTTTGACCATGCTGTGCTTTGGCTTTCTGACATGACATCACTTTGAGTATTTCTGCGAGTGCCTCTCGGAAGCGTATCAGGTATTGCAGGGGCACAGGGTGACCACTTACTGACAAGGGCTGTGATTCAAATTGTTCTGCAACTGTGCTGCTGTTAGTTTTTGTGCTTCATCCACTCACGTCAAACACCACTGACAACCTGCTCTGTTTGGAGGCAGGTCTCCTTTTAACATGAACTGAACCTTCTGTTTGTACCATGAATGATGCAATTTCCTCCCCTGCTATTAACTGCTACTCTTGTAGCCTATTTAGTTTACAGGGGAAAGAAGTCTTGCTTACTGATCAATAAGAGATGTAGTTTACATATAGTTTTTATTTTGGATATGCAGTTTGCATTGCTGGTATATCTTAGCTTACACAACCCTTGATTTTCTACAGTCCATTTGAAGATTTGTGTCCAAAGGACAGGTTACAAACCAAGGACAATATTTTTTAAAGTTTTGCTACAAGGCAGAATTCCTTTATTTAACTGAAATAAATTCTGCTTTAATATAACTTTTCTAAGATGTCCAGATTCCCTTATTAACTCTAGGATTTTGTGGAGCACAGAACTGCTTTAACATAACTTTTTCTAAACATCTTTCTTACTTCATGTCCATCTGCTGTTGCTCCTGTTACCACCAAAAGGCAGCCATTCCACAATAACTAGCATCTTAAAAGTTGCAGTGTAATGGCAGTTGATCTTTCCAAGTGCTGGGTTAGACACCAAGGATGTTGTTTAGTGCTGAGAAATCACCAAGGTATGTTTTGGATGTACACTTAAATACGTACACATTCTCAGGCATTGAGGGGATATCTGGGGATTGCCTACAGATATTTAGTAGTTGATATATCACTTATTCAAGATTTGGAAAGTACTTGAGAAGTAAGCCTCAGGGTTAGCAGAGGAGCTGTGTGATAAGCCTTAGATCTCACAGAAGAACTGATAGCAAGACCTACCTTTTCATTCCCCCTCTGATTATACAGCAGTGGAGTAAGGCTTTGCAGAGACAGATACAGCCTAACTGAGGGAGGCAGAGCATGAACCAAGGCTGGTTTACAGCCAGTTTTGAGGCTTTTTTTTTTTTCTTTTGAAGTGACTAGTCTGCAGCTCCATTTCTGAGAAGGGTACTTGAACGTGTGACTCAAACAGAGACATCTCAGAACGGGGTAAAGCGGTGACTGCAGCCCTTGTGGGACAGAAAGTGCTGAGTGCTCAGAGCACCTTCCCCTCTGCAAACATGGCAGCAGCTGCTTTCGATCTGTGGCTTCTCGCTGCTATTGTGTGAGGGAATCACACTCTGAGTTTCGAGAGCCACAACAGAGAGTAAGTAAAGCTGTGGCTCATCTAGGACTGGGTGTTATTTTAATGAGCTTAATAAATCCTATATAGGACTGAAAGTTTCTCTGGAGTTCTCAGTCCTGCAAAGCAGCGCTCTCAGCCTGACCTTTGAGCTTTGTACGCTGCAGAGCTCTGAAAAGCTGCTCCAGTTCTACTCTGCACCAATTTCAGCAACATCAGCAACCCCAGTGGAAGTAGCTCACCCACTTTAGCAGCTGTTCTCAGCATCAAGTTGATCAGACATTGTACTACAAAGGGCTTCCACAGCTCACCATAGTCACAGACACTCACTGAAGTCCAGGAGATCCACACTCATGTAAAAACAAAATTATTTGCTTTGTGTAAGAAGTACAGAAGATAAGGAGTTGGAATTTTGTTAACCAAACTCATCACATGATTAAAGCTGAAATCTTAATGAATGTTAATATTGTTCTTGTAAAGCATGAATGGCAAGGATTCATTCCATGTATAGTATGGACACTGGCCTTCGAAAGGAAAAATTCATTGCAGCAGCTTTTATCTCACTTTTGGCAAAGCAGGGTGATGAACTAGTATAATTTTTTTTAAAAGTACTATCACAGTTGTTTTCTGGCTACGTTACAATTTCATTAATGGATGTGTATTGTAAGTTATCTATCCTTGGACAGTCTACTTTGGAACAGTCAAACTAAAAAATCACTTTTATAAAATTATTTCAGTGTGGTTTAATACCAAATGCTGAGAAATATGGTAGCTATACCAAGAAAATTAAAAGCCCTAGGGCTAAATATTTTTATAAAGGTCACTTAAAAACAGAACTTCAACCAACTAAGTTGACCTTGGTTGTTACAGTGATGGAGAGCTTTAGTTTTGCACAGCTATAACACTGTTTGAATTACTTATCAGAATCTGCCAGTGGTGTAAGGCTGTGACTTCTAATAAAAAGTCTGCAAATTTTGATTGAGATGATTAGAGAAATGTCCAACATGCCATTGAAAATGTTTTCAGGTAACTAAAACCAAAAGATACCTGAGGGTTTGGCCCTTAGGTGAAAATATTCACAATTTTCCAGAACGTTCCTGGAGCAAAAGGTTGTGTCTCTATTCCAGGAGAAGGATGGCATCCCAGAACACAACAGGATTGCTGCATCATTCCTTATGGTAGATCTGTGCTGCTCATCTCTGTGTGAGTGTAGCACAGACCAGCAGTAAATCTCCCATGTGGACAAGGCAGTCACTTCACCAGCAGGGATGTACAGTTTGGGCAATCCACACGGCCACTTCCAGATCATTCCTAATCCCAAACCTTCTGAAGGTTCTCTTCTGAAGGCTCTGTAAGGAACTCCTCCAATCCCTGCTCTTCCCATGCCTTCCCTTTGTGGCGCCAGGGCATTTCCCTGGGTGTTGTTGGCCTTGTCCTTGGGAGGTTCCCTGGCAGCCCTGCCCTGCCCGTCTGCAGCTCCCTGGCACCCCCTGCCACTCTCTGTGCCCCCATGCACAGGGGAGCCTGGAGGATGACACAGGCTGGCACAGCTGACTCCACAGAGAACTTGGCATCAAAACTAAACTCAGGGTGTATTTTGGAATGTCACGTAGGCTCCAAACGTGCTGCAAGGACAGGGAAGTGTTGCTGATGTGCTCCCTCTGTCTCTTCACACTTGGCTGTGCTGGACCAGGGAGCTCATGTGCCACTGATGCAAACACTCACTGCACTTACCCCGTGGAGTTCCCTGATGAGGCACAACTGGGTTATTTCAGTGGAAATTGATTCACTAGTCATGAATTTCATTGGAGAAAACCATGTAATTTTTGCTTTACTGTCTGCTCTGAAGTGGCAGCAGCTCTTTTACATACCCCAACAGGCTCAGCAAACTATTTAGTCAGTTTGAGATTGAGAAGAAAACAATGTTACATCTTCATTTCCCAAATGCAGCTGATGGTGAATCACTTGTGCCTAGTGAATGGTCTGTCAGGTCAGCAAAACCAACACCTTTCTTATTTTTGGGCAGATATCTCCAAAAGACACTAATTCTTTGGATAAAACATGTGAATGTACTTTACTATGGTAGAAAATACATGAGACACTAATTCAAGCTATTTAACTCCTTACACTTTATGAATGTTTCGTGTGTCTGCTTTCAGAACACTCCTAGAGTGTTCTGTTTCAGTTTGTTTAATTGGTATTTTTGAATTCATGGCATACAATTTTTCATAACCCAAACACTGAAATTATTTTTTTCAGGCAAATTGTTAATTTTTTATAGTGGTGCATCTTTCATAGATTACTTCTTTTTAAGCTTTTGCACTTAGGTAGTATTATGGCTATAAATGAATCCAAATATATATTTAGCACTTGAACTTTTTGCAGACAAACAAGGCTGTTTTCCTGTTTCCAGCAGGGTACAGATCTGTGCAGATGTAAAGCAGTTTGTAGACAGATGTGGGTAATTATACAGTTGTTTGCAGTGATCCAGTATAGCACAGTGAAGACTTCTCTTTGGCCATGTGACTGAGCACATGGCTACAGATTTAAGACAATAAGTAATAAACTTCTTTTACCAGAAATAAAACTGAGGCACAGAAGTGAGCACATCTTCCTTGCATTTAATTTTTCCATTTTTGTTAGTCAAAATTGTGCCATTTCAAGAGGAGGTGCATTGTTTTTCTAAGGAATAAAACTAAGAAAAGAAGTTACTTATATTGATCTGGTGAATGCAGTTATTTTAGTTACACACTTCATAAAAGTGTTCTCTCCCAAAAATGTACAAAATAATATCAATTTGAACTTTAAACACAAGTGATGAACCCTAACAGCTAGGATGAAGCTGCAGAATATGACTCTAAAGCAGCTACAAAATTTTAGACAGAGCCATCACATTAGCTCCCAAATTTTAAAAAATGTAAAGAAACAGAGACCATCTGTTCAAGTAAGTTGCAAACCACTTTGCAGGATTTAATGTCTGGAAAATTAAATTAACTAAGAGATATAAAACGTGCTAGTGGCTGGAAGTTTACCCTTCAAAATCAGAGTTGAGACACACTTTTTAACATTAAGGTTATAGCATTCTATTTATGGGACTTGGATTCACTACCAGCAATGGTGTACTTTCTGTGGATCACTGCAAATTAAGGCATGATAACTTTGGAATAATGTGGTTTAAGTATCAGAAATTGGGACCTCGTGCAGAACATGGATGAAGAACATTCCTGTGCAGCCCAGGGTGGGTTCAGTTGGTGTAATTGTCCCTTTTGGTGTTCCAATCTGTAACTGTCAACCTGAAAGTACTGTCATGACACACAAATGAGCAAATCTGGACCCTCATACTGAAAAGAAACATGGGCTCCTCTTAACAGAGTGGCTCTGGGACTTCTCTGGTGCCCTGGTATGAAAATGTTTTTCTAGATCTGCATTAGAGTTTTAATTTGTTTTTATTGGGGTTGTTAGTGTTATCAAGACACTATATCCCCAAAGGTTTATAGCTACAGAATAAACATTTGTCAAATAAGGAAAACTTTGGTGACATTGAAAAAAATTTGTGAAGAATCAAGAGAAGCCAAGTTGGCAAGCTTGTAATTTACTCTAACAGGTCGCTATTATTTTAATAACTTTGTGTTTTCATTGTAGACTACACTATACACTAAACACCTAAAATGCTAGAAACCTCAAGCTCATATATGCAGAGACTGTCTCACCATTATTTTTTGAACATTTGATGAACAGGATATTAGTAGCTTTTTATGTTAAACAGTGGTTAAAAATCTATAGTTTGAAGAAAGGCATGGTGACCAACTGTTGGAGAGTAAGTTCTAGTGTGTGAATAAACTATAAAGTGCAGATCACTCTAATGGAGCAGAAACTTGCAGTACTTTTTGCTGTTTCAAATAACAAGTGATTTCAGACTCTAATTCTTTAGAATTACACATTTTTTCACTGGACACACCGTATATTTAGATTATCACTAGATGCCCGTCATTGAACAATGACCACAATCACTTACATAATTAGATTTAATGTAGCTGATTTAGGAGTCTGTGACTAGATGGGCACGAGAAAAGGGAAAGAGCCATGTCTTGGGGCTATGGGTTTATTACCCCATATCATTTTTGGGGTTCTTGATCTGTTTGTATCCGGAGTGGCAGCTCTCCCTGCCCCAGCTTTGGGCTGTCTGTCTCTATGTTTGGGAGCCAAGATGGGGTTTCCAGAGGGAGTTAGGTGAGGGGTGGAAGGCAGCCCTTTCATTTCAGTATGTTGCCTTCAACTGGATATACACAGCCAGTATCTCTGACCAGGGATCCTGCTGTTTCTGTGGGTTTTGCCTGCTTCTTTTTGGTTTGGTTCTTTTTTTTAGCTTTGGCACTGTGACTGAGCTTGCCGGCTTGGCTTCTCTTGCTGCTGTGCCATTGGGAAGCCCTGAGCCAGTGCATGCCCACCAGGACTGGGTACACCCTCATTTAAGGCTGGTGAACAATCCCAGGGACTCTGTCCCTGCCGTGTTTGGGAGCCAGGCTGCTGCTGCCCAGTCCCTGCCATGCTGCTCCAGGGTTTGTGGACATGGGAGGTGCCACGGTCCAGCTACAGCTGCAGAGCTTCTGCTGCCTCTTGCTTGCTGCCCCAGGTGTGCCTGCCCTGCTGTTCCAGCTTGCTGCTCCTGAGGTTTCCTGCCACAGCTCCTTGCACTCTCTAGAGTGAAAGTCCTTCACAAACGCACGCACATGGGTTTGTGAAGGAAGCCCCTTCCCCATCGCACGCCATTACCGTGTGGAGAGACGCGGCCGGAGCCCGCAGCACAGCGCCCCCTGCAGCCCCGGGCAATCATCGCAGCCCTGCCCGCCCGGAGCCAGCAGCGCCCCCGCTGGCTGTGCCCGGAACTGCACTGAGGGGAGAGCACCTGCGGCCCTGAGAGGCTGTGCTTGGGTGTCTGGGGGGAAGCTTCCACTATTCAATATTTCTTCCATTTTTATTTTTTAAATAAACATTGTTTTTTTCACTTTCACCCCCTGGTATCTATTTCTCGCATTGACAGAAGAAAAGGGAGCCACTGAAGCCCTTTACTCCTTAGAGGAAACACTCATTCCAGGGCGTTTTCTCCTGAAATTTGTCTTGAAACTGAGACAAACCAAAATCATAAAATGCACAAAATCTCTGGGATAAAGAGAGCCTGAAAAATATCTTTGTTCCTAAAAGATCTAACTTTTTTATCATATTTTTAAAGACTATTTTTAAAAATTTTGAAGCCGAATAGATTTTTTTTGTTGAAGATAAATTGCACTTCTGACTCTTGCAAAAAAATTGAAGTGGCTTATTGATTAATTTGGACAGGACTGTCCATTTTGATACGTATAGTATTTCGAAAAGTTTAAAAACTGTGAAAGTGCATCACCAAACAACTGAAAGTAGAAAAATTTCAGATATTCAGATTATCTTGAATAAAAATTTGATATTCTGTGGCCATCAGAGAAATTTATTAAACACATCACAGTGCTCATCTGAATAAGGACTTTTTCCAGCAAAGTAGGAGATGTACAGGTGATTCAGACATGTTTTTCTTACTGTCACCTTCGGAAGACCCTTTCCAGCCATTTACAGAGAAACCAGAGACTATTCCATCCCTTTTTCCCTAGAGTCATCTAACCAGTATTTATCATTACACATGTCATCAAATATCTGTGATTCCCTCTAGAAGTAATTCACAGGTGCAAACTTGCCTTTTAAAACCTGCCATAACTATTTATGAATGTTGCATTAATGGAAACAGCAAGGCAGGAACTGTAAAGATGCTGGAGCAGAGGGTGCTGCCTGTGCCTGCACTGCACAGTCCATGTGACATTCAGCAGCCAAGGGCAAGGTCCTTTCCAGAATAACACCGAATTTTGGCACAGCAAAACTAACATTTCTGTCTTTGGGGCACACTGGGCAATCATTAGCACTTTTCTGACAGACTGTACTAGATTTTGTGAGTAACATATTGTGACCATTTCATTTCAAGATCAAGTCAAACGTTATGGCACGCTACATATTTCAGGAAAGTGCTCACTGCTCCAAGCTCCACCTGTGATGCTGCTAAATAACAGTAATGAGCATTAGTGTCCATGTAGTAGGATAGGTTTACATGGTGCTTTGTAACTATGAAAATAACATTTCAGAGTGGTAATTGGGGAATTATATACTCTCTAGGGAAATCCTGTGATTATCTAAAAACAAACTTGGTTTGTTTAAATCCTTCTAGCATGACCACAAAAGTTTCTTGTTTCCTTGGAATTAAAATAAAAAAATTGAACATGTGCACATCATCTTGAAATCGTCAAAACATGAAATACTTTCTTGTTATCTAGACCGCAATATTACTTATTCCAGATACCTTACATTAGTTATTAGCCCTAAAAATATTCCAAAAGGGTGAGGGTTTTGTTCCTTCATTGGATTACAGCATATAAGCACATATAATGGATTATAAGCATAATAAAAGCAAAACTTTTCCCAATATTTTTGTATTTCTGCTGAGGTAGTAAGAATATAGCACCTCTCCATTGTGGGTCTTATTGTTTATTTCTGTGATATTCTTTCTATGTATGCCTTTGTACACAACTGCTCTTTGGAGAGAAACAACGGTTGAAGTGTGATCAGAAATTCCATATGTTATTGCAGAGCCATATAATCCAGATGTAGTCTTTTTCTTGGGAGTTTCTTACCCCTCCCAAGTTTGCCAGGAATGTTTTGGTCTCATCAGGCCATTATATTGCATATTCTGCCCCCAAACTGTGAGATGAAAGCAGTGAGCACCAGTACAAAATGCACATATACAGAACAAGTTACCTTGAGATTTTTCCCTTTTTTTTTTTCACTACGCTTCAAAACAGATCTGCTCCACCAAAATTTTTATTTTGTACACTGCTCTACACACTAATTATTTCAATGCACCTTTTCCATTTTCCACACCAGGTCTGAAATTACTTCACAGAGTGGGCTTTCTTTTTGGATGAGGCAGATAAAAGCAAAGAGAACAGTTGAGATGATGATGAGTAGAAACACAAACTCTGACCTTGAAGCCCTATCTAAGCATCCTACCCTGCAGAACACTCTATTACTACTTCAGCACAAACCTCCAGGACAGGTACAGGAAACACAAGTATATTTTGATTAGCGTATTTCCTCTTAGCTTTGTGGTAAAGGTTTGGCAACTTATCCCTCTTATCCCAGCCTTTGATTCCATCATGTTGAACAAAGAGCAAATACACAGCTGTTGCCATGAAGCATGTTACATGTTACATGTTCACACCCCAGCTTAGCACATTCCTTCTTCTCCTTATACCATGAATACTCAATGTTCATTTTAACACTGAAAAGACACTGAGGAATGACTTCACAATGTATCTCAACACTAAAAAGCATCCATTTAATAACTAGGAAAATTCATGAGCAGCTGACCTAGGTCTTCAAAGCCATCTTTTTGTACATCTCAAAGAGTGGATGGCTCTTGCTGTATGACTGAAGGCAAACAAACCCTAATGGTACCAGGTCAAAGAAAGTTACAAGTTCAAAGCTGGCTGTAGGAAGCTCCCTTCCAGCTGCCTGGTCAATCTAAACTCAGATTAATTGAGTCAATTCACATCCACACAAACTTCCACAGGTTGCACAGAACTCAGTTTTCCAAATGGAGATGCCTTTCTAAGTGAAAAAGAATGAATAAAGAATTAGTAAGTTATTACTAAATATTTTAGGCAAAATGTATTACAGAATCATATAATAATGCAGGTTGGAATGGACTTCTGGAGATCATCTGATCCCTTGCTTAAGGCAGCACCAACTTAATTAGGCTGCTCAGGGTCTTGCTCAGTCAAGTTCTGAATATGAATATCTCTGAGTGTGGACATTCCACAGCCTCTCAGGACATCTGTCCCAGTATTTGACCACGTGTATGGTTTGTGCTGGGCATGACAGTGAGGACAGCAGAAGATTCTGACCTACTCATTAGAATCAGATTAATTATCTGTCCAATTTGTTAGAGTCCTAGAAGTTAAAAGTCCTTTTTGTAAGCTCATAAACCATTTGCAAGTGGGATCTTAGTATTAAAAGTGACTCAGAGGTTTGTTACACTAAAGTGGGAATTTAAGTGTCCATTCATGAAGTATCTGGAAAACAGTTTGGGTGTTGGAGCACCAGTGTGCATTGGTCTCTGCACTAACCCTCAGTTAATAACCAGCAGACAGCTGCAGCCTTGCCCAGCTCCAGTTTGGGACTGGCATAGTGCCACAGAAAGAACGTACACTAACCCAGTCCCAGTGAGACATATGTAGGGAACCAATCTTAGAAAAACCTACATTTATAAAAATATAATTCTGTAATTGCCCTATTCTGTGGAGGGACATGGAACAAAGCCCTTTGCCACATTGCTGCAAATGCATCCAGGAGCAGCTGAGATATTCACACAGCCGCCAAGTTGGGAATCTGACTAACAAATACATGGAAAATTTCCTCAGTAATATATTCACTGCTTACATATTCAATAGTGCTTCCAGCATAGACATTTCTAAATGGTTCCTCAGCTTCATCAGAGTTCCAGTCTCACCCTGATGCTTGATGGGTCTGCACCATCTCTGAACAGAAACAGGAGGTAGCTGCAGCATGGAGATGTGCACATGCCTCCACAGGAACCCTTGGAGTGATCTGGCAGGAGTTTGGAGCAGGGTGACAAGATCTGTGCCCTGCCACCTGAGAAACCCCAGGGCTGTTCCTTAGGACCTCCCTGAAAGGAGTAATGGATTCCAATCTACAGCAACCCCTACTACTAGAAGTACTGCCTGGCTGGAAGTACTGCCAACACTTGGCTGAAACCTTATCATCAGGAATCATGATGACCTGAAAGAACTCAGGACTCATCAGTTAACAGGTCCTTGGCTTGAGTGAATGACCAAGGCTGACAGAGGACTCACTGAGATCAAGGACTGGTGTCCATCTGTCCAAAGGCAGCTTTAAAGAGATGTGGGGCCTGAGGAGAGCAGGAGGGTAAGCTGAGGTTGTCTCCTGGGCAGCACCATCAGAGGCTGTGATGGCAGCTCCTGGGGACTCTGCATTGCCAGAGGAGTTTCAGGGCAGCCTGTGGCCAGAGCGTGCCCTGCAGAGTGCTGTGCTCAGCCTGACTCACTGCAGGCACTGGGACAAGCCCACATGTGTCAGTGCCTTTCACCCACCCTGCAAGCAAACAGCCTCCTCAGAGCCCAGCTCCAAAGCACACAGATCAGTGGATGTGCTTTCACACCCTGTGTCTGTGTTTAGAGCACTGGGCCCCATATTTTAAATGGAGATTATTTCTCATTAGCTGCACACTCAGATGACTTAAGATGCATCTGACTGATGCACATTGACAGCTTTCATAACTGCCTTTGCTGCTGTCCATAAGATAGTTTGTTCCTTCCAAGCTCCAGTAGGAAGTTGGTTTTACATTGGGCAGAATTCAAATCCCAAACAAATTGAATCTGCAGTGCAAACCAATGCAATAATTGAGGCCAAAACTTGGCCTACTGACCCTGCTCATCTGAATGGTATTTCTATGGGGATAATGATGTATTATTCTTCCCTTTTGACAATTACTTCTTCACAGATAATTTTTGAAATTTTCTGTGCCATTTTTCTGTGATGTTGCTCTGGTATCCTGGATACTTAGTTGTAATATTCTGTGCTCCTGTCATGCCATTATAGTTGCCTAAAGCATGTTTCTTTATTCCTTTTTCTGCTCTACCTTTCTTTTTGGCTCTTTCCTGTATTCTGCCACCACATTAACTTCATTTGTGTAACCACAAAAATGAAGAATTCTACTGAATTCTGAAAGAAACCTTTGTGTTTCATGAGTTTTCTTCCCTTATTATCCTGCTACTTCCCAAACTGCTACTTCAGCTTTTCACTCAAACGATCACCCCTCGGCCTTCTGTATTGTACAAAGTCATCTATTTTTAGCCCTTTCCCTTTAAAACCTTTCCCTGCATGGTATTATTCACAAATTTGACTGTTACTACTTTTGCTATATGGATCTTCCAAACCAGCTGCCCCTTATTCTAGTCTGGATAGAAAGTATGAAGTGGATTTATGATTTATCCTTCTCATATCACCTTATCCCTGTCCAGTCACTCATATAACATGGACAGGGTTCTGCATTTTATTCTGCCTTCTGTGTCAGTGATGGGGAGAGATTACTGTCCTCCTTCACATGCAGATCCAGGGATTATTTTTGATTTCTCTGTCAGGTATGTATCATTGTTGTCCTAGTTCTGGCCAGGACAGGGTTAATTTTTTGTGGTAGCCAGAAGGGGCATGGCCAGAACCCTGACGTTTTTCTATATTTCCTCACATAATTGTCAGGGACAGGAAAAGGGACTCTTCCAGGGAGAGAGGGTTTCTTCCAGTCAAGAAAATGTGGTAGAGGGAGCTGTCTGGTGTTGTTTACTTACAGGGAGTTTTTCTGTGTGAATTATTTATTTTCTTATACCTCTTGTTGTTGTTAGTGTTAATTTTTATCCCACTGCAGTTTCATTGTTGTTCATATCTCAACCCATGGTCTTTACCTTTTGTGTCTCCAGTTGGAGGGGGAGGGAGAACAAAGGGTGGTTTTAAAGAGAGTACTAAATTGGAGAATATAATTTCTAAGCCATGACAATAATTTAAAAAATAGTTCTATCTCCCTGTGTGCAAGAACTACAAAATGCATACTGCCACTGGAGATCCTTTACACAAAAACTGCTGTTTCATATCCTGGATCTAGAGTAACTACATCTCATTGTCCATTTGTCTTGTTTTGCAACCCGGCGCCTTCATTCTTACCAAGCTTTCACTTCAATCCTTGAAAATCTCTGCAAAACTCTTGCATTACCCTGCCTTAGCTATCCCTGTACAATGCACTTTGAGCCCTTTAATACAGGACTGACCAGTGTCCCCTTGTAGCCCCCTCTTGTCCCTCATGTCCTCTTTGCCATGTCACCTATGCAGAGCCAGCAAGTTCACTTGGTAAATCTTCTCTGGACATCTGAAATCCCAAATCCTCAGCTCCTATAGACACATGTAGTGACACAGGGCTCCCCAAAACCAAGGCTTTCACATCTCTGTGCTCAAGTTTACCACTTTGCTGTAAAAGGGCTAAGATAATATTTTTCTACCTACCCCACAAGAACATGTGGTTTGTTTTGTGACAGTCGTACCAGTAGCATTTGCAAAGCAATGACTCACTGAGTGGCAGTACAGCAAAAAGTTCAAATATTTGTTTATGCTGTATTATAGCTAAACCTTTGTGTTTTTTTAATGTGGAATCTTCACTTCTGACTAAGCTTTGAGATGGATGTAAAAGTGTTGAACTGAAGTCCTGGCCTTGAGTTGAATCTGAATGAAGCCCATATGGTGAAGAAAAATACTGTGTAAACTGTACAAAAAACCAAAAAAAGCCATAACTGAACAAGATAAAGAAGAAAAAACTGCCAATGAATATAAAAGAAAACAGAATTAATCTTTTTCTAATTATTTCAGGTAAAATTATATGTAAATTAATAATTGCTTCCTGCACTTCTGGAGTTGCTTTAATGTTGAGGAGCACCTTTAGTGATAGTCATATTTTTATTTTTTAAGTATTACTTAACACATTTCAAAATCTGTTTGGAAACATGAGTATTTTTAACAAATTCCAAGCAGTTCTACTGAGAGAACAGGGATCTGTTCATCTAAACACTGGTTTGCTTAGAAGTCTCTTCAAGTCATGCTCCTGTTCCTATAAACTTGTTTTAAAATAAAAAACCTAAAATCTTCTTGGTTTAAATCCCAGGGATTCCTACTTAGTTTTACTTGCATGTAAGTAAATAGGGAATAATTGTGCTGACTTGTAGTACTTAAAGGAAGTACAGGCAGAATCAGAACCATACTGTGTGTGCTGAGCCCTTCTTTGCTGATAAATGCACACATTTCCCACACACGCTCTCAGATAGTAGAAAACTGGAGATTCCCAGTAAATTTGGCAGAAATGAGTTGTGCCAGCAAGTTTGTGGTGGGTGTGTTCAGAACTGACCACGTTTAGCACAAAGAACAACAAGAATTTGGAATGTCCTGCTTCTTGCTTTCTTTTCAATTATTACCAATGAAATACAGTAGCAAACTGATTTATTGTACAAAAGAAAACAGAGATTTGATAAATAAAATGTGTCACTGTGCTTTAAAATAAACAGAACCATGTTTTTTGGATTTCCAAAATGTGTGTGGTATGTGGTGATAATGCCTGTAAGTCAAAAGTATTTAAACCTTTTATGGAGGAACAAATCCAGAGAGGTCTCCCCCATATTGCATGACAGTTTTTGGTGATATGGATGCACTCTTTGATTGCAAAGGAAAAACTCCTGTTCTGTCTCTCTATAAAGAATATTCTCAAGATTACTTAACCTGCTGCTATAAAAGATCTTGATTTTTTCATACACTTCTTTTGCAACTTTGAAAACATACTTGCCTGCCAAATGAAAGCCTAAGACATTTTAACAAAATCAATGCATTTAGGAAGGAACAGCTCTTTGCTGTGCAACCTATGAGCAATAAGCCTGGACAGAAATATGTTCTGTCTCACAAACATGTCCAGTATGAAAGGGTTTGTGTGATGCAATTGCCTACAATGGCAGGGACTACATCAGTTGACCAAAAAGTTTCTTTCTGATCCCTTTGTCATCTGTCAAGTTTCCTGTTCTAGGGGACAGTATCAGTTTGTACAAAACCACCTTCCCTCCAGTCCAAGACTCTTGTGTATATTCTTATTCCTGTTTGCTCCAAAACCCACAATGATTGTGGCACTTCCCCCACAGGTATAACTTATACTCTTCCAAATCCTAAGAAAAGAAAGTGATGTAGATTACATCCTTAAATTTATAGTGGGAGAGTGAAATGGCTTTAACAGACTGAGAGATTTGAGCACTCTTAAGTTCTGACCAGGAAAAATCTTTTGGAAACAAAACAAGAGAGGACAGGGCTATGAAAATGGGTCCTGTTGGTAGAGTGAGCAGCAGGACAGATGGAACCAGGGGGAACCAGGGCCCCAGTGTGGGAGTGGAGATGCAGCACTAGGACAGGGTTGAAGAGAGTCAGGAAAGAACAACAGAGACCAGAGCAGAATTTCAGTTTCAATGAGACTGAATTTCACAGAAAGATGAGACTTCCCAGAAGCTGGTATAAGGTCACTGAAGATATGAGTGTTCTTGGAAGTGTGGTTGGTTCAGGCCCTCAGATTGGATCTCTGCTGCTAATGAGGGGAAACTCCCTCTGCCAGGAGGCCCCTTAGACAAATGTTGCTCAGGGAAGGTAACTCACACACTGTACTTCTGCAGCAAAGTGTTGGGTCCAGAAAAGGGCAATGAGAGAACACCACATTGAGCAGTAACTTCTAATGGCTGCACCACTACTGTAAATACAACTGATGGCATTGCACTCCTGGTTTTCTGTCTAAACCCCAACCATGGAATCTCAGAGCAGGACACCTCTGAGTGTTACTGTCTCTCAGGAGGGGAACATCAAAGGTGCAGGACAGGGAGCAGCAGGAGATGTCACAGCATTTGTTTATCCTGTTTTGAGTCTTCCCATGCCTGTGTTGAAGGACACACATACCCAATGCAGTGGTTTCCATACCAGGCTGATAGGCTCTTCCCAGTGAAAATGCAGAAGTTCCGGGAGTTCCTTACTAAGTTTTACAATCTCTTCTGATTCTAAGGAAATTGGAAATCAGAAAATAAAAACCCCATATGCTTAAAAAAAAAGGAACTGAACAAAAAGCAGTGTCTTTTGAGATTAATGGGGTGTCCACTGGTTTTCTTGGGAAGAGGTCATTTGATGTTTTGCCTAAGAGTAATTCCAATGAAGAATGGCTTCCCTTTTGTTTTTAAGACTCTCTAGCCCTTTTATTTCATTGTGACCTTCCAGGTAACAGCACAGATTTAGTACTGAGGGGGTTTCATAGCTGGACCTACTCCATGGGTCAGATTCTCAAGAGAGTCCCAGCAGCCATTCCACTGTTATTTTCCTAACTTGAATACTGGCTGCTTCAGAAGATATGTTGCCATATTTTTTGTACATCTGGAACAAATGCTCCAATTACCAGATTTTGTGAAATCAAATACAAAAACAAGAAAAAAAAAAACAAGTTACAAAGACAAGAAGGCAAAAGATTTACTGCTAATGAGATAGAGTATTTCTCAAAGCAAAGGTAACAACAAGGGGGAAGTTAGGGCAATAGTGAATTTTTAAAAGACAAACATGTTGAATCAGATGGCCTTTATCTCTCTCAGAAATCTTACTGCCTTTCCTTCTTTGGCATTTTCTTCAAACACTCTTCCAACACCCTCAGGCACAACATGGGACAAAGACCTCCAATGAAAAAAACCCACATAAACCAGTACAAGTCCTGTAATCATAGCAATGAAAGGCAGTTTTTCCAGTGTCTTTCCTGCAGTGGCTCTGATGCTCTGAGGAGTTCACTACCAGAGACCATCTGAACACCAGTGATTACAGTTTCAGTTGCTTCCATGGATGTGCATGGCAAGAAGAGGAGATGACATGTGTTTATTTTGGAAATCACTAAGTGTATATGCAACCTTCCAAATGTTTCTAGAAGTTTACTGATCTCCCAGAAGGTGTTTTCTGGGAACACAAGGATTTTTATTTATGCTCGTTAGAGCTGTGAACACAGATGAGTGTGCTGTGCTTTGACATTATAGTTACAGCTGTAGAAATAATTCCATAGGAATTACCCTTTTTAAACTTAGCCTAAATTTAATTTTTTTGATAAGCAAACAATAACTTTGTGTGATTAAATGATTTTGATCCAGAATTTTCTGTGAAGGAAGGGTGGGGGGTTGTTGTACTCTGCATTTATAAACAAAACACTAAAGTTTATGAAGCTCTAGATATTTGTACTTTAATCCACTAATGTATTATTTTATTTCATATGAAGTATAGAATGCAGATATATTTTAAAGGCTTTTTATTTATGACTTTCATCCTAGTTTGTGCAGCTGTGTATAGAGAAAGGTTTAAGACTACTTGGAAGCTAAAAAGTTTGTTGCAAATGCATTTGCACAGATGCCTTGTTCTTATTCTATTTGTTCTCTTTAAAATTATTTATATGATAACATATCAGAACCTCAGTTCATCCAGAATTGCCCAGCAGGGGCAGGGAGAGAGAGAGAATCCAGGGAAGTGATGGTACATGACATTTCTGGCAATCTTTTAACTGTGATACCTCTACAAGGTTTGTTTGTAGTCATTGCACTTTTATTAAATTTAACTCCTTAGTTTTCCAAAGCAAATATAGTGAAATCATGGATATGGCAACTGTAACTACCAGGGTCACTTTTGGGAACATGTTACTCAGTTCTGATTAAAGCTGGAACTGAGGGGGGAAATGGAAAATAAGACACTGAAGCCCTAGATGTTTCCTGCATATTCTCAGAAATGTGTTGCTTATTCTAGGGGAGGATTGAAGGTATTATTTCTATTAATCACTAGCTGTCACAGAATTATTTCTCATTAAGAAAACTGATATGATTTGTGCAACCTTAAGTA
Organism: Melospiza georgiana; assembly: GCF_028018845.1. Classification (NCBI taxonomy): domain Eukaryota; kingdom Metazoa; phylum Chordata; class Aves; order Passeriformes; family Passerellidae; genus Melospiza; species Melospiza georgiana. The sequence continues at coordinate 16,687,796 of NC_080443.1, forward strand.
AATACAATCAGATTATTATTTCACATAGTATCTGTTAAAACAAACATCATGCATCATTAAAAAAACAAAGTAGTGATGTTTGTTGTTACTGTGGACTGTGGATGGGAGGGAAATGAGACAGACAGCAGCAGGTGTGGCTAAAACCCTGATATTTATGCCTCCACTGAAGCACTCCCCAGTGGCACCTAAAGGGGATAAATATTACTGAAGAACTTAAAGCCCTGTGGTAGAAAAGGATGTTGAGAGGTCAAGTATATCTGATGCTACCCCTCAGATGCATTCAGTGAACAATGAGGCAGTAATGAGGACAGGAAAATATCTACTCAGACTTTTTATGCATCATTAGTCAAGCTACTGGGTATTATGGTTGAACTAAAAAAATCAAGGAAAACAAACTAATTTTGGATTATACCACATTTTTTTCATTTTCTCTTCAGCAAAACAATAAACTGAAAAGAGGGTTGACCAGAAACAAAACTTTTTGTCTTCAGTTTATTTAGTCTTCATTTTAGTAAGTTAAATTTGAACATTGATAGTTTTGTTCTGAAAATGCTGTCTTACCCAAATATATTTGCTTTCTGAACATTTTTTCAGAAACTATTTATTAAATTTGACCCAATTTCATGACTGCTTTTATTCTCCCTTCATGATGTGTTTAAGTGGTTAATCACATCCTCCATTGCCATTATTTTATTTCCCAGGAACAAAGACTACTCATATTTTCTCCTTTTATCCTCCTAATTGAAATGCAGGATGCCTCATCACCAAAATACTTGAGTGTGTTCCATATTAAACAACACCCTCCACAAAACCTCTTCACATAGAGCAACAATGTCAAAATAAGAAATCTGTGTATGTGCCCAAGTGAAACAAGGTGAGGGTGGAGAGATGGTTTTTGTATGTGATCCCAAAAAAGGTATTTGTCCATCCTTTCTGAGGTTCTTCCCTTAGTGAGCAAGTTGGGGAACAAAGCTGGTGCAATCCCCCAAAACAAAGACAAGTAACTCTCAAGCAGCACCAAACTGACACAGAGTTTGTGTTCCAAGTGCAAAGTCCTGAATGGAAAGGGAGGGGAATGCATGTACACTGTTTATCTGGTACAGACAAAGACAGAAAAGCAGGAACCCACACTCTCCAGTACTGATAGCTGTGGTCTACCAAGTTTAGCAGCAATTTCATTTTTTCCCCAGGACACACATGTATGTGTTTTGCTCCTTGCTTTAGCAAGCTGCAGTAATTAAGGTAACAAATCCACAGGCAGCCCACACAGAGTTCCGTGGTTCAATGTACAGTTTTTCTGGCTAGTCCCTGATAGGAAGATGAAAGTATTTTAAAGCCAAGGCTAATTTGGACAGCTGCTCTCTATAAAGTCAACAAGATCATAATAAGTCTACTATTAGTTTGACAATTGAAAGCCACACATCCCACATGAGGAAAAAAAAAATGCCAGTTCATTCATTTTGTGAAGACTTTTCCCTCTTTTTAGACAAATTACCTCAAACCTGCCCAGCCTGAGCTTCAGTTAATTGTTTTGCCTCTCTGAGCAATCCTGAAGGGGACTGTGCTAAATTCAGAGTAAAGAGGATGCCTTGCTTTGCTTCTGAGGTGGTTCTGTGTAGATATTTGATAAGGCAGAGCACAGGAAGGAGCTGTTTGAGATGCTGCAGTGGGAGCCCTGGAGATGGAGGAAGTTGCCCACTATGACTCAGAGACAGATATCTCAGCACAGTTCCCATGTAAATTAACTGAGATAGAACTATAATGTTTAGTTGCTAATTACATTTAGACTCCTTTGGGGAACCCACCAAGATTTCTATGAATGTACAGTTCCAGGCAGTGAACAGACAGAATTAATCCATTAGTTTGCTCTAACAAGAGACCTAAAATGAACAATTACTTACACTGCTGTGATTGCCCTTCTTCAAGGTTAAATTCTCCTTACAGATTCCACTGTTGTTCTTCACATGAGATGATTTTTCATTGAGGAGCAGTGAAAGCTGTTACATGATCTGTCCACTTATTTATTCTTCTAAATTAACAATACTGCTTTGGGTTAATGATAATGATTTTTTTTCATTAGTGGCATCTTTATCCTTCATAAACCACATATTAAAAACAAAATTTAAAAATTAAACAATGAAAAAAGAAAACCTGGGAGAGTCTTTGAAATTTTCCTTATCATAACTGATCTTCCAGCATTGACTTTTCATGACAGATTTATGTAACAAAAACTGTTTTTTCTCCCTACCTTTCCCACATTACCAAGTATTATTCCTACTGTCATTACAACATTTTTCCCAATGACTTGATCTGAATTTCACTTGGTTCAGTTTAATCCCCACTTGCTGCCACTGGTGTGGTGTTTGGATTTTTCTCTGCATTCTCCCTCTACTTGAGGCTTGACCAGCATCCAAGTTGCACAGTATAATGTTGCTGTTAATTCATATTTAGGGTGCATTCCCAATACAGTCCATTAGCCCTTGGTGTAGAAATGTTCTTACAATGACATTCTCCAGCAGAAGCTGATAAAATTCATTCCTTCAATGTAAGAATCCTGACTTAATGCCCTTTCTTTGCTTTTTTTTTTAATTGGTGCATTCAAAAATTTGTGTAAGTTGGAGGCAGCAAAGTGGATGTATACTACTGCAGACAAGATCTCTGCTGTGAAATACTGCAATTTGTTGTCATTAGTTTTCTGTTCAAGGTAGTTTCAAGGCACAAAGAAGACTGGGGAATGTTATAGGGACAAAATACATCCGTGGATTCAGGAGAATTATCAGTAACAAACAAAGCAGCAAAAGCCACTTTATTTGGCTCTTTGAAACAAGAGGTAGCTGAGGAATGTAAAGCAAGAGTCTCATTTTGCAACCAGATTTTCAAAGACATTGTGCTTTCATTAATGATCTCAGACTCTCTCTTGTTTCTTCACATTGGAGCAGATCAGATTTGGGGATGTTTATGTCTCTTTTAATGTTTTCAGAAGGGGCAGTGGCCTTGCTGTCAAAATACCACTGGCGCTCTGCGTTTCACTCCTGTACTGCCAGGTCTGTTCGTGGGAATTCTTTCTAACACTGTTTTGGTTTTTCCTTTTAGGTAGAGAGGATTGTAGACAAAAGGAAGAACAAGAAGGGCAAATGGGAATATCTGATTAGGTGGAAAGGCTATGGGAGCAACGAAGACACCTGGGAACCTGAACACCACCTGCTCCATTGTGAGGAATTTATTGATGAGTTCAACAGACTGCACATTACCAGAGAGAAGCGATCCCGGCACGGCAAACATGGCAGCGCTCCCAAACTGCTGCGGGAAAGCCGAGGCTCGTCCGTGGAGAAAATATCACACAGACCTTCTGAATCTGGGAAGCCTAAAGGATCAACACACAAAAGGAAGAGAATTAATCCATCTCATCAAAAACAGAAACGAGGATATGCAGCAAAGCCAGGGTCTGCAAATGACAGGGCTGCTAAAACTGTGACTTACCGAACTACTCCCAGCGGTTTACAGATTATGCCACTGAAAAAGCCACATAATGGTCTGCAGAATGGAGATGGCAGCCATGAGAAAGATTCTAGACATTTTGGGAATGGCTCACAGCAGCAAAACGTGGATTTAAATGATCACGAAGGAGAACAAAACTTGCCCAGCGTGTTGGAAGTCAGTAACAATTCCCCTGTGGTGAATGGCATTGGTATGTGATTTACAGAACTCGCTGTGCGGGAGGGAGAGGGTGTTCATTGCAAGTAGGGCCCACTCGTGGAAAAACTGTTGTCACACAACTGATATGGTGAGAAGCACACAAACAAGTTCCACACTTTCCCTACATATTATACACTTTTTTTATCAGTTGGCTTCTCTCTTCCCTTTCCCACAGAGTGATGGTGAAGCAGTGTGGGCTCTGTCACGAGATTTGCAGTGTAAATCCCCATGGGAAGTGAGGACAGGGCATGGAGTAGGAATGACAACTGAGATGTGTAATAGTGCTGCAGCTTTGGGTTTGTGTATCACCATGTAACAAATCACTACTCAGGTGTGCTCAAACCCAGTGGTCTAGAGAAACCAGAATTATTTTGGAATTAATACCACCCTTGCTAAAGTCCCCTGGTAAGTGTGGCTGAATAACATTCAAGTTATTCAGTATTAATGCTTGTCATAATCAGGAACATTCAGAACAGCCAGGTCCTTGTCTCTGACAGTGACTGGACACATCACAAGTCCTAAGACAGACTTTAGAGGAAGGTAGAAACAGTCTTGAAGTGAACAAGAAGATATAGGAGACATTTCTCTCTAATCATCATAGTTACTGACTTGCTTAGTTCTCCAAGAATAAGGTTTATATTCTCTATAAGAACTATTCAACTTACAGGAAATCAAATAGCTTCTCATTATCTGTATGTGTCCAATATTTTTGGTTTGTTTTTAATCCTACCAAATTTACAGCCTCAATGGTGTTTTGTGACAGTTATTTTTAGGAGCTAACAATAAGATGCACATTTTATTTGATCAGGATTTGGGATTTGGGATTTTGTTGGGGGGAGCTGACCTTTCCTTTCACTGAGTGGCCTCTTGTCCCTCTGTGAAGGGATGAGGTGGAGGGTGCCCTGTCAGTCTGTGGGCAGCCCCAGCCCTTTCAGCCTTCCTGCCACCTGGAAGGCTTTGCTGATTCCTGAGAGTGCTGAGTATCTCCTTGTGCCATTGTTGTGGGGGGTGGTTTTAATACCTTTTGAAAACAGCAGGAGCTGTTCCAAATGATTTCCCACTGCTTACTGATACAGTGATGATAGAACCTTTGGAGAATTATTTTTTCTGCTCTTACACACTGCATAAAGGTTTTCATTGAGTGATCCACAGTTGCTCTTGGGGTTTTTTTCCTTCCTTGTTACAGTTAATTTAGAACACAGCTTTATGTATGATCCCTTTCACTATGCATTTAATCTGCTTTACTGTTGCCAATTCACCTTTTTATTTTGATTCAGTGAAGCTCTTCAAAATCTTTCCCAGTTTTCACTCTACTTATTTTGTATTGCCTTCGAGTTTTCCTCTCCTATTTCTCTTCCCAGCTCATTAATACATACATTAAATAAACTAATCCTCCTGCAGATCCTTGGGACAGCCAGCTTGACATGATGAAAAGTAACCATTTGTTCCAATTATTTATTTTTATTAGCTACTTTCTATAGCCCATGATAGTACTCATTTCCTTAACAGCTTCTGCTGAATTGCCCTGCCAAAAACTTTTCAGAAGTCAACATAAATTATATCACCCTGCTTTCCATTTTCCAGCCTACTGGCAACCTGGCAAATGGTTGATTTGGGAAGGAGAACTGACCTTGCCCAGTCTTACTGGCTCTATGTGACAGCTACTGGAATCTTTCAAACCAGGCATCAAATAATGCTACTAAAAACTCCCAAACCAGCAAAATGCATGGTCAGATTTAAATGCATAAGTACTCCTGATGAAGCCAATGAAATTTGAGGTTAAATCACTTTAAAGTGTATTTTGGCTTTTGCATTGTGAGGAGTTTGAGCTCATGTAAGAATGCTTAAAAGTTACCTGCTTCTTTAAGACAATTTGCATGTCTAATTACAGATGTGTATAAAGTTTTGGTGGGTTTTTTTACCTGTTTCTAATTAAGTTTTTCTAATATTTTATGTTATTAGTGGAGAAGTTCTGATACAAAATGTATCTTTGAAATGCATTAATTCCCATATTTTAGAATTTTTTGTTTAATGAAGAACTGAAGGGTCACAAAGAGCTGTAAGGTCAAATGAGCCTCTCCTTTGTCCCCACAAGAGCTAAGGAGTGGCTTCCATCAGCCCTGATTGAAAAATCTCTGGCAGAGAGCTCTGGTTCAGGGGAAAGCTGCTTTTCCTCAGCAGCCAGGTGTTCTCTCCTGGCCCGAGAGCTGATCTCTGCAGCTCCTCTCACACAGCTCTTCATTACAGTTTTTGTGTTCTCCAAATCCATCACTTGGGTTCTGTATTTTCTTCCCCTTGCATTCTGTAGGCAAAAGGAGGAGATCTTTAAATCTCTGTCTGGTTCTTTTCTGAAAAGCCCAAACTCAGCAGCTCTGCCCAGGTCAGGAATCCCTCGAGTCCTGCTGTGGGATACCCAGCACATGCAGAGTGGAGAAGGCTACAGAGAGGAGAGATGAGACTGTCTGAGGAATAGCAGACAGAAATTGGTGAAGAAGGGTCAAAATCAAATCACTAGGTTTTTTCCTAATATTGCCCTGCAAGCTTGAGAGGAGCCACATTTCCTGATCCAGGGGTTTGAAACATCAAGTGGAAGTAACTTGCACTACTCTTCACCAAGTCCAACAATTTCCTGAACTCCCTCAGTATTCACACTCACACAGAGGATGCCAGTGTGATCCTGCCCTGTGTCCCATTATTATCACAGAAACCCACACAAAACCAGGCTGAAATTTTACAAATTACAAATGAAGAAAGTTTCAGAGAAAAATGCCCAATTTGTTGAATAACTGAAATTTTGTTCCAAACATTTTGGGTTTCAAAACTTTCTCCAAATCTGAGCCAAGGTCCTAAGGCTGTGTCCCTAGGGAGCAGGAGCAGTGTGGCAGTCTGCTTGGCAGGACTCCCACGTTTAGCTTGGAGGCAGCCAGCTATGCCAGAGGTTTCAGGCAGTCTGCCACTGAGTCTGCAAGTTGAAAGCCTGGCATGCTCCATCAGTGCTTGCAGGGCTCCCAGGCTCTAGATGTGGAACAAAGAGGGAGCCTGGAGGACCTGGTTTGGCTCCCAGAAGCTGTGGCTCCTGGGCAGCCCCGTTCAGAATCTGAGGGAGCAGACATTTGTGTCAGCTTGGAGATTGCCTGTATGGAACCCAAATGAATGTCAGATTCATTTCTCAGCTAAGTGTAAGACTGCACAGAAATTATGTATAGAAATTTAAGGTTTGTCATGACATAAAGCCTAGATTTGGAAAAGTCAAAAATTCCCTACAATTTGCAAACCTGGCTGTAGGCCCAGCTCTGCTACCAGTGTGGGCCTGTGCTTGAAGGTCTCCAAACCCACCAACCTCAACCAGTATTGTTTCATATTATAATAATGTTTAACCACCAATGCATTGAACCAAGCAATATAGACAGTAATATTAAAACTAGAAGTAATCAAATAATGGCTATTTTGTTTGTCTGTCCATGGCAGTTCTGTTCAAACAAATAACACTCTTTGAAAACCAGCTTTTGATGACTCCTTAAATGAATATCCACCAGTCTCTCTGGTTTTGTGCATAAATCCACTTGGGTACAAGTGTTTCTTCTTCTGCTCTAGACAAACTCCCATCAGGAAGCTCTTTACCCCAGAAGGATGAGTGTACCTACAGGTGTGTGCACAAAATGTCCCAGTGGAGGCCTGGGACCTTGTGGAAGTAGAGACAGATCTTTAATACCAAAAACTGTCTTCTACACATCCTGCCATAAGGAGAGCAGAATCATCTTTACTGACAGTTACTTAAGGGTCTGCAAATTGGAAAATATTGAAAAACTCTGTGAACAGCATCCATTGATGCTCCCAGGAGCTAACAATAGTGGTCTTTCTGATGATATTTGTTGTCTTCTGTTATCACATTTCTGCTTTTCTCCAGATATTGTAATTGAGAGTTATTGTTTTGTCAAGTTTCTTGACAGCATCAAAAAACATCCCCTTTTAATTTTATCTTTCCTTTTTCTACATCTCTCTTTCTGTGTACCATCTGCTGAAGAATTTCTGCCTGTCATGTATCACTAACCACTGTTTTTCTCCACTACAAAAATCTTTGTAGCCTCATGGTGCCCTTGATTTAAATACTCTCTGTGACTTAGTCACTGCTTCCTCTTGGTTTTTTAGCTCATTCTGTTTTATTTCTTCTGAAAGAATACTGGCAGTAAAAGACAAGCAAATATGCATGCTCTCTTACTTTGGATAAAAACTCATTGCTTTTAGATATCTTACAGATGCTCCCTTAGCTGGAGAAGTCTGAAATTATTAGTAAATTATCAACAGAACACAGCTTTTAAGTATGTACAGTATTAACCATTACCCACAAGAAAGACAGAAAAGAGGCAGTTAAAGGCTGTTGGGAAGGCTGAGGAATGCCAAGCTGCTTTTCCAGGGAGAGTGAGGGAGCATGGCTTATTTCACCTAGAAAAATTAAAGCCTCAGCTCCATCATCCCTTCCATCCAGCATAAAGGCATACTGCTAATAAAAGCAGCAGTCCAGCTCTCCTTCCCATGACACCCTGATTGTTATTCCCATCCCTCCCTCTGCACCAGTTTTAATACTTTTGAGGCTACAAGGTGAACTGCATCTATTTGAAAATTAACCAGTTGTGCAGGGTGAGTTATCAGCCAGAGCACATCACCAGGCCAACTCATGGTGTGGCTGCTCTTACCAGTGCTGGGGTTGCTGTGGGGGGTGGTGGCACCATTAAACTGGCTCTGATGAAACATTCAGAAAATATGGATCTGAAAATAACAGGAGCTTGAGGTGTCCTCCAGCAGTGGGCAGAAGCAGTGAAGGAGATGTGGAGCTCCCCCAAAGCACTGAGGATCAGTGCAATCTTTCCTCCCTTTCCTCTCTTTCCTCTCCCACGCTTTGTCTGCCTCAGCCTTTTAGAATATAAATTTCTAATGTGTTTTCTTCAATCCCTGGGAGAATGGAACCCCAGTGTCAGAGCCTTTAGCAGTGGTGCAGTACTGTAGAAGATGCAGGGATGGGCAGCTAAAATGAAGAGGATTACAGGAATAAAAGAGCCTTGGAGAGGGGGTGGCTTAGGGCAGCACAATCAAAGTTTACAAAATCATCAAGGCCTTAGATGTACTAAATGCACAACTGCTGCTCCTGAAATCCCTTGATAGCAGAACTAGGACCACTCACTGAAACTTGTGGAACATCAGATAAAAGCACAGATGAAAGAAAATTCTTCTCTGTGTAGTGGCTACCCAACTTCTCAAACTCATACCACAGGAAGCTGTGGAGACAGACAGCATCAACAGGCTCAGAAGGGGATTAGAGAAATCCATGAAAAGGTCCACAAGCAAACACTGAAGGAAACAGGAGGGATAAACCCTCTCATATTTCTATACAACATTTAGGGATGATACTATGGGAAAGGACTGCAGAAAGCAACCAAGCTTGCATTTTCTCCTTAAATAGCATCCTTTACTGCCCTCTTTTACTGCCATTCTTGGAGAAGGATTACTGCATGCAGCAGTGGTCTGGGAACTTCTTAGGTTGCCTTAAAAAATATTGAAGCTTCTTACAAATATAAATGTTGGCTTAGGTATTCAACAAGTTCTACTGCTGATTAAATACAAAGTAATAATTAAACTCCCAGGAAAGAGCATTTTCTCTCATTTTTTCTGTTTTCTTTTTGTATTTAGACCGAGCACCAAATACTCACAATTAAGCCAGAAATCCACACTTAGATGTATCTAAAGCTTCCTTAGTTAATTGGTGACATCCTTAATTTGTTCCACGTGCAGCACAAATTCCTTTGGGTCTTTGAATGTCTCTTTTTGGCTGTCACAGTCATTTTTCACCTTGACATGCTCAGGTGCTGCTCCCCTTGTGTGCTGATATTGCCCCTCATGCAGGGCCAATCCCAGTGGCTCCAGAGCAGGAGCTGCAGCACCTCCCACAGTGCTCAGCTGGCCTGGTGCCACAGCAGGGCTGTCTTCAGAGTGTGCTGATCATTTTCTCCAGTTTATCGGATTAAACCCGATTACAGGGGTGCACTGGAGACACAGAAACAACAGGCTACTCACTATATATTGTTCTCTTAATGATCCACTTTTGGAAATGGCACTTTTTCATTTATGTTTCTCTCACATTGAATTTAGATCTTTCCTCTGATTAAATTTCTTTCAGCTGGCATCCAAACAGTTAAAATACTGTGATAACATCTATAGTTTCTTACATCATGCATTCATTTACAAACTGAATACATAAGAAAGAATAAAACAAACAAAAAAAATTACTGTGAGACTTTTTGTTGAGCTGGATTATCTGAATGAATTAATGTTCTACTATTCTCTTACCATCTGTATTTAAAATAGATGTAGCATATCTTCCAGGTAGATAATCAGTACAGTTAGACTGACACAACTTCCATTCTATGGGCATTTGTGCCTCTGATTTTGTAAGTTCTTTACACTTTTTTGGGAGTTTGAAATCACAATTCAGTAGCTTATTGCTTGTTAAGCACTGATTAGATAAAAGTGTAATATTTAATAGCCTGCCTCAGTCAAAGAGTTAATTAGTTTCAGTACATTATTCCCAATGACATTGGTGTTCTATTAGTAATTTCAAAAGATGATTTCTGTTGTAAGAATACACTAAAAAAAAAAAAAAAGTTAGGAAAACGAAGAAACATGCCATAAGAAATTATTCATAGCATTTAAAGTTCAAGCACGTGGTAATTTCTACACTTGTGGACACTTTTTGTCAAGAAAACAAATTTCCAATTCTTTTGGTTTCAAATGATTTTTTTTAAGTGATGATTTAATGGAATTTGGCCATGTTTGCATTGCACCAGGCAAATCCTCTATTCAGTATAACCCAGGCAGTGCTTTAGATGGTATCTCTTAATTCAACAAGAAAAAAGAGTTTCCTGATTGACTGAACAGGCTCCTGGACCAGGTGGATGTGTGAGTACCCACATGCACACCCCACTGAGCACTGGCTGTGTTCTCACATCCCATCTCCTGGCTGCAGTGCACATAGAGGATTTCACACACTGTGAACAATTGCACAGGCCACTGCCCACTGGGAGGTGTCAGACAGATCAGTTACCTACGTAAGCACCAGCTGAAACAGAGCTAATCCAAAAGGAGGGTAAGTGATTTTGGTTGAGAGGCATCTGTCATGAATTCACTGCTCAATTCTATTCCAGCAGAGCAGTTTTAATTGGATGGTGGTCACTTAAACTCTAAAATTTAAACCTCTATTCTAATATTCATGTTATCTACCCTTTAAAAATTCCTGGATATTTGAAACCAGGAGCTGGAACAGGTCAGCTTTGGCAGGAGTAAAGAACAGAGCAAACAAAGGTGTTTTCATTCAGCTCTCTCTTGGCCTTTATTAAAAATACTGCATTGTGGGCTGGTATCTATAAAAACAAAAAACAGTGACTTTAATCTCTGTCCCTCAACAACCTGTCTCTGCTTTATTTTTAATGGCAATGGTGTGAAATACCTGTAATTAGAAAAGGATTATTACATAGAAACCTCATAAAGCTCCTTCAACACCCCCACTCAGCACTGTTACCAATCATCATCTATTGCCTATTACAGAAACTCTGTAGACAGCAAAGGAATGGTTTGCAGTTCATACACAGAGTAAGTCAGAATAAACTGTCTTTAAAAACTGACTTACTATTGCTCTTACTTGTTTTTAAGGAGGAATTACATCTTTCTTCTCATAGTTCTCTTTTTTCCCTACTGCTGGATACTCTCCAAAAATGGCATCAGTTCCTTGGGTCCAGAGGTTGTCTGATCAGAGAACAAAAAGTTCTGCACGTTGGAATACAGAATAAGAACAAGGGCTTGAGGCCACATTTGATGAGCCAGGCACTTTTTCAAATTTTTTTTTCCTGTTATTTTATATTTTTCTATTTCCATTGAAGCTAATAGAGAGTATCACTCCATTTCTTTGATGGTATAGAGGTAATTTTGCTTCAATTCTTTCCATCTGCAAGGTTCTTCCCTGGCCAATGGAAGCTTGAATCTACACAGCACTGTGAAAAGGAAACTTGATGGAGAGAAAGATTATGTGTTTGATAAGAGACTGAGATACAGCGTGCGCCAAAACGAAAGTAACTGTCGCTTCAGGGACATTGTGGTCCGCAAAGAAGATGGTTTCACTCATATTCTGCTGTCAAGTCAGACTTCAGAGAACAATGCACTGACCCCAGAGGTAAGTGTTTAGCCCTAAAAGCCAAAGAAAGCCATCCTAATGTGTGGGTTATCTTGCAAACACTGCACTTGAATTCGATTTTATGTATTTTTTTCCCTAATTGATGAACTTAGAAAAGAAGTCTGGAGTACAGACATATCTAACTTTTTCATACTTGGGATTCCTATCCAAAAGAATGCAATGGAAATTAAATTTTAATTCACATGGCTGAAAAAAATAAAAGTCACTAAAGGAATGGCAGAATCAGTATTTCCAGCATGGAATTGTGTGAAGCTGCTTTTCACACATTGAAGTTACTGATATTTACTATCCTAGGAGAAATCTGCTCTCTTTCCTTTTACTAATTTAAATAGTGCTCCAGTTGTATACAGAGAATTTCAGTCTATATCCTGAGACAGCCTTTCTAAATTCCATCTTGATCCCTAATTACTTTTTCTCTGAATCACTGTATTTATTTATGAAATCTTAACCAATTAGGGGCTCTTTCCTCAGCTGAATTGCATAAAGTCATATAACATATAAAAGATAGAAATTAATTCCCTTGTTCCAAACAATATACACACAAAGGCAGACTCAGACTTGCAGCTTGTACCACCCCAGTACACACACGGATCACTGCAAGGGCTGAGGAGCTTTTCCTTCTGTTCCCTGTGGCTGCAATGCCCTGTGACACCATTCCCATGTCAGAAGAAAAGGGGTGTCCATGAGTGCTGGCATCAGGATGGATGTCCTGGAGAGAAGAGGGCACACCTGAGCCTGTTTACACCTGAGCCTGTTCACACCTCAGCCCTGTTCACACCTGAGCCTGTTCACACCTGAGCCTGTCCCACACCTGAGCCCTGTTCCACACCTGAGCCTGTCCCACACCTCAGCCCTGTTCACACCTGAGCCTGTCCCACACCTCAGCCCTGTTCACACCTGAGCCTGTTCACACCTGAGCCTGTCCCACACCTCAGCCCTGTTCCACACCTGAGCCTGTTCACACCTGAGCCTGTCCCACACCTCAGCCCTGTTCACACCTGAGCCTGTTCACACCTGAGCCTGTCCCACACCTCAGCCCTGTTCCACACCTGATCCTGTCCCACACCTGAGCCCTGTTCACACCTGAGCCCTGTTCCACACCTGAGCCCTGTTCACACCTGAGCCTGTCCCACACCTCAGCCCTGTTCCACACCTCAGCCCTGTTCACACCTGAGCCCTGTTCACACCTGAGCCTGTTCCACACCTGAGCCTGTCCCACACCTGAGCCTGTCCCACACCTGAGCCTGTTCACACCTCAGCCTGTCCCACACCTGAGCCCTGTTCACACCTCAGCCCTGTTCACACCTCAGCCCTGTTCACACCTCAGCCTGTCCCACACCTGAGCCTGTTCACACCTGAGCCTGTTCACACCTGAGCCTGTTCACACCTTAGCCCTGTTCACACCTGAGCCCTGTTCACACCTGAGCCCTGTTCACACCTCAGCCTGTCCCACACCTCAGCCCTGTTCACACCTGAGCCCTGTTCACACCTGAGCCTGTTCACACCTCAGCCCTGTTCACACCTCAGCCTGTTCACACCTCAGCCTGTCCCACACCTCAGCCCTGTTCACACCTGAGCCCTGTTCACACCTGAGCCTGTTCACACCTCAGCCCTGTTCACACCTGAGCCTGTTCACACCTGAGCCTGTTCACACCTCAGCCCTGTTCACACCTCAGCCCTGTTCACACCTGAGCCCTGTTCACACCTGAGCCTGTTCACACCTCAGCCCTGTTCACACCTGAGCCTGTTCACACCTGAGCCTGTCCCACACCTGAGCCCGTTCCCCAGGCAGTAAGGGCCTGCTGGATGGCCAGGGCTGCCATGGAGCAGGGAGGGAGCAGCAGGAGCTGCCTCCCAGCACCAGCCTGGCCTGGCTGAGCCTCCTGCAGGCAGAGCTCCTCCAGGGGCTGCCCTCACTGGGGAGATCTCGGCCTTTTCTGCCCCCTCTGTCCTACACAGCACCTTCAAGAGTATATGAAATACCAGTTTGAGCAGCACCTGAGGGAAGAGTAGATTGTAGCTGTGGGGAATCATGTCATTCAATAAGAAAAGGAGTAACTTTGAAGTTAATTACCTACAATGGGCAGGTATGATGAGTCCCCTTCCCAAATGCACACATACACATGGGCAGTAATGCACTGAGTGATATTAACTGGCTAAAACTGATGGTACACAACATTTATCACTCCTAGTTTTTAAACTATGTAATATTTAGAAGGACTGTCTTGGTAATTACCACAGAACACCCAACACTTGCTTTTAACACTAATTTCTTAAAATGCATTAGATTGCATCAAATCCATCACTCCATCTCTGTCTTAATTACCACTAATTGACACTGCAGGTAATTTAGATGAAGGAGCTCAAGGGCCTGAAAAAATATGAAATCATGGACTCTCTGTGTTCAGTCAGAGCAGACATACCTTTACATTGCTGGCTGTGCTGTTCCACATCAGCAGAGTTCAGATGCTCTAACCAGGGGATTAATTCAGCCTCTTTGGATCTGCCAAACCAATCCATTTCATCCTTTGAGAGTTTTCAATATGCCAGGAACCCACCTCTGTGGAAGAATAAATGATAAGCATGTAATAGTCCTCTCCCTGCATCACCAGCACAGACTATTTCTAGAACCTTTACTGCAGCTCACTTGGAAACCAGGAAATGCATTTTAGAAAAACACTTTACTGACCAGGATGGTCAGGAATTAATCAGGTATTGAGTTCTCCACATGGAAATTGTCTGTTTAAACCTCATCCAGGCCAAGAGCAATCACAGGCTCTTGCCCTTGGAAGACTCATGGCTGTAAACATGAAACACCTCATTTGGCCTCAGTCCAGGCTGCTGCCCATGATCATTCACACCACAAAATCCAGCACCTCCAGGACTGGCAATTTCACATTCTTGCTGGCAATTACAGCAAAAACCCAGGAACTGAAAGGAGGAAGGTGTTGAATGACTTGTCCCTGCAGTTTGTCACCCATAGCCATAGGTGAGGCAAACTGACAAAGTGTTTTAGGGATGTTCAGAGCATTTTCAGTTTTGATGCCTTTTATCCCCAGTGAATACGAAATAATAACACACAATTCCTACAAAATGAAAAAAGTGTGTTTCACTTTGTGTAAAGTGCTAACTTCAAGCTTTATTAGACATTCAGTAAATTATGTTTGCCAAATAGCAAATGAATCATTTATTCAGAGCAGGTTTATTTGATGTGCTTAAATAGTGGCCTGGTTATACTTGGCCATCAATGTTAAAGAAAAAAAAGGTGTGCACTGCAAACAATCATTTTAAACTTTTAAACCTAAGTTTATACAAAATCCCATTCACCCCTCAATAGCTCTGCTTCCCTTTGAGCTTTATAGGAATCTTCAGATGAAATTAATAATTGTGTTCAATAATTGGCCCCTGATATTTATGCCAATTAAAATAGCAAAGAACTTATTTATACCCAAAAGAAACAAATAAAGTCTAGAGAAGTCTACCTGACTCCTCATATTGGTAACCCCAGTTGTGCAGGTGATTTTAGCATGAAATGTGCCAACGCTCTTTCCAGCAGCCTTTGCACTGATTGATGTTGGCTTGGTGCTTCTTTAGTAATTGAGTTTTTTCTACAGAAGTGTTCAGGGCACTTCAGAAATTCTTTCTTATTTTTTACACGAGCTTATAAAACTTCCAAGACAGTTCACAAAACAGCACAGTTTGTTCTTATTTCAGTAGCTTAGGCTTGCTACTTTTGTTTGTTAAATACATTTCTGAAATATTTAATTATGAATTCCATTAGGGCTTTTTTTCTTACGGGACTTTTGCTGCTCCTGAAGTTTTTTCTCCAGAGGTGCTGCTGCTGTTTTAACTCAGCACATCTCAAGGATCCAAATTCTGTTTCAGACTAAATGGACCCATCAGCTCTTCTCATTAACACTATTAACAGAGCTAGGAGTTAATATTCCCCTGAATTAAAGTGAAACATTCTCTAAACAGCCAGTGCTTCCACCCAGGAGTGACAGAACTACCTCAAGTACCTTCTCATACACAAGAATCAAGTTTCAAATTTCAATGTGAATAACAATGTTTAAAGTTCTCCCAGGTACGTTTTGGAGCACTGGTTTGCCTTCACTTTTCCTACCCTGGAAATAATAAAAAAGAGGCAGGTACAAGTTTACTGTTCTGTGTAGTTCTGCTCTCTACACAAAAGTAAATTGTGGGTTTGGGCCAGTGTTTGTGCCTTCAGCTTTCAAGGTTCCCAAATCCTTTAGGTGCTGGACAGAAAGGACTCAGAATCTGTAACACAGAATTTGTTTATGTAAAAAAGCACAGCTGGGGAAGAGGTTCTAAGAACAACAGAATGGCTTTAAAATTTGGGTTTACAGTAATATTTACAGAATAAATTATCTTTAAGAATATTCTTAAATTACCTTTAGAATATCACAGTGAGTCCTCAGAGATTCAGAAAAGTTAACTTTTATTAACTAGTGCTTCTGTTTATGTGAACAAGAGACTTCTGTTCAAGATACTTTATGTAATTGTGGTGATAAATTCCTAGCTCTTTGATTTTCCCAGAATGTAAGCAAGATGGAAAGCAAAGGGCACCAAATTCCTTTGGAAATTTCCTACTTCCAGCAAAAGGCATTAAAATAAGCTCTTAGAAGTTTAATTAAGTTTTTAACTGGTTCATGTTTATTTTGCAATATAAGATGTCCTGTTAAAGAATTAATGAGATTACATACTTGAGAGGATTAAACATATAAGCAACTTCTGAGAAGGTGATAATTTTATGATATATTTGTGTTTCAATAAAACAGTAAGTGAAGCAGTAGGTCTGGTCTAAATTTACAATCCAGTCAACTACCATAACCTAAATAACTGGTCCATACTGTTGTGTAAATACTGCCTCAGAAACTTTCATCAAATGCATTCAAATAGAAATATTGTCCCCACAATTGCTGAATGGGTATCATCATGGCATCATACTTAATGCAGCATTCCTCACTGGATAAAAAAATGTATTCCCTAATATTATTTATACATTCACCCTAAGAAAGAGCAGATTGTGAGATTTTTTCCAGTGAATTGAGAGGATAACATTGCATTCAGATGGAACTAGGAAAACCAAAATACTTTCTTTTTTTTTAATTTTATTATCTACCACATTCTAAAGTTTCTCTTTTAACACTGATTAAAGGTTTTAGGGGGTTTTCCCCTTTGTTTCCCCATTATATGTGCAGTGTTGCTGTGTTTCTCCAAGCTGAGGGCTGAGACAGCCTCTGAGACTCTCAGAATAAACAGTGCTCCTAAAATTGCTGATGACATTTTTGTACCTGCATAAGAATTTCGAATACACTTCCAAATTCTGCAGCTTTTAATTACTTCACTTCCACCCACTGTCACACACTCAGTATTACAGACGTTCTGAAGTGCTCTTGTGGAAGTGAAGCATCTGAAAGTTCACCAGCTGCTCTCTCATGGCCAGTCCCAGCAGCCAGTAATACTCATCCTCACACAAACCCATAGGGAAAGCAGCACAATCCATAGGATTTCTATTAAAAGGCTAACCAGGGGGTGGCATCAACAAAACTTCAGTGTTCAGGGACATTTCTTAAACAAGGCACTTCAGAGATCTAAAGAAGTTTTGGTAACAGAAAGTAGTGAACAGAAATAATCACAGGCTAAAAAATCTTGGGTTTCTCTCACATGGAAACTCTATTTAAATCCCCAGCCACATTTAGCTCTCTCTTACCTAAATTTACACCAACAGCAAAGCTTTTGGTGCAAAAGAGAAAGCTTTGAGACAGCAGGACCATGTCTATAGGAAATACTTTGGCACATGGGTATGATGAAGGACAGGAGGTGTCACACTAGATGAAATCAGGGCCCTTGCAGTGAGGAGCAAATTATTTGTAATGAGGAGCACATTATAGAGGAGAGGGGCCTGAAATGAGTTCCAGCTCACAAACCATGCCCAACTGTGACCAAACAAGAAGTTACCCATCAGAAGTTTATGAAATAAAATTTCCTTTCAAAAATCATTAGGAAACAATTCTCTGCTCAGGTGAAAGGCCATTTTCCTACAATACCAGCAGCTCAATTCTATACAAATTTTTATTAGGTTTGATTTATGGTGTAATTAATAGCTTGGTCCAGTTTTAAAACAAAGTCAAAACGTCTCTTTTTCAAGGGACTTCTATGATTTAACTTTTGTAAACTGTAAAAATGAATAATATATTTGTCATGTTGATGTATATGGTGTCCTCTTGTCCTGCTTTGCTCTGGTTGTAGTTATATAAACCAAAGTAGTTGAAGTACTGAAAACTGGGGTTTAAAAATTTTGCTTTCAAGCTGTTGAGGTTAATAATAGGCTTTTGCTGTGATAAATATGTTCCCAAGAATACAGTAATGTACACAATGAAAATTAAAAAGTGATATTTGAAATTATTAAATTGCAATCAAATAGCATAATCTGGGTAGAATTTCCCATACAACAAAGAATCCCCAACTCCTAAAAACTCTTGGAATTAGTAAAACATCAACAAAGCACTGCCAAATAGAAAATATTCTGCAAACTCTCAGTGTTACCATTCTAATTATTCTAATATCATTCTATATTAAAATTCTATATATAATTGATGTAACTATTGATAGTGCCCAAAATTGAAGTCTCTCAAAATCAATAAGGTTTGTAAAAGTAGGGAAATGATATTGCCACGGCATGCATGTCGAATTGTTTACTTTTCTTTATCCACAGATCATGAAGGAAGTTCGGAGAGCATTGTGCAATGCATCAGCTGATGACAGTAAACTCTTACTTCTCAGCGCAGTGGGAAGTGTATTCTGTAGTGGCCTAGATTACTCATATTTAATTGGCAGGTTATCCAATGACAGAAGAAAGGAAAGCACTAGGATTGCAGAAGCTATAAGGTGACCCAAGCTTACCTATGATCTCTAAATTATGAAATGCAGTGTGTGATTATAAAGATATTTATCAGGTCCAAAAATGTTGTATATTTAAATGTTGATTGCATTCCAATTATAGTCCTGCAAATTTGTTTAGTAAAAAGAAACTTGGACCTTTCCATATTAGAAAAGAAAGCACATTTATTCCAGTGCTAATATCCATAGGGATTTATTTTATTCTAATTCTCTGTATTTAATATTTCAAATCATTCCTCTAAAATCAAATACAACTTTGTTGTTGTTTTTCCAAATTCAGTATTGCTTCATGTTCTAAAGTGGTTCCTGAAAGGCAGATCTTTTACTTGTTTTAATATTCATAATTTTAATTAATTTCAGTCCAAATGGGAATCCATGGCTTATATTCTGTTGAAATAGCAGTCTGCCACTGTATTTCAGAACCTTACTAGAAGGGTCTCCACTCTTCTTCTTAAATTTAAATTACTTAATATATATGTAAATGTAATTTTATTTTTGTAACTAAAATGCAACTTTCCTTATATATATATATATCACATCACCTTAATAGAATTCCAGGGTTTATGACATGCAGTCTGCAAATCAATCTGCACAACACATCACCAAATGTTCCATTATCCACTAGGCAGATTTTCCAGTATAAATCAATATTATTCCACTAAAGCCAATGGTATTTCACCAGGAGACAATTTGGTCCCTTTCCCTCCCCCCATTTTCTACAAATAAATATTGTTCTGAGAGCTTTAAAACTTTTTTGCAACAATACTATGAAGGAAAATGAAAGAAATTTTTACAAGATATGTCTACTTGGGATTTATTAGTATAATGTAAGATCAGGTTTAGATATTACACAAAGTATATTAACCACCAATTATCTTGGTTACAACTACTGCAGATCAGCTTGGATTCCAGGTTTAAAAATTGTGAAATTCTCAAAGTAGCAATTATTTTGAAAGACTTTAAAAGATACTTCTTAAATGTAGTAAGTTACAAGCTGTTTATAAGACCCTAAATATGCTCAAATATCATGCAGTGATATTTTTTAAAAGAGAAACCCTTTGAAGGACACAGTCTAAGTTTATTTTTTAAATGTGAGGGGTTTTAGCCAATGTAGAACAAAAAAAAAAAGTGAGGGTAGAAAATCACAATTCTTGTTTGAAAACACAGGCACACTCACCACCCACCAAAAGGTACAAATTTAATATTATTGTAAAAATTGTGCAGTTTGGTGTTTTCATATAAGTTTACATTTATTTGCATACATCTAATATACAGGTGTACTTATCAATCCAACATTTAAATAAGTATAAGCCAGACTGTGATACTCAGTTTTTCCACCCTTGGACTCCCAGAACACTCTTGAAATACTGGTACAATGTACTGCTTGTACCTTGTCAAGAATGTCGGCTTCAGGCCCACTGAAAATAGATTTTTATTGTACTTCTGGAAACAATACCCCACGTTTTCCATTTAGCACTCTCTGTGCTTTCTGTGAACAAAGGACTCAGCTCATGGAAAATAAACTGTAATAAGAGAAGAAAAAATGTCCATTGCTTTTTTCAGTGGTTTCAATGTCCTAAAATACAGCCATGGATCTCTGCCTCTGCTGCTTTACATCAAGTTAGACTTGGATCAAAGTGAAACTGAAGTCTTGGTTACCATGTGTTTCCACTTTCCAAGCGTGGCTCTCCTGTACCGGTCACAAGTTACAGCTGAAGTTTCAATCCCTATCAAGTCTCCTCTCCCATGAATGCATCAGTCATTGGTGCTGTGCCTCAGCCACTGGGGTTGCAGTGAATGGATGTGCAGCACTGCAGCTCCATCCCAGATCCATCCCAGACCCAGCAGTGAGCTGCCACCATCCACACGCTGTCCTGGAGCAGGGAGAAGGGAGAGAGGCTGCACAGTGTGGCCTCCACACTCATGGAAGGCATTCCCACACTGGGCTCACACCACCAGCTGGGCAGCGCTGTGGGACCTGAGCCACAACGTTCTGGGTATGCTCAGAAGAAAACAGACAAGGACAAATTTACTTGCTCAGCTTCTTTACAGCCCTGGATGTAAAGCCTACAAGCCCTGATCAGCAGCAAGAGCCTGGAAGATGCAGAGGTGTCTGAGCATCCCAGCATATATTCCATGGTCAGCCTCCCAGATATGCTCTAGCAAATCCAGAAGCCTCCTGCAGACACGTTCTCCTGTATTTAAGCATCTGGATCTACTGTGCAACAACAGCTATAATGTGAAATCCTTTTCAAAGACTGCTTTGAATTGAAACAAGGATCCTGTAGCCCAGAAACTCCCTGGGTGAACTTATGGTTTGGAGACAAGGAAATGTGCCAGGTTCAGGGTACAGAGACAACCCACTGAAACAAGGCACCAAACAGGAAACAAAGATAAATGGAGTGCTGGTCACTGCAGCTTCTGGAGACCAAAGGCAGGCATTTGTTCCCCTCATCATCTCCCAGTACTGTAGCCTTCCACTCCATCCTAGAGGTAGCATGTTCCATACCCATCCATTTTACCATCCTCTGTGCTCCCCATTCGTCCCTCACGACAGAGGCTCGCTGTGCCTTCTCAATGTTGTGTTCCACTCTCTCCAGGTCCTCCCTTCCTTGCTCACTCATCTGAAGACTTCTTCAACTCTTCCCCTCCATTAATGTGTTCTGCTTTGTTCTTCTTCCACATTATGTTTCCTCTCCACATCCCAAATTGCCTTTCCATATTCACTTCCAATCCCGTTTATCACCATGCTTCCTGCTTTTCTCCACAACACTGGTTTTATCTGCCTCCACAGGGTCCTCAGATTTACTGCCACAATTTATCCTTGGTTTGCTTTCTTTTTACCTATCATTCATCACATCCCTATTCACAACTGCAGTCCTGTCTGAAAGACTTACGTAACTACTGAGGTTCTCAAAATTCTGGAATTAATGAGGTGCAGTGATCACAGTCACTGCTCAGTCATAAACAACCAAAGAAATAATGAGATAAGGGAACAGCATTGTATCTGCAACAAAAACTAATCACAACTCTCCTTAACCCTGCTCTCCTCTAGACAGAAATGGTCTTGAACAGACAAAAACCATGTTCCTTATTTCACTCTCTTTGTCTTGACAGTGATCTCCTGGTTTACTGCTGTGAAGAGAGCTGCATCAATTCTCTATTTTCCCATGGTCCTCCTTACTAGAGGACTTCAAAAACATAATGTATTAATTGAAAATTTAATGCTGGGTCATCTCATACTCTTTGTCCTCATGTAAAACACAGCCAGTGCCCCTGCACTTCAGCCCAGTTGCCACATGTGCTCTCTAACATGCAAGGCCCACCTGTGCTCAGGTACAGAGGCCTGGATCCTTTTGACCTCAGTGGGAGAGCAGCAACTCATCAAGGGCACGTTTGACAAAATGTTCTTTCCTAAAATCTGTCAGCAAAGATGCACTCTGGATCTAATAAATAACCAGTGCAGGGACAGAATCTCCTCTTTTGCTTGGAATTTGATTTATCCATGTCTTTTTTCTAAAGTAACTGAGCATCTCATTTGCCTCCATATACCTGCTGTGCACTGAGCTGCTGAAGCCCATCATTTGTCCACAATTACACTCTTGCTTTTTCCTAATTGATGTAAAGGCCGTTCCATTCAACAGATGTCTTTCCACAGCTGCTGGTAGGTAGCTTATTTAAAAGATCTCCTCATTGCACAGAATTCAACATATTCTAGTTCATTCATCCAGATGAATCCAATGACATTTAACTTCCCTGTAATTTCTCATCACATTACTGGGGTAGTCAGGCAAGGGCATCTGCTATGTAATGGCTTTGCTGAAGATTTTTGCAATGAAGATCCAACTGAAGATCACTCATCGTGTTCAGACTTTCTCTGACTCCTCTTTACATGTCTTGTTCTTTCTGCTGGTGCCATAAACATTACAATCTCCCAATTCACTGATGGGACTTGCAGTAACCTTTGACACAGGATCTTAGGAAAACTTTTCGAAAAAAATTTAAAAATCAGACTGTTATATTTCATCAGCAGCCAAGCAAGGTCCATCCCAGCCACTGTGGAGCAAACCAAGAAGTGCTGCGTGTTCAAACTCAAGAGTTACTGGTCCAGAAGCAAAACTAACCCAACCAAACCTTCCTGCAAAAAGTATCACACTCAGTGCAATCCACTTAATCAGACCATATACAACATACACAAAACTATGCAATAGCCCAGGTACTCAGAAAGATTAAATAACTAAAAATAAGCAGACTTTTCCATGTGCAAACTAGAAAGTATCTTGCAGTTCTCACCTCATAAAACTGGGCGTTTGTTGTGTTCTTTTGTGGTTCTAATTTGTTTTCAGATTAAGTACTTTAAACTTAGATATTTATGTGTTACTTCTGTATTCAAGATCTTTCTTTTATTTTTTATTTTAGGGATTTTGTAAAAGCTTTTATTCAATTTAAGAAGCCAATTGTGGTTGCTATCAACGGCCCTGCTCTGGGGTTAGGAGCTTCTATTTTACCACTCTGTGATATCGTTTGGGCAAGTGAGAAGGCTTGGTTTCAGACACCATATGCAACAATCCGACTCACTCCAGCTGGCTGCTCATCATACACATTCCCACAAATTCTGGGTGTTGCACTGGTAAGGTTTTCCACCTCAAATTGCTGAAGAACCTTTCATAAATTCCTGATCTTCTTTCTCTCTTTAAAAAGTAAACAATTTTCTTAATTGTCTTTAACGGAAATTAAAATTGTGGAAAGTTCATCTAATCACTACCAACTTCTTATCATGAAATAATCTTGGAATTCAATATACAACACCTGCTGTACAAAAGAAAGACTGAAAAAGCAGATTGACAACATCATGGTAGAAAAATGAAGAAATACATTAGCAGAATAACCTTGCAGAGTAGTTGTCTGCATCATGTTAGGAGTGGGCAGTAATACAGGCAGATACTGCTCTCTGCTCTTTAAAGATAATCCACAATGATTCCAGTAAGACTGCTTAGCTTTTACCAGTATAATAAATCAGAATTTGTCTCACAGATATTTCCTACTGGGTTCCATGACTCTCCACACAGTATCACTGATAGTTACTCTTGTAAGATCAGCAATACAGATTCACCATGCATGCCAGCACATTTCTCTTAAATTAAACCCATGCTGTGCTCTGGCCACCTGCACAATCCTTAAATAGCTACTGAAACTCCTTTTAAAGTATTTTGCAGTATGGAAAGATACAGAAGAACATTTGTAATTTAATCGTAAAAATAGCAGGCAAGTATGAGAAAAATTTGAAGGGAATTATAACCCAAGATTACCAGAGTCTTTTGGTTTCACAGGCAAATGAAATGTTGTTCTGTGGGAGAAAGCTGACAGCACAGGAAGCCTGCAGCAGAGGACTGGTGTCACAAGTATTTTGGCCAACAACATTTAGCCAAGAAGTGATGCTACGAGTGAAAGAAATGGCATCCTGCAGTGCAGTGGTAAGAAATCAAAGTCCCTCATTAAATTTCACAGACATTTCACAGAGGTAAGGTGTGCTCCCAAGGCTTGTCACATGTGGGACCTCAGTTTCCACAAGCATACCTGTGAAAGAAGGCTGACATCAGAAAACCTGGATAGGAATCAGTGAGCTCATGGAGTCTCTCATTTTTCAGGGATCAGGATGGGAGAAGTTATTTCCTTTCACAATATTGGCATGTATTCAATGAGTGGCACCTCCTTGCCCCAGATTTTGAAAGGGGATTTTAGCACAGGTTTCCTGCATGAAGGTGTAACAGTCTGAAACTCTACAACTGTACTGGGAAACCTGTAAGAAAACAGATTTGCCCTTCACTTTGTCCTGGCCTACAGGACAGGATTTCAGCTGAATCTGCCTTCTTTCTGCACCTGCACTGCTGGTGCAGAATGTTCCAGACAGAAGGGTAGGATAGTGCCAGCTAAGCTCTGCTGTGAAGGAGAAGTGAGATCCAGACAAGGGGGATTTGAACACATTCTGGTCACAGTGTATTATAACTTTCCTTTTGTGTACACAAAAGTTGAAAGAAAATCCTTTTCTGTCTTTCTAGAGGTTTTTCCCTTCAGGCAGATGTACTCCTATTCTGGGCACATCCTTGTTTAAAAACATGCAGTGAAGAAAGTGATACTGGCTGCAATAAAACTGCAGTAATTAAAGTGAAAACTGTTACAGTTTCTTGCTGTATTTCCTATGTCTGAAACTGTCTCAGCATCCCTCAGTTTCATTGAAAAGATCTGCTGTAAAAGGAGGTAGAGACACAAGAGAATTTTAATTAAATGAAGTGTAGATTAGATCTCACAGAAGACATTGAGAATGAAACTCTCTGGAAATGTAGCAGAATTTTATTTGATGATGCTGATATAATGTGTATTATTTGAGTAGAGAAAACCTCTGGGCTTTACTGTGAATTCTTCCTTCCCTCACTGCTATTGGCTGTCCATGAAATTTTCTCAAGACGCCTTGGAAAGACCAGTGCTGACTTGTGGACAAAGATAAACCTTCAAAGACTTGTTCACAAACAGACCACAAAAAATGCACAGGGCCCTTGATTTGCTACTAACACCATTTACTTGAGCTAAAAACAAATACTACTTTGCAATAGCAGTGTTGAAACCCACAACATGTAGGAACTGGGCTTAACATGAAGGTCTGGACAAAGCTGAATGAAGAGAATGCACCTCCCTTCCCACAGAACATTGTGTTAGTTATATTAAATCTCCTGTCCTCAGCAAATCAGTAATGTAGGAATTATTACTGGGTTTGTTTGACCAGTTCATTTCCTTGTGAGATACAGACTGGTGTTGTGCATTTAAAAACTAATTTAAAGGAATCAATCTCAATGTGTTTAAAAATGGGTCTGGGAGAAAGGAGCTGAACTATGGGAGCAACCATGGACCTGCAGTTTGTGCCTTTCAGAACTTGCAACAATTACTAAGAACTTGAGGTTGGGCTTTCTATTGCAATGATCTCAGGTGATTTGATGTATCTGCCAAGTAAATCTCACTCCAGAACACAGTCAGAGGATGCTTGTTTTGCTTAGCACAAATCTTTTACAAACTATTTAACTTCTATAAAAATGTAAGCAGATAGACTTAAAAGGGGATTTGCAGTAAAGGCCCTTTCCTATTAATTTCTGTATTGATAAGGAAATAATACATGAGGGGAAATTCTGAAAGATAATGGACATCCACATTTGGGTTTCCAACATGTCTACCCTTAAAGGCCACCTTCCAGAAAACAGGTAGCCAGTATATTGTCCCTCACACATTTTCATTTCAATGTGGGGGAGTTCAGCTCCTTGTGCTTCATGGCAGACCTTCAATAAACTAAGGTACTTTAGAATCCCTCATTCTTTTAAAAACCTGGCACTAACCCATCAACCTCAATTCTTAAAGATGCTGACTATCAGCAAGTGGAGTTGTGGCTAGAAATCAAATGTAATTTCTGTGCCCAGAGGAGTTATTTAGATCGTAAAACAGAGTCAGTATAAAAATGCTGGTCATGCCAGTATCCACAGTAATTTTTTCAGATTCAGAATAAAATACTGAGTTGTATCTTGGCTTTAGGTGTTGGAAGAGTCCAAATGTCTCGTGCGGAGCTTCCTGAAATCCGGACTTGAAGAGGTGAACGAGAAGGAGTGTCAGATGTTAAAACAGCTGTGGAGTTCTTCCAAAGGACTGGATTCATTATTCAGCTACTTGCAAGACAAAATTTATGAAGTCTGATATCTTGGCCTAACTTAAAGAGAAATTGCTCCAGTTGTGACCAGAGTCAGACATGACCATGTTTGAGAAGCAGAGGCAATGCATCAGTGAGGAATTTGTGACAGTGATCCCAATGCCTGTGGCTGTGTGAGCTGCACAGCTGCTCGTAGCTGGTTTGATTTTGTGTAACCAAGACGTGGGCAGGCGTTCAGTGCACGTAACCTGTGCAGAGGCTGCATCTTTCACATTGCTCATCCACATCCAACTCTACATTCCATGTGCTGAGAAGCACCACTGAGGCCCAGCAAGGCTCACCCCCCTGTAAGGGTTTCTTTTGTCTGTCCTTCTTAACTTATTCTTGCTGTTGCAGCACACCAGGGCTGACACAGAGGGCTCAGTCTAAAATCCAGGTCAGCACGACCTTTGATAGACCCAAAAACCATACATTAGAAATATGTTAATTATTTTTTTCTAAGTTCTAACAGTTTAATGGAAAAATCTGATAATTTATCTGTATAATATGTAAAGTTAGTTTACAAAAACTTCTAGAATTTTTTTCTTTGTTAAATTTATTTAACTTATTTATTTTGTGTTCATATTCAGCTGTTTATTGATCACAGATCTTATTTTCATATTACCCTTTTGACTGAATTAAAGGTATCACATGAGAATGCAAACACATTTTTAGCAGCAAACAGAGTAGAAAAATAAAGAATATATAGAAAACCCACAGAATATTGTGGGCAGTAATTGAAACAGCCACGTGCATGCTCCTCTATGTGTAAAACTGTACAAAAAATGTATGAAAACAGATTCATTTGCCAGGGTTAAGAGAAAAAAAAGTGGGTTCTGACACAGTGAGTCCCCCTTAAGTCTCTCTTCACTTTCTGCCTTCTTGAGGAGCACTGAAGGGCTCACCAACCAGATGCTTTATTTAAGTTTACTATACTCCTGTTAGCCGATAGCAGTAACAGGGTGAGTGGTGCCCTTGTGTGGCATCGTACCGTTTTTCAGGTTTGAACACCCCTTATGGTCTGAAGTCT
Source organism: Melospiza georgiana (assembly GCF_028018845.1). Classification (NCBI taxonomy): domain Eukaryota; kingdom Metazoa; phylum Chordata; class Aves; order Passeriformes; family Passerellidae; genus Melospiza; species Melospiza georgiana. Next base: position 16,715,411 of record NC_080443.1, read on the forward strand.
AAAAGCAAATCCTTATGAGCCTTAGTCTAGCTGCCTGATTCCTCAGGTGTGAGATAATTTCTGCTCTGGAGGCCTTTGGGTGTGGGCCAGCAGTTTATACAAGGTGCTAGGCATTGAACTCAGTGGAGGCAGAGGTTTTGTTTTGCTTTTCCCAGCTCTCCACATCTGGCCACCCCAGCACCTGTTGCAAGAACTTATGGCTATCCATAAAAGCAGTCCACAATAAAGAAGGAAAATCCAATCTGCTCTTTTGGAATGTGATCCTAGTACTGTTCAGTGACACTGACAGACTTCTGAACACTGGATGTCTCTCAGTTCTTTCCTGCCATGGGCAGTTTGTGTGGAAAGGACAGGAGCATGCTCTGAGACTTCACCTGCCATTGTAGTACGCCCAAATTGAAACCTCTTGAAGCAGAAGCTTTGCACATTTGTTTGCTTTGTAATTTGTGCACTTGCTCTCCACCCTTGAGCTCAGTGACTTATTATGATTTAAACCTCTGCAAATGAGGCTGCTCAGCTTTCTCCCTCTTAGCATTTCCATAAAGAGTTTCAACAAAGCCTTTGTAAAGTTAACAAACAGGTGATTACAGTAAACAGTAGCCTTCAACATATTAATGTAACATTTCTTTTTCCACAGATAATTAGAAGTGCTGTTTTTATGCCCTAATTGTACCACTGAATTTTAAGGAAATCATTACTCTAAATGCAGAAGTTCTCATGGCAATTCTTCATTAAAAAGACAGAATCTGGCTTCTAATTAAGTTCTTCTGTTAAAAATGTTTTTTTAAAAGCAACTTATTAGCTTATTTTAAAATGACTGAAAGAGAACTCTTTCAATAACTATTTGAAATGATGGGTGCACCACTTGTATTATACCAACTTGTTTTTGTCCACAACTTGCCAGCAGCACCATGGGGCATGTTGGATTGATGTCCTGGGCTCCCAGCAGGGCAGGTGCACACGGAGTCACCTGGAAAAGAGGGGTTACCCTAGTGAAAACCACACACACACACACACACGAGTTTGCACAATCAGGCCTCCAGCAGACACCTTCAGAAAAAGAAAAAAAGGCAATGGAAAGTACCACAATTCCTCGATTTCCTTTATTTCCTTTACTCCCGTCCAGAGAGCCATAACTCCTAGTCATGTGTTAATAAGATTTTAGGAAGTTTATTTCAATACTATGCTTAGTTTTTGTAGATAAATATAGCAAGACTGCTCAGCAATGTGAAGGAATGCGTTCTGAAAGAGATTTGCAAACAGAGAAGAATCTTATGTTGTTTGATCTTTTAAACTGCACCATTTCATCTGAATTTTCAGATATCTGTATCTTAGCATTTTTTATGACAAAGGAATGGTTGAAATACATTTTCTGTAATTATTTTTCCATTAAAGCAAGCGCTAACCATAGTTAACATTTTTAATTATTCATATCTATACAGTTACAATCTAGTTTTCATGGAATCTATTTTCCCTTCAAAAAAGAGTAATAACAATGTTGAAAGCTTCTTTTCCAGTATTTAAACATCAGAATCTAAATTTTCTCTTGTGTTTCTATCCTTACTAGGTATTCAGATATCTAGATGTACTGTACATATTAGTCTGGGTACCTTTACTAATATTCACAGTATTTAAGATTAAAAATGCAATTTGTTGTTTAAGTATGTTATTTTATTCTTGTGTAAATTGTTTTGTACAATCTTTAAAATTCTACAGTTTTGCATTTGTAGATATTAAAGGTAAGCAATTTATTTTGTGTTGTCCTGCATGTATATTTTTGCTGTAGATAAGTGTTGCTTAGTTTACTATTTCAGTACATTTCTGTTTAAATAAATAAGCTTACAAACTTTAATACAGTATATATTTTCAAAATATAAACTTTTATATTTCTGTGGTAGGTTAGGGTATGCGTTTTAGGCAATCTTTTTCACTACTATGAACTGTTCTTTTAATCTATAATATAATGGTTTTGTGCCAATAGTTTTTCATTAGAATAAAATGCTCTTTTAATGTTAGGGATGAACAAACAGTTTTGGTTGGGGTTTGTTTTATTTTTGGTTTTGGGTTTTTTAATTATTTTGCCAGCCTTTACAGTTTTAAATATAATTTATAAATGCATTGCATTTGTGAATAAGCCTTACCATTAGGTACAAGAAATCTTTAAAGCTGCATAATTGCTTGTGCAGCACTAAGGACTTCCCCAAATAATTGCTGTAAGAAAGTTAGCAAATCAGAGTACAGGGCCTTAAGTTTTTCTTGTGAAAAGGATAATACGGGTTGTTTCTTTTGAACAACATAGGTAGGCTTGTCAGCATGGGCTTTGTTATATATAAACTGTGCATTTGTGCTCCCAACCATGGTAGTTTAATCTCAGGCTTTGTGTGGCTGGGTCTATAAAAGTCAAATCTGGCTAAAGCCAGCACTCTTTAGGAGACACTAAAGAAGTTTACATAAGAGACTTATAGACAATCTTATCATAGTACATTTGGGTACTCGTATCCTCGACGTGTTATCTGTGTCTGCCCAATTAACCGTATGTTTTAAGCCATATTAAATCTCTTTACTGCTACTTTAAATACTACACTGAAAGTCAGTCACTAGCTTGCTTGCTCACAGACAGGATTTCGATTTTTAGTGAATAAAAATGTTATGCCTTCCATAAAAAACAAAGGACCAAAGAATTGCATTATTCTAATCAAGCATTAGTTCCTTGCCAGTGAACTAGTTTGACATTTGTACCGAAGATCAAACAGTCTCTTTCTGCTTCAAAACTGCATCCTCATCCATGTCAGGTGTAAGGGGGAAAGATGTATCCACTGAGCTATTGGGAAAGGAGTGATGTTCAGCTGGGATGGCATGTCTATTGGTAAGGCTTATTACCAAACCTCTGAGATGAAGCAAAGAACCAAAAATTCACAAGTTATGTCAATGTAAATTTATTTTCAGAACTTGCACAAATAATTAATTGTAGAACTTTGCAAATTAGGCCCTTAAGTTATTTTGTCAGAATGCCATGGAACAGACTAAAACAGTTTCTAATATTTGTAATGATGAGTACATATTATAATATTATAAGGGTACAGGCACCCCTATATCACAGTGTTGTAAATATTTTCTGAAACTGGTACAGTACTGAGGGACTTGTATCTTCTGATATATCAAATATTGACTGTCTAGATCAAATTGTACACAATTTATTTGTTGATGGTCCTGTAACTAGTGTATGGACACATTTCTGGGTGCCTTAGAAGTTGTATTTTTCATGTGTGTTAATATGCAGTATTTATACATTGTGAGAAGCTGCTTTGAATAAAAACATTGAAACTTCATTTCACTGCAGTGATTTTCAGTTTTACATAATCAGAATGAATGTGGTAAGTGGTAGCCATTATATATGATAATGCTATTCACAGCCTCCTGCCTTTCCAAAGAGACCAGGCACACAGTGGGCTTTTCAAAAGAAAATGAATTTTTTTTCAAATGGCAAAACCCAGGGCACTGAGAGACACTGCATGAAGAACTCTCTGAAATCAATTATGATCCATTTCAATTACCATTTCTTGATCAAGTCCAAGAAAACCAGCAAGAACTGTCTCACAAAAGCACTTCTAGGACACCATTACCACTTCACATACTTGGTATGTGCACAGCACCTAAAGCATTCGTGCCCAGACCCAGCTGCTCCAGGCAGGATTTTGGCTCCACGTGAGGGATTTGATTTTGAAGTGGTGTTTGCCAGACTCAGCCCAGCCTGGTGCAGGAGGTGGATCAGCCTGTGGGCCCCCATGGCTCCAGACAAAACTCCTGCCAGGGGCTCTTGTGTTCCAGGGGATTCTTTGCCCACAGCATCCACAAATGCTGTTTGCAATCATGGATCTCCTGTGATTAGTAACTGTAAATTACTTCTGCCTGGGGCAGAAAAGGAAGGATATTTTTACAGAGAGCCAGGGTTAGACAACCCAGTTATCCAACAAGGTCTGAAAAAATTACCTACACTCCACTCAAAGGAAACAATTAGTTCTGGCAATTACTGGGTTGGCTTTAAAGGCACTGCTAGTAAAAAACTGTGGTCAGCTATTTGGAGCAGAGGATTGAGCAGTTTAGTCTTGCTTCACTATCAACAAATCCAATTATTTATTACAGTGACTCTTGTCAGGAATTAATGTAGCATCCAATGGACTGTGAGCAACATGCACATGATGAACAGGGTGTGACACCTTTCCTGTCTAACAGTTTTATTGATAAGTTTGGTTTAGTTTTGACACAAATTGTCAACATGTGAATTTAATTTTACATAACTCATTTTTAAAACAAAACAAAATTCTTTAAAATTAAAAACTTCATCCAAATATTTGGAGAAGGGGGGTTTCAAGCTGTTTCAAATGCCAATCCTTGTTGCAGCAAATTAATAGACAAATTACATGCTAGAGGAATCTTTTAAGTAGATATAAAGAAGTAATTGCATGTATAAAAGAACAGGAAGGTATTAATCCCAATTAAGGTATAAAAACAGGTCAAAGCTCTGCATACACCAAGATGTGCCACTTCTCATTTTGAATAACAGAAACAATATTGCATATGGCAAGAACAAGGAGAGGAAATGATAGCATGTGAAAAACCCAGAAAGACCATTTTAAACACTGGAGGAGTTCAAAGCAAAACAATTGTCAGAAGTTGGACTAGGGGACAGTTTGGTTGCAAAGGAAAAAGTCAGGTTTGATTCTGATATTAACTTCAGGAATTCACCTCTCCTTGAGTGTCTTATTTGTCATGAAACCCCCTCAGAAGTAAAATTTAATCAAACATAACACATCTCTTCACAACTCTGACTTAACCTCAAAACCAATCTCCAGTCATAGCGTGGAATTTCAGATTACTAAAAAAGCCAACAACCCCCTCTAGAATTCAAACCATTTGAACTCTGTTAGCACCACTTTGCTTTAATTTATACTCTTTCCTTGGTTTTACAAATTTGCTCATTACAGATATATAATAAAACCAGAATTGTTAAAAACTTTGTTAAATTCCAATTATTAAGTCTGTCTGGTGACTCGGTAATTTTCATCTGGAACAGTTAAGAGTACTATGGGAGAAATAAGGCAATTTTCATTTTGAGAAAATTAAACATTTCATATTTAGCAACTTTAAAAATTCTATGTTGGACTGTATTACCTTTCCTTATCACTTCATGACACTGGTGTCACTTGAACTAAACCCATGGATCAATAGAGATCCTCCTCCTGACTTCACTTGCTTCTAAAGAAACATTTTCAATGTTTTTGCTGACTCCTGTTAGTAGAAAGTCATGCCCTGCTGTGTTTTAACCTTCCTCAACTTTTCAGTCATATTTATCAACTTGAATTGTGGATGACTGTGTAACACATCTGTGAAACTGATTTTATACATTGGTCATAGATAGAAATATATTAGTGAACAACTGTAAAGAGAAAAGTGAAAAATCTTCTTTGCAACCAGGAGTCATGTTTGAAACAAGGGCTGTTAAACTGCTGCTGCTTCCTAAGATGAAATAAAAAGTTTCATCTAACACTGGAGTTTCTAGAATGAAAAATTATTTAAACACTAAGCAGCAATCTTGACTCGTTAGAGCTGAGTTAATTACTATCATCTAGAAATAAGTTATTCACAGTCATCCAGAAATGTGTTTCTGATGTGTCTGTAAATAAGTACTACACTATCTATTACTCCAAAAAAATCAACAATTTCCTACTGCTGTCCTTCCAGATGCCTGCTTACTCCAAATGCTGCCCACCAATTCACTTGCATTAAATGAACACAGGAATTCACACTAAACTCATCCCATGCCTAATTATTTCAGCCTCTCACTTGTTTATTTTCTATGCAGCTGCAGCAACTTTGTCAGGGGCTCAGACTCTGATAAACAATTCCCTTCAAGTCTATCTTTTGCCCATTAGACCCAAAATGAGCAACAGCTCCAAGCTCCTGATGGCTGCAGTGCTGAGGGATGCTCCTGCTGCAAAGGGCAGAGGAGCACAGCTTTGATGGCTCCAGCAGCATCCCACTGCTGGACTGTGGGCTCCAGTTTCCCTTTAGTTCTGAGAGCAAGCCTCACTGGGATCAGTGGTGCAGCCCTGAGTTTTCATGCAATGACCTTTTATCACTCCTTTGCACAGGGCTGCTCCCAGAGTGAGCTCTGAAGCCGTGTCATTTATTAACAATAAAGCAACCCACAAGCTCCTTATGCCCATGGCCAGGGCATCTGACAAGAGCCCCAACATGGTGCTGATAACACCACACCACCCCCAGCACCTGCCTTCATCAGACCAGAAAAACAGCAAATTTTCTTCTTCATGTATTTACATGTAGCAGGATGAAGCAGACTTATTTTCCTGGATGCTAATGTGATGCCAGTTGGAAAGGAATATCCCAAAGCAGTAAGACCTGGCAGAACTCACCTTCCAAATATGGCTGTAACTAGTTAGAACACAAAGACACTGTCTCCTTCTAAATGATGCTTTTTAAATAAATGCTTTTCATCTGAAAATATATTCAAAAATTAAAACTGAGCTTTAAAGGAACAGTCTGCTATGTGGCTGATTTGAAAGGCTAAAAGTTTTCCCAATCATTTCAAGTATGAGAAAATCCAACAGCTCTCCATTTGTGACTCAGGCACTTGGTAAACACACTCCACAACTGCACCGTGGCTGTGTGCCAGTGAAATGGTGAATCAGCAGCCAGGGAGGGAATCAAGGCATTTAACCCTCACTCACAGAACATTCTTCTTACTAACAGAATGAAAGCACACCATAAAAATGTAAAAAATTACTGGAATTTTTAAACCACTAATACAGGCAACTATCTCAATTTTCTTCCAACTTTACAAAATTTCTCAACTTTTAAATTAGCACAAACACTTAAGTAAAATAGCAAACAGCAAACTAATGAGAAAGAGGTTCATGAACACACATCAGCCCTGAAATCCTTACTCTGACAAAAATCCCAGTGATAACCCTGGTGAGACTGAATGCTGAAGAGCATTAGAATTGGTAATATTTAATACTTTCACAGATAAGAAAGGAGTACACTTTCCTAATGAAAGTACAGTTCAACTCATCTGTCCTATTCCCAAAGGAGTATCTGTGCACATGACTTTGCTTCACAGTGTTCTTGTCGAGTGGCTGATGAAATCATGAGATTTCCTAAATCATTTTTAAATTAACCCATCATAAAAAATTCCCCACTGAATTCCATCACTGGGCTTGATGGAAGAGTACCTAGAGTACTCTAGGTACTCTATTCAGGATGGAAAAAGAGCACAAAAAAGTGAGGATTAAAATATATATATATTTGAAAGAGCACTCAATCATCCACCTGAAGATCTGAACACTCATTTACAAGGTAGTTAAACACTGCCAAACCTGAATGACAGCATTTTATACCTACTTTCTTCCTCACTCCTCACAGGTGTAAATAACCATGCTGGACACCTGGGGAGGAGGGGAAAGGAGTGGGGAGAAAAGACTGCAGTTATTGCCTTCAGAGTGTTAGTTAAGGGTAATTATAGAGCAGCTGTGAATTTCCAGCTTGCCCCCATTAGGGAACAGATACAGTTCCCAGTTATGGCTGAGGACAGCTCTGGTGTCCTCATGCTGCTTGAGCCTACAAACGCCTACACAAAGCAGTTTTTGCACATCTGGCCCCACTGACCTCCATGGCCAGAGCCATCTCCTCCAGGAACTGAACTCACAGCCACTAGCACCCATTCAGTGTTAGCTTGTCCTGCCCTGATGAAGCCTGGGCTGTGAAATGGCAGAGATGAGAATCAGTTTGTGTAGACACCTAGTATGTCCAGGGTGGAAACACAATAAGTGTCCCCTCAGAGATCTATGAAAGTCCTTTCTCCCATCTAATGGCCCTCATAAAGTCTAATCCAAAGTTCAGAAAAAACAATCACCTATGGCATTAAGAGATAAGGCCTGACAAACCCTGCTGGAGTAGCCAGAAAGACCTTCCCCCATCCTTCAGCTCTTTCTGCCAGATGTTAACAACTGCAGCAGGGCTTGCAGATCACACAGACACATCTGAGCCAAAGGAGATAAATTTGAGCTGACAGTGAGCTCAAATGGTTGACCAGAATCTAGGACATGAAAAGGTGGCAATGTCCCACAGAAGAACACAGCAGCAGGAAGGAGATTTTCTCTTCAAACACCACATTCCCCTCCATCATCTCACAGACTGGAAATACAGAACTATGACCAAAGAATAACTTCATTAAAAACCAATGTCACTCACTGTGAAGGATTCTGCCACAGGTTGCACTTGACCTACAGAAGTGTGAGAAGAGAACCAGGTCCTGCAGATCTTCAGTTTAGAAAGCAAATTCCCCATGTATGCTGCTAAATTCCTCCATCTGAGATTCTGGAAAAAAGAGAAATATAAAAGATTGTCAGTGTGCAGTATTAAGCTTGCAGTCTATGGAAGAAAATCAAGATACATCTTTCTTGTATGCAGAAGGCTCTAAGTAATCTTCCATAATTATAATAACACTAATTCTCAGAAATCCTGCAGAGTTCCAGAACTCTCTAGAAAATAATTTTATATAGCCAGAACCCCTCCATTAAAAATTACTTTTTAAAAGAGTCCATTTACAAATAGGAAATTCTTTAACTTTTTCTCCCAAACCCAAACACTCTTTTGGTTTTCTTTGTGTACCTCCCTGGGAAATTACAATATCTCCATGTCATTCCATTCTACACTGCTTGGAACCAATGGAACACACCAGGAGAGTGAGAGAGCAAAGGAAATGACACATGCAGTGACACTACAAGGGTAACACAACTGTTGATTTAGCACCAGAAACATCTGAACACTTCAGAGCTTGGTGGCTTGTTGTATGAAGGCTCTTCACCCAGATAATGTGAATAATTGTTGAGAATTTTATTTATATAATTACCAATTGTTTTGCAGAAAGCATTAGCAGATACTGTTTTAAGTAATTTCCAGTACTCAGCACTAAACAAGTGGTTCACTTTCAAGAACCAACCAAGAAAAAACATTCCCCAGAATGTCATATATTCCTTCAAAAGGGGAGTTACATTTCATTAATATGGATGCTTAAGTGGAATAAGTCTCAGTATGGGGACTGTTTTCAGCAATAGTTGGTAATTAAGTAGTAAATACTAATAAAATGTTTAGGCAGGTTGCATTTTAATAGCAGTATAATGATATATAATTACAAGAAAAGAGAGCCAAAACCATTCTGCAACAGACCACGTTCAGTTTTCATGCACAATACAAATCCACTTGAAAACAGAAAGGATTCCAATGTCCACTGTTCAGTGGCCAGGGCACAGACAAGCTGTGAAACTTGCATTCTCAGTCACTGAGGAGGAGCTTTTATTTAAAAGCACACTCTAAGTTTCTCTCACAGAAACTACAGAAATTAAAAGAAAATATTCTAACACATCCAGGAACAAATAAGCATGCAGTAACAGTGAGACCAGCAGCTCTTCTGCAGGGTCATGATGAAAAACCAGCAGGAAAAGAAGGAAGAGCCTGTGAGGAAGGATAATCTCACTGACCTCACCACGGGGACACAGCAGGAACCTGTCCCACAGGAGCTGCCCAAGGGGAAGGCACTCAACTCAGAACTAAACCTGGTGGAGAAGGTACCAAAATGTTCTGCTGCAGCAAGCTATGGGGAGATAAGTGCAATTCTTCATGGGTAAGCAAAACATGCAGTAAGCAAAAGGAACTTGGCATAGCCAGAACGAATTTCAACCAAAAGAAAATGCAAATATTTAGAACTTAAAATGTGTCAATGAAGATAAAGGCTCAGTGGAAAAAAAAAAACATGAGGGCAAAGCTGAAATGCACAAGACTGCCACCAGAGGAGAAATTAAATAAAAACACTGCATAGACAAATGTTTATATTTTAGATATAACTTATACTATTATCTCTAGAAGATAAAAACCAGTAACACCAAGTACAGGGATATTTTGATTTTCTAAGAACTCCTCTTGTGATGACAGTAGTTCTCAAGTTGTGTATAAATGCAGTAAGTAGCTGACAATCTAGTAGGTCCCAAAATTGCTTGCAGGATCTTTATATTCTTTATAAATCTTTAAATTCCTCCATAACAGCCATTGGTATCTTTTAGACTAATTAATAACAGGTTGCCAGGAACATGGGCCCCTGCTCCAAAACAGATCCTGTTTGTTCTTAAATCAAATCTAAGTGTCACTCATATAATTACTACAGTGACAAATAGTTTATAAATATAGATAATAATTGTGAAAATTTTAATTTTACTGTCTGTGAAGCTAAAGCTTGGCAGGCCCTTCCAATTTAAATTATTTTATGATTTGCAAACTAACAGAGTACATCTCTGCACTACTTTCCAAGGCCAGAGCTGCACTTGTGTTCAAGGGAAGCCATGGAATGAATCATGGCAGCCCTGGGGCTCCTTCCAAGTCAAAGACCAAGCATCTCCTTCTGTGATTTTTTTTCAAAATTTGCATCACTGGAAATTAGGTACCAAATGCACAAAGCTGCTTTGAGGACCTGTCTTTTGTGTCTGCCCTGGCAAGATTTCAGTGTTTTGGCAAAGCCTTTGCTCACCTAGAACTGTGCCAATAATCCCTTTTAAAATACCAAAGCTCCTGCTTTTGTGAGCACTGCCTGAGCCCAGCATGGCAGAGAGCATGTGCTCAGCAATGCACCTTTCAGACAGTCACATTCTTAACACGTCCATGTGTTTAAAATCATTCTTTCTTGGTCACAAACCTTCCTATCACCTTTCAAAAAACAGGCTGATATTTGGATTATTTTTGCCTTTGTATTACTTGCAGACGATCTACACAAACACTAAACCATTGGTCTGTTTTATTTAATTAAAGCAGCTGACCACAGGTTACATGCATGAAAATAATACCTTTTTAAAACAGGAGGAAGGTCTTGTTCATTTGACAAGAATGGTTCATTTTTTAGAGATTCAAATCTTATAACTAGAAAAAATAGGTCATCTTCAACTGATACAAAATTAATTATAACCAAGCAAGTACAAAATCTGAACCCACATGCTTGGGGTGAGGTTCTCACCCTGTAAGCCAACTAATGCTCTAAAATGTTCTCCTTTCTATTCTGCAAGACCTCCCAATTCCCTGTGTATAATCTGTGCTTTGAACATTAAGAAAGATGACATTTGTATTAAGGGAGTAAGATATTCAGCAGGTTAATGTTCTACTTTGTGAACAGATTACCAAGAAAGAACCTTCCCCTGTTCTAAAAGGCATTTCTGCTCTGTGGATTCTGAAAGCTGATTTCACCATGGAACTGAGTCATCAAGGAAATGCTGAGCAGCACCAGCCAAGGAACAGAGACCAGGTTGCAGCTACTGCTGCTCAATTCTGCACCTTTTTGTGCTCAAACCCATTTGCACACAGTCACCTCAATCTCTTTAGAGCTGCCCTTGTACAGCAGTTTGGTTTCCAGATGTAATAATGCACAAAGTGACACTGCTGAAGCACAACAGGAACCTCATTCCCACCCTCCCAGATGAGTGTCCTGACCCATAAATCCCAATGCTGGGTTTGCTCTCTCTCACTGATCTGCAGAATAAAGAATTATAAAATTGAACAGACAGTGGGCAAATTCACTGCTTGCAATGTGACAGCCAGGTGATCAGGAACACCCAAATATTTTTCCCCTTTTCTTTCCCAGTCTTTGGCAGATGTGGCATTAAGGGACACACTTCAGTGGTGGACTTGGTAAGGTTTGGTGTTATGGTTAGACTCAACGGTCTTAAAGGTCTTTTCCAACCTAAATGATTTTATGATTCTATTACAACAGAGATGAGATCCTAAACCCAGATTTGTCTCTGTTGCCAAGATGCTGCGGTAAAGCAGACAGAGATAGTTCCTGTCCAAGGAGGAGGAAAATTCACCATCAGAAATAGTTATAAATACAGATACATGGAAATTTGATATTGACCTTGCTGCACTAAAAACAGTAAGAGATTTTTCACCAGCTTGAATGGATCAAGCCCACAGATGGGAGATGTGCCAGCTTTGCTCATCAGCCTCTACCTAGCCTTTGCACAGTCTCATTTATTACAATCATCACTTCAGAGGGAGGTCTTTAAGATCAATACAAAAGAGAAACAGACACAGTAGGTTTGTATGAAATGTAAAAATGGGGTTTGAAGGTGGGGATCAAGAGACAATGAGACAAAAGACAAGGAGGAAATAGCACAGGTTAGCAGGTGATACAAATCCTTACAACTCCAAGGGAACTCTGAAACATCTTCATGAACACAGGGCTTGGAAACCAACAGGGTAAAGCACAGTGAATGAAGAGATTGAAAATGGGGCTTCACTCCAAGAAAAGAGGATGGTTGAGTGCATTTTATATAAAGGTAGTCAGGGGAAATAAAATGTTTCTCTCAAAATGGGGACTTGGAATCACTCCCTGGATTTGCTGTCAGCCTGCACAGTGACAGGCACTGGGTAAGAGGGCTCCCAGTGATGTGAAGTGGGGACCAGTCTGAACATGAGGGACAGAGTAATGCACTGGCTGATTTACACAGCATGCTCAAGTCTGAAGCAACAATTGTTAAAATAACCGCAGAAATTTAAAAATACTGAAAATGGAGTGTTCTCAGAGTGCACAATTACATTAATAAGCAAACAAGCTGTTAGTGGGTATCACATGATTGATTTTTGGGTTCATTGCTATGAAGTCTTGATTCAAAAAACAAAGATACTTCCACTGTGACTGACAGCAAGACAAATGAATTAGGGGCTGCCAGCCAAAAAGTTTATTTTATCTCAAGAGAAGAGTTGCTTACTCATCTCTAGTCAACAGCCCCTTTTAAACATACTGGAAGTAATTTTAAAACCCCAAGGAACAATGGAATTTAAATTATTTGTGAGGGTGGAAGACTCAGAGGTTTTCCTACATGACCAGTTATTTCCCAGAAAAATATCAGATGCTCTATCACCATATTTGTGATATTTCCCCCAAATTAAACTCCAGCCAATACAGTTAAACTCAGATTCACCACAGCAGATCGAATTTGCTCTCCCTTTCTTCGCAATGCTCAGTTGTTGCAATCTGCTATTTCCTTTTCTCATGGTCATATTTCTGAATAAATCAGTGCATTCAAATAATTCCAGTGAATCAGTTAATGCTTTAAATGAAGTTCAAATTAATTCAAATGAATCAGACAGCTTAGAGAGAAATAAGTAAGTAGGTCAAGGTGGTGAGTTTAGCTCTATGAAATCCAGGTTCAATCCTCTGTTCCAGCATGAGGTACTCCACACACGGGGTGTGACATGTGAATTGCTTTTGGTGTGAGTCTGCAAAATATTCAGGCTGAATATTCACTGAAATCCCCTGAATCAGACAATCAATGAATAACCCTAGTCCATCAACAGCTTCACAGAGCCACAGAATGATTTTGGTTGGAAGGGTCCTTGAAGATCATCTCATTCCAACCCCCTGCCATGGGCAGGGACCCCTTCCACTACATCTGGTTCCTCCAAGCCCCATCCAACATTTCCAGGGATGGCACAGCCACAGTCTCTCTGGGAAACCTCTACCAATTTTATTTATTTATTTTTTATTTTATTTTTACTTTTTTTATTTCATTACTGGCACACCAAATCCCCATTTCCCTGTCCCTGTCAGGAAATTTCAGAGACTCAAATGTCATCAGTTACATCATTGGAGACATTCTAGTCCATGGCTTGCATTTTTACATAGCTAAGGAATTTCTAAGTTCTCCACAGTTTTTCTTTTCCAGAAGGGTAATAGCAGTTCCTTGTTTGGAAGAAATGTGTCCAAGACAGAGAGAGGCCACCCTGGGGAAAGAGAAATGAAAGCAGGGACAAGGAAGAAAGCCACAAGAGTGAAATGGGGTGAGGTTTGGGGAAACAAAATGTCCAAAAAGATCAGAAATGTGGCTTGGCTCGTGAACCTGATGAATATTAAAAGCACTCAGAAATTATTATTTGGTCTGAATGTGGATAAGAGGCATGGGGACAAGAAAGGAAAAGAGAGATTTTGCAGTCTTTCTCAAAATCTAAAATCATAAAAAATCTTCTTCAAAATGAATAAAAAATCTGCTGAAAATAAATTAGTTTGTAAATCAGGCTTACTGTGCAAGTCTAAATTTAACCACAACATTTATTACCAAGCACATTCAAAACACATCACACCCAGGGAAGGTTGGGTGTCTTTCTAGATCTCAAACTTTGCTTCCTTGCAGCATCAACCTATTTTAACTTTTGAACTGAACAGCTGCAGGGGCTTTGGTATGACCTATGAAGGAAGTTACACTCAAGCAGAACATACCTGAGAATATCAAGTGCATAAAGCAAACACCATATTGAGAATCACCTGCCAGACTGGTGTTTTATTTACTGAGCCTTTTTCCCATTGTGCCTGCACGTTCACGAGCAGTAACATTTTCTGATGTCTGCTGGGAGCTCACTGGGATGCCTCTGAAGCAGTAAATAAACATTTTCACTCACTGTGTGTGCCAGATCAGCTGGGAGCTTCCCATGTCCTGCCCTGCAGCTGAGAGCACTGCTGACTGCCCCTGAGTGTGGATTCACAGGCTGGTGAGTGGGAGAATATGACAGTTCCCTGAGTTACTCGTTCATCCCAACACACACTTGGTCTTTTATTACAATGTACAGAATTCACTCAGGGGAAAGAAAGTAAAGCTATTCACAATCTTCAATCTACCCTTCCACTAGCACATTTCAACAACTTCCAATCATCCCTCTTCTCTCTGTTCTCTTTAAAATGTTCAGGTGCTCATACCCCCAGCACTGGAGATACAAGTCCTCAACACTGGGCATGTCAATCTCTGAGTTTTAGTTTACAGCTCCTGACTTACACACACAAGTAAAAGTGTCCACAAATTAAAACATAATTACTCAAGCTGCACCAAGGGAAATACAGGTTGACTATTAGGAAAAAGTTTTTTACAGAAATGGTGATAAAGTTCTGGAATGGCTGCCTTGGGAGGTGGTGGAGTCCCCATCCCTGGGTGTGTTTAACAAAGCCTGGATGTGGCACTGGGTGCCAGGGTTGAGTTGAGCTGTTGGGGCTGGGTTGGACTCCATGATCTTGAAGGTCTCTTCCAAATCAGTGATTCTGTGAATTCTGGGAATTCTGTGGACTACAGATGCCCAACTGCACATACCTGCACATTTAGCACAAGCAAAGGCAATTTGTACTAGAAAAGGGTAACACCAACTACAGACTCTCCATTGAATAAACTGCAAATGAAACCACAGATCATGGCCAGTGTTCTCTTCCATTGTGCTGTACCTCTCAGAAGTGTTTTAAAATAAACACTAAATAGGAATTGCTTAATGCACCTTAACCATGCCTTTGGGATGCTCTGGGACAACTGCAGAAAGTCACAAGTCCCACAATATACACAATATACATTTGAAATATTAACTTCTGTTAAAATATAATTATTTTCTATTGTTACCTCTGCAAACAATAATTGCCAAAGGATTTTGTACAGAAAAATTCACTTTTCTGTGTCTGATTAAGGCTTCAATACAGTTCCTCAATCAATGCAATACAATGCCCACAGATACACTGTATTTTTTTCCTACAGTCATAACCCACAGTAAAACCTCTAAGTCAGTAGAGAATCTGCTGTTGAACACTAAAATTCTAGGATGCCTCTTTATTCTTATGCACTGAAGAAAGTGGAGGGATATAAATACAGTCAAAGGTTAAAACAGTCTTATTTTATACACAATTGCAGAGTCAACATGGTAGCACATTCTACATATGAGACTCTGTACAACACATAAGAACACCTACTAGGATGGGAAAACTTAATTTTCACATTTGGAACAAAAATCAAACTTGTCTTGCACACTCACAAGTGAAGAGCACCTTTACTGAAGCAGGTAAATGTTCTTGTTCCAGGTCCAAGGTATGATCTCCCAGAGCAAGTCTGTCTATTAAAGAGGTTTCATTGCAAAAAGTAGTGAGAGGTTACACAAAGTGACTGTGAGTGCATTTAAGAATGATACTCAACCTGATTATTTGCTTTATTCTTTAGGTAAACCAATCCTTACACCTGAAGCCTGATGCCCAGTGCCATGCCTGGGAATTGCCCAGCAGCAGCTCAGGGAGCCACAGCTGAGCTCAGGAGCCCCTGGCCTGGCAGCCCCAGCAGGGAGAGGGAAAGCCCAGCTCAGCAGCTCTCCTTCCAGCTCCCAATGCCTTTGCCAGACTTTACACAGCCATGCCAGTCATTTGTCTAGATGGAGGAGAACAGCAGATAAATAGAGAAGAGAACTAAAGCACATTTGGTAGGATAAGACTTTTCAGTGGGAAGGGAAAGCAGAGAACTTGGGAGGTGCTGTGCAAGGTGCCAGCAGAACCAGTATTTGGAGCAACATCCCATAAATTATGTAGCACCACATGGCCCTAGATTATGTCATTTCATAATATTCCTCTCCACAGTCCCTGGTGCTCAGGACAGAAACATGCAGCTTGGTTTTGAAGGAGAAGGCTCCCATGTTACTGTCCAAGGTCATGAGCACATTTGAAATGGCAGGGAGTGGGCAGAGGAAGGCAAGCAAAAAGAAGCAGGGCTCATGGTAGGACACCTGCAGATTGCAGAATGGAATGGGATTTCATCCCCATCTCTAATTTACCTTCTCATCATTGGAAAATCTTTCAACTTAAACACATCCCACAATTTCAGGGATTCTGACAGGATACAACGATTCTGACCACCTGCACTGGAAGCTGTTCCCTGATCATGGAGTGATTGGGCCACCAGGGGGTTGAAAACAGGAAACTTGAGTTCTAGGTGTCACAATTTAGGCCATCAGAACTAGTCACAAACTGTCATTAATTTCCTTTGCTACGGTTTATTACCTATAAAATGGAGGTGCTACAAACATTATCAGACTGTTTTGAAATAAAAATGATAATCCAAGAACAAACATGCAAGAAAGTCTCTGAAGGAATTAATCTACTTGTCCATGTGGTTGAGTGTGAATGTTGTACATAGGTCCACTAAAAAATCAGAAAAAATCCCCAAATACCAAGTTCCTGTCCATTTTAATGTACAAGGAGTTCATTCACAAATTTCACTCTTGAAAGACAACCTTTCCAGCAAATCTGACAATGTGCTTTCACCATTTTGCATAAAACAGAAGGGATATCACTCATCATTAAACTTGGCTGACATATAAACCTACAATGAGCTGGAAAGCAGCAATCAAACCTTCAGTTTTTTGATGGGGGTATGCATATACTGAAATTCCCTTATTTTCTGAGCATGACAAAGGAGGCTGCAGAGTATTTTACATCACAGATCTCCCTCAATATCACTATTTTCTCAACAAAACCTATTTTTCTATTGCACTCAGTTCAAGTACAGACAAATTCTTGCTGTTAGAGAGAAGAAATTAGCCAAGAAGTAACCCTAAAGCTTCCAAAAATAACTTGCTCCTTTTGAACTCTGACTATAACTACTTCAGAAAACACAGAGTCTCCTGCAGAACCATGTGTTTATGACTGGAAGCCCCAGTTTCCTTACTCCAGTCTTTGTATATTGGCACTATCAGCATCTGCAAGAACAGTTTCCACTGCTGCTGAAAAGAAGAGGAAGAAACACAATGTGGAACAGAAGAAGTATGTGCACAGCTTATTGTGTTAAAAAGCAGCTGTGAATGCATGCATTCATGTGCAAGGATTACTGCAGCAAAGCCTACAACCACAGATAAAATTAAACTGATTTTTTTTCAGCCTCCCAGAGATATTGCTCATGTAATATCAGATTTTTACTCTTCCTTTCCGCCATGCCCTACAGCTTGCTGCATTCCAGTCCCATGGTGTTCAGCAGGGCTCAGAATGAGCCCAAAGCCCTTGCTGCAGTCAGCTGCTGTCCCTCAGACCTGCTGGGAAGCACCAACACTCACACAGAGCTGCTGGGGAGACTCTGAGCTGTCTGCAGCATTGACAAGATCACAAATCAGTTCATTGTACACATTTCACCTATTTCATTCTTTGTGTTTTAATTCAGAAATGAGAAGTGGGGTACATGAGAATGACATTGCAGAAGCTGGTGGATTTGGTAACCACAGTACTTTGTCATAATTTTTTTTATACAAGGAAAGGCAAAGCTAAAGAATATAATATTAAAACAAATTCTAAACCCAGTTCTTGCTTTTTATTGATCTCTAGGAAGCAATATCAGATTTTTACTAGTTTGTATCATCTGCTAAAAACAACACTAATCTATCCAAGCACACCAGCACTCAATACCCTTTTACAGGTGTCAGTGAGCACAGCAGGAAGCTGAGATCACATCAATTTCTCAAACTTGTTTCTCAGTTTTAAAACAACATGGTCCCAGCCAAGACTTTTGTCATTTTCATGGCCTGAATGGAGCATGAAGCTCAAAGGCAGTACTTGGACTGGCTCTTTATTCTCTCAAACTTCTCAAATAATGTATTTTCTGCTTGTATTGTTTTTAATGTAGATATTTGCAAATCATTTAGATTATCATGGCTGCCAGAAAGATAAATATTCATGGCATCAAATATTGGAAAGGAAATTCTTCAGAACAAGATCCCTAAGTCCTAAATTATATAAGATTATCTAGTAAAATGTATGGAGCTGTCTTAATTTACATCCATGGAGAATCTTGTTCATTTCACATGTCTCCTAAAATATTTTGTCCCTTGGTCATGATACAAACATCAAATTTAGGATTCTTTCATTTTGCAGGTCCTCTAGTGAGCACTACACTACAGAAGGCACTGAATTGAAAAAAAAGCATCCAGATGAAATAGTGTCACTAATTTCAAAACATGCAGCTGATTTTTATCACATTTCAATAATGTTTCTAATCTCCTACCATAAAATATAAACCAGCTCTCTGAAAGGCTAAATAACCAACTTCAGCTGCTGTGATCTGCACAAAGACTCTGCTTTATTAAAAGACATTTGCTTCCATCATTTTTAATACATCAGTTTCTGCTGTACTAGATAATCACTTATCCAAGTTTTAATTTCCAAGCTCTGTGCTGTTTTATGGTACTTTACATTTTACAGTACTTTCAAAACATGAAAATCAAGAACAAAAACATGACAACCAAGAGGATGGTGAAGATGATCTAAGAAAATATTTCTATTTTTTTTAACTTGCCTTAAGTGTGTTTTATATTGTGTGTACTGAAATCCTGCAATGACAGGAGTTCATATAAATTACTTATTATTCTCTTAATAAGAATGTTCATAACAGATGCTGGTTCATCTTTTGACATGATCAAGAACTCAAAGTTTAAGTACACTCTGTACACCCACAGGAGATGCCACATACAGAAACATTTTTCATTTATTCCTGTTTAAGGGCATTGCTCCCAATCTTTAAAAAAGGAACAGATTTGCTCTGCAGACACACAGAAAGTGTCCCAGTGCTCCTGGGGACAGCCAAAAGCTGTCCCCAACTGCTGCTCCAGAGCAGAGGAGAGCTACAGCCAACACTCACTCATAGCCAAGTTCCCTTCAAAAATTTGGTGGTACAGCTGGAGACAAGAAATAAAAGTTCACACTTTGTTACAATCTCATTAAAAAAAAAAACCAAAAAAAACAATGTCACAGGTTCTTAATCAAAGCCTCATTAAGGGCACCAGATTGGCAATACCATAATACACAACTTCTACCATCAGCTCTTCCCTACTTTACCTTGCTACAGATCCTCAGAGGCCTTGACCAAGAGATGAGAAGGAAAATGGGGTTATTAATTCCTGAAGAAATGTCATTGAACTAATGGGAAAAACAGAAAGTAAAGAGCAATATATTCTCAACACTTTCTTGCACCATGCAGAAGGATCTGTGCCAATCCTTTAACTGGCAGTATGTCCAAGTGTGTTTTCCTGAGATATTTCATAGCAAAACTTCCTTGGGTTCTGTATTCCAATGAACTAATAATATTGGAAAGAAAAGAGAGATTGGGAAATGAACATGGAGAGCTTCCCACAGCCAGTGAGTACCCAAGGGTTTGCAGACCTCTCCTTCAGCAGACCCTTCCTTCAGCCCTGCAGAGAAGAATCTGGGGTGTGAACAAACAGCCACCTTGGAAAAGGTTTATCCCCAGCTGTTCATCACCATCAGCTGCAGAGGTTTCTGCCCCTCCAGAGCAGCTCCCAGCTGTCCCCTCTAACCAGAACCAAAACCACTGCAGCCAAAACAAAGCAGATTAGCACAGATCTGCCTCTTAATAGTGTTAGAAAAATGCCAATGAAAGCTGGCAATGCACCCCCTGCCCTTCCCTCTGCAACAGCACTTAACTGACCCCTTCAGGCATCACAGGATGCTAAATAGACAAATAATGATTTTTTTATTGAACAGGAGAAAAAGCAGAAGGGGGAAAGTAGGAAAGCCTTCTTCAGTTGCCAGCTTTGTGTCTTCTGAACTAAAGTAACCAGCAAGCCATGCCTTTATCTCCAGTACACAAATGGGAGAAGGAAGGTTAATTTATTTCACTTAATGAGAAACATAATGTTTCCTCTTTAGCAGATAAAACACAGAATGGGCCAGCAAAGTGTAAACTAAATATACTGCAAGACAGGTCTAAAGTATCCTAGGTCTCCCTCTCCTTTAGAATCACAATCTTCAATCCTTCTCATGACAAGGAAATATTTTACTGCTCACCATTTAGAAAGACTATTCAGATTGGTTTACCTTACATTTTTCAAACCTGAAACACAGAATGAATAATTACAAATGTTCACCTTTTCTATTACTTTAGGGCCCTCTAGAGCAAGCTGTTTAATTCTTGCTTTAAGGCTAAACACTATTTTTCCTTCTTGAGAAGCAGTTCAGAGAATGGCATGGGTTTGATCAAGAAAGATTTGAAATACAGAATAAAAAGAATCCTCTTTTTATTAAAAGCAATAAAAATTATGGGCAGATGCTAGGAATCTCTTCCCTCCACCTCTTTTTTCTGTCTTTGAGGAAGACAAATCACTGAAAGTTTAGACATATAAAAACTAACAGCAACATCAATTTTGAAGCAATGTGTATTTCAACAGACAGCACATCAGTCAGTTTGGTTTACAGAACCTGAGAAATGATGTTTTAACCTTTACTCTTGCTTCTGTCAGAGTAGAAAAGATGTAGTTTCTCTGCTTTGGAGTACAACAGATAAGGCTGTTAAATTCAAAATTATACTTATTGCTTACACAAATAATAATTACAGCATTTGTCCTGCATTTAATTTTTTGTCTGAGTTCAAGTGCTTGCTTGGTTAAAAAAAAAAAAAAAAAAAGGAGAGAAATAACAGTGCAAGTGTGTTCTGCAGATAAGTGCATTTTTTTGATCTTCAGCGTCTAATGTGGGACAAGGGGAAAACAAAAGGAAGAACTGTTGTGGATTTTAGGGAAGGTAATGCAAAAGCCTTAAATTATTAACCTAAAAGCTAATTACACCTCAGCTATGGCAAGTGCACTTCTGTAACACAATGGCAACAAACTCGGACCAAAACTTTCTGGACTCTCCAGTTTCTCCTGCCCACTGCACAGATAACCTTCACCAGCAGTGTTGGTCATAACTAACATGTTTTAAAGAAATAAGTAAAAATCTTGCAGTGACAAACTGAACCCATTCACTAAACTGCCCTGCACAGAACTCAAATATGAGCTTTTCTTGCAGAAGGTAAGGCCTGAGTAATCGTGTTTGTAACCCATGGCAAAAACACCAGGTTGGACATAACACTGATGTGAACCAAGAAGAGATGTCTCATCCCTTCCACACTGAAATGGCAGCTGGAGCTGAGCCCCCATACAGCCCATCCCTGTCCCCTCACACAGCTGAGGTACAGCTGAGGTGAATTCAAGTAGCAAATAAAGCACTGAGGGTTACTCACAGTCCCTTCCCTCCATACCTGGAGCCCAAGCTCTTCTCATTCCAGCACAAACATTAATCTTTCCTCCTGAGACATATACCCAGAACAGCTTAACTCTATATCCTAACTCCAAGTGCTCAATTCCAGAAACATCAGCTTGTTCTCCTTCCTTGAAAGCTGGCTAGCTAAAATGTTTTAAGTGCCAAAATATTAGTATTAAGCCAGAAGTGCATTATTCAGCCAGTCAAATAATACCTCAAAAGAGCAAGTACAAGTAGCACTGCAGCAGGATCAATAACGTCCAGAGGACAAGAGCAGAACAGATCCCTGAGGATCAGCCTGCTTGAGTTCACTGACAATAACAGAGACTAAATACAACAGGTATCTCTGGCAGCTGAGGCACTTCTCAAATGCAGTGCCCTGGAACAATGTTCTCTTTGGCCCTGATGGAGGTAGCCCCTTTAAACAACATCCTCCCTCAAAAAATCACTACCATAGACAGTCTTGAAAATTATTGATCTATTCCATCTGTTTCAAAAATGACAGTAAATCCTCATAATTTCACACACTTCCTTGTTCCTCTGCCTGGCCTATACAATTGTAAGCTCCTCAGGGCAGAAGGTAGGGGCATTTTAATACTGCAGTGAAGAGCACTAAACCAAATATGGCTTTAAGCACTACTTTATTGTCAAAACAATAAAGGTCTACTTCATCCAAATACTGCCTGCTTTGTCCATAAAAGCACCATCCAGAATCCTCCCCTTTTCCGTCTCTTTGTTGTAAGATAAGTAAGCCTTTCGGTGGGTTCGTCACTAAAACATATATTTGATTCAAAAAGGACCTCTAATAAGACTTCCTCAAGATGGTTCTCTTTCCTCTCTGCTATGACTTTTGGCTGGGGACTCTTCCTTGTTTTGCTGACTCCTCCTGATTTCCCCGTGTGTGTTCGTGCTTGCGTGCGCGTGTGCGCATTTCCTCCTGCACTGCCGAGCCCTTCAGAGCGAGCCCAGCGCTGCACAGAGGCAGCGAGGGGAACAAGGAAGCCAAGGTGCCTCAGAGTGGCTGTGAGGAGACAGCGGTGCAGCGGCTCAAGTCAGCATCAGCACCGCTGCAGCCCCCCTGTGCTGCGCTTCCACAGAACGAACCGTCCCTCCCCCACAAGGAACCCTCCCTGACCTCGGCTGCCAGACGGGAGTGACAGCCCAGAGTCAGCTCCTCCTTTGTCACCAGCATTGGTGGATTGATCTGTGGCCCTCAAAGCACAGAACTCCAGCTCAAGCTCAGCTCTCCCACCACAAGCTGGTTTAGGTGCTGGGGCAAAGAAAATATGACAGAGACCCCCTGCACAACATTGGCTCTTCACCCCTGAGCTGGTATTTCACATTTCCCAATGGATAACCTGCCCTGCAGCCTTTATACCTCAGCTGTGAGTGTCAGTGCAAGCTGAGAGGAGGGAAGATGAGACATGCTAAGGTGACACAGCATTTCATTTCTTTAGCTCATCCAGCCCTCTTATTATTGCTGGAATATAACATTACCTCTTTTCCTATTCTGGATGATCCTGGCCTTATAATTTTAACACCAAAACACTCTACTGTCTCAAAGAACAGCAACAATAGACACCAGCAGGGAAGAAAGAGCCTGACCTAATGGTGCAAGGGAGAAAAACCACTGAAAGCCTCTGTATCCTCACTGTGATCTGTTTGTCCTGCTTCTCCAGGATTATGGGCTATGTTTTTTGTTGGTATGAACCAACACAGGCTACATCTGCATACACAGGCTTGATATCACAAACCTTGTAAACACACAAATGTCTAGAAGGAATTTGCATCCTTCAACACCATGCCAGCACCACCATCTCCTCAGACACGCTTAGCAAGCACTGCCCCAAATGTTTCAACTAAATCTGACATGGCACAAGAAAAAGCTGTAGAAGAGGTCTCTAACTTGACAGAAATAGGTTGCAGGGCTGGAAGATGGCCCCCTGTCCACAAACTATTGGAAATCACAGACAGACATCTTAGCCAGATTCAGCTGAAGTCTACACCCATCTCTACCTTCTCATCAATATCCACCAGGACTGTGCCCTGCAGTGAAGGTGGATTAACACCTCTAGGAAGAATTTCCCATGGAATGCTCACATGGCTTCTACTGCAATACAGAAACCTCTGACAAAGAAAAGTTTCTGAGGTCACCAAACTGTCCCTGTAGCTCAGAAAAATAAGCTTCATTTTATGGTACAGAAACCTCTGAAGCAGATGAAATGACATAAAGGCAGAAACAGCTGCAGTGTGGATCTAGGAATTACACAGCTGCTTATGTGACCATGGAGAGCATACAAAGAGGCAATGCAAAGCAGAGGTGGAGGTAAGGAACAATCCCTCCTCAATGGATCTGTCCCTGTGGAAGCAGCAGCCCTTTGGATTTAGTGACATTCTGCCTGTACTTTGCACAGGTACAAAGCAAGCAGTGCTGGAGCCACAACTCAGGGCAGAGAATGGCACTTTCCTGAAACTGCTTTCACACAAAAGCATCTCCTGCATCCCAAAACCTGTCTGAAGTACCTAAATCAGCAGTTATTCTCCTGATTGAACAGTTTGAACAAGGGTATTTTCAGAACAGCTTTAGGTATCGATGTGTGCTAACCACTGGCAGTAAGAAAAACCATAAAAACCTTGAGGGATGATACAGACTTCCCAGGTGTGAAATAGCCACTTGTCTCTAAGAGGCAACAATGGCTACAGCAGTGAATGCTGAGAAGCCTCTGCTGCTGTAAATGTTGTGTTATTTTAATACAATCTTGCCTTTATTTTCACACAGAATCCAGCCCCTTTCCTGCACTGGTAATTTTACACTCTCTAGAATGCAGTACTGTAAGAAACACTCAACATTGTGGTGAGTTCCAGAGAACTGGTGATGACAGGATATTGTCAGCATCAGTTTTAACATCCATTGAGCTGGGACACTGAACAGACATGGGGAGCTTCCTCACAGACACACAGAAATAAAAGGCCTCTGTTCCTGTAACAGGATCAGTATATGCATTAAAGGAGATTCAAAGTAAAAGTATTTCAGAAAAGCCTATGCAAATGGAAAATCAGGTGCATTGTTTTCAGTATTAGGCAGCCTGTTCTGTGATGTGGCAGAGGATGCTGGTGTGTCTGAGTTCCTCTGACTCACACCTTCTGTAATATGTTCCATACAGGCAGGTCACTGTCTTCCAGCCCCGCTGTCCTTGCCATGAATTCACAGGACTCTGATGACACAGAGAAGCCTGCAGCTGGTTTTGGTGGTAACTCCCTCCCTGAGCATCCCCATGCAATGTCCAGCACGTGCTCCTCAATCCCGTGCAGTGACCCTGCCCCAAGGAGCTTCCATGTGCAAGCTGCCTGGCAGAGCAGCCATGGAGCACGAGGAGAACAGGGAATGTGATCCCTGCCAGCACTCAGCACTGCCCCAAGTGGGATCACTCACTTCAGCACCGTATAGCACCATCCTAGTTACATTTATAATATTTAAGTGCACAGGGCTTTCTGGTTTTTCCTTTTTAAGGCTAGAAAATGAGGTCATTGTGGACAGCTCAGGTATCTTGTAAGATGCTTCTGTGGGGTTTGCAGTACCAATTAACTTTCCCAAGTAATGAGGTGTAATTCCCCCTGAGAATGCCTGCTTCATCTGCTATATACGCCCCACAGAAAAGTGGAAATTTCACAGCCAAGGCTTACATACAGGAGACTTTTTTTCAATATTCTTTGTGAAGCAACAGGAATAAAAATTTTCATGGGAGCCCTTCTACTGTTTTCCTCTCTGGGACAAACACTACATAATCATTGAGAAGTGTTTTAACAGTGAGAAATGTAACAATATTTTATAATCAGTGCCCATGTAAAACTATGTGTATTAAAAAGTTCAGTCAATCTCTGCAGAAAACAAAGAAGATAAATGATGCTGTGAATTAGTTTAGGGCTGCTCCTACAAGACAGCTCAGTTTCTCTCACATAATAGGTAGTGAAATTCAAAATTTACTCTGGTTTTTATTCACAGCCACTGTAATAAAACACCCCAACAATTTGGCAGCAATATAAATGGTTTCCCATCAACATGAATAGTGCCAGTGTGTGGACCTCTATCTATTTTTACGTGAGCTCAAGTAAATCAGAAGTTAAGCACTTCAATGTGAATTACAGAGATACAAGTTTAAGAAGGAAGAAATCAGACCTGGACACTGATTCTGCATGGCCTTTGCTAATGAAACCAGCTCTGTCATTGTTTATACCCTCACTGAATCCTCTCACAACCATTTGGATACAACAAAAAGCTCTTGCAGATGGCTGACTGCTAAAGAGGAGGGAAAAAAGAGGTGTATAATGGCCACACTAAAAGGCTTTGATAACAACACATCAACTTCATAAACTTGTGTCCTGCAGCAACACAAGTGAACATTCAGCTGACCACAAGAAACAAAGGAGAATGTGGATGACTTCATCAGCCATTAAGTCTGTTGTGCCCTGATCTAACAGTATGATTCAAAACTAAAATCAAGGAAATTTGTCAACAAGCATTTCCTCAGCTCAGAAGAATCCTCAATTGTTGTGGCTTTTCCTCTGCACCCATTTGGGAGTGCCACAGACAGTGAATGGGGAGGACTGGGAGCAGACTGTCCCTGTATTTTACCAGTTCTGAACCAATAAACCCAGTCAGTGAGGCAGAGGCTCAGCCTGTATGGGGTTTGATTCACTCTGGGGATGGAACAGATCTACCCCAGCTCCCTCCAGCAGCTCCAGCTCCTCCTCCTGCCCCAGACCTGCCAGAGCAGCCCCTGCCAGCCCCAGTCACAGCAGTCCTGAGAGGGGAAATCCAGAGTGACTTTCTGTGGCTGTGGGAAGGTGTTCCTCAGCCATGGGAGTTACACGGAGAACCAAGAACAGATTAGATGAATATTCATTATTCAAAGTAGGATTAAGAAGTAAATGATGGTTTGAGGATGTAAATTATGAGGGAGAATGACACAATCCCATACCATTTAGAGAGTGCCTTCTCAACCTGCCCCCGTACTTTCACTCCCACACTTTTCCCTTCCCTTAAATGTTAAAGAGCTGGGGAAGAGGCCTCAAGCACAGAAACTGCATATGGATACCTACCCATTTTTTCATATATTTGTGAAAAAAATCTGAGCACTGGAAAATGCAGGGAAAAAATGGCATACAGAACAAATTACTTCAAGGCATATTTCACCCCTCGAGCCAATAAGTATTTCCAACTCATACACAAGATATTATTTTGCTGATCTGGAACCTTCTTGTATAAATACCAAGCCAGTTTCCAATACCAGTAAGAGTATTTCATACACATCTTAACTGACTTCACATTTTGCTTTATCAATTAATTCAATCATTTTCAGCAATTAATCTGTTGAAGTTTTATTTTTAAAAACTTCTGATTTTATCTGATGAACTGCAACATAAACTAAGATCTTTATTCAGTTTCATCCTTTAGAAATCTACTTTTTGGCAGGTGTTCAAAGCAGCAAATGTTTCTATAAACTGCAAGTACAAATATGTCTCACAGAATGCATTGAAAACAGAAGATTGAGGAGATATTTAAGAAAACACAACTGAACAAAGGGGTGACCTGGATTACAGGAGTAATTTGTTTTATACATCAGTATTTGATATATTTGTTTCTGGCCAAAGCTCTGTTCTTTTGGAGCATTCTGCTGAGTAGTGTAACAGGGAATTCTCTTTGTACTCCAAATTTTCCAGCTTTTAAGGGTCTCAGTCTCAGAAAATTTAAGGATTAAAAATAGAGAAAAGAAAGAAACCAAACTAAAGCCTGGGAAGTAACTCCAAGCACTCTACCCATGGCTGGTAATCCCCACTCTGCAGACATGAGTAAAGCAAAGGGATGGGTTGACCTGCCTAAACTCACAGCACAAGTCAACAGGACAGTCAGGAACAGAACCCTGATTCTCCCTCCTCACCTGAGCACCAAGCTACAGCTCTTAGAAATGGAAAAAAATATTCACAAAAAGCCTACTCCTGTAAAGGAAGCACAGGAGAGAGCAGTCTCATTGAGGTAAATACTTGTTTGTGGAGATTACTGCTTGTCTCACCAACACCCCAGGGACCAACTTGTCTGCACCCATAATTAGGGCAAGCCCCTCTGTAACTGCATGAGGTCATGTTTTTCTTTCAAGCAGCAGTAAATTACCATGCTTGTTATCACTTCTCTCACTACACAGAGTCTCTCAAAAATTAGATTATCTCTAGGGCATCCTTTGCTATTTTGTCATTTGCAGTATCACTCTCAGTATAGTAGGAAAAAAGGCCAAAATTCAGCATTTAGGGTTTGAGAAAGAAAGATATTAATGCATTAAGGGGAAAAAAGAGTGAAAGAAGCAGATAATCCTGGAACTGCCAATTTTCTGTATCCTTTGAGGATTAGATCCAAGCTTATAATTTCTGTGAGCAATTATCTAAATAGAAATGCTCTAATTGCACTAGGATTGTGTTTTCTCTGGAGTGTTATTTCTTTCAAGTATCCTGCTGTTTATTTATACTCAGCTAAATAAAAGGTGTGCTGAGTTACCCAGAGATTTACACTGCAGTAGGGACATTACCAGTGGTACACAGGAGACTGCTGGGGTAGCACAGAAAGCCCTCTAGGCTGTTCTAACTTACTACAACTAAGCCCATTCCTGTCTCTGTCTGTTAAACTCACAGTTTAATAAAGAAAACAAAGCAATACCTCCTGGATGATTGCCAATGAGCTGCATTGTTGCCTCTGGAATCACTGCCAGCACAGGGAAAAGTAGGGAGAAAATGAGGTAGGATGCACAAGTACCTAAGGAAAACAGCTTCCCCAGCCTGGTGTCCCAGGGGTCTGGAAGTGTCAGAGGAGAGCCTGGCATGGAGGAGAACCACAGCCACACACTGTGCCCTCAGCACTGGCAATGTGACACAGCCACACACTGTGCCCTCAGCACTGACAGCACTGGGACACAGCCACACACACTGAGCCCTCAGCAGTGACAGCAGTGACACAGTGACACAGCCACAGCCACACACACTGAGCCCTCAGCACTGACAGCAGTGACACAGCCACACACACTGTGCCCTCAGCACTGACACAGCCACACACACTGTGCCCTCAGCACTGACAGCACTGGGACACAACCACACACTGTGCCCTCAGCACTGACAGCAGTGACACAGGCACACACACTGTGCCCTCAGCACTGACAGCACTGGGACACAGCCACACACACTGTGCCCTCAGCACTGACAGCAGTGACACTGCCACAGCCACACACACTGTGCCCTCAGCACTGACAGCAGTGACACAGCCACACACACTGAGCCCTCAGCACTGACAGCAGTGACACAACCACAGCCACACACTGAGCCCTCAGCACTGACAATGTGACACAACCACAGCCACACACACTGAGCCCTCAGCAGTGACAATGTGACACAGCCACACACTGTGCCCTCAGCAGTGACAATGTGACACAGCCACACACTCTGTGCCCTCAGCACTGACAGCAGTGACACAGCCACACACACTGTGCCCTCAGCAGTGACAGCAGTGACACAGCCACACACACTGTGCCCTCAGCAGTGACAGCAGTGACACAGCCACAGCCATACACTGTGCCCTCAGCACTGACAATGTGACACAGCCACACACACTGTGCCCTCAGCACTGACAATGTGACACAGCCACAGCCACACACACTGTGCCCTCAGCACTGACAGCAGTGACACAGTGACACAGCCACACACTGTGCCCTCAGCACTGACAGCACTGGGACACAGCCACACACACTGTGCCCTCAGCACTGACAGCAGTGACACAGCCACACACACTGTGCCCCCAGCACTGACAGCAGTGACACAGCCACACACACTGTGCCCTCAGCAGTGACACAGTGACACAGCCACAGCCACACACACTGTGCCCTCAGCACTGACAGCAGTGACACAGCCACACACACTGAGCCCTCAGCACTGACAGCAGTGACACAGCCACACACACTGAGCCCTCAGCACTGACAATGTGACACAGCCACACACACTGAGCCCCCAGCACTGACAGCAGTGACACAACCACACACACTGTGCCCTCAGCAGTGACAGCAGTGACACAGGCACAGGCACATACAGAGCCCTCAGCACTGACAGCAGTGACACAACCACAGCCACACACACTGTGCCCTCAGCAGTGACAGCAGTGACACAGGCACAGGCACACACACTGTGCCCTCAGCAGTGACAGCAGTGACAGCAGTGACACAGCCACACACACTGTGCCCTCAGCACTGACAATGTGACACAGCCATACACTGTGCCCTCAGCACTGACAATGTGACACAGCCACACACACTGTGCCCTCAGCACTGACAGCAGTGACACAGGCACAGCCACACACACTGAGCCCTCAGCACTGACAGCAGTGACACAACCACACACACTGAGCCCTCAGCACTTTACACTGAGCACCTCATGTGCCTCCATGGCTGCTCTGATCAATACTGGATCACTGACAGAGGCAACAGCACCAACACAAACAGCCAGGACAAAAGAGCCAACACTCCTTAGAGTTCACTCCTAGAAAAGGCAGCTTACACAGTTTGGCTCTGCTGTTCCACACCGTGTGCTCCATTGCTCTGGAAAAGTTCTGTCTGTCTGGAAGGTTCATAAACCTGTAAAATGTGCACACACTGGAGGGGAATGTAAAAACTCTCCTTCACAAGGAATTGTGGTTGTCTAAAAAAGGAGTCCTAGCCAGAAGAAAAGCAGCAAGGGGGAATCTCACAGCTCACTGCTTGAAAACCAAAATGGATCACATTGCTCTCCAAATCTTTAGTGACAACATCAGCAGTGGGATATAATCCTTAAAGGGTCAGGCAACAGAGAAAGTTTTCTATTGCACATATCCATATCAAACAGTACTTACTACCCTGATTTGTGTTTATTTATGTTTATACACAGTAATGGAGAAACAACAACAAAACAAAACCAAACCAAAAAAACGCAGAGAGGGCCAAAATGAAGTGAGTTTAGAAAATTCAGGAGACTGCATGAAAATTAGATTTTCAGGAATAATTCCCCAGAAATGTCACTGCTTTTTCAAAATTCCAGTCAAGAATAACTGCTTTATGTTAACAGGAAAGAAACAATGAATAGCACATTCCTCCTTTTCTTAATGTGCCATCATTAATAGAGAACTCAACAGGAGGAGTAATGAAGAGGATTTCTATCTGTTTTAATTCTATTTCTGTGTAGAATAAATTAATTTTAACCATTTGCAAACAGGAAAACAACTATTAGAACCATGACTCTGTTCTCATTTCAAACCAAAAAAAACCCACAACAAATGGGAGTTTGTAGAGAAGCCTAATTTTTGTACCAAATTTTACCATGCAAAACATGCACAGAGCACTTGTTGATGAGCCACAGACATCTGTGAAACAGGTCCCAGGAATAAAACACAAAAATATGTTAACTAGCAACTAAACCTATAACAGCAAATAGATTCCAATCCCTGTCAGGGACTGAAAAACATTCATCTCAGAAATACACCTACCCAAAGCTAATTTTCTATGCTGCCATGAACATTACCAGCAGTGAAACAATATCTCCTTGCCTGTCCTTTAACAATGAGGAAGATGACTGTGAGTAAAATAAACATGATCATTTCTTGTCCAAAGCTGTCACTCAGACTGATGGAACAAGTCAGATTTTCCAGAGCTGAATTACAGGAGAGACATACCTGATAATTTTATTGCTTTTCTCTGTTTCTCCACTGAAGAGAGAACCTTCAGAGCCTGGGACATCCAACACCAGAACAGACAAGTCCTACTTACACATACACAAAACATGAATTAATGCCAAAAAAAAGGATCTGCTGAACAGACCAGATTCAAAACTGCTCTTAAGGGGAAAAATATTCTATTTTAACCAACTGGAAGTTTTTCTAGTTAAGTGGGTTTCTACCCTTTAAGTCCATAATTCAATTCAGCCATGTAAGAAATATTCTTGCTTCACAATATCACAATATTCTCAACACAGAAAATTTTCTAAGTGCATTACATAAGTCTTTGCTTCCTTCTTGTTCAAGTTTACTCCCTTAGAAACATGAGCTCAAGCACACAGAATGTCCATGTGGAAGCAGAAATCCACAGTATGAATTCAGGGGATTTTTTCCTCCCAAAAGGGAGAAGAACCCAGGAAACAAAGGAAGGTGATGAAGGGTCCTGGAGAGCAGAGCAGGAATCCCAGAGCAGTCTGCAGCTCTCCCAAGCCTCATTTCAGCTGAAGGGGCAAGAATGTGCCAGTGAAGAGCTTGGTGTTTAAACCATCACACACAGACTGGAGGATCAAACTTTTGCAAGTCCTGCCTGCTCATCTGTCTTCTTTCTCTGGCTCTAGAAGAGCCAAACTGATATTCAAAGGCAGAGTTCCTGTGGTATTTTAATGACCTTGGGATTCCCAGTCCTCTATATGGAGCCCCAGATGAAAACCAGGTCCTCTGTATGTGCCCAAAGGTTTATGCACACCTCTCTTCAGGATATTTTGCTATTTTTATACAAATATGATATTGAGTGGCAGAAAGAAAGCCTTTCTGAAACAAACTCATACTCTGCTTTGTCTTCCACAAAATAACTTTTTTACCACCTAGTTTGCAAAATGGGATTACACAATTGCTCTTGCCAAATTCCAGCAATCATTCAGATTTCCAGAAAAACAGGTCTATTCAGGAATACCAGATTTAGAACTGAAAACCTGGAGGATGCACATTAAAACAGTACTTTAAATTAGGTGCTAGCAAACCATAAAATTCTATCAACATTCTTCTTCATTTATTCTTTATAGAATAGCATTGAATAAAAATTAGTCATTTTCCATCTAGGACAGGAAATAATTTTTGAGATTGCTCATTTAAAGACAAAATAAGAAGAATAGTTTTCTCTGCAATAACTTGGTAATAATTTTTACTAAACCATTCAAGGAAGAGACAGTATCTCAAAGGCTCTCAGTACCCAAGATACTGAGAACAACCTCTGGATTCTGAAGGCACAGTTTGTATCTCAGGCTTAAATCCTATTTTATCTCTGCTTCATCATCTCCATCTCAGTGGAAGACAGTTCCATACTGTTTTCCATGTCATGACTGGCTGCAGTAGCATTGTATTTCTATTTATTATGAGTGCAGCACTCTCTCATCACACATCCTCTTCTGGCTGTTTCAATGCTGCATTCTTAAATATATTCTCTGAACTGTGCTCCCAATTTCCTGTGAATAAGACTCTCTGATATGAAGATGTCCCCTACAATAGCCTTCTCTTTCTCATACATATTCAAATATCAAAAGGAATCTGTATTTCTCATGTATCTTAGTGATTTTTTGCATATTAATTAAAAAAAATCAAGACATTTAAGGCAAATCTGAAGCACTGTACCAGTCATAATTCTCACACATACCAGAAAAAGAGGATCAGCTGCCTTCCTGGTGGAATTTCACCTTGAGTTTTGTTTGATAATTGTGGTTGATCCAGCCCAACAGACAGGCACTGGTCCCTTTTCCCAGGGAACAAACCCAATCTGTTCCATTAATATCTAAGAAAGAGACAGGCCTGAACAGTTGTATCACCATAAGAAATCATTCATCAGCTACATTCCTAAATCCTCTCTGCTTATGGAGAGTATTTTCAATGCCATTCAGTG
Source organism: Melospiza georgiana (assembly GCF_028018845.1). Classification (NCBI taxonomy): domain Eukaryota; kingdom Metazoa; phylum Chordata; class Aves; order Passeriformes; family Passerellidae; genus Melospiza; species Melospiza georgiana. The sequence continues at coordinate 16,749,026 of NC_080443.1, forward strand.
CACTGGTGACCTTGAAGAGTCAAAGACCCAGGGATGTGAACTGTTCTCACACACTTTTGTCATTACTGCTCAGGACCTTTCATCTACAGCAAGCAGAGCACAGGTGTGCAGTGGTCACATTCTATGTTCTACAGCAATAGTAGCTTTTCATTTAATTAAGAGAAAATATTTAAACTCATCACTGCCTCCATGAACTGTTCTTCCCTAACATGATTGGAGGAAATTACCATGGGGTCTGTGAATGACAAGTTTTCCAAACTATTTTTCTCCTGTCCTAAACCAGTCTCTAATGAAGAAGTTTAATTGCATGTGTGGATGTAGATATACCAAGGTGCCACTTCAGGCTCTATAAACATGGAGAGCACGAGCTGTGAAAAGTTTACCAGTTTGAAACGGCTTAAAAGTTTATGAAAACAAATTACAAAAAGTGATACTGAAATCAAATATACAGAAATAATTGCAAGGCTACACTGAATGTATGTGCTGTGTACTACAAAGCCACGGGGACAGGATCAAATGGGTTTGCATTAAACAAGGGGGTGGGGGTGGAAAAAATACTTCAGGAAAACAGAACAATGGCACAATTTAGCATATTTGTACTTGGGTCAGATCCAGCTGATTGCTTTGGAAAGGATTCTTCTCAAAGTGAAAGGTGAATGGAGGAAGGGAGTTCAGGAAAGAGGTGGGTGTTTGTCTTTAAGGCAGAATGCAATGAGAAGTGAATGTATTACATGGCAGTAAACACTCCAAATACCTCAAAAATACTGCAGCAGTGTCTTCACTGCTTTGATTGTTATTAGGTAGAAGGCAAACAAATGTTACTTTGTGGAAAAAGAACCAGGAGCTCTGCCAGGAATGGTCACATCTAACACACATCATTGATGACTGTATAAAGTGCAGAATTAGTCACTTAATGAAAAGCTGGAGGATGTCTGTTACAAGACATGAAATGATCATAACTTGTTAAAAGTAAAGAAGGTTAAAAATGGGAATCTCTTCACTCAGGAAGCTGCTGTGAGTCTCCACCTCATGTCTACAGAAATGCAGTCTCAAGCTTCTGCTAGAACACCAACATCACTGCTGACCTTTGTAAACCCCAGACCCAACACTGCCTGCTCCAAACCTCTTGCACACCCCCACTGATATCTTGGACATCACAAATCACCCATCTCTCCCTAAAACCTCAGTTTGGTACAGTTCATACCCTGGGCTTCCTCCCTGCCCCTCTCTTTAGAGCTCCATTCAGTGGCCCTTTCTCCCTCCTCCTGCCTTCACACCCTGGGGACATTTTCCAAGGGGTTTTTCTCACTCCATCCCTTTCTCACATTGTCTATTTTCACCTTTCTGTCGACCCCATTCACTCATATGGCCTCTCCTCAAGCAGGGACTGACAACCCTCAAATATTCCTCTTTTGCACACCTGCACCCTGCTACCTTTCTCTTGGCTCACAGACACTGCAATACTAAATATAACAATGGAATTACACATTTATCCCACCTAACCTCATTCCAACCATCACCCTTCTCTCCAAAAAGACTCTTTTACCCAAATACAGAAGATTTTGAGACAGAGCACTCATAAGATAGATATTTTTCCTTTATTTATACCTCACTTATTTCCACTTTGTATTGTTTATTCTGCATATTAAAGAAGGAGAAAAAAAGAGCTGTCTGAGAAGGAGGAACTCTCTTTGGATTTATATTCAAACGAGGAGATGAAACAGGACAAGAAGAAACAATAGCTTTTTGTTGTTGTTCAGAAGATAACTGAAATTTTGTGAAATGCAGAGCTCTTTGTACCTGGAATCTAATTACATAAAGTGTTCTGTAGCTCTGCCACTGAATGCTCTGGGTTACAGGGTTTGTTGCTCAGGGGTTTAAATTGTGCTTTTCTATTATTTTGCTCTTTTAAGGCAGCTCCCCATTTTCCTGGAGAATGGCTGTTTGCAGCCAGCAGACTTTGCTCCCTCTGCTACACCAACATGCCCGTGCCTGGCTCAGTACTTGCTCAATCTGTGTACCAGCTTCCAGCACAGCTCAGCACCATGTATCATACACACCGTGCAAAAATTCTGCTCGAGCACAATCATGGCTCTTAAAACTCCAACTCTGCCACACAATGACAAGGTCTCCACATTACCAGAATTACTTTCCCTCCTCCTCCGCCCCCATCCAACTTCTCATCAGTCTCCAGCATGACTCAACCCCGTTGAAAAGCTGTAGGTTTACAAGTCACTTCATTTCTTTCAAGTGAGATGCATCATATGGAGGAAATAAATGAAATGTTTTCAGTGCCTGGTCCCCAGTGGATAATAGGGTCTATCTGATTTCATAAGCTGCTTCTAACTGGGAATTTTTCTACAGTAGTTTTGGTTTAAGCAGAGTGAAATCCCCATTTTGAAGCCCACTCTCTGATGGCAGCAGAACCTCACCCAGTGGCACAGCAACATTTCCTTCTTGCTCTTGGAGCTGACAAATGTATTTTGGAACTATTCCTGTTACAATTCCCCCCTTATCTCCAAGACTGTGGGCAGGGAAAATCTGCCTTTGGACAAATGCATTTTTCCTAAGGCCCTGTGTTGAGAGCCATCTTTTACTTGCCAAAACCCCAGACTTCAGCTGCACTCTGAGGTTTTCAACACACTTTTAACCATTTCACTTCCAGATCCTGGGCAGTTTATTGGCTAGCCAGGAGATGTTTGTGTATGGGCTCTTCTCTGTCTCCCTCTCACTAGCCTGTGTTAAAATTTATTTTATTTAAAATTATTACAAAACAAAAGGGGGGGGGGAGAAGAAAATGACTGTCATGAATCATCCTAAGGAAAATGAAGTTACAGTACCATGTTTTCATGGTCATGAGAGATTAAAAGCAGAAGAAAATATTTATCTGGATCAACTGATACACCATAATGATTGCAGCTGCTTTACCCCCCCCCAAGGGTTTCATGGTGTTACAATTTTGAGGATGAATTATGTCAAGTTTTGAGTATCCTCTGTTTGCTGCTACTTGCCCTTATTTCTAGTCAAATTACTTGAACTGATCACTTCAGAATTGTGCAGAATTGCAGAATTAAAAGCCCCATTGGAAAAGCATCCCCAAACCTACAAAAATAATTGCAGGAGAATCAAAAGGGGCAGATGTGACAAAAGAGCAGTGAGGGCTAACAGAGAAGAGATGGTTCATTGAATTGAAAGGGGCCAGGTAGTAGCTGAAATTTCAGAATTATAAATAGGACGTTATGTAGCTGAACTAAAAATAGGAGTTTTATTTTTACTTGATGTTCCTCACTGCTGGCTGCTGACCTAGAGAAAGAGGACTCAGAAAGGAGAATTAAACAATTCCCCACCACCATGCAAAAAACACAACCACTAGTCTGGTGCCAGTGCCTGTTTGTAAACTAAGAAGAATACAATTTTTTAAACCAATTTCAAAAGAAGTTTAACTGAAAGAACTCCCTAATACTGCTGTGAAAAGAATGTGATAGCAGAGGACAATTTCTGCAGCAAATCAACAACAATTACAAATTGCCTGTCTATATAGTCAGTTGTAGGAGAAAATGGCTGGTGTGTGTGCTGGATTCCTGCAGCCCCTCTGTGTGTGTACAGCTGCTCTCTGTGCTGGGAGCTCCCTGCTCAGCACCACGAGCACACAATCGCTCCAGGACTCAGCTTCAGCACAGCTCTGGAGGAACATTCTCTGTGTTTGCCACCTGCCAACTGTCTCAGGGCAGCACCTTGTGTTCTTCCCTTTCCTAAAGGCCAATTTTACACTTAGACTGAGAATCCCAATTTAGGTATGGTAAAATGGCAGCTTGTCTGGACAGCTGCTGAGGTTGTTCATACTTTGTTTCATTTCAAAAAGAAAAAAAAAAAAAAAACAATTAGCATGAACCTTAACCACCAAATCTGGAGTTAAGTTTCAAGCCCATGCATCTCATCTCCAGGACAAAAGAGACTTGAAACCATGGTTTTGGTTCTGCTTACAAAGAAAAGAGGAAGTTGTAAAACGAAACCAGATCTGAATCTGAACTGAGGCTCACAGCTGTTTATACCATGGCTTTTGGAGCAGCCTGTCACTAGCTCAAATCTAAAGGACTCAAGAGACTTGAGGCTTCCCTGGGCTGATTTTGGCTTTATCTGCCAAATACTGGATCTTTGCAATGTACCACAGAGCCCAAGGGGCTGTGCTCAAGTATTTATCCATCCCCACTTCTGCAGAAAGCTCAAATGAAGATGAAACATGGTGATTTAATTTTGAAGAGTAAGCCAAAATAACTTAAAAGATTTTACAGCATCAACAAAAATAATTTGTAATACTTCTCATTGCTGATGAAATTGAAATAAAGGTATTTGTTATAAGAAATTATTGTAATTATTTAAGTAAAAAAAAACTTAGCATCTGTGTAGTCTAGATGCAAATCTACTAGTCAGTCATCCTTTCCCATGGGCTGAAAAATAGCAAAATTCTTATTTGCTGTATTTGTACACTATTCACATCTGTCAGTACATCAGTGATCTGATTTGTTTGGGAATGCTAAGATTCAGAACATAATTCTGCACTTAGCTGAAATAATTCTAAAATGCAGGTTAGCACAGAGGCAGATGATAATTCAGAACTTCTTGCTGCTGCTAAGCTATTTTAGCTTCTCTCACTGTCAAAGCCAAGTCAAACACACCTAAATTAAAATGCCTATTTGCAGTGTCTCAAAAGACAACAGAAAGATTCATGTATTTTGTTTCCACTCTTGATTTTTGGTAGTATTTTTTTTCAGTTTTCATATGGTGAATCAAAATCCCCAAATAAAAGTAACACCCTCACCAAGGCTGTAGTGTTGTGTTACTGCTGGGCTTTGATCCATCAGCCAGCTTGAGAGAACAAGGACCAAAACCCTCCCAAACTGGAAATGTTGGCTAAATGAGAAATCTCCTTTCTTTCCATTTTTATACATTTATACACATGCAGGTATAGGTACACAGGCACACACACAGCACCACTCCAAATCTAGCTGGAGATGCTACTAATAATTTCAACAATCCAACACTTCTGCCTTTACCTCCTCCTCTTCCCATTCTTCAACACCTCCCTTGCATAAACCAGACAGGAGTTGTTGGGCACCCTGTGGAGCAGCACAGATGGAAGGAACACAACTAAGGAATGGACAGAGCAGACACCCAGGTTCACCTGACCCATCCTTGCCAGGCATGACCTACATCTCTGAAGCACCATTTTTGGTGTAAGAAAACAAGGAAACTTCACCTTAGCAGCACCACAATACATTAAAACTGGCCTGATGATCTGTAACTACATCAAGCCCCAAATAAAAGTCCCAATGATTAATGTCCCTAGTTCTTCCTCAGATATTCAATCTATTAAAAGACATTTTCATACAGCCAGGTTCCCCTCCTGCTGTTCTGTTCAAAGGCAGAATTCTCACTTCCCTTGCAGGTATCTTCACTTTCTGTTCTCCTGTAATATATCTAGTACACAACTACTGTATGCAGTATCTTCTAAAACATTTTAACACCTCATTAACAACAAGAGACTGCAACATTTCCAGTGAGTACTGGACACTGGAATTGGTTTCCACTCAATGCATTCCCTGCAATAATTTGCAATTTCCCAAGCAGGAGATTTAGATCAACTGAATCATTTTTGCCCTCACCTTGGACACAGCCCCACGAACAGAAACAGAAGCCCATGAACACAAGCCCAGCACAAAATAAAAAAGTCCAAGGGAGAATGTCTAGCTCTTGTTATAACCAAATGATTTAAGAGTCTCCATTTTGAATACCAAGCAGCTGCAGAGGAAAGTGTCAGGTTTCCTTGTTGCTGCCCCTCTCCAGCCCTCACCATCTATTCTTGGCCATCCTGCAGACAGAACCAACAGCAGCACAGCTGCATCACACTGAGGACAAAGTGGCTTTCTGAAGAAACTTCTGGTATTTATACCTTCTCCTCACATGAAATACCATAACTCAAATGAGCCTTTTCTATTTTCCTAGTTCAAATAAAGTATCTTATCACCAGAAAAAAGCATCTTGACACCCATTCTTCACAGTTGTTCCCTCTCTTGCAGTGAACAGCCAAGAGGTTTTGGAGTGTTTGCTGCCACACACCACACACTTGTACATCCACCTAAATGAAGCCACTGTGGACCAATTATGAAAGATCCGTTATTCCCTTCGGAGTTACTCATTTGGGGATTTGATTTTTGATTTGTTTTCCTCTGAGGTTTTCTTGGAGCACTAGTGGGATGAAGTTTAAATTAAATTGGGACCATCAGCATCCCAAAGACAACTATTCAGTAGCACACATTTAATATTGATTTAGTATGATTATGTGGGTTGTTTGTAACCGCAGCTGTCTAACTAATGCCACTTAGACACAAAGTACTTTATATATTCATTACCAGGAATGTTAGAATATGAACCAAACCAAAACACAGCTAAATAAGCCACACAAATATGTAGCTCAGAAAGCTACAGGAAAGTTAAGAATTAAAAGCTGCAGTTTTCAATTAACAGACACAGCTGAGGTGGATTGTTTTGTCCATTGTCTAAGGTGCCACTGGATAAATAATTACAATATTACAGAACACCCAGAGCAAGTGACAAACCAATCATTAATCTACACAAAATGAATCACTAATAAATCAAAACTTCATCCATGTCAGTTGTCTTTGAGGATGATCTTTTGTTCCTGGCTGCTTCCAGAGCCAGGTGCATCAGCCAGTTGCAATACCATGCTGAACTATGGAAAACAGGAGTGGCTGTACTAAGGCACGACATAGCTGTTTCTAAAATATCTCTTACAGCTGTACCTACCAATCCAGGGGGTGGAAGAGACTGAGGTGTAGTTTTCTAACCCTACCAAACACCACAGGGATGAGTTTTTGGTATTGTCAGTGTCAATCCCTGCTGTGGTTTGTGGCTACACGTGAGGCCCTGTGCCAGAGCCTTGCTCAGTGCTGGACACAGCAAAGTCCGACCATGTCTGCTAATTTCAGCACTTGAAATTAGCCCTGTTGGGCTGTTCTGAGCACAACATGGACTTGACTTATATAAATAAAAACATTGGGTGATAAACAGGAGTAGGATTGTGGAAGAGAATTCACATCAACGAGCAATCAGCAGCATCCTCAGAGTATACAGAGCACGGGGGTCAGCTGTGACAACTTTGGGCGCATGAGGGAAGAGTGTGGCTGTCGTTTTACCTGAGGCAGACACTGTGGTTGGGTTGCACAGAATCTAGGTGCGATGGCACCTCACCAGCACCCAGCACCCGGTTCTTACAAGGACTGCGGCCATTCCTCAGCACAGCACGGGCACCTGGGCACAGACCAACACCTCGACACCGCCAGGCTGCGGCAGAAGCAGCACCCACCAACATGGCGGTGCGGCCTGAGGGAGCCCCGCCCGCGCGGCGGGAACGCCGCCGCCTCCCGCGGGACGGAGCGGCCGCTGGGCGGCGCTGCCGAGCCCCGCAGCGCGGGGTGCGGAACGGGGCGCGGGATGAGGAGAGCGGGATACGGGGCACGGGATACGAAACGCGGGAGGCCGCGTCGTGGCCGCCGAGCTTGGCGACGTTCCCGGCTGCCAGGCGGCGAGAGGAGACGGCGCTGCCGATCGCGGTGGTCCCGCAGCGCCAAGCGCTGACGGCTGGCCCCGGGAGGCAGCGCAGGCCGCCCTGTGCAGCTCCGAAGCGGCCGCCGCCCCGCTCAGGGCACGATCACGTCCGGTGTCTGTCGGCTGACAGCGAGCAGTTCTGCCGGCCCTCGGGGAAAACACCAAAACATTCCCAATGCTCTTCGTGACGGTCTGTAAGGGAGGGTTTCCAGTGGCACTGCCGGGACCGAGCCGCAGTGACCGCTGGCATCGCGGCACGGCCGGAGCGCGGTGAGGGCAGCGCGGGGAGCAGCCGCCTCAGGGGCTGGAGGGGAAATCACATCTGCTTCAAGTGGAACAACTCAGGCGTCCGGCTGCTGGCAGCAAAGGTTTCAAATCAAAGCAAACGGTTTCCAATCAAAGGTTTTTGTAAAAATTACCCCGCTAATGTCACGCGAATAAAACACGGCCTGTGCTCTCAGCACCTCAGTGTTGTGGATGACATGGGGGTATCAGCGCTACTGTAACTTAGCCACACGTACCCATACTCGTTAAGGCATTTGAAGATTTGCTCCATTCTAATCCATGCTAATAAAACTCAATGTGTAACTTAAGTTGCAGCACTAAAATCCATTATGTTGCCCCGGTAGAGAATCTCCTTTGCTTAAGCATTAATGTTAATAATTCATTTTTAACTCAACTGTCAGTGGTATCAGTTTCCAGTTTTCCATTTTTTACCTAAATCCTTTTAGGTATTCCACAGAAGTGTGTCTTCATTTATAACAAAAAAAAAAAAAATTGAATTAGATGTCACGATTTTTTTTAAGCATGGGCAGTGCCAAATTCAGGAATGCCTGACTGTTGAATACACTTTATACATGAGGTGTGGAGCTTCAGCAAAGTGCATAACACATTGGAAATATTCATTACAGTGACTTCCAGTAACAGAGGGAATAACTAACTCACAGGACTAGTCCTATCCCAAATTGTACAGTCAACTCAACTAAATCAAGGTTTTGCTTCAAGGTCTAGAAATGACACATCATCTGTATCAGCAACAAAGGACATAATTCCTTGAGTATGTTACCAACTAAAGTTTACAGGGAAAGATGAGTGGTACATTCATAATATATTAACATTCAGCACTGCAGTTTAACAGGAGACAAGCCCTGCTGTATAAAGAAATTAACACCAGAGCAAGAACTCACCCTGTTGTTCTTACACTATGCTGCTGCTATTCAGCAGAATATTTTTCCTTTTACTAAAATATATTTTTTTAAAAAACATTAAGGAAAACAGAATGTCATTTAGTTTTCCAGCAAGAGAAAGTACACTACAAATAGTGTTACCAGGTGTTTCTGGTAAAACTAGAGGGATTTTGCTGGACAGTTATAATTCTCTTTGCTCTGTCCTCCTCCTGTCCATGTATCCTACACTTTTTTGGCACTTCAATATGGAAAATCCTCATCATTATGGCCAGAGCTGCCATATCCCCCTTCTGTTTCCCCCTTCTTTACTTTCCACCATGAAACACACGAGCTTTTCACATGCAATTCAACACGAATTCCATGAAATTTGTTTTCTCTCTCAAATACAATCTGTCAGAAAGAACAATGGGCAAAATGTTCCTATACACAAATGAGATTGCAATAAACTGTCTTCAAAGTCTGTAGAGAAAAGTTTTATTTCACCCAAGCTCGCTTTAGGAAACAAGAAAAAAAACATACATTTACTATTTCACCCTTACCCCGTTCTCTGTCAGATAAATTATCAGTATTTTTACCCCAGTGTTTTTCAGCTTCAAGATCAAATTAGCAACATGAACTCTCTGTCAAACAAAAGGAACAAAACCCACAGGAATCAATGGCACTCTCATATCGCACTACTAGTGGGCAATTAGCAAAGAGAAACAGAAGGAAGACCATGATCAGACTTTCACTAGGTAAACAAAGCTGATCCGTAAAATAGATTTATAAATAAATGTGGTTAAAAGTATCAATAGGAATTGTGTGTGCCATTTGGTCTTTCATTCACTAAGCACATTGATCTTTGCAAACATGATTCTGACTAATGAGCTGTGTTAAGTGGCTCTTGGTTTCTTATTTTGTTGCTTTGTGAAAGACTGGGACTCACAGAAGCTGATTAAGGAAACAAAAGCTTCAATGCTTCTGCACTCAGCTATCAGCTTCTCAACCTAATCTCTGGAACAATTCTCAATTTATTTATTTACTTAAAGGCTACAAATCCTATTTAAGAGCTTGCCTGAAGTAGGTTGTGTCATCTTAAATGGAAGAAGTACCATGGATGCAGAGTTCCTAGATAGGGGAGTTCACTACAAAGTACTCTTTCAAAACAGTCTGAAAAATACCAATAAAGGCTGCACCACTTCCAACCATTCAAGTACTAATTCAAGCAGTGCATCATTTACTTGTTCTAAGAAACAAACAGCATGTCAAGATGCAGCAACAATTGCTTCAGCTTTGCTTGGAGCTGTCACTGAAAACATTTGTGGTTTAATTTTACTGATTTAATTGGGTCCATCCAGGTATTGAAAACTAACTAAAATTATTCTATCTAATTCACCCTTCAAAAGAGCTCACAAAATACCATTTTCTTCCAAAAACAGGGGCACGTCCCAGTTTCAAGATTGAGTATCAACAATGGTTTTTACATCAAACCATGTAAGTCACTGTAGAATAGGCACCTTTTTTCCAAAAGTTTTCTAGATACTTTGTATATTTGGCTCAACAAAATTTATATTTTAAAAAAGTATTTTGCTGCTAGGCAGAACAGAGAACAGAGGCATTATTTAAAAATAAGGCGAATCCAGCAGACACACAGAGAAGCAGCTCCACCAGTGGACAAACCAGTGTATGTTTTGATATCAAATCATCTGAATTCTGAGACTTCTTGTGGGCTTTCAGCAGTTTGATGGAAAATAAACACCTTTTATAGGCTAACAAGGCAACCTGGTCACAAAACACACATTGACTTGCCTGAGAAAGTTACACTTTTCTTCACTTCACTGTCAGCTTTGCTTCAACCTCAATTGTCATAATGTGATTTTACTTTTGTACCAGAGAAAATGGAAGAACTTCAGCTTATCTTTTTGGCAGCACTCCTCTTCAAAAATCAGTCAGCACACATTGATTGTACTCAACAAAAATCAAGGGGAAGCTTTGTAAATCCCTGGAAATGTTCCATTCTGAATTTCTAAAGCCGCTTGTTTTGGATATGATGAACAAATTGTCTTACAACAGTCTACACTGTACATATGGTTGCAGGGAGGATTTGTAATCTTCTCAGCTGAAGACAGTAGCTTCATCCTTTTCGCTCCAATAAAAATACTAGAATTCCAATTACTCCTTGATAGGAAATTCCCAATTTCAAGCCACATCTGTTTAAAATTTCTCTTTCCTAATCCATTTAAAAGTGTTATCACAACACTACAAAAAGTGATGAAAAAAGTAACTTTGCATTTTGCAATGAAAAACAAACAGAAAGTCCCTACAAAACCTATGATATGAAAGAGAAACTGCTAAACGCAAGGAGATAAATGCAACTCAGTACAAAGTGAGAAACACATAGTACCTCACACACCAACTCCTCATTACTGAACAATCATAAAAGTGCCAGAACAAAGATTTGCCACTGTAGTTTTCATTTAGAGGTCGAAAATTAACTTAGGTTGTGAGTGATGTATGGTATTTATTTTTTCACATTGTTTGCCTTGCTGGGAATGAGTATGTATAAGATGCCTTTATTTTGTCACCATCTGACAAAGCACAGGCTGGACAAGTGACATCCCTGTGGAGCTGCAGCTGCCCAGCCCCAGCAGCGCTCACTTCTCTGCGGCTCTGTGTGCGTTCATCATCCACTGCCGCTTCTCCCGGTTCCTGCGCCTGTTGTCTTCGTACTGCAAGACACAGAAGGAAAGTAATAGATCAGCTGTTATCATTAAACACTGTGTCAAATTTAAAACTGTAGAAGCATTTTTTACCCAGGAACAGAAACAATACATTTGACTGATGTGTTAGACATACAGCTCTTGCTATCTAGATATAGGTTTGTTTTTACTTTGAAATTGTTATACTTTGAAATTAACATTTATTCCATTAAAATACAGGTTTCTAAGTTTGAGGTTATTAAGCTAAAGAGCATTAGAACATTCTAATAATGAATATTCAGTTAATCTTAGGGAGGAACTTAATTATACAGTGATCTAATGTACACAGCTACACTTCACACGAACTAGGAAAAAAAAGTTGCACTGGTGCTATTCTAGAGCACAGGTCAGGCTCTTTTCCTTTTGCAAGATACTGATTAATGTGGATCTGCCTTCTGAAAAATGAATTTGTCATCACAGGCTTGGTCTATTTTTGATCCTGGTCATTAACTACAAGCACAGATCAAGCAGGATACCAAGATGAAAGGAACAAAGACAAATTTGGATTGAATGAGAGTAAGGCATGTGGGGATTTTTAATGGTTTAAACAAGAACCACAACAGAGGCAGGACTCCACTGTAAATGCAATCAAGGAAGCCTTCACAGGTTAGATACATGTATAAGATCATCATGCTTTCAAGTACCCCCTGCACTAGCAGAATCTTGAAGAGCCCTTCTTTCATGGCAAACAAAAAGGAAACATTTTCATGGCTCAAATAAATGAAAAATTAAAAATCAATGCATCATTTGATATGTATTTCATGAGAAGAAAATTATTTTTGTCCTTAGGTTAGAGCATATATTTGTTCAATATTTTAATAATTGGTATCAAGAATAAAACCCAAGTAAGCCACAAATATTCAATTCTCTATATAATGCAATAAACTACGAAAGAAATTGATTTTGAAAAGGATTTGCAGTTTTTCATCCATTATACTGATTGGTCTATAACTGAAATAATGACCCAAAACATTACTTAACATTTACAGAATGTTTAACTTTTTCCCTTGCCCATATTTAATTTTTCAATAACCCATCCACGTTTTTATGTAGAATGAGAACAATGGATCTTTAAAAACTACATCTTTACCTCTTCAATATTGGTGAACAACCTTTCAGGGGCTTCTTAGTAATGGCATATCAATATAAGCACATTTTAAGAAGGCAGATAAATATAATCATCAAGAACTCCTTTAATGTAAAGGCCTCAGTGGAAGAAAAAATAAGAATAATAAGATTATGTGGAAAGAAACTTTTTAGTATGGTGAAATTTATGTAAAAATTAGAAAGTACAGTTTAAAGTTAAAAAGTGTGTGAAATGTTCATTTTTATGTTCTGTCATGTAGGTACAACTACCATAAATATTAAGAGCACTCTTCTGAAAATGTGCCTATTAAAACAGTTAATGCACCTAAACTCTGTCTTCATCCCTTCATATCTGCAGACATTTTCATTTAGGGCCTAACTCAGCAACTCATTAAGCAGTTTCAGTCAGTGTTACTGACTTCAACTTTAAGTGTTATTTATGCAGAAGTGACCATTACTGCTTTATATTAAATTCTGTGCAAATACCACTACTAAAAAAAAATTAAGAAAAAAGTCAGGAGCAATCTGTGAAGCATCAGTTCCTATCTGCAATATTTGTTTCATTAAAATGTGTTTGCCTATTTCTGTATATCAAAAATACACCATGCCATTTGTTAATGCCAGATTTTATTTGACAAATTTATTTTTAAAAGTTTGGATTTGGTCTCAAGTGCCCACAGCAGAACGTGCTTAAATTTATTGATTCATACTACTTAGTAAAAAACAACTCTAGTTCTCTCCCATTTTTTATTAAGCATTTAACTCACAATATTTATAATTTATTGCTCACCTCTTTCTTTAAGCACTTCCTCATCTCACGGTCAATATCATTGCAGTGGCCAAAAAACTTCAAAACATTGTGCTGATGAGTTAAGGAGAAAAAAAAATTACAATTCAAAGGTTTCTTCCTCTGAAGCTCTATATTTATTTAAATTCATTGCATTTTTCAACATATCCTGGTCTTTCCCTTTCTTGTGAAAAGTGGTGTTTGGTAACTTCTTTCCCAAGCAGGCAGAGGTTCAAGCTACCCCTGAAGTTCACTTGAGCCACCCCTGCCTGGCAGAGAGTTGAAAGAACTCACCATGCATAACCAAAGCAGGACACCAAAGCTGAAGCTGTTGTTTAAATGCAGAACATAATTTTATTGATCTAGAAGTCAGCCTCACAACTCTCACTCACACCAGTTTAAATAACACACAAACAATAAATACTCTGAACTGCAGGTTGTGATACAGAGGCAATGTCCTCCCTGCATTGGTTTTCATTATTTCTTTGTGACCCAGAGAGGGAAAGGATTCACTGCTCCATTGTCCCAGCTGCATGAACAATGTGCTGTTGGTCCAGAAGATGCAGGCACCAGGCTTAACTGACTGGAACCAGTATAAAAAAATCTCTGGATCTTGAGGTTAATAAATAAGCTATATTTACTATCTTTATGGCACAGCTCAATTGTGGGCCTTAAGCACATTTAAGTGTTCCTTATTTTCTAAAAAAACTGCAGGTCTTGTTCTCATGAAGGCTCTCCACAGCTAACATGATGGTATTCACCATAGAAATCTGTCCTCTTATCCAGGATTCCTTAGAACAATTCCATTTTTCTGGGCATTAAAGCACTCAGAATGCATGGCTGTAGAAGGACTGCCTTTTCAGGGCCATGCTGGTGCCATGCTGCAGAATCTCAGGGCAGGACCTGGCAGCAGAGCACCCAAGTGATTTAGAAGACCTGAAGGAGGGGATTTTTAGTAGATATTTGCAGCTACACAATGAATGGAGACAACTCAGCCAATCTTACAGACAACTCATGAATTTAAACAAAAAAGACCAAGAAGAACAAAACAAATGCAAATGAAGTCCCTTCCACATTTCAGAGGAAATCCTATGTGCATTTCCTGACCAAGCAGCTGGATGGATTCATACAAGTGATCCATGAACACTATTAAGGATTCAAACTATGAACAAGATCTCATCCAACAGAACACAACTGAAGTAGGAGTGGGTTAATAAAGTTTATGACAAACACTTTACTACAGCAGTGCTATAATTAGCTTGTTTATACCTCTGTGATTTATAAAGGGCATCAGATGACTGAAGCAGTTGCATGGAACAAGTTGTCACTTTACTGCACACCGATCTTGCTTTTACAACATTTTCATTCCAGCTAATACAGATTTAATTTTGTATTCTACTTGCATACCTGCATGTTAAATTTCAAGGTGAACACTCACATTTCAAGATAACTCCACTCTGACTAGTGCATACAGTGGGTTTAATCTGTGTTTATTTAGCCAGATTCCTAAAATGTCAACTACTTGGCTGAGATTATAAGGGAAACAAAGAATCAGTTTCTCAAAAATAGCTATGACACCTATTACAGTCACACAACTGCAACACAATACACATTTCTTTGAGCTACTACCTATAAAAATTCATCTATTTATAGCACATACTTGGCACCAGAGTGGAATTATTAAAAAAAGAAGTGACATCAAATAGGAATCCCATTAACCTCTCCTCACTTGATACAAAACTTGATATACAGGGCAGGTTCTAGATTAGGGATAAAGTAAATCAAATTGACTGTTGTGAAAATGGACACCCAATTTTAAAATAATGCTTTTCATCCCTCAGGAATGGCAATTTAAATTGCAGATTAAGGTTCTTAAAACATTTTGGCATTTTAAGAAAACAGCAAGTAGTCACCAATAACTCATTAATACCACTGACTTCAGATTTCAGTGAGTTCAATTTAAAAAGAATATTTCAGTACATTCCCACTGAATTTCAAATGAAAAAGTATTGCTCCCTTTCAGCTGAGTGTGAAAAAGTCATCCTCACCCTTTCTGTTCTGAGACTGCCAGCACAAACATCCTCTCCCAGCTGAGCACAAGACTGACTAAAGTAATTCCTCTTCATGCAAAGATCAACTTCAAACAAAAGCAAGAGAATATAATTCTGTGCATGATTATTATTGCTGCTCCCAGTGCCCTCATAAGTCAGACTGACAAGAAATTCCTTTGAATCACTTGCTGCCAGGGAGTTCAGGTGCACCCTTTAGTTCCAGTTCTCAAGGCAGTCCAATAAGCAACATCACACAAGTCCATGATACTTCTATCTTCACATTCATTTAAAACAAAAAAAAAAAAATCCCAAACCACAAACAAAAAGCCAGCCGCCATTCACTACTTGCAAGCAGTAAATCAATACTGCTGCATTCCTACTCAAAGCACAGAAAGCTCCCCTATGTATTCAGGACAAATCTGAATGTATTTTCTTTCCTAATTGGATTTGTTTTCACAATTATGAAAAAATAATTCCAACAGTTTCACTTTTTACTGCTTACATGCTGCCTGTTCTCCTGACTGATGGTCATTTGGCAATCCTTTTGATACCACAGCACTTAAGGTACATGCAGTCTTCTCACTAAATTCTAGCTACAGAACATTTACCTACATTGTAACATTCAAGTTGTTGCAAAAAATATCAACTAAAAATGAAAGGAAAAAAGTTTCTAGTCTCTCAAACTACCTAAAGCACTTTTTAGGCAAATTAAAATTTCTGAACTCAGAAGAAAAGCGTCATTCCTACATTCAATTCAACTTTTAGTTTTAAAGCTTGGAGATGTTCTGTGCAGTGGAATGGGAAGTACCACCTGTGAGATGGTATCAACAGACTGCAGTGTGCTCATCTTTCAAGATACTGCACTCCAAGTGCCAACAAAACAAATTACATGTTGCTGAAGAAAACCAGAACAACATACTCCCTGCAAATGAATTTCAGTATTAAAACTCTGCTCCCTTCATTGCTGTAATTTAAAAGTCATAACAAAGTGTGGTGCTGAAAATGTTTTTTAATAAGTTACTTTAGCTATATTAAAATCTTACAAAAATGTTGTTACCCATCTTCAAGATAAAATGTTTTCTCTCACATTTTGTGAATTATCAGCCTTGCTTCTCATCCTGCAATAGCTTTTGAAAGGAAAAATTTACAATTCTGTTCAAAACAATAAAGCTAACATTTTTATTGTCTTAGAATCCAACTGCATTAGAAAAAAGGATCAATATCACAACCAACCATGGAAGTGAAAATATTGTAGATTGCTTGTACTGGTGTAAATCAAGAGTTTTCACATGCATCGTGAATACTTAAATATATTTTATCTCAGTAAAAAGAATGAAATTTAACTATTTTATGCACTAATACCACATGATTATCTCTGCAGAACATCTACTTAGAATATACTGGGAAAATAACTAACAACACTGCAAGGATGCTGCAGAAAGCTTTTAATGCAAGGGCCAAATCTTCTACATTTAGGAGATGTAGACAAAGCAAATTTATAAAAAGGCTTTTAAACAAGTAAGATAAGGATTCCATTATCTTGAAGCAATGAAGAGCCTGGAGAAGCCTGAAGACAACTTAGCATTTCACATCTTGAGTGGGTGCCCAATAAGAAGATGGAATCAAGGAGTAATTCCCCATTATCTCTCCAAGCCCTGAACATCAGGCATGTGGCTGTTGGGATCCCCATCCACACATCTGCTTTAACCACCCTGAATCATCTGCCCCAGGGACAGCTGGGAGATGGAGATGCTGTGAGCATACAAAAAGAGGGCATTTGAAGCTGATTTTATCATTGTTTTTTGAGGGGTTCACAGCACTAAGAGATGCAGAAGTTATTCCAGTTCTTAAAACAGGTCCCTAAGTGTTAAGCTGTAGCACAGAAAATGTTAAGGTATGTTGTATTTCCTAAATAAATCACTGGCATGATTTTACACAGCCATCAGACAGCTCTTCAGTGCAAACACACCAGTAATACTTCATGGCTGTTCTGCCTAGAGGAGGGTTTTCTCTCCATGATCATATAATATCACCACTAATTTATCTGACACTCATTTCCCCAACCCACCCACTCTTTTCTCTGCTCAACACTTCTTACCTCCCTGTGACACTTCTTGAGCAGACTGATAATTAGGTTACACTCTTCAGTGTGCAGATGAGGAGACAGGTCTGGATGCATCTTTAGTTAGGGATGATTTCAGTAGCACAGGGACAGG
The DNA here is from genome assembly GCF_028018845.1 of Melospiza georgiana. Lineage (NCBI taxonomy): Eukaryota > Metazoa > Chordata > Aves > Passeriformes > Passerellidae > Melospiza > Melospiza georgiana. The sequence continues at coordinate 16,766,717 of NC_080443.1, forward strand.
AATCTGAGAAAATTTCCACCTGCCAACATTAAAACAGCGTCACTAGCAAGTCTGATTTAACATAAGATATTATCACTGTGTTATTTTATCAATATTTGAGATCAAAATGCAGTTAATCACATAATTTATATTAAATGGTTACAGTCATTAAACCCAGCACATGTCTGATATACACAACCCAAATGTTAACAGCCAGCTAGAAGTTTATAATCTTGGCTATCACAGACAAACACAAAACTAAGATTTTAATTTTCACGGACTCTCTAGCAGCATTAATCTTTCTTGAACTCCAGATTATTTTTTCACCTTCCTACTTCAATTTTCTGTTTTCTTACTTTAAAAAGTTAAGTGTATGTGATTTTCTTTCTACCTTTCACAAAGATTACAACAGGAAGCACAAAGCACTCTGAGAACTGGCATCTTTTTTAGCTATCTACACACTTCAAAAAAAATCCTAATCCAGACATTGGTGATGCTTTAAAAACCAATAATCACTTCATCAAAACAGTATTGGTAGTTTTTCTAAATCACAAAGAATTGAAAAGTCCCTTCTTGCAACTCCATGTTGCTGCCTCTTGCTCTTTCACTGTGCTCCTTTGAAAGCAATGGGATTGCTCTCCTTCAGAAATCCCCCACCCCATCACAGTGGAAGGAAGCATTCAGGTTTCTCTGATGTTTTCTTTCTGAAACACTAAAGGGGGACACCCTTTCTTGCAGGGTTCTGTGGGGAGGGAGCAAGTTCTTTAGTTGAAATGGATTGAAAGCATCATATGACAGTGGCTGAAGGAAGATGACACCTTTGTTCAGGAAGATCACCATGAAGGGGAGGAGAAAAATCCAGTTCATACCAGGATAAATGGGCTCATCTTGGTGAAATTTTATTTTTATGGCCCATACTGCCACTGAATTGGAGAGGTGTTTGTTTGTTTGCTGAGTATTTTGTCATTTCCCCTTCTCCCAAAGGCATCACCTTTCCAGCTGCAATACACCAGGCAAACACCAGCACAACCTGCAGTGAGCAGCCAGCCCTGTGTTAACACTCCTGCTAGACAGAGTGGACAAATGCAAGCAGCCAATGGTCAGATTTTACTGTTGCAAAATCCCAAAATTCAGCTGCAAGTCTGACAATTATAATCTCCACTGCTATTCCAAGAATGCTCAAGGAATATATTCAGCTTAATATATATGTACACTCATATATCCAGTACTTCCCATTATGTGTTCAGCTTAACAAGAGTTAGATTCCCACAAGCAAACTTAATTTTAAATATCCAAACATTTAAAAGCCACTTGAGAACCATGAGAATATGTTCCACATAGTGTTGTAGTGATTTCTTCCAAAACCTTCCCCATGCTATCTGGAAGTCCAATATTACACTACACTTACTCTTAGCACAGAAGTTGTTGGAAACTCTACAAGTTGCTTGAGCATTCTTTCCAACAAATGAACCTTCAGAAATATGACAGCAGGAGCACGACTGTAACTGCAAAGTGATTCAGAACCCTGCTGTGTTACTGCCACCAGCCTTTGATTGCATGCCACACAAAGTCAATATGTTTTAAATTTATCAGTAGAGTTTTTTGATAGCTCTGGAATTAGCATTCCCCTGAGAGGGTGACCAGCACCATGGCTGTGTGTTCCTTTACCATGTGGGAACGCAGATGATTATTAAAGCTCTTCATCATTCAGCTCTGCCTGTGCCTGCTAAAGCTGTCATCTGAGCTGGCAGTGTCAGGAGAAAGCCAGAGCAGTGTCCAGAGAAACTGGGAATGCACATCAGCACAGGCCAGCAGGTCAAATGGAGCATTCCAAGGAAAGAGTCATCATTTCTAAACCAAGAACAGCAATCACTGCCATTGTTTGCTGAAGTATTCTCAGACCCTGGATGAAAGCCACCAATGCCACCACCAGAGGTGATGGTGCACTTTTAGTTAAAAGCCTTCAAACAACTCCAAGGGATTTTCCAGTGTCCCCTCTTGTGGAATGGATGCTACAAACCAAAGGTCTAAACTGTCACACCAGATCAGCACTCCTGACATTGTCAAATAACATTCAATATTAGAATGTTTCATGTTCTAGCACTCAGTTCTTGCAGGATGTGATGGACTAAGGAACAAAACATCTTTCTGAGCCTCCCTGGAGGCTTTAAGCACCCCTGAAGTTAGGACAGAGCAGCGTTCCCAGTGCTCAGTATTAAACTGATGTTCAGCAGTGGCAGATTAGACAGTGGTCTATAAATGAGCAGGGAAGGCTGAAATCTTTTTGCTGGAGGGGAATGACTGACAAACAGAAGCTTCAATAGAAACAACAATTTGTGTGAAGAAAGGACATTGGTTTCCTTAGTTTCTTTTTAATAACATTCTAATGAAAAATAAGAATTGCAAGTTGCCATCTTACCAGAACCTAACTCCAAATGGACAGAATTTTATACAGGTAACTCAAAGGGAATTGATACATAAAAGAATACTGGGAAAAGAAAACAGAACAAAAAAAATCACAGGAAAAAATCGTGAATAAGCAATATAAATTGCTCTGAGGAAACTACTAACAGAAATGTGGGTAAAGAATGCCAAGGTAAACACACAATTTCTGTAGAAGAAATACTGGAAGTGAAGTAGAAGAACAATATTTAGAAAATACAGGAATTGCTTCAGAACTGCAAAATGCTAAGCAAATGTTATTATCTGAAGTGACTATTTGGAGAGAAGTAAAGAAATTATCTCTTTACATAATGGCACTGACGTATTTCACTGGTTTGCACAGAAATGTTCTGCCCTTTAATGTGTTTGATGAGGGATTCAGTGCAATTTTTTCTTTCTTGAGAAAAATTACATTACATAGGTATCTCAATAATTTGGTTAAAATACCTCAAAAATAAACTTTTCTATAAACTATTAGTCTCTGAACATAGAAAACATGGATAAAGATAATTAGTCTTTCAACTTCCTAAACCAGTTTCTAGATCTATGTTATTATCCTGGGTAAGAAATAATTATGAAATTGTCTCCTTCCAGTATCATAACCTGCCTGGTTTCTCCTTAAGTAGGGAAAATATAGGATATTCTAGCTGTATTGTTTCCATCATAAACCAGATTTTTTCAAAAGCCTAAAGCTGAAATTTTCTGATAATGATCCTGAACTTCCAGTACTAGTATTTCTGTTTAGAAAAATAATGAGATCATTCCTTGTAAGCAATCTTGGGAGACTGAGCATCTCAAATTTTCTAAAAGCAATCAACATATAAATTATTGAGATGTGATACTCATCCCTAATCTGAAAATTGATCTATATATGTGTTCACTACATTAAATACTTCCTAGTAATTGCAAAAGGAACCTACAGGTACTACAGAATTCAAATAAAACTGCAGACACCCAGGAAGGAGGCAGAAACCAAAGGCTGACCCAAAAAAGGAGGGAAAAACACTGTGGGCATTTCATGTTTGACATCAAAATTTAGGATAAAATTTCTCTCCACATGCCAATTTCTCCTCCTGACTTCCTCACACTTCCTGTGTGGAGAAACAAAGGCTTCAGTACATTCTCACTTCTTCCCAAAATCAACCATGAGGTCAGCATGTCAGGAGTCCAGGAAAGTTCCTTTCTTTTCTCACAAACTCACATAAATATGAACTAACCAGCTCCCTGATGCAGCAGGAAAACTGAATTAGGTTCCTTTAGTTTTGCTGCTCAGCCCAATGCTGAATCTTTCCATGCTTGAGGGGCAACAATGAAGGAAGGGAAGGTTTAGATCCAGGTAATTGTTTCCATAAGATGCTTTGTCTATATTTAATTAAAATATGTAAGTAACTATTTTTTAAACTGAGTTTTACTATTTTTCCAATTGAAAAGAACACAATAATATTTTTTCAACTTTCTAAAATGAATGGTAAAAAATACCCAAACCAATGTTCAGAAAAATGACCTCTTAAAGCAAAATGCGACTCCTTGTTTAGCAACCCTGCTGATGAAAAATGCCACCTGAGCAGCTGCATTGCTAAGGATGGAGCTCTTAACAGCAACACAGAACACAAACATTTCCTGCAGGCGCTCACAAGGCGGCAGCAGGAGCGTGCAGAGCCCAGCAGGGACTCGCAGCAGGGAGGGGAACAAACTCGCCACTCCTCTCTCCACGTTTAACATTTCTTTTTGTGGTTAATGTCACTGTCTGACTTGATTAATACAAAACATTTGGAGTTTCGCACTCTCGGTTACACGGTATTGTTCTGTTTGGTGTTTGGAAAAAATATTTACAATCGCAACAAGTTTTTGTTTACTCAAATCATGTTTTCTCTAAGATTGTACAGATTTTTAGCATAAAAAATCCAGCTCCACACCCAACAGGCTGGTATTTATCTCAAGGTATCATCGGTGCCACTTCAGCAGAACTCCTGCATTCCTGATGTTCTTTCCTACACAAAGAATTTTGACAAAAGTTCTGAATACTCAGAGATCAGTGAAATGAGAAATCACAGTTGACAAACACCATTTCAAAACCCAAGGGAACTCAAAACTCAGGACTTTGTTTCTACCCTTCTGTAATATCATTAACATGTTCCAGACCAGGACATTCAAGTGTCACTCTGTGCTGCTGTCCTTTAGGCTATGATTAGGCACACTGAGAATGACCCCAAACTTTACAGCATCTTCAAGAAATTTAAAAATCCACTTTAATACACTAAGCTTAGCTAAATCTTACAAAATTTACTCAAGACCTCTTGAATTTCAGTCTCTAAAACTGTGCAGTGGTTTTTCAACATTACTTATTAGAATGAGGGAAAATAATTTAGAAACACGTCTATTAAGACTAGAAAGGAAACAGAAAAATGGCCAATTATGTCTACTTTGAGATCTTTTTAATTATGTAGAATGCATTTACTTTCCCTGAACCTAAAGAATACTATTTTTTTAATGCTGATAAGTAAGAAAGCTTCATATTTATTTTCTTTTTACATTACTGTTTTCTGCCAACAGTTCAACTTCCCTCACAGCAGCAGAATGAACTCACCTTTTAGTACCTGATGAAACTACACCATACCTGATTTCATACTTAACAAAACAAATTAAGGTGTTAATCCTAAGGAACAGAGCAGGTGGAACACTAACTTGAATACTAATTTCTACAATTTTATTTAAGGTTGAATAGGTGATTGAGTAAAGCACTCAACAGAAGATTTCTTCACTTCCTGGCAATTATTTAAGGTCGTATTCATACATGAAACATCAGCAGAGTTGTGACAGGATTAGTGGGATATAGTGCAGAATATGCAGTTAAGAATGACAAGATGCAGACAGTATAAAACAAAGCACTGTCCATTGGAAGGTGTCCCTGCCTGGGGCAGGGGCTGAAACAAGATCATCTCTGAGGTCCCTTCCAACCCAGCTCACTCTACAATTACATAAGGACAAGGCGCTGTCACCAAATTCCTGCTTTGCTAGCTGCTCTCGTACTTCAGCTGCATCCACCACACCAAGCTTCCATCTCATCTCCATTTTATTAATTTCCCGAAGAAGAATTCTATGAACCTGTCAAAATCTTGTAAAACAGCTTTTCCCCTTCAGAGAGAAAGGGAGCAAGAGGATTTGTTTCCATGTTGGAAATGACAGGCTCTGATCCCTGTAGCAAACCGATCCCTGACCAAAGGTAGGCGGCACTCGCACAAAGTAAACATTGCTCAGGTTCTGCCACGGGCTGTGACGGGCTGCCAGGTGCTGTCACCACGTTAATGCGAGGGGTCCCACTGAGGCAGCTCCTCACTGCTCCCGGGAGGCCTTAACGAAGCGACGGACACACGGACACACAGACAGAGGAGAAGCAGCTTACGGCAGCCACAGCGGAGAGACCCCAGATCCCCCTCAGGGCTGCCCTCCCAAAGCCCCCCGGGAGCTCCGCAGGACGTTACGCGGTGCGTGCAGGGTTCCAGAATGCGGACCCGAGCTCGGCTCGGCACGGCCCCCCCACAAAGCCAGGCGGTTGGAACGGAATAGGGCAGGAGGGGGGAGAGTTTCCCTTTACACCCTCTTTTCCCGGAATTCTTCCCCTTCCCGCTGGCTCTGCCCGAGGCCGCCCCTCACTCACCCCACTGCGGGGCGGACGCAGAGATTCGGCCGGCCCCGGCCGGAAGCCGCCTCCTAGCGGACAGCCCGCAGGGCGCCTGCGCCGCAGCGGGGCGGGGCTGCGGGCGGGGAGCCCTATGATTGGATGGACGGGGCCCGGCGCGGGGTCTGATTGGTCGGTTCGAAAGGCGGGCGCGGGAGCGGCGTGAGACGGCCGGGCCGGGGCAGATCCGGTCCGGTTGGTTGGTGACGGGGTCTGCGTGGATCTGCGCGGCTGTGGCCGCTGTGCGAGGGCCCCGGACAGACAGCATCGGGCCGGACAGACAGCAACAGCAATAGCAACAGCCCTCTGCTCGCACCAGGCCTCGGTCAGTAAGGGAGACTCTTAAGGGCGTGGCGAGACTTGGTCTGTTCGGCTTGAAGAGCGGGAGACTGAGCGGGGAACTCATGGCAGTGCGCAACTTTCTCCTGAGGGGAAGGGGAGGGGCAGGCAGTGATCTCTGATACCAGTGACGGGATCCCAGGGCATGACATGAAGCTGTCTCAGAGGAGGTTTAGACTGCATATCAGGAAAAGATTTTAGACCGGATATCAGGAAAAGGTTTTTCATCCAGTGGGGAGCTGGCCACTGGCACAGGCTCCTCAGGGCAGTGGTCACAGTACCAAGCCTGACAGAGCTCAAGAAGTAAACACTTCTTGACGAACGCTGGGACTCCTGGTGGAATTCCTGGGGTGTCCTGCACAGGGCTGGGAGCTGGACTCTGATCCTTCTGCATCCTTTCCAACTCAAGATACTCTATAGTTCAGTGTCTAAGTAATTTATTGCACGTATTTTAACTTGCCAATGTCTAAGTCTGTAGTAGTGCTACCCTTAGGACTGCCATCAATGTCAGCCAGTTATGCCGAGGTGCAGCTCTGTACACCTTTGAAGGGAGCAAGTCCCCTGAGCTTGCCTGTGGCTTGGTCTTACTTTCTTTAACCTTTCAGCTTTCCAGGTGGTTCCATCATGGATGAAACTGTGGCTGAATACATCCGAAGAACTGTGCTAAAAATCCCAAAGGATGAAATCAAGATGATGCTGCAGAAATGGGGCTTTCTCTCTGAGGCACAGCTGCAGACTCTAAATTTCCAGCAGATAAAGGACAACATTTCCCAAGAAATTGTTCAACTCTGTGAGGTAAATCCTCTCCTTCAAAAAATGTCATTGACATATAGGATGCATGAGAAGCATCATGAAAAAATACTAAAACATTAATCTTTGGCCACAACACAGCCTCAAATGGCACTTTGTAGTTTGGAAAATGTGAAGCTGAGCTTGTAACACCATTGGTTTTGTCTGATCTGTGGGAGTGTAGAACAGTCCTATACTAAGTATTTAAAAATATCTTTTAGCTCTAAGTTGCATATGGTAGATAAAAGCTCAGTATGTTAAACCTTTAAAAAATGGGTGTGTTGCTAAATTGTAAAATAAAGGTATTGATTGAGATGTCTACTCATTGCAAACTCCTGATTTAAAGCTATTTAGTATAGGTAATGATATCACTAGTTTATATCTTTTAGACTTTTAATTTTTTTAACTTTCCTTGGCCAGAATTACTTCCATTCAGCATGCTGTAAGCAAAAAATTATATTATCTAACTCTGAATTTAGTGTACCAGAAGTCTTTAATATCATAACCCAGATAAATGCAGTTATTACTGCTACATCTTGAATTCTGTAACTTTTGGTATGATTCCCTTGAATTTCATACTCAAAAATTGCTTACCTGGAGTGTAAATCAAACTACAGGAAAGAAACTCTTCAGTTATTCTCATAAGATGGCCATATTTTAAAATAGCATTTTTTTCTGAAATACTTGTATCTGTAACAAATTGTGTCATGCAGTTTCTTAAAAATCCTTTCATGCTATAGAGCATAAATAAGCAATAACCAGTATGTTACAGCTCCTGACAGTGAAATACCAGTCACTGATGCATTGTCATAAATACCTATTAACTTTCTTTCTAATTGCTTGTACATCACACTGTAAGGATTACATTCCTCTTGCTGCCTCTGCAGAGGAACACTTAAACCTTGCTGAAATAGTTTTCATTATTGATTTCTCACAACTTGGGACCAGGTGTGGTGCCTTTGAAGAGAGTGTGTGTGCTGTGGGCTTCAGTGCAATGTCCTTTAAAGTACCAATACTGAGATTATTTTTCACTTGATTAACAGTGTGATTGGGCTTTCCAGACCTGTAGTTCATCATGCACTCTTGTTCTTTCTAGGAAAATTCTGCAGACATCAAGCAAGCAGCAGTTCTAGACATAATTTGTAAGTATGAAGTGAATTAAAATGATATTTATTTTTTTGAGTAAGTTGATAATGCCCTTAATTACATAGAGATGATCCTTGTGGGGTACAGATGCATTTGAGGTAAGCACATCACATTTTAGATGAATCTTATTGGATGTGGCCTCTTTTAAAAAAGCTCAAGATAACAAAAGTATATAACTCCTAACTCCAATATCAATTCACAACTTGTTTATACAATAGTTTAAATCTCAAGGTTTTTTTTAACAGTCTACATGTCTTACATTGGGTAGTTGAGGTAAAACCCTTCCTTAAACATTGAACCCCAGGGATGCCCTTTATTATCCACTCACCAAATTAGAAAAGAACTTTGCATCTCTTTAATTAAAAAAAAAAATTGCTTTTAATGTTGCTATGAGCGGTAGTTTAAGAATGGTAATACATTATATTGCATTATCAGAAGTCATATTTTTTAAAGTAACCTGTCTATAAAAGTATTGTAAAATTCTTTGTTCCTTTAATCCCTGTTTGATAATACATTATGTTATTGAACAATTCCTATTTTTCCTAGACAACCACATCTACCAAAACAAAAGAATGTGGAGTGTTTACCAGATGAAAAAGTCAGGTAAGATGTCTTTCCTTGCTGTAATCCCACAATTCTCAGCAACTTAGTGCTGTGCTGCTTCATATCCTACATTTTAACCACTATCCTACATTTTCATGTAGCTTCATTTAGATTTTTTCTGTAGAGAGATTTTTAATATTTTACTGCAGCCTAGTATGTATTTTTCAATGGAGATTACATTTAATGTTTTTAGAATACTTTCCATTAACTTCTCAAGCAATTATTACACATTAGTAATTACAACATTAATCTTTTCTCTGTATAACAATAACATGGGTCAGAATTAAAATACAGCTTTTTGTATAAGGTTATGCAACTTTATTTTTTTTTCTGCCTAATTTTGTTTCAGCAAAACTAAAAACATCTCTAAACTACTTGTAAACACAAATGTTATTTCTGATTGGCTTTTTTTTGTCTCATGTAACAGGAGAAGAATTGGAATATTTTGATATAACAGATTTCAAAAAAAAGTTTAAAAGAAGACTTCGGTCAGCCTTGAAAAATGTAAGAATAAATTCATTCTAAATTTGCTTCATGGCTCTGGTGTCAATATGTTGTTTTCATAACTGTTCCTCACAGTTTGAGTCAAGAATTAAATGGAATTATTCATTTGGGAATGATAGGAACTGCATGTGAAATAGAAAAAATGTATTGCATATCTGATTTAGCCACTTCACAACTGTGCTGGAAAGAAATAAAATGCAAGTTTGTGTTAAAATGTGACTGGCTTCAAGAAAGGCACTCTGTTGGTGGTTTTTTATCAAATCTTTGCCCAGTTTGCAGGAGCCTTTAGTTTCTTTAGCTCACCAGCTTCATTTGGGCAAGGGAATAGAAAATGCCTCTGGCTGATCACCTGTGTCACTCCCTGACACCCAGTGGGTTCCCACTCACAACAGGAGAGGCAACAAACCCAAATCACACTCACAGCCAATCAGCTGCAATTCACATCACTCTCATAATAAAGTTTTTCAATAGTTTGGGTTTCTGTTGTTTAGGTTTGTTTTAAGTCAACCTACTTGAGTCAAGGTAAAAAGAAGTAAACAAGGAGCAAATCAACAAGAATAGAAAAGGGCATGTTTAGACTTTGGATTGTGTATTCTTGAGCAGTGTTAAATCTTAAATTCGGGTCTAAAATGACAAGCTGATCAAAAGTTTAGTTTCTCCAAAAATGGACATATTTGAATTATTGCCACTAGCCCTCCTTCTAAACAGACATCTTTGTGTTGTTTTCCCGAAAGAGAGATCAGTGCTTTTGTAACAAGCTATTTTCTATTTTCAACCTTCAGAAAAAAAAATGTATATTGACAGGAAGAAAAACAATAATAGAGTTTGAAAGGTAATTCTTCTTTTTATCCCATTTGTGAGGTTGTTCTTCTGTGGAAATTTTATTTAAATCCAATCCTTATGCCACTTAGTGGGTTTTTTTCTTATTCATGCAGTGGTACTAAATTATGTTTGGGTCTTGTGAACAGAGATGTTAAGAGATAAGAAAATGTTTATGGATACCCAAATGTGTTGGTAAATTAAAACTTTTCTATTTCTCTCAGGTCACCATCACCTTTAAGGAGTATGAGGACAATGCAATCTGGATTAGAGTTGCCTGGGGAACACCACATAAAAAACCAAACCAGTACAAACCCAGCTATGTTGTGTACCACTCACAGACTCCCTATGTCTTCATTTCTTCCTCAGTGCTGAAGAGCACCTTGCCTCTGCTGTGTCAGGTACAGATTAAAACTGCTCAGACTGACTTCCCCAATCATGTAGAGCTATAAATGGGTTAGCTTTTAAGAGGATTGGTAAAGACACCTCACTTAACATAATTTGCTAAACGCCTTTTTTTTTTCCTCCTTAGCTCGTGATAAAAATGGGGCAAAACACAAATCTTTGGGTTGGTGCATTGTGAATAAATTCAGTTTATTGAATTTAATTTCTTAACTAAGTCTCAGGCAGTATTCCATTAAATTGCCTCAGAGAAGTGGAAGAATATTAGATCAATACTTTTAACTTCAAGAACTAACCATATGAGCTCATCAGGGAATCATTTCTGTTTATTTCTGATGATCAGCTTTGGTAGTGTTTTTCCCTCTATTTAGAAATTTCCTCAAATTTCTGTAGTTGTAATTCAAATATCTTCTGAGTCTGTTTGTTTATTTTTCAGCTGAAAAGACTATGGGACTTAGCTTGTTAATACTGTGAATGCTTTTAAATATTAAAATTCTAAATTAATTTTAAGTATCAACCTGAGCTGTATAACAATCTCTGCAACGTTTTTTCAGATATGAAAATCCTAGTAAAAGGGCAGTTGCTTACCTTGGAACAAAGACATCACAATGTCTAGAGATGCTATTTTTTTTACATATTACAAAGTGATGATTAAGTCTGATGTTAAAACAATTTCAATTTTTATTTGAAGGCCCTGATTGTTGCTTCCAATTACCATGACATCCGTGAAATGGAGCTTCGAAGTCATTCTTTAAACTCCCTTAAAGATATTGTGTTTAAAAGGTATAGCCAGGTGAGCCACTTCACAAGTAAATCCTAAGTCTTGCTTTTTGTTTCAGGCCTAGTTCTCACCCCTTAGCAAGGGGAAAATTCACCTTTTCCAAGAGACCATCAAGTTAAAATAATATTGAACTACTGAGGTGGACAGCCTTTCATGAAGGTAACATTGCAGTGGGGATGTAATTATTTGGTATCCCATATACTCTTTATTATTGTAATTCCTGATGGCAAAACTCAGATTAAAAACTACATGAACAATTCAGTCCTAAGCTTTTTTAGCATCCTTTCATTAGGCTGCCTAGAGCCATGAGTTGAAGGCTGTTGGAATGGGTGCTTAGTCTGCTCATCCATGCAAAACTTGTAAATAGGGAAATCTTCACAAATATCCTAAGACAGGCTTTTTTTTTTTTCCAAAATTATGTTGGCTTCCGGACTTCTAGTAATGGTCAAAATTTGGAAGATCATTCTTCCAGAATGAGAAATAAAAGGAAATATATTAAAGTTCTTTTCAGCTAGAGATTCTAAAAGTAGAACTGAACTAAACCAATTTTTCCTCTCTCTCTCTCTCTCTCTCTCTCTCTCTCTCTCTCTCTCTCTCTCCATTTAGAACTTCCAAACTTGCACTCCAAAACCTCTTCAAGGAGGGAATGTAGAACCAGAAAATGGTATGTATAATTGAAATGTAAAGGCAGTTTAAATGTCATTCCTGCTAGCTTGTGAAATGATGTTGATAAAAGGAAATGTACATATGTTCATTCCCATTATGTTATCCATCCCTGGTGCCTTTATACTGGCTGGCACTGGGAGAGGTCAGTATTTCCCATGAGTGCTACTGGACATGGAAACCAAATCCACTCAATGCCCAGTATCTCACATTAGCTTGTGTTTTTCTCTTGGTAAGAACTGAAAATATAAATGGTAGAGACAACTACCTTATCCAAAAAAAGAGTGCAATGAATTCATTAAAATTATTATTTACAAATTTTCATTCTAATAATCTGATCAGAAAAACAGGATTGCAGCAACTGACAATGTTGTCTTTCTGTTTTCTTTTCCCTACTCTTTCCTCCTGCAGCAGATATAAGGATAGTTGAAGAAAACAGAAGTGAGAAAGAAAGAATCCACAGACTGAACCAGGAAGCTTTTGGTAGTGGTCCCCTACCAAAACTCGAATTTGCACAATACAGGGTAGGAAAAGCAACCTATTTGATTTGAGGTTTTCTAATTTTAATGGAGTGGTAGTTAGATTAAATTTCAAACTTAAAAAATATATGGGTTTTTTTAAACTTTAGGGAGGACATTTTAAAAATTAATGAGTTAAAATTCTCTGTAACAGGCTGAAATTTGATCAGAGTTTTAGATTGTGTTTCAGTCTTTCAGACCTGTGAACTCAGCATTTTGCCCTGTTTGTGTAACAAAAGTAGATTTAGGCTAGCAATGTGTTGAAGCATAGAAATAAGGGTTATTTTAAGTACATACAAAGCTTATCCTGTGTATGACACCATAATTGACTTCTCAGTGATGCACAGGTTTTATTGCATGAACAGATAAATTGAAAATTCTAAGAAATACTTAATGTTTTCCAGTATTGCTGAACAAGCTGCCTCTTGCTTTCAGCAAAAAACTCTGCCACATGGTGGCACCCTCAGATTTTACTAGAACACTACAACATTCCAGCAGCTGGAATCATGTTATCATTACAAATTGGAAACAGTCTAATTAAATGTTTATGTGTAATATGTAATAACATAAATAAAATATATTCATTGCTTGTACTCACTGGTTAAATTTTGTGTTAACAGCTTGAGACGATGTTTAAAAGTGATCCTAAATTGGATGTTTTGGATAAAAAGGAGCCATTCAGATGTTTGGTCAAGTTTTCTAGTCCCCATCTTTTAGAATCACTGAAATCCTTGGCACCAGCAGGTAAGTGTTCCAACTCTGTAAAAAATTCCAGAGTTTTAAATATTTTTGGATGGAAATACTCTGGACAGAAATTCCAGAGTTTTAAATATTTTTGTCACCTTACATTCCGCTTGTATCTCACATAAGGGAGCAACTTCAGAGTTGGTTTAGAAAAAGAAACACAGTAGAATAAAGATGTTACCACTTTAAAAACTTATGTCTAAACATTTTTTTCTTAGAATTACTGGTTTGTATATGGATACTCAGGCTGTGGTTTTAGTTTTAGTGGCTTTGTTTTGTGCTTCAGCTTTATTAACAGTTATTAAAGGTAAGTAGTGTTTGAGTACTGCTGCAATTATCTGTCTCTCTCTCTCCCCAGGTATGGCTGATGCACCACTCTCACCACTCCTGACATGCATACCACATAAAGCTAGGAATTATTTTAAAATTAGAGAGAAAAAAGGTTTATATCCAGAAAGTTTTGTAAGCCCTTAATTTAAAACTGATTCATGGAGAAATATGCAACTCATTTATTACTGGTATTAATCTAAATCATCATAACATATTTTTAAATAAGGTATTCTTTCTTAATACCCTAAAGTTTTTTCCATATTATGGCTCTGCTTGAATTATTTTTCCACAGCTGTCTTTAACAGAAGTTAGCCTTAACTTAAATGTGATGACTGCACTCAACTGTATTTTAATATTTGTGAAGTTAATAAAGGCACAATAATAGCTGTAGCTATTCAGTTTGCTATCATAGCTGTAGATGGCTATAGTATTCCAGTATTTCATATTTTGGACAGAGCACCTGCCCTGTTTGGGACATGGGAACAGCCCCTTTCAGATGGGTGGGGCTCCCTGGCTGCAGCTCAGGCATGTTTTTCTCTAAGTACAAAAATTGTATTCTGAGACTATTCCAGGGCAGGGGGGAGAATGGATTTTTGGAATGCAGATGTCAGCACCAAGCTGCCATCCAGCTTTAGGAGGGATTTATTAATTCACCTTCCAAATTATCACCAAGGGCAGCAGCCAGTAAGAAATACCTGAAAATCTGCCTGTTGCTATTAATGTCTTAGAAAATTTTGTCTCAGAAGAATACAATGGAAGAGGCAATATTTTCTTTTGAGGAAGTTACAGGTTTTAGGATATCTCAATGTTTGATCCTTCTCAAATCCTTGCCTGCTGCCACTGGATTTTTGCTTGGGAACAAAGTTTATGGAATTGAGATGGCAACAGTCACTAATGCAAACAGCTTTGCAATGAAATTCTTTAGAGCTGGGAAACATTGGCAATTGTATAGATATTTCCTGCTTTGTTTTTTGAGACTGATTTGATCTGAAGATTCATTTAAAATGTACCAGGTTTTACTTTTAATTCTGTTATCTGGATTGTTTTGTGTACACTTGGTGTATATAGACTATCCGATATACTTTCAATATCTCAGTGTACAGAAGCAGCCGTATTTCCAGAGGTTGTATGGGCATGGTTTTTGTTGTAGACTGTAAATAAATGTGTAAATTAAGTAATTTCATCAAAATTTGTTTGGCCTGACTTGAAAACAATACTTACCATATACAGATTTTTGGTTTGATTTTCAGCATCTCTATACCTGACACATGAAAATGGGTTTAGGACTATCTGCTAGTGCTATGGATTTTAGGAATTCCACCTGTGTAATTTAAATGTTGATTTGACAAAGTACTTAATGTTAGGATTGTGGAAGAATTCCAGGTTTGGTGTGATAGACATTAAGAGCTGGCTCTTACCATATTCCACCATACTTCCAGGATTCAGGTCCATTAAGATTCCAGCATGTATTTCACTCTGTGCAACTTGTTCTTCATAATGCTCTCTCCCAAATAACCTAAATGCCTGAGAGGGCAGTGATTTACCATAAAGGTAAAGTTCCCAAGTACTCTAGAACACTGTGAGTACCTGGCCTACTGCCTCTTGTTTCTGGGAAAGGCAGCCTCCATCCCCTTTTTAGTATCTCTGATTTTCAGAGATGTTTTATCTCTAACTTCCTGTAAGCAGGGATATTCCAGGAACTACACAGCATTTCCAGGCAAGGAGGTGTGTATTTATTAATTTGTCAGGAAACGTTTGCAGCTCTGGGGTTCCTTCTTGCTGAGCAGGTGTTCCCATGGAGGAGGTGAGAAGGGGGAATGTGGAGACCAATCTTATCTTCCCCATTCCAGTTGGTCTCTTCCAGCAATTTGGAAGTTTGGGGTTGGATTAGATGATGTTTAAATGCTCCTTTCAACCCAAACGATTCTGTGCTGTCCCCAAGCAGCAGAATGCCTGCAGCTGAGGGCACAAGGGCTGCAGGAGGAGCACACATCCTGGGGCTACACCCATGGCACAGCTCTCACCCAAAGACTGGTGTGCATCTTTTCCCTTAACTTGGCCAGTTAATAAAGGAGAAAAACCTGTGTGTGTTGTGTTGGTGATTCCAGCATCAGGAAATCATAGAATATTTTATGGGACCCACAAGGCTTCACAAGTCCAGCTCCCGGCCCTGCACAGGACACCCCAACAATCCCACCCTGTGACGTAGAGTGTTCTCCCGATGCTCCTGGAGCGGCGTCAGGCTGCTGCTGTGACATTCCCGGGGGCTCTGTTCCAATGACGGTGCTCTGCATGAAGAACCTTTCCCTGACACCAGCCCCACCTTCCCGCCGGAGCTTCGGCCGTTCCCTCGTGTCCCGGCCCTGACCAGCGGAGAAATCGGTGCCTCCTCTCCACTTCCCGGTGCAGCACAATCACCGGAGCCCCGGAGCGGTGTGCGCCGGGCCGGGGCCGTGCCCAGGCTGCCCCTCACCGTTTGTCCCGGTGCGCCGAGCGCGCGCTTTGTGCCGCGGGAGCGCGCACGGGCCCGGCCGTACCGCTCGCAGCCGCCGCTGCGGGGCGCTGAGGGCCGGGGGCGGGGCCGCGCCACGTGCCTCATGAATATTCAGCAGCGCCGCCGCCGATTGGCCGCCGCCCCCGGAAGCGGAGCGGGGCCCGAGCAGCTGACAGCAACATGGCGGCGGCGGCCGGGCGGCGTGGCGGGGGCTTGGGGCGGCCCCCCGCGCCCGTGAGGGACGTGCCGCCCGCCGGGGAGCTGGTGCGGCCCTCGGTGACAGAGCTGTCCCAAGTGCGGACCAACATCCTGTGCACCGTGCCCGGCTGCGGGAAGGTGCTGCCCAACAGCCCGGCCCTCAACATGCACCTCAGCAAGGCGCACCCGCTGCAGGTACCGCCGTGAGGCCGGGCCGGCGCCGCTCGGCCCCTCACCGTGGCGCCGTGGCTCTGGCTGGCGCAGCGCCGTGTTCCGCCCCGGGGCCTGCGGCCGGCTCGGGACCGGGGCCGGGGGGCGGCTGCGGTGTTGGCTGTGCTGGATTTGGTTGGTAGTGAGGGTCCGGGGCGGTGTGATTGCCCACCCCGAGAAGGACCGGGATTCTTCCCGGAGGTTCTGAGACAGTTGGGATTGTTCAGCCTGGAATGGAGGGTGTGTGGGGTGACCTCACTGAGGCCTTCTGGTACCTGAAGGGAACTCCCAGGAAGGATGGGGACAGGAGCCTGGAGTGGCAGAACAAGGGGGGCGGGTTCAAATGCAAGAGTAGGTTTAGGTCAGATATTAGGGGGAAGTTGTTCACTGTGAGGATGGGAAGGCCCTGGCGCAGGTTGCCCCATCCCTGGAAGTGTCCAAGGCCAGGTTGGACGGGGCTTGGAGCAACCTGGCATTGTGGAAGGTTCCCCTGCCCATGGAGCAAGATGATGTTCAAGGTCCCCTTGCAGCCCAAACTATTCTGTGATTCCAGGTGGGAATAATGAAATGTTTCTCGTTGTCTTTTGTTTAAATTTCCCCTCGTGAAAGGCCTTTGCAGGTCCCTGTATAAATACAGAAGTGTGTATGTGAATGGGCTGGCCAGTTGTGTTGAGGATTCCTCTAAAATTACTTAGAGAAAATAACCAATTTTGCACATTTTTGTAAACATACCACAGGCAGTTAGGAGTTCTTTGGGACACAGCTTCTGTTGTTTTACTTGCTTATCACCAATCTTTCTGCAGTAAGACTTTAAAGCCCCACTTGTGAGGTGCTGTGCAAACATGCAGCATTTCCTAACCTTATCAGCTGGCAAACCATCTCCATCCCAACGCCGAGGGCTGTTATGCTGGGGTTTTGTTTGTTTTTTTTTTAAATGTCTGAGCTAAAAAAACCCCAGCAAAACAGATGGATGCCATTTTGGAAACAAGCCCTCATTTCCATAATACTCCTGAGCTAAGCATGTGCTGGGGGGGAGGAGAAGCACAGTTCAGCAGGCACACATTGAGAGTGGGCCTTTTGGAAAGATATCCTTGCTTTTCCCAAAATTGTAATGCCAAGCGTGCAAGGACAAATTGTATTCCTGGAAAACTTCGAGTGCAGCATTCATAGCTGCATTCTGAAAGTGCAGCCTCAGTGGGGGAACAATGAACATCCCTGTTCTGTGAAATGGCTGCAGAGTCAAGCGTGGGTCACACATGCCCCTTTGGTGAGGGACAAAAGGTAATCGTGTCAAGTGTACCTGCTGTCTTGTGTCTCTATGGGATGTTTTCATTTCATTTCCTGTACCAACCAACAGCTTCACTGTGTGTTGTGTTAGATCTCCCATGTCTGTGTGTGGGGAGGTACAGCAGAAGTTCCAAGTGTTCTTTAAGGTCAGCAGAGTCATTTTGGTTGTGAGCTGATGCTCTGAGCGTGCAGTGCAGCTGGTGGGTTACATAACTCAGGCTATGATGGGTGAGCAAATGCTGCTTTCTCACCCAGCTTGCTGTTAGCCCCCAGTGCTTGTAGAATTAGAGCAACTCCATACACCTAATTACTGAAGCTGGGGATAGCTTGGAGTAAATACTGAAATGTGGATGAATGCAGACTTTCAGAAACTTCTTGACTTGTTTCAAGGGCATTGTAATTGAGACTAAAATGTTGTTGAGGTTTAAGGGAGACAAAATATTTTAATATTGGTATGCCGTATTAAGAGGTAGCTGATTTCCCAGATAAAAAATATTTAGTAGATTGCATTTATTAGTGAAATATTAAAATAATGAAGAGGCAACTTGGCAAATGGGATGGTATGGTGCTATTGAGGAAGGAGAGAACACTCCTGAGGAAAAGGGAGGATGACTTGATTAATTTTCATTAATAAAAGTAGCACCAGTAGGATGTTTTTATACCAAAACCCAAGAGGGATTGCAATGGCAAAGGAAGGACATTTACAAAGAGACTGCCCTGTAAAAGCAGAGTCAAGTGCAGCAGTACCAGGTTTTAGTCTTGTGAAGTGATAACAAACAGTTTGATCAGCTCTGGTTTGTAACAGAAATAACCTGAGGTGGGAAACACTTGCAAAATAATTTGGTCATACACGAATGAGCATTTAGGGTGAAGCTGCTGTGAAAAGGGCAATGTAAAATATGGCAGAGGGATATTCTGTGTCAGCACTGTAGGGTAAGAATCTGATTCAAGTAAGTTTAAATGAACCAGGAGATGTGTAGAAAATAACTGCTAAGGGTGATTAATGGCAAGTGTTTCTGACAAAGGGAAATTAGAAAAAATTGGCTTGTTTTGCCTAGCAAAGAAGATATGAAGTGTTGATACATAATTTTTTTTGGCTCTTTGATGGAGGATAAGCTAATTAAAAAAAAAAGAGCAGTGGATATAAACTTGAACTTTTTATTTTAATTCTTTGGTCTCTTGGCTATATTATTTTATGGGAAGAAGGGAAAATACATGTATGTAGTTTAAAATGAAGCTAGAAGAGTTCATGTAAAGGAGAAGATTCTGTGGATTCCTGTGATAACTGGGAGCTGTAGTCAGTGTGAGCTGGAAGGGGAGCACCCTTGGGGTGAGTTACTCAGATACTGCACTGCCACAGTGGTTGTTATCATAAGAATAAATGCACTTCTCTCCCTGTCCTATTTAGTAAAGAAATGACTGAACTTCTGCTGCAAAACCCTCATGTTTTAAATAGTTGACTACAGTCTACTGCAGCATCATTTCAGATTAATCCTTTGGAGTAAGCCTTTCTGGGCAGGAGAGTGAGACGTCACTAAGTTCACCTTGACCCAGTCTGCAGCAGGGACTGTTCATTCCTGCCTTCCCAGCTGGTGTCACAAGCCATGGCAGTGTTCCTTACACTGCAAGTGTCTGCACTGGGAGAAGGTCATTGCACCCATATCTACCAATAATTGTGGTGGGTGGATGTTGTAGAAACATGGGACATAAAATCAGATGGGTAAGGAAGGAAGCTGTGAGAATGTCTGAAACAGGACTGGCCAGGTGGGCTTTGAGAAGATGCAGAATTAACCATTTACAGCCACAAGGACTTGGGAAAGGTCAAAGCAGGATTACTGACCATAAACAATATCTAATGTGTGTAGAGTATGTCTCAGCTTGTCACAACTAAAGTGTTGTGGTCTCTGCCACCAAAGGCTGTGTTCCAGCTGCTATAAAGGCATTTTACTGGTGTCTGTAAAGCTTTTAAACACTTGGTGTTATTCTATACCTTAGTGTTTCAGTCATTTGAAATAACCTGACTGAGGTTTACCTGTGAAGTGGCTGAACATGTTTCCCATATTGCCCTGTCAGTTGCTGGGTTGTGATGTTAAATATAACACATTTAATAACTTTATTTAGGAATAAGTAACTCCAATTTCCAGTTACTCAGCATGTTGGTATCATCTGCAGTGGGAGAGGCCAAGCATAGCTTTGACTTAAAGGCAGATCTTTTTTCCTGAGGACTTTGACATGTGATGAAAGTGTTCTGTGTAAAGTCAGGGTTAAAAAGTGGAATTAGGGCTGGAGCAGCTAGATTTCTTTGTGTCATGTTCCTGTTTAGGGCAGTGGCTCTAGGAGGTACAACAATAGTCACAGTGATGATTCAGCAGAGATAGAACAGGCCTGTTTGTGAATGGGCTGTCCACAGGGAAAACTGCTGTACAAGGTGCTTAGAAGGTAAAAATGTTACATGAAAACTCCCTTTTTAGAGACTTATTCCGGGTTTTCTTGATATGGCAAGTGATCATTTTGATCAAGAGGCTTTAAACGTTGCTTGTTTGAGTCTGATATGTCATTGATAAAAATGAACTTGTGACAATGGCAGCAAGTAGCAGTGTCGTGTGGAAATACAACTGAAATGTTGCTTGAAGGGATTACATTTTACAGATTATTTTATCTTAAGAGGTGATTTGAGGGAATACAAAATCATTGAAATATCCCCAGCTTCCTGAGGTGTAAATGGACTTCAAAAACAAGGCATGAGCGCTGAGGACAGCACTGTTGGGTTGTGAGTAACTGCAGCTGGGTAAGGTGGGGGTGTGGGCAGTGAAGCCTTTGGGCCCTGGCACTGAGGTGCACACTTGGTTTGCCTCACACTGGGAGGGCTGTTGTGCTTTGTGCAGTCTCTGTGTTTGGTGTAATTGTGTACACAGCACCAGCTGGAGATCTGCCCACAGAGGTAGTTAGGGAGTGCCTGGTGTGAAATCAGCCTTCCATTACTGACTGTGCTCACTGTCCTCCTGCTAAGGAAAATCAGGTGCAGAGTTCAAGCAGGGCATGGTCCCATTTCTTCCCTGAAAAGTCATCTTGGGGATGCCACCATGGACTGCACTAACTGCCTCTGGGGACTGTGTTTGGCCCCAGTTCAGCCTCAGCATGGAAGGACACTCATAGCTACTCTGAGCATCAGATTTTAAATAGTTCACTTTTAATTTTTTGCTTAGACACAGATGCCTGATGCTTCCACTGAGACCATTTCAGCTAGGGTATGTCTTGAGGTATATGACTTGTCTGGTTTCCATGCCAGTGTCCTCAGCAGGAAGGGATTCTATGTGGTTGAACAATCTGGACAATTCCACTAGGATGTCCTTCTCATGTGTACTTCTGTGGTCCTCTTTGAGCAAGTTGTGTTGTTTTCTTCTATGTACAAGTGAGGGTCAGTGAGACAGCTCACATGGATGCCTGGAGAGATTGGTCACTCAGTGTTTGGAGGGTCAGAATTACTATACCAGTTGTTTCATAGACTTTAATGAGATTTGGTTCATGATATAAATTAAGTGGCAGAGCATACTTGGCATTTTTCTTTTTTTTTTTTTTTTACAAGTAAACTCTAAAAAGTGCAAACAGAATTCCAGCGTTGTGTTTCAGTGACTGATCTTAATGGAGCTTCACATTCTGTGCTGCTAACAAGTAAAACCACATTGAATCAGCAGTCTAGGGTAGTATCTGTATGGCCAAATTTTCTTTTTGCTGAAATAACAGGAAACATGGGGCAGGGAGTGTCTTGGTAAAAGTACAGTACCACTGCTCCATAGAGCTTGTTGTAATTGCACCTGGTAATTTTGATGGGATTTTTGCAAAGTGGCATCCACACAGGGCAAAAATTCCATTTGAACTTTCAAATGACATAGGAAAGTGCCTCCAACTCACTGAGATGTGTAAACTCAATGAGCCATAGTTGGTGGGTATTCTGAGTATTGTCTTGAATATGCAAACCTGCAGAATTGTCAACCTCTCAACTGGTTCTTTTTCAGGATGGAAAACTTAATGCACCAGTAAGGAAGGGTTTGAAAACTTCACAGAAATTCTACTGCTGTCCTATTGAAGGCTGCCCTAGAGGACCAAACAGACCATTTTCCCAATTTTCTCTTGTAAAACAGGTATTCCTGTTTCCTGAAGTATTTTCACACTGATTTAGTCCTGTCTCTACTCCAAAGAATGTGCACTTTTGCCTACAGATACGAGCATAACCTCTCAGCACATAGCAGAAGTTAGAGAACAAGTGCACATGTGATTCATGAGTTTGCATGTTTGCATGTTTATATTTGAGGACTTGAACCTTTTGATCAGACAGATGCCAGTATGTTCTTCTAAACTAGATCAGAGCCCCTCTCCACAAATGAAATAGATGGAGAAAGATTTAAGAAGAGGGGGAAAAAATCTCAGTAGCAACTGATGAAGGTTTTAACTGTGGCTGATACTTTTAACTGCTTTTTTCAAGTGGTCAAGGATTAAGAGCTTTTCTCTGCTTTAATACCAAAATGCATTTGTTTACTAGTTAACCTGTTTAAGAAAACATCTAAGACTTGTTTCTGCATTGGTGAGCAAAAAGAGCACTGTGCTGCTCTTGGTTACCTGTGCCGAGCTGGGGTTACCTGGAGGAGCTGAGTGGCTGGCACTTGGTGCCATAGATGAAAAGAAAGAATTCTGGTATTTGCTCTGGTGTTGACCTGTATGACTTGAGATTATTTGCTCACTTGTACATCCTCAGGAGTAGGATGTAGCACAGACTTGCTGTGCTCTTTGGGCAAAGTTGATCTGTGGATTTATTGGTGTCCACAGGAATCCTTCAATGGCATTAGAATGGGTAGATGATAATCTGTGTTTTTAAGATGCATGTAGCATCAGCAGATTTGCAAACTTCACATTCTCTCTGTTGACTTCTTTAAATTTATTTGTAGTAACACTTTAAAAAAATAATTAATGCTACACTTCAGTGCTACTTAGCAACTAAAAATTGCCAATATTTTCTTCCCTAACCGTGATTTTCTTCTTTTAATCTTCACTGAATGCTAATGTTTACTTTCCCTTGTGTATTCTAGCACTTTATGAAAATGCATGCTGAAAAGAAGCACAAATGTGATAAATGTAGTAACTCCTATGGCACAGAGTGGTACTTGAAACGGCACATAGAGGTCTGTGGCAAGACTTTCCAGTGTACTTGTGGGTGCCCTTATGCCAGCAGAACAGCATTACTGTCTCACATTTACAGAACTGGCCATGAAATCCCTGCAGAACACAGGTAAAAGTGAAGCAGTGAAAAAATGATAATTCATCACCAAGTCCTGTGTGTCTCGTGTGCTGCCTTTTTGTCTCCTTTCTGTTGATTAAATAGGAAATTAGGACATGTTGTTTTAGCAGTTTGCAGTTTCTTTGTTGCTTTTAGGAGTTTCTGTTTTGTGGAAGGCAGTGGTGGTCATCTAATCAGTAAGATCTGGTTTCCCTACAGAGAAAACAAAAAGTACTGATGACACTGCAGCGCTTGGCATAAATGGTGGTGGTTCTTGTTGCATCTGCTTTTCCAGTTCTGTGAGAGTAGACATGATTTGGAGATATTTATAGCTGGTAGCTGAGGTGTGGAATGCAGTTCAGGTTACTTTCTTGTACAGTCTAGTCATTGTTGGAATTGTTGGTGGATGTATTTTTTACCACCTATGCTTAGATTTATAGTTTCAGTATGTCCATATATTTCATAAAGATCAATCTACTTTTTGAAGCCTAGCCTGTCTTTGAGGTTCAGCTGCTTCAAAATTTAAGTTTTGTGTGAAGAATTGCTATTTTTTATCTTCCATTTCCATGAGAGACCATTACCTGTACACATATTGTAAGAGTTCTGTCCCTTCAAGCCTCAGTCTGAGTCAGTGTCACAATAACACATTAGAAGTCTTCAAATCAGTGTGCTTAATGTGAGAGGGGAAGACACCATCTAAACTTGCACATCCATTTGGAAATAGGTCTCCATAAGGGGTAGTATTTATTCTTATTTAAAATGAGAGAGTGAGGAATGACATTTAGCAAAACTGAACTTCATGGAGTCTTTTTATGTTTTAATCTGGATTAATTGTCTTCTCGTGTCCAACCTCATCTGTGACTTCAGTTGGTATTTTCAATGCAGTGACTCAAAAGAATGGAAGGCAGATGTTCTGTGTTGGAAAGAAGTATAAATTATTGATCTCATGTTCACAGGGATCCTCCTAGTAAGAAAAGGAAAATGGAGTCCTCTGTTCATAATCAGCAGTTGGCAGAGAAGGCAAACGAAGCATTCAGCAATACCCACAGTACTGCTCCTGGCACTCAGGAATTGGAGTCCTCTGAAGTGAAAGTAGCAGCCTCTCTTGAAGGCTCCTGCAGTTCTAACTTCACAAACCAAATGCAGCCAAAATGTGCACCAAAGATGCTTTTACCCAAGCCCAAGGTGGCTTTGGTTAAACTTCCAGTGATGCAGGTTGCTCACTTGCCTGTGTATGTATCTGCAACAGACTCTTCTGTCAAACCTGCTGTAGTGGCTGTTGATAATCAAGGTTCTGTTGTAAGTACTGTTCATTTATTGCCTCAGTCTATAGGAATCCTGATTCCAGCCCTGGAGGCAGAAACACTTGTATTTAAAGACACTATGCCTGTTTCAAAGGTGACAGCTTCTGGTGATCGGGAACCAGTAAGTACTGGTGTACAAGTTGAATTGGACAAGGTGACATCAAATAACCCAGGACAAGAGCTGGGGAATGTTTGTCACAAGAACAAAATTTCTTCAATAAATATACAGACTGACTTATCTTACATCTCCCAGAGCTTTGTACCAGCTGCAGCCTGGACTCCCAATTCTTCTGTGTCCTCTTGTTCTCAGACAGATCTGTCATTCAGTTCCCAGGTCTCATTGCCCATCAGTGTGCAGACACAGACACTGCTGCCTGCTTCCAAGCTGACTTCATCCATAGCTGCTCAGACTGATGCTTTCAGCCAGGGCTGTTTTCCAACGTGTGGCATTTCCAGAGAGACTCAAACCAGCAGGACACAGGACTGTATTGATGGAAGGGTACAGATGGACCAGGCTGTAATGTGCAGTGACATTTTTGACAATGTTCCTTCATCATACAATGTTTCTACTCACATTGAACTTCCAGAAAACAATTTAATGCCTGCAAATATAGATCAATCCTTGCTGCAAAGAAGTAGTTGCAAGACCCTGAATCAGGATACTGTTAAGTCTGAATCCCTTATCAGCTTCAATACACAGACTAATATACTTCCATCTCAAAATACAACAGATAATCAAACCCAGACAATGGACCTGCTAAGTGATCTGGAAAACATTTTTTCAGGAAACATGTCTGGCCAGGCCCTGGACAATCGTGGCCTTTTGTCTGAGCCAAGTTCTAATGCTGACACACATCTTCCATCTGCTCCATCACAGAGCACAGGGATAGACTTCGACATTGAAGAGTTCTTTTCAGCATCCAACATCCAAACTCAGACTGAAGAGAGCGAGCTTGCTACCCTGAACTCTGAGCCAGTTTTGGAGTCACTGGACATTGAAACTCAGACTGATTTCTTATTTTCAGATAGTGCCACTCAATCCTATAACTGCCGAGGCAATTCTAACTTTTTAGGTTTGGAGATGTTTGATACACAGACACAGACAGACTTGAATTTCTTTTTGGACAGTACTACCCATCTGCCTTTAGGAAGTATTCTGAAACAGTCCAGTTTCTCAATGAGCACTGACTCATCTGATACAGAAACCCAGACAGAAGTATATATGGCTACTAAAAACACACCTGCTCAGAATATTGAAAGCAAAGTCCAGCTCAGCAGTGCTGAGACCCAGACTATGGATAGCTGCTTTGAGAATCTGGGGAGTTTATTCCTTACCAGCAATGAAACACAGACAGCAATGGATGACTTCCTTCTGGCTGACTTAGCCTGGAATACAATGGAGTCCCAGTTCAGTTCAGTAGAAACACAGACCTGTGAAGAGCTGTGCTCCTTGTTCCAGAGCTCTGACAAGCCCAGCCACTGAGTGCTACATAATAGAACTGTTTCTTGTGATTTGAATTTAACTTATTGGGGTGGGAGAGATGGCTTTACCAAGTGATCCACTTTCATTATTGAATGTACTTGTCACGAGCAGTTGACCTAAGAGACTTTTCATGCTGAAGGTACTCTATTGAATATGTAACTTTACATAACTATGTGTGTATAAATAGAGGGGAAAGGGGGGGGCTGTAACATGTTAATGTACATTTGAACCTTAAAAAATTATGTGGTGCCTATGTTTTTTCCTCAAACTTCTTTACGAACCTGTTACTGCTTTCATCTAAGTGGAAGAACTTTTAAAGTTGTTCTCTATATCTCTCTCTCTATTCCTGGCTTCCATGCAGGGTTCCAATGTGCTGGACCAAAACCCTGAGCTGTTCAGCTGAGATGCTTCCCTGAACTTGCGGGGGAGGATTCTATTAGTGTAAGCTACTTCTGTTTACTTTTTTTAGTAGCTTGTACTTTAAATCCGGCATGAACATAATCAGCCCTATTGTCTTCTTTTACTTTATGCCTTCACAGCTCTTTCTCCTGCATAAGCTGACATTTTCCAAATACCTGTCCAACACACTAGACACATAGAGATTCTTGAATTGTTGAAAATATTTATTATTAAACAAGTGTGTAGAAAGCAGTATTTTTTTTTCCCTGAGTGGCACTGATGCTCTTTGAAGGGTAGGAAAAGAACTTGGAATTCGTAATTGTAGGGAAAATTAGTATGTTGTCCTTTTAGCTAGTGTAATACATGGGGCTAACATTTTTTAGAGTCTTCAGAAGGGATTTGCTTAAATTATTTCTGTCTTGAAGATGCAAATGTTACAATGTGTGTGCCTCAGAGACTGGAATCATTTGGTTTTGCTGAATTCTCCTAGCTTTATTGAGATACGAGTTCAGAAATGTTACAGTGGTTTACTACCTTAAGAGAAATCTTTAAAAATGGACAATTAAATTCCTTAAAACACTCACCTTGACTTCTGGTTTTGGACTTCCTACTTCCAAAAAGAGTTGGAATCCATACAGCAGAGCTGGGAGATCAGCTCACAGAAGCCCTTCCAGAACAGCTCTATCTTGCTTTTGCACTTTGATCTGCAGCCCTCAGTTCCTGCAGCTTTCACAATTTCCCAGAGTATAGTCAAACTCACACAAACTGATTTTTCAGAGAAGCATATGACCTCTTGGCACTTTTTTTTTAATGTTTTGGTTGCCCCTCATGCCACTGTTTGCAGTATTTTCATTTACATAAAGCCAGTTGTGAATGTATGTTGGAATTTGGCCTTAAGTAATTTTTATCTCTTACTATATCTGTGAAATGTAGGCCTCTGGTTTTGTACTGGACAGGTTTTAGTTTTACTGTAACCTTAAAGGAAAACTCTTTGTGTCAAATTCCTGAGCCTGTAACAGACTTTACTCCTCCATTGTTAGAGGAGAGGTATTGGCTGCATATTTACTGTGCAGCCCAGCAGCAAATGTATGTCCAAGCCTTAGGTTTGAGGACTCCCTGTGCTTTGTGTGCATATTCTCAGTTCAAGGATGTGGGAGTTGAGTTACTCATCCATTGCAGCCAGCTTGTTTTTGTTGCAGATGAGCAATACCTTTCTGTTTTCCTTTTATTTTTCCTTTGCATTTTCTTAATACTCTTTGTATTGCCATGGTGAGTGTCTTTACTGAAATAATCTCTTCAGATTCATCCTGAAGCTCATATTTTCCTCCTGAAAACTGTGTTGCCTGTTCAATTTTTCAACATTTCTGGGTATGATTGCAGACACTTCCAGTCTGGCTGAAGAAACTGCAGATGGGAATCTTGCAGTTCCTCAGGAGAAAGTTACTCTGCTGTGGGGAATGCCCCCAGGTTTCACAAGGTCTGTAGAGTTCTCATCTGAAGGGTGGGATATATTTTAAAAAGGAAGGCCTCACTTGTAATTTTGTTTCTTGTGAAGATGACTGACTCATATTTACTTGCCTACTTTGAAACTGAGATATAAGATAAAGAACAAAATTAAGTTAATTTATTCTATTGCAATATCTTTCTGGTAATGTTGCAACTTCAGATTTTAAAGTGTTTTTCCTCTCCTTCCTTCCCCTGGCTGCAATACCAGAGAATGCTTCTTCATACCCTGATTTCTGTGTTTCCCAAGTGCAAGTTGTCTGTACTGACCCGTGAAAGTGAGGCAGTCACTATAAACCTGGTTTGGGAAAAGGGTATTTTCCACAGCTGTAGAAGCTGTTCATTACCTCTGAATTTAGAAAGTCAGCCTTTACTCTGCAGGAGGAGGAATCTTGGGTGCTGAGGAGAATTACTGAAGGGTTTGAATTGTAGCAATCTGAGAGAACAGCGAGGTTTAAAGTACTTGGAAACTAATTTACAAATTAGAGTCATAATTGCCATGTTACTGTGTAAGACAAAGGCCTTAGCATCAGGGACTGTCAGGAAAAGACCCAAAAGTTTGTGTGGACAAAATCTGATAATGTAATCATTACCCAGTTATTGTAGTTTTTAATTAGGAGTCTTTTTGAGCTTTGTGTATTTTATTAGAACATTCAAATCACAATCCTTTCACTCATTCTATTTGTTTAAAACAATTTGCATTTTGATTAGATGAACACAGTACTACAACATGAAGTCATTTATTGAAAGTGCAGTATTAAGAAATTATTAAATGTCTGCACTGTCTTAGGAAAGATGAAATTAACTTCTGACCAAAATTAACTTCTTTCTTCACTAATTTGGTTCTCCATAAATTATTCATTAAAGTTATAATAAAATTATTCATTCAAAAACAGGTTTGGATCATGTACGTCTGGCATATGTCACTCAGTTTGGATTTATTAAGTACTTTTGTGAAAATGTGAGGACTGCAGCCAGACTTCATAGTTTGGTGAATCCCACAGAAAACTTCATGAAACCTTATCTGAAACACTATAGCTGAATATTACAAATTCTTCACATTTAAACAAATTTTGAAAAAGGCTGATTTTCTATTTTTGCCTTTGTTATAAAATAAACTTCAGACACAACTATTTCTGGGTAGAACTAAAATGATACTTATCTCCCTTTTTCTGCAGTTTGATTTGATTTTCAAGGCACTGTAAGTATTGGTCAGCAGTGACTTACTGTCTCACTCTTGTTTGTATCCTCTATTGCCATTAGAGCTGCTATACAGAAAGTAACATCAGATTCTCTGTAGCCTCTTAGCACAGTTTTTTTATCTGGAAGTGATACTAATGTTACGTGTACTTACCCTTTGTGTTTCCTGCTTAATTCTTTTAAGCTGTGATTGCTGGATCTTGATCTGGATGCCTGTGTAACACTATTATAAAATTGAATTAGTACTTTTGTAGTTTTATTTGTGCTTTTCTTTAATATATAAAGAGTCAAACAAAAGAAAGAGCAGATTTGGAACTTGCACTCTGTGAGAACATAAGCACAAATAAGCTGAAAAATGAAAGGTCTGTCTTGTTGCCTTCCATATTTGTTTGTCAGAATGCTAAAAGTTTGTCTGACAGTAGATGTTTCCTCTTCTTACAGCTTTATTTGTGTCTATTTCTGCTAATACACCTGTAAATACTTTTTGTTGTGGGTAGGGAGGGAGTCCTCCCCAAAACTTTGTGTTGGCCTAGAAAAATTGTAGTTTTAAGTCAGAGTTTGCTAATGCTACGTATTCTTAGTTATGTGAAGCTGCTTGAGTTTAGAAAATTCTCATTTCCAAAGGATATGAATGCATTAAAAAATGTGTAAATACTTGCAGCTGTGAATTAAACAGCTGTAAAAGAAACCTTGTGAAACCTCGTTTTGTTTTGAACAACTTGATCAGTGTCTGTAACTTAATGTATGTAATTAACTCCTTAGAGATTTTTATTTCATGGCACAATACACAGGTTTTTTTCTGTTGGAAACAAGAGGCTGAATTTCCCTGTTAGTCATATGGACCCCAGTTATGTAGGAGCAAGAGAACAAAGAATGATGGCTGCCTTCCACTGTTCTAAATCCTTATGCTGCTAAGATGTGAATTGATTTTTTGTGTACCTGGGTAGAAATGTAAGAGTTGACAGGACTGGGGGCTTAGGGGGCTAGAGGGAGTTTAATAGCCTTTTAAATGTAGGGAAATTTAGTAGAACTGATACTGAATCAACATAGGGTGCTGAACTTGCAAAAGAACATGTTCCTGAAATGGCAACTTTGAGTGAACCAAATGTGCTTGCCTTTATCATTAAGGTTGTACAGCTTCCTTTGCTTTAATATGTTTCTGACATGTGCTGATTTTTTAAACATGATCTTAATGTACCATTTACTGTTCCAAATACATTCACACCAAACTGTTGGTAACATTCTGGGCCTTGCAAGCTTTCTCATTCCTGTTTGGTTTAAGGTGCTGCTATGCTTGTGTCCTGGTAGGATGGGCCTCCAGTAAGCAGGCTGCCATTGAGAACAGGAACACTGTGAGGATTTGGCTGTTTAATGGTAGCAAACCAGTGTATGGTGCAATCATGCATCTTCTGTTTCTTTTGTTGTTGTTTTTCAAGAGTTGATGTGAATTTAAACATGTGCAAGAAGGACTTGCTGCTTAGAACAGGACTGAATTCTCTTGTTTCAAGTGCCATTGCTATGCAATGAACAGAACTCAGTGCTCAGCCCCACAGTCAGGGTGAGGAGTGTTTGTGTTTGTGTGTGTGACTGCACTGGAAATGTAACCAGACAGCCTGAAGTGGTGGAAACGCCTCAAGGATCTGCTGGGTTAAATAACAGAAGTCCCTTTACCTGTGACCATTTTTCATATGCTGGCTTTGCAGCACCTGCAACAACTAGCTGTGGAATATAACAGATGGCTTGTGGTGATGCCAGCTCTACATTTCACAACATCCAGTGCTTTACATGCTTCAAGCACCTGCATGCAGAGCTAGATTGACAGTACCTCTATCTACAGACATTTGCAAGTGCATCTCTGATAAAGCTAGGTATGAAATATGGCCATATCTCTACAGCTTAAAGACTTCAACACCTGATTACAATCTCATTTAAGTTTGTAATTATTTGCAATGAATGAGTAATAAATCTCATGTGGGTGAGTCTTTCCCAAAGTGTGTGTGAGTTAATCTCAGCAAGGCTGAGAAATGTCCTTAAAATACTTTTCATTACTGGTGGGATTTTTTTTTTATTTAGTAGACAAATCTAGTTTTCAAAGTATGTTCATGTTTAATTCTTGCTATTTAAGCCAGTAAACTTGCAGTGACCAGACAAAATCAAGCATTCATTTCTTAGACCTATTTTACAAGTGACAATCCCAAAGAAGGAATGTTGTCCTAGTAACTGTGAAACTTGTAATTACATTATTGCATGCAGAGAAAACCTTGTGCCAAAATACTGTTTCATATTTCCCTCTGTTGGAAACTGAAGTGTTACACAAAGCTACTAGTAAGTTATTCACAAGTATTGAAATGTTTTGTTCACAAATGAAGCACTTATTCAGTCCTGTAAATTATACATATTTTGGAATAAAGTTAACTTCAATCATTTTTTTGCCTTCTGTTTTAATGGCCATGACCTCTCCCTGTCCAGGCCTGGGTGGGGGTTCCAGTGCCTCTTGGCAAGTATCACCCATTGCTCCTGAACATCTTAGTTTAGTTTACAAAATCTCTACCAACTGAAAAGCTTTCAAAACATGTCCTACAATGTCAGTTCTTGATGTCTGGAGGTGCAGAAAGGTTCTCTGTCTCAAACCTCATCAGCACAAAATGTAATCTTTGCCTTTCACCTGCAGTGGAATGGGAACTTCTGCAGTTTCAGCTCTGTGGCAGATGCCTCACCTCCACAACAGACTCTCAGGACAGGGCTCCTTTGCTTTCTTCCTCAACCTTACCATCCACCCCTCCTGTAGGGGTGATTTCAGATCTCTAGGAGAAATTCACCTGCAGTATGCTGGTTGGTGTTCAAGGTATTCTGTTCTAACTCTTTATTATTTTACAATGTATTTTATTTAACTGAGAAAATATTTTTTGCCACTGTAAATATTAAAAAAAAAAAAACCAAACCCTAGAGTGGCTTGATTTGAGCATGTCTCATACTCTGTCCTGTTTCTTCCTGCACAGCTCCCATGCTTAGTGATGCTCCCACCATTTTCTGTTAGTTGGAGGATATAAAAGGCTGATTTTTGGTGTTACCTGTAAGTCTTGCCTGTGTGATTCAGAGGAGGTGAATGAGCAGAAGCCTCGTGGCTGAAGGTTCATCTGCAGCTTCAATCAGCTGTTCCCTCAGCTGTAGTCATGGATGGAGCATTCCCTGATGGACAGCAGGAGGCTGCTGTGTTCAGCCCCATCACAGCTTGAGGTAAGCATTTGCAAACAGCAGCATTCAGGTATTTCCAGAGGAGAAGGGGAGATATTTCTAAATGGGAAGATGTCATAAATATCTAGAAACTAAATTCCTGTTTGGAGCATTTAAAATCATGGAACAGTCAGATATGTAAGATCCTTCTGGAGTAACAGCCCTATTCCATCATAGGGATGGTTCTGCTTTAGATTAGGTTGTTTTAAGCTTTTCATCATTTAGAATGGATTTGACTTATAGGCAGAAGTCGGCTATTTTGACAGACTGCACCTCTGGAAACTTTCACAAATGGTAGACAGTCGAAAAGTCAGGAAGAACTAACTTTTGATTGAGAACAGATTGAGAAGAAAGTGGCTGTTCAGAGATAGGGAAGCCCCATGTATTTTGAAACTACTTTCTTGCCTGCTGTTGCTGAGAATTTTGCTGGCAGTGAAATTGTTCCTGACTGGTTTGGGTTTAGTTCCTGAATTTCTTTCACTTGAAGAGATTTCATGCTGGCAAGCTGATTGTTTTCCATCAGAACAATGCAGTCAGAGGCTGATTTTCTTTCTGGCTCCAGGATTTGACAGTGAACCTGTCCTTTGGATGTTTGCACCTAAAACAATAGGAGAAAAATGTTGATTTAACTTTCAGGTGTTCCATCATTGCATTTCCACATTGTTGTCAACAATTCACGTGTTTTGTTCTGGCACCTTGACTGGAGGAAGCACTTCTGGCTGATGCAGCCTGTAACTTTGTTTCCTTTCCTTGAACAGAAATGGTGTTGTTCTTCAGAGATTTAACACAAAAACAAGAAGCTTCTGTTTCCTCTGCTGGGAGAACCCAGTCTGTTCAAAAGAACATAACTTGATTAAGTTTATGATGGCTGAAGTGTTGTGTATTTGTCTCTTTGTTATTTGTTCTAGGTCCTTAATCAGCAGCTTTTCTGGCCTTCTGCTGTGAGTCTTGTAGAATAATCTGTGAGTGTAGTCTGTGTTCTTGGATCAGGTTGTAGTAAAACCTCTGTCTAATATGACAGTTTCAAAAAACACAGCAAAACTCTTACCTGGTATGAAACACTGCAAAACATGGAAATAATGTTTATAGTTTTTCCTGCAGCTTTTTTTTTTTTTTTCTTTTTATGTAGTCCTAAAAAACTGATTGTCTGCAATGGCTGCAATTTAAAATTAGTATAACAAACATCTTTGGCTTTACTTTCAATTGGTAACGCATTAATTTTTCAGCTTTCTCACTGAAGCAGCATTATTTTCAGTTGTCTGAATGGAAGAAATTACAGTTTCTAGTTTCACAGCTATATATATATATGTAGATGTCTTGCATTTTCTATTTGGTGGAAAATGCAACTGGAACAAGTATATATGAATTTCTTTATCTTGGGGCTATTTGTGAAGGATGCTTGTTTTGTAGAGGTTGCATTTTGTATCTAAATATGGAAAACAGATTAGAAAATATTTTACTATGGGGGAAAGGTACAAAGAAGGGAAGAAAATGGTCTGTTTTCTTCTAACTGTGGGGAAAAAATAAAGTATGCAACAAGGTTATTTTTGGTTCTATAAAGTCATGAACTCTAGTGCCACTGAGACCATTTTTTGCAGTTGATAGAAAGCCCTGTGGTTATTTTACAGCCTGGCATGAAGACTGAGTCACAAGGACTTACCAGGAGATGGGATTTGGGGACATCCCTAAGTGCATTTTTTCAGATACTTGTGTGA
This sequence comes from Melospiza georgiana, assembly GCF_028018845.1. Classification (NCBI taxonomy): domain Eukaryota; kingdom Metazoa; phylum Chordata; class Aves; order Passeriformes; family Passerellidae; genus Melospiza; species Melospiza georgiana. The sequence goes on from NC_080443.1 coordinate 16,800,754, forward strand.
AGAGTTGTGTTAAAAATTCTAGGACTGGAAGAGTCCCAAACCTGCTCGCTGTTACTTAATCCTTGTTAAGAAAATTCAATCCTTCTAAAAAGTGCAGAATTATTTCTATAAGAAAAATAAATGCTCTTTGTAATTTTCTCCAGAAATGTGATGTATATGTTAGGGTATTTTTTCTTTTTCACTGTCGTAACTGGCCTTTTTTGTTTTGCCCTCTTCAAAATTCTTAAGTCACTTCGGAGTCAACAGACAGTTAATGCTTAATTAATAAAATTTTGTGTGAGCATCACTATAAGGCAGATTCACAAGGTCATGAACATAGGTAAACTGTTAAAATTCTATTTTCTTGCTAATGCCATGTCTTCATTTGGATCCCAATATGTAAAAAAAAAAAAAAAAAAAAAAACAAAAAAAAAAACCAATACCCTAGAAACCAATACCCAAGCACTAAGTACCCTTTCCAAGTGTCACAGTGTTTAGTAGAACTTTCAGCCTGCTGGAATCAGCTCACTGATTTGACATCAAATATCCTTGATACAACTCTGAATCAAAGAATTTTCACTTAATAGATAAAGACTGCATAACCTGATTGGTAAAGATAGTATTTGACACAGAAATCAATACCATTGTTCTTTTATATACCTTAGGCACACTATCTAATTCTAATCTGGCACTTCTTGAGATGTGGCTAAGATATTTTCTTGGGGAAATAAATAAAGTCTGAGTTAATCATCAGTGTGGGAAGGTATTTTTAAAGTAGAAGCATGCAGAACAACTGTATCACACAAGGCTTACAGACTGCCAGTGTAAATACCATTGTGACATTCATGTAGTCACATAAGATTATTAAATTTGGGGGTGATATTCTCATGCAACACCTACATAGTTCATCAGCTTCAGAGGAGCTGCACAAATGAGAGTAGCAGTTGACCTTTACAGTTCATGTACTGAGTCACAACTTCATCTCCAAAGCTGCTGTAACCGTAATGCACTTCACCTTTACATCCATTTTATCTGCCTGCTAAATATAAACCTGTTCTGGAAAGTTAAAGTGCACATGTGACAGGGGCCACTTTGGATAAGCCCCAGCACTCAGACACTCTGCCCTATTAATGGTTCCATCCTGGTTCTGCCTGATGCTCCCCAGCGCCGGTGTTTGCTTTCTCCTCGATTACCTGGGCTCACACAATCAATAAAAGCAGCAGAAGAAAGCTCCCCGTTCACTTGCTGCTACAGTTCTGTCTCTTTCTTTGCAAATCTTTTAACAAAACAGGACCAAACTTCTCTGTTCATTTAGCTGGAAATTGTCAAGCATCAGATGGATTTTAAACGCACTTTGGCATGGCAGAAATGTCAGGGGCACTCAGCTCACATAAGCAAACGAGGCTGTCTTTAAAAATTTTGACATCATCTGGAAGATGCAGGGAGAGGTCAACAAAATGTTATTAGGACAATGTTAATTAGGACAAACCTTTATCCTATGACTGTGCTATTTAAATCTGCAGAGGGAGAGGAATCTGGAGGAATGGAAACCATGCCTGAGCACCATTTCCTAAGGCTGTCAACACTAATTGCAATGTAAGACCTTCTGTTCTCCCTGCCCTATAACAGAGCAAACCTCCATAGCTCTAGAATTTACAGGATGCTGTCTCAGTTACTGCTGGCACCTTCAAAATTATCTTGTCATAAAAATACTGCTTTCCAGCAAAGAGATAATAGGTATTTCTTTAAAGGGGGCAGCTAGGGCAGTACTAATGATTTCTGTATCAGCTTGGTTTTGACAGTATTATTTAGAAAAGAGTTGAAAAATGTCCTTACCATAGCACTATAAAAGCAGAGACAGATAAGGCTTTGAAAATTCAGTGTTCAAAATGTTGTGAACTAAATTAAGATTGAGGGGGTGGTGGATGGCTGCCTACTACTGCATACATTAAACCATAGTTTCTGTGTGTGGAACTGCTTACTTGCTTCTAAGGATTTCAGCATTTGCTGTGTACAAATATTTATAGTAGGCAAACCCAAAATTTCTTTTTAAATTTCCTTTTAGAAACGGTGCCTGATGCTTCCCATCTCTAGCTGAAACCACAGTTTCCACATCACAGAAGGATGCACAAAGCTGCAGGCTATTTGAGGGAATGTCTGCGTGTGTATTTGTTAAATTTCAGTGCTCAAGACTTTCATTTACTGCATCTGTCTTAAAATTCATCAGAGGGGGCAGACCAGGCTGGTAATTAAGGACACCCTCAGAAGTGAAAGGCGTGGGTGAGAGTCCCCACAGCACACTTGGCAAGTGAGCAAGAGTGAAAAGAAAGCAGCAGCATCCTCAGATTCAGTGAGACTTGCTGGGAATGTTTGGATTGGGATAAGACAGTGAGAAATACCATTGTGAGAATTCTGGTGGTGTTTACACAGTGACAGTGCTTGAGACAAGGCTGCGGTGCCCCTGCATCTCATGTTGCCTTGACCTGGCCAAAAAAAAAAAAGCTTATTGTGCTGGTTTGGGGTTTTTTCCCCTTCCTTTTCACTGTGATTTCTGGTTTTATGCTATTTTTTTTTTTTTTTTTTTTTTTTGCTTACTACTTTGTAGGAATCTTTATTTTCAACTCAGTTACATGAACTACCTGTTCTGCAATCACCAGAGAAGAAGGGAGGGAGTTGGGGTTTTTGGTTCCATGAAATACCATGGTTGTGGAAGGAAGAGGAGACCTGAGAAACCCAAAAAGCAATAGTATTACACAAGTTTATGATAAGAAGAAGTTGGGCAACTTACATTACCAGAAGAGGGGAAGTGAAATTTTTCAAAGGTACCCCAATTGTGTAAAGTACAGCAGAAGCTAATTTACTCTGAAGTTGTGCTCCCAGGAATACCACAAAAACATCCAGACCTGACTGAATGTGTAATTTGGTTTAAAACAATTTAGCTTGTTTGAGCTGATAGTTTCACAGTGGTTTAAAAATGCAAAGACTTTGCATATTGATGTAAAAAATAAAGTTCTCTACTTGATTTTAAGTGAAATGAACATCAGCAAAACCAAGTGTCAGTTCATTAGAAAATGTTCATTATGACAGAGAGAAATTACGGAAAAATTAATTCAAAAGGATGTAGCCTTAAAACCTGTTTGACAATTATTTGAGTCTGGTTTTGTTCCCATATTAACATGAGTAGACAAAAACCACACCACACAGGAAAGAGACCCAATAATATCTTTCCCATGGTGTGCATTAAAGGACAAGTGAGACAATTTAAAGATTCTGGGCTAATGAATTCAGATGTACTTATTTATGTTGTTACTATTTGATTTTTCAAGACCTCTAATCAGGCTGCAAATGTGAAACAGTGGCACAATGAAACATAATAGTGTCAAATTTAATACCGATGGGCATAATTTTCTCTATTTATGAATCATCTGTCATTAAAAAGATTTGGAAGCCAGCAGCAATAATCTAGGAATTATTTTCATACTTATTAGTAAAGGAATTAAAGCTGATTGTGCTAATATGAGGCAGTGGGTAACTTCTCCCTGTATTCTTGTGGCTTTTTTTTCTACTCTTAGTCCTTATCAGGTTTACTTGTCCTATTCTTAATCTTATCAGCCGCATTTCCACTGCCTAGACTGTCAAAGGGACACCAAGTGCTGAAGATAAAATGCTGGAGGTGTAAAAAGCTCCTGCTCAGAAGCTAAATCAGAATCACATGTCAACACAGTTCAGGCTCAGGCTCTGGCAGGATGGTAGGATCATTGTTTTTAATGCCATTTACTAATTAAAAATGAGTCCCAGATTACGGAAAGTCTGGAATGAAGCGGCTTACTAAAGTGGTGGTTTAGCTTCTTGAACCGGCTACATCAGAGTCTGTCATTAAAATGTAATTTATTTGAATATTGCTCAGCAGTTTCCAGACGCTGTTCTGAGGAGAGGCGGCGCGGTTTGCGTTTCACACAATCAACCCCCCGTGTTTCGGCCGGAGCTCATTGTACCCCGATGGACACGTGTGGCAGGACTGCGGCAGGTGTATTTTATTCGGCAGATGTACTGTAAAGGCATTACAGCAGATCAGCTGGATTTCTTCCTTTAAATGTACACTGTGAGATCCAACTCGCAAGCCAGCTGTTTCTTATCGGCCCGTGTAATCTTCCCGAGCCCGGCTTTGTCTCTTCCTCTCGCAGCTATTTCTGTAACGGGATCGGACGAGCGAGTGCACCGCTATGAATTTTAATGCTTCCACTGGGGAATCCCTGCCGCCTCCTCTTTTTGGATGAGATCCTCGAGGAAAGACCCAGAACAGAGCGAGGAGAGGACGCGGAGGAAGAGGAGGAGAGGGACGGCGTAGCCGCGGTACCGGGGAGAGCGGGAAGGGGGAGCCGCGGGGCGCACTCAGGGACCGTGGCAGGGCGACAGCGAGGCGGGCACCGGGGCGGGTGGGAGCCATGGGGAAGGAAGGATGGCTCGGGGCGTGTGGCGCTGCCTGATCGCGGCACGTCACCAGCGGCAGCGGCCGGAGCGCCGCGGTCCCGCCGCCGCCCCCGCACACATGCACCCGCCGGCATCCCCCGGGGCCGGCCGTGACCTGGACAGCGCCGAGGGCATCCCGCTGGGTCCGGGCGAGAGACAGAGCCCGCGGACCGGGCGCTAAAGCCGCCCCGCCATCCGCACGTCGCGGTCCGAGAGGAGGAGCCCCGGGTGCCGCGCCAGCCGCCGGCACCGCCGCCGCTCCCGCAGGCACCCCATGGATAAGGCGGGCTCGCTGCACAGCTCGGTGCCCGGGCCGCCGCCCCGGCTCTACCTGCCGCGCAACTTCAGCTGCAGCGCCTGCCTCTATGGCAGCCTGGCCGAGCAGTGCAGGGCGGGCTGCAGCCCCGACGGCGACGCCGCGCCCACGCCCGTGGTGCGGGAAGCGGCGGACGAGAAGCCGCCGCCGACCCGCGGCCGGGAGCCCACGCTGCCCGCCGTGCCCCCCAGCCCCACGCAGCGCCGTCGCGCCAAGTCGCTGCCCACGCCCGGCGACCGCAGCCTGCGCCCCGCGCTGCAGCAGAGCCCGTCGCGCCGCAAGACCGTGCGGTTCGCCGACTCGCTGGGGCTGGAGCTCACCTCCGTGCACCTCTTCTGCGAGGCCGACCTGCCGCGGGTGCCGCTGCCCGCGCCGCCGACGCCGCGCCCCGCCGACCTCCTCAAGACCAGGAAGCCGCCGGCGCTGGGCGACCTGGAGCCGGTGCTGTTCGGGCCGCCGCCGCCGCTGCTGGAGCCGCTGTTCCCGCCGCAGCCCGGCGCCAGCCCCGGCTTCGCGGAGCGGGTGCGGCAGCACAAGGTGAGGCTGGAGTGGGTGCGGGCAGAGCCGGCGGGGCTGCGCGGGGCCGTGCGCGTCCTCAACCTCGCCTACGAGAAGGTGGTGTCGGTGCGCTACACGCTCAATGGCTGGGCCAGCTGCGCCGAGGCTGCCGCCACGTACCAGCCGCCCGCGCCGACCGACGGCATCAGCGACCGCTTCGCCTTCCTGCTGCCCCTGGGCGCCGCCACCGCCGCCGCCGAGACCACGCTGGAGTTCGCCGTCCGCTACCGCGTCGCCGGCGCCGAGTACTGGGACAACAACGAGGGCAAGAACTACCGGCTGCGGGGCCGGCAGCGCGTCCCGCCCGCCCCAGGGCCCCCGCAGGACCCCGACAGCTCTGCCTGGATCCACTTCATCTGAAACGGGGAGCGCGGAGCCCGCGCAGGGCCGGGGGAGCCCTCCAGAGTTGTGTTTACAGAGGAGGAATTTGTGTTTGCTGCGTTCTAGCGGGGCCGGGGGGAACCCTGGCTCGCTTCCCTGGCGCTCACGGGCTGTGGGCAGGGAGGCCGGGCGCGGGTTCCCCCTCAGTGTCCCCAGCACTGTGGCTTCACCAAAGCAGCCGCTGCCGGCCGGGCTCCGGTGACAGGGCCGGGAACGTGCGGGATTCGCCGGTCAGGACCGGGATCCGTAGGTGAGTGCACATCCTCCCGGCCCCGGAGGCCAGGCTGAGCTGCTGTCACCTCGGCAGGTTACACGGAAGGCGCTGCCACAGGGCATCCTCCGTGTTTGCCTAATCCTGCTCAGGCAAAGCTCGGATCCGCCCTCAGCGCCTCGCTGACCCGCGCCTGTTCATTGTCCCGCGGGGTCAAGGGCCTGACAGCGCAGGCTGAGGGGCAGATTACGTCTGAACCCAAAACCACTAAAGTATGGATGCCCCAAGGCGTAGCTCTGTTTCATTAAACAGTGAAAGTATTCGATTTAAAGCAAAGATTTTATTTTTTTTTTAATTTTTGAACCCTGTTTTCAGGTATTTAATCATACTTAGAAAGCAAAAAAATAGCGTCACATCCTATTTGAAACGCAACTCACTGAGAGGTTTTTAAAAGAAAGTGGTTTTGGTTTAGAATTCATGTGGTAGGTTGATGGAAAGTTGGTCATGATCTGGTGTTTGTTTCAGTAGGATTGGTCCCACAGAGCTGCTTGTGTTCAGGGCAGCAGGAGAGTTGTGGAATTGCACCAAAAGAGCGAGAGACGACAAGAGTTGAATCCGTAATTCCAGTCTGCATCATGAGCAACACCTTCATTTTTCTTCTTTTGACAGTTTAATTAAACAGTATCAGTGCAAGAGCCTGCTTTCTGAATTTCCTGCTCCAAATTCTTCATCAGTAAGTGATAGATTTTACAAAACTGGTGAGGTTTAATCAGAGAAATCAAAGAAAGTTCTACCTTGGCATATAAAAGTATATCAATCAAATTTACACAGCATACTGACTTCTGCCTTCAAAGGTATATTTTAAACTATATCAGCACTAAACAAAGCATTTTTCTTTTTAAACATGCTTTTTCAGGAGTTCAGCTGAAAACAGGTTGTGCTGGTGCCAAATCTGGGTGCTAATTTTCCAGGATTGAGGCATGAATGTGTTTGCTGGAGAGGGGCCTCTGCAAATATAACTAATGAGAGTGGTAAAACCATGTCAGTGTGATTTTCTGGTTGTGAAGGGCTGTAAGATCAGGCATTTGGGTTTGAATTTTCTGTAGGTTTCAGGAGGAAATGCAATTTTTTAAACTGCATTTTGGTGTTTCTTGAAAGGGTTAAATGTCCCAAGCAGCTTGAGTAATGTCTGGAGTAATGAGTTCTCACAGAACCTTTTGACTCTGGTGAGAACTGGGAGCAGTTTTGTCTCCTGAGGGGTGGATTCAGTCAGAATAATTAAACTCATAAATTCTGGGGGAAAAAGAGGTGTGGAAACTCAATGGGAAAAGAACATTTAATTTCATTTCTGTAGATTACTGGTTCTGATTTAATGGAAGTAACAGCAAGACTGCTTTCTGTAGTATTGGTAGCTTGGTTTTAATTTCCCAGTCAGTGTTCTAATCCCTGTGCTTTTAATGAAACTAAACAGAAATACACTGTCAGCATCTACTGAGTATTTCACATTTTAGTATATTAAGGTCCCCATCTTGTAATCCTGTAAGTTAGTAGAACACATTTATAAAGCTAGAATTGCACAAATAGGATCTTAAAATGTTCATGATTAAAACATACTAAGTGGTGTATTTGATAAAGCAAGCCCAAGTGTCTTTTAGTTGAACTTTTATAAGAGCCTTAATACTGGAGAGAAGGAAAAGGACTTGTCTCCATTTGAAAGCACTTTGAAATCTGGTAGAAATATAGCAAACCATCATTTATTTATGTGTTGTATCTTTCCAAAGCTTGGCCTTTTTAACTGACAGAGTGAACCAACAGCAGCTATGTGGACTAATGAAAATGCTTGGAGAAAAAAGTTTCTATGCATTTTAGATCGACCGATGCTGCAACTTTGCTTTTGAAGTTTTAACAGGATTTTCTGTTTATTGTTTCAATGGCTTTAAAAAACATGGACAGCTCTAAAAACTGTTTTTAATACTGAGCAATTCTAGAACTCCAAAATTATTTCCCAGTGATTGGCAGTTTTCATTGTCGTTTGATTTATGCAGTTTTCATGGTCGTTTGATTTATGCAGCATATGTAGGTCGCTAAAAATTCTCTAAAAATTCTCTAAAAAAGTTTCTAAATCTCCTTCCAGCACCTGTGACTTAAACACTTTCAATCTGGATTACCTAAGTGGATGTATCTGCATCAAGTGCACAGGGAGGTTGTTGTATTTCACTTTATTTTTGATCATGACTTAAGTGAACTTACTGTTGTTCTTGATTGGAATTTTGCAGGCAGAATGGGGCTACAGCCTTATAATACTGTTCAGATATTATTGTTTTATCTATGGCCACCTTTGCCAAACACAAATCTGAATATTCAACCTTTTGAAGCATACCAGGAGAGTGTTTTGCAAAACAGTCTCTTGAGCTTTCAAGCAGTTAATCCTGACCTTAACCTAAATTTTGTGAGTAACTTTATCAGAGATTGTTGATGCAAGTCCAGTAAAAGACTTGATCTTGTAGGAAGTTCAGAGACAGCTCCGTGGTAATGCCTGGGAAGGGAAGGCTGCACCAGCTTTGGCAGAGAATGCCATTGGTGAAGGCTGTGGAAGGAGGTTGAGGTGTTTTTTCATAGAAATTATAGTTGCCTATGCCAAAACTGCACTACTTCAATTACATATTTTCACTTCTGTCACATGAATTTATTTCTGAGAAAGGTTTATTCACATTTTCAAATATGTGTTCAGTTCAGAGTATTCTTCCACTGGCAGCATTCATGTAGTTTTCAATCCATTAGATTTCAATCTGAACCCATCTATTCCATCTAATACTTGCTAGAAGCACTGTGATAAGTGGAGATGAAGTAAAAATGTCAAATGATATTTATATCATACATAAACAATGACTTTGAGGAGAAAAACCTGTGTTGAAAGGGGGTCATTTTCAAGTTGGCAGGACACCAACTATTTTATTGGGAGCTTGAGCAAAACATAGTTTCAAAATTATATTTCTAAAGAATATTGTTCAAGAAAAAACTTTCACAAGCAAAGTTAAATATTTGAAAATTTTCAAACCAATCTGCTTCTAGAAAAAAATGGTTTTATATGCATGAATGAGGCTGATGCCACCTCCCTTTGCAAGTGAGACCAGGATGGTTTAGGCAAGGCAAAAATCCTTTGGTTGTGTACTTCCCTTGTAAGTGAATAATTCATTGCTCGTGTCTCTGCAGGTGTAAAAATGTGTCTGTCATTTATGGTGCAAAGCTGTAGCTTTATGAAATGTGCCATGCTGTTTTATGGGCACTCTAATGCTCATTTATCCAGAGCTGGGTTGTCCTGTGTGTCTGACAGACATGGATGGTTGCTGTTTCACCTGGAACTGGTGAGGGTTTTGCATGTGACTCTATGCCTTCTGTGGCAATATTTTGGAGATTTACCCTAATTATTAGAAATCCTAAAACAAATGAGAACTATTAAGTGATCCTAAATGGAATTTCAGCTAGCTAAACATATTATTTATTAGCATAAAATCAGTAAATGAAGGTGTTGCACTTACTTTCACTAAATGTACATCATTTCAGGTAAATTCATTTCTTTCTCCTTTTACCATTTGCAAGTAACTTTTTGATGTGAATGTGTGTGCCTCAGTATCTCAGTAAACAACAGAGTAAGTGCACACTCAGTTGTTTCAGCAGATGTGAGGGGCAAATATATCACTTGAATGAACAAATGTCTGTTCATGCATGAGCATCATCCCTTTACAGATATGTGAAATGTATTTCCATAATGCCAACAGGCAAGCAGCTGCTAATTTTAATGTAAAGTAACCTGCAGAAATACTCAGAATCAGATTTTTTGAACATATCTTATATTCAAATTTTTATGTGCCTTTCAGCATTTCCTAGAAATAAAGCTCATGTGTTCCTTAGCTCTCCACCACAAATCCAACAACGAACTTGTCATTAAAATGAAATTTTTACAAAAATACAATAATCCTAATTCCTGACACATTTTTAGCTGTGCCAGAAATCTGTATCTATAGCAGCCAGAAGGATTTGGTAATATTTTCCCATATTACAGTGAAAGATTTGTCAGTCAGAAATATGTCTTCCTGGTACACCTCTACATTTGTGTAGTTAAGTAAAAAAAGAAACCAATTATGACTACAGTTAATATAACAGAGTATATTTGTTGTATATATTCACTTCTTGCACAAATATTCTAAATATATATTCTCTCTGAAGCCAGAAATTCTAGTTTTCTACAAAATCTGTTAATGGAGACCTGGCCTTTTCAACTTTTACTGTTACTTATCTGATGCTGCATAATGCATATTGTTAAAATTTTTTATGGGTTTAATCTGTCTACAGGATTTATATCATGAAACAGAAGTGCTCAGTGCAAGGAATACCTGAAGTGAATTACTTTTACCTTCCAGCTGTTCTGCAGGGCTTTTTGGCAAATCCCCAGCAATTCTGTTTCCTGTACATACTCCACATGCACCTGCTTGGAGTAAATGGAAGGATTATTAATGGAATGGAAATATTTTTGAGCACTAAAATGAAGGATTTTCCTAATAAATAGTTCAAGGCAAGAAGTAAATGTAGTCAATATTGCTGTAAAACAAAGCCCAGGCCTTATGAAGAGCTGATCAGGATTTTGTTTAAATGGAAGACAGTGGTGTATTTCAAAATTAAATATGTTCAGGGAAATGCACCTGTTTCAGTGGAGGTTTTCTCAGGTTCAGCTGATAGAATTGCCCTAAAATAAAGAAGTGATAAGAGTATTTCCTTACATTTGTGGATGGGCTTGAATGTAGGTCTTCCATGAGCAAAGTGGACACTGAGCTATAAAACCATTGGCTATTGCTTGGAGGTTTTCTTTATCCAATTTACAAATACTGTTTTAAAATCCTCACAGAAAGGGTTTTTGACCCTGGGTTTCCCCATCTCATGTGAACATCCTCTTCATCAATCACTCTGGCTTTTGATTGAGGCCTCTGTTGTTGAGGAAAGATTTGATTTTATTTTTATGCTACATAGGAAGATTATTTTACATTAGATTTTTGGAGGGGAAGGCAGGGAGATTTTTTCCTTGCAATTTTCACTTTATAGATATTAAACAATAGCATGATGTATAAAAATTGCTTGAAATTACATATGCACTAGTGATTCCAAAGATATAGCTAAGACTAATGTCAAGTGTGAGATGTGCTTTTTAAAAACATATGTGCTTTGATCTAGAAAGGCAGGGAGAAAGTCCTAGACTGCAGTGCAAGCTATTAATGCCAGGGATTTCTTTCTATGCAATTCTATGGTGCACCTGTTTTTATAGGGATTAACTTGATTGGTGTAGTTCATGTATCAGTGTGTTATGTGTAGAATACTCTGTTTAAAGTGTCATTAAGGAAACTGTGTGTCTTAAATGGTGTTGCAACTTTAGGCTCTTTTTTGTCTAACCTGACTTCACTAAATCATAAGAAACTCCTCTGAATAACAATAACCAGACAATATTTCATAACATTGCATAATCAAGTCTCACACGTTACACTTATCACCTTCTAGGACAAAAGTTGTGTTACTGTTGTGAGTTTTAAAATTTTTTGTATTTCTGGATCTTAAAAAGCCAAACTGTGCTACACTTTTAAACACAAAGAGCTAAGAAGTGTGTTTGGAAAGCTGATCAACAGTAGTCAAACTAAAATTGGCTGGGATCACTCCTGTGTCAAGTTTCTGAACTGTGGTATAAAAAATGTTTGTGACCCTCCTGTGCCTCCTCCACGGAGGGGCACCCTGGGTGCACAACCTGCCAGACACAACCCCAGGCTGCACTGCAGGAAAATTGCTGTGGCAGAATTGCTGTTCTTGGAGAGGTTTGAACAAACCCAGCTCCTCCCTTGTAGCATTACACAAACAGAGGTTCTGTCTGTTGGAGAGAGTGTTCTTCTTCAACATGCAGGTTTTTATTGCTGTTTCTTTGATTTACTGTGATTTCATTCTGAGAAAAATATTGTTACTTAACTCTGTACTTGACTAGTAAATTACTTTTAGCTGTAGTGTCTTCTGCAATGTTTGTATTTCACCAAATAATCTTTGTTTCTAATGTTTGTAAAAGTTAATGTAATATCACCAAAAGTCAAAAATCAACATTTTCTAATAATGCCTTGTAATTTACCTAGCCTTACAGTATTTCAGAAAATTTTCCACCAAAACTTCATCTAGTCACTGCTTGTCACAATTATGAAAAAGAGACATTTATAAGCCTGTAGCTTCTAGCTGCCATTAAAGAATAATGAGACAAATCATGAGCATGTGGTGACTATAAACTCTTTTTTTTTAAATTAAACCTACAAAAGATGATGAGTATTTTGTTGAGGATGTGAAGCAATGATGTTCCAAAAGCTCTACAGTGCATGTTGGGATGTACCTGCAAATCTGTACCTGATATTTGGGGCATTTCCCAGCCAGCCTGTCCTGGGGATGTTGTTCTCTGTGGAGGCTGCAGGAGGAGTTCTGGTGAGGGGATGGGAGTGGATGTAAATGTACATGGCTGTTTTTATTGTCTTGTTTCAATAGCACCATTTCAGCCCCATTTCAGCTCTCTGGGGTTGGGGAAGGGCTGCCTGAACTGCAGAGCTGAGGCTGTCCCTGTATCAGCAAAATGATCCCAAGCATTCTTCCAAATATTCTAGCTCTGTTCATTGCCTACTTTACAATATTTATTTCTTGAATTGTTGCAACGTGCTGCTGTTCAATCTTTTAGTGTATTCAGCATCTTCTCTTGCAATGCCAAGAACAGTTTTCAGCTTTTCTTTAAATAACAATTTTTAAGCCTTTTTTATAATACAGATAAAAGCCCTATAGCCACAAGGAGAAAAAATGTTCTGTATTTGTTCTCATGTAATTGGTACAACTTATTTTTCTATCCTCTTTCAGAAACATCTGCCTAGCTGTCTCATTAATAATAATTATTTTTTGTGCATGCATTTCTTTGGAAGGGTGCAGTAATTAATATTAGCCCTAGATTTTTCTTTTTTTTTTTCTCCAGAGGGAATTTTTCATGATTTAACCTCCATCTAATCTTTCTGTTCAAGTAAAAAAGAACTCTTAGCCCACATAAATTACAGAATCCAGAACTATTTTCTTAGCATACCATTACATAAATATTAGACTGCATTAGTTAGAATCACAGAGTGTAATTTAGATTTCTTTTGGTAAGGAATATGCTTTGAATTTTAAACTGCTGTTATACTTGAATGGTCCTGAAGTAATGAGATTACAGTTCTGAGTGAAGATTATAATGAAGTTTAATGTAGTTTTACATTGTTCTTGGATTAATTTTTCTTTAGTTCACCATTCCATGGGACAGTATATGACTGTGGTAATTCATCTGATGATTAATCAGAATTATATGTTGTAGACAGAGTTAAAATTAGTGAAGTATTCAGACAGTTGTACTACTACTAATGACAATAATAATAATCATTGTGGATGAGGGTGATGCACTGCAGGAAAAAGGAGCTGTGCAAGGGTGATCTTACACCACTTTTATCACTGGCTTTGCCTTACCAGTTGTGGCACAAGTGAGGACTTCTCAGAACAGCCAGGAGTTGCCAAGAACACTCAATTCTGTCATTTCCTCTTGATCCAGACCCACCCAGTAAAGAAGGGAGGCAGGTGATGGCAGAAAGCAGAAGTTTGTGTCCTGAGAAGTGCAGACTCATCCTCCTGTGCTGTGGATTGACTTTCACAGGCAGAGAAAGGTCCAAGTGCTGTACCTGCATTTAAATGCTCCTTACACAAAATACATTCAACAGCATAAATAATTAACCACTATAAACAAATGACAAATAAAACAGCCTAATAGCAAAGGATGTAGGATACTTGTACTGCATTAAAATAGATCAGGTCTGAAGTGATTGGATTGTGCTTTGTCAGGAGGAGAGAGACATCAATATTGTGGGCAAACTCTGAGCAATCCACATACCACAGAGTCAATTCTCCTGCCAGGGACTGCTCTTAGACTGTCTCAAGCAGTGTGGGGAGAGAGGAGAAAATTACATCAAGGACACTCCTAAGCTGCTCTCAGAATTGGTCTGTGCCAGCTGCAGCATTTCTTGGTGGTAATTTGCAATGGTTGGACGTTGCTCGAGATTTTAATGTTGCCTCACAGGCATGAGGTCCCATTCCCTGGAAATAGAATCCCCAGGGATGCTGCTTTCCATCACTTCAGTCCCATAACAATGGGTACAATGAAAGGAGGTTTAAGTTAATGTCTTTATTACGTGCAGAGCTGTGAGAAATGCGTTTGTGTGTTTTAAACATTTCCAGTGGTGTCCTCATCTTTTTGCTGCTCTCGCAGTTGCCCTGGGAGGGTTCGTGGTCCCTGAGCTGCGCTGAGCCCGCAGCCCCGGGAGCTCCTGCCCGGCTCCAGGTGCCACCGTGTGGTGAATTGGGCAATAATTCCTGGTTTTAATTGCAGTCCTTTCAGCCAGAGCACCGTTTGCGACCTGAAGCATTTTTTCCACAGGCAACCTGTGTTTATCAAATAATTCTGCGATATTCTCAGGTTTTCTTTCTCCTCTCCAGAATATTTAGTGCAGGTGGTGCAGTTCCCTTTGCTCTTTGCTGTGTGAGCTCCCCACACCACAGCAGAAAAGCCTCGAGTGCCCAGAGGTTGATTGATTGCTGCAGTTCAGTTTATCCACTCAGCTGGGCTGAAGATGGATGTCGTGTCCTTTCTGTGCCAGTTTGGCAGATTAAAACTCAGTGATGGGAACCATTTCTATGGGGAGATTTTGGATTCCCACCCTATCAGTGTGAAGGAAAAGGAAAGAGGATCCTCAGCCACAGGCCATCATTGGTCTGCAGACACCAGTGCATTGGATACTGAGATTTGCTGCACTTCTAATCAGAGCTGCTTAACAGATTGTCTCACTGCTAATTTAGTGACAGTGAAAATGACATTGCCCTTCTTTTATGCTCATCAAAGCACTGTCAAGTATTTGAGTCTTTTAGTTCTTTTTGTTTTAAACATGGACTTTTTTTTTCCTCTCTCCCTAGTGAGAAGTAACAATTACATTATTTCTATTTATATACATTACAAGCCCAAGAGTCACAGAGAGACAGAGCAGCCCAGTGGCTGAAAATCAGACAAAATGTAAGGTATTCAAGCTTTTGGGGGCTGATGTCGATAAAAATCTTTGAAAATAAAACATGGACTGCAAAACTTAGTTCCAAGTTTAGCTTCTATTAGTCAGATAGATAATTGGGGAGGTAAAGGGGTTGGTACTTGTGGAACAGTGAGGAAGTGTTGGCACAAAGAAAGGTTATGATATAATTAACCCCCAGGAGATACAGAGATGTAATTATTGGTTGTGGGATTATAACTTGCTGTAAAGCAAATCTCTCTATATTGAATCCATAATGTACATAAATTGTCCTGTAATTGTAATTGTTGAGTTCTTAAGAGGTCACAGATGAAGTGCTTATTTTTGTAAGAAATCACCTCCTTTATTACTTTTCTGTAGCAGCACACACTGGTGAACAAGTTTGACATTTTTCCCAATAATTTCTGCAAAAACATTTAAAATTGTGTAATAGACCAAAGGTAATGCACATTCACTCCATCTTTTTATGTTGATAAACACATTTATTGTGGATTCATGTCAGCAAGTGCTGCATTCATGCTCCTGCAGTGTGCCTGAGGCTTCCTGCTGCTGCTGGACTTACGGAAGCCATGAACTGCTTGGAGCTCTGCTTGGGCAGCAGACATCAAACAAGGAAGAACACATTGTTTTGGCAGCATAATTCAGGCAGCTGAGTGAACTGTAAAAAGGTATAAAAATATTTGGTCCAATAGACATAATTTGTCCTAAACCACAGAACACCACAGCTCTTGGCATAAACCACATGAAAAAAAAAATCACCTAAGTATTATTGTTCCCATTTTAAGAGGAATAAGTAACTTTAAAGTTGTATAAAATTTTGAAAGAATTAGGGATAGAGATGTTCTTGATCCTCCTCTTTAAGCAACAGAACATCACTTTTCCACCTGTACACCATGAAAGAGAGGTTGAATTGTTTCAGGTACTTTTCTCAGATAGTTGTCATTTATCCAGACTGATGTATGTAAGCTGCTAATACAGTTTAAATGGGCAAAGTTTGAGAACAGACCAGGTTTGCCAGCTTTTATTGTTCCCCAGGTTCCCTAGGTCATGACAGAAATTACTATTTTATCAATCAAAATAAAAGAATACAAACATTTTAAGGGAAAATGGTATAAAAATGCACTAAAGTACTCTGGACTAACCTCTTTCAGGAGACCCACAAGGGTCACATGTTACATGGAAAATAATGAAGGGCCTGTTACTCTCTAGCCAAGTGGGATAAAAGCTGATGAAAGAAACAGTATCAAATAGAAACACTTCCCTGCATTCCTACCTCCATTTGCCCACACTTTGTACTTGAAACAAACTTTCTCTTTCCCTTCCGAAGTGCACGGAGGTAAAAGACAAACTGAGGCTGGGAGTTTGTAAGAGGCCAGGACCAAGCTCCCAGCTCTCTGAGCCCTGATGTTGTCACAATAAATACTGCATGAAACTGTGAATAATGGATAAGGACTGAGAGTTTTTAAAACATTACACTCGGTTTACAAGAGCCTTCTGTTTATCAGCCACTCCCAAGTTAGAGCTCCAGTGGAACAGTCACACTCCCTCTTTCCTCTTACTCATTTTGCAGTTTAACTCCTGTGGAGAAGATGAAACCATCTTAAATACACAGTGGATTCTCTCTTGGCAGAGCTTTGATGTGTGACTTGTGCAGCAAAGGTTTGCTCCTAGGATTTAAACCCAAAAACCACCAGAGCAATTACTTTGACATCCTTTCAGATCATAAAATAAACCCTCTTTTTTATACATTAGAAAGGTTTCTATATTACCAGCAGTGTATTTATGCACTTTAGAAGGTCAGTGATTCACATCCCTTCAGAAAGAAGGAACTTTCAAAGCAATATGAATTTTGCTTCAGTCATCTCACAGGAATTAACATTTCCCAGCTTCCTTTTACATTGACCTAAATTGTTGGGGTTTGTTCCCTTTTTGTGCTTAGCTGCTAACAACCATTTATAATTGTGGGGAAAAGTTTAAGACCAAAACTCTGCTGTACTACTGTGTTTTCCTAAAGTGCAGGTGTGTACAACTCCATCTTACCATCAGATGTCACATCAACTTTGAGTTGACATTTGTAGATTCATTAAATATTAATTCTAATGGAATCAGCTGCTTTAGTTCACTGGTTTGCAACAGGTAAGTTTTGGGTTCAGTCCTGTGGAGTCATTAGAGCAGTTTGGTACTTGATTTTAAATACAGACACACACAGACACAGGATATGTCAGACTATTGCTGATCACACAACTTCCACAAGAACCTGCTCTGCTGAAATCACCACAACTGCCAGGCAAAAGATGTAAAATTAATTCCTTAATTACTTGTGACTTGGGTAGTTCTTACTAGACAAAAATACAGCCCAAATAACCCACTGTAGAACCTTAATAAACAATCACTGCAGGAGCTTTGCACACTAAGAAAGCACTGAAAGGGGAAGGCAGGGCCCCCATCCCTCCTGCCTCACAGGCAGCACTATCTGATTACACAATTAAAAAAAAAAAAAAAAAAAAGGAAAGCAGAGGATTAATAAATTAGATTAATAAATTATATAAAGAAATAAAAATCACAGAGAGAGGTAGTTGATATGGCTTCTCCTTTTCTGGTATCATCTCTGTAATCCTAAGAAAGAAGAACATGAGTAGGTTAGGAAGACACTGCTTTTCAGTGGTTTGGGAGCAATAGGAAAGTATTTCAGGGAAAATTATAGGCCAGGTCATGAAAACAGTCATGTGCCTATGACAAAATTTACATGTTAAGGCAGCTGTTACTAAATTTGATGTCAAATGAATCTATGGAACTATATATATGGAACTATATATTTCAGCAAGTGAATTTTGTTTCCCAAAATATTATAGATAACATCTGCAGTTATACAAATCAGACAACAGAATAAAAAACCCTCACAGGTACACAGATGTGAAACATATTTATCACTGTAATTATTTATAGTCTTGTGTGTGGGATCTTAAGTGATATTTTTCAGGTTGCCAAAACTGGATATTCAGTATTTCCTTAATTGATGACAAACTACACTGAGATATTTTATATGAATTTATTTCATTATTCCAGCTCAGTCCTCAATGGATTTTATGTATTTCTCATAGGCATCTTCGGTCATCAGTTCATCAAGTTCAGCAGGGTTTGCCACAGTCATCTTGATAAGCCAACCTGTAGTTAGGAAATTGAAAAGAATTGCTAATATCCTACAAGAACAATTCATTCATGTTATTGCCTTAGGAAAGCACTCCCAGCAGGAACAACCAGCCTTGGATCACTGGAGGATCAGTCAGGTTTTTGTGCAGGCAAAACAACATTTCAGTATTTAAAAAAATGAACAACCAACCGACATAAAAACTGTCCTTTTGAGTCAGAGTAGCTGTGTAATTTAGTGCTGGCTGTGACAGAGGCATAGGGAGATACTGCCTGAAAAAATTAAAGGAGCTTGACCTCAGGATCATGGACTCTTACAAGATCCAAAACCCAGAAATGCAATCAAGGCAAATAGATTTAAATTCAGCCACAGTGTATATCTGAAATTAAGATGTTGTAAAACAGCTGTTCAAAGAAGACACTGTGATAGTGCTTTATGTTAAATTTTACTGGGCTTGAACTATATTCAGTATATTCCATTTAAGTCTCCACACCATTAAACTGGAAGAACAGGAATTGCAGAGCCATTTCTAATAGCAAGAATCCACAGAGTATTCATTATTCAAAGATAAAAGTGCCATCTTACCATCTTTATAACAGGATTTATTGACAAGCCCTGGATTATCTGCAAGGGCAACATTAATCTCAGTCACTTCTCCTGAGAGAGGGGAGTAGAGTTCACTAGCAGCTTTCACACTTTCCAAAGCCCCAAACTCATCTGAAACACAGAATATGATTGAAAGTTCCTAAGAGGAAAACACAAAGCACTTCCCTTTGTTCAGTCAGACACTCTGGTGATGACCCAAGCAGTGAAGAAATGTCTCATCTTGTGCAAGAAAACATATTGAAGTCACCCACTTTATGACAAGGATCAGCATTATTAAATTTGATGTTTATGCTCTTGAATTCTGGGGAATTTGTGCTAGCTGGCTGCTACAGAAGGGACAGGAGTTCCTTACATTTGGGGAATCCTTTGCCTGAAGCCCACAGCACACATGATACTGACTTAGAAGGAACAACACCCAGCTCTTACTGCAAGAGACTTAAATATGCCTTTTACCTACAATTTAAACCTTTTTATTTGTAATTTGGTTACAAAATCAACAGAGCCCCAATTTCAGCAACCCCATTTTCCCTTCAGAAACACTATCAAGTGTTACATCTGCACTCAGTGGAAAACACACATTAGTATTCAGGAGCACCACACTGGAAGCACCCAGAGCTCTTCCCTTTTCCCTGTTTTGTAGGGAGTTATGGAAATGGGGCCTGGAGCAATGTTAACCCAGAGCAGCTCCCAGGCACAAACAAGACAGAGGCTGAAGGAACAGGGAGCTGTCACAGAGTAGATAGGCACCAGGACAAGGGATCTGAGAACAACTTGTTCTGGGAAAGCTTGGAATTAGACTGAGGCCAGAATGGGTAGAAAAGAGAAGAACTTAAATGGAAATTAAATTCCTTCAAATAAAGCAAAACTACAAATTGGTTAATTAAAATCCTACACAGAGAGACCTTTTGTCTAACAGTCAGCATTCAATGCAATAGATTTGGCCAAAACAGTTTGATGGGGATCTATTCCACAGGAAGGATGGCAGAAGAAAGGCCTTCTACTTTACCTCATAAACCCCATTGCTTTTTTAAAAATTGTCTCAAAATAATGACAATTTTTTCTTCATATACTATTGAGACAGCTCTCCACATTAATACAGGAAAAGGCTTTTCATTTCTTCCTGTTAATGTTCACTTTCTTTAACGGGAAAAGTTGCATAACTGAATGATGAAGAATGTAACAACTTGTACACCACTAGCAAGCAAAAACTCTGTCATATTTGATACCTCAAAATTACTGAGTCTCTACATTCAGAGAAAAATTAGAGCTTGATATCAATTTGAAGTTTCACATCATGCAACTCACAAAGTGCATAACTGGAGAATTGCAAATCAACACTTGCAAGTTCAGATCAAAGTATAACTATTTTAAAAACAGAGTATAGATAAAATTATCACAAAAATATTTCAATGCTTTATTTTTGAATCAATATCTTCACAGTTTAAAAACTGTGTATCTTCTGCTGCTAAGCACAGTCTGACAGTGAGAATTTAAAATTAAAGCTGTCTCTTGTAGAAATACCTGAATTTATTTTGCATCCAAAAGCTGTATAATGGTATTCATAACCATAAATATTATTTCAGAAAATTTATCTTTGCAAAGGAAGAGTGGGATGAGTAGAATAATCATTTCACAAGCAACTAGAACCAAAACTTACTGAAACTTACCATGTTTACTTAATTTTGTCCCAACTTCTGGAAGACTACAGTAAACAACATCTCCTAATGCTTCCTTAAAAGAAAAACAAAAGCATCAGAGCATACATTAACAAAAGTACATACAGGAGAGAACTGATACAGTGACTCTAGAATCTGCACATAAGTATTCTCTGTCTCTAAATATTGTTCTCTTTCTTTATAGATTGAATATTTTTCACTTTTTCTTAACAAACACTGAATGTGAATAAACTGTCATGTTATCATGCCCCAAATACCAAATTATTGTTTCTCTATTACATTGCTAATAACCCTCAGGCTCAGTTTCTATGCAGATTTCTTCTGGAAGAATGAGGAATAACACTGACTGATCTTCTTAGCATCAGCTACAGAGAGCTGTTAGCACACAGTTTGTCCTCACTGACTTAATTGGGACCCTTATTACCATAACAATTAGCTCAACTCTTCCCTGACACACGTACCCTATCTCACAAAAGGCCAGAGAGTATCAGAGTTATTGACAGAAACCTGAGATTAAAAGGAATGCTGCTTGTCCTGAGAAACATTAATTCCATTTATTGGTAGCTTGTCCCATTCCTCTTTAAGTTTTACATAAAGGCCAGAATTTTCCTGTGACTATTCCAAATCAAGTACAGCAGAGAACAAAAAATCCAAAGGAATTCCTGTGCTAGAGTAAAAACTCTGTACTGCCATGCTGTACCTCTGCTCACAACTGTTCTTTAGCCAGAGGGATTTCACCACATTTGTGTTCAGAGGAAATCTGACCTAAAGCAGACACGATGTCCTTTCACACAGCCATGAACTGCTCTGGCTTAGACCTGAACATTGAAGTCTCCCACCAAGTTCAGCTCTCCACAGGTTCAACCTGAGGCCATGAAGACCTTATCAGAATGCTGAGGTGGCACAAATCTCACAAATAACCTCACTGTGTCACATATGCAATAGAAACAATAAAAACACCCCCGTGAATGTCCAAAGAGCAAGGACAGAGCAGACAGGCATAAATAAATATTGCAGAGCTGGGCAAGGGCAGAGGGATCAATACCTGTGCAAAATTGCTGATTCCTACTGTTCCAATGCCATTTTCCACAGATACCCACTCGTGCTTGTCTGTGAACTTGCGGGCTGAAAGGAAACACAGCTGACATTTCAGAAAAAAGTGATATGTTGCTTGCTTAAACACAATAACACATTTGCAGCCTTAAACTGTGGGGCTTTTCACTGAGTTTGTTCATTTTTCTTGGAAAATATTTTAACCAGCACATGTAATTTAGAGAGAAGCTCAGAACATGCTCAGTGACAGGGCAGAGGCTCAGAGCATTATCAGCTCCTGTGCAACCATCTGGAGACTGATAAAAGTACAGGAGCAAAAAGAGCAGTTCTACTTCAAACAGAAATGCAAATCTAAAGCTTAGATGTGTGTTTTACTCATAGTTATACATGTCTATGATAGCACAGTGGCTTTTCAAACATATTTAGTGTTTATTTCTGATAACTACTTATTGTGGCTGGGAGGCCAGTGTTGGTGACTCCAGAAACCCTGTGAGCATTACAGCATCTCATTAAAGTGCAAAGCTGGCACAGTTCTATGTATTATTAAGGCAAATTAATACAGGACAAATTAATAAGGCAACTCATAGAGACAACTGCTACTTAATAGACTTGCTCTCTGTTAATATTGTTACTGTGAGAAGAACACAGTAGTTATTCTATATCTCTATAAAATAGGTCTGTTAAAACCTTGTTAAGTCTTTTCACAGCAAGGTTACAATTCTCCTTACATTTCAGATCTGGAAGATTCAAGACAGCTTTATTAGAGGCAATTGTTTTTATAAAGTCATATGGAGAAACTTCAAAAGAAGTAACTGAAGCAAGCAACATTTTTCTTGCTAACATTTTTCCTGGAACTTTTCTTACTCTGAGAATTTTCAGCCTGCTATGTCCATTTTCTCGTCTCTACATAATTTCCCTGTAGATACCTTCCTACTTTAAAAAATAATTGTAATTAATTTTTTTTTATTTTTTACTTGCAGCACCCATCCAGTCAGGCAAGGGATGTTGTAAAAACTGCTTCTGAAACAGCTCCCTGAGGGATTGGTGCCACAGTAGTACAGCTGCACCTTCCTTTTGAGTTCAACTCTCCTCTCAACTCATCCTGTGGGCTGAACTCTTTAAGGCAAACACCAGAGAAACTACACTTCTGCAAATCCTTGTGTATTTTCTAAAACTGTACATGAAGGAAAACAGAAGCTCTCACTGTAGACCTGGTAAAATCTTTCCAGACAGTCAATACTTTAAGCTTCTTCAGTTGCAGTGATCCTCTTGTGTTTGAAAAGTTCAAGAGTAGTAGAAAAGTTCAAGTCTCAGATAAAATGTTTATCTTAGAATAGGGCTCAAATTTCATAGAGCTCAGCAGAACAACATGTGGGTTTACAAGTATAATACACAAACAAACATGAGTAAACTGTAAACATGGAAGTGTTTTCCTATGAATTATCAGTCAAAAATCCACAGAATTTCACCTAGCACTGTTTTCTATAACTACAAGAAATCTCATTCCACACTCTAATGAACAGAGCCTTAAATGTCTCAAATCATTTTGTGTCAAGATGCTAAAGCCATGGGAATTCTATTGGAAATGAGCAATGAACCGTAAGAATGGAGAATGACAATTGACAAATCTCAAACTCAAGCTGAACATTAGTGATGTTACACATGGCACAAGAAGCCAAGCAGTACATTTTTATTCAGGATAATAATAGTGTATGGAATCTGTTTATAAAGCAAAGCTAATAAAAAAACCCACAATATTTCACACCACTTTGGAATACAGCAGTGAAATGTCCAGTGCAGTTAGAAGAGCATGTAACTTTCTTGCAGGAGAAAAGAAAAAAAAACCAACAAACCAAAAAGAAAAATTTAAATTCTGAGCATGCAACAAAAACCACTGGAAATGAAGGTCAAATTAAAGACAGTTAATAAGTAATCTCTAAATTTGAACTTTGAGCTTATGTGGGCAGCCCATTAAATAAATCAACCTAAAGGAATATGAAATGTCAATGCATACCAAATCTCTCTGCATTCTTTTACAGAAGAGCAGCTGAATTTACTCTAGCTTCATTCATTTCAACAGGACTTAGGTTTCAGCTTAACTAGCACTCTCTGAACTTGGCCCTTGACTTAGTGTAACCTGCCCCTATCAAGTATTTCATATATACCTGAAGAGGGAACTCACACCTCCACAAAGAGGCATACAAAGCTTTTCCTCTCTGCCTCAAACAAAAGCACTGTTATTCCTTTGAGTGATGCATACAGAAAAGCAATGGGTACATTGGCCAGAAGAGTGAAAAACAGCTTAGATCTTGACTCAGTTTGCAAGTAATGAACAATAAAAAATATTTCTTTCACTTGCAGCAGAGGGCCATTAAACAGGTAGGTTTATGATAGTCTGGAGAGAAATGGATGAGCTCTTCTCAATGGTAGTCATTACTTTTACTTCTCACCTACTTTTTAAACATTTCTACTTGCTAGAGTACCACCGATGCTGTTTTTCAGACTTTCGTGAGTAACTTCCATTCAGAGAGCTTTGACAGCAGCAGATGCTTTCAGAATTAACTGTACCAAACGCAAACTCACAGCAAGCAGCAATGCACGGGTCCATCCCGTGCCGTGCCGCTGGTGCAGCTGTGGCTGCACAGGACCAGAGCCAAACCTGTGCAGCGGCTCAGGGCCCTGCGAGCCCGGAGGCTCTGTCTGTGTGCCCACGGCAGTCCCTGCTGTGCTCTGCCCCTGCCAGACACCCACCCCTGCCCCTTTCCTGTGCTGCTGCTGCTCCTTGGAGCCAACATCAGCTCTTTGTGAGCGGCAATCCCGGGAAAAGCCATCCGCTACTTCGGGCAAGCTGCTGTGCTCCAGTTCAGCCCGCTCTGCGAAGCCTCTGTCCGGGACCAGAGGGGATTGAGCGGAGACTCAGAGCAGAGGGACTGAGAGGAGACTTTGGTCAACACCGCAGTGTGAGGATGAGGGTAAAAGTTTCTGGCCAAGTAACGGAGGTGCAGCTGCTCCTGTGGGAGTGCCAGCAGCGTCCCGGCCAGGTGAGGGGGGTTCAGCCATCTTGCGAGGTTCTCCGGGCCCCGCCGGCTCCGGGGGGCTCCGGGCGGCTGCAGCATCGCGCTCCGAGGGCCGCCGGGACACGGCGCGGCGGGAGGCAGGGGAGGAGGAAGGGATAGAAGGAGAGAGGACGGCTGCCGCCCGCGGCCGCCAGCGGGACCCGCGCTCCGGCCGCTCCGCGCACCCAGTCCCGGCTGGCGAGGGCTTCCCCCGCGGGTTGGCCCGGGTCGAGCCCCCGCAGCCCACCCTGCGCACCCTCCCGGGCACAGGCACCGCCGGCTCCCCGCAGCACCGGGCCGCTGCTCCCGCCCGCCCGCCGCGCACCTCCCTCCCTCGGGCCGCCACTCACCGGCCAGCAGCAGCGAGCTGGTGCCCAGCCTGCGGGCCGCGGGCTCCCGCGGCGGCAGCGAGAGGAGCGGGCAGCGCGGCGCCAGCACCGGCCCGACCCGCCGCAGCGCTCGCCACGCCATCTTTGCCGGGGGCGGGCGGGGGCGGTGCCGGCGGGAGGTGGCGATGGCGGCGGGGCGGAGCCGGCGGTGGCCGAGGGGACCCGCGGGCCCTGGGGAGCGGCCCGGGCTCGGCTCCGCGCCCCGGCGGCAGCGGGCACCGGGCCCTGAGGGAGGGGAGCGGAGCCGCCATGTTCCGTGCGCCGCCGCGGCGGAGACGGAGAGGATTCAGCCAGACAGTGCAATCCGCTCGGTGTTTATTAAATAAATACAGGCGCCAAGTCTACAGCAAGTGCACGTGGGACGGTTCGCCTTAGGGTTACCGCTATTTCTTAGCTATTACTCCAGAAAAACACGCCGGCAGCGCTTTAGGGGTGAGCACCGCGTCGTTTTCCCAGAATCCCGGAACAGGCTAAGTTGGAAGGGACCCACAAGGATCGAAGTCCAGCTCCTGGCCCTGCAGAGACACCCCAACAATCCCACATGGGCCTGAGAGCATTATCCAAAAGCTTCATGAGCTCTCCTTGGCTTGGGGCCGTGCCCATTCCCTGGGGAGCCTGTTCAGGGCCCCAACACCCTCTGGGTGAAAGAACCTTCTCCTAGTATCCAGCACAAACCTCCCCTGACACAGCTCCAGCCATTCCCTTGGGTAAACTCATTTTAATCAGAAGCTGTAATAACCTAAGCCTGTAGCCTAACCTAACTCTAACCACTGCAGCTGATAGCAAACAAGTAAATAATCTGCCCACAAGCAAAGTGACTTTTCAAGGTGGTCTTCCTTCACTTGCTGACAGGTTGCTCCAGTTGTTCGTCAGTGACCGGCTTCTCTTCCTTTTTGCATTTTATCCCAAAGAAACTGAAGAGTTTCATTAGCATTAGATCAACAATCTCCTCTTCTTCTGAAGCCTGAAATAATAACAAATAACTTACTCAGAGGTGCCATACTGGATTCAGTCTCTGCTAAAGCCAAGGCAAGTTGCAAGACAGAATCTCTACTTGAGGTGAAATAAGCCAACTTTTACCAGAGCATGAGTGACTGCCAGGCAAAACACTGTGCCAATATTTTTATCCAGACAGAAGCCCCAGATGAGTATGGACACTACAGAAATTTTGGCTGCCAAATTCCATGGAAATCTCTCTACAGGAGCCTGGAGTGCACTTGCCAACTCCCATGCTCATGGTATACACAATGAGACACCCACCATTTCAAGACAAAGTAAATGAGAAAAACTAAATACATATATTGTATTCTATCAACCATATCCTTTGTTTTCATCTCCCTTGACTTTATTTAAAACATAGAGGAATTCTGGGCAGTACTGGAGTGTTAAGATGGATTTCACACTGCACTATCAATAGCTTGAATGGGTCAGGCACTCACAGTGAGAGTTTTAAAAGGAGCTGTAAAGCCTCATGCACTTCAGTAGCAATTTTGGCACTGATTTCAATACAGCCCAACACAAACCTAAGAGTTTTTTGATGGATGTAGTATGTGAACAGAAGGCTACAAATCAGATCTGAACAGGGACTCATCTGAACAGGAAAGGACAGTGTAAATCTGGAAAATCTGAAGTGTACTTTCTCAGCAAATGTTGCCTTGTTAAGAGTTGGACTGAATTTACATGGCTTTCATCCATGGTTGAATACCTGAGTAAGCACTGAACAAAAAATGTTAAAAGCAAGAGAGCTTAGATGAACAAACCTGGTAATGCTTCTGCTCCTCACTAAAAGCAACCAGAATCACCGAAATGAACAGATTCAGTACCACAAATGTCATAAAAACGATGCAGGATCCAATTAAGAAGGAGCCTAAAATTGGATTGTAGTCCAAGACCTGTATAATCCATAAGGTAAGACATTAAAAAAACAAACAAAAAAGCATACATACCTATCTACATACATACATGCATACATACATACCTATCTACATGCATACATATGAGCAGTTAATACCCAATAAGAAGTCTATCACCTTGAAAATCCTGTCTAATCAATTATTATATATTCATTATACACATATATACATTTTCTACTCTAGTATTGCCCTTTGTTGATATGATATAGTACAAAGACAACAGACTATTTTATATGTATATGTGTGAATGTGGGCAGTCTTTGGGGGGTTTTGAAGTATTTGCATTTAATTTTAATGGTATGCCAGTTTCACGTGAAAGTTGACAAGCCTGGAGATCTCTTTATCCACACAACAGCTGAAGCTCCCTAATGCCTCAGCTTTCACAGTAGGTGAAATCCCTGTATGCATGTCATTTATTTTACTGTGTGCTTTACAAGAAGCACAGTCAGACTGTCAGAGACACCTGTAAACCAAGGGTTGTAAAAAATCAAACCACTAATTTTTATATAAGCTACAACATAGGAATATATTTTCATGATTAACATGAGTGGGATGTAGAGGTGAAAATGTGCCAAATGTGCCATATTACTGATCTTCAAAGCCACCCATGTCCCATTGGATCCATGGTCTAAAAACATCCACCAAGGAGGACTTCACAGTCAGAGATGTCCAAAAATTAATCCACAAAGAAACAGCCAAATATTGAAATATTTGAAAGATCTTACTGAAAAAGTGGTATATAAAGAATAACAACAGCAACAAATTAACATAAAGTTCCCTTGTGGAAGGCCTTGCCTTTCTTGGGAAGATAGAAGGGGTGTTCAGAACAAACACAGGGCTTTCCTCACATTTCTATCTGTAGCTTTCTAAGGAAATTGCTCCAAACATTTTGTAATCAATTAGTAACAGCTCTAGTAGAAATTTGAGCAGGTTTCTTAATGAAAGGTTCATTATGAGCCTCCTCGTGCTCAAAACAGAACATGAAAGAGGTTTCACTGGATGTCCTTGTCTTGCTCAGAAAAGGTGACTGCCTCAGGGAGCTGTGGAGCTTGCAAAATTAGATTAATGTTTAGCACTAATTGAAAGTCCTTCTATTTGCTGGGTCAAAGCATATTTGATAGCTGAGATGCCAATTGTATGGCTGCAAACTTCTCCAAATTAGATGTGGTACCTCCTCATAGTTGAAGATTCCCAGCTGAAGACTGACCATGGTCTCTGCTGAATCAAGGAGGGTTTTGTAAGAGAAGAGCTTCCAGCCAAATATCAGGTTTGCCTGCAGAGGACAGAAGTCATGTCTTGTGTCATGATCAGAGTTCTTGCTGCAAAATGTGTTCAGCTTGAAGACCATTTATCATGGATACCAGAATGTCTTGTATCTGCTCAGCCTGCCACTAGATATGTAAAAATGATAATTATTTCCCACTTATAAACTAACCAAACAGAAAATGGCACTTTCTCAATGCTCTACAATTTAAGTTTTATCCAGAAAATCCTTTTTCCAGTACTTTGTTCTTTGTTGCATCTATTACACACAAAAAGTCCTTATTTTTCAGCTCAGTGTTTGTTTGATTTTTCAATAAATTTCAGTTGGCAAAGAACATACAAGTGGATGTTTTAATTTCTCTTTCATACTTGGGCTCCAAGCTGCTTAACTAAGATATAGACAGGCAGCTTTATTCCATTTTGCATGGCAAGGCTGTGTTGCTTTTGGCATTCAAAAACAGTTGATTTAACCTGACAGTACCTGGGAGCAGACTGCAGACAGAGAAAGCACCATGGTACTCACAGCAATGGAATAGGCAAGGAACATGATTGCAATAACAGTGATGAACCCAGAGATATCACCCCATGCCCTCCTCAGTGTTGAAGTGATCATGTTCAGTTTAGGGTTGAGCCTCAGCAGATGCCACAGTTTCACTGTGGAGAGAAGCACCAGGAATGCAATCAGGTAGCCAAGAACTGCATCAGCTCTTGCTGTTTCACTGAAGCTTATGGAGCTGTTAGGAAAAAAAAAAAAAAAAAAAAAAAAGAAAATACATAATATACCATGCAGACAGAATCCTTTGAAGTGCAAAAATGGGTATGCTGGAAAAGCCAGTCACCCTGTGCTGGGGTTTAGTAGAGACCTGATGAGTTCCTGCTTGAGTGTTCCCACTTGCACTTCCTACTGTGTGCACACAAAACCTCAGTTGTGCATGGCTAAGATTTTTAAGGAGAGGAGGTTGAGGCTGTAGCCCAAATTCTGCTCATTATTCTGTGATTCTATCATCTCTTTCCTGTGTGACCATTTTTTAAAAGATGTTATAATTTTCTATTCTCTACTAAATACTCCATCATTATCCTCTAACCAATGGCTTTTTACAACAAAGACCAAGGCAGGTTATGTGCTTTCTGGGTGGATGTCCTGTAGCAGAAAGGCTTGTTGGTTCACAAGAGGATGATGCAGACAGGAAGGGAACTTGGTGCTCAAGTCTGCTGGTTTTTATTAGAGCAGTATCAGAGGAAAATCCTATTGCTGACACAAATCTAAGCCCTGACACACTTACAGCCTTCATGAATACACAGCTATCTAGGATAGCAATATTTAGCACAGAAAAGGTGCTGTATGGGAAGAAGAAAACCAGATTTATTTCTGCATAAGTAGCAACAACAAAGGGTGCAGTAAATAGCATAAGTACTTACTCCTCCTTGTGTTCCTGGTAGTAGCTGATGTCCCTGGTCCCAAGGACTGTCCGTTTCACAAACACTGACAGGGCACTCCAGCTAATCAGTATAATGGCCATCTCCAGGAGATTCCACTTGCTGTGGAAGTATCTCCATCTCTGACTCTTCAGCAGCTTTCCCTGGGAGGAGTTTTACTGTTTCAGTCTCATGACTCCACATCACACAATGCACCTCTGAAGATTAGGGCAATGCCCTCCACAATAAAGCAGACTGCTCTGCATTAATAAAACTACATCTTGCACTAGTTTCCCATTATCTTTCTCAAAAACAGCATCCAAACCAAATAAAATGTTGCCTTCCTATTATTTAATACTGACACTGTACCTGATTCAATCTTCCATTGGTGTAGCAGCACCAGTGCTACTGAAATCAAGTACAGTCCTGAAGCTTTTGTAAGTGAAATCAACAGCAGGCACAAGGTCAAGCTCTCAGGCAGACTCTCCAGTGGGGCTCACCTGGGCTGTCATGTAGTACACAATGAAGAGGAAATAAATGATTTCTGCTGCAACCACAAAGATGTGGAGGCTGTCGGTGTAGGGGTACAGCCGGACACTTTGCAGCTCTGCACTTGTGAAGAAGGCCCCTAAAAAACAAACAGGGGTCACCTCAGGGCTCCTTCTGCCTCAATTCAAACAACTCAGCTCATCAGTGAGACTTCTGTACTTGCTTTCACATCAGCATGAGGCTGAATTCAACCATCAAACTAAGATTTAGAGTTGACTGTGTGAGTAACCCTGTAAGGGTTTGAAATTTTCCTCAAACAGGAATTTCAAAGAGTGGCAGTGCTGTCTTGTGTCATAGCACAACAGTAATCTCAGGACTGAGTTTGGATTGGACTGCAAATGCAGAAATACAGCAGGAGGACTTGGATTTTTTTAAAAAAAAACCCTGAATCTCATTCTAAACCCAAAATGAGCTCAGTTCAGGCATTTTCCAATACTTGGACACACCCTAAGGAGGCTGCTGCTCAGATGAAATGTTTTCTTATAGCCTCTAAACCAGAATCTGCTTTCACTCTTCTCTTTGTTGTATCCAGATTATATATTACATGATTACACAGCCATACATTAGAAGTCATCAGGAACAAAAAAACCCAGACCATTATTTGCATTTTTGTCCTGATATTGTATTGATTAGCTGAAGTGATTAGGAAACAGAATTTTTCTTGTTCCTGTTGTATAAATTCTCAAGATCAAATTTCAGTGTAATGTTTTCTTCATCAGCAGCATAAGCAAACATAAGATATTCCATTATGGTCTATATTACTGTGATGCTGCATTTTTCCTAAATGGTTTAAAAAATTTGCATTGGTTCTCTCATTATTAGATTAATACACATGTGCTTCCTGAGGAAAGAACCAGGAAAACACTGATAATGTGTAAATCTGTCCTCTAGGTGCATTTCTTGCTGTCTTCAGAAATGTGTAACTTAGGAAAGGCTCTCACCTAAAGCGTTGCTTTCAAACATCAGGCTTATAATGCAGAACAGGTTCACGTTGGCATTGTAGACTGTAAATTCAACAAACACTGCTCTTGTGAAGGTGTCAAGCCAGACATTGTTGAAAAGGTACTGGAGAATTCTGCCAAAAGAATGTGTAGCCAGTGATGTAATTCATACAGGAATGAGACAGTATCACATGGAGGATGCACTAATAATTTACAAGAGCACCAGTGGTACCTGGAGGCATTTTTGGGGTCAGTTCCCAGGTGAATCACATATCCCCCTCCGCTGTAGACAGCAAATTTACCCCAGCTGGGGTGTCCTCTCAGTTTGGACTGACTCTGATACTGCCATGCTGAGCTGAAGTCAGAGGAGTTATCAGGGGCTGAGGTATTCCAGTGCTCCCCATAAACTGATGTATCTTCTGTCTGCAGGGAGTAGGGAGCGTGGCATTCCTCAGCCACGTGCTGGAGTCTGGGAGAAACAGGGCAGGTGTCTCCTTTCACTCTTACTTGGCGAATCCGAGCACTTCCCACCAGCTTGGAATTGCCATCTGTAATGAATCCTAAACAGGGGATGGAAAAGAGCAGCACTGGCAATATGACAAAATTAATAATATTTCTTCATTCCATTTATGATTCACTGATGCATTAATATTTTGCCATATATTCTTTTCTCGGAAACATTGTAAGCAAAATAGTCATGAAAATGAAACCCTCAAATTTATTTGAACTGAGTTCTTAAATAATTTTCCCAATAACAGAGTTCTGTGTCACCCCCATCAGTATTTTATACACAGGGAAAGTGAGGCCTGGGGAGAAAAGTGACTTACCTCAAGTCCCATAGAAGAGTAGCTTTATGCAGTGTTCATGTCCAAAGAACAACTCTGCTAATAAATTTCAATATTTACCCTTAAATGTGAGCTGGAAATGGGTCATATTTTACTGGATATGGCTGGATAGAAACATGCTGATATTGCATAATTTGCCTTCACGTTGACCCAAGTCATGATGCAAACAACTCTCCTGAGGGAAAGCTGTATGGTGCCACCTGTCTGCCATTCTTTTGTTAATTATGGAAAGAAAGTTGTGTAAACTTTCTGATATATCTGAATATCTGGAGTAAGTAATATAAAATGTGAAATAATTAGCATTGCAGTGCAGAACTTTTAGGTTATATTAAATATAAGGAAAATATCAGGGGATGTTTAACTCAGGGTCAAGCTGTGGGGTTTTGTTATCCATTGGTATTCATATTATAGGATTCCTTGCTAGCCTCATACACTCACAGTCCCTTTCTCCACTCAAATATGAAAGTTAGAGATAAGTATTAAAAATAAAGTTTTAGAATCTGTCAAGCTGAAGGGAAACAATGTGACTCTGCACCTTTATATGATCCATAAAGATTTTTGAGTAAAGTCGTGTTTGCCCACGTGAAAAAATCCTGGTAACTGTAGACATCATGGAATCCATCTGTAAAGCTGTCCTCAATGTGTTTGTTTAAATAGTAGGAATTGGGATCTCTCTGCCCATAGGCAACCAGTAACAGCATCCATAAAAACCCCACATAGGCTGGAAAAAAGCAGAAAGAGACAACACATGTGAGCTCTGGTTAACAATGCTGTTCAGAATAGATTGCATGAATGAGTACTGCTGCCAACAGCCATTAGGCCAAGGAGGAGCTTTGTACACTCTGAGTGACCAGGGCTAATGAAGGCACCCAAGCTGCTTCAGTGTGCTGCAGTTTGTGTTTCACATTTGGAATATGAGTAGCAGTCAAGCAAAGAAGTGGGAAGGCTGAATAGATGTAGTCATGGTAGCTCCAAATAAAATGACTAGTCTAACTTTGTCCAAGTGAAGTTGAGGTAATTTTTTTTTGCCTTGGATTTTAGAGGAAATAAAACAGGGGCATAAATTATCTGTAGATACTATCTGCTTTTAGAAAGATGGCCTCCATCTGCTCTTTGGTTTCAGCTTCATTTAACTGCTCACCTCCTCCTTTTATCCTTTCTGCTTTTCTTTAATTTCTCATGTTTGTGATATGCTTCTTTACCATAAAATGAAGCCTTAGCCACACTTTTAGCTCCAGCTAACATTCCCACCTCCCTGCAGCTCCAGCTGCCAGGGAACAGCCTGTCTCTACATCATACTGGCTGGCAGAAAGCTGAAGATATGCCAAAACTTTGTCACCCTAGAGAACAATATTTTCACTGATGTAAAATTACTGATGAGTATTACTGAATAAAACAAGATAATCTACATATGGGTAATACCCAGGATTTCTCTGATGAGGGCAAATGCTTTCTGCTCCTTCATGTGGCTGAGTTTCATTTTCTCCACATCAGCAGCAGGAGGTGGCCGGTAAATGTTGCTCCCACTGTCCCTTCGGACCCCGAAGAGAGGGTGTGAATCACCTGTGAGGGACAGCAGTGAACCCTGGAATTAGTTAATTGATCATCCATGTCCTGCTTTTTGTTTGTTCCGACTTTCTAAGGAAACATTTCTATCTAATGCTTTCCCTCAGGAACAGAGGATGTGATTTAAACAATTCCTGTGGCAATTGTAAGGCAAACAGCGGGGAGGGAAGGAACTCACAAAAACTGTGCTGGGTTTAGGACCAGGTGTGCTCCAGGTGTCTCTCTAGGCTAAGCATCTCAGCAGGCGGTGTATTCACAGCCTGAGGCTGAGCAGGGAGGAAGCTGCAGATCAGATAACTTTGCTGTGCCCTGGGATTCCTGTCTGCTAGTGAAGGCTTTATTTAGAGATGATTATGACTGCAGAAGCCACTGCTCAGTTTAGGAAATAATACAAATAATTGTGGCCGTGGAAAAGTATGTAACCTGAGAGCCTCCATATAGGGCTTCAGGGATGTGGGAAATTTCCCTGTGAGAGGTTTTAGTTATGCTTGTCAGATACAGGCCTACCAGTCTACAATGAAGGGGGAATTTTTTACTGTTCGCTTATTTATTTTAACTAAGTTGTGAAATAGTTACAGGTTTTGTTGCAAGCAACAAAAGTTGAGCTTAGTCATAGAATCATTCATAAAGCACTCCAAAAGCTTGGACAATTCTGCACTTTCTTTAGTAATTGTTAACTTTGCAGACAGTTACCTGGTAAAGGTCCATCAATAGCTGTGTTTTCTTCATCCTCATGTTCCACCTTCTTCAGAACCAGAGCGAAAAAAGCAGCAAATCCCAGTACCTGGAAGGAATCAGCTATAGACTCACCATATTCCCATTTCATATAAAGAAGCTCAGGCTTTGACCTGGATCCCTTTGCATCCAGGCACTGCAGGAAAAAACTGTGCTTGGGTTTGTTGAACCCATGCAGCTGAAGCCCATAAACAAGAGAACAGTGCACAGTGCTGGGGCTTGTCCTGCTAAACTGATTCTGTGACACACCCTCACTAGTCAGAAACCTCATTAAACCCTGACAAAGCAAGGGAGATGAAACTAATGGAGTTAATGTCAGCAAAACCCATCAGAACTCTAAACCACCTGCCTGCTCTTGGTTGAAGGGCAAAGAATTCTCATTTTAAATCCTGCAGCTCTTTAGAACATTTTACATTGTCTCCCTGCAATGGCAGCAGGTGAGTTCATCTTGACTGGTGATTGTATTTCTGAGGCTCTCACCTTCAAGGGCTGTGTGATGAAAAGGCTTTCCAAGAAGGAGATGACCATGGAGATGAGCCACTTGATGGAGTTCTCCTTGCCATAGTGGAGTCCATAGAGCATGGTGAAGAACCCAGACACACCGCTGGTGGCTGCCACAAGGAACCAAGCAATGAACACAAACCACCAGGGCAGACCTCTGAGAGAACTTTTCTTGTCATCACTGGACAAATTCAGAGTATGGGACCACCTTGAGAGTGAACAAGAAGAGAAAATTCAGTCTGTGATGGAACAGGAACCAAAATCAGGTCATCAGGTTCACTGGGAACAGGCAACATCTTATGATATAAAATCAAAATATTCTTTTAATTAATGCAGTTATATAGGATACATGGATACCAAAAAGTGTAGTGAGAAAAAAATAATGAAGTGTGCGCAGAGATCAACTAAAATCAAAATAAATGTGATGGGTTTCTTTACTCTTCAGTTCATGCACAACTGAATCTCCAGTAGAATTATTGACAAAGCTGTGAGTGCATTAAAGCTGCTGAATGCATCTCTTGTGATCACCATAATGGCCAAGTGACGTAATTACTGCAATTGTTTCAATACTTCCAACTTAATTATCAGATTTCACAGAACTATTTTTGTCTGCTTATTAACTTTTCTTTATCCATACATTTTAAAAGGCTTCTGTGACTTTGGAGCTGGGTGATTTTCCCAGCCCTTTACTATCACATGGCATTTATTGTAACTTTCCACTTTGGAGGCAAAAATGACAAACAGCAATGATCTGTCATTATTGCCTTTGTGTGCAGTTCACAGTGCATGGAAATTTCTCTGTAGCTCCTGCAGTGGTATAATAGTAAGACTTATTTTTACAGATATAATAATAGTTATCTAGCACATGTTAAGCAGTAATTATTTGGGCTGTGTCATCCTGTCCAATTTTGAATTCATGACCTGAATTCACTTATACTGAGAACTGGGTTACCCCTCACTGATGGATGCTGATGAGCAGATTTGCTTCTCCAGGAGGTTCTTCATATGCTGAACCTGACAAACAGCTTGTGTGTAACTCTGAGGCATCTGAAATTTATGGGGCCCCAGTAATTCCAGCTCCATCTCTACATGCTGGAGTTGCATGTACAAGCAGCGATGGTAACCACTGTATTTCAGCTGGTCACTAATTCTCTTCTCTGGAGTCGGACTTCTTGTTTTTTCTGCAGACAAAGAATAAATATATTGAATTCATTTATTTATTGAGAAAATGAATAGATTAGAACACTGTTCAAATAATGGTTTCTCTGGAGCTAAAGATCATGAATGGTATGAAGTGAAGACTAACATATGAAAGGACATGTAAAAGCAGCTTTAGTACTAGAGTTTAATGATGTTCTGCTGGAATGGCCTGCAACTTTTTCTAGAAGGCAACTGAGTTGAACAGCAGTCCTAAAATCTTAATCCAGGTCAGATCAGATCAACTCTTAATTTGTTCATGGTTTACCTGTGCAATTAGTAGCTTGGAAGACTCCCTGGAAAAGCTAAATGTGAGTCTTAATGAAATCAGGGAGATTGTTTACTCATATATTCCTGTTTAATTGAGAGTCAGACTGAAAG
This sequence comes from Melospiza georgiana, assembly GCF_028018845.1. Taxonomy (NCBI): domain Eukaryota; kingdom Metazoa; phylum Chordata; class Aves; order Passeriformes; family Passerellidae; genus Melospiza; species Melospiza georgiana. The sequence goes on from NC_080443.1 coordinate 16,837,056, forward strand.
GAACAACAGCACAAGGCCAAGAAGAAAAAAAACCTGACAGGTCAAAGATATTTGTGAGTCAAACTGATATTCGTGAGTCTTTTCATTTGTAGATGCTGATCCAGCTATAGCAAACATTTGACTCTACAGCTTAAGAAACAGAGATTTCACAGTTGTCTTTACTGAGTTGGGTGCTCAGTGGTGCAGTGAAAGAACAAGAGGCAATGGGCACATCTTGAAACATGGGAAATTTCTGAACATAAGAAAAAACAACCTACTCAACTGGAGTAGGTTGCTCCAGTTGAGAATTTGTGGAGTCTTCATCCTTGGGGACATTCAGCATCTGATAGATTTGATCTTGGGCAATCCTGCTCCCACTGACCCTGCTCAGAGCAGCCTGGTGGGATCCAGAGATCCCTTCTAACCTCAGCTGTTCTGTGATTCTGTAGTTGCCTTTGAGTCAGAATGTAACATCTTGGGTCATCACATCCAGTGCTATCATCATTTTCATTGCAAGGGTTTCAGCAAGTATTTCACTGTGTGTTATTTACCTTGGATATCCATAGCACCCAATGTGACAATTACAGGGCCATCCTTCTTGCTGTCATCACAAAACCCTTGCCCAGCTCTGTTCTGCTGACAGATGACATCCTCAACCAATGACAGGAGTGTGTTGATATTAGCTGATTTTTCAAGGTCTGGTGCCGAGGTGAGAGATGGAGTCTTCAGGGCTTTAAAGAGTGAGCTGGCAATTCTTCTTATGTCCTAGGAAAGACAGCAGCAGCACAGCAGTGACTCTGGCTGCAGTGGCTTATGCTGATGTGATCTGACAGCACCACTGGCTGGGAGCTGCACCAACTACTGAAATCTCCAGGATGGATAAGAATAGCACATCCTACAGAGCTGGATGTGACAGGCAGATTTCAGTGAGTTCAGCAAGGCAGCTTTTGTGGTTCAAAAGGGCAGTGTGCCTGCCTGAGGACCTAAGCTGAGATGTGTTCCATGATACCTTTTATCTTCGCTGTGTTGCCGAGTGTTTGCTCTAACCCCTGAACACAGTGATTTGGGCACACACAATAACTGTGCAAGGGCTGGCATGTACAGAGGCAGACCTTAATGAAGGATTGCATTTAGGTGGGCACTTTGCGCCAGTGGTAATTGGGTTTTCCCTTCAGACAGGGAAGGGATGCTGAAGAGCATCGAAACAGGGAAATTTGTGGAGCTGGGGAAGCCGGTGGTGTGTGGCAGCAGAGGGCAGTGCAGGACTCACTGGGACTTGCCTTTGTCACAGCTTCGGGAGTGAGAGAGGCAGCCTGGGAGGCCCCTGGGGTGGGAGGCAGGCTTGGGGACACTCGGCCATTCTTTCCCAGCTTCTTCTCTCTGCCCTGCTGGGCTGGCCGGGGTCGTATGTTCCTGAAGATCTGCACAATGAGCAGGTTGATGGGGAACATGAGGAGGGAGCTCTCAAAGCCAATCATCACTTCCTGCCATGTGAATTCGATCCTACCTGTCAAGGTCAAACAGAGCAGAGAAGGAAGAATAACCCCAGGCAAAATAAACCATCAAGTCCCTTTCTTGTGAAAAAAACCAAACATTTAATCAACTCTTGCTTCCAGATTCTGCTGTCTCTCTATCTGCCTGCCCAAGCAATGGTGAGGATTGTTACCCAGATCCATTTTCTGCTCAGCAGGATCCTTGGGCACCCCCCAGAACATGATGCTGGTGAGCATGGTGCAGAGGAGCAGCGAGAAGCAGCAGGACACGCGCTGGGCGCGCGTGAAGGGGCTCCGAGGGGAGCGGCTGAACACCGAGTACCAGATGTGCCCATCCTGGAAATCCTTGGAGGTCTTCATGAAAAACAGATTGCTGGGAAGGAGAAGAGGGAAATCAAATGGATATGTAGAAAGGAGAGGGAAGAACAAAGCCCTAGTTCGGGGTCCCAAGCTGTTTATGCTTCTAGGCACTATCAGCAATAGTAGTAACTAGGAGAAATGATCAAATATCATGGCTTGATTTGCACGGAATGGTCATAGCTACTTATGTCCTTTCCTTTTGGACACAGCATAGGGGGAAAGGAAATAGTTCCTATTTAAATTGTTAAGAAAATAACAATTAAGAGAAGATGTTTGGGTTTCTGTAGGTTTGTCAGGCTATCCTTTAGCACCAATATTTTCAGTATCATACTACTGTTAGGGTAATGATTTATGTAGCCATCCTCCCTCTCTCCCTTATTCAGAGCCCTTTAAGGACAGTGGAAAGACCTTCCTTGTTTTCCTTTTTTTCTAGGGCTTTGGTCTGGTTTTTTCATGCTTGTTTTTCAATACTGACTGCTATCAAGAGAAAAAAAAAATCCATGAAGTAGGAGGTACCTGAACTGCTTCATGTCCTGTTCTGTTGCTACTGGGAACACTTTATCTAGGACACATTCTCCAATATCAATGGCTAGCCAAGAGTTGCAGAGGAAGTACCATTTCTGATCCCATGCCAGGTCATGGACTAATACTCGGTTCACATACCTGTTGGAAAAACACACAGGGCACAGTCACATACCACTGAGTGTGTGCCATCCAGAGCTCAGCAGGACTGTGGAGGAAAAACTCTGGCCATCAGCTTCTTGGGGTGACTAAACTGTAATGCACAGGACATATCCCATCCTGTACTGGACATGGGATATGGGAAACACTCCTGGTCCTGCACTTTAGGCTATGATTTGGTCTATTTAGCTGCAAAAAGTAGAATCTAACACTTCTTTCTAGAACCGCAGAAAGGAAAATTTTCAAGTGTTAGAAAGGGAAAGCTGTTGTCATTATAAAAAGTTTTTAGTGGATTTTTACTTCCCAGCCTCTCCAGATCTCCACTTACCAGGATGGACTGTGCCCTGAATTATCATGCCACAATCTAATACTCTGCAGTTCCCCAAGAGGAAAGAAGGTACAGAGGAGGAAAACATCCACTCCTCCTCGTTCAAAGACTGGTGTATCAGGGTCATTTAGATGGTGGGGCTCACTCTCTCCATCCAGTCCATAAAGGGTGAGAGTCACCTGGAAAATAAAAAGGCAAAATGAAGATTTGCACATCTCCATCCTAAATGCGATTATTTCTCCTTTCATCAAACCTCAGGGCTTTCTGGCTCAGACAGTGCATTTGAGCTGTCCTGTTCAATAGCCTCAGGTGCTCTATTATTCATCCAGCTCTCAAAGCAAATAAACTCCTCCCACACAGTCACTGATACCTTGGAGGTTGTGGCTGCGCCCCGGCGGTGCCCTGTGAAAACTGTCACCAGGTACCGGTACTGAGCAAAGGGGTCATTGTCTTCCAGGACTGTGACTTTCACCTGCAGAGCCACACAACATGGGCACTGTGTTAGCTGAACTGTAAGTACAGACTCCTGAAGGCTGTGAGTAGGAATTTGTCATCTTGTGAACAATGATTACTTACCAGTAAATAGAGAGTTACAGGGAAAGGAGTAGGAAAGGAATAGCTGTTTTCCTATTGAAAGAGGCTAGGCATGGTAGGAATTGAATACATGGTGGGCCTGAGTACATGGACTTTATTAGCTGGAGACTTACTTTGGCATCATCCTGGATGTCTTTCCTTCGAGCCCAAATAACTACAAGCACATATATCAGAAAGATGCATCCTACAGTTGTCACCACCACAGGATTGTCCACGAATGTACCAAACAGCTGTGCTGTTTTGCTGACATCTATGGCATTGGGTATGACAAAGAAGGAGCTCCCAAAGAAGGTCAGATGGTTGCAGAGGCACTGTGTGCTGCTAGGGTTTGTTTTTGGTCCTACCTGAAACCCAGAAAAGATTTCTGATAAAAGATCTGCCTTCACTATTAGATGACTTACCAAGAAAATGAAAAGACAGTGCTGAGATTGGTAAGTTAGTGTAGAGAGCTGCTGCACACCAAATTGTTCAAGTTCCAACAAAGAATGTTATATCTAACACCCAACCAGTAATGGGCATTACAATATATTACAACCACTTGTCAGAGTGGTTCCATTTCTTCTTATATAGAAGTTCATCCCAAGAAATGGGACTGTTGTTTAAAGGTTAGTTCAATATGACTAAACTTCTTGAGTTTATTAAAACATCTCAGAATGATCATATTTCATGGTGTCAGTTACTGCAGATGGTGGTTATGAGGGCTGCCTTTGAAGTGTGTAACAGACACATTGTTTAGTTTTGCTCTACTTACATGACATCCATGGCTGTTCCAGCCTCCCTGGTGCTCATCCCAAAACACACAGCGGGATGCAAAGCAAGTGGCATTTATGGTTAGCCCACTGTAGGCTGCTGAATCCATTCCCATATCTTGTAAAACCATGAAATAGTAGGTTCCCTCTCCAAAAATGAGTTCTTCTGGGCTGAGAACCCAGCTGTTCATCTCACCTTGAACATAAATATTTTAGTTTCAATGTATATATAAAAAGGCTAATTCAGAAGCATGCATATAATAAATGAAGCAAAGAAACAGGTGTGAAATCATTCTTAGCAACTCATTGATCAAATCAATCTTTCCTCCTGTTAATGAACACTTTATTCAAGAGATTGGAACTTTGAAGCATGAGGTTTCTTTCCAGCTAGACACCTGAACTCATGGTCAAGACTCATTCTGCAAGTTCATGAGTCCCTAACCACTTCTCTTACCTCCAGAAGTTTTCTTACAGAACAGATGATTTTTCATATCATAGTTGGTTTCATTTGGGTGATAACCATACCCCAAGTAAAGTATTAGTGGAATGTCGTGTTCAGATTCCAGGTGGATCACTATAGATGTGCTTTCTGAGGTAACATTGACTTGAAAAGTGCTATAATTGCCCAGATTCAACAGAATCTTATCTTCCTGAGCTGCTGAAAGCCTTGGTAACATGATCTGTTTTTAAACAAAAAGACATAGGTTTAAATACAGAAAAGCATTTTTCTTCTTAGCATGCAGCCCACATGCTAGATTATCTTTTTTCATAACATCAGGAAATCGTGGCCAGCAAAAGTACTACTTTCAAAGTAATTTTCTTTTTAATGTCAACTAACCTCTGAAAAATTAATTTGAAATCTGTGTAGACTCATGACAAAGATTAGGGTTAGGGTTAGTGCATTTCTGAACTGAGAACTGTGATTATGACTGAGACATTGGCTGTATAAAGTGCATGTATGAATGATTCAGATGTCAGTTTATACATGGGCTAGGAAGCCAAAGAGTAGTTCAATAAATACAGTAGTTGGATGGTGAAATCAGACTTCACATTGTGCTTTGGGATGACTGTAATCTGGAATCTATTTCCACAACCAGTAGCATTCTTACATCCATTCAAAGGAAGAATAAAATGCCTCCTTTTCAAGAAAAGACAGAAATATTTGGGTTTTTTTTTTCCACCACAATACAGACAGCATCAGCCCATTATCTAATGTAATGAACACCAACAGCATCTGTGTTCACCTCACAAATGATAACACAAATGACAGTTTGTTAATGGAGAGAAGAAAAAAATGGGAAAAGAGGGTGAGAGTTAGGAAATAGTGGATTTACCTCAATGTTCTCTTTGAGGTTGCTGACAGGTATGATCAAACCATCCAGACCAGTTAGACTTAGACCTCCCACTGTTCCACTGATGTCAAAACTGCTGTCACTGGAGAAAAAGGGATTCATGGCAAAGCTCACCATCTGTTAGGAGACATGAACAATCAGACAACTGAGCTATTGTCAATATTTCATTTTATTCACACCCTGATTATAGTGAAAGAATGAGCTCAGACCCAAATAGAAGTAAACTTACATGAAGTCTGCATCCACATTTTAATAAGACCCTACCTTATCTCTAAGGTGGGTCTATAAACCTTGGAAGTGATTTTCATTCTGCAATGTGTACAACAATCTTTATTGTTTCCATACAGTGTGACACCTTTTTGGCAGAGTTGGAAGAGGTGTAATGAAAAAAAAAATGTTTGCAGGGATTTTAGGAGTCTCCTGAGAGGGTTAAACCAACCAGAGAGATCTTCAGAAAATGTATTATGAAAATATGACAAGTATATGCAATCTATCGTTCTGAGAGAAAAAAACACCATGTCCTATTTCAGATGGGGGCTGTGCTACCATCAGCACATTTGTCTCTTGCAGGATCTGAGTCCCCACTCAGGTGTTTCCTGCTGGGATGAAAGAAGGCTGCTGTGGCTTAGTTTGAATGTGATATGGACTGTGAGCTGTTGCATCCTCCTCAGAGCATAAGATGTAAATAAACAGCAAACAGATGTGGAGGTCTTGATTCACTCCATTGTCTGCTGCTGCCATGAATGTGTGAATCAAAGTGCATGTAAGGGGCTGATGGGATGGGGAATTTAGGAATTCTGTTGTCTTTGCTGAACCAACCTCATGCAATTAAGATAAATGAAAGCTTCTTAGACCAATAATTTCAAATTTTCTTGGCATGACAGGAGGAATGACACGTGCTTGTGTGTTCATTGTGAAAGGATAAACAATTCTAAACCCATTAGATGAGGAATGTAAGCTGGATATCAAATAGAGTTAGATAAAAGCTGTTTACTTGCCCTTATATCCACTGTTTCACCATCAGCTCCTGAAATATTGAGAGAGGAAGCAGGTGGGAGAGTAAAGCTGGCAGAGCTGGAATTGGAGATGTTAATGGATGTGCTATCCATGTTTTCTGTCTGCAATCTGTCCAGTTAGGGTTGGGCATAAGCAAAGCAGAATAAAAGAGAAAAAATAATAGAAGGAAAAATAACCACCAGAAAAAAACCCAAACATCAATAGCATGGACTTCATATCTACAGAGAAATCTTTCTCTCTTCAAGAATATAATTTAGTTGCAAGACAATTTCTAAGTCTGCCAGTAAATACTTCATACATGAATCTGTCCCTGATGCAGTACTCCCTGTAATGCTACCATAGAATCATCAAAAAAGGGGTGGAATTGGCACATCTGGAGAGGAAGTTTTACCAAGGTGTACTTGTTTGAAAGCCTTGGTTTCTGTGTGAACATGCTCTTGATTTGAATGCACAGTTTGATGTGGATGAAAACCAGGCTCTTGGGGAACAATTTAGGAATGATTATAGGGAATGGAAAATGCTCATCAGGCTCCTCAGGATTTTATTTGCTTCTGCCAAGCTGCTTACAGTTCCATGTAACATGTAATTTATTGGCAACTTGGAAAAGAAACCCTCAGCTGGTATGGCATGAGTTTTCTACATCATTTCAAAAGTAAGTGACTACTGCCTCATTCAGGAAATTGTAGCAAATTCTCTGCTGGTTAAAGAACACACAGCATGGGAATTTCTGAGGTGATGCTCCTGGAGTCCAACCTGTTCTTACTATCAGTCACTAACAACAGACTTGTTGCACTATTGAAATTGTCATTATGCTACAGTATTTATTAGTTCCAAACATTGTGTTTAAGCACAATGGAATTAACATTTGTAGCTCTCAGAAGCTTCACTGAGGGACACTGCAGCTTTTACCTGTGCATGTACATTGTGGCAGAGGGAGAGGTGAGCACTGTTGGCTCATCACCTGGTGCCTTCCCAAACAGAAGGGCACTCTGGAGATTTTCAACTGTACTCAGGAGCTGGTGTGACACTGAACTCTGAAAAAGAATTGGAGGAGGAAATTTACAACAAAGGTACTCAGGATTATCAAGCTGCACATTATTTGTCATTACTTCCATTTAATTTTGGTGTTTTACTAAGCTGATAAATGTTGTATTCATATTGTTGTATATCCTATTTCCAGAGTCTCATACCTTCTGGGTGGTTTTCTCACAGCAGATCTTCACAGCAGTGGTGTTGTTGCTTCTCAGTCAGGGCTCCTCTCCAAAGCTCTCCCTGATCACCCCACCCCCTTTTATCTCAGTTACCTCCATGGGCTACAGCTGCTGCCCAATCAAGCACATCACAGCTGCAGCCCATTTACAGCAACTAGAATCAGGGCAGGGTCACTAATGCAATACAGAGATCTTTTACTGCCATACATATATTTACAATACATATATTTACTCAGGCCCCTACAGATAAATTTGGTGATAAGCTTCCTAATCTCAGAGAAAGTTATTCTATTGCAATTCAGTTTTTGTAATTCTCATTGTGGCAGATAAATGCCTTACAGATTTTTACTTCTATATTGTTATTTTTATAACTTCTATACATTGAAATGACAAGCATGCCATCAATCGATATATTCATGTACTTCTGTGTATTAATGCCCTTAGCTGCACGTGTTAGTGTTTTGTTACTTGGAAAAGCAAGACCTAATTACATATCAGTTGTGTATTATTAGTGGGTTATTGTTGGAAAACTTGTCCAACAAGTTTTTAAATAATATTTTGATTATCTTTTCTCTCAGATTTATTTCATCCCTACTCCCTTGCAGTGATGAAATTAAAGTATGTTCAGCCCAGGACACTCACAGAGTTAGCTGTGACAATTCACATCTAGATAGGAAAGGGCAGGACAAAATAGATGTGTTGTGTCTTTCTGAACAGATAATCAGAGCTTTCTGCAAAAGTGTCAGCAGCAACCAGAGCTGCTTCAAGCTGTGAAGTAGTGGTGGCAATCATGAATATTTAATACCTGTGGCTTCCTTGAATTATGGGGCAAAAGGAGGGGATGGAAGCAAATCTGAAAAAAATCTCAACGTGCTTGTCATCAATTAGGGGTCAGAGCTGATGCTGTGTTCCCTGTCCTGTTCAGATTTCAATGTAACAAATCTTGGGAGGCCTCTATCATCTTCATTAACAGATATCCAATGTAACATGTCTAACTGGGGAGAAGTTTCCTCTGATATTTAGGTCTATCATGGTGTCACAATGAACCTTTCCCCATGGCAATTTAAAAATACAAGAGGCAGCAGAGATTTTAAAAACCTCCTAAAGCAAACAAATATTCACACACAGTACAGTACAGTACAAACTGGACCAAATCTAAATTACCTGCTTTGCCTCTGGCACTGAAGTGTTCCCAGCTCTGATTTCTACAGAAGCTTTAAGAACACTGCTCACTGCATTAAACAAATAGTTGGCTGCTTCCTTTAACTCCTGACCATCTCTGCTGTGCTCTGTGTTTACAGTGAGCAAGGAGACACTGACATGTTTCAGAGTGTTGCTGGCTTCCACCTGCAGGAGAAACACAGGAGCAGTTTATATGTGCTGGCACTACAAATGACACAAGTGACACTTGTGTCTTTCACTGAATATTGCAACATCAGTAATCTTTTGGGACTATTAGTGGGTAATGCCATTTTTACTATAATTATTTGTGCTGGGGTAATACTTCAAATGCTAATAAAGATGATATACTAGGTGGTACACCAAAATGGAGTACAGGCATGAAAAATGCAACCTGCTTCTACAGATGTAATCCATAAAAAGATGAATAAATCTGAAAGAAGTTTGTCTGTCAAACCCTAGGCAAGGATAGCTTTTAGATGTACAGTAAAGTACTAAATTAAGTTATAAGTTTCTATCTTAGTGCCAAGTGCCAAGTGCCAAAGGAGAATGAGTTTTACAATTTTTATTTTGTGCCTGGATGCAGCTTTGGGACTGGGAAAGCATTGGTCAGATTTTAGCCCAGGATAGTGAAGGAGCCAGGCAAATTCACTGCAGGCTTGGACACATCCACCCCCACAGCAGTGAATGCTGAGCAGCCTTTCTGGAGGGTGAGGGCTGGATCTGAGCTGTGTTCTGGTCTTGCCAAAGTTAACCACATCCTGCTGAAATGCTCCAAGCCATTGTCTGGCTCCAACTCTATAATCCATCAGAAATCAGAACAGCTGTTTTTATTGCCTGCATATTTGGGAAACTTCCCCCAGTGACAGTTTGTTCTGTCCTGCCATGTGCTCACCCCATAACCATAAACAGCATCAGCTACTAATAATGCCTTGTTGCCAGACAAGATTCAGGAGATACTATTGTGGGACCAACCTGCACATTTGTGCCCAGCTCCTCTGGGTGCTGACATGTTCCTTCACCATTGCCCATCTGCATTTTGTGCAGTGCCAGGATCAGGGATGAATGAATGTGGGCAACTCTAGAAAAACCCTCTTGGGACAGTTCTTCTTCAGGGTTCTAAAAGTGCTTTACAGGAGAAAACATGCACCCTGACATGTTTCTGACTAAAAGTTAAGGATTCTGTCTCAAAAATGTATGATAAATGTAATGGTCATAGCCTGGGTTGTAGAGATTGCTGAGACAATATCTGAGACTTGAATTTACTTACTCTAGACAGAGTCAAAATACTGCTGGTCAAAATACACATACTGGTACAGTTGAAGAAATGGGTAAGAACAGATAATTATAAAGCACTGAAACTCTTCCAAGGTCAGTGGGATAATTAGAGTCTCTGCTATTAGTGTGAGGAAATATAAGATGAATTACTTCTTACCTGTGCTGAGACAGACAGCTCCTCACTCCTGTAAGTGATTTCTTTCAATACCTCTGACATCTTCAGAGCAGTCTGCATTGATGTTATGTTAACAGCAGAGAGAGTTGTCAGCATCAGCCCTCGGAGCTTGGGATGAAAAGGGATAATTAGGCAAAGGAACAAGATGCTAATTAGGCTGTGAAAGTAGTGCTGTGTATTGACAGCCAGGCTTGCTGTAAGTTATGCAGTAGAGTAAGACTCCACAACAAGCATCATTTGAGCTCATATTAGCTCTGCTGACAAGATGCCACTTGCCCTAGTAATTACATAATCATGAGTTTTATGTTACCTCCCAGCACAGAGAATTCATACACTTAACATCCATTAAGAGCAAGGAGAGTTACTTGTGAGAATTTGTACTAATGTATGTGAATTACTGTGTAAATGCCACTTGCAGAGAAAGCAGAGCCATGTGTGATTGATGTTATTCAAATAATGAATCTTAATTGAAGGATGCATTCTCTAGATCTCTTCATCTGAGGCACTCAAAGCACTGTACAAATATCAGCTTGTGACTGAAGCATCAACTGGTGGCTAAAATGGACTAAAGAAAATTACCTGCCATCTAGTGCTTTTGGGGGAAATTAGATAGGATATTTATCCCTCTGGAGATGCCATTTTATTGATATTTGATATTTAAATTGCTTGGGAAAATTAGGTTTAGATTAACTAGTTCAAATTAATGAAATAACAATTGAGAATTAACTGTTTTACTGATGAATGATAAAACAAATAATTTATGTAGACAAATAGTGAAAACTAGCTGAGACCTGTGCCAAACACTGAGACAGATGCTAGAAACTTGAAACCTTCATTGATTTCAAGTTGGTGATATGTGAGATTTTTATTACACAAGAACTGTCAAAGAATCCATTATATGACATTTTACTGCAAGAAAGTGTATTGCTTACCTCTTTTCGTGTGTCTGTCTGTAAAGACATGTTAAAACTTTCCTCTTGGATCTGCTGATTAAGGACAGATGTGACTGACTTGTACAGCTGGAAGAGACTCATGCTGCTGTTCCCATCTTTTAGGATGGTGTTTGCCTTCTCAGATACCACAGCCTGCAGGGTCAGGTTCCCATCCATCACATCTGCAGGTCCAACCTGGTGAAGGAATCAGATATGCTCTCAACATTGTTACAATTTTCTTTGAACAGCTTCCATGATCATCTTAATGACAGCCTAGATAGGGGTTCATGTTCCCCATTTTAGATGTTTTATTTTTAATGGCCTGATAAGGATCTCCTTACTGTGGCACTGGGGCTTTTGGGGTCTACACTGGGGCTTTTGGGGCCTACACAGAGTAATTCCAGACTCAGTAAATAGGCTTACACTGCTCAGTCAATGTACAAACAATCCTTATAGGCTTTTGTTCTAGAAAAAAGGGCAGTGGAAGATCTTTTGTCCTTGAGCACACAGAGAATAGTCTCTGTTAGGTAGAAAAATGGTGATTATGGCACATTCAGAAGGAAGTAGTACATCTAAAGCAGGAAGAAACTCCAAAAGTCAATTATGGGTTAGTTATCCCCTTGAGAGTCTTGAAACTAATTAATTCTACTGTGTACCTTCACTGAAGCATTTGTTTGAACTGTATCACCAAAGTTGTTGCTAACAATAATTTTTACATGTACAATAAAATCATTTTCCTCTTCTCCAAGCGGAAGATAAACTGGGAAGAGTTCAGGATCCGGGCTACAATCCAGGAGAGAATCTGAAATAGGAAAGAAGGGCTCAGGGACAGCACAGAGACACCTCCTGCTCTTTGGGAGCGGGAGACTCAGGCCATGTTCACTCGTGAGCAAAGCAGGGCGGGTTGTGCCTCTGCTCTTGTCAGGAGAAGCCAAACACTCGGCCTGGGGACTCACCTGGTGTCACATAGAAGCAATAGGTGAGCTGCCTGCCAGGGCTGGCAGAGCCGGGAGCGCTGCAGGAGACTCTGAAGGCGGTGAGCACCGAGCCGTGCTTGGGGCTCAGGGCACAACCGGGGGCTGCGGGCGGGGGCGCGGTGCTCAGCAGGAACCTGCGCTCCCCGTAACCTCGCTGGGTCCGGGCTGCGAGGGGAGGGAGCAGAGTCAGGCAGGAGGGAGCCCAGCAGAGCCTGGGGCAGCTCTGCACCGAGCCCACCCAGCGACGGGTCTGCATCGAGCCCACCCAGCGACCGGGTCTGCACCGAGCCCACCCAGCGACCAGGTCTGACCGAGCCCACCCAGCGACCGGGTCTGCACCGAGCCCACCGAGCGACCGGGTCTGCATCGAGCCCACCGAATAACCGGGTCTGCACCGAGCCCACTGAGCAACCGGGTCTGCACCGAGCCCACCCAGCAACCGGGCTGCCTGTTGGGCACACACACAGCAGGCTGGGCTAACAAGCAATTAAATCCTGCTACTGAATCAACCATAACACAAAAGAACAATTTCCAGTACGTGATTGTCTGCATTATAAAGCAAAGTGCTACTATTTGATCAAGCATTTAGCATAACTTTGTTTCAGGTGAGCCTTAACAAAGTTATTGACAGCTTGGAGTGAGATACCTGAATTTCTCCTGGTATGCAACACCCCAGAACAAACTTATCTCCTCACAATATGATGTCGTGTCAGCAGAGATTATCTCGAAGGACTCTGTAAACCCTAAAAACCCTGTTAGCCCCTACCTGTTACTTTAACCTGAAAAGCTTCTCCCTGTGTCTGCAAGAAGGAGCTGTTCATTCTCAACGTGGATGAGTTGCTTTGAAGCAAATTCAAAAAATGCTGCTGGAAACCAGTCAGGCCACAGGCTAGAGGGAGGGTTGTAGGCTGGAAAATCAGACAGAAAAGAACACATGGCAGTAGAGGCTTTTTGCTGTTCTTTCTGTTGTGATTTATCAGAAGCAGGGTGGCAGTTTGGTGCCCTTCATTGTAATCCCTCCCAATCCAGGCACCTATTGTCTCATTCTTCACTAGTAATTTCTAAGCATCACTTGACAAAGTACCCCTCTGAGGCCATATGGCTTTGTGGATATTTATTTGTGTCAGTGCAGTATTTCTGACAAATCTGGTGCTCTCACCTTGCTTTGGAATGTGTTATCTAAATACCAGTTATAATATATGGCCTGGGAGTCCTCCTGTCCAGAGACACTCAAAACAACTTCATCACTAACATTCACTGGCTTGCAGTTAGCCTCACACCTGCAAGGAAGTAAAATGGGAGTTACACATAGTATGAGATGTCTAGGAGAAATTTCACACATATCTTATGGCATTTATTCTGTTGTTTCAACAAGGTTGATACATTGAAATCTCCAACACTCCAGTGGGGTCAAAAACCCTAAATGGTTTTCAGAAGAATGTATTTCAGTTTGTAAAAGGATTGTGTTCAGAAACATGGACTAAAAAATGCAGCAAGACTTATTTGGTCAGTATTTTTTATAATGGTCAGGTGCAAATGGATTTAGAACAATAAGTTTTCTTTACTGTGAGGGTGTTGAGGCCCTGGCACAGGTTGCCCAGAGAAGCTGTGGATGGACCATCCCTAGAAGTGTTTAAGGCCAGGCTGGATGGAGCTCTGAGTAACCTGATCTAGTGGAAGGTGTTCTGCCCATGGCTGAGGGGTGGAACAAGATGATCTTTAAAGTCTCTTCCAACCCAAAGCATTCTGTGATTCTAGTTCTCTATGATTCTAAAAGTACAATACTACTTTATTATCATTATTATTGGAAACTGTGGCCTTGCACTATGCTTGTGCAGTAATAATATTAACCTGTGAATATCAGGGTTTAAAACCAGACCTGATTTCCAGTTGCAGTTCCTGTTTTGCAGTCACATAGAGACATTGCTCATCCTGCCTCTCTTCACTGCCATGGTTTTGGACAGTGATCCTGACAGTCACTGCTGATTTCGGAGGAGGAAGGCAGGAAGGTGGGATTTGCACCTCACTTTGGTTGATTAGGATAATCTGTTGCTTCACACATTCATTCCAGGCAGGCCAGCAAGCTCCTGCAGAAACATTTCCTTTATGGTTACAACAGCAGCCTATAAAGGACTTTCCTGCCATGAGTTTCAAAGAGCTTTAGAAACAAGTTTCTTGAATGCAATTTAAAGAGTTGGTAATCTGGATACAGAGTACAGGCTTTTCCAAAGTCATGTATGAGGTCAGGGATAATTATGGGGATAGAACACAGATGGCCTGAATCCCAATTCTGTTTTCAGCCAGAAATGTGTTTGCATCATGTTTAATGTTAATATTTGCTGGTTTATTGAGACACGGGTACTTTGCAAATGCCTGTGTAAATCACTTGGGATTAGTCCTTGGCTATGAGAGAGAAGCTTAGGACAGGTAGATCTTGAAAAACTGAAAAACTGAAACCTTTGGGAGAACCTTTGGGAGTACTATGCCATATTATATACATAATTAGTTTGGTCCCAAAACTAGGGTTGGGTAGAAGGAAATTCTTCATGTACAGTGAGTAACAAACTTTAAAGCCAGAAAATGAAGCATCCTTAAGCCAAAATTTTAACACTGGATCTGACACAACAGTGAGTTAGTTACTCATCAAGTAAAACTTGGTGAAAAAAGCTCAGGAAAGGCACAAACCACAGGTCCAGAGAAAACTGGAATTATTGTTGTTGTCTGGCCAGGCAAGTGTAACAGTTGTGAAAGGATCCACGTGGCGACTCGGTTTAATATATATTTTGTGATCCTAAATAAGAAGTAAATGCATCAGTTAGAACACAAACATGAATAAACACATACAAATGTTGCTTCTTGATAATGAAAAAGGTCTGAAAGTTTAGACCCCAAATCACTGGATGCAGAGTTGTAGTTTATATGATCTTTCTCTTAGCAGAGGTAGTGTGGCAGTAGAAGCAATGGGAATAGAAGTAGATGGCACAGAAAAATTGTGTGGCAAAATTCTCCCAAATACAGAACTGGTTTAGGAGTGCAGCTCCCATTTCCAAAACTAGGTACTTAGGAAATCAATTCCTATTAAGCCTTCACATCTGGACTAAGACTTCTAACCCTTGAACAACCACTTGTCTTCTGGTGCATTCCTTTTTTATCTTAATTGGATACATTGCAGCTATAAACAAAGAGGAGAAGGGGTAGCTGAGTTTGTCTTTCTGTGTACCAAACTGTGATAAACTTGGGTGTGGATTAGATTTATATTCCTCTGATGCAATATATTTTTACAGGCAATCTGTAAAGCATGATGGCTTCTTGTGAAGCAGTATATCTCCCATAGCAGATGTCTGTCTGCTAGTGTTACTGTTAAAAACTTGACTTTTAACATGATTAAATATTCTATCTGGCATTTTTATTATTTAAATTTGGACAGCTGCTAGCAATTGGTTTATCATTAACTTCTTAGTTTGCCAAAAACTGGGAGATTTTTCATTGCAAAATAATTTAAACACTCCAATACAAAAGCAGAAAACACTTGGGAATGATATAAAATATATTAAACTCTACTTGAAGGATCACTTTCCAGAGAGAGGTTTACATTAGTCAAGTGGATGAATTAAAAATTCATCTAAACACATTTTAACTTCCAAAACTGAATTGTTGTAAAAAGTTCATTTTCTTTAATCTTTTTTTATGCATTGTAGATGGAATGCCTGTAAACACATTTGTCTCCAAGACTTGTGGTATAGATTTTGTGTTAAACCATATGGAGCACAGAACATCTAGTCCATAATTTACTGTGCTGCAAATGCTTCTTTTCCCTGTCTTATACAGCACTTTCACTGGTAAGAAAAATCTCTAAGTAATTTTAAAGAAAAGTCCTTAAATAATACTTACATTTTTCTTTGGGGTATTTGTTTTGTAGCTGCCTTCTTCCTTATCAGAATCTGTTTAATGCGAAAAAGAACAGAATATTTTAGTGCTACCTGTAAAGCTTTCAGACATCCTCAGAGAATATGACTTAAATCCACAGGATTTGATTTGTGACAGTGTGAAAGATGGGGCTGTAAGAATCAGACTCCCTCCAGAGCTGTGACAAACAGCACAGTCAAATGGGTAAAATGGTAACAACAAACTCATCACAGACTACAAAGGGATGATCCTGATTCTTCAAACATAATGGTATAAATCAAAATATATCCACAGAAGGTGGTGGAGTTTCACTGATGTACAAAGGAAAATTGATGGAAAGCACTGGAAAACTTTCAATACAATTAGTGCTGAGGTTATTTTATTTCTGGTATAATCTGCTCTTGTAAATGTAAGGATGAGCCATCTAGAAGCCATTAGTGACAGCAATTTATGAGACTGCTGTGATGCAAATATTTTCTGGTTTCAAAGCTATGTCCCAAGCCATAAACTTCACTCATTATTTCTGGGACAAACAGCAAATGTGCAATGTGTTACATATACAGAGTGATGCTAATTTATGACTACATCAAAGTCAGGGAATCTGCCTTCATCAGGAAGAAGCGCCCACAAAAGTTTTCAGCACTGTTGCTGGAAGGAAAGCAATTACTGCATGCAAACCATAAACACTCCATGAAATGCTCTGATTGCAAAAAGACACTTCCATGGTGAAAACCAGCACTGTCAGATTAATGTAATTACCTTCTTTATGGGAGCTGTTTGCCAACACAGTGATGAATCCAAGATCCAGACTCATGTTTGAGAAGTCATTCATGGCCACCACTTTCACTAGATAAGTACCTAGAGAAGGAAAAGGGCCAGTTAAGAGTAGCAGTGAGCCCAGTCCAAAGGGTTTGTAAAGAAAATCCCCTTCTTTTCTGTTAAGAGTTTTGAGGGGGGTTTCTGATGGGTGTTATCTGCTGAAAGGCTTTTCCTGAAATGTTTTCCCCCTTTATCTCAACTTCTGAATAACTCAGCTGCCCTTTTCCTAGCCCTTGTCATGCAATTCTTTGTCAGCTGACTATGATATCACACAGGAAAGTAGAGGTGTACAAACACTGGAGGCCAAATGAGTTTAGGCATCTTGAGACAGCAGTTATCTTGTTTGAAAATTTCTGCCTATGGGGAAGAGATGTTCAAATGGGTACAGGGAGAACAAATAAAACTTTTAATATTGCATAATTTAAAAATATGAAATGAAATCATAATTAGCTTCTACTGTTCCCACTTTGGCATGGGGCTGGAATAGCTCATTAGAGGTGGAAACTTTTTTATCTTCTGCCACTGTTAATTAACTCTTAGGCACAATCTGCCTAATTCCATGTTTTAAAGGCTTTGACTATGTAAGAATGGAAGGATAATATTACTAAAATGTTTATTCATAACTAACTCCTACAAAAGATATGTGTTGGAAATGGACATGCAGAAAAACTCCCCTTTTCTTTGTCATCTCTACTGAGAACTCCTCAAATTATGAATTACTTCAGTGTAAAATGCAGAGCAGTCTAAACTTGAAACATAATGAACAAATAGGAGGAAAACACTTTGCTATTCAAGCAAATGTCCTCATTTGTACTTCAATCAGATGGTGCCATGAAAAAATAAACCCTATGTCTCTTTACTGTGTGTCTTCCATTGCAAGAATCAGGTGAAGCCTTGCTCTGACTCTGCAGAGCAGAGCCATTTATCTGCTTCAATTTTAGCTCACTTACATAGGACTGTGCTGTTCATCCTGCTCTGCAGACTTTGAGCAGTCAGAAAAGCTGTCAGTTCAGCTGTGCATTACTGTCCCCTAGCCCAGGATGCTGTGACTCTTTGTGTGAGCTGTGCTGTCCTGGAAGCACAGGAGGCGTTGATATTTCTGTACCTTCCCAGGGCACGGGAACGCCGTACGCCCGCGGCTCCCCACGAGGGCCGTCTGCTTTGTGCCACTGGCTTTGGTTGGATCCAATCACCTCAAACATCAGCTCCTCTGGGGCACCATGGGACACAGAGACATTCACCTCCAAATCCTGCCCCAGCTGCAGAGTGTGGGAAGCCACTGCAGCCTGAATTCCAGACACTGGCTCGATTAAATGAACAGCAATAGTCGCAGAGATCTGCGATGCCATCGTGCTCCTGGATGCTCGGATCTCCAGCTGGTGCATCCCTGGGCCTATCAGCTCCTGAGAGGCCCTGCTGAGTGTCAGGTTATGGGGGACAAAGCCTTCCTTTGCACTGGATTCACTCAGTGTCATGTTATCTGCTAGCACACTGTAGGTTACTCCATCGCCTGCAAAAACACAGATGAAAATTTCTCACAGCTTGTGCAACAGGCCAACATGTTCCAGCTGCTTTGTGCAGCATTCCAGTGTTTATACAGGAGTCACAAGAACACTGCAGCAATGCAGTCATTTTTAATAAAGTCACTTAAGGTGACTTAATGCAAATCTATCGTGTGTTTTCTGCTGGGAATGTTTTGAGAAGAGAATTCAAACATACACTACTGATTTTTAATTTTTTTCAGCACATATGTGGCTTCCAGGAACTTGAAGTGAGAAAGAAATGTACACCAGCAAATGTGTCCAGCTCAGAGAGGAATCCTCTTACTCTAATCAGAGGAGCATTTCCATAAATTTCTAACTTCAAATATAGAAATATTCTGACTGGCATCACATAGATTTTTGTGACTAAAGTTATGCTTGTGCTATCAGCTTTGCCAATAGGAAAAAAGGGTTTATACTCATGCTTTAGGTGGTGAAATATCTCTGAGAAAGGACCCCTCCAAGGGAGGTGAGAGAATACAGGAATACAATTAGCGGGAAAGCATTGACTAAAAAGAATTTTTATTTTGCATAATGACAATCCTGTTTCTATCCTAAGGATAGCAATAATATTTATCCTTCCCTTTAAACGATGCAGAGAAATGATGCTCACCTGCAGTGAGCTGAACCTGGATCCAGAGCAGCTCCCCATAGAGCGTTCGGCAGCAGGAGCTGTTCCCTGCCTCGTGCTGGCTGTAGCACCCGGTGATGCTGAGCTGCTCCTCCTGCTCCTGAACTGTCACCTGCCTCTGGGCCATCACGTGCCACTCGCTGCTGGTGCACTCCACAAATACACTGAACTCCCCAGGAGAGGAGTACCTGTGTGTGAGGTTGCTGACCAGGCTAGAATAGAAAGATAACTTGTGAAAGACCATCCAGGGAAGTCCTTCACGTTACATGAAAACACTTCCCCAAATTTCATTCATTCAAAATGTCATTCCTACCACTAAGATGAAATCTGATTTTTAAATCCAGCAGAAAAATGTTTGATCGATTAAAAACAGGATTTCTATGCAGTTAAAGTAAAAACTACAGAATGTCCTTGTTATATTTTGTTATCAAAAAAAAAAAAACCTCTTTAAACTTAAGGAAATAATATTTGCTTGTAGTTTGGCAATTACTGACATGTTTTCAGTAATTCTGCATCTTAATATTTGGAATAAATAGTGTTGAAAATAGGAAACACTTGTTATAATAGAAGTAAGATTGTGGTTGGCAACTTAATATAAAATTTTGTATTGATTTCTAAACAGGTTTTTGCAGAACCCAAATCTCTCATAGGTATGTTCTATTATTGAGCTATCTAGTTTTTAGCATCTTATTTATGAGACTTTGCACATTCAATAAAGTGCAAGCAATGAAATGTACTGCTTGTCTGAAGAGAAATGAAGGCTACATCTTACGTTAGAGGGTAGTAAGGATCAATGGTGTGACCATCTCCAGTGCTGATGGTACAGGAAAGGTTCCCAGAGTACGGTGACAGCAGCCAGATCAAAGTGACTGTGATATTTTCAAAGACAAAACATGTGTCTTTCATAACCAGCTGCAGACCTGCAAAGCAGAATCACAATTCAGTGCCACTGTGTGTCTACTTTCCTTACAAAATTCAATTTATTTTCAGGCATTGAGAGCCAGCCTGCTCCAAACCGCAGCTGGTACTGTTGCTAATTTGTGTGCATTAGTGGTGTGACAGGGAGCTGATTCTTTTCCATGACTAGTAATCAAAATTATTGTTGGAACATAATTTCATCTAAATATGTTTCATGTGTCTGAATTTCTGGGCTTTGTATTCTACCCAGAACTCTCAGTTAGGACAGGGAATCTACATTTTTGTGCCTATTTTCAGTGATCACCACTATTCCAGTTTCTTCCCTGAGGATGGAACAGTGATTTTTAAGATAAATATCCGTGGTCTCAGTGTTACAGCACAGAACAGGGCAGGCTTCTTGTGTGGGCATCCCCCTTGCTCTTACCTTCCTTGCAGTGGTACTGAATTGACAAATAGCTTCCCAGAGCTGGACAAGGCTCTCCAAAGAAAGTGCCATCTGCTGCCACCTGGCAGGCCTGCAGCCCGTGACACTGGCCTGCAAAGGGAGCATTTCAGATCAGCACGTGGCTCTTCCTTTACTGCCACAACAGCTCACATGAAAGATGACTGAGAAACAAAAAGGATCTCTAGACAAATTTCCACATCACTTTGCCTTTAGTGTGCTGCTTATTTTGTGGCATTTCTTAGCAACAATTAATTTTATTGGAACAAAGCTGAATTTGAAAAGGTACCCAAAAAAGGCTTTTGTGTTTTGTTGAATTTTGGCTGGAAACCCTAAGAATCTCCCTGGGGACAGGCCACAATCACCGTTTAGTATCCAAGCCCTTGGCTGCAGCAGGGTGGGTGCCTGACACATGGCAGGGAGCAGCAGGTCCCTCATGTCCCTGTGGGTGTCAGCCTTGTCACCCCTCCTGCTTTGGAGTTAGGTTTGTTTGGATGTGTTGCCTTCCACCTCTGTCAAACCTTGTGTATCCCACTGAATTTGTCAAGGAATCAGCGTGTTCACGTGTTTTCTTCCTACATTAAGAGGAGCCAGCGACACCCTTGTCAGGCACACCCCTTGCCCTTCATTTGCTCCTCCCCTCCTGTCAATCCTTGCTCTTCGAAAAAGTCCCTCCTTTAGCTCCTCTTCTCCTCCTCTGAATCATCGCTCCTCACAAAACCTCTCCTTTCCATCCAGCCTCCTGTAGCAACCTCCTCCCTGTCAGAAGTTCTCTGTGATTCCCTTCATTTTAGGAATAATCCACTTTCCCATTTGCAAACTCTACTGGAAAAAAGATAAAGTATTCGAGGCACAAGGGCCTTTGGTCCATGCTCTGTGTTTCTAATAAGCAATGCTGTGAGATACCACCTGCTACTTCATCCTTGACACTGAGCCAGCTGCAGCCTTCATCTCTCTCAAACTGCAGAGGAATCTCTGACACACAGTAGTGAGGGGTCTTCCTCCCATAGAAGCTCTCTTCAATTTGAATCACTTCTCCTGATCCACACTGTACAGTGGCATTGGAATTATCACAAGCGATGCTCTGGCCAGATTCTAATAGGAGATAAAAACCCCAAATATTACCTTTTTGAATTTCTGAAAAATTCTGCTACAATCCTACTCCATGTCCATTTTGTTTTGTTTGTATTTCTTCCCTTTTCTCCCTTTTAAGCTAAACAATTAAGAA
This sequence comes from Melospiza georgiana, assembly GCF_028018845.1. Lineage (NCBI taxonomy): Eukaryota > Metazoa > Chordata > Aves > Passeriformes > Passerellidae > Melospiza > Melospiza georgiana. Next base: position 16,858,846 of record NC_080443.1, read on the forward strand.
AATTACAAAAGAGTCAAAATTAATAGATTTATGTTTTTACTGCATTAAAACATTGAGGACGTTTTCAATAAGCAAAAATATTTGAATTATAAAAATAGATAGTATTTTGTGAAAAACTCTTAGCACTTGTCTGACCTGAAATACTGGAAGGTTTAAAGTTGCTCCTCACTTCCGAGAGAGATGTATGGATTGCATAATATTCAGGTAATTGCTTTGGAGAATAGTTTGCATATTAACTATGGGAGCTGATCCCATTTCTGCCACAGAGTCTCCTTTGTTCCTGTGTGATATTTGACTGACTTCATTCAGCAGGACTGCTCAGATGGGTAAGGTCATAGCTCTAAGTACATACACCTCATTCTTTGATTAATCTGGGACAGTTAATTATCTTTCAGAATTCTTAGTTTCATGTAGTAATCAGGCTGCTTAATACCCTGAAGAGGAGGATGTGAATAACTGCTCTCATATGGGAGTGTTGCAAAAGGATGTTTTTGTTTCAGCTGTTTCAGGTTTAAATACATTGTCCTCCCGTTGTTGTTTGGATCATTCCCCTCAAGTCCCTTGATTAACAGTGCCAGTGTGTGCACACTGCAATAATTGTGTGCTATTGTTATTTAAAGGCTAAAGCTAAGCCTGGCTGTAACTATAGCAACATGATCAGTTTGCAGATTAGAGCTCTCTAAATAAGCTTGAAAAATAACTTGCTGATAAATTCTAGTATGGACCATTATCTCATGCCTTTTTTTTTGTTCTCTATATGCAGGTTTCTCACAGTTTTTGCTGTTGTCAGCAACTTTTACATGGAAAGATGGACAAAACTTGGTCTGTGTGTAGGTAAAAAGCCTGCTTTGATACATATATATTTACTATAATAAACTGCTAAACTACAGAACACCAAATGGTAGAATTGCCTTGATCTGGTCTTGGTTTCTTGGGTCGTGGAATGATGAATGTAGTGTAGGATATTGCTGCTCTTTGAATTTAATGGGCTCTCAGTCAGATCCTATGGTAACAGATGATAGTTTCCTTACAAACAGACAGTTGTCTACTGAGGCTGTAATGGAAAAATAATTTTAGTCTGTTTTTGCTAGAAAAATCAGCTTAAGGGATTGTGCTGTCTGCCAGTTCCCTCTACCCCAGTCATTTTTAATGTTAGTCATCTTCAGCTAAATTTGATGTATAGATATAAAGTTCCAACACCCTAAAATTTCATGAAATGCAATATTTAGGGAGAAGAGAACGAGCTACATCAATACCATGGACATGGAATTCAAGTGACCAGCACACACAGCTGGAGCTCTGGAGCAGCTGCAGGGGAGGCAGTTGAGGCAGTGAAAAGTATTTGCAGAGGTGGGACCTGCTGGGATATGGGGGTGAACTGGGAGTGCTGAGGAGAGTAGGGAGGAGATGTGGAGCAGAAATTCAGGATAGGAAATAAAACTTCATTAGCTTTGCTTATTGCAGAACAACTTGTTATTTCTGTCAGTAGTAGCAGACTGCTGGACAGGGCAGCAGCAGTTCTAGGGCATGTGGAAACCTGTACTTGCATACTTGATTGGATTTTATATTAGTGAGCCCACAGCCAGTGGGCTTGTGACCCCAGTTCCTGCTGCAGTTTAAAGTACTCCTTTGCAAAGTGGGAGGAGCACGAATTCCCCTCATATCTATATGTTTAAAGGGATGATATTGCCAGCATTCCTGTCCAGAACTGTTTGTTCCAAGTCACAACTTGAGTGACACAATGTCTGTGGATTTTCTGTCTGAGCACAGGAAGTACAGGTTCCTGTCTGCTTCCTTAACCTGGGAAAACCTTGAACTTCACATGGTGGAAGGGTCTCAGAAGAAACAAGAAAAACTTGTTCTCACTTTTGCTCACTCCAGGCTGCAAGGAGTGGTGCCTCTGGAAGCCTGCCTGTATTTTTGCTTCAGTTACAAATGGAAATGATTCTGGCACACACCAATGAGTGTTTTTATGGTACAGCCATACGGGTCCTACCTAGCCCAGGTATTATGGTCTTGTGGGAGTTTATTCTTGCAGCCATGCTTTAACATAGCCAGCTAATGTCCACTGAAGATGTGGATAGCTACACACTATATTCACTCTCAGATCCATTTCTATTTTATTAACCCTCTGCTGGAACCCTGGGCCTTAATGTCTGGTTGCTGAGCACCTACATCTCCCAGTGATTTGTGGGTTCTTCCTTCTTTGGATCAGGTCTTTATCAGCACACTGGGAAAAGAGCACCTGCTGGGGTTATATGACTTTTTGCTTGTTCACATTTAGAAAGATTCATGAAGTTATTTCCCAGCCACTTTGAAAGCAACAAGGCAATTTATGCCCCATTGTGATCACAGCACTCTCACTTCACTGTTCCAGCTGTTGTGTATCTTACCAAACTCGCAAATGAAGTCAAATTCCTGGCTGCAATTTTCAGTCATACCCCACTGATACTTGGCATTCTTCAGGATGTACCCACACATGGATGAGAAGGGAGATGGCTGATCCTTGTACCAGTTACTGTAGATGATATTTGAAGTGTCCAGCCAAGTTACTGACCCTGCAAACAGAGAAATTGTGTCCTGAATGTTTATTTTCCACAGTAACACAATTAGAGTCAGAGCCTGCAGAGCAGGATTGTAGCCCTGCTCCTACTGAAGCAGAGATGGTTTAGGCTGGGTAATGATCTTCAATTCCATTTTGTACTGAACCTGATACAATCATGAAAGGATACACTGCCATTTCCACCTTTGCTCCCAGCCTCCAGACTTCACCATTTCCCTTGCATCAGACCTTGCAGCACTTCCTAGTGGGATGAATTGGCTTCCACTGGAGACCTAACCCAGCACTTTTTTTTCACTGGTTCAGCAAGCTGCTCTCACTCATCATGTGTTCACACAACCACAAGATCCAATGGAAAGGATGATAACATGCAACAAGGAAGTGAAGCAGGCAATTAAACATCTTAATATAAATCTGAATATACAGCAACAAAAGAGGCTTTTCAGCAAATATCTACAAAGGGACTTACTGCATTTTTTACCACGTTAAGAAAGCATCGTGAGCTGGTACAATTTTAAAGATGTGATTTTAAAAACACTTACCATCAGCAGTTTCATTCAGCAAGGAGTTGGAGATCAGTCCTATCCACCATTCCTGATCCTCAGCAATATGTTTTTGCAAGAACTCTTGAGTTTCTTCATTCTGAATAAAGACAAGATGCCCTCCTCCTCTCTCACACCAGCTCTGGGCACCTGTGAAGGTTTGCTGGAGTCTAACAAACTCATAGCATGAATGGTTGAAAGCTTGCTGGTACTTTGAACAAGGTATTCCTTCTTCAGTTGTTTCCTCCACAGCCAAACTCATGGCAAGAGAAATCAGAATTGTGACCCCTAGCCACATTCTCAGCCCAGTGCTGTGCATTACACTGATCTTGCTTACCAGGACACCACTCTTTTTGCTGCCTTCTTCAAAAGCTTGAGATGTCATCCTTTCATGTCATCAGCATTCTCCTTCCTCTTTGCTGCTTGCCACAGCAGCAGCAATAGAGCATGGGACAGAACAGAACTTCTAATATATAATTGTGATTGTGCCTGGGGGGTGTTGTGCTGATGCTGAGGCCCTGCACTGACCCTTGTGAGCTCCATTGTACAAATGTCACATCCCATGTGAGATCAGTTTGAGGAGAAGACATGAAATCATTGCTTTCCTTGTAAGCAGAGAAGATAAAGTTGATATATGCTACTGTTGGACATGTGGAAAAGTGAGATAAAGTTCCTACATCAAAGGCTTCATTGTGTGAACATTGAAGCTGGGGGGTCTTTACAACAGCAAAGAGATAAAATAGTGAGAATAAAAAAAAAAGAGAAACACAGGGAGTTGTGAGATGAGAAAACACACTGCTTCTCTAGATACATTTAATTAGTCTGGATTGTTTTGTTTTTAATAATTATTGAGGTGCCTCTTTTAGATGCTAATGCAATGCCTATAATTACTGTATCAGATCCATCCTGCCCTCCTGGTTACACATGTGCAGATTCATCTCAGCTGTTCCAAGTAAGATTAATTTTGGACTGTTGTGTCTGTTTAGAATTCCACACCCCAAGTGAAATACTCCCATCTTCCCTAAAAGATAAGCTGCTCAGCTCTTTGGGGCTGCAGTATTTATGCCTGCTGGGAGGCAGAAGAGAAGGCCATAACTTAAATCAATGATTTAGGAAAGATGGGAAATATTGCTTTAATCATCAGAACTACTTGAGAGCCCTATTAGCACGTTCCAAAGGCTGATGATGGACTTTGGGAAGCAAGCCCAGCAACATTTAGGAGCTGAAATCTCTAAATGCATCTCAACTTCCTTATAAAAGATATCCATCAAGTTTACAAAGCCACCAGCTTAGTAGGAGCACAGTACAAATAAGGATTTTTAGCTATTGTGATCCTCCTGTCCTTGGCATTAACTCCATTGAGTTGGATGCCATTATTATTAATTTATATCACCATAACCTGAAACTGGAAGAACAGGCATTTATATTTAGACATGGGTTAGTGAGCCAGTTAGCAGAGCACAGGAATCAGCAGTGTGTGATTGATGGATTCCTGCACTGCAGAAATTCCTCCTGCCCTGCACTGCTGGGCTGAAGGCAGTGCCCATCCCTGCAGTGTGCCAGTCCAGCTCCAGCTTTCTGCCAAAGCCAAGTGCATGCACTGCAACCAGTCAATATCTGAGAGTGAACTTCAATCCCAAAACCTTTCTGCATTTCCACTTTATGGCTGTCTTGCTCAGCAGGAAAAAGCAGGAGTGTTATCAGGGTTTTCAAGATAAAGTTAATTGGAAAGTGTTTCATGGGTAGAAAACTAGTGGGGGATGAGAGGAAAGGAGAAGAAAATACACTGTTCTGGATGTCTTCCCTCTCACCATACCTGTAAATCAAGAGTTCAGCTATGGAACTGTTGGAGCAGATCCCACATGAATTTCTGATGATTAATAGGGAGAGCTCATGGAGCAGCTAAGATGTGAATATTCTGACTGGATTTCCCAGCTCTGAAGAAGGCCAATCCATATTCTAATTACCTAATTGGCCCAGACACCCATCCTCTTCCCAGATTAGACTGTGTAACTACTATTATCAGCTGCTTCTCTTGGGGATGTCTGCAAATTAGGAGTCCCTTTCAGGCCCCATACAAATCTTGACAGGCTTCAGTTTGGGAACACCCAATCCAAGTGTTTTATATTCAAGCTGTTGCAGCAGCCAGAGCTGAGGGCAGCTGCATTTAAGTTAATTGGCCACTGTGTGTTTGCATGATGCTTTCTTCAGACTCCCTGCTTCTTCCTGGGCCCTGCTGACTTGCCAGGCTTCACAGCAGCTGGCACCCAGCCCTCCCACTTTATCCTTCTAGATAAGAAAAACACAGCCTGTTTCTGAAAGCACAGGCAGGAGACTGTACTTCAATGTACTGGCTTGGTGATACAGACATTTCCAGTAGGAACTCACTGTTATGATGAATGTGTTCTGTAGCATTGTCCAGTTCTTTCTCTGCTGCTGGAAATCTGACTACATGAACATACTAAAAATGCCACAGGGCTGGGGGTGCCACAGGCTCTCCCCTGTGAATCTGCTCCAAAGGCATTGAAATTAATGGAAGTCTTGTCTCTGGCTTTGATGGAATTTGAAATAGGCCCTGAAAAAGAACAAATAATGTTTGGAAATGTCTACAAATAAAGCCAAGCTCTCCAAGTGAGCCTACTGTTGGCAATTTCTATAGCAATGTGCATTTTTTTCCTAATCTACGGTTGCTATAAGTTACCCTTCAGCTGCCTGCAGCAGATGGAGAATGGAAGAAAGACAATTTCCCTCTTTGGCAGTTTGTTGACTTTTTATACTTTAGTGCCAGGAAAGCATTCTGTCAGTTTATTGTTTGCCACAAGAATGAGAAAAGCATTTACATGTAAAGAAAATGCTGCTTTTAAAGCATCAAAATCAGCAGCTAGGGTCTCCAGGAAGAGGGAAACTTCTGAAAACCCTTTTCACTTATAAGTGAGAACTCACTTGATGTCAAGGAAACAGTGCTCCTAGAACTTACCTTCTTGTGGGAAACATGTCTTTTGCATTCTTCCTCAGCAGAATGACTTTCTTTTAAAAATAGCTTTCTTATGCCAGCAGTCATTGGCTTTGGAGTGGTCCTGGTCTGTGCCCCAGTGCAGATCTCAGATCACAGCTGCATCATACAGCCTGAGAATGGCCTGGGATTCAAACTGCAGCACTGCAGAACAGCATGACAATCCATAATAGAGACCAGAAAGTGCTAGATTTGAAGAATTAAGGAAGTGAAGAGCTGCCAAAGAGAAGGAATAAATCACACCCCTGCTCATTTTGGCTGTTGTTCATTTGCCTTGAGGAAGAGCAAGTAAATTTACTCTCTATAGGAGGATATTACCATCTTTACATTCCTGAATATTACTGGATGTAATATATTGATTTTTATCAGGAATATAAACATCTCTGTGTTTAATTTAATAATTGAATAAACATAAAAATGGAAAACTTATTTCTATTGCTTTGACTTTGAGGTAGAAGAAAGATTATTTTCAGGTATCAAGAACTTGAGACAAGATTATGAATACCTCATTTTACTGTGTCTTGTAAACTTGTGCAGTGTGAAGAACATTGTTACCCTGATGTGTAGGAAGTACTCAGTCCTGAGCAGACTCTACACCCACACCTACACCTTCCATCTCTTCAGCTGGCTTTAAAAAAGCTCATTTGCCAATTAGTTTAAGAAGGTGGATCACAACCCCACTTCCTTCCTTGCTGCTGTCCTGTGCTGCTTATCCTGATGGTGAGACCCAGCTATTGCTGACTGAAAAGGGTTTGGTCTTGTTGTTGCTTCTACTGTCTAATTTTCCATGAGGCAACACACTGAACTTACCAGTGATCCCTGCCAAGTTGCAATTTTGATGTTATCTTGTTTATAAAAACAGGGAAAACAATTCTTATCTCTACAGGGTGCAAGAATTAAATTAGACCTTCATGCCTGGCATGATGGGGTCAGGATAAAGATAAGTAGGATTACTTCAGGAGCTGTTGGTTTGAACATCATTTCTGTTTAGAAGATGTGTATGGTTAATTGGATAATTCATCACCTGGGTAAGTCCCTGAGGGTCTTCCCATAGGAACTGTCCCCTTGGAAGTGTTTGGCATTGCCTTAAGGTCATAGCTGGCCTTCCCTCACTGCCACAGTTGTTGCCTCAGTCTCTGCCTCTTTTCCAGCTCTTTCCCCTGTGTTATTGCCTTCAGAGCAGAACTTTGACTGTCAGGAAGAAAAGGATGAGTGGGCCCCTAGAACATTTATTGAGCTGGGGTTACTGATGGCCAGACTGAGCCCCAAGTTCACACAGAAAGGAGCAGAACTATCTCAGGAACCTGATGGCACCTCATGTGTCCTTGTGATCATATTTGACTAAGTGGCATAATTTAGATCTGCCATTGCTTTAATATCTTAATTAGAGAACTGTTAGAGTGTTAAAGGTGCCCTCTTTGGGTAAAACATTAACTGGTAGATACAAATGGACTGAACTTTACCCACCACACATACAGAGGTAAAATAAATTGCTTGGATCTGAATTTACAGTCATCATTTACAGTCATTGTCTCTGCAGTCTCTCCAGACTTCCATAAGTGTAAAGCTGGCCAGACTTCCAAGGCATTTCAGTTTCCACCTCTTGTTTGTTTTATTTAATTTGGTTATTATTATTTTAATTTGGTTGCACATTTTTCTTCTGGTTATTATGAGCTATCTCAGAGCTCACAGGGCACGGAAACAGAGAGGGAAAAAAGCTCTATTACAAGTTGTTTTCATTGATAATGTCTCTTATGAATAGATATCCAACAGCTTGCAAAAGAGATCAGCTTCACAGTCCCCATGAGAGGATTGGAGGCTCAGCAGCCTCTCTGTTTGGCAACACTGTTTTCGTGCTAAGCCCCTACACTCAGTTGGCATTTACTAAAACCAGAAAAAAAATCCTTTTGAGTCTTTCTTCATGTTGCCCCAACGATGTACAGTAGGCTACTAGATAGGATAGAGCAGCAACATGAATTTCTGTCATTGTACCCATTTGTGACCCCATTTCTACACCTTCAGTCATGGAAGTTAATGCCAACCTTCACATTGACATCCTGCCCACTTGAAAACACATGACTGAACTGTATAATTTACATATTAAAACTGTAAATAGGGATGTTGAAAGGTGCAAATAAGATTATAGAAGTCTTACAGCAAGGAAGTTTATGTGGGGACTGTGGTTGTTTATTTGTTTTAATGTCTAGTGTTTAAATATTTGAGCAGACTCAGTCTGGTGGACACTCAGTGTGGATAGGCCAGCAGTTCCATGCCTCAGCACTTGAAGAGTTTTAATATTAAGTTGCTTTATGTATTTATTTTAATGAACAATTCGAAATTTCTTGTGGTAGGTATTAAAACTATGACTGTAAAAAGGAAAGCAATACTTTTGTTTATCAAAGAAATGGTGAAATCCCACAAAAAACTCCCCAAATATAAAATCTTATAAAGGACATTAAAATCTTACAGAACCAATTATTTTTGTCCAAATAATGAGCAAAACAGTATATGATAAACCAGTTTTGACCCAAATAATACCTAGTCAAAATAATAAAGGGAAACTATTGTTATTTAAATTTGAAAAAACTACATAAGTAATTTATGTTTGCAATTATATCTGGACAGTGTAAGAGACATGGTTCTAAACAGTCTGGTGGCAGTTTTGTGAAATGAGATCATGCCAATAAAAGAGTATTTAACAAAGATAAGAACTCGTGTTTCTAGAAAGTGAGATAACAATCAGCGTGATTTCAGCAAAAACAACTCCTAAGTTCATATCAGTTTTGCTATTGGAGTTTTATTTCTCAGTAATAGATAACTGTTGATAGCTGAAAGTTCTTAGCACAGCTTAAAGTCATATATGTCAAGTCAATTTGACCTTTGTTAATGAGTTTTAATTAGAACTTAATTTCTACAAGCAGAAGACTGAGATTAAAATAAATTAAGAACAATGGAGATAAGGAATTTTATTGGTCTCTTTGTGATTTGTAAGGCAATAACTTGCTTCTTGCTAAATGAACCAAAAGTACAAAGGTAGGCACAAGTCAATGACATTACTGTTGTACTAGAAATGCAGTTAACAGGCTCTGCTGCCTTGGAAGGCTTTGTTTCGATTATTCACAGACATCACATCCAAAATGCAACCTCCAGCCTCCAAAAATGTCTTCATGGCCCTTTTAAATTCTGGGAGAGAAGCTCAGGGCAGGCAGAGACTGGAGGGAAGTGAAAGTGAGAGAGAGCCCAAGAGGAAACTGCTTGTGGCCTTCACCACAGCTGTTTAGAGCAGAGAGAAATCCAGAGAAGCAAATCTGCACGTGGTGGGGAGCTGGGACTTCAAAAATGTTGTCATGGAGGGTGAATAGAGAGAGGAAACTGTGGAGACAAATGTGAGATTTGGTTGGGGGAAGATTTATATTTGAAGGGTTTTGCCACAAGGAGAAACATTGTGAAATAAAAAAATTAGAAAAGTCACCTAATCCACATCCTCTACTGCTGATAATTACACATTATAATTGTAAATCAATGCTTTGATATTTCGCCATTTCAATGTAAAAAGGGGGGAAAATCACACAGTTGGCAAGAAAATTAATCTCCATGTACTATACTAAACTGCTTATTTGTCATTAGTGTGAGGAAAACAACAAAAAATTATTTTGCTGGTAAATTAAGTATTTTTTACTGACAAGCAGGAAGAACTAACTTCATAAAGCTTTTTTATTTAAGTTGTCCAACACATGTGACAAAACTTTCAGTCACAGACACCTAAAATTAGCGACCAGACACATTTAGTTTGATTTCAGAAGCAGTTGGATGTCTGCAGCTCCTTGTTCTTCCATTCAGACAACTTTTAACACAGTTTCCAACTATCTCATCATGGCTGAACCTTAACCTACAAGAACACTTGGTGTGGAGGAGGCAAAAGAGGTTTGAATTAATCTTTGTATTGCTTGCTTGCTCAATGGAAATCTTAATGGCACTACAGATTAGACATTTCACAGGTCAGGTAATTAAAACTGCAGCATTAAGAGTGAAGACAAATGGATGAGGATGCACTGAAACAAACATATTAAAGCAAACCAGAACATTGTGGAGAGAGAAAAAGTCCCCATGGCTTAGTGAGGGTAGAGTTGGGCAGCTTTGGTTTTTTGCCAGATCCTTTTCAGTCCCTAACATTGCTGAAAAATCCCTTCCTTGCTTTGTGTAGGAAGTGAATCAACATCTGAATGCACACACACACCCTCTCACACATACACAAGGACCCACATGCATATGTACAGTGGATGTGCCTGTCTATGTGTTTGTATCTCCAGATATTTGTGGATTTTGACCCCCTTCATCTCCTATAGCCTTCTGGCTCCATCCTGCTCTTTATTAGTATTACTAATTCAAACAAAGACCTTGTATTTTCTCTTCTAATCTGACTTTTTATTTTGTTATCATCTGCTTCAGTCAGTGCTTTCCAAAAAGAGACCAAGGCCTGCTGTCCTGATGATCTCCTGGAGTGAAGATCAGCCATCAAACAGACAGGAGGTTTGGAGAAGAGGAACAATGTATAAGAAATGTGTCAGAAGAGTCTGTAGCACAAATTATGTTTTGAATAAAATAGCTGTTATAGTTCTAAGAGATCAGTCAGTCTTAAGGAATGATGTTAAACATTTTGGGAACAATGGTGATTCAGCTGAAAAAAATCGGATTTTAGGGTAACCCCATATGAAATTGCATAATATATAATTGTGCAAAGATTTTCTTTATCCTTCATGGTCAATGGAGCCTAAGATTTACTCTGCAATCACATGCTTTATATTGAAGTAATTCTCTTTCCAGAGGATTTTAAAATTAACAACATTGAACTCAGTTAAGTACCTTATCTAGAAACAAAAGCATGAAGTTAAAAATCTGCCTTAGTCTTATGGAATCCTGCCATACTTTCATAGGTGGATTTGGGTCACATATGGGAGAATATGGTAGAGTGAAAAGATATTTAGTTCAAAGATGTGCCACTCACTTGACTCTGGAACAGCTTGTACATAAAGAAATACATCCCATGACTATTCAGTGGTGATAATTTGTTAATTTACAGAACAGCCCAGTTTAAAACCACAGAATGAAAACAAAAGGATCATCCCCCTGCTCTGAAGTGTTTGTCATTCCCAAAGTGCTAAATGCAGAACGGTGAGCAGAGATTTCTTTTCTTTTCCTCTCCCTACCAGAAATGGTGCAAGCATCCCCAGCAGTGTCGAACCCTGACCAGGAAAGCTTCGGGAGATGTTTCAGGCACTCCCGGTGATGTTTCAGCCACTCCAGCTGTCCCCTGGCTGTGCCTGCCTCCCTCTGCCACGCTCCCAAGGAGCAAACAGCAGAGGCAACGCATTTCTTACTCCCCCTTCGAGCCAGCGAAAGAGTTAATTTTAATACGAATGTGCAAGAATTAGAGTGTATGTTCTAGGGATTAAAGATCAGCTATTATAAATAGTCAATCTATAAGCCAGCGGCCACCAGCTCCCGCTGCACTTTGACCTTATCTTTATATGTAACAGGAAAGAGCCGCTCCGAGCCCAGCCTGGGGGGGACCAGGGCGCTGCGGGAGCGGCCGGCAGAGCGCGGGCACCGGGGCTCCATCGGACATGGACACGCTTTATGGCAGGAATAAGGAAGAGCACCCAGAGCCCATAAAAGCTGAGGTGCAGGGTAAGTGACAGAAAATCTGCTGTAAAAACCACCCGCTATTTTGGTGTTTTCTGATGCGTCAAAATCGTGACTCTTCTTCCCCCCTTAGGCAGCGCTGGAAAGGGAAACTGAGAGAGAGGCGCAAGGGAAATTTGTTTAAAGGACTGATCTCAGATAATATTTGTGCCCCTACTGGGGGATTTTTCTCACTCCATGAGCATTTCTGTGTACTTTTCGACAGTCTGTTTGAACAGGACTCACTGAAGTTGGTGATGAGGGAGAGCCCGGGATTCCATCTCGGCCCCCCCTCCCCCGTGGCTCCGCTCCCACTTTCGCTTTCTCCCCTGTAACCCTTCCCTGCCCTCCGCTCCCCCGGGGCTCCAAAATCACCGGGGCTCCTCACCCCGGGCACCGCGACAGGATGCCTTAAAAAGAAAATAACCCAGGAGAAACTGCGGAGTATCCACAGTTCAAAGTGGCTCTCTAGGCTAGGGATGACGCCCCGACCAACCCGTTATTTTTCCCGGTTTCTTCTACTTTACAGAAGACTTTTCTTTCCTACAGCTACAGGAGAGATTTGTTGGTGGGAACCCCTGCTTAGTAAATCTTGGCCGTGTTGTTCATGATATGTAGTCCAAGAAATGGTAGGAATCTGCCATTCCCAAGTACAAAACTTAAAACTTGCAGGGCTTTGTTGCTGTTCAGTTTCGTGGCTGAATTGGAAAAGATTTTGTGTCAAGTCAGACAAAGTGTTTTGTTTTAATGCCTTTGAATTATTTCATGCTTTTATGGGTTTATACCTTCCAATTGTTTTTTTTCTCAAGATAACAACTTATTATCAAAACACTTGAAGTGATTTGCAAACAAACAACCTATCAGGCCTGATCTGTGTTATGCAATAGTTTATTTGAACAAAGACTGCGTATTTCAGAAGGTAACGTTATTACATATACAAGACATTACTTCTTTGATAAAGAAAATAAAAGAGAACCATGACCCCTTCAAATATTTTGATAGTCCTGAACTCTGCCAGTTTTTTGGCTCCTTGTTACTCAATATGTACACTGTAAATATGTGTCACACTTCTAAAATCATCTGCCATTTAACCCATGCTCTGCTACAGAAAATGTGATTTTCTGAGATGCTGTTGTTATCATAGTTAATAAATATTTGGGGATTTCACTGTGTCACTAATGTGTCCTCACCCATTACAGAAAAGAATAAGGTCCACATTTTTAAAGCTATATAAGCATTCTTGATTTGGTGCACAGTGTGATTTACAGAAATGCTTAATTCCCGCTAAGATGAATTGTCTGAAAACCTCACTAGTTGACCCTTTGCTCCTTGTTTTTTCATACTGAAATTATGTCAGAAATTACAAGGAATTGCACCAGAAATTTCAGATACTAAATTAAGTCCACAATGCTTTAAAAAGATCTTTTTTCCTTTTGTATCTTTCCCAGCAAAATTATCATAAATAAAAATATGCTAAAGTTATTACCTTGGAGTTTCTTGTGTTAGAAAGGAAAGTAAGGTTTAGTTTTCTGGGCTCTTCTAGAAAATAACAACAACAATAATGATGCTGGTAATGAAAGTTCCACCATTGTGTCAATTTTTTATGTACCTCATGTATTCCAGAGCTGTAACCCTAATGGAGTTATGCCCTAATGATGGTGCCCCATCTCTGGAATTGCTCAGGGCCAGGTTGGATGGGATTTTGAGCAAACTGGTCTTGTGGACCTGCCCACAGCAGGGGTTGGAATGAGTCAATTTTTAAGGTCCATAGGAGGACATTTCTAGCTGTTGTAAAGGGGTTTCAGCAAGAAGCATAATCAATGTGGGATCCCAAACTAAATGATAAGGAGAAATATAAGTTCTGAAGAGCTTTTTATGCAAAGGCAATACCCAGAGCAGGAATTGTGTGGAGAAGCAGTATGTGATCCTAAATGTTTCCTCAGGATTCACAGACACAAAGATGCAAGTCAATGTTTTTATTTAATATCTGATATGCCTTTGTTAATCTCTTTAAACCTATTGACATTCTTTAATTGTTATTATTCTGTGAGTTAAGTGGTAGGTGGTGCATTTCTTGCAAGGATTTGATGAGGAACATTTATGATTCAAGTCTCAACAGCACTTACACCTTTTCAGTACAATATTAATTAATATACTTTATTTGTGTACAAAACACTATATTATGACTAGTGTCACAAAAGCATTTACCAAGTTACACTATATTATGCTGTGTAATCTAATTAATGAAATTTTAGTGGAATTAATTTAGCTTGAAGTCTAAACTGATGTGCTGAAAGCCAATGCAAATCATATAACCTATAAAATATGTTTATTTCTGATAAGCTCAAGCTTTTTCTGGCACAAGTAGAAGGGTTTAAATGGATCACTACATGGAAGGGTTTAAAATATGAATGCAGGAAGGAAAGGTCCAATTCTATTTGCTTCCTGATAATTAACAAATTACATTCCAGCAGTCTCATTTAGTTATAGTAATCCCTGATAGCAATAGTCATGCAGATTGTCACTAGTGCCACATTTTTGAGTAGGGGAAATTTTAGTTAACCCAAACTCCAATATAATTATATGGTACTACAAATCTCAACACACCTACAGTCTGTGTGACTGCATGAAGCCTCTGCCTTTAGGAGAACTATCCTGGAACATTCTCCTAGCCTAAATGAATACTGATAACTCCTTTTTGGTTATAGGGCAGCTGCCCACTTGGTTGCAAGGGACACTGCTCCGAAATGGCCCAGGGATGCACACCATAGGGGACAGCAAGTACAACCACTGGTTTGATGGCCTGGCTCTGCTGCACAGCTTTACATTTAAAAATGGTAAGTTGTTGCACATTGGATTGAAAGGAACTCAACAAGCCACATTTTGGTGCCTTATATTGCTAATTCTGTTTGGAGCTGGGTTGGGGTGTTGTGGGTTTTGTCTGCAGAGTGGTCTGTGAGGGGGGAGGTCTCTCCACACACCCCCTGACACCCCACCCTTGACAGCAGCAGCTGGAATGTCTCTGCAGGGCTGTTTGCAGGGACGTTTACTTGATCCTTCCTTCAGCTGAAGTTCAGTGCTGCTGTCAGCCCAGCCCAGCACACAGCCAGCCCTGGGCAGTCACTGCAGGGCAGCCTTCGCCTCCCACCCCAAGAAAACCTCAGTGGGTTCCAGTGGCTCAGCCACAGGGACTGTGGTGCCCAGAGGCTCTTCTGCTGTGCATGAACACCCAGTTTCAGGGAGGACCAGCACTCCCCTTGTGGGATTTAGTTGCAGCTATAACAGCTGCCAGGAGAGAAACTGGGCCACTGTGTCAAACCTCACTTAGAATATTTGACACCCTACAGTCCCTCCTCCTGCCTGTCATCCTTATGGAGGAAAGACAGACAGCTCTCCACCCTAAACAATTATATTTCTTTTTTCTTTCAGTTAAAACATTTTTCACCCATTCAGCTGTTACACAGTGAGAGACAGGATGGTTTACACCTGGATTCTTGTGGCAAAAAATATGTATCTATTTTAAAAAATGGGATTTACTCCTGTTATCCTCTAATCCTAGTATTTACTTTTTAGTTCCCATTTCTGTGATTGGAAGCATTTAATGCCATTGCAGGATCTCTAGCCTGTCCAGCTCTACATCCTTAACAAAATAACCTATAAAGAAATAGTCAGTGTTTTTAAAATTGCCAATATATCTTACTTACCTAAAGCAAACAGAGCTCAGTTAGTTCAAGTATTCATTAAACTGTTGATTCCTTCAAGCAATCTGTTACTCCCATAACTAAATTTTGCCAATACAGGAGATTTTTCACCACCTGTAAATTGATTGTATAATTAATCATTTTTGCACACATTGTTTTATCTTCTGGAACAGTTTATCCAAATCCCTTCTTTCCCCTCAAAATTTCCCCAGTATAAGTAGTGGGAGTCAGGAAATCTTGACAAATTCTTACCAATCTCAGCAGCCATAAAGCCTTTAAAACAGGCAGTTGGGGACATTTTTGGTTTTATTCCAAATTATAATTGGCTAAAGGACAGCTGCTTGAGAAACCTTGGCTCTACCTGTGCTAATTTTTTGAAGCCTGAGTATAAAATGTGATTGAGATCTGTTTGTTTCTTCTCAGGTGAAGTTTACTACAGAAGTAAATATCTCCGAAGTGACACGTACAACTGTAACATAGAAGCAAACAGAATCATGGTGTCTGAGTTTGGGACTATGGCTTATCCAGATCCATGCAAAAACATATTTGCCAAGTAAGCAATGCTTTTCCCAACAAGATTCTTCTATCTACTTCTCTCTTCAGCACAGATGTCTTTCTGTTTACCTTTGACACATATGTACAAATACAGCAGTTGATTTGTAAATTTACAATTGCTAAATATTGAAAAGGCCAAGAGATATGAACTGCCTATGGGTTAGTCTAAGGCAAATATCTTAAATTCATTTTATCACCAATATTTGCTGCTTTATTCAGTAACACAAGTAGATTATATAAAAAACAAGCATTTTCTTTCTCCAGTTAGTGGAACATTTTGATACTCTGTAAGGAGAAAAACATTTAGAGATAGTTTAACAGAAAGGTGAGGTGTAGGCCATCATGTTATCCTTGGTCTTGTAAAATTGGCTGTAGGGATTCACTAAGAAGTACAAATAGGTCACCCTTCTCTCCTTGCCACTGAGCTTTCTCTGGTGACCTCAAACCTGGTGTCTGGTAAGGGCACATACACAGACAGTTATTGCAAAAGAGCTGATATGTTGTAAGTTGTTCCCCTGAGATGAGATTTTCTTCCCTCTTCCAATAGCAATAGAGGAACTCTGGCATTTGAGGTTCACAAGGGTTATAGCAACTTTGTCTTGGCTTCTAGTGACTGTGATGAAATCATAGACTGATAAAGGAAACTGTCAAGACTACATGATGTCCAATCTTCTTTGAAATCATAACTGTGATATGGAATAACACTGGTAACAAAAATATTCCATTGGGGAGTATATGAATCTGTCTGTTTAATAAAGCTGAAAAACCCACCAGCTTTTAGGTAGGAACTGGTAGGCCAAATTTTCCCAAGATAGAACAGGAGAGTGTGTAATTAATCCATGCTGATAAACCAGTGCCTGTCCTAGAGCTGGCAGTGAGAATGGGCCTGGATGCCCATTTGTGTGTCTAAACCATTTATTTGCATGTCCTTAACCCTCCCCCAGGCCATGGGCATTGGAGAAGTCCATCTCCTCTGCTTTCCCCCTCTTTCCAGGGAGCTGGGGGCAGCAGGGACAGGCAGCCCCAGGGCTGTGGCACTGCAGGGTCACTCGTGCTCCAGGTGGGGGAAAGGCAGCTCCAGCTTCTGTGGCTCTAATGAAATTTCCTCTGGACAGGGCATTCTCCTATTTGTCTCACACCATTCCTGAGTTCACAGACAACTGTCTCATCAACATTATGAAAGCTGGGGATGATTTTTATGCTACTGGTGAGACTAACTTCATCAGGAAAATTAATCCACAGACTCTGGAGACATTGGAGAAGGTACAAACCACCATCTGTCATTCTGGTTCTTTGTCTGCTGATGAATAAATTTCAGGCTGACTCATGAGGATGCTTTAACATGTTCAGGACACAAAATGCTTTTCTTCTACTGTTGCCTTATTTTTGAAATCGTGGTAAAGTGAAATAGTGAAGATACCAAAAGATAAAAGAGATCTTTTAAGAACTCCTGAGTTAAAATTTAAATCTCATTTAGTTTGGGAAAAGCTGGGCTTTGAGCAATTTCACTTGCACATAATCTAGGAAGGTTGCAGGAGTAATAGCACAGTTACATGATTATTTTGGGTGATTGCCATTATTATGTATCTGTAGTTATAAAATTATTTACGTCATTAAAAAATCAGTGGGTCAGTTATATGACTACTTTTCAAGGACCTTATGTAAGATTTTATTTAATTATTAAAATGAGAACTTGAGATATTGAAATATATACAATGATTTTTTTTCTAGCCCACACTACAGTTTGAGTGCAATTTCCAAACTTTATATAAAATAGAAATTTTTTAGCTCCAGCAGATTGCCAGAGAGCTCTGTTAAATAAAGTACTTTCAGGGTGAAATGGGCATTTGCAGAATAACTTGCTTAGCTAATCCTCCCTGATGTTATGTGGCTTCAAGGGAGAGGTGGCTCTAATTCAGATTCTGTAACTTGATTTAGCCTTGAATAAGGAGCTCATTTGAATACCTACAGAAGTATTTTGGTTTAATTATTTAAATTTCAAAGCCATTTGTTAATGGAGTGCCAATATAGGGCTGCCAGGGCAAAAATCTGGTGGGTTTGTGCTGTTAGCTGAGATCAATTTTCACTCTCTTACACACCTCTCAAATTTCTTATTGTATCATTTTCCAGGTTGACTACAACAAATACGTGGCTGTAAATTTGGCAACTTCTCACCCCCACTATGACAGTGCTGGAAATGTTCTCAACATGGGCACTTCAATAGTTGATAAAGGGAAGACAAAATACCTTCTATTTAAGATTCCTTCCTCTGTACCAGGTAAGAAATATGTGTTACTGGTATTTTCTAGAAACTTGTTAGCAATTTCTTTTCTTCAAAGGGCAAGGGTGGTGATCCAGCTGTTCTAATAACCAATGGTGTTCATTTTCTTAATTTCAACTTATTGTGAACTTCATATTAACTGCTTAGCCTGTCTGGGCAAGTGCTGTTACAAAGGCTCTTCTTGAGTACTGTGTAAACAGGGTGTTTCAGTGGGAACAAACTTACTTTTAGATGAAGATTCTAAAACAATTTTCTCTATAAGGCAGTACATATAATTTGAAGTTGTAAATTTTAATTTCTTTGTAAATGAAAATTCTCTGCAAATGCTGATACTATGATTGCAGTGGAAACATAATACCAAATAAAACCTAATATAGAGTTAATTCCTCTCTAACCTGGCCAATGCTGGCCCTTGCTGAAATGCTGCCCATTGTTCACAGAGCAAATCCCATGCTCTTTTTCCTTCAAGATCTTTTTGTGGTGTGTGTTGTTGAAAGTCAGCTGCTATTGTGTTGCCTGTCCCTTCTTGTACAATTGAGAGGCTTTCCAGAGCCTCCCCACTTTGCAATTTCTAGCTGGGGCTCAAATTTGGAAACATCTCCTTAGAAGTTAAAAAACACAGGCACATTTGAACCCCTTTTAAAAGCTTCTGATTTAATTAAACTTATTTCTCCTCCATGCTGGAACTTCTGAAGACAGAAATCAGTGGAATCAAATCCCAGGACAAGGGGGCTGCATGAATGGATCCAGCAGTGACTTCACTGCATTGCTTCCTGCATGCAAAGTTCTGTGTTAATTATACAGCAGTAAACAAACACTTTCTTAACAGGAAAATGCAAATAAAACTGAAAGGAACCAGTTCTTCCCTGCCTGGGAGAAATCCAAGCACAAGTTTGGAATGGAATTTATTAGGAATATGATTTTAATTTTTATCATTTAATTTCAGAACACGAGAAGAAGAAATCTTGTTTCAAGCACCTGGAAGTGGTTTGCTCTGTCCCTTCTCGCTCTCTGCTCCACCCCAGCTACTACCACAGCTTTGGAATCACAGAGAACTACATTATCTTCATAGAGCAGCCCTTCAGACTGGATATTCTCAAAATGGCAACTGCTTACATGCGAGGTGTGAGCTGGGCTTCCTGCCTTGCCTTTAACAAGGATGATAAGGTACTTTTCTTACTGCTGAGCAATGGAATCAGGATGCCAGTGACCTCTTCCACACTGTTCTGTTTTTCATCTGGTTCATTCATTTCAGTAGTCATTTGTTGGGTTTTTTTCAAACCTTGACTTTCACAGTTGCGCAATTTTTTTAGAAGCTGTATGTTTTGGAATATTGTCTCTAATTTCTAGAAATTTCTCAAATAAATATCTGATGCTAAAGCTCTTGAGAGAGAGGATAGTTTGGCATTGCTAGAAATATTGTGTGCTAGCAGAGAAATTCCAATCTGGACTAGCATCTGATACAGATCCAGTTGCTCCTGGTCCAAACAAAATTCTGTCTGTGGTGGGTGAGATCTGCTCCAGGTGCATTGCATGTGCTGGAGAGCCCCACTGGTGGAAAAGCCTGCACTGAACAAAAGAAGAGTCTTTCACTGTGGGAACTGAGGGGAAAACTCTTTTCTGAGGATCTTATTTCCATGTGCTCTGGGCATAAACACATGAGAGTTGTGTAGATACAGGGCACCAGCACCACAGAAACACTCAACCAAGGCATATTTATTTAACTTAAAAAGAGAGCAGGGGATTTTCAAGATTTTTCTGGAAAATTCAATCCTCAGCCTAGCCCAAATAGTAATTTGCAACAGTAAAATGAGCTTAAAGCTGTTCCACACTCATTTTACTGCTGTATTTTCTTCAAGTTGGAACCCCTTGTCTGCTAGCAGCAAACCCTGAGTTCTTAATATCCTTCAGTACAAACCCACAGGGATTAGAATGTTGGTGGCTGCCATTAGAAAACAGTTTTCTTAATAACTCTTTGCTGATTCTGAATGGCTTTAAATAATGTTTTCTCTCTTTCAGACTTGGTTTCACTTTATAGACAGGAGGACTAAAAAAGAAGTGTCCACCAAGTTTTACACCGATGCTATGGTGTTTTTTCACCATGTAAATGCCTATGAAGAGGATGGCCACATTATTTTTGATGTTATTGCCTATACAGACAATAGCTTGTATGACATGTTTTATTTAAAAAACCTGACTAAAGACTTTGAAGAGAATGTCAAACTTACCTCCATACCAACCTGCAGAAGATTTGTGGTTCCTCTGCAGTGTGACAAGGTAGAAAGAAAATTACTTTTTAACCTGATTTCTGATTGGTAATTTAAAATACATCAGTGAATAATTGGTGTATTATTAGTTGGTGTATTTTTGGTTGCCAGCCCTTGTGTGTAAATTTCTGATTCTGTGAAACCCAGAGCTTGCAGTAGGTTTGGTTTTTGGATGTCCTGTGGGAAATGGCAGTGGGCAGCTGGACATGGTTCTGTGGGTTGGATCCTGAAACCATCCACTCTGGAGAACAGGGCTCTGAAGAACATGTCATTTTCTTCCCAATGAGATTAATTGTTCAATGCCATCAAACAGAAGCAGACAGACCCAGTTGGCTGTTAGCTGCAAGGGCATGCATGAGGTTTTGCACAATCTGTTTCTTACACTTCACTGGAAGCCCACATACAATACATGCATGCTCCCAACTGGTGCAATGGTTCAATTAAAACTAGAAGGTTTCATTTAAGTGTGATATATAGCAGGAAGAGAAAAGATTTTATCTTTTAGTTTAATTTAAAGCATCACTTTACATCATTGTTTGCAGGGAAGATTTTATACTGCCCAGCAACCTGGGCAAGTTTCTGCCTGACACCTTTGGAATGGATATTACTTTTTCTTTCTACATCCTAGAACATTGCTGCTCTGTTCTTTTCTCAGAAACAGCTCTGCAGCAATGACAAAGGATGTGATGGATCACACCAGCTGTTCTGCAATCTTAAGAATTAAGCAGTAGAACATTATAGAGTATATCACACCTATTTTTGCACTTGATTTTTAGCAGGTGCAAAATCCTAACCTTGGTGACTTGCAGTGAAAATTTGACACCTTGTTCCTTGACACCCATCTTCATTCATTAAATTCTCAAATTTAGGGTACTTCTGGACCATAGCCATCTAAACATTTCTAAGGACTCAGTGTGATTCAAAATAATTATTCTATGTTATAATAAAATACTCTGAGTGTAACAAGATTTCTAATGAAAACCTCAGAATCTAAAATGCCATAAATTGTTAATATTAATACCAAACCTGATGAAAAATCTGACTTAGAAGGATATTTTTAGAGATCCATGACATTTCCAGCATTTTTCTCTTTCAGGATGCTGTAGTGGATTCTAATTTAGTCACACTTCCCTCTACTGCAACTGCTGTAAAGGAGAAAGATGGAAGCATCTATTGCCAGCCTGAAATACTATGTGAAGGTGAGATACATCCTTTAAATATCTGGTGCTACATCAGTTTGTTTATTTATTTATCATTGTATTAATACAGGATTCCAAGTCTCATCTTGCAACTATTAATATGGCTTGCAAATCCACTTGTTAAAAGAGTAATATTAGTTAAATAAGTCTGTTATAAGTAGTACTTCAAGTTTAGCTACATTCTATAAAGATTTCATTTGAAAGAGGATTTTTAACCTTTTATCAGGGGATAATAGCAGGAATATGTAAATACAAAATTACCTAAGGTGAAAGTAATTTCTTAGAATGTTAGCCTCCAATTCTAGCCCAGTTATAAAGAAAGAAAAAAAACCCCAAACCAGAAAAACCCTCATAAATTCCAGTCTAATGAATTTCTAAGAATAAAATATTGTTGCCTTTTGAACTAACAGCCCTGGCTTACTTATGGTAGTACCCATCTTCAGATTCTTAGAAATTCAGACATTCAAAGTCCATACAACACCTTTTTCACGTAGTTCCAAGGTTTTTTACAGGGCAAAAGTTCCTGAAGATTGGTGTGTCTATATAGATGTACATTTGAGGTTTTCTCTTGTCTTGTTTCTTGAACTTTGTTTTATGCAGGGATAGAACTGCCTCGCATCAACTATGACTACAATGGCAAAAAATACAAATACGTCTTTGCAACACGAGTCCAGTGGAGTCCAGTTCCCACAAAGGTATAATTAACATTTGTAAAGTCAGTGTTTTCCTGTTGGTGGGCCATTCACATGCAAAGAAACATGAAATGCCTAAATTCTCCTAAGTTGATGTTGTACCATTTCCTTCATAAAGCATTCATAAACTCAGGCTTCTTACTCCAGCTTTATGTTCCATGAAGTCTCTTGAATAGCTACTGAGACCCTCACTTTTCTGCTAAATTGGGCTGAGCCTTCTGTGATGTGCCAGGAACTAAAAAGAAGAGAGTAGGAAAAAGAAGTATTATTTACATGTATATATTTATTTTTTTTCCCTTTAGGAAGCTTAGCAGAAAAATAAGATATTGCAATAGTACCTAATACATTTTAAATATTAAAACAATATCTAATTTTTATATTTTGCTGGCTAGTTCTCTATTAGAGGTAGCAAATGCTTTATTTACATGTGCATGATGCCAGGAGACAGCCTGGAGTACAAATATATTTACAGGGAAAGTATTTAATTAAGATTTAAGGATTAAATAAAATTAAGATAAATTAAAGATTTAAATGTATGAGTATTATGTGGACAGACTCACTCTTTATAATTCTTGTTCTGTGACTATAAAGCAGCACAAATTGAAGTCATTGTTGGTTCTTGCATATAATTACCACAACTGATTACAAAATAGAGCTGGATTTCTGCATGATGCAAGAAAATTTATTACAGCACATCTGACAATAATTCAAACAAATCTGCAAGTTCATTATTTACAGTGTAGATAATCTCTGCTTGACTCAAATATAATAAAAAACACTGGTAGGAAGATCTTTTTTCACATCAGTTGCACTTTAATGAATGCAAGCACAACAACTTAATCCTTAGGTAAAGTCTGTCAGTGAAAGTGCTGTCATCTTGGCCAGTAGAGAGAATTCTTTCTAATTCTTCCTCCTGTAATTTGAATAGTTTCACTTTTGTGTAAACATATTTTTTGGTTCAAGATCAAAATGGAAAAGAATAGAACTGCATCTCTATGGGTAGAGAAAAGGCCTTAATGGAATTGAACTGAAAATGCCAGGCCTCCCCTCTGGCCACTCAGTGGGATGAAAATCCACACTCTGCTCCTTCAGAAAACACCAGTGTCTGCCTCACTGCTTTGATCTTTACACCTCACTAGGAACAGCCTTTCTTCTGGCATATGCACCCTACTGCACAACAGAAGGCCTTGAGCAATATGGAAGTAGCAACAAAAGGAAAATAACTCACAGGATTAGAAAATGGGAATTTTAAATCCTATTTCCTACTTTACTACAGAATCTCAGTGATTTGGAACAAATCACTTAAATATTCTGTGTCTTGGACTCTCTGCAGTGAGGGGCATTACTTACAGTGAAGGCTCTCTTGTGGCCTGTTAGCATTTGTGAACTATTAAACACCCATAAATGAAAGGTGCAATTGTAATCTAGTGAAATGACATTAAAAGAACATTGTGTGATTATGCAGCCATAAAATGTCACTCCAAAATGTAACATTTTCCTGATGTTTTTTCTTGTGATGATACCTGCCTTAACTCTGAGCATTGGTCCCCCCTGCCAGCAGTCTGTTCATGTTGTGCCTTTGGAAAAAGCCACTGCCAGGGTCACTGACATTTTTCTTTTCTTGTCACAACCATGTAGATTGCAAAATTTAATACCCAGACAAAGGAAATGCTCCAGTGGGGACAGGATGACTGCTGGCCATCTGAGCCTGTTTTTGTTCCCAGCCCTGATGCAAAAGAAGAGGATGATGGTAAAATAATGACAACCTTCTGAAAGCTGGGGTTACATGAGTTTTGTATTAAATCTTACAAGATTCAATATTCTTAGTCAAGAAAATTGGGTTGGTGCTTCCACTTTGAGATGGGGTTATCTTTTCTGCTTAGTGAAACTTCTTTACATTTCTAATTCTTCATTTGTGTGTCACAGGTGTTGTTCTCACCTGTGTTGTGAAGACTGATCCAAAGGATCCACCCTTCCTACTTGTCTTGGATGCTAAATCATTCACAGAGCTGGGTCGAGCCATAGTGAATGTGGAAATGCACATGGACCTGCATGGGGTGTTTATACCACAGCAAGACATGAAAACTGAGACTGAGTAAAACCCATTTGTTGTATTGCACAGACTGACATAACCTTCTACTGAATGTGGGATAATATCCTCCAGGAACAGCCTTCTCTTATGATAAGAAATGACTAATTATAACCTCCTCAATATCTACATATAATCTCTTAAAAGAGACAGAAATGACTTTATTACAAATCCTTGTGTGCACAACTGGTGTATCACTATTCCAAAAGAAGAATTATCAATATGATGTGCTAATGTTGAATACAGCTTATGGGGCAAGGAATAGGAGAGAAAGGTAACAAGAAATGTTTTATTTGAGTACAACAAAGCTTTCTGAGCAAATGAAGTACTGTATTCACAGGGTGACACATGGCATGAGTCACTCATGTCTGCAGGTCATGTAACTTCCATGGGCTGTTGCAAGACTGCAGCTGACAATGAAAGCTGTCTCCTGCCAGAAAAACCTCATGTTAAACTATCTACCATGATACCAATAATTCATGGCCATATATTCTCTTGGTGCTTGATTTCTTAAACTCTGCCATAACCAAAGTATTATCCTGAGGTGCTACATTTTTCTTGTCCAGAACCTAACCCCTCCCCACAGCTTTTCTAATAATTTCATGGTGTATTTTTAGCTTTTATGTTGACAAAACCAAGTAACTTTATTGAAATAGAGTACATGGTTATTTGTAGCATTCAATTATACTTTAGTGACATTCAATGTTAAGCTGTATTTAAATCAGTTTTCCTTGGCAGAAATGCCATGGCATTTCATGTAACTAGATGATTACATTGTGTAAAAAATAAGAATTGTTTGTTATTGCCACTATTCTCTGTTAATAGCAGTATGTATGTGAATGAGGGCAGTGTATTCCTAGCAGAACTCAGACACACATGTGCAACAAACAGTTTAGGGAAGAGTGAAAGATCTAATTTAGGCCTCATCTGAACCCCACAGCGGCTGAAACTAGGAGCTGTTATTGCCATAAATAAGCATTTCCTTTATGTCTGCTTAGGAGCACCCATGTTCTCACATGTGTTTATCCTTGCCTGCACCAGATGCTTCCTAATCAAAGTGCACAACTCTGACTCACAGTCACAATTAAAATGCACATTTCAACATAAAGTACAAGGTCCAAGCACAGTGTGACTGGTTGTGTTACAGAAATGGCATTTCTTACCCCCCATTGTATTCCTGATTTGAGTTATTGACGTTTCTTTAAGTGAGAGATTCTTTTGAGTTTTATTTTCTCATTGTGGATATCTTTGCTGTTGGAGGCATCTTTACTGATGGAGAAAACCAGGTGCCCATCCATCCATTTTGGGTGTTCCTCTGGTCTGTCTGTATCACCACACAGCTCAGGTACCTCTCACTTTGACACACACATCCCCTCAGTGCTCACAGTGTTTCACAGGAAGGAAACAGAATGAAATTGTCATTTATTACCTCCCCACCACATGAGAATCTGTGCTTGGTGACCTTCTTGTGATTACTTCATGTGTTTGTGGCAGAGCAGGAACTGAACCAACATCATCCACAGTTCCTGTAACAACCAGACCTCTGTCCCTCTGCCTAAGTCTTTGCACTTTGTTAGGATGAAGACATACAGGCTATTTTTAATGTAAAAAAACCCCAACACCGTGGTCAGAGCTAGTTAATATATGCAGGTTTGGGCATTCAAATGTTCACATGTTCCATGAAATGGAAATAAACACTTAGTAAGGTGTGTGCAGAAATAGTCACTTTTAGTGTTTCCAAGGCATATTACCATTAATATTTAATAGCACTTTATCTTCTAAAGAAGAAATTTAATTCCATTTTTGTAAATAATATGGAACCAGTACTGGAAGAGAAGACTAACTTGTGATATTGGCAAAAGATATCAGCTCTGGGGTTGTTTCTTTTAATATTAAAAAGTTTGGATTTAACAAAAGTCCACAAATACATTTCTAAAATTAAAAGGTGGCAATGAATCAAAAGTCTAACCATTGTTATGTATTTTCTTCTGAGAGTTTGTCTCTAAAATTTCTTCTGTAATACTCACAGGGTTGTTTTTGGGTAATCATAGGTTTGGATACAGGAGTTACTTGACTTCTGAGGAGATAATTTTTACTGGTAGAGATGACAGGATAGGGGACACACTCATCATAAAAACAACCTGTAGTCTAAGCAAGCAAATGTGTTATTTACATTCATGCAGAAATAATGCAGGAAATAAATGATAAGAACTTTTCTTGGGTATGATTTTTTAAATTAGATGTGCCCTATTCCCTTGGTCAGTACTACACAGGATTTGATTAGCATTAAGTTTGTAGTTAACTGAGGAGAAAACCAGTGATGTAAATCTGCATTTGCTAATCCCAGTATCCTCCTGCAGCAGAGACAATAGGAATAAAACCATACAGCTAATCACAAATTTGTTCAAGAATGTGTTTAGTGGTTGCAATACCAATCTGATGAAACATTTGCCCTGAATATATGGTAACACACTATCATTTCAGGCTGACAGAAGCAAGGGGAAATGCAGATATGCTGTGCCAAGTGGCTGCAAGGCTCGTGGGGTTTTTTTGATGTGGTAACGTGGCACGTGGTAATGAGTGTCATTTGGTTTGCTTCTGACACCCTTTGCAGTGAATGGAATCTCAAGGGTCAGAAAGGTTTGATTCTTCTTTTGCATCAATTTAAGTCATAAATTACCCCAACAAAATTCATGGAATGATTATAATAATGGCTTAACACAAATCTAGATGGAATGACTGCAAATAAAAAATAGTAAAGATAAGTATCTTCATTAAAAGAAAAATACATAGTTGAGTGAGAGAACCAGGCCACGGGTATGCATACATATAATTAATTACCTCAGAGATGCTACAAATGGACCTTGATAGAGTGGTTTGGTTTGTTGTTGTTTTGGTTTGGTGGGGGTTTTTTTTTGTTAATGGTTTCAGTAAATGGAACAAATAACAAGGTATAACAATGAATTTGTTCTCTGGAACTGGATATTATCTGTTACACCTTGTCCCATTGCCCCACATGGGCAGCAGGAGGAAGCAGAAACAGTGTTTATGAGGACAGGTTAAAAACCAGAAATGCAACAATGTTTTCCTCTGTACCAATCTGTGCAGGTGCCAGGGAAACACACCAGTGTCTTTCTTTTCAAATAACCAGGCCACTCAATGACATCTTTTGCAATAATTTAAACCACTGCTCCCTTGAGTCTGCAATTACCTGAGCATTAATGACAAGCAAAATACATCTTTCCCCTGCAGCCAAGGAGCAGTGTGCTCTCTGCCTTCATTACCCTCAAAGAGAGCTGAGAATGTGTCCTGTGCATCCTCAACCTACACCTGACATCCTGCATAATTACACCCAAGCAAGAAAAACAAAGGGGCCTTCTAATATTTGTAAATGGGCATGTATGACAACAAGTGTTGCAGAGCCATTGGTGTTTCATGCACATTGCTGTGGGTTTGGCCTTCTGTCCTACATCCTCTGCTCCTAAACTCCTGCTCAGAGCTGCACAACAAAGCTGCAGCACCGTGCTCCTCCCTGTGACCCCTCTCCAGTCAGGGAGCACTTCAGCAAGGGCTCAGCTCTAAAGCCTGGCTGTAGTCTGAGATGGCAGTATTTTTTACAGACCAACTGTGATAAAACTTATCTTTGATCAACAATTCTGAAAACACTGGCCCTTGGCCAGACTCATCTGTTTCTTCAGTTTGAGCTCAATTAGAAGACTCTACTTTTTCATGAACTCTGTCATGAAACAACCCCACGAGCCTTGCAGCCACTTGGCAAAACATATCTGCATTTTCCCTGGCTCCAACAGGGCTGAGCACACTCTTCACCCAGGCCCTGGGTGCAGGCTTTGGAGCTGGGTGATGTGTGAGGATGTCCCAGCTGCAGTGTCCATCTGCACAACAAACCAGCATTGTGAAAGAACAAGGCTGCCTTTGGGAAGGCATTCATTTCCTACAGGGTCCTTTCCAGATACCCTGCTTCATTTTCTGAGTGGAAAAATGATTTGGGGACACCATCAAACTGAGTGAATGATAGAATTTTGTTACATTTCACTGAAATGCTAGTAATAAAAGTAATAAAAGCATGTGACCCACCACAGCTGTAGCAGATCAGACCCTCTGAAGATGCTGTTTTCCCAGTGAAGGAATGGGCAGCAGGACATCCATTTGGGTGTTCCAGAGGCTGGGAGATCCCAGTGCCTGTCAGCACAGGGAGCACAGGGAGCTGCTGTGCTGGTCCCTCCCAGCAGCATCAGCTGGGTGTCTGTTTTACAGCAGATCACAGTTTGTGAAACACTTTCACTCAGTGCAAATAGTTTCACTACTTTAATGTTGGATGCTGTTAAGAAAGCAGATGGAGTCAAGTAATCTCTTAATTTGCAATTGAGCACGATAATAAAGAGCCTAAAATTTATCATGTGAACTGTCGTAAAAAAGATCTTTTTTTGCTGGAGAAGGCCGCATTTCCAGTGGGCAGCTGTGGAAAGGGACACTGCCACAATGAGTCTGGCCGTATTTAATTTTCATTCTCTTATTTTTCTTTGTGCCTACACCTGCAACATTCACCTTCAGCTCATATTAGAGAACAAATAAATAAATAAATAAAAGACCAGTTTTACAGGATCACAGAATCAATTAGATGGGAAAAAACCTCTGGGATCATCGAGTCCAACCTATGACCAAACACCACCGTGTCACCCATGGAGTGCCACTTCCAGCCTTTTCCTTGGACATCTCCACGGGTGGTGATTTCACCACCCCCCTGGGCAGCCCGTTCCGATGTCTGATCACCCTTTCTGGGAGGAAATTTCTCCGAATGTCCACCCTAAACCTCCCCAGGTGCAGCTTAGCGCTATTTCCTCTTGTCCTGTGTCTCGTTGCCTGGACAAGACTCTGCTCCCCCCGCGGCTCCCTCCTCCTGCCCAGGAGCTGTGCAGAGCCAGAAGGTCCCTCCTGAGCCTCCTTTTCTCCAGGCTGAGCCCCCCCCAGCCCCTTCCCCAGCTCCGTTCCCTTCTCTGGACCTCCTTTAGCGACATTCCAAAGCCGTGAGGCCACCAAGCCGAGATTTCCGCGGGCCGTCCCCGCCCCGCCCGCGGAGGGGCCGCGGTGCCCGAGGCCGCCGGGCCGGGCCGCCCCCGCGGGGCGGCGCGGGGAGATGATGCCGGGAGATGATGTCAGCGGCGGGCGGGCGCTCAGCCATGGTGTGAGGGCAGGGACTGAGCCGGCCCGGCCCGGCCCGGCTCGGCGGCGGCAGCAGCACCATGTCGGGCCCGAGCGCCGTGTCGGACCCGCAGCACCCGGCGCGGCTGCTGCGGGCGCTCAGCTCGTTCCGGGAGGAGACGCGGTTCTGCGACGCGCACCTGGTGCTGGAGGGCGAGGAGATCCCGGTGCAGAAGAACATCCTGGCGGCCGCCAGCCCCTACATCAGGTACGGCCGGGCCCGCGGCCCCCGGGCGGCCGCTCGGAGGGGCCGCGCTGCGGGGAGCGGGGCCAGGGTTATGTAAGGAGCGGGATCCGCCGCGGGTGAGGGCGGAGGAGCCGAGGAGGGCCGGCGGGGCGGTCTGCGGACCCCGGCTGCGCCTCGGCCCGGAGTTGGCCCGGGCGCTCAGGGAGAGTGTGGAGTCTCCCTCACCGGAGGCATTCAGACCCCGGCTGGACGCGTTCCTGTGTCACCTGCTCCAGGTGGGAGCTCCTGTCCTGAGGCAGAGGAGCTGGGCTGGGTGATCTCCAGAGCTCCCTTCCAACACCCGCTGTTCTGTGGGAGCAGCTACTGGGCCACGTCCTCCCCACCTTCCCTCCTTCTTTCCATCCTTCCTTCCCTCCTTCCCGTGCCGCCGGGCCCCTCCGCAGGAGCTGTCGTGTTCTCGGCATCACACCGCTGCTTTTCCAGCTCTGAGAGGCTGTGTCACCCACCAGGGAAAAAATCCCTCCCAAAACTTCATTGCTGCCAAGCGCCTGGTGTGAAGTAGTGACCCCTAAAGAGAGAAGTGTGAGGATGGTGAGGGAGGTGTGAGGATGGTGAGGGGCAGCATCCCAGGGGCATTGTGAGGCGCTGGGCTCTGTGTGTCCCTCGGCCGCACCGAGTCAGCACTTCAGCATCATTTTTTTCCTCCTTAATGTCTTTTAGCAAGACAAGGCTCCAGGTGGTGGTCATGGGTTCTGAAGTACACCGGCTTCTAAATTAAAAAAATAAAAAACACAGGATTGTCTCCCCATCGCTTGTGCCCCCACAACATCCAAGAACATCGCTCGGAAATTGCCAGAGGGACAAAGCCTGGCAGTGCCAGGATCGCTGGCAGCTCTTGGCAGGGCTGTCACCAGCATGTGCAGTCAGAACTGTGCCACTGACAGCCAGTGCTGGGGAGGATGAGCTGCATTAGCACAGTCATGGTTTCAGCCTGGCAGGCAGCTGCTCCTGGGCTGTGTGTGCAGGGAAACCCAGGTCATGGAGAGTGCTGCTGACACCGGCCTGAACCCCATCACACTCGATGCTGACAAGTCCAGTGACAGCAGGTGAAAAGAATATACCCTCCACAAGGTGTTATGGTACATGTCTGCATGTCAGAGCAGGTAAACAAAACATACAAGTGGTTAATTTCAAAGGGTTTTAAGTCCACTCATTTGTAGTAATAATGGCATTTGTTTTGTCTTCATGTGTGAAGTAGGAGCAGACCTTCAGTACCATTTAAACACAGGATTAACATAAATCTGTAGCAGACTTTGTGTACTGTTTGGACATTTCTTTCAGCTGCTGCTTCCTGTGAACTTGTCGTAAAATTTGCATTTTTTTGCTAGGTAAGGATGGGAATTCTTTATGCTACAGTCTGAAAAAATTCAGCCTTCTGCAGTGTCATATCATCTGCTTTTAGGCAATACATTATTTTGGGTGACCACTGAAGTACAGTGTAAACATTCTCAAATACAAAAATAAACTAAAAATAAATAGAATATGAGGCTGGTGAAGAACTTTTAAATAGCAGTGATCATGCACAGACTTAAGTAAACAGTTCTCTGCATCATCTGAGCTAGCAGAGCTGAGATATGAAATAAAATGCACATAGAAGGAAGATCATCAAGAATTTGCAAAAAGGACATGGTGGTGCCTATGTACTACTAATAATTTTTTGTCACTGTTTGTCTGGAGAAGCAGGTTTGGAAGACTGTGGAGAAAGAAATCAAAGATGTGAAATAGAAATGAGGCATTGATTCATACTCTTCAAAATGCCTGAATGCTTTTTAGGTCATTGGACATCATATTTTAGATGACCATATGCCTGACATTAGGTTTCAGAAGAGTTGCTGTAGGTGGTAAGAGGTCATGTCCTTGGAAAAACTGCTGTTCTACTGCTACAGCAGGATGAGTTTACAGAAAATGTCAATTTTTTTACTGTGAAAAAAAAAGTCTTAACTAAAAGATACTGTAGATTATGCTATGGAGAAGTGCATTTTCACAGAATTTCATCTTTAAGTTTTGCATTTTGTCAATCTCTGAAAAGTGTGCTGGGGAAACATGGGTTAATTGTGAGTGAGGAATAAGAGCTCCAGACACAACTACATTAGCAACAAAACTTGTAGTCATTAGAGTTGTGGTTTTTTTAAACTCAGAATTGTTCAGGTTCAAATCTCATGAAGGAACTCATTAGCTATGTGTGAAAGTAGGTTACATGCATTAATATATAAATATGATTAAGTGTGAGCTTTGTGTTTTGTTTTTTTTTTTTTTTTTTAAGCTTACTCATGTCTTCTCAGGCTTTCAAGATGTAAAGAACCAAAAATACGTGTACCTAGTTCTTGAATGGCGCATTAGGAAACACATCTGTATTACCCACCTCTGCAGAGCCTAATTTTTTCTTGCTGTCTGTCTCTCTTCTTTTTATCACTCTAGGATCTCTCTCTTAGTCCAGCTGGTCCTCACATTGGGTAGGATTGGTCAGGTAGGTTGCCAATATTGGAGCATTGTGTTTCCAGCCAAGGAAACACAGTGGCTTTTTTGGGAGTTGAAGTTAATCTCCACCTTGTACCTAGTCTGTGCAACTCCTATTTATTTGGAGTGTTGCTTTTTCAAAGAAAATCAGTTTAGGCCTCTAAATAAACAGTTATTGCAGGAGACACAAGAATTTCCTGCCCTGTATTTTAAGGGTAGCTGACTCCAAAGCTCTGGTACCACAGGCTGTTACAGTCTCCAAATGCCAATTGATTCAGATTGCTCTCATTTGAAAAATTCCAATATAAAGCTCAGAAAAATCCATTAAGTACTTTCAGAAGTAAAACTTGGAATAAAAAGAATCGTTTATGTGAACCTTGAAGTGAAGCAGTGGAAGGATGAGTTGATGTGGTGTTTTCAGTGTCTGGCTGTCTCATTGTGTGCTGTGGCTGTGGGCAAGTTGGTGGGCGAGTTCAGAAACTGTAGGGTTTGCATGAATACTTAGTTTAGGGTGTGAGTAGGAAAATAAGTAGGCATGGACTTTGTGAGGGGGTGGTTGGGTGTGAGCAGTCTGTGTGTGCTGAAGGATTTGTGCAGCCACGGAGAGAGGAGCGTTACCTGTTTTTTAGTTTTGCATGGAAGCTGTTTGGCTGACTGGTTATGAGTAGGACTCTTGTAAATTATAGTGATGTGTTTTCCCCCTAGGTATTTGGCAACTGGATTATCCATGCAGCTCAAAGATAGCAGCTTCAGTGGGGAGAGGAAAAAAGGCATGAAGGAGCACAGAGACACACTGGAAGTGTTATTGGTGTCATGGGCCCCACCTGCCTGTCTGATCCATAGGGTGGCTTCTGCAAGTACAGAAAAATTAAAAAAAAACTGTTTAATTTAAAAATTTTCAGTCTGTGGGACCAGTAAGAATTTTAGTTTTTGTGGTAGTTTCATTCTTGAGGTTTTGCCTCAACTGCTTAATGCCAAGTGGTTTGTAGCTCTCTCAGACCAGAGAGGTCTGGGGTGGTTGTGTGAATTCCTACAGAATTCCTTTATAGGTACAGGCTTATCTAATCCCTCTGTGTGCCCCTGGAGCAAATCCTGCCATGTACAAAGCACAGAAGTCTCCCTGCATATCTCTTAACATCTTGTGGTATGTTCCTGAGCCTGAGAAAAGGAAGATTCCTCAGGAAGAAACCGCCACAGGACAAAGTGTGGTTTGGCTCAAGGTGATGCTGCTGTGCATCCCAGAGTGGTTATATTCAAGCCAGGTTAGCTCTTGGTTTTCTCTTCTGTAACAAATCAGCCAGAAACCTGCCCTTTTTTTTTTGGTAGCACTCTTTGTCCTGGCAATTGCCTTAGTGTAGATCCTTGCCCTTGTTTAATTTATTTCGTTTGAGAGCTTGATGTAAATCACAGTGGCGTGAGAGGGCTTTTCCCTGAGCAAACCATGCTTGCACTAGTAAGTTTGGCCTGACTTGTGGCATAGATCTGCCAACCTTTTATAGGCTAGATTTGGTCCAAGCATTCCTGGTATCCTCAGCAGTAGCAGCAGATGTTCCCATCCCAACAGATCTGTCACTGTCTGGCATGAGTCGTTCCTGGCCAGCTGAAACTTGCAACTCTTTATATTTTGCTCACCTACTGTCTGCTTGCCTGGAACACAGGGAGCACGTGGGAACTACCTCAACAAAGAGGATATTTAAGCCCTTATTCTTGGACAAATTTAATGTTGTTACGCAGGGATTGTGCTGCTGCATTACAAATTGAATTAAGACATTTTTGTTACCTCAGCAAGTTTTTGTCTTTGATTTTCACGCATCTGCGTGAGCAGATTTCAGATGGCTGTATGTGTTCTATACTGTTCCCCAAGGCTTTTGAAACTCAGTAATGGACCAGTAATCTTATTTAAATCTTTTTTCAGAGGAGCAGAATATAACTAAACAAGAATGTAAATGTAAGGTTAAGTTCCTATTATTTTTATGTACTTATAAATAGCTGCACTGCTTGTAAATGGGTTTTGGTCAGAAATAACCTGACAGCCTTTGCATCTTCTCACTTGTCCTGTTCAACCTTCTGACATTCCTAAAACACTGCAGACCTTGTAGGACCCTGCACAGCCACAGGCAATGCTGAAATAGATTTCCATGAAGATGTGGGGGGACGTGCCCCCATCACTGACCTGCTGCCCT
This sequence comes from Melospiza georgiana, assembly GCF_028018845.1. NCBI lineage: Eukaryota > Metazoa > Chordata > Aves > Passeriformes > Passerellidae > Melospiza > Melospiza georgiana. The sequence goes on from NC_080443.1 coordinate 16,893,534, forward strand.
TTCCTCTGTGTGCTGGCACTTGGAGCATTTGCAGTTGTCACAAGGGGAGCCTGCTGAGGCTCCATCCCTGTGTGAGTGTGTCTGGGAGCATCTGTGAGTGCTGCTGTGGGAGGTGGGCTGGGATGTGCCTCCTGCACCCTGGAGGTGCCACTGGGCACTTCTTGTTACACCTGTTGGACAATGAATATTGTAGAGCAGGGTCAAGTAGGAGCCAACACATGCCAGGAGCTTCTGCTGCTTATTTCCTGGTACCTGTTTGGTCTTTAGTGACATTTATAGAGATATTTTATAGCGTTTTAAAACTTTCTTCAATTTGAGATGAATATTGAGGTCAGAAACACAAATGGCAGCTGGAGCTGGGAGCTGTTTGGCTGTCAGAACGCCGTGCTCCCAAGTTCTGCTTTAGCCAGATTATGCTGTAATTGTGCCAGGGCTTGTTCCCTCTTCACTGGGTGTGCAGGGTGGTGTTGTGGTAACTGCACTGTCAAGGAGGGCTCTAAAGCCATTGTTGTCTTCAGGATTTCTTTTGAGAAGTTTGTTTCTGGCAGTCTCCTGGGAGCTTTGGAGGCTGCCCTGGCAGTAGGAAGTCAGGAACAGATCAGGCCAGAATTTGCTTGCAGACTTTTTTTTTTTTTTTTTTTTTTTTTTTTTTTTTTTTTTAATTTGACATAATTTTGTTTTGGTTTTGATTTTAAAAAAATAAATTGAAATGCAGCCTATTATGTTTTAGTGGTAGCTGAGTTGTAAAGTCTCTGTGACTTTGAGAGGCTATAAATCAAAATAGTTGCCTTGGCCAGAAACTCTGCCTGGCACAACTCAGAAGTGCCTACACATGCATGTTATGTTTGGATAAGTAGTTGAGGGGCAACAGTGATAGAGGTATGTTAAAAGTTTATGGTTTAAAAAGGGATTTAGAAGTCACTATACCAGGCTTGAATGGGGAGTTGTTAATTATATTCCTGCTCCGACAGGCCCCTAGAGATCGCCTGAAGGGAAGAAGCCATAAGGCTCTTACCCAGCCCAAAATAGTAAAAAAAATACAGTTGGGCCGCTGCTACACGTCAGGCAGAGGGAGAACTGGGAATCAGAGCATCTTGTTTACCCAGGAGAAGCAGAGATGAAATTTCTTGTCCTTTCTTTGTACCTGCAGACGCGCAGCTCATCTGCGTGCCTGACGTAAGAGGCGAGCTGGGACGGAAGGTGTGGCAGGATGGGCTGCTTGGGATGTCTGGGTAATTTCTACTCTGTAGCTCACCTTTACACTTGTATTAATTGCCTTGTTTGGCAAAACTTTATTATTAAAAGAACCTTTTTTCTTCTTCTTTTTTTCCCTTGATTTACAATGTATTTTGTGGCTGGAACAGGCTGATGTGTCTGGAGCTGATGAGTCAGAAATGCTTCACTTCTGTTTTGGTTTTTTTGGTGGTGTTCTTTTTTAATTCTTTGAACCTGTTTTGTTTGTGTTGGTCTCATCTGTAGTTACTAAAGGAACTTTTTTCTGGCATGGACTGACAAATATGAACAGTAATGAATGGTTTGAAAGGATTTGTTTCCTCCCTCTGTTCAGACTCTTGCTCTGCATATTGTACAGAAGTTTCTCTCTGTGCTGGTACTGAGTACCAATGTAGTGCTACCCATGCACAGAGGAGTCTCCACTCCTGTCTTTGCCTTTCATATTTTATGTTTGCCATAGCTTAATATGTCCAAAAAACCAAAATAAATCACTGCTTATGCACAGCCCTGAAAGTCCTGGTCCCTATCAAGGAAGTATGTCCCTAATACCTTGTGGTTGGTGGCTGGTTTATGTCCTCAGGCATGTTGGTTTACATCCCCTGGATGATGTGGGCTGCCTGCTGCAGCTCTTGTTTATGGACATGAGGAGTGCTCTGAGTTGGAGACTCCTGATGAAATCCATGTTCCTGGTTCCTTTTCCATCTGGCTGTGGCATTGCTTTCTGGGAAAGTCTTGCAGATCTGTTTTCCAGCTCTGGGCATATCCAGAATTCCGGTGCTTCCCTCAGTTGGATTCCAAACATATTCCAGCTGTTCCACAACACTACTCATGCACTTATAATTTTGTCCATTTGACTTCATACTTACCATCAATTATGAAAATCTTTCTCCAGCTCAGTTGCTTATTGCTCCCATGTGCTGTAAGGATAAGTGAGGTATAAAAACTTGGTTAATCCAAGTTTTCCCAGCAGATCTATTGGTATTTGTTAAATAATAATATTTACAGGAATAAAATTAAATAAAATTAAATTAATTGAATAATAATAATCAGGAATATTTGGGTTATTAGACACATGCTGCACAGCATTGTGTTTCTTAAATATACTTAACAGCAAATTTAGCAGCATGGGTACTGTATAACACTGTACTTGTTTCTTCTAAAAAAGCATTTTAAACAAGTTTAAAAGTGGAGTTAATCTGAAAGAAGACATATTTCAAGTAAGACACTCTTAATTTCTTGGCTTAAAACTCTATTTCAAAAATGTCTTCCCTAGTTTTTCTGAGGAAGTCCTGGTTGTAAACTGCTTCCTAAAAAGTGTGGCAGTGCTGGGAATCTGTTCAGTGAGCAGACTTGAGTGTCAGGTGGAGCAGAAGAAAACCAAACCCAAACCACCTCTCTAAACCCAGCAGGTGTTTCTGTCACAGATGAGCAGTGACTGCTGAACCAGGTGAGCTCCACCACATCAGAGATGAGCCTGAGCTGTGCTTTGTGGCATGCACAGGGTGCAGAGGCACAGGTCCCAGCAGCTGATCTGCACTGCCTGTGTGTCACTTGTTGGCAAGCTCAGCTGGTGCAGTTGCTTGGTTGTTTTCTGTGCTGGCTAAAGGAACCCAAAGTGAAATGAAGCATCAGGTCCTTGGTGCTGCTGAGAGCTGCCAGGGTCCGTCCTTGGGCACAGTTTGTTGAGTGTGTGTTCTGTCTACTTAGGGCTAACTCACATGTTTAGGCAAGACACTCTGGTTGAGGGTAGATTTCCAATTTAGATTACAATCTAGCTCTGGATGAGCTCAGTGTAATCAGGGTAATTTCAGATTTTCATGGTAAACAAGCTCTTCATTGAGCAAAGCCCATGAGCCCTGTACAGGTCCCTTGTGCTGCTGTTGAAGTAATTGCCCTGTTCCTTTTCTTATTGAAAGGGAGGAAGCCACATTTTTGCCTGACTTAAACTTTTAAATAGTTGAAAAAAATAAGTTATATATCACAGTTTTTGTTTCTCTTAAAGCAAACAAAGCAACTTTGCAAGTTTTTGTGCTGAGCTGTTAAATGGACTCGTTTGCCTTGAGATCTGAAGGTGGACTTGGAGATAATCTTAAGGAGAGAGACACAGGAGAGGCATAGCCAAAATCTTCTGAGAGCTGGCACCCTTTGCAGGGTGTGGTGAAGACTGACTTTTATGTGTGGTGCTAAAGGCCAGGGTGCGACCTCAAAGGAAACCTTCTGATTTGGTTGTAAAATATCTTTTTAGGGGATGGTGGTGGGTGGAGTGAACTGCTGCATCATGTTTTTATGTCTGACCTGTTTAATAATGTGATTATTAAGGAGTTTTTTTGCACGTAGAAGGACCAGCCTGTATGGGAGAAAACATTGCAAGGAGAAAGGCAGACAAATGAAAAACTTCACCATTAAAATGGTCAGTCCTAACTGGGACTTAATTAGATTGACCATGGAAAGCTTGTACTTGAAAGACTAAAACCTATATAAGGAAGCCCAGCCCAGGAGACTAAATTGACCTTATGTTTGCATCAAAAGCAGATTTTTTGTTTTCTCCTTACTGATGCAAAATCTCCAAGTACTCACTTGTAATTTTTGGGACTGAGTCATCCTTGTGAGCATGTTTTAGGTTTGGTGCATGTCTTTGCTGGAACAGTTTGTTGGAGGTCCAACTTCATTTTAAAATGCTGATGCTCTCTGGAGAAGGCCAAAACACTGGTGCAGGTAAAGGATAAATCATCAAACCCCAATTTTATTGCCCTTTGGTTTCGAAGGACAGCTTTGCTACGTGAATATTAAAGTTTGCTAGTGTGGCAATACTGGCAAAGCATGTGTAGACCAGCCCTTAATGGCTAATCTGGAACAAAATCATTAATTTGGGAAGACAGCTCCTTTCCAAAAGAACAAGTGTCTCCCTCTTGTCTGGTTCCTGACACCCTGCAGTGTAAGTAGGTCAGCAAACTGTGTTTGCACCGTGGTGACGTGAGAGCAGGTAAAAGTTTTGTGTTGCAAAGCATCAAACCCAAAGTGTCTGTCTCTTGTTTCCCAGATTTTCTGATGGCTGTTCACTGTAAATATCAACAACCTGCTTGTGGTGGATGTGGTCTGGAGCATTCTGGTAGGCTCAGTCTTTGCAGACAGGTGTTTTCTTTATTTGTTTGGGTTCCAATATACCAGCACTCCAAGGATTAAAGCTTCCCAAGAGTTGTGCTCTTGTTCTCTGTATAACTTATGTGACCATTCTAAAAACACATCAGATTTCTTTTCTTAGTAGTTTACAGATAAGGCAGAGATTTCAAAGATGAAAATATTCCCACACAATTATGTCTGACTCAGGAAAGAAAGTGGTGTTGGTGGTGGCCAAGTTCTGAGTTTGAATTTTCATTTTGTTTGTTGTCTTGTCTAGCTGAGTATTTAAAAGTGATTATTCCCCTCCTATAAACTTTCAACTGTAAAATGTAAGAAAACCAAGTTTTCAGACATGGATTTTTTTTTTAATCTGCATCTTATAAATCTTAACTGTCCCACAACAGTGCTTTCACAGGGGTTGGCTGTAAGGTCAGCAGGATTGGTTGTGCTTTGATTTGTTCTGCTCTTTTAAAATAACAGTAAGTTGGAAGTTCCATCCTAATTTTAATAAGAGCTGTGGACAGTCTTATTTTCCTGTTTTGCTTTTTGCTTGTGGTTTTTTTTTTAATTATTTGAATCTGTTTTATGTCATTAGATGTAAATTGTTGTTCCTAGCAGCATCAATATCAGTTCTTGAGCCTGTGTTTTCATTTTGAGGATTCACCTTGCTTATACTGCTTACCTACACAGAAGAGGTACTGGAGTTTTTATCCTCATTCTGCCTCATGTAGAGCGTTTCAGATGACTCATTAGGATTGTATTCCTTAAGTGATGTGGAACAGCAGATTCTAAATTTGTCACACAGACAACATCAAAACACAACATCAACCCATTTGTTCTTATGCCACTGGCCCAAGGTGTTGTGTGTGCCAGCAGTTTTCCTGACGAGGCGCAGGATGTTGGGGTGGATGCTGAGCGTTTATGGAACAGTTTAATGTTACTGGAAGCAATTTCAACTTACAATCATGGTCTTAATTAAAAAATGGAAATTATTGTTTTAAAACATGTATGGAGTTAAGTTGCTCAAAATTAAATTACTTGAGAAAACAGGATGAAGAAGTTGCCTTGTTTCATTTCCTCCAGCTCTGTCTTGCCTGCGCTCTGCTCCCAGCTCATGGGGGTTTTGGTTGGCTGGGAGGGTTATTTCCTTCTAGATCTCGATGTTCTGGTCTTCCATCTGAATTAAGGAAGACTGAGGCAGCCTTTTCAGCTGTGGTTTGGCAGCTTGGAGTGCTTTTAAAGTAATTAGAAATGTTGTCCTCAGTAGGGAGCTGTCACATGCCTGCGTTAGGAGCAGCTGTGCTGCAGCTGGCCCATCTCTGCACCTTGGGCTGCTGGTTGCCACTTCCAGCTCTCAGCCACACAAATCACAGGCTGAATAAATCACCCTGAGGAGGAGCATGGCAGCAAGAAGGCATCCTCCTTCTGGGATGACAGATTGGAAGGCCTCTGCTTAAGCATAGCTGCTAACTTACTTTCTAAAGTGAAATTTGATAGTAGGCAAGGGTTAAGTATTTCTCCATGTGCTGCCCATTGTTTTCTGAGCTGGGAACAAATTTGTTTGGAAACTTTCTCGTTCTGTCTCTGGTGTTATGACAGGGATGCCCAGGCCTCAGTTTGCAGGCGAGGTGTGGGTGCAGGTCACAGCTGGTGCTGGGTGATGCAAGAGGAGATGTGGCTCCTTGCCCTCTGCTTGCACACCTCCTACTTTTCTCTCCTCCTTCAGCTTTCTTTCCATTTGGACTCATGATTTTTTTTTTTTAAACTTTTCCAGCCCCAAACCTGGTTATAACATGTCCTTGCATCATATTTTTCCTCCCCTCTTCCCAACAGGCAGTTGCTGTCCTGCAGTTTTGATGTGAGTTACAAGGAGTACCTCCAGCTGCCTTTGGGAATTGCTCTCTTGGCGTAGCTCAGAAGTACTTGTACTGAAATAAATAACCTTATATTTTATTAACCAACAAATTAAAATCATGTGACAGATGCATCACTATTGCTTCCCATGACAGATGATAGGAACAAAACTTAATCTGAACTGGGAAGCATTTGCATAAGGTGAATGTTTGCCTAGATACAAGTGTCTGTAACTTTGAAGTAATTTGATTTGTTCTCAAGGCTATTTTTCTGCTTTGGCTTCGTGTTTTGGCTTTGCATTAGGGCCTAGGTAATTTCTTTAAAGCTCATGAGCTGTTGATGCCTGAAAAAGTACACAGTAATTAGAACATCTACCCTGATAAGACCCAAAAACTCTGAACAACACAGGAGGCGTCAGTGTAAAGTCCACGCAATGAGGTGATTTAGCTTGGGTGTGTACAGGTGATGCTAAGATGAAAGTTAGTGATAAATAGCACCAGGCCTTTCCCTAATCTCCCCATTAGTGCTGGCATCAACCTGCTTATTATATGCCTTGGACTTGTTTCAAGCCCCTCAGTGTGTTGGACACCCCAGGTTCTGTGTGGATAGTGCTGTGTATTGGATCATGTACTTACAGGTACCTGACTCATGTGGGATCCAGAGATCACCCAACTGTCTTTTCTGCTGAAGGAAGCCAGACTCTGTGAAACTTGATACATTTTATGTTAAATTAAAAGAATACACAGTTTCATCCTAGGAATCCAGAAGTGCCTTTTGTTACAAACCAAGAATCCCCGAAATCAGGTGTAAATGGAGGTAGTTTGGATAGATTTGAAAATGTGTGTAAAGAAGCCTTTGCTCTGTTAGAAGTCTAAAGGCACATTGCCCTGTTTGTATATGCTCTGTTGGGAGCTTGTAGACATGGAAAATGCACACTGCACATGGGCAAGGATGGCTCAGGTTGAGGTACAAGTTGTATGTTCTGCTGGAAATGTACATTTGGGGCAGGAATTTTCAGCTGACAAGCCGTAAATCAGTGCCTGCTATTACAGCATGAGCTTTAATGGGAGTCACATAACTTTCCTAATCTCCTTCCAGGTGTTAGGAAATAAACAATTTCCTAACCCACGCCACGCTGCTGTTGTTATTTGTATTGTAACCTGTGCCAGGGGGAAGCAGCTCCAGCCCTGGTGCATGGGCACCGCTATCTCCGGGTGCTCTGCAGAGTAGAAAAGGAATGTGAAGGCAGGACCACAAGGATGATGAACTAAAGGGCTAAAATTACTGCCCTTATTCACACTTAAAAATAGCTCCTTACAGACTAAGGTTTTATTTGATGTGAGTTACAGCTCAATTTGTGAGAAACTTAATTTATTCTGATATGAGTAAGTGAGGCAGAATCTGCCCTTAGCTAAGACCTATTTATGTATTTGCTTAGCATGAGTGTGGATAGCAGGAGGCTGGACACTTTCAGCTTAGCAAAGCCACAGCTTTTCACATTAAGAAATGGATTCTATCTAAGGATATATTCAAATGAATGTTAAAAAGTTGTAAAAGCTTTTAATTTTAGAGTGCTGTGGTGTAGATGTAGGTCATTATGTATACACAGAAGTAGGGAAACAAACTTTCTTGTTTTTATATAATGTATTCTTCATTGACCAAAATGTGGGAAAATATGTTAAAAAACTGGTCTTTTATTAGCTCTTGTGTCTGTTTGCACCAAACTGGTGGATGCTGCTCCCTTTTGAACATTAAAGTTGTCTCTCCTGTAAGAAGTGTTTGCACTGACAGCTGGTGGAAAGCAAAGTGTCTGCTGTGCTATTATTACTTCCTCACCTTTTCCCCTAGCCTCCACCGTTCTATTCACAGGCACATCACAGTGCTCCTGGTATGTTTAAAGAAATGGCTTGTAAGTGGAGTGTCCACTGATGTAGATGAATATTTAAAGCTCTGCTGAGCAGCACATGGGCTGTTCCCTGCAACTGTGAGTGCATGGCTTGGTTACAGCCAGGCACAGCATTAGGCTGATAACATCATAAACTACACAAAATGGTAATGCAATCCAAATGTTTGTGCTGCCAGTAAATATTCTGATCACATCTGCTAACTCTAATTATTTCTTCCTTGGTAAAAAAAGTTTTGGTTATGTTTTGCTTTGGGTTTTTTCCACCTTTATCAAAGCAAATTCTCGTGTTTTATCTGTCAGCAAAGCCGCTGTTCTGTTGGAAGTCTGAGTGAAGTTTTTGAATGCTTGTGATGAATGAGCTGGGATAAAACATACTTTGGCTCTTTGATGGCCTGGGTAGTTTGCAAGGCTGACAGATTTGTTAAGTTTGGAAAAGTGATGAGCAGTATCAGAGGCCATGCCTATGTGGTAATTCGAGGGACAGTTTTTCCATCACATTGAAAGGTTTTAACATCTCTGTTGTGCCTCAAGACATCCATATTCTGAGATCGCAGATTCTTCAGAAACTGACAGCAACCAGTGCCCAGATTTTGAACTTTGCTCTTTTCCTTTTCACTTCTCTTAGAACAAAATTGAATTACAATCCTCCAAAGGATGATGGCTCAACGTACAAGATTGAACTCGAAGGGATATCTGTTGATATCATGAAAGAGATATTAGACTACATCTTCAGTGGGCAGGTATGGTATTAAAACCCCCTATTTGGAAAACTTGGACTATTTACCAAAATAACTGGAGTTTTAACACTGCTATCCTGAAAGAAGTTTAAAGCTTTGTGATAAAACTTCTGCAGAGTGGGACTGTGCATATGAAGTAGAGGCAGTAGGCTCTGCAGGAGTTGTCTGCTCTTCTTGTGTAGCAGAGGAGGACTTTAAAATTTAGAGTCAATGTCAAATCCTTGTATTAAAATTGGTGGCTACCTTCAGTAATCTGCTTTAAAACAGGCAGTGTTTGTCAGCTGTGACAGAGGACTGCTTTGGTAGCCACAGAGATGGAGACCCCATCACTGAGGGTTACAGTACACCAGGCACCCTCTTGTCACATCTGCCTGCCAGGAGCCTTAGCAAGACTTAAAGTTGGTGTGTCCAGTTTATTTGTAACCACACTGAGATTGCTGAACAAGGTTAGCTTTCAGCAGAAAAAAAAAAGGCAGATTTGGCTTGAAATTCATTCCTCGTGTGTGTTTAAAAGAATGTATTTATTTATTACAGCAAAACTCATTTTAGGTTCCCGGATGAGATGAGCAATTTTATGGTTGGTTACTTCAGGAACTTATCAAAATTTCTGCTCCACACCTTCTGTCAAGCAAATGCCTTTCCAACCCTGTGTTAATTAATTAATGGTTAGCAGTCATATCAGTTTCTCCTGATTCTTACACTGGCATTAATACTCCATTTTTCAGCCACTGAGAATGAGTGTAATGAATGCGGGCATGTCATGGAACAAATGAGTGATAGTAGCTATAACTTCTAAATTAATTCTTGCAGATCAGGCTAAATGAAGAAACTATCCAAGATGTGGTACAGGCAGCTGATCTCCTGCTGCTTACAGACTTAAAAACTCTCTGCTGTGAGTTTTTAGAAGGTTGCATAGCTGCTGAGAACTGTATTGGTATTCGGGACTTTGCACTGCACTATTGTTTGCATCATGTTCACTACCTTGCCTCAGAGTATCTGGAAACTCACTTTCGAGATGTCAGCAGCACAGAGGAATTCTTGGAACTGACTCCTCAAAAACTGAAAGAAGTGCTGTCCATGGAAAAGCTCAATGTTGGAAACGAAAGATACGTCTTTGAAGCGGTGATTAGGTGGATTTCTCATGATTCAGAATCCAGAAAGGTCAGGACATCCAAATGTTTGTATTTTGAGCATGTCACAAATTGGAGTGTTCATTCTAATCAGTGGGAACTTGAAATCTGTTTCTTTCAGGACTAATCTTACAGAATTTATTGAATTTTGCCTGAAATGCAGACAACAGCATTGCAGTAAAAGAGTGAATGCTGTGTGGTTGATATATTATCTGCTGCCTTCATTATTTAATAGGCATTAAGAATAAAAGGCACCATTTTGACATTTGATTATATAATCTTGTTTAGATGATGAGAAAGCAAGTAGCATGTTTACAGAGAAACTTCAAGGACTTGATGCATTTCCTTACTAACACTCTCTTGTTTAGTTTATTACTCACCAGTATCAAAAACTCTCAAGTATTTACTAAGCACAGAAGCATCTGCATGTCCAGGTGCCTCCGTGCTGGGGGTGACTGTGTCTGTGCCTGTCCCCAGGTCCACATGAAGGATGTGATGTCGGCAGTGTGGGTGTCGGGGCTGGACGCGGCGTATCTGCGCGAGCAGATGATGAGCGAGCCGCTGGTGCGCGAGATCGTCAAGGAGTGCAACAACATCCCCCTGACACCCCCGCAGCAGGGAGAGGCCATGCTGGCCTCCTTCAAGCCCCGGGGCTACTCCGAGTGCATCGTGACTGTTGGGGGGGAAGAGAGAGTGTAAGTGTGCAGTGGTGTGACACCTGGTCCCAGTGCCCGCGCTCACCGCTCTGAAAACACAGATGTGGGCACCTATTGCTTGTTACTCTATCATTTGGGTTTGTTTTAGGTTGGTCAGACACACCTGAAATACCTTTGGGGGTGATTCAGCAATAAATAGTTATTTTGTTTCTGACATTCAACATGTAGTAAACTTTGAGTAGGGTTGTTTGTTCAGTAAGTGTTGGTTAGATTTTTTTAAACTGAATAGGCTTAAAAACAGAATCCTTTCTGATGATCTGAAAAGCATGTCTAACATAACTTAGGGGTAATGAACATGTGATTTAAACTGTTTTGTTTATAATAGATGTGGTTCCAAAAAAAAAAAAAATAGTCATTATTGGTGCATCTGAGATAAGGTGAAAATTCCTGTTCCACACAATAATCCCTTCCTTCTCTGGAGTATCCCCTGCAGCAGAAGGGAGGGTTCAGTCCTGTTTAAATAAATTTAGCATTTAGATGTTAGCTTTTTATAGAAGTGTAGTAAACCACTCAGATAACATTTTGCATGTCAGTTTGTGAATCATTTTACTCAGACATTACTAATACTGTCTATCAGTTCTTCTCAGCTCATTCAAAGTTCATAAAAAAAGTTACAGGCAGATACAGTAGGAATGAAGTGAATCAGCTTTTGTGTCTCCAAGTCTGTACAATACAAACTCAATTTACATGTTTGGTTTGGGGATCTTCTCCTTACCAGGGAAATGCCACGTGATGAATATACAGGAAAACAAGAACAAGCCAGCTTTGGACACGAGCTGTTAACAGTGAACTTGTAAAACTCTGTCTTTGTCTTTCTGTTTCTGTTTGTTCCCTCCCCACCCTGTGTTCAGATCACGGAAACCAACCTCAGTGATGCGGTGTATGTGTCCTCTTTATGATCCCAATAGACAGCTCTGGATTGAACTTGCTCCTATGAGTATTCCAAGGATCAATCATGGAGTATTGTCAGCAGGTAAAGGGGAACTTCATCTTTGTAAAGTCCATGCTATCAAAACTTACCAGTGCCTCAAAATCTGACATACAGCTTATAATAATATATCTTCTTCAAGACTGACTGCACTGGGGTTATTTCTTGCTTCCCCTTTGTCTGCCCAAAACTGTACTTGATTCTGTGAAAATCCCTGTCATCTAAGTGTCTTAAGATCACTATTCCTGCAACATTTTGTGGGAATCTGCTACATCTGTCTCTCCAGGAGTATTTCATGTTTTAAGTAAATTGTAGTTGCTGCATCACTGAATTTGTTGAAGGGTATCTGCAGGGGCAGACTTGAGTCAGATGTAAGTATGTGCTTTACCTTCTCCAGTCCAGAGTCTGACCTGCGACTGGTCTGGATCTCTTGGTGAATTTCAGAATACAGCTCACCAGTCATGTTGTTTTACTCAGTGTGCAGGTGTGAATCCTCTTCTTGAGAGTCCTTTTCTTAAGATCATGTTATGTTTTGTTTTACAGAAGGATTTTTATTTGTGCTTGGTGGTCAGGATGAAAACAAGGGAACGCTAAGCTCTGGAGAGAAATATGATCCAGACACCAATTCATGGAGTTCCTTACCACCAATGCATGAGGCAAGATCTCTATCTAACTGTTGGGATTTAAGTTTTTACTTTGGCAAAATGTTCCTTTTCTTCTGCAAAATTTTATTCTGAATCTCCAGTCGCTTGCATCTTACACATTCAAAATCATGCTGCAGACTGACTTCTGTTTATATCCTGTTGTTCTTGTGGTCTGATGCTGACTGCTGGATCTGGAAAAACTAAACAATTGGTGAAGAGCTTACTATAAGATGAACTACAAAATTTCAGGAATTTCATAATGAATCAGTCCTATAGTATACTTAATGTTCTGCGTGTACTGGCCTTCTAAAACAAGAGACCTCTGAGATGGACAAAGGGATCGGACTGTGCAGAAAAGATGGACAGAGGACTGGCCAACATACAGAACTTGGCTTGCACAGACATATTTAGGTTTGGTTTGAGTTAATGCTTCCTTCTTCATAATTACATTCCATCAAAAAGTAACAGTTTGTTATTTGTAAACATATATCCTCAATACACCTGTGTTTTTATCTTTGTAAATCAGCACAGGGTGTTTATTAAGAAGTTGTTTACCACAGATTTTTCTCTTTGCAATCTCTGGTTGACAAAGGCATGTAGATTTGACTACAATTTTAGTTATGATGCATTAAATTTCCTGCTTGTGATATGTTTGCTATGAGACTGAGGGGTAGCTGGGCTCATACATACAAAATAGAAGAGCTGCCTTTGCACAGAGAATGAGTTCAGGCTTTGCTGCTAGAGAGACCTGAAAGCAGCAGCTTCATTGTAGAGACCACCACTATGGAACTGAAATATGGCCAATCTCTCTTCCTAGATTTCTCTGTGGTCTCTTTGGCTTGTGCTACTCTGCTTTTTTTTTTTCTCCTTTTGATACCCTTCGTTTTGTTTAGTTGATTAAATTAATAATTTTATGCTTATGAAGTTTAGGACTTCACCATTAAAAAAAACCAAAACAAAAGCCAGGCAGAATACCAATAGCACTTCGCAGACACTTAGTCTGAAAAATAAGATTGTGTTCATTTATTCCCAATGGCAGTTATATTTTTCAATGTTGATTTTATTGATGTTCCTTAGGCACGACATAATTTTGGTGTGGTAGAGATTGATGGGATTCTGTATATTCTGGGAGGTGAGGATGGTGAAAGGGAGCTGATCTCTATGGAGAGCTATGATATTTATAGCCGGACCTGGACCAAGCAGCCAGACTTGACCATGGTTAGAAAGGTAAAAACTACATCTTATATTATTGTGTTGCTTCTTGTTAAATAGTCAATGCAGATATATGTATGTGTGTGTGTATGTATATATGTATAAAAATATGTATTTCAATCTTTTGCTTCAAGTAGAAGCTGTAGCAAAAAGTCTCAAAATGAAATGAGAGTGAGCAGCTTCTTCTCTTTTTATACTCCAAAACAAAACTGTGCCTGAGCATTTTTATGCCTCACATTGTTTGCCATGGGGTATAGGCAATCCAAATGCCTCTGTGTGTGTGTAGAGACAGCTTTGAGCTCTCAATACTGTGCATTTGTGTGTCATTTCAGATATATTTTTGTCTTTTTTTTCCCATAAGATTGGCTGCTATGCAGCTATGAAGAAGAAAATCTATGCAATGGGTGGAGGCTCCTATGGAAAACTCTTTGAATCTGTGGAGTGTTACGACCCCAGGACTCAGCAGTGGACAGCAATCTGTCCTCTCAAAGAGAGGAGGTGAGGGAAAATGGAAGTGGGGGGACTAGGTTGCTTTTCCAACCCTCTGATGGGAGGAAAGTGTCCTTTATCTGATGAATCTGAGATGGCCTATGAATCTCACCAGGTCTTTTTGAGTTGTGGTGGCCTGTAGTTAACATGTGGCTGAGTAGACAAGAATCCAAGCAATAAATACAAATTTTGTAGAAACATAGCCCTGATGTTATAAGCACTACTTCCCTGATGCAAAGTGAAAGCAAGAAATTACAGTATAGTTCAATTGGAACTTCACAGTATTTTTAGACAGAAATATTTTTACTGTTTTGGGGTTTTTTTGTGATCTGAATTAGGTGCTTACAATTAATATCCATGACTCATCTTGTTGGATATTTAAGGCATCTGTGTGTATAAATAAATAAAAGAGTAAAAGATGAAGAAAGTTCAGAGGGGTATGCAAAAGGGTTTTGATACATGGCATTAATATCTTTTTCCTTGTTTGGATTTTCAGATTTGGGGCAGTGGCCTGTGGAGTTGCCTCTGAGCTTTATGTATTTGGTGGGGTCAGGAGTCGTGACGACAGCCAAGCCAGTGAGATGGTGACGTGCAAATCAGAATTTTATCATGATGAGTTTAAAAGGTAACTGCTGCAGCTCTAAACTCAGACAATAACTTGCCATCCAGTCATCTGCCTGCTGCCTCACCCCTTGTTCCTGCACTCTGATTCACATGAGGTCTGTGCCATGTGCCTGTGGCTCATTTCACACCCGGTTTGGCTGTTACTGAAGGCCCATCCACTGCACTTCTCCCTCTAACAAGCCCTGGAGCCGCCAGGTCCTGAGTGCCCCTGGACAGGAGAAGCACCTTGGTCACACAGGGAGTTTGTGGTTCTTCCCCTGCACTCTGCAATGCCCCAAGTGCAGGGTACTGCTGCCCCCACCCCTCCTCGTGCCCACAGCTCCCTGTTGAGTGCTCATTACAGGTCTTTTCCAACCTAAATGATGCCATGGTTCTATAGAGGAATGTGTGTGTGTACAGGGATATTTCTTCATGATCCAACCCTATCTCCAAAGATTTGTAACTTAGGGAATTCCTAAACTAGAGATAAGAAATTTGATGCATTTCTGTTTCAAGTGTTTATAGTTGATGATCCATGTAGGCTTTTGTCATAGGAAGGACACTAGGGATGCTATACATCCCACAGGCACTTCCCCACACTGCATGGCTCATCTCCTTCTGTTTCTTTTGAATTTGCATCCAATTACTTCATTTCTTATCTCTTGGTTCTGGTAGTGGAATCCACCTTACTATATGTGGTAACCATTCAAAATGTTACCTTACATTGAATTTTTTGTGTAGTCACCTTGTTCTCCAGTCATAACTGGCAAGCTTGGTTCCTCCAGTGACTTTTGTCTTGCATATAATGGTAAATTGAATTATTCTTCTTTCATAAATTAAATTTAAAAAAGACTTTGTGGTCAGATGTTTCAAGGCTTGTTGACAAGTGAAGGAGATTAGCATGTCTTTATTAGAAGATCAAGACTGATTTATGACAGTGACCTGTATAAAAGGACACAAAAATAGAACAGTAGATGTAAATTCATTATATAATTTTCTTGCAAGATATGGCTGTAAAGAGACTTTAATTTCTGTATGAAGAGGTCTTCTCTGTTGTTCAAAGTGATGTCTAAACTAGCTATAATCAAATGAAGCTGAAGAAAAACATCCTTTAAATTGGTTAAAAGAAGCAGACAGATCAGAGGGGCTGCTGCTGCTGCTGCTCCCTTAGTGTTTGCTAGCCTTCTGGAGGCTGGGGAAATGGCAGAAATTTATTAATGTTTTGCAAGAGGTCTTTGAAAGGGAAAGAACTGTGGAAAGAAGTGCTCCCCTCTCTCCTACTTGCTATTTTCAGCTGATTTGCTTGAAATATTTCCAGCCTGATTCTGTTCTTCAGAAGGTTCTAGCTCATGGTTCCTCAGCAGTGGCTGCAGACCTGTTTCACAGGTTGATGCAGGTTGAGTTTCCATGCAGTGAGTGGAGTTTGGGGAGCTGGGAGGGCCCAGCCTGGGTGCTGCCATGGTGCCACCTGCTGACTGTGCCATGGCTTTGTGTCCTTGCTTGGTGGCATCCCCAAGCCTTGCAGGATCCCAGTGGAGCAGTGACAAAGCTGCAGCTGCCCCACTGCTCTGAGTGCTGGCTGTGTGGTGTGAGGCTGTGCTGGCACGGGGCAGGGCAGGCAGCAGAGCTGACTGATGGGGATGATGGAGGAGGCACATGGGGAGGGCAGCTGAGATACAGACTTTGCTTTTCTGCTCTGCCACTGCCCAGTCTGAGCTTGGAAATGTAGCTCAGCATGAACCTGCAGGCAGGGCACAGGTTTGGGGTGTTTCTGTGGAGACTGGGGACCAGGGAAGGCTGGGATGGTGGCAGCTGCTCCCAGGGTTTAAGAGGCCCCAGCTCAGGCCAGGGGTGCTGTAGCCAGAAGAGGGTGCAGTGTCTCTGTGTCATGTTCCAGCACTCAGCTCCAGGGTCTGTCAGTTATCCCTGGTTTCAGTACCCTCAGAGCTCTGTGTAGCAGATCAATTCTTGCAGTCTCAAACCAAAATTCACAGTGACTTTTTTTAAAAGTTACTTGCCAATACTTTGTAATGAGCTGTGGGCTTTTCCAGCTGTTTTTAAGTAAGTGGAGAGCTCCATTGTGTTCACTTTCTGTGTGGATGCAGAGAACTCTCTGGGCTGTGAGCTCAGCTGTGGATGGTGCTGGTTCTGGGGTACGTGCAGCACTGCACACCTGTGTCACCTGCACAAATTTCCATGTGTGCCTCAGGCCTCATTGCCAGAGCCCAGGCTGCAGCATCCTGCCAGGCACCCAGAGCCTGAGTGTCTGAGTTACAGCTTTTACCCAGAGTGAATGTCTAAGGATGTACTCACATCAGCATATAAACATATTAATTCATGTAAGCTGCCATAATTCTGGCTTGAATTGGATTAAAGGACTGGACTTGTTTAATATTGTTTACTTTGACAGCAACTTACTTTAAAATAACTCACAGTGCAGAGTCTTTCAGAATTGTTATTCTTAACCATGACGCAGACTTTTCAAAGACTGGGGATGTGCTGAGATCTTCACACTAGCAAAAAAATAAACATTGAGACTCCTGTTAAGCTGTGCTGTATAAACAAGTAATAGAATAAATGAAGTGAGACAAAATAGTAGCATCCACATGAAATGTGAGCAGGGTAATGTAGGAAATAATTCTCATACTTGAAGCACTGCTGTAACTGAGATTTTTAATTAATAAATGTTTTGTCAGGCTGTCTTTAGAGTCATGTGCATGAGTGGATTTAAGTGAACCCAAAGATAGAAAAAGCTGTATGTCAGACTGCAGGGTTTTTGCAGGATGCAGATTTTTTTTCAAAGTCTATAGATTGAGCTTTTTGTGCATTGTATCCTGTTTTTTTAAATATCGATCAAGCTAAAAACAGATTTAATGAATGTGAAAATGGAAGATGGAAATGTGAAGGTATCCTTCACTCAGTGACCCAGTGTTGGTCTACTCCATAAAAAGCAGGAAGTCTTAAATACATCAGGACCTTGATGGGTCAGACTTTCTATCAGAGTTCATAATTTATAATACACTTTTTGCACCGTATAGGTGAGTGGAGAATTGCATGATGTCTGTACACACTCAATTTTTTCCTTTCTATGTGGATGGCTGGAAATATTTAATACAGCCCAAGCTGACTTCAGGATTCTTTGCAAGATCTGCTGGTGTATGGCCACTGCTGCCTTTTCCTGGTGGTCTGTAAGTGGGGTAGGATTTCTTCCTTCTTCTCATGATTCAAAAAAGAATTATGAAAATTTGCAGGTACTAAGGGGGATAAAAGCGAGAGAGAATTTTCAGCAGCAGTACTTTGGTAAAATATCCTTTACAATGTTTTTTTTGCTACTGGACATTCATGGAAATAAGGAAGAGCTTTCAGCAGCATATAACTAGTGAACTAAACAGTCTTGTAACATAGTATGTGTAATTAGCAACATTCTTCCAGTCAGTGTGCAGGAATTTCATTAAAAGCAAGTGCTTATGCAAATGTAATGAGAACACTGATTGACAGCACTGTCAGATGAGAGGAATGTGGATTTTCATTCATTTCCCAGCTTCCTTTCTCAGCTGGGGTGATCTTGAGGTGACGTGTCTGGAATATGTTGGCTCTGTATCACATCTTTATTTACTTCCCACTTGGAAATAAAGCAGTTACCCCCATCCCACTCCTTATCTACAGCAGTGTGGATGGATCATTTTGTTTCTCTCTCTTTAAGACTGAAAGAAATTAGGCTTCCTTCCCTTCTTTTTTTAAATTGGGTGGAATCCTGTTCCAGTTTCAGAGCCATCACTTCTGCCCCTGGTTGCAGCAGGATTTGCCTCCCCCCTGCTCCTCTTGGACTGGGTTTGAGTGGAGCCAACCCAGGGAAGTACGCAAGAGTTCTGTTCCAAGGACTGTTTTCAGATTCTTGAAGATTGTGAATTTTTGGTCATGGTGTTTTTTCCATACTGTTCAAACAGCAGGCACAACCCACATTAGTTGGAGCTTAGTCAAATTCTGATGAAACGTGACCCCATGCCCTTCCTGTCTTTGTTCCTTCCTAGTTTTAACTGCTAAAGCTGCTGTGAGTGTTCCTGAAAAGTGCTGCCTGTTTTTTAAAGCATACACGTTGAGAAAGCCTGAGGATGAATTTTCACAAGCAGCTACAGAAACTTTAATACTGTCCTTTGGTGATGCACAGTAGGAAAATGCTTGGGTCTCACCCTGTGGGTTTAGGTTTTTTATTTGAACTCCAAAACCCAGAGTATCTAGTGTAGATACTAGATTTGAGTTTTTTCCTTTCCTTAATCTTGTCCTATAGTTAGAATTTAAAAATAATAATAATCCAGTCTTCCTTCTGCATTTCTCTGCTACTTACTCAGTTTACAGAATCTTAGGTCACTTGCTGCTAAAAAGCAATGAAAATACTGTGTCCTCCTCCTACAGTAAGGGAAGGAAGCTAATGAAATATGGTGCAAGTTGTTTTGATCTGTGAGAGTTTCTAAACCAGTGTAGAGAACTTCTCCTTTTCTCTTGTTAGTCCATCTGTCCTCCTCTGTGACAGCTACAAACCATTTCCTTGCTTTGTGCAGAACGTTAATCCTTCAGTGTACAGCACAGACAAAATAATGGACAGCCAATCCTTTCATTTGCCCTTTAAAAATTGATTTCTGTCTCCAAGATAATTGATATGGAGCAGCATCTCCTTCAGGGCCAGAAGAGTGGTTTACTTCTGAATCAGGAGTTCAAATGATGCAGAATTTTCAAAGATCAGCAGTATCTGGGAGGGCATTTTCTAACTTTTTCCTTCAAATTAACCTGGTATGGCCATGAAAATATATGGGATGATTTTCAGAGGTTTCTCAGACCTTTATGTTCTCTGTAAATCCTTTAATAAGAAGTGTAGGAGCAGTCCCCTGAAATGCCTGGATTTGTACATGTCAGGGTCTGTGTGTGGTAACTGTGACAGCATCTGCAAAGGTGCAGCAGCATTTTGTAGGAATTTGTTCAGAACCACAGAGAGGATGCTGATAACTCTTGGGACCTCTTTATAAACCAGCATCCCACGTGGATGAGGAGTACATCCCTGCCTGTTTTCCAAAGGCTTCAACAAGAAAAACTGCTTTTCACATGGTGGAAAGATCAGGCTGATGTAGTGTTGAAATGAGCCTGAGCTTACAGTGAACACAGGGGAATTGTAAGATTACTGTAGGAGCTGGAAAGGGATTGAAAAGAGCCTGATATGAGATTGGGAAGATCTGTGGCAATTCCAGATAAAGGACATTTCTTTTCCAAATTCCATTACCTCTTTGATTTCCAGTCTTTTATCCCTTGTTTGAAGTTAAGCATTGCCAAGTGCTTCATTCTTCATAGCTGGCAAGGATTTGTTGTCCCTGATAAAGCACTGTTAAAGAAGTTGAAGAATTATATGGGAGAGACACTGCTTAATAACAAGGTCTGCTATAGCAATTGGTTTTTTCCCTTACTATGGATCATTAAAATTTATACGTGTTTATTTTAAAGACAATTTAAAGACTACTTTTAAGACAAAACTGCCTAAAATTTTCTCTGTAGGGAAGACTGACTGGCATTGCTGTTGTTGGCTCTCTAACATGCCTGCTCCCTTCCAGAAGGTCACACTGTGTGGCTGCAAGAAGAATTTATTAGAGGTAGATTATACAGATGAGTGGAGCAATTCTGAAATTGAGCAACTTTAGGATACAGCAGTCAGCAGTACTAGCTGCTTTTCCTGGCTGGGAGAAACCAGGACTATCCCAAACTATACAATGTTCCCTTTACATAACAAATATCTACACTCTACTTTTGAGTCAAAGGTTACAGCTGCAAAAAGACTCAGGATTATTTTTTTAAATGTGTTCACTAAAAATCAAATCCTGTTTTTGAATTGTTATTTTTACAGGTGGATTTATCTAAATGACCAGAACCTATGTATCCCAACTAGCTCTTCTTTTGTGTATGGAGCTGTGCCCATCGGAGCCAGCATATACGTGATTGGAGATCTCGATACAGGTCAGAACCAGACTAAAAACCTCTTTATGCTCATTTCCTTCCAATATTTTCAATACTTGGTATGAAGACTGAATATTTTAAAAATAAGAAGCTGGGATACTTCTGTCACTGTGGCTCAAGGGGATTATGCTGGACATACAAAAACACACAGGTTGGTTTTGGACTCTTCAGTAACAAGTTCAGTGCCATGAACATTGGCTTGATTTGGTTGATTAGTTTGAAGACCACAAGAGGTCAAGACTAAGAGTGTGTTACTGCTTTTATCTAAGTGTAAGAAGACCTGTTAGTGTCTGAGGTTGTAACTCCTGTCTTTGCAGTGGGAAACAGGCAATTCTGCATTCTAGGGGCATCGTCCAGTGGTTCATAAGGATGTGATAGTGACTCTTGGCTCTCAATCCCAACAAATCGATGTGTGCTATCAGACACTCAGTTCAGAGCCACCAGCATCTGGCCACACTCTGTAAAAGAGATTTGGAAGACTTTTGTGGCCATGTGTATGTATATGAGTGTGTAGCAGGGCTTTCTCCAAAATATAAGCAAACAAAATTCCAAGTTTGATGGGTTTAAGTAGATCAGAAATGTCATAGTAGTTCCTTTTTGACAATAATTTCAACCACCCATGCAGACACTGGTTTGTGTTCCTGTGCCTGCTCTCGTTCACGTATTTGCCTTACTAATGGTGGCAGGTGCAGTGAGTTTTAAGCATTCCATCTCTTTCTTTCGTTAATTCAGGTACAAACTATGACTATGTTAGGGAATTTAAGAGGAGCACGGGCACCTGGCAGCGCACCAAGCCGCTGTTCCCCTCGGACCTGCGCCGGACGGGCTGCGCGGCGCTGCGCATCGCCAACTGCAAACTCTTCCGGCTGCAGCTGCAGCAGGGATTGTTCCGCATCCGCGTACCTTCTCCGTGAGCCCGTGCTGCCAGGGGACCAGACTGGAAGAGTTCTGTGCAGTCCACCATAATCTAGCTCTATTTAAAGGAAAAGCTGAGAAATTACAGCTGAAAATTACACTGTATGCTGTGCTTTGGTATGGTAACTGTTTTTGTTTTAAATGCTTACAAAGCTTGAGTCTCAGTACTTGTTTCGGGAACAAATAACTTAAGTACACATTAAAGAGAAGAGAAGGGGGAAAATAAAAGGGGGAGATCAAGGAAACACCTTCAGTCGTAGCCATTTGGAGTTTAAACCTTGGTATTGAAGGAGGATTTTGGGTCTGAAACTGGTGGGAATCTGTTTCCTTTGGCGAAGCTTATTGAAAAGCAAAAAACAAAAAAAGCTTTCAGGTGCGTTTCCCCTGCGGGGAACTGATACGAATCCATGTGCTATCTGGAACTGGATAGCTGTAATACACAGAAGCTACATGACAACCAACCTCCCTGGTGTGCTGCTGTTGGAGCATGAGGCCACAGGAGTTGTTGGTCATTGCACCTTTTATTTCTAGTCCTTTCTCAAAAGATAAGGTCTGTGCCTAAAAAATAGTGGAGGTGTGTACATACGGTTTTTCATTGATTTGCAACGGTTTCATTCTGACAAATATTTTTAATATATATAAAATGGACTAATCTGAAATGGATACACCCCAGAAAATGGATACAGTACACCACAAAGAAGTAAACAGTTCTTTCCTACGCTGTCATTCAAGTAGCCTGATGAACTGGTCTGCAGGTGGGTGGCGTGTGCTTCTGGGTGGGCTTTGGTGGCTGTTTTCCTTCAAGTGAAAAGGAAAGACATGTTTGGAACAGTTAGTGATGATTGCTGCTTTTGGTAAGAGCAAAAGGACAAACTAAATAGTGTTCCTTTTTACTTGAGATTGCTTGCAAGCTAAGAATGGTTTTTAAGACTGAGGATTGTAGAAAGGTGTATTTTATGTCTCTTAGAACAAAGGTGAAATATGACAAGGATATATTTATTTTGCAGAAAACATGGGGTTTGGACAAGAGTTAAGAAAAATTTGTACAGTGACTTTAAATTGGGATCAAAAGTTGGTTTACTAATGATTACTGTGCTGCAGTACAGTCTTGTTTACTGCTGTCTGACTTTGAAAGCTGGGTTTTATGGTGTGGTTATAGTGAAGAACTTAGTATCTTACGTTTTATTTCTTACTAAGCCTTGTTCACATCAGTAGTGATATTTTATTGACTTTTTATTTGTAGTCAAGATTAGCTGGTAGAACAGTTTTACCTCAATTTTTGATTTTTTTGTTGTTGTGATGGGTGGGACATAACCTGTATTTATTTAAAAGGAATAAAATGGGAGAGATGGAAAATAGAAACAATACCTCCTGCCCTTCAGAAAAAGAGACTTTGTACAACCAGTATTATAACTACATACAAGACTTTCCACTCTGCAACTCTGTGGACCTCAGACAAGCCAAACTCTGCCCTCAGTTGTGTTAGTGTAAACCTTTGTCATCTTTATTGAAATCATCTTACATACGTTGAAATATGATCCCAAACTAATTCAAAATATTGGTATTTCACTAAATAGTCCTTGAAGAGCCATTCTGAAACTTATTTCTGGTCTGTCCTTCCATAACACTGATGTGGGGTTGGAATTACTCTGATTCCTGAGCAGAGGAGTGTGGGAGGGTGGGGAAAAGGGCAGCAGCCAATCCATTGACCTTTTTTATTTTTATTTTTTACAATGCTGAAGTGCTGCAAAACTTGAAGTATATACATCGATTTTCTGACCTATATTAGTTGGCATATTAAAAAGTTTATATATTTATGCATTGCAGTAAGTTGGTGTGTGTATATATATGTCTTTAGATTT
Source organism: Melospiza georgiana (assembly GCF_028018845.1). Taxonomy (NCBI): domain Eukaryota; kingdom Metazoa; phylum Chordata; class Aves; order Passeriformes; family Passerellidae; genus Melospiza; species Melospiza georgiana. The sequence continues at coordinate 16,916,880 of NC_080443.1, forward strand.
TAAATTTATATATAATGCTTTACTACAGAAATGTGAACCACTATTTCCATCCTTGGCTGGCTTGTGAAATAAATCAAGTGCTGTTAGTTTATCTGTTAAACTTCCCTTTTTTTAAAAATCTTACATGGATCAATTTTTTTTTCCTCAGACAAAGTGCCAAGATCCCATATTCAAAAGTGATGAATGTTCCTAAGTATCTGTTTCACTTTGAGCTCAGTTTTCTAAGTGGCTTGGAAAACTTCAGAAAATGTTATTGAGAATATTGCAGCTGCTATCTCCCGAGTCCCTGTAGCTTCCCAGTACACTTGAGGGCATTCAGCATCCAGAAAACGTAAGTGATAAATGCACATGATAAACCCAAGTAAATACTCTAGCAGTGTTTTGCAGTTCAAGTTACTGAACCAAATGTTTACACTTAGAGTAGGATTAACACTAGGCGTTCTTAGTTTGTTTTTTTTTAAAGAAAATATAAATAAAAGAAACAAATCTGCTGGTGATTGGAGCATGTTGTGAATGCACTCAGTGAGATTTGACCAAGAAGTTTAAGCCTCTGTACCTGAACCAGTCACAAACTGAATTTCTGAGCACATTGTACTTGTTCCATGTGGCTGGGACCAATTCTCCAGGGATGCTTTCTGGGGTGCTCAAGATTTAGGCACTCCTGAGATCTCAAAACTGGCTTCCTTGGCCTTGCCTAAGGGGATGGGACCATTCCCCTACTGCATTGTCTGTGGGACTGATCCAGGAGCTGTTCTAGCCTCTGTGTGTTCAGGAGGGAAGGGATGTGTCTTCCTGTCTGTCTGTCTGTCCAGCTCTGATCTGTGAGTGTGTCCCTTGGATTGTGCAATAACCAGGTTCGATTTCCCTCAGAATTTGGAGCAAGGCTTATGGTGTGGTTATAGTGAAGAACTGGAACCACACCATAAGTGTGGTTTGAAACCAAGGCTCTCCTTTCTGCAGGGATTGTACCAGTGGTGGTGTAGGGGTGAAGAGGCAGAGCTCACCCCTGGCTTCTCTTTCTCTTTTCCAAGGGGTGGTTGCCTTCAGAAGGGAGGCTGTGATGGTACCAGAGGTGCTGAGAGGAGGGAGGTCACCAGTTTGCTGAGTGTTGAATGTGCAAACAGCTCTAGATTGAACTGGGTTCACTGGTAAATGCCACCACTCAGCTGTCCCTGCTCTCCTGGCACTGTGTATCCCTGCACATGATAGCTGAACAACTCAGGAGTTTTTCTGAGTTGCAGTCCAGGGGTTTTAGGGGGTTTGGCAGCTTAGAACCTTGTTTAAGTTGTCCTTGCTTAGCACAGTGGCCTTAATTCCTCCCAGCTCATTGCTGGCACTGACATTGAGCCAGGTCCTCCACAGGTGACAGTTTGAATGTGTGTCCTGGCCAGCTGTTCATGCAGGATGGGGACTGGCTGGGCCACCTTGAGCTTGAGGCACTTGGGCTGGGCCTCTGCATCCATTTTCCTTTCCCTGCTGAGAAATTGGACCAACTTCAGCTACTGAAATCAGAAAATCACCAAATACAGGTAGGAATTGTGGAAGATGGGATGAGTGGTGGCTTTTTTCTCCTCTTACTCCATCCCTTCCCACAATTCTCCCAAGAAAAGTTTCTTCCTTTTTTTTATGTGCCACAGATAATTTTGGAAAAATTTTGGAATTGTCAATTTTAGGGGGAAAAGTGGGGGAAAAAATATACTACTGTAAGCACACAGCAGTGTCCTCTGTGCTTGTTTTACACTTGTAGCCTTGTGGCTGCTCTGCACAGCAGAGAGAGATTACAGGAGCAAAGGTGTAAAGTGCTGTTGCTCTCATAAAATAAATCCCTTGAGTTTCTGAGGGAGGCACATGCCTGGCCTGGCTCTGTTCCTTACCTGGCCTTGACAGATGCTCATGTTCCTAAAGAGTCAGGGCTGGATTTCAGATCCTCTCCCTTGCTGGTTTTATAACTTGAATAAGAGGCATTCTGAAAAGTCTTCTGTTTTGCTGTACCATAGCAAGGTCTAGTTGTCCTTAAATATTTTGTCAGCTAATCCTTAAATTTTAGTTATTGTGAAAGTGTCAACCCAGCTGCTTTTGGTCAAGTGAATTTCTGTAGCTTTGAGGGTACTTCATCTTTAAATTGAAGGCAAATTAATACAAAATTACACAAGAGGACAGAGGTGAATCTGAAACCAAAAGAAGCTCAAAATCAGCTCACTGATAGCTGTGGGCAGGCTGTGTCCCTGGTGTTTGCACAGCACGTGCCAGGCACACAGCCTGCTTTCAGGAGCACAGATCTTGATATGAAAATAAGGATTTTATCAAAGCTACTGAACCGCCTGGCTTCTGAGCTCCCCCTCCAGAACACACCAGGCAGCTTGGGTTGCTTTGCAATATTTCTGGTGCCTGCATGACTCAGTAAATGCACAAGTACAGAAAGAGGGGTCTGGGGAGGTTTTCCCCTGTTTTAACTGCAGTTTCTCAGTTTGTTCTGTAAATGCTGTGCAGGGGCTCTGCTACCATGCATGTGCCATGCAGAGTGGAGGATGCAATAACAAATCCAAATTCTTACAAGTGCCAAACTTTTGGGTTCTTCTGTGTATAACAATAATTCAACTGTTCTACTAAAATACAGATATGCTTAAAATTCACTGTGTTCCAAAAAAGAGCAGTGGTTCTTTTTTTTAAAATGAATGAAATCATCTTTTTTTTTTTTTTTTATACTGTTCTGCAGGTTTGTGTTACTCTTCACAGCTGCCTTGAGTATCACTTCATGTGATGCAAATGGACACTTTGCTCTTTATTAGAGCAATGGTGCCATGCAAATATATAATAAAAGGCAGCTGACAACAGGCTTTAGTATTTAAAATTATAACTGTTCAGATTAAGTACAATTTGTTTGCATTTATCGACCTGCAGAATGAAACTGTGCCTCGGGAAATGTGGCTGTGCCCAGGGACACCGGCAGACAGCATTGTAACTAAAGTGTGGTTTGGTGCCACTCACAGCAATGCTTTCCAAGGAATTATATTTAATTTAGTGTTAAATGGATCCTTTCTGCCTCTAATTTAGCACTGAGGATTTGGGGGTTGTGTTCTCTTTAGCTCTTTGGAGTACTTAAATGGCTCCTTCAGGTGGGTGGGAGGGGTGTTAATTGCATCCGTGTTTGTAGAAGCTGCTATTTCCATCTTCCCAAAGGAGTATTTCCTGTTCCCGTTCAGGACTGAGTACAGGCCTGTGTTTCAGTCGTCACTGCTGCAGCCTTTTGACATTTGCCATTTTCTGATGCTCTTCCTTGGTTTTTTTTGGAGCTGTGTTTCCAGGGCACATGGTCTGTGAGAGGAAAGCACAGGGCTTGGGAAGGTGAGCCAGTAAAAGCTAAAGGCAGTGGGGTTTGGGGAAACTCTGCTCATTTTCTGTGGGGGTCACCTCTGTGTGCTCTGAAGTTCTTTAATAAGTTTGGCACCTGCTCTCCATCATCCCTGTGGGTTTTGGTGTGGTTTTTTTTTTTCTTATTTTTTTTTCCCGGGGAAATTCCTTGCTGTAGGAAGGATTGCAGCCAGGGTTTAAGGTGACACCTCTGACCAGCCATGCCCAGTGTGACTCTGCAGTCTGACTGCTGCTGTGCTCCAGCAATCAGTTCTCCCAAAATTTTGATTAACATGTTACCTAAAAACAGAGACTAAAGCCATTCATAGTGCCCAGCTTGATAAACACCTGTTTAAAAGGATTAAGGGTAATAAGAGTATTAAACTATGAGCTACCACCAACAGGTGATTATGTTGAAAATTAATTGGTGATACCAAATCTGAATAATATTTTTTAATTACTTATTCTAGGTAGCTGCTTTTTAGTTATAAAACTATTTGCAATACATAAAGGACTGGTATAGAATAATATCTGGAGGTTATTTGAAATAATCTATTGGAATATCTTGAAAATTGAGCTGGAAGATTGGAGCTTTTCAATGGAAAAAGGCTAAATCTTGATGCCCAGTAGTTTTGCAGGGTTTGTGAGCAGAGAACACCTGCCAGAGCACTTCAGTCCATGAAGCTGCTCAATGCCACTGCCTACCTGTGCCCTTGAATTTGCATAATGAAGTGAGGTGGTTCTGAGCCCTGGTAAAAGCTGACAGGTCTGATTAAAATAATAGAAAGAAGCATCCCCTGTGTGTAATCAGTGTTATTTTATTGATAAAACATAAATTAATTTTTTTTAATACTAGGGGGTTTTGAATTACCACCTGAGGCACTAATTTAATTTTTTTTTTCTTAATTTATTTGACTTTCTTCCATTTCTTTTGAGTTTCTTGCTGAGACAACCTCAGTTTTTGTCGAGGTCAAGTTTCTTTCATCTGTAGCTCTAAACCCTGTCAGAGCCTGACTGACCTCCTGCCACCAGCTGTGCACTTGTTTCTCAAGTGTCATTTCTGTGCATTCTGTTATTGGGCTGCCAATTTCAGAACAGGAAAAAAAAACCCTGTGGAACAAATTTGTACCTGATGAAAGCAAAAGCCATTTTGGAAAGTTTAAATTTCCATCTGCAAAAGGCAGTGTGCTATAAAAACCTGATCCTTGGCTGGGCTTGAGGTTCTCTCCTGGACGACCTCACATGCAAAAGCTTTGGGTTTTATTAATCTGCTTTATTCATTTACACATGATAGCAGGAAAGCTTTATCATCCCTGTCACTTGTTTCACTGTGTTTATGTATTAAAAAGCAAAGCCTGTTTATTTGTTAGAGTGAATAAAGCAGTGCACAGGGGTATCTGCTGAGGTGATCAAGTTAAACACAGCTGACATTCTGTAAAGCTCTTGCTATAGTTTCTTTCTGAAGGGAAGCCAGGGAGTGCCCTCTTAAGAAATACTTTCAAACCCTTTCAGAGCTGGCCTTAAACTAGTGCAAAGGACTCCTCTGGGTTGCTTAGAGAACATGAAGTCTGTTCTAGCTTTTGTTTGCTTGGGGAAACACCTGCTAAGTCAATTTTAAGCTTTCTTTTTTTTTTTTTTTTTTAATTCTTGACTTCCAAAACCTGAAGTTTGCTTCTTGCAATTGAAACATGTTAGTGTTTAAGGGTCTGCATTTTGCAATGCATGGTGAGTGTTCTGTCCTATCTTGGCTACATGATGTAGACAGCAAGCTGTGTTCTGGGGGGCTCCTGGATGCTCCTTTGCAGTGCTGAGGGGTGGAGAAGGTTCAGTACAAAATTCTCCTTATACTGCACAAGCCTTGCTGTGAGTGTCAGGGGGGCCAGAGGCTGGGTTTGGTACAGAACCCATGGAATTGCCACCACTGACTGCCCTCAGTGTTTGGACCCCAAAGCCCATCAGGGGCAGGTCCTGGCTGTTCCATGCACACTGTTTCCTCTGGCCTCAGGTGTTTTGCTGTTATTAACAAGATTTTGCTTTCACTCTCCCTCTGAACACACAGCCTGTGCCCATGGGCCTGGGAGCACAGCTCCTGTGGGTCAGAGCAGGGTGGCCACACCAACTTGCTCCCTGTGAGAACTCACCCAGGCTTTGCACATCTCTGCACATCAGTGTGTGTGGGGACAGTGCTTAGTATACAATGAAATGACTTTTCATGGAGCTTGTAAAACTGCTGCCAGCAGGTCAGAGATCAGCTGAACCCCTGTGAGCAGAGCTGCAGGCAGAGCAGGTGTAGCCCAGTCCCTTGTGTGTGTCACTGTGGTGGAAGCCTGGCACCCTTGTCCTGGGGGGAAAAGCCCCTATGCCCAGCTACCTCATTTTTTCTTTCTTTGCACTTTGTCAAATATTTTTTGTTTTGTTTTGTTTTAAATCACATTTTGTCCTTCAATTAAAAAAACCTAAAAGCAGACAAGAAGCAGGACAGAATGGTATCATTGCCCAAGGACAGTTTAATTTCATTTTAAATTAATGTTTCTGTACAAAAAGACCAAGGTTGACCTGCAGCTGCTGTAAAAAGTAAATAAAAATTTCTATTACTTGATAGTAACTATTATTCTTGGAAATGAGAGTAGCAATTGAAAGGCTGTCCTGATGATTTTTAAATAGGAAGAGATCTGTTTAAAAAATAGAAGTCTCTGCTCTTTTAAGGAAAGATCAAAAAGTTTTCTCTCTTCCTCTACTCTGTTTTGCCTGTGAACTTGATACATTATCTCAATAGAGAGATTCACTGATTTTTCTGTAATGTCTAATTAGATATTTATCTGCGGAGTTCCCCATTTAATCACCTGCAGAGGAAAAACTGTTCAAATCAATACCCACCTTCCATACCTGAACTTATGTCATTGCCCGTTTCTTTGTGGTCTTCAGGTATGTGGGGTTTTGCTTAGATTGAAAAAGTTTTTTAAAAGATGTCTTTTCTTCTGCTTCTAAAGGTGCTATTTTGACATAGATTTGAATTCCTTACACTGTGCTTGACTTCTAAAAGTACCAATATAAGCTGGTAATCAGCTTGTGTTTGTTCTGTGGAGTTTTTCTTTGAGTATTCAATCTCTATTTTGAAAAGCATCCCTTTTCATAAAGATGGCTTCCAAACTGTCAAAGGCCTTAATAATACAAAATGTAATGGGAAAATGCTACCTTTTTCCTTTCTTTGTAAAAGCAAAGCCAAGAAATGCTTCATGGAGAACATCTTCCTCTAAAATTTTGAGGAGCAGCTCATATAACTTTGACTTCAATGTAGCAAACATTTTAGTGGCCATGCACAAATAGTAGGGGTGAAACAAGGAGCTATTCATAACTCTGCAGACTGTACCAATTAGCTGCTAATTCCAGAGCCTTCCATTAGCATCATGGTGGCTATTCCATAAATATTAATCTTGCCAGGACGTGGCTGTGTGTCTGGGACAGGCTGACCCATGTGGCTGGCACATCTGGGATGTTGGGCCTGGTGTGGGGTTTGTCTCAGACCCTTCCTGCTCAGCCCCCAGGGTTTGGGTGCCACAGGTGCTCAAGGAAGGAGGAGGGAAGCTGCAAGTGCTGCCATTGCAGTGACATTGGGCACTCTGAGGAGTGGCTCTTGCAGACACAAGTCGTGGAGGAGAGAGCTGAATCTTAGGAGCTTTGTTCTCCTTTTTGTGCTGTCTTTATTTTTGTTTGATCTGTATCATCAGTTTGGTTTAGGCATTTGGTAACACTGCTACAGGAAGGTTTTTCTTTCTCTGAAGCACATAAAGTCCTACTCCTGCCCTGTCTGAAGCAGCAGGAAGGATCAAGGGTTGATGTTTGAATTTGTCCCATCTCAGACAGCAGGTTATTTATTGCCTTCTCCTGGGCTCTGCAGTCCCAGTGCTGTAGCATTTCTCAGTTGTGTTACTCTAAGAGCCCTTTAGCCTTTTGAAAAGAGTCCAGAGACTGCCTTGTCCTTCCCCTCCTTCTCACATTGGGTGCTGTCCTCTGGACCATCCAAACTCATCCAGGCTGTCACTGCAGAGGAGCCACCGGTTGGTGGCCTCACAGGAGTATCTGTGTTACCTGCAGTGCTTCTGAAAAACAGCTGATAAATGAGGGGCCATGGAGAGACCCTACTGAGCTTGCAAATTCCTGATCCTCTCATTCTAGAGAAGGCTGAGGAGCAGCATCATTCCTTGCCTTGCAGCTGCTCCCTGCTGCACAGGTAAGGATGAGTCCACACTGTTCCTTATGATATAAACATTTATGGGCGGTTATAGGAGATCTACTATTTTGCATTTGTTGTATTTAAATCTGAAACTTCTGGAGCTATGTCTGCAGTGTGGAACCACAGGTACTGGCCTATAGAGCTGGGGAGCCTCTGGCCATCTGTTTTTCCACTGCACTTTTTTCTTTTTTTGAGAAACCAGAGATGTGAAACTGCATCCCAGTTCGTATGCTCACTGCTTCATAGTCCAGAGTGGGACCCTGATAAGCTGGAATTGTTTTACCTTCAGGAGGACAAACTAAAATTTCTTCACATTAGATGCTCTATCTTCAGAGTTTTCCCTTGGTAAATCATATTTATTGAGTCTCATGAATCTTGTGGGATTGGGTTAAAGAATATGAATATGTATTATAAGAATAATAACTAGTGTGCTTAGTCTGACTTTGTACAGTACAAATAGTCTCTTATATCTTAAGAGAATGAAACAGCTATTGAATAATCCAGTTATGATATCTGTATTCTATGAACCAAGTAATAGGAGGGTGTTGGAATGTGATGTCACATTGCTGCCACTCTTCTAAAGGTTCAATGTTCTGTCAAATCTAAGGTCTTGATAATTACCAGGATATTGTCAGAATATATTGCCACCTTTTCTACAAAAGGCACATTGGTGTGGTGAGGTAAAAGCACTCACCTTTTCTTTACCATCTGTGGCATGCAGCTGGACAGCAAGGGTTACCCCATCATCCAGCTGTCCTGCTCTGACTCCTCTATTACAGATGTGGTTACTGTTACAGGCTTTTTATGTGTGTACCTGTTCTGTGGGTCCTTCTGTGCTTTGTGTGGGAATGGAGTTTTGCCTTTTATCTGTCCACCCCAAAATCTTTAGAAATTAATTGATTAATCACTCGGGGGCAGGGTTTGGAATGCTCTGATTGGAGTACGTTGAGTTACTTCTGTTTAAAACAGGGAAAAATAAGACATAAATGCTCTTTGACCTCAATCAAACTATGCAATACAGCACACCAGAGAGCTGAATTCCTTGTGGTACAGAAGTGCAGCTCCTGTGTCCTTCCAAACCCAGTCCTTGGTCCAAGGTTAGGAGAGCTTGTACTCAATGGCTGCCCAAGAATCTCGTATCCAGATCAACCCTAGTTCACTGCTTTTGCTCCTGTCCCCTTGCCTGGCCCAGCAGTTTAGCTGGGTCAGGTTGTTGGGTGTTTTGGCTCGGGATGATGTGATCTCCATGTGTGTCCCTCCTGTTGTCCCATGGTGTTGTCAGCTGGAGCTTGTCCTGTAACCCCCCCAGTGCCGCTTTACCACATTTGCACCTCCCTGCCCTAGAGCATGGCAGGTGCTTGGGGTTTGCTGTGCCCCCTGGGTTGGTGTTGTCTTGCTTTCCCTGTGTCAGTCAGTTGTGGATCTGGTGCTTACAGTAAAGAATCCCTGTGATGTCTCCAATCAGTCCAAGTACGTTTTCATTTCTGCTGCTTCTGTGTGAGTTTGGTTTTTTTGCTTCTGTGGCAATTCAGTGATAAATGCCCATGTGGTCAGGACTGCTGGTAAAGGTTCTTTGTTCTTCCATTGCTTCGTTTTTCCAATGAAATTTGTTCCTTGTGTTCCTTTTCTCCCCCTGTTAAAAACGGGTACAGTTTTTCCTGGTTCTGCCTCCCGTGAGGAGCTCTCCTCTCCCAGGTGTTCCTGAATTCTTCATTTACTTAACCCACCCAGGACCTCGTACAGTTTCTGCCTCCTAACTCCCTTTTCTATTTTGTCTCTCTTTAATTCAGATTGACCTCGATTTCTTTCTCTGATTCCAAGCAGGGATTTTGGTGCATAGCCTGGGAGACCAGCAGGAAAGCTCTCTCTGTGTACATCCATTCCCTCCCCAGCACATGCAGTGTAAGGGGCTCAGCCTGTTCCATTCCTTCCCCCAGGTTTTTCCTAGTGCTAAGCAGACCACAGGCTGAAGCCATTTCTTATTTCTTTTGGTAACTGAAAATATTAGGAGATTTTCTTCTTCAGAAATAGCCACTGCAGATGGGCAGCTGGCATGAGAGAGGGTTGTTATGCTTCCATATTCAGTATTTTTAATTGAGGAACAAATAATTTATTTTGGGGAAAAATGTAAATTTTTTTGTATTTGTACGTCAAAGTGGCCTTTATAGAAAAAGCACATAAAATATTTAGATTAAAATTGCTTAGTTGTGTAATTTCAGTGGGGATTTTTGTATTGACAGGGTTTCTATGCATTTTTCAAAATATACTTGCTGTTTTGTGTTAGAATTATTGGAAATCTTTTAAAAAACATATATTACCACATTTTCCATGGTTGATCCCTTTACTATCATTCCTTTTGAATACTAAAAAGATTTTAATTAACCCTGTAAATTAATTTTCCCCACAAATATTTGCATTAAGTCAATATAATGAGTTATAGCATGGGTATGTAGCTTTAAGGGAATAAGCCTAGTAGTGCAGCTTAATTCTGGAGAGATGTGTTTGCAGAAGGGTGGTACAGCAGCGTTTCAATTGCACTTAAAACACTAAATTAGGAAATTAAGTTTTTGCTGTACCTCACTAGGGTTTTATTAAACATGTCCATCCTGTATTGTTTACACTTGAGCATTATTTAACTATGTATTATTTGTGCAGTTTGCAGTTCTCTGTTCTGTCAGGATTATGTGAACATTAACAGGTAGGAAAAGTTCTGGAGTGTGTGGTGTCCTCATGGGTTTGGTGTGAGTTTGGGGAGGGAGGAGAGAGGAAAGTTAGATACATTAGTGTATTTTTCCATTTAATTATGTACACATTTTCACATTAGATGAGACTGAATAACTGAAGTTACAATTGAACTGTGAGTAAAATCAGTGGTTTGGGGGTGGGGGAAATGAAGGGGTTGCAGAACTTCAGGCAAAAACCCTTCAGTTGCACTGTGGTACAACTGCCCTGACTGCCTGTGCAAAGCACAGCCCGAGGGGACACATCAGACCCATCCATTTTTCTGGTTTTACTTTCTCTTCTCGAGGTGTTGCTGCAAGGTTTGCTAGGTAGGACCTTCCCAGAAATGTCTATCAACTGAGACTTGAGTTTTATCATTTTATGTTTGTAGTTTTAATTTTTGTTCTTGTTTCTGTTTCATAGGAGATCCCACACGTTCACAGGTTAGTGTAAGTGCAGGCTTTCAGGTGTAGCACCAAACGAGCGTTTCATGCAACCATGCATTCTGTAATTAAAGAAAAATGTGCAATTCTAATGGCACTTTGACCCATTGCTGAAACACTGGGTTTTGCAATTGAACAAACTCAAAAATTGAAAACACTCTGTGTCTTTATTAGATGTCTTGAAGGTGAAGCAAAAGGCAGTTACTCCAGTTGTACCCATGATAATTTGGTATTATTTGGTTTTTTTTTTAATATAGTTTTATGGTCTGTTTTTAGAAAAACACTCATTTCTTGGTTTACTTTAGTTGCCATAAATTGCCCAGTGCAGAGTCTGGTCCACCTCCATTCGTTTATTTCCATGGAATAGTTGCACAAAAACTGGTAACAGCAAAGTAGGAAAGCTCTTTGGTTACTCACCAGTAGCTTCCCTTGCAGAATTGCTTTGTGGCTCACACATGGTATGAAAAGGGACACGGGAATTTTCCTGGATTCAGTAGCACTCGCTTTGTTTACGTGTTCAGTAGAACATTGGGTGACTAAAGGGAGGCTCCCTTTTTAAAGTATTTGACTTGTGCTTTGAGGACTTAGTTGCCACTGTGCAAATTGTGCTGTAATATTGTACCAAGGATCAGTGGAAGTGTTTTATCTTTTTTAATGTCGTTTGTATTTGACCGGGTTTTATAAATGTAAGAGAACAGAGTGTTGTATTTTGATCTGAAATTTGCGTATGGTAAAAGTAACTTTGCTTTATGTATTGGAGGTTTGTTCAGAACTTGAATCATTTTATAGAAGGGTACAGACCAAAATTAATTGTCTTAAAGGTGTTTAATAAATTAACCAAATAAAACATTGATTGTTTGAAAACTTGTTAACTGCACCTTCTGTTTTTTTTTTTTTTATTATTTTAAAAGGAAGAACATAGATTTTTCTCAAGGTCTTACAAAAAGTAAAAAAAAAAGTAGATTTTATAAATATCATCTCCCATGAGTTATCTGTTTTATTATTAAACATTCCAGCATGCCAGAAGTTTAATCAAAGGGGAAAACCCAAAGGAAATAAATGGAGGAGGAAAGGCAATGAGGAAATGAGGGGAGGCGGGCTCAGTCCCTCCCTGGCTCTGCCCAGGCAGTAAATGCTCCTTGTTGCTGGGCTGTGGATGTTGTCAACGGCCAGGCCAGGAAAAATGGGAGTGGGAAGGAGCTTCTGCTCACGTGGAAAAGCTCTCATGGTTGTTTCAAGGTGTCCATTCTCCCCAGCAGTCACCTTCACAAATACTGCTCTTCCATGTGACCTTTCAAAGCAGAGGAGAAAAATATGTGAAGCATAACTGCTCCCAAGGGCAGGTACAAACAGCTCCTTCCAGGGCTGCCTGATATCCCGACCCTTGGCTGTGTCACAGCGTGCAGACACAACCCCTGCAAGTTCAGAGACCTGCACATTTTTCAGATGCCAAGCAGCTGCAACTCCAGTTGAGCAATATTCTACCTCTGTGCTGTGCTGCTCCCTGCACTGGGGTACCGGCCCTTGCCTCTGCTGGGGCTGCCTCCCCTGGGTTTGATCTTCAGGAAAACACCCAGAGCTCTTTCTACCTTCTCCTAAACAAAAGGACTGAGGCAAGGCCAAATGTGAGGTAGGAGTCAAGGAAAAGCTGAGGTTTGGGGCAGCTTGGGCAAGGGGAGTGAAGGGGGAAGGCAGTAGCACGGCTTCAAAGCAGAGTGCAGAAACCAGGTGCTGTAAATACATGTTCTAAAAGAGATGGTGGGAACTAGGACAGAAAAATTTACATTTGTCCCATAAATCCCTTTCCTTACTTAGTTCCACAGCCATACCAAGGTCCAGGACTGCCAGCCAGGTTGTTGCAGGGAGCCAGAGGCCTCCAGTGTAAACACAGACTGATGATAGGGAATCTCGTGTTGATTTACCCTTGTTGCTGGTGTTCCTATGGTTATGGCTGTGTAGATGGGCTCTGCCATATCTCCCCTGTCTTGCTAAGTCTTGGAAACAAAGACAGGAGGGTGAACTTGAATTTATCTTTATTCCACAGCCTGGAATCCTAACAGAAAAGGAAGAGGGCTGCTGCCTCTTGTTTCCTTTACCTCTTGTGCACAGAGGTGATATAACTTTTGAAGTTCCCATTTCTGTCTCTTTTTAACCCCTCAATTTTTTTTTTCCTTAAGTCTCACAGGAAGAATCCAGAACTGGTTTTTCAAACAGGATTTTCAGCTGAAGCTCTTGATGCCTGGGAGCAAGGCCTCTCTGTGCCTCCTTAACTGCAAGATGCTTGCCAAGGAGGCAAAGTTTTAAGTTTATGCAACCTGGACTTGTGACTCTGGAGATTTCTGTTTCACAGGGAGTCACAGTTGTTCACCAGCTTCTACCTCAGCCTGAGAGAGGAGTGTCCCATCAGCTTTCTCCTGGCAGGAATTTGCTAGGGGAGGCATGCAGCTGGCAAAGGATCCTTGCAGGTAGAGGCATCTGGGTGTGTGTGAGCAGCCCCAGCTTTGCTGAGCCAGGCTCCTCCCAGGGCTGGTGCCTCCTTGGGAAGAGGTGGCATCTGTGTCCTTTGCATAGCCCAAGTTTTGGAGCCATCTTTCAACAGGCTGAGTTTTCCAGGTGGAGAACAGGCTTCTGGCCTTCAGAATCTCAAATCAAGCAGCCAGACCCTGCTGTTCACTAAGGTCCATTTTACTGAGTTGTCCCTTTGCACAATGATCACTGGAAACAGTAAAATTAACAGAAGAATTTACTGCTGTCCAGAATTCAATACAACCCATAACTTTTTTGTCTGGAAGCAACTGTAAAGTTACAAAATTAATGTGGGGTCTTGGTAAAAGCCATTTGAGCTGAATGTTTTTGCCACTCCACAGATTTCTCTGCTCCAGGTGAAGGCAATGGCAGCAGAATCAGAGCTGTTACTTTTGCTTTTTCCTGAGCGCGTTTGGGTGCACATGCCAAGCTCTGTCACGTGTGGCCTCTAAGGAATCGTGAACCCCAACACTGTGGGCTGGGCTGAAGGAGTTGGCTAATGGAGAATTTACGGTAAGAGCAAAATGTATTTTTAACCACCAGGATATGCTTATCGTCAGGAAAGGGCAAGCAGCACTCCTATCTCTCCAGGGAAGGGGAAGTGTTGAGCGTGACTTTATTTTTTTCCAACTTCTTTTCAGACTCTGAAAGGTTTTTTTTTCTTGCTGAGACATGTCGTTGGATTAAATCAGGGAGTTACACAGACATCAATCCTGGGTCACAGGTGAAAAATATTAAATGCCAGGCATGCAGTGTTTTTCCATTGCATGTGATGTACGTTCAGGAGAAACCTTTGGAAAGAGTGCTTTGAAACGAGTCCGTTTTGCGTTTTAAAATACACCAAGAGCCCATCTAGAAGCTTTTAAATTTTTAGGACAGCTTTGATGTTCTGTGTATTGAAGAGGAAAGCAGATTCCCCTCCTTGTACCCCACCCTGTACCTCTGGAACAAGCAGCACATCAGGTGCCTGCGACCGTGGGCTGCTTTTGGCTCGGGCTGCTTTGCTCAGGAGGGGGCTGGACGGTGTCCCCGTGTTTGTCACTGTGCGTGCCTGGACTCTGCCACTCAGGGGAGCACCCAGAGATGCCTGTCCCCGTGTTTGTCACTGTGCGTGCCTGGACTCTGCCACTCAGGGGAGCACCCAGAGATGCCTGTCCCCGTGTTTGTCACTGTGCCTGTTCCTCGGATTTTGCCACCCAGGAAGGCCTGTCCCCGTGTTTGTCACTGTGCCTCTTTGGACCCTGCCACCCAGGAGAGCACTCAGGGACGCCTCCCGAAGCGAGTCCAGGGTTCACCTTACCAGCAGCAGCAGCAGGGCCCTGACATTTCCCATTTCCCACAGCCGGCGCTGCTCTCTCCCTTTCCATAATCCTGCCCGGCACCAGGAAAGCCTTGGATCAGACACCGCGATTTGCTTGCAGGACACAGCAGCGATGCCTTTCAGGCCACCTAGGCAGGAGGGGCTTGGCTGATCCTGTAAATACCTGCTTGCCTGTTTTAGTCAGCGGTTGGAGTCACAAAGGAAAGAGACGCTTTGAAATGCTAAAAGCTGCCTGACCAAAGAGACGGGCTGAGGGTGTTCCCACCCTGCCTCGTTCCATTCCCACCCCCTCCCAACCAGTCTCGCCTGTCCTCCCGCTGTGTCCTCATCACTGCCGGGCCTCCCTCTCCCCCCTTCTCCCGGCTCCCCCCGTGCCCTTCCTCGGGGAAGGTGTTAGGAGTCCCTAGAGCTCAGATTTAAAAGCCCAGGCACAGAAACAATGGCGCAGAGCGATGTGGCCGGGCAGTGGCTCACCACGGGCCCTCCTTGCACCCGCCTCAGTTTTTCCCTCAGCGCTGGAGGAAGGGCCCGGCAGGATGGGGAGAGGAGGCCGGGCGGTGCTGCTGCTCCCCGCGGAGGGGCTGGGTGGGTTTGTGCCGCATTTCTTCCCTTGTGTGGCTGTGTGTGTACGGGTGAATCACGGCAGCCTGGGCACAGCGAGGCGCTCCCGGGCACTGCGCCCTCAGAGCCCTGGGAAGGGCCGCTCTCATCCTCGCCATCAGCAGCCACGGAGCTGAGGGCAGCGCTCTGCTCTTCGGAGGGCTCGGGCCTCAGGTGGGGTGATTCTTTGCCTCTTGCTATCTGTGCTTCAGCAGGTTTCGCTGATTTGCAATTAAATCTCCTTTCATGTTGGTTTTAATTGCCTTCTCAGTTCCCCATACTACAGAGTAATGCTGAAGAATCCATTTTTAGCCTTTCAATTAATCTCCTCCTCATTTCAGCTGCGTCTGTGCTTTTCTGCTTGCTGTAGTAGTGTGAAATATTCAGGGAGAAATGTGAAATTCCCTCATCTGAAAGTCATGTACCACATCTTACAGCTTGGCATGAGGCACGGGAATGTTCCTGGCTCTACCTGCTTTGAAGAGCAAACAAAGGAAAGCTGCAAGCACCACAGTGTCTGGTCTTGGCAGATGCTTTGGAGACCAGCCCATTTTCATGGAAATTAGGTTGTTGCTATTAGTTTATGGTTTTTTTGTCCGGACCCGAGTGATTCCTCTGAGTGATTCCTCGATCACTTTTCCATTTTCATGAAGCACTTTGTGAATCACATACGTGTAAAATGAAGGAGTTAGCAAATGCTGCTTCCCTTTGATGTATGGTAATCCTGCCTTCTCCTTCTTAACTGCTCCCTGGAATTTTCCATCTTAGTATGAATATTTCAATGAAAGGTAACAAAGAAACCCCCTCACTACCTTGTACTTGTCTAAAGACAACACGAAGGTTGTGAAAGCTAAAATGAAAACAAAACTGGTTTGCAGCTGAATGGTTGTGCAACCCCCATGTTAAGAAATGAGAGAGCAAAGGGCTGAGGAAGAATATTCAGAGACAAACCCTTCAGGTGAAGGTTAACCAGTCCCTGTTTAGAGAGAGGTGCTGGACTCACTCCTTGGTACAGGTGTGACACTGTGCCATTGTAGCAATCTCCTGTGCTGGAAAAGTGGCTTTAAACACAGTCATGTTCCATTTGTCTCCATTCAGGATCAAGTGCACCACAACTCAGTTCAATATTTACACCTTTCCCAACTTTTTTCCTTTATGCTGAATGTATTTTGTATCCTTGAGATATTAGTCTGGTGGTTGGCATAACCCAAAATCTAACAATTTACCTGCCATCAACTGCTCCAGCTTTCTGGGCTCCTTTTTTCTTTTCCTTAACCTAATCTGTTCCTTGGAGCTGATGTAATTAAAATGGCACCACCCTCAGACCCTGCTCTGAGATGACAGATACTCCTTGGATTTGCTTTTCTTTGTACAAACACATTGTTATAAGGGTCCTAAAGAGTAATTTTTTCTTGCCTAAATAGATGCTGGGAATAACTTGAGTGTAGCACAGCTGTTGCCTACTTTATCCTTGAGTTTGAAAAGAAAGGTATAATATTATTCCAAATTTTTTCATATCTGTAGAAGTGAATTTGAATGAGAAGTCTTCTCTGTTTCCACTTTTTCAGTCTCATTGGTGGTGTGGTGAGAGAACATCTTCCTACAGGATTTCCCTGGTACATTCAGTTCTCTGGATGTGCTTTGAATTTGTGGTTAAATGGTGAGATGTCCTCTCTTTCTCTATGACTCCATTTAACCATTGGGAAAAGACAGTTACTGGGTTGGAGAATGCTAGAATGATGTTGTTTACTAGAGGAAACAGCCACAGGCATCTCTATCCCTTTGTTGGTTTCAGAGAAATTGAGAAGGAATATTCCAGAAGATTTCTTGGGCTCAATCAACACAGTGTTTCCAATGTGCAATGTCAGTGTCACTCTTGGGGCAGACCCTGGATTATGAGCAGCACTAAGATCTCAAAGTAAGGCCCCAATCCAACAAATATTTAGAGCTCTCCTTAGGCTTTTATTTGCAAAGTCTTTGCTCTGACATTGTGAGGCACCTGTGAATGTAGCAGACTGCTAGACAAGGAAGTGTTGCTTGGACCTAGAATGGTGTGTGGTTGAAAGCAGAACAGATTGGGAAATCTGAAAATTCAGAGGACCAAGGGAGTGTGTTCTCAGCAGAGCTTCTCACAGAGTCTTCCACCACTCCCCCATGGTACCAGCTTATTAAAGAGACCTGAAAAAAAAATCCCTAGTTTGTGCCAGCCTGGGTGACTCCTATCAGAGCTATGACAGGTTTATTCCATTTGCAAGTCAGAACAAGTTTCTCCTCTCTTTTGAAGGTACATAATTATCAAGATCATCCTTATTGCTACACCCGTTACCATTGCCTGTAATCTTTGAGTGTTTGCACTTTCCTGGCACAGTCCTGATAGGCAAAACAAAGCTTGCATGTGTGATAAGTTTAGTGTAAGAGACTCTTCTCATTAGTCCTGGAAGCCATGAATCAGAGTGATTTAGTGATTTGTCCAAAGCTCAAAGCAGATTTAGTGTTTCTGCACTGCAGTCCTATTAAATCATGAATGTTATCAAATTTGCAATATTACCCAAAAATACTAAGTCCTTATCTTGTAAATGTGGTCTGTTTCTGTTTATACTGGAGGCCTCAGACCTTAACCATTTGTTTCTTCCTTTTTAAAAAAGAGGTCCTAGTAACTTGAAATTATGGTAGTTTAAATTTTCTTCATGCTGAAAAACTTGTTTGGTATCAGAAAAGTGCCTAAAATTTTATGTTTCCCTCAGTTATTGTCCTTGCTTGGCTAGCTGGGGTAACAGTGAGTGAGCTGCAAGTGAGAGTGCTGGAGAGCTGCTGTGAGAAGCTCAGCAGAGGTGAAGACAAATGGTCCAGCAAGAGGATGGAGAATTGGTCCCTGGTGACTCCAGTTCTGGTCCTTGCCCTTTGCACATCTGTGTGACTGGCAGGTGAGAAAGGCAGATCTTTGAATAAGCCAGCAAGTTGTTCAGGCTGAGCCTCTGAGCTCTTGGCTTCAGAGTCAGGTCATGCCTTGGAGGAGCTGCTCCTGTCAGGGGAGCACAGAACTGTCCCTCAGTGCTGGCCCTTGGTGACCAAGGCTCTCACCCCTCCTGAACGAGGCTGTTAGAGCTCCTGCAGTGGCTCCAGAGGTTTTTTGGGGAGCAGAACCATCTCAATGGTGTGTAGACCAGGGGAAGGGAGAAAAGGCTGCTCAGGGATGTGGCTGACACCATCATGGTTGGGAGGACTTTGCTTGGAGCTTCTGCTGTCAGCTGCCTGTGAGATAAATGTGATTTTTTGCACCACTCCTGCTCTGAAACTCCCCCACAGCTGCAGGGACAGACGGGTGTCTCCTTTGCCACAGGGCCCAGGATGATGCAAAGAGATCTCACCTTTAATGCCTCAGTGCACAGCAGTGCTGCTGGAGGAGGAACAAGAAACTACTCCTGCACCTTTTGGCCTCCCTGCTCACTTTCTTTGCTTTTTTGGTCATCTTAATCCTCTTCAGAAACTTTGTTCTCCAGGAAATAGGTTTTTTTCACAGGCATTCTCCTGTGAATGCCCCTGTACTTCTGATGGCAAGAGGAATGAGTTCCTCCCCTTTCTAGGAAAGCCTCTTCAGTAGATTCACATTTCAATTTACCTTCATGAAGCTGCTTGGTGACAAGTGGCACCATATCCTTCTCTGAGGCTCCCCACCCAAAGTTTTATGCAAATTGTATGTAAACTTACTCTCACCATGAGTGGTAACCATGAGATAGGTCGTGCTAGAATGCCATTTTGTTCATGACTGTCCTGGGGCTCACCAGTGCCTACAGTCCTAGCAGGGGTCCCCTGAGGTGTGCACCAAACCTGGAAAATCCCCAAGGGGGAGGGAATGTAGGAGCAGTGGTGACTCATGAAACTTCCTGGTTCCAGCTTACACTCCCCAAGTCCTCCTGCTGCAGCATCCAGCCCTCCCATGTGGCAGTGGAGCTGTTCTGCCACATCACCATTATTGTGACTTTTCAGAAAGGAGCTGCCTGCACCCACAGGGAAATGAACCCACAGCAGCCACTCAGTGCAAAGAACTCTGTATGTGGCTGCTGCTCCAGGCAGAAGTGGCCTGGCTCCCAAAATGAGAATGTGGGGTGACTTGGTGAGCAGTGCCAGAGAATCCCACATGCCCCTTCCCTCTGGTGCTGCAGGTGGTGCTGGCCAAGCCCAGCCTGCACCCAGAGCTGACAGAGCCAGGGCCACAGCTTCCCAGAGGTGCCAAGGTGTTGAAAGCACACATGGACTGGGCCATGCACTATGGACTGAGCTCCCCACTGTGCACACAGTGCCAGATCCCACTTCCTCCACTGCTCTTTCAGTATTAGCAAGTCAGGGCCTGTGTCTGATGGGTCAAGGACAGGGAGGTCTGATCAGGGCCTTTAGCTCTGGGTACATCTGCTGGGGTCTGCTCCCTTTCTGTGGCTCCTCCTGGGTGCTATTGTGGTATTTTCTTCTTTCTTTCTTTTTTTTCCCCTCTTAAAAGGGAGTTGTACCTGCAAACAGTAAGCACCCCTGGGACTGCCTCTCTCTTTGCTTTCCCCATGTTTGTGTTGCCATGCTGGTGGAGCAGACTGGGGTGTCACCCAGACACATGACTTTTGGGAATGGTTGGTTGTGATTTGTAGCCTGAGCCCTAAATAATAATGCCTGAATTCATGCTTCATTTGCACCTAGTGGCTTACACAGAGAGATCTGTGCAGGCTTACTTTTGTCTTGCTTTTCTCTCCCAGCTTTGGTGTAGCTTTCACACCACTGCATGTAGTTACACCAGCACAGAGGGGCTGGGGGGTTTGAAGAGCTGAGGTGAAGAGCTGAGGAAGGTTGGTTTTTCCACTTCCTGTTACAGAGGCAGTAACTTCTGCAATGAGTGAGGGATCAGGCAATTCTGCAGTCCCTGTGCAAAGTCAGGGTGTCAGGCCACAGGCAGAAGAAAGAAGCAGCTGTGTCACCAAAAAATCACAGGCATTTCTCATGCACTACCCTGAGAAAACCTGGACTGTTTGCACCACCATTTTCTGGAATGGGTTTCCATGCCATGCATTCAAACTTTAGTTTGCTTTGTCTCAACTTCCCTGGGCAGGCAATCCCTAAGTAACCACGTTGGCCAAAATTACTTGCCCACTTGAATTTGGATAAGTACACGCTTTCCCAGCTGGCTCATTGTTCTGCTGCTAAATATTGCTCAGATACCCCAGCCATGCCAAGCCCGATTTTTATCTGTGGATTCTGCAAGGCAAGCTGTGCAATGCAAATTATTCCAGTTTATTTGCAGGTCTGTACTGAGGAGGAGATCCCTGGAGCTTGATCCTTCTGTTTCCCAGTGAGTCATTATTGTTATGGAGGTTGTATTGCCACACCACTGTGAGATATGAAACGCTGGGGTTTTGCAGGTCACTTGTCTTTTGTAAAAGAACACAGGGTCACAAAATCTCTGTGTGTGTCTAGCAGGAAACCAGCATTCCAGTGGTGATCACATTGCTACTTGTATGCAAACCATTCTTCCAAAATCTCACCCAAAATCTCTCTCTAGGCAAAGGCAGGGGTCCCCTCAAGGCTTCACAGTGCTCAAGTGCTTAAGGAAGGAACTCTGAGTGCAGACAGGGACTGTTAGCATAGCAAAGTCTAAGGACAGGCAGCAGCTTTCTGCAGGCCCTTTTGTCTCAGGGAGCACTTTAAACCTTTGCTTTCACTTAATAACCACAACAACCAAGAAAAGCTGGGGGAATCTTTTGATAATTATATGTTCATTTCATAGAGTGCACATAAATCTGCTTGAAAATTTTATTAACTCTTGCAGTTAACATTCCAGTTGCTCTGGTTAGGTGTCGTTTCTAGACGGAGGAAAGAACTTTATCAGCTGCCTCTGTGTGAGAGAGTTTGTGGCTTCCTAACACGGAACAAGGCAAGAACAGGTTAAAAACTCTTCCCCCACATAGTACTCAGCTATCTCTCTGCAGTCAGGCTGGGTGGATTAGCTGCTGTGCCAGGAAAGAATGATGATCCTCCTGCACCCACTCGCCTGTGGGGAGGGCTGACCCAGAAGGAGCAGTGAGAGGGTGGGGAGTGCTCAGTGAGAGGAGGCACTTCTGCCTTGGGAGCAAATTAGAGCGTGTTTGATCACCCAGTGGATGTAGGACATCCCCACACAGCTCAGTTCTGCCTGAGAGGTCTTATGGATTAAATGAATGTCTGGATCCAGAGATCTGAATGCTTATGGCTGCCTCTTGCTTGTTTTGAGTTTGCTCTGAGCTAACACACGCTGTCACAGTGACATCTGGGCCTGTTTTGTCACAGGCTGGGGTTTTTGCAAGGAAAGCCCTGAGCTTCCTCTGTTTGCCCCTGCCTCGTGCAACCTGCCCTGTCCACAGCTGCTGCAGTGGGGATGATGTGGGCACTGATCAGGCCCAGCAGGATGTGTGCTGTGCCACAGCTGCAGTGAGCTGGCCGGACAATGGACACAGGTTTGGAGTTTGCCATGAATAATCCATTGCATTGGGTGAGGGGTTTCCAGGCTGTTCTGGAGATCCAAACCAGGCCCTTTAAGTGATTTCAGCAGAATGTGGGCCAAGATTTAAGTACCTTTCCTTGTATTTAAAACTAGTTTAAAAAACATGCTGGCAATAAACAGAAAAATGTTGCTCACTTTAGCAAATGCAAGAATACAGACTCTTCTATTTTCTCTATTTTTGTGCTTTATTTGACAGTGGTTTTTGACTGACTTCCAGCAAGGCAATAGTCAACCTGACTAGTATTTGTCACCTCCTATGAGCTAAATATAATTTGGATTTTATTTACCTCTTAGTATTTCTTTAACAAGATGTGTAACTCATTCTCTGATGTGAGTTTTTCCTGGAAAAAAGAACTCACCACATTGCTGTCCTGTAAAATCTTTCTGTCTTCTTGCCACATTTAGATCTATATATATCCCTGGTACACAGAGGAGATATCAGCTTGGGAATTGGCACACCAAGGGAAAATAAATGAATTTACAGTAAGGCCTGGTTATTGTTTTTAAAGACCTATTGAAAGGAGAAGACTGTTCTTAATTTTCTCTCATAATCTCATTTCAAGATGTTTAGCTCATAAAGTTCTGTCAGAACCTGGGGCCTGGCCTTTTATCTTTGCTCTCCAGTTGAAAGCCTGGAGGACACTCTGGTTTTTCACTCCTGCCTGTGGTCACGAGGAGAAGCCGTAGCCAATACGGGACAGGATCCTGTGGGCCACCAATTCCTTGTCCAGAAGTGAAAAGAGCTCTTAATCCTGCCTTGTTTGCTTTGCACACCACACC
The DNA here is from genome assembly GCF_028018845.1 of Melospiza georgiana. Lineage (NCBI taxonomy): Eukaryota > Metazoa > Chordata > Aves > Passeriformes > Passerellidae > Melospiza > Melospiza georgiana. Next base: position 16,939,376 of record NC_080443.1, read on the forward strand.
CCTGCTTATTGCCTACAATCTAAATTACAGAGGCGGCCAAACTTGCTTCCTGTTCCAAACAATGGCCCTGGCTGACACATCCCCTGTAGTGCACGGAGCAAAGTGCTGGAACAGCCTGGGCTTGGTGGGCTGGGGCTGTGGGCACAGCTGGACCCTGCACAAGGGCCACCACCTGCACCCCAGACAGGATGGAGAAAAACCTAGGGGCTGGAGAAAAGTGTGGGGGCTGCTGTAGTGTGCTCTGCAAAGAAATTACTTCATGGAAGATAAAGAGGAAAGATGACTGGAAATATGGGGAAAACTTCCTGGAAAGAACAAGTGTGAACAAGATTGTCAAAGGCTTATGAATTTAGTAGGAATTCCTTTTATGAATTTAGTAGGAACTCCTATTATGAATTTAGTAGGACTTCCTCTTATGAATTTAGTAGGAACTCCTATTATTAATTTAGTAGGAATTAATTTTGCAAGTGTCCAAGTGTCTCACGGTCTGAGTCATGCTTTTCTCTGTAAGAAAGATATTATTTTGTTGCAGATAATATTTTCATTTGGTAGTTTTTGTTTGAAGGATCATACATGGGAATGTAAGTTCTAATTTCCTCAGTTTGTTTCACCTTTTCTAGGAAATGTATGCAACAATCAGAGCTGATGCTACTCATGTTTAACAGCACTACAGGGAAGAGTTGTGCTGTGTGGGAGGCCCTCTGCAAACAAAAGATATATAGAGAACTTCCCAGGTATTTCTCAGGAACTGTACTGGATCACAGCCAGATGTCATTGAGAACATAGGTAACAATCCCAGTATTGTCATGTACAAAAATGTTGTGTTCACAGTGTCTGCCTGACAAAGGCCACTCCAAGGTGGCATGGGCACGTTGCTGTCCTCTGAATACCTGGCTACCAATGCTGAAAACTTCTCATTCTGGTGTATCATGATGGTATCTGTGGTCTTGGGTGTGTAACAGCTTCCAAAACAGGAATTACCTTCCTCTTGTTTGAAACAGAGAATGTCACAGTGTGTGGACAGGGCCACTGCTGCTTCCCTGTGTTTTCCCATGTGAGGTGCTGCTGGTTCAGTTGTTTACACTGCAGTTGAACTGGGAGAATAGTGAATAGTGCAGAGAAGGGCTGGTGAGTCAGGCCATGATTAAGTGCAGGAAAACAAGCTGTGTGTGCAAAGTGATCTGGGCACCGGAGCTGGAAAATCCATCCGACCCCTTGTGCTGCTGCTTTGAGGAGACTCCTGTTATGAAAGTGTTCCTGGGCCATTATTCAGACTTATTTTTCAGGGGATGTTGGCATGTTGGGAAACTTTGCATTTACTTCCATTTTAATGTTCTTTTGTTCTGTGTTCTGACTCAGAATAATACCTTGCCCTGTGAGCAGGAATTACAGCTGGAACCAGGGTACAGGACACCAGATACCTTAATCTGGTATCTTAGAAATCTGCCTTACTGATAGCAGTTAGAAATCATTTTCCCTGTCTCTACCCACAGTTTCTCAGGGAATCCTGGGCAAATCTTGTGGAGGTTCTCTCTCCCTGCTTTTATCCTTGCTGGGATCAGATGACGTCTGGCTCCATTGCTTTCTGAGCCTTTGGATAATTTAGTCTTTCCATTTCTCTTCCAGCATGATCTATATGATCCTCCCCTGAGACATTTTAATGTCTGGAATGAACTCCCCCATCTCCTCCAGAGAAGACTGAGGCAGATGATTAACTGTAGCCAAATCTGCCCCTGTTTCTCTCTGAATTATCCCTTACTTCCTCCTCCTTCCTTCCCTTGATTTTAACGAACAACCTCATGAAACATCTGACTTCTTGTTTTTTCTAGGGAAAAATTTTAAACAAAACCACATTCAGACACACAGACACACACACACAAGGCAGACAATGAATGCTCAGAGACAACTAGCAGCATGCTCACAGAGGCAGGCTTATATACAGATACAATGACGTAAATCAACACCCAGAAGCATTTATTAAATTACCCAGATATATACACAGAGGGACAGGCAGATGGGTTAAGGCTGTGTTTTTATTGGTGGATAAATGAAAACATCACTTTAATGCCCACAGGAGAGTATTTTGGAAAAGCAGTGGCAGCAGCAGCAGATTTTAAAGGTGATAATATCTCTTTATTCACTCTTGCAGACTAATTGGCTTGTCCTAGGAAAGGTCAACTACTGCTGCATAGCAAGTGTGAGCCCATTCACATTCATAATCAAAAATCACTGTGAAAACAGCATAGCAGTCAATCCCAAAATCATCCCCTGTTTCCAGGCAAGGAATGGTTCCTGGAATTTGCATCCCTAAACTCCCACTTTTAATTGTTCTGGACAGTCATGACTTCCTTTTCTCTTGCTCAATGATATGAGAACAAACTGAATCCCTGTGCACAGTCACGGGAAGGATTACTCCCAGAACCCAGAACCCAGCTTCACAGCTCTTAATGTATTAAATGCACTTTTCCCTGAATTCCCATCATCCTCCAGGTATGGAGCATTAGCTCCCACACCCAATTAAGGAGACATTTTAGCCACAGATGTAAGTTAACTGAAACTGCTGCATGAATTAAAGTGGACAAATATCTCTCTTTTCAGGTCCACATGCAGGATTTCTCATTAAACACTACTGCTGAGCTAACTGTAATTTCCTGAGATGACCTTGAACCAAGGGACTCACCTGTGTCTCCATTATGGTTACAGAGAGGTGTAAGTTATTTACTATGAGGCCTCTAAACATGACAATTCAGCCCCATCATCCCTGCTTACATCTTCCTAACCACTGTCCCAGTCCTGCTAACTTCACCCAACATTTTCTGTGGTTCTTGTTTCTCTGTTTAATTCAGAAAGTGTTTAGGACTGTCATGATCTTTGCTCTTGACTGCAGGACAAACAAGAGGCCAAACCCCAGCTGCCTGCACTCACAAACAAGGCCTGGAACACACAGAATGCCTTTATTCTCCTGCTGTTGATAATGATAACCCAACCCTGCTCCACACTGCCCACGTTGCATCCACTCCCTTTGCTCCCATCACCTGTGTGGCTGTGGTAAACAGATGTAAATTGATATCTGCCCTGGTGCAATTTGCTGGTGGAGTTAACCAATCCACAAGATGTTTTGCAGCAACAGCTGTACCATCCCTAATGCTCTCAAGGTCTTAGTAAAGGCTCAGGAGCTGGTGCTGGATAGCTGGTGTTTCCCTGCAATGTCTCATTCTGCATTTTTATCTTAAAGCTTTCTATAGCATTAGTGAAGAGCTTAATCCAAATGTACTCTTTTCAGCTTATCTTTTTCATGTTCTGAAAAAAATAGTCTTATATACTGGAAGAATTTATATATCATAGAAAACACCTCCATAATGCAAGGTTGTAGTAGCTCAGAAACTCTGATTTTAATGGTCAGCTTCAGCCTTGGGTGCTATTAAAGTTACAGGCATAAATTGTTTCTTTTTTAATGATTTTTTCTTTGCTTATGATGTGTGATACATTCCTTCTATGCATATGGTACAGTCTGTCTATTACTGACCACCTGTTCTTTTCAGAGAATTCACTTGATTTATCATCTTCTTCCTCTGTTGCATTTCATCTTGGAACTGTCCTAAGCAAATTACTTTATTTTTCCATTTTCTGTTGCCTTTTTTAAGGCCTTCAAGGATATTATACTTTCAAGAAATAATCTATGCTGTGCTGATGGGCAGGTAAAAATGACAAGGTATGTAATGACAAAGTGTTCCTTTAGCTGTATCTGTGAGTCCATAACCATGAAAGATAACCACATGAAATTGATGCACCTCCCTGTCCTTTGTATCTGTTTGTTTAGACTTCTTGGTCCAGGGTCTGTGTTAGATGTATTTACAATGTTCTTAGAACAACAAAGCCTCAGCACTGGGTGATGTGCATTATCATCAGATGGGAGGTGACTTTATAGCCCAGCTCATATTAAGGTAAGGAAAGCACTGTGGAAAGGAAGGAGAGTTTCAGCTGCCTTTTGTGTAACGTTGTTTTGAAGGGATTGTAACACACAAATTTCATTATAAAAGCATCAATTAAGGATGTTTTATCTTCTCTTTCTATGGCACCTCTTCACTGGAGAACGTATGATACTAACCTTGCTAATACTTGATGCTTTTTCTCTATTCTGCTTTTTTTCCTCCCCTTGGTCTTTAAAAAAATAATCCAAGCCTTTCAGCAGTTCATCCACTTCTAATTTCACTTCCCCATTTATTGCTTCAGTGAGAGAAGATACACTTCCCTAATCTGGGGACTACATTTTTCTTTCTTAGCTGTTCTTCCTCTGTTTTGGGGAAACTTCACCTTATTGTGACAAGCTTAGAGCTCTGCATCATACCCCATACTTCCCTTTGAATTTTTATGCTTGGTTGTCTTACTGTGATGTTTTATGTGTGTCAAGAGCTAATAGAGCATTTCAAACTGATTAGCACCTGCAGCTTGGAATGACTAGTAGGGTGTAATCTATTGATGAAATAGGAAATGTTAGCTGGAGGTGGGAACAGTAATGCAGTGTAATGGAAATGGTGACTTTTCACTGCATCCTGCCAAATGATAATTTTTATACACATCCTGATGGCAGTAAGCATGAAAGTAAATGGAGATGGCAGCCTGATGAGAGCTCACCTTTTCCAGGGATTTTTTTCATGCCTGGACATGTGGGTGGCCCTGGAAGAAGGGCATAGGGAGTTTAGAACTGCTGTAAGTTGGAAGGGTGAAGGTGAGGGATACCTAGTGAGCTGTACTGTCTGTTTGGGAGAAGCAAAGCAAGAAAAGAAATTTCAGGCTCTTTCCTCTCTGTATCTTTATCTCTTTCCTACTGACTAATTGGTTTTATTTGCCTCTTTATTTCTATTTGTCCAATTCAGATTTAGATCTGATATTGTAAGAGTTGGGACTTCCTCTTTCCACTGAAATGAATCCCTTTACCACAGAAACTCTGTTAATTCTGCTTCATTTCAGATACATTTAACCTACTTTGTACAGTGCTTCATCCCACTAAATCAGATCTGGGAAAAGTCAGACTGGAGTGCTGCTCAGATCAGCAGATGGCAGGCTCCTTCTAGCAATTGGTACCACCAGCTTCATCCTACATCCCCCTACTTCAGAGCATCTGATGATGACAGGCAGGAAAAAAAGTAATTCTGCATCATGCACTCAAGAGTGTGCTTTATGTCAGTGAGGAATCACAGATATATTTGTCCCCAGGGTCTGCACTGCTCACAGTCAGCCCTGTGCTGTAATGTGCATCCACTGGGAAAGCAAGAACCCAGAGACTGAGTAATTTGGAGAAGAGTAGAAATGTGAATGCCAGAGATGTCAGAGAATTGCAAGCTCACAGCAGAGTCTGATTTCCCACTTACTACTCCTCTGTGAGGTGTCTTTCAGAATTACTGTTAGTCTCAGGAGTGGGTAAGGAGAAATTTGGGAAAAAGAAAGAGCTCCTTGCAAATGTAATCTTTATTTTATGCAACTGTGATCAATGGTGCCCTAATCTAGGCCTTCCTTTCCTCAGGGGCAGCTACTTCTTGCAGGGTGTGTTCCTTTAATCTTTATCTATTTAGGTTTAAATGTTGGTCACCCCTTTTGGGAAGTAATTCAGTTGCCCAGAGTTTTATGACTTACTGAATCCTCTTAACACCATCACACTGATTAATTTAAACACACTTCAAATGCAGGACTTCTGGCATTACTGAGACTTCATCTCTTTGATGTTTTAGGTGTTTGCTTGAATGTGTTGTATTCCCCAGTTTCTCTAAAGAGTGGCTTAAAAGTATTTTTTAACAATACAGTATTGTTATGAAAATGAGCTGACTAGTGAGTCCATAGCAGGAATTTGCTCTGAGTCAACAGTGGCAATTTGCAAGCATTGACTAATGAATTCCATAATCCAGGCAGCACCTCTGTGAATAAGGGAAGAAAGCTCCATTATCTCTAATATGCATCAAGGATCCAAACATGAGAGGAGCAGCTGCTGTGTAAGAGTCTAAACGGATATTGAATACAATTTGGGAATTCCTGCTCCTTGTTGCTGTGCTTGGAAAAGCCATAATCTCACATCTTTGAACAGACAACTCCCAGGGATGTGCTCAGCAAACAAGGGAAGTGGGTTTTTATTTGTTACAGAAAGCATGACTGTGGTAGGCCCTTACAGCCTCTGACAGAAAATTTCAGTGAGAGACAGTAAAAGGAGATTGATCTTTTCTTCCCTCTTTGAGAAAAGAGTTTGCCAAGTCATGTATTAATGTTGCAACAATGTCAAAGGAACCAGGAGTAATTAATAGTGTAGTAAGTGATTATGATTCCTTTTTCTTGTTTTCTCTTTTAGAACATACAACAGACCTGCAGAGCCCCTGTGGGGACAGTGGTCAGCACATCCCCTGTTGAGGTATCTAATTGTGTGTGTCTGGCCCTTGCCACAGCTGCTCTGTCACAGCTTGACAGGTATCCACTGCAGGGGTTTACACCCAGACAAGGTGACTTTAGTCAATATCTTTTTTCTGCAAAGGTTTTGGCATTTCAAGTGTTTTTTCATGAGTGTTCCAAGCCCCTCACCACTCTGAAACCTGTGCTAGTGGCACTGAGCTCTTGACACAAATTGCTGCTTTCTTTTCCTTCAGAATATCACATTTCTTTTGTTTCTAAGACATGGTTGTAGGTGGGTGTTACTAAGCTTAAGAAGGTATTTCAGGAGACTGCTTCTGTGTGAGCAACCAGAAATGACCTGTGCAGAACACCTGATGGAACTGGGTGTAGATCTCCAAAACACCAAATGCTGGAACTGCATAAAAAGTAGCAGTTTTTTCCTAAGACTAGAATCCCAGGTATTTGCAAATGATTGTGTTAATGCTCTTTCCTGGCTTTACAGACATACAACTGAGCAGAAGAATATTCTGAATAATATATGTCACAACTGAATTGGTTTTGGAAAAGGGGGGAAAAAAAGTCTGTTGCTGACCCAGAAGCCTTATCTGCTCTAACCTGGTAGGTTTAGCTCCAGTGGGTGTATCCATGGTGGATATCCCAGGTTTCCAGGCTACAGTGTCTTTCAGGAAGCCATGCTTCTGTTTACAAAGCCTATTATGAAATGGCAGTGAATAATAAAAAGAGGGCAAGATACAAAGAAGTGCAAATGAAAGGGCAGAGTCCAGGAGTAGGGTACAGAACTGGCAGGTGGGTCTGAATTGCCCTTCTGTCAATCTCCTGTCTTCTGGAGAAAATCTTTATCTCTGCTCACTTCCTTGCCAGCCCCACTTTTTACTTTTGGTCCAATTGCCCTGATATTTCTGCAGAGTAGAACAAATCTCTCTCTATCTCCTTCCCTATTCAAATTTGATCTGTACCTAGAGGCCCTGACTTAAAGTAGCTTCTACTTGGTAGTAGTATCAAAAATAATGAATAAACTATTCAATTTTCACTTTCAGAGGTTGTGTTTCCCGTGTAGCAGAGAAATGAAGTATTTCACTGAAAACCTCACAAATTCTTGAATTATTCAAAACTGGTATCATGCCCAGAAGCACCTTATGAGTAGCTAGAAGTATATTTTCACTGATATGCTTTTTATTGTGAATTATATGCTCAGTGTTTATTATTTAAATGAATGATTGTCTCATATTCACAAGAAATTTCTGGTTTAATTTGCACATTTGGGGGGAAAAAAAACCCCACACAGCAATTCCCCAAACACCACCTTGAAATACTGCCAAGCATGTATACCTGAGATGTCTGTTGTGCTGCATGGAGCCAGAAGGGGAAGTCTGGAAGAACAAAAAAGCCAGGATTGCAACTGATCCAACTTCTGTTTGCTATAATTGATAGGAGAGATGAGGAAGGGTGTTAATTTTAACGTGCTCAGCCCTGGGTCACACACTGGCTATTTATTGCAGGTTGGATGGCTGATGTGCATTTTGGTGAGCTGGGCAGCCAGCAGCCTGTTTCAATTTCACCTGTCTAGACAGGGTTTTGGGTTGCCCTGTTCTGGCAGGCAATGTGAGATTTCGTGCCTTGATCTTATCGTGCTGTGCTGAGTTTACTTCAGAGAGAAGAACACCTGCAGCCTGAGAGTGGGGACTCAGGGGGAGCTGCAAATGCACACCATTTGGATCTCTGTCCTTGACAGGTGTTTCTAGGAGTCGCTTTTGCAGTGTCTCAGTGGGTTTCAACACTTTGGAATGGTGGATTTCCAGACTTGGATCCTTTCAGGTAACTCGTGGGTCGATCGCTACAGACCAGCCTTTATTTTTCGCTGCTTTCTGTGGAACACAAGTGGAAAACAACTGCTCTAATTCGCCAGGAAATTCACTTAAGGACACCAGACTCTTACATAATGTCCTCCCATTGTTGAGCTGCTCTCAGAGAGGACAACTGTGGTAGATTCAAAGCAGTGGTTTGAGCAGGTGGCTCATTTGCACAGACTCTCACTGGAATAGTCCCACTGGTTTTATTTCTGAGTGAGGTGCTGGTGCAGGTGAGTGGATGAGAACAGTCCTACTATCAACATGATTATCATTTGTACCAGAACAGTGCCTGGGGTCAAACAAGAACAGGTCTCCCTTGTACCAGGCACCCTATGAACTCCTGGAAACAGACAGTTCCTGCACTGAAAACTTGCATCTAAACAAAGCTTAGATGTCCTTTTCTACTTTGGTTGCAAGTATTTTTTATTATGGTTTTTATGGCATCCATATTTATAGGTATGAGTAGGTCTGGGTTTGTTTCATGGTAAATGCCTGTGTCATTCACTCCTTGCAGTATATGGTGTACAGAGCTCTGTGGGAACTGCCTGTGATGTTTGCTGCACAATGACCAGTCACTTTGTTTAAGTTCAGGAGGTAGGTGGTTACCAGGACTATGAGATACTGATAATTTGAACCTCTATAAAAGAGATTTTTGTCTTCCTGTTGGTTGTATTATGTCATTAAATGAGTAGCTTTCTTCTAACCTTTGCCAAGTTGCATAATTCTGCATTGTTTTATCAACTGGTACTTGGGAGTACTCTGGATACTTCCTTGCTTTTTATAAATAATTTTGATGCTAACATGCAACAAAAGCCTCCCTCAAATTTGCTAGTAATTGATAGGTTAAAAAACCTTCCTTTCTGAAAGTGTTTAGGCAGCAATTCTCCTGTCAGATGCAATCCTATTTCAACAGAACAGCGCTGTAACAACACACGTGATGGACACGCTCGCTGTAATTGTGGTCCAGCCAGTCATGTATTGTCTTTGACAGCAGCCACTACAAAAGGTTTTATGGCAAAGGCTCCCAAGCCCTTCCAGTAGCAGCTTGCCTGTCCAACAGATAATCCGTGTGTGACTCGTGATGCAAATGGATCAGATGAAAGAGCTTTCTCTGGGGTGGGCTGGTGACACTGCCCGCAACTGCTGGCACCTCTCTTGGCATGGTGACCTATCTGAGAGCTATTGCACGGGGACATGCCACTAGACACAAAGTCAGGGCACACACACACTGGAAAAATTGTCTCACCACAGAGCAAACCCTCTCTCAACCTCCCTCAGTCAGAAGTGAGCTTATACTTTTCAGTATTTCAAGTATAAAGGTTTATACTTTCTCTGAATATGTTGCAAGCACAATCTAAAACAGCCCTGTAAATTCCTTCTACATTCTGGAGCTTGATAATACTCATTGTGAGGGGTCCTGCAGTTCAATGGCATCTGCATGTGTTAGATAAAATGTATTTTTTTTTTTAATTGGTCCCAACCTGGTTGTGCAAATGAGGATATTGGAAACAAGATCTGAGTTCTACCACTGAGATAAAAAAGCAAGAACCGATGGTATCATTTCTCTGGGCACAGCATCCATATTGCACACAGCATCCCTCAGCTGTTAAGCCGTTTAGAGGGGCTTAGAAGGGAGTTGGATATTTCAATGCCCTTTTTTTCTTTTTAAATAAAGGATTGTGCTGCTTTGCCGACGATCAGAGGACACTCCACACCCTGATCAGCACAGAGAAGGCGCTGCTCTCTCCGGGCTTCCCAGGGCTGCTGCACTGGGGAGCGCAGCCATTCCCAGTTTCCCCACAAAGGCAGAGGAAAGGGAATGTCACTGCTGAAGTGCCAGCAGCCTGGCACGGGCTTCCTCGGCCGTTCTCTGCAGGGGTTGTACAAGAGCTTAACGCTGGAGCGAGGATGCTCAAAACTCAGCCTGCGATGATTTGTCACCCTCAAGGAGAGGTGGTGACAACCCCTGCTCCCTGCCCGGCTCCTGCGGGGGCTGCGGGAAGGGGACACGGACCGCACCGGGGCTTCCCCGCAGGATGGAGGGGCCTGGGGTGCCGCGCACCTCCAATCCTGCCCAGCCTCATGCCCCGCGCTAGGCGAGGTTTAGCTTGGACCTTAGAAGGGATTTCTTCACAAAAAGGGTGACTGGGCATCGGAACGGGCTGCCCAGGGAGCTGCTGGCACCACCGTCCCTGGAGGTGTTTAAGGAAAAGACAGGACACGGCGCTCGGTGCCGCGGTCGGGCTGACGAGGCGGCGTTCGCTCGCAGGTCGGAGCCGATGATCTCAGAGGTCTTTTCCAGCCCGAACGATCCCGCGGCTCCGTGAGGGGCGCGGCGCTTCCCGCGCACCTCCCGCGGCCGCCGCTGCCCGGAGCGGCTCCGCGGCCATTGACGTCAGGCAGGGCGGCACGTGACGGCGGCGGGGCCAATCGCGGCGCGCGGAGCCGCTCCGGCAGAGGGGCTGTGTCGGCAGCGCCCGCCGCTCCCGCCGCCTCCTCCTCCTCCTCCTCCTCCTGCCGCGGCGGCGGCGGCGGCGGCGCGCGTGGGGACCCGCACACACAGACACGCACACACAGAGGCAGGCACGCTCACACACACTCACACCCGCTCCCACGGGCGCGCACCCGCACACACATACATACATACATACATACATGCACGCGCGCCGCCGCACGCTCCCGCGCACACGCCCCGGGGGGAAGGAAGGAGCCGCTGCCGGACGCCCCGCAGCCCCCATCGCCGCCGCCGCCGTCAGGAGCCCCCCGCGCCGCCACCGCCGCCACCACCGCCGGCTTTTGTCCGCCGCCCCCGCGGGAGCCGACCCTCCGCTCGGCCGGCGCCCGCCCGGCAGCATGGACGCGGCGCTGTGACCCGCCGGGGGCGGATTGGGAAGTTTGAATAAGGATTTTATCGCTTCCCTTTCCCCCTTCTCGCCTCGGTGCGGCTCAGTCCCTACCCCCATCTTCCCCGACAGATTTTGTTGTTTTGTTTTTATTTTTTTTCTTCAGCGTGCATTTTTTTTTCCATCTACCGCGTGGGGTTGGATTTTTTTTTTTTTTTGTTATAGTTCTTTTTGAATTTTATTTTCTTTGGTCGTACCCGTCTCTACCCGCCGTAGAGACCGTTCCCCGCGGGCGGCCGAGCGCCACCCCCGACCCGGCCCGCGGGGCTGCCATGGATCGCACCGGCGGCTCCGGCGGGGGCAGCGACCGCAGGCAGCCCGAGGAGAGCAAGCCGCTGCTGGGCGAGATGTCCGCTCCCGAGGGGAATAAAATGGGTGCCGCGCCGTGCCGGAGAGCCCTGCTCCACTGCAACGGCATGAGGTACAAGCTGCTGCAGGAGGGGGACATCCAGGTGTGTGTCATCCGGCACCCCCGGACGTTTCTCAGCAAGATCCTCACCTCCAAGTTCCTGCGGCGGTGGGAGCCGCACCACTTGACCCTGGCGGACAACAGCGTCGCCTCGGCCACGGTAAGAGCCCGCCCGGCTCCGGCGGCCCCGCCGCGGGGCATCCGCGGGGCCCGGGGGATGCCCGAGCCCTCAGTCCCCGGGCGGCCGGGCCGGGCTGGAACCGCCGGTGGGCGAGGGGGGGATCGGCCCCACTGGGTTCCGGAATGCCGGCGAAAATCCTGAAAGGATTTTTTTTTCTCCTTGTTCGTAAGCCTGTGGATGTTTATTTTTGCAGTTTCGGTGTTGGGTTTTTTTTTGTTATTATTTTCAGAGCAAGGCTACTATTGCTGTTATTATTGTTGTTGAATTTTTGCTCATTTATTAAAAAAAAAAAAAAATCCTTCCCTCTCAACACGATCCCGACATACAGTCACCATTCCGAGCCCTTTGTATCCGAAACCAAAGTCGGCAGATACCTGCTGGCACCTTGGCCAAGTTGGAGGTGAGGGAGGTGGAGGATGCTTTAAATTCGAGAGCCGAGGCTCGGGTTGTGCGCGGACTTTGCTGTGGTTCAGGCCTGCTCTGGGGACTCTGCTTTGGCGGTCACATAACCTGCCCGGATACAGGCAGTGTGATTGGAAAATATGGAGATTTCTTCAGGGTTTTTCTTCCTGCTGGAAAATGATGCAAGAGAAAAAAATGCGAGGTGGTGATATCAGCGTTACAGAAGATGTACTATAGACGGATGCAGTCTTGAAAAATATGATTTATATTTTCATATCGGACTTTAAATTTAATGGCCAATGTTATTTGAATATTTGTGGAGTATATAGAGTGATTACACAGATTTTATCTAATAAGCGATTAACAAAATATATTTTACACTGATCTTTAATCAGTCGGCACTTGGATTCTGTCTTTTTTTGATTTATATGTAAATGTCTCATTTTTCTCAATGGCTTCATTCTGGCCTTCCTATAGGACACTGATACGAGAGAGTGGATTGGCTTTTGTGTAGATTTCTGTTAATGGTGAATTTCAATGGATTTCATCCAGCCTGTGCTGTGCTCGGAGGTTGGGTTTTTTCACACTTTGGTACACAGACATAGCATGTGTAAATGTCTCTTCTGCATCATGCTCTGCTCTGAAGTATTCAGAGCAGGTTTTCAGTGGGAGCTACTTTAACCTTCAGGTAGGCCAGCTGCCTGTTCTCACAGAGCTCCTTTGTGCCACAATGACATCTCTGCTTGCTGTTTCCACTGGGCTCTCGAGGATGTTTCAAAGGGAATATTTTCTTTCTTTGATAGAACTACTGCTTAAAGGGAGAAGCGAGATTTGGTCGAGCGCTGTTGGAGAAAGCTCCTGAGAGACACAAGCACGAGGAGTTTTTGCAGTTCTTCATTTTGTTGAGATACCATCATTGTGGAGGGGGAGTTGAATATTAGTGGGGATGAGGCATTTTCCTGGCAGTATCCATAGCTGATTATTTCCAAGCCGAGGAGGAGGATAGGGGTAGAGAGAGGCATGATCACGCTTCAGATGTTGTTCTCTGCAATGTGGCAGTACCAGGCATGAAGTTGTGTTTTTACAGGACACGTCAAACTCTGCTCGCTGGCAAAGCTGTCACCAGCGAAACCATCTCTGAAAAGATTTCTGAAGTCCTGTGGGGCTGTGCTTTAATTAATGTTGAGGTGTTCTCATTCCTAATTATTTTATGTGTCTAAATAGCAAGAAGATAGCAAAGCATTGTGCGTAGCATTGCAGGCTCCATTTTGTTGAGCAGTGCTCTTCGTGCTTGGTCTTGTGCCTTATCATTTTTTCCCAGTGCTAACTCACCCTACAAATAGGGTTGATCACAGAAATACCTGTGCTTTATTGTTTCAAGTAGTGTCTTTGGTTTCCAGGGGGTAATTAGGGCACAAGGATAAGATCTGCATTCACTTGTTGCCTGACTGTGGGTAGGTTTAGTAGGCATCTTTCAGACCTTGGTTCTGTGATACACCTACATTTTAATCTTTTTCATTTCAAGCTGGAAATGCGTGATTTAAGCAAAATCTCTGGTAGTTTAACACCCACCCCCTACAGAAGTGGGGTACAGGCACAATGCCAAAACCTCCTCAAACTGGAGGTAGATATTTGAATGCAACTAATTTGGTTTTCAAGAGCTGCAGAAAAATATCCATTCTGCCCATTGAGAGTGGCCGTTGGGAGCACTCAACAGCTTTGATAACAAGGTCATTTTTACACATGGGGCTTTCGACAGGCAGGATGCTTTATGAGCAGCCAGTAATTAACCTTCACATCATCCCTTTGCAAATCCTCTGGCATGACGAGTTTTACTGCATTCTATATAACACGAATAAAATTGAACAGGAAAATAACATCACTTTGTTTTGCATTTGAAAGCAAAAGTTGTAATGACAGCTAAATCCAGATCTGGCAAATTATGTCCCTGAGACCAGAGGATAAGTTATTTGTTGATTCTAGGCACTTTATGTCCTTTTTATTGTCACTTGAGACATACATTAGAATTAAATTCTTCTCCCCACAAGCTCTTACTTGTCAATCCCTGGGCTGCAATATAGAAGTTAGCATTAGTTTGTGTATGGATTATTCATCTATAGTTTATTCCATGAGTAGACATGGTATGTGCCCACATATATAAGTCTGAATAATGAGACTCAACCTACTTTTTTTTGAGAGATAACCAGTTTTGTTGTTTATTTAGGCAGCTACAATTTTTGTGCTGACAAGATAGTTTTTGGTAGCAAAAGTGCTATGTAAGAATGCAATGGAGCAACTGTTAGGCCATCTTACTTTAGCAAAAGTGTCTGGAAAAAAATGATGTTCTCTATAAAGTGCATTTTTTGACATGATGACAAGTGACTGTTACAATTAAAATAATGTTAATAAAATAATAATAATAAAATTAGTGTATTCTGAATTGGCATATACACCCAGTTAACAAATGCAGAAAGGTATTAATTGTGGGCAGTCCCATAACTGTAGGTGTTAGGACTTCATCTGATTTGTGTGTGTTTCCATTGTTTGTGCCATGTTTTCATTTCTCAAAGAATTGCTTAAATATAGCACAGTGTCACCATTACAGTTTCACTCGCATCATGTCCAGGGTTTCATTCTGGTTAAAGATTTTTTGGAGAAAGTGAATACAGATCTGTAGCTTTTTTTCTGTTATGTTTTGTTACTGTAAATGCTAAAGTCCCAGTAGGAAATTTTGACACTTAAAAACTTTGTTTGTCAGACAGCAGCTTGCCTGGGGATGAATTTGACTTTCTCCCCCATGGGAGGAATAATGTTTATTTTATAAACACCTACCAAACTCAAATGTAGCACCCTTACTAATTTTTTTTTTTTCACCAGTGAGACCTGTCCTTGCACAGCTTGAGGGGCAGTGGGGCAGTGATAGTAAAAACAAATACAGAAACAAAGTGAAATGTAATATTTCTTACTTCTTTTCTTTTTTGGGAGGGGCAGGGTGGGGTTAGGAGTAACCCTTTCTTCGGGAGAAACGTGCAGTTTGATTTTCAGTAGTTCAGACATAGGTGTCGTGGCTGTTCTGTCTCTTTCGTGTCCCTTTCATTCTTTCCCTTGCACAGGTGGGTTGTAGATGTTGAGGGCAGTGAGTTTTAAAGTCCTGGGCTGCTGGCAGGACTTGTGATACATATGTATGTGCAGCAGACAAGGAAAGAATAAATAAGTGATTCATTGTCTCTGCCTAGGGATGACCTCTCTAATTCCCATCTGGGAAGATAAGGCTTTATTGAAACCTTGAAGTTACTCATTAATATCCCTCAAGGAGGTGGAAGCTTTGTCTTTTCATGCCCATTTCACATTTCTCGGTGTTGCCCTGGCAGGTGGGTTGGGTGTAATGTAAATGTTTTGTTCAAAGCTGGTGGCAATCCTGGACAGACTTGAGTTTCTTTTAAACATTTTGCTGTACAGACATGATGTGTGAGGATAATGGTTTATTGACAGGCTGGCTAATTGTAAATGCATTTGAAACAAGAATGTAAGTGGATTAGGGAACTGCATTTGTGTTTTCTTCTAGAGACAAGAACATACCCAGTTAATATTAAATGAGGCAGGGCAGAATGATCTGTTTCAAAGAGGAGAAGTGGAGTAGAAAATTGTCTTCTAATTGTTTTTTAAAATTCAACAATTCTGCTACTGCATTTGTTTCAGCATGCTATTACATGTCTTTCCTTCCTTATTTTGGTAAAGATAGAGCAAAAATTCCTATCAAGCTGGACTCATTGTTTACTTTAGCACAGATTCCCATTAGTTAGAAAAACACACTTTTAAAAATTAAATTTCCCTTTAAAAACAATTAGCTCAAGTGGGAAGTATTATGCAGAGCTCAAAAGTTTCAAAACAATCTCACAAGAAAAATTTTTTAAAGCTTTCCTGAAAAAGGAGTATTGTGGTATTATCCAGATTGCAAGTAGAATTAATATGAATTTATAATAATAATAAACAATTTAGTAAACCAAGTGCTGTCTTCAAGTCCTGCACTATTGATGAGGCTCTGCATATGTGACTTCAAACTAGATTCGTGTATCTGCCATCATTACATGTATAAATAATATGTATAAATAACAAAGAAATTTTAGATTTTTTAATTTGTTATAATAATGGAAGGATAAATTAACATTTATATTGAATATTTTTTATGGTTTACTGTTACAGGTGCTGGCTTTCATTTCATGAGAAGTGGTACCTATAGGTTTTGTGTGTACATATATTTGCTTGTTCTGGGTTGCTGCTGTCTCCCAGGTATTTGGCTCAAGTGCATCAGAAAGAGCACTGAGTGCCATAATTTGCATAAAAGCCATGACAATTTAGAATTCTCTGCAAATTGAGAACAAATTGCTCCATGTTATCTGTACTGATGAAATTGAGATTCTCTTTCACAAGTGAAGGCAGGCATGTGCCTGCATTAACAAACCCCAAATTTTTCTGAAGACCTGGTGATTTAATGGAATATTGCTTTGCTGTGACAAACTTATTTTATTGCTGTATTAGTTAGCAGTTTGACATATGAAAACCTAAAATGATATTTCTTTAAAGTTGTTTAATGCCTATCAAACATACCTTTGCATATATAGTTCCTGCAGTGGTTAAAAAGCATATTTATAAGTCAGTAGTGTTAAGGTATGTGTTTATGTGTCACAGAGCATATATAAAATATGAAAACAGAAGCTATATTCATTGACAGAGTGAGAGCTCTCAGGGCTATTAGTGTTAGCAGCCAGCCAGTAAATTTTACATGTTCAGGAACATAAATAAAAAGGACACTCAGAAATACTTGTGCCTCATTTTTCCTTTTGGCTGGGGAGTAAAGATGTGGTGCTAGTAGCTAGGTGGTGGTAATAGTCCCCATGGGAGAGGCTCTAAATTGCCTCTGCTCCTCACTGGGACCTGATCCTGCAGCAAAGCAGGGCCTGCAGGAGCTCACATCCCTCACAGGGCTGGGCCTTTCTGGAGCTCTGAATAATACTTTATGTATTTTTTTGTGGTGGAACATCATAACTGTGGTTATAGTAGTGATGGGAAGAGTGTGCTGGATCCTCCAAGGTGGGGTGAAGTCCTTCTAGGAAGGGATGTGCTGCCCAGAGAGGCTGGGCTGCCCCTGGGTCCCTGGCAGTGTGCAAGGCCAGCTTGGACAGGGCTTGGAACAACCTGGACTCGTGGAAGGTGTCCCTGCCCGTGGCAGGGCATGGAATCCTTAAAGGATTCCTAAAGGTCCCTTCCAACCCAAACCACTTCATGATTCTGTGAAGCTCAACAAGAATGTTTGGTTTTTCAGAGGTAAAAGGCTGAGTCCCATCTGCATCGATGTTCCAGTGTGCTGGGTTGGGTTTGCTTTGTTAGCTGCTCTGGGAGAACAGAGGCTGAAGGTCTCCCCAAAAATCATTCACAGAACTGTGTGCACTGAGGGGCCTTTTTGGAGGAAAAAGCTGTTAGATTTAGTACATAGAAAAGAGTGATTGTTGGGGAACTGTTCAATTTATTGCATATAATTTGTTGGTACTTTTGAAGTTCCTAGGTAACAGATGATTTTAACATGATACAATTTCCTTCTATGTTAATAAGTATGGCTAACCTAATAGGGTTTTAGTCATCTCCTCATATAGGATTTATGAGAAAAGAGACCTACCTCAAATAGTTCAAGCCTTTTGGAGTCTTTAGAAGTAATTAGATTGTGGCTTGCATGGGTAGATTGTGGCTTGTCTATTGGTGTTTTGAGCAGTGCTAGTTGCATCAGTTTGGTTCTGTGTGTTCACAGATAACATAGTGCTTGATTCCACAAACAGCCAGGTGTTGGAGGATGATTGATACTTCAGCATGTATAATCCATTCAGAGAGCTTGTGCATGTATGTGCACTCAATAAAATAACTTTTTTTGCACCGTCTGCCGATGCAGTGTCATTGGCAGCAGCGCTGGCTGAGTCAGCCCTGGCCTGTGCCGTTCATTTCTCCATCTGTGCCATACCCTGTCAATCCATCCTTGGTAAATGCTTAACAGTTTGCAGGGTCAGGTTGAGAAAAATCTCTGTGAGCTGGCTGGGGAGCACTCTCTCTGTTTGAACCTTTTGCAGGTTTGTTGTGTGCCTTTTCACTGGATCAGGCAGGTGATGTGTTTCAGTGCACAGCCCGCCAGACCGCTGAGGAAGAGGAGAGCGGGAAACATGGCAGGCTGGAATCTGTGCCAAAAAAAATGTATTATTAAATCATTGCGTAAAATTTTCCTGTTTTGCACAATATGTAAGAATGCAGGGACAACACCAGGAAAGGGAAAAGACAATTGAAAAGCATACATTATAACTGATCACGTCAGTGGTGAATGAAGTTTTAGCTCTTGTGGTTGTGGAGGAAAACACGCAGTCAGAACCAGATGCTAAGTTAAAAGGCCTTTACTTCATAGGCTTAAAAATCAGGAGCATTTAACAATACTCTCTAGGTTTTGGGAGAGGGGGACTCGTGTTCCAGGATTTGTGGTGTTACCAGTGCTGCCATTTCCAGTACTTAAAGTGATTTGTTGACTTTGCCCCTTGGGCTGTCCCATGACTGATGGGACAGGGCCAATAGAATGGGAAATACAAGCAGGTAACCTGCCAGGCACAGACTGTGGTGTCCAGGCCACGAGGGTATGGTGAAGGCTGTGTTCTTCTGCTTTAATCTGAGTTTTTAGTAAGCTTTTAAATAACATTAAGTATTTTTCCTTTTTTGAGAAACTTAATAAAAAGGCGTATGTTTTTTCTGGATTTGAGTGCTTCTGCTAGATGTGTGCCATTACTAACTGAGCTTAAGAAACTCGTCAAGTTGCAATTACTTAAATCTGAACTGGAAGTACACTCAGTCACGTACATTCTTGGTCTCGCTCTGCTGAAATCAGGAGGGTAATTTGAGGAGAGGGATTACCATTCATTGCCTGTGCTGTGAATGGCAGGATGTGCTGTTCAGAGAGCCAGGAAGGTTCAGGGAGGGATCACGGTGCAGCTCACTCTTGGCTGCTGGCTGGGGGCATGGCTGACTCTCCTCTCAGCCTTGTCCAGCTCTCAGAGCCCCGTTTTCTCCCTCTGCTTGGCAGATCTCAAGGTGCTGAGTGACCTGCAGTGGCTGGAATGGCTCTGCCATGAGCCAGAGGGTTGCTGGAAAATTCCCTCTTATTCCTGGTTAGAATGGTGGAGAAGCTGTTGCTCTGTCACCCATTTTATGCCAACGCTGTCCTGGTGGAGAGTGAGTTTGTGACATTCATCTATGGGGAAAAAAAACCTCACTCAGAATCCTCCAGCCATCACTGCTGCTCTGTGCCAGCTCTGTCCTGTCTCCCTTCCTCAGACAATAGAGTTTATTAAGGAAAAAATGCTGCCTGCTGCAAGTAGCTCTCTTTTCCCCCATTTGGACTCAGAATTTGCTGAAGTGCTGCTGTGGTCTGTGGTTGTGGCTGGAGTTTGCAGGAGGGTGGATCCTCTGCAGGAGCAGCTGCTCCCAATTCCTGGAAGGGGTAGGAAGATGGTGCTGCTGCCTCTGCTGTTACCTTGCTGGATATTTGCACCTGTGGCCATTTTCACTTCTGAGGCCGTGGCAAAGTGAGAGGTTTAAAGTGGAGCAAGGCTCTCCCATGTCTGCTCAGAATATCAGCTTGTTTCAGGGGTAAGAGTTCTTGTAATATTCAAAATATGCTGCAGCTTCCCTAAAGTTTTATTCCTGTGTCTGAAGGATTGCATGATTTTCTCAATGGAAGAAAAATGTTAAAGGAATCATTGCTTTCATTGATTAAAAGAGTAATTACCAGGACTTCAGAAAAGATGACTGAAAAATGGTTATCTAATGATTCTTAAACTCCAGATCACTAATTTCTTGATATTAAGAATAGGAATGTCGAATGCTTGGCACTGTCACTAAAGAACTTTTCTTTCTTGGATTTCTAGTGCTTAAAGAAAGGCTAAATAAAATGAAATATTTTTCTCCTTTTGAAAAATTTAAAGCTCAGACCTTATTAGCACACAGAAATGGATTTAGGTTTTGTAAGGTTTTGTTTTTAAAGATGCCACATGTGGTACAGTAAGTGTTGCCTTAGAAGAAAGCTGAGATAAAGCTAAATCAGAGAGCTTTGTTCAGAATACAACATTGTATTCCCAAATACAATTATTTTACATTTATATTTTACATAATGTCTTTCTTAGGCCTAAAGAAAAACTGTATCAGCAGATCAGAATCAGAGATAGTATTTTTTTCTTAGAAATAAGTTCTACATCTTTTGAAGTGTGTGAATGTCCATGCATATTTTATGGATGAGATTTCTGATGATGTAAACCCAAAGGTAAGGCAAGAATTGTGAAAACAAAAAAGTGGCCTCATTTTTGATTTATGTAGGGACAATTAACATCAGCTGAGCAACATTAGGTAATTGCATTTGCAGTGAGAGATTTCTGACAATTTTTTAAAGAACACCTTTTTTCCCCCAAAAATCTAAAGATTCCCCATGATGTGTTCCCTGCAGTACATTTCAAACAATACTGAGCAGGTATTTATCAATGGTGAAGCTGTGATATTGCTTTTGTTTTTGTTTCTTCCCAGTGTTTTGGCTATTTGTTTTGGCTATTTGAATATAAGTGTTTGGGATTGGCAGGTGCCTCTTACCATGCTGTTCCTGCTGTAGTGGAAATCTGTTGTACCACCAGAGTTTCTTGTTTGCTACTGTAATAAAACTAGTGAGTATTGTGAGCAGTCTGGTTTTGCTGTCTGGAATAAAACTGAATGACTTTGTTATCCATTTCTAGGGATGGGCATTATTACCAGTAGAGACTGCTTTAAAAAAAAGAGCTTTTGAAGCTTGCCAAGCAGATTCTAACTTTTTAATCAAAATACGAAGGGTGTGTTGGTTTTTTCCATAAATATGAATGTGTGTTTGACCTGTGAACAAAAAAGAAGGAGGATTATTTTTGGCCTTTGAAACAGGGAGAAAATGGTCTTTGGATGACAGTGTATCTTCATTCTGGTAATCTCTGGGTTTCAACCATCTCCAAGTGCTTTATGGTCAGTGTTTTTGTATGTGGGGAAAACAAAGAAATAAATGTAGATCTGACATGTTTGCCACTGTTAGTTCATGTTTACTTTGCAGTTTCTTAGTTGGTGTATGGATCTGTGGTTCACCCGGGAGGCCCCTAAGGTTGGACACCAAGCACCAGCAGTGCCTTGCCCTAATACTCCTGATAAATCACTGGTGGGAGCTGGAGCAGAAATGATTTTCCTTTGCTTTGTCTGCTAGGCTGCATCTTCCCTCCTGATTTTGATGGCTATTAATTTTGTTAATGGTTGTAAATGTCATTAAAAATGAGTGGAAGCGTGGGAGAGTGAGTGACAGCAGAGCGTGGCCCAGAGCGTCGTGCTCTTCTCGCTACCCTTCAATCTTCCTGCACAGAAAATACCTGCCAGGGAGCCAGGTGCCAATCAGTTCAAGTCTCTGCTTTCTGCAGCATGTGTGCTTTGTGTGTTCTCCTAATAGTCACTTCTGACAGCCTACCACTTTGCTCTTGCTTCAGAGGCTGTTAAGACTGAATTCGGAAATAAAGAGTAAGTCAGGGAAACCTTGACTGCACTGAAATGTTCAGGATGAGAATGAGCTTGCAAAATTGTTAAAGAAAAGCAGGATGCTGTGATTCCTCTTTGTGGAAAGATTGACAGTTCTCTCTCCCTTCTCAAACCTTGGATTTACTATACAGACTTCTTGATGTTGAGCTCATTAATTTAGGAATCCCTTGAGAAGATTATGACTGCAGAGGCATCTTAAAACACCTTGTTTCTCTCTGGTACAGCGTGAGCTGTAAGAAGGCAGGAAACTGAAAGTAGAACTTCAGGTGGACCCTTAAATCAAGGATCTGTGTGAGATGATGCAGTTCTTCAGCTGTTTTTTCCTGGTGGCCCTGCAGTTGTTGTGGCTGGGGATGTGAGTGGTGTTTGCTGCTGGCAGCTCCCAGGGGTGCTTGCACATTGAGAGGTTTCTGGGTGTCACTGATGGGAGCGCGAGCCTGCCTGCCTCCAAAGGCTCTGGGGATGGCTCTGGTGTTCTGTCATCTGAGCACTTTGCTCAGTAACCTGGCTCTGAGAAAAGGGTGGGAGGAGGGAAACAGAACTGTGAAAGGCCCAGTGGTTCCTGAAGAACAGCATTTACTTTCTCAGCAGAGATTTGCATCTCCTTCCATGGACTGTGTGGAATGAGGTCTGTCTGTGTCCCTGTCTTGCTGCTCAGCAGTGAAATGCATGCCTGTAGTTTGGGTACCTGTTGATTCCTTGTGGAAGATCAGTCATTTTCCATGGAGCAGTTGTGTTCCTTATCCACAGGAACGTGGAACAGAGAGGTTTATTTGGGTGTCTGGAGGAAGAGAAAACAACGTCATGTCACAGATGTCATTCAGTCATCGTTTAAACCAGAAGAAAATCTATGCAATTGCTGTAAACTTCTGCCTTTAGTAAATAGGTTATAGTAGCACAATTATTGAATTTGAAAAGGAGCTTCAGCTTATTCTTTCAGTGCAGGAACACAAATAATTCTTCAGATATTCCATACTAAAGGAATAGCCTCCCCAGCTGTGTAATGAGGGCTTGAAGGAGTATTCCCTATCATGTTTGGTATGAAAATGCAGCCCCTATATGGAAGGGAAGAGCATTGATGAAAGATAGTATTCAAGTGCAAATTATGCAGCATTATTTTAGTTTTTATTTCTGTTCCTTGTGTTTCTTTCAGTTCCTCTAAGTTTTTTCTTTCTTGTTTGTTTTGGTGTTTTTGCTTTTCTTTCTTCAATGCTGACTTTTGAGGAAAGATTTTAAATTTTTAACTAAAAATTAGCCTGACATCCAGAGCCATGGAACAGGCTCATCCTCTCCCAGAGGAGCAAAATGTTGGAGTGGAGTCTTGGCACTGAAAATCCTGTCTGCTTTGCAATCAAATAATTTGGACATTGAAGCAAGCATAAAACTTGTGTTGGCACACAACTTTGTTACTGAAGGTGAAAGCAGAGACACGGTCAACATGTCTTGTCTGAATGGAAACACATTTCCTAAGGTTGGGTAATTAATCTTTTGTGATTGCTGTGAATGAAACAGGAAATAAGGCTGGAAAAGCTTGAAATTAAATGAAATGTGCAGGACCAGACATGCACTTTGGTATTAAATATTGACATACCCCTTCCAGGTAACCACTTTGCCTTTGCAGCCCAGCATTTGCCCTGAAGACTGCAATGTCTTCTTTCTGTGATGTTTATAGTGAAAAATTTGTTGACACTGGGAGATGTTTCTAGTGGCTTCTTGACTAAACCAGCATATGCTTCTTTTGGTGTCTCTGCCTCCCTTGATATTAATCTCCTGATTTATTGTAAGTGATTTCAAATGTCCCTGGTGACTTGTGTTGACTAATTTACTTTAAATATGGTGAAATCATATCATCTGTTGTGGGAGTTGGTTGTGGATCAGGCTGCTCCATGGGAAACCACCCAGCCCTTGGTGGTGCTTACCCAAAACCAGGAGCAGCTCCCTGATGCCCTGTGCCTGTGGGCTGGAGTGTGGATTGGTCAGTTTTAAACCTGGGATGGGTTGGGATTGAGGCAGCACTAATTATCTGCACTATCTGTGTATTGCTCATGGTACTCTAGCATAGCCTGAGTGGGTTTGAAGGAGGGGAGGAAAGGAAGGATGTGATGGAAGGAAAGAATTAAAGCAGCTTCAGGGTAGGGGTTGGATGGATGTGTGTGCTCCAGCTGGAAAGGGGTCTCTCTGGGTTGGTGGCTGCAGCGTGCCTGTGACTGGAGCATTTTTGGCTCATCTCCAAGGGATGTTGTGCCCAGGGCAGCTTCTTCACACGGGCAGTGCCAGCCCACAGTGTGTGAGGCCTGAGCCTTTGTACCTTCCCTTGTGAGCTCAGCTGAAAAATGGAGGGAATGTTTACGTTTGGTGGCTTGTGTGTTTCCTAATGCCTCTTCATTTATCATGCCCTCTTTAATTGAGATAAAGATGCAGTGCTGTGTGGCATTATCTGGGTTTAACGTCAACCCTTCGGGAGGTTGTGTCTCTGCTTGTTAGATTTTCTTAGCAGGAATAAGAGAACAAACTTAGCCTGTGCATCTTCTTGCTGTACAGTCTGTACCTGGAGATCTTCAGAGTGCTTCTGTCTTGAGACCTTTGTGTCTGATCTAAGGCTCTTGCTGTGCTCAGATTTCACGTTACCCGTTTTGTTATTTTGGAATTGTAAGAAAAACGTGTGCAAACAATGCTCTGCTGTTTCCAAACACTGTGAAGTTTCCCCCCTTGGCTTCCTGTTTTTGTAGCCTGTTTGTGAAAAGACCTTGTCTGCTTTGCACTGGAGTTAGGATTAATGTGAATGCATTCTGCATCAGCTACTGTGTGTTCCAGCATGCAGGGACCCGAGCTGCTCTTCTGCAAGCGTCATTACTCTTTATTTATGGGAAGAATAGATTAAAAAAGACTAGTGCATGTAAAAGTGAAAGCAGAGGCACTGTTAAATTGTGCAGTCATGAGCTTATTTCCCTTCCCCCCAGTATGCAAGCCAGTTAGTAACCTAGTGATCTATACATGAGGCTTTAATTGGATATATGCCCAGAGTGCAGATTAATATGGAAAAGCTGTAAAGGCATGGGTTCACAAACTTTATTTGACCACATGAGCACTGTCTGTGTGATCCCATGTGGAATGTGTGAGGGATTCTCAAAACAAAGAAATACCTCAATGTATTTGGGCAGATCTGTGTGTAAACCACGGGATACAAAGGTGATATCTCTGCCTTAAAGTCAGTGGACTGTTCATTAAATAGGACTTCAGCAGCCTTAGGTGGGGCTTAGGTGCCTCTGTGGCCTCTGTGTTACTTGACTGCTTAAATTTTAGTCTTGATAATTGCTGGAGGTTTCTCTTTACAATTGGATATAATCTTGGCTGCCTTTGGAGATAAGGGGGGGTGTGAATCTCTCTGTAGTGAAATAAAAACAAGCAGATGTCTGACTGCAGCTGGCTGGAGATAAAATATTACATATAAACTTGCCTGGAGAACATGATTTTACTCTTCTATAAACCTACACTCTAGAGGGAAGGGAGAACCCCCATTAGTCAATGACACCCTCCTGGCCTAAAATTCCAGTGTTTCTAGTTTGCAAATCACATGAAACACAGACCACTAGCTGTATTCAGCAAAGGCTTTCTCAATTTTGAAAACACTTGTAACACAGATTTTGTGTCTCTTCTGGGGATTTTTTTAATTTTTAATTAAAATTGCAGTATTCCTAAATGTGTAAAACCAGCCACAGTCGTGTCCCTGTATTCTCCAAGCTAGTTTAATATTGGTAAAATATCTTTTACATTGGCATGGTATTGCTGTAAAGAGTTTGGTGGCTTGGGAGAGCCAGTGAAGAGTTGCAGATGAAGCTGATTTTCCTGACCCATCATATCATGGGGAGCAGTAAGGCATTCCACCTATCTCAGAACTCTGTTTTTCCTCTCTACCCTGCTCTGCATGGCTGTTTGGCACATTATTCAGTTGCTCCCTGAAGGTGATGGGTGGAAATGTTACCTCCTGTAGCATGAGCCCTAATCAGCATGAGGAGAGGGGAGCTGGTGGTAAATATCCCCCCATAGTTTCAGAAAATCTGGTAACCTTAATTAAAGTTCTGTGCAAGTGGTTTCGGCGTTTGAGTCCAGCCATTTGCCTGAGGAAGGCAGGGAATAGTCCTGAGCTCTCTGCCTGCAGCAAGAATGTGGGAATTGCAGTGACTCATTCCCAGGGACGCAGCGATGGGAATGAGGCACTGCTGTGGCTGCAGATAATTCCCTGGAAGTCTCCGTTGTGCAGAATGCATTAATTGAAGAGATTCATGAGCTGCTCAATGTCACATCACTTCATTTCCTCATCAGGGAACTGAAAGTCTCATCTGTGTAGGAAAAAACCCAGGATCTCTCTGGTTGTCAGTAAATCTTGACCTTTGTAGAAGGAGTTTGTTTCTGTTGCCCATCATATTTGCCCTGTTGCTGTGTAGCTCGAATTTTCTCTTGCCCTATTACCTATCAGCTGTGGGGACAAAGTCAGCTGTGTAAAAACGTTCCTTTCTGAGTGCCCAGAAATGTGAGCAGTGGAGATGAGGAGGGAGCTGCTGGGCTCTTCAGTGCAGTGCAGCAGGAGGATGGGTGGTTCCTGCTTGTAGCTGATCACCATCTGCAGCCATTGCATTGGCCACAGCAGCAGGAGGACATATTTCTATTTAATAGAGAGAGGGTGTATCATAGGATAGCCCTGCAGAGACCTGGAAATACAATGATTTTGTGTGGTCTGTTCTGGAATGGATGGGTGCTCGTCTCCTGCAGACAGTGATGTGTTCCCAGTGGGTACATCTGATGCCACGTGTAGGCAGCAGAACATAAACACTGCAGCCCACCATCTGCAGATTTAAACTGGAGAAGAGAATGTGCTACACTTATGGAAATCAGTCTTGCTGTGTGTGATAGATATCACACAGAATCAGCTGTACTGTGATTCTGGTTTTGCCCAAGTGCCTGTTTTTCTGACTCTTTTGCCCACTGCAGGCTTAGGTGAGAGCTAGCACAGAGTGGGTCCTGTTGTATTTACCATAATTTATCATGTGACCTCTTAGGCTGTGCTTCAGACTGAGTTTTTATTGGTTTTATGGCATGGCAAACATTGCACAGAAAAATACAGTTTGCCACTTACGTAGCTGCTTGTTGAAAAGAAAGGATGCACTTTTCTTTTGACTAGAAATTAGCCAAAATCAAGAGTACTGCATCTTTGTTGAATTTTTAAATCTTAAGGTTGTATCTTACATCTTTTGGTTTGATCGTTGGCCAAGCAGAGCTGGTCAGTGGAAGGAAATGCCCATTTTTGTGGCTTTATGTGCCACTGCTATCTAGGGTTTTGGT
Organism: Melospiza georgiana; assembly: GCF_028018845.1. NCBI lineage: Eukaryota > Metazoa > Chordata > Aves > Passeriformes > Passerellidae > Melospiza > Melospiza georgiana. The sequence continues at coordinate 16,966,472 of NC_080443.1, forward strand.
AGTATCAGTGAGACCTTAGGGCTGGACTTAGACATTTTCTGTCTCTCTGCCATCTAATGCCACCAGGAGCTCACAGAGGTTTCATTGCATGACTCGAGCTCACACCTGCCATGAACAGCCATAACCTGATAGCTGTGCTCTTCTTCTGTGCCAGGTACCTTTTATATCCACTAATCACTGAGTTTTCATTCATCTGTGCCTTTGGGAACATTTCAGTACTTTGCCTGGCAGTGTATCTCTGCTCTGAATTGCGTGTGGAAAAATGTCTGAAGCAAATTAAACAAGATGACTTGTGAGTAAAAGATCAAGTCAAAACACTGCAGAGATGAAAATCATTGAGTTGATGAGTACAGTCTAGCTGTGACTGGGAAACCTTGAAGGATGCCAGGAGGAAGGACTGACCATAGTAGACAAAGTTGCACTTGAGGTTTCTATGACCCCAAAAAAGAAAAATCAGTCTCTTTATTCCTCTAATTTATTATTTCTGTGATCACATAGCTCTAGGTGTTGCAAACAGGTGGGGTCTTAGCAGAAGCCACAGAAGGTTCCCTATCTCAACAAAGTCCAGCCTGAGACTGAATCTCAAAAAATTAAGGTGGAGTGAAGGAGAGGAAAAAAAAAGGAATTATTTTTTTGGCATTATATTTGTGGCTTGGCATGTCTAGATCCTGGGAGCCCATTCCATTGTTTTTACTCATAGCATCTTTCTCTCTTGTTGGGAATCACTGAGAGTGATTTGGCATCTGTGCCATACTAGTAAAAACAATCCTGACTACTTACAATTAATGAATTGTGTAAGCTGCCAGTGAGAGATTTGAGGGGATGCAATAACAACCATAAAGACAATATGAATTCTGCATGGCAGCATGTATCAGAGAAAGTGCTGCTTTATTCTTCTGACACTGAGTTAGTTTAGTGTGTGGACTTCTAAATACGTTTTGCTTTAAGAAAGTGTATCAGCAGCTTGAGCTGAAGCCCGTGTCTAGGATGGCTTAAAGCAAAAAGCCATATTGAGGTCCAGCAAGGGAAAAGAGCATATTTTTCAAATGGTGAAGCTTGTTCTTCTAGGAGAGAAAATGGTACTTCTAATTTTTCTTATCAAGAGTTAACCCAGAGCTGGAGATTTAAACAAAACAAGCTACTTGGACTCATTATTAAAGAGGTGATTTTTTGGAGGGGAAACATTTTTACAGGCTTTTAGGTTCTGCTTTGAACTGTGTCTTTAGAATGTATATGTATGTCTAGCTCAGTTGAGAACTGATAGGACAGTACTTCCTTTGCTTTGATTCTTTTATTCTTTGAGCATTCCTCCTCACATGGAAATCTTACAAAATGCTTCTGTTTCCCTATGGAAAGAGGCCCAGTTTAGGGGAGGGTGGATGTTCTGGGCATTATGTCCAAGATAGCTATAGGTGCTAGAGGAAAAGAAAGCAGCCTCAGGAACAATAGGATTTTAAAAAGATGTTTAATTTGTGCCAAGCTGGTGGTGTTTTGGGGGTTTTTTGTTTTATTTTTTTTTTTTTTGGGTTGTCATAGAAATGTGCCAGCCCGTGTCTCTCAGAGATGAGCTCACTAAATGAATGGCTGTGCAGGATGAGTCTGGTTTCAATGAAGATGTTTATACTTGAGGAACACAGATGGACTTAAACCACAGCCCAGAATCTAAACACCCCTGAGCTCCTGGGGGAGGGGAGTGATAGGAAATGAAATCTGGATTTTATAGCTCAGGCCTGCATCTGTCCTCCTTGATTTGGCTTTATGAGTTATTACGGGGAAGAAGGAGAGGAATATTATCTGCAGCAAAAAGGGTTTGTTTGTTGTTGGATGATGGGGGAAGATGATTTTGTATTTGGCCCAACTCCATTGGGTTGGAAGGGCTTTCCTGCCTTGGTGTTGTTGCATGACCATCGCAGCTGGGGTTAATTGGTAGCAGAGATGTTACTCTGAAGTACAATCTTTAGCAGGTATTTGTTTCTGTTCTTTCTGTCCTCCTGTTCTTTCTGTGCTCCTGTACTTTGTCTTTTGAAATAAAAATGTTTTGAATGAGAGCTGCCAATCCTGTCTCCTGTCCTGCATGTGAAATGCTGTGGTATGGGTTTGGTGGGAGTTTAGAAGTTGGTGCAAATGACAAATGATAGGAGCAACATCAGAGCCATGAAATACCAAAGAATTTGCAGATGACACAACTGATAGTCTTCAGTGAGGTGTGTCATTGAGCACTGAACAAAGGGGGTGCAGTCATCAAACAGAGTGTGTTGTGTTGAATGGGGCAGTTTTCAGTGTGGGCAGAAATATCCTTTGCAGGATTTAGTCTCTGGATTGTTTGCTTTGCTTACAAGCACAATTCTGTGAATTCTTTTCGCTTCCAAGAAGCCCATTAATTCTTTACTTTCATCTACATTTGGCACTGTCAGAATGCCTCAGAGGAGCTTGGGTGTAAATGACAATGGCTACAGTATCTCCAGGGTTTTCAGGTATCCCAGTGATTTGTTTATCTGCCTGTCTTGCTTCCCTTGGTTTTCTATTCCTGGAGCTGGGCTGCCGGAAATGATGCACGGTGCTGAATGCAGAATAGTCCTTGCTCTGCCAAGGCATGTACTTGGAAGAATGGGATACCATGTCCTATTAATTGGTAAAAATAATCAAGAATATGGAATAAATGAAGTGCTGGCTGATTTAAAAAAAAAAAAATTAAAATGTATCCCTGACAAGTGGTAGGTACTATGTTTTTAGATGAAATCCACCCTTACCAGAAGTTTTCACTATTGGAGAATAATTTAAGGACCTGCCACTCAAACCTGCTTGAGTAATACTCGAGCCTCAGCTTTGGTCGTAGTCCTGAATTCAGCTGTGCACACTGTTCTCTTGGTATTCTGGTTTTGCTTGTTATTTGCTCATAACTGTCCTGCTTGAACTTGCATTGGAAGACAGGTTAGGCTAGAATTGCCTTGCCTTTTAAGGAGAATTATTTTTTTAAGCTAAAATGGATTCTTCACATGCTGCAAGCTTTGGGAAATGCCATTTCTGTGCAGAGAAATTCCTTTTCTGTCAGCCTGACCCGTGTTTTGTGAGTTCTTCAAAGGTCTCAGGGTTGTTAAAGACCTTGGTCTGTCAAAAGTCATTCTCAGAGAGGGAAAAGGGAAAAAGGGACTCTGCAGAGAGTGCACGTCATGTGCTGTGGACCCCAGCACCTCACTGGCACTGCTGTCAGGCAGCTCCACTTGGGGACAGCTGCAGGTGAGGAAAGTGTTGAATAAAAGCAAAATAGTTGATTATTTACCTGGGGCCAGGGCTGCAGTGTGGGGACTCCTGTGCTCCTCCAGCCCACCAGGCAAAGGGCTGGGGTGCCCTGTCTGCTCCCACTCAGAGATTTATTTCAAGGCTTAATCAATTAGGCAGCATCAATTGGAATTTTTGAGACAAATCCATTTATAAAACCACTTGGCTTTCTGATAAAGCTCTGTGAATGATTTGTGCTGTATTTCTCCTACTACCAAACATTGACAATAGCTGTTTCTTTTCCCAAATGCATCTCCTTCCATTCATTTTTGTAAGGGCCTTCCTGGAAAGGGAGTGCACAACTGATTACATTGCATTTAAGGAACTATGAAGTGATCAGCATGACTGCTGCCAAATACGTGGAATTAAGATGGAAACAATTAAATGACCATTGAAAAATATTTTTTCCAGTTACATCCCAGAACCCAGACCACAAGAAGGTTTTTGGGTAATGCCACTGTTTTCAGTGTGCCTTGGATAGGCTAAAATAGTGTCAAAGCAGAAATATTAAATAATCAGAGAGGCTGTGTTTTTATAGGACACATTTGCTGTCCTACTTGCGTGAGAAGTTTGCAGTGATGCAATAATATTGAAAATTATCACTTTCACTGTAGGAGCATTGATGCACTGCTATTGGGAATTACTGCTTTCACTGCAGGAGTGTTCATTTTTCTTCTGAGGTCATTAAAATAATCTTGTTTTTACTTTTGTAATTGGCTTATTTTGCTCTTCGTGGGGGAGGGGAGGTTTTGGGTTTTTGTTGGTGTTGTTTGGGGTTTTTTTTTCCCTTTTAATTTGAAACACAGTTTTAACATTTGAATTGTTTGAAACAAAAACAAGAGTAGTCCCAACATGAGCAGTGAATATTTTTAAAGGACTTTATGGCTCTAAGTTTCTAACACAGTCCAGATGTCTCCTATCTCTGCTCTTTCCGTAGCATTTTCTGGCACGGTGTCATTGGGTTTTGAGCTTGGTCCAAGCTGTGTGCCAAGTCCTGAAATAAAGTAAATCAGTGAGTTGTTCTTGGACATTTCTCCTTAATCCAAACCAACCCAAATCAAACTTCAGCTCTGACCTCAGGACTGCACATTCAAATATTTTCCTTTGCCTCCTCAGTTTCAAAGTAGCAAAAGCAGGAGATTACCACTTTGCAGTATTTAAACAGAGGCTTGTGTGACATCCGTGCAGCTGAAGCAACTGCTTTCCTTGGGCCCTGGTGCCTGTTAAAACACCAGGGATGTTCTCCAGCACTGGGATTCTTCTCTGGGATTCCTTTTGTTGGGTCAGGATGCACAACCACGCTGGAGCGGGATTTATTTGGTAGCAACCAAAGGAAATATTCCATGGTGCTTTTCTGCAAATACTTCTGCCTAGATGTCGTGGAGAAATTATTGATAGGACAAACCTGGTAGCCCCAAAACCAGCATCAGGACTAAGTTTTGGGATAAAGGACTGTCTTTTGTCTTTCCTTATGCCAGCACTGGTCTCCTTTGTCTTGAAGCACTCCACTGAAGCTGGACTCCTGTCACTGGGTGGGCAACCCACCTCTTGTCATTGGGCATTCTGATGGCACTGCAGCTTAGGTGGGGAGAAAAGTATTGTCAAGGTGGTGTTATTTCTAACAACAGTTTATTTGCTGGACCAAGGGAGACCCAATGGTATGTGACACAAATTCTTTGCAGAATATCAGTGGGTTTGAGGCCTGCTGGTTGAATTTTTTTGACTGGCCAAGTTCAGATAAGTTTAATTAAACTGTATCTGTTGTCCAACCCTTCTTTAGACCAACTTCCACGAAATTGATATGAAGCTTTCCTTTGGCTTATCAGGCTTTGCAGTGGGCCCTTGAAATGTGTGATCTGGGTGTTCTGGTGTAGTTGATCACCCTTGGCACCGACAGTGACCAAAGCAGGTGGGATGCCCGAGTCTGGAGGCATTTCAGGCAGTGCTGCCTTACAGAGGGCAGTGGGAGTTTTCAGTGTGCTCTGTGTTGGCCTCAGTTCAGGTTTTTGGGATCCCCACTGCAGTTGTATGTACATATTTGCCCACTCAGGGAGTACTTTTCTGTAGAGTAAAAGAAAGCTCCTTTTTAAACTAGGGAGTAGCATATTGCCTGTTATCAAGGCTGGTAGGATTACTTTATTTTCATTAATCAGTTTTGTTTCCCTCTGGTCTTTCAGCCAGTGTGTGTCTTTCTGTCTGGATTCTATATAAACATGAAATGGGTAACTAATGGATCCTGCCCTGGGGCCAGAGAGCAGAAAATTTACCTTTCAGAAGTAGCCAAAACATGAAGCCATGTGCATAACATTAACTTCAGTTTTCATATTGAATTCTCTCACTTGAGCTGGTTGTTTACCAGCACATTCATGCGCTCTGGTAGCAGTGGGACATGCAATTACCAAGTTGTTAGGCAGCAGTGAATACCAGGGGCATCAAGTAAATGAGTTCTTCTGCAGAGAAATGCCATTAAATAAAGATTTCAGCCCTTGTCTTGTAACTCTTTCATTGCTTAACAGAGCTTTGGTGTACAGATGACTGATGCCTCCTGTGAGAGGTTGTGTTTGTGGGTGTTCAGGGATGTTTTGCTCTCTGTGTGGAACACCAGGCCAGGACTGAGCAGTCACCCTGAGCTCCCCTTGCTTGTGCTCTGGGCAGGGCTGTTTCCCCCAAGCCTGGACCTGGTCTGAGCTCCATGGCAGAGTCTCCCAGCTCTGTCTGTTGGCTCCTTGCACAAGGGCTGCTCCTGGTTTTTGTATAGAGTGACCTTTCCATCAGGGCTGACCTGCTGAGCTCGCTGGCATGGGTTCAGAAAACCAATTTCTGACTCACTCTGGTCTTGTGCTGCTGAATTGTTGTAACACCCTCACCCTTAAACATTGAGCTCTCCACCATATACCCCACACCAGAAATCACTGGATATAACAAACTGGGTTCCCTTCTTTGTCGTGTCAGGAAGAACCTGAAGCTGTTCTCTGCCCTGGAGGAGCTGGGAGTGAGTTTGCCAGAGCAGGAGGTATTTGTAGGCTGTGGGAGGTTTTCTTTCTATCAGTGCTACTCAGAGCTTGTCACTGAAAACAGTTCAGCCAAGGTGCTGGGAGAAAGGCTGCAGTGGGCACAGCCTTCATGTGTGTGTTTGCAGATAGATAAAAACTGCTCAGGAGATCTTATGGCTTTCACAAAGGGATGATTTGAGATAAAGCTCTGTCAGGGAGCTATGATAAAAGAACTGAAGCTGAAAATGAAAGAGCTGTTGGGTGATAAGAGGAAACTCCTGTGTTTTGAAAGCTGGTCTTCAGTTAGATAAAAATCTTAAAAGCCCTATGCAGATCAGCAGAGTATTGGCCTTGCCCAGGTTTTGCTTAATTTTCTGTCAGCTCCCCAGCCTGGAGGAAGCAGTTTTCATGCTTCCCTGGCAGCAAGATTTTTTGAATGTGGGAAACCTGATAGTGTGTCTGCTTAACTACCAGACTTTGGCCTGGTGCCCTTTCTGGTTTCCTTATGGAGTAAGTGCAGTGATGGGAAGAATGTGCTTCTTACACATGTAGTCATCGTGGTGATAGTAAACTGTGACACCGATACCGCGTTAGCCTCCCCTGCCTGCAGAGCCACTGCCACGGGCTGGGGTCACTGGCAGCATAGCAGCAGCTCTGCTGTGGGTTTGGAGTGCAAAACAGAAACTGGAAGTGAAATTTTATTATCTTTTTTTTTGTCTGATTTGATTTTGAGAAACCGTAGAGGTTTTGTTCTAAACTGTCAAACGAACGCACGTTAAACTGAATTTGCTCCGTTGAGACTTTAGCAGTGACTGCTGATGGGTAAACAGAAAGTCTTCAATGTGTGCTAGCAGCAGTTTTCTCAAATTAGTCCATTTTAGCTGTACTTAATATGGCCAGGGTCCCATATTGAGTACATAAAATAAAAATATTTAAATAAAAAATAAAATATTTGCTTGGGTGTTTAAAAAGCTCTGCTACAACCATTTGAATATCTCTGAGTAGATACAAAAAGACCTTTGTGAATTTTGGCTGGTTCTCCTTATAATTTTACATCTGTAAAATGGCTTTAGTATAATTTTGTGTGATGTTCAGGTCAGTGCAAGGGAATTTAAGTAATGCAAGCAGGAACAGCCACCCTCCAGGAAGCCCCAGCCTGGATGTGACTGATGGCTTGCTGAATTGCATGTGTAAAGCTTGCCAAACAAAAGCAACATGTTTTGAATTACAAAAATGTAAACTGAAAATATTAAGGCAATTAATTTGTCCTGCAGACAAAAGGCTCCTAAGATTATGAGAAAATAGTTTTATTAGTTTATTTGAATTGTAGTGTTTGCATTTTGTTTGTTTTTATTTGGGGTATGTGTTTAGAAAATCAGCTTGCTGAGGATGTCGCTCATTTCAGACTTTGCTTTCTGGCAGTCCCAAGTGGAAATGAAACTGTAGGTGTCACGCACATTAAAAATGAATTTAAGATCCTGGGAAATCAACAGCCAGGGCTTGTAGATCTTGATGCTGCAAAATACTGCATACCCTGAAATGCTGCTGGGAGTGGAGTGCTCTGCAGTGGGCAGGGTGGGAGCCAAAAAGCAATCAGGGCAGGTAGATGTGCACTGGGAGGTGATTTGGCAAACACTCATTTCATCATGTCAGAGCTGTCTGTGGTGGGAAATGCCCACAGGATCCTTAGGAGCTGGTGCTGAGCTGCAGCCACACACAACTGCAGTGCAGGAGCTGGATGCAATCCTAATTAAAGTGGGGGATGTTTGGATTGGCCACAGTGGCCTTTGGATTAAACTGTAAGACTTTAGGACTTCTACTTGGTGTGTAAGTGATGTGTACTGAGGAGCATGATTTCTAAAAGTTGTTATTATTGGAGAGGGCTTTGTTTTTCTGCTGGGAAGTGTAAGTTACAAGGAAGAATATTTCTGGAGTATTTTAGAAGCTTTGTTTATATTACATGTCAGATGGCACATTGTTTATTGGTATGGGGTCACACAAAGGGGCATTTCCTAGCACTCGTTATGACTGTCTGGTACAGTTCTGCCACTCCTTGAGTTACCTGTTGTGGACTGTGATCCCAGTGAAGCTGATAAATCATGGTGTGGTTTCTCATTATACACTTTTTAATTAGTCAGTATTATCTGTGTATCTTTGGTGGGGAAGTGGAGCCATGTACTGTTATCCAAAACCAAATCCAAAGTCTCTGTCTGATGAAGAAGAACTTCAGAAGTTCAAGTTAAACAAAGGAACTGAATGAATATTTAAAAAATATGTTTTGAATACAGACATTTCTAACCCTGAGACCACTTTCTCTTAAAATAGCAAGCTAGTTGTTACAGACACTTTTGGCAATTTAAGGTTTTTCAAATCAAATTGTGTTCAAGTCATACAAAGATTTAAAGAGAGAAGTAACTGATGAGCTGTTCTTAAAGGCATATTCCCTTATGGAAGTGCTCAAGAAATTGGACACCCCCTACATCATTAAGGTTTTTTGAGAAATAATGTTTCTAATACTTGGTGACAGGTTTATATCTTTAGATCCTTGTACAAACATGGAATAAAGCATTTAACTATGTGCTACTGGAAAATAAGGTTTAATGTTCAACTGTAGTGCCTCATTCAGCTTTTTCTCTTTTCAGTTTCATTCACCAAGAAATTTCTAATGAAAGGATATTTCTTAAGTTATGAGTGAAGATGTTTTTGGTCCCCTGTCTGTCTCTTACATGTCATTATTAATCTGTTTTCCCCGTCACATGTAAATGGATAATAAAGGCCAGGAAACCAGGTCAGCATCAGTCAGCATCTCTATCTCCTGTGCTGCTAAAACACCTCACTTGTCAGACCTGTGTTTTACTATTTTCTTGTTGCTGCTTGTTTGTAGTGTCTGTCTTTGAAGGTCAGAGGATTTTAGAAAGAAGGTTTTCAGCTTGTCTGATGAATGTGTTGTTAATTTCCATATGGTACCACGCAAGTGTCTTTTCCTTTTCATGAGCATTGTTATAGGCAGTTTCCTAAAGAGTTGTATTGGTAGGTTTCCATTTCTGCAGGGGAATGACTTGGAAACTCCCTAGTTACAGCTATGGAAAAATTAATAGTGCACCTTCCAATGTCAGAGGGAGGCTAAGAAAGCAAGATTTACCTGAAATTACCTGGTTAGGAAGGAACCTCCACTGAGAATGAAAACAGTAATTCTGGTGGGAAAAGTTCCTTTAACTCATGGGATGAATGTGATATCAGGTGTGATGTTTTCTCCATTTCACTGAGCCAGATTTTTGTTCTCTTTCTCTGGGCTTTTACAAACAGCAGCAGAGGAGTAAAAACAATGAGACTGGAACCTTCTGAAAACGAATGCATTTTTTCCTCACTAAGAGTTTTACTGCACATGAGGAACTGGCTCTGACCAGAACTGCAGACTTTCATTGGTGCTGTATTATTTAAAGAATTGAGGGCATTCATTCTCTTTCACCCTGAACAGGCTTTTGCTGTACTTGTGGTCATCCTGACCAAATCCTTGTGTCTTTATTTGTGTGGCTTTTTTACTGTATTAGGCCAGTAGCTTTCAATAAACAATGTTAACTTCATGTAGCTGTTAAGTACACTGACCTTTAGTATTGGTTTGCACAAGCCATGCACAATGAGAGTCCCACTGAAATACCACGGCTGATTTAAGCAAATTGCTGTCCTGCAATCAAAATATGACATTTCTATTACTGAACAAACGCCTCATCAGCAAGAGCACTGCTATTTCCCACAGCTTGTTCTCTCTTTCTGTCTTTTGATGCTCTTTCAGTCTTGGTTTCCTCACCTGAAAAAGAGAAATAAAAGTTGTGTCCTGGGGAGTAACCAGGTTAATATTTGCTGAGCGTGTTGGAGCTCATGGTCCCATGATACGCTGTGCGGGGTCAACGTGACTATTGCTAAATCACACTCCAGTCAGAATTACAGTCATTAATAGCTCTGGGTCTGGGGAAAGAGTCACTGCAAATACTCCAGCAGCTACTTTAACTGTTTCCTTTTAAGCAAACAAAACCTCTTGACGTTTCTGCTGAGCAAGTCATAATGGCTTAACTTATTAAAATGCTGCAGAGTGTCTTGTTCCTCACTGGCCACAGTGGCCTTTTTTCTTCTCACTGAACCAACTGATTAGGGAAATTCCACCAAAAATGATGGCAGTTCTTCAGCTCAGTGGATTTAGAGAATGGCTTCCTTGCTGTTACTCAAGTTTGTGTCCTGGGAACGTGCAAGCTACAGCAGTTCAGCAGCAAGAGAAAAGGGGAACCCAGAGCCACTGACGCACTTCTCTAATTCTACTTCCCATTCTCAGTGTCTTGGCTTTGGGTTTTCAGCACATGAATCAGCTTTGTGGAGAGGGGGAATGCCTTGTTTTAACAAAAGTTTAACTCTCTATTTCCCAGTGGGTTGTCGCAGATATCCTTTGAGAGACCAGGAGCAGGGAGAGGCTGCTTTCTGGATATATTCAGGCAATTATTCTGGGGGCTCACAGTTTCACCATGACAAATACTGTAGAAAAACTTGGGGTTTTTTTGGCCTCCAGACCTCCCTGTGCAATATGCATTGAGATGAAAAGAGTGTGGCTACATGTGTATTAACATTTTGCAAGGTGAGTGAAAAAAATGGAAGGGGGAATCCACGAGATTCAAAGAGTTATTGACTATAAAATGAACATGAAATAACTTTTTAAATATATTGGGTTTGCCATCTGTAAAATGAAAGGAATATCTCCATGCTTAATCTCCTAATAAATAGTAATCAAATAGCAGAAAAAGCACAACCATCACCAGAAAGAAATAGTAGAGCAAAATAAAGTTGGAGAAGCTATTAAACTTTTTCTCAGATATGAACTGGTTAGAAATTCTGTCAGTTCTTTCCTTTGTTTCATTTACAAAACAGAAAGTGTTTTCATAGAGGAGTGAAAATATTGCAAATAAAAATCACTAGGAGAGAGAGCTGAAATGTTCTAATATAGTTAAGAAATACTCTCATATAGTTGCAATCTGTGAGAAAGTGTGGGATTGTGTTCTCCTCTGTGGACAGCTGAGAAAAGGGGACTGATTGCCAGCTGAACGTATGTTTGGATGAGTGTGTGCTTGCAGATGTTACAGATGTCAGGAGAGGGAAGTGGGGTTATTCCTTTCATATAACTCATTTTGTGGGTCTTGGCTTTCTGCTTTTTGAAGTCTTGTGAGATATGTGCCAGGTGAAAGGTTTATTAGTCAGAAGAGTCAGGAAGTAGATTGAATCTGAAAGATTACCGGTAACCTCATTCACAGCCATCTCTTTCCCACTGACTTAAAAACAAAACAAAAAAAAAAAAAAAAAAGAAGAAAAATCCCCCATCAACCACACCTCCTACTTAGTGTTCACTGGGATGGACTGCAGTGGGCAGCTCTGTTGTGTTTTGCTTTTGCTCTGAACTGGAGCTGGGATGTTGCTCAGGCCTTTAATTAGAAGGGCACCTCTCCAGATTCAAACTGGGACTAAGATGAGCTTGGAAGAGAGGGGTGAATTTTATCTCATTAATCTCAGTAGTTGACCATAACCAGGCCCAAATACATTATTTCTAGGAGCAGTGCTGCCTTCTTTTTTATTCTTTTTCTCTTATTTTGTGGATTTTTCTCTTATTGTGAGTATTCCGACTCAGTAGGCAAATAAAAACAAGCAGAAATAACAAATGGGGAGTTACTGGTACTGAGCTGAACATTTACAGCTGAGGCGTGGTTTCTCTCACATGTCAAGGGCTGAGAACTGGGAATTTCATGGTTGGTTTTAAGCCTGTTACACTACACTGTAAACAACAGAGTTCTATCCCCCCAAAATTGCCCCCCAGTCCCATCACTCTCTGCACCTGCTTGATTTGTGCAGTCACGTATTTTGATGAAGCATGTGATCAACCTGCAGATCTTCTATAAAATAATTTTATTTACTGTATGGTTAATTTTAGCTCTTGGTTCTCAGTTTAAATTGGAAAATTTATGCATCTCATATTCCCTTGTGAATGGGTAGGAGTTGAGGGTGCTCAGCCCTTACAGGAAGCCCTTGGCATTTTGCAGGATTAGACCACAAAGTGCTGTGCTGCTTAGCACAGTGTGTATATTTAGAACCACCCTGAGATATTTTTGGGTGGAAGATTATTTGGGGAAAACTGGGGGAGTTCCTGCTTTTCTGGTGCAGAAAAAAAATTTAAATAATCCTCATAACTCCAGGCTGAGAAGGTTTTGTTTTAGCAGTGTGCCTGTGATGGGCGTAGCCTGAGAGGGAAGAAATGGTGTTTATCTAAGATGGGAGGCAGTGAATGACAGGACAAAGGTTAGGTGTGTGTTGAAAAGGCTGGGCATTGATTTCCTAAAGATGTTTTTTTTCCAAGCTGTAGGTATCAGGGAGCAGAGACCTCCCTCTGCACAGTTGGAAATGTTTTGATCAAAAATCAGTGAAAAAGATATGTCAGTCTCACTCTTAATCTCCTATGCAGAGATGATAGTGCTGTCATCTCTCTCATACTTCACTGGAAAAAGGTGATGGTGAAGTCTGGCTCAGTGACTTTGCATGGACTTCACCCCATATTTAAGATAATTGCTGCAATACATTTCTGCCTGAGAATAAATTGATTTCTGAATGGCATAATTATTTCTTCACTGCTTATCAAACTGGTCTCTCCAGGCAGTTTGTTTAAGGATCAGATTCTTTATGCTCATGGGGGCACTGCAGGAAGGTTTGTTAATGGATTGGCAAACAGTTTTTAAAAAATCCCAGATCAGAAAACACTGGGTTTCATGAAACAGATCCTGGTAGCTGCTTGACTGTCAGGTTTAATTAAGCTTCATATTCCTTTAATTTTTAAGAATAATACATGGTATTAAATGGTAACTTCAGAGGGTTTAAGGTGTCTTTAGAAGTTGTGTCCTCAGCATGGAAAAGTGATGCTTCATTCTTGCAGAAAGCCCCATTATCCCCTTGCCCAGTGCCTGCATGTTTCCTTTCAGCCTCAGATAAAAACAAAAGCAAGGGAGAAGCAAGAAGTGGATCTGTTGACAGCTATGACAGAGATCAAATTCCAAACCAGGCCATGGGATTCCTGAGAAGGGGCTACTTAAACAGAACTCTCCTTTGATTAATTGGAGATAGGGTGACACCTTGGACGTCAGAACTGTATTTGAGCTTGGAATCAGACGCAGAGGGTCAAAGAGATGAGATGCTCAAGGGCTGAAATGTGATCCCTGCTGCTTCCCTCCCTCCTTTCTCCCCTTCCTGGCTGTGGTACAAATCTGCAGGTCCTGCTCGTGTGGCTTCGTTTTACGTTCACTCTGCTGACCACGAGTTCAGGAGCTTGCAGCTGAATTTTGGTGCCTTTTCTGCACTGCATGGTCTTCTCTAGCACTGGCAGCCTGGAAATCAAACATTTTAGTAACATTGCAGCCCTCTTGGTTCAGGCTTTGGAAACTTCCACCCATTGCCCAACTAGCCTCTGAAAATTTGCTTATTTTGCCTCAAGCATGTTTCTCAACAAGGACAATATTTTTTCAGTGGTTAATCACTTTTCTTTATCTTCTTTGATAGTAGGTCTTCTACTTGTGGGGTTTTGTTTTGGTTTTTTTGGTTTTTTTTTTAACAAGTGCAGATATTAAAAATACAACAAAGCAAGGTCTTGAAACTCAAGATTTACTATCTTCAGTGCCTTGTTGGTGGATGCTGTGAAGAAATGCAAGGACATAGCCTAGAATGTATGTAAAACTAGCTTTAAAAATACAGATTTCCTCAGCAGCAGACCAATAACTTCTCTGATGAATTTTCTCCTGGGCAGATCTCATAAATGTTGATAGGGGCACTGTGAGATGATGACAGTGCTTTGGCAGGTGTTTTCCCCATGGCTTCTGGGTGGGCTCCTTTTTGAGTGCAGTTTTTGCAAGTTCAAATTAGTAATATCTAAAACATCCTATAGAATTTCTCATAGGCAAACATTGGAAGGCTGGCTGTGGGGGAGCATAAATTACTACATGGTATGTTTTGGAGCAGTGTCCTGGGAGTCTTGGCTGTGTTTTTGTTAACAGAATTATAAATACAGTTCTGCCCTAAACTTTGTCAAAATGCTGGGAAGTGATTTAGTGAAGTGAATTAGTGCTGCTCCCATTAAAGAGAGGTGCTTGCAGTATACATACCAGTGCCCCTGCTTTTAAAGCTTTTTTTTCTTATTTGAGGTGATCCTGCATTAAAAGCTGTCAAAGAGGAACCACCTCTTTGGAAAAAAGAGGCAAGTGGTGTTTGTGTTCTGGCCAGAAGGGCTCTCTGTGGTAGTTCTGTCTTTACCAAAGAAATAATTATGTGAAAACACATGCTAAGAATAACATGGTTGAGGCATTTGATTTACTATCTGAGCATAGTGACCAAAGTTTGAACCCAACATGCAACCGAGAGGCCATTTAAAACAATTATGTACTTCAAATGGGGAGACATAAAAGGCAGCAGAAGTGTAGCTTTGCTTGTAGTTTACCTGTGGCCACAGACGTTTCACCTTTGTGTGTGCTGTAAATGAGGAATCTCCCACAGGCTTCTCCCAGCCAGTGCCAATCTCTGCCAGCCTGTTCCGAGCCCCCAGGGGTTTGTCTGCCAGCCTTCATGTCGGTGGGGTTTGCTCTGAGCAGCAGAAGGATCCGGTCCTGCCCCTGGTGTGGTGCTCTCCTCCTGCTGCTGCTGTTCTCAGATGTGTCACAGGTGACCAGAACCCTAGCAGGAGGCTCTGTCGGTGTGTATTGACCATGAGGAGAGATTATTATCTCTAAAAGCCTGTTTGTTCTTACAGTTTTCACTGGTGATGCCAAGCAATAGGAAGTTTTCTGGTCCTGGACTTAGCTGGTTTTCTTTTGCTCTTTTTTCTCTTCCTTTTCCTTCATGGCTTTTCAGACTGGCCTTAGCGTAAGCCTTGAGTGGATGCTCTTTTTGTGGCTTTTTGGATCATTTTTTGTAAAAATGAGCAGAACTGCAGAGTTACCATGGAAGCCATGCAAATGGGATTTTTGGAGCACAAGTCAAAATGACAGGGAGACAGGACTTTTTAAAAATAAAAACCTCTTTTTAGCTGCTCTTGTTTGTTTTAAACACATGTTTTTTGTTTACATATATGGTCTCCATAAATAATCCATTTTTGTATGTTCTGTACACTGAACAATCTTATTTTACAGACAATTGAAAAAAATCTAACATTCATTACATGTTTTTTTTGGACTGTTGGGAAGATCTCAAAACTGGAGTAGTTTCATAATCCCTCAGCCTCCCACAAAATTATTTTGCTAAAACTTTGGCTCTCTCTAATGTGTGGTGTTCAGGTTTGGCAGCACAGTGGTGCTTTTGTTGCAGATTAAAGTGAGGCAGACCTGCATGCTGGAAATAACTAATTCCGTTTTCCTGGAGCCTTTGAGATTTTCATACAATTCTGGATAGGGTCACTTGTTTTCAGTGCAGTAAATGAGAATGTTTCAGCAGGTTCTGTTTGTATTCCCTGTATCACAGGGTGAGCCCCACTGTGGTGCAGAGCACCAAGGTGCCTCTGCCAGGATTTTTGCAGGCAGTGGGGAAAGTGATGCTGTGCTCAGTTGCAGTGAGGTTTCTTAAGCTCTTGTAATGGTCAGGAACCATTACAAAGGACCTCCTAGTGTTTTACTATTATTTTAATCCTGCTGCTTCTTCCCACTGCACATTTTGGCACCATTGAGCCCAGCTTTTGTCCAGCTGCTCACACTCCCTCCCAGGCCTTGTCTGAATGCACATCCTTGGTTTGAGGTGCTGTATTTATGGTAAGGCATGAGAAAAGTGTGAAGGATGGTGGTGCTGGTGGAAGAATGTGCTGCTCTTTTGTTCCCTTCATCTTGGAACAGCAACAGACCTTGAGTGGGTGTCCTCCCTTAATTAGGTGAGGTGTCGTGGTAATTGCACAATTTAGGTGTATCCCAGATGAAAATATCACATCACCTAATTTAGAACAGGTCAGGAAACAATATGATGCTGACATTGCATTTTTTCCGCTTGAGTTTTGACGTTGGCTGTTTCCTTCTAGAAGAATCTGTGTCCTGGGATAAGGTTGTTTGTGTCACATAAATAACTGTGTTTCAACTTCTTGGGCAGTTCTCTGATCAGAATAGAAGATAGTCCAGATTATTCCTATTTTACTGGAAAAGCCACACTAACTTAGCATCTCTGTAGGATACAGTTATAATTAGTAAACCAGCCTGTGAACTGAAAACACAGTAGGGTTCTTTTTGTTCATGAGAATTGAACACAAACCTGTTCAATCCTTTTGAGGCATGGTGTATTCCTGTATTGTATTGATTTCTGACCAGGTTTTACCTGACGTCTCAGAATATGATGCATTGCTATTGGTCTGCACGAAAACTTGACAGGTGGTTGAAAAGCAAATGAGCAGCGTTGTCTGGACCCCCACCCCATGTATTGTCTCAGATTTGACTCTCTACCACCCAAATCCTGACTTCTTCATGGGTCTGGCACTCACTGAATTGGGTGGTTTCCTCTTGAATTAGCCTTTTGTACGAGCGATGCTCATACAGGATGGAATTGGATCCCAAAAAGCTCCAACCTTGGTGACTGCTTTTAACTCCAGCTGTGCTCCTCAGGCTCTGAGGGGTCTGCTACAGACACATATGTTCATTATTTCCTGTTTGATTTCATTTTAGATGAACCAGGATTGGGGTATGATTCCAATAAAAAGCTATGCCAGAGGGGTGAAGGAGGGCCCTTGAGGTGCACAAGGAAATATCAAGTGCTCAGGACGTAAGAAGAATTAGTCACAGTTCCTCAGAAATTGGTAGCAACGCTGTTCACTTTTCTTATTAATCAGTATTAAGTTAATCAGTTATTAATTCTTCTTGATCATGAAACCTTTGAGTGGGTGTTTACTTTTGTCCCTTGCAGTTGATCTCTAAGGACATAAGTCATGTTTGCATGTCTTACGGTAATAGCTGTGTGTGGCTGAGTGATAGGCCAGGAATTTCTGATTTACAGCTGACCCCCGTGCGTAGTTGTCAGAATGGTATTTATTTTCCCTTTCCACCTTTATTTCATCTCCTGTAAAACATCATTAATCTTTAACTCTTTGCACAATAGATTATGGAAGTATTACTCACCCAGTGTTGTTGCACTGGGCTTGTCTTCAGTGCAAGAGTCACTAAAAATGAGCACACACGTGGAGAGGGGAGTGACTGTGCTGTGAGACATCAGGAGCCGTGAGAGGGAACTGCCTGAGCTGAGGCTGCTTCAGCAGGAAGTGGTCGATGAGTTATTCTGGTGTTACAGGGTGAAGATGAAACCTGAGTTATGGTTTGAGCTCACAAAGGCAATAAGGAAAAGTTTTTACAGGTGGAACCTGTAGCATTACTTGTTTTTACTCCACAGAAACTGGCTTGTTCCTGTGTCCAAAAAGAGACCTTACCTAAAATGTAACAGTGCAGTCAGCTGGAATTTCAGGGAGGAAAAGCTAATTAAAAACAGCAACAAAAAAAGCACCAATTAATAATGCCTTGTATTAAATCCTGACCAATCCTGGTCAGTATTGACATATTCATTTGAGATCTGCCACATCAAACACCAAGCCCCATGCTGGGAGTGGAAATATAAAATCAAAATGATCCTTTTCCAGGAGTTGTCTAAACTCCTTCAGTAGCTGTAGCCTGTTCTTTGAATTTGTGGTACATACACAGTTTCCAGGTTTGTCTCTGGATGGGGTTACTGTAGTTCTGGCCTTGAAAATAATTTTGGAACAGAAGGGGGAATAAGGGCCTTACAGCTGGAGTGTGGTAAAAGTCCCTTCAGAGCTGAAAGCTTACTTTTTGGGCCTTGTTTTTTATTGTCTAGTTCTTTTTTGAATTTTGTTTTTATTTGAATGTAGTTTATGGGGTTTTGTAGTGGAACTAACCTACATGGTATTTCTTTCTCCCAGAAGAGCTGTGAATTGCTGGAGGCTGGAAAATTATTGCAGGGGAAATCAGTGTGTTTGTGTTTCTGAGATGCTTTGCTAGAGATGCACTGATGGACATGTGAGCTCACCAGTAGGAGTTCCTTTTATTCCCTCTCTGCCAGAGGGCAGTTCTAGCAGTCTGGATGCTGGGAAAAATGTCATCTAAAAAAAAGGTATTTAGTTTGGTCAGGGTATTCTTGTGGACTGAGGGAGGCTGAGTCTGGAGTCTGTGCATGAGGACATTTCTACATGACTAAGTTATTGCAAGGTAAGCAGCAGAGAGAAAGTACAGTTAATTAGTTCCTCCTGTATGACCTCATTTGTACACTGTTAAGAACTTTTATAAAAGGTAGGAAATGGGACAGAGCAAAGCTTGGACCAGAAGCTCCGTGTTTAAACTTTAAAAACCTGGCTTTACAGCTGTGCAGGGCTTGCTTTTGTTCTTTTCACCCCTGTCTGGTTGAGGGCAACCTACATTGCGTGTTTGTTTGCTTTTCTTTTTATCTTGTTTTATTTATATTTATTTGGAACACTAAAAGGTTGCCACAGAATAGTTTAAAAATGAAAAGTGGGATGGTTTGCGGTGAAAATAATATTACTTGTGCCTCTGAGTTAAATTTCTTGGTTGAATCAAAATTCTCCTGCAGGATAAGAACAAGAAACAAACAAACAAACAAATCCTTGGTTAAGTGCTGTGGTTGTTCAGGAAGGAGAATTACAGGGAGGTACTGGCTCATAACTCAAAATTCACTTGTAACTTGGAGATTTTTCTGCTAGTAAAGCAGTGGCCAAACTTTTGATCCAGATGGAGTCCTGACAGTAATTGCTTGTACGTGTGCTGCAGTCATGGCTGCTGCTCTCACAGCTATTCTTGAAGAGACTTGGGTGGTTTTGTGTTAGATATCCCTTCCTGCTCCCTCTGCTTTCTAGGCACAGCACAACACTATTTTGTGGGAGTATTGATCTCTGCTGGCATTGATACTGCCTGTCTGGTGTATCTCAGAACCCAGTAAAGTTGGGGTTTATTTTTGTGCTTCTTTCAGAATTTTTTTTCTTTTTCTTATTTTTAGCTTCCCCTCTAACTACCCAGGAAATGTTAAAAAAATCAAGTGAATGAACTGATTTCACAGGAAAAAAAAACGAGTGTGTTCTCACATCTTTGTAGCTCAGGTTGCATCTGATGCAGGTTTTTCTCTCTGGAAATACCTCTTATTCTCATGAGCACCTTTTGGTGGGAGGTGACTGTGCTGTGACCAGGTGGCAAAGCCTGGCCTGCTGCTGGGTGTATTTTATGGGGATATGTGTGCCTGGAAGTTCAGTACTGCACAGTTGTATCACCTCTGTCCCTTTGTGAATATGTCCCCAGGTATTTGTGCCATCTAAAAATTCAAACAGCACATCAGATAATCATGGTTCTGCAGCAGTTATCACTGTTCTTGGAGGACTTGGATCAGAGGCCAAAGAACAAAGTGGTGATGGAGGTTCAAATATCACTTCTGGGGTGCAAGACTGAGTCCAGACGGGACTGAGGATGTCAGCTGGATTTTCTGTGGGCAGGGGCAGTCCTGTGGTGAAATAGGGTGGTGACCTCATCGTGACGCCTTTCACCTGCCCATATCTGCTCAAGTTCACCTTTGAAACAAGTCACCAGTCTGAATTGTGTTGTGACAACCAGAGTGCAAACAGGCTTTGTCAGTCTGTGTTCCACAGGGATGCCAGGCTCCTCCTGGCCAAAGTGATTGTTTAACAGCTTCTCTCTGACTTTGTCACAACGTGGCACAGGTCGAACACAGCAGAGTTAATAAGTAGTTCAGCAGCTGAGGAGACCAGAAGAAGCATCCATGTGACAAGTGTGGCAAGTGTTTCAGGTGCCCTCTGTGCCCAGGGTTACCAGCAGAGCTTGTCCTAATGGAGAGGGTATCAGGATCTTGCCTTGGACTGAGTGGGTGAGCATTTGGGCCAGGAGCTACTAAGCTCAAAGGTGGTGATGCAGCAGTGCCAGCCAGAGAAAGTGAAAGAAAAGCAGTAGTTAGGAAAAAAATATATTCCAGAAACAGAGTTGAGAGCTCTTCCCTTTCCTCCCTCTTTCTTGCCGTCAGAAAAGAAACGTGGAGGAGTTCATGCAACCGTGGGACAAAATGCACTTTGAAAAACCTGTCACTAATTTTAAAAGTATTTAATTTAATGCTGTGCTGAGTAATGTGCTGAAATTGACCCGTTTTGATTGGAACCACAAAATACCAGAATTGTAGATGGACCTGTAAAAAAACTGGTTGTGTTGTAGATGTTCAAGTGATGCCAAACTGTGTTGCCACTGAAATTGATTGCAGAAGTTCCTTTAAATTTCATTGAATGTCCTGACACATAAAATTTTATGAGGGTATCAGAACTGCCACACTCCATGCAGTTTCCCATATTGTGCTTGTGCTCTGCCTTCCTGTAACCCACCCTTCAGCTTGTGGCCTGCAAGGTCTTTTACCATCTTGAACTCAAAACATGATATTTGAGTTAATTTTACAGCTGGGGTTAAAATACACAGAACTCTGCATTCATTGCCAGTTTATCTTGATCATCATGAACAGTAAGATGTGTGCAAATGTGTGCCCTCTGACAGCTCTTTATATATAATGTCTGAGGTTTATGTCTGTAAGTGCTGCCACTGAAATCAGGCACATCCTTTTTAATAACTTGGGCTCTCATTGCTTTGGGTTGATTTGCCCAGCATGACCACTGGAATGTTTTATTCTTTAGCTTCTTTACATTGTAGGCTTGCAGTGGATATCAGATTTCTGATATTTGGGTACTGTGGAGACAGAACTTTCTTCTATTACAACGTATTTAGTCTTTTATTGTTGGATATAAAAATGTGAAACTGATAATTGCAGTAGCAATTGATCTTATAGTTCAGATTTAAAATAAGAGATCTTAAAAATACTCCTAATCTCTCCCTCTTCCTATATATCTTTCTTTTGGGAAGATATTTCTAAGTATGATATCTGATTTATGCTGTGGAGAGGTTACTTGTTTTAAATCTGCTCACTGAACTGAGTTTATGGAGTTACGTGCCAGCAGAAATTGAAACTCTGGTTTGCTGCTGCTGTGGTATTTGCAGCTAATTGAATTGTGGATAGTAAGAAATGAGTAGCTCAGCTTGACTTCTTGGCACTGCAGAATTTTTACCCTGGTTAGTAATTTTGAAGACTTGCTTTCAAACAATGGTTGAATGGGTGCCTTCACAAAATTGTGTGGGTAGTGATGTCAGAAAAATTTACCAGCTGCATGTTACCCAAAAGCCTAAAATCTTCTGCCTGAGAAATGTGAGGAGAATGAGAATGAGAACTGATCTATGGGCTTTGTAAGAATGCCAGTTAGCAGAAATTGAAGGAGATACTCACTTGACTTCTTGCTAACAAAGAGCTAATGGTAGAAAATGGAGTGACTAGCTTGATTTTTAATAGTTCTGTAAATCTTGACCAGTGCATTATATTCCATGAAAGGGACATTTGAAATTATTTGGCTTGCCATAATATTCTATAAATTTGAGTAAATATACTACCAGTTAGTTAACACAAATAAAATAGATAATATAAGAGTCTGGTCTAGTAAAAACATTGCCAGAGGAAAAAGAGAAGAAAAAGGAAAAATTGCAGGTAAATATATTTAAAGGCACTAGGAGCTATTTTCTTCAAACTTCATTAACTGCTTTCTTTTTCCCCCTATTTAGAAGTATGTTACCTGAAAGGTAATTTGTTTCATACTCATCTAACATTAATGTTATTAATTTTTAATTAATCTAACAGTAGCATTGTCCATCTGTCAGTGCAAACCTAATCTGTTAAACAGATAAAATCAACATGTCTACAAGTTCATTGTAGGTTGGCAGGCAATGGTTGCATGTGTGCATTCAGGGCTCTCTGTTAAATAATGCAAAGACTTTATACAAATACACAAGTGCAGAGGCTTTTGAAACTAAATGTGCTAATACAGAACAACTGATAAAGTGTCCTAGCTTGTGGTTCTAGTGTGCTAAAGCTGGTGATCTTCTTGGCCAAAAGCTGAAGTTGTTCTCCCACAAACATCCATTTTTTTGGTGGAGTGAAGCCCTTGGGACATGCTGATGAAGAACACTGCAGAATGCTTGATGTTTCTCAAATTTGGCCTCTATTTTGACATCCTTATTTGGAAACCTCATCTCCTCCATGTGCGCCACCCCCAAATTTGGATCACAAAAGGCATTTTGAATGGAAACAATTGCTGGATGTGCTTTGCTTTCACACTCTTTAAATTTGGCTGGCTGGTTGTGAGCAGAGCAGCGTGTGTGTGTGTGTGTGTGTGTGTGGGAACACTGAGCAGCTTATGGAAATCTTACTTGTGCTGCTAGGGCCTGAGAACTGCTCTCTGTTAAAAGAGACAAGACAAGTGTTTCAAAACTCTTCCAGTTTCCTGTTTGGATGCTAAAATGTGCTTTTGAGCAACAGTTAAGTTTAACACTGTGTTTTTGGTTTGGACAGAGATAAGCATCGGCGATAGGAGGAGAGCAGCTCCCTTGGCTGCACTTGAAACAGTGTCTGAATGGCCTTTATGAAATTGCAGATACTGTGCCTGCTTTGTGCACAGGTACCTGGCTGGTGGGAGCCAGAGCACTGCTGTCTCTAAAAGTGGGCAGGTGTGGGCTTGGATTCCTCTGGGATTTTTAGTTTTGCAATAAGCTGCTCCAGCAGCAGTTTTAAGCAGGCTCTTACATCTACACTGCTCCAGGTTTGAACTGTGTTGACTAACCCAACAGTATTTCATTAGACTTTACTCATCTTTTATCACTTGAGTAACACAGGTCCTGTGTTTTCAGCTCTTTCTGGTTTGGAGAGGACAAAGCACTGAATCTGGTCACTGCTGCTTGAAATTGTTTCCCAGCCAGGCCTGACCATAGAGGAAAACAGCTGCTTTTCCACATTGTGTGTGGAGGTTTTTGGCTGGAATCTCTGATCTTAGAGGTCTTTTCCAACCTAAATGGTTCTGTGATGCTGTACTCTGATTTCAGCTTTAGCTCCCTTTTCATCATGCACTTAAGCAAAGCTCTTCACAGCTGTGCAGGGGAGCACACTGCCAATGCCGAATCAAGTTTTAGGAAAGAAAATGTGTGTTTCAGGGCATTTCTGAGCTGCTGGAAAAGGCCATTGCTGCACTGACAAGGGCTGTCAGCTGGGAAGTTGTCTCTGTAAGGCAGAGCTGGCTGGAGCTCCTCACACCTCCTGTCCTGCCATTGCCACCCCCATGCCATCCTTGCTTGGGTGGTCCAGCTGTGTACAGGCGGCCTGGGGAGAGAGGTGCAGAAATTCATCAGCGCTGGGAAAAACGAGGAGAGGGGATTGTTTTTGGCCTGGATCAGTTCCCTGATCACCTTCACCTTCCAGGCCTGCAAATGGTTGAAGTAGCCCAGCTGAGGGGGCAGTGGTGAAGCAGAAATGAGGTAGGTCACAGCTTTGCCCAAGAGAATGAGTCTATTTTCACTGACTGTAGGTTAAATAAAGAACTTCAAGGGTCAGAGGTTTATTTCATGTTGTGCTGGCTCACATAAGCTATAAGAAGGGACCTTACCACATTCATTTTCCAAGCACCAAATTCTCTTTAAAAACAAACCTGATTTGATAGCCCAGTGAATCTCAGTGCTTTTGGCAGGGATGGGGGCTTTGGTTACCTCATGTTCATCCAGTTCTGGCTGCATTAGAACAAATTCATCTGTATGAACTTCATTATAGGTGCATGTTCTTGCCACACTGTTCCTGTAAAGATTATAGATTAACTAGAGTTCTTTGATAACCACAGTTTATTATTGGGAATTTTGAGAACTAAAGCTCTGCTTGAATTCTCTTCTTTAAAAAAAAAAAAAAAAAAAAGAAAAAAGTTTAACCAAGGATGACTGGAAAATGAAACGGGGGGTTTCTGCTCTGTCACTTATCCATTGGTCCTCAAATAGCAAGGACAGATGTAGAACTGCCAAACCACCTACCAGTGTGCTCCAGAAAGACAGGACTCTTCAATTGCATGCTGAAACACCGGGTACATTAAAATGCTCATCTCCTCCCAGCTGCTGGGAAAGGTGTGGTGCAATCTGTGTGCCTGTGAGAAGGCTTCTTGGATTTTTTTTTCCCCTTCATCAGGTAATATATTAAATTTTGAAGGCAACACTGCAATTAGAGAAGATTAAGTTGTTGATGTCAGATCTGCTTTCAGGGTTGCTGTTCTGTCAAGCCTAGAGTTATGAAAGTAAAATGTAAAGGTGGGTCTGTGACCTTGCATCCCAGGGAACATCTCCCTGCATGTCAGGATAAGGGTTTTTCTCTGGGCTGGAGTGGAGAAAAGCAGATTTTGGCAGACTCTGTAGCTACAAGTTGTAATGATAGTTGTAGATTCACCCTAGAATACCCTACACAATGCCCAGGACCACCTGGCAGGTTGTATTAGCCTTTTAGATAAAAAGGTAACATTTTGATTTTTAAATCTTAATTTTTTTTTTAACAGGGTTATTGCCAGACACTGCTAACCAGCTCTACTTCTTTGCAAAAGTGAAATGTACTTGCTGTTTCTGGAGTGATGATAACTGTTACAGAACTCAGGGGGAGTTGCTTCCCACCATTCTTTGGAAACTAATTGCTAATTGTTGCAATCTCCAGTGAGAGTACCTACACTGGGATCAGCAAAGTTTCACTAATACCTGAGTCTAACACAAAAAATACCAGATTTGAGCTCACTGACTTGCTAACATGGATGCTGCATTGCCTTTCCAAGCTTGATGCCATGTGTACCACAAAAGGGTTTTTACCATAAACAGGTAAATGATTGGCCAGTAAAAGCACATTGAGAAGGGAGATCTTTTTTTTTTTTGTTGTTGCCTTTCCTCAAATGGCTGTTCTGAGCCATTTGGGAAGAACTGGCAGATATTTACAGGGTTTAGGCCCCAAATATTCCTCATCAGCCCATCTAAATGTCTGCAGTCATGTGGAAGGGGAATGTGTGGTGGATCTCTCCCTGGCTGAGTGTCTGTGATGAGGCAATACTATAAAGTTTATTCCACAGAGAAGTGCTTTTATTTATTTTCCAGAAGGGCTCTGCTGAGGGGAAATGGTTTGCCTGGTGGCAGCAGACCTGTGCTGGTAGGAGACCTTGCAGGGGAACATCCAGAGACAGACAGCTCAATTTATCTGGCTCTCTCACCGTCTTTCACTGAGCTGAGAAATTGGCATCTGGATTATTTGCTTTCTGTGCCAGCACTGGCTGCCAGGAACTGCTGCCTGGCTGGGTAGGGCTCTCTGATGAGTGGAAAACCAAAGGAGCACAGAAGAGCTGTTAATTACTGCAGATAGACAAACGGGCTCCTGAAGGGCCACCCATGGCCCAGGCACACCAGTAAAATGTGAGCACTTTACTGTGTCTTTGGCCTGATCTAGGTACACAAACAAACCTTTTGGGCTTTTTTGACGCAGGAGTGTACATGTCTGATTGTGCCACCCATCTACAAGAATGGCCAGAAAGGGGATTAAGGGAACTGCAGGCCTGTCAGCCTGACCTTGGTGCTGGGGAAGCTCATGGAGCAGCACATCCCCAGTGCCATCACCCAGCAGGCACAGGACAGCAGGTGAATGAAGCTAAATCCACTTGGGCCAGGTCACTAGTGGTGCTCTCCAGGGTTCTCTGGTGTTTGGGCCAGGTCTCTTTGGTATTTTTATCCATCATCTGGTTGGGGGAATCAAGTGCACCCTCAGTAAGCTGGACAGGTGGTGGTCAATCTCCTCGTTAACAAGAGCCAGGACAGGAGGAAATGGCTTCAAGTTGTGCCGGGGAGCTTTGGGTTTGAAATTAGGAAAGATTTCTTTGACTGAAAGGGTTGTCAAGTACTGGAGGCGACTGCCTGGGGAAAAGGTGAAGCCGACATTTCTAGAGGAATTTAAGTGATGTGTTGATGTGGCACCTGATGACACGGCTTAGCGGTGGCATTGGCAGTGCTGGGTTAATGGGTTTACTCAATGATCTTGAAGGTCTTTGCCAACTTAAATATTTCTATGATTCTGTCTTCTGAGAACTCTGGGAACCTTTTCCTGGAAATAGGAACAAAAGAATTTGTTTTCTGTATTCCAGTGTGTGCTGGACTATAGATGTATTCATAGTCCTTTCAGCACTGTCTGAAGTTTCAGTTTTTGAGAGAGCGAGAGCGGTAAAGAGAACGGACTTGATGTGAATGCTGCAATGTGGTGTGGCATTCTGACATTCTCATAAAATGGTTTTTGATAAAAGTCCAGGCTGATGAAGGTCACAACCTGCGTAATAGATCTCCCAGCAAACTCCTGTCCTGGGACTGTTCAGCTCCTCAGTCAGCCTGGCTCTAAATGCTGCATTGCTCCCAGTCCAGTCCCGTCCTCCTGCTCCATGGCACACACCATTATCCTCTTCAGGGCAGATGGAGATGAATTTGGCCATTGCACTGTGTGCCCATGTCTAGGGGAGGTCCTTGGATTGGCACAAAAATTATACATAACCACCATAACCTCTGTTTTGGTGTGTGGATTATGTTTGACTCCAGCAAATGCTGGTGTGGATGATGTGCAAAGCGCCAAGCAAGGAGTAGGGAAGATGGAAGGGCATTAACAGAAATGCATGATGTTCTCTACAGTTGGCAAAAATGGAATTTGCTCAAGTTTATCAGGAAATTTGGGGAGTGTAACTTCTGTTGGTCATTAAAATAAAGTGTTAGTGTTTTTGAAGTAGGCATGTTTTCCAGTAAATGTAATGGTAAAGTACATTTGCCATGCGAGAAAAAATACTTCATGATAGTTAGGGGCATACTGAATTGAGTCCTTTGAAGTACAGCAAATTGTCATGACATGTCAGTACAAAATTAGAGTCATTTAATAGTTTATTTTCACATAACTCTCCAGTGATGAGTTTTGTTAATAATACTTTGTATGCCTCTGATTCAAAAGAATGTCCATATATAAACCATTTCCACTAAATTTTATCCAGTTCTGTACATTGGCTCTGGGTGAAGTATAATAGAAATAAATTTGGGGAAGAATTACTCACTGTTTCCCAAACACCTGGGGTGTGTGGCCTTTATTATGACGTGCTTTACCAGTACAGGAGTTGGGTGGAGGCTGTAATCATTTTACTGTTTGGTGTGGAACTTGAGCATCTAGTAGTTTCTAACCATATTTGACTAAGAGTAATCTGTGCTTTTATGATTGCAAAGATGCAAATCGTGAAGAAAATACTTTATTTTTTCAGAATCCTTTGTGTACATATGTTTGTGCATATATATATATATATATATATATATATGTATATGTATGCATGAGTACTTGGCCTGTGTAAATAGGAGAGAAAATTGCTTGCTGAGGTCTAATCTTATATTCCTGATGTAAATATTCTCATATGCTCTATTCCCTCATTGTTTTTCTAACAGCTGCCATCCTCTGAAAAGAGAGCACTGGAGCATGAAGGGAGCTGGGAGGAGGGGGGATCTCCCATGCTGTGTGCAAATGTACCATAATTGTTTATGTTCATTTTTGGTTTGGTTGTGAACGCAAATCTTGTAACTCCTCACATCTGTTTTGGGCATTTTCATCCAAGGATGTGACAAAACTTTAATGAATAGCTCCTTTTACAGTTAAGTTTTAATGGCCTGGTTTAATTGAGGGGAAACTGATACTCTGGAAGATAAGCACTGGAAGCCACAGGCGGGTTGGGTGACTCCAGGGCTGGGTTAAGATACTTAGGAGCTGTTCTCAGAGGAGCCACTGTGACGGGGATTTCAGGAGTCTGTATCCTACATGGCTGGGTTGTGTTGACTGAACTAAGCATGAATGTCTGGTCAGCAAGAAGTGGGAAATCCCAGAAATGTTTGACTGCAAGAAACTTGGTCATATCTCAAGTATTTGGTAGATCTAAGTGGAACATGGCTCTGTGCATTAAATACAGATGAGTCTTTTGCTTTCTTTTTGACTCTTTGTTTTGCAAGATTGAATGAGCCAGGCACTCAGTTTAACTGGCTGTTACCATGAAGTAGCTTCCTTATTCTCCTCTACTTCCCTTTTCTTCTTTCACAGGCTGAAAGGTTTTCTGACCAAAGTTGATTTAGGACTTGTGATGACATTTTGCTTAATTGCAGGCCTTAGAAATCTGATATCCTGAAATGTCTCATCTGTCACACTTGTTGCTCATTTGATTGTTCTTAGTCAACATCTTGCTGTTCCTATGACACCTAGAATGCAAACTCATTTATGTTTTGCACAGAAAAGTTAGTAAACATTTTGCTAGACGCTGACAGCAAGGACAACAACACTGATCTCCAATCAACAACTTTTACCACAGGTTGGGCAGGAAGCAACACCCATGCTGTGCATTTGCTGCCTGGCCCTCAGAGCAGGCACGTGGCTGTTTCCAATCACACAGCAATCGATTTTTGTTGGAGGCAGCAGCTGTGCATGAGAGGGAACCCTGAGATGTCTCTTCCTCCTGGTCTGTGTCTCTCTGCCTTTGTTTGCTCACTGGCAGTGCTGACCTTCAGATCATTCCTCTCATCTTGGCGCTGACCTCCTGAGCCAGCAGTGATTCCTAACACAAGCATCCCAAAAATACAGAGATAGATGGAAAAGTGCGTTACCCATGTCTCAGGCCTGAATATTTGCTGGGAGAATTGGTGATTTGTTAGGGAATCAGTGGGATTTGGTGGCTCACCTGCCCATCTCTGTTCAAGGCACACTGCAGTGCCTGTTTTCATCAGTGAAGTGAAAGACTCCTTGGTGAGTCTTCTCTTTAGGTTTCTATTTATTTATTTAATTTATCTTCGCTCTGGTGCTCCTCTCTGCAGGTACTTCGTACTTTTAAAAACGGGAGCAAACATGCTGTGTTAGCTACAGCAGATAAAGCAACTGTGTAAATACACAGTGACCACACTTTGGAGCCCCTTTGTTGGAACAGCCACTTTATGAGTGATTCCACTGTTCCTCAGCAACCAGCCTTGGTGCAAGAGTTCTGCTTTTCAGTTCTGCATATGGGCTCACCCTTTTCTTTCTGACTCAGCTGGAGGAGAAAATGTGTCTGTCATCTGATTTTTTTTCTCCTTTCTCAGACAAAAGGATTTCTTTAGGATAACCTTATCAGTGATAGATATTTGTAGATCAGAATTGCACAAAAGGCAAGTGCCCATCTTTGTTGTGTTCACCACTGAACATGCTAATTCAGATGTGTGTGGGGATGGTCAGCTTGTTCCTCACTGCAGCTGTAGGCTCACATGCTGGTGCTTCCCAGTTTTGCAGTTTTGCCTTTCACACTTGCCTTTTAGGTACAGCACTAAAGGTCTGGCAGAGACAGGAGTCCTGGGTGTAGGCTCTGCTGTGAGGATTTGCATGAATTCAAGAAGCCTTTTACTGATATATCCTTTTCCTTGAATTAAAATCAGTGTTCGGGACATCAGGTAGCTTTCTTAAGTTATGACTCAGGGTGTGACCACAGGATTCCTGCAGCCTTCTCTGACATCCCTCCTGATGCTGTGCCTCCCTCCAGGCCATCCAGTTGCTGGCGTAAATGGCAGCAGATCAATCAGCAATCCTCACCTTGCCCTGAGTCAAGAGGGAGGCATTGAGAGAGCCCTGGTTTGGCTGTGTGTGAAGCAGAGAACCACTTTTATTGCCTGCTGGCTCCTGGGACCAAGCCACAGTGGGCTGCACCACAGGCTCCAGCACTCAGGGAAGCTGCTGGGACAGCGCAGAGCTCTTGATGTTGGAGCTCCTCAGAGGAGCTGGTCTGGTGTGGTGCTTTCAGCAGCCTGGTGCCCTTTCATCTCCTCCACAAGGAATGTGGAAGTGCACCACAGTTGCACACATGATAATGTGTGGGTTAGTCTTGTTTGCAAGAGCTGCAAATTTTTTGTTGTTCTTTCTCATATAAATGCTAGCAGATGTAAGCAGCGGTCTCCTTGAAAGACTGGCATGAGGAAGGGAGCCTTTGCATTTACAATCCATCTAAATATATAAATTGAAATAAACATTTTAACAAGAGGCAGGCCATAAACAGTCTTGGGAGAGTGCTCTGTCCTTTAAAGACTGAGCTTTTTTAATTTCCTCATTTTATTCTCTGACAGATGCCAGACACACAAAAGGAGGATTTCAGTGATGGCATGTGGAGCTGCTGGTGTATATGATTGCTCCTCAAACAGGTTGTTTCTGATTTCCTCAGTGCCAGCTCTTTGGGGAAAACTCTGTTCTGTCATTTTCATTTTAATGTTTTTTGAAATAGGGAGCAAAAAAAGAGTGGCATGCAGTCTTAGTTGCAAAACTTTTTGTGGAACAGTTGTTACAAAGGATGTGATTCAGTTACCAGTAGGTAAGAGTTGAGGGATTTATATTCTCCCATTTATGTACTTAGAGATACCTAGGGCATACACAGGCTGACAGATTCAGCAACCTCTAGCAGACCTGAGCCTTCTGCAAAGGCCACTGTATCCTGTTGTGTCCCAAATGGCACTGGACATCTGGGCTCTTGGGGACAAAACATTTTGGGAAGAGCTCTTGCAGCACCTTGGGAACCTGTGGGCAAGCCATTTTTTTAACCTTCTTAATGATTTGGTCTGTAAGAAGAGATGATTTGTGTCATGCCTTAGTTTTCCTGAAGAAAGAGTGGGGATGGTACCATAACCCATTAGAGTTGCTACCAGGAGCATTTGTGTGGATCAGAAGCAAAACAGGCCTTTTCAGTTTCTTCTAGATTTATATACTCTTTGTCCTTCCAGGGAGGGGAAATTAGGTTTGATTTGATTGTTTAAAGTGGTTGGCAGGATTTGCACCTCGTTGCAAATCATAAAATAAATTCCCTTGTGGTTATGTTGCTGCTTCTTACTTAAATGGTCTCTGTGGCCATTTAACCAATAAATTCCAGTAACAGCTGACATGTTTGAGATAGAGGAGAAAAAAAAAACCCTTAATATTTAGGGCTCCAACAGAGACTTTGCCTTTTCATTTTGTGTTTATCATCTTGGTGCAATTGGAGGTCATCCAGACTAGCATTAACCCTTTGGGTAGAAGGAAACATGATGCACTTACCTGTGTCCTTTTCCTACATTTTCATCACATTGCCAGTCTATAAAATGTCCCTTATCTGTATTTTCTCTGTGTAACAGACATGATAAAAGAGCTCTGGCTGGGTGTTGCTTCACAGTTTGGCATGTGTATTTCACCCAGTAAATCCAACCTACTGGAATTAATAATTTCTGAGAGGATTCACTGAGATTTACTTACCTTCTTAGTGTTTTAAATTGTTGTCTAGAAACATAGTTTGTACTACGCCTCAAGTACTACGACCAGCTTTACAAAAAGATAGTAACATCAGTTTCTGCTCCATTTGTTGTGTCCTGTCCTTCTGGAATCTGGGGAGCTGGGGAGGGAGGAACAGATGGGGAGACCATCTCTTCTGCAGAAGCGTGGGTGAAGGAACATTTGCCTCTGTGAGCGGCCACATTTCTTGGCCACTTCCTGAACGAGAGCTGCCAGCCCCTGTTGTACCTCCAAGGAGCAACCAGAGCCCTCAGGAAACACACCAGCTCCCTGTGTGCAAAGGCATGCGAGAAGGGGAGACCTCAGCTGAGCTGAGTCAAACATCAGACCTCCCCAGCTGTGCACTGCTTCCCTCATTCCTCTTCCAGGAAACCAAGGCTGCCTCTGTTTATCCGCACCCTCATCACACAGTCAGAGAGCCCTGGGCTTCAGTTTCCACTTCAAAGGCGGTGCTGGCTGCTGTGTTGGAGATGGAGCCTGATAATTTTGGTTCTGGGTGGCTGGTATGTTCCTCCGGCTGGAATTCCGGCTGGCAGCCCTGCCATGAGCTCATCCGAGGGCACAGGACTGGAAAAAAAGTTCCTTGCAGTGCTCTGCCCTTGTGGTGAGACCACCTCTAAGAGATCCCGTGCCAGTCGTTTCTGGCTCTCTCCACAGATGCCCTTTGCTGGCTGCTGCCAGCTGTCATGGTGGTTTTTGTGCTGTGTCTACTAGGAATTGAAATCAGGGAAACCTGTGGGGTTTGTAAGGAGAGAAAAGAAGAAAATGTGTGTGTTGCATTGCACTGCACGCCATGGAAAGCCAATAGATTGTGTATATCTTTCAAGAGAAAACATTTGGCCTGGTCTAACTGGTACGTGCAACCATATTTTTAGATGTACAGCAACGTAGCACTGGAAGAAACCAACTTGGGATTTGGGTTTTAGGTGCTGTGTGCAGTGGCTTGTGCAATAGTACAGCTACTCAGAGGATCTCTTGAAGTGTAACTGTGCTTGCTCATTCAGTGGTCAGAGTACAGGAAGTTCACGTTGGTGTGTGGTGTGTTTTTTTTTTTAAAGGTTTTGGTAAAGTAATAGATACATCATAGGAAATGACGTGGCTTCTAGCTAATCCCTGGATTTGTCCTCTGCTTTCTTCTAAAATGCTGCATTTACTTTAAAAAGTTGTTATGCAGCTATATAAACCAAAGTGCACACGTGTGTCTTACATTTTGGAATCAAACCCACCCTGTCTTATTTTGAACCTTTGAGAAAAGCGATTAGAGTTTTAATTACATTTTCCAGCCATGTAAATTGCAGAGTTAATTGTGTACATCAGCATTGTCTGACCTAGTTCTGCTACCCTGCCTTTCATCTGTGAATCTCCAAGTGCCTTGCAAAGAAAATTCCTTCATATGAGGAGATGGGGCACCCGGGACACAGAGATATAAAGCAAATACCCAGCCTGACAGTGACTGAGCCCCAGGAGGAAGCAAGGGTTTCTGAGTCTCAGTGGGCTGAGTAGTCCTTGCCTTTTGTAGAAGTGCTCACCATTGCTGAATTCTTGCCTGCCCTTGCTCT
Organism: Melospiza georgiana; assembly: GCF_028018845.1. NCBI lineage: Eukaryota > Metazoa > Chordata > Aves > Passeriformes > Passerellidae > Melospiza > Melospiza georgiana. The sequence continues at coordinate 16,999,608 of NC_080443.1, forward strand.
TCATGCTGTGAAACTGCAAACCCATCTTTTTCTAGAAGATTTGTCTTGCATTTCTTATCCTAACTGAATGGATGTTGTATTGTCATTTCCTTCTAAGCCATTCAGATTTTGTTACAATATGTAGTTCTGGAGATTGCTATTGCATGTAAATTAGGTTTGTGTTTTCTGTTGGGTTTTGTATTTCCTTTGATGCTGTGACACCTCCCATTTTCTCTAGGGCTGGCAGTAGGATAGTAGGGAAACACAGAGCAGTCATGTTGCATTTCATTTTTGGCCTTTTTTTCCTGAAATTGATTGGTGAAATAGTGGCTTGCTGACACACAGATCTGTGACGTAGGTAAATAATCCCACATATGGTTAGCCAAGGCTTTGCCTGTCTGAGTGGAGGGCGGTTATTATTATTTTGCAATGTGTAAGCTGATCTTTTCTCTGAAATTGAAATCTAAAGGTAGCTTTCTGATAGGGATCAGTGGCAGTTGCACATTGCTCTGAAATGTATCTGTTTTAGCCCTGATGAAAGATGTTTGCTTATCTGCTTCCAGAATCAGATGTTTCTGTTTATCTACAGAGCTGGAGTATCAACAATACAGACTCCCACTACTACACACCCCATCCCTTGCTCGCTGGGGACAGCCTGTGAGGTCAGAGGTGCTTCAGCACTCCTGATCCAGTTTTTCCTTTGGCCTTCATTCTGACTTTGCTCGTGTCACTCCATGCCAAGCATGGTTGTGCCGGACTGTGGTTTTTACCAGGCTTTTTCCTACAGGAGCAAACAGAAAGCAAAGCTTTCTATTTGATGTGTTCCAAGATTTTAGAATAAAGAAATTAAGTGGGATAGACAGCGAGATTTGGAGGCTGAATGACGTTGCTTTCCTTCTGTTCGTTGATAACCAGCTGTCCCTTTGCAAAGCCCCAGTGCTGTGTTCACAACGAGAGCTTTCAGATCAAGAGCAGGAGTGTGAATGCTGTCCCCTGGCCTAGGGGACATGTTCCTCCTGAATTGGTCCACTGGATGTAATTCACAGGGATACATCCTGCATGCTCTTGCTGTGTGAAGCACCCACAGTCCGTATTGATGGGCATGCTGGTGCTTGGGATGTGCATCTTCTGTTGTCCCAGGGTGTTGCCTGTGCTTTGCCTAAAGCTCACACCAGTACAGTTTATGGACTGATTGAGCTAAGTGAGCTGTTAACATTGTTTCAACTTAAAACTGGTCAAAACAAGGGGTTCTGCTTGCTGGCATTAGCAGGCTACAGGAATATTGGCAGTAGTGGTGGGCAGGGTGTGTGTGTGAGCTGGTTGCTCTATGTTCAGGATAGCTCTGGTATCTGCCCTTTACTACCCTGGCTGTGCTGTGACAGCATCCCAGGAGCCTCTGATTTATTAGGAGAAGATTCTCTTTGCTGGTAAGGAGACAATGTTAATCGAGAATCTTGAGCTTGGTTGTGCCTGCAAGGATGTGGAAGTCACAGGCTGAATGGTTGCTTTGTAAAACTGGCACGTAGTGTGAGCTTGTACCAAACCACGTTGTAAGCAGTGCTGTCCTTGCTTTTGCCAAGCTAATTTAGGCAGTTTGAGAAAATAAGCTCAGCTGTTGTGTGCTGCTTTGTGATAAGGCATCTTATGTGTGAGATGATTTTAGTTTGACAGATTCTTCAAGTTTGGGGCTGTGCCTTTTTTGCTACTCTACAGAAAATGAAGTGAAGCAGCTAGTTCTCTGTGGCAGCAAATGGGTTTGGGTAATTCAGGTTTTTTTTTTACATACTTGGCTTCCTTTGGGCAAAAATAAAAGAAACTCTTTGATGACAGAGGGCAGATTCTGAGTACGAAATATTTCAAAATGAGCTAAACCAGAAATTCTGCAGGTAGACAGTGATACATTACCAGGCTTAAGGCACGGCCTAAAGGAAGTTGCATGAAACCTAGAAACCTTCTAGAGCCTTAAAGGTCAAAGCAGCCTGTTGAAATCATCAGAACAGATTTCTGGAAGCTGGGGGGCAAAGTTGCTGGAAGGGCAGTAACATGCTGGTCAGCTTAGGAGCTGATGAGCTCCCCTCCCTCATTGTGCAATTATAGCAGTTCTGATTTTTCAGATGGGATTGCTTGGAAGATGTGCCTGCCTCCCTGGGATGAGTTGAGCTGCAGATCAGTGAGATGACAGAAGACTCCTGGAGTCCCCCTTGCTGAGCCCTGGTCAGGGAGCACCATTGGAGCACGCAGGGTCAGCCTTCATCTCCCTGCAGGGCTGCCCAAAACCAGGCTTTTAACACCAAACCTGCGCTCAGGGCTTGCTCCCTGCAGGTTTTTCTCTGCTTTCTCAGGGAATAAGGAGCAGAAAGTCCACTTGCTGACGTCTTTGAGCTTCTGCTGAAGCAATTAGGGAGTGCTGGTGGCAGAGTGCAGCTCGGGAAGGCCGTGTGAGGGAGGAAGCTCTGGGCTTGAGAGTGGTTTCATAATCTTGGGGGGGAAGGCAGAGCGCGTCACTGCAGACAAAGGGCTTCAAGAGTGGCACATCACAGCCCTGATACAGAGCAGTAAATACAGCTCTCCCTGCACTCCTGGCTGCTCTGCTGGCCCAGCAGCTGATACTGCTGGAATGTGGAGAGTTGGTGGGTGTGTGGAAAGTGCAGGATTTCTCCCTGGAGGGGGACTTGGCTGCGGGGCTGAGCGGTGGCCAGAGTTGTGAGGCTGGGCTGTGGCAGCTCTGTCCTCTCTGGAGTGCTTTCTCTGGTTCCCTGGCACCTGAGCTTGCTGAGAAGGGCAAAAGCTGAATGAACAAAGCTGCTGTTAACACCCCAAACACAGAGGGTCTCTTGTCCCCAACCAGAGTGCCAACCATATAAGCATCATTTGTTGTCCAGGCTTTGTCTGATGTTCACTGGATAATGATAAAACTCATCTTGCCTGCAGGAGGAGATGGATTGCAGCCATCAGAAATACAGAGGAAGGGAAATATATTTCCATTCAGAAATATATAGGAATTATCTGACTTCTTTTTTTTTTTATCCCCCTCAATCTAAGAATTGGAGGGAAAAGCGGTTCTTTTTGATGACACATTGTTATGTATTTGGTTATCTCATATGATCTCTTTTTGGTTATGTGTTCCTTATCTAAGCTTTTTTCTTTGTAGTTTGGAATCTCCAACATATATATGTTGTAGGAGCTCACAGTCCAAAGATTAACATTATTCTGCCTGCTGTCATTGCTTTTGTGACAGCACAAAAAGCTGAGGAATAACATGAATGAAAGTTAGTGAATCAAAGTGGTAAAGACAAGATACTACTCCTAAGAATGATTTGTGTCACTTGTAAAAAATAATTTTTCTCTCAGGCTGAAAGGGAGAAATAGATGTTAGAATTCAGGACAAAAAAAAATCTTTTATTTAACAAAAATAAAGTTACTGTTTAAGTGTTAGTTTTAAATGGGAAGCAAAGCATAAAACCACAGGCAATTTGTGTGTGTGCAGTGTTGCAAAAGACACAAAAGAGACTGCCAAGCACAGCAAACCCGAATTTGAGGGGCGAGTGTTCAGAAAGGGTGTCCAGAAATTCGCAGCAAAATCTGACAGGAATGCTGTGCTTTTCTCCTTGTTCTTTTTAAGCATGCAGAGAATGGATGTTAAGCTCCCCTTGTGTGTATTTAAGGTCACTATCTCTAACTCACACCCTTGTGTGCAGGCACATTCTGGGTAGGAGCGGAAGCATCTGCTGGAACACATTCAGAGAGCCCAGATCCCGACTGGGTGTTGCTGAAATTTCCATGCTGATTTTTAAATAGTTTCTCATCTGCACAAATCAAGTTCTGTCGTTACTTGTCTTTTGACATTGTAGACATCAAACTTCAAAGGCTTTCTTTGACTGCCAGGTAAAATATTGGCATCCTCTAATTTCTAATAGTTGCTAAAATGAAAGAGTGTTACAGGTTCTGAGCTGGAAGGAGTAAGTTTTGATTGTGTTAGAATACAACTGGAATGAGAAATCTCATTTGTTCTTTGAGACTAATTTACAAAGAATTTGGGTAGAGCAGGAAGACTTGAGTTTCTGTTTTCAGTATTGAAATAGGAACCTGATTCTGCAGACACATAATTTGTTATTTAGCATTATAGAAACACATTGTTTTCACAAAAAGGAATTAAACCACTGAGAAATAAGCCATTTTCAATTCTGCTCCTTCTCACCATATGGTGGTTTTACTCTTAGGTTTCTGTGAATGAGTTATGCACAAATTATAAAGTGCAGTGTTGTAGAATGAGAGCACAAAGACCTGCCATTATGTTTGCCAGATCAGTGCTTTCAGTTTTTCAGTGTTCTTGCCCTATTCAGAAATTTAAGGCTTATATTTCAACACTGGCTGTAGAAAGTTGTCCTAGATTTCCTTCTTCCTGTAGCAGAGATATTGTTGCATGTTGTGGATGAGCTCTTGCCAGCATCTGAGAAGATGTAATTTCTGATCAGTCTCACTGGGTTTGCAAATTTACTGTTCTGTTAGTGGAGATTTTGCTAGAAATTAAAAGAACGAGATAGCAGTTTTTCTATTTGTCTGGGGGAGCTTGTGCTCTTCTCAACCTCTGCTTTTACCATTTCTGATGGATGGTGGTAAACTCATCTCTAAATACTGTTTTAGATAAACAGTAGTGAAAGAAGAGACTTGTAAAAACTGACAGGTTCACATAGTAAGGTTCCGTATTTGGTGAGAGCAGGAGAGTGACTGTGTCTCCTCAGCTGTGATTGCCATTAGCTCTGGGTTCCTGGTGCATTATACAGCACTAATTAATGCTAAAGCAAACTAAACAAAAAAACAAAAAAAACAAACAGGCAAAAAACCTTCTAAGGAAAACCTGTAATATTTCTATAGGGTATTTCTAACCTATAGAAATATTTCCAACCAAGTTTATTGGAGACTTTAGCATGGAGTTAGTTTTGTCTCAGGCACTGCAGTGAACCTTGGTTCTAGGGAGAGAGCAGGACTCCTGTTAACACTGGGAGAGATTGCTGCTGTCTGCCAGTTCTGCAATCCCCATTTTAAATTCTGCTAAAACCCACTTGATGTCAACACTTTGGGATCCTGCATTCCCAAAGCTTTTTCTGTCAGAATCAAAACAGGAGCATAGAGGAGCCTGTGCCTGGCTGACACTGAATTTTAGCACGATGTGCTCGAGCCTGGCCAGATGAACAAGTTAGATCAGAAGTGCAGTTTTTGCCACATGGATGTCTGTTTTCTGGGCAGTGAACTGTCTGGGTTTGGCTCTGGTGTCATGCTGAAATGCCAGAACTGCAATACAGAAAGCAGGACACCTGATTTGAGTCTTAGCATTTGACTCACTGAGAGCTGGATTTTCCTGGGCTTGATTTGGAATTGGAATTGGAGAAGCCAAGACTCAGATTTATGAAATTCTTTGGTTTCATGTATGTTTTTAATGATATCCCCAGAGCATTTTGGGGCCATTCAGAAGAAAAAGGAAGAGATGCAGGAGTGTGTACTTCTTACTTTCCATAAGGCAGTTGCATATGGCTGTACTTACTACATTTACTTTATTATTTGTGTAACTCAGAGGGACATGTTTCAGCCTCTTGAATTCTGTCTGTAGTCTGAATTCACACCTTTGATGCTTTCCTTTGTGGAGAGCATTAGACTTGGTTATAGGTCAATACAAAACTGTCATATAGCATCACCTGAATCATCTCCATCCTCATCCTGGTTCAGTCTCAGCCTTCTTAAAGATATGCTGATTTCTGTCTCCAGATAATGTCCATCCATACTAATGAATGTCATTAATTGATTAAAATGGTTCATGAGATGACTGAGGTTTCAAGGAGTCCAAACCTCAAGTATAATGGCAGAGAAGCTGCTGATCATGTGTGTCTGACAAGGCTGGAGTAATTTCTGGGAATGGTCTGATAACTTGCATCCAAGATTCCTGTAGAACTGTCATTTTGAAGGCATTTTAATTAGATGTTGTGGAGGGCAATTGTGTGATGTGGATTATTAGGGAGAAAAGTAAATTCCATAAAGCTTTGGTCACTATGGGTTTTCTTTTTTTCCTTAAACCTTCAGCATGTGCAAACTGCAGATGCTCAGAGCAGGTTTGAATGCTGGAAACTGGACCAATAGGATCAAGGGTTGTATTCATCCTGCTTGTGAAATGGATGAACTTTTGCACCTGTGTATATGCCTTAAACATTTTTTGGCACCAGAAGTGTGATCTTCATCTCTTCTCATCCAACATTTTAATGGTCTGCCATGGCTCTTTATGTTTTTGTAATGTTGATGGATAGTTCTCATAACGCGCCTTGTCAATAGCTCTGTTTATTTGTCGTGGCAGAGTTGCAAGCCTGTGCTACTTCATTCTCAGCAAGGACAATACAGTTGCCATTCTTCTTTGTTCTAGGATGCTTTTTTCCTGCTAGGAAAACTGAATGGGTGCAGCATTAGTCAGGGACCGTAGTTTTTAACGCCTGAGAAGAAACATTGTGATTGTCTAGTCTGACGTCTTCAAAACCTCATCCAGCAAGTTGTGCATTGACTTGTAATTTGCAGCTCACAGGCTTTTCATTCTGTTCATGAATGTGTGAGGGAACAAATGACTAGTTTAGGGGTTGAGTCTCAGTTCTTTACTCATATGATAAAGGTTGTTGCAGCCTTGTTGCTTGTAGAAGTACCTGGGCTTCTAAACTGAGTTCACCAAGTTTTCCTAATGACTTGCCCAAGGTGCTTGTAGTTATTGAAGGACAGAGTTATATTTCCTTTTCTTCACATGAGTAAAACCTAGTGCAGCTACTGAAATAACCAGTTTGAGTCCTCACGATGAAGCCTTGTTCTTGAAAGTACCAGGACTCTTCATCCTGAAGAGAGTTTTCTCTCTGCAGTGTGGTTGACTCCTGTGTGCCTCTGCAGCTGTATTTTTAGAGCTGGATGTAATATTTCTAGAGACGATAATATATTTAATCTAGTGCTAGGTTACTGCCAGGATTAGATGTGGAGGGCTGTGTTTTCAGAAGTGCTGTTAGAATTCAGTGGCATCTACATTTTCCATCTCCATGTCACAACCTCACAAATGAACAACATACTGGAAAGAAATGGAAACAATTTTGTTAAAATATTAATAAAAATAAAAGAATAGAGAGGCTGATGACTAGGTATACCTTCCTGGTGAGCAGGCATGTAGAGACAGTGAGCTTAGATGAGATAAAAAAGCAAATGGGAGACAAGACAAGAATTTCAGAGGTGTGGTTTATCGGGCACTGGTGTCGTGGCTGAGCTGGTAATGCTCTGATGCGCACCAGATGCACTCACAGGCAGTTGCACCTTTGAAAATGAGATTGTCCTTCTTCGTGCCTAATCCTTGCATCACAGGAATGGCTCCAAATGTACAGCAAAACCTTTGATCTGTGCTTCGAGAGTGGTGCTGGCAGAAAATCATGAGGATTGGCTGCGGAGGCGTTGGGATGTGGGTCAGACTGAAACTTTCTATCGGCACTTTGGATCTGAGTCTGACTTTTTTTGGTTTTTTTGCTTTCCAAAGAGCAAGATTTGAGGTTAAGTTTCTGAACTTAAATCTGAAGCAGAGAAGCATTTTCCTCAGTTGTTCTCTGAAATTTTGAGTTGAATTTGGGGATCCAAAATCTTGAAAATGTTGGAGTATTTGAAAATAATGTGTGATGCTGTTTACAGTGTTGAATTTGGTTTTGGTTTCTGTTTTGTTAATTTCCAGTAAGACCAGGTAATTTGTTGCAAGAAAACAAGAACAGAATCTGATTTGATATTCAAAGATCTGTATTTTAAAATTATATATTTTTCAGAAGCAGACAGCAAAAAGGTCGTTTTTAGCAGGATGCAGGATACAGAAAAAAACGGGTTATTTTATTTTGCAAGCTTTGTATTTCCTTTCCAATAATAATACTTCCCTAAAATGACTTGATAACATCTAGTTGAAGCTTGCAGAGCACTTGGGCTTTTTTCAGAGGTTAAACACAGATGCTGTGCCTTATTTTAGGAGGCTTTATATTTATTTGACCTGTTTCTTTGTCTCTGGGGAAATTAATAAACAAATCTCTATATAAAGCATTATTCCGTAAAAAGTACCTGGAAAGGTGTAAGCAGGAAAATGATGCTAGTTATTCTTGATTTTCAACCCTTCATACTCATTCTGCTGAGGTTGATTGCTGGTAAGCCACATTTTTCAAAATATTAGTGCCATGAGAGGCTGTCAGTGCTGTAGGAACATGTAGCCAAGGCAATTCCAAGGTCACTGTTAGGATTGTGAGCCATGCAGCAGTGGTGTCATACAGTGACTTGGTGGCATTTGTGGATTTTAATTACACAGTGGAGGGCAGGAACACTTATCCCTTTTTTCCATTCCTGCTTTGAGTAAAGCTGATGCAAGCAGCAGTGGGCAAAATGCAGGATGTGTGTTCAGGTGTAGAGTTCAAACACGCATCTAATTTGGAAGCTTCTGTATTCTGCTGAAATCAAAATTTCACCAAGGGGAAGCAACTCATGTTTTCATCTGTGTTTAGAGTCCACATCACAACACTGATGATGGATTGAATTCAGATTTACCATGAAATGCTAATGTGCTTCAGTAGTATTGACTTCCTGTTAGAAAATCTGTGGCCAGTTTAATTTTGGGCAAGCAGTTCACTCATGACATTGAGATTTCCTTGGTGGAAATTTCCTAGGCTCATAGTAGGAACTGTTCATTGAGATCAAAGCCATGAACAAGTGCACTTTCTTCCCTGACTGGAAAACTCAGTCTTACAAACTTGTGTTTGCAATACTGAAGGTTTTACAGAAATGAGGTATTTCCTTTAGAGATAGTAAATAAATTAATACAGTAATCCTGATAGAAGACAAGGGTGTTGCTGCAGAATTATGCACAGACCTGACAGTGTAATTGAGTTTGAAAACCAAAACATTGTTGCCAAAGGTGGGAGTGAAACTTGCAGCCTTTGTGCTGACACAACCTGAAAGTTCAGCTTGTCTTAAAGGCTGGAGTTATTTAAAATCAGATTTTTCATGTGAAACTGGAAGGGGATGGGAGGGGAAATCACCCTAATCTAGTATGCAAAATGCTGGTTTGGGAGGGTGTTTTTCACTGAATGTGTCACTCTCAAGTGCATAAGCCATCTCTGTGTTGATTGATTGTGTGCTATACAATTTTTCCCACCAGCATTGTGGCTTCTGTATGGTCTGGGAATATAAGTAAGGCCAAGTTGACAGGCACAAGAACTCCAGAAAGCTGATTTTTCCTGCAGCCTGGGCAGCACTTGTATTTATTTTCACCTTCAGGTGTGCATCACTAGCTGCTGGCTGGGCAAGTAACTGGGTTTTTCCCAAAATTGCATCCCCAGAGATGGATCCGGATGGTCTGGTGTGCTGTGGGAGCCCCTGGCTGGTCTCTCAGGCAGTACCAGGGAGGGCAGGTGCTTCTCTTTCTGTTTCTTTGTGTCAGAGCATGCAGAGGAAACGAGTGTGTCTTGTTGAGGGCTGAATCATCCTGTTGGAACAGAAAATGCTGTTGGAGGACTGAGGTGGCTTAGTTTTCCAAAACACACTGCGAGACAGACGAGCAGTGCATGATGCATTAGCTCCTGATAAACTGGATTTCTCTGGAAGGCATCTCTTCAAAGCTGTGTGCTCTGGGATCCCTGGGGGAACTATTGCAATTCCTTGGAATTCTTCTCCAGCCCTTCAGGAGCCACCCAGATGAAAGGGCTTGCCAGTTTCACAGTGCCTAATTGTAGGGCTGTTCTCTGTTCTGCTTTTCAAAGTGTGTCTCTGGAGATGATGATAAGGACACCTTTCTTGAAAAAGGAGCTTGCTAGACTATTAAATGTTGTATTGTAACAAAAAGTCTGCTAGTTGGGTATGCCAGTTTCATACCACTTCATTCTCCATGAGTACAATGCCTTTGCGATTTTAGCTAAATATCATTACTTTTTTTCTTAAACCGAAGTGCCACTTTGCTTTGCATAGTATTCTTTCATTGTATCTTTTTTTTGCACAGTAAGAGAACTTAAAAAAGTAATTTAGGTTCTAGCTGGTGCTCTGTGTCCTCTCCATTATTCATTTCCCAGTCGACTGACACTTTTCTCCAGTATTTCCTCTGGTATTTCACTGCAGTTGCCCTCTCCTTCCCCAGTCCCTCACTTTCTCCCTTCCTGAGAGGATTTGCACATACTTCAGCCAGCTCTGTTTGAACAGCAGCACTCCCTGCAGTACAAACAGCCAGTCAGATGTTAAACAATGAGGAGAGCAGCTCTGGAGGAGGTACCGGGTGGTTCCAGGCTCTGCAGGAGGGAAGGAAAGGGCACTTTCCATTCCTGTCCTTCTGTAGTGCTGAGAGACACAGAATCAGGGGAAATCACTGCTGCAGACATGAGGGATGAATATCACTTGAAATTAAATAGACCTGTCCAAGTTATTGTGGGAGGTAAGACAGGGCAGACAAAGCACTGTCACTTTAAGCACGTTTTCCCGCCTCCTCCTGTAGCAGAAGGTGATTCCAAATGGCTCTGACTCATCCCCAGGAGGTGCCTGTTGTTTTTTTTTCCTAATAACAGTGTGAGTTTAGTGAGACTGTCATTAGCAGGATATCTATAGCTTTTTTGAAGGCTTTGCTGCATGTCCTTTCTCTTCTCTACATACAGCACAGAGCTGTGTTAATATTTTTCCTGGGAACTCAAGACCTGCTCATATTTTCTCCAAAAACTATGAGATAAGAGCATTCCCTGTGGGGAATTCAGAAGCTTAGTTGGGTTACTGCACTCCATGTTCTGTACTTGTTCATCAAATTGAGATTGGATGTGGTTTCCTGGGAATTGCAGGGTTAAGGGTACATTGAAAAGAAAAGGGAAAATTTGTTAATGGAAATTGTTTGATTATTACAGTGTCTAATGGATTCACTGTTCTACAGGTAGAAGACATGGGCATGATAAGTTATGTTGGAGAATGCGTCTTGAAATGAAAAACAGAATTTATTGTATATTTTATTTATGCTATGTTTAGTTTTGTAAAAATTTAATTTCTGTAAATAAAGTGTAGTAAGAAATGAGCTGGTATGAGCATTGAGGAGGTGGTGAGAACTGTCAATACTGCAGAGTCCATGATTCAGACTCTGTATTTCTAATGGGACCTGAGATCCTGGATAGCTCAGCTTCTTACAAATTCAGTAATTTACACTTGGATGGCCTTTCAGGTTCAGTTCACATTCCCAGGTGACAGAGGTGAATGTGTTGCTTCCCTCACAGCTGCCTTCAGCCTTTCTGTTTTGTAAAGCCCAAAAATTTTCCATGGGAGGAGCAGATCCTTGCACAGCGGATGTGACCCCACTGATAACAAATGTGGTTTCCTTCTTCACCTTTTGTTGACCCAACAGAGATAGCGAACAGCAGGCTTTGGGGATCTGCAAACCAGAAGTAAAAACCACTGCAAGTGCAAGGATGATCTGCAATAGGAACAGTACCTAAACCTGAGGAACCCAGCTGCACAGAGATCTCCTGTTCACAGCACACACCAGCTTCCAGTTACTCAACAGACTGATTATCCAGGTGCCACCTTTGTGTTTGAAACCAGCTAATGACCTTTCACTCCCAGCTCTCAGGGCTGCCCCTGCTTAAAGCAGTCATTAAAGGGTGGCATTTTAATCCAGCATGCATTGTGTCTGCTTGGGCTGAAATCCTTACATGGAACCCTCTCTCCTCTCTGATTTAGCAGCACTCGATGCATTTCATGGAGTGTGACACAGCTGATTTGCTGAAAGAGAATTGGTAATAGGGAGCAGCCTTGAACAAGGATGTGGTTTTGTTTTCTGTTAAATCATGGTTGCTATAGTGACCCAAGATCTATTTAGCAATCTGTAGGTATATCATATTCTGGGCAAAAGTTAGGGATTTTTCAATATTCCTCTAACAACTGTCTTACAGAAGTAGGTGTGTGTGTAGTCTTTCTGAAAGAAGTCCCAGGATCTCTTACTGCTGCTCCTGTGAGTACCTGCTGTATTTTGGCTGGTGGTGTCCCTTCTTGGCTGAAGTAATTTCAATGAAGTTGGATAACTTACCCATCTTGTCAAGGTTGGGGAGTGTTTCTTCCCAAAGGAGAGTTTCATGGACTGCAGTGATAAATGCAAAAATATGGAGGACACAAACCCTGCTAAGGAGTGGTCATTCTTATGAATCTGTGACCCAGTTTTGGAGGAGGAGGATGTTTTTGAAGCTGATTCACTTGGTTGGAGTCAGGAAGTCTGAGTTCTTCTCCCACATCTCTGGGCTTCTCATGTTCCCTCAGGTGTGATCCAAGAGCATGGTGCAGCTACAGCCTCAACTGAGATTTTCTTCTTCTCAGCTGGAAAGTGGGGGATAGTAATTCTGCTCTCTGAGTTCTTCACATTCCCTGGGAGGTGCTGAAGTCTTCAGTGCACAGTTGGAGAGCTGCTGCTCCAAGCAGAGATGCTCCACCAGCAGGGCAGTGGCTGTGAAAGTCTCATTGTCTGGCACGCTGTGTCAAACACAACTCCTCCCTTTCCTCATTTCTGGCCTGGGACCAATTCCTGCCCCTTGGCAATGGTTTGGCAGATTTGGGCACTATCTCAGTGGTAAGCTGTGGTCACCTGGCAGCAGAGGTCTGAAAGCAGGAGATAAGGTCTCTTAGATGAACTTCACCTTAGAGCTTTTTGGGCATCAGCATGGCAACCAGTTTAACATTTAGTGCTACTGGAAGTCTCAGGAGGAATTCCCTTTGTCTTTTCAAGCTGGCCAGAGAGAAAGGGTTGATTTCTTACAGGCTGCTTAGACAAGGTTATATTGATAATGGGCCTCTTTGGAAAGTCTTCAAGATATGTCTTATTTTACTCCCAGGAATTCAAATCAGTGAACCTTCAGAAGTGCTTCTTCACCTGGGTTTGACAGTAAAATAGAAGAATGTCCTTGTTAAAAAAAAAAAAAATCTATGTGAATTACAGCTAAATAATACATTTTTCCTTCTTACTTGACTCCTCTGTCATGGTACATATTCCATTATATGACCTGAATTTCCCTTTTTCTTAATAATGAACTTCTGTGCTTTTAACTTGCTTCAGATCTGAATTAATTTTGAAGCTCTTCCCACTGCTGGTGTCTGCTGCACAGGTTTTACATATTTTAAGCTCATGTGTCCTAATATTGAGAGCAGTTTTTTCTTGTCAGCTCTTTGATGGACAGTTTTGGTCTGTCCCTTTGCTGAAGCTCCACAGAACTGATATTTCAGCCCCACTGCTGACTGGGAGGGATTTTTTTTTTTCTGCACAGTGTGGGGTAAGCTGTTTCTTACTGGCAGCTCTTATATTTTTATCAGTTTTGTAAGGTTAATTAATGCAACAGCCTCCAGTCTTGGTTGTCTTAAATATTTAGAGGGAGGAAGAGATTTATGCACATTTTTGCTGCCGAGCTAGATTTGGTTGAACTTCTGTTGGATTTCTGAGTAACGATTCCCAGCTTGGATAAATCAGTGAAGTTCCACTGATTTATTTTGGATGGCCAACTCTGTGGAGGATCTGGTCTTCCTCAATGAAATCTTGTCACTGCACCTGAGCTGCTTTGCACTGAGCCAATGACAGTTGCTGCTGTGTTTTTGTGTAGAGAATGTGGGATATATTTCTGCTGTCTTTTACCACTGTGTAGCTATAAAGAAAGGCAGATGTGTGTGTGCATTTATGCACACATAGACATGCATGGGTGTTTATACACAGTCTCCCACACACAGAGAATTGTGCTGGAAAACCCCCTCCCTCTTTTTCTTACCATCACCATTGAACTAATACACCTTCAACTTTGACTGACATAGGTCACGGAAGATTTGGGTCACAGTGTCCCAATTTATTTCCATTTACCAAAAATTTTCATAACCAACCAACCAAAATCCCACCAAGCATCCATACCCAACTTGGAGATACTTAGGGACAGTGCAACTCCAAGCAGAAATAATTTAGATTTGCCCCATGGGAGACCCCATGGAGCCTTGGATTGAGCACCCATCTCACTACACAGAGCAGGTGGAATCTTTTCTTATGGTCCAACACATAAAATCACCTACTTACATGGAGGAGTGGGGAGGGAATGGTTATAACGGGCTGGGGGACCACAAAGTCTGCTGGATTAGATGAGAATGTTGTTCCAAGAAAGCTCAGAAATACATTTGTGTAGTTTTGGGGCAGAGTTGGGTGTCTCCTTGCTGTTAGTCTTTTTGTCTGTTTTGTTATCAGGTTAATCTCCATGAGATTAACATTGACTCTCTCAAGTCAATGACAAGTGAGCGTGGCAGTAAATTCTTCCATGTCAAGAAAAAGACAAATTGTACTGTACTGCATATTGTGGTGTAGTACTGCTAATTGCTGAATTTGATAAATGTCTTCTGATAGGTTCTGTAGTTAATGAGCAAAGATGTTAATTGCCCTTATCTGAAATATCTGTAGTTGCAGGGACGTTCTGTGGAGCCGTGGATGTCTTCTAACAGAGATTTATTTCAAATCTGCCATTGTTTTCAGCAGTTTCAGAGTCCATTACCCTTCAGTATCAACTGAATAGTCTCCACCTCCATCAAAGTTTTGAGAGCTCTTCCTGTGTGTTATTTAGCAGGTCTGAATCTTATTTGGGTATGGAAAACTTACATGTGGCACAGCATGCTCAGCATCCTGGGCTGCAGCAGGAGCATGGCTCATTCTCAAGAGCAGCCAAGAGAGAAATAAGCACCTGACAGCAGAAGAGAGAGGGTCTGGAACAGCCCCATTTCCCCCCCACCATCTGGAGTATTTAATTGGGAAAATCATTCTCCCTTGTTGTTGTGTTGGTGGGAGTTGTCAGACTAAGTATGTTTTAGTGCAAATAACCATCTCTATTTGTAGAATTCATCTTTTCTGGGTGCCTTCTTTAGAAAATATGCAGCTGAAGATTTAGTGCATTATTATATGAGTAAGTGCATACAAGCCTCATATTAACAATGGACGTCATGTTTATTCTTTCCCTTTTAGAATTTCCCATGGAAACAAGTGGGCAGATTTTTGCATTATTGAGTAGTTTGCTGCTGCTGACTTTTCCCAGAAACACAAGAGAAAACCAGGCTTACGCAGGAACCTACATGTTCTTCCAGTTTTGGGAGCACTGGATTCCCCTAAGATTTGATTTGTAGTAGGTTTTGGTGTGTGCCTATTCTGGTGCAAAGTTTCAGAGCTGTATGATTAATAAATCTTTGTGGAATTGAAAAAAGACCAAGTTAAAACATACCTGATTTCCCAGCAGAGAAGTTGCATATTTTGTTAGGGGGCTAAAGGTTACTGGGAAGAGAAAAATGTTTCCTTATGAGGTTTTTGTTTGTTGTAAGAAATTGCATTTTCATTTATGAATCTCTTAGAGTTTTTCAGAACATATTCAACAGCAAACAGCCAGAAGTTCAAACTGTAACTGTAAATCTGTAAGCTGACATGTGTAGATTCTGTGGCCAAACTTTCTTAAGCCAGGATTAATTTTGTAGAGTGAAGTAGAAAAGTCCATTATCTTGCTTCGTTTCACAGATATCAGACTTTGCCAGTAAATATAAATCTCCTTTCAAGAATGACAACTATAAAAATAAGAATTAATGTTTTCTTAAATAAAGGCATTTTCTACTGAACTTGACATACTGCTTCTCAAGATGCTGTGGCTTTAGACTGTGATACCAATAATTAAACTGAGGTATTCAGGTCCTCAGCTCCCCCTTCCAAATGATGTGCTGCCCCTAAGTTATGTCAACATATTATTTTCTGTTTCATGTTAGAAATGGGGCTGAAGGAGCTCAGAAGTAATCTGGCACAAGCTGGATGGGTTCCCTGATCTGCCTGACGCCACAGCCAGACAAATATTTGTATGGGCAGGGACAAAGTGGGTGGATGGAGGTGGGAATGCTGCTTAAGGCTGGTATTCATGCCAGATGCTTCTCAGCGGTGACCCACTGAGGTTCTAGCTCATTATTGGTGTTTTCAAACCTCTGAATCCACAATTCTGGCCTGGTGTGTTCTTGAGATTTGGCTTTCCCATGGAGAGACCTGGGGGTGAGGATGCAGTTCTGGGGGGTGGGTGCAGGCAGGAGCAGCTGCAGCATGAGAACGTGCAGCACTGGCACTGCTCATTTATCAACCACAATGATTCACTGTGATTGACGTTCACATACCTGAATGTCAGAATAACCTGTGTTTTAAGAGAAACCAGTGACTCAGGCTGTGGTTTTACCTCAGGCCACTTCCGGATAAATGGCTGAACTGTGCTTGGTCTTGAGAAAACACTGCTGAGGAGCACAGCTCTGTCCTTGTATCTGTTTAGGAGCTGGCCCTGTGTGTGGAGAGATGAGGGAAGGGACACCTTTGTGTGGGACTGACCTTCCCCTTGTGGGTGCCGTGGTCTCTGTGAGGAGCACCACAGCTCTGTGAGCTCAGCTCTGGTGACAGCTCTGTTTTGGGGCTTCCTCGGGGCATTTCTGCCCAGCCCTGATGAGGGAGCATGGTCCTCAGTGTTGGACAGCAAAATTTTAAGGGGCTTTATACAGTCATAAATTACTGTGCTTTAGGTGCTTTAGAGGTGAAGCTGCCTATAACTTGTGTTTTCAGAACTGAAAATATTTCTTTTTTTAAAAGATTGTGTTTTAGTGAAATGAGAAGCAATGCGTGTGATGATGCTTACAGGGATTGAAATATATTTAGGCTAATAATATTTTGAGTAAGATAGCAAACAACAGTGTGTAATATGGCTAGATGGAAGGTGTGGACATGGGATCCTATGAGTGCTACATAAAGTACCTCATTGGCTTTCATTTAGACTGATTGACCATTTTATGGTTTAGGTAGTCTTCCCATCGTTGGCAAACTGCAGAACTCTGCTCTTCCATTCTCCTAGAGGAGAAGAACTGTCCTGTGAGAAGAGATCTATGCCTGGGATGAAATCCTTGTGTGTGGCTGCAG
Organism: Melospiza georgiana; assembly: GCF_028018845.1. NCBI lineage: Eukaryota > Metazoa > Chordata > Aves > Passeriformes > Passerellidae > Melospiza > Melospiza georgiana. The sequence continues at coordinate 17,016,568 of NC_080443.1, forward strand.
ACCTGTGCTTGAACTGGCTCAGTTGTCTTTAATACTGTTTAAGTGGATGATTTAAGGTATAGGAGGAACTTCTCTTGGAAACAGCTTCTGTGAGAATTCCTCCAATCCTCTTTGAAGTTAATAGAGGGTATTAAGGCCAGTCAGCACCTTCTTAAAAGAGAAATTTAAATTCCTTTGATTCATTTCATTTTTATTTGCATTAACTGGTTCTGGATCTCTCCCTTCACCAGTCTTTCAGAGCATGTTTTTGATAACTTTGCCCCCTGAGCATACTAGATTTTATGTTGGCTGTTTTGATATTTTTCCCTGAGTGTTGTAATGCTGATTACCAGAGGATCTTGGGCCTTTGGCTTCCTGTGAGAACGAGATAATTACTCTCCAGTAGGCAACTCATGACGTACAGTATCAGTATTAAGCCACTGGGATTCCAGTCACCAGCATAGAACAATATTGTGGGTAAATGAATAAGCAGAAGTTTATCATACTTCCTGCATAACAAGGTTTTCGTTAAAGAGACAGTGAAAATTGTTTTCACCCAGGGCCGGTGCAAAGTGAGCGCTGCAGCAACAGCCGTTAGGGAGAGAGATATTGAGGTTGGGTTCTGTGGCTGGCTGGGTTTTTCTTGCTGAAAAGACAGCTGAATTCTTGTGGCAGCAAAGGTGGGTGACAGGGCTGTCACTGCATTTCTGGTGGATGACGCTCATGGGCTTAGAAACATGTATGAAGTGTGGAACTCCAAAGGACGGTTTCCAGATGCACCACCTACTTAACTTATGGAAGAAAGTTGTACCAATTAGAAGTAGAGACGTTCCAAATGCAATTTGCTTATTTCACACTCGCCCCCAGGAATCCTGTGTTGTGATTTTTAGGAGTTGGCCTTGTTTGACCCTGAAATAGATGTGGTTGCCTCCCTTGCCTTCGTTATTTCAAGACTGTCAGTTAAAAATAACTTATGCATTGGGCACAGTGGGAGTGAGTTTGAGAAGTTGAAGTTATATGTAAATCAGTAATAGTGAGAAAATAATTCATAAATGTAATGAGCTCTATTCTCTTGAAAGACATGGTCAAGTCTATGGTTTATCCATGAGGTGGGATTAATTATTTTTGTATGAAAATACTTTCTCTGCCACAGCAGTACTGATCAGTTCACTTATGCTGTAGCACAGCAAAGTAAATGATGTCTTTGGAGGACCTCTGTTAAATATTCAATTACTTTAAAAATGACTTGCATGAAGTACAGAGTATGTGTGCATACTCAATAGGTACACAGCTATAGCACTGTGTATTTACTCAGTTTAAGATATAATTTCATGTGTGCTTGCATAGATACATTCATATTTCATCTTATCTTAGAGATAATTGTACTTCTCTAATGCCTAAGAATTAAAGGAATACTAACAAGTACTTTCATGTTTAAGTTTGTCTTCCTGCAACTACCAATTTGTATTGTATATTTAAGTGTAAAATGCAGTTACTTACTTGTGTTTTAGTTGTGACTTTCATTTTAAACTGGACATCATCACTCTCTTCAGGAAACCACTGCTTATCTATAGGCCAAGATGAGAACATTGGTTGCTTTGCTTTTGCTTGAGAGTGAAACTTGAGGGCTGCATCTTTGGAGCCCCAAGAACCACCGTCAAGTGAAGGAATCTGGATCTTGGTGATGTGGTTGATCAAAATTGCAGCTGGGGAATGTGTGGAATAAAGCAACCTTGCAATGGGACAGTGCTGATCTGTCTGTGTGATTGAGGTGCTTCTGCATGGACAGACCCTTCATAGCTCAATTCAACCTGAAATTAGGTGCCATTGATTTTTGGGTCCAGGACAGGTTGACATTTGTGTATTTTAGGCACCTTTGACTGGCCTGGTTTTGTTTTTATGTGGGTGATCTTAACACTTGAATGAGTTGGAGGAAGGTGGCTGGATAGGTCTCTCTTGAATGACCTGAGAAGGAAGTTTGCTTTTCAATTTGATTTTGCAGATATTTTCAACACCAAGTGTAATTTTCATAGCGCTGTTCTTACTTGGAAATTGTGAAACTTGTGATGGCTAAGTAAACATTTTTTTTCTCTTCTCCTTTGTTTTCTTGCAGCCAACTGGGTACATGGAAAACTCCATTTCCTACAGTGCTATTGAAGATGTTCAACTGCTCTCCTGGGAGAATGCCCCTAAGTACTGTTTACAGCTCACAATCCCGGGGGGTACTGTCCTACTGCAGGTACAGTAAACATAAAAGTACAACTTCATTTCTCTCTTACTCTGAATCTCCTTCAACTTCTTTCTGTTTGCCTTCCATGAAATCTTAATTAGATGGACTCAGAAAAGGCAGAGAACTTGCTGCTGTCAAGTTATCTAACCACCAGAAAATTTGCTCAGGGTGATAGCTCTGAAGTTCTTTGTGGTGTTCAACAGTCAGAATGGAAATTTTGGGCCATAGTGATTAAACCTTCTTGCTGAATTTCTGCAGCAAAGTGGTAGTCTTTGTAAAGGCACATTGATATGGGCCTGGAATGATTGTATTTTTACATACAGTCCTATTCCTGCATGAAAAAAGTTAAGTTTCATCCTTGAATTAATATAGGAAACCCAGAATTGCACTGGAACTGACAGATACCTTTTAAAAAAAATTGAATCATCACTGAAATATTTCAGTATATTTGTATGTATGTCTATATATGCTGGTTCTCTGAAGTGTTGTTTTCAAAAAGAAGACACTGTGTTTACATTATTCCAGATTTCTTCATCCACTTGAGGCTTTATAGGCCCCCTTAGGTCACTGCAAGTTTTTAGTGACAGAAAAGCACTTCACAGCACTGAGCTTTGGAAATACTCTGGAGTAAGGCGGAAAAGCTGCATTGCCCCCAAAGAGCTTTGAAAGGTCATAACTTAAAAATACCAAACTGGCTTCAGCTTAACTCTTGCATGGTTCTCTCTCATGTTTCTGTACATTGTTTTGTGAAGATAGTTTATCTGTTACCCTTTGGATTTTACTTTTTCGGTGGATTATACAGCCATGACTATGGTGTATGTGTATTTCATCCAGGTGGGAAGACAAGCCATGATTTCCCAACAGCTGAATTAGGGCCCTCATTATTGTTAAAATCTTCCTTGCCTAATCCATTAGTGGAATTAATTAGACAGAAAGTTGTCTAAATTTCTCAAGTTGGATGATTTTCTCATGATAATTTTAATTCTCCTTTTTCCATTAATTTCCCTAGTGGTGCTAGCATTTAAGTTTATATCTATTTCAACAGATGAAATAGTTGCACCTGCCTTTCCAAATTCTGTTTCCAAGTCTTTATTCTGTAGTTTATGGCATCTGCCTTTTTGGGTCTGTACAAGATAAAACTTGAACTCACAGCTTCCTGCTGAGTGGAAAGGAAACTGGTAGGGTAGACAGGCTGTAATCTGGAGCAGCCTGACATTTGTCTCTTAAAAAAAACCAAAAAGACAAAAACAACAAACCAAACACATAAATAATTGTGTTTGTGAAACAGCAACATCTTAGCATGGATACTTTGGTATTTTCTTCAAAAAGACTGGTGTCTTTATGTAATCTCATAGGAACTCATAAAGAAGTGGACTGAGCTGGACTTGTGTTTGTTGCTGCCTGGCTGAGCACTCTGGATCAGATTACATTGTAACTATGGGAATTTCAGCATAATTTGAAATACAAATACAAACTTTAAAAAATGTTTTTAGTATGACTTGGTCCTTGGTAGTATCTTGATTCATCAAATGTGGTCAGATTGGAGGGAGTATAAAATTAGATTTCCCTTATACAGTTGTAATGTGTATTCAGAAATCCAAAATAGTTCTCAAAGTTATGTTTAGTCTGCTGAAGAAATCAAGTTGAAAAACGTGGATTTATGAAGTAGTTGAAATTTTCTAGTATATGTAACAAAGAGTACAAAGAGTAGAGGTACCCAAAAGACACTCCAGCTGAGGAGCTGAGAAAGCAGCCCTTGCATAGCTCAGTTATTTCCAGATTTGTGAGAGACCTCAGTACATCTCTGGGAAATTGTGACTTCCAGCTTTTTATGAAATCATTCTGCTCTGCTGATCGGAGCAGCAGCATGCTCTGAGGTAATGCCCAGCTCTAGTATCAGGAAGTGTATGATAGTGGAACAAGTCAAACTAGTCCAAAACGTGTTCCCAGTGCTGTTTCTTCTGAAGTACACTATTGGTGAAATCTGTATATTTATTTTTTTTCCAAAGCCTTTAGACAAAGTGTGTGTGCGTACATATGTAAAAATGCCTAAATGAACTGTTTTGACTACCCCAAATTTATTTCATATTTCTGATTAATATAAATTTTACATTTTGATCTATGTTTTTGCACATGCTGCATTGTAAATTCTTTAAAACCATAATAAATAAATAGATTTTATAAATATAAGGCTAAAAGAAAGGACACCACAGGAAAGCAAGGCAGTACTGTCGTGACTGAAATAAATAATATTATATAAATTTTGTATTTGATATAAAAATAAAATATTAATATGTTTTAATTTATACATTAAAAGAATATAACATTTAATGTTAATATAAATTTTATATTTTGATCTGTGCTTTTGAACATGCTACATTGTAAATTCTTTAAAACCATGGGATATATTGATATCATTGATATGATCCGACATAAAATGAAGCAGTTCAGTAAATCACAGGCCTTCCCAATTTTTCATTTTTGAGAAGAATTTAAGATTCCAATTTCTGCTTAACTGAAGGCAGTGTGGATTTATGAAAGGCTGGTCCTGCTTGACCAAGCTGACCTCCTGGTGTGACAAGGTGACCTGCTGAGTGGGTGAGGGAAAGGCTGTGAGGTTTAGATTGGCCATTAGGAAAAAATTCTTCACCCAGAGTGTTCTCAGGGCCCAGGCTGCCCAGGGAAGTGACTGAGTCACCATCTCTGGAGGTATTTAAAAGATGTAGATGTGGCACCTGGGAACATGGCTTGGTGATGAGCTTGGCAGTGCTGGATTTGATCTTGGAGGTATTTTCTAACCCAAACAATTCTGTGTGAGATGCCACAGGAGAGCCCCTGTCCGTGTTCAAGTTTTCATCCCCTCTGTCTGCTGTCACCAGGGTCTATTTCTGGCTTATTAGTGCACAGTAATGAGTCAGAGAGGGAAGAGTGCCATTACCTTTCCTTACATCATCCCAAGCCCTCCCATGGCAACACTGACCCATCCCAAGCTATTTTAGCCCATGAAATCTGACAGGCAGTGCCGGAGGTGATGCAGCTCCCCGTGGGAAATCAGATCACCAGAACAGGACGTGGCTACCTGCCTTTCAGAGCAGGACCTGCTCTCAGGCAGCAGGCAGCTTAACCCAGGCTGGGTTCACATCTAAAAGTCATTTTTGTGTGTGGAGCTCTTCCCACTCAGTGTTTGTTGAGTAAGCACAGCTATCTGAGTGTTTGACTGCCTGGCATTTGGGGATTCCCATTGTCCCACGTGGGCAGTCAGGTTTCTGGGCATCATGGGCTCTCAGTTTTCTAGACATGCTCAGGGCTTGTGTTTTATTTCCCCCTGCCAGATGATGGGATCCCTGGTTCTTTCCATGAGCAGCAACCAAAATCTCAGATTATTTATTTTTCTTCCCTGCAGTTGGAGGGAAGGTGTTGTTGAAGCTGGCTCATTAGGCCACGAGCTCTTCAGGCCAGGAAATAGGAGCTAAATTTAAACTTTTGATGAAGTGTGAGCTCTTCAGTATCAGGAATAGCAGGGCCTCCTTGAGCTGGGCTAGGCTCCTGCTCTTCTGCTTTCCCTTTGTAAAGCACAAGGTGTGGAGGATGATTATGAGGAGGATGCTACCCTTTATAGTGAAATAACTGGAAGAACCTTTTGAAAAAGATTGATAAAAAAACCTTATAGTATAATTTCATGAGCTGCTGAGCACCAAATGTAGGAAGAGTCCCAGGAAAAAAGGCTTTGGTATTTCAGTCACAACAGTACTGCCTTGCTTTCCTGTGCTGTCCTTTCTTTCAGCCTTAAAGCCACCACTTCCACCCCTGTTGCTCGTGTTGTTTTATTCATTTCTTGGCAATCGAGTGCAGTCAGAAGGAAAAACAAACAGAGCAGGAAGCCTTGACAAGCACAACAGTCACATGTTCAGCTCGGTGCTTGACCACGCTGTTTGTGCCAGGGAGTCCCCGTGGTAAATGTTTCCATTGGGTTTTCAGTAATATTTTATTTTAGTCTCCTTGGAGAACCTGCCTTTTGTTTTAAGTGCCAGTCCAGCCAGTGCTATCAGTGTGGAGAGGTCATATAAGGACCACAATCCGGCAGAGGCAGGGAATATTTTAAGGAGGAAAAGGGCATTTCTAGCAATTCCCAGCAAGCCTGTCTGTACCCTGGGTTGAGGCAGGTTTCCCTTGCAGGTCTGCCCAAGTCAGAGGTGCAACAGTGGGGTTTGCATCAGCAATGTGAAGGTTTTGTACAGCTGTGTGGGGTTTGGCTCCCTGCAGCCCTGGGACACTCCTCTGTTCTTGTGGCTGATAATAAATGGGGACAGAGAAGTCAGTGGTGTCCCAGTAATGAATATCATCTGGGAAAAAAGCACAGCAAAACCCCTGTCCTGCTGACCAGAAAGCAAGTGAGGGAGAGAGAGAATCACAGAATAAACTCAGGAGGAATCAAAGCCAAAATCTGGGTCATCAAATCCCATTTATTGCCACATCCATTCAGATGGCAAAATCCCCATGAAGCACATGTGTGAAGGATGCTGTTGCAAGGAGAAACTCAGGAACAGTTTGCTACATGGACAAGCCTGTTCTTGTACTCTTTTTAATAACACACATGCCAGTAGCAAAGGATGTTCTAGTGGTAATTTACTGCTCAAGGAATGGCAGAGATCTTCACCATAATTTTTAGAGTGCTCTGTTTCTTGCAGAGTTTCAGGTGTTTGTTTGTCAATAACACACAGTCCTATTTAGTCTCCTCCTTGCCTGGGTACAAATTATTGCAGGGGCTGTAACACTGGCATGAAACAAGTGTTCTGTTTTCTATTTTTGTGAACAAAAAGGAAACCATGCCTTTAAAACATTAATTGTTTTTTAATAATAAACTTGTATTCCTACTCACTGACTAAGAAATGAAGTAGTTGGGGTGCAGAGCAAATGCTTCTTTTTTTCAGCAGAGGCATAAATTCACTCATGTTGACCAGAGCTTTGCATATGCAGGCATTTAATCTCTTGCACAGTTTTTCTCCTGTGATCTGTCTTTTTGAAACAGGAGACTTTAATCCTATGAGTAAAGTTTGTACTACAGCGGATCCCAAGTGGATTTTCCTCTCTGATTGAACCTTTACACCCCAAAAATAAGAATATAAAATCCTTCAGAACACAGTTCCAGGATCAGTTAATCTTAAAAAATATACTGCCAACAGTAGATGTTCTTAAAGTAGATATTCTTCTTCCCCATTGGAATAATAAATAAGCTTCAAGTAGTTTAATCTTCTTGCACCTTTTAAGTTTTACTCCCACATTTTCCTGTTTTCTAAAGTATTTTTCTACTATGTTGTGGTTGTACAAAAATAATGTGAGGTCTTGACTGTACCGGAAGCTCAGTTACCATGTGTCACCCACTATCCTGTTAAAGCCACTGCATTTGAGAACAAAATTATTTGCAGAATTGGGGCCTGAACATACTAAACACACAAGGGGCCTAAACTATTATTTTGCATACCTCTATATGTAGAATTGTATTGAAGTACAGTGAAGAATTATAGAATCTTCATTGTACTTCAGTCCTGTCTCATTTACTGTTTGTGACAACAGCAGGCAAAACATTTCCAGCTGAATTTTAAGTAGGAAAGGTAGATGTTGAAAAAGTGAAATAGAACTGGGCTCACTGCAAGGATAAGGCTGAAAGTAAAAAAACAAACTTTCCTTGTGTGGTCAGAATGCCTAAGGAAAGCCTGGTTTGAAGTATTTTCTCTCATTTTCTCCTTTTTATTGTACCCTAGAGCTGAACAAATATAGTAAACTATGCCCTTGGCTGCAGTAAAAAACTGTAGGTGTCAGTTCCCAAAGTGATGACTTCAGTGCAGAAAGCCTTGGTTCTGTCCATGCACATCAGATAAACTGTGAATGTCTCTGTGCAGCCCCATAAAGGAACTGTGGTTCCCTCCACTGCTTTACACTTTGGTGCATTTTGTCAGAAATGTTTCTCACAATAACCCAAATGCTGGAGCCAGTGAGTGCCTGCAGAGCTGCCTGGGCAGCTGAGCACCCACAAGAACCTGGTGGCTCTTTGTGCATCCTTGCTATGAACTCTCTGTTCCTTTGGTGAGAAAGAAATGCTCCCTGTGGTGCCTTCTCAGTGTGAGCCTGAAGGGAGGAGGTCCTGGAGGAGGAGGACCAGGGGATGCTGTGCAAGGAGGGACCTTTGTTTTCCTGTGCAGGAGATGCAGCGTTTCCTGCACGCTGCTGTGGTTTTGCTGGGGTTGGGTGGCCGGAAGGGTGCAGGGCAGGATTAGTCCCTGCAGCCTGTGAGAGAGGGGGATTCTGATGTCAGCTTCCCTCAGGATAAGGGGGTTGGGGTGTAGAGCATTCAGTGTGTGCTGAGCACGGTGTAAAGACACTGCTGGAATGGCCCTTGGCCTTCCAGGCTGCTCTTACCACTGAGTCCTGATCACTAGCACAAGTGTGGGGATTCTCTAAAGGTTTGTTTTTCTGTTTTCTGTTCACTTTGTCTTCTTTGTCTTGATTTTCCTGGGAAGTGGTCCTTAATAACAGCCTGAGCTCTGAGTGTTTGGAGGGTTCAGACTCCTAACCTAGACCCAGTTGCCAGTTTGCTTGATCCCTTCTCTATAATAACAAACTCTGTGTGTAGATAGTGCTTGCCCCAAACTTGGAACTTGGTCATTTTGCTAATTTTACTTCTAAATTGCTTTTTGTGTATTGCTGCCATGGAGTTGTACTTCCTTTGCCAGTTGTGTCTTGCAGCATTCTTAATGTCTTTTCTCCCTCTGTATTTGGAGTCCACTTGTGCCTCCTGCTCTGCAGGATGCTGTTGTCCTCACTAATAGTTCAGGCTCCAGTCACTTCCAGAATATATCTACACATGATATTCTCTAATTATTTGCAGTGGTCTTACATTCTGTACTACTGACATCATTAAAGTAGGAGAATAATTAACAAATCTCAATTTAGGGCTTCAGCATTTGTTCTTACTTTCAGACCAGGGACTGAATCAGGTTGACATTTTGCCTGTTTGAGTGAAGTACTTCCTTCCCCTAGAATAATTTTGATTATATTGATTTAAATAACAGTATCTTAGTTTGTATAGTTCCTGTAAACTCAATCTTATTGATACAATTGCTAAGTATACATGAAGCCTACAAAAACCTTCAGTTTTACTTATTCTTTAGAGGGCTTTGATGCTAGAATTTGGAAAGGAGTTTTTTTGTTCTCCTGCATGAACCAGCTGTCTCCTTGAAAAAAGGTTCAGTTTGATATGAAATTTTTCAGATAAGTCTGCTGAGGTTTTAGGGCATTCTCTCTGGGCACAGATAAGAAATATCTAAGTATATTTCCTTAATGTCTTTTTAATTATGTTAAAAACATTCTTATGCCTTTTGGTGGCAAATTGTTTTTGACCTTTTAATTGTATTAAAATATAGTATAAAGTTTATTGAAATGAAATTTAATTCTATAACATACAGGTAAAAGTCTGTCTTGTGGTATAATGCCCACATATACATAAAATACAGTGTAAATAACAGAAAATCATTAAATATTGTCAGACTGAAATATCCTGAAGATCTGCACTCCAAATGTTTTTACAGTTTTTCATTGCATGCAAAAAGAAGAAAATAGAAAAGGAAGTTTTTTAATTGCATTTGTGGCAATTTCATATTCTGATATGTCAGCATTCTTCTTGAAATTGAAGGTTTTTGATAAATTCTGTGGTCAGCCAAGATTATTTATAATATATTTATTCCTGCTTTATTGCCTCAACATCTACTGGAGGAGCAATTGATTCTCATTAAGATATAAATAATATGTAATGCATATATAAAAGGATATTACTCCATTTAATTCAGAGTAATCAGTCCAAATTTGTGTCACTGAACCATCATTAGCTGACCTTGAGATTAAACACATTTTTTTGTAACCATACAGCATTTTTACCTCTCATATTCCTGCCATTATCAGTGAACTGAATGAGTGTTGGGAGATTGAATACATTCTGTAGTGTGGATTTTGAATACTTACCTGAAACGTGTTGGGGAGTGAAACTTGATAAGTGATGCTCTAATTTGCAAGAAGTATGTGCTTTTTGACTGGCAAAGAACCTCACCTTTTTTTTTTTTTTTTAACATGGATTTACAGGCTAACCTGTAATTTTCAGTGTTTTTGTAAAACATTTTGAAACCTGGGTAAAAATTGCCCATAGGCAGCGTTAAGGGGGAGCTGGAAAAGCCAAAGGGCATCTCTGCCCACTCAAATATTTCAGACTCATGTCACCTTGTTAAGGCATGCATATTTACGTCACTCTACATGCCTTTATATTTTTTGATACCAAGCCTTTTGACCTTTGGGAGTGTTGAACTGTTCCTCCATTGGCTACGACCTGGCTTCACACTGGGAATTTCTGGCAGCTGTGCTGAAAATGGCCAAAAATGGGTGATGGCTGGGAGTGATGATTGCAACATTTCTGCTCTTGCTGCAAACAGTCTGTGCATGTATCTGCACGTCTGTGTGTGCTGGGCTTTTCACTGGTTTAATATCACTGAAAGAGCTAAGACATTATTTGAATTGCTTTGGGGCCACTGAGGACAGGAGCAGGACAAGAAAAGAAATGGAGTATGGAAAATCCCCAGCCCTCCTATTAAAATGTCAACCCATCTTCCTCCTCTCCTCCCAGTGATTGATGGCAGAGACAAATGCCCCCTGACGTTAAAGATCTGACCCACACCCGATTCAATTCACAGAGGATTTTCCACAATTTTTGAGCTGGACAGCATTTCGTAGGGGCTTAATATTTTGTAAGGTTTTGGTTCAATATTTTATAATGCAGCAAGGTCTTTGTATCACTGGTTTGTGTGAAAACAAACTGGTTATAATATAAAGTGCCTGGGTTACCTGAAGCACTGGTAGAAACTAATGATTCTGTCTGTAACTTTTCTTTATTGCAGGCTGCAAACAGTTACCTGAGGGATCAGTGGTTCCATTCTTTGCAGTGGAAGGTAAGTTCTGTACTTCATCTTCTTCATTCTCTGCCTCCAAGATTACTTTTTAGAATTCCCTGTTTGTTCATTGTCAAAGCCTTGAATGGATAAAGTCTCTTCTTGCAGAAACCCTAGATCAGAACATGTCTGCAGTTTTAACATGTCTGTGTCACTAATGAAGTGGACAAATTACCTTGTTACACAACCCAGCTTTATCAACATGTGCCTGTGGTAGGCAGTTAATTCACATTTCAACAGAACAGAGATGGGATGGTTTTAGTTTTGTACTGTGAAGTGTGATATTGCTATAGTGAGTACACCTCATCTTATCCTCAGGACTGTTGGGATATTTTGAGGTTTTTTGTTTGGTTGGTTTTGATTTTTCTGAGAAGCTAGGGAGAAAAAGTGTTTTTAGAATTGTTTATTGTATGTGCAACATCAATCAGTGATGCATCAGTCTGTGTTTATACTTTGGGATGATTTGGAATTAAAGGCAGTTTCCATTTCAGAGGCCTCAAGCCCTTTCTCATTTTCAGTGGAACAATGGACTGGTTGCCCTGAGTAGGGACAGTGGATCACAGTGACAGCATTGTCTCTCCAAAGCAGCACATTCCTCATCAAAAATCATAGCTGGTGGCCTTTGGATGGAATCTGTGTGGATCTTTGATGCAGTTAGAAATGGGGTTTGGCCAGATGCTGAGGTTGGTTGTCCTCCCTTGCTTTGCAGTGGGAAACACAAGCAGCAGTTTTCAGCTCAGGACTTGTCTTCAGCAGGGTTTCAGTGGAGTCAGCCAAGTTGCCTGTGCAGCTTATCAAGATTTCAGCCTGCTGACAGCAACCACATGGAAAAATATACGGAAGTCCCTCCCACCAAACTGGTTTTGTTGTAGGTGTGTTTGATAGTTGCAAAATAGTTGTGTGGCAAAACTACAGTGTTGGTGTGCTTTGTGTGGCCATCAGTGTCTGGCAGAATCGTGTTCCAGGCTCTTATCAGCAGAAGCCAAGTGTTGAGATCTCCTTTCCCAGACCACTGGCAAATTCTCCAGGCTGTCACCCTGATTGCCCAAACGAGAGTGGGGCAGCAGTGCTGATAGCAGAAGGCTGGGTTGTGCTGTAGCACTTTTATTTTGGCCTCCTGACAGTATCATTAACACAATACCCAGCCAGCCTTGATTTCTTTGCAGCTCCTGAGGATAACAAAGCACTTAAAGCATGCAGAGGCATTATCTCCATGTGGCCATTAGTTTCTCTGCTGCTTTGGCAGGCAGGGATGATCAGAGAAAACATGGATAGGAATGATGATGGAATTCCTTTTTCCCCTCACCCCCAGGCAGGATGGTTGTGGTACCAAAGTGCTGGTGGCTCATGCCTACTTTGTTCCTGCAGTGAGGAGAGAATTGTGGTTGGAGGTGCAACTCTGGAAAACATCAAGTAAGATGTGGTGAAGATACGACATAGCCCTACCATTCAACCCACCAAATAAATTCTTAAAAACAAACAAACAAACAACCCAAACAAACAAACAAAAAACAAAAAGGAAAAGAAAGAAAGCAAGCCAGGCTAGACAGGGTGACCTGGCTTGCTTACATGCCTTTCAGTCATGGAGAAGGAGCTTTGCTCTGTGGGAGTTGTTTCTAAAGGAGCATTTCTTAAACTTTCCAGTGCTTCTGACCCAAGCCTCTCATTTTGGGAAACTCTGAGTAATTTAACTTGGTGCAAAGTAGAATTTATTTTTGCTTCCCTGTTTCCCTCCCCACCCCCATTAAATTTGTTTCTGAAAAACAAGTGAAACATTATCTTGATTTGAAAGCCCTTTCCTTTACCAAGAATAGCAAATAGTGTTTTCCCATAAGAACAGTGACAGGGTTTAGTCACTGCCCAGGTACTTGGCACTAAGAAATTCCTCTTTGCTAAAATGGAGGTAATTTAGGTTTTGTTTTTTTTTGTTGCTTAATAGTTCAGAGGAAGAGCACCTGGTAGCTCTCTGCTCTTTGGCAGGCTTAAGTGAGATCCCAATGGGCTGGAGAGCCAGGACAAGCTGTCAGTGTAGGAGGGGAGTGAGGGAGTGCAGTTGTGTCTCTGCCTTAGTGAAGTTTATCACTTTAGTGGCACTGGAGCCTGTGACTTTAAGAGCCAGGTGCCAAGGTTCATCTTACTCCATGATTTGTATGGTTTGATGATTAAGCAGGTAGTGAGGGAACCCACAAAAAACAGGAAACCTATTCTTCTGCAGTGGGGCATTTACACAAAGCACCAGGTGGCAGAGAGATCACCACAGCTGTATTATAATTGGATGGTTGTGCTGATGAATGATATATTTGTCCAGTGGTCTTACAAATAATGGGTCAAAACATTTCTGTGGGATGTAGAACACAGATGCAAACCAGTGCAGATAGCTGTAACAGTTGTTCAGGGGAAAACATTCAACAGAGATGATCTTGCTATTGTTTGTACTTGTGTGGTGGGAGCATTTAGGGAGCCCAGCTGAGCCCCAGTGTACTTGGCACTAGATTTAAGTTTAATTTTCTCCTGCCTTGCCCAAACAAGGCTGGAGGAATCCACTGTACAAACAGCAAACTGATATTCTGAGAATTTCCAGCAGTGGGGAATTGCCCTCTCTTAAATTACAGCTATGGGAGCAGATTCATATTCTGTCAGTGTCCTTTTGACTCTTTTTCCTCTGCTTGAAGCCTTGGGAATCAGATGCTGCATGTACCCTGAGCTACATGGGAAATGGGAAGGAACAGTGAATAGCTGTGTCTCAAATATCTGGGGAAGCTCTTTAGGTTCAGGCACACACTTTGGTTTTGTAGGAAGGTGCTAAGGTCTGTGAGAGAGCTTTGATGTGGTGCAGTTTTAAGGTTTAACCTGCTGTGGGAATTCAATTTGCCATCCGGCACCGTGGAAATTATTTTTGTTGTAGAGACAAACACGGAAATAAAAATCAAGAATAATTTCTTCCTGCGACCCAGAGAATAATAAAAGAGATGGTACAGATTAACAGAAATAAAAGAGAACCAAACATGTAATTATCCATGCTTTAGATCCAGCTCCAAGAGGTTTTATGTGTCATCCAGCTAACTAGCTGTCAAGATGCTTACAGAGCTTTTTAGTTGTGTCTTTTTCCTTGAATATTGCAGTCAGCAGGGTGTAGGGACAGCACAAGTGTTCCTTTTGTGGTCATCTTCTTCTCTTTGGGTTTTCCATTTCAAACCCTCCCACTAAGGGTTACTCATAATTCCTCATTTAATCTGGATATCAGTGAGGATCACAACTCCTAAAGGATTATTGGCCACCTCAGCCTATTTTTAGAAATCCTGATTTCCTTCAGCTTGTGGCTAAGCCAAACCATCTTTGTCCAGAGAATAAACAGAACATGTTAACAACTCTCCAGCTCCTCAAACATAAATCATTAATCCATTGTGTAAGGAAAGTTCCTCTCAACCAAGGAGGTTGGATTGAAACCATGATACATAATCTTAGGTATGTGGAAGCTGATAAGTCATAACAGCATATCAATAAAGATAACAACACTTTCTGTGGTTGTACAAAAGAGAATAACACATGCAGTTCATTGCCCTGGCTGCATCCAGGGCAGATACAGTGGTAACCAACCACCTCTGCAGGGGATGATGGATACAGCTAAACTTGGCTTTGAGAGATACTGGGAATAGTAATTTTGGGAGACACGCAAATAAGCAAATACATACTCTTGGTATTTTCCAGCCAGCATCCATCTACTTAGTTGCTTGTTTATGTGTTGCTCTCTTTGCAATTTGTGTGCATTTGTAGTGCTAAGCACTGAGAGGTCCCATCCTCTGTAGAAAACCTGCAGCTCCATCACACCCCATGCTAAAAGCATTAATCATTAAAAGGTACACTTGACTAATTCAGTACCATGTTGCATTTCAGTTAGAAAGACATCAGTGAGGTTTTTTTTTTTTTCCCCAGGAGTACAGGTATAGATTTACATTTTTTTGTAGGAATTCACCTAAGCTCGTGCAGGGCATGTTGCATTTTTTATTGTGCTTGATAGTAAGCCCTGAACACTGCCCTCATTGTGGGGTGAGTTGCTCGTGTTTTCTGGTCAGCTGGGTGATGCAGCAGTCAGACATGTCAGTTGACAGCCTTTGGGGGAATGTCCTGAGTTGACACAGCACTGAAAGAACAGAGCCAGGTCTGCAGGAAGGCATGAAGCATGACTCAAACTGAGCTCTGTGTGCTTCTGACCTGGATCTTACAGAAAGGCTTGCCTGCACCTTGTCTTTCCCTCTGATGCTTTTTAGCAGTGCCCATGTGTCCCCTAATGAGCGCTGCTGCTTGGGCAGGGAGTTTACACATCTCTTAGCAGGGACAGTGCAAATGTGTTAATTGTGGGATTGTTTGGGTTGGAAGGGACCTTTGAACATCATCTGGTCCTCTCTCCACCCTCGCCACGCTTGTCCTCTGGCAGTGCAGGGTTTATTTGAGGTGGTAGAGGCTGCAGAGAGCCTGTGGAGCCCCAACCCAGGCACATGAACCCAGCAGAGCTGGCCTGAGGGCAGCAGCCCCTTCCCCATCCTGTTCATACAGCCCAGCACACCCCTGACCTGCAGTCACATTACCTTTTGTTTTAAAATCCATTTTCAACCTAGACTCCATGTTTTGAATCCCATGAATTAGGAAACTGGAACAATGTTGTCATTTGGGATTTGCAAACGTTTTGCATTGAGTACTAAAACGAGCGATGTTGGCCTTCGTTCAAAAACTTTAATTTTGGATTAATACTTCCCTGGTTCTCACAGGGATTGTTCTGTCTGTGTCTTCAGGAAACAGATACTTCCATGCACAGGCAGCCCTTTAAATTGCAAAGGGATTGACTGTCAAATAAAGTCATGGTTTGCTCTCTGGTCTTTACTGTGACCAGGTTATGAATTTCTTGGTAATTAGTGTTTTTTATGCAATAGCCATGGGTGAGTATCAGTTTTTGTATCAGATGGTGAATGTTCAGAGTGAGTTACTCTTCTTTGAAATTTAAAACTGCAAGATAATAAGTTAAGAGGAACTGTTCTTGAAAGTGTGTTAAAGCCTTGCTTGTGTAAAGCACCTTTACGGCTTTGTCACCATGGCAATGATTAAAAATAGTGCTGATACAGGAGTGGGGGTTATATAGAATTTAAATGATGACATTAAAGAAATTTACAGCCTTAAATCTCAGTAAATCTTGCCTTAAAACTGTGAGATCTGGGAAAAAATCACCTTGGATATAGTTAAAAGGGCCAGTGTGTTTAGTGACCTAATTTATGATCTGAGAGAGGAAGATTTGGTACCCTGTGACAATTCCATAGCCCTGTGCTCTACTGCATAGTGAAAATTCTATTTGAAGAGCTCAGCAGTTCTTTGGAGTGGTAGTTCTGGACTTCAGGCCTCTCCTTGGTGGTTACTCAGCTCACAAAACCATAACTCCCTTGACTGTTTCTTTGCTTTCTTTAGCTGAAATACTGAGGTATTTTCACAGAACAGAGAAGTTTACATTATTTTTTTTACTTTGAGGTAAAACAGTAAATAATTATGATACAATTAGGCAACAATGGCTATATTTTTCCTTTTGTGTCTGTGTGCAAGTCAATAATAGAGTGATAGGAACCAAAGATGTGGAATTAGGTTTGCCTTTCACAGCCCCAGGGTTTTGGGAGCATTGTGGGCTTTGGATGACACACTGGTTTTGGACAAACAGGTTTATTGTAGGACAGATAAATGACAGCCCACAAGTTTTTGGCTGATAGTTGTTCTCTTCCTCTGAAATGCTTGGGTACCAGTTATGGGAGACCATGAACAGTTTTTTAAAGATATCCTGCCTTTCCTCTGCATCATGGCGCTGTTGTAGGCCAGACTTTGTAGGGACCAGATGTGGAGTCCAATGGTGTGTAAATGGATCTGTGTTGCCAAGAAGTGAGACTGGTACCAATTGGAGCTTTCTGGTGAGCATAGTGAGACCTTTTCTCGGTTTTTGATGACTTTTCTCATGGTGAAGTTGATGTTTGCTGTCATGGTTTGTTCTTTTCTATATGAAAGGTAACATAAAATGCAGCTGTATGTGCCTGCTGTTCATCTGGTGATTGATAAGACCACCCTGTTTCTTATCTGAACAACCTCATTGCAAATTCAGGAACAACATAATGGAAATCTTGTCGTACTTAGCAGCCTTTTATTTCCATAACATTTATTTTTTGTAGTTAAGTTGGGGACATATCTTTTTTGTCTTCTTTTTTGCTTTCTTTTTGGCTTGAGATATCTTCATGAGCACATGAAGTCTGTTGCCTCTCTCATTTTCCAGCACAAGTTTGACAGTCTCAGGCCATCTGTTATCAGAAGTCACTTGAAAATTCTTGGCCTTGTTTTCTGTTTCTGGGATCTCATTTTGCTAGAGGTAGCTGTGCTGCCATAGCAGAAAGGCACAGATCTCACTTGGGAGGTGGAAACGAAGAGATGAAAAACAGACAAGATGTTGACAGAAAGTTTTTTCTTCTATTCATTTTATGAAATGATGGTAATGTTTTAAGAACTGGAACAGGTGAAGTGGCTAGATTTTATTTTTTTTTTAAGCTTCACTGGGAGAATACCTCACTCTTTCTGGGGTGCCGCTGGAGCAGGTTCCTCCCTGAGGGAACATCTGCAGCCGTGGCAGCTGAGCACGGGCTGTGCTCTGTGTTGGCCTCACATGAATCACTTCAAATCTGGGAGCTGCCTGTCCATGTCAGCACAGCACTTTGTCCAGCCCAAGGAGGCTCTCAGCAGCACTGGGATGCCAGCCTGGAGCTGAGCTGCTGCTCTGAGCTGCCCTGCCCTCATCCAGCCACAGGCACAGGAGCTTTGTGCACCCCTAGCTGCCTCCTGGATTGCCAAAATGGCCTTTTTTAAGGAGGCAGAACTCTGGCCAATTCATGGCCTGGTGGTGAAATTTGAGTAGAAACCAGATAGTTATTTTCTATCTTGCTTTAGCTAAGTCAGGACCAGCGCTAAATTTTCCCCTCTAGACTTGGATGCTATCCTATTCAAACTAATATTAGGTCTGAAGATAGAGGGGTGTCAAAAACAGCTGAATAAACAGGTCAGCTTGTTATTGTGTGCCTAGGTCTCAGCTCTGAAGAGGAGCAGATACAATTGCTGGAATATGTTGTTTCTCAGGAATGCTGAGCTGCTGGCCAAGAGGGAGCCTCGGGTTTTGTGCTGGTGAATTGCTCCTCTGCATTATTCCAGGGCTGACCTTATGACTAATTCTTTGCAATTCAGGATTTTGAGGTCACGGTGACCAAGAATTTCACCAAATTACAACTTCTTATCTATAGATGCCATAATATAGAGCTGCACCAAAATTATTCTCTTGTTCGGGTTTCTGGCTGCAGAAAAGTCTGGTTTTGGGAGATCTCTTGTGGAGACAGGACAAGACTGGTAGGCTTTCCCAGGAGTGTAATTATCCTCCTTGCATGATGCATTGGGTGTGAAAACCTAACTCTGGGAGATGACACATGCTAAGTGCCTTGTTAAGCTGCTGCCATGGGGCCCAGTTCTGCATTCTGGCTCTTCTGAGAACTCTTGGTGTCACAAGACCTCCTTGACCCTGAAGGAGCAAAGGGGATCTAGGTGTTGTTTTAAATTTCTCTTTCATTTCGTGCACAGTTTTGTCCTTACATTATAGTATACATAATGTGTTAGGGGATTATAAAACTGCTGCTAATACCCAAAGAAAACTGTAAAGCAGTGTATTGCAAGTGTCACAGCCTGTATCATCTACCCTAGCTCTTGCTGTTAGAGCTCATGTTCATCTTGTCTGTCCAGCTCCTTGTCTTTTTCCCTAGAACACTGATGGTTTTAAAATTAGGGGAAAAAAAGTATCCAAAAGCCAGTATATCCTTCTTTCCCCTCTCTTTATTCAGAAGTCGTTGCATTGCAGCTATTCCCCATCTCCAGGTTTCTGGTGCTCTTTGCTGTTTTATTTAAGATGGGAATACTGGATTAAGGGAGATCCATCAAGAGCAACAGGGATGTTGTGAGTGATTCTGAGCATGAGGTGGGCAGTGGTTCTGGGAGCACCCCAGTGATCTCTGTTCTCAGCAAGGATGAGACTCTTGGCATCAGAAAACTGTGAGTCTTCGTTCAGTCTTGCACATCACACAGCACTTCTGCAAAGGAGAAGGAAAACAAAGACGTTGCAGAGATCCAGGGGCATTTTGGTAGACTGAAGAGTTGCAGGAGGTTTGGGGGTTTGTGCTGATGTGGCACAATAAAATGCAATACGAAAACATGGAACAAAGTGATGGAAATGTTTCAGATGCAAATGTTTCAGATGAAATTGGGCATCTCCCTGTGAGAAACTGGAAAATTCAGTGCTCCAAAGCCCATAAAGAAATACCCTGCTTTTCTGAAGTCCCTTTTAAGATGCTTGCAAACATGTCATCAGCATCCAGCCCCTGCTCTCCCTGAGGCTCTGCAGCAGCTTTCTGACACAAACATGTTCCTCGAGCCGTGCACATCTCTCTTGCTGACGACATTGATGATGCAGGTGCACAAGAGAGAAGCCAATTTCAAAGCCATTTATGGTGTTGAGGAGCTGGAAAATCATCAAAATATTACATTTGCCAAGGAGGAGAAAGTGAAACAGGTGGGTAAACGTCCATTTGGAAGGTTTTGCTGACTGGTGAGAGGGGAGGAGAGCAGAAAAAGCTGAGGGTGTCCACTGCCAGCAGTAGAGAGCAATAAGGAAAAGGGATGACGTGGCTTTTTAATACATTTTGCATATCTGGGAAGAAATAATTGCTTTGTGTACTACTTGGTGCTACCTCAGCTTACTGGAATTTCCCAGAAAATGAAAAGGGGGCTAGATTATCTTCCTGAGGTTATCTTTTGTTAGCAGTTACTACAATGTGTAGCGATAGTAGCTGCTTACTCGCAGTTGGAGGTGGTTTCTCAGGTGGCCAGTCCTTCCCATCAGGGCTCTCACATGCCTGAGATTTCTGGCATGTGCTGAGCAGCCTTGCAGGTGAGGCCACCACCTGAGTCCTGTTTTGCTGTGTATCTCCAGCTCTCTCATGCCTGAGTGGGATCTGAAGGGTGCAGTGCCAGAGCAGGGGGGCTCTGCACAGCAGGTATGCCTGGCTCTGCTCCATGGTGGCCTTGTGCACAGCTCTGTGCTTTGCCAGACCTGGTCAAAGTGCAGTGATGATAAGATTGTGCCCGCTTCTTTTTTTTTTTTTTTCTTTCCTACCCAGTATCTTTTCTCTGCAGTGGCCAAGTCATTTATTCCCACCGTGGGCTGAGAGCTGGTGGATGCCAAGGCTCCACAGACACAGCCAGCATGTGTAGAACATAAAGGGCATGAAAATAAAAGGAATTAGGAACCTGGATCAGGGTGTCAGAGGCATTTTATAATGTAGTCAGTAACTGTGGGTCTCTGCACAGAAAAGCACACAGCAAGGACCACACCTAGATGGCATTTATTGTCACAGTGCCTTGTGGCATCTGTGCTCTGTTTGCTGCATGTCAAAATCCACAGTCACACCGTGTCTGCTGTGCTTTAGTTATTCAATACTACTTTTTTGCCTCTGTGCACTCAATGCAGTTAGTCCAGTGAAGGCTTCAGAAAGTGTGGAGTGTGTATAGTACACACTTTTGTCTAGTAGTCTGCTTTAATTTTTTTATTTCTATTTGAATTGGACATTATTTTTCTGACTCTGGGTCATGTTGCAGATACAGGAGCAGGTCAGACTCGCACCTCTGGATGTCAGAACACTGAGATCCTGGTGTGCAGAGAGTGGCCATGTGGGGCATTTGCTGCTCTGGAGAAAAGGGCCAGAGCTGCTGCAGGGAGCAGTGAGGTCCTGCAAGAGGAGGAGGCAGCTGTGTCTGAGCATGTTTGAAACCTTCCCTCTGCTAGTGAGTCAGAGGCTGTTTGAGTCCTGTAGCTCGAGCAGGGTGTCTGGCTCCTGCCCTGCTGAGTGAGGCCAGCAAACTCTCTATGAAAATTTTTCTCTCTCATTCTGCAGAAGATATTCAGGTAACTCAGGAGGGTTTGTAAACTTCCTCCTTCCACCAGCCTGCAGTCAGGGCAAACCTTTCCTGTATGTCTGGGACAATTGTGTTGATAAACTGTTTGGAAGTTTGTTCTCCTGCCCAAGATAAGGAGGAAAAAATGTTGTGTAGTAAAAAAAAAACCCAAACCAAAACACCCAAATGCTCATGGGCAAGATATTTCAGAATATTTCTTCATTTGGGGAGATGTCACATGGAATTTTCAACCCAAGATACCAGTGCTTCTTGCAAGCAGGGAGTGGCTTGTGCTTCTGCTGGAGTATCTGCAGTCATAGTGAAATTCCGCATAGCCAAAGCAACATTAAAAACAAACCCCAACTTGGCTCTGCTACGAGAAACACGGAACAGCAGTTGCTGTGTGCAGGATGAAAGCTGATGTTTTGCCAACCTGAAGTGTAAAGCTGGTGCTGGAACTGGGGCCTGAAGAATGGGAACGTTTGCCAAAAGGAAATGGAAGCAGGGATGGAGGGTTTCGGGGAATGCATCAGTGTCAGCCATGCCAAAAAACATCTCCCCTGTGGACAGGTCTGATTACAGGAGAAACCACATTAGCCCAGGCAAAGTGCAGCTGGAGCCACCGCTGGCTTTTTGCGTTTTCTGGCTGGGTTTAGGGCATCTCAGATGCAGGAATGAGGTAGAGCTGGGTTTGGCTCCACCAGCTGTGTTCTGCATCTTACAGAGACTTGAGGGCTGTGCAGGGATTCAAGGGAAGACAAGGCAGCAGCAGAAACAAAACCCAGTTGCTTTGCTTGGTAGTGGGGAGGTCTGCCAAGGATGATCTCTTCCCTAGAAGGAAGCCATAATTTTTGAGTTTCTTTCAGTTTTTGGAGACACACACATGGCATTTGCATGCAGGTTTGTCTTCAGTGGAGCTCATGAATTTCATGGTTTAATTTTTCTTCCTTTCCCTTGGGTAAAATAACCTTCCTGTTCCATCCTCTCATCCTCTGATGTTACTGAAGGATCTCTTTGCAGCAGTGTTGAGCACGTCAGAGAGCAGAAGCCCAGAAGGATGGGCAGTCAGTTGACAGCTGTGTGCAAAGGAGGAGGAGATATATATATATATATATATATATATATATATATATATATATATGTAGATATATAATATGCTTTGGGAGCAAGTTCTTCAGTGCATTAGTGTTGCAGCTGCCCAGTGTCATGCTGAGAGGTGACTGAGGAGCTGCCCTGTCACCCCCCTGTGTCCCGTGTCCACTTTGTACTTCTCCTGGTTCAAACAGGAATGCGTTCTGTCTCTGTTGCACTCTTTTAAAATTGTGTTTATTTCAGCATTCCTTTCCTTTGCAGTGGTGCTGTCCCAGTGGTACCTGAGCAAAGGACAAACGCTGTGCCTGGGGGAAGGGTCTGTGTGGTTGTTCCAGCTCGTGCATCAGTAACAGCTGAACCCACGTCACCGCTTGCTGAACCCATTGAACTCTGGCAGCTCTGGAATGGAGCTGACCTGGGCCTTGGGGGGTTCTGGCAGCCCTGGAATGGTGCTGATCTGAGCTTTGGGGGGGTTCTGCCACCTCTGGAACGATGCTGACCTGAGCCTTGGGGGTTTTGGCAGCTCTGGGACAGATCTGACCTGAGCCTTGGGGGGTTCTTGCCTGGCTTAGTGAGATCTGGAGACACTGGTGGAAAGAACCAGGTGAATCAGGGTAGACTGAAAAATGTGGTGGTGAGATGGGGAAGCACAGCAACAGGGTATCAGCATTCAAGTTGCTGCAGGCACAGTGCCTGCCAGTGGTGTTTCACCTTGGGGCACCAGGATCCAGCAATTGCCTTGGAGGCCTGAGGGTCAGAACACTTCAGTTCTGCGCTGTTCCTGGCTTGCCAAATGACATCAAGGAAATCACCTTGGTTTTCGTGCTCTTTCTCTCCTTCTTGCTTTTAATCATGTAGACTGTGAGCTGTTCAGGGCAGAGAATGTCACTGGGTGAATTTACTCAGGTCACAGATTCACAGGTGCCAGTCTCTGTAATAAATAATGGTGATTTTACCAAGATTTTTTTTATATGAGTTGGCGAAAAACAAAGTGTTATTTAGACTTTACTAAGTGAGAATCAGAAGAGCTTATCCTGTAATATTTACCTCCATATTTCCCTCCATTTCTCTGGCCTGTGGCAAGGAATTTTTGGGGAACTGAGCCTTGACCAAAGCAATTGCATTCAGAGAAGCAACTGAAGCAGAGAACTTGATGCACTTCAGCATTTTGCACCAGGTAGAATGAAATATGCAAAAAATGCTGTGACCTGAAAACATGGTGGCGAGCAAAAGTTTGCTGCTGCTGTTTCACAGCATATCTCTATTTTAGAAAGCAGCACATCTTTCTGTACAGAACTTTCAGAAGGTCAGGAAGGGTTTGATTACTGCAGCATGGGCAGTTTGAAGTCCCTGATTTAGAAAAGTTTCTATAATCTCATGCCAGTCCTTTGGCTGGATTGGGACTTTCTATGACTTAGTCCTTTCAGGTAAGTTTCTTTTTTTTTTTAATATTGGTAGATGTTGCAGGCAGGAACATAGTTCCAAAAGCTTTCAGTGGATTCAACTGGTGATTTAAGTTCATCTCTGACTAGCAGAGAAAATTCTATTAACAGCAACTTAACGTTAGGTATTTTTCAGAATACTGTGAAGTGATACCTGCTAATATTAAAAGCAGAATATGGGTGTGGCCAACTTTTGGGATGCCATGCCCTCTTTGATTGCATGAAGATAATGAGTTAAAGATCATACTAGCAGGTGATGCTGCAGAATGCATGGTGCACCTGGGCTTTGTAGGACAGGCCAACATGTGTGTTGGACATCACCAGCAGCTCTTCCTGTTCCTTGTTTGAACAAAATGTTCTGCTGCAGCGGAGAAAACCTTTCCAGAGTCTGCTCTCGATGTTTTTATCTCTGCAGATTTGCATTTAGCAGGAGGCACCTCCATTTTACATAAGCACTGTCAACATCCAGTGTAACACTAGCCCGTGTCACCGTCCCCGCAATGAGCTGGGGGGACCTTTGTGCGGGAGCCTGACCTTTTCCCTCTTGTGGAGCTGCTCTCGTTGCTCAGCAAGAAATAAACAATTGCTGGCACCCACAGCCCTCCAGGGCAGTGCCTGTTCCTGCAGGAGCTGCAGCCTTGACCTGTTCCTGCAGGAGCCCCAGCCTGTC
The DNA here is from genome assembly GCF_028018845.1 of Melospiza georgiana. Classification (NCBI taxonomy): domain Eukaryota; kingdom Metazoa; phylum Chordata; class Aves; order Passeriformes; family Passerellidae; genus Melospiza; species Melospiza georgiana. The sequence goes on from NC_080443.1 coordinate 17,040,976, forward strand.
CCATCCTGCAGGAGCTGCAGCCTGTCCTGTTCCTGCAGGAGCTGCAGCCTGTCCTGTTCCTGCAGGAGCCCCAGCCTGTCCTGTTCCTGCAGGAGCTGCAGCCTGTCCTGTTCCTGCAGGAGCCCCAGCCTGTCCTGTTCCTGCAGGAGCCCCAGCCTGTCCTGTTCCTGCAGGAGCCCCAGCCTGTCCTGTTCCTGCAGGAGCTGCAGCCTGTCCTGTTCCTGCAGGAGCTGCAGCCTGTCCCATCCTGCAGGAGCTGCAGCCTGTCCTGTTCCTGCAGGAGCTGCAGCCTGTCCCATCCTGCAGGAGCTGCAGCCTGTCCCATCCTGCAGGATCTCCAGCCTGTCCCATTCCTGCAGGATCTCCAGCCTGTCCCATTCCTGCAGGATCTCCAGCCTGTCCCATTCCTGCAGGATCTCCAGCCTGTCCCATTCCTGCAGGATCTCCAGCCTGTCCCATTCCTGCAGGATCTCCAGCCTGTCCCATCCTGCAGGAGCCCCAGCCTGACCTGTTCCTGCAGGAGCCCCAGCCTGTCCCATCCTGCAGGATCTCCAGCCTGTCCTGTTCATGCAGGAGCCCCAGCCTGTCCCATCCTGCAGGATCTCCAGCCTTGTCCTGTTCCTGCAGGATCTCCAGCCTGTCCCATCCTGCAGCAGATCCAGCCTGTCCTGTTCCTGCAGGAGCTCCAGCCTTGTCCCATCCTGCAGGATCTCCAGCCTTGTCCCATCCTGCAGGAGCTCCAGCCTGTCCTGTTCCTGCAGGAGCTGCAGCCTTGTCCCATTCCTGCAGGATCTCCAGCCTTGTCCCATTCCTGCAGGATCTCCAGCCTGTCCCATCCTGCAGGATCTCCAGCCTGTCCTGTTCCTGCAGGATCTCCAGCCTTGTCCCATTCCTGCAGGATCTCCAGCCTTGTCCCATCCTGCAGGATCTCCAGCCTTGTCCCATCCTGCAGGAGCTCCAGTCTGTCCCATTCCTGCAGGAGCTCCAGTCTGTCCCATTCCTGCAGGAGCTCCAGCCTGTCCCATCCTGCAGGAGCTGCAGCCTTGACCTGTTCCTGCAGGAGCTGCAGCCTGTCCCATCCTGCAGGAGCTGCAGCCTGTCCTGTTCCTGCAGGAGCTGCAGCCTGTCCCATCCTGCAGGATCTCCAGCCTGTCCCATCCTGCAGGAGCTGCAGCCTGTCCCATCCTGCAGGAGCTGCAGCCTGTCCCATCCTGCAGGAGCCCCAGCCTGTCCCATCCTGCAGGATCTCCAGCCTGTCCTGTTCCTGCAGGAGCTGCAGCCTGTCCCATCCTGCAGGAGCTCCAGCCTGTCCCATCCTGCAGGATCTCCAGCCTGTCCCATCCTGCAGGAGCTGCAGCCTGTCCCATCCTGCAGGAGCTGCAGCCTGTCCCGTTCCTGCAGGAGCCCCAGCCTGTCCTGTTCCTGCAGGATCTCCAGCTTTGTCCCATCCTGCAGGAGCCCCAGCCTGTCCCATCCTGCAGCAGATCCAGCCTGTCCCATCCTGCAGGAGCTCCAGCCTTGTCCCATTCTGCAGGATCTCCAGCCTGTCCTGTTCCTGCAGGATCTCCAGCCTTGTCCCATCCTGCAGGAGCTCCAGTCTGTCCCATCCTGCAGGAGATCCAACCTGTCCCATCCTGCAGGATCTCCAGCCTGTCCCATTCTGCAGGAGCCCCAGCCTGTCCCATTCTGCAGGAGCCTCCCTGCTAAAGACTCAAGTGATCCTTTGCAGGCTGCATGTGGTAAAAAAGGGGAAGACAGCTAGAATTTAGCAGGCTCTTCAGCATTAGGGATGGCCATTAATTTTCTTTATGTAATGAAATAGTATTTTCTGATGGGATGACAGGTTCCCGAGAGTACAGAACGTTCTCTGGCTGGCAGTGGCAAAGCAAGGATGAAATTTTGTCATCAAAAAAGCTAACTTCATTTTTTCCCTTTTTGGATCAGGTGTGGTCACTGCTTTAAGATGTTCCTAACATGAAAGGTCTTGCTAGGGCTGAACAAGCTAAATGTTCCATGCTGGCTGATTTTGTGCATTAGAGTCCATTTTTCTTAGCTGTTGACTACATCAGTATTATCATTCTTGTCCAAGAAAGTGGTATATGAGCAAGGGCTACAAGATGAGGCTATTATAGGATAGAAAAATATAGGAAGATCTTACTTTAAAAAGCTGAAAGTTTCCTAGGCTCTCTTGAAGTTTCTGTTCACAGCAGTGTTCAAAGGCTTTTGATCACTGATGGCAAAAATGGCTTCTTATAGATTTTTGTCACATTTCCTAGCTTAATAACTCTAGAAAAGTAATTTTTCATACATGGACTTCAGTTCCTTCCTCCTGTAAAAGAGGATTGAGACTTAGGTCTTGGAGTTTCTGCAAGACTTAATTAATTAGAGTGATTTGGGAATGAAGGATGCCCTGTCAGTGTCACTTATTCTCCTCATTCTGCTTCTTCTGGGTACTTAATAAATTCAGTGGTTTTGCATTTAAAGTCAGCATGGCAAGATTTTGGAGTGACACTGGTTGTGTGGCTCTGGCTGGTCAGTAACTAGGAGGGTCAAATTCCAAGTTGGCATATCTTATTTTCACTGACATAAATTTTCACAGGAGCTGCTGCTTTTAGTGAAGTCCCCCTAGAAACTGGCTTCCTACCCTGGTATTTTACTTGTTCAGGCTGTTAATGACAAATGTGTTAATTTTTTCAGCAACTTGGAGGCATCTTTTACACCTGCATCTGGGGGGAGTGAACCCCTGGACTGACATCCTTGTTCTCCATGTGGGTCTTTAGCAGGCAGCTTTGTTTTTCAGCTTGTGAGTGATTGTTGCTCCCTGCTCTGGAGCCAGCACAGGTAGAATGGAGCAGATGGCTCAGTGTTGCCTAAGTGCTTGCTGAGACACAGCAAATTGCTTCTGTAACCCACTGATAGGTTTCAGGCTTTAATTGAGGCTTTCAGCAAGGCGCTCAACAGTGAAAAGCATTCTGCTGAGAAAAACAGCACTGTAACCATGGCCAAAGGTTCAGGACAGCAGAGTTCAACCCTCCTGGGGATGGCTCCTCTATTTATTTATTTATTTGCTGCTGCTTTCCCACCATCATTCAAGACTCCTGTAATGCTGTTTGCAGGCTGCAGCTCAGCCTGTCAGTGCCAGCCAATCCATTGTGCTGGAAACGTGGAGCACACACTGATAAACTTGGATTCTGCGCTTGCAGCAGGCTTGGTGTGTCTGCAGAGGTGGCTGTCCCCTGATGCTCCCCTTGAGTCCCTGCCCTGAGCAGGAGCTTTGGCTGGAGGTGCATGGCAGTGGGTAAAGCTCCTGCTGTCTTCCCTCTGATGTACGTCAGCATCATCAGCATTCTGACTTTTAATGGACATCTCTGAAAGGGAAAGAAAACCTCCCTTCCTCCTCCCTCGCTCCAAGCAGGGCTGGATTTGACAGCAAAAGAAGGATATTTGTGGTGGAGTTGTCTGAGCAGCGTCCTGTTGGGCAAGAGTTCCCTTCAGCAGCTTCCCCTTGGGCTGGAGGAGCTGCTCTAAAACGAGTTGTAACTCACCCAAAAAGGGGCAGCCCAGAGAGGCAGGGATGCAAGAACCCAGTGGTCTAACTCTCATCCTCCCCCTGTCCCCACGTTTTGTCAGCTTCTAATTCTGCTTTGACTTCTTCACAGTGCAGGACCAAGGAATAGGTTTCAGCATTGGAAATTGTATGTCTTGAGCCAGCTTGGTTTAATGTCCTCAGTTAATCAAAAAGGAGTTTCTTCCAGTTTAAAAACTGTCTAATAAGTCAGAAAGGAGTTCTTTCCAGTTAAAAAACCATCTGGGTGACTTTAAATTTAGTGCTGGAGTGGGTCTAACAAAAAGACCCTAAATAAAGGCACTACATGAATAAGAGAAATTAAATTCTATGGTTGAAGTTTCCTAAAGAGTCCAAGAAATCTCTGATCTAGAAGTAGTGCTGGTAGCTTAAAATCACTGTTGGATTCTCTCTGTCCCAAGGAGCTCAGAAGAACAAAGATTTTTGTGCAGTTTTGAAATCCCAGCCACATTTGATAATGTCTGCAGCATGTTTTTATGTTCCTTCAGCTTTTCAGTGGCTTAAAATGCATTGGAAGTGTGAACTAGACTGCCAATGTGCTTTTGTACTTGGCATGAATTTAATTAAAAAGATAATTGGATTGCTTTATCAGCCTTGACATGTCAGCCTAGTGCCACTCTCCTCTCCCCCCTCTAACAGTGCTGACAAACCCAGTGCCTATGAAATCTGCATTTTCCTGCATTGTTCTCCTCTGCTGTGTTTCAGGTGGGGTTCAGAGGTGCCTGTTGGCTGCAGAGCAGTAGATCTGCTCCAGACTGGGAAGGAAGTGGCTGATAAGCAGAGAGCTCAGATGGTTCCTGCTGGGGCTGCCCTGGGCCAGCGCGGGGGAAATGCCAGGAGCCACAAAGCTCCACAGCCAGACAGAGCACACGGGCCCTGTGCAGAGTGCTACACTCGTGTACAGCCCAAAACGTGCAGCTGGAGTCTGCAGAGCTGCACAAAATGGCCAGTTTATGTGATTTTCATGGAAATGCTGATGAGGAATGTAAGATCGGTTTTTAGTGCAAAACTCTGATGTTTTCATGTAAACATGAGTGCCCAACCAGTGCTGTTAAATAAACCTGAGCGTGTGTGCAGACTTCTCCACATCCCAGGCTCCTGCAGAGAAGGGAGTGGAAGGGAATGTGAACTAAACACAAGCTGGCGTCCTGGCAGTTGCTGTCCCTCAGTGCAGAGCTCCTTCCCTGCCTCTGGCACTGCCTCCACGCTCTTTGGAGCCCCTCCTGGCTCTCATGTGCCCCTCATGTTGTTTTCAGATGTGATGTTTGAACCCTCATCATCATTTCCTTGAACTTGTAGAGTGCCACCAAGCCACCTCTGGGAATTTGGGTGGGTGGGCTTTCTCCAAAGATTGCTTTTCATGGTATAAAGCAGCCTCTGTTGCAGTGGTTTGTCATCACGTGGCTGCTGAGGAGTAAGAGTTGTCCTCTGCTTGTCCAGCTGGTCTGTGGATGGGGCAGTTGATGAAATAGCTTGGACATGGTCAGGGACATGCAGGGAACTGGTGCACATGGGATTAGACAATCGGGCATGCTGTTCTTGAGGGTGGAAATGCTGTTGTGTGGAAGATTTGGAGACTTACAGGTTGACTTCTCTTACAGCTGGAAGGTGCCATCATGGCTTTTCAGGCTTCTTCAAGACTGTCTATGAGATTTTTTTTTTTTTTTTTTTGCTTTGGTAAAATTGAAATGAATGTGAATTCATATTCAGAATAAAGGATCTAGAAGTGTGATGTTTTGATGGCCTCCCTCTCTCTACCCTTGCTTAATGAGTCTCTCAAAAAGAACTTAAGCTTTAGAAACAATTCAATAGCAAGTATCTGTTGTTAGCCTGAGGAAGGTGTTTGTGAGAGGAGATGATGAAAAGAAAGAGGCTCTGGAGATAAAAAACTCATTTTGAAATGAAAAGAATTATGGTTTCTCATTGCTTCCACAGAAGAAACTGGTTTAGACATAAAAGGTTTTATTTTTCATTTAAATATCTCAAGTAGAGTGTTTCAGCTGCCAGAAAAGGCAAAACTCAACATACAAAGCAGCTCCATGAGCAGTGGGAAGCACAGCTGCATTCAGGGTGTTTATGGTGGTGTCAGTGTGGCCTCTGACGTGTCTTGCAGAAGAAGATTTACAAGTACAAGAAGGTGCTGAGCAACCCCAGCCGCTGGGAGGTGGTGCTGAAGGAGATCCGGACGCTGGTGGACATGGCCCTGACGTCCCCGCTGCAGGACGACTCCATCCACCAGGCACCCCTGGAGATCGTCTCCAAGCTGCTCTCAGAGGTACCTCAGCAGGGCTCCTGCTGCTCTCACATGACAGACAAGCAGTTAAAAGGTTGGGGGTGGGTTTTACTTTAACTTGGGCTGTCAAAATTCTGCCTGCGAGTCTGCTCGTGACTTCTGCTCACTTGAGTGGAGTTTGCACTTGCTGGGGAGAGGGAAAATTTGACCCATCTTACGTGGATTTCTGGAAACAAAACAAGCCCCATTTATCTTGTGTTTGTTGGTTTGGTTTTTGTGGTTGGTTGGTTTTTTGTTTCTTTGGTTTTTTAATTATCTACGGTAAATTTACATGGGTTTAACTCATGCCCTGAGTCAGTGGTAAAGCTCCCTTTGACTTCTATTCCATTGGCCTTGCCTCCCTGACCAGTAATTTTTGTATCAATATATATACACAAACCAACAAATTAATTGTGTAGCTGTTTTATTTTTATTAATTCTGATAAAGAAAAGAGTTGTTCATCTTTCTCCTATAACATTTGTTTCAAATATTTAACTTTTCGTGGACAGGAATTGTAATGCCAAGCAGGCTTTTCTTGTCTTAATTCTATGTGATAGAAGAAGGATTTGATATTGGACAAAAAAATCCGCTCTTGTTTCTTGCAGTAGTCAAAAATCTTAGCAACTCACACCATTGTAACCTCTGGATGGATCATGCTGCTGGAAAAGCACAGAGCAGACTGTTCTGCATAGGTGGTAGCATAGGTGACTTCCAGTCAATTGATTGGCTTTTCCTGGTACTATGTTCAAAGAGAGAATTTTGGGAAAACTGGCCACAAAAAAATCCCAGCACAACAATCCTTTTAATAATTTTTCTAAAGACATAGAGCTTGTCCTAAGAAAACATTTTAAAGAAATGTATTGCTGGCTTTACTTTCTCAGCTGATTGAGACCTCTGGCATCCTGGTGTTTGTGCTGAGCTGAAGGAGCAATGAGGGCTTGCTCCAGTCCTCGCAGCAGGCACTGTACCACCTCCTTTAGGAGAATGATTTTAATGCCATGGCTTTTATTCAGGAAATAAGCAATTGAGCCTTTCTTCTTGTGTCTGGTGGTAGCTGAGGACTGTGTGTGCTGATGTACCAGCTCAAGGGTGCTCTTGGCTCACTCATCTTTCTTCTATTCAACTCTTTCAGAACAACAACTTAACCACTCAAGACCATGAGAGCATTATTGTGGTGAGTACCTTTCTGTCAAAAGCTGAGGACAAATCTATATTGTTTGATAACAGTTCTCTCAGTGCCTGTCTCTGCCCCAGTGAAGTAGGGCAAATGTGAAAGCCTTTCCACCAATGCTGCTGAGCTTAGGCAGGAATGAAAACCATTTGTCTATTTTTTGTGTGGCTTTGTCATTTCTCTATTCTTGTTTCATAGATGAATGACAATAAAGCTTTCTCATCAGCCTGTGTGAGAGAGCACAGCAGGCTGAGTGTTAACAGTCTCTCCAAATGGCCTCCTTAGGAGGCTACACAGCAATACCCATATCTGCATCTGTACTTTAAATAGTCCAACCCCATCATTTCCAGATGTGCCCTATAAAACCCTTAGGCTGAGTAGTTTCCTGAGGGGCTAATGCTACCATATACACAATGTCTCCATTGCTGAGGGGATGTGAGCAAGGGATTGCTCTTGTGTCATTCCAGTTTAACTCCCTGCTAACTTATTTTCAAAAATATCCTCTTCAACTTTTTTTCTTTTTTGTAGGTCACATTTATTTAGCCATAGAAATAAATGAATCAAATGCAGCTCTGTTGCTTGTGAAACAAAGTATTAGAGAGGTGGAACTTGGTTCCTCATCACTGTGATTTAATTTAATTTTCTGGCAATTTCCAGGAGATTTTCACAGTAATCTAATCTAGAGCCTCCCCACCACCTGATTGTATCACATCTCCGTGACTCTTTCTGCAAAATGACAAGGTGGCAGGTAGCTGCTAGTAGGTGTTAATTGTGTTTAACTGCTGTTTAAGGTGCTCTTCTAGCTGGAATCAACCACTGACATAAATCTCTGAAGTAGTATTTACTTTTCTTTGCCATAACTTTCATTTAGCTCCAGTGCCAAGGGTAGTTCAGGCACCAAGTTACAACTACGAGAATGATTTTTAAATAAAATATGAGAGGTGGCCCTGCTGTGAGCCGGGAAGGTGAACCTGGTGGCCTCCAAAGGTCCTTTCAGCTCTGTTCTTGCTCTGTTCTGGGTGATGGCTTCTCCAGCCCAGGTCCTGCCCTCGTGTAGGTTTGATTCCAAGCCATTAAGGAGCTGGCAGTTCCTGGGCATTCAGAGCTCACTGCCATTACCCAGATAACCTGGGCTATTCCTGGAAAGAATTGCTAATAGTGTGTGTTTATGCAGCATGTGGAAAATACATAGTGCTTGGCCATGCAGATGGGACCAGCTTTCCTTGCCGGGATGGTGCTGGGGCAGATCAATATCCCAATATCCCAGCCAATCCCCTCCTGCTCAGGATGGGACACACGTGTCACCACGGCTGGCCAACGTGGCACAGCACAGGGTGGCACAGCACAAGGTGGCACAGCACAAGGTGGCACAGCACAAGGCAGCTGCTTCTGGCCAGTAACTCATGAGGAAAACCCTGGAAAGGTCCTGTCAGTCTGCCACACTGACCACAGAGGCACAGAACCATGATCTCTGCCTGTCTCTGTTGTTGTTATCCTGAAGCAAACAATCCCAAAGATGGGTTCAGGAAAGATCTTGAGCTCAGGTGTTGGATGGGGAGCAAGGATGTTCTAAGCTCTCCCAGCTGGATGGGGTTGTGTTCTCTTTCAATCCCCTGTGGCTGGGCCACCACCAGAGGAGGAGGAGTGACCAGTTGCACATGGTAATGAGTATCATAGTTCTGACATGTAACCAAACAGAGCTTTGCAGTTTGCTTGGGTTTTGTTGTTAAAATTCACACTGATCTTGACCTCTGTGAAAACACAGCGGCTGCAAGCAGACTCAGAGCTGAGTAAGGAGATGAGAGGGAGAGCAAAAACCAAAGCAAAGCCTTAGTAAAATCCCAGGTGCCATCCAGATAAAATATCTGCTGTTCAGTTGCTTAATACAGAATGTCCTGGCTGCTGTGTTTAGTGTTTGACATGGAAGTGGGTACTGGGAATCCCTGTAACTGAAGAGTGGAAAGGCCTGAAGGCACCACCACATAGAATATGTTATTCTGGTACCATTTTCTAGTTTACAAAGGAAGCAACAGCAGCATAAGTTCATTACCCTCAGTGGCAGGTATGACCTCCAATGTGTTTACCCAGCATAAGCACATTGGTTTGTGCAGCAACAGAGGAATGGTTGATCTCAGCTTTTACAAAGTTAGATGCTTGATTTTGATAAATAGGTTCTTCCCAGGTAAGAGCAGTACTAGGTTGCTTTTAGTGAGCTCTTTCTCACAAAAAATGTGCTTGAACTCATTCACAAAGGATATGTGTGTGTGGTGGCGTTCAGTTTTTTCTTTTAGGGAGATGTTCTAGCTGAAAAAGTGAGCCAGATTCATCCTTGCTTTATTACATCCTAAAGCAAAAAGTTCTGCTCCCATTTCCATTTAAACCATTATAAATAGTGCACTCCATTGCCTGTTTTACATATTTACACTGATGTAGTTAAAAGCAGAGTTTTCCTGAGGATTCATAGCAGAGGTATGCTTGAGCTGACTTATAAAATAAACACATGGCCCACCTCTAATTTATCTTTTGATGCTTTTATCCTTTTCTAAAAGTGAGATTTTATGCCCCCAAGAAAAATACTTCCCTGCAATATGCTTTCTTCACTTGCTGCCTTGAAATTTAATTTTTCTCCTTTTTCTCCCTTTCTTTTTAAAGGCAATTGCACCTTTGCTGGAAAACAACCATCCTCCTCCTGACCTCTGTGAATTCTTCTGCAAGGTATCAGAACAACTTTGCTTTCTGAAATCTCATAGTTGTATATGGCTGCTCTTCTTTGAGTGGGGGGTTGTTTTTTTTCTGTAACTTCTTACCTTCTGCCCAGATTGAGTTGAGTTTTTGGTCAGCAAGCAATGATACTGGAATGGTGAACAGCACCATTATGATAAATACCATCATATGCTTAGTATATCAGTGTTTTGTCCTGATACTGTGTGAGAGTTAAAATTTTGAGACTCCCACACCTCAGTCTGGGTACAAGAGGTGTCTCCTACTGCATGCTGTGTTGAGCTAATGCAGAAATCACTGCAGCCCCTGTGTTCAGGTGTGTGTAACTCAGCTCTTATGGGTAATGGCAGTGGGAAGATCATAAGGACTCATCCTCTTCTCTGGTAAATCCATGCTTGTGCTGCATTTTGTGTCCTTTATCCATAAACTTCAGGGTACTTTGGATTGCAGACCTTGTGGATTTAAAAATACTGCTGTTCCTCAAGGCCTGTTTGTGTCTCGGTTTTGAGTCTGCTTGAATTTGCTTGCTGATGACTGGGTATGGATTTGTCAAACATTCTGGATGCTGCTTGTAATTCCCATCCAGAGTTATTCATCTGCTGCTTCTTCCTACAGAAACCGAGTCTTGCATTTTTATAAGCACTCTTAGGTCATCAGTAGCCTCAGACTTGATGCATTTTTATTCCTGATTTGGGATTTTTTGATCTTTCCCAGAGATGGGCACCCAGTTGTCTGTAAATGTGTGCAATTTGGATGTGTATAGTTGAAGGAAGGGAAACAGGTTATGGACTTCCCAGAACAGAAGTGGACAGGGTACTGAGAAGGAGAATTTATCTTCAAAATCGGCCCTGTCTTGAGCAGGAGGTTGGACCAGATGACTTTCAGAAGTCTTTCCCAACCTAAATGACTCTGTCTGATATATTATTATGATTATATATTTCATCCTGTGATGGGAGAGTGGGTTGTTGGTACCTCCCAAGATCCACCACAGGTTTTCAGGCTGGATCCCCGAGAAAGGAGGTTTGTGGCATTACAGTGCCTGTGTGGTCATATCTTCCTACCCCCAGCCTCTTTCCTTTTAAAACTGTTGGCAATAAGACCCCAAAATGGTACTTTGCAGTGACTTTTGGGAAGAATGGGGGAAAAGGAAGGGAATTGGCAGTTTGTGAGCTCCCATGGGAATCTTCTACTGGATGCCAGCAAATCCACAGGAACAAGCAGCGTTACGAGTGCCTTAATCTCAGGAAAGATTAATTTAGCCCCTGAATCTTGCTAATCTTGGGGTAATCCGTGCCTGGGGTGTGGAGCCAGGGGGTGCCCATCTCCGGGGCTCCTGCAGCTCACAGCATGTCCTGTTGCTCCCTGCAGCACTGCCGAGAGCGCCCGCGGTCCATGGTGGTGATCGAGGTGTTCACCCCGGTGGTGCAGAGGATCCTCAAACACAACATGGTGAGTGCTCAGGGGGGCTCCAGCAGGCTGGGGAGGTTTGACTGCCACACCTTCTCTGATCCTCTGCCTGTCCTGCCTGTTGTATCTAAATCTGCCCCCTAAAGTGTGAGTGCTGTGTGTAATTGTGTGTCACCTCATCAGTGCAGAGCTAACAAGCTTTCTGTGGGATCCTCAAAAGCATCTGAGCAAAGCCATGCTTTGAGGGATGTTTCTTTTGGCAGCATATGCAGCTCTAGCTCTTTCCCACCTGCCCCTTGGCTCCTTACTTATTCCCTGCATGCCATCCTTGCAGTTAAAACAGTTTAAAATCAAATAAATAACAAAAACAGAATGAGGACTTTGTTCATTTTGAGCTGAGCCCTCAACACTTTTTCTGTAAGACACCACCAGCCCTCTTGGTTTCCATTTTTGTTTAGGCCGTGTCCAGCAAGTTCTTACTTTGGTTTCCTGAATATCCTTATACTTTTCTACTCCTTTTCTACTGCTATTCTTCCTTCTCATTACAGGATTTAGGTACTCTGTCCTTTTATGGCTGTTCTTACCCAGACTTTCTCTCTTCTCATTGCTGATCAATTCCTTGTCAGTATTTGAAATAAATGCCCTGCTTTGCTTTCCACCCTGTAGACCAGATTCCCCTCCCCCAAACTCTGAAAATGTTCTTACATGATCCATATTCCTTTCCTAATAGAGGTATTAGTATCTGGGGTATTTACCAGCTCTCCAGCTTTTGTGGCATATTAAGTTTCCTGCCAATATTTTTAAGTTACATGAAGAAATCTTACTTCACAATGCAGTGGCAAAGAATAACAAATAAGTAAAATAAAATATTTAAGGCAGTTGGTTTGGCTGTGATCTCAAGGATGAACCTCTGTAACTTCATAATCAACTTCTTTTCACTAACATATAATTTTAGAGACCATCTGTTATCATGCTGTGATTAGCATGAACCAATAGAAAACAGTTCATATTTCTTATTTTTCCAATCATATTATTTAACTGCCTGAGTTTACAGAACTAGGTAGAGAGCCCAAGATGGCAAAAAGGTCATATTCCTGGCTCTGTGCCACCACTATGCAGACATGTAAACATTTTTGAATATTCTGTAGTGTTCAGTGAAATATTCTGTAAATGTTATTCTTGGAAACTAGACTGATTTTTTTAAAGCATTCAGAGCTCTTGACGGGTCTCAAATAAAATCTAAATGCATAGTGTAATGCTTGTATTTGGTTAGCTTCAGAGAATTGGGTATATTTACCATACTTAACATTTGCAGATTGAAAATCAACATGTCTGCACCGCAGTGTGTAGTTGGAGAATTTATGGTGTCAGGTATTAATTGGAGTGGATTTGGGCACTTTACCACTCTCTGGGGACTTCTGTACTGAATAGTGCTTTAGAGAATGAGTGTGTGTGTGCACATAAATAAAGTTACTCTTCAGGGGGACACTAAACTCCATCCCCTGAGGAGGCCCCGCGCAGTCCCTGGGGCAGAGACTGAGCTGGCTCTTCCCACCTTTGCCTCCAGTTTGTTCTGTGGCCTTTGAAAATTCCCAACAAGTTTTGCTCCACAGTTTTCTGCCTATAGAATGGGGAAAGAGTGTCTCATTTATCTCTGATTTAAACATCTCAAAAGAACCAGGATAGGTTTTTGTTTTGGTGATAATACTGGGGGAGTGGAGACAGTTGTGTGCTGAGTTATTTGAGGAGTGCTCAGCAGCTTCCCAAACCTTGGGGTTTTAGCTGTTTGTAGGCTGAGCCAAAATGTTTATATGAATATAAACCCTTCTCTTTTTTTTTTATTTATATTTTTTTGAGCAAACAGTATTGGTGATGTGTATTGTTCTGTGCTTGGTATGTGATAGGGCATTATATTAAATTTTATTTTACAGAGGTCAGTGATGACATCCTCTTTATGATCTCTTGGACTTTGATTCCAACTTCAGTTAGGACACCTGGACAGGCTGAAAACTTTCATAAGCAAATTGCAATTGCAAAAGTTATCTTGCATGTTCATGAAATTAATCAAATGTTCTGTGAAGCACACATGGTCTCCTGCTCTTGGATCAGGTTGCCAGAAGGAGCTGTTAAAAGTTTAATGATGCTAATTGTAATGATGTGGAATTGCCCACGGTCCCTTTGCTGGGTGAGGTTACCAGGCAGCCATTCAGTACCGGCAGTGACATTTAGGGCTTGAAGGAGACATTGTTCAGTCTGAGCTTGTTTTCAAGTTTTTGGTCAAAAACTTACCAGGTATTAATACAGGTTGTGCTACAGAAGTGCCTGAAACCAAAATGAGCTAACAGAAGGTTTCAGTGCTCTGGGGGTTTATCATCCCTTTTACAGACCACCACTAGTTCATTACGATTTGTGGCATTTCTTTTAACATTTCAGCTGCCATGTATTTTTTCTAGGATAACATCCACAGGCAGCTGGTGGAGGAATAGCTGGGAGTGCTTGTTTGTCCTCAGTGGACCTTGTTCCCCCCCTTGGAAATTCAGCTCTGTAGTTCTGCAACACCTGTGTAATAAGGTTACACCTGTGTAAATGTGAGGAAATGTGCTGTGGAATAACACTCTCCAGACAGCAGAATTTACTCCTTTCACATCTAAAAATAGCAGGTGATGTGAGGAGATGCAGGATTTCAGTTAGCAGGTGCCTCTCTGACTGCAGGATTTAAAGAAAGTGACTCTTGAGTTCACCTGTCAAATTCACAGCATAGCTGGAGTAAAATCCATGGAGAAAAAACTGATCTCTGGTTTTGTACTTGATTGCTTATTGATAGCGTGTCAAAATGATTTTCTCTAAAACCAGAATAGATATTCATGCCAGACATGGAAATACAATATTTTTTGAGTTTTATTTCTAAAAATCTGCGGTTAGGAGTGGAAGCAAAAGCGCCAAACAAAAAAATGTATTTCAAAATCAAAATACTAAGTGAAAAGTGCAAAACAAATGTAAGTATAGGTGAGGTTTTTTGAGTTTTTAGTTGTTTGTTTCATTATATAGAACTTAGTTTTCAAAGTGGGTATAAAGAAAAGCAAAGATTGGAAACGCTGTCATTATTAGTGGGAAGAACATTACTTCAGTGTGCAGAGATGCTCTTCTCCTGAAGCTTGTCAGCTTAATAGCAGTGTGAATTCAGTTGTTTGAGCTGGCTTCTTTTGAAAACCCACAGTTTTGATGTACATTCACCATCTTCACCGAGTCTCTCCTTCTTGGGCAGGATTTTGGGAAGTGCCCTCGGTTGCGGCTCTTTACTCAGGAGTACATTCTGTCTTTGAATGAGCTGAATGCTGGAATGGAGGTGGTGAAGAAGTTCATTCACAGGTTAGTTACATTTCATTTATGGTATATTTCCAATCCTGTGTCCATGCTTTGGTGTGTTACTTCTCCCAACCCTCGCTGTTAACAGTAGCTGGTGCTCTTTGGTACTGGCGAACAGCAAATCAAAGCAAATTAATCAGGTCCATCCAGCAGTGTTGCTGAAGTCGCTTTTTCAAAATGCTAGTTCTCAGATAGGTCTGGGATTTTCTGCCTACTTCCACACTGCATGTATTTTTCATATACATTTAGACTCAAAGCCTCTGTAGAATAATTCAAATTAACTTTCAAGCTTACGCTCACTCAAGTGTGAGATTTTGGGAGGACTTCAGAGATACCACATCAATTAAATTGATGATTCAGCTTACCCTTGTTCATAAGTAGGGCCATTGGATGTAGAGGGTTAAAGTATCTCTCTGTTATGGCCCTTCTGAAGATCCCCCAAGGATGCCTTTTCAGGTCTGCCACCTCATTCTGCCTGACTGGTTTTGCCCACAGAAACCTTCTTTGCAATGAGATCATCTTGTTTTTTGTTTTCCAGCATGCATGGTCCAACAGGACAATGCCCACATCCCAGGGTCCTGCCAAATCTTGTAGCTGTCTGCTTAGCTGCCATTTATTCCTGTTACGAGGAATTCATCAACAGGTCAGTGTGAATCCCCAGCTGGCCACATGTTCTTCACAAACAGGATCAGTGTGAGATGGGTGTGCTGGAAAACCTGAGAGAAGCTGAACCTTCATTCCCTGGTAGGGAGTGAGGAAGGGCAGGGGTGAGACCTTGAAGAAGGGGTTGTGTGTAAATCCCTGTGTATCTGCAGCTTTGAACTCGAGCTGGTTTCACAACTCTGTCTCGGTTATTGTGGAAAATCTGATTCCTCACACGCCGCAGTTCTTGACACACGAGCCGGTTTCCAGTAGACAGTGAGGGTTCCCCTCTGCTAGGTTTCCTGTTTGTTTATGCCTATCTGACTTTCCTCATGGTAGAGCACGGACAGAGGCTGCTCAGTGTCCAACACAAATTCCAGACACGAGGGCTGCAGACAAATGTCTGGGCATGTACTATAGCCAGATACATACTTGGGCATGGATTCTGTTACAGCTTTGCACAACTTGGACAGGAAAGTTCACCTTTAGACTAAACTGGTCTATCAATTGGAGTAATGAAAAGCTCAAGTCTTTGTCAAACAGGGGCTGCAGAACAGTCTTATTGGAGCCTTTTAATGTTTTTAATTGATTTCAGTAATCCGATTGCACAGAGGAAAGCCATCCGCTGGGCTGGGGTGAAATGTAGTGGGAAATTGCAAAAAATTGTGGCTTCTCAGTGTTGCACTCTCTCTCCTGCTCCCTGCTGGTATGTCTGCCTACTGAAATGATTTGTTTCTTTCTGAAATCCAGTCGGGACAACTCGCCAAGCCTGAAGGAAATTCGGAACGGCTGCCAGCAGCAGTGCGACCGAAAGCCCAACCTCCCCCTCCGCCTTCTCCACACGAGCCCTGACCTGGTCTCTCAGGAGGCCACCCTGACTGAATCCCGCCTCAAACCAGTCATTGTCACCTCCAACGAGATCCACGTGGAGGTGGAGCGCAACAACACGGCCAACCAGAAGATGACGGCCGGCGTTGGCAACGACAGCGAGCCCAACCTCATCGACTGCCTGATGGTCAGCCCCACCTGCAGCACCATCAGCATCGAGCTGAGCCCCCAGGCTGACAGGATCCTGGGCTGCTACGTGGAGATCCTCAAGATGCTGTGAGTGACTGTTCTGAGCAGCTTTTCCAACAATGTCATCCTAACAGTGCTGAGGGGGGGGCTTTTCCCACAGGCCTGTTGTCTTCAACATCTGTGGTGAGCCAGCACGTGGTTGTAAATCTCAACTCCAGCTCTGGAGAGTCCAGCCTTTGAAAGAGGCATCTGGCACTGCCAAGATGTTCTAAAAATAGCAGTAGGAAGATGAAAATGGAAAGCTTATTTGTACATTGAGCCTCAGGCATTTTACAGAAGACGGGATGTTGGTGCCAGTGGTTTCTGTTTTTGTTCTTGCCCACCAAAAATAAATAAAGAAAACCCATTTGTCTCCTCCAGGGCTCTTGGGATTGCCTGAGACAGAACTAGAAAAGGCAGGTCTGTGGTAGGTTCAGTGCTTGTGCAGTGATAGGCAGCACCACTGCCCTGATGTTAGCAGGAGTTGGATATTGTCATTGTTTTTCACTTAGATATTCTCCCTTCTTGTGCTTGTAGAAGTTTTATGACTTACTCAGATTTTCTTGTATTAGAGTGGAGTCTCTGTCCTGTTGCTTTGGTACAGTGGACCTGTATTAGGCCCCAGGTGTTCAAATAGTCTTTCCACCACAAAATGGTGGCAAGGTGGTTCCTGGCAGGCAGATCTCCTGCATATCTTAAACAGGAATACAAAGGAAAATGTTCTTCAGGGAAAGCTTGGTTTTCTCTGGATGAATGAATGAAAAGGAATAACAGAAATAGTGGACTGCAGAATAGGAGCTTGTAGTAGAAGTGCAGTAAAACAACTTCGTGAACTTTGACAATTAGCTCTAATACTGAGTTGCAGTATGTTTTGTGGCAAACTGTTAAACTTCTACATTAATTATTTTTAAACAGTGTAAGGCCTAATGAAGTCATAGTTGAACTTTCTAGAATCCAAGACATGGGTGAAATCTGGACTCTGCTGTAAGCCATTAGCATATGCCTACACTGTGCACAAATGCACATCTAGGGATGTACATTTGTTTGGTACATTCCCAAGGAATAAAATGAAGTCAAACTGCTGTGGTGGATGATTTTGTGAAGGTTTTTGTCCCACATTTTCATTATTTTTCAAAATACATGGTACAAATTTGCAGCATCACTCTTCCACTCACTACACAGCTGACTTGCAATTACTTAAGCACTCATTCAAAGCTGAGGACAGGACAAGTGAATACCAGATACTGTTCCCATTAGATTCTTGAGCAGGAAGTTGCTGTGAAGGCTAATTTTGTATATTTTTTCCCCCGTGGCCTAGGTTCTTCTGCCTTTAAAAATGATTGCATTAAAAAAGGCACAGCATCTGGGTTTGCTTCATCTGGGGGCTTTTGAGTCTGCACTCACCCAGGTGCTCCATCAAACACGTCGTGTATTTATTCCTGTCCCCTTGACTCTCCCTGTTTTCCATAAACACTGAGCACTCTCCCAGTCCTGATGCTGGTTTGGATGCTGACTCACTAAGCATTGACGGTTTTGGTTTCATCATGCAGCTGACACAGACTTATAAACAAATTCACAAATGGGCATGTTCTTCCTCACAGTCTCTCCACTTTTAAACATTTGATGTGCCAGCTCCCAATTCCCATTGAATTTGCTATGCAAAGAATTCATTTCACTCTGTATCTTAAAATAATCTATTTTTTGGGTGCATTTCCTGTCTTTTTAAAAATCAAGTTGTTCAACAGCAGCAGTGAAAATGGGAATGTGTTACTGTTAGAGGTGTTGTAGGTGTGGGGCAGCTTTGGGCCCTTTTTCTGCTTGTACAGCAGGGATCTGAAAGGTGAGAATTCCAGAGGATGTGCACAGTGAGGGACCAGTGAAAACACAAAACTGGTGCAGCTCTCCTCGGCGTGCCCTGCCAGAGCCCACACCCTGCTTGGGAAATCACAGCCTGTGGGAATACAGGGCAGCTCCTAAGGCAGAGCTCTGGCTGCAGCTCCCCTCATTGGAGTTCCCTTCCATTCCTGTTCATCCCCTGATTTTTTGGGTGCCTGGAAGCAGTAATCCAGAATCTGCTTGCTCCTTGTTCTGCCACTGGCTCACTGGGAGGTCTCAGATAAGTCACTTTTAGGTGCCTCATTTTCCTTATTTGTAAAATACAGGTAAAGATTTTCAATATTGTTTTTTTTTAATGCTGAAACCAGTGATGGAAAAGCATTTTAAAAGGACTTGTAGTTATTACCCAAAATAGAAGATAATGCTGTTGTGATGCTGATTACTTTCATGCTCTGACTCTTCCTGAACAAAGGGTTTCTGTTGCATGAAATACTATTACTGTACTTTGAAAATCTGAGAATATGAAGAAAGAGAGTTGAAGAACATGCCAGTAGGAAGAAAACATTAATTATAAAACAACTGCTATCCAGGAGCTGAGCTCTCAGAGGGCTTTCAGTAAAATAATGTTCTTATTAGTAACAATGGTAAGCCAAACATAAATAAGTTGCTTAGCATTGAGTTTGATTGTTCTTTTAGGTGTCTGACTCAGTATCATCATCAAAACAGGAGAGTCACCAGCAATGATATCTTTTTTACATAATTAACTTAGGGCAGCAGGGAGTAATTTATTTAAGCAAATTTTAATTATTGGAAGTCTAGCAAATAAGAATTCTCAACAGTAGCTTCAACAGAGGACATTTGATTGTTCACTTGACTCTTACACAGTGCTTGCTTTTTGGGGGAAGCCCTCACTTCTAATATTGATGAAGATGTGATTTAACAATCACTGTAATGCTTCACTTTTTGCACAGAAATCTAAAAGGGCAGTTTAGAAAGTTTGTCTGTGGGGCTCTTACAGCACCTAGAACATCTTTGACCTTTTTTCTGATGTAGTTGAGTAACAAAACACAACTGTTGCGTACTAAAGGAAAATGGAAAATCGTGATTTTGAAGATGCTGGCAGATGACCCAAAGTCTGGGCAGATTTTAAAGGAGACACAGTCTCTAGGGTAACATAGTGTTTTGGTCCTGCACTCAAAAGTGGATCAAACTTCTGTGTCAATATTCTGTAACTCCTTCTGGACTCTGATAGTGTTACTGACACCAGACGGTGCCTCCTGAGTGCTACAAGTCTTGAACTGGTGTGTAGAAAATGCACTAAATTAACTGAAAATTATCTGTTCATCATATTAAATTAGAGGCTTTGAGAATGGCTCAGCATTGCCCAGCTCCTATTTGCATGTTAATGTTTTCATGCATTTGGGAATGTCTTGTACAGCCAGTCTTGTGCTTGGACAACCATGGTTAAACAAAGTTGCAGTAGAAGGGGCTGTGTGTCCACTCCTTGGGCTGGAGAACTTCAAAGTTTTCTTTCACCTGGAGGATCCCACTGGTTCCAGGGGATGGGACACATTTAAACTGTCTGCAGTGAAATCTAGGTCAATTGGTTGTGGGAACAGACCCCTCTTGGGGAGGCTCTGTTGGTGTTGTATCATAAACTGTTACCCTTTGTCTGTGTTATTTTTTGTTTCCATGGCTGCCTCCAGTGGCAAGGGTCCGTCCAGATGTCCAGACACTTGTACCCCTCTCTGGGGCCAGTGTCACAACCTGTTTTGGGCAACCTTGTGTTGCTGTTTCCTGGTGCTTCCATGCCAACTGTGAGCAGTGCAGCCCATTTCTGTTCTTAGCAGTCAGGGCAGAACCTTTCTAGGGTCTTTCAATGGTGCTGAATTTTCTTCTTTAGAAAAAGCCAAGCAAGCCCATCTCATAAGAAGGCTGAGCATGAAAAGGCACCTTACTCTTTTGCAGATAGCAAAAGTTTGTGCCTTGTATTGACAAGGGGTGTGATGAGGCTTTTTCTCAGCCTGTCCTGACACCCTGAGCTAAACTTGATGTCATGCAATTCAGGGAATTGAACCTAAAATCAGGGGAAGAAGGGATCATGTCTGGGGTATGGTCGTATTATCTGATAAACAGAGGTCACCTTGTCAATCTGCTCAGTCTGGAGAACAGGCTGCTTCCAAGTAGTTGCTCTTGTCTCTTCACTACCCCCAAACCCCAAGGACTTGGGGCTTGCAGTGTCTCAGAGATGAGAGCCACAGCTTTGCAAACACGAGCACCCACTGGAGCTTCCCCTGGCTGCTCTGCATTCCCCAATAGGTCAGTGGCATGCTCTGAATATCCCAAGTGGATTATCCTGTGTCATGTTTATCGAGGTTGCCCCGGGCTGCTCGTGTGTTTTGGATTGTTTGTGCCGCACATGACGCGCGGGCAGGTTTTCATTTTGGTGAAAGGTGATCCCGGGGAAGGAAAATGTATTATGTTGGCAGGCCAGGAGCGATGATGGCCCAGAGGCAAAGTCCCTGCAGTGGGGGATTATTTCATTAATATGGTTGTTCTGTGCCCTGGGCAGTGCCCAGGGTCAGGGTCAGGGAGGCTGTGTGCAGTGGCAGGTGATGGCTCTGCTCTGGTCGGGCTGCAGCCTGGCTGCTCACCTAGAACTGCAAATCCTGCAAAAATCACAGCCCGGGAGCCATTCTCCCCCTTTTATCAGGCCAGTCCTGGGAATTGAGCTGTGTGATGAGTGTTGAGCCCAGCAGCCTTGGAAGAGCTGGGAAGGGAGTTTGTCCCAGGCTGTCCCAGGATCTCCCTCCTTCTCCTGGCCCAGCCTCTTTGTCTGGCTCGTTGCAGTGGTTGTTCACTGCAGCCAGAACTAATCCATCTCCCTTTCTTTCCCTGCTTCAAACGCTTGTCTTGTGTTAGAGCTTTGAATGGATTGAAAAAAAAGAAAAAGGAAAAAAAAAGAAAAAGCAACTGTCTGAAATGAAAGAAGAGTGCAGATGAGATGAGCACAGACAGAAGGAAAATGTTTTTGAAAAGGGAATAGGTGGGAGGAGGAGAAACACTGTAGGCTTTTAATAAGTAGTTTAGTTTTATTCTTGTGCTGTGTTTGTTTCATGTTTCCTAGCTCACATTGAAGGGATTACAGGCTGTGCAGATTTTATGTTCAGGTCCCACTCATGCGACCAAATTTTATATATTTCAATAGGAGATGATTTCCTTCCTTCCTTTCTTTCTTCCTCCTCCTCCTGGGGAAGCAGACTGATTTCTTTTCTCTGCCCTGTCACAGACCTGCCCTGCTCCCCAGCTTTGAGAAAAGCCAGTGACACTGTCCCATTCTGTCTGCAGTTACATTCCAAAACAATTTTTTTCTTACTCTTACTCCTTTGAAGCTCAGCCATGAAAAATTGATTTGTTCATATTATTAGTAATCACAGCTCTCTGGATTGCTCAAGAAGCAGCTTCAGTGGTGTAACACTTAGCCTGAGATGTCACAGGAGCTAAGCCTCAGAGTGGCTCTCAGCTGTTAACTTTCTGTTAGAAAAGATTTGTAGGTGCCGTATCTCGTGTGATGTGAAGCACCTTTAACACCTCTGGATTTTCTAACTCAGCTTTTTGACTTCTGAGTCTCCTCTGCTCAAAAAAAAATCTACTTTTAGCACTGTTTGTATCTACCAATAAAAATGTGCTGTTTTTAGAATAAAATCAGCTAGGAGTTTCTAAAGGGTGTGCATATTTAAATAACACAAAATGTCTGAACTGTGTTCTCACACCTGACAAACATGGTGAGACCTGTGGCACTTCTCAGGGCTGCAGCTATAGAAAGGTGACATCAGCTGTCTCCTACTGAGACCTGGTGTTTTAACAAGAGACTTTGAGCTGAACCTGAACACAGGCCAGAATTCTGTGTCACCGACCCATTCAATGTGTCTGTGGGTCAGAAACAAAGAATAATCTCATAGATAGCTTTAATTAATCAAAGCTTTGTTGAAAGAACCCAGAAAGCTCATCCTGGAGATGCTGTGTCAGAGGTTTCCTTGCATTATTTCAGTTTATGTGACAAGCCCCATCCTCAGGTGTGTCATGATATTCACTTTACACTGACTAAATGGAAAAACAACCCCTGTAATGAAGTCCTGCTTCGTGTCTTGCTGTTGTTCTGAGACATTAAACAGAGTTGATCATCTTCCTTATTTGTTCAGTGGCTAAGCAGGTGAGGGACTTTTTGTCTCTGGAAAGAACCTGATGAATAGGGGATCACAAAGGGCTCTTGCTGCCACTGACTCACACTCACTTCAGGTTTGTGAGACACCCCTTGTCTCAGAGCTGGCTCTACTTTAGACCTGAGAACAGAATTTTTCATGTAGGAGAAGATTAGGTTCAGTGGCTTCCAGCACAACTGACATGGGCACGAGGTTTCTTTTTTGGATTACTGTAACTTCACATGTGCTCTTCTGGCTTTTAATGCACTAAACCACTTTCAGTGGTCCTCATGGGTTGGTTGCTTGCATGACATAGCACACATTTTTGTAACCTGAACTCACACTGCTCTTGAGCAAATGATAACTGCTTCCCTGGTTGGTTTTTACATCATAATTCTCCATTCAGGTAAAGCTTCTCTGCATGTTGCTTCTTAAGAGTACCCTGCTCATGCATTTAAATTTTCTTTTTTTTGTGAACACATCTTTGTGGATTGTCCAACATCATGTGTGGTATTAATTTATGGACATTTCTGGTTTTTGTGGTTCAAAAGATGGATGAGACTTTTGGAAATGCATCCATCTTCAATTTCTCTGAGCCAGAAGTTTCCCTTTGCAAAACTGCATTCTTTTGGAACAGTTCCTGTGCATATGTTGTCTGTCTGTAATGCTATCAGTAGATACTGTCCATTTGAGAACATTACACCTTGTTCCTTCCCAAAGACACACCACACTTTTGTGCCAAGTTTCCAGTAAGCTGCAGCCAATACTCTGGTTTTTAACACTGAAATCCAAAAGGTAGCAGCACTAAGAGGAGATGGCAGGCTCTTCTAGGTTGTTTCTACAGATATCCCCAGGTGTTTCAGCCCTTGTGAGATTCACTTCTGTGTGTACTCATTGTTACCAATGGCACTGGGAGCCAGGGTCTGGGCTTTGTGTCAGAAATGGATTTGGGGCTTTCTTGGGCTTATGTCTTATAGCAAAGAAAATTTCCAGTTAAATGTAGAGGAGAGCTTTAAATAGCAGTGGCCTGGTAATTGCTCTACCAACTTAGATGAAAGTATTACTTAGTGATTAAATGTCAACAGGTTTCATAAACAGCAAATGTCTTTAAGTTGACATAAAGAAGGCCTCTCTGGAGGTCACTGTAAATACCAGATTTATTGTGCTTCAATGGAGAATGTGCTGGAGATGGAAAGGGAAATGTCACTGTAGATTTTGAGAGTGCTTCAGTAAACCAGAAAGGTTGTTGGTGCCCACAGTAAAAAGCTTTTAACTCCTTGAACTAGCTGTTGGCAAACCATACTTAAAACCTGGTGACGTTAACATTAACAAAATGTTCATTTTGCAGGTCAGACTATGATGACTGGAGACCAGCCCTGGCCAGCTTGCTTCAGCCTATCCCATTTCCCAAGGAGTGAGTTGGCACTGCTTTAGTATTTACTGCCTTGTTCTTGTTACTGCTTTTTTATGGTGAAATATACGTCAAGTGAAAAGGGGTGGCAGCAGGAGCTTTGTGCCTCTAGCATTGATTTAGAAACTGAAGCTGATTTTGGCTGATGCTGAGGGATGTGAAGACCTCCCCACGTTCAGCTTCCTTCCCCATTTCTCTCAGATGATCCTGAACAGAAATCTGGTTAACTAGAGCCAGGCAGACAGGAAGGGAGGAAAGCTGGTGAGGAGGAGAGCAGAGTGAGAGATTCAGTGGGGGAGGAAGCTTCGCTGGCGTCACAGACTCCTGTCATTTGGATTTTGCATTCAATGAAGGAGCTGCCCTACGGATCAGCCCAGCTCCCCTGGAAACCTATTAATGAGCAGTGGTGTTTATAAAGTGCAGACCTCCATGGACAAAAATTACAACCTGTAATTGTACAATTTGCTGGCTTATCACATCCCCTGATGACCTGATGTCTTGAATCACAGAGGTCTAATCCTCCACGCCAGGTTACCTGGGCTACAGTGAGAGCTTGGAGATGGGTAACAGAGACATCATTACCTAAGTCTAACCTGAGTCTTGGGGGACCTGTAAACCATACCATGATCCAAGGCACTTCACAAAATGGCCATTAATTGCTTTACTGATGTATGATGCTAATTAGCTGCGACCATAGCCTAATTGCCTTGCAATTAAGGAATACACCTGGCTGTTGGAGAGAGGCAAAACCCTGTAATTATATAATGGTACTGTAAGTCTTTTACTTTCTTCTGACCCAAAGCTCCCACTGATATTACTCAGAGCCTTGTCTAAGACAGACTCAAGAAAAGCTACAAGTTTTGTTCCAAGTAATTTTCCCCTCTAGGTTAATGAAAGAGGCTTTATCTGATTTTTTGAAACTTTTTTTTTGTCTTATTTGCTGCAGTTGCTTAGCAAGTCCTTTTATTATCTGGAAAGAACTGAAAAGTGCTTGTTTGGTTTTTTTGGACTCTTTTTTTACCCCCCTTCTCCTTTCTCTCAGATGCTCATACTCTTCTGTTTTCCATTTCAGGGCTCTCGCACATGAGAAATTCACAAAGTAAGTTTCTGGGGCTCCTTTGTTTTATTGAATAAATTCTTGTATTAGTCAATAATAGCAGTGATGCATTATTCAGTATTGTGTCTGTAATGGCTTTTATCTGTGAAGGACTGTAGGCATGTTCTGTTAGCAATAAAAAGTTCTCTTTGTAATTTATTGTGCTAGCAGGAGCCCAAGGACTAAAGCCACTGGGTGCTGATAGAATTTACAAAGGAGTTTGTCAATGCACATCTCAGAAACATTTTCTAGGCTATTGTGAACAGACACTGTCCTTGGTAATAACTTTTAGGCATCATGTTTCCTTTCTGTGGAAGGAGTTCAACTTGTTTCTCTCTAAATTGCATTAATAGATATAATTTTAGGTGTTGTTCAAGAGAAATGTGATACTTGTGTAAATACTGCAACCAGCAACTGCTTATTCTTGTCCTTCTCATTCTTATTTTTTTCAGGGAGCTGAAATACGTGATTCAGAGATTTGCAGAGGACCCGAGGCAAGAAGTGAGTTTGTTGGCAGTTTACACAGAGCATTAGCTGGAGGGATTGGAACTGCACTTGTTCAGATCTCTCCTTAAGTAGCTTGTTCCAAAACACAGTGTGGTTTTACTCTGCCTAGATCTCTAAGCAGTAGTGGCCTCTCAGGGTGGTTTATGTGTAAGGTTTATGTGTTGTCACCTCCTTGTCTGGCCTCAGTTGATGTCCTTGTTCTAAACTGCAAGCAGAAAGATTTTTCTGTGGGGTCACTCAGAGCTTTTCATCTTCTGTACAAAAGAAGAGATTTTGTGTAGCTGTGTTTCAGCTCTGTTGTGTGCAAATGCCTGTAATTCTCATGAATTGGCAGCAGGAAGGGGGTGGGAGTGTTGCTGCAGCCTCGTGGTGCCTCAGAGCTGCACTCAGAGCCTGCTCAGCATCATCAGCTTTGGCTGAGTCACAGGGAACCTCTCATCCACGGTGACTCTTGCTTTTGGCATGAAGGCAGGAAAGCTCCCTCAAACTGTGGGTGAAGCTGTATCATCACTGCCCAGGACTCCTCATTTCCATGGGTTTTGCTCTTGTGAGCAGTAGTTACCCTTGCCAGAAGAGACCTAGAATGGCACCAGGATTTCATCTGTCTCCAGAGTTCTGTGCCCTAAGGAAAGAATTTACCTCCCCCCGCCCCACACACCTCTCAAAAATTGAAATGGAACATCTGTTTCTTCAAGTGAGGGGGGGAGGGAAAGAAAAGGAAAAAATAAAGCCTAATTATGACTTCTCTATTAAATTGTGGGACTAAATATAGTAATCTCTACAGTGGGCCAAATTTAGACTAATGGTTGCTCACTGGTGCCAGTTTTCCAGTGCAGCTTCTGTGCTCTGTATCCCTGTTGAGTTTTCCCTGTGGATTTCCTTCACCCTGACTCTGGTTGAATTTTATTAGAGCAGGAGTAATAAGAATTGTTAATTATTGGAATGAGCAAGGCATCAGCCATTTGGTATGCAGATCACATCAGATGTATAGACACACATGCTGGGAGGACAGGGGAAAATGACAGAAGCTGAGAAATTTGTGGGGTTTTTCTGTTTGGATTTTTGGTGATGTTTTTTTCCAAGTGAAAGGAGCTGTTCTAGATTAGAGCCATTTTGTGTTTGATTTGTGTAAAGGGCCATGCAATAAGGGATGGTGCAGCTTCCCTCTTGGTTATACTGAAAAAATGGATTCTGAGAGGGGAAACTGGCCTGCAGCTCTGCAGATTGGAATATTAACCACAGGATTTCCAGCAGTCCCTGGTTCTGCAGTTCCCTTTGGCCCAGTGTGGGAGATGCTGGTGGTTATTGGCAGGAGCTGTAACCTTCCCAATGTGTTCCCTTCTTGGCAGGTGCACTCGTGTTTGCTGAGTGTGAGGGCTGGCAAGGACGGCTGGTTCCAGCTGTACAGCCCTGGGGGAGTGGCCTGTGATGATGATGGAGAGCTCTTTGCCAGTATGGTAGGTGTCTGCAGCAATGGGACTTTACAAACTTTGCAATAAGTAACTAGTGCCTGGTTAGCAGTAACAGGATTTACTTGTTTTTGTCAAAAAATAAATTATCAAAATCACTATTTTGTTAACCATGAGTGTTCATCAGAAAATCCAGATCTTTCTGCCCCCAAATCCATTGACCTCCCTTGCAGTCACAGCTTGGTTATTAGCACATTACTGTTCTCTTTTTGAACCTTGGCATGTTTTCTCACTGGTAGTGTAATACACAAACCAAATTTGTGCATATGTATGTATTTCTGTACTTATAAATATCTGTCTTTGTATAAAAAAACTCTCACAGAGAACATGGAAAAGTGGGAGACAGACTGTTCTGTACATCCACACCTATAGTTTACATTTGTAGGCTACCCTGGAATTTAAAACCAACAGTTACATTGGTTTAATCAAGGGATGGATGGATAGATATAAAAAGGTGTTACCAGTGTTTCTGCATTGTTGTGAAGAGGTGTAATTAGAAACCAGCATTCCATTTCCAGCAGTTATTTCTTTTGTAACTCTGAGAAGGGCTAGACAGAAAATAACAGGTTTTAATCAGTGATGTGATTTAAGCACATCACTGTCTTCCTGTGCAGCCTGGGTCAAGCCACTCTCTCTATGAATTCTCCATATACCAAGTAAGATGGAAATTATATTACTGCCTTTCCCTGGTGAGGGGGAAAACATTTGTTGAAGTTGGCTTTGTGAAGTGACTTTCTGCACTTTGTGCATCTCCCACATGCTGAACATTCTGGGACTTACAGAACATCAGTGTCTGTCTATACC
Source organism: Melospiza georgiana (assembly GCF_028018845.1). Classification (NCBI taxonomy): domain Eukaryota; kingdom Metazoa; phylum Chordata; class Aves; order Passeriformes; family Passerellidae; genus Melospiza; species Melospiza georgiana. The sequence goes on from NC_080443.1 coordinate 17,068,523, forward strand.
CTGAAATTCAGATGGATCAGTTACCTCTGAAACTGATAATGGAAGAAGAGTGTTTACAAAAGGTTTCACCCCTCTTCACTGTTCATCTGTCTTTTATCTTTGAAAAGCGAATTTCTTCAGAACTGTATCATTTCTCCTGAGAGCCATTCAGGATATTTATGAGCATCAGGAGATGGCGTGCATGAGAAAGCACAATGCTAACACACATTAATATGCAGCACTCTGTGCCCTTTGCAAGGATGTTGATAAATACTTAAAGAGCTGCTAACGACTAACCATAAAGCTGGAAAAACACCCTGTTCTGAGATGCACCTAATGTTACTTTACTGTCAGTATTTTCCATTTCTCAAGAAAACCTCTAAAAAAACTTAATGAAAACTGCATGAAATGAAATCTCTTTTGGCTTGGAGGTTCACATTTTTAAAGGCCACCTGAGCTGATGGATGCTTAAGGAAAAAAAGATTTTCTGTTTTTCTAAAGAGGTTGCTGATAATGAAGCCATGATTCACATAGAATTGACCTCATCATGGCATGGTTGTGATATTTTAGCAGTATTGAACATAGTGCAGGCAATGCCATGAGCCAGGGGTGCCACAGAATGCATTTACAAGGTTATTGTAGGGTAGTGCTGATGTTGAGTCCACATAATGGAGCTCTTCCTGCCTAGGCTGTTGGAAAATGCAAATTCTCACATAGTGCTTTTCAGCAAATGGTGAATCGGCCATCTGGGTTATGAAATAAGACTTTCTTCTATGAGCCCAGCATTTAATCTCTAAGGGATTTTCATTGGAAATAATATGACCAACTTATTTTCTGAGAAGAGACATATTTGATTTGTACGAGTGGCTTTGCATTTCTGCCGTAGGCATTGCTATGTGATATCACATGGTGCTTTCTGGAGCTTTCAGAGAGTCTGCACAACAGTTTGTCAGCTCAAGGACTCAGAGGAGTGCCACTCAGGGCATTTTGTCAGCAGTTCTTTCCTTTCAGGGAAAACTGAGCAAAAGAGAAAGCAGGATAAGAGCATGAAAACCCATGAAGTCATCTCTGACTTAGTGCTCAGGACTGCTGGATTTTCTTAAAGCCGCCCTTCCTTCCTTCCCCAGTCAGGTCCTGTGTGTTTATCCTGAAGAGGTGAATTTGTCTGTCAGCAGCCCTTATCCAGGGCCAGCAGGTTGCCAGCAGCAGTGCCTTTTACCTAGACACCCATCCCACAGAGCCCCTGCTCCCCAGCTGGCATTTCCAGAGACGCCCAACGCAAACAGATGTGAGAGCAAAACCCCTGGTGCTTCCCCCGGGGCTGGGGTCATCGGGTTACTGGGAATGGGGGCAAGTGCACACCTACTCTGATGGTTCCTGGGGAGCCTCTGTCAGGCTGTCAGCTGGGCTCCTTTATGGGGTAAAACTTCCCATTCCCTCAGATCTCACTGGGCATCACCTTCTTCGAAAAGTCACTTCCATTCAGCAGCAAAGCTGTTAAAACACTGCAACCCTAACTATAAGGAGAGCCTTCATTCCTTTAGGTTTATTGCAAATAAGTAACACTTTTTGACTGTTCAACAATATTCCTTCCAGAGGTATATGTGTTTCTTAGGCCTACACCCCTAATTTTACCTCTGTTTCTTGCATAGGTTCATATTTTAATGGGATCCTGCTATAAAACAAAGAAATTCCTGCTTTCACTGGCTGAAAACAAACTGGGACCTTGCATGCTGCTGGCTTTGAGGGGTAACCAGACGATGGTAGAGGTAAGCCCTAAAAATGTGTTGCCATGAGCAGTGTTCAGGTTCCCAGTGCCTTTCCCAGAACTGGCTCTAGCAGGGGTCAGGTTTGTGTTGTGTCAAACACCAGTGGCTGGTTGTTGTTCTCTGAATTAAGGGGAACAGAATGTTGTTGTTCTGTAGATTTGAGTGTGAATTAAATGAAAGGTGGGTGCATGAATTTTTGGAGAAAGAGGTTTTTTGCTGTAATGCAGCTGCAGAGGTTAGGATGGGAAATAAATGGCCATGGTGCAGTAGGCTGTGGTGAGAGATCACAATTCACAACCACGAGGATTTTCCATGATGAAATGCCTGATTCTTGTCTTGCCACCTGCAAAATGAGCAGTGCACAGGAAGTGCCTTTATAAAACCTTATTTGCTTGCATTAATACACTTTTTTTATGCTTATGATTTGTTATTTTTGTTATGCTAATAGTTTATATATATATTTCTGGGCTCCATAAGAGGAGTTTCTTGATAAATGTCATTATCAGCAGAAAGAGAGTGGATAAATAGATGGAAAGAGTTAGTTTTTCATTGACTTAGATTTTTGCATGTTAATTTAATCCAGTAAATAAAGGAGCATGCTGCATGCATTTGAATATAATGTTGCTGGATTTTTTTTTTCTTCATTAAAAATAATTGAAATTGTGGAGGGAATAAAAGCTTTGCATTTTAATTGCAATGGCATGATACATAGCTGAAAAGGAAAAGCAGTGTGGGGAGACAGCTTGTGTCCTAAATCTTGTGACCCACTGGACTCATCCCTTGGGATCTGCCTTTCTCCTGGCTTCCCCAGGGTGAGCTGGGGGTGTTCCCAGTGAGGTGGGGATGTCCTGGCCACAGCAGAGAGCTCCCAGCAGCTTCTCTTGGTGCCCTTCACCTATCCTGCCTCGTGGGCTGGGTGCACCTCACACGTGTTCTGCTTGCACAGAAACCCCAGCATTAGGGATGGAAAATCCCTGGTGTGCAGTGTCCCAGCTCTGCCAATGCCCAGCCCAGCCCCTGGACCTGGGGAATGCTGGATGGATTGTACCTGTTCTGGAGAGGGCTGTGGCATGGAGCCATCTCCCAGCTCTGAGGCAAATAATTGCATGTCTCAGAAGGAATGAGCACTAATGGGGAGCAGGATAGACAGGCTGGCTTTTGGAGATTACACTTCATTCTTTACAAATAAAAAATTAATTTTGTGTGTTGGAAGTGGCATAAATATTGCTATGATATCCTCTACTCTACCCTCCTTATTGCATGCTCTAAAAACTTAGCCAGGAATTTAAACTGCCATGCCCAGTGTAATTAGGATATTTGAAAGAAATGGAATGAAAGCCCTGCACTGACCACTCTCCTTTTGTTCTGCTGCTAGATGTGTTTGATGCTGGAATACAACATCATTGACCATTCTCCTTTTGTTCTGTTGTTAGATTTTGTGTTTGATGCTGGAATACAACATCATTGACAATAATGACACCCAGCTCCAGATCATCTCCACCCTGGAAAGCACAGACGTGGGAAAGAGAATGTATGAACAGCTGTGTGAGAGGCAGAGGGAGTTAAAGGAGCTGGTATGTCACCCTGCACACATTGCCATAGCACACTGGGCTCTGTGCTCTCCACAAATGGAGGTACAAAAGAAAGACAAGCAGGATGTGAAATTCCCAGTTAACAACAGGATGGGAGCAGTCCTCAGAGGGTTTCACTCTGAATATATATACTGTGTGATATTTACTGATGTGACTAATCCCATACTATGTTTATGAATGATATCCAATAACCTGCTTAGGATCCCTGTGAAGGAATAAAGGTGAAACCCTGCTGTCTCAAGATCTTACAAGTCAGCTTGTCAAATTCTGCCACCTTTTGACATATGAGTAGCAAATGGTTCTGGTGCTGGCCAGCATTTCTGAATGCTCTGGCATTCACAGCATTTCACTGAGATGGTCTTTAGGTCCAGTTCTCAGAGCTAGAGCCCACAGAAAAAGATTCTTCCTGATTTTAAAGAGAGGCCCTACAGATTTAAAATGGGCCTGCTCGCATGAGCACTTTTTCACCTAGGCAAACATACCCACAAACTTCCTCTTCCCTCTTGCACATTTATATTTGTCTTTAACCCCTTCTCGCAGCGTGATTTTTTGAAGTCAAGCAAATTATTTTATCAGCTGGGCTATCTTAACTCCTTTGCTCACTTTGCCCTGCATTTTAAAGCTGTTTCCTTTTAAGTGAAGTTAGCCAAATGCTGGCAGGCTGAAGCAGACAAAGGGCATGAAGACCCACTTAGCTGTGTCCCCAGGGATACAAGAGGCTCACTCAGGGCAGGGGAAGCAGGGATGAGGTGGAAGGGCTGGCAGGAAGCTTTGAAATGGGAGCAGGGTTAGTGCTAGTGAGGAGCTTGCTGTACTTCAGTGAGTCTGAAATGTAGAATGGCAGCTTGTTTGACCAAAATATCTTCTCTTTTACAGCAAAGAAAAGGTGGCCCCACAAGATTAACACTGCCATCCAAGTCCACAGTAAGTTAATCATGTCAATAGAAAAACACCTTTGTCTTTCCATATTTAAACACTTGATTTATGTTTGCCATGTGGCACAGTGGTTTTGGGCAGTTAGTGGGGAGCCATTGCACTTGCTCTGTCAACACAACTGGAGTTTACACAACTAGGGCACATTTCTGCTCTTGGGTCTGTACAGCAGTTTCCAACCCCAGCAGCAGGCTGTCACATTTATAGTGCTGCTCAGATTTGGAATGGCAGCTCTGGGGACAGAGCTTTGCATTACAAAGGCAAACTTCACAATGTCCAGTTCTGGATTTTAGTCATGGAAGTCTCAAAGAGACCCAGCACTATTGCATTTAAGCTTGGTGCAGACCCAGACTAACTTCACTGAGGCCAGGTAATGGTTCTGAGCACAGGTGGGACCTGGACCTCATGGTTAAATCTTCATGATGTTTAAAGACCCATCTTCAGCATTTGCTCTGACACTGAGGCCTCTGTGTCTCACAAGGATACACAAGCAAAGGACATTTTTGTCCTGATGTTTGGACAGATTTTTCCCAGGGTGTGTGAAGCAACGCTGCCACAAGAGCCCAGCTGCTTGCCAAACAAACAGAAACTGCTCTGTGTGGTTCTCTGTTACTGTAAACAAGTGGAGCAGTTGTGCAACTCGCTCTGGTTACCAGTATCGGTGACACTTCCAGGCTGGGCACCCACAACCTCCCTCACCAATCCCTGTCCTCCTTCAGGATGCAGACCTGGCCCGCCTGCTGAGCTCGGGCTCTTTTGGGAACCTGGAAAACCTCAGCCTGGCCTTCACCAATGTGACAAGTGCTTGTGCTGAGCACCTCATCAAACTGCCTTCGCTCAAGCAGCTGAACCTGTGGTCAACTCAGGTGAGTGCTCTGCAGCTGAGGCTCAGGGCAGGAACCAGTGCTGACTAATTCTGAAATTCCACACTACGTCAGCACAAGAAGAGTGTGTGTAGAGGCTTGCTTAGATGACTTTGTCCTCCTGCTATTTTTACAGGGCCTTCCTGTGGTTTAGCTCATCTTGGCAGCTGATTTTTTTTTATTCTTCACCCCTTTTTTTTCTCAGATTTTTAATTTTTGTTTTATTTTTAGTTATAAATTGTTGCTACTGTCTTGGGTTGAATGCTCCATTTTGGCATAGTTGCTGCTGTGTGCTGAGTAGAACCTGTGCTGCTGTTCATCTGGGAAATGCTTCTGCTTTCACCCAGTTAGGGTAAAAAAATGATGCTGCAGCTCGCATGGTCAAGCAAAGCACAGTCTGCAGTTTAGGCAGTGAATTGCTTGAAAGCTGATCAACCCAACAGCAACAAAAAGAAACTCAGATAATGAATAAATAGAAGGAAATTATAATGAGAATGTGATTATTTTCTAAGCAAAAAAACCCCAAGTTAACTGAACAAATTACTCAGCTGTTGACTGAAGGAACTTCTAAAATTAAATTTTTTCTTCTATGTTTCCCTGCTGGTTTTGCTCTCTGAGTTTCTCCACTGAATAGGTTTTCCCCATTTTCTGTTAGCACCTATTTATAGTGCTGACTGAAAATGCAATTATTGTCAGTGCAACCACAGAAAGCAGCATTTTTTTACCGAAATGTCATGTAAATATTTTGTTTTGTTTTCTTAACTACTTTGTATCCCAGAAATATCCCTTTTCTTTTTTTATGGGGAATATGAAGTAGAAACTGATTGCTTGCTTGTTTTAACTGTTTATATGTCCTCCAGATTTGTCTTAACAATGTAACTTTTGCATCTGAGAAACTTAGATGCTTTTTGTTCAAAATGAGTTTGATTTTACTGAACAAAGAGCCTGCTTTTTGTGAAGGGTTTTTTTTTTATTAAAAAGGAAAAGAAAAGGGTTTAGATTCCATTTTATTTTGCGATATCCTGGTTTCCATTAATCTAGAATTTAGAAACAGCAGAAACCAAGTGGGTCAATAGAACAATTACCCATCAATAGTGCATTGTTCTTGAGACCAAAATAGCTAATTAATACCACTTGCACTGTGCTTTTTTTGTGTGATGTGGTTGGGAACTGGCTGAGGCTGCCATAACCATCGTGTATAGCCTGGGTGGGAGCCCACTCGTACAAAGTCCAGGCTTCAAAGGCACCAGTCTAATTAAGAGATGGCCTGTGGTTAAGTGCACACAAGTCACTGCCTTTCTCTGTTCCCTGCCTGCGAGACAGAGATCACAGAATCACATAATGAGAATAATGAGGTTGGAAGAGACCTCTAAGATCATCAAGCCCAACCTATGCCCTAACACCTCAACTAGACTATAGCACCAAGTGCCATGTCCAGGCTTTTTTTAAACACATCCAGAGATGGTGATTCTGCCACTTCCCTGGGAAGAGCATTCCAGTACTTTATTATTCTTTTGGTGAAAAATTTCTTCCTAATATCCAACCTATACCTTCCCTGACATAGCTTGAGACTGTTCTCTGGTTCTGTCAGAGACTGATCCCACCTGTCTGCAACCTCCCTTCAGGAAGGTGTAGAGAGCAATAAGGTCACCTTTAAGCCTCCTCTACTCCAGGCTAAACAGCCCCAGCTCCTTCAAACGTTCCTCACAGGGCTTGTGTTCCAAACCCCTCACCAGCCTTGTTGTAAATAAAACTCTTTGCTTTCTCTGCTGTCATTGGTGATGGCGGTGAGCGTTGGAGGGCTTGGTCCAACCCAATATCCACAGCCCTGTTTGCACTGAGGTTCTTGCAGAGGGGTGGGTGGCCCAGCTTGTGCCTGACCCAGCTGTGTTTGTGCCCCAGTTCATGTCTGACCCAGCTGTGCTTGTGCCTCAGTTCATGTCTGACCCAGCTGTGTTTGTGCCCCCGTTCATGTCTGACCCAGCTCTGTTTGTGCCCCACAGTTCGGCGACGCGGGGCTGCGGCTCCTGTCCGAGCACCTCACCATGCTGCAAGTGCTCAACCTGTGTGAGACCCCCGTGACGGACGCTGGGCTGCTGGCACTGAGCTGTGAGTGACAAACGGGGGCTCTGTGGGACACTTGGGCGGCTTCTGAGGAGTTCATGTGTGTTTGGGCAGGGGCTGGATCTTCTGCAGGGGTTTAGGACAGGCTGTGGCTGTGTTTGGGTTTGGTCTCCCCTCCTCACTGCCCAGTCCTGCAGCTGTCCAGCTGTGGGATGGTGACCTGAGCCTGATGGCACTGGGTGGCCTCGTGTGGGCTTTGTCCTCCTGAGCCATACTCCAGATCTTGCCTCTGGCTTCACTGATGGCTCCTGTCCCCATCTCACGTGGTCACCTGTTGCCCAGGGACTTCCCAGATTTCTTCCTGTGGGTACCCCTCTGGGTGGGACCTGCCTTTGTGCTGCAGGAGGTGAAGATTGCAAAGCCACCTGGCAGCTTCTCTGTGCAGCAGGTTCCCTACTCCTCCTGGCATTTTTTGTTCCTTACTCTGCCTGTTCTTGGTTTAAACAAGGCAAGGCAGAGCGAGGCATGCAGGATTCCCTGAGCACTGGGAGGAGCTCAGTGTGCTGGAGTGAAACTCCCTCCTGCTCCCAGCAGTGCATTACAAACCTCTCTGCTGGGTTTGGAGGGCTGCTTTAATAGGCTTGATCCTACGCAGACGTGCCAGACAGGCCAGTAGTTATGGCTCATCTTAGGAAACTATTCTGCTAAGTACTGGAGCCTAAAATGGGAATGGGGGGAGGAGAGGGAGGACTGCCAGATCAGCATGGCCCCTGTGAGCCCATGCAGAGCAGTGAGAACGGGCACTATTCAGAATAATGTGCAGGAAACCGATTATGAGAAGTTGACTGAACTCCTTTGAAGTCAGCAGTCTTAAGCATATGCTTAATGGCCCTTCCTAAATAGGGACTTTTTCCTGGATGAGGGCCCAAACAGCTGTTTATCCATTTGTATTTCTATATTTTATGCTATTCAGCTTTTTCCTGGGAGTGCTGCACATAGTCATGTCTTGTTTATGCTTTGGCCTACTGCAAGCATGATATTTTAAGAAAATGCAGCATGATCATAAATATATGTGTGTTTTCTGTTTCAGCCATGAAGAGCCTGTGTAGTTTAAATATGAACAGCACCAAACTTTCAGCGGATACCTACGAAGATCTCAAGGTATTTGTGAATTGCATCCTCTAAAGATGAGAAGTGTCTGTAGCAAGAGATGTAGGGAGAAATGACCCTGTGGAGTGGGTAGCATGAAAGTTATCTGAAGAGGGTGAAGTGGGTTATTTTGTGGATATAATGATTGAAAGCAGCATTGTGAGGTTGCTGGACCCAGGAAACATTTAATATACTGAATGGAGAAGTATGAGATAGAATCAGCAGCTCAATGTTTTCACCTGTGCTATCAACAGTAAAGGCTTTATCAGTAAAAGTTTCATAAATTGATTGTTTCTGATGAGGATACAGAGACAGGTACAATCTAGTGCACACCATATCCTGTACTATTAACAGGACCAAACTAACTTGGGTGAACAGTATTGTCCAGCTTTGATTTGGAAAGCCAAGTGAGAACTGAAAGCATCAAGGAAGATGCAAATTTATCTTGACACCTCTAGGACTGGAAATGGGCTCTGAGCAGAAATGTCTGCACAGATGCCCAGTTCTGAAATTTGGCATGTAATGTCTGGTTTTGCTGTGAGTTTATAACCACAAAATGGTGTAAAATGGTGTAAAGAACCAGGATGGCAGCCCCAGGTGGTTACAGAGCTTGCCTGAGATGTGTTGGCTTTCATGACTTCACGTGGACTTTGCTTTCATTCTGATGGTGTGTGAGCTGCACCTCCCAAAATCTTACCTTAGAGACCCAAGGACTCAAGATGAAACTTGACATTTGCTTGTCTTAGATGTTGAAACAGATTGGGCCACGTTTACTTAAAAGGTCACAACCTTGGGTTGAGTTTGGAACTTGAAGCAAGTCCTGTAACTGCTCTGCTTTCAAAATTCACTGCAAACATCTATCTTTGGTTCTGGCTGTTGAGCCAGGGCTCCCCCAGGGACTCAGCTGCAATGCTGCTTGCATGGAGTTTTCAAGATCAAATTTTAAAAATTTGTATCACAATTGTATATGCAAAGAAGTCCTTGGAATTAACAGCTGGCTTGCAGATGGGTTCACACAATGGAGCTTGTATCAGGCCCCAGGCATTTACAAACAATCAAGGTCAATGCTGTATTTGGCCCAGGGCTGTGAAATTGCATCCATGAAAGGCTCCCCTGGTCCCACCCCTGCTTCTGAGCCCCCTTGCCACTCACTTCTTACTGAAACTCATATTTTCCTAACTGGTTCCCTCTGCTCTGGTATGGCTTTAATAGTCCTTAGCAGCCACAAAAGAAAGTGACTTGACAGGGCAAACAGCAAAACTGCCTGTGAGCAAAGTCCTGATGATTGCAGAGAATTCAGAAAGCTGACAAAACAGGCAGGCATCACTTTTTCCCCTTTCACCTCTTTCATTGAAATTTATCTTGGTGGCCATTATTTTAGGGCTCTGTGTGTGTTCAAAGGTTGTAGTTTCTCTCCCTGGGGCACATGGTTGTAGGTTTGTTAAGAGCAGCTCAGACTTCAAAGAACCTATTTTTGATACAGATCTTTCCTTCTTCTCACATTGGTCTGCCAGAGCATTTGGGGCACAAGCCAGTGATGACATTTCCTCTCAGCTCCATCCCCCAGCCCACTAAACACGCTTGCACACACACAGACACCCACATATGTACCAGGCAGGCTGAACCAGACAATAAATAAACACCCACTACTGAAGTCATTATTGCCTAACTGAAAAATTATTTGCTGGCAGTGTCTGTAGGATTATGAATAGCTCTTATCAAAATACGCGCGCACATAAATCAAGGAGTGAGGTAATAATGACTCCTAGAAACTTCCAAGTCCTCAATTATGCCCTGGCCTAATTAAATGTGTTTATTTGTTTTGAGAGAATTAGCCATGCAGTTACGGTCAGGGAGCATGGAAAGGGGATCGATGAGTAGGAACAAACAGCTGATCCCTGTGTGCCTTGTGTGGGGTGATCCAGGCATGATACGGCCAAAAGCAGTGGAGTTGTGGAAGGGAGACCACAAAGACACCAAAAGTTGCTAATGTTCCATGAGTTGTGTTAGTACATGGAGGGTAAAATCAGCATTGTGGAGGCTGAAGGAGGAACGTGTCTCTCTCTGATGCAGATGGAGTGCGCTGCCTTCATGGCGAAAGTTGGACAGACACATTTTGCTAAGCATTTGCATAAAAAAATGAAGATGGGGGTTTGATCTGGACCTGGTGGCTGGTGAATGGGTTTTAGATCAGGTGGGACTTAATTCCATGTGTCTGTAAGGGCTGGGCATCCTGTTCCTTTGCCACACCCACATCCAGCTCACTGCTGAGCTCAGCACTGGGCCCAGGGTGTCACGCCTCTTCCTGCAGTTGGTGGTTGACAGATCAACCCTCCCAGTTTGCTGGGAGGTGCTTTGTCCCTTTAGCCCTCCTCCAGATTTGGATATGACCTCTGAATTGAGTAAGTCCAGGGGTTGTTTCCACACAGGAGCTCCCAGGCCGGGGAGCTGTGTCTGCCCTTTACCTCTCCTGGGCTGCCTGTCTTCCTCACCACCAGTGGGGCTCTGTGCTTTCCTAGCCAAGAGGAGGAGGTGCTTTCATCCTCTTTTGGGAGCCCACATTCAAAATACAAGTACAGTATTCAGAGCTGCACAGGTCCCAGGCTTGCTGTCTCACAAAAAGTCACAGGACACAAGGTTTTTCACAATCATCACCAACAACAGTGAGGCAAGGTGCTCTCCTTCCCCAGGAAGTTCTTTCACCCCTCCCTTCTCTATTCCTCCTCCAGATTTGGATACCACTGCTCTGTTAGATAAGCACAGGGAATGATCCCACACAAGAGATTTGACAGGACTTTTTACCTGAGCCCTGAACCCATTGTTAATTCTGACCTTTCCTTCCTCACAGGCTAAACTCCCCAACCTAAAGGAGGTGGACGTCCGCTACACCGAAGCCTGGTGAACTCTCCCTGCCTCCCACTCTTCTCTTTTGCTTCTTGTGAGAAGGAAAAGATTTTTAAAACAGACAGATTAAAACAAACCTGAAAATAACTTTTGGCCAATTCCTGTAGAGCAGTGAGTCTGGGGACTTGGTGGCAGGAGTTGTGGTTGTGGGGTAGCAGAGTGGAGTTGTGTGTGTTGGGAGGATGGGGCAAGCCTGGACCCCATTGGATTCTTTCAGCTTTGTGATTTCAGAATCAACATAATTTAAATTGAAAAGGAAGGAAACAAACAAACAAACAAAAAAAGGACTTTGTAGCAGCAAGAGGATTATAAAGAGGAAAAAAACACCTTTGTGGATTTTATTTGCCTTTGTGTTTTATGCCGTGTGGAGAAAAAAAAATATATTCCTTTGTCCTTACTTACCTGGGTTTCCTTGGCTGGCACCCAGCCAGCCAGAACTCCTGTTTCACCAGTTTTGCTCCAGAAAATCAAACTTCAAAAATCTCAAGAGAAGAAAACCAAAACCAATATGATTTTCACCTCCCCTCATGTCCTTGCAGTTGTTATGCAAAGTAATTTTGTTGTACATAAGATTTACATAATGCACCTATTTAAGAAAATGGTTCACAAATAACAGGTCTGGGACCTGTCTTTTATTTATGAATTGTTAATTCTTTTACCCTTTTTTTGCGTATAGTACTGTATAAACTAGTTTGCTGTCTTGTTGTTATTATTATTTTTTTTAAGGAAATGTCCTCCTTGAAGAATTGCCTTTTAGTAATGCAAACTGTATTATACTCCCTCTTTGTCAACATTCATCGCGTTGTCTTTTTGATTTCAAAATGCCTCAAATGTTATCAAATAGGAAGGAAAATCTTTATCAAGGGGGGCGTGGTTGTTGGGGAAGGGGGTGCAGGGATTAATAAAAGTCACAATTCCTTCCAAAGTCTGAAAATTTTCTTTAGTCTTTTAAGCCATGCCAGATTTAAACACGGGAGATGGGGACAAGGCGTTTCTTTTGCCAATGGGGTGTTTGCAAACTGCAGATTTTACAAGTTGCCTCCGTTGTTCTCTGTTTACGTCCGATATTTCAAAATGAGGAAAAAAAGCTCTCCTTCCACTTTGTGCATCAGCTTTTTCTGGTTTGGTTTTTTTTTTTCCCCTCCCCTCATTCCCTCCCCTGTCCTGTGCCCCCTCCCTGCCCTGTTCTGTGCACGCATTGTTCTGCATGTTCCTCTGGGGAGACTGAGGAAATCGCGGTGTTGCTGATCCGATAGCTCTGACCTGTCTGTAAATGTGACTGCTACATTTTTCAAATTCCACAGTTGCTTAGAAGATGATTTTTTAAAAATTGTGGTTTCTTTTATAACTATGCTGTTGACTTTTTTTTTTCATAATGAGCCTTCATTGTACAGAGCTGCTTATTTTAAAAAAAAATCAAACGAAAACAAAACAAAAAAGTTTTTTCCTCTGTTTAACACTTTTATTTTATTCTTCAGCACCTCAAGGTTTCACATACAGCCAATGTAATTTTTTATATAAATATATATATATATTTAATCTTATTCAGTGGAAAGCCAAGCTTTTTTGTTCAGGTTTTTTTGTTGTTTTCTTTTTTTTAAGTTTGTTGCTATGTAGACAACCCCATTCCAAATGATGTTGTTTTTCTCTTTTTTTTTCTTTTTTTTAAATAATGAAACAGAAATTGAGTCTTAACTCATGTAGTGTGTCAGGTTTTTCCCCCCCTTCAAATCCCACACTGTATGAAGATGCAGTCTGGGAAGGAAGAAGAAGAAGAAAAAAAAAAGAAGAAAAAATATGCCGACATTTTCCTTAGCACTGTTGCTTTTACCAATGGTTTACTACTACTGTTCTGTAGCTGTGTACAAAGAGATGTGAAATAATTTCAGGCAAAAATAAACTGTAAGTGAATATCTTTTAGCTGCGTGCTTTGTGTTTTCTTGAAGGAGCTTTTGGCTGGCCGGTGATGTGGGGATGCTCTGGGAGAGGTGCAGGCTCCAGAGCAGGGGACCAGCAGGCAGCCAGGGTGTTTGCCACCCCTCCCCAGGCTCGAGGAACCACCATGGAGAAGGAGGAGAACAGCTGAGCTCTGTATGTCCTGTTTTGCATCCCTCCCCAGGCCTGTTTTGTGCACTGTCCCCAGTCCTTGGAAGGCTTAAGGGGTCCCTGCAGTGGCCATCAAAAGAGCTGCATTGGTGAGGGGGTTTCTTGCACTGTCGCCTGATGTAGGCAATGAGGGAAGCACTGGGGCATCTCTAGGCTCGAGAGGGGTTTTTGTACATTAAGATGTATTTTAGGTTGCCTCCAAAAGCAGGGATGTGCTGTGTTTGTGTTCTCCTGCTGTCCTGGATGAAGCCCTGCAGGGTGTGGGCTGGATGCCAGCAGGAGACCCAGCTGGAGCTCCACATCTCTGAGCTTCAGCTTTCAAACAAATGAGCCCCACTTGAAACCAATTCCTGCAGGTGTTCTGAGAGCTGCCTTTATCACCTGTGTTACCTGGCTCCTGTACTCTCACTTTTATCTGTATTTCTGTCCTGTTCCACAAAAGAGACTTCAGGACATGGAGAAACACAAGGGTTTGTACCATGCTTCCAGCCAAGCTAAGAAGTGCTCACAGGATGGCCCTTGATAAAGAGAATAACCTGCCTTATTTTTTTTTTCTTTCACTGAAATCAGGCAGCTGTAGCTGAGTCTGTTGGACTTTTTGGGTGTTTCCCCATGAGCAGGCACCACTGCATATGGGCTGTCCTACCCTGGCAACAGCAAGGACTTCACAAAACCTTTCTGGACCCAGAAGAGCCAGAAATATTCCTGGCATGTTGTGTGAGGGACTGAAAAACGGCCCAAGGAAGGAGATCTTTAGGCCTTGGTGAGATGAAGGCATATGTTGGATACAGCTTTTCTTCCTGCTGTGGACAATGACCCATCCCTGATCTCCCCAGGCTTTGCTGCCTTTGGGGGAAGTGGTGACAATGTTTGGGTTCTGCAGCCTCACCTGGATTATCAGTCCTGGAGAAGCCACAGAGCTTTGCTGAGATGCTACGTGGGTGACCTGGAGTGAGCAGGGAATGGGAGTGTGTGAGATCCCCCTTCAACACCTGCCCTGCTCCTCCTTCTGCTGCAGCCTCCAAGGAACTCCTTCTTTGTGCTTCCTCCCTGCTCCTGACTCCTGAAACAGCAGAATCTCCCCCTGCCATGGCAGCAGGCTGAACAAAGTGAGATTGGAGGTGGTGAGAGTGGAGTTAAGTGAAATGGGGCTTGGCTGGAGTCACCACTGTGCCAGGCAGCTTCCCTGGGTGTCAGGCCTGTGGCAGTGACAGAGCAGCCTGGTGAGGCTGTCTCAGGATTGTGTCCTAGTGAGGACTCTCTGTTGGTTACAGGTGAGGATTAGACGTGCTCTAACAGAGATGGTGTGTCTGAGCTTGCACTCTGCATTTCCTGAGCTTTTTGCAGCAGAGCACTGGGCCTCGTGGCTGGCTGCTGGTTTCCCTGGATAATGATGCCTTCCTGCCTGTGCCCAGCTGCTGTTTGCTGATAATGGAGCTGTTCAGAAGCTGCCTGGTTCCATCTGGGACGTGCCTGCAGCCCTCCTTCCCAGGGACTGGGAATGCCAGGGGCTGGTCTGACCCGCAGCTCTCGCCTTTCAACCCGAACTCGTGCAGCAGCTCTGATGCAAGTCCAAAGAGCACAAAGCCTCAGCACTGCTGAGTTTTGGGAGCAATTTTCTCCTGTCCTCATTAAAAGCCTGTGGTTGTCCTGCCTTCCTACTGCTGCTTCCACTGCTCACAGCTACCTTTTGAGTTTCAGAAGCTCAAACACAGAGATGAATCTCACAAAGTACCTTTGCCTCCGGTTTCCCGGCTGTGTGGGCTCAGCTTATTTGTTGCTCAGAGAGTGAAATAGATACCTAAAATCCTGAGAATTCAGCATGGATTTGCTTGTAGGGGAGTGCTGAAACAGCTGCTGAAGCTTTGTCTGGTGGGATTTTTCCCAGGTAAGAGCTTGGGGTGTTTTGTTAATGGGGTCCAGGTGGAGGCTGGGTTATCCACAAGTCCCATCCCTGGTGACCTGAGGCTCCTTGCCCAGTACTGGCTGAGGGATCTCTTGGGGAGTTGTGGGAGATGGTGGCACTGGGCAGGTGTGGGGGATCTGCAGCGTCCCTGGGGCTCATCTGCACCTTCCTCAGGGTCCTGATCTGTCCCCAGAGCGGGTGGGCCTTGTCCTGGGGCCGTGGCCTGGCCTGGTTCCCAAGGCCTGGAGAGGCTCCGTCTCTGAGGCCTCCAGCACTGAGTGCAAGAAGTGTCTCTGACACTCCTGATGCTTCCCAGAGAGCATCAAACCTCTGTTTAGGTGAAGTCATTTTGGGAATAAATTGGGCTCTGGACTGGCAATCCCTAAATGCAGCAAAGGAATCAAATACTGATGAGCTAAAAGCAAAGCAGGGATGCCAGCTCCACCCAGCACTGCTGGCTCTGGAAAACAGCAGCAGCTGGGCCTGTTCCCTTCTTTGGGATTTCCACTGCCCTGCTGGCTGGGAGCAGCAGTACTCTCCTCTCTCATGTGTACAAGGATTTTTAATCCTTGAAACTTTACAAGCATCTGTAAGCAGTAGGGCAGTAAGTGCTGCTAAGGGCAGTGCTGACCTCTCCCAGCCCCTGTAACACAGAGCAGCTGTGCCCATTAGAACACATCACTCACTAATAGTGCTGCCTCTTGAATTTGTAATGAGTTTTTCCAACTAAATGGAGTACACATATCAAAATATTTCTTTTAAGTAGAGGTTACAATGCATTTTTTTCCCATTTTCATTTCTATTGACGGGGAAAAGCTTAAGTGAGTATTTGAGATTAGCCATTTTTATTAATAACAGATCTTGGAATATCCTTTTTGCCAATAACATCAAACATGCTGGTATTTTTCCTGCTAGCCTGATATCTGCTTTTTTTCCCCCCAGGTAATCTCACTTTCATGTTTTTCACCAGCCAGCTAGAACAAGTACTGTAATACCTTTCTAATGTTCCAGTGGGCCCTATCAGATTTAAAATACATACATACCCAAACTTCACAGACCTGCTGGCCATGGATGAACCTTGTTATGTAAATATCTTTTTCCTACTAATCTCTACAAAGATCCAAGGAGAGCTCTGTGTAGAACAGAGCTCCCAGTTTGTGTTCAGACCATTAAATTGGTCTCAGCACCTAAATCCACCAGTTTGCTTTGCAGATCTGGCAGTTGATATAGTAACCAGTTTCTTGTTAATTTTTCTTCCAGCTGGGATAGGATATCAAGCATTAATCCTTTAATTCTTATGCAGCATACATTTGAAGTTGAGTTGTTCACAGTAGATACTGAGATACTTTTAAATCATAGCAGGCTCTCCCACCCAGAATCTCCCATTTTTAAATAAGCCTTTGCTATGAAATCCTTGCCTTTGCATTAAATTATGAAAAGGTCCTTTTAAAAAGTGAACTTTGCTTTGAATATGTGGTCAGAGACCCACTGACTGTCTCACTTTAATAGAAGTCTTGCTGCTTTCTTTGGTATGTGCTGTACCTCCTTATATTGAAATACTGAAACCTTGGCTTAGGGACACTTTTCTTTCTATATTTTACCTATTATGATGGCATTAAGGATAATTAATGTTAGTGACTCATTTGCCAGGTGCTTTATGATCTTGGGGCTGGGTTTGTTATTTACTGCTGCAGAGGGGCAGAGTGTGATCCCTAAAGGTTGCAAAAACACATTTATCAAGAACACTTCAAATTTCAGTTTGGGCTATAATGTTAGAAACACACAATCTGTGGTTGATTGTTGTTTATGAAAGAGAAAAGGTATTGTAAACCTGTCTATTGACCAGGGTTTTATGTTCTCTGACTCTGTTTTACCAGCTGTCTCCCTTCCATGTGGTTCTCTCCAGGCCTGACAGATGGGATGAGCAGTGGCAGGGCTGGGGGAACATCCCTGTGCCTGGATGGGGCCCATCAAGGTACCCTTCATGGTAAGGAAAAGAGATTCTACTGTGCACATGGCCTAGAGTAGGGGCAGGATTTGTCCATTGTAGTAACAAAAAAATAAATCAGAACTTTATAAAAACCCTAGCTGCAGCTGGAACAAACCTCCCTGTGACTCAGGCCAAGGGCTGTGTGAGGGGCAGCAGGGACAGCTGAGCTCAGACACAGCATTGCTCCTGCCCTCACTGAGGTGAAATTCTTGTTTTAACATTGCAGTGAACTTGGTAAAGAGTATTTTTGGCTGGAACAGTCTGACCCAGACTTCTGCAACAGTCCACTATTAACTGATAAATTAAAGGAGGCTCTGGGGGAATTGTGGATGTAGCTAACGGGATGAAATCCATCCCTGGAATGGAGGCTGGCAGGGGGCTGGGTCCTCTTGCTCAAGCCTGGTAAAGATGCCAGGTTCTGCTCCTTCACAACTCTTCAGAAAATGTGCTGGGTGTCATTGTCAGAGGGATTTTTGGTTTAGAGCTCAGGGGAACCTCCCCGAGCACTGAGGGCAAAACTGCACTGTGCAGCCAGAGCTGTGTGTGGCCATGGGATGCTCACACAGGATCCCATGCTACATGGAGATGTGGAATTCCCTCTTTTGGGGGTCTGTCTGGCTCCTCCTGACAGGAGAGTGAGTGGTGGTGGTTCTGCCTTAGTGCCTGTGACAGCGACCTTGTGTTCCTGCACAGTGAGAGCTGCAGGACCCCAGAGTGCCAAGTGCCCAGGTCACCTCCTTCATATTTGAGAGCTTCCAAGTGACCTTTCTTGGAAATGCAGCTGATTTATGAGGACAGGGAAAGTGGGGCAGTGCACAGAGGGCAGAGCACGGTCCTGATGGGTGTTTCCAAAAAGCAGCCCCCCATCCCACTGCTGCCAGTGAGGGGCTCCCCAACACCCCCAGATGACGTGACCTGGTGGACATCCCTGGATGTTTTGTCAGGCCCAGCACCAGGGCCATCTCCTGCGAGAAACTCTCAAATAAATAAATAAAAACCCCAAAGCAGGGGGGGGGGAAGAAAAGGAGAAAAAAGTTGCAGCGAAGGTTGAGGCTGCTGCAGAGCTGATGACATCAATGTTTCCATGGTGACAAAATCTTCACTTAGGTATGGTGAGTGCCCTGAGCTTGCGGCTGCCAAGGAAACCCGCCCGAGCTCCAGCACAGCCACTGCGGTCCCGGGCCTTCCTCCCCCTCCTCCTCCTTCTCCTCCTGCTCTTCTCCCTGCCCTGCTGCCCAGGGGCTCTGAGCTGCACCCTGCTCCCTGTCCCATGCGGAAGTTAGTCGGTGGAATTGTCCATTTTTGCCCCCACTGCTGTGCCAGCTCATCCTGGGAATGATGAGGGAGAGCTGCCATCAGCAGGGACATGGGGACATGGTGGCTCTGTGACATTGCCACGCCACAAGTCACCTGCTGTCCGTTGATGGGCTCCAATGTCTTCATGGCGGCCAAACAGAGCTCTTGGCTTCCTGCAGCTCATGAGTGAAGTTGCTTTGGGTTTTGGGGTCTGGTTTGGGGTGACGCCAAGTGCTCCGGGAGCCCAGCCTGGTGTGGGGACCCTCCCTTTCCTGGCACATGGTGTGGTGTGGCCTCAAGGCCACAAGTGGCTGGAGGGGTGACTGTGGAGGAGCAGGTGGGTGGGATATTTTACATTCCTCCATGCCTTAAAATGCAGCATGAAACAAACCCATCTGTGGCCACTCCTTTGCTGGGAGGGTGTCCCAGCACAGCCTGAGTTTGATCTGGGTAATTTTTTTTCCTATGATTCAGGTTAAAATCCTTTGAGTATCCACAGCGTCAGAGACCACCCCCAAGGAGAATTAGGGAAATTGATGACATGACAACAGTGTTTATCCTCCCCCACCATCACGTTTTCCCTCCTCTTCGTTAGTACAAATGGGAAGCTTCTCCTGAAGTTTGGTTATTCTCTAGAAATGCACTGAATTCAGACAAGAGCAGTCATTAGTCACCAGGGTGAACCCAGGGCTAACAAGCAGTGAGTAAAGTGATGAAAAATAATTGGCAAGAGGTTTGGGTCTGAATGAAGTCCTGATTTTAGTGCTGTGCTCAGCTGAAGCCATGCCATTGTTGGCTAAGTGTGAGCACCCTGACCAGTGCTCCCACAGCAGCCCTGACAGCCCAGAAGGACCCCACAGGCCTCTGCACATGGTGGCAGCCAGGTTGGTGGCCGAGGGCTCTGTCCTGCCGTGAATTCATTTCCAATGAAAAAGCATAACCAAATCCCACGAAAGCTGATGGAAAATGTTCTTTTCTAGCTCATTTTAAGGCAGACCCCAGTGATTAAACAGCAGTCTGAGAATCTTTGTTTGGTTTTGTGTTTTTAAAGGTATTGAATACAGGCCTAATGGCTCCAGTGATGGATTGTGTCACATGATGCCACTGCATCACTCCACGTGTGACCATGGCCAGCCCTGTGCCACCCCGCCAGGGACTGTCTCCTTGCCTGTCTGCACTCTGAGGTACAGCCCTGGCTTTGATTTTAGAAGCTGGGGGTTTAGGTCTTGGTCAAGCTGTTGTTATTTCAGGAAAAGAAAACAAAAAAAAAAGCAGCAATGTGTCTAAAAGAGAAACATCTGGCATGTGAGACACTGCTGGCGCTCAGGCTGCGGGGTCTGTGATCCATCAGGCTCCGAGCCACGCCGTGCCTGAGCCCAGCCAGCTGCTGGGAAGGGAAGGAAAGGAAGGGAAAAGCAGAGCTGCCAAATCCCAATGGCACGAGGCAGCCGGCCTGGTGCTCCCAACCAGGGCACTGAGGCGGCAGTAGAGCAGGTAGCCAGGGGTTACAGATAACCAGGGGTTCTGGGGGAAAAAGGCACAATTTACCAGGAGGCAGAACTTCTATTCTGGGGGAAAAAGGCACAATTTACCAGGAGGCAGAACTGTGGTCCAAGGAAAGCCCAACCTGCTGCTTGAGTCTTTAAAGGGAGTCCAACAGTTTTGCAGTAAAATGGCTTAATTAAATCCCACAGCTGTGGTAGGAGCAAAGGCGATTAACTAATAGAAAATCTCTTGAGAAAATGAAGGATTTTTTTAGGCCTGATTTTTGAGAATAATTATCAATTTATTGATATCCCTTCAAAATAATTATGAATTTTACACAGTACCAGACCTCCACTACCCGATTTCTGGTCACAGAGAGGAGTGTAGTCAAAGGGAAATGACTCACAGCTGCCTGTGGTTGAAATTAATGAGATTTTTATCTGGAAATGTTCTTGTCAGTGGCTTTTCCTTGTATTTTCAATCAGGACAACAGCATGGAAAACATCGCTGAGACAGTGGTGTCCTCACTGTGGTGGATGCAGGAACAGGAGGATCAGCTCTGGTAAGTGGAGAATCAGAGGAGCGATGGGGTGTAAGGCCAAGAAAACCCTGTCTGAATGTTCCAGCTGACTTGCTGCAGTAAGCAGCCCACGATAACCCCACACATGGTATTTAATGAGGACAGAAGGGAGAAAGGAGATGATGGGGAAAACCTGAAATCAGCTGTGAGACCTTGGGATGGGACTTGTTCTTTTTAAAAAAATTTTTCTTTGCCCATCCCTAGAAAGCCCTTTCACATCCTGCATCATCTTTCCTGTAAGCAGCAAGCAGCTCTTCCAGGAGATTTAAATAGATGTGCAAGAGAAATCCTTCCCCTGCCTGCGCCTGGGGTTACCCCGCGCGTCATCTTCCCGGAGAGGAGCAGCAGTGGCCCTGTGAGCAGGGAGCTGAGCTTTCTGCATTGCTTCAAAGCCCTGCTCTGCCAACCAGATTATTGATCAGGAGGAAACGTCGGCGTTTCAGAAGCTTCCCCAAAAAGGCACGGAGCCTACTCGGCTCCTGTGCGTCACTGGGGATTTTTTTATCCGCGGATTTTCCGGCGCGTTTAACACAGCCGGGTCGTCCAGGAGGGACCCTGGCAGAATCTCCCTGCTGAGTGACTCACACTCGCACATCATGGGAATATGGGTTGACTTCAACATACTGCACTTTTCAACTCTGATTCATGCCACCCCAGGAGAGTAAATAAGGCAGCTCCACACACATCGCGGCCGTGACGAGCTGCCTTCCCACTGAAAAGGTGTCAGGACGAATGACACTGCCAGGGAATGCTGTCACCTATAGCTTAGCCAGCAATTTCCCAAATAGGACAAAATGTCTCTTTGCATGTACACCACAAGTCCCCTTGCAGCCTGGGGTACCTGCCCTCTTTCATGTTGCAGGTCTTTACTAAACCAAAGGAGCTGTGCTAAGTCCAGTGAGTTTTTGGCAGGTTTGCTAAAGCCTGGGGACATTTATTAGCAATGTGGGGTTGTCACTTTCCAGGCAGATCATTTCTCTGCAGATCAATTCAGAAGGGTGGCTCAAAAAAGCAGAGAGTCTCATTTGGCTGGATGATTCCCAAATCCAGGGTAAGCCAGGTCACTGCTGCAGAAGGCGTTACGTGATGTGTTTAGCACCATAGAGACAAAAATCAGGAGTATATTTTTTTAACAAGATCTAAATGAATTATGTATCTGAAATCAGTTGTTTGGGGAAAAACTCCAACTGTCATTACTGGTACCTGGATGGTGGTGAGTCACCAAATTACATCCTTGGGTTAGGGAAACGGGGATCTGAATAAGTGAATGTCTAGTAGCCTGTTAAGCCAGTGAAGCAATCCAGCTAAAGCAACTCCTGTACCAGTCAGATGATTTCTTCAGTACATTTGCACTCCAATCCTGGCTTGCAGCTTTGCCAGGAAAGCCCAAGGAAAATGCCCAGGTACTCCTTACAGCTCCTGTAGGGAGCAGCAGCCCCTGGGTCAGCTCTGGCAGCTCCCTCCAGCACATGGCTCTGCAAACCCAGTGACTCAGCAGGAATATCTTGGCAGAAATCATCAAAAGAAGGAAGCCTTAGCTGTCTCCTGATAGCAGATTGTGGATTTGTGCTTTTTATTTAGCCTGATCTGTCATTGAGTCTGTGTAACTATCGGTCTGTGCCTGGAGGGAGCTGGATTACAGGTGATTTTTCTGATTGCAGGTTGCTGATGTGAAGAAGTGAATGTGTTCTTAGGCAGGTTAGCCAAATGGAAGGGCAGAAGCTATTGAATAAGCTTTAAGTGAATTGGGGTCTTAATTCCCAGCGAATGCCAGCTCCTCCAGTTCTTTTCTCCCTTAGGCTTTAATAAAAATCTGTCTTATCCTGAAGCCTGCAAGAGAAATATCCCCAGCAGCACAATTAGTGCACGCTATGCCACCTCTTACAGTGCTGTAATATTGTCTTTCTTTCAAAGTAAATAAAGAAAGAAAGAACCCCCCTCATTTGATTACATGTTCTGTTCTTTCCTCCAGCCTTGTCAACGTGAAGCACAGGGATTGCCTAATCTGCTCTCATTATTTAATTATGTGACTGCACTGGCTTCTGGCCCTAACCCATCACGACTGGCACTGCATTCCTGCCCAGCCTGCAGGCACCTCCAGCTCTGGTGGCTATGGGAAGTGTGTCCTCACATTCTCTGCCTACTGGGAGTGTGAGTGGGCAGCCAGCACAGGGTAAGGGCATGGCTTGGGTCCAGCTGAGGAGTGAAGCACTGGGTCCCCAGCATCCGGGCCTGTGGTCCCTAGGGGACATCAGCCAAGCCCTTGAGGAGGAGGCAAGTGGAGGCACTGGGTGTCCACACCCTTCCTGGCATGCCCACTCCCTGGGAGTGCCAATGGGATGTGTGTGGTGGTGTTGTCCCCGTGCTCCCAGGATTCCTGCTGGTCCCGGGCTGTGCCAGGGCTCGGTCCAGCTGCAGGGCAGTGCCAGCTCCTGGTGGGAGCTGAGCCCCAGCCCTGGCACAAGCTCTCCTCTGGCCATCCAATCTCTCCTGCCCTCAGGGGACAGCTGCAGCCTGCTTATGTCTGGGGGTGGTGTCTTAATCCAGCTACTTAAAAAACCCAGTGAAAAAGTCCTTCTGCTAAAATGCTGCTGTAGGAAGGGCAGAGAAGCCCCAGCTGCATGGCTCAACAGCATG
Organism: Melospiza georgiana; assembly: GCF_028018845.1. Classification (NCBI taxonomy): domain Eukaryota; kingdom Metazoa; phylum Chordata; class Aves; order Passeriformes; family Passerellidae; genus Melospiza; species Melospiza georgiana. The sequence goes on from NC_080443.1 coordinate 17,091,776, forward strand.
GATGAGAGTTGAGCTTCAGTGATGTTATACCAGATGAATTTATCCTCTCACCCTTAGTCAAAATGTCTGCATACCTGGTCTCTAAATCACTGTTTTCATTATCTTGTTATTTATCTCTCTCCCTCACAGAGCTATTAAAGTCCTGGGATTAAGAACATAAAATGTGTCTCCAACATAGAGTCCGTGCCCTCTGCTGTTGGCAGTTTCCCCACGTGAGGCCCTCAGCAGTGTAGCTGTGTGGGCCAGAGAAAGAAATGAGGAGAATTTGGTCCCCCTAGCTTCAGCCTTGAGGCACATGGTGCTTTTCTTCCTCTGCCACTTGCAGGGAAATGAGTCACCGTTGGGACGGCATCTTCTGCGTGAGGTTGGTGCAGCTCTGAGATGGACCCTGGCTGAGTGAGGGAGGTTTGATGGCAGGTAAGGAGGTGAGAAAGAGCCACTTCTGTCACTAGCTTTGCACAAGCACTTTGGGTCTCTACAGTTTTCATTAGGTGAGCAGCTGCAGAGGCACAGGGTGATGGATTTTCCACTGTCAGTCCCCTTTGCCTGTGTCTGAGCAGCTTTGCCTTGGGGGATGGACCTTGTGGGGCTCCTGCACTGAGGCCAAATTCTTCCAGCACCAGGATGGTAACACATATGTGGGATACCTATGGAAAGAAAAGGATTTCAATGAAATTTGGTGCTAGTGTTTCTTAGGCTTTGAGCATCCCCACCTAAATTCACAAGGTGCTGAAGGATGAGGTGCCTGTTTTCCTCTGTTCTCATTTCATTTTGTTTCCTTTGTTTGGTCCCCATCATAGCAGCACTTGGTCCCAGGCCCAGCACTTAGCAGCAGTAGCACAGGAATTGATTTCAGCAGAAGCAGACAATTTCCTAAATTATTAATGTTAATAGTGGACAAACCACAGGACACAAGCAAAAATATACAGAACAAAGAGCTGGAGAAAAGCAAGAGGATGGCAGCCAGAATCATCAGGGTGATGAGAGACAGAGCAGGGATAGAAAAAGATATGTTCTGCATAAATGGGACCAAAATGAAGCACACAGAGAAGGTTTTGGGAAAATCCAAAAGCAAAGCAGTGCACCCCTTGGAGAGATTCCCAATTGCTATGGATACATGCACTGTTATTATCAGGGTTTTATAACAAGCAGCTCACACGCAGAAATTCCTACATAATGAAATATCAGTGTCCCATGCCTGCATTAGAAAGATGCTGGGGGGGTAGAGGAGACCCCTGTGCTGTCCCCATCCTGTGCCCTGCCTCAGGGGCGGTCCCTGAGGTTGCCCAGTGCCTATGGCACAGGGTAGCTCGCTGCCAGCCTGCCTGGCATGCCCTAGTTGTGTTTCTCAGAACCCCTCCGTGTTTTCAGCTGATTTGCTTTGACATCAGCAGCCGGCAAGAAGTTCTCTGTGTCGGGGTGCGTGGGAGTGCTATGTGACACCTTAATCATGCTAAACAGGAACACACATTCAGATTTCCTCGGCATTTCAAAGAAATGTGATTTCCTTTGTGCTGCAAAGAAAGAGCTGACTTGATTGCGACTCTCTGTGGAGATCAGCTCTGGTGCCTGTGAATTAGGGTGCCAGGATCTCATTCTGGGAAAAAAAGGGAGATAAAACACACCAAGCTTTTGAGCTGCAGCTATTAGGTTTAAGTTTCTTGCTAGTAACTGGGGTTAATTTTGAGGAGATCTGTTTAATTTAATTGGCCAATGTATCAAGAAATCAGATTTTGTTAAAAAATTAAAATTTGCATACAGTCAAAGTACCATATCATACTGAAATATCATACTGAATCCCAACTTTGGAAACAGTTATTAGTTGTTTAGCACAGGCATGGGAAACTAATGCAAAGTCCAAATGTGTGATTCACTTGTTAACTTATTTCTCCTCTCTGTATGAGTGACAAAATGCTTAAAATCTCAGGGAAGACTCAACTAGGGATGAATATAAATGAGTACAGATATAAGTGAGCATTTGCTGACCCCGATGAAATGAAATGGTAGGGAGGAATCATGAGACACCTGCTAGCACAGGGCCCAGTGAAGAGTGATGGTGGTGTAGGGTGGGATTTCATAGCTGGTGTTATTTGTGCTATCTGGCAAGGCCATTGGGAAAGCTGGATGTGCTGGTGTGTTCATTCTGCTGACAGCCTCACTTGCTCAGCTTTGCTCATCTGGATGCACAGGACTGCTTGGATGCTCAACATGAAAATGCTTTTCATTTTTTGTTATTTAAGAGATAACCTTAAAAACAGCACATCAGGTAAACTACCACCCATGGTAACAAGCAAAACTCCTGTTGGATCTGATAAATGAATTTGAAAGATTATGCTCAATTTAGCAAAGCACTGTGCTCCTGCTGGATATGTTCCCAAAGCATGGGACTGAAATGTAGTACTGCCCAGGAGCCCCTGCCAGGGGCACTGAGGTTTGCCATGGCATTTACCACACACGTGGTAATTGTTGCTACCCAAATGTTTCAGTTTTCAGTTCCAAATTAACTGTTGCCTAACCCTATTCACATAGCGTGCAAAAAAAGTAGGTCACTCAAGGCAGCAGGTATTGCTGGGCTTGGAAATCCACTTCTGTACATTCACAGTTCAGCAGCTCCTCTAGAGGAGGGATCACATCTGCTGTCACCAGCTCCTACCGAGCTGCTGCCTCAAAAGAGCAGTGACGTGCATTCCTCTCCCCAGTGGAATGTCAGGGTGCTTTTCCTTTCACAGGTGGGCTGCTCTGAGACAGGGAATGTCCCCTCCCATCTTCAGTGGCAATGATCTTCCTGTTTTAATTGAGAGCTAATAATAATCTCCTCTTGCTCTCTGAATCGGGGTCTGGATTTCTGGTCTCAGACTAGAAAATGACATCTCTGCTCCAGGGGAAGCTGGAAGGAGGATGAATTTCTCTTCCCATGCCTTGGTCTCCTGTTCCTCTGTGATGCTGCAAAAGCCAGGAGCTGCTCAGGATGAGGATAAGCCCTGCTCCCTGTGGCTGCCAGGGGCTGCTGGGCTGCACAGTGCTGTCCCCATGAAGTGGCCCAGGAGCTGGCTGCTGGTGGAGCAGCCCTGCCCTGGAAAACAGGACAGAACACAGTGGCAGAAGCAGGGTGGGCTTGTCCTGTGAGCCTCCAAAGAGGAGTTCAGCATTGGATTGACAACACTGGATGTTTGTCCACGATGAGCTGCTCTTTCCCACGGTGCTCAGGCATTCTCCTCAGGGGGATTAAGGCAGTTTGCATGATCAGTTCTTGGCACCCAACCCCTAATAGTTTGTGTTCTGAATCCTGCCTGCTGGCCTGGGGTTACCTGCCCTGGTCATCTGCAGCAAAGCAGACCCAGGCAGGACCTTTCTGCAGCTCCCTCACTGCATTGCCACACAGTCCCACACCTGAACTGGTTTCTCTCACCTCATTCTCTTGCTGTCTTTAAGTCTCCACATTTTGTGCCTGGCTGGCTGGAGGCAGACCTGTGATGGCACTTGGAAACAGCAAAGGGTTCTTAGTCCCTCAGTTACAACACATCCACTTGCAACGTGGTACGGGTTGGGTTGGAAGGCAGCCACTGCTCCTTCTCCCTGGGTGGAGTAAGGGGCTCTCCCCCACCCGTTTGTCAAATCAATGTTGTTTTAGAGCTGGGGTTAAGCAGTCTCATAGAATTACCTGTGTAAAGATACAGTGCAGGGAATGTTAGCTAAGCTCCACTTAGATCACTGCAGATGTGTTATTTTGGGACACATTCATACTGAGCAGTCCTTATTCAGACAAAACTGCAATTGACGTAATTTTTTCCATAATGTTGCTTTTATTTGAAATCATATCTATACATCTTGTACAAATCAAACTAATAATAAGCATTTCCATGTCAGACTCTACTTATGGATTCATTTTGGAATTTAGTTTATAGACATGATTTGACTTCAGTGGGATTTATGTCCCTAAAAGGACTGCAGCAACAGGGGACAAATGCTAGAAAGTGGCTTTTTGTCTATAATTCAACATATTTGTTTGTGGAACCCTGAACAGTGTTCTAATCTTCCATCTGAAAACTGCCTTGTCACCTCTTGATTTACAGTATTTTCCTTTGCCTTGCCTCTCTACAACTCAGTATTTCTTACAAGGCAGATATTGTCAAATCTCTTTCTTGAAACATATAATAACCACCTTTTGTATTGAACAGGCATATAAATTACTCAGCTTATATGACAGAACAGAAAATAAAGAGTTGAGTATCTGGCAGAGATGGTGAAGAGTGATGTTATTATAACCTTATTGTGAAAGATTTGCCAGCAGAAAGTTACATATCTGTGAGGTAATCAACGACAATATTCCCTTTATTACAGCAAATACCAGAAAAGATTATTGTAGGATGAATTTCCAGATAAATCACTACTCTCTTTTTGGGATGTTCAGTAGCCATTCTTGTGTAGCACAGATGGGATTCAGAGCTTAAATAGACCCCAGGCAATGAAAGCCTCATGATCACAGGGGTTGCCTATCAGTGTTACAGATGTATTATTCAGATCTTCTTGGGAATTTTCCCAAGATGTTTGTTTTTCAGTGGGAAATAGCCTTCCTGCAGAATTATTATCTCACAGATTTTCAAATTTTCCTTCATGAAAATCACACCAGGAATGGAACAGCTATTTCAATGCGGAATTTGGTCCAGATGAAACCAAATCACAGTGCTTGGCTTGGAGCAGTTTCAAACAACCATCCATCCTCGCCTTAGCTGCCGACAGACCTATGGGATTTGTGTTTGAATGCTTTGTCCCTCCAGCTCCTGCAAACAGGCTTGGCTCATCTTGTGGCTGAAGAAGGGCATCCACCCTGGCAGCCACCACGGCCCTGGGCAAAGAGCTGCAAGGAAGCAGAAAGAAAAACTGAAGAATTCAGTTGAAATCAGGGGAAAAGATTATCAGGTCTAGAGGCAGCTTAGAGAAAAGCATCTGTATCAGCCTCTCCGTGCCCTGCCAGTGATTCAAACTGCTTGGCCCTCTTTAAGCCTCTGAATCGAGCAAGGGTAATTAGGACAGGTGCAAGGGTAATCAGGACAGCCCAACACAGACCCGGAGGAGAAGCCCAAAGCATCGTCTCACCAGCTCCATCCTTGGTGCCCGACTGTATCCCTATTACCCAGGGCATGGTGGGAATGGCCAGCCCTCCCCTAAACATCACCTGCAGCGCCCGATCAATAACGAGCAGCATTACCGTCAGCGCTTTCTGCTTGATTTATCGCTGCTTGGAAACATCAGCTGACTTTGGATGGAGCCTTAGGATCAACCTGGCTGAAGTGGAAGAATAAAGAGCTAAAAGCCCTTGGTCGCCGTTTATTCGCGGCTGGGATTGGGTGCACGGCTCCATCTCTTGGCGACTGCACGGCAGCGCTGGGGTTTGTCCCCGCAGGGTGGGAATGACAGCGTTTCCTTCGCTGAGTGTCACCAAATCAAACAGGCTTTGATTTGGAAATCAGAGTCAGGTGCAGCCCAATCTCGGTGCTGAGTTTTTTTTGTGCTTAAGGGCTGAAAGTCGCTCACAGGCTTTGGCTGCTCGGTATCCTTTCCCCTCTCTGCATTGTAGGTGGATTAGCTTCCTGATAACCTCGGAGTTATCAGGAATATCCTGGTATCAGCTTGGAAAAGCCTTCTAAGATCCTCGAGTCCAAGCATTAGCCCAGCCCAGCCCTGCCAAGCCCACCGCTGCAGCACGTCCCCAAGAGCCGCATCTGCGCATCTCGAAAATCCCCCCAGGGATGGTGACTCCATCGCCAAAGTTTAAAAGTGTTATCACCTCAAGAGAGACTTATTTATGGTCTGATTCTCCGAACACAGGTTCCTCTCAGGCTCCGCATCCCGTGGGATGTCCGGGACGGATGGCAGGGTCCCTGTGGTGGCAGGCAGGGCCCGGGACACTCGGGGACCGCTCCCGACGTGTCCCCGCAGAGCCCGCACACGCTCCCGTCCCGCAATCTCTGCTGCCCTCGCATGGCGCCTCTGGGAAAGGAAACGAGCCGGGTTTGGGCACGTTGGGGTTTGAAGAGGACGTGTGCCATCAGTGATCGCCACTGCGGGCTCGCAGGCACTTTGGCAGGTGCTGATGGTCATGACCCTTTCCGCGGTAATAACACTGAAAATTGATCGTCGCTGGACTTTGTCACATTCAAAGCCGTGTTCAATAATTAACCTGAGCTTCTCTAGCAACGGTCTTGAAATACAGACCTAACAATCCAAGCCATCAAATTGCATGTGTCCAGGCAGGGAGTCCTTGTCTGCTCTTTGGTAAGTGGTTTCATTCTTTATAATGTCATTTTGTTCTTCACTAATGCTCTCCATCCAAGGTTATCAGGAAGCTAATCAGCTAGACTTCCCAAGCAGAAATCATTACCTGGCAAAATACTACTCATCCTGAAGAGCAAACACAGCCTCGAGCCCTGCCTTGAATAGGTATTAAAGAAGGCTGTTCCAACTTGATGGTAAGAATAAAAATTTCATTTGCATTAGGGTCTTACTGCAGTTACTAGTAATAATTATATTTTATCAAATTATATTATCAAATTATATCTCTAGCTGTCAAGAAAGTCTGAATAGACTCTGCTCCTCAGCTATGAGGAACTCCAGTGCTCTGAGTTTCTCATACTCAATACCATTTCTAGCTATAAATTTTGCTTTCATTTTGTTTAAGCTTAATTTTAATACAAGACTGTTCTTACTGTTCACTCCCAGTGGGTAAATCCCATGGTGATATCTGCAGTGTTTTGCACACCTGTGTGCCTGCTCTCATGGCAGTTACCAAACCCCAAGTAAGCTCATTGTACAAGGGACAGTAACTACAGCATGCAAAGGACTGAACGTGCTGTCCCATGGGATGTGTGCCTCATGCAAATATGGGTCACATGTGCAAGAGCAGATTTGAGAAGATAAGCTGCTAAACTGGCCTATCTCTGGGAGAAAGTCAGGCTGGCAGACTGAAACAGCTGAGCTAACAGCTAAACTGATCTTTAATCCATCTTTGCTGTAAACTAGAAAGAGATCACCAGGCACTAAGTAGCCTGTGTGGATGAGGTAAATGATAAAACCTGAGAAAAATCATTGGGAAACTGGGAAAGTAATAATTTTGAAACATCAAAACTAGTGGAATTGTATAACTGTATCCAGTGCAAGGCATATGGCAGTTGGCATGTCTGGAGGTGACTTTGCTAATGCAGTTAGACTTAGTTGCTCACTTATGAATCCCCTTTCAAAGACACCAGTTGAAAAGACCCAGTTGGTGTGTAGCTTGAAGAAGCAGCACTTCAGAGCCAAGCCAGAAACTTGTACAATTTAACAGAGCAACATTTCTCCTAAATGAATCCTGAGCAGAAATTCTGCTAGTACTGGATGTGGGCAGTGAGTGGCATCGTGGTATCACAGAAGCAGCAGCAGAGCAGCAAACTAAGAGGATTAGACACAGCAGAGGAACAGATAAGAGGCTGAGGAGGGGTAATTTTCAGGATGGAGATCCTACCTGTGTTTAGTGCTCTGTTTATATGCCCACACATGATAAGTTTTATAATACAATGCAGCTTATGGAAATTAGTACCATTGACCAGTGAATCTTGTGCTGCTCCTTCATCTCTGCAGGAAAGCAGGCATCTCTCCTCTTTCCCTGTGGACTGATGTGCCTTCTGCAGGGTTTGTAGAAATGCAGTGCACAAGGTCCTAGTGAAGGAAACACCTGGTACCTTTGGACTCACTGAACCATCGCTAGTTTGTCATTAAAAGGGAGGAGGGCATAAATGGTCCTAGAAGAATGCGCACAAACCCTGGTATGAATAACAAAGCAAGTGCCAGAGTAGCATGGATGATAGGAAAGGAGAATTTTAGGAATCTGAACCATGCAAAGATGCTTGCTGGTGTTCCTGGGTCACTGGCTTGGAACCACAGCAGCCAGGAGCTCCTGGAAGGTTTGCTGAGGGCTCCAAGTGGGAGGAGTGGAATTGGAACTGGAGCAAGTTCCTGACTGAGACTCACAGTCCACATACCACACCCTTCTAGCTTGAGGAAATGTAGTAGAAGGGATATATAAATGTAATGTGACATATATAAATAGGAATATTACTTTGCCAGTCTCTTTCTGTGTTATATGCTCAATGGCAGCACCTATAAGTCATCAGTTCTGTTATCTGTAAGTACAGGATAGGGCCAGTTTTGTTTTAAAATTCAGTTTATCATGCTAATTTCAAACCTCAGTGCTGTAATATTGACTTTCTTTTTATTACATAATCCTTTGCCTTTGGGAAAGGAGTATAGAAGGTGTTTAAGTTGTCATCAACAACTAATGCTATAAAATATATTTCTTTTTTACCAACATGATTGTATCATATCATAGCTGAAAAAACAGAGATATGAATAAATATGGTTGGCATATTTGCCTCAGAATTACAAATTGTTTTTTCAGTGCTACACTCATGCAGATTTAGTTTTAAAGTATGGCTAGATAACTTCTGATAGCAGAGATTCCATCTGGAGTAAAACAATAGCAATGTTAGTTGTAATAATGCTGCACTGGTGGTGGAGCCTTGTTGATAAATAGTGTACCACAAATACTGCATCCCAAACACTGCCACCTGTATTCCTGATCCAAAATCCCAGCAAAGTGAAGGATCCTCCTGCCCATGTTGCAGCTGGGGAAGGTGAGGCACAGAGTGACTTGCCTGAGCAAGTTGCAGGGCTGGGGAGAGCCGAGTGTGGCTGTGATCCCAGCAGGAACTGTGTCCTGCCATGCCAACCCTGGGCTGGGCAGAGCAGCTGCTGCCATGCAGAGACTCTGGGGAGGATTGGGAAGCTCCCATTGCAACGAGGTGTTCTGATCCCTTGAAAAAACTCAGTGTTTTGGAGTGCTGCTGCTCTCTCGGGATGCCTGTGCAGTGCTTTCTGCACAAAGTTGTCCCTGTCCCCTTTGTGACACCCACCTCCACCGTATTTACAGTCCAAACAACCTGAGTGCAAACGAGGAAGGAAAACAAGCAGGCAGCTGCTTTCCATTGAGTTCATGGGTTTCTCCTGGATGCTTTGCAAGAGTTTTGTTTAGCCCAGCTCCGCTTTCTGCCCGCAGTGATGTGAACAAGCAGAGGAGCCACGGCCTCTCTGGTGTCAGTGCAGGTGGCCCAGCTGTGGTCACACAACAGCAGCAGCTCAGGTGGGAGGGTTTGAGATGTGACCTGGGGCTACAAAACCACAGCACAGCCTCGGTGATGTCCTTTGGTTTGTTATTCTGCTCTTTGTTCTCAAGGGCCTGCAACAAGCCCTACAGAATAAAGAGGACCTGTTTGCTGTGTTCGGGATTTTAGGGTATCTTTTTGAACAAATTGTTGCAAATCAGCTGCTAAAAATATGTCTGCCATTTCTTTAAAAAGGTATTTCCTGTAAAATCAGCTGGGATTGTCACTCTGCTCTCTTCTCATCTGCACTAACCCAGCACTTTGGTACAAGAAGTATGGCCATTTCTTCCCTGTTCTTTTCTCAGCTAAAACATATCCAGAAAGACTGCTGGTTTCCTTCAGTCAGAGGGAAGTCTAATTAAAAACCATATTTATTATGATGGCAGGACCAGCCTACCCCTCAAACATTCATCTTTCCTTTTAACAGTAAAAATAAAAAGGAGATAGTGTTGAACCAATGTGTTGCAGGGACTCCACACACACTGAGGAGCAACTGCAGCTTTTTTTTATCTTCAGCTGATCCAAATTTTTCTGCAGAGCCTGATTTTTGACAGAGTGATTAAAAACATTTTTGATCAAGCCTGGGAAGGCAGCAAATTTGTTCTCAGCACACACATAAATAATGCCATGTCTGAAGGTCTAAAAAATATCTATAAAACATATGTCAGCAAGAAATAGCATTTCCAAGGCAGCTCTGCTCTCAACTTTTCCGTTGGAATATTGAAACAGAGATTATTAGTGTGAATTTTTAAATAATCATGGAGGTTTTAGAAAAACATGTGCTTGGTGATTCTTTTCCTGTTTGCAAAATGTTTTTTTTCTTTTAAGTGAATAATTAACAAATTTCTTACTCTATTTTTTTTTTGTCACATCAACTTAATATAGAGAGATATATCTTAATGTATTTAAAGTTGTTCATAGACGTCTTGGCACAACAGATTTTTCCTTCTCTCTTTGTCAACACAAGAATCAGTTCTTTGCTGGCTGGTTGGATTTTTCATTAACGAATTTCAAAACACACAGTGCTTTGCTTAATTACAGTGTCTATTTTCAGCTTCCTCATCAGAAGGTAGATGTAACTGTGTAACATGCAGATTGAATTCCAGGTATTTCAGCCAATTATGCTGTTCAAGGACTACTCTTGTGAGCTTCTGAGTGGTTCTGTTGCATTAATTTTCCATGCCCTTTTACAGCAGTAAAGATTATCAGCTTGTTTACTGCTAATAAGTAACAACCACGAAAGGCCAAATTAAAAGCAGTTTTGTAACTTAAAGAGACATATCTCCAGTTGATCCTCTATTTTCCATTACCTTCAACATTCACAGTGTTAGTTTTGGATTTGTGTTTTCAGATTTTTCTTATCTCCATGGGCTGAGCTGGGGCAGAGGTGGCAAGAGGCAGATGAGGACAGCAGGAGCAGGGATTGCCTTTTTCCACAGCAAGTGCTGGATGAATATGTGTGTGAAGCTTCAGCTTGAAACCAATTATGCCTCAGCTCTTCTCTGGTGGGAATCGAGTTAATAATAATCTCTCATTGTCTTCCTGTCCTCCTTCTGCTATTGTCTGTGCTGCAATCCAAAGGAGCACTGGCTTTAGCTATTTAGCATTTCTGTAATAACTGCAGCCACAGATGCAAAGTATTCCCCTTAAAGTGGTATTCTTCAGAGTGAAACATGATGTTGATGCCTCAGCTAGCTGTAGGTGAACTCAAAGTTTGCATTTTTTAGCCAAAAAAAGTTTTCTTGCATGCTTTTTCTGTCTGAGAGAACCACAAAACAAAAATGCCTGTCTTTTAAATTCTCAGCCCCACATTTCCTGACTGACCCAATATGAACCACTGCTGCTCTGCACACATTATTTCCTCTCTTTGAAAAACAAAAGAAAAAAACAGCCACAGTCTGGCAATACCTTGCATTTCCATTGACCTTATGTCTCATCTTTTGGGGGTAGCAAGCTGCTCTTGACATGAAGGGAGATAAAAGCAGAGCAGGGCAGAGACAGATATGGGGTTGGAGACATCACCTCCTCCAGCCCTGCCCTTTCTGGTTCTGCTGACTGATCTCCTCCCTGACATCAAAGCACCTCACCAGTGTCCACTGTCGTGGGAGGCTGGAAATATTTTGTTATATTCTTTCTGCCGTATCAAGGATATTTTTTGCTGCCTTTTTTGTCTGGCAATTTTCTTAGCAAAACCTCCTGCTGCAGCACTGCTGCTCTTGCACTGCCCGCTGCTAAACCTGGCTGTTGTCACGCTGCAAAAATCATCAAAAAGCACCTTTAGCTCTTGTCTTTGCTGTGTAACTGAGGGTTTCCTGCCACAGCAGTGGCCAAGGTCTTCTCAGCCCACTGAAGATGTCTGTCACCAAGTCAGCATCTCTGTGTGTTCCCTCCATCTGTGCTGCCAGACCAGGGGAAGGCTGCTGACTGGCATGCACTGGGAACAGGATTTTCTTTCTCTTCTTTAGAGGTCCTATAAGGAGCTTCTTCTCCAGTTATATTTCTGCATGGCTTTTTATTTTTAGTTTTCTGTATTTTCTTTTGCGTCAAAGAGTGTCATGTTTTGTTTTGTTTTCATAAAATGTCTCAAAAATGAACTCTGTTTTGCCATATTCAAACTCTGCTTTGATATAAATATTTGTATTGCATTTCAATCTGTTAAAATCGTATTGATTTCGAAATAGATTTATCTACAGATCTCATTATAAATTCTGATTATTATTTGCATATAAATCAATTGAAAACCTGTATTATTCATCTTCAACATATTTGCTATTTTTACAATAAAAAAATGACTGTCAATTATCAGTTGTTAACAAAGTGAACCTGCTCCTAGTCTATTTCCTTCAGGGTAACAAACCAAGAGTTCTTTTCTGGTCTAGCTTTTAAATCCTAAGTTCCATACTTAAACGATTTTTTCCTGACAGCACGTGGGTAAACACAAGCTGAATATTTGCATATATATTATAAATGCGTATCTCAAAACAGATGTGAATTTTTTCAATTCTCAGGGTTTTGATTTTTTTTCCCTAAGAATTAAAGATATTTGACATTTTCCTAAAAGCTCAATGAGCAGAGTCGCTGAGACTCTTTTTTTCGTGTTTGTAAAAAAAGTAATTTATAAACCCCTTGGATGCAGAAAAAACTTAGAAAGAAAAAGCATTCCAAAAGGTTAGAAACCAGAAGGCAAATAATGTGAAATTTGCCTAAGACAATCAGAAACTGTTAGAATTGCTGATCTCAGGTGGGGGCATCGTTAACACATTGCCATGCTGCAAGTGAGTGTGAAAAGGGCTCAGCCCAATCGAGGGCTGTAAGAGGGGAGAGTTCTGCTGGCTGGGAGGGATATGGTTCAGAATTAGTGTTACACTTCTTTCTTAGAACTTTTTTTGCTTTTATTTTTTCCCCCGACTGCTAACAGCAGCCGTAACACAACCTGTCCTTGCAAAGAAGTGCGACATCAAATGTGACAACTTTTTTTTCTTTTAAATTTTAAATTAGCTAAAAGGCCCAGGCTGTTGAGAACTTGATTAGAGATTTTGTATGCTTAAGGGGTCTTAACAGTGTGCTTTTACCCAGGTGGAGTCAGAGTACAAAGAGGAAGAAACCTCGGTTTGACACTGCCTCACTAATCTCAGCAGTGTATCGCTCATTATTCTGCACGGGATTAAAGGTAAGCTCTGTACTGCTGCCTTTGAGGCTCAGCAGGGCAGTTATCCTTTGCAAAAATGGGGTTAAATAATTCCCCATGTGTGGCAGAAAGGTTCTGGAGAGAACACAGTTGGGTTTAAATTACCTGGCAAAGCCTTTAGTGTGGCAGCCTTTGTCTTCTCTCCTGTAAAATATTCTGTAGCTTAGTTTAGTTCCAGGATAAAAGGACTTTCTTAATCATAAAGGAAATTTTAAAAGCTTTTTTTTTTTTTTTTTTGAAAAAGAGGGTGGTATTTGAAAATTATTAGTCCAGTCCAAGAAGAAAAGAGGAAACGGTTTTTGTATGTGTGTGTGACACTTTTACAAGCACACACAAGTCCTGGATGCCCAGCTGAAGTTAACCAAGATATTTTAAATTGGAGATCAGGCCTAATAAGCACTTTTAAATTCATTTTGCTGGGTTCTTTATTCTAGACATTGTCCCCTGTTAAATGAAGAGCATGTTAGAAATTTTCCATGGAAAGAAAGTTGATTGTTTTTTGTTGTTTTTTCTCTGTAGAATTCAAATCTTGTGTCTATTTTTAAAGTATTTCATAGCGTGTCTAAGTTCAGATTTTCAGTCAAATGTTAGCAATCGAGAGGTGTTGTAGCTAGTGTTTACAAACATATTGTGTAGTTTCTGAATTTTGCACAAATACAATCTGTTTGGAGATGTGAAAGGATTATTTTTTAATGTAATGAGCGAAACAATGGGATTCTACCTATATTCATTTTTATACACCCACACACACATATGTATTTGAGATAAGGAGCCATATGGGGTTGTTGATATCTGCCTGCATTTCTGAAAAATGGTCCTTTGCTCTTCTAAGCTGAGGCTCTTCTGGAGCTACAAAGGTAAATTTGCTCCCCATGATACTCAGAAGTCTCTTAGCAAAAATCACGATTGTAGATCACCCCATACCAGCTCCCACCTTGATCTGTTGGCAAACAGGATCTCTAACACTGCATGCTGAAAAGATGCTTATCACAAAAAGTGGAACAGAAGGTTTTGACCCTTTAACGTGACTCACTCAGTTATGACTACAGTGCAGAAAGATAACAGCAGTTGCAGGAGTGATTTGCATTCTATACAAATATGCTGATCCTGGAGATATAACCAGATGGATGCTTTTCCAAGGCACAGGCATCTGGAAGGCGTATCCCTGTAGAGCCTCTCTCATTCTATCCCTGTTCAGAAATTATCACTCAAGGATATCATTAATTTTTCAATCATATTTTGATTTTAGCAACATTTTGACACATATTTTTACATTACTACATGCTTATCTGCATTAGGACCAGTGTGCTCTCACCATCCCCAGAGAATTCTTGTGCTTTGATTAACTGGAGGGCTCTTCTAAACTTTTCTGATGTAGCATGTGTCAGATTAAAGCTGATCTATGCATGAGTGAGCACAGATGCAAGGAACTTCTCCTCCCTTCCTGTGTGCCCTGAGGGAAGGCCTTGCACAATAATAAATCCCTGCAATCAGCCATGTAGAAAGTAGAGAAAAACCTGGCCTATCTCAGTTTTATGATCCCAGAAAAGCTTCTACCAGCAGTAGCAAGATCGATGCTAAGAAGAGTTCAGCAGAATGGGAGGAAAAAGGAAAATGCCCATGGAGAGGAGCCTTGGTGGTGCTCTGCTCACACTGAGCTCAGCCCTGCTCCTTGTGCCCAGCCTGCCTAAAGATCCCTTTCCTAAACCTCTCTGGGCTCACAGGGATAATGAGTGAGAGCAGGAGGCTGAAGCAGATGGTAACAGAGCCTTTTCTCTCCCCAGCTCACCCGTGGTGCTACTCTGCAGTGGGAAAGAATTGAAAGGCTGAAAGTTACCTAGGGGGGAGAAAGGGACTGTTTTTTGCTGAGTTACAACTCGCTTAATTCGAAACTATTGTCAAATGCTGTTTTTTTTCCAGTCCTTCCCACTCAAAGGCACATTATTTTTATGAAATATTTTAATGTAATTGGCTTAAAAAGCACAGGAGAAAATTTTCTCTGGTTCCCTGCAGAGTCTTCTGCAGTTTTCCTTTTTTGCTGAAGCCTTGTAACATCGGTGTCAACTCACTGTTGATAATAGTGGTAATGAGCTGCTGGCCTTTTATCACTGTGGATGTAGTGACTGTAATATTTAACTCTTCATCTGAAGGTGGGATTGCAAGCCCTTTAAACATATTGGTGTTTTCTGTGGTCAAAGCTGGCTCAAGATGCTGAGTAAATAACTTGTTAGTGTATGTCTAAAAAATGCACTTTGACATTTATTTCAAATATTTTCACAGGTATTTTTAAAAGGTTTTTATTGAGCATCCCAAACCACACAGCAGAGTTTTCACTTGACTGAAACTTTTGAAAGTATAATTCTGATAAATGAAAAGGTTTCTCCTGGCACAACGAGCTTTGCTATGAGGAAATGCCATTCCAAAGTCAGGACATTAGGATAAAACCTGGAAGCAATGTTCTGCCCAAGGCCTGTAACTGCTGTGAGATCTTTGGCAAACCTCCTCACCCTCTGGGCCTGATGCCTTTGAAAATGTGATAGAATGATTTCCATTATTTTTTTTTATTGTTTAGACATCTACAAATGCAAATTGTTACAGAAATTGTAAGGGACAGCACTGTATTTTGTGTATGAGGCCAGTGGCAGTAACTCCACAAAAGATTTTTAAAATGCAGATCTTGCAAATAACAAGAGGCAGGGTGGCTGAACTGAGGAGTAACTCAGCTTTTGAGCACTCAGACAAACATTTCAGCAGGCACCAGGCCAGCCACTTACAAGTACAACCTCCCTTCCTTCATGTCAGCTTTCCTGCTAGTGACCTTAGTAGTTTACTTCAAGTCAATATTTACTTTAAATATTATGATTAAGTGACAATAATTTACCAAGATTAAAATGCAACTCTGATAAGAATTGAGCCAAGTACACACTAGAACACTTTCTACAAGAGATTCTCTTCAAGGAGCCTGAGCTGTGTTATGCTGAGAAAATGTGCTGGGAGTGTTGACCTGTCAAGCTGTGATGGTGTTGAAGGTGGATCTGTAAAATTCACTACTTGAATTGTGCTGCTACAGCTGGACATTGCCCTCAAAGGTCAGTTTCCTGCTACAAAGACCCTTTGAGCCACTAAAGATGATCACTAAAACCTGATCAAGGCTTCCCAGAGTAGCTGAAGCTATTGCCATGGGGAGCTGGGGTGGCACAGGACTCTGCCAGTGACAACAGGCACATCCTTCCCCTCTTCCCTCAGGGCTGCAGCAGTTGTTGCTGCCTCAACTCTAAGTATGTGTGTTCTCTTGACAGGTTTAAAATCAGCTTGAGTCCTGCAGATGAAAACTTCATAAAGGCAAACCTTGAAAATTAAATTTCCTTTATGAAACATCTGGTTATAGTTTTGCAGCTCTAACCAGAAAATCTACCTGAGCTAACATACATCCTGCTAAGGAGTGCAGAGGCTGTGGTGGTTAGTAAATCCTTTGGCTACAAAATGTCTGTGACAGTCTAAAATATTTGTTCCTCCTGCCTAATCACTCTTTAACATTTCTTAAAACTGATGGGGTAAGGGTTTTCAACTTCTGTCTTCTGTACAAAAGGTGTTTTTTTCTCTGTATCTCCTGTGAGGAAGTGGCACCAGTTTTGTGACCATTATTTATGATATCCACGAGGCTGCCTAGCCAGTCCTGTGCTTCTCTTTCATGCCTTGCTTTCTTCTTCTGGGGAAGTAATCAACACTTCATTACCAAATATAAGACAGGGTTGAACTTTTCAATGCTGTAATTAAGAGAGTGTCAGCATGAACACTATAAATTCCTTTTCTGAGGGATTTATGACCAAAATGTAAAATTATACTCTAGATGAAAAACTTGCCTTTCAGATCTTATACTATAAATTGTGATATTTTAACAACTCAAGGGGTATTTAATTTTTTTAAGAAGGAAGTTAAAATGAAAAGAAAAAAGAATAAAGGAAGGAAGATTTTATTCTAGTTGTTAACCTTCTTCTTTTTAAACACACAGGCTTTGCGGGGGCAGATTCTTCAACTCAGAGACCTAATTTTCCCCCACCTGTCCTCAACATATATTTTCCTCAGAGAAAAAAGCTCTACATGTTTTTTTTTTTTTTTTTTTTTTCCTACAAAAAAGGACTGTAGATGTCACCTGGTGGTTATCTGTGACTATGAAATCCATAATTCTTACAGGTAATTATGTTGTCTGCCTGGAAGTTCTCACTTTTGAGGTTTGGTTGTTGGATGGCAGAGCTGCTGATTCTGATTATAAATCTGTTGGGATTGTGAGGAAGTCTAAGTACTCTTATTTCAGGTCTAGTGAATGTGCTGAGTAACAGCTGGTGTTTCTAAGAGTTACTCTTTTATTGGTTTGGTTTTAAGGATTGCTTACTCCATCTTAGATTTTGTTACATCCAGCAATTTTCAGGATTCACTGTTATGATCCCCACTGCAGCTATGACTCTCTTCAAGATACATATTTTCTCTGGCTATATAACAACTCTTCAGCTTTAAGAGCATTTTCTCAGGTAAGTCTAAGGTCATGCAAGAAATGTTGGGAATGGGTAGGTTTTATTTGTCCTTCCAAAACACCAATGAGGCACAACCACAAGTATGTCCAGACCAAAGTTTTCCTTTGCAGCAGTGTTTTAACTACTGCAGCACAGCTCTAAATACCATCAAGATGAGCAGCTCTGTGCCTGTGTGGCTTCTGGGCTGTTCAAGGGTGGTTCCTGTGCTGAAGCTGTGCCATATGACTGGTGAGGAGACTGTTGGTACCCGGCCAAGTGAAGCAGAACCAGGAGGGGCTGCTGGGGCTGCTATTTGCTGAAACTTGGATTCCCTCTCTTGGAAGACTCCTGGATCTGACATTAAGTGAATACTGCCATCTCCTGCTTGTAAAATGCCCAGGATCACCTGCACCCTTCAGCTCTCTGAGGTGTGAATGGATGTTTGGGTATCAGTATCTGCAGCTGAGGAAATTGGCTGCTTGGCTCTTGCTTCTTGCCACTGTTCACATAATTTCAAAGGAAGCTTCAATACGAAACATCGAAGACTTTAAAGATGAAGACTAAAAATAATGTATGGCAGAGACACCATGGTGTGATTATTCTACCAGAATAATTATTCTGCTATTCTTATTAATTTACTACCACGGCTCCTGCTAGAGGTTGTTATGGGAATTTGTAGTGGAGTCACACTTTATAAACAGACTTCTGGAAAAATGTGAAAAGTCTTCACAGAATAGCAAACAGTGATAAGATTGCAATGATAATTTTTTTTGTTTTGCATTTAAAATGAACCACACCTTTCCCAGGTATTGGCTTTCAGACTTTTCTTCCTCTTGTGGTGGCATATTTTGAATGTGTTCTTCAGTTCTTTTCTGATAGGTCATATTTATTTGAAACCCTTTGGTACTTTTGAGTGTGATAAAGGCTTGTTAGTTTGCTTTTGGGAAGAGTTTCCCAAATTGCTCCTAGAGAAGAGCTGGACACAATTGATGTTTTCTTCTCCTCTTGTGTATCTAGGGAGTATTTTTGGTGGCATTTGGCACAGAACCTCATTGCAGATATCATTTTGTTTCAGTAGTTTCTGCATATATAGGAAAGTATAAATTAATGTTTGATTACTGTTAAATTATTTATAATGTTGACTGAAATTATGGAAAACTATTTTTCCTCTCAATAGAGTAGATTAATCTGTTAAAAGACCTGTGCTTTTCACTTCGTTGTGCCAGCCACCAGTACTGGAAGGAGGGGAGATGAAGAATTACTTCTGTGAAACTTAAGGTCAGTGTTTGGGAATTAGCATTTGGAATACAGGACCTGCCATTGTAACATGGCACAGCCCTTGCAGAAACGGCCAAGGTCTTCCCTGGAAATGCTGTGGCATCCCGAGTTTTGGTTTCTGGGCACTTATTTTGGTGTCTGCTGAACTGGCATGACTTGTTCCCTGTGATGACCTTGTCATCCTGCCTATGGGGGTAGGAGTTTTCCCCAGATTTATCAAATTGGTCTCGGGCAGGACCAATACATTAAGTCGAATGGTTGAACCACAGCTTGACCTGCAAGCAGGATGTCTTCCTACCACTATTCTTCTGAATCCCAATCTGGGAAATACTTTCAGCATTGCCACTCTGAAACTGACGTGTGACACAACTGTAGTGGATCACTTTGTGTCAAAAACTTGACAAGATAATTCCAGCGACAGTGAAGCCGTACTGCCTTTTCTTAAGGCTCAACCACCCTTCTCAGACGGGCAGAACATCATCTCGGAGCGGCGGGACAGCCCGCCCTGGCAGGGGGACACCGCGCCTCGGGGGCCGGCTGCGGGCACGGGGCCCTGGGGGGACAGGGGCTCGCCTCGACAGCAGCCCCGGCACGGGGCGAGGAATCCCGAGGGATCCCGGCCCCGCTCCGGCGCTGAGGAGGACGCGGAAAGCCCCGGGGCTGAGGGCAGGGCCGGTGCCCCGGGGCTGAGGGCAGCCCGCGCCTCGGGCGCCCGGGGTGGCCGCGGGGTCAGGCCGGGCGGCGCCGCCCCTTCCCGGTGACGGCAGAAGCGGAGCCCCGAGAGGCGCCGCGGGAGCAGCGGGACGGCAGCGCCGGCACTGCCCCTGCCCCGCCGCCGCACGGAGCCCCCGCCGCCGCCGCGCAGGTGAGGGCGGCCCGGCGGAGCAGCAGCAGCAGCAGGTGCCGCGGGGCTGGGGCGGGGCGGCCCCGGCGGGAGGGAGGCTCCGGGGAGGGCAGGCGGGCGATGCGCGGGGTCCGTACAGCGGAGGGTGAGCGACGGTCGTGCCAGAGCGCGGCGGGCACTTGGGCTGGAGCGGACAAGGGAGTCTGGGGGCTCCCTGAGGTGGCCCCGCCGCCCCGCACCTTGTGTCCGGCCGGGCCCCGCCGCAGCCCAGGCTGGCGGAGAAGAAGGAAGGAAACCTCGGCAGTGTGGCAGTGCCTGACAGCAGCCCGGCCGTGCGCGGCCCTGCCCGGGCTCAGGGCCCGGCTTGCCCCGGCAGGTGGGCACCGTCGTGCGGCGGTTCCGCTCCCCTGCTCGTCCTGCAGGGCTCTGCGGGCAGCAGCTGCATCGCAAGGGCCGTGCATCGATTGTTATTAATTATTACTGCTGTGGTTCTGCGCTGGTGTCACTGGTGCGGATCCATCCGGCGAGGTGATGTCCCCAATCCAAAGGCAGAGCTCCGGGCCAAGGATGCAACAAACTTTTGGAATGCCCAGAGCACACGGGAAAATTTAGAAATTGACCAGAAACAAACTTTGGACTGCACTTCTTGGTTAACTTTGTGTGTCTGGAAAGCACCTGCTGTGTCATGTGGGTGAAATTATAACAGACTGTGGATCCATCAGTGGTTATCTGAGCTATTCTTTGCTAGCTGGTGTGTTTTTAGCTTGCCTTTTCTAGTTTTTCCTCTCTGTGTTATCATGAAGAGAGTTACAGGCTATACACCAGTCTTTTGCTAAGAAAGGCTTGTTCGTTGAAGTCTGAAGTAAACAAAATAAAACTAAGTGGACAGGATAGATTAAATAGAATTTGGACTTTTTTTTTTAATGTCCATGTTCACTTGGTTACTTGCAGTGTGTCTTTTAGACTTTTTAGTCCAGATCAGTCAGTCTTTTCAATTGAAACCTCTCAGAACAGGTCTTACACAAACAGTAATAAGTGATCCAAGTTTTGCTTATGGTACAGGGCACCTTCAAACTTTAGCTCCTGTAATTCCTACAGTCAGAGGGAAAGAGTCATGTCTGTGTCCAAGCTGGAGCTTGTGGTGTGTTTTGATGATTATTAACTCACTTGCTGAGTCCTCTAAGTGGTGCTGGATCTTTTCAACTGAGGCTTAAGTAACTTTTCAGCAGAGGATCAGTGATGCTTCTGTTACACACAGCATCTTGTAGTTCACACTCTGCTGGGTTGGAGGCATGCAGGTAATGGGCTGATGGAGGTCATCACAGAATTCTGCTGCATGAATGGGTAGAAAGATTGTTAATTCAAGTTGTTGTGCAGTGATGGGTGTCAGGAAGGCTGGGGGGCAACTGTGTAAGACAGTTCCTGATGTTTGAAGGTCTTATCCAAGGACTTTGTTAGTTCTTTTACTATTAGGCAGCTTTCTGTGATGTTACTCTTAAAGTGGAACAGGCAGCCAGAACAGTCTAGGAGTGGTCAGTTAGGCTGATCAAATATTGCAATATTCTTTCCACCTTAAGTCAAAAACTTGGCTCGTGACTTAGGAGTTAAGTTAGATTAAATCCACTGTTCTCTCTGGTTTCGGGAGAAAGAGCTCCTTTAAAAGGGGAAGTACAGTATATTATATTCAACAGAAACTGCTTAAGAAGCCACCTCTGAGAGGCAGTTCCTTTGTACTAAGGGAGTTATCTCTCAAAAAACCTACTGCATTGCCCTTTATTAAATAGCTGTACTTAGAAACTTCTTGTCTTGTTTTCCTACATCATATTTCATTTAACAGCCATACCTTGTACTGTAAAAGGTAGAGCTGATGCGTTTTTTATCACCTCTTGAAAAACTATACTCATTTAAAAGTTCAGTTTTTTGTTATTCAGTGTGATGTTGCACAAATGCTTAATCCTTGTCCCAGATCACAGCTTATTTGTTTTATTCTGATTCTTAATGAAAAGAGCAAAGTGAGAAGACTGGGTTTCTATTTTTTTAATTAGAAAATAGACGTTGTTCAAAGATTTTAATTTAATTGTTTATATTTCCCTCCTTTCATTTCTTATTTTAACAAATCATTGTAGCAAGATGACCATGGCTGTCTTTTTAGGTGCAGGCTTGTCATAATTTAAATGATTATCTGATTATTTTCTAAGAGGACCCGTTACATTATGGCTAAAAGAAAATAATAAATTTTTGCTTACAGTACTTCAAAGTTGTTCACTCCCTCCCAGCTGTAGAATTGGGATACATAAATTTTTTCAGTAGTACAAGGAAAGAATACTCCATTTTTTTATTACTGTAACAAGGCAATATGAAACACTAAATGATGTCTATGTTTTGCAAACCATGTGCTCTACATCCTGCTGTAGAGCACTTCAAGCTCACGATTGGCAATGTAGAGGTAAGAAGGGACTCTTGTGGCTTCTCTGTTAACTTGCAAAAAAAAAAAAAAAAGTGTTTATTGAAGTGGTAGAATTCCAAAAGGGATTGGAAAGATTGCAGCGGGCAGCTTCAGAGTCAGGGAGACGGCTCCTGAAGCAGCTGAGACACGGCGGTGAGAGGCAATCGGGTGCTGTGATGAGAGGGAGCAGCAAAGGGCACTCAGGAGACAGCGGGTGAGGGGGCGAGGGCTGGCAGAAGTCTCGAAGGGGAAGCGAGAAGTGCCACGGTCGAATTAGCCATGAACACGGAAACTGAAACTGCTTGTGATGGAGAGCAGTGGCCTGAGCAGAGAGGAAGAGAAGCAGAGGGGAGCCGTGGCTGGTGCTGCGTGCACAGAGCTGCTCCAAACCTGTCCTGCTCGGGGGTCGGGCTCAGGGGATGGCTGGAGCTGTGTGACAGCAACCCCTGCGGCTGTGTGACAGTGCCGCTCCTTCATGGGTGCCGGAGCAGCTTGCAGACCATCCTGTTGGTGGATAATCTCACTGAGGAGTGATCAGGATTGTAATTAGCTGTTCGGTGCAGTGACGTGGGAGACCAGAGATCTGCTCTGTACACATCTCCCTTTTGGCTGTTCTGTGCCAAGATGTGTCCCAAGTGTATGCACACAAATATCTGCCACCAACGTGTGGGGAAGAAAAGACAGACTGTGTAGGAGAAACAGAGCCATGAAGTTTTAAAAGTGCAAAAACCGATGTTTAGACGTTGCCGGCACTTCGTGTTTGTATTACTCATGTTTTCCCTTCACTCCAGTTCTCAAAAGGACAGTTACCTGCTTTACATTCTCATGAGGTCTCATCTAATTCTAACAGAGTGCAAGAATTGACACAAGCTGATGCTGCTGGACCTGCCCTCTGTGAGGCTGTTTGTACCTCCTTGCAGGACAAACCAGCAAGAGTTAATGTTGGCCATGTACCTGCCTTGCATTTGCATGGGCAGGACTCTGTTAGGAATCTAACTGCATAAATGTGATCTTTAAAGAAATGAAAATGCTGTTTTAAATACTGAATTTTCTCCCTTTTCGTCCTTGTATTTTCTCTCTTCAGGACACTGAAGACCATAAAAGTTTGATTAAAAAGAAAAAATGCCCAGAAAGACTATAGACTATGGAGTGATGCCTGAGTATGAGAAAAGCCAGATCAAAAGGACCTTGGAACTGGGAACTGTTATGACAATATTCAGTCTTAAGAAGAGCAGCCCAGAAAGGAGGACTATTCAGGTGATAATGGAAACCAGGCAGGTGGCATGGAGCAAGACAGCTGACAAGATTGAAGGTTTCTGTGAGTATTTGCAATGTTCACCTGAATTTGGAGTTACTAATAAATTGATGTACTTGTCAAATATTAATTTAACGAGACTTTTATTAACATTATGAAGATTTTGGCTGAAAAAGTTTGGTAATTTGCTGAGAATATTTTGAATTGTTGTAATGTAGACAAAGAATCTTCTACAGCTCATTTTTTGGGTATCTAACACTACTTAAATATGATTAACATGCTTTTATCCTTAGCCTTGTTCTTCAAGGTTTAGTCTTTGAATATCATGGTGTTTGTGTTCTCTGAATTGACAGATTGTTTTCCATCATTATGTCTTATAAATTCAAGTGAGTAATTATTCTTTACCACTACTCTCAAAAAAAAAAAAAAAAAAAAGAACGAACCAACCAAATATCTTCAAATACAAGGAAACTGAATTAATTCACACTTTGGTATTCTTGGGCAATTTGCTGTCTGAAGATGGAAGTCATTATTTAGGACCATTGTTGCATTATTGGAAAGTACCAATGGCTTGGGAGGATGAAGGTGTGAGACACGAGGTGGTTTCAAGGCCCTGATTTGGTATTGTCTCTTTAGTTGGTATTGGAACTGACTAAACCCATTATTTATAACAAGGTCAGGAAATAGAAGGGGAGTGTAAGGCTAGATAGGGCTGCAAAAACTAGAATAGAAGAATAAAGTGAGACTAATCCTCAGTTCTTACGAACACAGCTGATGCCAGGAAAGCTCAGCCTGGGATTTCTGTGATTTGTGCAGCTCAGGGTGGTGTAATGATTTTACTCTACAGCTGCTAAATTGTCTTTGTCCTCAATAAAGGAATTGAATAGTTCGTCTGAAATACCAGAATCATTTATTGGTCTGTTGAAGTGTGGATTTTTAGAAGGTTTTGGTTTTTTTGGTGAAGACACGGTAAGTTAAAAATCCATTGGTCTGTAAGGTTGGAAAGACAGGCACTGAGAATTTGCATGATTTTGGGATTGTCTGAGCAGTTTCTCTTCATGCTCCTGACTTAAAAGTATTAAATCTCTGCTACTGTTTCCATTGATTCCTGTCTCATTCCTTGCGGAGACTGGACCAGCAACTGGAAATCTGATATAGTGGAAGTAAAAGAGTGGCTGTCTGGGAGGATGTTTTTATCATTGGTGGTGAAAATATGGCCATATTCAGTATTCTGGGGAAAAGCAAACAGGGCTGGACACCCAATTAACAGGTACTCTGGATCATAATCTTTCATTGCCCCAATTTCTTATGTGACAAATGAGGGTAATTATCCTCTCTATAATGATGTGTGTGAATGCAAGTACAAGTGTATTGCTGGTACCATGCCAAAAAAGAAGTCCTAGGAGGGCATGTAGAATTCATTTATGACAGTAGTGCTTGAATATTGTTTAGCAAATAAAGCCTGGGGTTTACACACAGAGCAATAAGATTAAAACATAGCAGAAAATGACCACTCAGTGAGGGAAGGAGACCTCAGAGTCCTCTGGCCAAACCAATCTCTGAGTGTGTGTTGAGGTTTTGCAGTAGCCATTTGCACAGAGGGGACAAATTTCAAGCTGAACAGACTGTGCATTCCAGATTTTGGGTCAACTTTTTCAGTCCTGTCTTGTAATCACCTTTTATCAAAGCTTTCCGTGGCTGGTGTGTGTTTGTGTAATAATAAATAATAATAAATTAATTAGTTTGCTCCGTGCATGGATTTTAATGCTTTTGAAAGAAGGTGAATATTGTAGTTTGACTCTTAAACCTGGGTGATCCTGCAGGGGAATGACTTGTTTCCAGATCCAGGCTAGAACAGGGAATATTGCTCGAGATCCATGACTTACCCAAAAGCCATCTGCCTCTCCACAAGAATTGCAGTGCTGTAGCAGTTTTTGAAATTGAGCAACACTTCAGTGACGCGTGTAACGCTGGGAACTTCAGGTCTGAAAATATGGCCTAGTCTAAAGCACAGATATGTAAAATGTTGTTTTATTGGCTTTAAAAGCAATGAATCTGCCCCAACAAGCTGTAATTTTCAGGTATTGTTCCAGAATATGATATGAACAATTGCTCCAACTCACCATGAACTATATCTGGTCTACTAGAAATGAAAGTCACTGCAGTTTTAGCTTGCTGACAGTGTTTGTGCTGAAGAGGAAGGAAGTATTTTATTTAGTTAGTTAGTTATTTGTGTGTTGCTGTTGCTTCTTTTGACTGAGACTCAGGCTTTCTTTTTGCTTGAAAAGTGGAAAAATGATGGATTTGAAGCTTTGCTATTTGAGAATTGAATGGAGTAGCCTCTTGAATATGAATGTATATGCTGGTAGACAATACAGTCTACCAGTTGACTTTGTGACAAATAAAACCCCTGTTTTTGTTTCTTGACTTTTTTTTTAAAGTAGTTTAGGGCAGAGAATTATCATCTCAAGTATTATAATATATTCATATACTTAGGCTGTACAAAATCTAATATTCATTATATGATCTTAATGGTTGCTGTTTGCATGTGTCTCAGTCCAGAACCAATTAATATTCAATATGAGTGGGAAAGTTAAGATGGTTTCCTGTTCCATGTGTGCTATTTTAACTCAAGTTTGGCAACTGCTCTTTACAGAAGGCAGAAAACTCAATGTTAGCATCTGCTATGGGTTTGTGTTTCTAAATCAGAGAGTGAGGAGAGTTCTTTAACTTTGGGACACAAAAATAGGCTGCTAATAGATAGCAAAGACAGAGTCCTGTGTTGTGTTGTGAATTTTGAATGTCATAGTGCTGATTTTCTTGCTGATGGACTGTAAATGTTTGAAGAACACTCAAATTCCTCTAAGCCAGAGTTGATTATAATTATTACAATGACCTTTTCCAAGTTTGGTTAATATTGTTTTGGAAATGATTTAAGTTAAGCCTCACAATAACAAAAAGACAGCTACTCTTATTCTGGAATAAATTGACCGGAGCAGGGGAGAGATGTAGGATTAGCTATGCTTAAATAAATATTTACACAGCCCCATGGGCCCAAATGTGGCACTACTGTGTATTTTAAATTGCATTGCTCATAAAAGGCCCCTTTTGTTGAAAACCTGCCCCCATATCTGTTTAGAATAGAGTGAAAGAGTTGCTAAAATTAAGGATATTTCCTGCTCAGTGCAGATGTGTTTCTCTGGATGAGAAACTTCAGAAAACTCTTCCTAGATCCAGGCCTTTGGGGTGGTAAGAAGTGAGGATTTACAAAGGCTAGGAAATCTGGTTTAAACAATCCTTGTCTTCATTGTGTGGTTCAGATCACACAGTGTCCAAGTACTGGAGCTTTTACATTGACCTTTTGAGAGACTTGAGTTGCTGTGTACAAAAGGAATTTCTAACAGAAAGGAACTGGGGAGAAACCTCTGTATTTTCCCCTAAATGCAAGAACACAGGTTGGTTGTGTCCTTTAGAGAAGGATATGCTATTTCAACAGTAGATCAAGAGGCACTGTATTTCTGACTGTGCACGACATAAATTTGAGGTGATGTTTTCACAGCCCAGTATTTAGCAGTTGAATTCCAAGGTTAGTCTCACTTGTGTACCCAGACAGGCATTTGAGAGGATTAACTTATTTTTGCATGAGAGAAGAAAAGTTTGGTTTCCTTGTACAGAGGGATTTGATTTGCTTGTTTAATTTGTAAGGGACCCTTTTCCTGCAGCAGTTAATCCCTGCATCCTGGGTGGGTAATTAACTGTGGGGCTGCCAGCATGGTCTGGTGCAGTGCGTTGGCTCTGATGGTTCTGCTGTGTATTTTTATTGTGTGTTTAACCTTTACAGCTGTCTGTGGGTCTGGATGGGTCACACACACCCTGGGTGGTTCTGCCCACCTCAGAGTGTCCCTGGGGGTGTTGTGCACCCTGGCACTGCAGTGCCAGGCAGAGGGGAAGGGAGAGGTGGCCAAGGGAGGGCAGGGTTTGCCAGGACCCTGCTGAGACACGCGGCTCTGTGGCTGACACCTGGGCTTTGCTGTCTGAGAGCACATTCCAAACTCCCAAACTGTGGTACAGCATTTATGTGCACATGAATAAATTAAGCCCCAAAGTTAGGATATTTAAGCTTTTGTAGGGCAAGCAGGTGGTGAGGTGCAAATCTCCAGGAAGCTGATCCATTATGGGTATTCCATTCTTTCTCCGATGCAAAGTGCTTTCAGGACAATTATTAAGGGAAAGCTCTGGGTGACTAGAGTTGGATTAGTCACTGGAAAATGTGTGAGTTTCTGCATATTCTTCCAAGAATCCCTTGAGTGAAGGGATGATTCACAGCCAGGAGAATTTATACTCTCAGAAATCTGTGGTGCCATCCTTGAATGTGCAAGTGTGTGATTCTCTGTAATACAAGCATGCTCATTTCAAGGAACATTCTATTTGAGGACTGAAGATGATTTCTCTGGTTTTGAATACTTAGGATTTTTTTTAATATGAAGAGGTGACCTGCTTTTGTAAAATTATATAAACCATATTTTAATCCCTTATTTTTAGAAAAGAAAGACAACCTTTTCATGTTTTTTTCATGTTCTTTATTTATTGCAAAAGATTCCATAATAAAAATATCTAGTGACAATTTAGTTGTGCAAGCTCATAACAAGAAATAGGTTTAAAGCATCAGAGGGCCATAGTTAGAAAAAGTCATATATCAGCTGTGAAACTGCTCTTTCTGTATGCAGAGTGAGAGGTCAGGGTGTAGATAAGGTGGGAAGAGAAATGTTAGTATTAATTTATTCTGAAAACTTTCTCAGAGGATGAAGTACCTGGACTGAGGAGTGGCAGAGATGCAGGCATCATGTCAATGTAATTGCAGAATTATGAAGCAGGGGAATAAAGGCCGTGCTTAAATTGGAGCTTTTGATGCTCGTGACACACCACAGTACAATAGCAGCCATTTCTATTTTCTGCAGCCCAGACCTTTATTAATGCAATAAGACTATCTTGTGTCTTTTTCCCATTTATAACAGAAACCCATGTTTGACAAAGCATAACATGTTATTTTAGAATTAATGTGAACTGCTCTTTTCACATTGTCTCACTGCTCTAGTTTTTATGTGTAATAATATTTTTCCAGAGTTGGTAAAAAAAAAAATGCCCATTTTAAAATAAATTTGCCATCTCAAAGTCATTTAGCATTACCAATTTTTCATTTAAACTACAGAAAAGTGTTATCAAGTGTTAAGTTCACTTGAGATTTTCTTCCCTGCTGAACAGGGGAGATTTTACAGAATTTGTCCTCTAGAACATGATTAAAAAACCCAGACATAGAATGAACTTGAATTTTCATGTTTCACAGGTAAAGGGAGTGTGAAAGCTAAAATCAGCTGTAGTAAATTCATGTTAAAAGTAGAATTAGAACCTGTGGGAGCTGCTCTGTAAGATTGTCCTGTGCTTTCAGACTTTGTTACACTGCCAAGCAGGAATCACTAATTTCTGCCAAATGTTGCACCTGGATATTTAATGATCAAAGCTCATTATAGGAGCTGTGCATCTGTAATAGAGTCCTGTAGATACCACACCAGGTCAGGCCACATTCAGCTGACAGGGTGAGGGCAAAAGCAGGGATCTGCAGTTTAATTTAATGGTAACCTTCTGTGTGTTGCCACAGGCAGTGCTGTTCTACCTAACAAGGCTTAGGGTTTTTTATCTTTGTTTTATTTTATGAATTGTATCCAGCAGCATCTTTGCCTTGAAATTAAATTTTGATAATGTTGTTTTTAAAATCTTTGCTAAAATGACTGCCAAAGAGAGAGCACATTTTTATGCTGTGCATCATTTTGGCTTTCAGATACATTGGGGAGCTTCAAAAACTAACACCCAAGAGTGTCTTCATGCATGTGGCTCACATTCTTAAACATTGATTTTTTTTTTCTATGTGTTAAACAGCTGAGTAATTTATTTAGTAGAATTGTTAATATCAATGTAAATTTCTTCTGTGGTGGAAAGCTTTTTTTCCCTCCCATTGGAGAATATGGTATAAATATTTACAGATCTCTCCCTGTCTGGGAGAAGTGATGAGCATCTATATATTCTGGTGAGGAGTATGAAATGAGTGCTTAATTTGGCTTGAATACTGGACTTGATCTTGCTGATTTCTAGTAGGGACCTTTGTTTTCCTTACTGCTAGCAGAATTTTTGTCTGAATTTCCTTACTGTTTCAGACTTAAATTAATAAATAAACTTAACTCAGATTGAAAACCCCAAGTCTCTATTTTGTCATTGGCTTTCTGTATTCTGCATACTGTTAAAGAACAATATGGCATTGCAAAGTGAATTCACTACTTGCTCTTTTTGGAGTAGCTTCACAAAGGAGCATTCAAATTTACCTTTTTTTGGTGTGTTTTGAAATGGCTGTATTTCAGTTGTTAGCCAGGGGATCTTTGTGTAAGTCTTCAGCTGAGTACATGGAGCTTGGTTTCTGTGGTCAAATGAAAAAATGAACATGTGTAGCCTCTAGCTCCTTTCAAATAATGTCTTCCCTTTAGCAGCTCAGTTCTGCAATGTCTGATGCTAACTTACAACGACCAGACTTCCTGTCATGGCCAGCCAGCAAAACAGGGATGGAATGAACTGCACAGACCTCAGCACCCCTGAGCTGGTTGATCAAAGTGAGTGTGAGATGTAGATTAGGTTTATATACCAACATTTTTGTTTTGTTTTGTTGGATGGAGCAGAATGTAAACTTTTATGAGCACATATATAGATTTTACTCTATTTTTATGTCATTTTGTGGAGATGCCCTTTAATTTTTAATATGAAAACGGTAGCCAGCTGTACAGCCCCTTGAATTCAGAGCTCAAACTGGGAAGCACTGTAACATGATGCTGTACTGTGAGAAGTTATGAATTTAGCAGTAATTTGTTGTTACTGTACATGCCAGCTCTGTGTGACCTGATTACGTAAAACGCTGTGGGGTTAAAAGGTGCACTTCTCTAAACCTGATGTCAGTCACTCAGCTAAATCCCCAGAGGACCCCTGGAAAGGTACTCATGGGTGCTTTCTCAAGGTGCACCACACTGTCTCTCAGTTTTCATCCTTGTAACTGTGTTTTCAGAAGTTTTGTGGCTGATCTCTAATGACTTCCTTGGGCTGCTGAATGTCTCAGTAAACTTCTCTGTTTATATGAGCTGAATTGCTGTCCCTGCCGCATCTGGGCTGCCATGCTGCAGGACATTTCTGCTTTCTTGTGACTTTGTCCTCCAAGAGAAGCCTCACCTTGTTCCCTCTAGAGTCACAGAGAATTTGTGTTTCATTGCTGCTCTGAAAAAAAAGAGGCTGTTAAAACACACCTTGGGTAGTTAATATTTAATTCTGCAGAAGTGAGAGCAGAGCCATTGTCCTCACTAACCACCATGAAGTACATTTGCAAAAGGCTACTAAAGGCTTTCTTCATTCACTGGGCACTCATTTGCACACAGCCTCTGTTGCAGTGGGCAGTTTCTCACTTTCTAAAATGAAATCTACTTTGGAATATTTTGTAATGCAAATTTTTGGAAAAAAATATCTGGTTCTGAGCGCAGAATATTACTATACATATATACACATGAAAATGCAATTGTATTCATAGAGAGAATGGCCAGCTCATGTCTTGGTGCACACACCTTGGGTGATGAGAGTCTCTTATTTTCTTCTTCAAAACATTACCAGTAGTTTCCCTTAAGTCTTCTTGAGACTTACTGAAATAACGCTCACAGCACGATATCTGACTCTGTAAGCCTGCTCTGACACTCTCTGAAGGCTTTTCCTTTTCCTTCATTAAGTACGTGACTGAGTTTTGAGCTGAGCACCATTTGTGGCCACAGACACTGAAGGACACCTGGGGAATCTGGGCTTTTTAATCAGGAATGTTATCTTACAGAACTCTGTAGTCCTTAATGGCAGATTCAGGTAAACTTTTACACTGTTAATGTAGACTTTTCTATCAAGGGTACCTTGATGGGTTGACAACCTCTAAGGTTTTTTGACCCATGCATTTACATGCAAACAGCCTGATGGTCCAGGCTAACATTATCTGACTTGACCAAAGGTGTTCTTGCAAATTTGCCTTCCTCCAGTGAATTTAGATGGACATTTCCAGCCCACAGAAGGTGCTCTGCTGGTGGCAGTGGCTGTTTTTTTTCAGCAGGGTCTGTTCCCCAACCCACCTGTCTGTTCAGGTGCTGGATGGTTCTGTTCCCACCCAGAGGTGACTGGTGGATGACCATTGTGGCAGACAGAGCCAGAACTTCTCTCTTTAAATTGCTGTGTAGCACACTGTTGTGTTTTTTCCCCAGTTCTCCTCTTGACATTAGTTTTCTACCTTTGGTTATCTTGTATTATGTCTTCCCCTCAGCTTGCACAACACCTGCTGTAGTGAAATGCAGGTTCTGTTTTACCATCTACCTCCAGGTGTGACTGCAGGAAATGTAACAGGAATTTGTACCTGCAAGTGTGTGGCTGAACATGATTGCTGCTGGGTTATTTGAATGGAGATCAGTGGAGATGTTGAGGATCAAAAGTTTATTGTTAAGTTCATGGCAGTCAAGAGCTCTGTCAGGTGCCCTGGAAGGCACTGAGCAATTCATCTGTGCAGTATTGGAAAAGTATCAATGTAGTAGTGCAAGGATCCATTGGATTCACTGATTTGCCAAACACAGCAGCCAGAGGAGCTGAAGTTTGGCAGCCTCAGGCTCTGAACTGCCTCAAATGCACATCCAGATCAGAGCCCGAGACAGTGTGGTTATTGAAGGTGCCTTGGAGTCTGGTCTCTTTAAGAGCCTCTTGAGGGAGTTGTCAGAATCAATCCGTGACTGATGAGGCTGCTAAGGAGATCCCTTCAACCTGGGGAAATAGTCACATAAAGGGATGGATGAACTGTAAACTATTGTGGGTTTTAGAGTGGCACTAGACTTTTATAAACTGTTTGGCTGGGGACTGGCTGTGCTGGGGGAGTGCTCTCCTTGTCTTGCTGGATGTGAGTCAATTTCTCTACTTTGATTCATGTTTCCTTAGGAAATGTTTTAATCTTCTCTCACCTTTCTTGTGGAAATTGCACCTGGTTTGACTGTGCAAGGTGTATCTGTCCAGGTTTGTGCTTTTTTTGGGAGTATCAGGCCCCAGGAATACGTGTCTGTGAAGCCAGGGCAGGATATGGCTCTGCAGTTTGCATGTGGGATTGAGAAGGAGGAAAGCTCCAGTACTTCAAGGCAGTACAAAGATAGTGTCTGAAGTGTTGTGCCTGCAGTTCTGGCATAGGTATGAAATTACATTTTAATTGTTCAGTGACAGATTGTGCTGTTAAAAAAGTTCACAGTAACTGCGTAACAACTACGTTGGTGCAGTTGATTTACTAATCTGAGTCTGAAACATGCTGCAGCTTTTCCTGGCCTGCTCCTTTCTTGGTATAGTTGGAATCAGCCATTCTGGAGTTACTGGGAATCCTGTGAAGGACACAGAGCTTAGTGCAAGACCAGAATTAATGCTTTGCATTCATATTTCTCTTTTTCCCTTTGATCCTCTACATTGGCTTTTCTTTCAAGAATGTAGAGTAATATATCCTAACCAACACTATGAAATGTCGTTAAAAGTCATACATGTATTTTCTATTAATTTTTTGAAACTATAATGTGCATTACATCTTTATTTCTGTAAAAATATAACGAATGTTTAACAAAACTTGTGTTTTGTACCTGTTTCATTTATTTTCTAAGGAAACGTAATGATATCTTGCCCAAATTTTGTAGGATATATAGAATAAGTTGCCTGAAAATAATAGGGATGCTAGATTTTGAATTTAAGTTTTTTAATATAAATATTTCTTTCTCCTCTCTTTCACTCAGTTTTGTTCTCTTGCTGAACCATTCCTCTACTTACTGAATGTTTAGCAATTAGGGTATAGTGAAACCTTTTCTGAAAAACCAGTTGGAGAAGCAATAACATGTCTGTGCATATAGAAATCCTTGTGCCACTCTGTATATACACATAGGTTCATGCAGGAGAAGGGGATGGTGGGGTTGAAAGGCTGTAGTGCAAGGAGAAGGACTGTAGTGAGTGTGTAACTGAGGGGAGACATTGGGTAAGTTTGTGTGTTTATTTCAGAGGTCAGTGTGAGGTAAGAGCCCCTAGAAATGACAACAGCAATGCAGGTTGTGAAATCTCTTTTATCACTGCTTCTAGTTTGTACTTTGAGAGGGCCTATTGTTGTGTTGTTCATGTGTGTGGATTTAAAGGAGTCTGAAAGGAAAGGTATGATTCACTTTGAAGTTAAAACTCTGTTTTTCAGCAGGGATTTGTTGGGTGAAGGGAAAGAGAAGAGGTGACTGGGGTTGCCGATGATTGGAATGAGGCAGCCTGGTGTGCAGTCCGTGCCATTTATTGCAGCCATGCAACCTCCTCCCCTCTCCATCTGGGTATTTCTGTCTCTGCTTTCTGATTCTTCTCTGTTGATATTAATGTAAATTCATGGTGTAAGATCAGCTTTTTTAGATGGTGACGTTTAGGATGGTAATTTGGATACATCTTTAGGGATCCACGTGAGACTCTGAATGGTAAGGAGATCAGAGTCATCATTAGGAGCTTTTGGTTCCTGGTCATTTATAGGCACAGTGTGACCTTATTTTAGAAGTTCGCATCTAAATTTAGGAGTCTTCACCAATCAGACATGCAGATCTTAGGAGATGTTTTTGTGGTTTGAGAGGGAGGCTGAGACATTAAAACCTCTACCTTGAGAATGGTGATTCTTGGAAAAAATCACGTAAGAAAGATGCTTGTATCCTATAATTAGTTCAGATTGACCTTTGAGGTCTCATTTTCACAGTGTAAGTTGTTTAATGACTGTGAGAAAGGAGTGTCTGGTCGAAGTTTGGCCTGGGATACTTTGCAGAGAATAAGAAGTTCCAAGATGAATTAATGTTTTGTTATCAGGATTTTGTTGAAACACTTCCTTGCTTGTCTGTCCATGTTGGTATCATAGAAATGCAGCGTTACACAGGTGGAAGCTTTGCTGTTGTTCAGCTCATCCGTGTCTGGCAGCAGAGCTGCTGTTTCATTATGTTCTTAAAGGTCTTCTGTTACTGATGAGGTGCTCATTTAAAACAGGGGGTTTATATTGTGGCATTCTTAAATGCAGGGACAGAAACCCTCAGCTGTTTTCCTTGGATCTTGCTAGGTCTGATAAACACATTTTGAGAGCAGCCATGAAATGTTTTTGTTCACACTTCGTCCTGTAGCTTGTAAGTCAAGACTGTCCAGAAGTGGAAAGAGCTGTTTATTTCTCTGGTCCACAGGCAGAGCAAAACCACTTCCTCCGTTTTCTAATAAGTATCTTATCTTGAGAGCACACATATTTCTATTTCAGTGCTGTCTCCCTCCTGTTCTGCAGGCCCTGTAGCAAGGGTTTGAAAACAGGGAGCTGACTTGGGGGAGTGTGTGCTTGTGCAGGGTTCCCATTCTGCTGTGCTCCAGTGCATACCTGTGTTCTCTGGAGAGCTGAGAGGTGAAAGTGATACAACAGGTTATGTTAAATAACACAGATCGCTCTGGAGCTGGCCGCAGAAAACTCACAAACATTTTAATTATTAAGCTTGATTTTCTCTTTATATTCCTACTTCAAATATTTTCCTTGAAAGTACCAGCGACTGTACTAGCTGACAAGGTTAGCTGTGTAAGATTTATGTGGATGGTTTAGGTGGGTAAGGTAGAATTGTATATTTTTTTTTTTATTTCTGAACAGTTTTCATGGCAATTGGGAAATTACTTGGTTAGAGTTAATGCCATTTGTGAAATCACATTTTCTGTGACCCAAAGGGCCGTGTATATGCACCTTGTCCATGGAAAATCAGAGACAGTGAAGTAATAAAAATATGACATGTTATTTTTCTTCTTCTGGTCCTTTTCTACTATTGTCCGTTATTATTTATTTGTGGATTTATGGATTGAAAGCTGGCATAATTTGCATTTCTTGTCCAATACGGATCTACATTTTTACATATATAGCTATTTTCTATGTGTTTACATACTTTGAGTTATCCGTCCTAGCATTTCATGCTCTGCAGTTGTACTGACTGAATGTTGTTTCCTTTTAGTGGATCTGATGGAAATAAAAGAAATTCGCCCAGGAAAGAATTCAAAGGACTTTGAACGTTGCAAAGCAAGGCACAGAGAAGAACACTGCTTTACTGTTTTTTATGGAACCCAGTTTGTCCTCAACACCTTAAGTTTAGCAGGTACTTTTATCTTTTTTCTTTCTTCTTTGAGGTTACTGATTGAACAAATCTAACACATTGATGGAACAGGAATGCACAGAATACTGTGGTTTTAACTTCTACAGCTCAGGAGTGCACCAGATGCTTAAAATCTGGAGCCAGACCTTTTACTCAGCCCTTCTTGTCTGTGACCTGCTGCACTTGGAATGTTTCACTTCCCAGTGGTGCGTCATGCAAGTGTCATTTCTGATTTTTCTAGCAAGGTAAAATAACTCCAGTAAGGTTTTCAGCACTGATGGCAGAGGTAACATTGCCCTCTTTAAGGACAGCTATTCAGTGTGGCCAGAATATTGTCCTAACACTTTTGGTCTGGCCAAAATGATTTTGGATGTAGTAGCCATAAACAGCTGTATCACAGAGATTTTCCTATCGCCTATGGGCAATTGCAGACTAATTTGGAAAAATGAAATTTTAGTTTGGGCTATTTGTGTGCATGTCACCTAATAATACTAACCCTCTTCTAAATAAGTACTAGGAGACCATAAATAAAATTGGAAAGTGATAAATTTAAATTAGGAGATCTTGTGAAACAAAGGGAATTTGTACCCTCTATCTATAGAAAGGGTTGGAACACTTTTTATTGCAGGCAACATTATCCAGGGTTACAAACCTAAAGATTTTGAAATGAAAGAGACCAAAGATTTTACAGTAGAGGCTGAATACAATTTCTAACTAGTGGAATTTACTAAGAGATTTATTTTCTAAAAGGTTTGTAGTGGGTCCTTGGTCTAGAACCATACAGACAATTTATTTGGAGTTGCAGTTCTCTCTGTCCTGAGCATGAACATGCTTCTCCATTTAAATCTTTAACTTAATTGCAAAATCTTAATGTGACAAAGGGGAGTGCTTTGTAAGTATTTAAATACTGACAGCTATTGTTTGTAATTATTTATGGGATGAATTTTGTATAGATTGCAGTACTAGAATACAAGTTTTTTGCAGTCAGATGCTTTTGAACTGAAAGACTCGTCCTTTCTTAGAGGTTTTAAAATAAGTTTTACCATTGTTGACTGAAGTCTGTGAAAATTTTGAGTAAATGGCTGTGCTTACGTGCAGCTGTGCCAGGGAGTTCAGCTTGATTTCCTCTGACAGCCCCTCCAGTCCCTCCCCGTGGCAGTTCTCAAACCAGGCCTCTGCCAATGCTTTGAAAACACTTGGTACCATGAGCTGTTGCTGTAATGCTGAACTGCAGAACAACATGACATAGCTTTCAGTTCAGGGGAAATCCTTTTCCTTGCTGAAGGGCTTTGTGGTGGTTCCTTAAAACAATATAAAAGAATTGTTCCTTGAGGGGAATGGTGGCTGTCATAAGGGGCAGAATTGTCTTGGGAGAAGAATTGGTTTGGCAGTGGTGGTGGGTGTTCTTTCCAAAATTGTAACTAATTGAAAAACATTTCAATGGGGAGCTGAGGCTGGGCTCCAGTTTCATCCTTGGGGTATAAAGCATTGTTTGAAAGTATGTTTAAATAAAATGCAATCTTCACCTTTTGAGAAACTTGTTTGCTTTGAAAGCTGATAAAAGATTTCAGCTCCTGAGTGAAAATAATTTTTCAGAGCTGGTTTAATTGAAGAATGCCTTCATGCAATTTCAGAGCCAGCCTGCTAAATCAAATGGACTTTGCCCAGCTGAGGGCTGTAAAAATCACATCTCATGCAAGGTTATTGCAGCTTAGCTGGTATTTCCTAGGGAAAGCTGTGCCCAGCAAGCAGTTCCTCATCTTCCTTCTGTTTGGCTGAAGAATTACCAAATGCAATCATGATAAATGATGAGGACTCTTCTGGTTTGGGAATTGGAAAGGCAAACTAAATTTTAAACAAAACAAAACAGTGATATACTAATTTGCAGGGCAGGGAGGAAGATGTGCCTGGCTTCTAGCTAGGCCACATAAGGAATTTTAGACCTTTTTTTGACTTGTATTAAAATGTGTTATATACACTACACCAATTTTGTACATTGCTCCCTTACTGTTTGTCTTGCCAAAATTTAGTCTGGAACGATCCGTGTTGAGAGACATGGTTAAGATAAATAGAAGGTGATTATGTCAAAAGCCAGTATATTGTAATTTTGTTGTAAGTTGCTGGGAATATAATGAACCAGCTTAATGCCACAGCAGCACTGAGTTCTTTTGCCTGTGTCCTTCACGTTGCTCTGATCTGGATCCTGGGCTTTTGCCACTTTGGAGACAGAAGATAAGAGAATGAATTTTGATTGTGTTACTACAAGAGCTCAGCAGTAGTTTTATAGTGTTTTTGCTGAAATATTGAAACTTTCCTACTCTGATAAAAGTCTTCTAAAAGGAAGTGTCTTTTTGTCAGAGCTTACCTAACCCCAAACTTCTTACACTGTTTTTTATTAGCTTTATTAGTAGCAACGTGAAGCAATACAATGAGATTTATCAAAGAGGAAGGTTACCAGCAACTTTGTATACTAGGGTTTATCTAAACAAGTTATGTCTTGGTTTTGTGTTGATTTTGCTTTGCTGTACCATATCATACTGTTTTTTTCAGCTGACTCTAAAGATGATACTGATAAATGGTTGTGTGGCTTGAATATCTTGTATCAAGAGGTTATGAGTGCTCCCACACCTGCAATCACAGAGAGGTATGTGGTAATATTTTCAGTTTGTGAGACTGGGAATTGAAAGAGGAAAATCTGAATGAAATTTTTAAGGTTCAACAAGTGGTGCTTGCCAATTACACTAAGAACACTTTCCAGTTAGTGTAGGACACTGAAACCTCATATGGAAATTCTCAATGTCTGTTTTGCTACATAGGTGCTCTGGAGTCACACTCTGCTTCATACAGTAATGTGAACTTGCCATTCACCTTGTTCTGTGCACCCAAAACAAAATCTCTTCATGAGGTCACAAGAGCAGCTGGTGTTTGTGTGTTGGCTTCTTGGAAAATTCAAAAGTCAGCCATATGAAGGTGAAACCGCACCTTTGTCCTTTAGAGGATGTTGTGTGTGAAACTGCTCAGGCTCAGATTGCCAGTTCTGTGGACAAGGTTTCAGAATTTCAGTATTTCCAGTATGTCTCCATACCCCATTGTTTTCCATCACTGCTGTTACTGCAGATATGCTCTGCCCTTACTTGCTCCCTGATCAAACTGTGCCCTTGACACTAGTGTTGTCAAACAAGAGTAATTCCTGTTGAGGCTCTAGATCAGCTTAGCAGTGCAGTCATCTTTTAGATCAAAATTGTATATGTATTTATTTATTATTGGTGGAACTAAAAGTATTTTACTGTGCATCTAAAACTGACATGCACTGCAATGAGGATTTTCTTTAAAATTCCTTAAAACCCTCTCCCTTCCCTCTAGTTTTTAATTTTTATGCATCTAACAGATATTTGAGCCAACAGCTCAAAGATAAATCTGGCAGAAATCATTGACTTTATGGAGTTACTCCAGTTTAGATTAGCTGAAGTTTTGGCTCACTTTATCCTCTTACTTTTTTACAGCTTCTGGTTACTCATTCTTTTCTGTCCTGCCCACCCTTCCCTTTCCTGTGTTGTTTATGTGACTGTAAAATGCAGCAAAGTACATATTTACAAATGTGGTTAAAAAAATTGGCTGGATCCTTGAATGCTGCACTGGTAATGTTTTTGCTTTGCTAAAAGAGATGACTCTTAAGACCTTTAAGTATTTCTATTGAGTTTTGTCTATAGATTTTGAAATTTCATTGGCTGTATATTCTTTATAATTCTTAATTTTTTTTCTCCCTCTTCTACAAGCTGGCTGAGAAAGCAGATCTATTCTGTTGATCAAACTAGAAAAAATAGGTAAGAAATTCTGACTTTTTCCAGATTTTTTAGTGACTTTTTGTTGCAGATTCTAACGTGGAATGAAAAGAAATAAAGAATTCATTGTCCAAAATGTGGAGTATGAGATCCCTGAAAATGGCATTTGCCTTTGCTTGAGCAACTTGAGTTTTGCCTTTTGCTAAATACAATGTGTTCATAGCATTTCCTCAAGTTTATGTACATGGTATAACGAGGAAAGAAATGATGACAGCTAAGTATTTTAAATTTTAGCCTAGAATTACTTTGCCAGAATGAGCAAGGTGTTATTTTAGGGATTCAGCTTGGCTGGCAGCTGCCTGGCCATGGGCATGTCTCTGCCTTGCATTTGGATGGACCAAAGCCAAACAATCACCTCTGACCTGGTGCTTCTCAAGAACCCAGGGGTTCTAGCTCCCAGTGTGATGTGTGGCTTCATGTGTTTGGGTTTCAGTAGCTCCTTTCAGGTCCATCTGTGATGTGGCTTTGTAGCTTTTACACACAAAGGAGACATGTTAAAAAATGAATTCAGCTGCACACTTCTCCTTAGAGTTGCCAGAAATCGTGTGGCACTGAGAAGAATGTTAACTTTTCCTCCCTTCTGTGTTATCGTTTCACCATGTTTTTTCTCTTTGTCTGGAACATGCATTTTATTATTAAGTACAAATCAGTGTAGAAAAGCTCATGCTTTCCCTGTTGTGTACACCTTTTCCCAAAAGCAAACTGCAGTGAGGTGTTTCACTGTGTGGCTGAGGCTGTGGTATTGCAGGAAATCACACCTTTGTGCAGACAGCCTGTGGCACTGTGCAGGCTGAGCTGAGACCCCATTTCAGAGCTGTGTATCCCCAACTGGCCACAGTCCCATCCTGTACTGGACATTGACTTGACCCTCGATGCATTTTCAGAACTACCCCTGCAATGGGGGTGTGTTGTTGGGGTTCACAAAGCAAAAGCAAATGTTAGGATGGAGCAGCTGTGGCTGACAGTAGGTGTCTGCTGAAGGGGTTTCATTTGTTGCTTTAGGATTGTTTTATTGCTACAAGGCAGCTTGGTTGGGACCAAGGAGACTTGCACTTCCCTTCCTAGGTGATTCATGCTTTTAGAAAAATTCAGG
The DNA here is from genome assembly GCF_028018845.1 of Melospiza georgiana. Taxonomy (NCBI): domain Eukaryota; kingdom Metazoa; phylum Chordata; class Aves; order Passeriformes; family Passerellidae; genus Melospiza; species Melospiza georgiana. Next base: position 17,132,178 of record NC_080443.1, read on the forward strand.
ATAGGAGTTTGGACTCAGGTCTGTTGTGTTCAGAGCTGTGATTTTTAGGAAGGTTATTTGTAAGGCTACCAGGCAAGTCCTGTTCCACAGGTTGATTTTTTTCCAGTGGTAATGAAGTCCCAGCTCTTTGTTTTCTCTTGCCCTTGTCTGGCCAGAGGAAATGGCTTGTGCTTGGTGTTTAGTGTACAAATGGAGTGCTCCTTCTTGCTCCTAATAGTGTTTTTTTCCAGAGGTCTGGCGACGAGGCGGAAAGCCAGGAATTTCCTGAGTTCTAATCTGGCTTGGGCATGGACTTTGGCTTAGTTCCTTCTTGCTTTGCCTCTCTGCCTCTTGCACAATGGAGATGGGAATATCTCCCAGGGTAGCTGCCGGCATGGACAATGTAGAATGGAAGTGTTACTTTCATCTACGTGCTCATTGGTTTTGTTGCTTTCAGGCAATTCTGTTCTGACCCTGTGTTTGCAGAGGTTTAATGGCTCCTGAATTGTGCTGTAGGCCAAGGCAGAGTTCCTCAGTCTTGTTTTGTTGGGTGTTGTTGGTATTGCTTTAATATTTTGTGGGCTTCAGCAATAGGACCCACATGTTTTGTACCTGTGCTCCCTTGACTTGCTGCCATGCTGTTATCTAGAAAACTTTGGTTTTTGAAGTGTTACTGGGATATTATTGGGCATTCTGAAGCTCTGTGAAAAGAACCAGCAGGTCTGTGTAAATGGAACTGGAAGGGAAGACTTGGTTGAGAGGAGCATGAGATCGTGTTCAGGTGTTGCAGGAGGCAAGAGTCTTCCTGCTGCAAATCAGCGTTACCAGACTGAATAACATCCAGAGAAAAAGGTTAAAATGGTATTGAAAACTGGGGCTTTTTATTTTCTGTTTGTGCTTGTCTGTTTGGTACAGCCTTTCCATGATATTTTCTGTGTCTGTAATCCAGTTTCAGTGGAAGAAAGGCTGGAATTCATCTGACCATGTATAAACATCTACATTTGAGCTGATTATCTAGATCTGATTAGTTGCTGAGACAGAGATACATATCTATGCAGCATGGTTATTTTAAGTCCAAATTACTTGAAATGCCTCTTTTCCATGTCTACCTTGCTTCCATGTAGCTGTTAAGTTTATATAAGTTTACAGGTATGTGAGATGAACCCTGCAAAAAATGTTTCAATAATCACATTTTTCTGTTGATAAAAATATATGAGTAGCTGTCTAGACACAGCACATTGTGGTGATTTTGCTATCCTTTTTTTTTTCTCCTTTTTTTCCCCCAGCATCAGTCTTAGAGAGCTGAAAACTGTCCTTCCCCAAGTAAACTTCAAAGTGAGCAGCATGAAGTACTTGAAGGATAAATTTGCGGTAATTACCTGATTACTCAAATGTGTTTGGTAGTATCTGATAAGTGTTGATGTTTCGTTTTAGGACACTTCCTTTTTTATGATTTATATCATGTTCAGTGATTAATCTGTCAGCTTGGCTTTGCCTGTATCTGGGGGTATAAGAAAATACAGACATAAATGTTCCTTCTTTTCATTGTGTGGGTGACCAAAGCCAACATTGGGTTTTGAGCTCCAGTACTGAGCAAGTACGTAGAAAAGTATTTTTTTGTTTCTTCTACATGAATTTAATCTTAATTTTTTTTTCAATATTATCAACGAATAACCTCTTCTCTCCAACTGATGCCAATATTAATAGCTTTTGAAGGTCATTCCATTCTTACAGGAACCTTGAATATCCCCACCCTTTCCTGCTTTCCAATTCTCCACCCTTAAAGCAGACATTCTTGCTTCTGCTGGCCCAGCTCACAATGACTAAATGATGCTCCACTTCTCTCTTGGTTATGGAAGTGGAGTGAGGGTGCAAAATGCAAGGCCAAAGATGGGGGCTAGGAACACCATGTCATAAACCAACATCTGTTTTCTTGTTTGAATTCTGAAAAAAATAAATAAATTTAAAAATTCAAGTTTGAGTAGAACAGAGAATGCCAACTGAAGGAAGAGTAGCTTGTTCATTGTGCAAGGGGCACTTCAAGGAATTCTAAATTCACTGTGTGCTACTTTGTGTTGTAGGAAATAGGTGCTCACAAGGAAGAGCTTACTTTTGAACAATTTCATTTGTTCTACAAGAAAATCATGTTTGAACAACAGAAATTGGTAAGCTTTTAATAAATTGTCTTCATACTGTTCAACTGCTGCATCAGAGTAGTCAGAGCTGGTTATCTTTTTGTTTCTAACTGATTTCCTTTTTTCCTTGTTCTTGTACCAGAAAAAGAATGAGTGCTGTACTTGATGTGTAGATCACAATCACTGTCAGCAGCTGGCCTAAGGAGATGAACAAGTCATTCTTGTTGCTTCTTGGGTGTTGGTAGTAGAGACAGGCACAGACATTGGTGGGTTTTTAGGAGGAACTAATTTTGTGAGTTTGTTCAGGATGCTTTTGTGATTTTGTTCAGAATGTCTTTTCGTTAGGTTTGGCTGGTATTTTTTACTGGTAGAAGCAATTCCATATTCCAGATTAGCAGCAGCAAGTCCATTACAGGACATGCATGAGACAGTCCTTGGGAGGCATAAATGCTGGGGAATTACATTTTAGCTAATTTAAGTGGGCAACTGCCTGACTGTTTCCTTGTATTTGCTGTACAGTTTCATGAAGCTGGTGGAAACTGCTTACTTTTAGTGACTCTGAAAGTTAGGAACCCTTTAAAACTGTGTGAAAACACATAATTTGAAATTACTTGCATGAATGTCTTTCTTCACTATGTGCTTATTGTGGATTCAACTTTAATTTTGCAGATGCTAAAGTAGAAGCTTAGATAGTCAAAGTCAATGCTGATTTTCTGGCAATACAGCTTGTGCTGTTTAAAAGTGATGCTGAAATCATGGTGAAGTGATAAAACCCCTAGATTAACTGGCAGGATTTTAGTTTTGGCCATGAAAGTCCTGTTAATTAGCCTGAGCAGAAAGCTGAAGAGTAAAACACACAGCAAGGAGCCTCTCTGACTTCTTTAAGCTCCTGTTATTGCCCTGTGTGAACTATTGCCAAGAAATTTCTCAATTTGCTTACAAGTGCTTTGGGTCACTTGATAAGTTTCCTGCAATCTCTAATGATGCTGTGCCAAGCTAGAAACAATTTAGGTTTTATATTCACTTGAATAAATGTGATGAATGATACTTAATTCCAGTTTTTCTGTGATATCAAACAGTAACAGCTCCCCAGAAATTTGACTGCTTGTGCTTTGTCAAAGCAAGTATTTTGTATGAGAATTGTGTTCACATTGAAAGGCCTGAAGTGCAGTTGCCAGCCTTGGCAGTATGGTTTTTCTTATGTATTTAATTAAAAATGTGTCTTGCCAACTTGTGTGCAACTGCTCTAGAGCAGACAGGCATTTATTTCCCCTTTCCAAACTAATGGACATTATTAGGTGGGCTTAGATAGAAAATTGGATATTCTTTATGTTTTTCCTTTTCTTATGTTTGATTTTTTTGTTTGTTTGTTTTTTGTTTGTTTTAAGATTCTTGATGAATTCAAAAAGGATTCCTCTGTTTTCATTCTTGGGTGAGACTCTTCATTTGTATTATTTTTCTTCATTTTCATAGGGTTGTAGTGTTGCAGGACTGTTTTTATATTACCTCACTTTATTTTAAATTTTATTTTTTCTTCTAATGTTTTAGTAAGTAAAAAGAAATCATGACTATTTTTGCATGCAGAAAGGTGAACTTATGTTGCAAGTAAGTCCTGGTGATTGCTTTTTACTTTCTGCTTTCAAAACTGGTATGGGCTGAAGTTGCCTGTCCTCTGATTTTATAAAGAGCTGAACAGAGCTATAGAAGGACAATTTGATGCAGAAAGTTTTGCTTCAGTCTAGAGAGTGGTGTGGTGCCCAGGCTTTGCCAAGAGCTGAGCTGAATGCTGATAGTGATGGTTTCTGCATCTTCCACTTGATGGACTTGAAAGTTTAAGTAAGATGTGTACAGCATGAGGAAGGTGCCAGCCGTTGCTGATTGTGGATTAAACTGGTTTATCTTAGTTTTGAATATGACACTAACAGATTAAGGAAGTAACTGTAAAATTTGCTCTGAGTATACTGAGTATTTCCTTAGCTCTGGGTCATGTAATAATTAAACTGTGAGGCTGCTTAAATGCACAGATTTGTAAGCATCTTCCTGGTACCAGGTGCTGCTGTGTTTGTGACTTACAGAAGGCACATCAGTGATATCATTCTTCCTTGGTGCAGCTGCACCTTGCCCCCTTTTTCAGAAGATTTAGGTCTATCCCAGTAGTTCATCTAAATATTACATAGAAGGAATTACTGGTGAAGTGTGGCTCTGTGATAATTTAAAAGAAGCTTTTGCCTGTACCTCAACTAAACTTACCAAAACCCTGGTCAAGTTAATGCAGCTCATTTGCTACAAAGCAATGGCTACAGATTTGGTGCTTTTCCCAATGAATCCCTCTCAAAAGTACATCAGGAATCCAGGAGGCTCAAAATAAGTAATTGGATGATATAAGACTCCTCTAAATCCCATTGAAATTACAAAAAGTCTCTTGCTGGTGGCAGCACCTTTATACTGTACACTAAAAATCCAAGATACAAACCCATGTAATCTTCTGCTGTAACATCTGATTAACTTCTCTTATTTCTTTAGCTTCATTTTCCCTTTCTTTTTTTAAAGAAATACTGACCGTCCAGATGCTTCAGCAGTTCACCTCCATGACTTCCAGAGATTCCTGCTCCACGAGCAGCAGGTGGGAAGGTTACAGAAATACTGAACTCCTTTTCTTGGGCTTGTATCACAGAATTCTGTGCTCATTAAAAAGAAATGTGAAGAGCCATAGAATATGATTGATGCCACTGTAATACTGGGCCTTGGAAAGATTTCTCCTTCTCCATTAAAGTCCACAAGAACTGTTATTTTTCATCTATATAAAGCTTCTGAAGGTGCACCAGAGGACAAGAGGGAGGACAAAGTAAATAAGGTTTTAACAAGCCTCCACTTAGTCATGTAGATAAACAGACAAGGTTAGAAATAAATGCTGTTTGCTGTCAGAGATGAATGCCTGGTCTGGTCACTGCTGTCACCAGAGGAGCACTGGGGTGATGCCTTGGCCGTGGCCCCATTTTTGCAGCTCTCACATTGCTGCCTGCCTGCATTGCAGTCAGAGGTAATTTCCTATTGAATGGAGCCAGTTAGATGTCCCGTGCCAGCAAGCAGATAAGGATGAAGGCAGGGATTGGAAATGTCGTCATGGATTTCTGTAATGTTATTTAGCACAGACTCCATGTGAAAAAATGGTGCAGTATTTGGTAGGCACTGCTGAGCTCCAGGTTTGCAAATGTGATTGAAAAGTGAGACCTACACTTCCTGTGTAAGCTTGCTACTTTCTTTTTCTCCCAATTTCATTGTATTCAAAGGATGTTTTCTAAGGCACTGTTTTCTAAGGCACTTAGAAATGAAAGAGATTATAGTTAAGGTACATCCAAGGAGGCCAGCTTTTTTCCCTGTCAATGCACATATGTACTTAGATAGTGTCTCTCTCTCTGTAGATCTCTCTGTTCCTTGTTTGATTTTAGTACTGAATAACACCACTTCTAAAGTTTTTTTTTTACTGTATTGCAATTTTCTGAAGGAATCTTGGGCACAGGATCTCAGTAAAGTCCGAGAACGAATGACAAAGTTTATTGATGACACTATGAGAGAAACTGCTGAACCTTTCCTCTTTGTTGATGAGGTGAGATAATGGTGCTTTGTAGTAGTTCTCATAGACTTCTTTCACAGAATTTTCACTGGGTGGCAGGACTTGTAGTCCCCTCTTGCTGCATTGCTGGGTTTCTTTTATTCTCATAGGGTAAAAATGTTTAAATTCAGTCTCTTTGTATTGTAGTTCCTCGCTTACCTATTTGCAAAAGAAAACAGTATTTGGGATGAGAAATATGATTCAATAGATGTGCAGGACATGAATAATCCTTTGTCCCACTACTGGATTTCCTCCTCTCATAACACGTAAGTTACCAGAAGTCCCATTGTCTATCCCAGTTCAAAAGATGTACGAATGTGAGAGAGACAGTAAATTATGCCAGAAATGTGCTGTGTGGATGTGTGAAACCTTCCTACAATGTGGTCTAAATGTGACAAATGGAGTTTCTGTGACTCTTTTTCCCCCTTCTCATAAGATCTTAGAGGTTTTGAGATATAACTCAGCTTCCAGAAAATGCAAGTCCTGTGGATTAAACTGGTTTATCTTAGTTTTGAATATAACACTAGTAATATTCAGTCCTGGTAAAAAATAAAAAGTCCTGGTAAAAAATATAAAGTATTGAGTTGAAACTGTTCTGAAAGCCTCTCTGCTTTCAAGAATTTAAGTTACTGAAGGGGCTTCCTTTTTTTCCAAGCACCAACAGCCTCACTGAGCTCATGGCAGAATTCATTAATTGTACAGAGTATGTGATGATGAGTTTGAACTGTCTTCAAATGAAGGGGATTTGCTCATCTGGCACTGTAATGGAAAACAAGGTGTAAAGAGAGGGAGGAGAGATGAACAAATAAAATAATGCAGGGAATGCAATAAAGTGGATATGGATATAGCATGCAGGTGTATTTTGAAGTGTAAGGTGTGATATTGCTCTAAATACCTCCCACATGCTCATGCATTGAGCATGATAAGGTTTAGGTGGGTTTCAAAGCTCATGATTTGCTCTCTAGAAGGATTTCAGGTTGGTTGCTATTTAGATTGAGCCTTTAACCTGCTATAATTTGGTTTGTTCAAAAACCTGATAGCATCAAGTTCAGCAAAGTCTGGTTCTTCCATCAGAATTAGAAAAACTGAAACAAACCAAAACAAACCAACAACAACAAAAAAAATCAACATACACTGTCCATAAGAGGAGGCAAAATGTCACTCATAAGTGAGTGAGAACTGGTTGAAATTGACTGCCTCTCTTTTCTAACATTTCCTTTTGCTCCTTAGGTACCTGACAGGAGACCAGCTTCGCAGTGAATCCTCCACAGAAGCTTACATCAGGTGCCTCAGGATGGGATGTCGATGTATTGAGCGTGAGTAAAGAGCTTGTGGAGTGGTTTGTAACATTTTGTCTGTACAAGTAGTTTCCCCTGTTTCCCAAGAAAGAAAAAAGAACTGAAATCAAGAACTGTTTGCTTTCTGAATTTGAAGTTAGTCATATAAAAATCACTGATTCCTAAATTGTTTTTCTTATTTCTCACCAATGATTCACTTCCTCTGATTCTTGTTCCCAGGCAGTTTTAAGAGAGTCTTCCTAAATCTCCTCTCACTTTACACCAAAAATTAAATCCTGAATCCATATGAAAGCTTAGGATTTAAGCTGGAATGCTTGTATAGTTTATTTACCTTCATTGTAATACAGACAAGCCTAAGGCACAGAGATTTTTGTGATGTTGTGCCTTTTGTCATCCTGTTTAACTTGCTTGTAAATCAGTTAATGTCTTTGTTCTCCAGCAATTGTGTATGTGTCTGCAGCTCTGTACTTGTGTTCCTTATGGAGAATTTTCACTTCAATTTCATGTTGTTTATTTGACTAATGCAAAATGTATCTCAAATTAGAGTTTCAGGGTTGAAATAAACAAAAGACAGAAGCTCTCAGCTTGTCACTTGTTGGAGTGTATTTATCCCTGGAAAATTACTGTAAACTAGTAGATTGACACTATAGTTGCCTGAATCTCTTATTTCCAGATTCCCACACAATTATGCTTTGGGAACATTTTGTAATGTATTTTATTTGTCTTGTTCTTACTTAAGTAAACTCGGTTTCCTCTGTGAGAGAATAAATTCATCGGATGGGATATTTTATTAGAATATTAAGGTCTATGAATCAGTATATAGAACACTGAAGTTTTGGATATATTCTTCTTACCAGAGTAATTTCAGGAGCTACCAGGTCTCTTACTTTTCCCACTGCTTGTGTTTCCTAGTGGATTGCTGGGATGGTCCTGATGGGAAACCCATCATTTACCATGGATGGACACGAACAACAAAAATCAAATTCGATGATGTAGTGCAGGCAATCAAAGACCATGCCTTTGTTACATCTGAGTAAGTTTTATTTTCCTTCAGCCTGTTTTCATGTGCTTAGACCTTTCTGAACTGAATTTCCCTGTAATCTAGAGCAAAAAGTAATCAGAGAGTAATGGATTCCAATAGCCTTCATTATTGCCACATGTGGGTGTTTAATAGATGCTGTTTTGAGGAAGAGTTCCAGCATGTAACCATTTGTTGCTAAGGAAGATAGTGAATACCCTAAAGTATAGTGTTTCCAGCTCCTTTTTTGGGTCTTCTTTTATTAAGTTGCAAGTGAAACTTCAAATGCTTAATAGTCTGTCTTAAATCTTACAAAAAATAAACAAAATGGTACAATTGACAAAGAATAGTCTGTCACATGGTGTTTCTGTTATAGGGAAGGTCTTACCTGAGAAGATACAGAACTCATAGCGTGTCTCCTGAAGTGGTAGCTTCAGTTTAGAGCTGCATCTCTGCCCTTCTTTAACTTGTGCTGAGATGTCCTTAACATGAAAAATATTACCCAATAATTGGGGAAGAAATCAAGCTGTCAGTGTCCTGTTTTTCCATGTTACCACTTGGACACAGAGATGCAATATTTTCCCATGTGGATCAGTGTCTGCAAAGGAACTTTGTGTTAGTGACAACCATAACATGGGATGCATTAGTGTTAGTGACAACCATGCATGGGATGGTTTCAGACTCTTCTCAGAGTACATGTGAAGGAAAACAGACATGATTTTGAGGAGAGGTGAAGCAAATTTTCACATTATGGTGCTTTAGCAGTGAATCTATGCCCAAAGAGCTTGCAGGGAATCTTTCTCCTTGCAGATATTAAAATCTTGGCTGGATAAAGTTCTGAACAACCTGATCTAACCTAGGAATTGGGCCTTCCCAAAGAAGGAGTTTGGCTTAGATGGGCCTTCACAGGTCCCTTCTGACCTTGGCAACTCCATGATTGCACATCTGTTATTATTTTTTGTGTCTATATCTTCCTTTTGTCTTCTTGTTTCCTTTAAATATTTTTCACTCATCTGGGGGCTGAGGGAGGGTGTCGCCTTCCTTGCCTTGCCAGCTGTAGCAAAAAGAAATTGTCTTCACCTTGGTTTTGTCCACCAAAGATACCCAGTGATTCTGTCAATTGAAGAGCACTGCAGTGTGGAGCAGCAGCGACACATGGCCAAAGTGTTCAAGGAGGTGTTTGGGGATCAGCTTTTGATGAAGCCTGTTGAAGCCAGTGCAGATCAGCTCCCATCACCAACCCAGCTGAAAGAAAAAATCATCATCAAGGTAGGCTTGCTTTGTGTGCTGGGAGAGCAAATAGGAGAACAACAGCAGGGGCCTGAAATACTGTTCCTGACTTCACAGATTAGTTTCAAGAAACGCCTGGCTTGAAGTGTTTACTGGTTACATTTGCCAATAATGTACAGTGTTCTGTAAAACTCTGTATTGAAGTGCTTCCTCTTGGTTTCCTTTGCAGTAGGTGTTGGCAGTTCAAGTGCCAGATCAAACGTCAGCTCTTTTCTAAAGGTCTTCCACCTCCTGAAATGTCACTACTAAATTTCAGTGAAGGTTCACTGCTGCAGATGTTTCATCACACACTCATCAGACACGTTTTACACCGTGTGGCCTGCTTAAAAATGATAGAAGTATGTTCTTGAATAGGAAGATAGATCAGTATTACTATGTTTTTTTTCAAAGACTGCCCTTCATTCAAGTGAAACCCAAAGCTCTTGCGGCTGCACACTGAAGTTGTAAAGATTTCACAAATTGATGAGTGTTTGCTAAGTCAGTGTGATTTAAATATGCAGTTTAGTGAGCCACTTGTGAAACACAGAGGCACTGCTCTGAAAGGGCAGTCCCTGTCAGTGTAGGACCTTGTGGGTAGTGCAGGTGTTTTATGAGCTTTGTTGTGCAACAACAACACAAGCAAAAGATTTCTCAGATTGAAACTGTGGTAGAACTTTTCAAACGGCAAAATTTGGTGAACAATCTCAGGGCTGCTTGTGATCTCTGTAGTAAAATAATAATTACTTTTGTCTGTGCTCCTGTTTTCTTGCTCTTGTAACAGTATTGCATCCTCTGTATTAGACAACTGAATGGAAGAAAAAAGGGTAGATAGGTATAAGAATATGCTCTTGAATGTAAGGTTGGAAAAACCAGAACCCCACTATAAGGTGGAAAACTTCTGTGCTTAAGTTTTTGGGGATTTTTTTTGTTCTCTCCAGACTGTCTGTTGTTTCGGTGCAGAGCAGAGAGGGAGGCACATGATTAATAATAATGTGACAGATCTGATTTAAAGGGAATTGAAAACTATTATGAGTGTGCACAAGAGAGCATCCATATCACTCTGTGCTGTCTAAAAGAGCATTGACAAGTCTTTAAATAGATCAGCACCTGCCAGTGAGCTGGTTGTGTTGTTTGGCTTTTGTTTGGAAAATGTTGACAGTAAACAGTCACAGGCAACACCTACTTCACTGGTCTGTGAGATTTTTCAGATAGGCCTGTCAAAATGAAATCAGCCAAGAGTAGGCTGTGCAGAACTGAACATGGTTGAGGTCTGATATGAGATGATTAATTCCATCATTAACTGCAGTTAAGTAATTGATGTTGCCTGTGGCCCGTTGAGACACTTCTGTGAACTCTCTAAAGAAAGTAGAACTTGACCCCTTTTTTCACAAGAGATTTCCCTTGTACTAATTTTTCTCATAAAAGGGTGAATTCCTCATTCATTTTAATTCCTTATCTTTTCCTTTTGTTTTGAGTTTTGTTCCTTCTGTGCTACTTTCTGCAGAAGGATTCCTGTTTATCCTTATTTCTTGGTATGTGTCACTTCATGTTTTCTGTTCTCCAAAGAATGGGGAGATCTTATCAAACTACTTGTTTCTTCATTGCTTCAGTGATACCTCTGCTAGTTTTTTTAACTTTTATTAATGGGATCTAAATTTTAAAGGAACAAGTTCAGCCCTGTTATTCCTTGTGGAACAGCTGCTGTTATGATAATGACAGAAGGTGGGTGTGCAAAAGAGAGAGATACTTCCAGTAACTCTGAATGTGCTGAAAGACTACGACCAATTTTGTGTGATTATCTCTGAATGTGTGAATGTTGATTTTTTTCCTCTGTTTTTTAAGCACAAAAAACTGGGGCCAAAGGGAGACATTGATGTGAACTTGGAAGAAAAGAAAGAAGAAAAGAAGCAACAAGGAGAACTTTACATGTGGGACACAATAGAACAGGTATTATTTCTATGACATCTGCTACAAGTTGTTGATCAGTTCTGTAATACTGAAAATTTACGTGAATTTCCTTAATATTTCTATAAGTAATATTGTCAGTTGAACAAGTATGGATGAGGGGAAAACAGTCTTTTTTTTATTGTTGCACCATGTTTTGAGATTGTGGTTGAGAGTGATTAGTGAGTTTCCCTCTGTTAATGGTTTTAACTTTTAACTCCCAACTTTCAGAAATGGACTCGGCACTACTGCGCTATTGCTGATGAAAAGCTTTCATTCAGTGATGATATAGAACAGAATGCTGATGATGATTCATCCAAGGTGATGGCTGTGTTTAATTGTTTAAGCATGTTCTTTTTATTATTTCAGATCATTTCAATGTCTACAGATGTGTGTTTTTTGTCCTGATGAAATTTTAGAGATTCTGTATTAGATAACAAGTGTGGGGATAAAAAACTGTAAAAGAGTCTTTGCCAAGGTCAACTCTAGTTAACCTTATTTTTAATAAAATAACTTTTTCCCTCTGTTAGTGTAGGACTTGCAAGGAGGAGTACAAGGACAATGAAATATAACTTCAGTATTTCTGTGCTAATGCTGATGTTTGCACTAAGTCTTTTAAGTATTACTGCTGTTCTCAAACTAAGCAGAATGAACTCGTGTATTGTGTTACTAATGTGTTACTTGGCTGCTGTGGATGGTATAGCAGGCTAATTATAAAGGTGATTGGCTGGAGAGTTCAGGCCTAGGAAGAACTGAAATCCTGAAATAGTAGATGGTTATATATAACCAATAACAACTACTTAGTTTCAAAGTCATAAAACTAGAAATGTGCTATAAAAAAATCTTATTTTCTGGTCTAGGAGGTGAAACGAACTGAACTGCACTTAAAAGAGAAATGGTTCCATGGGAAAATGAAAGGGGGGAGAACAACTGCTGAGAAACTGCTCCAGGAATATTGTGCTGAAATGGGTGGCAAGGATGGGACATTCCTGGTTAGGGAAAGTGAAGCTTTCCCTGATGACTACACTTTGTCCTTCTGGTACGGTCATTGTCATACAGATTTAATGGGGGATTTGTTTGTCTGGGTTTGGTGTTTTCTTTTTTCTTCTGGTTGGAACGTTATAAGGAATAGTGTCAGATGGATTTCTGAGCCAGAGAGCTGTCAGACCAAATTTTGCAGAATAAATTTATGCCAGATTTTAAACTACTGTCAGTTGAAAATTACTGTTTTTTGTCTTGTAACCTCTCTTGTCAGAATGTTTGTTGTTTGTTACTTTGGCTGTTTTATGAGGTGACACAGCTTTCTTGCCTCTTCACAAGCTCCTCAAGTAGTTGACCAGGAATGGGTGGGGAAATGCTTCGAAAAAAGAAAATCTGTTACAAACCCTGTATTTCCCTTATGCCCCCTCTGCTCCTTCAGGAGGTCAGGCAGAGTCCAGCACTGCCGGATCCGTTCCACCAGTGATGGGGACGCTGTGAAATACTACCTGACAGACAACCTGACCTTTGACAGCATCTATGATCTCATCCAACACTACAAGGAGGCCCACCTGCGATGTGCTGAGTTTGAGCTACGCCTCACCGATGCTGTGCCCAACCCCAGCCCTCACGAGACCAAAGAGTATGTATGGAAGCCAAGCACTGCTCTCATGTCACTGTCCTTGCCTTGCTTTAGGTGGGAAGTTTGCATAGAAAATTCCCTGGATTCAGGAGCACTTCAGTGTTGCTTGTCCGTGGAAGTTTGAGGAATAGGCTTCCTAAAAGATGCTGAGGGAGGGCGAAGACTTTGTGAGAACCTGGTACAACAGAGAGCGGTGACTGGGAAAGCAAATTTCCTAGCAGCAACTGGAAGATCAGTGAGAGCTGTAATGCTGTGGAAATGTGCCAATTCTTCCTTTGTCTGTGCAGTGTTTTACAACACCCAGTGGGTTGGGTTGGATGTTCAGTAGTTGGCTGTGGTTTGGCAACTAAGTGGTCGTGGCCTGTGCCATCTGGAAGCTCTGTTCCTGGGGCAGGGAGCCCAAACAGCTACATTTGCCTAACCCCACCTCCACCTCACCCTCTCAGAGCTGGTTAGGCTGACTTCACCCCGTGTGATAGGAACTAAGCATGGTGTTTACTTCCAGCTGATAATTGTCTGCCACAGATCCTGGGCAGAGCTTGCTCTTGTTTTTTTGGCAGAACATTGTTATTGCTGCCCTTTGTTTTGTTTTCTGTGCAGTGGGCAAAAGTAAATATTTGCATGTAAAATACTAATCAGTGACTTTAAAATTCCATTTTTTTTTGTCCCCCTGGGATCTGGGAGTCACTGACCACCCATAGATTACTTTGGTGGCCAGTGACTTGGGAAAGAGAATTTAAGGGTTAGACTTTCCTGCCTTTCTGCATAAGCTGCAGATATATTGCCATTATAAGTGGCCACAGCTTCACTGAAGGCACATTGGATCCAAGACAGGTCCATCCCTATGGTGAAAGATAAAATCAAGCTCTGAATAAAAAATACAAATCCCTGCTGTCTTTCTTTTGTCTGTGTTTAGGCATTATCTTAAATCTATTATGTCAAAATGGAATAAATACTGAAAACCGAATGGCAGACTAAAAGCAGGATGCAGTGCCTTTGTTTCAGGAACAAATGCAGATTTATGTTTTATTATTTCAGACAGACAAGGTGTTCTGATATATTCTTGATGCTTTCATCCAAAATAAACTGCTGTCTTACAATGTTTTGTAATAAACTGCTGTCATAGGTGCCAAGGTGGGGAAAATCTAATGCATAATTTTTCTTAGGATGTTTGAAACTCTGTTGTTAATAACGCTGGCTGTTATTTTCCAAAAATGACATTTGACAAGCCTTGTAATGCTTTGCCCATTCTGGTTTTCCACTGCTGCAGTTGGTACTATAACAACTTGAGTCGGGGTGAGGCAGAAGACATGCTCATGCGAATTCCTCGCGATGGAGCCTTTCTCATTAGGAAGAGAGATGAACCTGATTCTTTTGCCATGACTTTCAGGTAAGAAAAGACAGGTAGGACTACCTTGCCTAGCAGCCCAACAATATTCTGGTTTTTCTTTAAAAAAAAATAATGATCTTTTCTTCCTTTCAAATTTTGAATAATTAGCGTGGTTGATTTGTGCAGCAGGTCCATGTATGAGAGTATGTGCAAGAGTTAATTTGTGACTGGCCTGAACCTTTATGCTTTTATAAACATTGTTTGAGCACCAGCTGTCCTGTTCTTCCCGTACAGAACTATGGGTGGCCCTTCTTTCATTCCCTGGCACTCCTTGCTAAAGAGTGTTATTTTAAAGTTTCCTTCAAAACTACAGTGCAGATGCAGGTTCATCAATGATTCTATGTCCTTATCCCCTAAAAATCATGACCTGTCATAAAACTGAAATGTCAAAGTGAAATTGTTGGCTCCTCTTGCCAGGGGAAATAGTTTTGAAACAGTTTTGTGGTTCTTGAAAAAGCATTAATGAAATATATAGAACTGTGATGTTCTGCATCATGCCTTCAGATCAAATTATGTTTCTCTGAAAATGCATAGTTTAGCAAAATATAAAGTTGCTTACTTGCATGCCTTATTGTGTATTGAATATTGTCCAAAATTCCCCAGTCTCCTGTTTACTATGGGCTGAAATTTTCTGTTACCAAGGTGGACATTGAAGTAACAGGAGCTGCAGCATCTCAATAAAACCATTTCACACCAGGGAAAACAAGGAGTACCAAAACTTCAACAGCTTGAAAAGGGTGTAGGGTCGTTTTGGATGGGATGGTTGTCAATGGATGGTTTTACTGCAAACACAAACCTTGTGTTCAAGCACAAGAAATTTTTTTTCTTTAAAAACTGATTTCCGTAACTATCAAAATAATTAAATAACCATAATAATTGAATAAAGAAGGCTTTGTTAGAGACAGCTGTGCCCTTGTTCTGCAGGGCAGAGGGGAAGGTGAAGCACTTCAGAATCCAGCAGGAGGGGCGGCACTTTGTGCTGGGCACCTCGGCCTACTTTGAGAGCCTGGTGGAGTTGGTGACCTACTACGAGAAGCACCCACTGTACAGGAAGATGAAACTGCGCTACCCCGTGACAGAGGAGCTGCTGGAGCGCTACAGCACGGTACTGGGATGGGCTGGGATGGGCTGGGATGGACTGGGATGGGCTCTGGTTCTGGTACGGGATCTCTGCGGGATGTTAAGCAGGTCAATTTCTATGAAGTCTATACTGACTCCTCTCACAAAGGTGTGAAGAACAGCTTCATCTTTGATGATTATTTGATTAGAGAAGCCCCACTGTGTACTGGGGGTTGTTGCACTACTAAAATTGGTTTTTGATAATAGCCTTGCTTACAGTTGGCCCTGAATTCTATGGCTGAAGTGGGCATTGATTTTAAAATGATCATGCAGATGCTAATTGCTAAGTGCTTCAGAAAAAATGAAATACTCTACTGTGCCTCTCTGGACATTTCAGGGACGGTGTCCCACTGCCTTCTGTGGTAAAAGGTACCTCTGAAAGCTCACTGTGAGATAAGCATGAGGAAATCTCCCCAGGAGACTTGTCTCTAGCCATTGACTAAACAAGGAGCCTGGATAATTAACTGAGGATAAAGGACTGTTTTCTGGATGGATGTGTTTCATTTTGAGGGAGTTTTGCTTTGGAAAGCCTGAGGTGCTGTCTTCACTTTTCAAGTATATGTCTTTTTGAAGCTGCAGGAAACTACATCTGGCAGATCTGCAGAAATCAAAACCAGAGGATTTTTTTTTTTCTGGGGAGACTAAAAGAGACTAAAAAGATTTTAGACCTCAGGATTTTTTATCATGTTGCCTATAGCAAAGGTTCTGTATCTTAGGGCTGGGTTCTGATGGAATCACAAGGAGAGGATAAAATGAAAAAAACGACTCTGTATATTGTTGTAGAGTCATCTAATAATGAAACCAGTGCTGGTACTGAAGTACTGTAACACAGAAATCATAAGTGCAGATATTTCTTTTCTGGTTGCACATAGAAGAGTACTCACAATAAAAAAATCTTTTGACTGATTAAAAGATACCTTTATGAGGTATTTCTGTTTCACTAGGTTTTACTCAGTTCATTAAACTGAGGCATAGACAGATTAAATAACATACTCATCTTCAGTTAAATTCAACTGTAGAGGTGAGCAAAACAGAGATGACTGGCTTCCCTCCTCTTCTGTTGGCCTGTGTGCTGTCAGAAAGGTGGTTTCAGAAAGAAATGTTCAATAAACATGAAGTGCTTTTATAACTTCTTGATTCCTGAAACTTGATTATTTTTTCTTCCTTGTTTTTAGGAAAAAGATATTAATTCCCTCTATGAAGTCAAGATGTATGTGGAGCCCAGTGAAATCACCCCCACAGTGGTATGCTTTAAGAGATATGTTCACATTTACTGTAGACCTCTGAAAATGAGACTTGTTGGTTTCCTGTTGGCAGAAATAAAAAGAATTGAAAGCATCAGGCTGCTTGGTTTAGCGGGGGGACTGGACAACAGAAATTGAAAGGGTGTGACTTTTTTCAAGCTTCTTGCTAAAATTTGTACCCACACATTTTCTTGTGTGCAAATCCTGTAGAGATTCACTCAGTCTGGGAATTTGGGCACGTTCTGCTCTTGAGTCTGTGGAGGTGATTTGGTTTGTGGGCCTCCAAATTAAATACCTGTGAGAGGGTTTAATTTGAGAAGGCCACATCTTCATGGAAAAAAATACACCATGAACATTTCTGTATTTGTGGGTGTCTGTGCGCTCTTGTTCCATTAGCAAAGATCTTCTGCATGCACAAATAAGTGCAGAGTTTATTCACATGCTTTCTATAAAAATTTGGTGCCTTCGGTCTATTAATGAATTATTAGAATTTTTATCCTTTATATTCTGTTTTAAAAACAAGTGTCCCAGCAAACACTACTTGTCTGTAATTCTTGCAGTGCCTGCCTACTTGCAAATTCTCATGAGAATCACCTGCTTGTAAATTTTGTGACTAATTCTTTTTAGTAATTTTTGCTGGTGAATTTGCATCGCTGCTGAAGCATTTGAGTAGGAGTAAATTCAAGATAAAGGTTTAGCTCATCCTGGTGAAACTTTGTCTTCCCAAAGGAAGTGTGATCAGCAGGATTGCTGATGGGGTTTTGAAGTGGAGGTTTTGTAGGCACCTCAGCCTGAAAACTCCAATGTGTTATAAAAATAGAGGATTTATATTTCACTTTGGGTTTTTAAAAATTTTTGGGTTTATGTTTTCTACCTTAATTATGTTACAGCACCTAAGAAAGATTTTATTTTTTCATTTTCTTTTTTTTCCAAGCTGATACTTGTATAGTACCAAAGTAGCATCACTTACTTCCACCAATAGATGTCACTCAGGAACTTCAGTATTTTGTTTCTAAGCTTCATAACAACAACAAAAAAATCCAATCAGCCCTATTTTTTTTTTGTTTTAAGATTGCATTATTGATTATTTTCTGACCTGTCCCCTCAGATGACCCCTTTGCTCTGTTTCTCTTAAAGCCTCAGAGAACAGTGAAAGCCTTGTATGACTACAGAGCCAAAAGGAGTGATGAATTGAGCTTCTCTCGAGGAGCTTTAATTCATAATGTCACAAAGGAAACTGGAGGCTGGTAAGGACAAAGATTCCTCCTGGGAGGACTTCTGGTGACTTTCTAGATGGAGGAAAAAATGAGCTTTGAGTAATAGTTTTTAAAAACTTCCTGTTGTCTGATTGCTGCTTATTAACTGTGCCCTTACAAATCTTTATGTCAGTGTATTAAAAAAAAAACCAACCCAAACACAAAATCCCCTCATCTTCAATTCTCTTTTCATGTCTTTTTCATTTTTCTGTCCCACAGCAATAACCTCAACCTGCAGAACCTCCATAGTGTGGTATATCCCCTATTTTTCCCATAATACCTCCATCCTTCCTGAACATTTGTGTTCTGGGAAGTCATTGCAGTCATTGCTCTTCTTCTGTCCTTGCTCTGCTAAGCATTTCTCAGGAATCAAACCCACCTTTTTTAGTGCTCTGTACAGTCTCCTTTCATAACAGGTTTTCTTTTTTAGCTGGCTTGTAAATTGCTTGGAAAGCTTGGGGATCTAATGTTTCCCTGTAGTTTCTGCAGGGTAATCAACCACATAATAGTGTTTTTACTACTGGTGGGGGAAAAAGCCTCTTAAGTCATTAATTGCAGTTTACAGTAACTGTAATCCCTCTGAAATCATCTGTTACTACAGTTAATGATTGCTTTGTTAGAGCTCTTAGCTACTTCATCATTTATATTTTTGGTGATAGGCAGCTAGACCATCTAGTGTAGGGTATTAATGACCAATTTCTTGGGGATTATTGCTTCATTAATAGCCTTTTGAAGCACTTTAACTTTTTTTTTTCCATTCTCTCTACTTGTCTGTTTAAATTCAGGTGGAAGGGGGATTATGGAGAAAAAGTCCAACATTATTTTCCATCTAATTATGTTGAAGATCTGTCATCTGATAACTCTGCTGAGCTTGAAAATCAGGTGAGGGTAATGGTTTGCTGCATTTCCTTGGCTACCTGCTGAAGTGGAAGTCTGGTTTATACACTCACAATTCCATGTGCTGTGTTTGAGGGAGCAGAATAGAGGGATGAATGCATTCTTCATTGTTCTCTGCTGCTGAATATTTTTGTCAGGACATCCCTTGCTGAAAGCTATTTAAGGAGATAGAATATCTTGAGTTGGAAGGGACCCCCACATATCTATGAATTTATGATAGCTGAATTGGTGAGGCTTTAGGAGATTCTGGTTGTTTCCTGCTAATAAAAATCATGAACAGTTTAGATTTTTCATAGTATAGACTAAAAAATATCATGCCTGAAACTTAACTAGTTTTCCTCTATAATCACTGTCTTAATACTTACAAATAAGAAAATTATATGTCCAAACACACCTTGAGTGGTTTTACTCTCCATAATAAAGTTTTTATGCATAAACCAATCCTGTTTGTCAAAATAATCTAAAAAAATTTGGTCCCCTGTCTTGGACAAAGAGCTCTTGAACAAAAGAAAACAGAACTGAACAGTAATAAGTTTTGACATCTTTGGATTTCAAAAATAAAACATTGAATTCTTAGGTTTTTCTGAAGCACTTCCAGTGATTTTCCAGAAGTCTTTGGAGAAAACCACAAGTATTACATTTCCTCCCTCCTGGTTATTGTAACCTTAAGCAGAGTTGAAAAAGCAGCAGTTATGTCAGGACAGGAGCTACTACAAAGTAGTCTTGTTTTGACTTCTCTCACTGAAGAGATTCTTGTGTGTTTTTTGGATGTGAAAACAGGCTTTCAAACATTATGGTGAGCATGCTGTCAGTAAAGCTGAGATTAGATTTAATGGTGCACATTTATTATTTGTTAATGTCCTGTGTGTGTTCACTCAAGAGATTTAGGGTCAGATTTAAATGTTTTTCAGATCATTGAGGACAACCCACTGGGCTCTCTGTGTCGTGGCATCCTGGTGCTCAATACATACAACGTTGGTGTGTATTTTCTGATGCTTATATATGGACTCCTGACCTTTCTCTATTAAGTAGACTCTTTTATCTTAAGCAGGAGAGATTTAAAAAAAAACCAAACAAACCCCTCAAACCCCTACTTGTATTAATATGGCCAGCAGAATTAATATGTTGAAACTTGGTAATACTAAATGCTGCAATAAATCAACAATGACACCTTAGAAAAAGAGGTGTTGGATTTCAGTATAAATTTCTTGCTGTGGTTTTATCTAACAGTGAAAATGCCACAAGGAAAACACAAAAAGCCTTTTGTCTTCATTCTGGAACCTAAGAATCCAGAAGATCCATGTGTTGAGTTTGCAACTGATAAAGTAGAAGAACTCTTTGAATGGTACCAAAGTATCCGTGAGATCACCTGGAAAACAGCAGAAGAGGTATTGCTGCAAATTCATCTGTTGTTGTTTTAATAGTGTGCTGTTATAAATTTGCAATAGCTTTTGTCTTTAGCTGCCCTACACTGCTAAATGTTGCTCTCACATGGTCCTTCACCCTCTTGCATATTGCTGTTGTCTGCTCATTTTATTGATGCTGTGCATCTTGTTCCATAACCTGTCTGGGGAATAGTACATGAATTAGCATTTAATGTAAATTGATGTTAACAGGAGTTTTCCAGCAGAGTACTGTATTGCACCCTGCCCCTCAGTGCAGTGTGCTTGCTAGGCCAGGGTGGATACCACTGCAATTTTCCATCTGGTCTCACTGGTTCATCCCAGTGTTGAGCAGCAGAAGCTCTGATGGCAGACTGTTCTTTTCAGAGCTGTGAATCCACCAGTGAGGGTGTGTGAAATCTGAGCTGCCATTCCCTAAACTCTTCTTGTCCTCTTTGCTAACTCTGTTTTCCAGTGAATGCAGTGGCACTGATAGAGGATTGCTTGGCTAATACTTTATTTGTAACTAATTACCACATTCTGGATTTCCCAGTGCTTCAATAGTAGTATTTCCTAATACTTGCCTAGAGATTCAAGGATTCTGCCTAAGTTTAGCTTCTATGTCCCTCTACTGCCACTGAAAGATATTCTTCAGGACTTGCTGTTCCTGTTCTGATGCACTAATTTACCTCCCTGTAATCTTTTCTAGTATTTAAGAAGTCTTTGTCTTGACCAAAAAATCCTTACTTTGGCTGTGCTTAAGGAAACACTTTTTCTGTTGCTTTTATTCATCTTTTATTAAGTGGGTGATATGGTTGATAGAAAATGTGTTTCAGTGTCTCATGCTCATGGTGTTTATCTGTCATGTGGAGTGGGAGTGCTCTGAGGGTTGTCCTGATCCTATATATAGCAGACAAGTTGATATCTCAAGCAGAGGACTGTAAATCCAGCAAGGAGAGAAGCAACAGGAGCTGTTGACCTGTTGTTGGGGGAGGAGAGATACAGTTCTTGTGCCAGGCTTTCATTTAGAAGTAAAAATGAGAAAAAGAGAAACACGACCTAAAAGAAGTGCCTCCAAATTGAATGTTTTTTATGCTACAACAATGGCTCTTCAGGAGCCTGGCAGCTTTTTCTCTCTCCGTACAGTTGGAGAAGTATTAAACGGTCTGTGTTCAAAGATGCTTTAAAACCCATTTCTGTCAGTTGGGAGGCTTTTCTCACAGCGTGGCCTCCACAAAGTTCACATGACAGACTGACTGCTGCAAGGGGAGGGGATGAAGATGAGGAAAGGCCCCTGTTGCCAGTACAGTTAAGAGGCTGAATTTTGGGGAAGGAAAAAGCACAGTGAGTTAAGACTGTGCTGCAATGTGATACAGGGGGATTTTTAAATGAGTTTGGTTTTGGACAATGTGTGTTGTGCACAAAAGATAAAACTAAGCTTCATGTCTCTTGTAATCCCTGCTCAGTACTGACACTTGCCATGCTCCCTGGGGTGGCTGTTCCTTGCTCTCCTGCTTGATTATCTCTAGAGGGTTCTGGCTAGGAATGAGCCCATGCCACCAAAAAGTGATCTTTTGCTGCTCAGAGCTCTGGTTACTGTTGAGCAATGTCTGGGAACTGTGGTGGATCACTAAGTACAATGAGGTTTGTACAGCTTTTTCCCAAGGTTATTTCCAAGTCTAAACACTGTATTCCTCTTTCTTTTTCTTTGACTTCAATTTATAATCTGTGGTTCAGTGAGATATTCTGGAAACCTGTGGCTCCCTGGTTCTGATTTTCATTCCTTTTATGTTTGTCGTGTTGGGGGAATTCTTTTGGAAGGCTTCCTGACTGCTGCTGCTTCATGATCTTTGGTGCCAAAGCTAATCACTGTTCAGTATGGGGCTCCTCTAACATGTTGTATCCTGTAGCTGCTTCTTGTGCCTGAAAAGCCTCCAGCCCAAATGTCTCCACTCAGGACACGTCCTGCTGCTTTTAGCAGTTCCCAGTCTCTGCTGGCAGGGAACACTGCTCAGCTCCCACAGAGCAGGTGCTTGCAAACGTGGAAGTGGAGAGAGCAGGTTTGGTTCTGGGGATTTAACAAGCTTGCACATGATTTTCCATACAGAACATGATGGGTTTGGTGCACAAATAGAAAACGACACAGGAATGATGCTCAGAGAGTTTGAATTTCACTGTTTGGGAGTTACTAACAAGACTCAAGTTCTGCCAAGGATTATAAATAGATACAGAAACACTTTACTACCCTTTGCATTTTTTCTGCATACATTTGCATTTATATGAGGTATAGGGTTAAGAATGTAACTAAAATTGTGTTGAGTAGAGCCACGTTAAAAGAAAAAAAAACGTTGCCAGGATTCCAGGCATGACTGATCAGGGAAGAACTGAAACCATTGCTTACAAAACAGCACCTTTGTCCCCACCAAAAAAAACCCTATAAGAACATCCCCAACTAAACCTCAGCATTTGGTTATTACCTGTTCTCTGAGCTGGGTCTGAAAGTGCATTACATCTGTGCAAGTGTCTAAGGTATCAGATAGGAATCTGGGCACCAAAGAAGGCTTTCATTAGAGTGCACCCTGGAGCTACTGTGCCATAATACTCAGTGTTCCTAGAATCTAAACTTCGTTATGTTTTCCAGGAGAACAGGAGGAAATACTGGGAAAAGAATCAGTTAATTGCCATTGAATTATCTGATCTAGTAATCTACTGCAAGCCAACGAGCAAAACCAAGGACAATTTAGGTATTGCCTTTAATATTACATCTGATTTTTACCCTTTTGACTACCTTTACAGATGTTAGTTGGGATTTTAGGTCTGAAGATAAAATCTGTCCTACTGGAAAACAAAGCTCTGCTTCACCCAGGCAGTTTTCAATAGCACTTTGAAATTGTACACCAGGGAACTTGGTGCTGCTCATCTATCACAAAAATAGCTGTCACAATTTTTAATTAGTTAACTAGAGACACCCTCTCAGTTGTATATTCCTTGGGGAAGCTCACTAGTTATATTTCAATTGACTTTTTTGAGATTAAAAACTCTGGCTGAACACTTGTGATTTGTTTGTAAAAAACCTTCATAAATAGGTTTACTGTGCATTTGTTAATTTTACTGTAAGAACATGTTTGCCAGGACTAAGCTGTTGGAATGATGTATGGCTTCATAACATGACTGGGCCTGTGTAAGTGAAGCTGTGGATTCTGACACTGAAATATGTACTTTTAATTCCAGTTTTTTGTCATTGCTGCTGGAGAAGCCAGTAAATGTGCCCTTTTTCTTTAAGTTTCTTTGTAAATGTTTTTAATAAGCTGTCACTGCATTTAAGACATTATAATTACAGTTATTTTTTGAGGCATTGGCTGACCCTGGCTCACCCTTTCTTCTCCCCATTTAGACCCAGGAAAAGATGTCTCATTTAAATATGTGTTATAGTGATCAGAAGTACATTATTAGCAATGATGAGATGAGAACATGACTGCAGGCTCTTATCTGCCCTTCTGTAAAGCATGTGGCAGGAAGGCAATTTCAACTTTCAGGCTTGATTTTCAACCATTTTGCCTGAAAACAGTGCTAGTTATTGCATTAAAGGACAGGGCAAAGCAAAGTAAAACAAAGTCTTGGTGAAAATACAGTATAAATGTCAACTTCTTTCTTCCTTTGGTAACCACTCTTCTTCCTCCTCCCCCTGTGTAGACAATCCTGATTTCAGAGAAATCCGTTCTTTTGTGGAAACCAAGGCAGAGAGCATTGTGAAGCAAAAGCCACTGGAGCTGTTGAAGTACAACCTGAAGGGGCTGACTCGTGTCTACCCCAAAGGACAGAGGGTTGACTCATCCAACTATGACCCATTTCGCCTCTGGCTTTGTGGCTCCCAGATGGTGGCTCTGAACTTCCAAACTCCAGGTAATTTTCCCTTTGAAAAAGAATCGAATCCACCTTCTGTGTCACTGTAAATGAGCCCCTTTATGGCCCTTCTGCCTTCTAATCACCATCCTAATTATTTGAACTTCTCTGCAAGAAGCTGAAGAAGTTTGAAATTTGGTTTTTCATGTGTGGGTTGCCATCCAGAGCTGGGCCCCAGAAATAGATCTCCAAAAGCCCTATCTCTGAGCCCAACTGCCCCCAAGCTGTAAAAGATTTATTTCACTTTCATCTCTTGGTAGAAAGCAAGCAGATATATTTCAAGTGAGTTTCAGAAGAATGAATACAGCCAAAGGAAGGCTGTATTCCACTTCATGGTGAGGGCCAGCTAGTTTGTGATACACTGATAGGAAGCTAACTGGGATGGAGATGGGGTTTTTTGGGATTGGAATTGGTGAAAAATGGCCTGTCAGGTTCAGTTACTGAAGGAACAGTGTCTCCCATCTTTCCAGCTCCTTCTGATGAAGTGGTGACCAGAAAGAATTGCAGAGAGGAGCCATTAATCTGGTATTTCCTTAGCTTTATTCCAGGCTGTCTTGTGCTGTGACTGTTTAACTCTCTCCCCAGATAAATACATGCAGTTGAACCATGCCTTGTTTTCCCTGAATGGACGCACTGGCTACGTGCTGCAGCCAGAGAGCATGAGAAATGAGGAGTATGACCCAATGCCAAATGACTCCAAGAGGAAATTGCAGATGATTATGACAGTTAGGGTAAATCTCTTTTGTAAATTATATTTTTTACAAGTCATAAATCTCTATAAAACTAAAAATAAAGCTATTATGTTTCAGAGCAAGATCTGACAGGTTGTCAAAATACTGTTTTTAAATGTCAGTGTGTGAGAATAAAACTAACTTCACTGGTTCCTGAAAAGAAATACATGTCTTTATCATGCTAATGAAGAACATGCTATAGGACTGAAAACACAATCCTGGGATGATTTTGTGTAATTACTAATAAATATATCAAATTAACTAACTTGAATTTCCAATCAAATGAGTTCTTAGTAGAAAGGTCCTATTGGAGATTGATTAGCAGCAGACTAACTAGTTCAGGGATTTTGAGTGTGAAAGAAAGATAGTTATAATGAAATATAGAAACTAAACAGAAAACCTAATAAGCTGATCCCCCACTTCATATTTAATACACTATGACTTAATCTGAATGTCATTCTCATTTTTCTTCAAGAGATGAGTTTATGATTGGAAAATGTTGCCATCTTGACTGGGTGCCAAACAGGGCTGAACTTGTTTCTGTTTTCAATTGCTATGCAGTAAGACAGGTTCTTTAAAAGTATTTTTTCTGAGAAAGAAGAAACACATTAATTACTCTTCACTACAGTTTAAAGGTGAGGTAAACAGGGCCTGTGAATGCAAAGCAGAAATGTCTTGAAATGGGTATGTAATAAACACAGAAGAAAGATAACAGAACTTGTGCTCCGGGCTTGGCCTGGAGCTGCACACTGTGTGTAATGAATGTCAGCTACATTGTCTTTTTTATCCTTACAATGAAAATCATTGAGTTACCCAGACTACTGGAGAGGTTGTTATTGTTGGCACAGATAGTACATGCAAACGTATTCAAGAGAGAGAATGTGTGCTTTTCCATGTTTTGGATTTTTCCCCCCTCTTGTTCTGTAGGCTACCTTCTGTTAGCAAAAATGATATCAAGTTTCCTTTGGAGGTGATTCTAATTTACAGTTGCTTTGCAGGTTTTGGGTGCTCGTCATCTCCCTAAACTTGGTAGAAGCATTGCCTGTCCCTTTGTAGAGGTTGAAATTTGTGGGGCTGAATATGACAACAGCAAATTCAAGACAACAGTTGTGAGTGAGTATCTGTGGGTTTCTGTGTTGCAGGGATATGGTTCTACTTCTAGGGTACTTAAACAAAGTGAGCAGAGGATGAACATTGCAGGCGGAGTAAGTTAACTGTAGCTCTAGACTGATGAGTCACAAACTCTTGTTCTTTTTCTTATCATGGGGCCTGTTAATTTGAGAAACTTCAATGTATATCAAATTTAGAAAAAACCAGTACTATTGCAGTTTGGGAAAAAAAAGACCCATTCTGTTATGTTGTTGCACATGCATAAGTTTGTGCCTTTGCATATTTAAAAAAAATACTGTCTTGGGAGTGCCTCCAACAGAGCTAGTCAGTTCCCAAAAGTCTGGCCCAAATGGGGAGTTACTACTGTGAGCTCCAGACTGTGTTTATTTAAACTGAGGTTCTGAGACTGGCACCCCCATGGAGGCAGCTTGGGTGTATAGCACTGTAAAATATTTTAACTTGAAATGCATTAGAAGTTTGATCAAAGCTTAGTCCTGGGGAGTTCTGGATAAGGAATGTGTTTGTGTGTGCATGAACTTAAGTGTGCTGAAATGGGCAATATTTCAGCCACTTCATATTTCACCATTTTATGCTTATGGATGCAACACTGTTCCTCTGGTAAAAAACAGGCTCTGGTTATGATTATCCAAACCAGTGACACCAGTGGAAAATAACCACAGCATCAGGAGCAGAATGTGCATTGTGGCTCCTTAGTACTTCAGAGAAGATTATTATTGAAACTTTCTGTGAGAAGTGACCAAGAGTTTAGAAAGCAAACTTCCTGGCTGTGTCACATAAACCAAATCTTGGTGTTCTGTGCATAACTACAAAAATTGGACCAAGGTACATGAGTCTTCCTAGAGCTTTTCCTGCTTTCTCTTAGATATGGAACATGAGGCTTATGAATGAGAGAAATTAATTAGCTTTTTCTTCTCTTTACAAATACATGTCCTAGGAGGTTTTATATGTTTGAATACAAATAATAGCTTTTCTTCATGGATTTTCATCCCTGCCAAGTTTCCTCCCACCCCCACCACCAAGTAAACAAATACAAACTTTCTGAAGCAAGGTTACAATGTGAGACAGATGGCAAATAGGATTTTTGGGCTTCTGTATCCCTAGAAAACTTCCTGGGATACACACTCATATGTGAATGAAGTGAAATTATTGCTTCATACTGCAAATGTTTCCTTTTCATTACAGATGACAATGGCCTTAATCCAATTTGGGCACCTTATGCAGAGCAAGTGAGATTTGAAATTTACGACCCAAATCTGGCGTTCCTGCGCTTCGTTGTTTATGAGGAGGATATGTTCAGTGATCCCAACTTCTTAGCACATGCCACTTTTCCCATCAAAGGAATCAAATCAGGTGAGATCAGCAGCTATAATGAGGTGTTGTTGAGCATTACTGAGCTGTGCCTTCCTCTCTGATGCCAGACTCCCTCCTGCCTGGCTGAAGCTCCTTCCTCTGGCTTTATTTTTCAAGAGCATGTGAAATCAGGTGTTTCTCAATTTTGCCAGTCTTGCCTTTTGCTTCTCTGCAATTGCCATAGTAGAGCCTGCTCTCAGCAGAGGAGCATTTGAGCACTGAAGAATGTTCAAAGTGTGCACCATTTCTATGACTTCGAATTTCCCCTTGATGGATTCTGTAATTGCCCTTTGTTTTCCTTCCCCTGGCCCAGGTTTTAGGTCAGTTCCTCTCAAGAATGGCTACAGTGAAGATATCGAGCTGGCCTCGCTGCTGGTGCACTGTGAGATGCAACAAGTTCTGGTGAGAAGCTCTGGGGTTTGTTGTGTGCACTCAGGGTGTCTGTTATCAGTTCTTTGTGGGAACCAGGAACTGAGCATTCAGTTTTCTGTTCTGTGTCTGATGTGCTGTTGTCAAGCATTTCTTCTGCAGGTACTGGGGAACACAAATAGCACAAATTGAGTTCCTCTCCCTCTGGGTGGACAGATTACACGGTTGTTAAAAGAAATAACACACAAACAAAGCCTCATTACCTCCAATAGTTTTTGCTGTAACAGCATGGTCGTTGTCTTTCCTTGTTAACTGACTGATGCCATGCAAAGCTAGCTAAAATCAGCTTTGGTTTCATAGATTAATCTTTTTGTTTTTAAAGGTCCTACATAAAAAGAAATCACTTCAGCAATAGAAGGTAGTAATTTCTCCTAGTATTTCATTAAAATAAACAACCCATCAAGTAGAAGACCTATCTGGTTCTTAAAGAACTGCTAATCTCCTCCTTTTAAGCCTCTCTGAACACCTACTTGAAATAGTAATATTTTAAAATACATGGGGGAAAAATAATGATGCTCATGAATCCAGGCATTAAAGCAGCTGATCTGTGAACAGTATTTGTTGGTGTTCCAAGGGTGCTGCTGTATATGTTGATTTGTAGGATATTTTTCAGACTCTTTCTCAATAATATATTACATAATTTAAATACACTTGTGATATGATGAAAGTTTAAAGATGCTTCTGGGAAGTGGCTATTTCAGGGTGCTTTCCAGCACCCTTCTGATTCAGAGAAAAAGAAATTTCAAGTTCTTATTTTTAGTCTGTCAAACCATTCAGGCCCACGCTGCACTTCACACTAGTGACATTATTTTCCTGATTGAAACATCAGCTTCTGTGAACTCTAAGTCATTTTGTCTGTGGAGGGACTTGTACCTGCAGTTGCATACACTGAACTGGAAATTTCTGAATTCAGTCCCATTGTTCTTCCCAGAGGAGTGGAAGCCTTTTTCAAACATTCTTTGTGGAGGTTTTTATGAAGCCCCCTTATAACACCTGGTGTAAAATGACAGTGTGTGCAATGACAGTGTTTGAAAGCTGTGGTAGGTTCTCTAAGTTCCTTCTGTGGGCCAGCCAAGGGATCTGAGAGCAGGAGAGGATCAGAAGCTGAGACCAGGGATGTGTGTGTGTGAAGAGGAGACCTGTATCCTTTCAAGATAATATTTAAATTGCTCATATTTCAGTGACTCAAGTCTCATAGGGGAGGCCTGGTAAATTGCTGGTTCTGGGCTTGATCCCTTAGAGAAAACTGACAAAGTCACCATTGCCTAATGCTGAGCATGGACATCACTTGCGGATACATTGCAAACCCCTCCTGCTGTGGTTTCTCTTCAGGAATCCAGATCATTATTGCCTGGGGCAGGAGCAGCTCTCAAATGTTGTTCATAGCAGCAGTCTGTCCCCCAATCTGTCAGCACTGACTCCTTTGACAGTAGCACATTTCACACTCTAGAATCCCCTTCTGCTTGTCAAGCCAAATGAAGATGCAGCTCAGCTCGGTGTTTTTACAATGCCTCGTGGCAATGCAGTGCGGGACAACTTCCAAAAACTTCCTTTTGTTTGGCAGCCTGCAACAAGCCCAGACTCACCACAGTTGTCAACTCTAGAACTTTTGCCAGGTCATTCATGAAGCATCAGAAAACATCAAGGCTTCCTCTGTTCCTCTGCTTCTTTTTAAGAAGTCATGGCCTTCCATAAAATAATGACATTTAATAACAGGCCTTCCATAAATAATGCCATTTAACAATATCTGCTTATATACAGAGCCCATCTGCATGTGCTTGGAGATGAAATACAGAATTGTAATGAGGAATTACAGATGGCTGTGAAGTTTATCAGGAATAGTAAAGCAAAAACATTTTAGACATAAATATACACATTTGTGAATTATTATGTGGGGCCTTAGTTACTGTACAACTTAAACATGTTTTTTGATGTTGTAGGAATCATACTATACTGAGGTGGTTGTTGCACTTAAAGGCATGTCTTATTTGCTTGAAAATTGATTTACTTCCTTCAGAAAGTGCATGTACTTCTTCAGCTTTGTCTGACTGCAGTCAGCCTCAATGCTATATATGTTCTTAACTTCAAGATTGAAGTGGACATCTTAAAATACAATTTAAGCTGTACCTTTGTGGATACATTTATTTACAGGAACTAACCACTGTACATATGCATCTTGATGATTACACCTGCAAATTGATAATTAGCAATCTGCATTTCTTTTGTGATTTGGGAATACAAAGTTTCCTACCCCTTTACAAACAAAAATTAAATAAATTATCTTTAAGTCTTAATCAGCAGTATAGCAGTGAGGCTGTTTCAGTTGCTCCAACCCATGCCTGCAGAGGAGTGTATTTCAGGAGGTAAAAAGGGTTTAGGAAAGGATCTTGTTGCTGTAACTGAAACCTCTTGGGTATGTTGCTAAGCTATCAATTTTCCTAGATCTGTACTGAATGCAGAAAGAGGCATTCTTATTAGTATGCTGCCTCTGAAAATGTTTGGATTTATTACATTTATTGATTGCATGTCATTTCTTGTAGAAGGAGTATCTTGTTTTGCTGCTGATGTGAAAATTAAGACTTCAGTCCTGCCAGTTCTGTTCCCCACTAGTAACTCTATAAAGAGGCAGCTTTTGCATCCAAAGTTTTGAAGTATTAAAATAATTTGAAGTCCTAAAGGGAATCATGATGATTGCTTATGGTTGTAAAATATTTTGAGACCTTCTACTGTGGGCCACAATAGAAACTCAGACCTACTCAGTTCCTTTGCAAGTACTGAATTGCCATAGTCACATAAAAATACAGGATCTGTCCTTCTTTCTTGGTACATCTGAGTATTTGCTGCTGTAAGGGGTCCTATTTACCAGTCAGTATTTTGACCTTTAGTCTACATTTCAATAGAAAATCCCCAGGATTGTCACTTTGTCACATGATAGGCAAATATGATGGAAGAGCCAAAACCTAAACATTTAAAAGTGTATTTTTAATATTATTATAATCTGATAAGCCGTCATGATGCACTATTTTCTGTTCTTTCCTCAACAGACTAATAAGGAAAGATATTCCAATAGAAGTGTTTAGATACACAGATTTTATGATCTGTGCTAGAATGTCCCTCATGCCCCTGTCAGAGGGTATGGCTGGTCTTACTGTGGGGCTGAGGGTTATTTTTAGTGCTTTCTAAGGTAGTTTGTTTCCAGAAACATTCTATAAACATCCAATCAAAATAATTTTATAAAATGTTCTATGCAGTTTTAAAATATGGTTAGGAAAACAAACTCATCCCCCAAACTCTGCTGGTTCTGGATCATTTTGGGAATGATTTTTACAAATCACCTTGATTTCCAATGTTCCTTTGAAGGAAAGTGAAGAGGAGCTTTATTCCTCCTGTCGGCAGCTTCGGAAGCGCCAGGAGGAGCTGAACACCCAGCTGTTCCTCTATGACAGCCACATGAACCTGAGGAACCCCAGCAGGGATGCAATTCTGAAAGAATTCAACGTCAATGAGCACAAACTACAGATTTATCAGGAGACTTGCAACCGCAGGTGGGTTGATGATCATTCTCCTTTCCAAGGCAGCTCTGTCTAGACAGGATTTATGGTAAAGAAACCTCAGCCATACCAAAGGGAGCATCTACAGAGTGGTGAGGGTAGAATGAGCTCATCTGGAATGAGAAAGGGCTGTGGAGAAGCCAGGCTGGGCCTCAAGCCACTAGAGGCCAGCAGAAGCTGAGGAATCTGTGCAGAGGAATCTCAGTGGCAGTGATCACAGTGACACTTGTAATCCTGGCAGGTTTTATATCCCTCTCTGCTGCTCTCTGGGAGGAAAGCCTGGAAGTATATACAGACAAATAAATAAACCTCTTCACTCTTGCTACACTATCAGAGTTATGTCCCAGGAAATGTCATGCACATATGAGATATGTGGGAACAGATACACAAAGCACAAAAGATAAAGCCAGTATTGAATTGTAACAGCACAGCATTGTCAGTTCAGTGTCAGTGCATTATCCAGAGGTTAGGGGAAGGTTCCTTCTCCTTTGCTGCCACTTTTGGCTGGGTGTGAGGGAGATAGAGGGAGACTTCATGTACCAAGGGGAAGTTTTGAATAGATCTCAAGACTTTAAATATTCTTGCTCTTTTTTGTGTGTGCTGAGCAGCTGTGTGAATCACTTATTTACTCCCATTTATTGAGGGGAAAATTTCAGTTCTTGTTGCTGATACATGACTTGCCACTGGTATCCAAGTACGTTGAATTTGGTAGACTGTTTTCCTCTGAGAAATCCTATTAGGCTTGACTTTTTCCTTTTCTTTTCCCTTAAGATTAAAGGAGAAGAAAGTCAGTAACAGCAAATTCTACTCTTAGAGCCCATCATTCTTTGATGTGTGCTTTATTGTGCAATTCAGGAAGAGCTGAATTTATCCTGGTCATCCAACTCAGTGACGGTCTCATCAGACAGAACGACTGGAAGAAGAGAAGGAAGAGGAAATACGGATTTCCTTTATAATTTTTCTTCTAAGGAAAACTGTTTTAATATCTAATAATTTATATTCTGTACAAAGCATACCCTCTGTGCAGGCCAGAACTTCTGTGTATTCAAGATTTTTAAAACTTGAGGATGTGTAGTTGGATGGACCTCACTTCTCATTATCAATACCTGAAGTACAAATCATCTCCTGCATGTGTGTGCACAGGCACAGTGTCACAGATAAGACAGTCACAACAATTTGCATGCATGGAATCCCACCACTTCCAACAACCTGGCTCCTCAAGATTAACTAGTAGTGAGTTTTTAATTTATTAAATGCTGTAAAAGCACTTCTACACCAGCATTGTCACGTCATGTATGTTACAATCCTCAAGACAGCAGATTGTGCTGATACTGTATAAAATATTTTGGGCAGCTATTGTCTCTTATTAAAAATTTTCTGTTACATTTTCAAGAACAAGATAATATTTTAATTTTGTTGAAAGCAAATACCCTCTGTTACTGTAGTTGTGTTTTTCTTGTTGAACTCTCTTTAAAGGTTCAAGAAAGGAGCAATGTGTGAACCTCTATTCATAGCCCCTGTGAACTTCTGTTCACAGCCTTGAGGCACTGGAAGGAAAAATTTTAAGATATGCAGTAAGAGATATCTATTTGTTTGCAGAAAGGGAAGGTATTTAAAATTCTGAGGAGCACTTACTTTTGTACAGTATCATTTCTGCAAATCCTTTCAGCTGCTAATGTGCTTAGAAATGAATTTTTAAATGAACTGTCAATTTTTAATCTTGCAATCCTACATAGACGATAGTCAAATGATAGTGTTCTGTAAATGTAGACTGTTTTCCCAAAATGTAACTAATCCAAGAATGATAGTGTGCACAAATATAGAGGTACATCCTTCTGGTGCCTTTAATCAAATCAAGAACATGAAGCTGCAGATGAGAATACTTGTTAGATTAGCAAGTGTATTTTCCTGCCAGAGCAGAACTAAAGGCCTTCGATGGAATATTTAACAGCAGTTGTCATCATTTGTGTATGTGTTGGTCCTTTGTGCTTGTGCTGTATTGTTACCATCAAATTTCTGTTTGTTGTATCTCTACATGGGACGAGTTTTGCTATCTATATTCCCAATTTCAGTGTTCAAATGTGTGCAGAGGAGCTCAGTTTTTGGAGTGACTGCCTGAGGCATAAAATACTGCTTCCACAGAGCTGTACTTCTGATCACAGAGGACTTGCACGGATTTGGGATTCATGGCCTGATGCAGCTGCCTCAGCAATTTTCAGTTTCTCCTGCTCCCCGTGCTGTGAGTTCTGTTGTTTCAAGAGGCTCTTAATTGATGCCATTGTGCATTCACAGATGATGGTTTGAGGAACCCCCTTGAGGCTTTAGCTATTCTGCAAAGACAGTCTTGTCTGAGAGATGAAAGTGTTATAATAGTGTATCCCACAATGGGGTGGCTTCTGTAAATTTTTTATTATAAAGAAATTAATTACTAATCACCCAACTGAAAACAGAGAAAAGTTAAAGGCAATTCTCTCCTTTTCATCCTCCTTCCTGAAATCAGTACCCAGCTGTGATTGACCTGTTCAAGGATTAGATGGGTGTAAGCCCTGCTCAAAGAAAAAAAAATCAACATCAACTGTGGATTTGGGAGGTGGAGCTATAACCTAGACTGCTGTATAGAGCTGGTTTTATCTTCATTATCCAGGTGTGGATTGTTCTGCCTGTCAGAATTCTTTTTAAGCACAGTTCTAGAGCAGACCCAACCAAACTGTCCATTTGTCCTGGCTTCCTTCACTGGGGTGTGTATTCCTGACACAGCACAGCCACTGTGTGATGGACACA
The DNA here is from genome assembly GCF_028018845.1 of Melospiza georgiana. Lineage (NCBI taxonomy): Eukaryota > Metazoa > Chordata > Aves > Passeriformes > Passerellidae > Melospiza > Melospiza georgiana. The sequence continues at coordinate 17,166,219 of NC_080443.1, forward strand.
GGAGTGAGTCCCTCACGCTGCTCTTGTGCAAATATTTAAGAATTAGCTCATTTTGAAAAGTGCTGTGCACATTCTCCACTCATGCATAATGTCAGGGGTTATAAGAGCCACTCCATCAGTATTTATGCAAATGCATTTTGTTTTACAGTAAAACTTTTCCCCAGAATATGGTGTTACACTGTGTGCAGAATGAAAATACTGCAATGAGTCTTCTGCTGACTTGCAAGTGGTGGGCAAGGCTATTTTCTAACTCTTCTCTTGGTTTTGCACTCTGTGTTTTATCTGCAAGACCTCACCTCTCAGTTCTTCCTTGGGGCAGGCTCTGAGGCAACTTTATCACAGTTGCAGCTGTTTGAGTATGAAAGTAGGTTTGAATGTGTGTGCGAATTTTTTTAATCCAGGAGGGAAAACATTTATACATTTTTGAAGTTAACAATTGTTAAATTGTTATATTCTTTTAAATCATTGAAATAACTTATTTTAATAAAAAATTGTTGATATCTCATGTTGATGTGAATGATGCCAGGTGCTTTTTTGTTTAAGCATTGTTTTGTTGAATTTCATTACTTTTGCCAGTCATTTGAAGCAGTGAGTTCTTACTGAAGAGTGATCTGCTGGTGTGGTATGGTGTGCTCTGCCAGAGGTTGGAAGAAGGGCATTTCTGTGTTTTTAAGATGAACTGACTTAGAGATTGTTTCAGTAGACATGGTTATCATGGCACTTCCTCTGGCTCCAAACACACGAGGCAGAAGGAAAAGGTCAAAGATCGAGTTTAACTTGTGACTCCAAACCAACCTTTTTCAGTGAGAGACAGATACAAACTTTGTGGTAATTTGGAAGGACAGTAATATTGATGTTTACAAAAAATATTTATCAGAACACGTTCTGCCTGTGAGATTGCTGGGAGAACTGCTGCTGGGTGGGTGCACTGTCTTTATGTGGTGATTTTTTTTAATTGTTGGGAGTCTTGGGAATAGATTTTTTCTCATCTTTTGATCAGAATTGCATGCATATTGAACATGAATCCATATGAGGTGTCTCTGCAGCTCAATTCTTCAGGAAGGTCATTAAATCAGACAAAGAGTCTTTATCACCTTAGTGAGTATTGGAATGCATGAGTTCTGGAGTCTAAAAAATTACTACATTTAGGTGTTTTGTTGCCTGTATTGTCACGATTTTCTGCCCCAACATATCTATATATTTCTCTGTTGAAAGCATTTTGTTAGTTTTGCAGTTCTTCAACCTCTGAGAAGATGTGAATTGTGTACCATCCATTACGTTTGAATTCTCCAGACCAGCTGGAAAAATCTGAATGTGGTGTGGAAGCTGAAGTGCAGTGGTTGAGATCTGTTACAGTCATGTGTCAGCATTTTTATTTGCAGTCCAACTAGCTGGCTTTGTTCCAGACTGAAATTCCCTTTATAGCCTGAGAAATAGAAGTTAAATATAATGAAAATTACAGTTCAGAGATGAATTTATCTTCCGATCTATAACGGCATTTATAAACATGCTCAGCTATTAGTTTTAAAATAATTTAAATTAAATTAAAAGCAGTTGAATTCAATGCTAGTTTACATTTTTAGCTGTTACTCCAGCAAAAACGAGAATTGTGAGCTTGACTAAAGTAAAGCAGTAGTTCCCCCAACACTTCTGTACTCCTGAATTAGTTTAATCCCCAGATTCTTTACAATATGTGTAAATTATCAGCCTTCAGGACCCTTTTCTCTGAAGAGCACATAGTGAATTATTTAATACGACACTGCACTTTGGAAAGTATGTGGAAATCAGTAATAAATAGAAACAAAGGGACATTTTGGTTGGGTCCCTTAGGAGAAGGACTTAGAAAAATCTGGTTTGATTAAGCATCTAAAATAAATATATTTAAATGCACATGAGAAGTATAAATTTTCATGTATATCTTGCAAATTTGTACCTTGAAATGCTGTGTCTGAGGTGAAGTAGCTGACCAAGCATTCTTAAACTATTCACTTTAAACATCAGCATCATCCTTTATAGTGAGGCACCTATCAATTGTTCAGTAATTTTGAGGACTAGGAAAAATTGAATCTGAGCTGTATTTTCATTCTGCTCTTCCAATTTTTAGGTATATTTCTGGTAATTCAGTTTCCGGAAAATAGGTAAGATGAAAATTTGAAAAGGGACACAACACTTGAATTAATTACCCTAATTTACCCAGATATTCATGCATGAGGAGTAATGATTAAAAAAAAAAAAAAAAAAACAGGAGAAAGGAGAGAGAATTCTTGTTGTAAAATACTTCAAATAGAGCAGCTGTGACTGTCTTTACAGGGATGAATTTTCAAGCAATTTTAGAGTATCTTTTTAAGCCACAGACTGCCTGTTTTCCTTTTGGAAAGAGTAAGTGTATCCTTCACCTCTGCTGTGGTCAGCTCTTAGGTTTATTTAATAGCTGGAGCTGATTGATGGGGAATTAATCAGTGCTCTGATGATGGCTCGGGGTGTGTCCCCACATTAATCCCGTGTGCTGGAGCACTCTTGGGCCACTGGGACAAAACAATTCCTCCTGCTCTGTTATCAGAGTTCTGGCCTTGACTCCAGGCAGATGAAAAGCTTCACGTGTTGAGCTCAGCTCCTGCAGGACTTCTGGTATTTGGGGTTTTGTGGGGCTTTTTTGTCTTGTCAGGAGCTGCTGCTGCTGCCGTACCTCAAACCTGACCAGGGCCTGAACCTCAGCTGGTATTGACAGTGTGGATTTAGGATTCTTGGCTTAAGGACCCTTCCATAGATGATTTTCATAACCCCACCATTGAGATAATTATAAATAGCAGTAGCTGAGCTTTGCTGAAAGATGACAAATAGCAGGGAAAATTCCTCTGGGGCACAGGAGTTCAGTTCCCTATGTTAAAACCATTTTTTTAGAAGACTTGACATGAAGTACCAATGCTGTTTCTGTGCAACAGGCTTGTGCAATTTCTTCTACATTTTGGTTTTGTCTTCTGCTGGCATTAGAATTTTGTAATCTATTTCTGATAACACTGTGTCAAAGCCAGAGAACTTAAAGGGGAAAAGAACAAAGTGGTTTCCACTTGAAAAAACAGAGCTGTTGGAAAGAGAGCATCGGCCCAGTGCTTTCATGAGGTCATGGATGTCTTTTTTCTGTTTTATTAAAAAGAAGATTTTTTCTTTCTGCAGATGATGTTGTATATTAATGACTCCTGGAGAGAGGCCCCTGTGCCATCAGCGCTCAGTTGGAGACACATAAGCTCTTTATAAGAGAGTGCAACACTCCTGCTACAGAAACAGCTTATTTGCTATTAGAGAGGGGAAAAAAAGTGAGTTCTCTCTTGAGCTATCACTCAAGCTAAGTATTAAATTTAGTTTCTTTCATGGTGTACTTACTGGTAGGAGAATGAGGGAGAAAAGTAAGATGTTAAGCATAAAAATACAAAAAGTTATCAATAGCGTGGGCTGGGTTTTGTTTTTAAGGTAAAATTATCAGGAAGAGAACAGTAAAAAAATAATGCTGTCTTTAGTCACCATGAGCTGTAAAAATCTAAGCAGGGGTGGCTGTGGATTTCTAGCTTGGTTCCTCTCTTTAGGCCTCTTGTTTTCTGAGAATCCTTTAACAGTAAATGGAACTGCTCTGCTTCTTATTCATTACTTCCCCATTTTGGTTGCAGCAGAGTTGAACAGAAGTATCTGGAAGTTACTCTTAATTTAAGATCAGTGTAGCTTCAGCAATTAAAATGGAAAGACTAAAGTTTAAAGAGAAGTTTTAAATTCTGTGAGGATTCTGCTTTTATCAAGGGGTACAGAAGCTGCAATGCTGATGAGTTAAGGGAAAACAACTTTGTGTTTAAAATTTGAGGTGAAGTTTCTCAGTTTATGTATTAGATTGGCAGATGGAATGGCATGGGACAGCTGTGACCTGTACTTTTAGTCTTACCTTCTAATCTTGAAATTCCACAAAATTATGAGTTTCCTTGTAGCAAGTGTTTATCTTCGTATCACAAAGCTGAAATTCTATTTAGATGGTGTCAGGTGTTAAAGAAATATTATTAATGGCTAAAAGTGTTTTAGAAATAGTGCAACGTGAACGCAATCGCTCACCAAATGTCTTTGATGAATTATTTGTTTAACCACTCAATAATGCTGGGAAAAATCATAGGTTTTATTTATGAATGCACTTTCAGCTGGCTCATTCATTTTAAACAGGCATATTTTACTGTTAGAAAAATCTACAAATCTGTGGTGCTTCAAGCACTTTGTGGTAATTTAGATTAAGCATGGTGCATTTTCCAGAAATGTCATTAGATCTCAGAGTTAACTCAGGAAAGCACACCAGAATGTATTCATGTAAAAACCTCATTTATTTATTGTCTAGAAGTTTATCAGTTAATCTTGGTTAGGCATATATACACCCAAGCTGGGAAGAAGAACTGGGGTTTGGAATGAGATCAAAGAATAACTTTATTCTCCTCTGGATCATGTAACACAAACTCTCTAGGAATAAAGGGCAGGGATCAGGAGTAAAATCCCATCAGGGAGGAAGAGTCAGCCTAAGGACATTTGTTCCATTCACTGTATTGTGCTGTTGTACCTGAGAGTAAAATGCTGTTTGCAGTAATACTGAGCTTCATCTTGTTAGTGATCTGATCAATTTCACTTTGAAGAGAATGAATATATAAAAAATTGCACCTTTTTACTCAGCAGTTCCATTCCTTGTGGATAAAGCTGTTATTTACCTCAATCACACAAGTATGTATTTTTAAAAAAATCTTTTATTACCTGTCTGTCAAAACCAAGAGTAAGCAGAGAACATAACTAAATTCTGTCCTCAGCATTTCATCTTTCAGAGTGAAAATGTCGCTGCAGATGGAAGCCAGGAGACCAGCACAGCAATCAGCAGCACAAGCAGTCCTCCATCCCTAACCAGGTGCATCATGGTGTAATTTCTTGGCTTTGATCCACATCCCTGGGCTCTAAACCACTCCACCACTTCATCCAAGTTGTACTGCTGGGGCTCATAGCCCAGCTCCTTCCTGGCCTTCTCCATGCTGAAGTAGTGTGTGACACCAGTTTTGTAAACCTCTGTGCGAGTGAGGAGGGGCTGGAAGTTATAAACGTGCCCCACAAGGAAATGAACTCTTTCAGTAAGGAATGCAAAAAAATAGACAAGGGAGAGGGGAAGGCGCAAGGTTGGGAACTTGTAACCCAAACCTTCCACCAGTGGTCGGAAAAATTCAAAGTTATTGACAGGCCTGCCATCAGAAATGAAATAGGCCTGGCCTGCAGCAATGTGCTGCTTGCTGGCTCTGAGGGCCTCGGAGGCAAGGACGTGAGCCTGGACCAGGTTGTCCACGTGTACAAACTCCACCAGACTCAGAGGGTCTCCATAGACAAATTTAAACAGTCCCCTTTCAATGTAGCTGACTATTCTTGGCAGGTGTCTCTGCTCCCCAGGCCCGTAGATCCCTGCTGGCCGCAGAGCACAGGTCCTCAGGACACCTCTCCCATTTCCCAGCTCAGCACCGTTTGCCTCCAGCACCTTCATCTCAGCTAAGGATTTCGTTCTGGAGTAGTGATCAGGGTGAAGGTGCAGAGGTAGGTAAGGCAGAGACTCATCCCCATTTTCTATAATCTGGCCTCCAAATATCACATTGTAGGTACTTGTATAAACCAGGCTGGGCACTCCCCTGCTCTTGCAGGCCTGGATGACGTTTTCTGTTCCTTTCACGTTAACGTCTTCTATAAGTTTTCGGTTCAGCTGCTCCCTGCCAGACATTCCATAGGAAGCGATATGGAACACGCAGATTACATCTCTGAGAGCTTCTTCCACTTCTGACAGGCAACAGATATCCCCCTGCATGAACTTCATTCCCTCTGGCATGGTTTGAAGGGGCTTCACCACATCAAAGAGGATCACATCCACTCCCTTTTGATATATGGCACAACCTAAACTGAAACATGACAGAAACCATGAGTTAGGATATGGCACCATGGTGCATGAAACATCTCACCTGGAAGGGGAAGAAGACTATTAACTGTTTTTATGCTGATTATTTTTCTGGTGGGAGTCTTTTAAATGCTCAGCCCCCCACTACAGGGAATATTCAGCTGTGATAGTTTAGGTACTGAACTGATTTCTCACATTCCATCAATACTTGGAGAAAAAGGAGAAAAAGAAAAAAGAGGGAGAACTGCTGTAAATGAAAATTCTGAAGAGATTAGCAACAGCAATTTTCAAACGTGTGACTATTGCCAAATATTTTTTATAAAAACAAGCTTTACTTGTTTTATCTTACTGCTTTTGTACCATCCCAGTTCTAGCAAAACAACAGGGTGGTCTTTGCCATTGTGTTCAAAATTTACAGAGGAGTGGGAGAGAAGCTTCTAAGCTGCTGTGAATGCTTTGCCACATGTCTACATTTCACTCCAAGTCACAGGTATTGACACAAAGTGTAACTCTGGTGTTTCTCTTCCCCTTTCCTACATTTTTGTATGTCTATTGTGTTTTAAGGGTGTGAGAGTGGAGGGAAAAGCCAAGCAGAAGTCAGATAGGCATCTCCTGAGAATTTTTTTCCTTCCCCTGACTTGAAATTGACTTTATTTTCTGCTTCTGACTGTGATCTCTCTCCCTCTGTGAGCAGTTATAGTCTAGGGCTCAAAATAGGATTTTTTCTTTACATGGGCTGCAGCAAGGGAAAATGGATTCCACGATATGTGCACCTTATTAACAACCCTAATTCTAAACCACCACTGTTCATGAAAGTAATATATTCTTGAGAGTTCAGCTGGAGTTGTTAACCTATAGAGCTAAGCATACGTGTAACTATTTGCAGGTGAAAAGAAAACAAGTGTAGGCTTGTCCTTCAGAGCGGGCTGACGGTGGTGATCCCAGCCCTCTACAGAGATGAGCACACAGGTAAATAAATGTCTGCCAGGCAGCTGCTGCCAGACATTTGGAAAGGGGATAACAGCTTTACTTACAGCCTCTGGAAACAGAGTGACTGAGGTTGTTTAAAACTGAGGCCCCGAGTGAACCAGAAGATGGGAACACCTGGATCAGGTGTCTCAGGCCCACAGGTCTCCCTTTTACAGACGGATTTTGCTGCCTCCCCAGCAGCAACCTCTTACATTTATTCCTGTATGTATTAACTATTTAATGCACTAACCGGAAGCCAAAATAACCCCCTCCTCCAGTAATGAGGACTCTTTCCTTGGCAGCGTTTCCTTCTTCCATCCTCCTTCCCTTCGCACCGTGTGCTGGAACTGACCTACAAAACACACCGCAAACACACCCATAAAAACCAGTCCGCGTTTTACCATCGCTGCACATTCCCGTCCTTATCCACCGCTCTCGTTCGCGCTTTAATTCCGGCCCTTCCCCGGGGAGCAGGAGGCGATTCAGGGCCCGGATGGCTCCCAAGGGAGGGAGGGAGGCTGTCCCCGATGAGGGAGCGCCGTGCCAGCCCCGGGCCCCCGTACCTGCGGCGCTGCCGGCCCGTCCCGGCCCGGCCCTGCCGATTCCCGGGGCGGCGCCGCTCCCGATCCCGGGAAATGGAGCCGGGCGGGGCGGGGGCGGCCCGAGATGGCGGCGGGAGCTGGGCCTGTGTTGCTGTCAGCCTGTGCTGGTGTGGATTTCTCTGCCGGGCCGGTGATGCTGCTGCCCTCCCCGCACAGCCCCTGAGATGAGGGGCTCGGTGGTGAAATCAGAGCCTGTCCCGGCCCGGTGTTTGTACCGCAGCCCGCGGGATCGATCCGGGCTGGAGCAGCAGTGGGAGAAGAGCTCGGGGATGTTGGTGGCTGGGAGCTGGACCTGCTCCAGCCCTGATCCCCCATGCCTCGGCCCTGATCCCCCCATTCCCCGGCCTGAGCCCCCCTTACCCTGCCCCTGATGCCCCCGTTCCCCGGCCCTGTAGTGGCTTCCCCGGGCTGATCCCCCCGTGTGGACAGCAGGGAAGGGAGCAATGCTGCCTCTCTGCCCCGCTCAGGTGAGACCCCACCTGCGCAGCTGCCTCCAGCTGGGAGAACTGGGATTGTTCATCCGGGAAAAGAGAAAAGTTGTGGTCTTCCAGTAGCTGAAGGGAGCTCAGAGGAAAGATGAGGCAAGACTGTTTGCAATATATGTAGTGACAGGACAAAGGGGAATGGCTTCACGCTGAAAGAGTAGGGTTAAATCAGATATTAGGAAGAAATTCTTCCCTCTGAGGGTGGTGAGGCCCTGGCATGGCATGCCCAGAGATGCTGTGGCTGCCCCATCCCTGGCCTTGGAGCAACCTGGTTTAGTGGAAGGCGTCCCTGCCCATGGAACTACATGATCCTCAAGGTCTCTTCCAACCCAAACCATCCTGAGATTCTCTCAGGAGGTGCCTGCAAGTGTCACCCCAGAATGTGAAGCTCTGCAGAGGTCTGGGACACTTAAGAGGGGCTGAGGAGCCCTTGACTCTTGTCAGTTTGGGTGGACATGAGAGTTTCTGGGCTTGCTGCTGAACATTCTTCATGGGAAGGGCTGTCAAGCGTTGGAATGGGCTGCCCAGGGAAGTGCTGGAGTCACCAGCCCTGGAGGCATTCCAGAAATCACTGGACATGGCAGTGCTGTGGTTTAGTTGACGAGGTGATGTTGGGTCAAAGGTTGGGCTTGATGATGCTGGAGGTCTTTTCCAGCTTTAGTGAGTCTGTGATTCCCTGGTACTGTGGAGGTCCCACAGCTGAATATCCCACCATGTGCCCTCACAGCATCTCCCTGGATCAAAGTGGCTGTCCCACATCCTGCTGTGTTTGTCATGAGCCTGGACCATGGAGCACACTCAGAGCAGTCTGCTGGGTCCTGTGCAGAGGTTGAGATGTTTTTGGCAGTGGGGAGACCCTGCCCAGCACTGCCTGGCTGCAGCAGAAGTGCTCCTGAGCTCACATCAGCAGTCCCAGCTGTCTGTGAGAGAGAGCTGTAATAGGAAAACAATGAAGAATTACATGATCAAAGTCTGGCTTGTATTCCATTGTATTCCATTTTTCATTTGCAGAACTGAGCCACTTGGGGAATGCCAGAGAGTGGATTCAGTGTCAAAGCTACTTAAAACTCTGCAAAACTCCTTTCTGTTTTGCAAAACCTTGACAGAAGTAGATGCAGTAGGCTCTGTTGTATTTTTGATGGATGGCTGGCAAGAGTTAGAACTAAGCAGATTCTAAGAATTCTGCAAGTACTAAAATATTTTTTTCTTTAGGAATGATTTCTTGCTGGTGAACCTCTGGGACTCTTAAATAGAAATTTCAAGATGGACCTGGTGCTGTACCTGGTTATACAGAGCTGCTGCACCTGTGGAGATGTGCAGTGTCTGGTATGGAGGGCATCCCTCAGTCATAGCTGATTTCCCTGTCTCCTGTCTATAGCAGGAGAGTGGGTTTGAAATAGCCTTGAGGCATCCCCTAAGATACCATCCAGACACATAATCAATGATGTGCTCACAGAGGTATAAGAATTCTAGCTCACAAGCAGAAAAATCCCTTACTTATTCCTAAATACTAAATATAAGGATTCTGTATGTCTGCACATACCTTCAGGATTTATGCATAATCTTGATGAAGGTTTTGAGAATATTTTCCCAAATGTTTAATCACTTGCAAAGTCCAAAAGAGTCCTGAACTTTCCCTGAGATCTGTGGGCACGAAGTTTTTTTTACCTTTGAGTCTTACAGAGTTTAGGAAGCTTGGTGGTTCTCTTTTGATGAAAGAAACTGTGTTTGAATGGAATGCTGAAGGATCACAGAATATCTGAGGCTGGAAGAATATTGCCCTGTTGAACCTCTGTGAAAAGCAGCCAGAGGGGTTCCACGGGTTTGTGTTGGCATTGAATACCTCCAAGGATGGAAACTCCATGTTCAGCCACTTTCCCCTCACATCTCCCAGGGCTTTGTGCTCTCAGAGCAGTGGCCTCACCCTCTGTGTTTGTGAGCAAATCCCTCTGTTTGAACAGGCAGCTGTTCACCTCAGGGTGACGTCTGTCCCTGGACTTTGTGGTGTGTCCATCCAGGACAATTTGCAGGACTGACACCCCTCTCTGTACTTTCTGCTTTATCTTGCTCTCTGTATGTCATCCACAGAGAGTGAATTGTGACAGGGTATCTCAGAATTATGGACATTGTGACTATAATAAGGCTGTGGTTTAGATACTGTAAAGATGTTGCTCTTAAGCCACTGTCAGTTTTATTTCTCATCATAGTGAGCTGTCCTTCTTTGGCTTCACAGAATAGTGAGGAAGATTCATTCCTTCAAAATGGTGACATCTGTGGAAGCTGTGGGTAAATATTGTCCTCCTTTGACAGTGACACATCTGGTGTTAAGACATGACACTCTCAGATCTCAGTTTTGCACAACCCATTTATTACTGGTTTTTCATTTCCTGTGAGACTCTGCTTTTCCTAAGGTTTTATGGACTTTCTGAATGTATCATAAGTTCTGTTTTGCCATCAAATGAACAGACTTCCAGTTTTAGTTTATACATAATACTGAGATCGTGTCCTTTAAAAAACCATGTAAACCCTTCCCTTTAAAGATCCAGGCTTTTGGAGCATGCCTTGCATGTATCTCAGCATGCGGGGAATGCGACTACTTCAAGAGATTGCATTGATATCTTGAATTGCATGTCAGGGCAAAATGTGTCAGGATAGAAGGATTTGCAGTGTAACTGGGAATTATCTGCAGTGAACCTGAAATGGGCTGCAAAGGAATCCTTAAATCAGCTAAATAAGCAGCTGCTGTAAACAGTGCAAGTTAGAAAGAATCAGCAATTAAATAATTAATTATTCTTTCATAGTATGTTAGTTCATCTGGTTCCCTTTGCAATTTAAAACACTTTGCTAGTAAAATTATTTTTATCATCAAAATACAAAGTGTGCCAGCAGTACTATTTTAGGAAGCAAGGCAATATTTCATCTGGGAAAATAAACCTTAGCTTACTGTTTTCTTACTATTTGATTGATTTCTTTTAGGTATTACTTAATTGTGATTTTTTTTTTAATTGAACAATACAATGACAGAAGAGAACAAGATTTAAAACTAGGTAGAACCAACCATGCTTATGGCCTTATTAAAACATATAAAACCAATTGGTTAAAGTAGTATTGAAGAGCTGAAAACAGAACATACATTGTGAGGGAAATTAGAATTTAATATTCAAAATTAGAATCAGACTTTCAGTCTAGATGAGACTGGAATATGTTTCAAGGGGGGAAAGTGTTCTGGATAAAAATGCTGGTCTGAGTTTTCATCTTGGCTCTGGCAGAGGTTTCCTTAGTGACCTTCAGAGTATTGATTTGTGTTCTGTGACAAAGGTGTCATTGAACTTTCTCCCTGCCTGAGGTTATGGTTGTGTTGGTTTTGTTTGTGTTTCTGATGCTCAGATGGGAGCTGCTGTAGAAATAAACCAGGAAATCAGATTTATGGAGCTCCAAGAGCTCAGAGAAGTGTGCAAGTTACACCCTTTGAAAATGTCAGCACTGACTTCTTAGGGCAGCTGCTGACTGTACAGTGTTGCTTGTGGAATGTCATACATCTGGTGATGTGTGTGGAGATGACCATCCAAAGTGCTTCTAGTTGCTTTTTCCTGTGAGTTCCAGTAATGGAAAAACTATTTTTTCCACACTGAGAAAGGAAGATTTCAGGATTAATTGTATTTTCTGCTTAGTGAACACCATTCACTGAATTGTTCATCCAAGCAGTTGCTTTATATCATTTTCCTAATCTAATTCTGCTTTAGGAGATATGACTTTATAAACATTTTAGTCCTGACTAGACAGAGGTGCAGGGAGTAGTGGATTCCTTATCAAAGTGAGAATTCACAAAATGGAAAGAAGCCTCTACTTGACAGTCTCTTGTAAAGGGTCAGACTGTTTGCAGAGTATTTTGAGATCCTGGGATGAAGGAAGATTTTTATGTTTGTTATGTAACACTTTCTGTACTGTCAAAAACAAATCTCCATTTTATTAGAATTCTGGGATCATCTTGAGTGTGGATTTTGGGGTGCATGTTAACCTGTAGCTAAGAAGTTCCTTTCCATCCATGTCCAGAAGCAAGATCCAGTGAATAACCATGGAGGGAAGAGGATGTGATGCTGTCCCTGCTCACAGGGTTCTGTCTCTGCTCGTTTGCTCGAGGCTGTGCAGGAGGGAACCTTCCATCCCCCCTTGCCCAGGAGCAGCTGGCAATGGGGTGTAGGAGGGTGCAGTCAGCTTCAGAAGGGACAAACTGCTCAAACTTTGGCTGTTTCACCCCAAAAGAACAGGTTGGGCAGAAACACCAAGCAGCTGCCAGTCAAACCAACTACTTTAGGTGTCTGGTGTTCCTTTTGCAGTTCCATACTCGGATAACACCTGTGCCCTGGGAGAGGGAGCTGTTGTAGCACGGACAGCATTGATGTCACTGTTAAATTTGATGTCAGGGCTCAGTTCCAGTGAGGTATTTCACACAAGATGTGCACTGTGTGGTGTAAACAACAGGCTGGCACAGGGCAGCCTGCCTTCACAGGGCACCACAATTGAGGCTCAGTAGTCATGCCTTGGCTGACCTGGATTTTCTGGGTGGGTTGCACTGTGGTCATCCTCACTGAGTTAGTTATGAAGAAATCATTACTATAAAAGACACTGAAAATGCTTTGAATTCTCTTGGTGAAGATTCTTAGGGACCAAGCTTGATTCTGAGGTGTCCATTCAGCAGTAGGAAGTGATGCATACTTTCTGTGGAGCCATCAGAAATTAACTTCTTTTCCATTCTGCAATGCTTTGAAAAATTTAGATTATCCCATTTCCAAAAGTAGCAGTTATTTATCCTAAAGGGAAGGGAAGAAAGTTTGCATATTTTGGGATAAGTAAATGGTTGAGCACAGGACTGTGTTCTCCCTTTTTACTTTGATGCCAAGTTGCTGTTTGTGGTCTCTGTGTCTCTTTGTGTACCCTGCAGGGCACATCAATAACCCAGTTCTTAGAATGAGTATTTATTAATCTTCATAACCTCCATGGAGCTGAACAGACTCTGCAGGGACTCACCCACTGCTGAGCACTTCAGTCCAGGTGTCTGAAGTCAGTGTTTGCTCCTGTGATATTGATCTTAAGCTCCCTTAAGCCTCATGTGTTTTTTAAAGTGGTAATTTGACCTGATGTGTTACCTGATGTTCTGAGGTGTTGATGTCTGTTTGCATAACATATTGCACTGATATTAATCCTTAGCAGTACAAGGTGATGCTATCCAGTGTAATTGCAGCACCTTGGAAGTAAAAGCCAAATTTTAGCTCATCCTGTACCCTCATTAATAACCTCAGTATTGCACGCAGGACTGCAAGGGCTCAAGGGTTGAGCCTCTTTGTACCTGAATGGAATATATACTTTACAAGTTAGTATGTTAAGAAATATCTTATGGAAAGATTGTAAAATATTATTGCAAATACTCTCACAGATGTTTTTGCTCTCAGAGTAGGGGAGGACAGGTTTTGGAATGCAGTGCTGAGTGTCTTTGATTCTGTTACTTAAAGCAAGTCTTCTACGTTCTCAATAGGAGGCTATTTCAGAAGGTAATTATACACTTACATTTCAGTAATTGTCTGATTCAGTTTCAGGTGTGATTGATGTGCATCCAGATGCCCTTATTTACCACACTAATAACAAGGAAAGGCTTCTTGTTGAAGTGATTTATAATTTAATTCAGCTATCCATGGCTTTACAGAAATCTTACCCTCCAGCAAAAGCAAGATGAGGTTGGTCTGTTATGAATCGTTGACACTAATAATTGAACACCCAGTTGATGGTACCACTTTGATCTTTTGGAAGGATCTAAGGCATCTTTCAGCTTCACAGGCAGCTAATCATGTGCTGTAGATACCATATGTAGAACAAACTCAAGGCAAAATGTGTTCATTAATCCAAATCTTGTACTGTGCTAATTTTCTGTGTGTGTGTAGGAAGTCTGCAGACACTGGTGGTGAGGATGAGATGTGTCAGCAGGAGCACCAGGGCCTGAATTTGTTGGAGCTTTTCTGTGGGTTTCTCAGTGGAAAATGCACTTGATGAGGGGGAAAGGAAGTGTATTTGCTGAAGAAATGTTTTCTGTCTTCACACTCCTGGTGCTTTCCTATTCCTAGTTCTGTGTTCAGGGTCTAGACAGTGCTCTCCCATTTTCAGGCACCGAGAGCGGCATGAAATCAGGACATTGGCTTAAAAATGTTACTGCCATTTAGTTCTGTCATGACCTTGAAAGCATTCCAAAAATTACATAATTTTGCAGAGGAAAGATTAGGTAAGAGTAGGGGAAGTAGGGGAAAACAAACTCAAAAGAAGACAAAATCTCTTGCTTCAGCTGTGCTTGAGCAAGATAACCTCCACAAGGCTTCCTTAATGTCATATTTGTGTTTGTAAGAGCACCACACTCTTGTGGTGTGTCTTTGATACTGATTTATTCTGTTCCACAAAACTAATGATTGCAGAATTCAGAAGCATTTTATCATGGCCTGATGTGTGCCTCTATTCTGAGCTATTTCAAGATAAGAGATTCTGACACAAGCCTGAGTTTTCCTTTAAAAGGGATTTGTTCAGAACCAAAATTTTTGAAGGTTCAAAGCACTTAGTCAAAACAAAATAAATCCAATAACTCTAAAAGGGGGAAAATTAACTGATGTTACAAAGATGAGATAGTTATAACATGCATTTTTCTTCTGTTCAAAAGCCTTATTTGAACATGTTTTAACCTGGAATGATAACACAGAGAAGGTGGATCTCTTCAACTGGAGGTGTGCTATAACTTACAGTAATTTACTGCAAGTTATTCTTGCTCCTAATTTTCACTTCTTGTGGCAGAAGTTGTGGGTGCAGCATCTGGTTATAACTAATTTTGATTTTTTGCATTTTTTGAAGGAGAAGCAAGATCTGAATAATGAGGGAGTTGAAATATCTGATTTTTTCTTTGATTCTTATGGTAAAAGAGTTCTGAAGGAGCTTTGTATTTGAAGTGCTGCTTCAATGTCTTTCAGAGAGTATCCAGCCCATAGAAACAGAATTTGTGCCAGTGGAAAACACTGGATTAATTCGAGTCATACATCAGCTTAATTCTTCATTCATCATAGGATCATGGAAGAATCAAACATCAAACACATTATGGACAAACTGCATAAGCTGAAACGTTCCTCTAGATGACTTAGAGGAACAACATGTTCTAGTAATTGGCTTTCTTGTATAATGAAGGTTTCTCAAGTTGAATACGTAATCTCCAAGTTACCAAAAAAGAAAAAAAAAAAGCAAGGAGAGCCTGGTTTAGCAGTTGTTGTTTTAACACTTTCCAAGAGAAAACATTATCTGGTGCAGTTCTTTCCCCAAGTGTTTGACTTTACATTGCCTGAACTCCTTTGCCCTTTTAAAAATTGCTCTGTGAAAGCCTGTGACAGCAGTTTGAGTGGCCACTGAGAATCCCTTCAGTGCCATATTGTTAATGGCAAGCCAGCAGATTTCACCATTTGTGTTTCCTGTGTAGTTTTGGTCCTGGCTCCTTTCCCTTGTGCTCTAAATAAAGGTAATGTGTGCTAGGAACAGGCATCAACTCAAGCAGGCAGTTAATCACCCTTCAACAGCATGCACATTATTAGCTTATCAGGCAGAACCATCCCACCTCCCATCATGTTTTATTTGTTTATGAAGAAAATGCTTTCCATAATTGTAATTGAGAAACCAAAATGACTCAGAGTTTGGAGGTGGCAGTAGGAATATCCTGTGCAGCCAAACTCTCTGTGTCTTGTGTGCAAATGGGTCACTCTGCTTTTGCCATGGCAGCAAGGGTTTTGTTCATGATAGGCTGCCCCCGGTGTCCTGAAGTTTATTAACTTGATGAAAATTTCAAATTTGGGATGTCCCGAGTGAGAACAGGCTACAGTCATTATTCTTACTTTGGAAACTCCCTCGTTATCTCTGGTACAAAACGAAGCAGTCCAAGCAGGGCTGAACAAGGAGGCAGGGCTCCATCTCCTGTAGAATACACTTTAAAAAGGGGTCTCAGTTAACATCTGCTGCCACCAAATCCAGTTTTCCTAGGTAGTTCTGGTGCAATATTACATCATTATTGAGTTCCATAATTCAGAATTCTTCATATTAGAATTATTAGATTATTTGGGTTACTGAATTTCTTGAACAAGTTGGCTCCTTGGTGCTTCTGGCCATAATAGCTGAAATGATTATCAGCACTGATATCTTGGGGTGAAGATGCTGTATGTTACAAACTTTTAATTTACTTTCTTCCTTTATGGAATAAATAGAGAAATATTTAGTGTATAAATTAAGGCTAAATTAAACATATGCATGTGAGTACTGCAGAGAATAGTTCACATGAAGTAGCTGGAGCTTGTTTTGTGCCTCATGATGAATGCTTCACAACAGCACTCTAAGAAAAGTTGTCAGAGTAATTTTTTCCCCCTTTGGTGCCTGTGTTCTGTGGCTGCATCTGCAGCCTTTGAGCTATGAGTGTTGAATTTCAGCTGCACTCTCTGAAGTCTCTGGGTGATGGAGCTGTCCAATTTTGACTCTTTTAGTAGTTGAACTGTTCTCTTGCAGGTATCAAATGTAAACCTTTAACACCATTCATCAACAGTCTTCAGAATCCTTTGCTGTAAATACTGATTTTATAAAAGCTTTCTGTGCTCTCTGGCATTTTATAGATTTTAGAGATTACAGAAGGACATATTTATAGCAGCGCAAACCCAAGCATGTGATGGCATTCAGAAGAATGGATGAAAATAAGTGTTGCCACTTCTCCCCTTTTCATTAGAAGTCTTTGTATTTCCCTCTTTATTTTTTGTCTGGCATTACTGTAAATTGAACTTTTACATTCATGGATAATTTGTTGAATACATTCCTGTTTGTGCAGGTGTGTACAAGGCTGGATTGTGCTTTAGCCTCATGAGGTTGCAGAAGCTGTTTAACATGCTCACAAAATTTCACAAAGTGTAAAGTTCCAGTTTTAAAGACTCCAGTGTTACCAATTTCTGTCACAAATCCAACGATCCTAGGGGGCCTTTTCCAACATAAATGATTCTATGGTTCTTAGCCCTTAAAAATACTCATCTGAGTATTTTTGAGACTCAGGTTTGTACTTTTTCCATCTGCGAGGTACCTCCACTCTGACCTCTGTTGGTTAAATCCAGAGTTTTTCATGGAACTCCTGTTCTCAGGAGGGACGCAGTGGGTGGCTGCTTCCAGCTAGGCTTGGAGCAATGCAGGTGTGTGAAAGGTGATAGAAGAGGTAAGAGTGGGGTGCAAAGAATCCTCCCAGAATTGTGAAACTGAGGCAGTGCTCAGGACAGAACCTGCAGCAATTCTGCACAACAGCACTCTTAGGAGCCTTGCCTGGATCAGCATCTCACTGCTGCTTTGTCCATAAATTCCAGCTCAGTGTGCCTCTGCTGCAATGCAGGTACGGCTTGTGCCTCACTGAAGATCTTGGATTTCACACTTGTTTTGTTGGCAAGTTGGTTCAAGTCTGAACGATCTGTGCCTTCAAAGGAGCAGGAAGAGCCTCACCTTCAGAATTTTAAAACTCCTGTCATTTTAAAAATTTAGTTATCTTCAGTAATGGTGCTTGGATTTATCAATGCTGAAATTTAGTTTCTGATAACAGACATGAACCAAGTGAGGATGATAACATCAGTTGAGCAGATAGAAGAGGATTATCTTGTGTGGAAGAAACACTTTGTGAGTTACAACACTGAGGCCAGGTGTGTCATAGTAACAGTTGGCCATGGGCAAAATCTTCATACAATAACATTTGTATTCATGCTTTGGCATGATTCCCATGGATTAATAATATCTTCTTTCCTTGTCTTTCTTGTAAAAGCAAGTTTTCCCCCACCTGTGTATGCCCATTTACATATGTAGACATTTCTTCCACTTCTCTCTGACACATTTCTGGTGAGCCCTTCCAGTCTCCACTGCCCACTTTGGATTTTCTCAGCTGGCCATCTTCTTGCTTTTTCTTATTCTCCAGAGAAATTCTGTATCAACAATGCAATGCAAAAATCTCCAACAATGCAATTGCGGGGACAGAAGACTGAGGATGAATCAGTTATCAGCAGTTAAACATACGAAGGGAAAATTAAACTGCTAAGGATACAAACATACTCCATATAATTTTTTTAAATTTAGTTTGAATTTTACTAGTTAAGTTTGATCAATATCTACTGATCTGCCTCAGTACTTCCTGTAGTCCAATTTTGATGGCTGCTTGGAAAACCTCCCCACTGTCTTTCTGCTTCAGTCATTGAGTGGCTTTCTCTGGGACCATCTCTCATTATTTGGCACATCTCATTTTCAAGCTGCATTATTTTATCAAATGGAATGGTAACCAACTCTTTGTAACCAGTTATAATGGTAAGAACTTTGAAACTTTGAACTTTTAAATGACATTGAAATTCTTATTTTATCAGCACAAAGATGTGTTTGATGTGATCTTTTACTTTCTTTAAAAACCCAGTTTGAAGGAAGCAAAAATTACTCCTAGGGTCTTTTAAATCCTAGCTTCAGTCCATAAATTTGACTGTAGACTTAAATTGAAAAAACATAATATTTAACAGGTAACATAAAATCCTTAAGAATTGGATATGCTCTCTGCTTTAAAATATTAGAAGTCAGAAAAAAGGAATGAAACCCATATAAGAGCTCATTGTTAAAAGTAATTGAAAACTAAAAGCCTCCTTGTATGCTTGTATGTATCCTTTTAAAGTTGATAGAAACTGTCTGAGAACTTTCCTGCAAGCACGTGCCTGGAATAGCTCTTGGGCCTGAGCTATTTAATGATATTCCAGCCTGTTAGAATGGAACTCCTGTAATCTGGAACATCTTTATGTTGTTTCAGAACACTCTCAATGTGTTTACAGGATTTTTTGCCCCTCAGTTAAAAGTGTGGTTCACTGGTGAGCAAAAGTTTTTCCCTTCTGGTGCCCATTTGCATCCCATATTTCAGCTCAGTTCCATTTGCTCACTGCTGAGGTCCTATCCTGACTTGCATCCCTAACAGAGAGAGAAAAACTCCACCACATTATAGAGAAGGGGTTAAGAATTGTAAAGGGTTATTAATTTTAATAACTGTGTTGTGAATCTGCCCATATATGTAGATATAAATATAAAAATCCCAGAAATCCCAGGGACAAGACACAGAACCTGTCTGCCATCTGACATTTTTGACAAGCTCTCCAGAATTAATCTGTCTAGGAGCCACAATGCTCAACTTAATTATGGAAAGGCTGCATCTGTGTTCAAAGCTGTTGAGAGAGAAAGAAGAAAATAAAAATGTCCACTAGGTTTGATTAACTGCTTTCAGCCTGATGAATAAAGACAGATGGTTACTAGTTATTTTTCCTTAATGGATTTTGGAGCTCCATTTGGTGGATGAATTAATGTTATAGGTCCCAAATCTGCCTTTGAAGCTACGCCTGCCTAACCCTTAGTGATTCCAGCAGAGTTTCCATGCCTCCAAGAGAGACGTTTGCCCTCAGGCTGCCATATATATTGTTAAAAACAGTTTTGAAATTAAAAAATAAAAGTGAAGCGATAATTTACACTATTAATAAAACAAGTTACGAGCTCTGCACAGCTCAGGAAGGGATCTCTTACAAGGGATGATTATTTTGAAGTGTCTGTGCAGACTTATCCCCATAGAATCTGTGCCTGTTTGGGAATGACCTCCACCTGGAGCCTGACAATATTTTAATACCAACTTTAAAAGTTGGAGAAGTTAATTTTAAAGTTGCACTTGCTAGTTGTGTCACCTGGAAAGTAGAAATAAATAGTTTTATGGTGCAGGTTCATTTGCATGAATCAGTTATCATATCTCAAATCCAGGTGGGGAAGGTTTTTAAGGCAGGCTCTAATTCTGCAGGTGTGCATATTTAAAAACATAGCTGGGAATATTTCTTTCTTTACTTGCATGTGAATATCTGTGTTTATTTTTAAGAATGTGCACAAGTGTCTGTGAGTTTGGGCTCTTGGGGATCATTTAGGCCTAATGGGTCTCAGGACTGTCATTCAGCAGCCTATTAAATCATCTGTATAGTTTTATGAGTGGATAGCCATGGTGATTTTAATGGGATTAAATTTGCTTACATCCAAACAGTTTTTGAGTCAGGGTAAAGGTTCCTGCATGATAAAAAATGTTTAAGATGGACAATATAATAAAGGGAAGCAAACCAACAAAAATTTACATTGAATACACAGGTTTTCCATAGTCAGTGGATTGCCCAGAGGAAAAACACCATTTAACTAAAATGCTGCCTGCCACAGAACCATCAAACCCCCCAGATCCTGAAAGGGACCTTGAGGGGTCCTTGCTCCCCCTGCTCCATGGCAGGATCATCTGTCACCGAGTCATTCCTGACAATGTTTGGACACAATTGCAGCACAAAAACGGCTGAAAAACGCCAGGAATGGGAACGTCCTTCAGATCTCAGCACTGAAGGGGAAATCAGGGACATCCAGCGTACACAGCATTCAATCACAGCAGTAATGTAAGCCATTGCTTGCACACAGAGTGAGGTCACCATTCCTCAACAGGGAAAATCCGTGGCTGCAGCCTGTGGAAGTGAGGGGCTTGTCCTTCAGGTGACAGCAGACAGAGCGCGCTGGGGGCAGGCGACACTTTGTCATGGCTGATTGCTTCATGCTTTTTGAATCAGGGCTCATTTTTCATTGCAAAGGCTGCCTGATGGAACTCTGAGGAAAATCTAAAAATAAGCAAATTCCACTGCTGAGAGGAGGAGATGTTTTTAAGGGTTGGAAGGTGGAGGGAAGGCACGTGGCAGATGTGCTCGGTTAATGACCCAAGTGACAACGGGGAGATGCTGCCACCCATTTCCTTTCATCCCTTTTGCAGAGTCAAAGCTCAGACATGTTCTGGGGCTCTCAGTTGTGTGTGATTCATTTTAAATGTTGTCACTGTCTACAGTGAATGACAAGTTATGCTGGTGATGTTGTAAATCCCCCCTCACTTCTAAGGGACTATTTAAGAGAGTCTCTGTTTGTCCACACGTGCTTTCACCAAACTTTTGATTACCATGCTTGCCTAATTTTCTGGGTTTACCTCTATGTTTAAATTGCTATTCATAAATTCAGCTGCACCAAAATTATGAGATTTTTGCATAGATAATACCTAAATGTTTGAAAACATTTTGTGGTCTGATATTAAGATGGAATGGAAAAGGCTGGATGTAAACCAGATGTGTCTCCAGCCTGCCAATGTTTGAAGGCATGCAGGAGGAGCAGTTACAGAAATTATCTGATGTAGATATGGTTGGTATGACTTGTGGTTAGGGCAGAGCATCAGATGTAAGGCAGGCAAAACTGCGTTTGCTTTTCAGGAAGCACCTGCAAAGAAATGATCAGGCTGTGGGCTATGAAAATGTGGAAATCCTTTGTGTTCTAAGCACAGAGATGCTGCCATTAACTTCAGAGAGGCAAAGCTGCAGAGAAGGGAAGGGAATAGGGAGATGTAATGAAAATCTGGTTGGAAAAACAAACTAAACTTCCTGTTGAGAGTACAGCTTATGTCTTTATTTCTCATTTATTGAGGCAGCACTGTCTGTGCTCTGTCCTAGGCAGGGCTGGGATGTTACTCTGAATATACCAGAGGAAATTTTAGGGAACAGTCTGTGCTGTCAGAGAAGTGCACTACAATAAAGTGGTATCTTTTCTTCTCTCACTGATGGTTTTCTGAAAATGGTTTCATGTTACTGGATGACAGAAAAAAGGCAAGCAAGTGTAATTTCTCATGAGGATAACCTGGAGATGATTCTTGGCTAACTTCCTAAAGAGTGCCTAATTGCCTTTAGGTTTTCTGATTCTATCTTCTTCTTGGAAAATAATCACAGTTGGGTTGATAAAAATGACTTATTTTGGAAAGAGTGCAATCCCCTTTTAGCTCTTCCTCAAAGCCCAGAGATACATGGATGTCTGGAGAATTCCAGGGGAAAACCTCCCTTGCAAATACAAAGGAGTGCTCATAATTTTAATGATTTCTCCGATGTTTTGTCTATTGCAGGAAATTAACAAAGGGTAATTGGAGTTCTTGTAAAGGCTGAGGCAGAACTTACAGCCCTTGGCTTAATTTACAGGTTCAAATTTGCCATCAGTACAGACATTCTTCACTCTGAGGTTCTTTTTTCCATTTGAGAAAATAATGGGAGATTTAGCTGAGGAAATTGTTGTTATTGTTGCTGTTGTTATTATTATTGTCTTTTGCTGCTATTGAATTTGAGGAATGATGTGCTACAGTTTTTTGTTCACTGCCAAGAGATGATCTTCAGGATCTATTGTCTATCTCTGAATTTACAATATTTACCATTATTATATTTCTAAAAACAAAATCTCCAGCAGCTTAGAGGTAAAAGATATTTCTTACTTTTCTTTAATAAGTATACACTTTATTTGACAGGAATTATTTTCCCTAAAGGTCTATTAAACAAACAGTTTGACAACAAAGGAGAGGTTAAACAGCTTTATTTTCACTTGTACAAAATCCTTTTTTGCCTTAATTCAGTTTATGCCTGTGAGTTCAGAGATCTTAATTCACAAAGATACTTGGCTGCATTTCTAGCTTTAGGCAGAGTAATGGTTTTGTTGTCTTTACTGGGACAATTCTCGTGCTTCAAGTTGAGTGCATGAAGAGAGAACAGGCTGAAAGAAGAGGATTATCTTGACCTTTGTACAGGAGCTCTGCAGAATTTATAAGAGGAAAATCAGTTTGCCCTAATGAATTTTGTTTTAGGAAGTTCAACACTTTCTGCATCCACAAGTGACATCTTGACAAGTGTTCATGTAGCCATCATTAAATGTATGAAGGTGTTTATGTTCTCTCAGAAGCTGCAGCAATAAAAGTAAGTAATTTTTTTTTTTCCCTACAGGTCCTATATGTGCTTAATCACTAGAATACTGTTTCTGTCTTGCTTAATGACTCATTTGTTGAAACAGATTCCGACCTGTTTTATGCTGAAATGATTTTCCAGGAAAAACCTCGTAGGGCAGAACCTCCCTACAGAACCTGAAACACAGAGCTCTGACCCAAGCCACAAAAGAACAAGAAGCACAGGGAGCAGGAGCTCTCAGGAGCCACAGCTGAAAAAGCCTGAATCAGCAGGCAAAACAAAACAGTAAATTGAAGAGTTCTGTGGGAAATTATGACCTGAAATGAAAAACAGATCTGTGACCAGCAGAGAAAGCTGAAACAGAAATTGGAGGCGTAGAAAAAGTGCTTCATGCTTCTAGACAGTGAAATTGATGTTCCACTTGGGACAGAAGGATATCACTTGTATCCAGTTGGGACAGCAGCTATTGAATATGACACATGGCACTTCTGGCTGAAGGAAAGTGCTGAAAGCAAAAAATACTGACTAGTAAATTACTGGAAAGTGCAAAGAAAGCCCATGGGAAAAGTGCCAAAGAATTGAAAAACAATGCAGGATGAGGTAACAAAGACATGCCTGAAAACCTCATGGTTGAACTGGAAGCTTCTCATATGCTGGAAAGTCAGAGAGGCTTGAAAAAATTATAAACATCAGGAAAATCACTGAACTCTAAAGGGCGCCATGAAAAGCAATGACAAAAGAGATCTCATTACCAAGGAAAAACCAAGAAAGAGCTTGGTGGTGTATTTCAAAGAAGTTGTGACCAGGCTCAGCTTCACCACATTTTAAATGAACTGGGGAACCTGAACCTTTCTTCTGCCTTTTTTTTCCGTGTTAAGAAAGCAATCCAAAGCACAGGCTGCATCCATCATGCTGAAATACATAGAGCCAGCACAGTATGAGAGGGCAAAAGCTTCAAGAAATGGAGAGGAAGTAAGAGAATGTCTGTGAAGAAGTGATTTAGCTCCAGAATGGGAGTGTGGAGCCAACAAATTGATGTCTGTGATGAAGGTCCCACACACTGGAGGGGTGTCCTTGCTGTGTCCTGGGGACAGGGACACCGCAGCAGGTGAAAGGTGCCCGGAGTGTAGGATTTGAAGGAAGACAAGCTGAATTTTTAGAGACTGGCTGTTCATGTTGCTGATTACCATGGAGTGATTGTTCTCCAGGAAAGCCATCTTCTTTTGCCATTGAATGTTGACTGTGCAGAGTCACCATGTATCATGAAGAGATTTAGATGGTAGTGCACATGTGAGATCTGCAAAATCCCCAGGAGGAACATCAGGAGCAGGCACAAAGTGCTCAGTGAGGGCCAGCAATGGCCCAGCTGCCAGGAGGATGCTCAGGATCATTTCTCTGCTGCTGTTTGCATGGGCTGCCTCTGGAATCAGGGTCCAGATTCAGTGCAGACTCTGTACTTGCCATGGAATAAAAGGACAGGGCACTGAGTTATTGTGAGGTGGCTCTGAAAAGCCATCCCTCTTCCCCTGGAAGAAAGAACTGTCCTGGCAAGGGTAGGGTGAGCTTCGCCCCACATCAATTAACTTAAATCCATTCTTGTTGGAACACAGATGTCATGGTGATGCAAAATCCTGACAGTTTGGAGGGGCCTTCCTTTTTCCAGGAAACTATAAGAAGGTGAGATAATGGTGTATATTCATAGCATGAGTAAGCGTGGTAGAGAGAAATAGATAATAATGTAAACTCAATGGCAATCCTGGGTTACTGTACAGCTTTTAGAGCTGGAGACATCTCAAAAGTGTAAAGAGAAAAGTAGGTGTTTTTCAAGATGAGTAGTTGGCACAGGATGATAGAAGTTACCTTGTGGCAAAATTGTGCTGAAAAATCCTCAAGCAGCAATCTGTCATTGCTGGTGTCAGGGAAGTGCAGAGGCTTTGTGAAGTGGGTACTCCATGCTAGCATTTTTAGATCAGAACCTCCTTTTTGGTGTGTATCATCTACACATTTACATGGAATTTTACTCACCCACACGGTCGCCTTCTCATTAAAGGAAGCCTTCAGTAGTTGTATTTTATTTCAAAGTGATGAACTGAGCATTGATTCAGTCAGAATCAGTCCTGCCAAATCAGCTGTTCTGCAGGGGTGTGGGTGCAGACAGGTGTTGTGTCCCTGCACCACAGTGGGTGGGCGTATAAGGAATGCATGTGGCACCCTCAGCTTTCCAAATATTCCCCACCCTGCCAGCTGGGTCTGAGGCAGGGGCTGTGCATGGGCACAAAGCACATTTCAGTGGGACTGGAGCAGAGGGGGAGTCTCATGGAGCTTGCTCTGCAGCCCCCAGCCATGGTGGCCACCCCTTGCCCAGCTCTGCCTCATCCCCACAGGCTGAGGGGAGCCAGGGCAAGCATCAGGCTGGGGTGATCACTTCTGCCCCTCATCACACTAAGGAAAAGCTCCAGCTCTCTGTAGTGTGAGAGCTCATGCCCTAAATGCCAGCACATTTGTGATCATCTAAGTGTGACAAAGACCAATAATGGATAGAGCAAAATTCTCCAGGAAAATATTTAAGAAGATTCCTCAATGGACAGCAAGGTATAGCTGACCAGAGCAGCTTGCTAATAAAAGCAGAAGTAAATGGCAAAGAGAAATGAAAAATATTTTTCCTTTTGTGCACTGGTGGGAGGATGGGTGGGTGAGTGTTCACAAGAGTAATGAATGATGGGCAGCCCTTGAGGGTGATGTTTCTTTAAGACATTGGTTTAATCTCTGGTGTAAACTACCTGCAGAGCTATGTAAACATTTTCACTGTCTGGAAAAGTGTATATTCAAGAGATCTGTAATCCCTTAAAGCCCCAAAGGCATAATGGAATGGGAATGTGCTCTGTTTCATGTCAGGTTTGCACCAGGCGCTTCCATTCTTTGTGTCTGAAATCAGAGAGAGCAGCACCACGTTGTCTTAGCAAACCAGCTACATCATGTTAGCTGGGGCTGTGGAAGGCTTGTCTCTCAAATCACTCACCAGGGATTTTTAAATAGGGTTAAATATGCATGGCTAATTTGTATCTTAATCCCTTTGGCTGGCTGGCTTTTAATTTTTTTATTTATTGTTTAAATAAGTTCCAGAACGCAGCACAGTAGGTATTAAATCTCTTTAATATACTTAATTGATTGCTTTTTCCCCCCCACACACAACTTGCTGTGGCTATCAAGCCAGTGATTGCTGCCAGAACCAAGGTGAGTGTCATCACTGGAGATTAGCTGAAGACTCAATCTCAGGTGTGCCACCTTTGTTCGCCTACCAAAGTGCCCCTCGTGGCAAACCAGCAATCATCTGCTCCCAGCACCCCCTGAATGTCAATTTATTGTGGGTACTTACTGAATGTGGAGTAGGTAAACAGGTAAAGGTGGGCACTAAAGCAGAGCAAGTAATTTGGGTTTTTTTGTTGAAAGAGGAAGGCTATCCATAAGTGATAAAGCCCAAGACAGTTTGTGTTCCACAGATTAAATAACCCTGGCCTGACTCATTTTTGTCACTGCCCATCATAAACCAGTTCCACTGAAACTACACCCTAAGTTTTTTAAGCAGGAAAGCCCAACTATTCCTCACAAAAGAAACTGCTCCTTTTCTCACTGTCGAGGAAAGTGTACTTTAAAGATATATTAAAAAAAAAGAAAAAGGCAGTTAATCTTTTCCTGGAGCCAGTGCCTGCTACATCATGTCCATTCCTGGGGCTGTCAATCATTATCCAGGCAGCACATTGTTCAGAAGGTGGAGCTGTCAGGCAGGAAGAATGAAAGGTAAGGAAAGGAAGGCTCCCGCTCCTTGCTGATGCCAAGGGTAAGTGAGATTATGTCAAAGCTTTAAACAGAGTCCCCTCTCTCTGCCCCACCCCCTGCTCCTATATAACACACACTGCATTTAGCAACACCTGCTTCCACCCGGGCACGGTGGGGTGAGTGCTGCCTGCTTCCCCCCTGCTGATGGATGCTGCAGCCAGCAGCCCCCTCGGCTGGCTCTGTGCAGGTGCCACCAGGCTTTTTGGGGTCACCATGGCCCGCAGGAGCCCGCTGCACAGAGCCAAGGTGCTGCTCTGCAGCCTCCTGCCTGCCCTGCTGTGCGTGGCCACGCTGGGGGCTGGCCAGGGGCTGGGGGTGTTTGTGGCCGTGTGCCTGCTCTGCTCCGTGTGCCTGGGGGACAGGGACCTGCTGCCCGTGGGGGACAGAGCCGTGCTCATCACAGGTAAGCTGCTGCCAGGGCTCAGGGACCAGCACAGCCTGCCTTTTCTCACAGGAATGGGCAAAACCCTGCCCTTTCTCACAGGAATGGGCAATACCTGCCTTTTCTCACAGGAATGGGCAAACCCCTGCCTTTTCTCACAGGAATGGGCAATACCTGCCTTTTCTCACAAGAATGGGCAAAAACCTGCCTTTTCTCACAGGAATGGGCAATACCTGCCTTTTCTCAAAGGAATGGGCAAAACCTGCCTTTTCTCAAAGAAAAGAGCAAAACCTGCCTTTTCTCAAAGAAAAGAGCAAAACCTGCCTTTTCTCACAAGTGGGCTGCAAAACTTCTTGTCCTCGGGTTAGTGCATGCTTGTGAGGGTTCCTTTTATCCTTTGCTGCTTGTTTTATTTGCTTCGGCAGAGATGGGGTTTTTTTTTCCAGGTAAATAAGTGCTCTGAAATTAAGTAGGAAAGCATCTTAATAGATGCTATTATTTTTTAGTGTCTCATTTAATCTTTACAAGTAGCTTTTTAGACATACTTGTGAAATTAACTGGTGCAAGAAGCATAGGAATACTTATGATGGTTTAATTTTTTAGGAGAGACAGTAATTCCCAGGAGCCCTGAGAACACTACATTCATTCATTGCTTTTGTTTACTTGAATTAATTGTGCTGGTTATGGATGTAGAGTTGTCTTTTGGGGGTGTACATACTGTACACTGTGTCTATCAATGCAGAGGTTTGGTGCCATCTCTTTGAAACCCTCTGTGAAATGCTTTAGGAGGGAGTAATTCACCAGCAGAGAAAGTTCAGAGCTAATTAATTCAGGCTCTATCACCACTCTGATCTGCTCAAACCCCACTTTTATTTTGCAGGGATGGCGTTTTTGT
This sequence comes from Melospiza georgiana, assembly GCF_028018845.1. Classification (NCBI taxonomy): domain Eukaryota; kingdom Metazoa; phylum Chordata; class Aves; order Passeriformes; family Passerellidae; genus Melospiza; species Melospiza georgiana. Next base: position 17,194,191 of record NC_080443.1, read on the forward strand.
AGTTTTATGGCTTTTCTCCTGCTTCCTCTAAAACTTTAGGTGTTGTTTATTTAGATGTTTCTTATTTGTGTTAATCAAACCTTTAAACTGGAGTGCCTACTGACTGCTTTTTGCACTCTTAATTTGCTGGGTTTTGTTTTATTTTCTGTGTCTTTTCCCCCCTCTGGAATGCTGAATTAGCTTGCTTTGGTTTATATATAGCAATTTCTAGCAGAATTTCATTTTGTTTTATAGGGACACCTGGAAATAATTTAGATTTGCCTAGCAAGCTTTAATACAGGGATTAAATCTAAAAGTTGAGAGAGGACAAGATCAGCAGCAAGGGCTCCCCTTGCAGTTTATCTGCCAGCTGGGTTTCTCCCGGTGTCAGATGAGGATGGATGTTGGTGTGGGCAATAGGGAGCAATCCTTTCCCACCCCTGCAGGCTCAGGGGATGTGCTTGCACTTGGGCATCTCCTTGCTCTTTGTGAGACTGCAAATCTTCAGGAAGAAGCACTCTCTGGGAGCTTATGTGCTCTGTAATCTGAATTAGAGCAATATAAGAGAGCTGGGAACATTTTGGGTATAGTCCAGTCAGGGAATGTGCTTTACTTGTACCTGTGCTGCAACTGTCCTGAAGAAATGCAAGTTGGGACGTCTCTGACAGCTGATTAATTTGAGGAGACTCTTTGTCTTCATTGGAGTCCTGTGCAATCCATCAAACCCTCCAGCAACTGAAACAGAAGTTTTACTCAACCTGTATTTTGGTTCAATTGCTCTGATTTTGGTATTTTTCCCCATACCAGCTACAGGATGTGTGTCCCTGTTCGTTTGCAGCTGCAAGGTGCCTTTAAGTAGATTTTGGTGTCATTTTCTCCAGTTTTGACAAAACCTCAGGCAGGCACTTGGTGGAAAGTGGTGACTTTGATTATTTTTTCATTTTCCCTCTGCCTTTCAGCCCCACAGGGCTGAGGAATGTGGCTGTGTCCTGAGCCAGGTGTTTCTTGAGAGCCTTTGGCCGGAGGCTGGAGCAAGCTCTGCTGCTCTCCCTGGGTCCTGCCATGTGTTGTTCTGCTCCTTTTTGGATTTTCCTTGTACCAGTGCTGCTCTGCATTATTTGTTTAATAAATACTCCAGCAGCTCACTGGAGTGCCAGGATAAGGGAAAAACTGTGCCCAGTGGTCAAAATGCTTTTTCACATGGATGAGTGTGGGCATGTGAGCAAACTCAAAAAATTGCTGCAACTCTGCTGTGGATCCTCTAGCTGGGAGCATGAAAACACTTTAGTGGTGAATGCAACAGCCACCTTCCCTAAAAATCAAATTTTTGCCAAGATCTGAAACAACAGGAGTTGTGAAATTCTGTCCCTGGTTAGTCTGTGTGCTTTGGGATGAATTTCTCCAGTTAATTTGGTATTTCCATTCTTGGGGTGTGATTTGGTGCATGTTCAGCATGAGTTAATTGTAAATTCTCAGTAAAGGGTCAGTCACAGTCAGTGTGACTGCTTTCCTCAAAATAAGGCTTTTCATAACCCACAAATTCTTTTTGGCATAGAAGCAGGAGTGGGATTAGGAGGGAATTATCTTTTTTTTTTTTTTCCCCTATGGAGACTCTTTGAATTCTAGGAGTTGGAAGAGTAAAGCTTCTCTGGACTTCAATAACCGGTCTGAAACTCAAATCATATTTGTTTTGGAATAAAAAAACAGGGACAAACCCAGCATCAGGCAATGATCAAAACAACTTTTATTGCTTTCTTGGAATTGCTGTGCCCATCCCAAGTTTGAGTTTCCTTTTATTCTGCCCATTTTCAAGTTAAAGCTTCATCGTAAAACTGAGGTAATATGTAGCTGTGGCTGTGTACTTTCTGGGAATGGTGAAAGAGAAAGGATTTGATCTAAAAGTGTGGTTTTACACTAAAAGAAAAAGAAGGAAAGTCACCCCACCCCCAAACTTAAAAATCTGTTGTGTCTGGGATATTTGCAGGCTTCTTCATGTCTCTCTAGGGAATTCAAAGAATGCAGGTTTATTCAGTCAGGTCGGGACTGGAGAAGCTTCATGTGATATTTGTAGTGTTCTGGTGCATCTTCAGCAAATTGCAGACTTCTAAAATGCCAAAAAGCTGATTTTTTTTTCTTCCTAGGAATTAAATAGAGCATGAGTAATTATTTTCTACTTTTTCAAGATGCACTGATTGATCCAGACATTTAGTACATGTTTTCTTCAAGCCACCTGGAATAAATATTTTTCACCAGTCAGGACTAAAGCCCCAGTTACAAGACAGAACCCAGAAAAGGGATCTAACATGCTTATGATGAGTCTCTTTGGCAGTCCAATTCTATTGACCACATATTTTGAATGTAGGAGCAGACCTGTGAATAACTCTGATATTTTTCTTGGTGTGCCAAAATTAAAGACTAACCCTCCGAAGTTTGTAGTAGGGTTAAGTAAGGAGTATTGCAGCTCTTCCACAAACAAGAAAATAGTAAAATATCTGGCAGGAGTTGCAGTCCTTTGTCTCACATTCAGATTTCCAGGGTTTGGGAACTGAACATTGTTTAGTGAATTGTTATTGCAGGAGATGCTGGATCCCAGTGCACAGCAGCATCCAGGAACTTTCTCTGCTGTAGTTACAGTGGAGGATCTGGTGCAGTGTTGTGGAACAGGCTGATGCTTTACAGTGTAAAAGCTGTATTAATTTATTAAACTCCTAATTTTCCTCCTAATCTTGTCCTCTGCAAAGCTCCTGAAGCAAAGTCCCTTTGAACTCCTGCCCTGTCACTACCTGTGTCACTTCACTGGAGGCTTGGTGGGGACATGGGTGATGTGTTTCTTTCCTTATGGAGTAAGTTTCACTGCAGGTGGGAAGAATGAAAAATAGAATTTAAAAACGGAGAGAAAACACTTAAAATTAACTTATAATATTTGAAGGTGTTGGTTGATGAGGAGCTGAATGTGACCCAGCACCGTGTCAGCCCAGACATCCAACTGTGTCCTGGGCTCCTTCCAAAAACCCGGGGGCAGCAGGGGAGGGGGGATTCTGACATGGACCTGCTGAAATGAGTCCAGAGAAGCTACAAAATGATCAGAGGACTTGGAACACCTGTCCTATGAATACAGATATAGGGAGCTGGGATGGTTCTGGGGAGACCTTGGGGGCCCTTCCAGTGCCTAAAGGGGCTCCAAGAGAGCTGGTGATGAGGGCATGAAGTGACAGGACAAGGACCTCAAACTAAAAGAAAGCAGGTCTGGATCAGACATGCTTTTAGGAAGAAATTTTAGGAAGAAATTTTTCCCTGTGAGGGTGGTGGGGCCCTGGCACAGGGTGCCCAGAGAAGCTGTGGCTGCCCCTGATCCCTGGCAGTGCCCAAGGCCAGGTTGGAGCCACCTGGGATAGTGGAAATTGTCCCTGCCCATGGCAGGGGGCTGGAATGAGATGATCTTTGAGATCCTTTCCAACCCCCTGCATTCTTTCTTTTATTCTGTAGCAGTAGCAAAATACTCTGTCACAGGGAGAGACTTGTGAATCAAATTATTTGTTAAATATCCTTCACTGGTACTTGATGGGAAGAACTACACAATTGTGATCCCAAAGATCACAATTGTTTGCTCTTATAGTGCTTCCTGCAGCTGCTTGGTCATTCCTTTATATGGACAAAGTTTGGGAATAAGTTTGGAAGAGGATAGAGAGGATGAGAGAAATTCTGATGCAAATTTGTGTGAGTTCAATAGCTGACTTAGCACACAAACGTCATTTGGAAGCTTTCTTCTGTTCTGAAAGCATTGGAATGCTTTGCAGGTAAAGCTACAGTTGCTCAGTTTTGGCTTGGTTGCAGTCTGTAATAAAAAGTGCTTATCTGAGGGATCTTGTGTGGTAGAGGTGTGGATGAAATAATGCTACTTTTTGGAAGGTAGAAATAGAATCCAAGAATTTGAATGTGATAGCCCTGTAATTGCTTTGCCCATTGGAGATTTCAAATTAAATCATTACTGTGGTGGGTTTTTTTTTGCTGTTTGTTTTTTTCTCTTTTACACTTTTTTTTTTCAGAGTTCATCCTGAATATTTGTATAAAACCAAAGTAGGGCTTTATTTCTTCTCTATGTATAAAGTCAGAGAATCTGTCAGTGGCAGAGAGTGAGCTGAGTCCACCAGCTCTGAGTCAGGAGAACATGGTCTGTCAATCTTTGAGGAACATTTAAAGGTCCAGCTCCTCAAACTTCAGATCTGAACCTTTCTTTCTACTGACATATGTACTTCAGGGACTTTGTCTCCATATTTCTGTTCATATTTGCATGGCTTTCCAATGTGTGTATTTATTTCACTTATTTATTTTTTAAATGATGGTGTAGGACAGACCTACTTTATAAGGTTTTTTTTGATGTTTTCAGGAAGTGACACTGGGATTGGACATGCCCTGGCTAAGCACCTGGACAGCCTGGGGTTCGTTGTGTTTGCTGGGGTTTTGGACAAGGATGGCGCCGGGGCTGCGGAGCTGCGGCGCTCCTGCTCCCACAGACTCTGTGTGCTGCAGCTGGACATCACCAACACCAGCCAGGTCAGGGAGGCCTACCTGACAGTCTCACAGAAGGTGCAGAATGCAGGTACAGCTTTTTCTCCTCCCTTTACAATGGTGTAACAGCGTAACAGGTGCATCTCTTTGCTGTTGGCTGCACCGCTGCTTAGGTGTGTAGGACATTTCCAGGGTGAAGTCTGGGGCAGTCAGGGCATTTCCATCCATGACTTCTGTTTTCTGGGATATGGGAAGATGGTAGTGACAGGTCAAGGAGTGGGGAATGTGGCTCTGCAGATGATCTCTGTTTTGGCCTGGAGTCACCATCCAGCTCGCTGGTGTAATCCTTGTGGATCTTTTTCCTGGTGTGTTGCAGCCTTGTGCTTTCTCCTCTTCCCAGGGCTCTGGGGTGTCGTGAACAATGCAGGAATCCTGGGCTTCCCTGCTGATGGGGAGCTGCTCCCCATGAGCACCTACAGGCACTGCATGGAAGTGAACTTCTTTGGGGCTGTGGAGGTGTCCAAGACCTTCTTGCCATTGCTGAGGAAATCACAGGGGAGGCTGGTGAACATGTCCAGCATGGCAGGTGAGTGGGCTAAAGCACCAAATAAAGTCCTGGAGCAAATGCCAAGGAAAGTGTCCATCAGTCTGGGCTGTCGGTACACCCAGGGAATAAATGTTAAGATAATAAATCCAGGTTTTTCTTTAGTTTGGGACACTACTCCCAGAAAACACCCTTTAAAGAAGAGTTTAATGTGGCTAAAATATGCTGTGACAAAAAAAAAAAAAAAAAAAGCAGTAAAATTCAGATCTTGTGTTCTAGATGGCATGAGAGATAACCTTGTGAGCTAACATAAAGATGGGTGGTACATCACAGGTATTTCTATAACATGTTCAGGCAGAAGTCTGTGATCACATCAGTTTGGGATATCTGCTGATAACTTGGGAGCTGTGTGTCTATATTTCTCTAAAAATATTTTGGATGTCTTAGAAATACTTATGCCTAACTTATTAGCAAAGTGGTATTTTGCCAAGAAAAAAAATTAAAAATGTTTTGGATTTTAACCTATGCTTTTCATTTCTTTCCCTATAAATATATATATATATATGTCTTTATAACAGGACCTTCTATTCCAGGAGAACAGCTGAGATGCTAAGATGTAGGAACTAATGTAATACAGTAATGCAGTATCTGGTAGCCAACAGCTGAGGAGCAAGAATGCTCCTTTGGAAATGAGACCTTTGAAAAGGAGGTCATGCTGCTGGAAAGTATTTTGGAGTAAGAGCTCTTAGGGGTTTGCTGGGTCATGTGCTCCCCACATTTTCCTTTGCCCTTCTGCATAGCTGGAGTCCCCCTGCATGGTGCTGCATTGCTGGGGTGACTTGTGTAGGTGTTACCTGTGCTCCCCTTGTGCTGAGGATGTGGCTGCAGTCTGGCTCTGGAGCTGTTTTATCTTTATAATCCCAGATATGCTCTGTATCTGCATGTCTGTGCTCATGGTTTATTGCTGACACTCTGAGAAATCAGGACTGAATTGCCAGAACCTTTCTGCTGCTGCTCTGAGGCCAGAGTTTCCTCTGTGCACCCAAGTGAAGCTCTCACTGTGGGTGTTTTGGGGCAGATATCTCAATTCCTGGTGAGAATCCCTGAACTGCCTTGAAGGAATAAATGCATTTATCCCTGTGCTGAGCAGTTTGGCCTTACAGGAGCTGATAATGCCCCTGTTTAAACTCAGCTGTCTGCAGAGATGTTGCTGCACACAGCCTGGTTTGGGTGAAGAGTTTCCCCTTAGCTCAGGGTCTGGGGGTCCTTTGGTGAAACATTAGTGGAGAAGTTAGTGAGGTCTCATTGTGCTGAATCTGTTCCTGTCTGTGTAGGGCTCATTTAACTGGGCTCAGGTTAGCCTGACCTCAGAGGGAAAAGTCTGTGTTTCAATTGGCTCAAACCAATCCAGCTTGTTCAGATGCATACAGAAGAATAATTAACATCTAATTGGCCTGACTTCTTCAAGGGAATGGCTCTGTGTAAACAGCTCCTGTCACACCTTGGTCATCCCAGTACCCAGTAGCACCAGTGGCTTACCTGAAAATCCCCTGGATCTGAGCTATTTTCCTTTAAATACTCAGGCACATTGAGATGAGTGTGTAGCATGTGAAACAGAGGCAGGATGTGCCCAACTGCCCATGCAGGCAGGAGAAGGAGGGATGTGCCTCAAGGAAAGGATTCTCCATTCTGTTCCTTCCTCCCAGCACAACTTGTGGTGGCTGTGGTGATCTTAAACCTGTGTGGTGCAAACACCAGCCTTGTGGGGGAAGTGGGAGGGCTGAAGAAGAAGCTCAAATCAAAGTATGTTTGTATTTTTCTAGCACTGAAAAAGTGACAACCTGCCAGTTTTTGGGACAGAGGAAATCTCTGCATTTGGAAGATACTGTTTTCTGGAAGCTTGCTTTTGTAAATGTACTGGGTGTTCTCTTAGCTTTCCCATCTGAACAAATGTTTCTGGGATTGAAAAAGATGGGCTATAACTATAGGCAGGGGATCTGCTTCCATACTGGGAACTCTCAGGGAGTCTAGTCACTCATGGGATGTGATTCCAGCTTTGTGTTTTCCCCACTCTTGCATTTTTATTTCTCTGGCCTTTCTGGAAAGAACAGAAAAGAAAGTTTGCTTGATAACACTAGAATTGAGATGACTTACCTGGTTCTAACTGTGGTTTATTGTAGGGGCTTGAAATTTGTGTTACAGTGACAAGAACAGGAGTCTAAAACTACTGCTTCACTATTTATATGAACTAAGTCATTGTGTTTCTCAAATCAACAGTCATAACTTTCAGCAGTCTTTACCCTTAAATACAGTCCAGTTTATTTTCCCTGCCCTACAAGGTGTCTTACTAGGTGTTACTGAGCATAACTGCTGTAAGCAACTGTTCATTTACAACTTTCACTCTTTTTTAACCTCTAGCAAGAAGTGATTCCCTCACTGCCTTGTCTTTAACCACAGGGAGAGAAGCATAACTTTGGTTGTGCTATAATCTGCCTTCTAAATCATGGAAATAAAGGCTGGGAAGAGCCACTGTTGAGGTTTATCAGTTTCTATTGCTCCTGCAGGAGGCATTCCACTACCGAGGTACGCAGCGTACGGGGCATCCAAAGCAGCTCTGTCCATGTTTTCTGGAGTAATGAGGCAAGAGCTTTCCAAATGGGGCATTAAAGTCATGGCAATTCATCCATCAGGCTTCAGAACAGGTTGGTGCTTGGCATTTCGGGTTGTTCTTTCTGCCTCTCCTCTTTCCCCGTAGCTCAGCAGCCTCAAACAGAGCCCTGAGTGATTCTCAGGGGTTGAATGTTTTCCCCCATTCTTTACGTGGGTTATGGAAATAAGCTCAATTTTTTTTTTGTGAGAGATGTTCCCAGCTCTGCACACTGCCTGCCTCCCCTCTCCTGGCAGAGCTGTCTTTGCTTTGAGGCAGGGCAGCATTCAGGCACTTGGCCCTTTGCCCCAGCTTTGCTGGAGTGGAACCTCTGAGGTGTCCACTGTCCCAGCTTTGATGGAGCTGATGAATGGAGCAGCACTGTGTGCCCAGTTTGGGTGTTATGGCTCCCTTGTCCTGCTTGGGAGCTTCAGGTCCCCCATCTCTCCTCCCTTCCTCAATATCAGAGCTCTCTCTATTGGGCTGCTCTGGCATGGCACTATCTGCAGCTATACCTGTCACCCTGCTTGCCTGCTGTCAATATCCTCTGGCCTTTCCCCTCCACTCCTTCCCCGTGTGCTCCTGCTGCTTTCTGTTCCAAATTCTCCTCCTCCTTCAACTGAGCCTGTCCAGGTTCCAGACTCATCTCCTGCTGCACATGCCTGCCCAGAGCATTTTTTATGTCAGTGTAAATCAAGTTGCTCTTTTCCATAAAATGCTACTTCCCTGGATGCTCCCCCTTCTAGGAAGGGGCTCTGGGCTCTGACAGCTTTGTGTGGTCAGTGGAACCTGCCTGACGCTTCACCTTCAGGGCCCTGCTTAGCTGTTCTCAGGTTTATGGGTAAAATTTAGTCCTGGGATTTGAGATTTAAATATTTTAAAAAAAGATTTTTCTTTATTTGCAATGCTTAATTTTTGGTAGTTAGGCAATAATTCCATTGAAGAAGCCCCTGCTTTCATTCCTTCATTGTGCAGATGGGGTGGACAAATAGATTAAATTTCAGTTCTAAATCTGTCCTGAGAGAATGCTAATCCTTCAGGAAACTGGTTATTGAAATACTAATGTCTCCTGTGAAAGGGCAGCTTAGCAGTTGGCCAACCCAAGTGAATCCTGCTCATCTTAGTTTGCCTGTCCTCAGTTGTTTATTATAAATACTGATTGGAAACCTCCACAAAATGAATCAGGACAGAATGGCAAAATGGGGAGGAGAGGGAAAGAAAAAAATGCTGATTTGGCTGTGAGAGAGGATTTTTAGGCAGAGCAGGGAGCCAGATGGGGCATGAACTTTGTGCTTTTTGTGTGGCACAAAGCACTCGTGCTTTTCCTCCTCTTCCAGCTGAAAGCACTGGCTGCTGACCAGCTGTGGTGTTTGTTCTTCACTGCCCCATCTTGGCATCTTCAGTGTCATGCTTTTTATAAGCTACAAGAACGTAAAATTTGGTGGGTGGATGGTTGATGATTTATGATTATGGTTTGTATTTTTGTTTGGTTTTTTTGGGGGAGGGAAAGTTATGGGGTTAATTCTGTGGTTTTTTGGGGGTGGTTATGGAGTGATGATGACAGTTGGCTATTGTTTTTGATATTAGGAAATATAGAGGAAGGTTAATTGAAAGTTTAAATCAACTCTGCCTATTAATTACAGATCCATTTCTTTAAATCCAGCCCCAAACCCACTTGCTGTGCTGTGATGTTGCTCCTGCAGGTATCGAAGGAACAGCAGAGCAGTGGGACAGGCAGGAGAAGGAGCTGATGGAGAACCTCCCTGCAGACACCAGACAGGCCTATGGCGAGGAATATCTCCTGGGGCTGAGGGATTACCTGCTCCACCTGCCCTCCCACTGTGCCCCCGACCTGTCCCCTGTGCTGGGCTCTGTCCTGCATGCTCTGCTGGCCAGGAGACCCCAGGGCCTCTACACCCCTGGCAAGGGAGCCTACGCCCCCCTCTGCATCTTCTGCTGCTTCCCCCTCTGGTTCTACGACTTCTTCATCAGCAAGGTGCTGAGTGCTGGCTCTGTCCCAAGGCAGCTGAGGACATCAGGAGACGAAGGCAAGAACCTCTGAGGTGCCCACTGGTGTTTGTCTCACCGATGAGGGAGCTGGGAAGAGCTCTGGACAGACACTGCTGCTTATTGTGCTTTGTTAATTGCATTAACATTAAATCTTTGTGTTAAGAGTCATGTTTGGGAAAAGCAGTGGGTAAGCATAAATAGAAAGCTATTCCCAGATGGGGCATTTTTTGAGGAATTTCAGTATTTTCTTGTTGTCTTTGTGTCCTGCTTTCTGTGTAAGGTACCTCATGAAATTATATAATTCCTGTCTGCTTCTAAGGGCATCACCAACATGCAGAGATGCAGAATATGTTTTGTTAAAGCAAAACCAAAACCTCTAGAGAGTCACCAGCCTTAATTCTTATAAAAAGTTAAATATATTCCTGTTGTTGAAGAGACTTAGAACTGTATAATGCAAGTCTTTTTCTCTACAGCTTCAGCCTAATGTGTTTGGGGTCTGGTGTTTTCATTCTGTTGCTGTTGAACCTGAGAAATGATTGTCCTTTCCCCCCAAATTTTGTAATGCATACATTCAGTTTCAAGGCATAGTTTTAAAGTTTGTAATGTGTTCTCTTTGCTAGAATAAGCAACATAAATTGGTTGGGGGGGAATGGATGCAGACAGATCAAGATCTTTATGAAGAGAGAAACAATTTCCTTCCTACACTACTAAAAATAGTCATGGTGGGTGTATCAGCTGCTATTTTGATCTGTCTGGTCATTCTGTGCATTGCCTGTATATGCCTGTGCTTATCTAATTGTGAGTAAACTCTGATGTCACTTCTGCTTTTTGTATAATTCCTGACTTAGGTCTGGGTTTACAAAGAATTCATGGTCTTGCCCACTTCTGAAACTTTCTTGTGTCTCCCTCTGCTTTGGGGGAGTTTGTGCTCCCTTGTCTAAGATCAGTCAATCTTCATGTGGCTTTGCTGGAGTCCAGTGCCCAACTTCTGATAGATTGGGGTCCTTCCCCTTCCTTAATTTAATTCCAGGAGCACCAGGTGCCCTCCTCCACTCACCCATGGCAACTGGTTGGGCAACTCACCTGTATTTTTCCTGCCTTATTCCCTTTTTGCATTGTCTGTCACATCCTTGGGCTTTGAAAGGCTGTGATATTTGAAAGAAATCCTCATCCCCCTGACTCCCATGGTTTGGCCATGTGTCCTGCCTTTGACAAGATGCATTTCTTTTCCAGTGATGAAAAACTGAAAGTGATCACACTCTGAGCTTTAAATGTAGCCACGCTTTTTTCCTTTCCTTCATGAGCAATTTCTGTCATAACCCTATTTGTGTGATGTGCTCTTGCACCCAACTGGACAAAATCCCTGTTAATTTGCAATTATGACATTTATTCCATCACTCTCCTGTGTCTGTCACATCAGTGCCAGCTCCTGTAGATGCACAGAGGATGCTCAGAGGGCTGGGGCCATCATTTGAATCTGTGAGGGATTTCCCAGTGGGGGAACCCTCCTGTTCCTGACTCTGTCACAATAGCTGCTTTTGCTACTGAGGTTTGTCACCTGGTTTGTATCAGTGTCCTGGTTGCAGAGTTTTGCTTTCCTTGGAGGAAGTGTACTCAATGTTTTGAACTCAGGAACTCTGAGACTATTTCTCTCTCTCTCTCTCTCTCTCTGTCTCTCCCAATTTCACCCTTTATCTATTTCCCTCATTTTTTTACGTGTCAACAAAACTGTGTAATAAAACAATATAATGTTTAGTAACCAGATGGTTTTGCCTCTTTGTCCCATCTCACCTTTTGTGTTTTTGGGGCTCAGTGCTCCATCCCTGCCTTGTTCCTTCATCAGGAGAGCGCTGAGGGGGAAGGGTGGGGAGCTGTTCCAAGGAAGGGGACAAATGGCAGCGGATCCCAGATTTGGGCAGGCTGTGATCCCAGCTGGCCCAAAGGCAGCTGTGAGCAGAGGGAGAGGTGAGTGAGGAGCTGGGGCTGTGCTGGTGCCAGCCTGGGAGGTTTGGCTGCCCCGGGCTGAGGGAGCTGCTGCCAGGGAGCCATCTCCATCTCCATCTCCATCGTGGATGCAGGTGGCTGCTTTTCCCTTCACACCCAATTTGGGTGTAAATTCTGAGGGCTGGAATTTTGCCCTTGGGCACACTAAAGAACTGAAATTTGTCTTAGCAGTCACTCAGCTCCTTTGCCTAGCAATCTCCATAACAATCTTTAATTGTTGCTTTGTTATTTGGCTCTGGTTATAAAATGTAATTTTTTTTTCTCCCATTGGCTTTCCTAATAGGAATATTATCTTGCACGTTGCAGACATATTAAATTAGCCATTTGCTTGGAAGTTTTGACTTCATTTTAATTTTTTAAACTTTTATTTCCCAGGAAATTTCTGTTCTAAATAGTCATTTTATGTTTCTTCACCTAACTACAAAGATATTTTAGCAGGTCTCTAATAATTGCAATATCAAAGATTGCTATTGTTTTGTTCCTACAGGGATCTTGCTTTGTGTTTTAAAGATAATTCTGTTGTAACACATTATTGAATTATGTGTCATTTAATGGGCTGTAGTATTAGAAGTAAATTTCTTTTGCTAATGGCTTGCATTGAAAATAATCCCAACTGTGAGAGTGGCAGAACTGCAGAATAAATTGTGGGTGTTTGTGGCCAGCAAGCCCAGGTGGGTGTTGGTGCTGGCACCGGTTCATGGTGTCAAGGACAAATGTCTGGGTGTGAGGGTGCTTTGCTTGCCATAAAGGCTGATCTGATACTAAATATTTGGGAAATGGGAAGAGAGGATGTTGAGTTCTAGCAGTGGAAACTGTTATATTAAAAACCCCAAACAAATTCTTGTGATTTAGGTCTATTCAAATATAAGATTTTTTGAAGAAAAAGAGGCCTATTTTGGGCTTCTTTCAAAGATAAGATTTTTTTTAAAATGCACATGGTGTGAGGAAAAGCATCTGAGAAACTGAAGAAATTGGCTGTGGCCCTAAGAAAGGATGATGAATAATAGACTAAAACATCACATAATGCCCCTCAGAAATCAAGTGTGAATATATTACAAACATGTGCACAGAGTAAAAAGTGGTTCTAAACTATGGAAATCATGATTAAAGGGCAGGTTTTACACACAGCCCTCTGATCCAGCCTCTGGAATGAAGTTTGTGAGCAAGAAGTAAATGCTGTTGGATGCTTTTTACAATGGAATTCCCTGGCTGGAGTCCTGGGGGTGCCCCTCTCCTGCTCTGCATTCGTCCCTTCCCTCCTGTGAGGAGCTGGTTTGAGGATATGCAGCTCTGGGGACACACAAGGTGAGTTACAAAGCAATTTGTTTTTATAAATTCTTTTATTCTGGCTCCATTTCCCCTCTTTGTGGGGCCCCTGCAGACAGCCCTGCCTGGTGTATGCCTGCATCATTGCAGGCTGGGGAAGATGGGTGAAATATTGTGCATTTTGGGGTTGTGTCACCGTGGTGGGGATGTTTTGGTGGCCACTTGCCAAAGGGCCAGCCCTGCATTTCGTGGAGTGTTAATGTGTGGGGCTGCCCATGTGGCTGGAGGTGAGGAAAAGGGCTGGGAAAGTTTAAAGCGTGCTCAAATGAGAGCTCTGACAGGGAATTTGGGTTGGGCAGAAAAGGTGGTGTGGGAGAATGGGGAGCTCCAGGTCACTGGGGGTTATGGACTCATGCAGGGACAAGGATTAATCCTAAAACTCCTTTCAAGCTCTGCAGGTGCTTGGTCAGACCCATTTTTTCACTAGGAGGGGCCAAAAACAGCAATGGGGAGAAAGGTAATAGTCACTTTGTCTAATTTAAAGAGCATGAACAGAAATATAATTATTTCTAAATGAAAGTATTTCAGATTTTGCCAGTTTGAGTCCCTGCTATCTTCAGAAAAGAGGGAAACATTTCCATGTTCCTCTTGGGTGTGTGATGGTTTTTTTTTGTTTATAGCTACATATGAAAAGTGTTTAGAATTTTTGTATGCATTCTTTGTTTCAAGAGGATGCTTCCAAGGGGCTTTCAGGTCTCAGTGATGTCAAAGCACTCTGGTTTTGCTGTGAATTTACTCACCTGGGCACAGCATTGCAGAGGTGCAACTAAAATGGGTCACGTTTCATTTGCTTGAAGCCAAGAGTCCACACGTAGCCACCAGCACCCATCTGAGCACCAACCATATTTGCAGCATGTTTGGGGCAGATGTGTGAATTTGGATATTTTTCCTAAAGAGACTGATTCTGGAATCCTTTCTGGGTCACAGTGTTGTCTGTTTTTACCCTGTTTATTCTCTGTTTTGAAAGTCAACTGGATTCCTAAAATGATGCAACCCCTGAGGGCATTGTGCATCAGAGAGTCATCACATTTCTAGGAACTCTCAGAGAAATTAATTTGAAATCCAATTCAAGCAGGCTTCAAAGGAAAAGCGTTCAAACAAAAAAATCTTGGCACTTGTGAGGAAATGGGGTGTGGAATTTTATTTTTTTTCCTCCTCCCAAAAATCTGAGGATACATAAATGGAAATTATTGGCCCTGCAGGAAACACCCTGCACAAATGCATCCTGGGCTGCAATTGCCCCTGACAGAATCTGTCAGCTGCTGCAGGGGATGCAGACACCTTCGTGGCAGGATTTCTACAGCCAATGCTTTTGTCAGTCAGGCTGAACATCAGAGCTGCTGCTGCTCAATTATAGATGAATTCTGGCGACCTTGAGGCAGTGGGCTTTTACCATAGCAAGAGAGGTAATTGCTTTTACTTTTAAAGCATGACCAAACCATAAATCAAGAATCACTGGCATCTCATGAAAGGAGGAGAGTTTTAAATCCCTTTAATAGGATAAATGGGTTGTAAGCATGTTGTATAGGTCATTGTAACCTAAGCTAATGAATCTGACTTTAACAACCTGTATGAAAGTAATTACAGAGATATAAACAGTCTCCACAGGTTTCATGCCTGGAATATGTAGGTTAAATGATCCAAGCTTATATCCCTGTTCATGTTGTTGCCTGTGGCTCTAGGAAGAGCTCTGAACAAGCTGGAAACCAATCCTGGGGGCTGAGAATTTGGATCTCAGCATCTGCCATGGGTGAGAAAAGGGGGCACAGCTCAGTGGTCAAAGGATGGCTCTCAAACCTTGGTGGCCTTCCCTGCCAGTCTGTTAAATCAGGAGAGGTCTGGAGGTGCAGAGTGTGTGGCTCTTTCCACAGAGCCTTTCAGAAATGACCTGTTATTGGACTGGCATTTTCCTGAGTTAGTTGTACATTCTGGCCATGTTTCCCTGATTTGGGACTTTTCCCTTGTGGTATCAAAGGACACATTCCAAAATAAGAGGCAGGATATGTTTTGTTTTCTTTATGTCCTTCATGCTCACACCCCAGCAAAGATCAAGGGGTGTGAGCATGAAAGACATAAAGAAAACAAAATTATAATGACTGGTACAAAGGGAGGGAAGGAAGGAAGCAAGGAGGATGATTCTCAGGAAATGGGTTTGGGCAGATCCAGCTCCAGTGACATCTCACACTCTGGGTCAGGCTGACCTACTCACTATCTTCCACCACCTCCTTCCAACACCTGACTTGTTAAAGTGCCATTTAAGAGGCTGTGGCCTGTGATAAATTTATTTACTTTGAAGTCCTGCATTTCTTGGCCTTGTAGCACCCCAGCCCATGAAGAAAGAGGACGTGGGGTGTTGTGGTGAGGACAGGGGTGGGTGCTCCTGCTCTGGGTGGTAATGGGAGACAAAATCTTGTATTTCCCCATCCCTGTGAAAGGGGAGATGTTGGTGCAGCATTGCACTCCCACACCCAGCCCACACAAGCCTGGCACTGCTGACTTCTTTGCTCTCTTTCTTTGGGGGAAAGAATATCATGGTGTACTTGGTTTCATAATGGAAAAAGAGACATTTTTGGCCTTTGGCCATAGTAATTAACATGTCAGCAATCTGTGTGAGAAGGCACTGCTGTCTGTCTGTTTGTCTGTCTGTCTGGGCTTCCTGTGGGCCTGCACTGACACCCATCCACTGGTGTGTGTGGGAATCTCTGGTGCTTGCATGGCACAGCCAACAAAGCCCTCAGGGTGAGGATGATGTGTCAGAGCATGGCCTGAGGGTGATTTATTCCCCTGCTCTGTGGGCAAGCCCTGTCTCTTTAGACAAAGGGATAGGGATCAGTGTTATGGCCTCTGTGTATCTCAGAAAGCATCTCTTTGCCTTGAGTTTCTCAGAAGAACTCAGCTGATAGAATCACAGAATGGTTTGGGTCAGAAAGGACCTTTATGCTCACCTCATTCCAGCCCTGCCACGAGCAGGGACAGCTCCCATTAACCAGGTTCCTCAGAGCCCCATCCAGGAATGGGCACCCACAGTTTCTCTGCACAACCTGCTCCATTCACTGCCTGCAGAGCAAAATCCTAAAGGACTAATTGAATTAAAAGGATGAACTGGGGAAAGCAAACAGTCTTAATGAACAGTGTTCTAATGTACAGGCAGCAATGGAATCGTGTTGTGTGCTTGGCATAGAAGAGTTAAGGGAGTGATAGGCTTTAAAAACTTAGCATTTTTTAAAATGTTTTATCATGTAGAAATGTGCTAGAAGTGCATGTTGGGAGCTGGCTGTTTCATGGTGTGATTTGAATTGAATCATGCAATAGTATAATGTGCTTTATATTCCTTTTTCCCTAATGTTGCCACTATGGTTCAAATGTGTTGCCTTAGAGCAGGAAGCACTGCTCTCAAAGGTTAAGAAACCCCAACCAACCAACCAAAACTCCACAAAAATATCTCCAAACCAGGATCCAGTCACCAGCAGTGACCCCAGCCCATGACTTTGGGCCATGCCATTGCTCCCTCTGCATTTTCCAAGTGTCCTTAAGGGTAGGAGAAGGCTAACTGCAATATTAAAAAAGGAATGATGCTAAAAACAAGAAGATAAATGATTGTGCTCAGCCTCCAGGTTTAACATATGGTGTGGAGAAGCAAATGGGTCGTGGTGACAGCCCCACGTGCCCTGTAATGGATGGTGGTGTCCAAGGGGAGCTGCACACAGCCCAGCTCCACTGGAACCAGCTGAATTTGGGCACCAGGGAGGAAAGGGTGCCTCAGCCTCTATGAGGGCAACATGATGGATGTGCCAGGTACCAGCCAGAGCTGAAAGCTGAAATCTATCCAGGTGGTTTTGTGCAAAGAGATACAGGAACTGCTGCTCTGGGAGAGGTTGTGTCCTTGCTGAGGGGCAGGGGCTGAGTGAAGTGGATTTTTTGGTTTTGTTTGTGTTGTTAGTTGCTTTAAAGCCTCTTGAAAGCATTTTTAAGTATCACAGACTTACTGTGTGAGGAATGAAGGAATTATGGGCTTTCACTCTAATGCTGAGACTTTTAGTTATAGGATGTGATGCTTGCACACCACTGTCTGTCTTTTAGGGAATTAATGGCTGAAGAAATGAATCTTTGTGGTTGGAAGGAAAAGCTTTGGGTTTCCTGACTCTGTGAGCTGAGAGGTAGCTCTTGAAACCTTTTGCATACCTTACTCCAAAAAAATATCCAGTGCCCACAGAAAATAGTCCCAAACATTTTGAGGGAATTAGCTTAGAAAAACACAGTTCCTCTGAAAGGGTTTGCACAACCTCCTGATCTCCACTGAGTGTGTAGCCCTGCTTTTGGTTTTCTCCTGTTCCCCCATGGTGCCTGCTCAGCCTGGAGGATGCTCTGTTCTGGGTGAGGAGGGGAAGCAGGGCTGATGGAAAAGGCTTTGTCCATCTGTTAATGTCTGATGGTCTCGTGTTACTGAGGTCACTTTTGCCACCATGGCTCCCCAAAGCTGCTGCCTGCTCTGGATTTGGGCTGCTCTTGAAGAATCCTTGCTCCTGCGCTGTCCAGCCTGCATCCTGGAGCAGGGTTACTGTGCAGAGCATGGAGGGACAGCCCCTGTGAGGCTGATCCTGCTCCATCCCAGCTGGGGCAGCCCTGAGTGGCCTGCCAGGATCCCACCTGGATGTGTGAAACACCTGCAGAGTCCTTTCCCTTTCCAGAGTGACACCAGAGCTGTTTGCACAAGCAGGGCAGCATTTGCACATCAGACTCCATCTGAGTGTATTCATTGCTGCGAGTGGGGTCACTGGAATGGAGACTAATGCTGGCTTTCCTCTGGGAATGGGCAGTTATTTCACATCCATTAGCTTGCTCCTGGCACAGGTACAGCTTGGCAGGAATGCTGCCAGAGCAGCAGTAGAGCCTGCAGGATGGCCAGGGCACCATCCCAGGCCCTGGACATAAAGCAAATTCTTCCTCAGAGAACTGGAAGCTCTTCAGGCTTGGTTTCCTTCACCTTTTGAAGACCAGTTGTAGCTTGGGTTGTTCCTGGTTCTTAATGGATGTTTCTACATCTAACAAATTCCTGGTGCAGTAATTAGTTTTTCAATACCGAAGCATTTAAGTGTCTCAATTTTTACACTAATGAGCTGGGATTCCCCACGGGTTGTCTCACAAGCTGTTTCAGCATCACAGAATTTCTCTGTGCCAAATATCACTGGTATCTTCTGGGAAGAAGGAGTTTCTGTGACCCCTCTGTGCCATTAAACTGGTTGCTCTCTGCCTGTGTCAATGGTGACTTTGACAATCCCAATTTATTCCAGGCAGCAGAGCTGCTCACTGATCTTTCAAATGAGCAGATTTCTGCTCACTTCCAACCTCAACCAGCTGAAGCTGCTCCTTCTCCTTGGTCTGATTTATTCAGCAGCTTCAGGGTGGCTTGGGACCAGCAATAAAAGCAGATGTTGCTGGGGCACAACCCATCTCTTGTGTGCAATGTTGGGAGGAATGTTGCTGGCACCTTTGTGCCAGTGCTCACAGGGACCTGAGGGTAGCATTGAGGTAAAGGTATAGGTAAAATCAGCATTGGTAAAATCTCCCTTTCCCCAAAATCCAGACAGCAGGACAGGCTGCTGCCTGCTCTGCTGCAAGCACCCCAAAATCTGCTCAGGCCGTGTCTCTCTGCCAGCATGTTAATGAGACAATTGACTACACTTTGCTAAATATTTACAGCATATTTATTACACCTGAATTTGAGCAATAAATCCTCTCACCCACAGCTTTGGGCTGTGGGAATGATGCAACATACTGAAACAAAATAATCCCAAGAATTCCTAGATGCCAGTTTTACCCAGCAAACACAGCTCCTCTGCTGCTGAGCTGTGGTCTCCTGAACTCCAACAATGCAACTGTTGGAAGATTTAACAGGGAGACAGGCAGATGATTTAGCTGTTTGTCTGTGGTAGATGAAGAGGAAAATCAGGCTGGAGTGGAGGTAGCACCTGGAGAATGTGAAGGAAATCAAGGATCTCCATGGCTGAGAGAGGATTTTTGAGGATGTTTCATTTTGATGAGCGCTGCCAAGGGGGATGGGGGAACAGCGCCTGTGCCTGGATGACAGAGGTGAAAATGAATGAGAAGCAGGGCAATGGTGCTGTGAGGGGCCATCAGGAGCAGGTAATGAGGCATCCTGAGTGCCAGGAGCAGGAAATCTGGAGCTGGCTGCAGGACATCTCCCATTGAACCCTGCAGAGGGGTCAGGTGTGCTGACACAGCCCATGGAGGCAGGGGGGTACCAAAGGCTGCTCCTGGCAGCACTGACTGCACCCAGCCAGACTGGTTCTCACTGTGCAGGAGCCTCACAGCTCTAGAAAACACAGGAAGGACTCTGGATCTACCTTTGAGATCGTGTGTTTTGTACAAAGTTTTTGTTTTTGCTGCTTTTTAAAAACATCGTTGCCCTCACAGACATTTTTGGACTGAACACGTCCGTGGATGTTTCTACATCTAACATATTAGTTTTTCAATACCAAAGCATTTAAGTGTCTTAATTTTTACACTAATGAGCTGGCCAGTTGCTGTTGTTACAGTGGTGCAGGTAATTCTCACTGTTTGCAATGAACAAGTCCGGGCTGCATTTTCTTGTTAAAAAAATGATGTTTGTGCACTCCATGAGCGTAAACCTAATGATAAAAACAGTGGGAACCAATCTGGAGGTGGTTTGCAATAAAGAGCACAGTACACACTGTCCCAGCCTAGAGCCTTAATTACTTAGAACAGCAACTAACTGCAAATTTCCCTCCCAGGTTAAGGAAAGAGAAGTGCCAACCATTTCAGCTCCTTGCAGACACACAGTGTCCCCTTCTTTAGCTAAATGCACTAAACTGAGGAATCTGATATTCTCATCCTGAGTAAATGCTTACTGCCAAGAATATGCAGAGTGAGATTCACAGGATGTTCTCATTAAAATCTAGATCCTTGTAAACAGCAAAAGCCAAGGGGGAAAAAAAACGTATAGGGCTTGAATTTACAAATGAAATCATATTTCATGCATAATTAAGAAGAAATTGTGAAATCTGCCTGGGCATGGGAAGCACTGCAGTTTGCTGCAGATGCAGCTGGCTGCCCAGGGCCTTGCCAGGGCTCCCGACTTGTTTATCCTAAGCAAAAAGCATTGCAAGGGGAGGAGGCCAAGCCCCAGCACCAGCAGTCTTCTCTTGTGGTGATCTGTGTTGAATTGGAAAAGCATGAGAGGTTTGAAGCCCATCAGCCCCTTAGCAGGAGTTAGGTCTTTTTTTTTGTAATGACTGAATAAGTAACACAGGTAGGAATTAAACAAAACCAAAATGAAACATGAAGAAATGAGAAAAACTGTCTCAGCTTACTGCACTAAAATGAAGCTGGAGAGAACTCTCTCCTTCTCACCCATCCTTTCCTGTTTCTTCCTTTGTGCCCCTGGTTCCCCTCAGGCTGTATCTGGTATAGGTTCCCACCAGACAGCATTAATTAAAGAGCACCTCTCTCTCCAGAGCCCTTACACTCCTCTCTTGGGTCCATCCAGGCAGATTCAATTTTTTACCTTGAAACTTCTTTTTCTTCTTCTTAATCTGTGTGACTGCCTGGCCGTGCTTCTTAATTAGATGAGTTTTATTCTTTTAAATCTCATCCAGAAATACAATTTTATCAATTCTGCAGAGGTTCAGAGAAATATGAATGGCAGCTTCTTCCTATTCCATGATTTCCCAGCAGCTGCCACCAAGGGCTTGTGCAGTGATGGAGTTTATGAAGCCAGGAGGGAAAGCTGTTCTGCAGTTAAACAG
The DNA here is from genome assembly GCF_028018845.1 of Melospiza georgiana. NCBI lineage: Eukaryota > Metazoa > Chordata > Aves > Passeriformes > Passerellidae > Melospiza > Melospiza georgiana. Next base: position 17,214,997 of record NC_080443.1, read on the forward strand.
GAGATGCTGTGGTTGTGTCACAATCTGCTAGCTGTCATGAAGATACAGCTGAAAAGGCAGCAAGGGTGGAACTTGGAGCATGGTTGTACCCTTTGAACACCTGGAGTGCTCTTTGTCCTGCAGAAACACTCCCTGGCCTCACTGGGGTGAGGTTGGGGCTCAGCAGTGGTGGATGAATGTGACAGTGGCCATGGGGGGCTCAGTGAGGTGTGCTGGCCCTGTGGGCTCAGAATTCCTATGGGATTCCTTAAATTAACTCCTGAACTCCTCCTGAAGGTCCTGCCCATGGCAGCAGGAGAGGCTCAGCCCTCCTGAGCCCTGCTGTGGATGGTCCTGCCATGGATCAGCTGGGCTGGTATGGAGGGAAGGCCAAAGAGAGCCCTGAGATAATCCTGTCAGACAGAGCAGTTCCTGCTTAGCCACTGGTGTCAGGTGTCTTGGATTTCAGAGCAAAGCCATCTTTGCCTTGTCTCATGCAGAGACCCTCAGCTGGATCAGGGGTGTAAATTTTGGGTGTCAATAGACACTCCTGAAACACCTGCTTAGAAAAACCAGACCCAGAAGTTCTGTCAGAGCCAAGCTGTATCTCCTGTCCTGAATGTGATATTCAAAAAGTGAATTTCAGCTCCAGTGTTTCCCTTGCAAGGTGTCAGGTGTGGGATTTGGGATTTGTTTCCTTTCTGGGACATCCCAGGAGCTGCCACAGACACTGAGGCCTCCTGAGGGGCCCTGTTTGCCCTGGGACACCCTGGGCTCCTTGCACCTGATCTTCTGAAGTGCTCCTCTAATTAAATTTAAGATCCAATTATTTAAAAGGTCTGTGCATGCCAAAAGTTTGATATTAATGTGACTTGGGAGCCTGCAATTCTGCACTTTAGCACAGGCAATGGCCCAGGAGCTCCTGTGGCTGCTGATCTGCACCAGCAGTGGCTGCCTCTAAAATGTGTCTGTACCTGACACCCTGAGCTCACTCATCTTCCAGCCATGGAGGGTGGAACTGGGTGTCCCTCTCCAAGTCCCATTAATGTCCCCAACACCAGGCTGCTCTCACCTCCAGCTCAGCAGCAATGCTGGTTTTTAGCAGTCAGATTTGCTGTTTTCAAGCATGGAGCCAGAAGGAAAGCTGGATAATGCAGTTAATTTAAATGGACTTGTTCACTTAGAAAATCCTCTGCTAATTCCTGCTGTTTTCCAAGCTGCTAAAAAATTTAAGAAGACAATAATGTATGTCACTGTAGACAAGTAAAATAGCACAATTACTTGTGTTTTAATTTTTTTTAACCTCCTTTGTCTTGCAAACTTGCTAGAAGGTTGAAAACTAGGATGTTAAAGAGAATAATTAAGAATAATAAGAGGTAGGATTTGTATCAGAACAGTTTTAGAGTGGGATAAATCAAATATCTGCATGAAGGAACATGCAGATAATTTACTTTTTGCTTGTCTAGGAGCAGCCTGAGCCTGTGTTGTTTCCCTGAGACAACCTCCAGGTACAAGAAGTACAGCACTGTGGCTGTACCTGTCTTTTGTGCAAGCCAGCTCCAGCTGGGATGTGGAGGCAAAAGGAAAATATTGTTTCACCTGGCTTCTCCAGTAAATCTGTCTCCTGGATGTGACTGGAAATTTGATGGTGCACTTCAATTATTCAGCTAATTAGGAGAGGAGTTAATTTTTGTGTCAAGCTGTGCAAATAAGTCAATGGGTTTAAAATCCTCCCAGCCCAATACCAGTCTTTTTGACATGTCACTGAAAGCCCTTTCCTTTTTATGTTTTCCTCTACACTAAAAGAGAGGTTAATATTATTTATTTTTTCCAGAAAGAAAAAAAACACAATATCAAGTGTTTTGAAAGCTGTGACCTGGAGGCTTTCATTGTGCTGTGCAGTCAAGGGCAAGGCTCATATTCAGAATCGCAGAGACAGACAACAACATGGATCAACATTATTAAAGTTATTCAGCTGAAAGAGAAAAAAAAAAAACCAACAACCACACCAATACCCCAGACATCAAATATTTACTGGTAAGTGCAGTGAAACAGGTATAAAGAGGTGGTTGTGTTCTGAGTTTTAAAGACCAAATTACCTTCCCAGCAAAAGGGCTGCTGAGTGAGGTTTCCATCCCACCAGCAGCTGTGGCTTTTCTGTGAAATAATGGGGCAATTATGCCTTGTTGACCTCAGGAGTGTTTGTAGGGAACAGGAGGAGAAGCAGGAGCTGGTCAGGGCATGCTGCACAGAAGGGGGAGCATCACCCACCAGCAGCAGCTCCACACTGTCTCTGGGACAGCAAAGATGGATTTTGGTTTGTTTTCTTTTTTTTTCTTGCAGATAATGCCCCGTGCTGCTCTGACTGCTGGAACAGGTTCAGTCCCACACATCAGCTTTGCCTGGTGCCAAAAGGGTGAGTGGGTGCCCAGGCTGAGCAGGGGACAGGGAGGCAGCTGATGTCCTGATGTCCCCATGCATATCCCCAGCTGGGTGCTGCCCAATCTCCCTTCCCCAGCTCAAAGGGCAGCCTAAGGTGGGAGCGCTGCAGCAGCACAGATGGGCTGAGCTGCAGAAGGGAACAGAGCACTTCCCCAGATTTTCCCTCCAGTGCCTGAGCTTCTGAGGCTAATGAAGCTTTAAGGGATAATGTGAATTGCTGCATAAATTGATATCCTTTGCTAATTGCATCAGCATTTTGCTTTGATGATATTCTAGTATAAGGTGCCAAGAAACTAATAACATACAACAGCAATAGCTATGTTACAAAAAACAAAAGTTGATGATTGACTGATTGATTGACTGATTGATTGAGCATCTGATGATTCATGGAGCTGTGAGTCAGGTCACCAGGAAAGGTTTTGAAAAGTTCAATGGAAAAGTATTTCAACATAGTAAAGGATCATCACTTTAAAAAAAACAACCCCCAAACACTGTCAGAACATGATTCAGGCTACTCAGAGGAAGGTCACCTTGTTCTGCTGGCTGAGACTTTTCACCACCCACAAGTTGCTTCAATCCTCTCTTGCTTTTCCCCCTCTCTGACTGCCAGCCAGTCATCTTGGCCCAGCTGCAGGAAATCAGGTGGCCAGAAAACCCTGCTGAAGGTCTCCAGAGCCAAATGAGTCCCAGGCCAGGGCTGCTGTCAATACCTCACCAGCGTTTTCCTGGCCAAATTGGACAGAGGCACACTGGCTCCCTTTAGCTCAGGGTCTGACAGAAGGAAAAGCCCTGGTACTCCTGCACTCTGCTGCCTCTGTGTCAGATGGTTGATGGCAAACAAATTGTTATTACCTTGGCAGTTGGTTGGAAAGAGAAACTCATTCACTCCATCTTTTTAAGGACATTAAAAAGCTCATTGAAGTGGTGCCATTCCCTGAGAGCCAGGGGCTGTGTCCTGCATTGCTGCTCCTGTGACCTCATTGCTGCTCCTGGCCACCCTGTTCATCCTTATTTTGGGCACTTCTGCCTCGACCTTGTGGCAACCTCCTCTCACTGCTGTGATGTTGACAAGTGCATTTCCTGCTTCCATCTTCTGTGCTCCCTCCCCATCTCCACTGTGTGAACCAGAGGTGTTGGCAGGGACAGCAGGGTCACAACGGCGGCACCAAAGCCAAGAGCTGAGTTTGCTGTCCTGCTGAATGCAAGGATTCCATGCCTTTATTTTCTTGGATGTAGTTAGTGATGGAAGCTGTTTATGATGGCTGTGAGGCAGTGGCTGGCTGGCCATGGTGTGGGAGCTGGGTGCTCAGCCAGCAGGGCAGGGACAAACCCAAACATCCTGACAGATCCTGGGAACACAAAACTCCTGTAAACCATGGACAGAAGCTCTGCTGCCTCATGAAAAGATATAAAGTTTGAATGAGGAGAGAGTAGAGGTGAGCCCAGAGGTGTAGGGCCATGGGAAGTGTTTGGGGATGTGCACACACCCACCTCCTTGTCAGGGGGTAAATCACATCTCAGTGGTTGACAAAAATCATCCAAGTTGCATGAAAGCATCGCTAATTTCCAAATGGAGGAAGAACTGAAGAATTCCATTGAAACCACCTGGGTATCCACCAGGATTTCCCCACCATTCAGCTCCTGCCCCTCTGCTTCACCGGCATGATTTTATTCCCATGTATTCCTTTTTTCATTGACACCAAGCATGTCACTGGAAAGTCTTATTGAATAATATAGAAATGTCTACAGGAAAATACATTGCTAAAGAGATTTCTGCAAGCAAATAATTTCAAGCCAATCTAATTTATTTCTGAGATGGAGCTATATATGCATAGATCTGTGTTTATCCTCACAGGACTTTAGATGTTGTGCCTGTGCCATTCCTTTAAACCAGTGGAGGAAATACAGGCTAAAAAATTTAATGTATTAAAATGGGAAGGATGAGAAGAACTCTCATGATCTCAGCTCTGCATCCCTGAAAACTATCCAGAAAAAATTTATGGGTGTTTTGTCCAGGTGCTCAGGCTGATTGTACTGGAAGAAGTCAGTCCTCACTTGGATAAAGGATAAGATGATTAAACTAAGGATAAAATGATTAAGTTTATTTGAAGTTTCTGTGGTCATGGACAGCAGTGTCTAAATCACACCAACAATTGCTATTAAGTCCTGCCAACATGAAGAATTTCTTGTTTAATCTGATTCCACTTTTCACATTAATTTAGCTAAATGAATGCAAGTCACAGTGTATTGAGAGAGTGGCTTACTTTAATTAATCTTAAACCAGTTCCAGGTCAAATGCAATAACTAGGAAGAAGTCACTAAAACTGATATTAGTGTGTCTGTATGGGGATTTCCCTGTTTAATTAAATGGGATTTAAGTCTTGCTTTTATATAAAATGATGCAACTTTCATGTGCAAAGGCTTGTATCAGTTAACCAACTTTAAAAATTTAACTCTAAAAAGTTACAAATTAATGAAATAATCAGAGATGCCAGCAGGAAAAACGTATGAGAGAGATCCAGGACATAATTTTCATTACTCTGTTGGTTTAACCATTGGATTTCCCTGTCCCTGCTGGCCCTGCAAGCTGTGGCCCTGTGCTGCTGCATGAGGTGGGTGTGAAGCAGCTGAAATCTGGTCTTGAGCTTCTCCTTTCCTGCACATTCCTGACACATAATGAATTTCTCTTGCTTTTTAAGCAGGGTGATGAAAGCAGTGGCACTGCAGCACTTGGGTTTGGTCCAGCTGGGGGCTGAGGTAAGTGTGGAGCTCTGATGGATCATTTGCTGTTTTAGGATGGGGGCTCTGTGCCACAATTCCCAAATGAGTGGATCCCAGACCTTGTTCCCCCACAGCCAATTATACAGCTCTTATCAATTTTATGCTTTGTTGGGTATTTTTAAACCAGCCCAAAGGAGCTGTGTAAGTATGGAAAATAATTGCTAACAGCACCGTTCATAACTCTTCCTCTGCTCCCAGTTTATGCCTCCACACTTGATGTTACCCATTATGCAGAGATCAATGTGTCAAAATGAGGTAGATTTACAGTGAAGATAATTCTGTTTCTGAGTTTGAAAAAAAAAAAAAAGAGTGTGATATTTTCACTGAGTTAATCAAAGGAATTCAAAGGGGGTTTAAATCTTCCAGTTTTCCATGGCTCATGGAGGAGATGAAAAGGGTTTGACCTCTAGTAAACCAGCTGAATTCATGTGGTGGCTCTGTAGATAAATAAAATGTCCACCCAGACAGAATATTGATTACTTAGGTGCCATTTGCTGAATCCCAAATAGGACCATCAAACACAACAGCAAGGAAGTGTCATAAAATACATCAGGGCATCCCAAGTGTTGGGCTTAATGCAAAAAGACAAGTTAAATAAGTGGTATTAAAGCAACAGGGCTGAGAAGTGGCAAGATGCATTGTTCCAGTGCATTATTCATGGCACTGGCAGGAGCCCCACTCACACTGGCACCTGCTTTAGGGGCAGCTTGATAAAGGCACTGAGGGTGTGATGGCAAATTTGGCCTCCCAATGCTCTCACCTGGCACTGAGACGGGAGCTTTGGCCAGGTGATTTACCTGAGAAAGAATTTCCCATCTGTGCCATTTGCAGCTGCATTTTTTAAGTGTTGGTTGTGGATCAAAGCTCACAGGCTGCTGAGGTGACCAACTGGGGACATTGGAAGTGTCACTGCTGGGGACAGTGGTCACGCTCACACAGTGAGGGGGTCAACACACAGGGGAGGATCCATCACCTCTTTAGACATCAGGAATGAAAGAGTTGGGTGTTTTCACCTCCTAAGAGACCATAGCCCTGGATGGATATAATCACCTGGGTTAAACATAAACAAAACAAAACAACAACAACAAAAAAACCCACAAAAAAACCACACAAAAAACCAAACCAAACCAAACAAAAACATCAAAAAACACACACACAAAAAAACCCAAACCACCAAGCAGAAGAAATCCATAACCCAAAAAAATAATAAAAAAAACCCCACAAAACAAAACCAAACCAAAACTAAACCAAACAAGTGAACAAAAGAAGGCAAATCTGGGGAGTCTGAGTAGTTGTCTGATTTCTGAGCAGAGACCTTGTGGCTCTGATCCTGTGAGGGATTATCACAAGTGGGCAGAGGGTACAGAATCACCTTCCCCACCTGTCAGGGATCTCTGCCATGCTGAGCAGTGGTGTGGGAAGTAAGAGAAGAGGATTATGGAAAATGTGGCATGAAAGATTAACTTCTTTTTGCCTTCCTTGTGGAAGTGAGCTCTGGTCAGTCCTTCTGGGTGTTACACTGGTTTTACTATCAGAAAAAACTGAACCAGTAGCAGGGTACAAAGAGACAAAGTTACAGATATTCTCCATGAAAGAAATTAAAATAAGTAACTTTTGCCCTTTTATATTTGTGCAAGAAGTCACCATGAAATCCATATCCTGTTTCACCCTCTTTCTGCAGAAAATACAAAAATTGCAATTAATTTCAAGTGTAGCAGCACTGCTGGAAGAAGTGCTCATAAGCCAAACCTCAGACTAACAATCTGGTAAGTAATATTTCCAAGTTGAGATAATTTTGGACTTGTCATCTTTGGCCAAAGTTCCAAGCCAGGCATATTTTTTATTAAATATTTTATATGTCATGAGGCAAAAATGAAAATAAACCTGGACTTATTTCATAGAGCTGTCTTCAGACAGAGCTGTAAGGACTGTTTGTTTGTTTGGCTTTTCTTGGATGACAGTGGACTTCAGATTGAAAGAATATGTGCAGAATAATCCTTTCAGCAGATGTGGGTATCTCCAGTAATTCTTGTAGCAGGGTATGAGCCTCTGGATCTGAGCAGAGAAATGGGGTGGGTCTGGGTCTGATGGGGGTATGGACACTTTCACCCTGCTAAAGACATCTTGAAGGGAATGAATTCAGAAAGAGAGCCCTATTTACAGCAATTTGTGCCTTTCAGGGCTCATCCAAAGCCAGGCTGCCAGGGATCTGCTGAATTACTGCATGAGCTGAGGTCAGTGCCTCAGCTCCTTCTAAAGGGCTTTTTTATTGCTGTATTGGGATTTGGTGTAAATGGGGGGAATGGACTTGCTCAATGGACTTGTTCTGCTCCTTGGACACAAGGAAGCAGAACAACAGGAGAAGGGTGAGCTGGACTGAGAATCTGCCAGCCAAAGAGGAACCTGCAGGTGTTATGGTTTGTGCTGGTGTTTGGCCATAGGGGGAGGATTATCAAAATATCTGTGTTAAAAACCCCAAGAGTTGAAAACCAGGGTTTTTGAGAAAAAAAAAAAAAAAAAACCCAAAAGAATTCTGTCCAATTCTGTTCAATACAATGTCTAAATATGTTAGAAGTCAGACTGTAGGTTCTATGTCTGATGGCACACCTGAACTAGCACCAGCTCTTTGGTGTTAATGAGGGAAAAAACCCCAAAAGCAGAGAGGTGTTTTTATGCTTTGGCATGGGCTGTGCTGCTGCAGGGACCTGGTAGGGTTTGCACACAGCCCTTGCTCTGTGCATCCTGTGTTTGAGCACATATCTGGGGAGGTTTCCTGCATTTTAACAGGCACAGGTTTGGAATTTGGGACACTGGAATGGGCTCCAGTGCTCACTGAGCTGGTGCTGGATTGCCAAAATCCCATCTCTGCCTGGGCTGACTTAACGTGATTTTGTGCCTGTGAGGTGAGAGATAAAGTGGATTTTCCTGGGGCTATGAGCACAATATCTAATCTCTGTCCCCTGGATTTTGAATGGTGTGATTTCAGGTTAATAATTAACAGTGCAGGCTAATGGAAATAAATGTGTCAGCCGCACTGATTGCTGGGGCCCTTTGTTTTCTGATGGCTGCCCATGTTTTGGAAATGGAAGAATTCCCAGAAGAGGCTTTGCTGATTTGTTTGTATGTGGAGCCATTTGGTCCATCCCATCCCCAAATCTTCCCTTGTCCACTTTGATGCCCTGGTGGTGCTGCTCTCTCTCAGCCGCTTTTTTCCAGGCAGGAATACCAAACAGGGGGGATACAATTTTACACATAAAAGGTTGGATAATTAAACAGAGCTTCTATAAGTGCATTAAGGTTTAGCCTGATGCCTGGTTGGAGAAACTCGATTTTAAGATACCAAACTATCCTCCTGCCATAAAAAGACAAAAGTCATATCCACCGTAGAGATGGGAGACACAAAAGCAGGATTCTGTGTCACTTCTCCCTTCTCTGAGCCCAGTGTTCATTGTAACAGGGGGATAATTTTTTATTATTAATGATTACTTATTTTCCTCTTCTTTTCTTCTGGTCCCGGCTGGGCACAAACTACCAAGGAAATAAAATCCTGGTGACATCTAGTGGCAGCTGGGGCTTCTCTGAGGCATTAGAGGTGAGAATGCCTCTGCTCTGGGCATTTCAGCAGGCTGTGCACAGAACAGAGATGGGAATGAACCTTTCAAGACCAACAGACTCCCACAACCTGATTTTAGAGACCTCCCCATCTTGCTCAAGGACAATATTGCTGGAATTGCTTTGATTTGTGCAGCAGTCTAAGCAGTCCTGTCCCACCTTCCTGGTCACACCCAGCACCTGTAATGCTTTGGAGACACCAGAAATGGGTGATGTCACCAAAGTAAATAAATCCAGATTTCCTTTAGAACAGTCCCTGATGTCCCACTGCCTGGCTGTGTGCTCAAATGTGTCACAGGAAAATTGGTTTGCAGATGCCTGGTGAGAGAAATTTGGGCCAATTACAGAAATATTTTGAAAAGCCAATTTGCAAGGAACACAACGTGGCACTACGTGTTAATTAGCAAATCCAAAAGGAAATACTGAGTGAGGCTGGGAGATTTGGGGTGGGTGGTAGAACACAGGCTGCTTTCATGCCAAGGAAAGCTGGTGCTTAGACAAGGAACATTGATGTGATTTGAGTTTGGACACGAAGTTTGGGCAGCCTGCAAGAACAGGCTCCTGCCAGGGTGCATCGGCAATTGGAGGTGAGTGTGGCTGGGGAGAGGCTTGGAAAACAACGACTGCAGAAAGGAAGCAACACCTGTGTGCTGCAGGGCTCCTGGCAGCTGTTTCCCCCAGGGCAGCCTCAGGGAAGGGTTACCCTCATTAAGGCAGAGCACAGATGCCAGCTTGGCCTTTTCCCATTGCTCTGTGCCTGGAATGGGGAAAACAAGCTTTGATTTTGTGATGAATGAGTGAAATTGTATTTGGGTTGTGCTCGAACAAATCAGCAGTAATTTCAGAGTGCCTGAGCCAGGGACAAGGCTGGCACGTGGGGCAGCACTGTGTTTCTGTGTGTTTCTGCTGTTTCTGTGTGATTCTGCTCTCTCAGGCAGCCACAGCCACAGCCTGGCATGAGCTGGGCACTGCCTCGCCCAGCCAGGACTGTCAGATCCAAACACAGAATCAGCACACACACACACACACACACACACACACACACACACACACACAGACCCAGGACCCAGATCCAATGAAATAAAAATACCAGAGGTGCACAGCCAGGCAGCTCATCCCCTCCCACTCACCATCTGCCCCTGCAATCCCCACATCTCCCCTGGTCATCCAGCTGGCCTGGCTGCTGCTGTGGGCAGCTGGGCAGAAGCCTGCACGTGTCCTGCACTCGTGGCTTGCTGGGGAGGTTTGAAGGAGAGAAATTACAAGGGAAACTGAGGCTCTTGACGGTGCAGTTGACAGGTTTCAGCATGGCCAGTCAACACAGCACGTGTCCAGCTGGGAGCGGGGCTGGCCCATCATGTATAATTCATCAGGAAATGAGAGCTGCAATTATGATGTGTTTGCACAGCAATGTGCCTGTAATTACTGGATATATTTACACCCATTACAGCTCAGTACAGAGAAAATGAACCCCTTCCCCTTTCGTGCTGCAGTGATTCGAATCCTCAGAGTAGTCAGGGCTCAGACCACCAGCACCCTCCTAGGAGGAAAAAGCAAGCAGTCTCCTTTTTAACAGGTTAAAAATGATTATTGGGTACCAAACAGGCAGCAGGTAAGCTGTGGGAACACAAGAACCTACAAATAAAGAGGCAGAAAGAAAACCCCTGGAGCGAGCAGGCTGCCGAGGGGGGAATGCAGCACATCCCAGGCTCCAGATGTGGCTGGAGGAGGCTCCTGCCTGCCTTCCCCGGGCTCCGTGCTGCAGGACAGGAGTGTCATCTCCCATGGGAAGCTGTCTCCTTCCTCTGCTGCACCCCAGGTGGGAGCTGAACCCGCTGCAGGTGAGCCTGGGCTGCACAGAACCTTGAGTAACTCAGATCTGTTAGCGGGGACTCTCACTTCACTCAAGGCCACGTGCATAAAGTGCCAGCCAGAGTGAATTATGGAGGCAAGGTCTGACCATGGATAAATGTTTCCAGACTGGGGATTCACTTTTGTTTATCAACACCTAATGCTATTTTTTCATTCAAGTCCAATTTGCAAAATGGAGTTGAGAGCAGGGCTCCCTGCAAACCCCAGCCTCAGGGCTTGTCTGCAGGAGGAACTCTACCTGCACTTCTCCTGTAGTCAAAATGTAAGCGAATTAAAATAAATCCAATTATGGCCATGTTTTCTCTGATGGAGCACATCCACACAGGCTCACCATCTGCTTTAACTAATCTCTGCTCTGAATTCATAGCCCTGTGTTGTGCAAGTTAGTCTTCTGGGGTATTTTTGGGTAAACAAAGATTAAATCTGTTCAAAAATATGATTTACAGCAATGTTTATGCAAGGGTGTTCTACATAACTTCAGTCTTGTTTTGAGCTGTTTTCCATGCAATATTAATCTGTTTTCCAAATGATGAAATGAAATGCGTGCTAACTCTTAATGTGCAATCCCTCACCTTGGCCTGACAGTGGTTTATGCTGGCTTTTGTTGAAAAGGTTCCTGATTGAGTTGAATTATGTTGAAGGAAGTCAATGGCCTGGAGAGCCATTCTATGTTTAGGAGTTGCCTGTGTTTAAATGGGGCTTAAAGTTGTCACACCTGTAACTGAACTGTTTCAATGCATTTTATGTATGCACAATCAGGTTCCAGGTAATCTATGGTCCTTCAAGACAAGTCAGAAAGTGCATGCAATTCCTTAAGAGGAGCCTGCTGTATACATGAAAGCAGATTCAAGATGTTATTTTCATTACTTACTTGCTTTAGACCTTTGTTTTCTCTCTCCCTCCTTACATTTTTTACCAGTTGTTTCCAGGAAAGACCTTCCAGTTCCTGGCAGGGGGACAGCATGAGAGCTGGCATGATTTCATGTGCCACCACAGACATGGACCCTCAGGACCCTAAGTGTGACAAGAGTTGCGTGCAAATCCCAATCCCACTCCTCCTGCCCCAGGTAAGCCACCAGTGGCTTTATATCAGCTTTTTCCCAGGGCTAATGAGTCTCCAGTTAACAATTTCTTCTGTCTGTTGGGCACTACTCTAACAGAGATGTGGTTACAATGATCTAACAAGGCTCCAAGTCATGTTGATAAGTGAGATTTGTATATGGGTACTATAATTTCATTCAAGGCCTTTTGCATCAAGTGCCAGTCAGAATTAATTAAGCAGCAAAATACTAATGTTTGCCTAAATTCAGTGGCAAAACTTTTAATATTCTCTTTACCTCTGAATTTGTCTGTTGCTGTTACTCATCAAAATGTGGTTGTGTGCTGTTGAGTGAAGGAGAGCTTCTAAAGAGGGGACTGTGCCACTTCAACTAATTAGCAGAACCCAAAGGAAATTTAGGACTTTTTGGGCTGTGGCTGACACAGAAGACAAAAGATGTTTGACAAATCTCCTCTGGTGGCTCCAGAGAGAAATAAAATGCTGGTCCAGAAGCATTATTGCTCATGAGTCCCAAATGGCTCATCAAAACTGAGGTGGTGTTGGTACCAGGGGTATCAGGCAGCCAAAATGTTGGGGTTACTGGAGGTGGGCAGGCCATGTAATTTGGGTGGAAGTAGCAGAAGGTGCCTTTATTTGTGGCATTTCCCCTTGCCCAGGCAGCCCACCCCAGGAGCCTTTAAAATCCTGTTGTCACCCTGGCAGAAGGTGACAAAGTCAACCTGGATGGGTTCAAAGGGCAAGAAATTGTTTCAGAAATCTGGTTTGTACCCACACACATCCCCCAGCAGTTCTCACACCATCCCGACTCCCTGTTACTGCTTCACAGAAAATTCCTTTTCCTGGCTCTGAAGCTCTCCTGGAGGTGCCCAGGCCCTGCCACTGTGTCCCCTGGCACTGCAGGGACAGGGACAGCCCCTTGGTCCTTTCTCCCTGCTCACCAAAAGGTGCCAGCAAAGAGCTTTGGTTCCTCGGGCTCGGCTGCCAGTGCTGCACACCCGGGAGCTGATTTTCCTTGAAAGGTCTGATTTTGGCATATTCCCCAGTGGGACTGGAGTGCAGAGTGAAGCCTTATTCTGCTGATCTGGATAATGTCATCAGATGGAGAAAAATGATTTTTAAGCAGGCGTTTTCACTAATTTTAATGGTGGATTTTTTTCCAATTAAAGGGAAAAAAAGAGATAAATCCCATGTGTGCCCATGCAGGAGTGTGGTCTATAATATTTAAATTGCCATATCCCAAGGGCTGAGTACAATGGAGAAATCAACAATTCAGGAAATAGGGAGTGTGGATTTGCATTGGCCTTGAAGAAATGTATTCTGTAGCATCTTTTAAGATAAGGAAAAGAGGCAAGATGCTTCTATAGAGTTTTCTGAGTTCTAAAACTTGTGGTTTTAACTGAAGTTACAGTAGGAATGGGATGATTGGATGGAAAAAAAGGAGATGGGAGTGCTTAGATGATGGTGAGGGAACCTGGGCTCTGTGTTTGAGGGAGAAGTGAGGTGATTATGGAGGAAAACCAGCAAAATTTTAAGGGCATTTGGTCATTAAAGCTACAGGGAAATCTGCAGAAGAGGCTTATAGATGTCCCAGCCCCAGTGACCCACACACAGCCAGAGCTCTGCAGGGCTGCCCACACCTGAGAGATTCAATAACTTACACAAAATTAACAATAACTCACACAAAATTAGCAGGAATTTCAGGTGTGAAGCTGTTTCAGTGGAAACTGTGTGAGTGCAGCCACACGACACATGCAAACACACGTGTGTGTGTTTGGCCCCAAAGCTGCCTGGTTTTGCATTATTCACACACCAGAACCAACAAAAAACTCAAAAAACCTGCCCCAAAAAACTCAGCCAAAGCTGGTTCTCAGCCCAGGAAACCCTCTGTCAGAACAGCAGCTGGGTGATTTTCTGATCACTAAAAAATTCTCCAGAAGCATTTTAAAGCAAGCTCTCTAAAGCGCAGGGATCACAAAGGTTCAGCAGGGCTGGACTGCAGACAGAATAAAATCACAGTGACATCTAGTGATCACTGATGTTTCACAGAGGGGTTACCAGTGGAAACAATAAACATTCATTAAAAAATTTAAAAAAAAAATCAGCATTTTAAGCACTTAGCACAAAAAATCAGAAGCCAGGGAAAGAGGTGGGCTAGAATTGAGGGTAGATTATGTGACTTAAAGTGCTGCAGGGCTGACAGAGAGCACAGTGCCACAGCTGTGCAAGGGCTGGGGGATGATTTCTGCAGGGATCTTTCCTGGCTCTGCATTTCTCCGTGTTTCAGCAGAGTTTGCTGATGGTACTAAATTGCAGCCCATTCATATAAAAGAAACTTGACGTTTTGGAGCCTGGGAGTAGAACTAATAAAATGATGTGCAGCTTTGGAAGTGTGAGCTGGTCCCCAGGGCGGGGAGAGCAAAATGAACCTTGTTTCGTGGCTGGGATATGTGGTGTGGCAGCAGCTCTGCCTCAGTGCCAGGCACACACAGGGAAAAGGCAAATAAAGAGGAAATGCCAGCTGGGCAGCAGAGCTGCAATTCAGGTTTGCATCTTGAACCAAAGAGGGATTTGGGTTTGTGCTTGGCAGCAGGAGGAACTAACTGGTTTCATGATGTTGATTGAGGGTTTTCCACTCCAGGTTAGTGATGGCAGTTTAAAAAATAAAGGGTTTTTCTTTTGGTTGTGTCAGCCAGGCAATCTGACTGACTGCCTGGTTGGATTCAAATTCTGCTGTCCTGTCCTGCCCTGTCCTGTCCTGCTGGGGCTGAACCCCATTAATGGTGCATTAATGAGCAAAGGATCAAGAGAAACTCTTCCTCCAAGGAGGATGGGGCAGGACATTGCCTGTTTATGTCTTCATTGTGCAGAGTGATGAAAACCCAGTCAGACAGCTTGGCTGGAGTTACAGTGGCCATGGAGAACTGATGCAGTGGGTGAATTGATTTTGCAGCTTTAACCCAGGAGTCTTTGTGGCCACATCAATATGCAGGCAAATTTTCATATGATGAAACATTCAGGAGCTGCTTTGACAAAAGTTGAGAAGGAAGCTCTCAGCCAATTTCCAAGCCCTTCCCTCGAGTCCCCAGCAGCCAGGCAGGTTTAGTCTCTCAATTATTAGCTGAAAGCAGAATATACATTCTCACTGTCTGATTGTGGATGCCACTGGAGGATATCTCTCAGATAGATGCATAAGGGGAGAGACAGATTCAGGCAGGCACTTCAGATGCTGTGGCTGCCTCTGACTGTTGTGAGCAATAGCCACAGAATGGGAGTTTATTAAAAATGCTAGCACAAATTAACTACTGGGTTTCTATGATTAGGTATGAGATTTTCTAGGAGGAAGAAATGTGTAGTAGGACTTCAGGTGCTGAATTTCAGAAAAGATTTTGATATTATTCTGTCTGGAAACTCATTAGCTATGCTGACATAGACAGGAATTGGAGGAATAATTGCAAATTGGGTAAGAACCTGGCAAAAGACAGATGATTTGGTGATGTTGCTTAGTGCTTTCATGGGGATGCAGGGGAAGGGTTTCACTTGCTGAAGGATTTACAGACCTGCTCACCCCATCTTCCCTGCAGAGCTGGGGAGCACCTGGTGCCACTGATGGAAGCTGGAAAATGAGGAAAAAGGACATTGCAGCTGCTTTGCTGGCCTGGCTGGCTGCTGCATCTTGGAAATTTCCCAAAGGGTTTGCACAGCTCAGATCTTTTAGCAGAAAGCTGTCCTGACTTGGAGGCACTTTATTCCATCACCACCCTGGGTTCAGGGTCTCAGCCTCCAGCCCCAGAGCCAGCAATGGATTTGTCAACATCATGTTTGAGTCTGTTTGTGTGGCCCAGGGGATGGCAGGGGCTGCCCTGCAACACAAGGTGCAGAGCCTGGCACTGGGCAGATCCAGCACAACTGCTGAGAAAGCAATTAAAAACAGCATTAGTGGGAATTGACAAATCTAGTGCTTGGTTTGGTCTCAGGGGGATGTGGCTGAACCACAGGCTTTTCTCCATGACAGCTCTATTTATTTTAAATAGAGGAGCAGAAGAGATGTGCCTCCAGATGCTTAAAAAGCAGGTGGTTACTTTTCAAGGACTATTTGAGCAGAATTTCACAGCACAGCTCCATTTTAATAAGGGTTTGGGAAGGGGATGACAATGTTCTATCATGACAGAATCCTGTGAGGAGACACTGCCCTGGGTGTAGCATCGATTTGCAATGGTGTGATGAGGAAAAGGAAATACCTTGACCACTGCAAGGAAATTAGCTACCTTTTACCTTATGGGATGAAAATGCCCAGGGATGATGTCAAATTAATCAGGTTCATCATCTCACAGCAAAGGCCATTCAGTAGTTTGTATGATCAAGGATCAAATTGCTCCTTGCTAGAAAAAAAAAGTAATATTATTATGGGTAATGTGTGGGTTATCACAGCAGGTGTGGAGCTTTTTTTTTAGGAAAGGGATGATTCTTGGCATAGCTGGATTCCTGGATACTGGATTTCTGACTACATTCAGCAACCTGAATATTTTTTTTTTACAGAATTCACTCATCTCCCAGGGCAGAATGGATGTGATTTTAGATCCCCCCTGAGCTCATTGCAGGGCAGAAAACCAGAAAAATCCCACTAAAGGTAAGTCTGGGAGAGCATTTTTAATCCAGAGCATCTCTCCTTTCTTTTCTCTGCTTCTATACCAAATTCAGCAGTGGAGTGATGGGAATACTTTGTCATCACAAACATATATTATTTCTGTGATGTGTGTTAGTACATTGCAATGAAAATGTGTTTTCCAAAGGCACAGTTGCTTTTTTCCCCCTTCGCTGTCACTATAACACTCTTTGCCAAGATAAAAGGTTTCCTTCCCACCTACCTCAAAAAAAAAAAAAAAAATGGAGTAAAATTCCCTGAGTAATGGGAATGACAGAACTTGTGTAATTGTTCTGCTTTGCATGCTTCCAGGCTGATTGCCTGAACTGTGACTGATCCAGATTCCCACTGAAATCCAGTAGGGTTTTTGCACTGAAACAGCAGTTTGGTTTTAGAGGAGCTTTTCTGAGGAGCAGACCCAAAGCCAGGGAGTGGAAGCAGCATTGCCACATGGCTGTGGTGGAATGTGAACAATTTAACCCTGCTGAGGATGAGGCTTGTAGTTTCATGACTCATAAATGGTGGCTGCTGCTGCATTTGGGCATATTTATGCCCAAAATGAAGACTTTTTTTTGTTTAGAGGTTAAAAAAAAATTATCTATGTCTATATCTATATTGATCTATATATATATAGCTAAAAATATAATATAATATAATATGATATAATATAATATAATATAATAATATAATATAATATAATATAATATAATATAATATAATATAATATAATATAATATAATATAATATAATATAATATAATATAATATAATATAATATAATATAATATAATATAATATAATATAATATACCTTCATTTCTTATATGGTGTGCCAGAGAGCTGAGTATAGAAAGCAGCAGACACTTGGCTTTTACCTCAAATAGGGCACCCAATGCTTTTATTTCCCCAAGCAAATATTGCAGCATCAAATGCTCCATTAAAGCAGGGAGGGACAGATATTTGATGAGGCCTCTCAGGAGAGTCAGGATGAGAGAAAGATTTCAGTATTAAATTTAATGCTGTCAGCAGTTTAAATGTATATAAAAGTGAGTGCAATTACATTGAGGAACTTCTGGAACAATCTCAGCCAGCTCCTGCCAAGGCTGGGAAATGGAGCTTCAGTGTCCAGGTGGACAGCAGTGTCCTGTCCAAGGACATTCCTCTGGTTGTGTTCCCCATCCTTTGTGGCTCTTGGGGGCAGGTGGGGGCACCTTGTGGCCATTGCCCACAGCTGTGATTGCAGTTTATTGCCCCACCTGCAATTAGCCTTGCTGATCTGGCATGGCACTGAGCAGACCTCAGCAAATCTTGGGGCTCAAGATCAGCCTTTGCTTACCTTCAGCACTCCCTGACTGAGCTTTGCCCTGTGCTGGCCTTGGGCCTGCCTGGGGAGGGTGGGAGCTCATGGTTTCAATGGCTTGGCTGTAAAATGTGCCTGAAGAAAAAGGAGAGGGGTTCTGGAGCTGCAGGCTCATCCTCCGGCCTGTGGGATGGACAAAACCCAAGTGCACGTGGTGGATGTTGAGGATACAAATCCAGAAAGACACCCAGCCACAGCTTTGATGGCTGGAATTACATAAGGAAGAGAATGAATGTAGTGGGCTGGGATGAGAGTTTGAAAGGCATGGAAGAAAATGCTCAGTAGCAGAAAGGTTTTAGGGAGAGGAGTTGAGAAAAGCTGAGTATAAAACTACCAGGGAAAATGGATTTTGCTCCTTCTGGGTGGGAAAACACCTGTGTTTAAAAAGGGACCCCAGATTTCCCTGGAAGTGACCCTGAGCCAGTTCACATAAGAGAACTGGCAAGGGTTCAGTTCTGGCACCTTCTTTGGTCCCAGTAACTCTGGACAAGGAGCATGGATGGGTCTCCTCATACATTATACAGAGATGGGTCCACAGAATTTCAGGATGGTTTCCATCAGGACTGGGATCTGCCTGCTTGACTTCTGGCTTCTCCCTGTCAAAATGAGGATCTGTGGGAAGAGAAAACCAGCAAGATCCAGACAGGAGTATGAACTTTCTCTTTGTACTGATTTGGAGCTGCCAAATCAGATGAGCCTGATGAGGGCAGGTTCTCCTTTCCCTTCAGCATCTTGTGGCTTGGGCATGGGTTCTGTCTTGTGGGGTCACAGACAGGCCACTGATGGGATGATAAAGAGCCAAATTTGGATATGGGAGTGGAGCTAGTAATGGGTTATCACAGACATCTTAGTTTGATCTGATTTATTAGCTCTGCTAATTATCCCAATAAATCAGTGTTTGAATGGAACTTGGCATTGGCACTACATGTGAAGGACTGGAGCTGCTGTTGGGGAGCTACCAGGGAAGATCCAGCTGCAGATGTCAGGGAATGAATGAGACTTGACAAACTGCAATCACAGTTGGGAGATACAAAAGCAATATGAAATACTGTGAGAGGATGGAGCTCCCTGTGTGTTAATGCCTCATCTCTGTGCCAAGAGCATCTTGACCATCAGCAACATCTGCAGGTGATTCCTGTGGGCAAAGAGCAAAGGAGACACACACACTGCTGGCCCATTGCTTTCTTACATTCTATGAAATTTGCTGCAATAAAAACCACATGGAAATCACACAGACAGCAAAGGAAGCAAAGGTAGCAGTGAAGTTCCTGTGGTGCAGACTGGGGTAAGCAGGTTGCAGATGCAGGTTACTGTGTTGAAATCTTGGTGTTCTTCAGAAACAGTGCAAAAACCTTCTTGGACTGAACGCATGCAAGCTTTCCTTCCCCACATTTACAAACAAATAGTAATCTAATGACTGGGAGTAACAAACTACATCACCTGAGAAACTCCTGCACGCTACAGAAACCAAAATATTTTGGTGGCAGCCTGAACAGGTCCCTGCAGAGAGCATCAAACAGGTGAAAATGTGAAGCAGCCTCTGCTCTGACAACAGGCAGGTTTGCATTGCTGCTGGCTGTGCTGGCTCACTCCAGCTCTCATGCTCCACCCTTCGGGGTTTGGTTTGTTTTTTTTTTTCAGTTTTGCAATCTGACACAGGCGGGTGAAAGCAAGTTGAGGGAAAGGACATTCCCCTGAAGAGCAGCTGGAGAGCAGTCCTCAAGCCCTGTCTGCCTGTCTGTGCTGAGTAAAGCACAGCCACAATCCTTCCAGGCCAAGCCCCGGAGCACACTGGCACTTGAACTGAATTTCCAGGTAAGCCCTTTTTTTAACTCCTGGATCTTGGCAGCTGAGCGCTCTCTAACCAGGAAGTTAAATCTGTCTGGGGACAGAACACAGCAGGAATGGTGTAAGGGCAGAGCAGGGAGCTCAGCTGCTCGCTGTTGTAGCTACGCTGCTTTATTTACTCAGTGGTGAGCCTCAAGCTACTCGGGCATTTGTGCCATCTGCCTCATTTCAGCAACCCCCATGAAAACAGCCCTGTAAACACCTTCAAGAGATGGACAGACAGACAAATCCACACTAACACTCTCCTTGTAAGTAAAAAGTTACTGCACCTGTTCTGCTTGCTGTGGCAGAGGGAAAGAAAGGGAGAAAAGGGGAAAAACTGGTTTAACTGGGATGTTAAAATTCACCCAAGAAGAACTAAGCTTGTGCCAAGTTTTCAGAAATGAATGGAACTGTAGTTCTGGGAAAATCCTGGGAACAGCCAAAAGCTGAAGAAAGAGAACTTCCTGACTATGATGCTCTTAACCCTATCGTGGATCACTCAGGCCTGCTTGGATGTTGAGACAGTGGTGGCCATGATCAATAATCAGAGTTCTGTAAAGCCTCTGTCCTAAAGATTATGTGGGGATCCAAATCATGGCACCCTCTGTTTCTGCCAGGATATTATACAAAATGGGAATTTTTCATTATCTTTGTTTTATGTCCTGAAAGTACCTTTCCAAAATTCCCATATAATTTTGGGGTTGCCACTTTTCATGAGATTGGGAATATAATCCTGTTGAACAGTTGGATATTTTTCCTTTGATTTTACTTTGGGAGTTGCACACAGGAACGTGAGAGCATTTTTGGACCTCTTGCGTAAATAATGGGAACCAGATTGTTCCATATTTACAGATATCTGAAATTTAGCAGTGCCGGGGGAGAAATAACAAAAATACTTGGCTCAATCAAAATCCCATTCCATCCATCAAGGGCTGGGAAGGCTTGAGCTGCTTTCCAGCCCTGTGTTTGTGCAACAGCCTTGCATTGAGCCCTCTGCCATCCCAGAGGAGGGAAATGCCTGCTCCCTCACCCATGGGCAGCCACCCACCACTGGGAAGACACTGAACAGAAAGAGGAACTGCATCCCAAAACACGATTTTAGAAAATGTGAGGCCTCTGATCCTTGTGGTTTAGGCCCAAACCTTGGTTTCCTCCTTGTGCTGGAGAAGGGCTGTGATTATCAGGACTGGGGAGCTAAGCTGTGCTATGGGGAGGCAGCTCCCAGCAGATGCAGTAAAAACCCTCTCACAGCATTTTCTGCCCTAAAAACCCTTCTGCTCTCCAGGTCATGTCTGTTACTGAGGGCAGAAAGAGCAGGACCGGGTGAGACCAGCTCATGCCTGGCTGCCTAATAATGGATGAAACACCATGGCAGGACAGACTTGCTTCAGATTTGGTTGCAGAAGAGGTTCTGGATCACAGTGCAAGAGTGGGAGGGTTTGTTTTCTGCTTCTGCTTTGCTGAAATCATGAGCAAAGCAGTTCAGATCTGGGGAGTCTCAGTTCCTATAATTTCTAGCAGGGTAACATTGCTGCTACTGCTTTTGTTCCTTCCCACAGAGATTTGTAGCTTTGCTGGGCAGGATCTCTGCTGAAATGTGCTTAGCACAGCTGGAGCCTCTCATCACAGCTGTAAGAGAGGCAAATAAAAATAACATTTGTGCTCGTCAGCAGTGTCCCATTGGCTTCTCTCAGCATTATTACTCAGCTGCCTTTGATTCAGATATTAGTCAAATCCTGCTCTTTTTCTGGGCACCCATTATAAGGGATGGGGAAGAGCCTTCCAACTTCTGACATAGACTATTATTTTTTCCCACCTTTCTCTCAGAGGCAGCATGGACATCAAGGAGTATTTTGCCAGGATTTCTTACCAGGGCTCCCATAGTAAGCCAGACCTGGCTACCATGTCAGATATAGTCCAGCACCACATCCAATCTGTTCCTTTTGAAAACCTGAGCATCCACTGTGGAGAAAGAATTGAGCTGGACCTGGAAGCGACATACAACAAGATAGTGAGGAAGAATCGTGGGGGCTGGTGCATGGAAAACAACTACCTTCTGTCTTGGGTCCTGAAAACTCTTGGCTATGAAGTCACTCTTCTGGGAGCAAAAGTTTTTGTCCCAGAGCTTGACGGCTATCCAGAAGAAATTGATCATTTGCTGCTACGAGTGGATCTTGATGGCAAACCCTACATTGTAGATGTGGGATTTGGGATGGCCTACCAGCTGTGGCAACCAATGGAGCTGATTTCAGGGACAGATCAGCCTCAGACTCCTGGGGTCTTTCGTTTTCAGGAGGAGAATGGGACATGGTACTTGGACAAAGTGAAAAGAAAGCAGTGGGTTGTGAACCCGAGCACCTCGACTTCCCCAAATGTGGAAGATGAAGTTTGCCGTCGGGTTTATCTCTTTACCCTCCAGCCACGAGACATTGAGGAGTTCAGGGGCTGCAATGCCCACCTGCAGACAGCACCTGACTCCCTCTTTGTGACCAAATCCATCTGCAGCCTGCAGACCGCCGATGGCGTCCGGGCACTGGTGGGGTGGAAACTCACAGAGATAAAGTACAATTACAGGGACAATATGGATCTTGTGGAAATCAGAATGCTTGCAGATGAAGAAATAGAGAAAACACTGAGGGAGAAATTCAATGTAACACTAGACAAAAAATTTGTACCTGCCAATACGAGCAAGTTATCTCTGTTCTAACTCACTGCCTGGATTACAATTCAATTCAGTGGCATTACAGGCAATTCTTCCCTCTCTTTCTGACAAGCATCCAAAGGTTAATCTTTCTCCTTCCAGCTACACCTGTGTAAGGCAGAACATACTATCATGAATCTGGAAAACAAATGGATTTTCACAACTATTCCTGCCTTTCTCTTTAGGTTGGGTGCCAATAATTTCTGCTAAGTTCAATCAAATCATTTCTCTTGTGTTTGTGATTAGCGGGAAGCAGACTCAGCTCATTCCCTACTCCTTCCATCTCTTAAGAGCTTTTCTAAACACACCCAGTGTAGCTGGGCAGAATGGTGGAGCTGTATGTCTTTGTCTTTACTACCTGGTGCTGCCACCTGGGGAAAATGATACCTGCCTCTAAAATGAATACTGTATTATTTTGGGAGTGTAATAGCCACAACCACAATGACATCCTGGGCCTGTTCTCTTTGTTCTCACATCCACAACAGCCTCTCACATGGCACTCAGGCCATCCCACACCTGTGCAAAGTCACCATGTGAGTACTTGAGGACAGGTTATTTATGATGATAACAAATGCTCTTGACAATGCTTTGTTGTTTCAGACTTTGCACAGCTCCTGCTCTCTCAGTGACATAACCAGTGACATAACCTTTCTTTGAACTGAAAGCATCTCCTGACCATTTTGTTTGCTCACCCTCAGCAGCAGACTGCTGACAATACATGTTCCTTTCCTCAGACTACTCTGGGTGCTATTGCACATTAATTATTACAGCAGAACCCAAACACATGCACAGAATTCTTTTTGTGAAACAGATCTGTTCTACTGAGGATGTGTTTGCAGTGACACTAATTATATTGATATAAGGAGATGTGGTGAATCTTAATCACATACCTAAGGGCTAAGATTCCTAGTAGGAGAAACGACTCAAATGTGACCCCTTTGCCCTTTAAAAGATGCTTGATGTTCCTTTATGTACAAATCTTGGAAGCATTACAACTACGCACTTATAATTAAGCAAATTATATTAGTGAATTACAATTAAATAAAAAAATCAAGCACTGTGAACTGGAATTATTCAGACATTCCCCCCCCCCCTAGATTACAGCATTTATTCCCATAGTAAAAAATAAATGTGATTAATTAATGATGTTGTCCTGATTATTTGTACGTGCTAATTTTTGCCAGCTATAGCTTGTAAAAGGAGAATATCTCACTGAACATTTTTCATTTGTTATGCAGGCAATACAGGTTTCTAAAACTAGCAGTTCAGATTTAATAAAAGCTGCTATTCTGCATGTTCATAATGTATTTCTTAGAGGCACAGCAAGTTTCTGAAGCTGCTGTCTTCCCAGAATCATATTCATTTACATATGCTTGGCTGTAGGAGTGCAATAGCTCCTTATAGTACATGTGGCCCACCCATCCTATGAGAAAATGAAATGTGGTTGTAAAAGAAGGAGAGGCTTCTTATGGTGTGGACCAGGACCTTGCAACACAAATTATCAGAAGAAATTGTCCCAGGATCTGGCTTGGTTTTGAACTGACATTTTCTGTGGCCCCCAAATTAAAGGAGCTAAACTCAGTGGGACAGCAGGGAGAAAGCATTGGGATGAGGTAAAAGTGCAGGCGGATCTTTCAAAGCCATGGAGCAAGAGAAGATCCACACAGAGCCAAGATTCTCCATCCTTTGTGGGAACAAACATTGGAAACCCCTAGAAAGGGCTGTGCCTTCTCCTCTCTCCCTGTGTCACGGTGTTTCCTGCACTTTGTGCTGGCCCATAGGCTTGGGGAATGAGTCCAGAGCTATAAAATCAGAGACCTTTAAGATCAGAGTAGGGAGTTATGTCCATTGGCCCTGAGATGTAGTGTGTGGAGGGCAGGAACAGGGAAAGGCACTTTTCTCTCTGCTGACTCATCTGGAGTGTGTGCCCAGAGCTGCCCGGGAGCTGACCCTGCAGGGCACAGATCAGAGCTCCTGCCTCCTGCTCACCACAGGAGCAATGCAATGGAACTTGCTGTTGGAAGGATAAAAAAAGGAAAAAAATAAAAGAAAATAAAAGAAATAGTTTTCATTGCAGATAGCGCTTGTTTGTTTTTTTCTTATCACTAACCTTGGGGGCAGATACTCAAAGGCACAGCAGTTTGAGGGAGCTCAGAGTTCTCTGGGAGCAGCATCTTCCCTTTTGAAGGACAGGGCTTCTCTTTGAACCCTGGGGAATTGAGACAACTCTGTGACTTGGCAAATCTGACCCTGATGCTCATTGGGGCTGGTGTCAGCCACGAGGAACAGCTCAGTGTGCTGTGATGAGTTCAACAGCTGCCATCCCCACCCATAAATCAGTGACTTCCTGCCCTGGATTGCTCTCTAATCCTCAGTCACTTCCCATGAGAATCCAGACCACATCAGTGTCAACAGTGTAAAATCTGCATCATTTTTGCACCAGTGCTTTGCTGCTTTAGCATGGGTGCACCCACCAAGGTGCCCCAGGCACTGAAGCCCCTGGGTGACCTGCAGGGTGGAGGATGGGTTTGTAGGTGATAGCCACTTACAGAAGTTGCTCATGGTACCTATGCTGGTACCAGTGCAGGAGAGTTCAGCTGTCATTCAGTGATGTGGAACATTAAAATTTCCTCAACATTGTAAGTAGTTTGGGGACTGGATCATTTCCAGGCTCTCTATGCAGCACCCAACACAACAAATTGCTTGACAGGGATTTCCACATACATGCCAGTACAAATAAAGCAATCAAACCATCAGAATATAATCTAGTAAAAGAGAAGAAACTCTGCCCTCTGTGGCTGCTGTGCTGGAGGATAAGGCAGTCCCTGACAGGCAATAAAGGCTGCCTGGACCTTTAAGAGCTGCTGTTGCCAGTTCAGCTCTTCCTGGGACCTTTGGAGCAGCGCAGGGTGGAAAGCCTGAGCTGACTGCGTGCGAGGTGAGCTCTGCATGCCTGATCTTTAACTGCATCCTGCAGCTCTGGGTCAGCCCCTCTGGGAAAGCTCCCCCCTGTGAGTCTGCACAGCCTGTGCACAGCCCTGCAGGTGTATTAGCAAAGCACAAACTACAGGAACCAGGGAAAATGGGTTTTGCTCCTTCTGGGTGAGAAAACACCTGTATTTAAAAAGGGTCCCCACATTTCCCTGGAACTGACCCTGAGCCAGTTCACATAAGAGAACTGGCAAGGGTTCTGTTCTGGCACCCTATAGAACAATAAAAATTTTTATTTGTCCCAGTAACTGTGGACAAGGAGCATGGATGGGTCTCCTCATACATTATACAGAGATGGGTCCACAGAATTTCAGGATGGTTTCCATCAGGACTGGGATCTGCCTGCTTGACTTCGGGCTTCTCCCTGTCAAAATGAGGGTCTGTGGGAAGAGAAGACCAGCAAGATCCAGACAGGAGTATGAACTTTCTCTTTGTACTGATTTGGAGCGGCCCAGATGAGCCTGATGAGGGCAGGTTCTCCTTTCCCTTCAGCCTCTTGTGGCTTGGGCATGGGTTCTGTCTTGTGGGGTCACAGACAGGCCACTGATGGGATGATAAAGAGCCAAATTTGGATATGGGAGTGGAGCTAGTAATGGGTTATCACAGACATCTTAGTTTGATCTGATTTATTAGCTCTGCTAATTATCCCAATAAATCAGTGTTTGAATGGAACTTGGCATTGGCACTACATGTGAAGGACTGGAGCTGCTGTTGGGGAGCTAGCAGGGAAGATCCAGCTGCAGATGTCAGGGAATGAATGAGACTTGACAAACTGCAATCACAGTTGGGAGATACAAAAGCAATATGAAATACTGTGAGAGGATGGAGCTCCCTGTGTGCTAATGCCTCATCTCTGTGCCAAGAGCATGTTGACCATCAGCAACATCTGCACATGATTCCTGTGGGCAAAGAGCAAAGGAGACACACACACTGCTGGCCCATTGCTTTCTTACATTCTATGAAATTTGCTGCAATAAAAACCACATGAAGTCACTCAGAGGAAAGGAAGCAAAGGCAGCAGTGAAGTTCCTGTACTGCAGACTGGGGCAAGCAGGTGTAGGTTACTGTGTTGAAATCTTGGTGTTCTTCAGAAACAGTGCAAAAACCTTCTTGGACTGAATGCATGCAAGCTTTCCTTCCCCACATTTTCAAACAAATAGTAATCTAATGTTAAAAACGACAACACCTGAGAAAAAAAATGACATCACCTGACCACATCCAGCAAGCTATTGAAACCAAAACATCTTGGCCGGAGCAGGTCCCTGCAGACAGCATCAAACCAGTGAAAATGTGAAGCAGCCTCTGCTCTGACAATAGCCAGGTTTGCACTTGTGAAAAAACAGGCTTCACTCTCCTGTAAAAATTTAAAAGTTTAATAAACGACAATGGGAGACAATGACCATAGAGCAAAGGTTATGACGGCCGGGTGCATCTTGGCACTCGGGCAAGAGTTTGGAAACACCCTTTATATACCATTTCTATTGCATTGGCCTGTTACACATTTATAAACAATTATGCACACTAAACTTTTCCCTGAATTAGTTTATCTTTTCCAAGAAGTGTTTAGCATAGCTCCTCCTTTGTCCCTCCTTTTTGGTGCATGCCCATTCCTTGGCTGCGGTTTTAGTCCGTTCTTATCACCTCCAGTTTTTGGGCCCTGGTCCACACTGTCTTCAGACAGTGAGTGCTGATAGTTGGCACATCTGTAGCAGGATCCTCATCCTGTGCTCATTGGATGCTATCCTGTCCAAGCAGGCACTTTAACACAAGCATACTTATATCAGCTATTTCACAACTATGTCTAAGCTTAATTAACAACCGAAACAAAAACTGTACTTTTATAGCAAAGTCACTTTAACACCACACATACAAAATCCATGGAGTATTTGCAAAAAGCCAATATTATAACATGTATCTATAACACACACTGCTGCTGGCGTGGCTGGCTCACAGCAGCTCTCAGGCACCACCCTTCCGGGTTTCCGTTTCTGTTTGGCTTTTTTTTTTTTCAGCCTTTGCTATCGGACAGAGGCGGGTGACAGCACATTAAGGGAAAGGACATTCCCCTGAAGAGCAGCTGGAGAGCAGTCCTCAAACCCTCTCTGTGCTAAATATAGGACAGCCAGCTATGCCACTTTAACCTAGAACCACCCCAAGCCCCGGAGCACACTGGCACTTGAACTGAATTTCCAGGTAAGCCCTTTTTTTAACTCCTGGATCTTGGCAGCTGAGCGCTCTCTAACCAGGAAGTTAAATCTGTCT
Organism: Melospiza georgiana; assembly: GCF_028018845.1. Taxonomy (NCBI): domain Eukaryota; kingdom Metazoa; phylum Chordata; class Aves; order Passeriformes; family Passerellidae; genus Melospiza; species Melospiza georgiana. The sequence continues at coordinate 17,242,527 of NC_080443.1, forward strand.
GGGGACAGAGCACAGCAGGAATGGTGTAAGGGCAGAGCAGGGAGCTCAGCTGCTCGCTCTTGTAGCTACGCTGCTTTATTTACTCAGTGGTGAGCCTCAAGCTACTCGGGCATTTGTGCCATCTGCCTCATTTCAGCAACCCCCATGAAAACAGCCCTGTAAACACCTTCAAGAGATGGACAGACAGACAAATCCACACTAACACTCTCCTTGTAAGTAAAAAGTTACTGCACCTGTTCTGCTTGCTGTGGCAGAGGCAAAGGAAGGGAGAAAAAGGAAAAAACTGCTTTAACTGGGATGTTGGTTTAAAATTCACAAAGAAGAATTAAGCTTGTGCCAAGTTTTCAGAAATGAATGGAACTGTAGTTCTGGGAAAATCCTGGGAACAGCCAAAAGCTGAAGAAAGAGAACTTCCTGACTCTGATGCTCTTAACCCTATTGTGGATCACTCAGGCCTGCTTGGATGTTGAGACAGTGCTGGCCATGATCAATAGTCAGAGTTCTGTAAAGCCTCTGTCTTAAAGATTATGTGGGGACCTACTCTGTGGCACCCTCTGTTTCTGCCAGGATATTACGCCAAATGGGAATTTTTCATTTTTGTTGTTTCCTGAAAGAACCTTTCCAATATTCCCATACAATTGTTGGTTTACCAGTTTTCATGAGATTGGGAATATAATCCTGTTGAACAGTTGGATATTTTTCCTTTGATTTTACTTTGGGAGTTGCACACAGGAACGTGAGAGCATTTTGGACACATCATGTCAATAATGGGAACCAGATTGCTCCATATTTACAGATGTCTGATATTTAGCAGTGCCTGTCTCTGGATCCCCCTGCAAGAGTGGGAGGGTTTGTTTTCTGCTTTGCTGAAATCACGAGCAAAGCAGTTCAGATCTGGAGAGTCTCAGCTCCCATAATTTCTAGCAGGGTAACATTGCTGCTACTGCTTTTGTTCCTTCCTACAGAGATTTGTAGCTTTGCTGGGCAGGAACTCTGCTGAAATGTGCTTAGCACAGCTGGAGCCTCTCATCACAGCTGTAAGAGAGGCAAATAAAAATAACATTTGTGCTTGTCAGCAGTGTCCCATTAGATTCTCTCAGCATTATTACTCAGCTGTCTTTGATTCAGATATTAGTCAAATCCTGCTCTTTTTCTGGGCACCCATTATAAGGGATGGGCAAGAGCCTTCCAACACTTCTGACATAGACTATTATTTTTTCCCACCTTTCTCTCAGAGCCAGCATGGACATCAAGGAGTATTTTGCCAGAATTTCTTACCAGGGCTCCCATAGTAAGCCAGACCTGGCTACCATGTCAGATATATTCCAGCATCACATCCGAGCTATCCCCTATGAAAACCTGAGCATCCACTGTGGAGAAAGAATTGAGCTGGACCTGGAACCAATCTACAACAAGATAGTGAGGAAGAAACGTGGAGGCTGGTGCATGGAAAACAACTACCTTCTGTTTTGGGTCCTGAAAACTCTTGGCTATGACATCACCCTTCTGGGAGCAAAAGTTTATGTCCCAGAGCGTGATGCCTACCCAGAAGATATCAATCATCTGCTGCTACGAGTGGATCTTGATGGCAAATCCTACATTCTGGATGCAGGATTTGGGATGGCCTACCAGATGTGGCAGCCAATGGAGCTGATTTCAGGGACAGATCAGCCTCAGACTCCTGGGGTCTTTCGTTTTCAGGAGGAGAATGGGATCTGGTATTTTGAGAAGGTGAGAAGGAAGCAGTGGGTTTTGAACCCGAGCACCTCGACTTCCCCAAAAGTGGAAGATGAAGTTTGCCGTCGGGTTTATCTCTTTACCCTCCAGCCACGAGACATTGAGGAGTTCAGGGGCTGCAATGCCCACCTGCAGACAGCACCTAACTCAAAGTTTGTGTTGAAGTCCATGTGCAGTATGCAGACTGCTGACGGCATCCGTGAACTGGTGGGGTGGAAACTCACAGAGATAAAGTACAATTATAGGGACAATATGGATCATGTGGAAATCAGAATGCTTACAGAGGAAGAATTAGAGAAAACACTGAGGGAGAAATTCAGTCTAACACTAGACAAGAAATTTGTACCTGTTGATAACAAGTTGTTCTAAGTCACTGCCTGGATTACAATTCAATTCAGTGGCATTTCAGGCAATTCTGCCCTCTCTTTCTGACAAGCATCCAAAGGTTAATCTTTCTCCTTCCAGCTACACCTGTGTAAGGCAGAACATACTATCATGAATCTGGAAAACAAATGGATTTTCACAACTATTCCTGCATTTCTCTTTAGGTTGGGTACCAATAATTTCTGCTAAGTTCAATCAAATCATTACTCTTGTGTTTGTGATTAGCGGGAAGCAGACTCAGCTCATTCCCTACTCCTTCCATCTCTTAAAAGCGTTTCTAAACACACCCAGTGTAGCTGGGCAGAATGGTGGAGCTGTATGTCTTTGTCTTTACTACTTGGTGCTGCCACCTGGGGAAAATGATACCTGCCTCTAAAATGAATACTGTATTATTTTGGGAGTGTAATAGCCACAACCACAATGACATCCTGGGCCTGTTCTCTTTGTTCTCACATCCACAACAGCCTCTCACATGGCACTCAGGCCATCCCACACCTGTGCAAAGTCACCATGTGAGTACTTGAGGACAGGTTATTTATGATGATAAAAAATGCTCTTGACAATGCTTTGTTGTTTCAGACTTTGCACAGCTCCTGCTCTCTCAGTGACATAACCAGTGACATAACCTTTCTTTGAACTGAAAGCATCTCCTGAGCATTTTGTTTGCTCACCCTCAGCAGCAGACTGCTGACAATACATGTTCCTTTCCTCAGACTACTCTGGGTGCTATTGCACATTAATTATTACAGCAGAACCCAAACACATGCACATAACTCTTTCTGTGAAACAGATCTGTTCTACTGAGGATGTGTTTGCAGTGACACTAATTATATTGATATAAGGAGATGTGATGAATCTTAATCACATACCTAAGGGCTAAGATTCCTAGTAGGAGAAACGACTCAAATGTGACCCCTTTGCCCTTTAAAAGATGCTTGATGTTCCTTTATGTACAAATCTTGGAAGCATTACAACTACGCACTTATAATTAAGCAAATTATATTAGTGAATTACAATTAAATAAAAAAAAATCAAGCACTGTGAACTGGAATTATTCAGACATTCCCCCCCCCCCCCCCCAGATTACAGCATTTATTCCCATAGTAAAAAGTAAATGTGATTAATTAATGAAGTTGTCCTGATTATTTGTACGTGCTATTTTTTGCCAGCTATGGCTTGTAAAAGGAGAATATCTCACTGAATCTTTTTCACTTGTTATGCAGGCCTACAGGTTTCTAGAACTAGCAGTTCAGATTCAATAAAAGCTGCTATTCTGCATGTTCATAATGTATTACTTAAAGGCATAGCAAGCTCCTGAAACCCTGGTCTTCCCAGAGTCATATTCACTTACATATGCTTGGCTGTAATAGTTCTTCATAGCACTTACGGCCCTCCCATTCTATGAGAAGATGAAATGTAGTTGTAAAAGAAGGAGAGGCTTCTTATGGTGTGGACCAGGACCTTGCAACACAAATGATCAGAAGAAATTGTCCCAGGATCTTGGTTTTTGACCCAAGTTTTTCCATGGCCCTCAATCTAGTTGGGGATCTAAAGGAGCTAAACTCAGTGGGACAGCAGGGAGAAAGCAGTGGGATGAGGTAAAAGTGCAGGCAGGTCTTGCAAATATGTGCAGTAGGAGAAGATCCACACAGAGCCAAGAATGACAGCTCAGAGCTCCTGCCTCCTGCTCACCACAGAGGAACAGTGCACTGCTCAGCAATGCAATGGAACTTACTGTTGGAGGATGGAAAGAAAAAAAAAAAAGAAAAGAGGTTTCCATTTCAGATTGTGGTAGTTTGTTTTTTTCTTATCACTAACCTTGGGGGCAGATACTCAAGGGCACAGCAGGTTCAGGGAGCTCAGAGTTCTCTGGGAGCAGCATCTTCCCTTTTGAAGGACAGGGCTTCTCTTTGAACCCTGGGGAATTGAGACAACTCTGTGACTTGGCAAATCTGACCCTGATGCTCGTTGGGGCTGGTGTCAGCCACGAGGAACAGCTCAGTGTGCTGTGATGAGTTCAACAGCTGCCATCCCCACCCATAAATCAGTGACTTCCTGCCCTGGATTACTCTCTGTCTATCATAAGTCACTTCCCACGAGAATCCAGACCACATCAGTGTCAACAATGTAAAATCTGCATCATTTTTGCACCAGTGCTTTGCTGCTTTAGCATGGGTGCACCCACCAAGGTGCCCCAGGCACTGAAGCCCCTGGGTGACCTGCAGGGTGGAGGATGGGTTTATAGGTTATAGCCACTTACAGAAGTTGCTCATGGTACCCATGCTTTGCAGTGCAGGAGAGTTCAGCTGTCATTCAGTGACGTGGAAGGTTAAAATCTCCTCAACATTGTAAGTAGTTTAGGGACTGGATCATTTCCAGGCTCTCTGTGCAGCACCCAACACAACTGGTTGGGTGCTTGACAGGGATTTCCACACATATGCCAATACCAATAAAGCAATAAAACCATCAAATATAATCTAGTAAAAGAGAAGAAACTCTGCCCTCTGTGGCTGCTGTGCTGGAGGATAAGGCAGTCCCTGACAGGCAATAAAGGCTGCCTGGACCTTTAAGAGCTGCTGTTGCCAGTTCAGCTCTTCCTGGGACCTTTGGAGCAGCGCAGGGTGGAAAGCCTGAGCTGACTGCGTGCGAGGTGAGCTCTGCATGCCTGATCTTTAACTGCATCCTGCAGCTCTGGGTCAGCCCCTCTGGGAAAGCTCCCCCCTGTGAGTCTGCACAGCCTGTGCACAGCCCTGCAGGTGTATTAGCAAAGCACAAACTACAGGAACCGAGGCTGATGGTGAGTGAAGGGCATTTCTAAGTGCAGCAGCGAGTGTTTGAGAGTGAAACTAACCCTTGATTTTGAGCCAGAGTGTGTGAAAAATGCCGGTATTGACTCACAGTGTAACTTTGAATCAAACAAACAATGTGGGCATGTACAAGAGGATCCAGCCTTGTAACTCCCTCCTGATTCTCAGCAGAGGAGAACTGATCCTAATATTCAGCCTAATTACAAAAGGACCCAGTGATCCCGAGGGACATGTGCAGACAGGCAGAACCAACATCTGAATCTCGAAGCTGCAGGAACACTGAGCACAGCTCAGCTGCTGCAGGGGCAGAAGCAAACAAGGCTGAGATCTGGACTGAGGCTTGGGATATTTGGCAACTCAGTTTTGGAATGCAAATTGTCCCCTGGGAGAGGGTTTGCTCACTGCTGCAGCCTCCTGGCTCACACAGCAGCAATGGCTGTGCCAAGGAAAAATCTGCCTGCAGGAAAGGCAGGGAGTAAACACTGATTTATGTGGATGCTCCCTAATGTCAATGATGTTGTAGTGCAGCTTTATTGTACTTAAACCTCTTTAAGTATTCATTGAGATTAGAGCACATGTTGTCAGCCACTGCAAGGCTGTCTCTTTAAATTGATGAGGCCAGAGAAGGGGCAGCTGGGGAAACTGAGGCATGGAAGGGAATTTTCCAAAAGGCTTTCCCAACATATTTTCCCAAAGCCTCACTGGCAGTGCCCTATGGGGGCTCTCCATGGCTGGATGAAGGGAGCTGGTTTTATTCTATGCTTTCACCGTATAATGGGGACACCCAGGCCCAGGAGATGGGTTACAGGGGGAGCATCAGGCCTTCTGCTCTGACCCAGGGCAGGGACTGACCTGGTTTTGCTTGAAGGTAAATTCCAAGTGTGTCAGACTCACCAAGCTGATGCACTTCTCTGGACTCCTGCAGGTCACAGAGATTCAGCTCCACGCCCTCATGGGGTAAAGATGTTTCTATCTTCCTATGTAAAACAGCTGAAAGTGGGAGGAGAAGGAAAAATGAGGCAGAGGCCCATAGGACGAGCCTGCCCAACACGTGTGCTGTGTGTTGGGGGGGAAATGGCTTTTTACAAGTGTTTCCAAGGAGATCCTGCTGCAGATGAGGCCCTTGTCCTAAAAAAGGGATGGAAAAATCATAAAATGCAGTATCAAAGAGACATTGTTGTTTTTTCATGTAGACTCTTTGGTTCCTTTTGAAGTGATAATGTTTATTTGTTATTCCCTTACTGCGATGATCTTCTATTCTATCAAATTTTCCTGTGGTTTGCATTAGCCAGTCTGAATGTTGGTACTAGTGCAGATCAGGAACAACACAACCAAATCATGTGAGTTGTGCTGCTGGCATCAAGATTGGGGTTAAAGTCTAGAGATTAGGCCATTGGTTGGGCTCATCTGCTTGGGTGGGGGCATTTCCACCCATGGATTTGAGGTGGGATTTTCACAGGCTTCTGGCATGGACATGGGGTCAAACTGCTGGGGGGAAACACTTGGAGCAAAGCTGAGAATATTCAGTGGAAGGGAGTTTGTCCCATCTCATCCACATCAAAGGATTTTTGGAAAATCCTTCCAGAGAATATTCAACTAGTTGAAGGAAGCAAGAAATCCTCAGACTTTCTGGAAATTAACACAGCCCTTAACAGATTGTGAATTGTTCTGGACAACAAATATCCTTGCACAGGAAAAAGCCAAATTAAATCTAAACTAAGGGCAAAAGAAATCCATGCAGAGAGAAGATGAGTCACTGAATTAAAAGTCTTACAGGGAACCTTTTGTATCTTGGCCACACAACCAGTGCCAATGACAGTGTCTTTCTGCTAATGAAAGGGGATCAGAGATACAGACAGAAAAACACAAAATATTTCCAATAATTTGATCTGAAACTAAAGCCTTTAGTTTGTAAAAGATGATCAAAGAAAAGAAAACATTATGACTTGCTTTGTATGTACTTTTAGATCAATTCCTTTGATCCTTAGGTTAGAAAAATTGAAGTACTTTCCTTTCACAGTCAAAGCCCTGTCTAAACTCCTCAGGGAAATTTAAGAGATTAAGAAAACAATGATCTACTTCACATGGAAACCTGTTTGAAATGGTGGCACACTGAGATGTTAATCCCAGTTAACTTAATCCATGAATGCAAAACCTTCCAGTTAAATTACTGTGAGATATAGAAAGAATTGCTTACCTGTAAAAGAAACAGTAAGATCTTGCTGCGACTTGGAAAAATTTTGTTATGTGCTATCCTCCTCTGTGGCCATAGATTCTGTTATGGCATGTGCTGTATCTTCCCATGGGAAAAACATCCTCCTGGTTTGAAGGCAGCCCCTAAGAGACGGGAAGCGTTATTGCCACCTGCTCCTGTCCCTGTCTCTTTTTAAAGAAATACTTAAAATTCTTTTAAATCTTCAATAAAACAGCCCCGATTACATGTGCAGGCTGGGTAACCTGTGCTACAGAAACAGCAGTGAACCCCTTGTCAGCTGCACAGCAGTAACTGGCTACTTTTCTGCTCCCACAGGCAAAATGAACATTCAGGAGTATTTTGGAAGAATATCTTACAACAAGCCCCATAAGGATGCAGACTTGCAAACCCTGACAGCCATCTTCCAGCATCACATCCACAGCATTCCTTTTGAGAACCTCAGCATGCACTGTGGGGAGCCCATCGAACTGGATTTGCAGGCTATTTACAATAAGATTGTGAGAAAGAAACGTGGTGGGTGGTGCCTGGAAACCAACTACCTCCTCTTCTGGGCCTTGCAAGAATTAAGGTATGATGTCTGTATTCTTGGTGCAAACAGCTATGAACCAGCACAGAAGGGATATGGTGCTCAGATGAACCATCTCCTGCTGAAGGTGGTGGTGAAAGGAGAGCCCTACATAGTGGATGCTGGGTTTGGTGGGGCCTACCAGATGTGGCAGCCGCTGATGCTGATTTCTGGGAAGGACCAACCCCAGGTTCCTGGCATTTTCCGCTTCGTGGAAGACAACGGCACCTGGTACTTGGAGAAAGTCAAAAGGAAGCATTGCATTGCTGAGCACAGCAAGGATGAATTCCCTCATACCCCAGAACTGGGGAATATCCGAAAAATACATAAATTTACCCTCGAGCCACGGCACATAGATGACTTCCAGGAGCTAAATGCATACCTCCAAGTGTCTCCAGATAACCTCCTTCGGAAGAAGTCAATCTGCAGTCTCCAAACCACCAATGGGGTCCTTGCCTTGGTTGGATGGACCCTCAGTGAGATGAAGTACAGCTACACAGAGGACATGGACCTGGTGGACATCACAACCCTTACAGATGAAGAGGTTGAGAAGACACTGAAAGATAAATTCAGTATAGAACTGGAGAACAAACTCGTACCAGTAAACGTTCGTGGCTTGCCACCTAATTTAGTGGATAAGATTTAACTGTAACACTGTGCTAGATGGATCTTTAAATAGCCAAGAGGAAAATTCTAAAATTAACATTAATTACAATAATCTCATTTTTAACTTGAGCTAGTCACAAATCTTGGTAAATTCCAGTACATTGCTAATTAACTGCATATATGAATTGCATATTTTTTATTAAACCTCTCCTTCTTTAGAAACCAAGACATCTTACTAGCTCTGTTTTGCTCATATGGAAGTTGGTTTTTGACTCCTTAACTTTTTGTTCACCTTCTCAAGAACTCATTTTATTGCAGATATATTTTGTGGCAAATGAGACCAAAATTATGCAGAAGGAGAGGTTGTGTTACCATTTTACAGAAAGGACCTCTAATCTTTTTTGGCATTATTTCCAATCTTTTACAAATTATTCACTTCTCTTAACAGTCTTAAAGTTGAGCTGAATTTGGCTTTTAAATACTGTAGAAAAAAGAAAGGTTAAGACTTTCTCAAAACAAGCCACCATTAGGTGCTGATTAGCTTATGAAAAGTTGAAAGACTTAAGTCCTGCTCCCTTTGCAGAAACTGACTTAAAGTAAGATATTTATCCAAGGGTACCTAAACCCTCCCCAAAATCTCTCTAATTTTGAGTACCCACTTTTTCTGATTTATCTGTGTCTCTGAATTCAAAATAAAATCTGTAGAAGATGAGATGATTCAACAGTTCTTAAAAATCAGGCTTTTGGTATCAAAACTGGAAAAAAGTTAGATCAATCTTTGCACACTATAATCTAAACTTTCGGGACCACACCTTCATGTGATGTCAAGAGGAGATGATGGTATTATAGATAAAATCTTCATATTTATTACAAACAGTATTCTGCACAAAAGCCACCTTAAAAAGTGTGGATGCAAAAGAAAGCCCTGGGAAGTGAGGATGTGCCACCAGTGTGGTTTCACAGCAAGACACCCATGACACAGAAGCCTTTTCCCTGATGATACCTGTGGTACTGTACAGGATGTGCCTTGAAAGAGGGTGACAGAAGAACATCAGCCAAGGAGAAGTCTTTGATTCTTGTTTTAATCAACCACACAGACCTACCTGATGTGCCTAAAACTCAGGTGCTTCCCCAGGTGCAGTCTAATGTGCTCTTTGCCTTTCCCAGAGGCCTCCTCTGATATTCCACCTCCATCCAATGAAGAAGGGACGGGCTTGACCACGGAGAATTAAATGAACAGCAATTAAAGAAACAGCACTGCAATGCTGTGGAGATGCAGGAGGCCAGGTTTTAGAGCAGAAATGCATTACTTGATGCAAATAAATATTTGCCATGGCATTCATTAGCTCCACAATAACTCCCTGCTACAGCTGAGGAGTTGAACAGCTTGAAACAGTTCCTGTGTGGGCAAAGAAGGGCCATTTGTTCATCCATGGAGCTCAGCCTGCAACACCTTGGCACCTCAGTGTACCCACCAGGGCACAGATGAACACCCTCCACTGCAAAGTGCTGGTTTGCAAAATAACAATATTTAATTAAAAAAAGTTATAACGCCATCTGCAATTGCCTACTGTAATTATTTTACATAGAAAATGAGTTCATTCTGGTCTTAACTAGGGGAAGGCATAAACATCTACTAATAGGAAGAAACAAAGTTTAATTTGCTCACGGATCAGCGAAGTCCAAAAATGTGAATTCTATTTGGGTGGACTCTGCCCTTTCTTGGAATTTAAGATTCAGGAGCGAGGACCAGCAGAGCTTAGAAAGACAACCCTCACAATCTGTATCCACTCCTGGCTTCACTGACTGCTGCCCCTGTAATAAACCCCCCAGAAACTGAATACCTCAATAAATAAAAAGGGATCTCATAAGAGGTAAGTTTATTTTCTTAAAAATCCCCTCCAAAGAAAGATACAAAACCCTGGGTTTTTTTATGATGGTAAAGGTCATGGACAATAACGTAAGCAACATTCTCCAGGAAAAATGTTCTAAAAATGTGTGAATATAGAGCTAAAATATCACCTGCTAAACAGGGGCTGTTAAAGAGGGCAAAACAGGGATGTGCAACTTCAATTCTTCTACCTTTCACTCTTCAGGAGAAACTTCACTATAAAATAGATTCCTTTGTTTAGGTACAATAGTAGATATAAATTTAGAACTGCAACTTCTTGTTGGAAATTGTGCTTTTAGATACTAGAATTTATTTAGAAGCATTGCAAGTGCAAAGGAAGCAAAAGTTCAGTCTAATAATCAACAGATTCTGCTTTAAGGGAATAAAATTACAGCTTTTTAAAAACAACTTAAAAAATTACAGACTCTGGGTTGTACAACCCAGAAAGTCCATGTGCTGATGTATTAGGATAAAGAAGATAACATATTTTCAACAGTGAAATTGCTGATACTGTGTATAATCCTGGTAAGGAATAGTTTTGTATGAACACCTTCATTTGCACCTTTAATATTCTCCTGCTGATGTTTTTCTGTACATAAATCATAACCACATTTGTGGGACGACCTTTTCAGTACCTGCCTTTTCATCTGGTCTGCTCACATTTCAAAAGAACAGTGGCTTTCATCTCCTGCAGTCCAGATCTAGTGCTGATCAAGCATATTATGGAGCTGCACAAAGAAATTACAAATAATACAAACTTGAGAACCAGCTTTACACTGGTGTGATCTATTTAGCATTCACAGTCAGAGTGATAGGATCAGAAATGCTCAGATTCTGCAAATCCAAAGTGCCATGACTTTTATGTTATGTTAATATTAAAAAATATTATTACATTGATTATATCCTCCAACAACATACCTAGATATCACTGGGAGTTAATTCCTCTCTGTAGCAGGTAATGTGTAGATTTTGCTGGTACTCTCTGTTCACTTAGGACAGCTGCCTCCACACCATGAATATGTACAGCATCAATATGCCACTGAGAATCATTGTGAGAAATTCCAGTTTGCAGTAAACATTCAATAGTTCACTGCTGACTTAAAGGATTGATGGGCTTTGAGAAAGCTCAGGACCAGAGAGAGTAAAGCCACCCCTGTTCATTTTCAGAGTGGCCTGTGAGACACAGGGCACAGGAGGGAATGGAGATGTGCTCCTTGTCTTTTAGGCCACTCACTTCCCTCCATTCAGATCCATTAGTCCAACACCAAAATGAGTTTCTACAACACTCTGAGCAGACACAAGACTCAGTGGTCTGTGACTTTCAAAAGTCAGACTTTTTTCAGTTATCTGAATAAAGCTTGTCACTTACTTTTCATGTTAACTTTTTGTAAGTGGTGGAAGAGTGTGCTGAACAAGCGATTCATTTACTGTCACGTCCATCAGTGGCAGACTCATGAAAAGAACATGTGAGTCCTGGCTCAGAATGTCCTCCCTCCCACTGGCAGACACTGCCTCCCCCAGTGACAGTCCTGTCACTGAGCAGTGACTTTAGACCATTTCTCATGAACCCTTGTACACACTCCCCAGCAAGACCTTACATTTCTTCTTAACCCTGCTGTTACAATGCAAATACAGGAAATCCTAATCTCATAGCTACCTCGTATGAAAGTGAAATGGCATCAGCTGTCTGCCAGAGGGATGACTCTAAGACAAAAGCAAATCTTGTGTGCACTGCTCTTTGCTCAGGGAACCATTTGATAGGAATGCTTGTTTCCTTTAAAAGCTGTTCTGATGAGGTTCAGTAGATTAAAGAATCTTTGCTGGCAGAGCCAGGGCAGCTTTTCACAGCATCATAAATCACTGATGTAAAGAAACCAAAACACAATTCCTTCCTTTACAGGTGAGATGAACCTTGAAGAGTACTTTGCAAGAACTGGCTATAAAGGCTCCACTGAAAAACAAGATTTGGAAACCTTAACTGATATATTCCAGCATCACATCCGTGCTGTTCCCTTCGAAAACCTCAGTATTCACTGTGGGGAGAAAATTACGTTGGAGTTGGAGCACGTTTACAACAAGATTGTGAGGAGAAAGAGGGGTGGCTGGTGCATGGAAAACAACCAGCTTCTGGGCTGGGTGCTGAAGGGCCTGGGCTATGACACCAGCTTCCTGGGAGCCTACGTGTTCAACCCCCAGCAGAACGCCTACGCCACCCTCATGACCCACCTGGTGGTAAAGGTGGTCATCGATGGCAAAGCCTACATCGTTGATGGAGGCTTTGGGGTGTCCTACCAGATGTGGCAGCCCATGGAGCTCGTGTCAGGGAAAGATCAGCCCCAGGCTCCCGGCGTGTTCCGCTTCACGGAGAAAAACAGCGTCTGGTACCTGGAGAAAATGAGACGGAAACAATACATCCCCAACCAGAGCTTCTCCAACTCTGACCTGCTGGAGAAGAAGGAGTGTCGCAAGGTTTATATGTTCAGCCTGGAGCCACGGACAGTGGAAGATTTCCGTTTCCAGTGCACGTACCTCCAGACCTCTCCAGATTCCCTCTTCACAAAGAAGTCCATCTGCACCCTGCAGACCACCGAGGGGTTCCGGGCGCTGATTGGGTGGACGCTCACTGAGACCACGTACAACTACAAGGAAAACATGGATCTGGTGGAGTTTGTAACTCTTGAAGATGAAGAGGTGGAAAAAACCCTCAAAGAGAAATTTAACATCACCCTAGAGAGAAAACTTGTCCCCATTAATGTTAAAGGATCTTACACAATCTAGATGGCCAGGAAAACCTACAGTAAGGCTATGTGGGTACAGCAGCTTCCACTGTCTGTGCAATCCCTACTGCAAGGTTATGGGATTCTTTTGCAGGTGACTGAAGGATATATACATTAGTATGAGATTAATGTGAATTTCACTCTGGGAAAAATCAGGGATTTAAGACTCTTGAGTCAGTTAGGTAAAATTATTTGCTGGGAGATGACTGCCGTTCAATTTTTGGCACAAATGTAGGATTTGATTTGAATCTGGTTATAAGCTTGGGTAAGAAATATGTCTGGGGAATTTTGGACTGCCTGTAGCACATGAGTATGGATTATTAATTGTGATATGCTGCCAACACATTTTCTAAGGTTATTATAGGGAGACAAGTAATCTGTGAGCATTTAGACAAGAAAGCACACATTTAAAACTTCATTTTTCACAAGATCAAACCACTCACAGCTCATCTCATTCCTCTACCTTTAATATGAGTAAAACATTGTCATCTTGGAAAAGAGCATTAGGAGGCATAATTCTTTCACCATCATCCTTAGACAAACCACAGTACAAAATGAAAATCGTCATCATGTGCATCCCTCTGGCCATTACTGCAGTAAACTGCCCCAAGTAATTTTTGGTATGTACTATTCTTCTGGTGATGAAAATTCTTTATATTGCAGTGTATTGTGGCTGATGGGCTCTAAGGAGATAACTACTAAGCTTTGTTTCTGAGATATAATCATCCTGTAAACTGCGATTAGTACTTAAATGTCACAGCTGGCTTAGATTTACTTTTGTCCCACAAGGGGTGGAAATTCTGTATTTTTGGGACTGCATTATATTTGTGTATGAAGCTAAGCCAACTATACCCTTAATTTTGTCCTGCAAACATGAGTGTCTATATGCCTGTCCTGAATGGGTACCACTTAGCACAGGAGCTTTAATGCCATTAGTGTTTGTTCATCTGTATCAAAGTGAAAAAACCCAAGAAGCCAGCCTAAAGGAAACCTTTTATTTTTTCACAATCATGTTTCCCCATTTTCCAGAAAATGTTGTGCCTCCTACCATGCTTCTCTGCAAAAAGCCCAACCAAGGAAACCACTAAGAAAGGGGAAACATTCTTAAATGCATCAAAAAATAGCAAAACCACCAAAAAACACTCTTTCTCCCCAGTCTGTAATAAGCCTGAATATCAGTCAAATGTTGATTCCTCCCACTGAACAGTCTTTCTGCTCAAAGACATAATCTGATCATTAATCTCACAAATGCTGTAAGTGTATACCTGAAAATAAATAAAAGGAAAATAAAGACATTATGAGTTGTTTTAGGTACAGCTGGCCCCAGCTGCACTGACTCCTGCACACCCCATCTGCCAAGTGAGGGCTCTTCACTCATGCTGCTGATCTGCTGGCCACCCCTTCCCACCTCAGACTTCTTAGGATCACAGGATCACTGAGGCTGGAAAAGCCCTTTAAGATCATAGAGTTCAACAATCAACCCAACATCACAACCATGTTCACCATTAAACTCTGCCCTTCAGGTGCCACTTCCAGGGATGGTGACTCCACCACTGCCCTTGACATTCTTCCAGTCCTTTCCAACCCTGTGAAAAGATTTTCTTAGTATCTAATCAAAACTTTCCCTGGTATAATTGGATGCCATTTCCTGACATCCAGTCCCTTGTTACCTGTTCCTGGGAACCTGTTACCTGACACTTCTTGAACTAAACAGGCCAATATTGAACAAATGCAGCAGTGGTATTGGAGATGGTGAGTTCCTGCAGGTGCCTAGATGAAAAGGTTGTAGGATGAGGAAGATGATCACTGAAGAGGAGGCCCAGGAGTCATCTCTGCTGGGCTTGGTGTGTGCCAGCTCCCGTGGTGGCAGCTCATGGCCTGGGTGCACACATGGTTGCATAGGGATAAGGAACTGAGAGCCAGGAAGGGGTGACAGGGGACAGTGAAAGATCTTACTGAGGTCAGAACACAGCTTCTCTGTTAATAATGGAATGATGGAATTTGTTCAGTAATTTGTGTTCTGTTATTCCCTCATATTAATATCCCATTAAGGGTTTTTACCCCTTTCTAAATAATTGATCATGGCAAGGTGCTCCCTGAGATGTCAGGGAACATTACAAGCTTCAAAACACTGACCACTTCCATTCCATCTGATGGGATTCTCATTTACTCAGCTCACCAAACCACATTTCTCTGTGCCACCGACCCCAGCTGTTTTCTTGTCTTGTGGACAGCCATTTACAGGGTGGTAATTTTGCGTCCCAACTTCCCCAGAGATTTTCCTGCTGTTTCTCCCAGGTAATTGCTTGGATTTTGGTACACAAGGGTTTCTTGGGGATCAGTGGGCTCCTATCAACATTTAACTGAGCCTGCAGTGATGGGACTCAACCAGCTACCCCGTCCACTGTTTGTTTCTTACCAAAGATCTACAGATCTGCTGGTGATTGAGGCTCCAACCATCTCCCTGACTCCCATCTGTTAATTTTTCATCTTGACGTGACAATTATAAGCAGGTCCTCACTGAGAAACATGAAATCACACAAAGAAATGTCAACACATGCAGCTAAGGAACAGTTTCACAGTTTAACTAAAGCTTCCCAAAAGCTGATGAAAGCAGGTTATTGAGGTGTGAATGCCAGGCCTGAAATCTCTCAGAGGTCTGAGATAAGAATGGTGTAAAACCAAACAAAACCAAACAAACTCTGAGGCCTCATGCTGGGGTTCCATTAGCAAGGCAGTATTGTGGAAGCTGATGTTCTCCCAGCCTGAAAAGAAAACAAACCACCAAGTCCTTAAAGCATCAGCTCTCACAGAAACTTGAATTCACATGTGGTTGGGAACTGTGGGATGGCTGCCATCCTTCCCTACCATGATGCTTCATTAGCATTCTCAGAGAAGGGTTTAATGAGAGCCTAAATGATTTTGCAGTTTTAGTTGGGGACTGTTGTTCAAATGAAGCAAAACAAATGCTGAGAAACCGCCCCCCTCCACCCCCAGACTCATCTAATTCCAAATACAATTTAAAAGCATGGTATTCCAATCAAGAGAAAGACAAACAATTTCTTTTAAAGCTTAAATGCTGGATGAAGTCCCAGAATCCCAGCCCAGCTGCCCATTACACACACAGGCAATGGCAATGACAGTCACCCGTGGCTGGAGCATTGCATCATGGAGAGTCTCATTAGAGAACAAGGCAGAGCACAAAACATGGTTCAAACTCCACAGCAACACTGAACTCCTGCCCCTCCCCAAGAACCAAAGTTTAATCAGCTCAAGCATTACTGGATGGCTCACTTCAGTTGGACTCTGTCCTGGACTTTTTAAGATCCAATAATAAGCAAAAGAGAAGCAAAAGAGAAACATCAGCAAGAAAGACAAAGTTGTTCAATACTTCCATATTTTCAAGCCCAGCAATTATTACAAAATAAGCACCAAGAGCCTGCCAAAAGGAGGGACCAAACTTCACATGACAAGGGACAGACATGAGCTGTCAGTGACCACTACTTAAAACCACACTTCACTTCTGGGGTCTGGTAACACTTTACCAGTTTGCAGGTAGCCATTTTCTGTAACAAAACCACTACTTAACCAACTTGCTTCTGTTTCCAGAGAAGAAACACTTTCATTTAGAAACATGACCACGTGGGAAAGTGCTACAGCCTAGGAGGTTGCACATAAAATGTACTGGAGCCTGTGTCAGAGCCAAGAAAGCCTTAATCAATGCAGGTTTGCTTTATGAATATTTCACTGCTATGCTTACACCTCTGTCAAGAGTAGTTCAAGCATAGATTTTATACAGCACATGTTTCTACCTCAGGTAGGAAGCTCAAGTCAGACTTAAATCCATCCATAAATGTATTTATACCATTGGAAATGCAGACAAGTATTTCAGAACATCCCACCATGTCTGCTTGTAACTCTGTACTTAAAGTACATTTAAAAAGTCACACAGGGCTGAGTTGTGGTTTTGTCTTGCTCACAAAAACACACTATGGATGGTGCTTTTAAAGGCACATTTTGCAAATGCCCCATGAATAAAAGATTGTTCTAAAATAAGTAGCTGGTTTTACTGTAGCACTGAGCCACCAGCTGAATGTGAACAGCAAAGCTCCCAGATTTAAAGACAATAAACTAAAATCTACCTTTTCTTCACAGTTTGTTCAACACAGTTCTGTTGAAACAGAACCAACCTTCCTCTGTCCCAATTCCAAAATCGTGGATTTTCTAGGAAGCTGTTTAGCTTCTCATGTGCTTATCCATGCACTGTGGCACCCTCATGTCCAGCTATCCCTCAGGGAATGACGTGAAATTAAGGAGGCAGGATGCCCTTAACCAGAATTACTCCCTACTGGACTGAACAGACCCTGCAATGCAGGAGAGCTCTCTGCATAACCCTGAAAAAGGAAGACTCCACATAGAATCCATCTCAGCCACTGCTGTTACCAAAATAACCCAAAAGCCTTTTTACATGGCACCACTGGACACTTGCCCAACCCACAGCCCCTCAGGACATGCAATTGCAGTGACATCTCCTGGCTGCTGGTGGCTCACCAGAACACACCTCACCCCTCAATTATTCAGCACAGCTATGCAGAAATTCACTCTCCATTCAAGAAATCCATTCAGAGGAATCATTTTCCTACTAATAAGCAAGAAGAATAATGGGATGTATTCCAAGTTTTTCTTGTGATGACCAACAATAAATCATTTCATAGCTCAGGTCACATCTTCCATGGGAAGAAAAATGTCTTGCCATCATTAACTCCTTTTCAGCTAGCAGTAATATATGATCAGGTTTTAAGTAATTGAACCAGTAGCATTTAATTAGCTCTCAAAAACTATCTCAGATCATGAATCACAGCCTTTCCACCTGCACAAAGTCCCCTTACTAGGTTAAAAGTATATTTCTCTTTCCATGTGTGATCCATCTTGAATATCTAATTAGGTGCTCCTGATATATGGATCATAGTTCATGTATCACAAGCAAAATACAGCAGACACAGTGTGTCCTTCTTTAAATAATTGAGTTTCACATCTTGTTTCACTGAGCTGCTAAAAAAAGACAAAAAAAAAAAAAGCCTTGTGCCCATGGCAAAATGGCCACTCCTCACTTCAATTAACAAATTCCTTTCTGCAGAGAGCCAGCATTAAGGATGAGTGGTTTGGACATCCTGAGGAAATGTAGCAATTGCAATATTTCTTGTTGAAAGGCTGTGCACAAAGAATTGCTATGATTTTAGACAAGAACACACTGATGTTTTTCAAAAAACCCAGAGCACCAACTGACCAAGGAGAACTGTGTTTCTACCCTAATACTACTTCAGATGGCTTCATCACATGCTAAATAAATCAGTGCACTCAGCTAAATGTTGGGGGACATCTGTGGCCAGCACAAAACCAGGATTTCTCCTTGTATCTGACTGTATTAAGCATAATTTTTTTACACTAAATAAACTAATCCACAATCATTAACACAAAACCCCACAGTTTTTATTCTGCTTTCAAGTATGTTTCTGAAACTGTTATTATGCTTTTATGACAAGACTTACATAATTATAAGATTGGATTTTTTTGCTGAAAAAGAGGCAAAATTAGCAAATTTCTTTTGGAAGGCAGAAACTAAGATTCACAATCTGCTAAGATGTCAAACTGTAAACGTCGCCCAATATTTGGCTTGCTGTATAAAAAAAAAAGTTTCACTACAAAATCCTCTATTTTTAAATAAACTTTATAAAAAATAAAATTCAATAAAGTGGATTTTATCTCTCTGTTCTTCTCTCATCTTATTTTTAGCACAGTAAAAAAGATCACAAACCAAGCATGTTTCTGCTGACTTTTTTCAATTTGAAGAGAGCGCAGGTTTCATTTTCATAATAAAGCAAGCAGTGAAAGCTGAACTGCCTTACTGAATTGGACACAGCTCATCTTTGCTCCAAATACTTCTTTCAGATGTTATCCTAAATTGTAAATAACGTTGCTTTTGATTGCATGCAACACTCAATTTAACTATGCAGAACATTTAAAGAGACTGATGGGATGAGTGCCCCACTCATGAAAAGCTGCTGAGAGAGGAAAGGATGTACAACATCCATTATATAAACACCCACTTTGGAAAGTGTCTGTCCTGTGGATGGTAGAAATTTCAATGAGAATAGAACAGATTTACAAATCCACACTTTACACATTAAATAGCAAAAACTCCAAACAATCTCCAGTCCTTGGTACTCTGTTTGGTAGGCATTAGGTAACAAGCTCCACTTGTGCAGTTGACATTAATCCTGAGGTTTTAAGAACATTTTCTTAGCTCTTTTACTAGGTCTTGCATTACTATTCCCCTCTTCAACTTCATCATCTTCATCTTCATCATCATCCTTGAGTACACGTTGGTCCCTTTTTCTCAAAAATTTCTTCCCTATTGTTCCCACTAATGTTTCATATCTGTAGAGAGAATAAAAAAAATTATACCTTCAACTAAAACCAGAGGAAAAATCGTGGCACATATCCTAAACATAATCAACAATTCAAGTGGTGTAAAAACCCTGGTCATTAAAAGCTTGGAGAAACACAAGTACTGCATGACTTATTACATTATTATTCACTCTGATAGTTTCAATTTGTTAGCAGCTGGTAACAAGGAGGGAATTAGCATGGAATACCTGGATATCAAAGGGCAGAAAACCCCACAAGTGATGCAGAATTTACCCCCAAATGCATTGGATATTCAAGTGAAAATACACCAGCATTCCTGGAAAATCAATCTGGTACAGTTCCATATCTATTGTGGGCTTCTTAAAAATTTTGTTTGTTTCATTTTTGGGTTTTATTTCCCCACACATAATACCCTAACACATCATATTCCTAGCTAGTACTGATTATGTCATAAAATGTAACTTACCTTCTGGCCATTTCTTCATCTGATACATCAGCCTCCATTTTATCATCCTCTTCAATGTTTTCCTCCTTGCACTTAGAGTTCATTTGGATCATTAACTTCTGAAAATGAAGTGAGAAACAGCTCAAGCATGTAAGCATGACACAATGGCAACAGTGCTGAAATTCACTGGTTGAAGAACATAAGAGGTAAGAATCAAATTTAGTAATTATTTTCTGTTCCTGGTTAGGCTAGAGCCCATCATTATGAAAACTGATGAAGAAAAGGCAACAGTGTTTTAGTGTATTGTACTACTCAAACATCCTAAAGGGCACTCCAAACATCTCCAGGAGACCAGATCATAATTAATTTTTCATTGTGATGTTAGCACACAGACCTTGAAATGGTTTTGTTAAAAAGAAAGAATATCTTCAAGCATTTACAGTAAAAGCCATGAAGCAATCATATGCTCAGTCACAGGGACAGCAAGTTCAAAGTAACTAAAAGAATTCTCTAGTAAATTACCTTACATGGCCTTCTGCAAATCTCTCAGTCTTTACACCTTCATCCTCCTGCTTCAGGTTCAGTGCTAACCTTTTGATTCCTGTCCCTGTGTACTTCTATCAGCATGAACCATGCCAGAAAGAAATTAAAGACTCTTGCCCAGCATTTTTACTTTGGAACTCTAAGCCCTTATTGATACAAGTAAGTGTTGAATAAATAGAGTTGAGTGTTTGTAGATTGGACTCTGCATTCTATGTCAGGAGGAAAAGTGAGCTTTTGTTTTGGTGAGCAGCATGTGGGATGGGTTCCTCACTTAAGGGAGGGAAAATCTGCAGGAGTCTGCAATTACTGACCAACAACACAGGGAGCTAAAAAGATTCCATTTACCAGATGCTGCATTGATCAATATTTAGGGTTGAATGATGGAGTTTTGGGACATGGGAGGGTTTATGGAAGGTGCTGCAAAGGCCAATAATGCTGCAGTGTGAACACTCAAATCCCCATCCCCAAGGGCTTCAATCCGAATGTGAGACAACCTCAAAGCAGGACACTGAAATGGTACCTCAATTTCAGGATTGAATCCTTTGAAGGACATTCTGCCATAAACGAGATCCTCACATCGCAGAAAGCTTCTCTCTTCTATTATACAGCTCCTGAAACCCCAAACCCAGCATGCTGTCAAACCATGCACTTTAAAATGATCAAATTAAACAAATGCAAAAAGGATGTGCTGTCTTCCCCCCACACAAATAAACAAAACCACAGTGTATTTTAAACCATCAACTGCTTTATGCTCAATTGCCCTGATAAATCTTTCAGTACAAAGAGCTTGGAGTGCAAAGGAATCCTTTTTGCCAGCAAAGCTCTGCCATTTCCACAAGCAAAATTAACTCTTCTGACAAAAAGCACTCTTTGCTGGTATGGTTCTGCCTACGTTAATACTTTTACCAGAATAAAAATACCACATAAATATCACTCCCCAGGTGGCACTACTATACCAGCAAAAGCTTCTAATTAATTTTTCATTGTGCTGTTGGACCTGGCATTAGTTGAGTCTGTCAGGGTATAAAACACTGTGTCACTCTCTGTTCAGCAGACAGATTTCCCCCTTCCTCCTCCTTTTTTTCCCTCTTTTAATGAGCGTGGAGTGAGAAAAGAAACATGACCCTGAGGCATTCATAATACACGTGCCAGATAAAAGTACTTTGGTGGATTGTTCCATCCTTTTCCTCACACACATGTACCTGCTCCCTCATCCTCTTCATCTCCCATGTAAATCAAACCCTCATGATCACAGAACTCAGGCTGAAGAGACTGAGCTCATTGTCCTGCCTTGAGGCAGTATCAGTCACACATGTGCCATGAACAGCAGAGGTCCAGCTAACCTGTCCTCAAAAGACTTCTCATGATGAAGAATCCAGTGTCTCCTCAGGCAATCTACTCCAGAGCTTCAATAGCCTTATTGTTACAAAAGTTCTCCCAATGTCCAGCTTGAACAGTTCTTGCTGCAACTGAAGCTCAAATACCTTTTTGTCATATCCACCAAGAGTAATGGAAAAGAGTTATCAATGGCCTTATTCAGCCACAGTTAATTCCTTGGGCCTCAGCTTTTTCAAAACTATGTATGTTATCCCTCAGTGGAATTTTTTTTCACTTTAGAAAGGATGAAACCCAAGCAATTTCAAAACTAGTTCTCCTGCTATTTAAGGCACCTTTCTAAAGAGCAGGACATTTTTTTTCCTTATTAACTAAGCCTTCCTTTATTTTTGCCATTATCCCTCCTATTTCAAAACCAGGATTTGAAGTGAGCTGGGCACAAGAGGACAGAACTGTCCTGAATCAACTTAACCATGTGTCTGGAGCTGAATTTACTAACACAAGGTTCCAAACTTTGTTTCTAATGAAGGGGAAAAGCAGCAATGAATGAATTGCACCCTGACTGAAAGAAACTAACTGCATGCATCTAGAAGAATGTGTGAGTGAAAGAAAACAACACATACAAGAATTGAAAGTAGGTCAAACTACACTAGGGAACCTCAAGAACAGCCCTAAAAATAAGTAATAAAAAAGTTGTAATGCCAGTCTGTCACTATTTTTGCTTCTGTTAACTGGTTATTTATAATACTTATCTTACAGGAAAAAATATGAATCTGGTATTTCCATTTCAAAACAATCCAATGACGATAAGAAGTACAAAAGATTACAAGCTTACTCTTTTTCCTTTAGATCTGGTACATCAAGATACCAGTGTTCTTCACTAATTATCTTCTTTTCTTCTTCCTCTAGTTGTTTTTTAGTTTGTGAATCCAAACCCCTTTGCATGAACTACAAAGAAAGACACAAACACACAGTTCAGTGTTCTGCATCATGAGTATCTTCTGAACATGCAGTAATTACATGATAGCAATTATCCATTACATAATGTTTAGCAGTTGATACAAAGTGAATTTTTTTGTTATTTTTTTTTCTCTGAGTTTGGTCAAAGTTTGTGCAAACAGACAATGGAAAATTAAAACAGCTGCTGATCACAGCTATCTACTGAAAGTTAACAGTCACACCTGTACTTACATATAAAGAAACAGAGCTGTCCTGGATAGCTTTGATGGACAGGAGTTGTCACAATTCCCTAATTTTAGTGAGGTTTTTCTAATGTTTCAGTAAAGGCCAGAAAGAAGATAATGGTGTTGAAGTTATTGCTGCACATCAGGAACCAACTCCACCCATACAAACAGCACTGGAGCTCAGAGCTGGAGGTGGCTCATACCAGGCTGGCCTTTTTTGGAAACATCTGTACTTTCAAACATCCTCTTCTTTTCTCAGATTTAATGAACTGGATTTGTGTTTGTAGCTCTGGAGGTACAAACCTGCCTTTGGAAGTGGAAAAAATGTCAGAGTTTGAAAGCAGACTATGAGGAAAACTACTCTGTATCCAGCTGTGCTAAAGGAAGATGTTCCCAGCTCCTCAGTTCTCACTGACCCACTGGGTGGATTTGTAAAGTTCTGGTCCAGCACTGTATTCAAGGACCTGCTAACTTTCTGCAGGAACAGTCTGCCAAAATAGCTGAGACCAATAATGAAGTTTAGGGCAAGTTTCTATTTTTTCCTAAGACAAGGACACTCCTGTCACTGGCTTCCTTGGTGATAACCTCTGTCAGAGGATGGGAACATGCAGGTAGGAACAGCAACCTCTCAACAGCTGGGAGCAGAAGAAGACATCTGTCACAGTCTATAAAAAACTGCTGAGAGCACAGAACTACAGACCTGAGGCCTGTGAAACAGCATTTTAATTTCCATTTGTCTTAAGTCAGGTGCCTGAACTGAGTGACAATGAAGTCTAAACAATGTCAATGATACATGGTGGGGAAAACCAGAACTCTTCAAAATTTTGTGGTGATAACCCATATAGTCCCACCTCCCTAAAAGCTGGGACCTTCCTGAGGATCTACAGAAAGTGTTTGGATAACTGTACCTGTCAGAAGTCTATATTTATACCAAGCTAACTCCCAGACAGAGGCAAATCTAACAGTACAGTTCACACACAGTCCTGTAAAAATATACAGGTGTGCAATGTATGTATTACAAACAACCCACACATCTCCAGTCTTTACAAAATGCCCAACCAAACCAAACTCAGAAGTGCAAGCCAACTGAGCTAGTGCTTCATTTTCTGTTTCTATTTGCATCCACTGTACAAGATCTTTAATGAAAGAAAAATTGACTTCTGTTTTCTGAGTCAATTCAGAATATGTCAAAGCTTTCCAATTAAAATTACAGTATCTTCTTGAGGAAAATAAGTGAATCTATCATGTGGAAAAACATATTGCTCAAGGAAATTGGTTAGCCAGTCGAAAATCTCAACACAAGAAATTCTGCTACAAGAACCCAATTAAATAATCATTTCACACTCCATTTTAAAGATTATGTTCCTGAAGATTACTACAGGAAAAACCTAGATAGAAATTATGTGATCAGGTTTCTCTCGAATGTAAACACACACTGATGAATTAAAAATATATCAGTTGTGGTAGGCACAGAATGTGTAAGTCAGTAACTGAGGAGCTGTTTGGGTGAGTTTCCCCAAGCTATGAGATCTGGATCAAATGGTGCAAGATCTAAAAGTGTCTCCATGTGGCCCAGAATTTACTGCAAAGGTCCTTCCAACACCACTCACCACCTCTGGGTGCCACTGCACCCACCTGCTGAATGCTGCTAATACACTGGATCACTACCTGCAGAGGCAGCTGCTAAAGGCTTCATTAAAACATTTGTAAACAGGAAGATCTGCAGAAACAAAGTGCTAAATGCAAGATCTGTGTATGACCTTTTCAAAACCTTACTGATCTCTTCAAAGCTGGTTATTACTGCCTGGACTGTGAACCTGCAAATGTCATGGCAGCATATTCACATGCCTGGCTCTCCATGGCCTTCCAGAGGAAAACAATCCAAAAACCTGCTTTTGAAATCTCCAGGGGGTTAGTATGCTGACAAACAAGAGAAAGAAAAATTTCATTTTAAAAGTGTATTATACAAAAATAAGAAAAAATAATGATGCTGCCATCCAGGTTATGGGAGTCTGTATCGCACATTGCTGGCTGACTCAGTTCAACACCTACTCCCTTTAGAGAGAGAGGCAAGATGTATTTTGTTCCTTATGTGTACAAGTTTTAGATTTAGAAGCATCTGTTAATTAGGGTAAATATTCAATCATCCAACTGTATCAGAGTGCACTTTATGTGAAAAATTGAACTGAAGTCAGCTAACTCTTTTCAGCCAGAATGTGAAATATAAGCCCATATACGTGGGGAAAAAAATGGCTAAATAAAACACCACAAGCAAGAAGCCACAAAGGCCCCATCATGTTCAGTTAAAAAATTGAATATTAACATAAAAAAAAAAGTACTCAACTTTTCCTGGTTGTTTTCCAGCAATAAAGGACCATCAATCAGAGAACGTACTGTACTGAATTAGGAGTTGTAGTACATGGTGTGAAGCAGAATCCATTAGCCAGTGAGCAGAGACTAATTTCACACTGGTGACACGAGATTCACAATTCCAAGGGTAATAAGCACATCGGGATGTTCCTAAGATCCCTGGCTTTTATGAGTTGGGAAAGCTGGCTAATATTAGATGTTAATCCTCATTCAGGCTGGGATTTCCTTAGCCAGCAATGCAAACAGGGTAAAAATGAACACACCAAAACTTTCTTTTCTCAACACTAAAAGCCCCACCCCCAAGCAAAGCAAACAGCACTGATATTTTCATTTCAATGAAAATATGCCGTTGCAATATTTTTATTTACATTCACAACAAACAACCCAGCAGCAGAGGAGCGAGCTGGAACGAAAGCACTCCCAAAAGGTGCGCTGGAGCCGGCCCTTGAGGCCAGGCTTTAGCTGGAACCATGAGGCTGCACCGAACCCTGCAGTTTGTAACCCCCGCGTTCGAGAGGCTCGGTGCCGGCATCAGCGATTTATTGCCGGGGGAGCAGCCCATCGATAAACACATCTGTTTATCCGGAGCGTGGCTGGCCGGCGATGGGAACGGCAATGCCCCACACCAGGCTCCGGGAACGGCCGCGTGTGGCCGGGGACGCGCAGCCCGGCCGCGCCTCACAGCGCCGGGCCCCGCACGCCATCGGTGCCCGGCCCTGCTGCCCGAGCTTCCAGCCCCCCGCAGGCCTCCGGCTCGCCCTCCCCTCCTTCCCCCGTCACCTTCATGCGCAGCAGGTTCTTGGACAGCTTGGTTTTCACCTCCCCGGCCATGGCGGCCCGCAGGCCGCGGCGGATCCCCGCGCTCGCGTAGCGCCGAGGCCGCGCACGCCGCGGGAGGAGCGGGGCGAGGCGGCGGCGCGGCTCCACCCTCCGGCCGGGGGCGGCCGCGGGCACGGCACCCTGCCCACAGCACCCTCCCACCCTGTTGGGAGCTGCCGGGGCCGGGGGGTGCGCTGTGGTGGTGCAAAACCAGCGATAAAAATAAACTTTACGGCTGTGTGGGGTGAGGGAGATCGGGGGTGTGAGCAGGACATAAATCCGCTCGGTATGAAATGGCAAATCAGTATGTGAACCTGACATGCCTTATCCATGCTTGTGTGTTGTGTAATACTGCTGGTTTACAGCTTCATCCATTATTTTCTGGTGTTTCAAAAAGGGTATTAAGTACTTCCCACACTGACATTTGGAGACTGCTTGACTTTATAAGCATTTATTTTTTTACAATCAGCACTGACTTTTATTTTAAAAAAAATTACAAAATGGTCAGATGTGATTAAAACTGGAAAGCACACAGATTCAAAGAGCTTCAAAGCTTTGCTAGTCCGGAATTGTGATTTATGAATTCAGTGTTGGCAGTGCTGTTGTTGGACTGCCCTGCTGGGCGCTGGGAGCTGAGGAGGAAATCCTGATAGGGAATTGCCAGCTGACTCCCAGTCAGAAGCATGTACCACAATTTCTCTATATATCCTCATAAATCAGATTTCTGATGCCTGTTTTGACATTTGGCACATAAACTGGGTGATAAAGCAATGAGAGTGAGGGTTCAGTGTTCAAAACTTTAATGAACTGGTGTGCTCCAAAAGACAATTTAGGGAGAAAAGTTCTCATATATGCAAGATGTAGGTCAAAGCTTGAAGAACTCTAAAGATTTATGTTCTAATAGACGCCACAGAAAGGTATAATGAAGGACAAAACCTGATTGCAGTGGGAAAGGAGGGAGAATTATCCACATCCAGGCATCCTTATTACACATTTAAGCTCAGTGGACTAAAATGACCACAAATGCCAATGAAACATGGAGCCACAAATGCTTCAAGGCAAAGTCATAACACTGCGTGAAAATATTTAATTTTCATGCAGGGAAGGCACCTTCATTCCCAGGCTCTGTAAATGAGTTGAAGCTGCTCTGAAGTTCAAGGCCCCAGTGAGAAAGTCACATTGTGAGTGTGGCAGCTAAGCTGTTTTGCTCCTTCTCTGTTCCCTTTCTCATTAACAGCTATCATCCCTTCCCAACAAAAGAAGGCTGGGAAGAAATTTGCTATTTTCTGAATACAAATGTTCATCAAAGAACGAATATGTTTGAATCTTAGTGAGCGAACCAATAGGGGAAAGCTGCTAATTAATGTAATGGCAGAGTACAGCCAGAATCTGTCCATTTTTGGTGTTCTGTTCTATTTGCCGTGCATTTTAATAATGCATTTACTTTTTGTTGATCATTGCAAATCAGAGCCCTGTATTTAATTGCGTGACCTTCAACGTCAGGGCTTTTCTGAGCAGTTTCGGTTCATTTACAGTGCAGGAATGTACTTTGAATGATTCCTTCTAAATACTGTGCTCTCCTCAGCACTTCTGCAGCCACTGAGCTGTGGTCGTGCCTGCCTTTGCTTGGTGGCCTTTCCAAGAGCTGGTTCTGTCCCTCCATCCTGCAGAACATTCCAGCTCAACAATTCCTCAGCAGACTCTGCTCACAGCCTGTTTGGGATTTGGGCACTGCACACAACAGCTCCTCTCTGCTTTTGTTGAGAAGCAGCATCCTGCCCCCAAATTCTCTGGGAGCTACAATCTAATAATTTACCTCACCACGCAGTGATGTATGAGATGGGGAGAATGCAAGGAATCTTCACTTTATCTAACCATGAAGATTATTCCTGGTGCTCCCTGGTCCAGGAATAATCTGTACCCCATGTCTTGGTGCTGCACCCCAGGCTTGCACAGTTTCTCTCACTGTCTGTTGGCACATCAGCTAAAAACCTGCCTTGATACAGGCAGGGAGAAGTATTTTGCAGTAAAAGCAGTGTAGGTTCTGTGATGTTTATTTAGAAAAGTGGGGATTGTAAAAAGGCTGCCAAAAATGTGATCTATTTTGGCAGTAAAAAAGCCCAAAGGAAATTTTTGGGTTGCATCTCCCATCACTTGAATTGGATGGGGAGGTTATAGATAACAATCAGCTGCCTTGTGGACCAGATTATACTGTCTGGTAAATGTGAAGACACTCCATTGATTGCAGGAGAAATTTTTATGATTTACTGGTGGTGGTGGAGGTAACTCAGAGAAGAATCCAGCCCTGTAAATATGCCTGCTTGTGGAGTGAGGGAGAGGAGAGTTAGGAGAGAAAAAGAAGCTCTCTATGTTTAGAGAAGAATTGAGGGTCATTATAAATGACAATTAGACTCTCTCCCACAGCTGAGTGCTTCACAGCAGCTCCATTTTCAACCTAGAAATCAATTTCTTTTTCAAAACAAAAATACTCAGGAAATAACTTGGGGGAAAGGAGTTCCATCTCGTCAAAGATTGTACATTAAACAAGCAGATAAAAGATTTTTCTTCCTAGGAAATGTGGTCCCTTCTCTCCCTAGTAATTACTGAAGTCAAATCAAAGTTGTCATTAACATTATTTAAGGAGTAATCTCTCTTGGAGCAACACATGTGGCAGCTGTGAAGTAATTTCACGCCAATGGGATCTAATTTGAGGGAGCTCGTGGCTTACTTTTCCCATAATCTTTTATTTATTCATATTATTGTAGTAGTGTGATTTTAGTGCAAAACAGGTATCTCAAACCTTACAGCAACCTATCAGTTGATTTGATTTCTTATGAGCTGTCTTTGAATTCTGAGGCAGCCTTTTAGAGCCCTCTGAATACCTGAAGCCCTTTTCCCCTCCTTGCAAATATCACAATTCTTATAGTATGACAGACGAATCATTAATTTGTGTCAAACTCCTCCACTGTGTTTTAAATAAGCACATTATGTGTTTTTCTCTATGATCGAGGAAAAGAACATGAGAAATGGAGCTGCCGGCGGTCTGTTTGCAAACCTGAAGGAAGGTGCGAAGTGCACTGGGGCTGGGTGTGATCAGGAAAGCAGTTTTGTCCCCTGTGCACCCCACGGAGAGAGTGTGAAATCTCCGCGTGGCAGAGGTGCTGTTCTCATGGGCAGGACTCGTTTTCCATTCCTGCTGCTCCCACCCCGCTCCGAGCCGCTAATGCATGCGGGGCTTTGGCAGCTGCCGAGGTGCTGGGTGCCGGGGGTTTGTTACACAATTCATCACCTCTGATGTGATCCTGTACAACCTCACCTCATCCACGGAGGATCCAGGGTAGCTCCAGCTCTCCTTCACACCGCACTGATTCACCCTCTTTTGCTTTTTTGCTTTTCTGGCATTGACACCGGTTTAGGTGGCAGCTTGTAGCGGCGTATCTGAACTTAAGCCCCATTGTGCACCATTGTAGCTACTCTTATCAGAATTCTCTCAGCGCTCTCTGGAGTGCATCAAGGTTACTAAGACATAAACTGTGTTAAATTAAGAAAGAAGAGGCTGGGAAACAGAATACCAAGACCACAAGAACTAGATAACAGAGGGCTGTGAAGCACCTGGACTGTAACCAGTCTCATACTCTGAGAGGTGCATGCAGAACACCTGGACAAGACAGAGGCACCAATGAAAATGAGCATGATCAGGGTGTGCAGTAGAGCTAGAATGTATAAATAAGTGTGTAATATAAACAATAAACATCTTCTGCTTCATCATATTGAGTAGTCATACAGGAGTCCTGTTTCCTGCGGCAAATGACGCACAGAGGATGTTTTAAATCCCTGCCCTGCATTCCTCAGCTGACCATGGGTTTTCCTGCGGATGGAAATGATGTGGAAAGAATTACAGCCAGACTCCTGTAATTTGGGTAACACAGATCTGTGAGCACCATTCACGTTGCTGACTCTTTCCTTGTAATAGCCTTCAATAGTTCACAACTTGTGCAGCAGGGAAAGGTGTGTTTTAAAAATGTGCTCGTGGCAAAACAATTACAAAATCTGCAGAACAATTAAGATGTGTCTTTGGAGAAAATGCCTGGTGTCAGTTTGGGAGAGGACAGTTTGTTCTGAGTGCTTTTGGCTGGTCCAGTGACAGGGTGAGCTTTGTATGAATAAATAGAGTAATTCCTTTTTGATTACAGAAAGAGCCAGCCTCATAATGGCAGCTCTCTATATTCTGCCATCAGCTGAAGTGGTGGAGAGAACTCATGCTGCTGGCATGTGGAGAAGCCTAAATATTTGAAATTATTTGATATATGCCCATGTTAGAAGCCAGAGCAAAGAGAATGACGGTAGAACGGTGTGGAGCATCCTTCTCTTTGCTTTCCTTTAAAAATCAGGAGGCTTTTAACTTTTTGGATTTGAAGGAATCACAATTAAAAGAGAAAAAGAAAATATCACCCTCTGTTTGTTAACCATAAAAATGCAATCCAGCGGTGCTGCTGGTGCTTTGCTGTTTCCCAGGTCAATAAATGGCTCCCCTGACTTTAATAAACATTGATGCTGCAGGCTTGTTCTACCGTGATTGAACATTTTTATAGTTTCAACCACTCGCATTGCATGAAAGCTTTAAGATTTTTTTTCTTTTTTTTTTCCACCCCTCTTTTCAGGAGGGTTGGTTCTGATTGATTAAATTGTCATTTTCAGAGTTAGTTGCTGAATTATAACTTGGCATTTTTAACCATGCGATTTGTTTAAAGAGACAGCGTTTTGATATAGCAAAGCAGCTGAGAATTTTTAAGCAGTAAAAGGAAATTTTGTTCACTTTGTTCTCAGCCTTTCATCACTGCCTGACAAAAATGCTCCTGAAAACAACATGAAGGCCATGATATGAAGAGAAGGTGCTTAGATCCATGCTCACTTCTTTATTCCATCACGGAGCTGATCTGTGCAGAGCTACATTGCTTTCGATTAGTAGTCGGATACCTCATTGTTGTTGACACGTTTATCTTTCTGAGGAGGAAGGAAGGGAGGGAGGGGGAATTAGAAACATAAAATGAGTGCCACCCAATGTGATATTAAGAGTAAGTGGCAGCACTGTACTTTGGACCAACCCCTTAATACGCACGAAGGATTTCTTTGCACCAAAATGATGGGTTCTGAGTCAAAAACCTGCAGGGGTTTCACCCAAATCCAGACTGAGCCTGATTCAAAGGGACAAAGACCTTGTAATTCTTTATAAACTGAGAAAATCACATCCACGTGATGATGCATTCATTTTTTTATTTAACCAGCTGCCACCTTCCTTCTCTGGGGAAAACTCCTGGGTTTCAAGGTCTGCTTTTTTTACTTTCCTTCACTCCCCCCAATTTAAATCTGTATTCAAGACAGTAAATCTGAAGTAAATGAGACTCACATAAAAAACATGTGTGTTCAGATTGTGTTTGAAAAGAAAGGCCAACAAAACTGTCCTCTAGAACATAACAGGATATCTTTTGCTTTTGATTTACAGTGCCTGCAGGGGAAATGGAATAATCTAGTGGCCTGAATATGGGAGATCTTGCACTGCAGTGTTACCCTGGTCAGACTCTGAAACAGTGCTTAGCAGTGGAAATCTCAGGGTATCAATATGAAATACTGAAGTCCAATTATACTTCTGCTTGTACACTTTCCCCTTTCTGGCCATTTCAGCTCCTGCTCTGAAATAATAACTTACAACGGTGCAAAGCTGAATTTCAGCAGTGAATTATATCCCTGGCCTCTAAATTTAATTGCATGGTACTGCAACTAACCCTCTATCCATCTTGGTCCCTGGAATTCTTTCTGCCTCTTTTCTTCTGCTTCTATACCATTCATTTGAGACCTTTAGAAAGCACAAAATAGATGCCCAGAAGGAAGGTGAATTGTGAAGGGAATGTTTTAACTTCTTACCTGCCACCAATTCTTGATGGTTTTTAACTAAAAAGGGAGGGAGGGTTCAGCAGCAGTGGGGTCAGGATGAGGTGCTGCAGGCTCTGGATGTTTTCCTGCAGTGCTGGGTACCTGGGTCAGGAGGACAATTTGCAAGCACCACTTTGGATTCCATCGAGCCAGCTGGGTGCTGTACAGAATGTGCTTTTCCCACCATGTAGTGCCTGGAAATGCAGCCAGGGCTGGTGTCAGACCAGGGCTTTGATTCAGCACAGCAAACCTGGTGTTCTGATCAGCTGAAGGTTTCACAGCACGATGTTGAGGCCTGAGCAAACCATTTATAGCAAAAGCGGAAAAGATTCTCTGCAGTTATCATAAATACAATATGATTACATTTTTAGTACAGTTACTCAAGTTACTCATGTTTTTTCAAAGTCATATTAAGGCTACTTTATAAGTTGGGGAAATAAGCTGTAACATGAAAAAGAGTAAAATGTTCATTAATGCCGTAATGATTTATATCAAAACATTATGGGGTGGCACACTTTGCCTCGGACCAGTTCCTCAATGAATGTTTTTCTAATTTCCATAAGTAATTGACCTCTCATTAGCGACTCATTAGAAATATTGAGGTGATGTGACAAAAGCCAACCCACTGCACAGAAACTCTGCATGGGCATAAATCACTGAAAACTCTAATGGATTCAAAATAAAGGATCACAAGAACCTTGCTTTCTCTGACTGAAAAAGGATTTTGTTTATGTCTGTGGAGTGAAACCCTTTTCTCTGAATATATCTATCTATATCCATATCTATCTATATCTAATCTATCTATATATCTATCTCTATATCATCTATATCTATATCTATATCTATATCTATATCTATATCTATATCTATCTATATCTATCTAATCTATATCTATATATAGCTATATCTCTATCTATATCATATGTATGTATGTATGTATGTATGTATGCATGTATGTATGTATGTATGTATGTATGTATGTATCTATCTATCTATCTATCTATCTATCTATCTATCTATCTATCTATCTATCTATCTCCTTAAATCCATACTTTGGCTCATGGCTGATTTTCAAACACTGAACATTCACTTTTTTTCTCCTTGCCTGTAACTTCATATGAAAAAGAATTATCCAAATAATTCAGACACATGTGTAAGTGTAAGTCTATGTCAGGTCCTGGTACAACTATAGACACTGAGGTTGGAAAAATGGAGGACAAAATTTGGCATGTGGACTAAATACTAAACTTAATTTTGGAAGTAAATAAACATCAATTGATGCTTCTCACTGACTCCATGCTAGAAGCAGGTACCTTCCAGAAAAGGCTGAATCCTTGCCTTTGGGCAGTTCTTTCAGAGGGGAGGGGTCTGCCTTTTCCTTTTTCTATCCACTGTTAACCAACACAGCAATGTTAGGAAGCCCAAGTAATAGATTTTTCGCATATTGACATATTAACTTAATAACCTTATATATCTGTCTTTTTAGAGATCAATAAATCAATTTTGAGCTAGTTCTTCATCACTGCAATATTGTGAAAAGTGAAGCTGATATTTAATGTAGTTTTATGAGGACTGGAGGCTACTGGACAAACCTAGAAAAAAATCTATTTCTTTTTAAAATGTCCTTTAAAGTCCTGATGCCCATCTGAAACTTATTTGAAAGTAACTGGATTTATGGGTTCCAAGTTAGTGTTTCATTATGAAGTTACCTGAGTATGAGAGAGGAAAAAAAAATCACTGTCTGGAAGTTTTATACAGCAGAAAAGAACTGAACTGATGAACTTCCCCTGACTTTATGGAATACTGGCTAAGAAACTGCAGGGTCTAAAAGGTGAATAAAAGCAGTGAAGTAATGTTGTAAAATAATGGGAAAAGCTACTGGCTTAGGCCTGCCCTGGATCCTCATTTGGGAAATGTATCTATTGTCTAGCTACCCTTCTTACAGTTTATTTTTTATTTTTTCTTCCTGAATTCTCTTGCAATGGACCATTGCATATCACTGCTTTAATATGGGTGAATATCACTTTTGTTTTGCCAAAGGAAGCACAGGAGTGATCATGAAAAATTTCCTATTAAGGAAGAAAAATGCATTTTTGAAGGCTCACTCAGAAAAATCAGACTGCTTAGATTTCCATGACATTTAAAAGGAAAATATTGAAAAGAGATGACAGACAAACAGTGAAGTTTCGTGGTGTATTGATTGTTTAATGCCAAGTGACTTGTTTTGTGATAATGCTCCTGTATCTTTTTTTTTTTTTCCTGTGTTACTGCAGGAACTGTGGTTGCATAGTTTAGTCCTGATCATTTCAGCCCAAATTTACAGAAAAATCTGATTTCCAATGCCTTTTAGCACCAGGGAGCATATCTGAACGGATAGGAAACCAAACCTGGTGCAACAGCAGAAAACTGAGTCTCAAATACCCAAAGATCTGAATTATGTCCAACATCTGCTCTGGGATTTCCAGAGCTGCTACAGAGATGGAGCTTTTAAACTCCTGGACAGCCTTTCTGGAGTAAAGCATCCTCATCAAGTTATCCCTGCATCTCTGCACAGCACTGGCTGCTCCTTGGAGCCCGCCCTGTCCCCCACAGTCACACTCTCCTACACTGCCAGGGTGTCAGATGGGCAGAGTTTCTTTGGGATTTAGGAACACGTTTGGATTTCAGCCAGGCATGGAAGATATACATACTTCCTCTTATACCCACGCACACACTCAATATATTCCTTTACATATGGAATCTGAAGCAGTAATACTAGAAGCCTGAAGTTGAAGGAAGGACAAATGCATTTATAGCCATGTTTCTTGATAAGGTTTTTATTTTTAAAAAAAAACTCATTTATGCAATCATTTTGTGGGAGTGACATGCTTGATCCATTGCAAGGTGGAAGTAACACACATGGAGGTAATTCTCCTTATACAGATTGACTTTAAAGAAGTCCTTGTGCTAGGCTTAAAATTTATAATTTAACTGAACTAGTTAAAAACACTTCCTTTCCCTCCCTTGAAATGTAAGGAAAAAGCTCACTGTGGCAAATGTATCTTATTTACAATATTTTGGGTGTGCCCCTGCACTGCCTGTTGGTGGTTACCAAGGACTGGCTGAATTTTGCTGCTTTATGCTGAAAGCTGCTAATGGGAAAAAGAGAGTGTTATGATTGGGGGCCCAAAGGGAATTTCCAAACCTGCAATATCATATCAGTATTCCCTGAGGCAAGGAGAGCTGTAGATATTCAGGAACCCACCAGGTTAGCTAGGAAGGGCATCCTTAATGACACCAGCAGAAGAAAATAGCAAGTTTGTTTTGTTGTTGAAGCATGTTTTTGGTTGTTGTATGCAAAGTGGTTTAATATCACCCTAATCTCAGCTTGCCATGTGAAAAATGACCCTGTCAACTTGACACAGAAGCAGAATATTGAGAAGTGGAACATTTTGTCTAATGTGGAAGAGCTGACAAAGATAGACTGAATAATATTTAAATGGATAAAACTGACTTGATTTTGAATTCCAAATAAAATTAAAAATATTATGCTAAGATTTATAGGGTTTGTTTTCTGTCTTTTCTTTTCTGTCTGTGTTTGCTGGGCTCTGCTCATGTTGCCAATATTTCAGTTTAGCAGCACCATTCCATTCTTTATTCATAAAAGCCAAAGGCTAAATATTGCAAGACATTTGGCAATGCCAGTATAAATGGGAATTCTCAGTTGTGTACAGCCCAGTTATTGATGTTTTTATTAGCAATCTTTGTAAGGCCACATTCTGCTTTCCTCCTCAGTGCTGCAATGTGGAAATGAGGAAAATGCCTCTTGGAATTAGCTAAGCATGAACCAGTTTTGATTGAACACATCTGCCACAATTCCAGGGTGTCTCAGCAATGCCTTTTGCCCCTTTGCCCATCCATAACTCTTCTGCTGTCCAGGATAAGGGAACAAAGCAGACAAATCTTCATCTGATGCAGAATAAGTCCCTTATTTCTCTACTGCTTTAAAGAGTTCTCCACAACCCACTGATTTCCTGCAAAATGCATTATCATATCTATTCAGGGCCAGGATTTGGTCTGAGGACACTATAGGGAAATTCTTTGAGAAAATGAATTTCTGAGAATTTTCACTAGCCACTATAAAAAGTTTTATCTGTGTTATTTTTTTCTCCCTCTCTGCTGTATAAACAAACATGACACTTTATTCTACAAAGTGATTTCTTTCTGAATTATAGAACCATGGAAAAAGCATATAAAACCCACAAACCTTATTATTTTTGTATCCTTGAAACTCAAAATTGATTTAAACCAAGTTCAGCCAGCAATATTTCCTCCCCATCTGAGAAACTATATCCTGAGCTTCAGACTAAAGTAAATTTTTATAGGCATGTCGTAATTATAAACCCTGGAGAAACAGATTTTGTAACAGGGACATGGGCACAAAGCTCCCTGGTGTGAGGAGGCTGAACATCCATCCTCCCAAGAAGGAGCTTATTAAAAGACTGCAGTGGTTTTAATGACATTTCTTGTGACATCGAAATTATTTCACTCAGAATCACAGAGATCTCTGTTTCTGCATTTTTGAAGGTCCAGGGGGGAAAGTTCTGCTGCAGCCTCATGGTGACTGAGGGAAGCAGTCCAGAGGGATAAATCTGCTCTGATGCTCATATCCTCTCACGATGGGAGATGTAAATTAAGCTGTTTAATTAGAACAGCATATAATAGTCATCACCAGGAAGGCAGGAGAAATGTTTGGAAAATACTCTGGGTTCAGCTTTTCCCCTTAAATTGACGAATAATGGCTGAAAGGTCAGCGATAACTGAACTCAGAATGAGGGGGTTTGGCTCACATCAGGTGTGTGTGGTAACT
The DNA here is from genome assembly GCF_028018845.1 of Melospiza georgiana. Taxonomy (NCBI): domain Eukaryota; kingdom Metazoa; phylum Chordata; class Aves; order Passeriformes; family Passerellidae; genus Melospiza; species Melospiza georgiana. The sequence goes on from NC_080443.1 coordinate 17,279,414, forward strand.
TGTGTTCTTATTAAAGTCTATAGAGATCCTGGATTGATTTTCTTGCACTATTTCAAGCCAAGTGGGTATTTTCAAGCAATATACATTTCTGATTGGACTGAGCATTGTATTATTTATATCATGTCGTTTGTGCACATGAATTCAAATCAAATGATGGCAGGGTGCTTGGCCCAGACATATCACATAAGAGATTAAATCCTTCTCACTTAATCAACCTTACATTTCACCTCTTAGCTAGACAGGTATGCAGATACTTTGCAAAGATGGATAAATAGCTTTGTTGCCATTTTAGAGGTGTTCAAAGACAAGAATTGCCCCAAAACACACACTAGCTCAGGGGCAGAGGTCTGAACTGCATCATCCCTCATCCTACATCCACTGAAGCCTAACAACAACATTTTCACCTACAATTTCCAGCCTCTGGCAGTAAGTTTGCTTGGCTATCTTCTGATCTCTCAGAGTTTACTCACAGGAGGAAGGGGTTAAAGTCTGACATGTTCTCAAAGGAGATGTATAAAACAAGTGGTGGCAACAGCATTCAGGGAAGGAGGAGAGTTTGGTCAGGCTGTTGGAGTGCTGCAGGCTGGTGAATGTGAAATGGCACAGGCTGTGTTACAGCCCTTGAATTTCAGGGATTTTTGGAGTTGGCTCTTTGATCAGTCAGACAGTGAAGTGGGAAATGGAAAACCACAGAGAGCTCAACTTCATCCACAGTGCATGGGAGTAGCCAAAAATAGCTGATTGAATTGAATAGCAGCGCTGGGGAAGTTTTCCAAAGTTTTTCAGGATCTCCAAGGAATTTTTGGCCCATATTCTGAGAGAAAAATCATGTTAGACTCCCTTTCCCTGAGCCAGTTCTCTCATCCATGCGCAGCTAGCCCAGACACATGGGACAGAGCCCAGCTCCTTCTGAAGCCAGGGGAAAGCTCCTACAGGCTTTGGTGGAGGCAGGATTCATCCCTTTGTGAGACAATCATATTTATATTCAATACCCTGCAACTTAAACTGAGGATTAGCAGAATTAAACTCTCCTAATTTGTATATCTCAGACTGCCAAGCCGCAATTAACTTTTGTACGTTTGAATTAATACGAAAAATTATTAACCACCCTTTCCTCATGCAATTATCATTATACACTTCTGGAAAAAAATTTCTTCCAAATATGAAAAGTAGCCTGCACCCCTGTGACCTTATTCCTTTTAATATACTTTAGGCAGTAGAGTAGAAAACAATTTTTCACCCCGCTGCTCCCATGTGCAGGCGATGCTTTCGCAGTGCCACTGCCAGGCTGGGCACTCTGTGGATCCAGTGGCTTTTTGTGGGGCTCTCCTCACAGGGGGACAGGACTCACAGCTTTAAACTCACCCAAGGACAGCACCTGTGTGTGCAGCCCTTGGCAAAGTTTACATCCAGCTGCTTTTTTTGGGTTGTTTTTAATTGTGCAATGTGCAGGATCAACATTGTCCTTTTCTCCCATACAAGTCCAAGCAGGACATTCTTTTTTTTTCCCCTTACAGGTTGGCAGGGCAGGGTGAAGGCAGCCTTGTGCAGACAGAGATCTCTGCCTTATTTTCTGCCCTTCTCTTGCATGAACTCTGCCCTTACACAGCTCTGGGAGGGCCCAGGTGGTTCCCAGAGCTGGCAGAGCATCTGTTGTCCCATGGGTTTTCCTGGTGCTGCACCATCCCTCTTTCAGGTTCTCATTTCCTTAAATTTAGTTTCTTTAGAAAAGTTAAATTTTAAGCTAATTTTTTTATTAAGGGTAGGGGGAGAATTGCAAGGCCAGGTATATTTTAATTGGTGTACCCCCCTTTTATAATAAATACGTTTGTAACAACATAATGAAATTGTTGAGCAAAAGTTCTTTTCCAGAAGAATAATCTTTAACTGGTGCAAAATGTCTCGCTGGGATTTTCTCAGGTTTTAATTTCAGTTTGAATAAATAGTGTGAGACACCAGGCTGCAGAAGATAAAGGTGAATTTCATCTGCTTCCAGCTTGTCATAATGGAAATAATAACTACTTTAGCTAAAAACAAATTTCCAATTAGTTTCTCTAAAATAATATTATCCCCTTTTTTAATAGATACTGCAGCTCATTTTGGAACCTAATTTTGATAATATATAAACAGTTCTAAAATAGCTATTTCCACCAAAAAGTGACAAGCACAGATTTTGGCAGCACATGTTGGGAGCCTGTCTACATTGAAAAGCAGTATTTGCTTTTTTTTGGTGGTGAATCTTAATGAAAAATAGAAAAATCAATTTAAAATATTCTTTAGGAGGAAGACATCTTTCCTGAAAGGCTTTATTTTAAATGTCTGGATAATGGTCATTAAACAAGACATTCTGAAATTATAAAAAACATTTGTTTGAGAAAATACATAGGCTATTAATTTTATTATTGTTATTTTAAGAATAAATAATTTGCTTTATGGGGGGTTTCAAGACACAGGAAAAGTGAAATAGCACTGGCTCTTAAATGCAGCTGAAATTGGCTGATTTATATCTAACCCTAAATTCAGAAAGCAGCAATAACCTGGCTCAGAAAAAAGTGATTTCAGATTAATGTGAGAATTCTTTACAGGGATGTAACAGAACTATATTCTGTCCAGTCCCACCCTGGGATCTCTGGGGCAATTGTCATCTTAAATGCCAGTTAGGTGTAAGTAAATTAACTTTTACTATTTAGGAGGGTGCCTTTTAGCACAAGAAGAAGCCAAAACCCAAGCTCTGGCATCCAATGCCATGTCCAGCACTTACAGAGAGAATGTGACTCTGTCAAAGAAGCCAAGATGAGTGGCCCTGTTGATTTATCCATCCCTGCCTAAGCTAAGAAAATAAATTTCACCAAAAAAAAATAAATCCCAGAATGACACAGAATTTCAAAGACTTTGTATGACAAGACAACATGAAGTAAAACAGCTATGTAAAAACCCCCACATCTAATTTAAAAACTGAATTTCATAATGCATAAACCTCTCATCATCACATGTACATATGTGTGCAAAACTGTGGGGGAACAGATCCAGGAGACACTGATAGTTCCAGGGGTGTTTTTCTAAATGTTGACATTTTGCAGTGTATTTTAGCTGTGGTTATGGAGCTGCATGGAGAATTATCTCCTGATGAAAGAATGAAAGACCAGACAAATAACCAGGATCTATTTTTGATGAATGTGGCTGTCAAGCTGGCTTGGATGAGGGTCCTTCCAACCCACCTGTGCTGCCTCTGCCTGCAGCTGCCAGGAAATGCTGTGCATGGAAGAGTAAAGATCACGCAGGAAACAATTGTAAAATAATTCACCCTTCACACCATCTTTCAGTCTTTCTGTTTTTGTAAATTCTTGCTTCTCATCTTTAATACCACTAAATTATTTCAGCAAGTAAACCTCAGGCTTCTGGTATGACATGGTGCTAACAGGAGACTCTTTCAACTTTGGTGGTGATACAAGAAAAGTCTGTCATAAACTGCCATCAAAGAGCTGCTTGGTAACACCCAGGCTGGTGCCTGCATGGAAAATCCTTCAAACAATTGTGAAATAAAACATTTGCAACATCATGTGCTCTTTGCAGATGCAGATCTCTGACAATACCTCACTACCACACAGAAAATTACACAAGTAATTTTCTGTGAAAACAGGTTAAGAAAACAGTAGCAAAGCAGGGCAGAAGCTGGAGGTAGCAACAAGCAAAATATCCCAGTTCACCTGGAAAAGAAAACCTCATTTGCATTTGCTTCCTGCTCTGTTGTAATTGGAAAATACATTATCTCTGTGATTTACAGAAGTATGGTTTACATAAATGAAAATATGGCGCTGATTTGGCCAAGCTGAGGATGGTAATTTTTGCAGTGAAATGCAGAAGATTTTGTGAAACCTCTGAGACGCCAACTCATAGCTCATAGCCAGGCTGTGACTGACTTTTTGTGGCTGGTTTGATTTTTACCACCTGAATAAATGGACATTAGAGGGGAATTCTATAATGCAGGTAGCAGAAACCGATATAAAAATGGTGTTGCAAGGGCCATTCACGACTGTGCAGAGGCTTTTGACACCTAATCAGCTCCTTAATCACAGATCTGAGCTTGTTCCTTGGCGAGACCAAATTCAGCAAGAGCAGCACCCTTCCCAGATGGGATTAGCTCCTGGGTTTGGTGTGCTGAAATCTCACCCTGCCCAGCAGAAAAAGAAGGTATTGTTTTAGAGAGCTGTGTGTTAGTCAGTGCAGGGTAAAAGGAATCTCTTACTGGAGAGCTGGAATATGAAGTTTATATTCCATGAAAACTGTCTCATGAAACTGTGCATTAAATAGGTTCTTAGAAATGTGCAGCCCAGTAAATAAACCAAATAATTCTACCTGTACAATAAGGAAATGAGTCAGTAAAGGTGTGGAAAAATGAAGGAATGACAGGGAAGCTTCATCACGGTTACGCTGAGGGTGTTCCCAATTTGGGCAGGGAAGGGAGATGTCGTTTTCTCAAGCTTGCAAGCAGAAATCATTGGCTGGAGAGACAGGAAAACTTATGCTTGATGAAATGGAAACTTAATACCAGCATAAACAGACCCACTCAAAAATAATGAAATGAAGTTTTAAAAGGCTTTATGGGGCTCCAGGTTCAGCCCCAGCAGCTGGATTTACATAACTGCAGAGAAGAAGCTGCAGAGGTGGAAACTAAACAAGTTCTGTTAGATATGGGAGTGCAGAGCCAAAGGCTCCCAGGAGAGTGATAGCAAATTCAGAGTTGCTGAATGTTTCAGGACAATCCTTGAAAATTTTGAGTTTCTCTCAGTCCCTTCCATGCAGAAAGAAAAGAGTTAATAAATATTGTCAGTGCCTGGGGAATTGTTCACAAGGGATCTTTTGGAAGAGTAATCTTCATATTTAGAAGTATTTTTTCATTATGGGTAATAGGATGATGAACTGAGAAATGATCCCAGCCACTTATGAGTCTAAAAGCCCCTAGCCTGAATAATCTATGCTGATTTAGAGATAATAGCATCAAAGGCAGAACTCATTTAGCACAATGTCCATTTACTTACTCCAAAGACTTTTACTATCCTGCACCTATTTTATAGACACTTATAAAAGTTGATAATGATGTGAAAAGAGAAATGTAATCAAAACAAAAATGTCAGTGTGCAGACAGAACTATTCTGTCCCAGCCTGTTCCCCAGACCCACCAAAACTCCTCCTCATGAAGAGCAGTACCAATGCTAAGAGAGAGAAAAATCAGAGAGCATTCCCACTGTGCTGGGTCACAGCCTCCTTTGGGCATCCAGCTGCTCTGATGAGCTCTCCAGGCTTTCAGGTGGATCTCTGCTCCTGCAGGGGCTGCAGGGGCACAGCTGCCTCACCATGGGCTGCACCTCTGGCTGCAGGGGGATCTCTGCTCTGATGGCTGGAGTAACATTTCCTCCTCCTTCTTCACTGATCTCAGTGTGTGCAGAGCTGTTTCTCTAACAAATTCTCATTATTTTCTTCAGCTGCTGTTATACAACAGCTTTTTCCTTTGCTTAAATGAGTTATCCCAGAGTTGCCACCAATCATCCCTCAGCCTTGGCCAGTGGTGGGTCCACCTTGGCCAACATTGGCTCTGTGGGACACGGGGAGCTGCTGGCAGCTTCTCCCAGAAGTGACCCCTGCAGCACCCCTGCACCAGAGCCTCACCATGCAAACCCAGTGCTGCACTCATTAAACAGAGCAAACCGATGGAGAGGATGGGTTTGTGTGCTGGATGCTGCAGCAGCACTTGGAGGGTGACAGTCACACTCTCAGACCAACATTTGCTGTGTCACTGCTGGGCTTCCCTTTGGTGAGCAAGTCTTGATTCCATTGCTGCACCAGCTTGGGCTTTTGGAGGCAGAATTCCTCTTGGATCCCCTGTCTGTGCAGATTCAGAGCTGCCTCTCTGCAGCAGGCTCTGCATTCTCCTACAGCACACGTTAGCCCACCAGCACAGGCAGCTGTCCCTAATTGCTCCGGATCGCAGCCAACACTTTCCCCATTTTAGTTCCAAGTCCTCATGACTGTAACATCTTATTTCCAGCCAGAGTGTTTTCCCACGCATGGGACAACAAATGTTCAGGCTGACCTGAGGAACTCTTTTTTCCCTACATGTTTTGGGTTCTCTCTTCTTCAAAAGGTGACAATGAGCTCTTTCAAATGCCGATTAGATCACCATAATTAAGATTTCACTTTGTTTTTCTCACATGACAGAGATTGCGCTTGCACATGTCACTGGTTTTAGGCAGCTTTGTACTTCCTGAGGTGATCCCTGCAGGGGTTTCTGAGAGACTGCATCATCCTGGGTGATGTGGGCTCAGGCATTTGGACAGTGGAGACATTTCCAGCACTGCAGCAACAAAGGACAAGTGTTGGACAAGTGCTTGGCTCAAGACAGGAGGATATTAAGAAAGGAGAGTATAATTTATACCTCTGCATTTTTTAGGGCAGAGCTGATGATACAACTGAGCCAGGACAATGCTAGTTTCTCTCAAATTCAGCACTCCTCCTTCCTTCTCCTGCACTCCCAAATGCACTATTCCCAGAGGAAATAATAATTTTTGACATCACACTTGAAGAATGCTATTTTCTCTTCCAACTGTTTCTTTCAGTGGGGATTTCTGTGTATTTCTTTCCTCTAACCAACTCTTCTCTTGTCCAAACACAGCCTTACCTTGCAGATCAGAGGTGCTGTGGTGTGTGTGAGGGCAGCTGTCCACCTCTGCCTCACCTCACACCCTGAAAGTTCACAATATTTCATCTTTCCCTTTCCTGCTTCCTCTTGTGCTGAGACCTTCTGCAGTTGGATTCCTGTTTGATTGTGTAATAAACCCATGAATTATTAACAGTATATAAAATATTGACAAACTGTTCTCTGAGATAGAACAGCTTTAAAGTATTGATTACGAATCCAGAGAATTATAATCAGTTTCTGCATAAGAGATAATTAAGTTATTATTGTTTCTCTTTTCTCTAATATAGTGATGGATAGAAGGCATTTATACCAAACTGTATGTAATCTTATTAAAATTAAGACAATAGGTTTATGAGCACTCAAGATAATGGGAAAATAATGCATGATGGGGAAGCGTTTACAATTCCAAAGAGCTCTGTTGGCAACATGTTGTTGTGGAAAGAAATAATTTCAGGTTTGCTCTGAGGAAACTCCTGGGCACAGAGATGTGATTGACTTCAGCAGAGTCAAAATCTCATTTCCATTTGGTTTTAGCAGGAATCAAACCAACACTGCAGTGCTTTGTGTGCTTGTGAGCATTTTGAACCCAGGGGCTGACTTAGGTCAAATTTTGGCTGAGGGGGACACTCGTAGATATATTTTGTTTCTGCAGCTTTTATACCAGCTTGCTAGCAAAGCCTTTGAAGTGTTAGTTTAGCTCTCATTAGGCATCAGAAAACTCATGCCAGAGCTCAATTTCCAGACAACAGGACACTGGTAACGAGTTTTTATGGATTCTGCTGCTCCAAAGTGATTTGTGCATCCTTTAAGTGAGATGCTTTTGCCACGAGGCTATGCCTTATGGAAACCTGATTTTATTCCACGGATTACAAAGTGTTCCCAGGCAGAACTGGGCAGCAGGGACCCATCCTGCCTGCCTTAGTGTGCCCTCCAGAGCTGTGCTGTGCAGCCCTTGGCTCTATTCCCTCCACAGCAAACAGGGAGAAGGGTTTTCTTCCAAGGTACAATTCATCTGTGCAAGTTTGGGAAGAGAAAAAAATCATTGTAGGCATTTAAAGTAAGGCAGGGTGAATTCCATGCTGAGTGTGGTGTTGCAGTGGAGCCAGTATAAATGTCAGGAATGAGAAGCTGTGGGCCTTCAGTGGATCCCTGCCTGCTCCTGCTTCCTCTGCCTCTTCCTCTGCTGCTCGCAAGGAAAGGAAATGCTCCAGAGATGTGCAGAGTGCCAAATCCAAGAGCTGGGAGAGAGCAAAATCAACAGTCCCTGGGACATGTTCTCCTTGAACACTGAGGATCTCCTGGTGCTCTTTAAATACATATCACTAATTCCTGGAAATCCCCTCTTAGGCTGGTGTGTGGTTGGCCACTGAGTGCAAATAAGGTAGAAAGAGAATTTAGGAAGGTGATCCTCCACCCCTGTACCAGGGCAGGATCAGCAATGCCAGAAACATTCCTACCCTCTCAGAGGTGATGGTTCCCCACCTCTCCTCAATCATGGATTCAATGAATTATCCTTATGGTTACATTTCCTAATGTATAACCTTTCACAGCCGGGAACCTCAAGCAAAGAGAAATTTCAGACAAGTTAAATTCACAGGGTGAATTAGTGCTACAGTTTATCTTATGGGAAAGCACAAAAACTATATAACATACCAGGATACCTGCAGCATCACTTTGGACAAACACTTGCAAATCCTGGAACTTTTGTGCTTTTTCAATTGCTTTTCATCATTTTGAGGTTGTGAACCTCTTGTATTTTCTTGCACAGCATCATTGGATGATTCTCACAACCAAAGAAGGCCTAAAGGCAGAGCTGAAGTGACTTCCTTCAAGACACACATTTTTCTCCATAAAAAGAAAGGAATCTCAGGCAGCAACAGGCAGACAGAGCTGTCCTGACCCTGGCATGGTGCTTGGTTTTGCTGAGTGGCCACTTTCCAAAGCCTCTCACCCCAGCAGCTCATCCAGCTCTGTCCAGCAGCTGCCTGACCTGCTCTCCTGCTGGGCTGGAGCCCAGAACCACACTCAAATAGCTGCTTTTAACAGATTCTCATCTCCCAGCTTTCCTGTGGCATCTGGTGGGAGCAAATTGCCTTGCTACACTTCTGCAATCAGCAGGAGCTGCACTGCCAAGCCGTGTGGGTGACAAAGCCACCTTCAGCCATGCTGCCCAATTTAATCCAGAGAAATACTGCATTGCATTAAAGAATAGAACAGAAGCAGGTAAGGAATTTATTTGCAGATCTCAGCTGTGTTGAACAACTCATAAAACACATGAAATCTATGAAGGAATGTGCTGTTAGAATTTCCAGGTTTGTTACAGCCAACTCTTAAATCCCACCTTCTAAGCCAAATCCACTCTAAATCTGTGGTATCTATGTGCTAATTGCAAACAAGCCTTGCATCCGGGTGCTGCTAATGCCAGAGGAGTCTGGGGGAGCTCTGAGTGATGAGCAGCTCCTGAATTGTGAAGCGAAGTTGAAAGTGCAGCTGTCGGTCGGGAAAGCGGACGCGACAGCGCTCCCTCAGACTTTAATAGGCTGCTTGTGTGGCTGCTTTCATGATTTAACATTTGTTTGATAGTCCCTCTCTCTTTCTCTTTCAGGTGGAGATGTGAGCATCCTCGCAGAGGGCACTGGTCCTGAGCAATCACTGTCTGCCTATGGAAGGGATGAAAACGCCCCCCACCCCTGCCAACAAAATAGGGCACCTAATTGAAAGCCACGCCACGAGGGCTTCTCCATCCCCCTCCCTCCCTCCCCAGCACTACATCCTCATTGCATCTTTTGTCTGCTCTACATCAGATGCACCTTTCTTGCTTGCTCTGAGTGAAAACAATCCCTGCCTCCCTGCGGGGAGGATGGCAGCCTCTTCCCCGAGCGCTAAATGAGAGCCGCGCTCGCTCTGTGTACTTTGGGAAGGCAGGAATATTTCCAGGGACTAAATTAATCCCTCACATTTCCAAAGTGCGTGGCACAGATCTGATCTTCAGCTCCCACGGTGGTTAAAGCAGAGGAGAGGAGATGGGGTCCCCTGGGTTTGATTCCCACCGAGCCGCGACGCGACGAGCAGAGCTCGGCTCTGATGTGCTCAGCGCTGAGGCAGGGGTGGCACATGTCTGTCCTGTGGGATCTGTCCTCCCACTTTCGCTTTGGGGAAAGCTTTCTCCCCATCCTCCAGCTGAAACATCCGAGCTGTTGGGAGAAGGGCTACAGGGGGAAAGGAAGAATCGTGCAGTATGACAGTTTGGGAGCACACAGTGGCTCTGGCTCCTCCAAAATGTGTCGCGTAGGCAAAGTGTGCAGCTGTGCAGGGTTGGAGACGGGCTCTCGGTGCTCCTGCCTTTGAGCCAGCAGCATTTATGGGCTCAAAGGACAGAAGAGGCAGGGGCTGCCTTGGCTCTGGGAGAGCAGCAGCCAAGAGATAGAGACATGACTGCAAAAAGCAGCTGTGTCCTGGCTTTGCCAGGCAGTAGGTGCCTGTGTGGAGGCCAGGAGAGAGCTGGAAAGCCACCAGTTCAGCAGGGCAGGGCTTGCCAGGATATGCAGGCATATCCTCATATGCAGGCTCTGTTTGCAGATGTGCCAGCCTGCCTCCCTCCCTCTCTGCCACGGGTAGAGCCAGCAGCCCTCACCCATGGTTTGGTGCCATCAGGAGTGTGAGGTGACCCAGCTCAAATACCATCCCCAGGGAGGACCTGGCTTTAGAGTTTCTCCCCAGCTTTGCTTTCTTTGCCAGCTTTTTCTTACATGATTTTCCCTGCCCCTTCTTTCACAGCAAAGAAATGGCAAAGTTCTGGCCATATAATTGGACCAAGAAATTCTAGCTCCCCACTCCCAAACGGTCTGAGTCTACTGAAATCTACTGAAAATCAATGTCCCTTATCAGCTGCAAAATTGTTGTTGCAGGAGGAAAGTCATGCACAGCTGCTGGTTTTGATGAGTCCCTCGTACCTGGCTGTTCACCTGCTGGGCTCAGCTCCTCACCGAGGGCAAACAGTTTTACCCAAAACAGAGGTGAGAGCACTGAGTGCTGGTTCAGCGAAGGTCACCTTGGAAAAGAGAGGGAGAACCTTGTTCTCCAAAGACAAAGAGGGAGTTTTTGATCCACCAAAGACTTCTCCCCGGGCTGTCACAACAAGCAGCTTCTAATCGAGGTTGCCCTGGCAGAGTGCAAAGTCTCCTGACAGCAAAAAGGCAGAGATGTGCTGCTTCAGGACAGCTGTTATTTGAAGGCAGCGGGTAACCGCGTGTCTCGCTGTGTTTTTCCCAGTTTGGATCCAAGCACGGCTTCTTCTGTGTCTGTAGGCAGAGGACACCCTTGAAGAGAAGCCCTTGCATCCCACAGTGCTGCACCATGTGCCTCAGATCATTGGGAAGCCCCCCAGCTCTCCCTCTAATTGCAGTTGTCTCTCTGGGTGTGAGTGATGTGAGTCACTGGTATTTCCCCAGGGCTACAATGTGCAAGGGGCACATGCACTCACTTTAATTTCAGAATTGAAATTCCAGTGTGTTACTCATTCCTTGGACCAGAAAAAATTGTCCCTTTTGTAGAAGGGGCAGACTTAGCTACATGGGTAGGAACAAGGATTTGGCCACACTTTTTTTAGTCACATTGTAGAAATGAATAGTTTTCCTTCCTTTTCAAAGATGCACAGATCCATTTGTCTTGATGCTGTAGAGCCAGAGCTCAGTTAATAATTTGCTTAACAAATACTGCATTTTTGATGGGCTGATTTTTATCAGATTACTCACCTCATGGAGCTTTACCATGTCTTTAAAAAAAACTTCTCGTGCTCTTCTTTAAAGAAGGATGGAACAGCCACAGTTACCACCTGTGTTTTACCACAAGTTCTTTTTCCTCTCTTCTTTTCAAATGTTTGACACAACTGGGCAGAGTCAACTTCCCATTTTCTCTGTGTGTGACATTGCTCAGTGGCAGCTGCTGAAAGAAAAGCCCCATCATAATCAGTGTGTTTTGCCTGTAGCACAAGGCATTTCAGCAACATTGAAAAGCTGAAAGGAAATAGGAGATAAGTTGGAAATCATGAGCTGAAATGCGCATTTCCATTTTAGAGATTAAATTAGAAATATATATTATCGCGAATTTCAAACAGCATCATCAGCCGGCTTGACAGCTCATCTGGGCTCATGCTGGGCTGTTATTGAGGGAGCTTGGGCTAACATCCAGCCTCAGGACGCTGCTCTCCCTGGTGTTCAGAGGCTGGATGGAGCTCAGGGGCTGTGCTGCTCGGCGGGGAGCAGGGGAGGTTTCTGCTGGAGTCACAAGCTGCTGACTGAAGCACTCTGTGAACTCCGTGACCTGCCAGCAGAGCCACGGGAGAGTGCTGCTGACCCATCCACAGCGAGGGGGAGAAGGGACATAATGGGGAAAAAAATTGCACAGCTGGAAGAGCTGAGATCAAATAAAACAGTCCTGTAGAGAATGTAACAGGCAGGTAAATGAACAACCATTTCCTGGCCACCAGGAGCACTGCAGTCCTGCTGCACAGGTGACCCAGCTGCAGTTGCACAGCTTGGATGACATTCAGGCAATCCCCAAGTGACAGCACACGGGAGGAAAGCTGGAGCATATTTCCAACACCTCAGCTGATGTATTTTCAGAACTAAGCCAGGGATCAAGCATAAGGCTCCCTGTGGAACACGTGCACCCCTCCAGAAGGTTGGGAGCTCTCTCACCTGTGCTCCTGGCATTGCTCTTTTGGTGGCTCCAAGGCAGGGACTCTCAAAACAGCTCTGTAGAAAAGATTTGGGAAATGTTCTGTGTCCTAGTGGAAAAACTAGGAGTGAATCTGTTCCCTGTTGTCGCTGTAAGCTGTTCTGCTGCCCATAATCCTGCCCAGCAGGAATTCCTATCTTTTCCTCCTCTGACCATTTTCTCCACATAGGCATTGGAGTGAGTGAATAGACTGCTATGTGATACCAAGCTCAACCCTTCTTTATGGTGAAAGAAGAGGGAAAGATGCAGAAAAGCTCAATTATGAACCAGATTAGAGAGATGTGTGCATTTAATCTTCTCTAAAATATGGGAAAGGGTCCAGCTTTGGCTGAAAGGACATCTTCTCTATGCAATGCTGTTTCACGGGACCTTTTGAAATACCCAGTGTTCATGCGGAGTGCTGAATGTCCTCAGGAAAAGTTAAATTCTGTATTAATTAAACGATCAAGCTGCAAACTGTGTGAAGAAGGAAGGTGACACATGCAAAGGCAGTTGAAGCTTCAGATTGAGGGGTTGGAAGCACAATTTTATTTACCGTGGCTCAACAAGTTGTTACAGTGCACCAGTAGGAAGAGCTGAGCCAGCCACACTCTTTGGCTACTGTGTGTGTAAGATAAAATATGTGAGCTTAAACCTCTCATTTCTGAGAGCCCTTTCCTCCAAGCAGAGAATTAACGCAGGCAGAATATCAAAATAACTTCTACAAGTTGAGCCAGAACAAAGAAGTGTTACCCAGGGAAGAAGCTGCTTCACAGCTTTTTTGGAATGAGATCTGCTCTTCAAGATGGTTTAATGAAGAGGGAAAGGCAGGAGATGTCAGCCGGCTGTGCATATGGAATAGGGTTAGTTGTCTTGAGAGAAATTAAAAATAGGTAGATTATTGTGCCAGTTTTTCCTGTCTTCTGCCATAAATCAAAATCTAGCAGGGAAATCACTGGGAAGATGCACAAACTGGAGGAGCCAAGCAGCACGAAAGGGACAGCAGGGTCACTGAGTGACAGCCACCCTGAAGGTCTGAGCCTCAGACCATGGGCAGGGACCAGAGCCTGGGCAGAGAACAGGCAGGGTTCAGGTTCCATTTCTCTATTCAAACACAGCAGGAGGAAATCCTTTCTCCTTTAGGAGTAAGATTTTGTCTCCACAGTGTAGAACCATGAGAGGTGCCATTCCTGGCCCTGCAGGTCTGGTGGTGGCCCCTGGGTGACATTCCCAGGGGCAGTGTGGCACCTGCCCGGTGCACAATGCTGAAAGGCACTGAGGTGTCTATGCAGGAGGCAGGGTCACACACCAGCTCCTGGACAATAAACTGAGGTTCAGCTCCCACAGAAGTGTCACTGTCATATTTTCTGAAAAACCCCTTTGCCAGGGTTTCTTCTCCTGGGAATCCAAGAAGCCTCAGAGAAAAAATGAAAACAGTAATTATCTGATCTGCTTCTCCTGTGTTTTGCTGCTTTGGAATGTGGTTTGGACACTGTTTACCAACTGGTCATTGTTTCATTGGTTTCATGTGAATTGTTTTGACTTAATGACCAATCACAGCCAGCTGTGTCGAGGCTCTGGAAAGAGTAAAGGGTTTTTCATTATTATTTTTTAGCCTTCTGTCTATATCCTTTCTCTATTCTTTAGTACAGTTTTAGCGTAGCATTCTTTAATATAGATCATAAAATAATAAATTAGCCTTCTAAGAACATGTAGTCAGATTAATCATTTCCTCCCCTTGACGGGGGACCCTGAAAATATCACACAGAAGAGTCAAGTAGAAGGTGAGATTCATGTGTGGTGTGGAAGAAGAGAAGCTGGACTGCAGTAAGGTCATTTACAGCCAGGGAGGGGAATGCATTTTCAGAGACTTACCTGCTGAGAGCTCATTCTATTTTTATTTCATTGGTCCCACCAAAGCCAGTGTCAAGACTTGCTAGGATGACAGTTTCAAAACAAGTTGTGATGTCATGTTAGCATGAACAGCTGAATTTTGGCTTTTCACAACCAGAAGGAAAAGTCACTGAAGGTCTGTTTTCATCAAGAAAAGACATGGAAAATCTACAGAATGTTCAACCAGTAGCAAGACCCACTGAAAGAATCTTGTAGGAGAAGATTCTGGCCTTGCCAGGCTTTTGGTTGGCAGCCTGTGTTGTCTGGCTCCATCACTAAATGGAGATTGCGACTTTACAGCTGGAAAATATCACCAGTTCCTGCCCATATGTACCATCCTGTGCAGGACACATGCTTTTGGGCACAGTTAGAATCCAGGATACAGGGGAAGTGGAGCTTAGATGAACTCTTCTCCTGCATCAGAATAAACACACAGTTTGCATTAATTTGTGCTGATCTCTGCATGTCTCCATTACATGGCTGCATACATCTATAATTATTTCTATATAAATGAACGAGGGGACATTTCTCTCAGAACTGCACATTGCCATCAAGATGAGCTTGGCTGGAACCACCCACACAGCCCAGAAATGAAGTGTTTTCTCCTGTCAGCTGTCTCCTGAGTAAAACCAGCACCACATCTTTGGACGTGCCGATCCAAGTTGGGGGTCTGGCATTCAACAGAGAGAAGGTTAACGCAGGGGGTTGGTGCACAGCCTTGATTTCACCGATTCTGCTGCTGTAGAGCAGGGAGTTTGGTCCCTGCCATGCTCTCTGGTGGGCTGTAGAGTGAGGCAGCGCAAGGACAGGGATCAGGTCTGGCACAGCTCATACTGTGCACACCAGGTGTCCTCATGGGCCTTCTTGCAAGCAGCTCCCACAGACTCATTACAGCTGTCATCTGATTGATTTTTTTTCTTTGACCATTTCATATATTTCCAGTAGTGCTTTTAAGATGATAAACCCCCCTGGGTCTTTGACTTTCCTGATTCAGGTGCATCCTGGGCTGTATTCAAAATTATGGTACAATTTCCAAAGCTTGAATGTGAGCCAGACTCTCTCTTTCCCAAGCTGGCAAGCTGCAAGGAAAGCAATGAACATATTTTTCACAGTTATGCATCTTGCATCTGACTCAGGTTGTTGTTATTATGCAGTAAGTGTTTCAGTCTGAACATTAAAGAAAAGAAAAAATGTTCAGGTCCTAAGGGGGGAACAAAAATCCACTAATCCAACACAGGCTTTATGTGCTTGTTGACTACCAACTGATGTTGAGAACGGCGGGACTCCCAGAGCCTCAAACAAGATTAGAGACTAGGAAATAGGACATTTATTTCAACTCAGATACTTATTTAAGTCTTCGTTCTAGCTACACAGCTACGTATTTGGACATCTGGCAAAAACACTTGGCAGTGCTCAGGTTCTGAAAATGTTGTTAATCTTTAAAATCAATATTTCACTTAGGAAATTGCTCACCTACCTGCGTGTTTGTGAGAGCTAATTCGTCCAAATGCCATTTCTAAAGTTACTAATTATGCTGGAAAAGGCATTTCTTTATCACTCTTGGACAACTTATACCCCCCTATAACCATTAACGTAAAAAATACATTATTACTACTAATTATTTAGTAGTAATATTTTTTAATATTACATTATTTACTGATTATTATTACTATTTATTCATATCAGTTAGAAGCTTTTAAAAATGTCTGATTTCCATAACTGGGACCCAAGTGCTGGTTAAAAGCTTGGATACACCAAACTCATGATGAATGGATGTTGGGCATCCCCAAGTTGCACTTTGGTCCCTCTGACCACAAAAGACCATTGTAATTAATGCTCTGAATCTCACACTATTAAAATACTAAGCTGAATCCTGCTTTGCTTAATAATCAGGTGGATGAAATAGAGAGAGTGGAAGTCAAACAATGGGGTGGTTGTAATTTCCTGAAGCTGCTCTATTTGATTTGCCTTTAACTCAGTTAAGTGTCTTGGCAAACCTTTAATTTGAAATCTGTACAGGCTGAGCATCACACCCTGCTAGGCCTATCAACAGATGGAGGAATTACTGGAGGCAAAATGTATATCTTTATGCTGCTTTTTTAATTTTTTTTTTCCCCATCATTACACTAATCAAGCACTGAAATGATCAGTAACCCCAGAGAGAGACAGATTTGTTTGCAGCAGAGGGTGACCCTGGGAAAGCGTGGGACTGACAGACACACAGGTGGTAGGGGGCTTTCCCAACATGGGCTGACTTTTGTTGTGGGAAACTTGGAAGCTGATGGTAAATGAGGAAATCAGGTTTGCATCCCAGGGAGTTTGGGAAACGTGAGGGTGTTTGGATTGGCAGGGAGGAGATGTGCAGGAGCTGTGGCCCGAGTTCTGTGGGCAGGACCAGGCACAGGTTTCATCTCCTGCCCTTTTTGGAGGAGATGGAACCTGTCCCATCCTTGGGATGCTCCAACACTGACCCTCTGAGCCTGGAGCACTGTGGCAGCCCTTCCCATTCACACTTAGAGGAGATCCTGAGCGCACCAAGCTCAGTTAAAGTTTTGCAAAGACACAGGAAAAAAAATCCCTTAAATTGATTCACCTCCAGTGTGCACATACTGCCCAAATGAACTGGAGGGAAATAAATAAAGAACCCCCTGCATTTTCTCTTTACTGAGCTTGCTAACATTTTCTTCATCAATCATTAATCATAAAGCTGACTCAATTACTGTGGGATTGAGCTTTCATTATTCCCCCCACACCCCCAGACAGTGCTGTTTTGGGCAGGTGCTCACACATTTCTGGAGTGTCCAGTGCCAGCACTAACTGGGGTTTGTGGCTGCACCCTCAGGGAAGCTGTCAGGACTGCAAAGTCCCCTGGCTTCCCTCTCACAAACTGCATTTCATCTGTCATCCCCAAAAGGACGATTTTATTTACAAGAAAAGCTCTTCAACAGAAGGCACATCCCAGAGAGCTGTCTGCTCCTGCTGCCCTCAGGGTGATACTATTTTATTAAAAAAAGAAAACAAAACACCAAACGTTTCAAAATAATCTGAGGACTAATAAAAAAAACCAAACCAGGTGCAAGTGAACTTTACTATACAACCTAGATATGAAATGAAATTCAATCATGCAGAAATTGCCAACAACTTATTATAGATGAATGGGGTGGGAAGTGCATTTTGTCTAATCCCAAGGCAATTTAAAATAACTATTCAGCATCCTCTCACCTGAAATGTATCATCTTATTGATTTTGAGCTGACTTTTGCAGATTGACTCTGGCTGCCTGTTTGGCTTTCATGCTTTCAAGTCCTCAACTGCCCAGAAAATGGTGCCACTGCCATTCTCAAAGATGTTTTTAGTGAAACAGGCTTAAGGTGAACTAGAACAATAGCTGGGAATGAGAAAAGCTGAATAATAACTTCAGCCAGCTGGGAATAATGAGCACACAGGCACAGCTGAGCTCCTCTGTGATGGGATGGAAAATCTGAGTGTTTTTAAGGATTAACCAGCTACACAAGCAGGAGAAAATATTTTCAATTGGAACAGGATTTTGTCAATTTTCACTGTGCAACATGGTCAAAAGTGAAGGAAATGTCAGGTCACTTGTTACAGTGATTTATCTGCCAGCTAAATTGTTCCTCCTCAGGCCTTCTGGTAATGTTCAAGACCTCCTAAGATATCTTCCAGGTTTCCCCTGATGTTCTTTTGTCAATATAGAACTCTTTGCAATGGAGAACAAGCCCAGTCAGGGCATAAACACCAGGGCAGAAAATGTTAAAAAAGGATAAAAAAAAAAAAAAAAAAAAAAAAGAAAGCTCTGCAGATATGGGAGTGAAATGAGAGCATATCTCACTTTCAGGGTTGAAATTGTGTTTCAGGGCTGGTTCACTGAATCATGAACTTGGACTGAAAGGGTTCCTGGCCTGAGCACTTAGCAAGTTCATTCGAGTGTGCACAGCTGGGAGATTTCCCTCTGAGTTTCTGGTAAATATAATCTTCAGTCCTGACAAATTTATGCAGAGTCAGAACATTTATAACACAGCAAACTCAAATGCTACACAAATGCCTCAGTGTTGGACAAACAGCATGGGCAGAGTACAAATATATCTTGGAGAAACAGAGAAATGTGAGGGAGCAGCAGACACCGGAGCTTGTACAGGGCATCCCTGGAGCCCCCAAAAGTGGTGGGAAACTCCTGAAACTGCCCAGCATGTCCAAGAACGATGGAAATGTGGTTGGAGAGCAGGATGAAGAGCTCAGCCTCCTTCCAGTTCCCCCCTTTGCTGGGGCTCTCTCTGGGGTACCCATGTGCCCAAGGGAAAGCGCTCTCAATAAAGGCCAAAATTCACTTTCAGTCTGAAGGTGCAAATTGGCCCCAGATTGTTGCTGCTCTGCAAATATCCAGAGTGGAATTTAGGTCAAAAAGAGCTGGGTTAGAATAACTCTTCTACAGAATTGTGTCTGGGATCCTGCTCAGTGGTTTGGTGGGTGGAGAGAAGAAGATGTGTCCAGCAGTGTGTTACGACAGGTCAGGATTTGGGGTGGCCCTGTAGCTAAACTGGTTTGGGCTGACCTGGGCATCCCTTCCCATCTGTAAGCTCTCAGTGAATATCTTCAGAACAGTGGAGGAGACAGAAATGATTTTAGCACCTCTCAAAGCAAAGCAGGTGACTGAGAGCTCGAGCAGCGAAATCTCCACTACAGATTCCCCAGTTGTAGCTCCTCTGGTACTGCCTTCCATCCCTGCTGGAGAGAATCCAGAGCTGCCCAGCAGCTCCTGCAGCTCAGCAAAATGACAGAACAGCACGCCAGTAATTCTGACATAACAAGAATGACACATTAATCTCACAGCTGGGCATCACCAGCAACGACCAAAGCTGTGCAGACAGAAATCAAAGGAGAGCTGCGCCGTTTCTAGGTCTCACCATTCAAGGGAACCCAGGGTACCCATCCCTCAAAGGGGAGCAGTGGTTTTGAGCACAATGTGGTTCATGGGATGCAGAGATTAAAAATGGAGCGTTTCTTTAGTCTAAATTGTAGCTTTGGGTTTTGAAAATTAAGCACAGCAGGTTAGAGGGCCCAACACATTTTCAGAAAGATACAAAAGCCTGGTAATCTTTGTCAAAAAAAAAAAAAAAAAAAAAAAGAAAGAAAAGAAAATAGTGTGTTGTAACAGCAACACTGCCAGAATTACATCTAATGTGGAACAACAGGGGCTCTACTAAGCAGACATAACTTCACCTTAAGCATTCTGCTAATTCCCAGGTACCACCAGGAGACAGCTTCCCTGTCAATCACTTCTGGGTGCATGACAGCTTATGGCTTAACTGCTCCTATCTTGTATCATTTAACCAGATATTATCTGTTTTGACATTCATGACTGAGGTACTTGGCTCGTAATTGGGAATGAGTACAACAGAGCAGAACAGAGTGATTTCCTTCCCCAAGGATGGCTGTTAGGGTGATGTGGCACTCTGGTGCTTGACTCACTGCGTGGCAGGAACCCTGCCAGCAAGGCTGCAGAGCAGAGCCAGGGAAGGCTCACGTGTGGCTAAAGCCAGGGAGCTGTCCTGGGGTGCACAAGCAAGGGGACACTGTGTGCCAGTGTCCTTGTCCACACCTGTGTTCCCAGACCAGGGCACACGTGGGTGTGGGGATGCCTGAGAGGTGCCCCATGCAGGGCAAAGCATCAGCACACCACGGGCCTGAGCTGTGTCCTCTGCTTTAGCAGTGTCATTTGGGTTTGTTTTAGACAGTTAGGAGGATTCTGGACTATGGAAATATGTTATCTCCTGCCTGGGTTGTTGTTTCACTTCCATTTACTTAATGCAGGGCAATCTGCAGATACCACCATGAAAATGAGGGTGTGGATTCTGCTGCTTCTCTCTCAAGGGGTAAAGTGTCCAGTGCTCAAACAAGGGCAGCCAGTGCTGCTCTGTTTCACACCCACCAGACCTCTGGATTTTCCCTAATTCAAAAATGTTTACACAAAAAAACCCTGATGCTGATTATCACTTAGATCAAAACCAAGATGGAGAAAGAAACAATACTATTCTTCCTGAATATGTATGACAGAATAAAACTGATAAAGCTATTGACAGCACAAACCAGAAAGAAATATGAGATGAGAGGAGATTGAGCTCCTTGTTCTGTTTGATGTAACCATTACTGTCAGGTGAGTATCCTAATTAATGCAGGTATCTCATTCTAACTGCATGGATCAGGCCACTTTGTCTTTTCAATAATCCATAGAGCTGTACCTGGCATTAATCTTATTAATGGAACTATTATACTGCTTACAAATTAATTTCCATCTTGAGATTATCTCCCGGATGTGCTCATGTGCAGAGGGATGTCTTTCCTCTGAACTGTGAGAATGGAAATCCCCCCAAAGTTCTCTGGATTTAAAGATTTCAAAATTGATGTTGAGACTTCAAATGTAGATTTTAAGTGTCCAGATGCAGGAAGTGTAATCTTTCATTTCTGCTCTTTAAAACAGTGCTGCTGTTTGTCTCACATGGAAGCAATCTTGTAGATTGTAGTGTGATGATTTCAGATTAAATTTTAATAATGCTGCTGGGTGGAAAGGATTTATCGACAGATATCTCTGAAAAGAGGAAAACAGCCTGTGGGGACCATTCATTGAAGCAAAAAAAGATTTTGGTTTTTAGTCTAAGAAAAAGGAGTCCAAATGGGAGTGAAATTTAGGCTTCCCACCTCCATTTAGTCACCTCCCTCAGTACAGTCCACATTTGTCAAGATTTTTTCCTTTGATGAAGTTTCCCCCTTCTCAAAAGAAGACTCTTGAAGTGCAAGTGGCTCTCAAGGGGCCAGGAAGGAGGAGAAAGAGCTCTGGAGCTGAATGTCACAGCTGAGAGGAAAAGGACACATGAAAATGCAATTAAGAGAATGAAGGAAAGCTCAGCAAATGACTGATGATGTCTCCTGAGCGTGTTTGAATGCATGCACCCAGGTATCTTCTTTTCAAAAAACAAACAGAAAATAGAAAATTGAGCTCTGCTATGCATTTGCTAATTGAAAAATGAAAAATCCCTTCAGCTGTCAAGTGTATTCCTGCATCTTTACAAGTCTGTGTTTAGATAGGCTATGTGTCTTTTCAGGCTTTATTAAATTTTTTTCATGTAAATTTTATATGGAAGACATTATTTTTCTGGAGGGAATTACACCCCAGATGCTGTTCCTCTCTGTAGATTCCTGTGTGTATTGCACACTTGGTGGCACCCTGTTCCTGCAGGTTCTCACCTCCCTCTGCCTGGAAGTAAAGTCTGCACTGGGCTCTCCTCCATGGGAGGTTAAGTTCAGGAAGACCCTCTCCTCACAGATTCTGTACTCACCAGGCTGCAGGAAAGGACACAGAGCAGGAATTAGGGTGTAAACCCACTTAGAGGCAAACTCACAGCTCAGCCTTGCTGGGCTGGGCTGCACAAGGGCACAGTGCTGACAGAAACTGAATATTCACCCCAAAACAGAATAATAATCCATCCTTCCTGCTCTGGAGATGATCTGCCCAGGGAATGGGAGGCCCATCTCAGCCAGGGTGAGGAAAAGTCATTTAACCCAAGAGCTGAGAGACAACCCCCTCTCCAAAAGGGCCCATCTCGGAGTGCTAGACCTTAATATAGGCAGCTGTATTTTTTCTGCCTCACGTTGATGGAGCATGAAAGTTAAACATCTAATCATTTAGATTTCTATTAGAAACACAGGCAAAAATGGAAGTGACAATATTATAATAGTACTATGTTCTAGCTGCTCTTACCAGCTATGTTTGAAGCTTAAAGCTGTCAGGAACTCCAATAAAATGAAATTGAAGTGACAAAAAGAAACAATTCCTTGTTTAAAGCCTTAATTCCTGCACACCTGCTTGGCTGCAGCTGCTGTGTGCCAAAAAATGAGAGGAGACAGGGAATGTCCCAGCCCAGATGTGCTGAGACCCCTGTGCTTGGGGCAGCTGCTGCCTCTGCAGCGTGACCAAAGCATGCTGAGCTGCAAAAACACCCATGAACAAACACCCATGCTGCAAAAACAAACTCCCATGAACAACCCCATGTGTCTCCAAGCCCATCAAGCAGAGGTGGACACAGCCTGAGGAAGCGCAGGCACTTAATTTCAGCCTGAAAGTCACCGTGCAGTTACGGCACGGATCGATCTGCGTCCTGTGCGGGCACTTTATGAGTGATTTCTTATGTAAGTGTCAGGTGAGAGGCATGAATAGAGGCCTAATTAAATTGTATACAAAGTACACGCAGTAAATCTCCCTGGCAATGTCAGCCTGCCTTGGAGCAGCCCAGGAGAGCAGAGAAGATGGCATAAATGAAAGATAAAGAAATACTAACAGTCGGCAACAGCTTGGCTCATGAGACACTAATGTGGTGCAGCTGGGGATATCAAAGGAGAAAATGTGCCATTCCTGGGACATGTTCCACAGTCCTAAACCACAAAACAATGGGAATTTTGCTCTTAAATAAAATTTTGCTCTTAAATAACAGCTTTGTGTTTTTCTCCTGTGTCATAGCCATTTTTCCATCACTGTTTTAAATTAATGCAGTGTCTATCTGTGATCCATCCCGATAGGCTTTTATACCACTGCAACATTGCAGAGACAAGGAGAGTGCAGAAATAATAGGGAAGTGAAAAAAATTGTTATTTCTTTTGTATTAGAGAACCATCAATATTAGGACAATGAGATATTGGGGTTTTTATGACAGTGCTACTGTCCTTTGAGGAGGAGTGGGCCCTGCTCATGATGAGCTGGGTGAGATACAGGATCTTCACATTCAGCTTTTGGATGGGCTGAGTATCTGACACCTAAAATGAATTAGCAGCTTTATGACAATATTTTCAAAAGCAAAATTATTTTGTATGTGTCTATCAGGATGGATGAAAACAGATGCAAGTTTTTCCGCTTTCAGTCTTAGCTGGTTGAAAATTCTGGTGTGGAAGTTAGCCACAGCTGCTTTCTGCTTTGGGGAAATACCAGAGCCAAGGTAATAAATATTGTGGAAATAAATACTACACTATATTGGCTTGGGCGTAGCATGGCACTAACTTATCTCTACAGCTTTTTGGACTGGAGCTGGCTTGTGTTTCTGCACAAAGGAGCTAAGGTCCAGGTCAAGGTATTAAACACTGATTCCCCCAAATGACTACCCAAAGCTGAATTATAGCTGGCTTGCTTTGGGGATTTGGGGTTGTTGTTTTCCTTAGCTTCTCCTGAAGATGGGACCCGAGAGTTTTTCCAAAAGATATCACTTCTTTCCTATAAAAACCTGGTCCAGAATCTGCACTGTATTCCCTCCAAACTCCTGCAGTGGTCCTTGGACAAGGAGAAAGCTATTCTAGCCTTTTATCTTGGCCGTGTGGCCTGGGACCTATTTAAAATTTACTCATCTGTTCTCTTTATTAAGTCTGCACTGGGGTGAGAGTCTTCTCTTTTACCTCTGGGTTTCCTTACATTGTGCCCGTGCCCCTCCTGGATAATGTGATGGAGCAGGGCACGCTGAGGAAATCTGCTCATTTGTAAAGCCAGTCATTAATAAGAATCAAGATGGCTTTACCACAGGGGTGCCAGCATCACTTGGCTGACAATGTCCCTTATGATCCTGGAGAGATTTTAATGGATTGAGCAGGTTGATGTTGTCATTTCCAATTTGCTGAACCATCTGACAGCGTTCCCAACAATTAGCACGTACAAAACACGGAAATGTGTTATCTTTTGCATTCAAAAAAGAGGACGGGAAGCTGCCTGGTCTCTGGAGTTGTATAACAACTTGTTATTCTGAAGTGCTTGCTTTGACTTTAAATAGATTTCAGTACAGCAGAGTCACCCTAACCTTGGGATAAATTTAGCTGTCGCCTGAGTCAGTAGCGGGGTTTGGGATCATTAAAAGCCGATCAGGAATTAGCACGCGCTTCCTGCGGTCGGAACTGCTGGAGGTGCTGCTTCTGCTTCTGCAGCCCAGAGATGGCAGTGCTGGCCATGAGGGGACAGGGACCACTGCTGGGAGCCCCATGCACAGTGCCACTCACTGCTGAGACCCCCACGCACAGCGCTGGTCGTTTCACCTCCTCCACCTCTGCAATCCCCAGCCCTGCACAGCAAAGAACAGGAGGGAGCAAAGTGACCCAGCCAAGGTCACACAGAGGGATGGCCCAAGCTCCAGGCACCTTGTGTCCTGGCTCCTGCAGGGGGACAGAGACGGAGGAGCAAGCCAGGAGAAATGTACGCTCATGAATCAGGAGGTGCTTCCAGGGAGGTCATCCACTCGTGGCTGTTGAGATGAAAAGGTTGTTTTTGTTTCTGGTGTGGACATGAGGCCATGAAATGCAGCTGTCAGCTAAGGAGAGACTGAAAGGAGCACCTCACATCAAAACCCTAAAGGCAGCAGATATATTTTTTAATGTGATGGCAGTTTAAGTCATTTTAGACCCACCATATCTTGTGTTAAGAAGAAATCTATCTTCTGGCTCCTGACACTGTGCTCTTGCTTGAACTGCCTGGGACATGAAGTCACCTTCTCTGAGAGTGGGGCAGATTGAAGAGGTTTTACATTGAATTCTGAGTGCAAAGCAGTAGGAGGTTGTACTCAGGAGAAGCAGGGTTCATCCTCTGGCTTTTCCCTTCCCCATCCTCAGTCAGCATCTTGCACAGCTGTGTGTTGGGACGTGCTGTGCTTTTAGGCACATCCTTTCTTTCTATCTTTCTATCCAAGGGATTTGGGGAGCCACAGGAGGCTAATTCAGAGTGTATATGGCTTTTGTGGGAACCCCAGAGGAGATCTGGCTTTAAATAAAGCAGCCAGGCTGGGCTCCATGATGTGTTCCCACCTAGGATGAGGGCAGGAGTTAGACCTTCCCCTGCCACCCCCTGTCAGTAGGGAGGTGACCCTTATTTGTCACTATGTGGTAACAGATGATGAATAATGGCTCAGGTGCTGCTACCTGAGGTAAGGCAGGTCCTGTAACCCAGGAGGTCAAAGCCTTGGCAGGCTGCATCCATCTTGGCACTGAGAGCAGCACTTGGAAACACCAAGCATCTCATCTCCTGGGTGTGCAACAATGGCAGGGGGACAAAAACAGGAGAGGGGAGCCCCAAAAATGCTACCTGATCTTCATGTGTGCATTCAGCAATGTAGCCTTCCATGCTTCAGATTTCTGTGTTTTTAACCTCTAGTGACTCTTCCAGGACTTTGGAGCACCAAGTCATGGCTTGTAGGAAAAGCAGCTACCAAACATTCGAGCATTTGAGCATCAGCCTCATAACCATGTAGGAAATGAAGATCTCCTCCTCAACCAACCAAACCCCAAGCCAGGAGCGTAGGAAGATTTTTGTTTCTTTGCAGGTTTTCATGCTGCTTTTCCTAGAGACAGTTTTGAGAAAGACTGTCAGAATATCTTCAACAAAATACCAAAGAAACACACTGGGAACTGCAAAAGCTCAGAATTGAATATAAATATGAACTGACAAGCTGCTTCATTTGGTATCATTAAACTTCACAGTTAGACTTTTTTTGAAGACCAAATTATCATGTAAAAATATGCCTGTAGTGTTAAACTTGAGATGAAAACTGCTTATTTTTGTGTTTAGTGTGATAACTAGTAGAAGGAAAAGTTTCTGTGGTCTGATGTTTCATAGGGTTTTGATTTTTACATTCATAGCAGCTCAATTATGAATAATATTCATGATGCTGCAAACACATGGGGGTTATAAAAGCGAAGCAAACCAGGATGATTTTAAGATTATCTGATACTCTGAGGTTTAACCCAAAAGCTGAAGGCACAGACTAATGCGGCTGAGTTAGAGCATCCCGAGCAGGAGGAAAGAGCTCTCTGTTGGCTCAGCGCCTGCCGATGCACGAACATCCCGACTTCTAAATGAGACTTTCGAGGTTTCCCGGGCAGGCCGGTGTCAGAGGGACCCGAGTGACCGCTGGATGTCACTGTTAAGTCACAGAAGCACCCCGGGCACCCCGAGCGATGCCCCTCGCTCCGTCCCTGTCCCTGCCCCGGGCTGGGGCGCTCGGAGCCCGGACCGCTTCGGGCGGCCCGAAGGGGAGCGGCGCTTTCGGTGGTTTCCCGTTATTTTATTATATATCAAAGTGCTGAGGCAAAGCTGTTCAGAGACAGGGTGGAATTTAGGACAGCGAGAAAACAAAATGAGGTCTGGCTTTCCCCTTCCTTTGAAACAAATCCCCATACCCCAAGCGGCGTAGCCAGCGCTGCCCGGGATGTGGCTTTGTTTGGATATTCAAGGTGTGGGGATTTGGAGGCTGCTTGATTTTCCTGCTATTAATGCAGGAGCGAAAAAGAAAAGTGATGTAATTCACGGGTACAAATGAACAGGACTGATGTTAAACCGGAGCAAGGAATCCTGCTATGACCTGGGTGCAGTCCTCAGACTTTCCTCCCAGTACATGGATATGTGGATAAATTCCTTCCATATCTAAGCACATACTCAGTCTTGGAATCACAGAGCCACAGAATGATTTGGGTTGGAAAGGCACCTGAAAGCTCATCTTGTTCCAATCCCCCAGCCACGGCAGGGACACCTTCCACTATCCCAGGCTGCTCCAAGCCCTGTCCAACCTGGTCTTGGACACTTCCAGGGATCCAGGGGCAGCCACAGCTTCTCTGGGCACCCTATGCCAGGGCCCCACCACCCTCACAGGGAAGAATTTCTTCCTAATATCCAAGGCAAACCTGTTCTTTTTCAGTGTGAAGCCATTCCCCCTTGTACTGTCACTTTAGGTCCTTGTAAAAGTCCCTCTTAGCTCTTCTGTGGGCCCCTTCAGGTTCTGAAAGGCCACAACTAGGTCAGCCTGAAGCCTCCGCCTCCTCAGGCTCAACAATCCAAATTCTCTCAGCCTTTCCTCTTAGGAGAGGAGTTCAGTGGGTGTTCAGGTAGCGCTCTCCTAAAGGAGTCTTGAAATGCCTTTCTTCAGGTGTCTCCTATTTCCCTTTGTTCCCAGATATGACAACATGCTGGTTTTCTGTACAAACTGGGGACAGTTTTTAATGCCAAAGCCATTGGAACATATTATCAAAGCCTCACCTAAGAGCAGGCTCACTTGATGGCCATTTTTACTAGAAAGTAGCCTGCTTTTTCTTAGTATGCCATCACAGAAATTTCCTTTGAAAGAAGGACTGTTCTTGAATTCACAATGGGCTGTGACAAACTGTGAATTTCAAACAGCTCCACATTTCATTGCAGAAATTTGTCACCTTTTTTCATATGAGGAAGTCAGCGTAGATGTTTGCTTCAGGCCAATCTAACTCCCCATTGGTCCCATGGGGTTGGTTCTTGAGCTGTTCCCACTGATGCCAGCCTGGGGCAGCTTTTGGGACCAGACTCAGAAGTGCTCAATCTTTTATGATGGACAAGGTCGTGGTTTCTTTTGCCTTTTTTCCCCCATGACCTTGGCTGTGCCATGAAATCCCAGGAATGGGGATGGTACCAAGCACTCATCCTGCCAGAGCAGCTTGCAGATAGTTCCTGGTAAAACAGCCCATTCTTCCCAAAGCTCGAGGTGTTGATAAGATAAACCCTTTCCTGGGACTTACTTACCACTTCCTTTGAGCTGTGAGTTCAAATTCAATTTACTTATGCCCTTCATTTCATGGATCCAAAATCAAAAATCTCACTTTTGTCCATTTGCCTTGATTGGTGTCAGCTGCAATAAAACATCACCGTGCCTCAACCCACAGAATGCTCAGCAAGGTGTTTGAGGCTAACCAAAGTGTTTCATTCTCCCCAATGGCTGTCAGCTAAAGGAAGGACAAAATAATTCTCCAGAAGGGAGAAAACAATCTCAAGCCCTGAAATGATTTGAGTGCATGTTTAAAAACAAAAGGTATGAGAAGGGCTCAGATTGCAGCTCATCTCGCTGTCATCTCACCAATTTCTTTTATCACTGAGCTTCCTCCCTATAGCCCTGGCTCAGCTCTGCTCATTTGAGCCTTCTTCTTTCTCCCTCTGATCTCTGACATTGCTATGGATTGTCCAGTCCATCATGCTGAAGGAAAAAAATAGTCATTTCATGCTATTTGGGCATTGAGAGCAGCAGTTACTAAAGCACAGAGAAATGGTTCATTTTAAGTGTAGGGTACAAATATCTGATCCAGAACATTTTCCAGACCTGTGTGAGAAACTGGGGAATTTAACCCTGAGGTGAAAACCACTCTGAGTGTGAGGTGAGCTGGGGAGGGAGCTGGCTTGGTGGCACTGCCTTGAAAACTGGGAGGAGGTGGGAAAGCAGCTTGCTAGGGAGACACCAGGAAACACAAATTTACTGCTCAAAAAGCAGGAGCACATGCTAAGCAAAGGTGCCAATACTCCCCAAGAGGTGAAGAGGAGATGGAGAACAGAACAGCTGGCACTGTTTGTCAGTGACTGGAAATGCACTGTGATGAGAAAAGATGTGGTCACTCACAGGAGATGTTCAAGGGGAAGGCCAGGTCCCCTCATACGGAGATAATAATAAAAGTAGAGAAAAGGAGTGTCATGGCAACCAGAAACAGGACAAAAATCAACTCAGTGGTGGTGAAACATGAGCAGATCAAACTGAGGAACAATAGACATACCAGAACAGGGGTGATCAAAGCAACCATCCAGTCCAGCTTGCCTCCACTGCAGAAGATGTAAGCTCAAAGTCTGACCCAGGGAAATCTGTGTGACATCCTCCCTGCACCTGCAGCTGTGAGCTCCCCCCACCAGCTAACACATGCAGAGTTTCAGTGAGGGGCAAAACCCCACAACTGTTGGAACGAGCCCTTGACTGGATGCATTCAACAGCAGAAAGAGATTGCTCTGTTTCTATAAGGAGTGAGCAAGAAAATAAACCAGAGCAAAATCCCTAGTCTGGGGAGCAGCTGACTGTTGGCTCCAATCCAGCACTCAGCTTGCTCCTGGGTGCCCAAAGACACACCAGACAGGGACCAGCTCACCATAACCTATTCTGCCTGCAAGAATAAGAAAAACAAAGATACTCTTCAAATGAAGATTTCACAGATTGGGGAAAACACAACGAAAGACAACCTAAGAGTAGCAATTTTGATGGCAGGTTAGCAGTGGAGAGGAAATCAGATACAGGAGTCTGCATGGGTAGAGGCTATTCAGGGTCTTGCTGCTGCTGTAGAGGTTTGGGAAGCGACCTGCTGCCAGGCTGGTTTGTGTGTAATACCCTTGGGGGCCAGAGAGAAAAGCTGTGAATCCTTTAAGCACTCAAATGCTTTCAGCCATATAATGTTTGGATTAGGATCCACTCGAAGGTGCAGCGAGCTCACTTGCTGGGTTCAACACTGGCAGAGATGTGCTGGTGCTTATTATAAGGCAAGAAGGAAAGAGGGAGTGTTCTAAGCACTCAATCAGTTACCCACAGGTAGAAGAGGAGATTCTGAATGGGGAAATGAAAATTATTATTATCTGTACAAAGCCATTCTTCCCCAAATGACACTAATGGGGAAGTGACACGTCAGGCTGCCAGCAGGAGGAAAACAGACTTTGATTTTGCATTAGGAGGTGTCAGGGGGGAAGGAAAACACAACTCCCTGGGGCTGGGTGCTGGGCATCCCTCAGAGCAGGAGGCTGCACCACCTGCCAGGCTGCAGCCCTTGGTGCCGCTCATTAGTGGCACAGGGACAGGAGGGAGCTGCTGGCAGAGCTCTGCACTGCCCTGATTAGGGGCAGGAGAGATTGATTGGTGTGCATGAATAAAGAGGGGAGATTAAAGCACGGCTAAATGGGAAGGAGAGGAAAGGGTCTGTAAGCATTTGAAGGGTGTTAGCAGAGAAAATGGATGGATTAAGGTGGAACAGGGGCTTTTAGCTATGAGCAACAGGGTGAAATCAAAAAGGGACATTTAGATTTTTATATAGAGGGGTTTACCTAAGTGAGGGAGCAGCCCAGAACAGCTGCTCCTCACTCGCTCCCGGGAGGGCACTTTGTGCTGCACAAAGACTGCTTTGAGCCCTCTGGATGTGATGGGAGCCATGTGAAATAAGAGGCATTTCTGCAGAATTGACAGTGCCCTTCGCACTCACTTCCATTTATTCCTCACCAGCCTCCCAGTGTAGACAACAAGTATTTATCAGTGTAACTTTCTTTTTTTAGGAGTGAGATTTAAGCCCGGGAAATAATCCCCTCATTGGACATGCAGAAGGAGCTGCAATACTTGGCAGATGTGAAAACAAATTGGATGGCAGAGAAAAGGATTTAAACAAGAGATCCTGAGGAAGGTCAGCTCGTGGGGTGGCAGCCCCAGATTGGCCGCTCTGGGGCAGGCCCCCAGGCAGCCTCGTGCCTGGACACGTGTGGGCACTGCCTGCACAGCTGCCTGCCAGCCTGGGGAGCTGCCCAGGAGGAGCTCATGGCATTTCCCCCAGCATCTCCCCACCAGGGTGAGGTTTTCCCTTGGAAGGGCAATACGCTTCTGCAGGAGCTGCAGAGAACAATCTTGTTAGGGATACACAGACTTAACTTCAACTCATCCATCTTAATAGGAATTATATCATTTTCCTTGATGGTTCTGATTTTCTATCCCATTAATAATAAAAAAAGCCTCTCTGCTTATATATAATGCAATTCAACAATAAGTCTCAAAGGAGGATCAAGATCACTTTGGCTTTCCATCAATTTGGTACTGACGCCTCTCCAGTTAAATAACTCGAGTGTGAGGAGAGTGAAAGGGACCAGGGATGATCCCAGCACACACAGCTTTGAACCTGAGTCCTCCTGAAAGCAGCTGATGTCAGTTCACCTCCCAAAGGGGTTACAGGGAGGGTAAAGCCTCTGTTTTTACCTAGAATAAATCAGGATGCCACACTGACTTTGCTGGAGTGAGGCTGATCTCAACCACCTGAGAACTGGGCCAGAAGACGCCATGAGAAGGATGTGTGATTATTTTTTATTACTATTAGATTTCAAATTGGTGTCTGGAAAGGGGCTTGTTAGTCAGTGTTTGCCGAATGGAATACTTCATGACAGCACTAATTAAAATAAATGAAACTTGACTTTTCAAGATGATGCTTTTTTACAGCAAAGCACAGTAGTTTGGAAACATCTTTAATTTAATTGCAAAATACTTTCTCTGGTTGTTTACTTAAAATTGTCTCTCATTGAAGAGTTGCACCAGTGTTTCTGGATGCACACTTTGATTTCGACATTTTACACTACATTATGGAGTTAATCTCCCCAAATCATTAACCCCCAGCAGGAAAGATTTTTAATTATGTAGATTCACCGAGTGTTTTTCAAGAACTGTATTATTTCCACGGGTTCAACCCTAATGTACTGTGGGGAGAGGGAGGGCACTGTCCTACACTTGATTTCATGAAACATCATTGTGAAAGAGGCCTCCTAACATGCAGCAGATTTCAGCCAATATATCTTATCCACAACAGAAAACAGCTAATGTCCTGGAGAGCCCCTGCCTTCCTGGGAAGGAGTGCTGATGTGCAGGAAGATAATTTAGACCAAACTGAACCTGCTTTTCCCCTCTAACACAAACCAGTTTTATTCCAGTGTATCAGAGTTCTGATTTACATCTCAGGATGTGGTCTCTGAATCAGGCTGAAGCTAAAATAAAGTGTTCATGATGGTTATTCCTGCTCTTCTATAGGTTAGAAAGCACATAAAATGAAGAGTTACATTGAATCCCACTCCCTAACATCATGGGGGAAACAAAAATTCCCCCGTTGTGGGGGAGATGATGGAGAAAGGACACAGCATTAATTTTTAATAATTAGCACTATTGATAAATGTTGGTTTGAGCCTTCACCAGTGCCTTTCCTCCCTTGTTGGGCCCCCATGGTGGGCATGGAGGCGTGGACAGCCTTGCTCAGAGTGTCAGCAGGGACTCAGCAGCTCTCACTGGGCTGGAGGAACGTGTGGAAAGGCTTCTCTCTGAGGGACACAAACACTTGTGTCTCAAGTGCTGGAAAAACCAGTGAGTCACAACTGGCAGAACACCATAAAATCATCCTGATTTTCTCATCCAGAGCCCTATTAAAAGATGAGCAGCAGCTGAGAGGGAACAGTTGCACAAAAGTGTGGTGTTCTCTCTGTTGATGTCACTGGTGGGCTGAGGAGCAAGGATTCATACCTCAGATGTACCCAGGATGATAAATGGTGACAATAATCCTACAGGAAGGGAAACATTTGAGGTGCCAGGGCTTGTCCTCCAAAACGGATGACACCAAATTCTTCTGGCTTGTGCAGCCAAGCTCCAAACACAAAAGAGAAATGAAGCATTTTGGAAAGGTGAATGCATTTTGATTTCATGTGGGAGACATGAAATGGTCCCAGTCCTGGCAGCTCAGAGCCATGGAGACATCAAAGCACAACTGGGAGCAGTGAAGGTTTTTGTGGGCAACTGACTTTACTGTGAGAGAGCACAGAGTACTGAAGTGGCTCCCTCTGTAAGAGATTGTGTGGAGGAGTCTCAGAAATGTATTGACAGATGTCTCAGTGTTTTACACAATGTAACGTGTCAAGGAAGCCTTTGCAAACACTCCTGTGGTTTGCTTTCTGCTACCTGCCTCGTGTCTCTCCTCCTTCTGTCCTTGCTCCTTTGGAAGGGAGATGAGAAGCAATGGAATAATTGATAGTTCAGGACTGAATTAACAAGTCTGAATGCTTTTGCAGGTATGTGTGGTTGGTGTAGTACAATATAGATCCCAAATAATGTCTTTGAATGCAGTGAGTCAGTGCAAAACCAACAATTAGGCCCTTTTCCTCTGAAACAGCTTTCATGCTCACTATTCTACAGTGATCCAGATCCATAAAACCCCAAGTTTATAAAAATTTTATAGCAGAACTACAGCTCAATTGCTACAGTTCGTATTTCTACATTGAGTATTGGGTGCAGACAGTAGTGGGAAACACATGGTAGCTTTTACAGGTGTTAAAGCCTCTTCCATGAACTTTTATCACAGAAAGTTCATTTCAGGTTTTATTTTCTTTATTCTTGTACCTGAAGCCTATGAAATCTCTAATCTGTCAGCCTGTGTGATGTTTCACCCAGTGTTTCACACTGCTGTATCAAAGTTAATAACAGCATCTCTATCTACTGCTACAGACATCATTATTTATTTGCCCTGTGCTGCACTCAGAGGTCCCAGGTGCAATCAGAGCTATCACTGAGCCTGTACCTAATTTAAACGTCAGTGTAATGCCAGACAACCACAGCACTGCCCCTGTAAACGTGTGCTCTCTGATCATGGGAACAGACTCAAACCCAGCAGCCCTTCAACACATTTCTGCCTTGGTTCACCTTTTCCTTGCATTTCAAATTGGCCAGGACCTTACCAAAGAGGGATTTGACACCACTGAGAGGAAGAATGCTGTGTCTCTCCTCTTCACTTTCCTTACCTGCCTGCTGCTCTTCCCAGAGCTGCAGATGCTGCTCAGAGAGATGGCTGTGGGACATGGGATGGAAGAAAAGAGAGAGAAGAGCTAAATCAGCTTGCAGGACCTGCTCTGTGCAAAGGCTGAGGATTTGTTGTCGCTGCTGGGTTGTGGCAGGGATGTCCTGAAGCATCCATAAGCTTTCCTCCTGGGAGATCTTTGGAGACAGCACAGTCTGGCCTTGGCAAAACGTCATTGTATGTCTGTATATGGGAAGAACCCATCTAATTTAGAGAGCACAACAAATGCAATGTATGTGTAGTGGTATGAGGCAACTTTCCCTGATGGTCTGGCCTGATCCTCCAGAGGGTCTTTAGGGAGATTGGTGGATGTTTTCTGGGTGTTCAACTTTATAACAGGGTCAGCAGGAATGGAGAGGTTTCGAGAGGTCAGGACAAAGCAGTTGCTTGGATGTACTTAATGTATTATTTGACATAAATGAGGTAAGGACTGTACCTAATGGCAAAAAAAGGAAAAAAAAAAAAAACAAGCTTGAACCCACTATCTTTTAGAACTGGCATAAATCAGGAATAGCTTGGAAATCAGCAGTCTGAATCTTCAGCTATTACCAGTGTTCCTGGGGTTTAAATGAAGTCGGAAGAGCTCTGCTGGTTTACACGAGCCGAGGATATGTCCTGATGGAATCACACAAGCATGAATATACTGTAAGGCAAAAGAGAATTAGGCCCATTATTTTTAAAAAAGCAAAGCTTGATTAAGGATGTTCAGTATAGGTTTAGAAAAAAGAGCACTGTCACGCCTCACTAACTTTGCTGTTCTGCTGAAACATGACTACCAGGGAGGTATTACAGTGCCCTGGGATTTTCTTAAAAACCAATCAAGGCAGCGTGGTTTGGGGGAGGGAGAGGGGGGAACAGCACTTTTGTCAGTGCTAATTGCAGGCGTTAATAGGAGCTTTAGCGCTGAGAACTGCCTGAACTCCTCGGAAGTTGGAAACACAAGTGCACTTGGCTTTATGGGTGAAGACAGAGAGAGATAATTCCTCTTACAGAATGGAGAGGCAGGATCTGAGCTGGAGAGCAGACGTGCTGATCACTCCCAGTGTGATCAGTCAGAGGTTCAAGAACTGCAATGAATCGAGGGGGAAGCTCACAAGGCATTTTTTAAGATTGAAATATAATTAATGCAAATGCTTCCAAGGCTTGGTTCTCGCTTTTGGGAAATGCAGAGCAAGAGCTTTATTATTTTTAAATGAATTGGCTAAAACTTGAAGGCTAAGTCCTCGGCAGAGTTGTATCAGAGATATTTAACTGCAAACCACAATGTTGATGTTGCAAATTGGGCATGGGCTGGGAAAAAAATAAAAGTTGGGTCTGGTCCTATAGAAAAAAAAACACATAAAGAGCTGTAGAAGACTGCAGCATGCAGGGACTGGGGTGTGGAGCTGACAGCAGCATCACTGCCAGGAACATGCAGGAACTCTTACAGGAGAGTCACTGGGGTGGGCTGGATCACTAAAATTCCCTACAGGGTCACTGCTAGCACTTGTTGCTGCCAGAGAGGAGGTACCAACCATGTCCCACACCAGCACTTCACTTCAAAAGTCTTAAATTTTTTATTCATGTTCCTCATCAGAGAGCCTCATTGATCGACTTCACACCATCCAAAGTACTGTTGTGCTATCAGAGATGTTCAAGCACTTGAAGTTGATTCCTTTTTTTGTTTCTTTGATTTCTCTGTCTTTCTCTTGAGTGACAGTTCCCCCATAAATGTACAAATGAGATAAATGTAGACTCTGACCACTGACATTAGCAGGACCTCTCCTTGAATTCCCCTTTCTAGCAGTGTAGTGCAAACAGATCAAACAGCCTTTTAGGTATGGTATTTTACGTTACTTCCTCTTCTTTTGCTCTTGTTTCTATCAAATCTTCTTTAATATTGAAAAATTCTCCCACAATGCAAAAGTTCATTAGAGGCCAGCGCCTCATGGCACTCTTGCATTCCCCTTTCCCCCTCCTCTGACAGAGCTCCTCAGGCTTCCACATCCTCTGTCTCCCTTCATCATTTCTGGATAGAGAACATACAGTCAGAATATTCAGAATATCACGGGTCCCCGTCTCCGGGAAACCAGGCACTGCAGCTGCCAGGGATTTCAGCTAACACCACAGAGCTCCTGAAAAGTCAAGTGTCTTCAGGAGGGGCAGACATCTGCTGCCATCCCCATATTTTTTCCTCTCTGCTCAGATTAACCATCTCTGTCCCTCTGCACAATTTGCTTGCCAGAGAGAAAGCAGGATTAAAGGTGTTTCTACATTACCACTCTTTCAATGGGGAAAGAAAAAAAAAAAAAGGGCTTAATATAGCTTGAGAAACAAAGACAACAGCATGGGGAAGAAAGAAAGAACAGGTGTAATTTCTGGGCACAGTGAGAAGCCTTTTAAAAGCCCTTCAATGAGTGGTGTGTACATGTTTACCACCACTGCAGCTGACATATAGCCACAGGAGCACTGCACTACAGGGATCAAATGAGAACTTGTGGAGGGCTATTGAACACCAGGAATTTTCACAGCAAGCCAGAACAAAATTATTCAGCACTAGGGGGTTCTCTAATTTTGGTACACTTGGAAAATAAAGCAGTGCCTTTGTCCAGGACTAATATTTGCTCTCCAATGGCCAAATCCATCCGTTGCTTTTCTTAGCTGTGACCTGGGATATGTAGGCTAGCATTTGACATTTGGGCTGTTCAAGGAAACATGCAGAAATACTCACTCAAGGCTTGCTAGAGGACTTTTTTTTTTGCTTCTATTTTGGTTGCTTTGTGTACCTAACTTCTCCGAATCGTCCCAGGGCTTACACTTTGGCATATATTTAAAAATGTAAATAGATTTTCAAGGCTAGCACTGAGCCTCAGGGAGTCTCCAGTGAGATAAACAACTGAGCTGGTGAAACCCTTGAAATGTTTGCTGGGAGAGTAGAGGAAAACCCTCCTGAGATGCCAGCAGGCAGCACCAGCCATGACTGCAAGGCCATTCTGCCTCAGACTCCACTGTGCTCGATTACAAACACTGCCAGGCCACAGCTTTGCAGCCAAGCACAGATTCCAGGGAAGAAAAGCTCAGTTACTCCTCCATCACGTGCATTTTGGGTTGAGACTTCTTGCCTGCTGCCTTGTAGGGTTTGATCCTGTAAGGGCCTGTAAGGGCCTGTAACTGTTTTCAGAGAGGAAAAGATTTCAGGGAGGCACAGGGAGGAAAAGCCCAGTTATTCCTCCATCCCGTGCATTTTGTGTTGGGACTTCTTGCCTGATGCCTTGTAGAGTTTCATCCTATAAGGGCCTGTAAGGGTTTTCAGGGAGGAAGAGATTTCAGGGAGAAAAAGCCCAATCACTCCTCCATCACGTGCATTTTGGGTTGGGACTTCTTGCCTGGTGCCTTGTAGGATTTCATCCTGTTAGGGCCTGTAAGGGCTTGTAAGGGTTTTCAGGGAGGAAAAAATTTCAGGGAGGCACAGATTTCAGGGAGTAGAAGCCCAGGTGTTCCTCCATCATGTGCATTTTGGGTTGGGACTTCTTGCCTGGTGCCTTGTAGGATTTCATCCTGTTAGGGCCTGTAAGGGCCCGTAAGGGTCGAGGCTCTGCCAGCCATGGCATTGATTGGAAAGGCCACAGCAAGAAGCCTCACAAGATGATCCCATTTTTATGGCTGAAATTACACTATCTACAGCCATTAAGTACCTTTTTCTCCTCATTAAATTTTGATCGTTTCCTCTGATAAAATATGGCTCTGGAAGATTGCTGTTCCAGGTTCCAGCTTTTGCCTTGCTCCTGAGGCAAGGGTTTTAAAAGGTGCAATCCTGCAAATTACTCCCCTAGTAAGGATTTTTATGCAAATCGTCCTGTTAACTTTACACAAGAAAGAGTTTGCTGGATCATGCCATTATCCCTAGGCTTACAATGGAAACACAACTGACCTTTAGCTGTAATGAGCACCAGTTGAAAAAAAAAGTGACAAAATTGTCTGGATCTTTGCAAGCTGATACAGCTGTGCCACGCTGGTAGGGGACAGATCTTGGAGCAGGCTGAAGGAGTTAAGTCATTTCACGGTGTTAGATAACAGCTAATTGACAGCAGATATAATGCATGTTGATAACCAAATGTAATTCAGCAGCAAAGAATGAAAGAGCCCAAATATCTGCTAAACCAAGCTGCATGGGAGTTATTATAGAAATGTTCCCAAAGCTTTTGCAGCTGCAGAAAAGAAAAAAAAACCAAAAACCCAAACTCCAACTAACAAATATAAAAACCCCCGCCTCATACTGTGATTTAGTAAAAAGGAAAGAGGAATCAAAGCATATGGTGCAGTTGGTGTGGAAGGTGCCTGTGCAATTGCACCTCAAGTGTGGCCTGTTGTATGGCAGGTGATGAGAGATGGAGCTGAGCTCAGGAGTTGTGGGATTACAAGCAAGATGGACTCCTTGGGTGAACTTGTGTGGGAGAACAGGGCAGAAAGATTTCTGATATTTTACTAAATTCAGTTCAGTTCTCCAGAGCCATTGGGCAGGTTACCAGCACTGGAGAAAAAGGCTCAGGGTACAAGTGTTGTCAGACCAATGGATATTGGCCCAGACCTTGACATCATCTACCTCTTGGTGCTTTTCCTCCCTTTTTAGCCCAAGGAGACTGTGGAAAAGGCCCATCATCTCTCAATCCACAGCCTTGAATGAGCAGTACTCCTGCCAGCAGCTGCCATGGCTCCCTGTCCCCTCACATAACCAGATATTGATGTTATTAATGCAAACATTTGCCATCACTCTGCAGCTGTAGCAGAAACAGATCAGCACCACCATGGCCATTCCACACTTCCCTTTGCTTCATTTCCACTTCATTTCTCCTCCCTGCTTGTGCCTGCCCATGAATCCACTCCATCACTTACCCAGTGTCTCTTCATTTTCCTTGCACTGTTCTCTCCCTTCCTTCCCTCATCTCCTCCTTGTCCTTTGCCACCCCATTGTACAAGTGGCTTTTTTCCTTCATACCCTTGCTTTTACCTTTTCTCTTGGTCTTCTTTGTTTCCCTCCACTCTCTGATGGTAGTTTTGATGCCTTCCCCTTGCCTCTTTTATTGCCCAGCTGCATTCCCTATTGTATTACTTGCCATTATCTCCAAATATATTTTGATATATTTCTCCCATTTTTCGAGCCTGGATTTTTGTTCCCTTAAAGGCACCAGAAAGCACTAAGGGTTAGAGAGGGGAACTGAAAAGCATTCCAGTAGTTTTCCATCAGCCTGTGTATAAAGCACTTCTTTTTCCACTTGATGAGAAAGCAGTAATCAGGTTCCCCCTGCATCGAGCTCTTTTACACAAAGAGGCTGCTGCAAAAAGAAACCAAATAGATTTCTACCTGGCCTCCCCCTTATCTCTGCCTTGAAGCCTGGTGAACCCACAGCCTTTTTGCTCTCTGTGGCTGCTGCTGCCGTGCAAAGCACACACAGGGTCGAGGGGGGTGAGCCTCATCCCAGCTTGGTGTTGCAGGTCACGGCTGAGATTGTGGATTGGGCCCTGCAATTTATTTCCCACCTGGAAAATTTAAAGCCTTGGTCCAATAGCAGGGAGAGGAGAACTCTAACTCTGCAACAGCTGAAATGGTGTCAGAACGGAAGGTAAAGGGAGAAGTGCTACAGTGCTAAAAGCAAGCTTTGATCTTCAGATTAAACATCACCCAGTCCCTTGGGTTCCCACCCTCCTACCTGTGACCACAGGGTTGAAAAATGCTGACATGTGTGCAGAGGAAGGTTCTACTCTAAGGTGGCATGGACTGAAATGCAGATTTCAATCTGTTAAATACGATATGCTCCCCTCCTCAGCTTTGTCTCTACCAGCCAAAAAATTAGAGCAACCTCCAGGGACCACTTGTTGCTCCCACCAGGTACGTTCCTAATTCTCATTCCCTTCTGCACCTGCAGCCACGGACCCAGCTGGCTGGGCTGCTCCCAGTAGGGCCCTTCCCTGCCCCACAGAGCTCCTGGTTTGAGGGAGCTGGGTCTGTCAGAGCCCACCAGCCACAGACCAGCATATCCCACAGATGAGGGGCAGGAACAGAGTCTTTCCAGTCCCTATAACAAAGGGGTTGGAGTCCCAAGGGGGTCCAGTTTCCCCTTGAAGCACCCCACACAGTGAGGGGGTGCAGGGGCTGTGGTGCCCCCAGTGAGCTGAGCACTGCATCAATGCCCTAAGCATTTCTGCAAGTTCAGAAGAAGATGAAACAAAACACAGTCCTGAAATTATGCCTAATAAAGCAAAGGGAAAATGAGAACATACAGCCAGAAGGTGAAAGGCCCATTATAACAAATTTGGTCTCCTGTTTTTCTTTAAAATATAATTTCAGTCAAATGGATCTTATTTGCACGGTTGCAATTGTCACTCCATCTCTTTTCTGCAGCCACACAATACTTTTATCTCTGATGAGAAAATTCTGTAACTGCCTTTGTCTCATTCTCTACCTTCTCTACAGTCCTCTGCTTTCTTCCCTAACACCAAATAAAATAAAATAAAATAAATATGAGTCCCTCATCTAAGGCTCGGTACCAGAGATTGAACGTTGACAATGTGCTTTGTCACTTTGGCTCTGGAAAAGGCTTACAAAAGCTTTATTAACAGGCTCATTAGCACGGCCTGATTTACTTCTGCAGACTTTACTCTTTTACTAGTTTCCAGGAGCATCAGCATCAGTTGCAGGGCTAATGAATTCACTCAGATTTGCATGCTAATGAAACTCCCATGACTCTCTGTGCTCCCGACTTCAAATCGATCTTTGCTGTTGCTTGAGGAATATTAATAGAAATAAAAGTGAAGGGAAGCACCAGGCATTGCAGTTGGACCTGCTGTAATCTAAGGCTGCTGTGCAATTCACATTTCATACATTTCACTGTTTCAGATCTCATTTCTTTCATGCCTTATTGACTCTAGCTGTGCAGGAGACAGCACCTTTAGGAAATTCCTGGAGCAGGGGCTGGCCAGGGACTCAAGGGGCTATTTAGGAAAATCATACTTGAGCTCTCAATAAATGGGTCAGTCACCAGGAAGTGCTGCCATGCACCAGTGCAATTCCAGGTATTTTTCCCCAAACATATGGATACCATTTCTGTTTGACAGAAAGAGGAAACCTTCTGATCTCAGTTTCCTGCTGCCTGTGTGTGCAGTGCATCACACAAAAACGGGGTGAGGGAGCTCCCCTTAACCAGACCTTAACTCACCTGGGTGAGGAGCCTGGTCCAGGGTATCTCTGGCTGGGGAATGGAGCTGCAGCCATGAAGGGAGCAGAGACATCTCCAGTGGCAGCACAACACCCTTCCCTGCTGGAAACAATGAAGGGACCAGAACCAAATTTATTCCTCACCTTCTGGAAACCACTGGGAACCATTTCCCCTGAGGTATCAGTTCACTGCACCACAGCTGCCAATATAGAAGTTAATGTATTTCTATCATCCTGGAGCATAATGATTGCCATTTCACAGGCTGAAAATCAGTTTGTCTGAATGCCTTCTGAGCAGGGACTGCTCTGTTTTGGGCCATTTTGAGAAAAGCAGAAGGGATTTGGAAGTGCAAGGAAGGATTCAGAGCCCCAAATCCTCTGCTCTGGTAGGTCTGTAGGAAGCCTTCCCCACAGGATCTCACTAACAGACCCAACCAAAACAAACAGCTCAGCAATGTGCCTCTGTTAATTGGAGATGTTACTCTCTCACTCCCGCTTCAATTTTAGCAATGATGAATGCTGGTAGTTGACTGAAGCCCTAGAAAGAAATCCCATTGTGCAATCATGTTTTTACAAGAATATTTTTGGCTTCTGAAAGTGCACTTAACACATCCAAATTAATGGAAAAGAGGATTCTTCACTGAGCAGCCTCCCGTGCCTGCTCTTCTTAATTTGATACAATAGCAGAGCGTACATTGAGATTAAAATGCTCTTTTGGATGCTCAATGGCAAGAAATTATTCAGCAAAAAACCAGGGCACCATTTTCATGCTATCTCTTGTGAGTGAGGATAATCAAAGAGCTCCATTTTCCTTGCTGCAAAAATAACACAATTCCTACATACTTCTTTTTCTTCTTTTTTTTTTCCCCCCGAACAGAAGTAAAGAAAATGAAATAAAATGTAAAGCAAGCTGTGGACTAATTATCCTTTTCTAGATGAATTCATATTGTAAAATAGCCTATTGAATGCATAATGAGCATCATTACCAGCAAGAGGAGGAGAGTGGAGCGGTCATCCCGTCATTATCAGCACTTATTTCGGGAGAGAAGCGGTGCCAAGGTGAAGTGGATGCTTTGTGCCCTGGACACTGAAAAAACAAGCCAAGCTGGGAGCCTCAAACTTCTCTTTATGTTCTGGAGCACCTCACCCTGCCTCCAGCTGTCCTCTCTGGGCTTTGAGGGCCTCGGATGCTGGTTGCAGCTGGACACATGTGTTTGGGATTGGCAGCTCTTCCACCAGCTGGAAACAAAGGGCTGGGCTCTGTCTTCTGCTGTGGGAGCTTTGAAGGGGTAATGTGGGTCAGGGCACTCATCAGGGTGGATGAGACAATGCCCATCCATTGCTTGGGGAGCTTTTTTTTCATATTGATAGCAGCATTCCCTACAAAGTGGAATGATTTCCTGGGAGAGGCTCAGCCTGGAGCACATTTTACTGCCTGAGCTCCAAGCTGTGCAGCTCCAACAGGCTGACAGTAACTGCCTCACCTTTCAGCAGAGCCCCCCTCTGCCCTACACACGTGGGATGCTGCCCCTGATCTCACTGCAGACCTGGGGAGCTGCAGGAAAAATTCCCATTTGCTCTCCCTTCCCATCTTTCCATCCAAATGGATGCCAGACATTGCACTTTCACAGAGATGGAAATACTCAAGGAGACTAAAATACTCCTCCTAAGTTAGGAATGTTCCTAAATGGTGTTCCCTGCATATTTTCCCTGCTTTCAAGTGCCTCCAAGTCTGGATGGCACTGGTGCAGCTGAGGTGATGGCCATGGGGGACAGCTGCTCCCCGTGTCCTCCTTCCAGTGTCACCCTCGGTTCAGCAAATCTGTTTCATACTCTGAGCCTAAGAGGTCATTTGTAGCAGTTTGGCCTGGATCAAAATGAATGAAAACATCCAATCAAGCCATAATTGTGACAAATTATATTAGCCTATAGTTGTGCAAGTTGCATTGCAGCAACATAACTCAGGCTGTGCTTGGGAAGCCAGGAGAGGCTGGAGGGAGATGTGTGGGAGGGCTGAGCTTCCCTCTTCATCCTGCTACTCCTCCTGTGAGCAAACTTTCATCCCAAAGTGCTTATGTGCTCTCAGCTAGACACTGCCCAAGGTACAAGAGGAATTAAGCAGGTTAGTCCCACTCCCTGAAACTCACAGTTTGATGCTGGCTGAAAGACCTGAGGAGAAAGAGCATCTGGTTTGTGACACAGGAAACTGCTAAAGTGAGGTGCAAGAAAGAGGAATGTGATGGGATTGGGTGTTTCTGCCCCTCTGTTCCTCATTCCTGCAAGGAAGATTCACTGGACCTTCAAATGGCTTTTCTCTAGTGCAAAATATGACAGTGGAGGGAAAAAAAAAAAAAAACAGGAAAGAAAAGAGAGGAAATACTAGAATTAATTTCCCTACATGACATATTTTAAAGGGCACTGTCAATTTGCTTTATAATTACATTTCTAAATCACTGGAAGATTACACTGAAAGGTGAACTTTACAAAACCGGAATATTTTTATTAATTTTTTTAAATTAAAAACCTTTTTGGGGATTTAAATACAATCCTTCTGTGCTGTAAGCCCATGTAACAGCAACGACAAGGAAATGGATAGGATATGCTACCCTTGTTCCTGCTCATTTGTACCTCTCATTTCCCACAAAGGCTACTAAACCTCAAAAGATTTAGCAGCTCTTTCTCTAAGGATGAGCAGCAGGCTTAAGCACAAGTGCTCAGGTCTCCCCAAAATTTTGACACTGCCCTCATTCTTCAGGATCGTGAGAAAGGGCTTCAAGTGTTAATATTTGAAGCTAGAGGTTTATTTTGCTCTCCAGTTTTTGAGCCCTTCCAGATATCCCCATTTCATGCCTCCAGGCTTTTCTCTGCAATGAGAAAAGCTCAAGGTGTCTTAGCTGAGAGCTGAGCTTCTCACCTTATCAAATTGCTCCAGGTCTGAGAGAGAAACCAGGCATCAAGAGAATCAGCACAGAGATCTCCAGCTCTGCCTGTGGGGAAAAATTTGTTCTGGAAACACTGGAGTGAACCAGAGGGATGTGATCCTGCAGAGTGGGCACCATCCAGCCTCAATTCCACCTTCTTTGCAACACTCTGGGAAGATAAAGCAAATCTTGGCTAAATTTGTGCTGTGGCCACTCAGGGGACACTCATGAAAGGCACTGGGTTAAGCAGAGATGTGATTTAGAAGTGCCCTGGCTAAAGAACATTAAATTTTAACATCACCACTCCACGTTGACACGGGGCTGTTTTCACCTGAGCTCCTTTTGCTGCGAGATGAAATCCAGTTTAACTGATTGACTTTCCCACCTGAGCTACCTCCCTGCCTCGTCCTAACAAGGCACAAAAATAAAAGCATAAAGCAGCTCAGTGTTGTAGTGGTTGTAGGAAATGATGGAGCTCCCCGTGC
This sequence comes from Melospiza georgiana, assembly GCF_028018845.1. Taxonomy (NCBI): domain Eukaryota; kingdom Metazoa; phylum Chordata; class Aves; order Passeriformes; family Passerellidae; genus Melospiza; species Melospiza georgiana. The sequence goes on from NC_080443.1 coordinate 17,323,756, forward strand.
TCATCCACTACAGGAATCTATATTAGGTTTTTCAAAGTCTTACAAGCACAATGAGCTAATGCAGTCTCTCAGTGCAGGTGAGATTTATTTCTCTTGTTCTCTAATATATATGGGCCCAGATTCTCTGCTTGTTTAATTCATTGGTTTACATGGATTTACAGCAGATATTGGCATTTGATCTATGGCTGGGCTTGGTCTTTTGGCTCTAGCTTGAGTGAAGGAATAAAGTTCAGAGGACAAATTAATAGAGAGAAAAATTAGCTTTTCATGTATTGAAGACAACAAAATTGCAGTCTGCTATCAAATAATCATCTAAATAAATAACCTTGAGAAAACCAATTACTTACATAGGAGGAAGCTATTGGCAGAGGTGTGAGTATCCTCCTGCTGCACCAGACTGAAAAGCCAATATTTATGTATAAAATGGAAATCTGGTTACTGAGACAGCATTGCAATTCACCCATTGTAATTAAAAAAATAACAATCACGATTCAAGATAATCCTTCAGGTAATCAAAAGCTGCATCAGTAGCAGGTGCTGGTACTGAGCTGTGCCCTTGCTGGCTGGTCCCCAGTGCAGGCAGTGACAAAGCTCTGACTGCCAAAGGTGGGATGTGATTGATGGCTGATGGGGCTGTTTAGCTCAAAGGGGCACGAGAAAATAACCTGGAGAATTTGGGGACAAAAAAAAAAAAAAAAAAAAGCAACCCTCTGCTTACAGCAGGGCTCCTCACATAATGTATTCAAATATATGTGTGTGTACAGCCCATTTGAACGGGTTACATTGGAAATTCAGGCTTTATGGCCCTGAAAGACAAAGAACATCAAATGATTTTTCTTCTAATATGAGCACGTTAGAGATTTTAACAGCATTTGGTCTACTGAAACAAGATAAGGCCTGGAATAATAAGCAGCTGTTCAAAGATTTATCTAAATATGTTTGGCAGTTCCCCGCCCTTTGCCTCACGATGTGAACATCCCACAATTGAGACCATACCCTGTAAATTACCACCCTCTGTGGGGTTCTCATGTTAAATTATTCCAAATAAGCAAGGCCAAACGCTCTCAACTTAGCCAGAGATAATCAACTAATGTAAAGCAATTTCCAACAGTTCTATTTTCCTGCTTCAGGCTCTTCAAAAGACAAACAAAGCCACACAGAAAATTGGCACAGAAAGGAATAAGAATTGTCACCTACTGCTTGTTGGTGCTGGACCAGCTTTTGTGTGTGTTCCTAATTATTAGGATTAGCAGTGTTGGATACCCAGCTCCAGCCCCCTCTGGGATCCAGCAGCAGCTCTGGACATTGTGTTGGAGGCTGTGGGGATGAGATTTTGTTAGTCAGGCAATCCATCTCCTGGTAGAAAGCTGAAGGAATTAGTTTCACTTCCAGGGCTTTTTAATTATGGTCAAACACAAGTGCCCGAGTCAGACAAAGGAGTTGCATTACCTGCTGAAATTTCAGATCGTGGCACTCTCTCCTTAAGGCATTGTGTTTGCTGTCTGCATTGACTTTCAATTTACAGTAGCTGTTTCTTCTTGTAGCACAAGGCAACAAATTTCACTGTGCATTCAGAAACTCAGTGCAATGTAGATGAAATTCCATAATTTACATAATCAACTTCTGAGCTGAAAGTTCTGGGTTAAGATATATCCCTGAAATAGAAAGGGTTTTGCTTTTTTCTTTGTGTTTTGGAAGGTATGACCCTTCATTTTGCACAAAATTGTATCAATCTGCCTTGCTGTTTTCAGTATACCCCATTATCAGTCAAATTAATAGGCCTGGAGAATGAAACCCCCAAAAGAAATCCACCACATTAGTGAAATAAATACAGTTAATGATGATAATTAAGTCACTAGGGATAATTGAGAGATTATCCAATTACTATCTATAATTCTTTGGCTTGCAAATAAGATAGGAGTACGTAGAGCTAATCCATTCTTGCAATAATAATAATAATTAAAAAATTAGTAGGGGGGAAAAAGCACAAAAAGCCCCCAACCCACAAATTATTAGATTTCTTCACAACTGGAGGTATTTTGTCAGTTTAATTGCCTAATTGGTGAGTTTTTCTAGTCTGAAGTAAATTTTTTAGACAGCTGTTGCAACACTGGTCTCTTGAGGATGGGGAGATATTCTGGGTCACTGAATTCCCTGCTGCAATTCCTGATTCCCTGGAGGAGCCCTGCTGTCCCCTAGATCCAGACTGAGATGGGCACATGTGCTCCTAGCAAAGGTCTTACAGGAACCACGAGTGAACGGATCCAAAATAAGAAGAGATGGGATCAGTCCAGGGCTGTGCTGTGGGTTCTGATGGTAAATTTAGGACAGAAGATCAGTTCCAGCAGGCTTTGCCCTACAAAAAGCCCCTCAGGTCTCCCATGGGCTGCAGTTCCTCTCTTTTGTGCTGGTTTTGCAGTCATGCTGTCACAGAGCTAAGGAGAGGAGCTTGACCTCCCTGACCAGGTCAGGTGCTAAGGGAGGCTTTGGTCCCAAATATTTCTCAGCCTGTGTCACAGTGGCTTGAGTTTTCTAATTTAGCAAGTGGGTTAGGGACAAGAGCCAAAGGCCAGGAAAACCCAGCAGCACTGGGTAAGTTTGTACTCTCAGGGATAGGCACCATTTTTTGGGAGGTAACTCCATTTTTGTTCTCTCTTTCGAGCATTTGTAGGGCTCTGCTTGGCACAGGTAATTTAGGGAGATCTAAATGTGGCCCCCAGCAAGTCAATTAAGGATGTGTTTAATTTTAACGTGTGCATAGTTCCTTTGGATCTCATCCATGGAAATCAGTGGCAGGGCTGCTGGTGGTTTGATTGGCTTCGGATCAGAGCCAGCAATTTTGATTGTAGAGATCGAATGCTTGAAATTAATTATATGACTAATGCTTCACTGGATTAGGGAATCAATTAATGGAAGTGGGGTGCTTGTTTGCAGATTTCCATTAACTTTCATGCAGATTTTTCTCCTAAACACAAACTGCATATTCATTGCCCTTGAATGCATTTAGGTAAGTTGGAAAAATAATAAGATGGTTGAAATAACCAGAATTTTCTAATGAAGCTACTGAAAGGAGTGTGGGATTCTGTACTGGAAATTAAATCCTTGCATTGAAAGACCTTGTGCCAAGTCCTCATACCAAATAGGTAAGTACCAGAAAGATTTCCCAATCCTATTTATGCCAGAAGCTCTTCAGTCTGGGATTGACAGACCTGGAAGGTGATCATCTTCACAAGCCAATCAAAAGGATCAGAAACGAGAGGGCGAAGGACAACCCTTTCCCCACACATCTTTTCTCATCTCTGAGTAGGTGCTGGAGGGGAAAGCATCCTTCAGCACTTCAACTCCTGCTCAACACAGGCAGCTCTAACCACAAGAACAACCCTGCTCCCACCCCAATCCATTCCTCCCAGCCCAGTGAAACCTCATTTCATGCTCAAAGCTCCCTGTGCACTCTGAAAACACCCCCAAAATCAGGTTCTGGCAGGTGTAAACACCCTCTGCTGAGGCCCAGAATTTGCTGTAGGAAGGGATGGCTCCTCAGGAAGGTCCCAACCTGCCCAGCTAGCACAGGCTCTGATGGGCTGCACTTTATAGCAGGATGGTTTCATTCCATGGCCACAAACTGAGCTCTGGGCTGGAGAAATTCCACTCCTAATGGTCCCCAGAGCCCAGTCCCCAGCCCTGGGGCCCTGGAATGGGAGCTGCCTCTGGGCTGGTCCGTGTGTGCACAGACAGCTCCTCTGTCAGAGCAGTGCATTAAAGCCACAAAATGTTTCTGTAAATATTGCTTCACACTTGGGTGAACAAAGCATGCTTTTATCTGAGGGAGAGCGCAGGGTGTAAATTACATTTTAATTGAGGAATTGGAAATACCAGCTTTTGCTTTTTGTGTTTTTTTTTTTTTTTTTTTTTTTTTTTTTTTTTTTCTTTTTTTTTTTTGTTGGATTGTTAGTGGGGGTAGCTCTGATTGAAGCTCCCTGCAATGAGCCCACTCTCATTTCTGCAGACTTTCCCACCTTCCTTCTGGCTTGGCTTGCCTGGATTCTCCTCCTCCTTCCCAGTGAGCGTTCCCAAGCCTTGCTCACTCACAGTTTGGCACGGTGCCCCTGCAATGTTTGCAGCTGAGAATGGCTGGTCTGGCACCCCCTGCGCCCCTGCTAGGCAGGAATGAGGGAGGCTGACAGTCTGCTGAGACCCCATTGTGCTACTCAGGATGCAAATCACAAAAAAGGCTCCTTGGAGGAATGAAGTGTTTTGTGCTGTACAGAGTGGCTCCTTCCTCTCCCAGAGCAGCTGGCACCGCACCCACTGAGGGCTCACAGGAGCATCTCTCAGGTCTGACACCCAAGTGCTGCCAGCCATTCCAGCCATGCTGTGGTGCAGGTGTTCTTGCTCCCCCACACTAAAATACCACTGAGGAGCTGCAGTTGCAGCTGGGAGCACAAAGGAACACAGGGTGGTTTAGGTTGGAAAAGACCTCTGAGATCATAAATTCCAACCATTAACCCAGCACTGCCAAACCCACATCCCCAGGTACCCCATCTACAAGTCTGAAATCCCTCCAGGGTGGTGACCCCACCACTCTCCTGGGCAGTCTGTGCCAGTGCTTGATCACCCTTTCAGTGCTAATATCCAATTTAACCTCCACTGGTGCAACTTGAGGCCAGCTGCTCTTGGCTAATACTTTGAAGACGCTGACTCTGTTTTGCTGCAGCCTCCTTTCAGGTCATTGTAGAGAGCACTGTAGAGAGGTCTCCCCTGAGCCTCATTTTCTCCAATCTGAACAGCCCCAGCTCCCCCAGCAGCTCCTCAAAGGACTGGACTTTTCTATAGACCCTTCCCCAGCTTCACTGCCCTTCTTGCCTTTCATTGCCCATTTTAACACTTTGTTGATCTTCAAGGGTCTTTGCATTACCCCCACCTCTCACACATCATCACTGCTGTGCCCCAAAGGACCACCGTTCATCTAAGGCTTGCCAGGAGTGGGGGATCCTGTAGGATCTCTCTTTTTCCTGCTGCTGGAAACAGTCAGGCAGAAAGCCTCCTGGTTTCTGGGGTCTCAGAAATCCCCCCTTGCTGAGAAGCTCTCTTTAGGAAGGGAAGGGAACACAACCTCATTCCTCAGGGCAGTCAATGAGCCATCAAGCACAGGAGCTGGACGTGGCCAGACAGGAGGGAAAGGCAGCAGAGGATGGAGCCAGCTGTGCTAAATCTCTGCTTCTGGCAGGCAGCTTCTGCTGGAAGGGCTGGAGAGAGCCCAGGCTGGAGGCAAAGAGCAGCATCCTCCTGCTGGGGATGGAATGGGAGCATGAAGCATTTCCAGCTGGGAGCTCAGAGCCTGCACCCTCCTGCTCAGGGGGGCGAGTCCAGCCCATTCGCCAGCTAATCCTCACAACAGGCTTTTGTAGGCTACTATTTCCTTCTGGGGAAATGTATGATCTGCTGATTACACAGCATCCCAACATGCCAAATGTACGCTTGAAACCAGTAAACAATAAATATTTAATTAGCCGGTCATTTTGACAATAACAACAGGCAACAATTAAACTGGCTTTTGATTTCCCCTTCGTTTAGTTCAGTCAGTCTTGTATAGTCAAAGTTAAATGCCAACTCTTGCCTTGACCACAGCCTTTAGTAAGGCTGTTAAGAGAATATTTAGGCTTGATCTGAGCTTTTCATTTCTGGCTCTGATTTCTCCTGCCTTTGCACCAGTTGTAGGCATGACTCAAATGCCATTAATTTAATGTGGGCTGAATGTGAAACTTAGAAGCTTATTCTTTCTAGCCTAACAGCTAGCCAACATTTCAGAGAGCAGTCACACTTGGAAATACAATTATGATTCAACCTGAAACCCCTGATCTCCTCCACTGCCGTCAGGACTTTGCTCACCTCGCAGGTCTGTGTACACCTGATGTTATTCCACAGGCACCTTCTTCCATCACCATCTCTGTGTATTCTTCTTTACTCCCCCACTGCTCTGCAGACCTTCTGCTCAACCCCAAAGATTCTTGTCACCAATGGGGTGACAAATTTCTAAATGGAAAGGGGAAGAAGAAAGCTATTTTCCAGCACCAAATTAAATTTTCCCAACACCTACTCTTGCATCCACAGCTTCTGTATCCCAGCTCATCTCCCCACTCTGTCTTTGCATGAATCACTAAATTTTTCAGGTGGAAGGTCACTTTGGCAGGTTTGCTGGGGGAGCCTTGATCTGGAAACCAAACTATTCTTTCTTATCAAACCTCTCCCATCCCAAGTTAAGCACAGAGATTCAGAGCAGATGCTTGGCAGTGTGGGAGGAGATTGAGGAGATTTGCCACTGACAATGCTGCATCCACCCTTAGAAATTAAGCAGGGCTTCTCCTACACAGCTGCCAGCCAGGATGTGCGGCTATGACCAGGAGCTGAACGTGGATTTTGTCTGGTTGAATTCAGAGCACCAGACTGCAAATGAGGAGCCTTGGTTGTAATCACAGCTCTCCTGCTGGATGGTCCCTGACTGCAGACCAGCCATTCCACATCTGCTCCCCTTTCCATCTTTTCTGGGTTGTCTAAGTGAATGTGAGATCTTTAGAGCACGTTTTTGTCACCCTGCTGTACCCAGAGGCCATTCAGCACTGTGCAGCCCTGACACTGTTGGAGATATGGAAACACTATTTTAAGGTACCAGGCTTATAAATATTGCCCCTTTTTCATTTTTCCCCCTTCACTACCACAATGTAACACCCTGCCCAAAGTCTCCATGTAATGCCAATTTTCTGATTCAACAGTTTTAGCAAGTCTTGTTAGATTTTGGTGAATATCAAAGTTGGTTCCAATTTAATTTTGCCTTTGTTGAGAAATGAAAACAGAGCCCTCAGTCCCCCCATCAAACAGAGGTAACATCCTTCAAAATAATGGATTTAATTATAAAAGTCAGCTTTGGATCAAGTCTGCTCTGTTTAGACCTACTAATCAGAGAGTATTTACAGAGTCATGAGGACCTGATAAAACGTGTACACAGTTTTAAATATGCCATTGTAATGCATTGTAAACCTTAATTTGAAACAAGACAGCTTAAAAGCTTTATGGATTTGACTGATGATACACCCTCTATATTGATGGCTGTACCCAGCATGCTGTTATTCCCGCTTTCTCTTGCTAACAACAAAGTTCAGAATGATAATATATTTTATAAAAAGCTTTACTATTACGCCGCTGCAAAAGTGACTTTAAATAATGATAATAGGCCTGCACCACAACTTCACACAGAAACAGCTCTGGAGAAGATGGATTTCCATAGAGCAGGCACGGAGGCAGCACAGGGATAATGCACCAGCTCTCCAAAATATTAGGATGTGAGCATTTCACAAAGCAAAGGATGAAAGCATTTTGGAGCTGGGTGGATCAAGCCCTCCCTTCTCCAGGAATGCAGCAGGGCTGGCAGGGAGCTCAGGGGTGTGTGACTCTCCAGCAGGGTCACCTCCCAGGAGAACCAGCAGCCTGAAAACCCTGCTGCCTTCTCCCCATGAAGGGTTCCCCTTCTGTGAGGGGAAGAGCAAAGCCAGCAGTCTGCTTTGATCGTGCAGAATTAATTAATTGATTTTTTTTCCTGCTAAGCCTGGCGGTGTGATGGGACATAGCAGAGCCAACACCCAGCAGAGCAGCAGCTTATTCACATGAGGGGCTGCATCCCTGTCCGTGGGGAGGGAGCTGGGTCTGAAAAGCACCTGCAGAGCCTTTGCTCTTCCTTCTCTCAGGCTTCATGGTGTCACATGGCTGGGATTTGAATGGGAAGCCCCACTTTGCCCTGTGCTGTGTTAATTCCTGCACCTCTGAGATCCAAACTTGTTTGAGATCATCTGAAGAAAGCTTGGAGAAACCAGGAAATCATTAGTTTGTAGCAAGAAACTCTGTCCAGCTCCCACAAATACATGAAATATGCACAAAGAAGAGCAGGGAGCTCACAATTCCAAAGGCAAGAGCTTTGCCAGCTTGTGGGTCTGACCCCAGTTGTGGGTAAGACCGTGGGGTGTTCTTTAACCAAATTAACACAGGGACAGTCACCTTCCACATCTGGGACACTCCTGTGCAAAACTGAGGGGCAGATAATCACATTTAATTTGAGTTAATTATACCAGGAGCAAAAATTCACCCTGCACAGTGGCTGGGTTAAACAAAAAGCTGCAAAGGAGCACTGACTGAAAATGTACTTTTTACATTTAAAAATGGCATGATTTATTCAAGCAGTGAGGAATGGTGAATTTCAAACTTGGAAATTACACAGGTTACAGGTTGTATGAATTAATATAATTATTCCACAAGGCAATAAGTTGACGAGTTGACAATCACTCTTAAAATACTATTCAAAGACTCAAAAGAAGAGTCTACAGTTAAAAAGACTTGTTCTAAGCTTTGCATTAAATACTGTCCAACAATAAAATGTCACGTGCAGCCTCCTGAACAGCCAACAATTTCAAATTCTATCTTCATTCTTACATTTACTGTGGATCATATTCATGCCTATTACATTATCACCAGAAAATACAAATTGCAGCAAAAAATACATTTTGTCAACAGCAGCTCAAACTGTGAGGCAACCTTCAAAGGGGGACTTTCCCAACCCATCCCTTACAAAATTAATTGGTTATCTTTAAAGACCATATAATTAACATTTCTGTGTCTTTACATTTGTAAAGCAAGCATTTGTGTTCAAATTTACCTTGCAAACTCCATAATTATAATACTTATGTGTGTGTGAAAGCTGTAGTTGGTAGTTTCAGTGTCTGGCACAGTTTTAGAAGTGAGAATTTATGATCTCATGAACTTCCCCATTGTAACCCAGATTCCTTGCTCAAAATGAAGTCAAAACAATTCAGCACTGTAAAATTGTGCAGTTTTATGTATGTTATTAGGGGTGTATTTCATGGAAGTAATAACAAGATTGAGGTTGAAATGAATCTCTATTTCCTATTACATATACACAGAGATAAAATGAAATGCTATTTTTTTTTTTTTAAGCAATGAACACAGGCATGTACAAACAGCTGGAAGGCTATCAATAAAAAAAAATATATTTGTGTGCAGGAAATAGGATTGATAAAGACCTCACTCATTCCTGGAAAATATAAGATTTGAGGTTTGAACAAAGGGGACCAAAATCTTACCTCCTTCATTCAGGAGAGATGCTGTATTAGAGAAAAATGTGTAAAAATGCAGTGAAGGGAAGCACCAGCAGCTGCTGGGATGTGCTCAGACCCAAAAGGGAAAGAGGCTCTGAGGACATTTACTGGGCTGAGTCTCATCAGAGAAATGCCAAATTTCTTGCTCCTGATGTGGGTTTGTGTTGGGTAAATATTGCTTATTTCCAGGTTAAAAAAACTAAAATATTGTGTATTTCCAGGTTAAAAACTAAAAACTATACCGTAGTGTCTTTAAGATCCAAAGTGTTGACAGAAGTAGCCAAGATCATTGGTAGGCACCAAAGTAATTTTGTGCCCAGAGAGCACATTTCAGAAATGTGATTATTATCATCGCTGGGTTAAAAATGTGTTGGCACTTCATGGAACAGAAGCTAACCCCCCTGTCTTGACAAGCAATCAAAGGTGCCAATTTTGCATTTTTGTGTACACTTGGGGTACAGAGGTGCCACCAGAGCTGTGGGAGCCCAGGGATATGTGAACCCCAAGGGTAAGAGAAAACTTTGGGAATGAGAAAGGCTCAGCAGGACCTTTGCATGGAAATAAAGTCCCTTCAGCAGTCAGTAAAAATTTCATATTAGTCTCTTCTGGTATTAAAATCTATGAATTTGAGAGAGAAGGAAGATGAATGAAGTGGGAATTTATGACTTAAGTTTTTTATTTTACAAATGTATGCAGACTCTGGGAAAGCTGTACTGCTGATTTTTAACTCTTCCTCAAATGGACACTAAATATTTCAGTATCAGTAGTTCATCATTATTTTCCATCTCAAGAGAAATGCTGTTACCACCTTTTGCATTAATGTTCCTCGCTGAGCCATGCAGTTTGGGGGAAGATTTTCCTTTTTTCTTCCTTGCCTTTTGTCCTTTCATCTATGAATCCTGACAGTTTTGGGGTTTGCTCCATTCCCCCAAGTTCATGTCAATCTGCTGTCCCAAGACACACCACATGTAGAAAATTGATCATTAGCAAGTGGGTTTTCCCCCTCTTTCTGGTGGAGAATAGAAAGCAATTTTTCAGGTATCAGCAACAGCTCTGTAGGCACCTCCAGATCACTTCATTTTCCTAGTTTCCAAGGGCCACTTGACAAAAGTTAATTAGAATATTGCTGTCTGGGATGGGGAGGCCCACTGGGAGATGGTGGAAGCATCTCGTTTCTCACAGCACTTCAGCCAGAAAGCTTCCCAATGTGACTTTTATTATTAATAAACATACTGTACAATAATTATAGCACACCATACAGAAATTATGCCTTTTACAGCAGCACGGATTCGAATCCTGTGTTGTTAAACCTCCTGCATCACTCTGAAAATAAGTTGTACTCTGCCCCAAATTCTCAGTCTGGAGGTGTTGCACACACAAAATTACCACCAGTGTCAATAATAATGACAACTATAAATAGAGATGTGAGTCCAGTGCAGAAACTCGCTCATGCTGGGGCAGCCTGGTGTGCTCCTACACACTCAGCTTCAGAACACATTAGCTGCTTAATTTGGTAAGCAAAGAGGGCTGTGAGAAGAAGCAGGACTGGTTCCCCATCTCACACATTTTGTGGATTTTCCTATATTGACTCCTTTCCTACCCACTGTTCAAACTGACCTACGAGCCAATCGATCAGGAGAACAGGCAAATAAACTTCAGCCAAAAATCTTAACAAAGCAAGGATAGGAACAATTCAGAAGTGACAAATAAATAAACCCCTGACTCTGACATATGTTGTGTGGCCATTTTCCCTGTTTTTAAATAATGGGACACAGCTCCTTCTACCAGGCTGGCCCCACATGCCACTGAACAAAGCAAAACCCATCCTGACACCAAGTTCCTGATAAACAACTTGTATTTGTTGCTAAATAGATGCATCTTATTATGCATGCTTAGCAATTCATTCAGATGAGGAGCAGCAGGTTGGATGACAGCATCTCCTGGTGACAGGTTTGGTGTTATGAATGTCACAGCCCTGACTTCACTGAAGCTCCAGGACCTCACCTGCAGCTCCCTCGTGACACCAAAGCTTGATGAGGATCTGCAGCCCTGGGGCTCTGCCATGCACAGGGGAAGGATGGGGTAGGGCTGCACATCTGCAGTGCCTTTAGAGCAGATGATCCTACCCTTGCTCTGCCCTGGCTCCTCTCTCTGCCTCTTGGTCTCCTCTCCATGTGGAGAAGAAGCCTGACTTATTCATCTTGCACAGCTCAAATCCGTGCCCTTCATGATCCCTGTCTTTCAGAGGAGCAGTGCTTAGCTCCCTAAGCCAGCAATCTGCTTGGCTGTAGAGTTCAACAGGAACACAAATAGGGCCTCGGTCCAGAGAGGAATATTTTGCAGAGGCAGCTAAAATTAGGATCTGGCCCTGGGAGTGTGTTTGCAGACATCTGGATACAGTGCACAGCAGCACCACTTGTGTGGATCGCCAGCATAATTGCAATAAATAATTCAAGAAACAGCAAATGCTGCTGAAAGTGAGGCCTCCAGCTCTGCCACCAGCTGATGGCACTGTGACCTGCAGAGGGGACACCTGCCAGGGTGGGATTTGGGGCTGGGAGCACTGGGGGTCCCCAGGGTGCCAACAATGACCAAAGGGGGCTCAGGTGACAGCCAATCCCTCTGACAGCCTGGCTTCAGCCTGTACATTTGTGACTGCAGCCTTTGTGTCCCAGGGGGCCTCCTCAGCTCCCCTCAAACCCACAACTGTCCCCAAACTGAGGAACATTTGGGAAAAGTAAGGAGGCTCCAGAGCTGTGCAGAATTGCACCACAGGAGTCCTGTGCGTGGTTCTCTGTGCACAGCCTGGGTGGGTGTTTGCAAATAACCACCCTCCAGATACCAAGGTGAAGCCAGACAGGAATTTTCCCTCATGCCCATTACTCTTTTTCCTGGCAATCAAGGCCTTGGCCAGGAAAATATGTGATAACTCATGGATACAAGGTGTAAATACAGAGGGAGTGGGGAGGATAATTCCTCTCTGTACAGGTGACATTCTGCCATCCATCATAAGCCCTGACACTTCAGCAGCCTCTGGTCTGGGAGAGGGACTTGTCTTCACTCCTGGTTGAAAAGCAAATCTGAACACAGGGCTGTGAGGAAGAGAATCCCCCTGGAAATAAAAGACCTCCAGTCATGTGAGTGGAGCAGCAGGATCTCTTGCTTGTGTAGAATTGAAACAAACAGGAATTTCTTTAATCAGCTAAGGAAAAAAGAGATAAAGCAGGTCAGATAGCACCACAGCAGGCAGAGGTGGCACTACTGGAACAAACATCCAGCAAAGCTCATCTGATCTCCCCCAGCCAACACAGCCACCTTCCATCTGGGAGTTTATTAAAAAATGGGCTCTTGGAGCCACCCCTTTTCCATCTCCATACCTGTGGCAGAGCAGATCTCACCTTTGTAACAGAGCATGAGCTGAATCTAACACCCCAAACCCTGCCCTTTTTAGATGATTAACAGATTAACATGAAGTTATTTCTCCCACTGATGCATTACAATCTTAGTTTCATGAAAGTCGGTAATTGAGGTTCGCTCCTCGGTGCACTCAAAACTCTGACTCATATTTGAATTACAGTTTTGCAAAGGCTCTTCATACACATAATGGGCACAACCAAATCTGCCTCCTTCCTCCCCCGCCTCACAACTCAGACAATTAAAAACCTATATACAAAATGTGGCAGGTGAAGCCCATTTGCAGTGAAGTGTAATTATACTCAGAATAATGAGCATATGCAAAAGATTTCTTCTTGATCCAGTGCCTACCTTTTGTGAGGCTCTGAGTCACACTGGCATCACTTTCCTCACTATATTTTTTTTTTAGTTATTACTATTGCTGTTAGGCAATATAGCTGCGGAAAGAAGGTTAGGTTTTGCTTTGCATCCCCTGTTATCACCAGCAACATCATCAGCTAATCTGCTCCTGGCAATGACCTACTTCAGGAAGCAGCAGGGAAGCTGGGTATTCTCAGATCTCAAGTTAAGTTGGAAATCTCCTATTTGCCTTGTAAAAGGATGTCATTCCACCCACAAACCATTGAGAGACACTAGAAACGGGAGCTCATAGTGTTTATAGAATTCCTTCTTTGTGCCTTGAAGAGAAAGGAAGCAGAGGTAGCTGAAAGGACCAGAAACTGTGATTAAATGCAATTTTTTTACTCTATCTAGAAAAAAATATTGCAGTACAAATACGTAAAACATCCAATAAGTTTGCTCTTAGTGTCCTAACCCTTCTCCTCAAACTCTTTAACTCATTCCAGCATCTATAATCTTCTCCTGCAGAGCTCCCCATGCTATGACACTTCCTCCAGGAAAACATAGAGAGGATGTAGTGGCAATTTCAGCAAAGGAGTCACAGAGGAGCAGCAGACAGGAATATTACTGATCAATGGCAAAAAGATTAAAGGTAGTAACATCCTTATGGCACTGTGCTGAGCAATGAGTGAAGAAGATCAAAGGGATTATCAAGTGCAAAGAGAGAGCTTGTGGCTATTAAACTAACAAAAAAAGAAATCCTGTGGGAAATAGGAACAAAACTCTTAGCAAAAGACAAGGATCAGATTTTCTTTTTTCACTAAAGTGAAGATGTTGGACAGACAGGTGTCAGGAGCTGCAGCTTCTCACAGTGCTGATCCTTGAAAGGCAGAGGGATGAAAAGCTTGGAGGAAACATCACCAGGAATGGACAGAACCTCTCCAGACATGAGGAGCACAGCCCATATCAGTATACAGTGAGATTTTAATGCTGAAATCATATTTTATGGATCTGTCTAAGAATGGGCATATCAGTGCCTACCTAAATTTAAGGTTTTTGCTGAAGAGGATTTAGCAGATTTAATATTGAACATATTTTAAGTGTTTTCATGGATAACTTCAAGCAAGAAGAACGTGTGAACTGGATTATGAATCTTATAGTCTTTTACAGCATTTATAATTAACTCTAGGTCTATTTTTTTTTCTTTGCTACTGGGAAGCAGTCATGCTGTAATCTTCTAATTAATAAATGGCTCAATAAATCATGAGATCTTTTGTCCATGGAGAAACTTACACATACTGTCAGAAATATTACACTCTAAAATGGGTAGTAACCAACCAACCATATTTTTACTCCTTCTTCACTATTTTTTTTTAAATTTATGTTTAATTTGAAAATGTTTAACGACAAAATTAGTCAAAGAAATTATCCAGCAAGGGCTGGTTATTGTGCCAGTAATATCTCTGGAAAAACTCTCATTGGCACCCAAGGGCTTTGGTGGTGCAAAATTCAGCTGCACCAGAGCTGTCCAGTGACAAGGACATCCCATGGCTCTTGTCTTGGGCTATTGCTTCATTCACACCATGTGTTTCTGGGGAAAAGCCTGGTCCAATGCACAGAACAATGGGGAAAAGTTCTGGACACGTGGGCTTGGCCCCTCACCCTGTGCTGTGAGCATCCTGCTCCACCAGGGCCTTCTTTTTCTCCTTGGTTTTTTCATCTCTTGCTCACTTAAACTGAGCAAGAGTTCAACTTAAACTCTCCCAGGCATGGACCCTCTCTCCCTCTGTGCTTGCAATGCTCACATTACTGGAACACGAAATCAAAGAGTGATAAAACTTGTCACAGATCAGCAGTGACTGGCAGGGACCTGCACTTTGTCATTCGTTAGCCAAACTTCCCTCCTGTCACCTCCTCAAGCCCCCTCCTTTCCCCCAGAGCAGCATTAAACCAGACATTTGCAGTCCTGTGGTTCTGGCTGTCGCACACAAATACCTTCCCTGCTCTCTGGGGAGGGTGCTGAGGATCCTTATCTTCGCTCTCTGAGTGGGGAAGCGAGGGCAGAGACTGACAGGGTGAGACTTTTCAGCTGCAAACATGCATCCCACATTGTCCCAGGCCCTGGCTGTGGTGTGACAGGGGTGCCTGGGTGCATGGGAGCTGCTCCAGCCCTCAGCAGCTGATGAGGAGGGTGCCCTGCGCACGGCCCTTCCTCCTGAATTCCTGCTCTGCTGGCACAGGACATGAGGAATCACAGCATAAACCAAACCTCAGATGTTTGAACCAGCTCACAAAGATCACAACTGTGGCAAGGCCCTGAGAATGGCAGGAAAAAAAACATCTGCTCACATCTGGAGGGCTCCTGGCTTCATCTGTTCATAGCCACTGCCAAAGCAGGTTTGATGAACCTCCAACTCTCCCCATGTGGTGTTTCCTTGTGTTTTATCAAGCCCAAAAAGAAAAGTTCTTTATTATAAACTACATACACTGAGTAGTGTGTATCCCAGCTGTGGCTCCTGAGGGAAGGTGGTTACAGAACCTGTGGAGGTGTCAGGGTGCACAAGGCAAACCAAAATAACCCACTTTTGTTGTGTAAAATAAAAAGTCTCCCTGAAAAAAAATTGCTATATTGAGGACAGGATAGCACTGCATTTAAGACAGCCCCTAGATGTCAAGGGAGCATCAATAATTCTCTTTATTTTTACAATAGGAAAAGACATAGCCACCTATATATGGGCTGATAGGAAAAGAAAAGGGGAATGTGCAACTGTTTCTGTTTGAAATCTTAATTATTCCAGTAATCTTTCAAATACAGTTCATCAGCTGGATATAAACACTATCCTAGCTGCAAGCATAGGTGTGAAAAGGGAAAAAATCCCATTATCAAGCAATCTGCAGCTCTGAAGATGATGGCTTCCTGTGCCAGCAAATTTCTAACTGTTCTTTGTGGTTGGTGCTGGCAATAGGTTAGGAAAGTAAATGAGTTCCTAATGCAGGATGTAAGATATTCATTAAAGACCAGGTAGAAGAACATTAATTTACCTTTTAAAACATATTAGGAGACAAATAAGGCAATGAATTCATTAGTATGCATGCACTGCCTCAGCTGATCAGGTCAGACAAGCTCAGCTGTGCTTCCTAATGCCTATACTGCAAAACACTGCTGATAGTATTAACATTTTAATAATAATTGTGGTAATATTTACTGATAGGCAAAGGCAGGATGTGATTTACTGTAGCAGAAATCTTGGGTTTTCTATCTAGCTTGTTCACAGGTTCACACCACCTCTATGAATAATGCACTGAACTCCTACTGCTGACTATGGCCAGCAGCAAAACACGTAAAACAACAACAACAACCTGTTTAAAAAACAGCCAGAAAACATCCTAAAAACAACCCAGGGAGTCTGAACAAGTCAATATTGCAAACATCCTGCTCTAACTGGGAGAGCAGCTAAGTAGAGGCGAATTAAAAAAGGGGATAAACTCTTTTGCTTGGTATACACAGGAAGTAAATAAACTCTATTCCACCCCAATAAAAATGGGTACGCTTGCTGTCCTTTATATTTTACAGCAACCCTCTCTTAAAGCTTCAGTTCCTCCAGCTGAGATTCCTGTTAGATCCTTCCCTTGGCCACAGAGTCACCTGTGTGCAGTGATAAATCTCTGCTTTGAAATCTGAATTTTGCTCTGCTTTGAGGTCTCCAAACACAGGTGAGCTCTTCCTTCACGTGCTGGCCCAATGCAGATTTAGTGCACGAGCAAAAACAGCACTTGAGCACTCTTTGATCTGGGTCTTGTCATGCCCAAGCTCGGTCCTGTGTCAGAAAATCTGCTGTGGGAAGGGCTGGGTGGTAATTGCCTGAAGTTGCTTTAAAGTGAAGTTTGCCTGCTGAGATTAAGCAAGGAAACGCAACAATATCTGCATATATTTATTCTGGAAAGCATAATCAGGGATGGTGAGGGGTTTAAGGAGTGTGATCCCAGTCCACTGAGCCTGAGCACACGGAATTTGAGCTTTCAAAGAAGCCACTTCAAAGGCAGAGAGAGAAGGTAGAGACATCAGTGTGAGCAGATAATGCAGGGGAATCAGGGCTTAGCAGCTAATTCACGAGGTGCATTTTTGCACAGGATTTTGGATGTAGCAGCTCCCAACGACGCTGCAAGGCAGAGGATGGAGTTGTCTCCGTGGCTGGCTGCTCCCAGCCTCTCCCTGGCCCAGCAGCCTCTCCTACACATCATTAAGAGACGAGCTCCCCACGGGCACCACCAGCGGCCTCATCAGCATGGGAAGCAGCCCTCTTGCTCTGCATGGCTGAAGGCTGGAATATTCCCCCACCGCGTCCAGCTCAATCACCACAGCTCTTTAGGGCAGCTCTGGGATTTTCATGGCCAAAATAATACATCCAGACGGGGTCACGTGAAGGATTTCTGGTGTTGAGAACAGCCTGGAAGCCAGGTGAAAGCACAGCTCAGCCCATCCAGACCCGGTTCATCGGGGATTTATCATAAATGTTTGTGGGGTGCTCAGAGGGAGCCCTGAAGATATGAGCTTTAATTGAAAAGGGATTGTGGGGGATATAAACCAACCTAAATGTCAGGGCACTGTTGCTTCCCCTAAAGGTCAGAATGAGCATACTGAAACCACAAGTCTGAAAATGATACCTCTGACAGTGCTGTTCCAGCCATCTGAGGGCACAGAGCAATGCTCATCTATTCCAGCTTGGAAACTGGTAGGGAAGGATGGGAAAACAGCCTCCCAGAGGGCTGGGACCTGGGTAGAGCCTTTGGATGCAGCTGCAATAAAAGAGTCTTCTGACGCCTTCTAAAGGCACAGCCCAAGTTATTACAACAGCATTAATTTACCATTAGGGCTTGCCAGAACCAGAGGGGAAGATTTTGATTTTTAAAAACAGAGTCAAAGGAAGGCTAGAATGAGAAAAAATGATATTCAGTCCTTTAAAAGTCTGACCTAAAAAGCCTTGCAGTGTAAAATATGCACTAAAAGATTTATGTCAGGTTTCTATGGTTATACCTATGTATGGGTGTGATACAGAGCAAGCTCAGCCTTGCTCCTGCTGGCCTTACAAGCCATGGAACTCAAAGAGCTCTTCCCAGTGGAAGGGCAGAGCCTGGCTGGAGTCAGCAGGGACAGCTGTGCTGGCTGTGTGGATGAGCTGAACAGGCACAGGTCACTGCCCTCTGCCCCTGCAAGGCTTTGCTGGCAGGGAGGAGGGAGCTCAGGGCGTCTCTGCTGCTGCCCAGCTCCTTTGGGATGGGAGGCTCAGTGCATTCCCTTCCCCTACAAGAGCCTCTGGTCCTGGAGGTCTGTGCTGACCTCGTGAACCTGGTGACACAGGCTCAACTCCAAGAGGAATGGAGAGGCTGCAAGTCCCTGTTCCTGACTAAGGCAGTCCCATGGACATCCACGAGCAGCAGGTCAAGGTGGAGCACCATCCCTGCGGGAAGGATGGATTTATGTGATGGAGTCTGAACAGAGGAAAGAAACTTCCTTTGCTTTATACCAGCAGAGAATACCAGCCCCCCATCCAAGATAACTCTCCAGAACAGCAAATGCTTGTTAAACATGGAAACAAAGGGTCTAATTCAGCTCCCACCCATGCAAAGACAACCCCAAAACCCAACCAGATTACAGCCCCAGTGTTAATGAGTGGATTCACTTATCAAGCAGGGTAACGGAGGAGCCTCTCTCTGAGAGCTCCTCTTGGTTTCTAAGGAGCCAGCTGTTATTTATGCAGTCTATTTACACCTTCTCTTGGCTCTTTATGCAGAGGAATTATTTTGTAGTGTAAGCTCCCTCTTGTTATTTTCCCCTTACAAGTGCGTGCACTACAGAAAGAGAAGGTAGGACAAAGATGTTTGAAAGAGCCACATGTAGGCATGTTTTAAAGACAGAAGATATTCCAGGTTGGCAGTATGAAATTGTCAGAGAACATAAATTACTACTGTCTGTGCTTTTCTCCTTCCTAAGAGGATTGTGCTAATTAAACAAGAAGAGATTATCAAACTTTGTCTGCAGCTGATAAAATCCAACTACAAATTAAAATGCGTGTTAAAGCTAATCCGTCACAAACTGAAAAATTAAGCTAGTGCATTTGTAATGTTTGCAGCATCCTTTGTCCTTCAGACAGTGCCCAAATACTAAAATTTGGTTGAGTTTAATGTTTTGCACTTTAGGAGAGATTTAGAATTGCACATTCCCTGCAGTTTTCTAAATGCTCATCTTCTTTGCATGTTTAAGATTGTGTCAGTAATTTGCATTCCCTTTTACAAATGGAATTGTAAAAGAGAAGGGAAAATGTAAGCAAGGGGATTAAAATAAACTTTTACCTCCTTCCAGTGCCAATAAGTTTGAAAAAGTTTCCTCTTGTTGTTACATACCTCTGATGAGTCACAGCAGCAGAAATGCCAAAATGCCACCAAAGAAAGGCTTTTCCCTTTTTATTATTGGAACAAGCAAGAACAAAAAGTTCTGGAAATACAGAGGGAGACACATTCTCCTGGGTCCCAGCCTTGCTTGCACGTATGGGCCTGAGTCACTGCAGCTGTGATTAACCAGATCAAAATGAGGGAGTTGGTCCACAGTGGCACACCCAGGCCCCGGCACTGCTGAAATTAGAATTTAAACCTTGAGGGTACTAAATCAAAGCACCCAGTCTCCAGATATCCATTGGTAACTAAAGGGCATTTTCCTCCTGGATCAAGTCCACTGCAGTCCAGAGCAGTGAGTGTGACAATAGCTAAAGGGTGAAGGAACAGATCTGAACAGAAAAGATAACCAAGAGGCCATGGAGGCTGGAAGAAAAATTACAGCTCTCAGCCACAGGACCTTAGGGCTGTTCCTTGGTTTGCTGCCTGCTGGGACAAGTCATGTTGTGCTTTTCCCTCTAATTTTTTTCTGGTTCTGATCAGTTGACATTTCAGACCCCTTTTGAGAAGGGGCTTTGCCCCACTCAAGTTTGGTGATACTGAACACTAAATGTAGAACATCTTTAGGACCTCTGACTGAAGTGATAATTGTGAATAAAAAATAAAAGATATGTAGTGTCTTTCATCATAACAATCTTGTACCTTTTAAAGTAACTTTAAGTGTTTTACTCATTGCAAAAGTATTTATTATGGCAATTTTTGTTCTAGCTTTGAAGGCTATCATGACTCTGATGGAGTCAAGATTCTGAAAAACACAGGCAGAGCACACACAAAGCAAATTCCCTGCAAAACCCAGTCTTGAGAGAAAAACAGGACAATGTACATTAAATGCTTTTGCCCACAAGTCACCCTATTTATTTTCCAGATGACATGTTAGCACTGCTTTTACATTTGCCCTCCTCTCATGTCCTTGACTGGACATGCACGCTGTGGTCCAATCCTGGTGGGAAACCAGCCTGAGATGTTTCTTCATCCTTCAGCTCCCCTCACCTCTGTCTCCAAATCCTCAGACACTCCTCCAGCTTCCAGCACATCCACCCATCCTCCAAACCTGCCCATGGCCTGAGAGCTGGGTCTGGTTCCAGGCTGTGCTTACACAGAGTCCTTTGTACACCAGCACTGCTCATCCCACATCCCTCACCCCATCCAACCCCTCCAGCCTCTCCCTGCTGGGTGTGTGCCCACATGGAGCCAGCACAGCCAAAATGGGCATTAGCACCGGCTGCTGGGGGGTGTCTTGTCTCAAAAACTCAATCCTTCAGGTCACTCGTTGGCTAAGATCTGCTCCAGCCTCTCGTGCCATGTCCCTCCAGGCAGAAACTGAGATCCTGCTTGTCGGGGACAAGAATAATTGCAGGGCTCTGGCTTTGCTCTAGCTTAAAGTGGAGTTAATTCCTCCTAGTTCAAGGCGTTGGAATAACAAATTCCACACGTCCTGCAATTGCTTTGGCTTTGTGATTTGTGCTGGAGTAAGGTCCACTTAGACCAGAAAACACAAGGGTAGTATTTATTTAACTGATTATGCTGCATTCTTTTCTTATGAATCTCTCTCCACAGATGGTACTTATGCCATGTCCTACTTTCCTGTTTTTGACAAATGACTGCTCTGACTCCCTTATATTGGCTCTTGCTCCAATGTAACTGCATTGAATGCAACGGATTTATTTTTTATTTATATTGTTGTCAACAAAGCTGGACACAGGGCCTTTAAAAGTAAAAAAGTGCCCCAAATACCTGTAAAATTCAATATGGCACATTCATTATTTATAAAATGATTGTTTCTGTTGCAGAATATTATTGATATTGTTATTTTGTGAGCTTTCCACATGTACAACTGATATGTACAACTGTACTTAGTCAATACTGCTTGAGATTAATAAGAGTGGCAGGAGGTTTTTCAATCAATATACTCACTCCAAAGAATATGCAACTGTGTGTATGGGGGAATTGATTCAGTTTTCATAGAGATGTAAATAAAAACAATTCTTAGAAGCAAAAGGAATTGCAAAAGTGGGAAATGAGAAGGCCATTTGTGATGTAAAGATTAACATACATTTTAAACACGACTTTGTGGCACTTTGGAGACCGTTTTGGGATTACAGTAATTTTATATTCAGCAAAAAGCAGCTTTCAAATATAGAGCCACAAATTACTTCTAGTGAAGGAAAAAAGCAGAAAAGCTCTTTTTTTTTTTTTTTTCCCTCCCTACTGCCAAAGGGTTTGTCAGCTTACTCTTGCCAGCCCTTACTAAAGAGAGTCTGGTTGCATGAATAGTACTGCCAGAAGTAGAAATCGGCGAGAATGAGCAGTCTAAAGGCTCACGTATGAAAACCAGCCTGCAAAGTTCAAGGAATAATTTCTCCTTGCAGGAGCCTTTCTATTCTCTGAGGGAGAAAAAAAGGAGCAAGCACCCTGAGACCCAGGGAGAGATGAGAAGGGCTTTGGCCCTTCCCTGGGTTGCCCTTGCAGGCTCTGGATGATGAAAGGAGTGTGAAAACCTGAGAGCTGGTACCTTCCCTGTTATTTTTTTCTTCCTCCCCTTGATGGTTTCCTTCACTCATGCTGCTCCTGTTACAGCTCATGGCTTCAGGACTGGTTCTCTGACTAAAGCAAGATCCCCTAACTAAGCCCCAAATAGCTGACGAGTTCCTCTGTCCCAGCACAGAGGCAAACCTGGGCATGAGGCACTTTTAAAAATTAATTCACGCACATCACTAGCATCACCTCTCCTGCCTAACCCACCCAGGGAGCCTGTTTCCACCCCATGGAACAAGAGTGGATTCCAACCCCACACGTGTTCCATGGTTTTAAGGATGTCCTGGCTCCCTCCTTGCAGTGTTTTGGGCAGATTTTGCAAGCAAATAGGTTTGGTATTATACAGCTTGGGAAAAGGAAGCTATTAAGCAAAACAGAAAGCGCTGCTGAGCAATTGGGTTGATTACACTTGTCCTTGGATGGAGAATGATCTGTGCTGGGGGTGGTGCCATCTCTGGAGACCCTGTGAGATACTTGTGCTGGACACTGAAAGGAACTGACAGCCCCATGGCATTTCATACTGGATATTATTGCTGTCCTGGCCAAACCACAATTTGGGTAATTATATCCTGCCCACCTCTGCTGCTGCTCTGCTTTCCATCAGATGTAATATTCTTCATAGCCTGTCCAAAACTACTGTGTGCTTCAAAAATAGCTATTTCATTTTTGCACAGAACTGACTGGTTTTCAGCTGTGGTTAGGACTCCTTGCAGGTGTAAAAAGGAAATAAATAGGACTTCTGGAGAGAAAAATTCAGTGCAGGCTGTATTCTCTTTCCACATGCACTGTAATGCCTGATCTTCACACATTAACCCCAGACCTTTTCAGCTATTTTCTACCCAGTGCCCAGAAATGCAGAATCACTCAGGACCTTTCCTGCTTGGCACCGTGTGAATCTGCAGTGACAGTCCCAGCTGGGAAGGGTTTGCAGCCTGAATGCCTAAGACAGTTCAGATAAAGCATAAGCCCAGCAAAAGCTGAGAGGCTTGGCCAAGGTCACCCACATCTCTGTGGCACCCTGGGGACCTCGCCTGCTGCCCAGGCTCCTGATACATTTGAACAGTCTCCCTTCAGCCTCTCTTCTCTCTCCTTTCCTTCTTGGTCAGTTTATATCTTTCTAAGTTGATTTGGGTTTTGATTTTTGGGTGATTTTAAGTTCCCTCCTGCCTTCCTCAGACAACAGCATGAAGTCACTGAAGGTACTATATATAAAAATACCTTAAAAAGTCACTGAAGGTATTATATATAAAAATACCTTAAAAATAGGTATTTTTTTACCTATTTGATGCATTTTTAGGGCTCGAGTTGGGTGCCATGAGCAGCTGCTTTTCCAGTGCTGCTGTTTAAAGCTGGATTGCTCCGAATCCTCTCTCTGTCTGCAATGAGCCCTTTTGCTAGGGGTTAAGGCTACAGTTTGTGTAGGAACAACCCAAAAAGCCTTGGAAATCCCCCTGGGGGTAGGATGCCATCTGGAATTTGCTCTGCTCCTTGCTGTGAGCGTGCCTGGTGGGATGGACTGGAAAGGGAGACCAGAGCCCCTGCCCAAAGCGCCTTCAACGCAAGGAAACATCACAAAGCACAGCCAGAACGTCCCAGGGCTCCCAAAGCTGATGTGATAGATCTCCCTGCCTTGTCTCCTCTCCTTTTTCTCTCTCTTTTCCCTCCATCAGTCTGAAGAAGTGGCTTGAAGCTACCGAGCCTCCCAGCATCAGTGATGTGGGCACGGATTGTCAGCCGGGGGTGAATGCAACGAGATGGGGAGAAGGAAAAAAGGGAAAATCCTCGTGAGCAGGAGCCTGAAGGTTTGATAATGCTTCTGCAGGGCTCAGGGAGAGCTTTGCTTGACTCAAGGCTAAACAAGGAACCCAACACCTGGCTCATTTAGAGTGGTGAGCGGTTCAGATTGAGCTTTTGGCTCCAATAAAGCCTTTTGCTATATGCCTCAGACATCGGCATTCAGGCAAGGATTGGATGGCACAATGCAGCATAAGCTTCACTTTTAGGGCTGAAAGATTATTATTATTATTACTATCACCATCACCATCATCATCACCATCACCATCATCATCTCATTATTATAATTATTATCATTGTTATAGCTGCTATTATTATATTTCAGTGGAAATAGTCACACAGTTGAATTCATATATATGCTAATGTCTTGCTGAATCAGAACCTGTGAAAACAAAGAAGAGAAACCTGATGGACAGTCAGGATGAACAATTTAACACAGAGCTAATCCCAGTTAGCAAATGGGAAAGCAGAGTTTGCTGTCACTGCTCCAGACAGGAGCACTGCTGGGTTGGAGGGAAGGTAACACAGGCTTAAGGATCTCTCCCAAAAACTGTTCCAAGACCGTTTTTTGATACAGATGCATTTCAAAAAAACCTGCAGACAATCCCTAGGCAAAATTACCACTCTGAAACCTGCTGGCTGCAGCACAGCCATAGGCCAGCCCTAACTCTGCTGTAACCACCCTGCAATGACTGGTGTTCAAAATAAATTGTCATCTCCTTTCTGCAGCCAATATTGCTATTTCTGTGCATGAAAAGGAAATGGATGTTTTATTTCATCTGCTACTCATGGAAGTGAAATGCTCCTATATGTGCCATACTCCCAGCCTGAGGAGTAATAGGAAAATACAACTTGCACTCTTAAACTTGGTCTATATTTGAATTTTTGCTAGCCCAGCTCTGACACATAGGAATGTGAAAAAAAGAAAGAAATAAAAAAAATTTCACACCTTTTAACTAACGTAACAGCAATGTACAAAAATCCTCATCTATCTTTTGCCAAAATCACGTTGAAATCTGGTTTAATTTATCAGTAGAGATTTTTTAAAAAAATTACAATCTATTTCTTGCTAGGGAAGACTGCTAGGTCTGTGCTGGCTCCATAAATAAGGATCTGAAGACAAACTTAATTTTGAAATAGCCAGTAGTAATACTCAGTAGATCTTAGAGTTCTTGGACCTAACATCTGCTAAATGCCAGGCTGGTTTTCACCAGAGGAGCAGAGAATTTGGCTCTTGCTTGACCAAATGCTAAGGTGGGGTGAAGTGGATCCTGTGTGGTTAAAGAAAAAACCTGGATGTTTCTAATTTTTCTCCTTTTTCCTCTAGTTTTCATCATTTGTTTGGTCATTGCAGGATCCACATTCCTGGCTTTGCTACCTCCTCCTTGCTATTGCTCTCCCCAAAACCTGAAATTTTCCTGCCCCGTCTGCATCCCAGCTGCACAACCCCAAATGGTGGTTTATACCTTTTCTACCTGGGCTTCTGAATACAACCAGGGCTCAGCACACATGGAGGTGCTGTGCCCTGAGTTTTCCCTGCCCTGCTGCTCTGCTTTGCTGGGGAAAACTCAATTTGCTCCATCTGGGCTGTGCTGAGAGAAGCATCCTTGTCACCCTGTGTGTCACAGCCCCTGGAGCAGCCTGGTGCCAGAGCCTGGCACTGCTGCTGGGGGAATGCTGGCAAAACAATGTCATTGGAAAAATTAGCATGGTCACCAGACAGGAGAACACCCCCATGTGTTTTCTTCAGGAAGCCCACATTTTCTTTAGCACCACGCGAGCAGGAAGGAGCTGCTCTCTGGTGCAGAGGCGTTGGCTGAGCACAGAGGTTCAGCAGGGACATGTTTGTCTGCACTCACCACGAGAAGGGCTTTCCAAAGCACACACTCGGCTCACTGTGCTGCTCAGAGTTTGGGCTTTCTGGGTAAAACTGCTAAAAATAGCCCCCTCTTTAACATGAAGCTCAGAGCATGGATGTTGCTCTTGGCATTTTGCTCGCTGCTGGAGGAACTCGACCAAGGAGAAGTTTCCCACGGTCTGTTCTTTCAATTCTCTTTACACAGAACACAACAGTGACACCAGAACAGCCTGAAACAAGGGGCAGGAAAAACATTTCGGTTCTGCAGATCTTGTTTTTTATTATTATTCACTGTTTCTGCTGGGCTGGGACACTTCACTTCACCTGGTACTGCATGTGAGACAGACCCTTCTCAGAGAGGGTGATAGCAGCTAAAATATCTATGGAAAGGAGAAGGCTGCAGGGAAAGGTGCTTCCAGCTGTACTTTAGAGAGATAGAAGCCAAGTGCTGGAGCAACAAGTGGGTTTTGTCTGGAGTTCTCATCTCAGGCTGGACTATGTCTAGTGGACATCAATGCCAGGCAGTCTCAGATGCAGAAATAGCATTTCAAGTAGAAAAACCTGAATGGATCTGACCTTATTTTAAAAAATTGCAGCCCTCCAAGGCCTCACCACCTGAAACTCGGGTACAATTGGTCATATCCAATTTTCAGAAGCCATCAGTGATGGATGAACCTCAGTGGCTGAAGATGGATGACCTGCAGTTATGAGAAGCGAAGCAAACTCTTTGAGCCATGCATTTATTGCTGCTGTGCTGAAATGGAGCAGGATGGAGTGTGGATCTGATCTACCCTTCAATTTCACCATCCCCATCCACCCACTGCAAACCCTCCATCCCAGAGGAGTACCCTGCAGTGCAGCAGTTGGATTTCCAGTGGAAGGGGGAAGAGTTGGTGTCCTCTTTCACTTCACACAGAAGGAAAACCAGAAAGAACTTGTTCCTTTCCATATTTTCACTTAACTAAAGTTCAATTTTCTAGAGGGGAAATCTCCTGATCTTTCTTTCTCCGGACCAATTATCTTAATAAATAAACTCTCTGGCTCACATTCATAAAATGGATAAAACAATTTGTTTAGTGAATAGATAAAATCACAAAGTAAGGGAACAACAAGAAGAAAGCCACACAAGAGAAACACAAATATTACCAGGGAGAAAATTATCAAACAAGATTCCCAAGGGATTTTAAAGGCTGTGTTCTGCTTTGAATGCACACATCTCACCAGCAAAATGTTAACACCTTCCATTTTCACAGCATGAAGAAGGCAAAGGTCTGGTTAAATTTCTACTCAAACATGAATTTTAAAGATAAAGACCTTCCTCTATTAAATACTCACATAAACACATTCACATGCATGCAGACACTGAAAGTCTCCAGCCTTTCTAGAGTTTTCCATTATTTTAGGATAACACAACACTAATTGAAGACCTGACTCATAGCAGATCTGGTGAGTTTTGGTTCCCTCACTACTAAAATGGTGACATCAAATCAGAAGAATTTGTCTCTGCAAATAGTTTCTAGCTTTTTATATGTAAAAAGGGTTGAGCTTATTTGAACTACTGTCTTTCTCAATGCATTTTATTTAAAGATGCTTTTAAGATCTTGAGAAATTTTCATTCTTGTAGCTGGGGGAATAATTTTGGGTTTGTTGCCTTTTATTTTTTTTTTATTCGAGCTGAAATGATTTAACTTTTCTGCTCACAAAGCAAAACAAATATTATAATTTGCTTGGCCTATTTAAGAATACACAACTGCCAGAAAATCAATATGAAATGGGTTTTTATATTATTAAAGACGTGTGATCTTTAAGATCACTTGCAGCAAGATATTAGATATTCCTCCCTGCCAAGTTTCCTTTCTACCTTTTCCCTCCAGCATGTATATAAAGAAATTAGCTTTTCCCAGTGCTCTGATGAATCATTCCTCTGTCCTACCCATTGTGTGACCCCATACAGGACAGTACCAGGGAGGACTTTAATATTTTGCAGGTTTGTTATTGTTAGAGGTGCTTGCAGGTAGACTGTGATGCACAACACAAAATTACCTTCAAGAGGAAGAACACAGAGGCAAAACTCGAGCTCTATAACATCCAGGTTTCAGTGTAGTCAACAATAAAATTAAATTTTCCACTTTGGCAAACCACCTTAGTCCTGCCTTATTTACTGGAAATGTTCTGGGTGGCGCTGGGATGTGGCAAGCCCCAGAGGTGTCACAGGCATTGCTGCCATCTCCTCTCCCAGAGAGGTGAGGCAGGAAGGACCAGGAGATAAAGACAATATAAACCCCAGCCAGCCAGGATTTCCCTTCTCTATTAAACATTTTCAAATCCAAGGCGCTGCACAAAGAAATTTGCTGAGGGCTGATTCACCACACCTTGCCACAGCCACAACTTTCTCCGGAACATCTCCTGCTAGCCTGGCTTTGCCCAGCCACTAAACCCAGTGACATTGTACCAGTGTTGCTCATTTTTACATCTGGTCATTCATTTCAGCTCCCCCAAAACCAAGGCAATTGCAGCTTGCCTTGGCTCCAGGTGTGCCAGGCTGTGAGTGTGAGCCAAGGAAGAATTTCTTGGTGAGAAAAACATCCCTTCCCTTGCTGCCTGGCATTTCCTCAAGGAGAGAACTGTGGAGCTGAAGGCAGAGGGAGCCTTTGCTACAACAATTAATTAAGGTTTAGTGATTCCCCTTTTATTTTTGGTGTCACAAAGGAATCAACCATTTGTCTGTCATGGTCTTGCAGACTGGTGTGAATCCCGCTGAGGGTGGGGTAACCTTGGGCATCTGCACCCTTGGTTGTCTTAAAACCAAGCAAGGAGCTTTAGGAACAGTGGGATAGAGAGGGAAATAGCATCATCAGTGCTGATGAAGTTACACTGCATGCACAACTGGGAGAGGGTCTGTTTGCACCAATCCTACAGTCCCGACACTCCCTGTTCATCCAGAACAGCCCCCGTGTGGGCAGTGGGGGTGCCTTGATTTGAGTATTCAGCATTCAGCAGGAATGGCTTCATTTGTTCTGAAAAAAAAGCATTAATCTGCAAAGTTTTGTACAAGCATTGCTGGAGGTTCAAAGGGGCATCCCAAATCTGAGCACAGGGAGAAGGAGGGAAATGCTCCTCTGCTGACAGCTGGTGGGTCTGGCTGTGCCTGCAGGGTGACAAGGGACATTTCTAGTGGGGACTGGGCCAGGCTATCCCTGTTGCAGACACCTTCTCGTGAAAATCCTTTCTTAGGATTTTTCCTGCTGAAGCTGAGAAGTTTCAGCAACGAAATGTAAACATTGATTATCTGCTGCTGTGGAATGCAACAGGTGCACCTGGGATTGGCCCATCTTGGATGTTTATAATTAATGCCAGTCAAAGACTGAGCTATCTCGGACAGAGTCTGAGAGAGCTGCCTTTTCTTTTATATTCTTAGCTTAGCTAGCTTCTGAGAAGAAACCTTTCCTTCTATTCTTTTCAGTATAGTTATAATGTAATATATATATATATCATAAACTAATAAATCAAGCCTTCTGAACACAGAGTCATCATTCTCATCTCTTGCCTCATCCAAGAACCCCTGTGAGACTGTCACAGCACCCCTGCCCAGAAGCTTCTCTGGGAACCACCACTCATCCTCATCCTCATCCTCATCCTCATCCTCATCCTCATCCTCATCCTCATCCTCACCCACAGGCTACTCTGTTGGAGCAGCTGAAGGGGTGAGGACAGGAAAATCCTGCTGAATGCCAGCTCCTGGTGCCACTGAGGGTGGGTGGCACCACTCCACACCTCTCCAGCTGCTCAGCTGCCATCCCAGCACATTCCTGTGCCTGCTTTTGGCTTGGCTTAAGGGTTTAACCAGTCCAACACACACCCATTCCAGACCCCTCATTTCCAAAGCATTTAAGCACTTGGGTTGTCTCTGAGTGTAATTTACACGACACTCATTGCATGGGCAATGATGGCAAAGTGCTGTGAGTGTTTCAAAGCCAGCCCAAGTGCTCAGAACAACTTTTTCCCATGGTAAAATACTTGCTCAATTGGTAATCCATGAGTGGGCATCCAATGCAGCAACCATTTAAAAATAATAAAACTGAAAAATAACTCTATCTAAAAAAAGCTATGACCCTTAAAAAGTATTTCCAATGACACTTATTAAAAATGAAGGGATGTTTCTAATTTTATCTGCCTTTATACTTTATTGAAGCTCAAAAATAGCATAAAACAAATATAACAATTTTGCTTTCAGATGAGTGAAAAACTCTATGTTCTCCAAAATTATTTTGATCAATCTTTTTGGTGTAAAAATGTATATATTTTCCCTGTGTAGCATGAACACCCCTTCCACAGTTTTACTCTCTTTCCCATTTTCCAGGTGAACCTGCATATCAAAATAAGTGGAAAAAAAATAAAAAAATCGATTCTCCATTTTTTTACACTTTTCTAACAAGGACCAGTCTCACCTGATGAAATACCTACAAAGCATAACTGTAAATTTTATTGTCTACCACACACCCTAGGTCGATTGAGTAACAGCTACGAGCCCTCAGAAATCAATCTATATTTATCACATAACCAAACAGAAAGCAGGGCAGGTTTTCCAGGCATTGTAAGATCTGGGATCTGAGCGTGTGTGTGTGTGTGTTGGAGAACATTTTGACCACAAACAGAGCTGATTATCGATATAATTATGCTGCAATCACACCAGAGGAGAGTCTCCAGTAAATCAAATCCAACTGTCCGCCCACTCGCAGAGAAGAGAGACTAAAACCTGTCAAATCAGGGAAGGAGGAACAGGTGGCCTCATTTGCAAAAAAAAAAGGCTGCTCCTCGCATGGCCAAGTGCTGAGCATCCCCACTCACACACACACACACACACTTATTACATGCAGAGTGTTTGATAAGCTTTGTGTGCACACATGGAATGTGCCTCCGGTGCGTGCAGCGATATAAAACGTGACACGCAGGTCTCCTCGCACACCGAGCCAATAACCTGGCACTTGCTAAGTGCTGCCACAAGTTTTCACCTTTTTTAAGCTTTTAATGGCTGCTGACAGCAGCGTGCGGCCTCTGTGGCAGCTCTGCCCAGCCCTTCAGAGGCAACAGCTCAGAGCAGGCTCCTGCCACGCTGGTGTGGGACATCCTCTGCTCCCAACTCCTGTTTTGGAGGCTACTGCCCAACTGGGGATCTCAAGGCTGGGTCTCCAGAAACCCTTGGTGCCCCAGCCAAGTGGTAATTGCTGCTTCTGCAGGTTTTAGAAATCGCTTTAAACTGAAGGAGGGCAGGGTTAGATATTGGGAAGAAGTTTCCAATATCTTACCCTGGATATTGGGAAGAATTTCCCATTGGATATTGGGAAGAAATTTCCAATATCTAACCCTGGATATTGGGAAGAATTTCCCATTGGATATTGGGAAGAAATTCTTGCCAAGTGGGAGGGTGATGAGGCACAGCGTGCCCAGAGCAGCTGTGGCTGCCCCACCCCTGGAAGTGCCCATGGCCAGGCTGGATGGGGCTTGGAGCACCCTGGGATAGTGGAAAGTGTCCCAGCCATGGCAGCAGGTTGGACTAGGTGAGATTTAAGGTCCCTTCCAACCCAAACCTTTCCATATTTTTATGAAATTTTGAATTTCCTTCATTTTCTCTGCCCTTCTGACATGGTGGTCAGACCGAGAGACCGCCAAGCATTTAGCACTGAGAAAACTCAAATCTCATTAATGTTGCCATATACAGTTTCCTCCTGTTGGAAGCTGCAGGCACCTGCCAATTAATCTATTTTGGCAGGGAGTGGCAGCAGGTACAGGAAGAGCCCATCACATTTTGGGATGCAAAGAGCTGCATCCCCCTGCTCACACAAGACTCATCTCTCAGCTGTGGATGCTGTAATGACCAGACCAAGGTTAATTCCTGTTTCCAGTAATGCATGGGGAAAGCTGAAAATCCATCAAAACTACAAAGAGGAGGAAAATGCTTCTGAAAGCAAATGTCTTGAGGAAGTGCTGGCTATGGAATGAAATGCAGGTATGGCAAACGCTGTGAGTTCTCAGGATTCAGGTGTGCCCCCTTTTCCAGAGGTTCCTGAAGGAAGAGATGAAAAACAGCTGAATGTTTTAGAAGGAGGTTGGGGCAGCTGCCCTCTAACAGGAGATTCTCAAAGGCTCCAGCCTCTGGGGTGCCTCTATCACACATTAGCTAAAAGGAGAAAATGTACAGAAAATACTGTGTGGGATACACAGAAACTGCAGCCATGAGCCCAAGTACTCAATAATAAGGCAGAATGATGATCTGTGGAGTCATTAAGTCCTTATTTGCCTAGCTGCAGATGATGCTGCCTCACAGTTCCTTTCCCAAGCATAAACCAGCTGTATTCAGCTCTTGGTACTGAGGTTGTAACCCCAGAGATCTATAGACACATGACAAATCTGGTATGTATGCACATCCCTTATTCCCAGGGCTAAAAGAAGGTAGAAAACTCCAGGAGAAAATGCTCTATAAATAAGTTTAAGGAGCCATCTGAAGGGGAGAGCAAGCATTTGCTTTAACCATGATTAATTTTTAATTGTTTTGTGCAATTTCAATGGACACAAACTGATGTAGGAGAGAGACCATTTGCAAAGTCCTCTTGTAGCAGTGCATGCTGTATGATTTAATCTGTAAACTGCTTCTGATAATGCCCTGGGATGGCCTTTTGCTCTCAGTAGCACAGTGAAGAGCTGCCCACGTAAATCCCCCATGAGATAGGTGACCCCTTTATGATCCAGCACACAGAGCAGAGGAGAGAGATCCTGCTCCACCCATTAAACCAATCATTCTTCCCTAATATACATTGCAGCCACCATAAAACCCACCCTGACCATATTTAGCAGGCTGGGTGTGATTCTGAGCTTGAAGGTTAAAGACCTGCATACCAGTCTGTGGCTGGACTGTGAAGAGAAGTCAGTAATTCACACAAACTACCATCAAATGGCACTGAAAACCAGGAATTCACACAAGCTACCACCAAATGGCACTGAAAAACAGGAATCCCTGGCACAGGAGCCAATGCCCTCCTGGAAGCTGCAGAGTTCTGTGCCACTGGGCTGTGCAGCACTGGGAGATGTCAATAAACTTTGTTGATGAACTAAATTTAACAATACACCCGGGAGTACCAGTGGGAACATTTCCTTTCCACAGCAGGCACCGAGGTCTTTAATATGGAATTTCGTATTTTCAACCAGCCCAATGCCTCGCCACCCTCCTCTCCAAGGCAAGCCACAGTGATGACATCTTCCTTATCATCAATAAAAATGATGTACAGCAGGCTGTGGAGTTATTCAACAAGCAATTTCCAAAGATCACCTTTACTACAGCGTATAAAACAGATCTAGGACTCCCTTTCCAGGATGTCAGAGTTTTATGAAGCATCAAGTCTCCACTTGCAGCTCCCTGTTATGAAAAGAACAGCTCTTCACGTCCATGTACAGTGTTTTGCTTGCCTCAGCACATCCCCATGACCGTGCAGAAAGGTTGCTCGTGATGAGGATTGTTATTAAAAGCATCACTGAGGTGATGCAAGAGAGGAAAAACCATTTGCAAAACACACCTAAAAGGAGCTGAGCAGGTGTTGCTGTCTTCCAGCTCATCTTGCCTGAGCCTCTGGGCCACCCTCAATGGGGATGGTCCCACCAAGCATCCTGAACACAGATGAGCTCTGTTATTAGTGCAGTTTGTTGTTGGAACTGAAAATGTGGCCCCAGGAATGGATTATGTAAATCCCTCAGATGGATGGAAGCTTTCCCCAGCAAAACTGAGCATCACAGATGAGCATTTCTGCCACCCCTGCAGCAGCGAGGGCAAGCTAAGAGCTGAGCACATGCTCAGAGCTCAGCACAGGCTGTTACAGGAATTTCTGAGTGTCAAGGACTCAATCTCTTCTCGAGGATGCAGTGTTGATTCCTGACTGTGGAGATGAGTCATGAGGAGTCAAAAGACAGAGCAGAAACACATCTGTTACTCTGCTGATCTGGAGAAGAAATATTTTCTCCACCTCAGTATTTCACTCCCATCCTCACTTTTTCCTACCAGCACCTCCTCTGTCATGGCTGTGTTTTCAAATCCAGGGACATCACCATCATTCAGGAACGGGAACTTTAGCAAAGATGAAATGAAAGCAATATTACCAGCTCAGCAGTGACCAAGGGTGTCAAATCCTCCTCTAGCAGGAGCAAACAACTGTCTTTCGGTGATTTCTGTATCCTGAGGTCTGCACCACATTTGGATGCAGTAAATTTAAATAAATTAGCCCAAAAGAGTCAACATTAGATTAAAAAAATAGGGTACTGTAACGATTATCTTCTGCATTTCAGAGCACAGGTAGTAGAATTTACAGCATGGAAGAAAAGGTGAATGGATTTGCATTTAAGTTTCATCACTTTTAAGGTCCCCAGTAGCCAAGCCTCCCTTTAAAAGAGCCCAAGTGGACAATAAACTCTTTTAGAAAATATACAGCAAAGCAGCAGTGCCCAATAGACATAAAATTAGAGTGCTGTGATGTTTCAGCTGTTCCTTTCCTTTGATACAGGCAGCTGGCAGCAAGACACTTGAAAAGATGGA
Organism: Melospiza georgiana; assembly: GCF_028018845.1. Lineage (NCBI taxonomy): Eukaryota > Metazoa > Chordata > Aves > Passeriformes > Passerellidae > Melospiza > Melospiza georgiana. The sequence goes on from NC_080443.1 coordinate 17,357,885, forward strand.
AGAACAAGTAACTTCTAATGGATAAATATATATTTTTTTTCCATACCATATGTGTTTTAAATATACATAAATGCACACACTCACACGTGTACTAATAGGATAAATTTACAGGGCAAAACAGAAGTGAACAGTCACTAGTATAGATACCGAGCTACCATTAAGCATTTAAAATAATTACAGCTTTTAAACCATGGAAACAAGAACTTTAAAAGAATATTTTTGGTGCATTTTCCTCTAGAGTGAAAATTTCTTGGGCATTTCCTCCTGAGTGAAATCAGAAATCACCAGTGCATTATATTTTAAAAGCAAAAGCTTTCTGCAGATTTGCCATAAAGATGTCCCCAAATCAACCCCCAAGACATGGACCGAGAGAGAGAACTTTAATAATATTTCAGTGTGCAATTAGATTTTTAATTTCTTGTTAATTGTAATTAACTATCAATTGTGTGGATGCCTTTGCACATGCTATTTTCACGTGAAGCCATGGGAAGGGTTTTCCTTTCCACAGAGCCAGCTCTGGCTTGCAGAAGGAGGGGAAGGCAGCAGCCCCCTCTGTCTGCACACTCCATTCCTTGTGCACATCTGTGCTCCCAGGTCTGTCCCCACAACCCTTCCCTCTCTTCCCAGGGGAACAACTGGATGTACAGCTCTCCACAGTGACCTCCTGAGCGAGACACTCGGGAATCAAAGGATATTCACCCTCCTGGAAAGCCAGATTCCATTGCAAGCCTTTCATTCAGCAGCCTGAGCTGACCTGTCTTTATGCAAAATAATGCTCAAACAGTGAATTGCTGAAGAATTAACAAAAAAAAATTAGCAGAAAATAAATTGAAGAAGAAATCATTGCATCAAAAGAACCCCCAGTATTCACCATAGGAAACCAAGAAGCTGTTGTGTTTTATGTTTTATGTAATAGATCCTTGGCCTCCATTTCCTCCTCCTCTTCCTCCTCCTGCTCCCCGCAGCCCTGTTGAGTTGCTCAAGAGCCTGGGGAGCTTGTGCAGCCTGGACCAGCCCATCCTCATCCCAACATCCTTGGGAGCTGCAGGATGGGAGAGTTTTTGGAAAGCCCATCTCCTCTGCAGAAGCAGAGGAAGGTTTTTAATCTGTTACTCAGCTCTGACGTGCTCTGCTTTCCTTCTGGGTGTTATGTATTTGTTTTCATGAGGGTTTGCAGCACCTTTCCACTTTGTAGCAGCAGGCTTTGTGTGCCAGGCAGAAATATCAATGCTATCAGATACCATATGTGTCACTCCTTATCTGTAGCTGGCTGCAAACCCAACCCAGAACAACGAAACCAGATAATCCTTTCTAGAAGAAAAAGAAAACCCCAACATTACCTATATTTGGCTTGAAGACACTGTCAAGTGGTTTTGAGGTTCTTTTTTTGCACCTGGATACACACAATAGAAAAAAAACCTACTTGCTCAGAGATCTGGATTTCTCTCCCCTCTGAAACACTGAATGTATTTTTTTCTGATTTATGCCATAAAGGTACAAGTCCTTGAAGTTTTTCCTCTTTTAAAGCATATATTCAGCTCTTGTTTTTGCATTTATGTAATGAAAATAAAAATGAAGAGAACATATATATTTTCATCTTTAATACGAGCAGGTGTATATCCAGCAAGATGGGAAGCACTGATCAGCAGGTGCTGCTCTGCTGCTGCAGGAGGGGTTTATTCCGGTGCTTTGATAACAATCCCTGCTTTGATAACAATCCCTGCCTGGACACTTCCCCCTTCATGGAGATGCTGCGAGGCTGAAAGGACCTGAGAGGCTTTGGGCAGTGGTGATTATTGAGGGAGCTCGTCCTGGTTAACAGATTTGTAACACGATGTGGAAATTCCACATTGAATATCCTCATTCTAAGGTGATGTTTGCCTCAGCAGCCTTTAATGGTAGGGCAGAGCTAAGGCATGAACAGAACACGCACAAGCACACAAAATGTCTGCAACTCAAGCTGCAATACCAAAACCCACAAAAGCAACCAAATTACGAAAACAAATGTTCTTCAAGGCTTTTAAGTCTTTGCCCACTGATTTCTATATGGAAAATTGTTTCCCTTGTGATGCCTTGTGAAGGCTGACCTTGAACTGAGGCTGGGCAGAGTTAAGGAATAAAGCAGGGATTTATTAAAAGGATCTCCTCAATGGATCCACCTTGGGCAGCACAAGAGCCCAGCCAGGGCTGCACCCAAAATGAACCAAACTGGTCCCAAAATGAACCCAAGATGAACCAAAATGGCCCCAAAATGAACCCAAGATGAACCAAAATGGCCCCAAAATGAACCCAAGATGAACCAAAATGGCTCCAAAATGAACCCAAGATGAACCAAAATGGCCCCAAAATGAACCCAGGATGAACCAAAATGGCCCCAAAATGCTCGAGCGCTCCCGGGGTCTCTCCCTGGGATCAGTTCTGCTCCATTTGCACCTTGCAGTTCATTGTCCCATTCCAGCTTTAGCCCCTGCAGTCCCACCCTGCTTGTTTTTCTCTCTCCAGCCCACGGTGTTTGTGCTCTGGGGCTGAGATTTGGATCATTTGTCCTTGGTGCCCAGCTGGAGCAGGAATTGTTTTGTGTCCCTGCTCTGTGCACAGAGCTCAGCATCCCCTGATGTGAGCCCAGACCCACACACTAAAGCAGCACAGGGTGGGAAAGATAGAAAAGCTCAAACCTGAGCCATCACTTGCAGTGTTCAGAATCTTCTGGCTTTGTCTTAACAGCCTCAGGAAGGCAAACCAGTGAGGGGACCACTCTGCCTTGGGGGAGATGAGCACCTTTGTGGGGTGTGAGGATGATCTGGGAGGGCAGGAGCTCCATGACAGGGCCTGGTGTGAGCCCAGCTCCAGGAGAGGAGGCCTGGGGACCTTGCAGGTGGAGCTGGGACACAGCCAAACCCTGCAGGCCCTTCCACACGTCTGGGAAATGTGCAGGGCAGCATTGCTGCCTCCTGCAAGGCTCTACATCCCTCATGTGCCGCTGTAATTATTACTGCTCTCTTAATCACGTTATGCAAATGGGCTGAGCGGGAAGGAGGGAGAGGAGGCAGACAGAATAACTGAGGAGGAAAGGGTAATGCTTTTGGGTGGCTACGACTTTGCTCCCTGATTAAAATTCCTGGAATTCTCAATTGTTTCTTATCAAAGGGCTTAAAAAGGAGGATTTTTCTTTTAATAAAAATAAACGAAGAAAAATGGATCTCTCATTTCCAAGGGATACAATGGAGATCACCTTGTAGTCTGGCAGCAGAATTGATCTGATTTGCATTACCAAGGATGACTAAATGGAGTGTTAAATTATCTCAAAAAAAAGGAAGATGTAAATTGATATTCATGACATCAACAAGGTTAGAAAGGAAAAAAAAAAAAAAAAAGATAGTGAGCCTTTAAATGTCTTCTTGTACTATACAAGTGTTAATCTTATATTCCATGGGCACTACACTACTCCAAAAGGCATCTTCTGCTTTTGTGTGACACCTCTAGGAAATGATTTGCAATTATACAAACCAGCACCAGAATGTGATGCTGCAGCAATCAGCACTGGCTATAAAAACACTAATTATTTCTGATAAATTCATTCTGTGGGTGCATTCTAAACACAGAGAAAAAAGTTTAGCGAGCTGCAAATTTGATTTTGGAATAAATGCATTGCACTCTAAAGTTTTCTGTTGGGAAAGAGGTGGGGGATGGGAAGGGAAAACCACCTCCTTTATCAGCTATGGAATCTCTCAAAATTGTTTTTGAGCAATATTTAATCTATTTAATTGCTCTTAAAATGTTTCTCTATTTGTATGGATTCCATCATTGTTGACATATTTATCTATGCACATATGCACATAGATGGGAAATGCATTGAATATGCAAGGAATATACAAGGTATGTGTAATTCCATGAATAAAAATCCATATTTGTCCCTCCTATGGGTATTATTAAATTGGATTGACCCTAATTTGGGCTAATGTTACCCTCTAACTTGGGGTCATCGTGGCACATGGCAAATGGAGGCTCTGATCCCAATCTTGCCACTGCTCCCAAATCTACTTGGGATCACACTCTAAAGGACTTGCTGGTGTAACCAAAATTTATAAATAGCTACCTATAGCTAGTATTGCCCAACTTCTCAGCTTTTGGGACTTTAGTTTGAGCCTTGCCATAGCTGAAAGTTTTCTAAGAAGTCGTGGGAGTACAGCTTTATCTTGCTCACTTAGGATTTTATGGCTGCAGTGTTGCATGATTTTTAGTAGGTCAGAGAAAACTGTTTAGAGCTATGTTAATTTTAAAATATTAGCTTTAACTAGTTTCCAAATGCCTGGGATGTCTGACAAGGCATAATTTTTAAACATACAAGTCAGTGTTAAACACTCATCAAAGACTGCAAAGAACTAAAATATGTTTTGGTATTTAGACACCAATTCTTAGATAAATAAGAAGTTCTTGCTGTAGTGCTGACACAAAATGCCTGTAAAACCATCCTGCACATGCCATTCACCTTTGAGACCAAGGCATTGTCACCCAGAGCAGCAGGGATTCCACCTGGAGCACCTCAATCCCTTCCCTGCAGCACAAACAGTGCCTGTGACAAGCACATCCACGGTCCATGCTCTGCCCCTTGGCTGGATTTGCCAAGCATTTTTTCCTAGTTGGAATTTTCACATTTCCCTATCAGTCTTCTATTTTATCAGCTGTCTGGCAAGAGCACATAGCTGACAATTTTTCAGCTGTTTTCTTCTTCTCTGTCCAACACTGAGAACAATTCCTTCAGAATGAGGGAGGGATATTGGCATTTGGTTAATATCACAGGAAGGTGAGAGGCAGAGTGAAATGTAACCCTGAAGTGACAAAACCCATTAGTCAAATAACATTATCCACTTCTTTTTATTCTTTATTAAAAGAAGTTGCAAATATTTTCTTTAGTGTTAAATCAAAATCTCTGAGTACTCAAGGATGGCAATACTGACTCATAGTCAGAAGCCTCCTTCCTCATACCTGAAGTTCCTGCATCTCCACTGAAATGCATCAAGCCCTTAAATCTCTTGCTCATCTCACTGCCAAGATATTGAATTATAAGAGCTGATTGAACTTTTTTTAAAAATTCAGAATAGCAGTGGAAAGATTTATTTCACCTCTTTATCCTCCAATATTTCTGTATAGGTGTTTATTATAATACTTTATGTGGATACTAACTTTAGATTTGCAGATATGCATTTATGAATAAAATATTTTAGATGAGATCATAGATTAAGGGTAACAAATGCAGAAGTGATTTTTTCATTTGTAGTAACACAATGACCTCCTTTGCATTGCAAATGTCACTATATTTGGTTGGGGTGAGGATATGAAATATGTAATATCAAATAAGGATCTATAATAAACCAAAAGTAGATATCTGAGGAACAAGATGTCTGAAATTCCCCTTGATTTGGATTTAACATTTTTTGATGTTTTAGTTCTTTCCACCCTGGCTTGGGTCTCAGTGAACCCCAGAATTTACTCTCTCCTGTCCTCAAAACATTTCTGCATTAAGGGTTTGATGGAAGCACCTCCTGACACCGTTTTACACCCCTCATCTCATGTCAGCAAAAAACATAATTTTCTCCAGAGCCCTTTCATGCTGGTGGGCATTAGTGACAATCAGCCCTGAAAAGTTCCCAGCAGCACAGGGTGCTTTGCAGGGAGATGTAAAATGCTCTATTTAACAACATGTCCATTAGTGGACCCCAGATGAAAGCTAAATTAAACACCTGCATTCAGATGTTTCTAAACAACGTTTCCTGCTGTACTGACACATCATACCTAGCTATTTTCCATGAAGGGTATTATGTCTTTAGAGGAAATCTGTCAGAGAGAGATCAGTCCAATGCTCTCCATCCCTGAGCAGTAAAAGGGTTATACAAACCCACACTTGGGAGTGTCTTTGCTCATTCCTGTCCCCAAATGTCACCACTCCATAAAAGAAAACTGAGCCTCTAATGTCCTCTTAAAGCCCTGTCACAAGAGGATAACAGGAGGGGTTTAGAGAAGTGCAAGCACTTCAAAAGACGCAAGGAAAGTAAAATTATTGCTTTGCATCTGGGATGAGAAATGTTTGCTGTCAACCAAAATGCATTCTAACTTCTGTCCAGAAATATCTACCCAATTAATTGCTATGGAATGACTGAAACCAGGAGAGAAAGAGTCCCCTTAGTGCTGCACTCCAATTTCATGTGCTCTGCTCACTGTCTTTTAAAACCTAGCACTTCTTTTTGATGAATAGTCCTTGGCTGCCCTTCATCCTGGCAAAGGACTTTGCATTTCAACCTTTATTTCTCATGGTGGTTTTTCAGTCCAGATGTTGGCCCTTTGGACATTCCTGATCCTCATTTAGCACCTCAGCTTTGGGTGCTGCCCACAGATAACCGGAGCTGAGGCCGTTATCTTGCCAAGCATCCCTGCAGCCAACATGCAGTCAATTATTTTAATATTGTCTTTTAAATGAACCTCTCTAATCACCCTGGCTGCCTACCTCTGAGGCCAAATTAACTTGTCAGCCTCTTTTGTGTTCCAAGGGTCAATTTCAGAGAGGTCTCAGCACTGGCCCCAATCTGCTGCCATTGGAATCAATGGCAAAGCTCCCGGGATCCTCAGTGAGAGCAGGTTTTGGCAAGTCCAGGGCATTTGTGAGAATTCCAGCCTCAGGACAAAGTGTTCTCAGTATTTCAGAGGTGCCCTGCTCTGTGGCATTAAAGACATCTGCCTATGACACACACACAGAGCATTAACCCGGGGTTCCTTCCCTGTGTCCTGCTCTGCGTTCCCCCATTATTTTCATTTTGCTTTCTGCACTTGCCTGAAGTCATTGCTGCTTCCTAAATCCCTTTTCCTTCCCCAGCTGATTTCCTACCTCCTAGATTTCTTCTTTTTCAGTTATTTTGAATTTTACCACAATGTTATGCCAGGAAGCTTCTTCTGCCTCCCCTTTTTACTTTTCTTAATTTATGCCTTTTCTCAAACTGGTACAACACTACACACTTTAGAAAATGTTGCATTTATCCGGTGTTTACTCCATCTTTCATTTCATTAAATGGAACAAGGCTTAACACCAATCCCCAAAGTACCCCCAAATTATTATTTCTCTCCAGATTGATCCCCCACAGTTTGTCCTTCAGCCAGTACAGATTCCCTGCAGTCATGGTCACCACCAGCTTCCTCCACACCTCTTCTCCGAGCAGCATTGCTATAAAATGTAGATGGATTATAAGGACTGCCTTTCCTCTAATGCTCAGTTTTATAAATTAATTTTAATAAAGAAACATTGAAGCCAACAGTGGTTTGGCAAATCTCCTCCCTGAGGGATCCAAGAAGAGAACTACACACAAGAAAGGAAAGTGTGCATTTCAGCCATCACCTGTTACACATTTCACAGCAGCACCAGGATTCCCAAACTGGAATGTTGTGCTCTGTTCCAGGACAAAGAAGGGAGATCTTCTCAATGGTAATTTTGCTAATTTACATGAAATTCTAAATTAAATACAGGGATACACAAAATAAAGGTGAAGTCAGGGTTTGTTTATAAAGGAAAAAGAACTTGGAATGCTTATCACACAATATTGTATAGAAATTTTTTGCAAGAAGCAGTGCTGCCTTACATGGACAGCAGATTTAGATTTTGGATGGACGCAAAGTCACCTATCAAGCAGAAAAACCCTTCCTGAGAAAATCCTCTGCTGCGGATGCTCAAGTTTTGATTTATTTTTTTTTCCCCTAAATTAACTTCTGACTTTCTCAGTGACTCTGGGAACTGTTGACTCCATCAGCTCCTTGCTGTGGTTAAAGCTCTGGTAGATCTGGTTCTCACCCAGTCAGCACCTTCAGGGTGGTTTCTTGCTATTCCTGATAAGAAGCCACTATCCAAAACCTGTTCAAATCAATTCAAATCAGCTGCACTCAGCTCCTGGCTGATGTCTGAGCCTCTCCTCCCCTCCAGAGCACGGTGCCTCCTGGTCCCCAGGTTCTCTGCACTGGTTCCATGCATATCTCACCCTCACACCGCTGTAAATCCTAGGAAAACTGGGGGGCTGTGCTGCAAAACGCACCTGGCAACATTTACATCAACGTCAAGCCCGCAAGGAGCAGTTTGCCTTCACCAAAACCCTGGAACAGCCACGGAGCTAAGAATAGAAATATCACATTGATTAAAAATAAATAGAGAAAATTTCCCATAATTGTTAATGTTCATGATATTTCATCCAGATATGTCAATCATCCATTTAATACACTGCTCATTACCAAAAAGCCACTCCCTACCCCCACACTGAGAGAAAAGGCAATTTATTCTTGAACATATTTCTCCTGAACTGACCATGACCTCACTGGGTGTATATTTCTCTGCACTTGACATTATCACAGAGTGAAAGAGCAGTTTTACCTTGCACATAAGACTCAAAAAGAGTCACTCATTGATCTTGGTTTTCATTTCTGCCACAAAGGAATGCACAGGCATTTTTTTTCTTCCACGAATGTGGATTTGGGAGAAAGCCAGCTTTCCTTGCCTGGTAATGCACACCAGCAGTTTGTGTGTGACTGGCAGCTGATGCTCCTGCCTCTGAAAGAGGAGAGCAGTGGCATTTGTCATGGCATGCCTCTGACATTTCCCACAGCAAGGGGCAGATAATATCAAACTCCTGCTCATCCATTCAACTTCCCGGGGAGAAGCAGGCTTCAAAATCTAAACCCAAGGAAAAATAGGCTGTTAGACACTTGTCCTAAAGGCTGTGAGAAGAAAAAAAGAAAAAAAAGTGTTTATAAATGTATCAAACCGCAGGAGCAGGATTTATCTTTGATTTGTCCTTGTTGGTTCTTGTCTGTGCAATTACAGCTCCCCTCTGCCAGGGCAGGGCTTGGCCCCAGGGTCCTGGGGAGCCACAGGAGGTTTGGGGTTAGTCCTGCAACAAAACCCCCCAAAAATCTCCACCCTGAGAAGGAGACAGAGTATTTGAGAGCTTGGTGTGTCAGCTCTTGGCAATGGAAAACACCAGCAAAAGGCTGAGCATCCTGTGGGGTGCATCCCTTACAGAGCCCTGGGCACCAAAATCCCCATGGCAAATGGGAGGACAAAAAGCTTTTTCAAGCACCCCAAATTCATGGGGCAGCACAACGAGTGCCAGCTGTGCCACAGAGAGACCTTGCTGGGAGAAATATATTGAAAACTGTTTAATCTTGAAGTTAAATTCCTCAGAAATGCCCCAGTTCCCCACAAGACTGAATGTCCAGTCTGTGCCATACCCCATACTTGGGATGTTCAGGTGGACAAGCACAGTTTTGTGTCAAACATTTGCACTAAACAGGGGCTGGATTGCAAATTCCTCCCGAGGCTGCAGCTCCTGCTGCTGAGGGAAGGGAGCCAAGGGCCAGGAGTGCCAGTGGCTCTGCTTGTCATGGCTCGGGCCAAGCCCACCATCACTGCAGGATCTATCCAGTTCCCTCTTCAGCATCCAAAAAACATCCCTTCCCTTTCCAGAAACATGACACTTGAAAGCAATTATATAGTACCAGTGAGCAATAGAGAAGTCCTTCGTGGCTAAGGCACCATTATTTAAATTAAATCTCCAACCGCTCATTTGCTGATAAAAGTACACTTTCCTCTGTGTGATTTCCACAAATTTCTGTGCTTACAGCATAACACCAGTTGCAACCCGAAGCCATAATTCAGCCACATAAACTGAAAATGATAAATCCAGAGTCTCTTAATCTTTGCCCTAAGATTTAGGAAGTATTGAGTTCAGGATGTATTTTTTTATTCTCTCATTTTGATCATGTCCTTCTTTCATTTAGTGCATTTAAGAGCACATAAATGTTTATACCACGCATGCAAACCTTCCCATGCTGGAAGGTGAAGCCTAAAGTGCACAAAACTAAACTTGTGTGTAGCCTAAAGTGCACAAAACTAAATTTGTGTGTAGCCTTAGTTTGTAGATTCACTGCCACAGAAGGTAATTTCCTGCATATTTGGATACTGTGTTGTATAAATGGCTGTTGATGGCTATGAGAAGATCTTTAAAATGCAAATATATAATTATCAAATAATAATAATAATAATCCTCTCTGTGTAAGGCACGTTCACATATAGAATATGCAGCATGTGTAATTTAGTTGCTGTTTCTAAAGTGGAGAATCCAAGCTTTAAACAGGAAGCCAGCAGTACAGATAGATGTCAGGAGAAGGGAGATGCACAAAATGACCCAGAGCTGAACCTCAGTGACCTCCCATCCATCAATATGAGCATGAGAAGGCTCAATGCCAGAATTTCTGCATAACAAGCACAATAAAATGCCACAATAATAAGAAAACAGAGTGCTAACCTGAGGTAAACCAAACTAAGCCTCCCCCACTGGAATGTTTTTGCATGGGTGTGTGTTTTGCAGGGAGATACTTCATTTAGCATTAGAAATGTAAGTTAGACCATGGTGCATATAAGCGCATCCATATTTCATGAACCTCTATGTAGCTCCATAGTATTATCATATAAGTGGTATAGATTCCTTTCCTGGCTGTAATGGCAGAGTGTTTTCATTTTAATGATCCCTGTTATTATGCAGGCTAAAGGAATTCACAGGATCATCAGAACTCAGAAACTTCCAGAGTGATTTTTTTTCCCCTCACTGGATGTTCTGTGTGATGTTATCTTGATTTTTGGGTAAAAAAATCAGGTAAGATAGTCCCAGCTAAGCTCTAACTCAGATAAGGCCAGCTCTGGGTGCCCTTTGTGTTTTGAGGGATTTGGGGGTGCAGGTGGGTGGGGTGGCCTGGGCAGAGCTGGGTTTGGGGCAGGTTAGAGCAGGAGTGAGTGAGCATGGTGTGATTTACCCCATCTGCCTCTCAGAGCTCTCTGAGCCTTCCGAGGGAGAGCAAAAGGAGCCTTGGCTGAATGTAAATGATGTTTTCATATGGTAATATATTATATGGGCAGTGGCACGAGGTGCGCTGGGGACATAAAGGAAAACAAAAATCTTTGTGCAGAAGAATTTATAACCTAAAAGAACGAGCCCTGGATTCTCTCAAAGGTAAAAAAAAAAAAAAAAAAAAAATCCCTCTTGGGAATATATCCCAAGATTTGTTTGAGAGAAAGACTTTCAGGATATTATGGCTCACAACAGTAACATGTAGGAAAATCTCAGGGTGCTCTTGGTGCTCACCCTGTGAGAGCCCTGCAGCACCGACTGTGCAGGTCAGACTGTGTAGGGACAACATCAGCTTCCTGTAAAACACTGCTGGGACTCACAATTGGTGTATGTGAAAGCCAGTGCTGAACTTTTGGGGTTTTCTTGCCTATATCTTCCCAGTGGGAGATGTGTCAGAGACAGGGACCCTGAAACGTGCCCACACACCAACCCAAACCTCCGTTATTTCCGGGTCCTCTAAATCAATGCAGCATTTTACTTTTTCACTCTAGTCTCCTGGGTGCAAACCTGCATCTGTGTTTCTGAAGGAGTTTGTTTCATGCTGGGCATTTGTTTTTTTTTTGTGTTTTTTTTTTTTTTTTTTTTTTTTTTTTTTTTTTTTTTCACAAATGCAAGAAGCAGTTTTGCTTGAAGCTTCTAGCAGGCTCCAATTTCATGAGTGGCACTGCCTTCAGCAGGGTGGCTGCTCCAGCGCTCACACACCTGGGCCCTGCTACATCTTCATCACCCACCTCTACCTACGGGATCCAGCAGAGTTAAAATGTTGGAACCAGGGAAAAATTTGCCTTACATATCTAAATATCTACAGCACTGTGTGCAACCTGGGTGGAACACGAATCCAGCTCAGTGGAGCATGCACGATTAACCAATGGGATATTACATCCCATCTATTTATTTTTTACCATCTTTTAAGACCACATGATTATGCCAAATGCACAGTTTAGGGCGGGATTCACAGGAATGTTCAGCCTGGTGCCTCCCCACCAGCAAAATCCCAGCCTGCAGGGTTTCAGTGGAAACAGCAATACACAAACATAAGGATTGTGAAGAGGACAAGCTGTTGAGAGGATGCCCTCTTTATTACCTGCACGTTGAGCATGTGTTGTCAGGGTTTTATATGTGACTGTACTGGTTTAAACAAACAAGAGCGTGGTGTAGAGCAAAGAAAGCTGGCAGGAAGGATGATTTAAGATGAATCATCCCTTCAGCAGCCACTTAAGGGCTGTGTGGAGGCAAAGCCTGGGTAATTGGATGGCAGACTCCCGAGGGACCCTGCACAGCAGCAGGAGTAGCTCTGGCCAAGCTCAGAGCCAGGGAACTCAAAGACAAAAAAAAAAAAATATCATCAAGGCTTAACAGGGAAGTGGTGGCCCTGGTGCTGGATGAGCTGGATCTGAGCACAAGTGACTTGTCTGAGACACGGAGAAGGTTTTAGGGGAGATGGATCTGCACAGGCTGCAGGGTGGTTTAAAGCACTCTCCGAGCTTTGTTACTGCCGCAAAATACAGAGTGACTCTTTGTTAGAGTTTGATGGCACATCAGCAGTGCAGCACTGAGCTCCCCCTCTCTGTCATGCCCTCTCTGATTTGGATCATGAGGCAGAGCATCCCCAAGGACGCAGGCTCTGGGATGAAACAGCCCTGGAAGTTGTGCTGTGCTCCGGAGGTGAGCACTGTGCTCCCAGCACTAATGAATGAACATGCAGCCAACACCATCAGATTGGAGCCATCCATGAGGAAAATCCCTCCAAATTACTCCTGCTCCCAGCAGCAACTGCTCGATCTGCAAACCTGGCCCAGTGCAAACAAGGCTTGCTGTTGTTGCAAGAATCCATCTGGTGAGTCACAGATGTCCCCAAAAAATTGACTTCTCAAGGGAAGGGGCTCACTCAGCCAGCCCCAGGCAGACACAGACACAAAGAATGGAGCATTCAGGGTAGCACAGCCCCTCTCTAACCTTAAACAGAAGTGAATGATCAAAAAAGTGATGTGAGCGTGTTCACAGGGGTTCTGGGATTGGGGAAAAGACAAGGATCTGACTCCATGTTTCAGAAGGCTTGATTCATTATTTTATGATATATATTACATTAAAACTATACTAAAAGAATAGGAGAAAAGGTTTCATCAGAAGGCTGGCTAAGAATAGAATAGCAAAGAATGATAACAAAGGTTTGTGGCTCAGGCTCTCTGTCCGAGCCAGCTCCCTGTGACTGGCCATTAATTAAAACAACCACATGACACCAATCCCAGATGCACCTGTTGCATCCCACAGCAGCAGATAACCATTGCTTACATTTTGCTCCTGAGGTCTCCCAGCTTCTCAGGAGGAAAAATCCTAAAGAAAGGATTTTTCCTAAAACATGTCCGTGACAAAGTGATACAAATGTCACCTCTTTAATCATCTTAGGTGTAGTTTACCCAACAACTGGATTACCCCTGATTGCCTTCCTTCTAAAACCTCCCTTGCACAGCCCCAGCTCTGCTCAGTAGAAGAGCAGCAGGGATGGAAACCTGGTGGCTGCTGGGAGGTTCCAGAGCCCTGTGGAGCACAGGATCTTCCCAGCAGCCTGAAGTTATGAGTCTGTGGCAGCTCCTTGGCTTCCACAGCGAGCACACCCTTCCCAGAGACACAAACACACTGTCTGGTCAACAGTGAAATTGTTTAGTGGGGAGAAACCAACTCTGATAAACTCTGCCTGCCCTGTAGCACAGGAGCCAAAATAGGTGAAATAATAAAATGTGACTCTATATGTCCTGTGAGCATGGGAATGCTGAGGAGGAGGAATGCATAAATAGCAACAAATTATTCTCACACACTTACTGCTAAGTCTGTTTATTAGATTAAATTAATAACAATGCTGCATGAACTGTCTCTGCCATCCAGCTTGCACACTCAGGGGTGTACCTCAAAAACAGAAGTAAAATTTCTCCTAAATTCCTTGCAGGACATTTTCTCTTGAGTAAAGCTCTCTTAATTAAGCAGTTGCCTTTTAATAATAAACCAGAGGCAAAGATGTAGCATTATAGGTGTAAAACAGATGAAGTAGAACTGAAATTCCACTATGGGTCCAAGGAGACTCTTAGGAACACCAATAATTTCTTGATTTGAATAAACATTTTCAGCTGCCCCTCAAAAAAAAAAAAAAAAAAAACCAAAACAACAAAAAAACCAAAAAAACCCAAAACCAACAAAAACCCCACTTTAATCTCTATTCAATTTCATCTCTCCTTTATTCTCCTAAGAGCTGAGGCATTAAAAGAGGAATCCCTGAGCTGCTCAGGCACCACAAGGTGACTCCCCCAGGGCAGGAACCCAGTGCCCATCCCTGGGACTCCTTTCACAGCCTGTCACAGCCACCTGAGCTCAAAGCAGCACCTGGACCTGCGTCCCAATATTCTGTACAGCTTCCCCAAAGCCATCAGGCATGGGAAAGAGGAACAAATATCAAATGATAAAACTGCTCGTGACACACATACCCAGTAACACAGCAGCAGGAAGGTAATATTTGAAGTTTACAGAAAGCAAATTCAAGTAAGCTCCGAGTCAATCAGGAGTGACTGAAAGCTACTTTGGTCCAAATATGTGTTCAAAAAGGTCACAGCTGGTGTAATTATCCTTGCTAGACTTAGCACGTGTTCAGCTTAAGACTGCCAAGAACTGAAGAACACTCTGGATGCCTAAGGAACTGTCACCTCATTAAAATAAAAAAATAACTAAAATAATTAAAATTCAGTGATATTTCAAGCTAGTATACAGGAAATAATTTCATTGGAAAAATACTTGGGAGACTTTTCAAAACCAAACTCTCTTTCCTCCACAGAATCTCCTTTCAGTCCCAGCCAGAAGCACAAACCAGGCTTCACATCGAATGGGATCACATGTGAATGACAATATGATGGAAAGGGACTGAGAAACAAAGCCTCAAAAATGTTAATTGTATCTCAAAGGGAGAGTAAAATCAATAAATGCTATTTCTAAAACAACACAATATCCATCAGCTGAGATACCTGATATAAATCCGTGAAAGCAGTGTTATGAGAATGGTAATTTTTCCTAGTTATGGGAAAGTCTTCCTCTAATTTATTGCCACCAGCAGAGTCAAATTCACCTATCCCTTTGCAAACAATGCAGATTTTGGTGGTGTCCCCCAGCCCCACCCTGTGCCAAGGACGGGCAGCCCCTGCATGAGTCCAAAGGCAAAACCATGAAGGTTTTACTGGGGAGCTGCAGCGCTCCTAAAGCAGGCAGTAATGAACTCAGAATCTATAGGGGCAGAGATTACTTTGGACAGAGTGAAAGGCAAGGGGAGAGGTTGGTCTGAAATGTCAGAAATATTAACTGCAGAGAAATACAGTAAGTGAATCAATGAGAACAGAGCTACTGGGTAAAAGGATTAAATGGCTAATAGAAGGGAGACTCCACTGACCTCCAACATGGGAAGGAGTTGATAATGAGATAAGTAAAGCTTATGAAGATAATAACAGGGTAATTATGGTCGAGTTCAAACTACTAAGTGTATATTAGGAAACCCCTGAGATATATATAGATATAAAATTCTGGATAGCTGGTAGTAAATGATTACCTCTTAGTCCAAAGTGTAAGAGGCTCAAAAAATACTTCTGGATTTGAGTTTAACCTATAACCCAACAGTGGGACTACATAAAACATTTTACACCTCATTTTTAAGGAACACACAAGAAGGCGGCACAGCGATTATGGAGTGATTTATCCACTGCAATTTCTGCTGCCACCAGGCTGCACTGAGATGGGGACTATAAAGGCACAGAGATATCCTGGGAGACAGTCTTGGCCTGAGGAACACATGTGCAAGGACCCAAACACACTGAGGAAGGCAGGGGAACGGGGCAGGGCGAGTTTCTTGCCCAGTTCTTGTCCCACAACTTGTGAACTGACTTTTGTAATTGATATTTGCTGTAAGGGATCAGTGCGTAAGGGGCTGTATCCTATAAAATTACCTCTTTGCAACTCCTGTGTATCCCCACTGCTTAATGTTTTGTTTCCCCATTTTTCAATTTAATTTTTTTCAGAGAATATGAAGCAAGGGATGCCACCCACTGCTGAAGAAGCCAAACCAGACAGATCAGCCAACAACGGGTGACAAATGCTGCCTTTATTGGGACAGCACAAGCAAGCCTGGAGGATCACATTTTTAGGGAGATTTCACATCTCAGCCTCCTGCCTCAATCCTGCAATCAGCTGACAGTGTGAATAGCAGGATTTGATTTCCCATCACCTAATTTGTGGGTGCAAACAGCAGTGTTCCACTGAGGAACGGAGCACTTACAGCTCCCATTGACTTCGTTTATCCCTGCTATTTGTGCTTACAAATCAGGGCCAGGCTTGTTCTTTAAGTTCCATAATTTCCTCCTGCAATTGGTTGTACTCACGAAATTGCACCTGTGGTTGATTGCTGGAGCAGATTTAGGGGCTGGTTCTGAAGATGCAACCCGTGATTTTTGAAAAGCTGATGTTGGAAGAAAGAGAAAAAAGACAGCTCCTACAAAAAATGGGAATTGGGTTTTAGCTGAAACGACAGGTATATTATTCAGTAAAATAAAAGTGACAGGCATCAGAAGGTCTTAATAGATGCAGTATACTCTCCTACCTGGAGAATACAAACACAGCTCAGGGAAACACTTTTCTGAATAGCTGTCAATCAGAAAGTGGCAATAAAAAACTAAATAAATGCAGATCTCAAACATCTCAACTCTATTTGTCCTAAGCAGGGCACAGACATCTGTGCATCACATCACACCTGTGCCACTGTGCATGCCAGGGTGTGGACAAATCACTGCTGAAGTGCCTGAGCTCTAATTGGGTCATCTGTGTGCAGTCACCACCATTCCATGATCAAATCAAGGATAGCACCAAGTGCCCGATCCTGAATTTGTACTGCTAAAAAAAAAAATCCATCTTTCCATCCTTTGCTGTGGCTATAAAACACTGGGACACGCAGGGCAAAGACTAAGCAAGATTTTTTTTTTTCCAGAGGACTTCTTAGGTCACAAAAAAATACAGAAAAAGTAGAAGAGACAGGTAGTAGGAAAATGACTACACAAATGTAAAGTAATTTATTAATACAGTACAAGTGTGTGCTCTGAGAGGGACAGGTAGGAGACTACTGAGAACACAGGGTAGTGAATTATTTAAGTCAAGTGCCTTTTAGGGCCATGAAAACAGCAGCTGAAAAAAGGCTATTAGGCCACTTTGTCCATACTCTGCATCTAAGCCTTAAAAACCCCTTACCACTGAGCCAGATAATGAATTTTTAATACCTTATTCACTGTTCTTAGATATTGCAAATGATGGAGCTTTTCCCACTTTGGGAAACAACTCTACTCTCCAATAAAAAAAAACCAAAACACATATAAATTGCCAACAGAAGGATTTTGAACCAAAATTCTCCTGGCAGCATCCCATGGCTGCTCTTCTATTCCGTTTCAAGTGTCACGCTGCAGAGACACCTTCAAAGGGGCAGGGTGAGGAACTACATCAAACTGCAAGAAATCCTTGTGTCTAAGAACAATCCCTCAGCTTATCTTCTATGTAACTTATTTTTTTCCCAGGTAGTGGCAAATAGATGAGAAATGAAGCCTTGAAGGGAAAAACCTTCAGGGAAGGTGAACTCCAACTTAGTGCAAAACATGAAGGTAGAAGTGACACACAAGAGACCAACATTAATTCTCTGAAACCTCAAAAGGAGATGTGTCCCATTTCCAGCTCAAAAGCATCTTTGCCTGACGGATCTGCAGGCTCTGCTTTGGATCTGAAGCTCATATTCATTTTCTCCCATTTTCTCTTTTTCCACACTTAGTCACACATAGCAAAGGAATTTTAAGTCAGTTTGGGTTCTCAAATCACCAGTTTACCATTTTTTTAGTGTGCTCATTTTAACTAATTTGAGCTTGTGCGTGTGAGCGTGTGGGCATGCACCTAAAACTGAGATCCAACATTTGCCCTCTACTTGTGCCTGGTTTCCATCACTGATTGAGCAGCAAGAGGGAAAATACATTTCCTTGCTGACACTGAGGAGCAGAGCCCAGAGCACAAAGAGAGCCTGAACTTCTGCCAAGAGTTTGATTTTTCAAAGCAAGATTGTGCCTTAAATAAAAGTATCATTAAGGAAAAAAAAAAAAAATCACCATACAATGGAATTTAGGGTCAGCAATCAAGAACAGGCTGCACTTCCAAAGGCTTCCTTATGAGGAGTCTGGGGAGATGATGCAGTGGTCCTTTTGTTTTTAGAAATCGAATGAATTGTGTTGTCCCAGATTTTGTCCTTGTGCACTGTCCTATTTCCTCAGTGAGATCCTCCTCCATGGGGAGCATTTTGCCTCTCTGTTCAGATGGATGTGGGACAAATTTTACAAACTGGGTCCTAACTGAATTTGGTCAGGAAACTGAGTACTCTTTTTGGGGGGGAAAAAATAATCTATGTAAAAAACAGCTAAACAAAGGTGAAAATTATCCCAAAATGTTTTTTATATTTATGATTTTAAGAAATGAATAATTAAAGCCGTTTGAAACAACTCAGATGGGAACTGTGGGTTTATTTTATTTTCTAAACCAGCTACAGTGCTGAGGTAGCTCATCAAATAACACCAGGGAGAGGAGCTGGGCCAAGACTCTTCTGGGCCCTGCTGCCATTTACACAGCTTAGCCTGCTTATTTCAAGAGGGAAGGGAGCCAGAGATCGAAGCTCTTGACCCTGTGAGCACCAAGCCCTGAGGTTGAGAGCAGAAGGGTCCTCAATCACCTGGTTACCAGCTGCTGGTTCAGTCTAAACTTAGATAGGTGGGCATAGAAACTTTTTCTGCCTTATTAGTTAAAACCCCCCTCTTCAAATAACAACAACAAAAAAATCAGAGATGTAGATGTTTCATGAGACTTAAAAATGCTGTTCTCAGCATGTCTTTATGGGCAGGAGAGGAGGAAAAAAGCTCCTCAGCCTTTCCTTGCCCCCATAGTTTGCCTTGCACTTTTGAAGGCTGCACAGCAAACCCCCAGGGCTGAATCTTCTTTGCTGTGCATGATGGATCATCAGGCACACAATTCCCATTATTGTTAATGGCAGTTGTGCATCAAATTACTGCAGGTGGCATTTGCCAGTCCTCTGAGCTACCTGCCTTCCTCTAGCAGTGCAAGCACGTAGGAAATGCACCAGGATATTGCTGCTGTTGGAGGTTGTTAGCTCTGAAAATTTGTGCAATAAAAAAAAATTGCTGCAAGCTTTCATTATCTTAATAACAAAAAACTACACAGAATTTTCACTTTTTACTGCAGAACTACCAGTACTTAATACTGTGAAGAAGTCCAGAAAAAGCAAAGCAACAAAATTTAAAGTCAATCCATAGGCCACCATCAAAGATAATTCTGGGGAACTCTGCTAGAGGTTAAGACTAGTACAGGGCATAAAACACTATTGAGAAATACTTTGGATTTTTTTTTTCCCCATCATTTTATTCTAGTCATATCTTCCAAAGAAACAGGCTGGAGTGAAAGTGCTGAGGACATGAAAAGGGAAGAGTCACAGGGAGGGCAGTCACTGTTAGAGGCACGAGTCACCCTTGCCTTGGACGTGGTGGAGCCCAAGGTGCTGTTTGTGTGTCCTGGGCAGCACAGGACAGCTCTTCTCCCCCAGCATCACCTGGAACCGGTGTCCCCCGACCTGGCACCAGCGCCACAGCCCCAGGGTGCACATCAGGTTTGTTGTAAGGGTTTTGATGATGTGCTTCCCTCTCATTTGAAAAGAGTTCCAGAAAATTGCTGTCAGACCCTCGAGATCTCTTTTCCTCCCTTGTACCTCCGCTCTGTGCAATGGTTTCACACTCTGTGCAATTTCAGTCAACTTACCGATGTACAAAGGGGAATTTAAGGAGATGTACATCCGCTTATAGCTCCATTCTGCATTTTGTTTAAAGCTTAGCTAGGCATCTGTAAGGGAACGGACAGGTTGCTGCTCTGAGCTATGAAATATTCATAGAAACGCCAGTGTGATGCCTCACCTTTGCTCCTTCAAACAGACAATGGCCTGGCTGCCTCCCCAGAGCCAAGTTTCAGTGTCAGAGAGAGGAGTAAGAGGAGTAAGTAACTTATTGTGCTCTTAATATATGATTATGTCACCTCTCTTAACACTCTCCCTCTAAAGAGGCTGAGACCTTCAGGTCTGCAAATCCCCAGCTTGAAATGGAGCTGGGGATTTCTTCCCCTGTCTGTAAAGCAGCTCAGCTGTAATATGAGCTGAATGGAGAAAAAGTTTCACAGAGAAAAGGTTCTCTGGCTTTTTTTTTTTTATTTTTTCCCAGGGATCCCATTTGAAAGGCTTCAGAACAGAGGTCTTAGCACATAGTTTGTCTTCATGCAGGAGAATGGAGGAGACCCCACTGACCTGTTGCTCTCCTCTTGATCTACAGAAGGACAGTAGTTGGGACAGGATTTGTTTCTGGGAACAAATCAGGAACTTGTTGCTTCCTTCACTGACACCTGAATGAGCCAGGAAACCTCCCCCACTGCAACCTCAAAAAGACAAAATTTATGGCCTCTTCCCTCTTGAAATTGAGAAGAAACAGATCATTTTCTTGCACAACACACTAATAAAACCTTTCCAGCATCTGTCTGCTGGGGCCAAGGCAGCTCCTGTTGCTTCCAAGCCAAATTCCCGGACTACACCAGCTGCAAGTCCCCTCCCACCTGGTTGCAGAGCTGGAAATTACAGGTGGTTCTAAGAACCCAGGACAAACCCCAGTGAGCTTTCAAGATCTCAGTGTTGTGAAACAGAACAGAAATACCTCCCTGCAGCAATAAATAGTGACACAGAACCTCTGGAGCCTGTAGAGCACCCTGGCTTCTGAAGAGTGTTCTGACCTTGTTGTTCACTGCCCAAAAGTCCTTGGGATTTTATGGACCCGCATTAAAAATCTAAATCTTTTAATTTGAAGACCTACTTTTTGATGGATACTGCAAATCAGTTTAAAGTAACACTTTGTCAGCCAGAAATCCTGATAAATGTGATTCCTCTTTAAATGCCTCTATAGTTAATGTTTCCACAGCTCCTCCCTGCAACTTGGGGAAAATAAAGGTCTACTGGTCATTATTTTCCTACTTTTCATTGTGTCGTGTAGACATTTTATTTTTAATATTAAGGTCCAGGGTAGAAGATATCAGATTTATGTAGCTGGCATATTAATGGCCACTAACCTGAGACCATTTTTCTTTCTTCCTTTACAAAATAGATCTTTTGAAACCTGTCAATTCCTGTTTTAGGAAGAGACCAAGAAACCTGTCTAAAAGCTTTTTCAGATTTAAGGAACTATGGATTTGAGGAAGAAAAGAGCAGAGAGAGTTCTGTTTTAAAATTTTGGCCTAAAATCGTTCTAACATGAAACCATCAAGTTTCTGGCTCTCGGGTGCTTTCTTGGGTTGTATTTTTCATAAGAATATCCAACATGAAACTTTATCCAAGCAGCACAGAAATTATTGGCCACTGTTAATCTCCTGTATTTCAGATGAGTCACTTTTGACTTTTATTAGGAGGTGGGAAAATCTCTTTCATCTAATTCCCAGCATCTTCATTCATGCATGACAACTTGTCTCCATTCTCCGCCCCTGCAGTATGTGTGAAACAAGATGTCTCAAAGTCTAATTCTAGAATTCAAGTAGTGAACCGAAAAAAAATTGCTGAAGTTTCTCATATATTTTTGTAGCACAGGCTAGAATTATTAATAGTCATAAAACACAAGGCCCTTTGCCCACAGCTGCTCCGCAGGTGGAAAACCAGTGAACTTTACAAGAAATTGGCTTCCAACTATTTTATTTGAAGCACTGGAGGAGAATAAGGGGTCTAATCTTTCAAGGACAGACATAACTCCAGCCTTGTGCCTGCCAGCATATTCAATAGGACAAGTTGGGATGATAGATTTAATTGTCTGTTCGGGATGGTGCTGAATCAAGGACTGGACTCCAGTGGCTGGCAGATGGTGTAAATGGTGAGACTTCATGGCTCTGGCTGTTTAATAGCTGTTCCCGAGTGCAGCTTGGCTCCTTCCTGCCCTGTCAGAGGATAATGGCAGTGCCAGTGAACGCCCTGTGTGTGCAGAAGGGAACTGGGGAGCAAACAGGGCTGAGCAGAGAAGGAAAGTCACTGCACTGCAAAGAGGCTGAGGAGGTGTTTCCCTGCTGTAGCCATGATATTTTCTGAAAAATCCTTTCCTGAGGATTTTTCCTCCTGAGAAGCTGGGAGGCCTCAGGAACAAAATGTAAACAATGGTTATCTGCTGCTGTGGGATGCAACAGGTGCAACTGTGATTGGTCTCATGTGGTTGTTTCTAATTAATGGCCAATCACAGTCAGCTGGCTTGGACTCTCTGTCCAACACACAAGCTTTTGTTATCATTCTTTCTTTTTCTATTCTTAGCTAACCTTCTGAGGAAATCCTTTCTTCTATTATTTTAGTATAGTTTTAATATAATATATATCATAAAATTAATAAATAAAACCTTCTGAAATATGGAGTCAGATCCTTCTCTCTTCCCTCATCCTAAGACACCTGTGAACACAGTCACACCCTGCCAGGATCATTTCTGATTGCCCAGGTCACCCCAACACATCTGACTGGGCCAGTCCTTGCAGTCTCCAGGGGGAAAGGGAGACCAGAGGTGCTCTGGAGCACGGAGGCTGATCTATTGCTTTTTGTGCCATCTAAAGCTGGCTGAGGATTTTTGCTGGAGCCTCTTTCTGTTCACAAACTTTAGTATGCCAGAGAAGAAAACATGTTTACAGCTAATTCATCAAAATGCTTGTTGGGGAAGGTTTCTAACCTCCAAAATGAAAGACACAAGCAGCTAATTGGGCCATGCTCCTGAGGAGTGGGGAATACAGACCCCTGTGATCCTGGAAGCACAGAGTTGTTCCCCCTGATCCCAGAGGCATTTCCCTGCCCTGGAGCAGAGCTGCTCCAGTCTCTGCTGGGCCTGCTCCATGTGGAGAGGCAGCTGGGCGAGCACATGGAAGCTCAGCCCCAGCCTGGCTTCAACTCTGATCTCCCACACCCTGGATGGGTGCCCACCAGCACAGAAATGCTCCTTTGCAGTCATTTCCTCTCAGCTGTTATCTTGGGGGGGGGAAAGGAATATGCTACAGTGGTTCCACGAACAAATAAAATCCACAAAACCCCTGATGAGCCAGAGAAATTATTTCTGACCGTGTCCACTGCACTTGGAGCATTACCTGAACACCTGCCCTTGAACTTATGTTCAACAACTCCTCAGAGGCCAATTTTCCTCTGCAGAGGTCTGCCTGGTGCATTCAAATTATGAGCTTAAAAGAGCTCCCTCTGAGTGCCTGTGCTGCCTGTCTGGGGTGGCACCCTGCTCTGAGTGACCTCCAGCTGGATCCTCTGTGCAGCCACACCTGCACTCAGAAAAAGTGATTATTTTAAAGCTTCTCTGATAGCAGAGGAGGTAAACCCTCACACAGCACGAGGCAGCCCATCCTCAGTTTTGCTTTCATTTAGTTTTGTTTGAAGAGGGACATGCTAAAAGCCTGGCTTAGAGGCGCAGCTGAAAAATGAGCAAGCCCAAATTATTTTTTTTATTGTGTTTGAGTTCAGTGGAGCCTCACACCAGAAATGAAGCTGGCCTCACTTTCTGTCCTTCTCCCTCTCTCTCACATGTGGTCTTACTTAAAAAAAGTGCTCAAGTCCTGAAAAACCTCTGCAGTTTTGGTAAACCCTCAGTTGTTCTCCTGAGGGAAGTTTCTGTTAAATGACATATCTTTAATCACCTCTGTAAGAGTTTCTAAGAATACAATTAATTAGTTTTAGACATCCCACTACCAAAAAGGTTAAGTTCATCTCCATTAGGAACGACCTCATCTTGTCTCCAATCTCTCACTGCTATCATCTGTAATGACACACCAGAGAGGCATCACTTGTCCCATGACTGAAAGGCTGCTGGATGACTTGTTTATGACCAAAGCTTTAATTCATTAAATAATGGGGAAAACAACTTTTTAATGCCAGTTGTTTTACTGCTCTGCAGACTGAGTGCTCGTCTCGGCGCTGCTGTCGCATTTGGGGCTAATTTAATGAATAATTAAATAATTTAGCTTTTAACTAAATTAATCATTTAGTTAATTCATTAATAATTATCCGTTGCACTTCGATGGTGCCTTCCAGGCTAGGATATCAAAGTGTTTTTTGAGTATTATGGGGAAGTTCACCCTTCTTCCTCCCGCACACAGCCTGAGTAAATGGATTTTATGTGAAAAACCACGTTAGTCAGCTTCAAAGAGAGAAGGAATCCGGTTCTGATTCTGTGTGTGGGGGCAAGGAATGGCTCAAACCACCAGCTTGCCACTTTCAGCAGACACAAACTCTCTCCAAAACCCTTTTCCCTTGCTAGGACAGTGTCACAGACATCTTTTAGGAAAAATCTTATCTTTAGGATTTTTCCTCCTGAGAAGCTGAGAGGCCTCAGGGACAAAATGCAAACAATGGTTATCTGCTGCTGTGGAATGCAGCAGGGGGATCTGGGATTGGTCCATGTTGGATGTTTGTAATTAATGGCCAATCACAGTCAGTTGGCTCAGACTCTCTGTCTGAGACACAAGCCTTTATCATTCCTTTCTTTGCTATTCTTAGCCAGCCTTCTGATGAAACCTTTTCTTCTATTCTTTTAGTATAGTTTTAATGTAATATATACAATAAAATAATAAATCAAACCTTCTGAAACATGAAGTCAGATCCTCATCTCTTCCCTCAACCTGAGACCCCTGTGAACATGGTCACAGGACAGCACATGATGGGGAGATGGGATGGCCTGACACTGGCCATGAGACTGGTCTCACTCCTTGCTCTGCTAATGACTTCTTGAGTGATCTCAGTCCCCAGACACCTTGGCTGTCCACCAGCACAAGCTGTGTGCAAACAGCTCCTCATTTCAGGAAAAAGCACGCCTAAAGATGTGAAGTTTCACATCACTTAAAGTAACCAAGCTGCAATGAGATCAGTCATCATCCCCACAGAGCTCTGTGGCTCCTCTCCTTGGCACCAGGGAAAACAAGGCAAAGGTCTGCTCAGCTCACACAGCAGGCTGGTGGAAAGTCCAGCACTCTGTGTGCCCAGCTGGTCCATGCTCAACTCACCTTCAAGACCCACTCTGCCTGGAGACTGCTAAATTTTCAAGCCATTAGTAATAACCTCCTCATCAATACTCCATAGTTCCTTTTATTTTTATCCCTTTGGTACCTGAATAGCCACAAAAGTGGTTTTGATACATTTAATACCATCTTTCCATTTAAAATGATTTTAGTGTCAATCTGGTTCAACAAGGTGCAATTTTTAACGCAGAATGGAAATTAATTTTTTGTACATATGGAAAGAGGCTGATTATGTAGGACATTGTGGCCTCTTGTGTGGGAGCACAATCAGAAATCACTTTACTCATATTTTTATTTATTTTTCAGGCTTAAGCATTGCCAAAATTCTTAATCACACAACCTAGTGACTACTTATTTAAAGGGAAAAAAAATTTAGTATTCAGGAAGAGTAAACTGACAAGACGCCAAATGGATTTAACTGTGTAATTCCAAGAGAGAGAGGAACAGAGTCTTTAAAGAGCTATCATGTTCTTAAGTGAAGACGTGGTGATGCATTGTTAAATGAGGGAAGAGTGGAGGCTGAGATAGTGTGGGAAGGGGGAGATAATGTGATGTCCTCAAGGCCTTGGGAGAGAGAGACAGAAAACAAGCCCGTTCCCACTTTGCCGAGAAACGCGATGGTCAAGTACAACATTCGAGATCTCTGAGGGGCTTGTGCTGCAGAACAAATGCAAAGAAGGACTTGTGCCACCTCCCTGGGAAGAGGGTGAAGGGGAAGAGAGCCTCTGAAAAGCAGGCAGTGCTTCTCAGCAGCCACAGCACTCGTGGAGATGAGAGCAGCACAAACAATTCTGACACTCTGAACGCAAACCGAGAGCGTTTGAGATGGTCCCAGAGAGGATCTCAGCAGCTGCAATTTTCATATGCATACTGAAAGCTCATCTGGGGATGCTTGAGGGCTGATGGAAGTGCTGTACAGAGGAGTGGAGAAACAAGAAATATATTCCCAAGTGTCCTGATCATCATTCTGATTAAGGAGGAAGCAGCTCAGAAGGAGATTGTGCTGATCCAGCAAGAACCATCACATGCTGGGTTGGGACTGGTAAAAATGCTGGTCCTGGAAGCAGAAGTTTCCCCCTCACATCTGCACAATCCTCATTTTCAACTCTAGCCCCACATGGGCAGCCACATCCAGGCTGTTTCTCTGGGGAAATCTCATAGATCTTTGAGGATCTTGCAAAAGGCTGAAATGGCAGCAATCCTGCTTGCAAGGGAAGTGGAGGAGGAGCTGGGTGATCTACAGTTTGCAGCTAAGGAAATATTGAGAAAGCAGAATATTGCCTTGTCTATTTAAAGAGAAGCATCTACTTAATGCAAGGCTGTTGTTACCTTGAAATTTAAGCATTTGCTTAAGTGCTTTGCTGGACAGGAATGCTGTTATCCACAGGCTTAAAGCTGAACATGTGTTGAAGAGATTTTGGTGAAGAGAAGCAGGGTTTATAGAAAACTTCAGCCTCAGCAATCATCCAACCTGCTTACACAGGAGCCACAAAACATCAGCCCAGGTGTTCCCTGAAGTTAAAACTGTTGGTCACAGGGGCTCTCTATAAAAAGTGAGATTTTCCAAAGGATGATGATGGAGGGGCACTCACTGCTTGCTCAGTCCCCGCAATGGGCAAATCCATTGCTGGTATAAGTTTCCATATAGCCAAGGAGATCTATTTTCCACACATCCACTTAGAATTCTCACTGCACTTTTGTATTTTTGCTGTCTATTGCAAATACAGATAATATTTACTAATTTGACAGCTATTGCTATTCAGTGGGTTGAATATTTGACAGCTCCAGTCAGTGGATTGTTCCTTCCTGGATAATAATTCTAGAATAATCAGAAGCACAGTGAAAAGAAATTTAAAAGTACCTTTTTGAAGATATGCCACTGCAATGTCTTACCCAAAAGAAGGGTTTGTCCTTAATTAGGCCAGAAGAAAGAAAAAGCTTCTATGGCATATTAGCATGCTTTTATCACTGCACTGAGAGTAACAAATAATTAACAAAATGAACCTCATGGAAATGTGACTGGTCCTGTGAAGCATCCCTTGTTAGTTGTGTCCAACAACTGCCACGAGGGCCTGTCAAATTTGTGTTAATATGTGTATTAATGGATTTTTTAGTAGCACCATTTGCTACTTCAAAGATCATGTGTGTTGTCTATTTAACCTTGAAAAAGTCACTGGCTAAAAGTACTTGGGAATATGAGGTGCTTTTCTGCCTAATTTGTTCTGTAAGTATCAAATGGAAGATGTGCCATGGTAAATTGCATTTTCAAATGACAGCTAGTGTGGCTGTCCAGCACAGGACTTTTCTAACTGTTTTCTAGACTAATTTATTGTTTAGTTGTCAGCCACCTTATTTATTGGCCATCCAAACCAGGAAATAAAAGTAAATTTAATCCCTTATTTTTAAATACTTTCAGGTTTTACCTTACTGCAGTAATTTTTGAAACTCCAAGTTTAAAAGGTAAGTGAATGTAGAAGCTCATTTAGCTGCTCAATTAATTTTACACCAGCTTTATCTGAAAAAAGAAATCCTTAGCCATGACATCCAGATCTCTATGAGAGGCTTGTATTTGCACTATTTACACTTTCATATACATCACTTATTAAATTATTAATCAACTGAAGTTCGTTAAGCTCTTTGAAGATAAAAAGCACTCAGAGTATTAAACACCATTCTTCTCCCAGTCATGTCTTCTAATTTTCAATGTTTTACCACACAAAATACATTTCACTCCGGTCTAGAGGATGCCTAAAATGAGTTTGTTTATACATTTTGAGGATGCAGTTAATTTATGTAGGTTAAGGATTCCTGTGGCACATTGAGGGTGCTGCACAGCAAACAAATAAGAGTTTGCAAGCTGACTCATGCCAAGGAAATCGAGACTTCAAGGATTCTGTCAGTCCTCAGTGACAGTAAAAATCTCATGAAATCCTAGTCCTGGGGAAAAACTACAGCAAACCTCTCTTGGAGGATGAGCACCAGAATTCCAACCCTTGGAAGGGTGAGCACCAAAATTCCCTTGGAGAACGAGCACCAAAATTCCAACCCTTGGAAGGACGAGCACCAAAATTCCAGCCCTTGGAAGGACGAGCACCAGAATTCCAACCCTTGGAAGGATGAGCACCAGAATTCCAACCCTTGGAAGGATGAGCACCAGAATTCCAACCCCTGGAAGGATGAGCACCAGAATTCCAACCCCTGGAAGGATGAGCACCAGAATTCCAGCCCTTTCCAGGCTGGGCATCCTCATGTTCCTCAGAGGAACCAGCCCTGCCAAAGCAAAGCTCTGTGACACAGGCACCCCTTCCCAGCAAGGTCTCCCAACTCCCCATCCAACAGGATTAATTGTACCTAATTAATTGCAACAGGATTAATTGCACCTCCCACCCACCTCAATTCGGGCTTCTTCTTGGGTGAGCTGATGTGAAGAATGGAGGTGCACAGACATTTGCTAATTTCTGTGGGGGAGAGGGAAGGAAAGCAAAATCAGTGTTAAAAACCTCCCCAAAGCTTAAGAGCAAATGGGAAAGTCCTCAAAAAAAGTGATAAAAAGATACTTGTCAGGACAACAAATTGCCTCCACTCCTGCTGATGGAGAAGAATCAATGCTTGAGTAGATTTATCAGGATCACCACAGACATTCCCATTTGTTCATGCACAAAGGTAAAACAACATCCCCGAGTCTGGAACATGTAAATAAAGATCCTTGGATTAGATCTCAGTAGAAATGTGAGCTTTTAGGGTCAGGAAGGATGAACAGCCCTGCAAGCAGGGGAGCAGCTGCCCTTGGCCAGCTCAGAGCCTGCTGCTCCCTTTGGACACTGGACTGGAACTCCTCCAAGGCTGAGGAGGACACAGCAGAGGGTTTTTAATTTCTTTTCTGCTGCTCAGATATTTGGATTGCCACCAGCTGGGGTAAATCCATTCTGCTGGTTGAATTTGTGAGGTTGTTGGTACATTTTGCTGTTATATTTGTGCTAAATAAACAACTCATTTTCCACATCAGTGAAGTTTTGGTTTAACTGCAGCAGCCCCCGCTGCCCAGATCAGCTGAAAATGGATGTGCATGAGGGAAGGCTGCTGGGGAAATCCTTCTTTTTAATCAGACCATTATTTAGATAACTCTGATGCGCTGCAGGGTGGTTGATTTTTCACATGTACCATGTTTCTCCTAGAGACCATAAGAGATAAATACTGATTTCTCTATTCCTGGATTTTCACACCTCCATAGTATTTCCTTAAGCTTCAGCCATGCATAACATGGTGACAAACTTAATTAAAAGTACAATTTCATTTCCAGTATGCACTCTACACAGCTTAAAATTAAAACTTGTTTCTCCTTCACTTTTTGTAGCAATGAAAACTTTGATTTCTCACTTTTTTCCCAACCTCAGCTAACTGAAAGATAAACTTTTGATAACACAACTGAGTTCACATCTGTGGTTCCATATCTTTAAAAGGCACATTCCTGGAAGCAGGAAAAACAGAACCATGCTGTATGAAGAATGCACAGAGCATTTTAAAAAGTTTTAACCAGCTTAAAAAAAATAAAATAAATGGAGAAATAACCCTTGGAAAGCCATGTTTGGAAAAGAACATGGATACAATTAACCTCTGAAATTCTATGCTTGTTGGTTTGCTTAGTTCAGCGCTTCCCAGGGAACATTTATCTCAACAGAAAAGCATAAATACTGTGTAGCACTGACTTTATCAGTGCAGCTTTAACTGAACAGTGTCCCCAGAGTCACTTAAGGGTTAATCCTTTGCATCTCATGAAAGGTAATGGATTTTGATTAAAGAGAGCACCTCAGTGGCTTGGGAGCCTAAAGCAGATGCACACATCCCAGCTTTATATTTAATTTAAATCCAGCACCCTCAAAGAAGAGCACAAGCCATTTATACCACCAGCAGCTAAACCAAAAAATGTAATGCAACTGACCTCAGTGAAATGGAAATTACAACCACGGCTTAGCTGTAATAATTATTTGCATAAGGTTTTAATGCCCAGCACATTTCATGGAACAGTGTATGGATTCTTAATGGAAATGAGCCCAGCTTTTGGGAGAAGAGCTCAGGGCACATTTCCCAGGGGTGTTTTGAGGTGATGGCCCCTTCCCAAGAAGCAGAGGCTGGTCAGAGTGGTTGGTCCAAGCAGGGGGAAGCCAACCCACCTTCCCATGGTAGCCAGGTGAAGGAACCACAACAATTTTGCAATCAACTTTCTCTACAGCTTGGCACTGGCCACTCCAAATTAGCGAAATTAGCCTTTACTCAGTAGCTGGTTGGTGGGACAGGATTCTTCACCTCCAAGCAAAGAAATTCAGGTTATTCCCATGAAATATGGGAAATATTCTTTATTCCCATGAAAGAAATTCAGGTTTTTCCCATGCAACAGCCAGCTCCCAGCACAACACACTGATGCTCCTGCCATGGTCACTCACAGCTCCAGGGGATCAGGCAGAGAGGGATGAGGGAGTGTGGGGTGACCTTGCTGGAGCATTTCTGGTTTTAGACAGAAAGAGAAGCAAGTTCACACTGTTTTTCACACCAGGGTGCTCCTGAGGGAATTCATGCATATAAAAAGCTCAATTATATATGGTATCAACTTTTAATGCACTGGTCTGGGAAAAAAAAGTGAATTGTCTTGCTGTAGGCAGAGAGGGATTTTATCCACAGCCCACATGGCTCCTTCATTTAAATTCTTCCAAGGTTCAGACAAATTGCTGAAGGTTGTCCATTGTTAATAAAATCACAGAGTCATTAAGGTTGGAAAAGACCTCTGAGATCATCGTGCCTGACCATTATCTCAGCACTGCCAATTCCACCCCTAACCTCTGTTCCTGAGCACCACATCCATTTGTTTTTTTGACCGTTTTCAGGGATGGTGATTCCACCCCTGTTCCAATGCCTGGCCACCCTTCCAGTGAAGAAATTCTCCCCAATATCCAATCTAAACCTTCCCTGGGGCAGCTTGAGGCCATTTTCTCTCATCCCATCACTTGTTACTGGGAGAAAGGACCAACCCCCAAATCTCTCCATCCTCCTTTGAGGTCACTGTAGAGAGTTGTCTATTGTCAATAAAGTTGGTTGTCCATTGCTAATAAAATCACAGAAGGTTGGAAAAGACCTCTGAAATCATCGTGCCTGACCATTATCTCAGCACTGCCAATTCCACCCCTAACCTCTGTTCCTTAGCACCACATCCATTTAGTTTTTGACCATTTCCAGGGATGGTGATTCCACCCCTGCCCTGGGCAGCCTGATCCAATGCCTGACCACCCTTCCAGTGAAGAAATTCCTAATATCCAACCTAAACCTCCCCAAGGCCATTTTCTCTCATCCTATCTCTTGTTATTGGGAGAAAGGACCAACCCTCACATCTCCAACCTCTTTTGAGGTCACTGTAAAGAGTGACAAAGTCCCCCCTGAGCCTCTTTTCTCCAGCCCAAACAATCCCTCAGCTTGGGAGGGACACAAAACCTCAAAACCCAACCCCACACTGTCCAGAACAAAAGCCAGCCACAGGAAGAGAAAATATGTGGTCAGCAAGCAAAAGGCCACCCTTGGTTTAGATTTTAATTATGAAAATTTTTCTCTGCTGACAAGTGGAATGAATTTAGTCATTCATGCATGGTGCGAAAGTTGAATTGTCTGAAAATTAAATCAAAATAAAAAATGAAAACTACAAGCCAGGCTTTTACTGC
Source organism: Melospiza georgiana (assembly GCF_028018845.1). Lineage (NCBI taxonomy): Eukaryota > Metazoa > Chordata > Aves > Passeriformes > Passerellidae > Melospiza > Melospiza georgiana. The sequence goes on from NC_080443.1 coordinate 17,389,704, forward strand.
TACCAACAAGGGAGCCATCCTTTAGAGGTGACATTTCACAGCAGTCCCTGAGAAATGTGATTGTTCATAGCATTAAGTAAATTATGGTCTCTGAACAGTGTGGAAATAATTGAAAATGTTTGCTGTTTTTAAGTAAATGTTATAAATCCCTGAAGGCTGTTTGAGTCTGGAAGTGGAAAAGAATAAAACGTTTCAAACAGCAAAGCATATGGGTAAACTGCCTGATGGTTTGGCTGACAATTGTGAAGCTTCACCTGAAGTATCCACTGGAGTAGTTTTCCCTTTTCTGCCAACAAACTCACTTTTAGAAAGTTTTCCTTTCTTCCCACCTCCCAAGCCAACACAACACTCACACCTGAAATGACAACACCTAACCAGCCTTGGTTTAGGGGTTCCTGGTTTCTCAGAAACAGGAATATCAGTGCCTGAGCCCTAAGGTAGCACACACCAAGGCTCTGCTGGAATGGAATGCATCCCTGGAATGCCAAAATGTGACTCCCTGATGCTGCCCGGGGTCCCAGGCTCTCTGTGTCACCCCAGGAATGGGGACTCTCCTGATGCTGTGTTTGTGGAGAGCTCACACCTCTGGCAGCAGGATCTGCTGCGATCCTCAGGCAGCTCTGTGCACAACCTGCTGCGTTTCGTGGCTAATCAGGAACATCTGAGGCTCCTCTTGAAATGCTGTTTTACCCTCATCCTGCTACATCTGCCATTTCTTCTTCCAAATCCCTGATTATTGTGAATAAAAAGGAGCTTTTACATTTCTGTTGAAGAGATGTAAGATTGTTGCTTAGAGTACACTTGTCATTTTGTCTCATCACAACAGTGTGAGACTCCAGCCCCAACACAGATATATTTACTACATCCAGACTGTGACACATTCGTGCAGAGAGGAGTCTCTCACACATCTCCCCCCAGCACTGCACAGAACTGATACAGAACCAGCACTCCTGCACTGATTTACTGATCCATCCTTGGAAATCCAGGCTGCAATTCCCAGGTGCCAGGCACAGGTGTGCTCCAGCAGACGTGCAATGCACTTCTGGATCTCTTCCAAGCAGCAGCAAGAGGAGGAGGAGGAGGAGGAGGAGGAGAATTAACTGGCTTGGCTCGACACCAGCCATGACCCCACCTGCACGGAGCAGCTGTGAGATGCAGCATTAGCTCCTGACAAGTGGATTACTCACAGCAAGGAGACAATTCTATTACTCAGAGGAAGGAACAAAATATGTCACCGAAAGGTTTAAGGACCACGGAGCAAACATATCAGCATTGTTTAGGAACCTGTTTATGCGTAGATGAGCCTAGTGGGATTCACCAAGGCACCTGCATAAGTTAGTCACCTAATTTGTACCAGCCATAAAGGCATTCAGAGCCTAATTGCTTAAGTGTTTTTGAAATTCCTGGTAGGCGTGAAGAGACCTTTGTAAATCTGCTCCCCTGTGCAACACAGTTTTTATGGACAGAGACTATAAACACCAATGCACAAATGCCTATTCATGAAGTCACACACTGACTTTTGATCAGTGGTTTAAGGATCATTTGCAGTGTTAGGGGTTTATGTGGGTTCAAATTAGTCCAGTCATAACTTTGTTATTAATCTGCATGTAAAATTTGGCTGCATGTTGTAACAATGCTCGCACAGTTATGGTTTAAACATAACTTTGCCAGAATACAAATATTCCTCCATCCTTCAACTCCAAACATGAAGGCATCCACTGAGACAGTGTGACTGCTCCTGTGTACTTGTAGTTGAGTTTTGATTTAAAAAGCAGGCTTTCCCCTTCACTGGTTACAGCTTTTTATCCCTTACGTGAACTAAATTCCTTTACAAACAACATACATCTTGTACGCAATGCACTAAAAAAAAAAAGAATCTCTCCTTTTTCATTGCAGAGATTTGTGTGGAGAGCCTGACTCCATTAATTTCAACTGGATTGACTCTATGCCATCTGTTTTCTGTGCAGCTGCTTTATTGTGGGAAGAGAGGAAGACAAGAAAGCACCCTTCTAAGCTCTACCAATGACATCCAGAAATAAGAATATAATTGGTGGAAAACCTTCTGAAGTCTGCTGCAATCACAACAGTCAAAGGGATTAGAGCGTGATCTAAAAGAATAGATGCAGATTAGGTATTTTTCAAAAGGATTTGAAACCTGCCTTCAGACCCTTTCCAGACCCTCCTCCCTTAGAAGTAAAATAAACAAGGCACAAGAAGAAATCAGACTTGAATTTCTACCAACTGGTGTTTCTCACTCTTTTGCAGCATATGGCGGACACGTAGCAATCCATCAAACAGTGATATCAGTGCAGGGAGCAGCAAGGTGACACAGGAACATGTGCCCACTGCACACAGAAGGGCACTGCCTTAATTTCAGAGGAACAATCCTGGTTTGGCGTCATCTTAATCCCTGCTCTTACCCAGTGACGTTGTTGCTGCGTGTGCACAGCAGCAAACAGAGCTCCTTGCAGAACAGAAGGTAATTCCGCCTCCCAGTTTCTGGAGGGTGAATAATGTTTAAACCAGAGCTAGGAAAACAATCCCCCAAACTGGCTGTACAACCCCACAAAGGAAGTGCTCAGCTCGTTTCATGTAATGCATTACTACCACACACACACACTTTGTTTTGGGTTTTATTCATTTCTGGTTAAATCTGGGCCACACTACTTCTATCAAGCATTCTGAGCATTAACAAAAGGGCCTATTTCAGGACTATCCTCAGCATCACTCATTCCATGATCTAAACCCCACTGCATCTTCATCTTAACACTGCCAGGAGCTTCAGTCACATTTGTAAATGTGTTCTTGGTCCCAGAAACAATTTATTTGTGCTTGAAGTCATTGTGATAAGAGCGCTGCCTTCGCAGGATTAACCGATGCTACCCATGTATTTATGACTAGGGCAAGTTGTTTTTCCAGCTTTAATAAATAATGAAGCCCTGATGGTTTTTCAAGTGGGTTTTTGGCCTCCTGGAGCCGGAACAGAGCTCTGATGCCAGTCAGAGGCAGAAACTCATTCCTCTGCCTAAGTAATTCTCAGCAGAATGCAGCAACCACAGAACAGAGCCCTGGTGCTATAAACACAGCCCAGCCTGGTGAGGAGCAGGGTGGAAGTGCTGGTGTGGAGCTCCCACCAGGCTGGGTGTCCCTTGGGAGGCTCCCATGCCCTGCATCAAACCCTGCCCAGAGCAAAGCAGGGCCCTTAAGGGAAATGGAGCCTGACACGTAGATAATACCTTCATAAAGCAATGAGCTGGGGATGCACCCTTCCCATGCAGGGCTGTCACATCTCTGCGTGCAGCAGAGCTGAGGGTGGATTTTGCTGTTGTTAGGGAGCAATGATTGCAATCTTTGTCTACCACACATTCTGAGGGAAGCAATCCCTTTCTTCTGAGCAGGATGGTCATTGTAACCTACAGCAACAAATCAATAGAGAGGTGGAAAAATCCTCCAAGAACCTACACGTTCACAAAGGCCTTTTCCAAAGGTTTTTAATTTCCACTCCTACATTTTCCATGCTTATTGTCTCCACAACTTTGTGGTCAATAAGCTTACACTGGTAATGGTCTAAGAACCACCCTGCTCCCCTAAGACAACCATCTGTGTGGCACTGCTGGAGATCTTTAAACAATTTTATTTGGTTTTCAGCTGCAGAAACTGGTGATGAAAGACTGAAACTCTTTTCTGAAACTTTGTCCCTGATGTGCACAGAGTCCTGTGTGACCCTGTCACGCTCGTTCAGCATAAAGGCTCCCTCCCCTCTGCAGACTCCAGCAGCCAGAGATGAGCAGAACAAAACACACCTCAGCTGACACAGCCCTGCTACCTCCTATTTCAGACTTTCACAGCTCCCAGTGCATTTATCTCAACTTGCATCAGCAATGGTGAAGTTCTCTTGGCTCGGTGAAGGCACAGAATTAAAGAGTGAGGAATTCAGCTTGAGCCTTACTCCACCCAGACATCATCCAACACTGACCTGGCACAGCACCTGAGCTCAGCCCACCTGGACATTTAGGCCTCCCTAGGCAGACTTAAACTTTTACTTAAATTTTTACTTCCCTATGTTCATTTATTCAGCCATTTTATACTTAATCCTAATCTACCTGTATTGAAATCAACACATATTTGGGGGAATGGGACTTCAGCTCTGAGTGCTTTAAAATGCTTATACAATAGATATTTACATGTTGTTCATGGCAGAGCAATACTATATTTAACTCAAACATCACAAACTCAAAGTGTTTCAAGTACTTAAATGTGTGCCTTAAAGCAAGCATTGTAAACACCTCATAAAAGCACAATTCCCCAGTGTTGGCAAATAAAGAAGCTGCAGGGGGAAAACAAAGAAAGCACAAAGAAGAACCATTGCAAGATAACAGCAAATGAATAAAACACAGCTGGAATTATAACACAGAAATTCAGGGGCCTCTTTAATGGGTCATGTCTTCCTTGCCTGCCTACCCCAGTGGACCAGGGTTGGGAAAACCTCATAGTTTATAAATGGTGGCATTGAATACTAAGTAAAATATGTGCATGCGTATATAAATATATGCATTTATGTATGTAAACATACACATTAATGCATCATATGCCTATGTAGGCTAATAATTTTTATATATTTTCCCAAAAGCTTTGATCCAACAGAGCAAATAAGCAGAGGGGGAAAAAAACCACACAGCCCTGTGCTGTGTGTATACACATCCTGACACTGCATTTTAGGTGTATTAAGTTAGAGAAAAACCCTTGCTGCAACACAGAGAGGAACAACACTGCAGAAATGTTTTCCCAGGGTTACAAGGTGCCTGTGTCCTATGCAATAGAGCATTTCCCAGCTCCTGGGAGCTCCTGCAGGAGAAAGGTTTCCATTTGGAATCATCAGAATCTGTTTTATGCCAAACTGACTTGATCCAAAACATTTGCTTAGTAAGTACAGCCTCGGTGGCTGCACTGTGCATATTAAATAGGGCACTTTACTATTACAGTGGCAATAAAAGCAATGAACAGACTTTATGGGCAAGAAGAAATGCATAAAGGCTAGGTACATCTGGACTTTGAATAATGTATGAAGACCAAATTTTAAGGCCAGCTTGTAAGATAAATGCAGTCCCCAAAAGTAACTGGAACTGTCTGATCATTCTGGCTCATTGATCTTCAAGGGGTTTAGTGCAAACACTCTTGTCCAAGGCACTGCCTTTCTCCATCAAAGCTCCCCTGAAAGAGTCAACATTTAGAGGAATTTCAAGCTACAGTGAGACTATCACAGGTTACCCAGGCAGCTCTAACTTCCACACAGCTTGCAGGGAGTGAAACACAAGCAGAAGTGAGAAGCCACTTTTTGGTCATGCAGCCAAGTGCCAAATCCATGATGCTCCCCCCTGCTCCAGGCTGCCAGACACTGTCCCTGCCTCAGAGGGAGCTCCTTGTTTCTGCAGATGATACATGAAATGCAGAAATAATTGGGACATATCACCTTCCCTCACCACCTTGAATCCCCAAAGAGCCAGTGCAGGGGGAAGATGGATCCCTGCGTTCCAGCAGGGTGCCCAGCTCCAAGTTATGGCTCAGAAAGGGGCAGTGCTGCCTTGCACCCTCTGAAAGGGGCTTTTCTAAGGGCTGCAGGGGCCCCTCCTTCTAAACTTGGCTCTGGAGAGCAAAATGGAGCAATCCTGAGCAAACCAAGGCAGAGCTGCAGCATGGAGCCAGGGCTCTGCAAATAACAGCAGCTTTCTCCACCTTTACCAGCTACACTGCTGTGACCACAATGCTGGGGTTTAAAACCAAATCCTCTCCCTCAGCTGATACCTTTTTATCAGTGGCAAGAGGCAAAGAGCTGAAACTCAGTACTTGGGATCCTCCCTGCAGCTCCCATTACACTGTGCACCCGTGTTGTCACCTTATCACAGGGGACCCATGTTGTTATCTCTTCCAGAAAAGTGTCATACCTGCTTGGTGTTCCTCATGGGCAGCTCCTCACAGCACTACCTCTTCCTTCTTCACAAAGCAGCCAACTGACTCCAGTTCCCTCCTCAAGGCCCCACCCCACTCTTTTATAGCATCTTCTTCTCATTGCTTACACCTGTGGCTTGTTAAAGTCAGACCTGTTCCCAATCTTTGCTAATTGGCCCAGCTGCAACTCCTTAGGGGTCAGATTACTTTCTGCACTGTCTTTATTTTCTTATATTCTATGCCCCTACACACACAGGGTGTGATCTGTGCTGGAATCTCACACAGGGCAATGCCAAACCCTCCCAATCCTGAGCCCTTCCATGCTGCTGTGTTTGTTTTTGGAGCTGTGGCTCTCCAATTTTCTCACCACCAAGCCTGAAGGGTACAACAGCAGCATTTTGCTGGCACAGGTACTCAGGGGCTGCCAAATTTGTATTTACTGATAGCACTCCTGTGGATTGCAGGTTTCCTGGGATTAGTCATCCATGCATATCCACTCCTTGGGCTCTCATAAACTGTGCTCGAAATGCTGAGGTCTACATCTAGAAATTAAAAACAGCAATTAATGGAAAGAACCTGTAGAAGTCTCTTGTGCAGTGGCTGAAGAATAAGGATTATAAATTTACTTTAGAAGCGAGTATTTAACGTGGAGACACTTCACAACTAATTGTCAAAAGGAATTTCTTCATCCCCTAACCTGTGCTGCTCACTGAATCAAAGAACTCAGCGATTGCCTCAGTAATGGGCAATCAAGCCATGGCCAGGCACTAAAACCAAACCAGGGGTGGACTTTAAACAGTTGGCCATAAATGTAAAAATCAGAGCCCCAGGGGTTGCCAGGGATGTAAATGGTGTTGATTGTTCTGGAGAGCTTTCACTCCTCCAAGTTTCTGCTGCTAATGAGAGTGAAGGGAGCGCAGCAATGCCGGGCATGTGGCAGACAATGCTGCTCCTTCACTTTCTCCAGATCACCTGGATGGAAATTATCAATTATCCTGCTCTCCCTGTCACCAGCTGGAGGGACAGGGACATCAGAGGGGGTGCAGAGGGCTCTCTCAGCAGGGCTGAATTTCTGGGGGTTTTCCAGATGCAATACATGCTGCGGTGGTGTGCTCACAGTATTTCTGACCCACCCTGAGGCACTGAGGATGCTGCCAAGGTGCTGCTCAGCCTGATGCCAGCACCTGGATTCCTGGGGAGGAAGGGGTGGAGAGGTACAGCAGCAGTGAGATTGCTTTATAAATTATTGCCTGGCTTCAGCTGACACATTTCAAGCTTCAAAAGAGGCATAAGCACTACTCATAGGGTTTAAACTGTAAATCCTTAAGAAAAAATAAAAAATCCTTGAAAACCAAAGAAAGGCAACGCCAGGACCAAAACTTTCCTCACTTCATTTATATTTTACAATAGTTCAGCTTGTCAGTAGATATAATTTGTGCTTCCTGCTCAGAAGATGCTCAGAACTGCCACAAAACTGCCAAAAGACACCAACTTTTGTTTTATTTTGTCCTTGCTGCTCCATCCCTTTAGAATGGGCCAACAATAAACTATATTTAATGTAAAGTATTAAAAGTGAAGTTCTCCCCAGGCTGATACTCAGTGCATGGACTCTCAGGTCTTCATGGTCATGTCATAAATCAGCAGTGAATTAAACCTCTGTCACAACATGGGATAAAATGGCTCTTCTGGTTGCTGCTATTGTTATATATTGTACAATATAACGTGACCAGTTTCAGAATGGAATTTCCTGCATTGCTAACAAGTGTTTCCCATTTGGGAATGCTGTCCGTTAACAGAGATACTTTTATTTAAGAGCTCACACAAACAGGTGCTGGGTGTTGAGTTTTTGTTCTTCACAGTTTAATACATTGACAGATTTTAGGTTCATTAGATCATTGTGGGTGATTTTCTCTGCACTACACATTAAGAGTCACTTCAAAGAGTAGATTGTGCTGTTGTGCAAGCTCTTTATAAATATTATGTTCATTATTTGTACCAAAAGGAGATAAATAAAATAAAAAATAGGATTGGCTAGGGGCTTAAAAGAAAATATCAGGAAACCATTATAGTTTATCTGTTGGTAAGTGTAGACACGCCAGTCCTTGGGAGCACAACATCTTGTCACATGTCTCCACAGATATATGTCAGATGGGTTTCCTGCCAGACACTGGTTGCTTAATTTTTTTTCTGAAAATATCTGGGGCCAAATTTCCATTAAAAAATACAAAAATCCAAGAGGAAACTTCGAGGAATACATGTTGAAAAGAAAATGTCTATTGCATGTTGAAAAGAAAATGTCTTTTTTAATAACTACTGCTATCTTCTCTCTCCATACAATAATACCTTTTGCAAGATGGGGATGTAACTTCTATCTAAAAAGTATGTATGTGTAGAAAAGTACAAACAGATTTGCATTGACTCAGCCCAGGGACGTCAGATTTTGGGGTCTGTCCCTCTTCTGCCAGCCCAGATCGCTCCCCACAGCCTGGCTGCTCCCTGCTGCCCTGAAACACCAAAATAACACAGTTTTTTGATTTTTCCAAATTATTTCTTCAGATGGCAATTGTCATTTGCTCATTGGTTTTGTTCTGATTTTGAACAGAATTTTTTAAACTACCAGAATGTAAAGAAGGGGATTTTTCGAGCTTACACCAGCTCTGCCTTTGATTTTTAAAAGAACTTGTTCACATCTCTCCACACTCAGCCTGGTCAGTCTTTTGTTTTGCTGTATTCTCATTGTCTGATTCTCCCCACTGCACCCTGCTTCCAATTATGATTTAAATTAAGCTTAAAACTCTATTCCAAACACAAAGACTTCTCTTGCCCTCTCCTCTGCTTTCATTTCCCTCCACCCCCAGGTTTTCTTTTGTTTCTTTAGCTGCAGAATAGCCTCACAGATCAGCCTGCAGCTGAAATTCAATTCTTTTGGACGCCTCTCCTCTTCTGTTCTGGGGACTCTTGGATCCCCAACTTGCCTCTTGCTCCCAGTGCCAAATCTCCAAACTTCTTTGTGAGCGCTTATTTTTCACCAAGGGAGAGAAAAGAAAGTCAGGCACAGGAACATGCACTGGAATAGGTCGTTCTGTTAGCAGAAACTGATGGCAAGAATAAAAATAAATCTCCTAGCTCTGACAGTTACTCATTTTAAAAGGACTGATGGGAGATAAGCATAAAAAACAAAAGCCCAAAAGCAGTTTTGAGCAGGAGGGCAAGCAGCATAGATCTAACAACCTAATAAAGCCCCAGCCAAAACAATTTTAGAGAGGAGAGAGCTCCAGCAGAAGGGAGCATATGTTTGACTCAGCCTGATTAGGAGGAATAAATAGAGGTGTAGCCATCCTGGAAAGGAAAACTTCCTGAGTCAGCAAACACAGAGCAACCCAGGGGCGAGACTATGAAAGATGAGAACAAAACTCTCAGTAACCTTGCAAATGGTGTGTGCTTAATTTGGGCAGTCTTGCTTCAAGAAAAGCAAAAGGCAAAAATAGACATAATCCTGAGAAACACCAAAAAAAAAAAAAAAAAAAAACCCACAGAAAAATGAAAATAAGTGGAGTCTCAGTAAAAGGAGGCATTCAAGATTTATTTGTTTCTTTAACAGGAGAAGAAAACAAGATATTTTACCAGATTAAAGATGCTGCAGTGTAGGCTGGTCTGATGATCCTATTCAGCACTAGCCACAACAGGATGATACTGAAAATGGTGATAATTTCTCCTATAATGTGCAATATGTAACAAATTCAAGTGGATTTAAGAAGAATTGCACATTGGGTGGACCAGCACTGTTATCAGAGATACACACACACACACACACACACATTGATTTCAATCTTAAAAAATGAGCATTCTTGTATTTTTTCAGGCCTTTTTTCCCCCCTTGTGTTCAAACAAGACCTGAATGACCATTAGGATGTTAATGAATTGCAAAGTAAAACAAATAATTAGTTCAAATAAAATATAATCCATTCCAGTGCCCAACACATCATCAAACCCAGAGTTTGAAGCAGGTGCATCTCAAATATCTGAAACTGCTGATTGAGGCTGGAGGAAAGATTTCCACTAAAGGATTTTGGATCAGCATTCAGGAGGAAACAGGGTGATGATCCCACTGAATGGCAAACGCCAACCACCAGGCAGGTGCCAAGTGTGGCAGAGCTGAGGGAAATCTGCCAAGGCCAGATTTACCTGAGCTCCTCCTGAGCTGCTCACCACAGGTGGACTTTTCCACTTACAGGACAAACTGGTGCTGTTTCCATGTGAAAAGACATAAAAGATGGATAAATAGTTTCACAGGGCACTTTTTTTTTTTGTGCATATAGGCCTGGGAATACCTACTGATGGCTCTGTGCAGGGTCAAATTGCTTTTTTGTCCCATGAATGTTTTGGGCTTGCCAGCTGTACATTCAGAGAAATCCTAATTTCTGGTTTAAATGCATGTAAAACAGAATTTGTGGGTGTGAGCATCGATTTAAATTGATGTAAAATCGAAATAAGCAGAAGGGCAGATTATTCCTAACAAACTGGATGGCAGCAGAACAGAAAGATGAGTTCTGCCTGTTCTGTCCCAAGTCTTGTGGAATTGATCTGAATGGTTTAGATGCATCTCCAGAAATTATAAAACACATTGATGAACAATTATAAACCATATTCATCTCTCTTTCTAAAGTATCAGGATTTTTCTGGATTTTTTTTTTTGCTATTGCTTCATTAAAAAGAAATTTTTGGTTGCATACAACTTTTTACATGTACATATGTATACATGATATTTGCACAGAGTGAAAAGTCATTCAAAATCACCGTAAAAAAATATAAAAAAGGATGTCCCAAGATTACAATAGGATAAATAAGGTATCTAAAACTATGGGAGAATCATCTGCAGCTAAAGCACCACCTAAAAATGTAATTCCCTATTCTTTTTAAAGTCAGCTTCAGTTAGCCTTTAAAATTCCTATAAAGCACAATTCACAATTCAGGGTTTTGCTGAGATGTTAAATTGCACTTTCAAAATATTTAAGATTCATTTCCTAGTAAGTGCCAAACTACATCTCAGGAAAAAGATGTAAATTCATAGAGAGAATTTAAGTAATGCATTCCATGAGAGAACAGCAAAGAGCCACATTTCTTTTATAGTGACACATTAACTTCCTCATGTTGAAAGGAAAAAAAAAAAATCTCTTCACTCAACAAGACCAAGAAGCCTTATTTTTGCCCATTACTGTTTGTTTCCATTTTTAAGATTCTTTTAAAGAAAAAAGCTTAATGCATCCATGGCTGGGGGACTGGGTAATTTCCATCCCAGACTTCTGAGGGAAATGGCAAAACAAACTGCAGGTCTGATAATTTACTGCTCAAACCTGGACAAGTCCAGTGTGACTGGAGAAAAGCAAAAAAAAAAAAAAAAAAACCATGGAAGAAACAGGAGGTACTTTTATTTAAGCAAGGACAGCAAAGCATTGGTTGTTCAGTCAGGTTTGGTATTCAGGGTAATTTGGGTTGCTACCAAGGAGAAATAATTATGGTGCTTATAAAATATATGTCTTTTGTCACAGCTAACCCCAAAGCTTCCCCATTACTGGCACAGCCTCTGCGTGAGGTTCAGAGCTAATCAGGGTGGAAAACACCCTTTTGTTGAGTGAGAAACAGAAAATGCAACTAAGCTTTGCTAAAAATAGCCCGTGCCAAACTGTCCTGGTATTTTGTTTGAAAACAAATCCCCAAAAGCAATAGATTGAGTAATGTGAGGAATGCAGGGGATCTGATTTATCCCAGTGTCTCTGAAGCAGGCGGGATGAGGTGCTCTGGGTGCTGGGAAAGTGGGGAGCTTTGAAGTGCTGCTGATTTGTCTGAATAAAAGCAGACACAAGAGGAGGAGGGAGGCTAAAAATCATCCCTGCCACGGGTCCTGCTGAGTTTTCCTATTAATGATACAGACACAAGGAGAAGTGTGTGGATTCTATTCCCTAGAGACACACGTTGGAAAGTGCTGCCAACACGGGGTGTAGGAAAGGGGCTGAAGGACATGGCAAGAAATTCAACCTTCTGCAAGGGCACACACATGGAAATTAATAAAATCTTCAGCTAACAGCTAGAGGCTGCTGCTCTTTTAAGTGTTTCATCCAAAGGCTTTCCCAGTGTGAGATGAGAGCTGGGTAACGAGAGCACGTTTGCCTGCAGCTGCCATGGCTGGCTCCTCTCCACCACCTTCTCTCTTGCCCCATGGCCTCTCTCCTCTCACATGGCCTGAAATAAATTTTGTTCATGATCAAAGCACAGTTTCCTCTTACCTTTACACCTGCTGCATTGCTCTTACATGACAGAGGTGAGCGAAGCACAGAGCTCTGTGCCCTTGCAGGCAGCTGAGGCTCCTCGCTTAGCAGGGCTGTGGGGAAGGGATTGAGATGCTCTTTCTGTCTGCCACCCCTCACCTGGTGTCCCCAGCCCATCTCCAGCCTGCTGCTCTGTTACTCCAAAATGAGAGAGTGGTTCCTGAGATTTATGTGTGTCCTCTGGAAAGGAGAGGATGTGGTTTTGCCTCTCGAACTCATGGAGGAACTCAGGCACAGGTTTTTGCTGCTCTAAAAGTAGACTGTGGTTACAGCCCCCACTTCCTGCCCCATCTGCCTTCTAACCTTGGCATTAACAGCAAGAAGAAGTCTTTTACTCAAAGTTGACAAATTAGTTCTGGAATAGGGTCATGGGCTCTGAATCCCATTTTCACAGCGCCTCATGGATGTGGGTCAGTGCTAAACCATGGATCTGTGGAGGATTTCAAATACACCCCTCTCTTTAGTATCTCCTAAGGCAGGCTTAAGTGTTCCCTGATTTACTCACTGCCCACTCTGAATCTCATTCTGAGGCACTTATTCCTCTCCCTTCAGCCCAGAGGGAATTCAGGCATCTCACTCAACTCTGTGAACTCTGCTCCTGGAACAAAGCCTGCAACCAGCAGGCACACGCTCCAAAAAAGCCTCTTTCTGTTCAGGAGGCCAAGTTTTGGGTTCTAATGGCACTAATCATCTCAGAGGCCACGGCCCAACCACTTGCATGGCACAGCTCCATCCAGCATTGCCTTGGAGCCTCGTGTCTGGCTCTTGATACAAAACTGTGGGGCGAGTACATTTCTCCACTGGAAGCTGCTCATCAAATCATTTAACCCAAGAAAGGTTCCTAAAAGGAGCAATATCCTGACAGGGAGGGGAGGAGCAGGAGAGTTTATCTGTGCTAGAAACAGCTTTTATAGCCCTGAAATGATGTGACATTTTATTTCCCCTTGATAATTTTAGGTCTAAATACTGTGCAAACAAGGAATCCCTTGTAAATAAATTTAAGGGGTGGGTCGTGATTCTGCAGGTACCTGAGAGAGAATTGTGCCTAAGCAGGAAAAGGAGGTTATTCCCTGTCAGATAATCTGGATCCTGGTGTGGTTTCCAAATTCAGGCAGTCAAACCATTACAACATGCAATGCAGCTGGACAGAACAGCAATCTTAGCAATACATAAACCAGTTTCTTCCACACAGGAGGGCAAGCATGTACCTTTCAAAGAGTATAAAATTTAAAGTGGAAACCCATCATCAGCCTTGGAGTGGGGTCTTGGATGATCTCACAGCATCACCCTGATATGGATCCATAGCTTGAGGGCCATGTTTCCATGTCTGAGAGTGGCAGTGAGGTGACCAAGTGTCCCTGCCTGCTGCCCCATCTTCCCCACTGTAGCCTTCCTCCTCACATCCCTTTCACTGCCCTTCTCTTTTTTAAAATTACTCTTTTCTGGTATCTTTCAGCTGTCACAAAGGTTTAACTGCTCAAACCTCCCCAGAGCAGCTACTGCACAAATGGAGCTCTGCCAGGTGAGAAGTGGGAGCTCTGCCCTGCCCTGCTGCGCTGCCTTTGGGTCCCCGCTGCACGCCAGTGCTTTCCTGGCTGCGTCTGCCATCCCACAAACCCTAACAACCATCCCATTTTCCTGCTTTCTGAATGCGGTTACAATTATTTCTCCGCCTTCCATGACATCTTCTTGTCCCTTAGCTAAATGGACTAAATTTAAGTGCCAAGAACCCAGCTAGGTGAACAGAGCAGGGCAGAGAGTGAATGGAGAAAATCCCTGGAGTTATCGATCCAGTTGGTTTCCCAATATAGTTTACCATAGTCCAGGCTTTTAACACCACCCAGGAACACAGGGCTTGACTAATGGCCTCTGAAATACAGTGCTGAAGTTTTGAAAAGCTTTATTTAAATGAATTTTCCTTGGCATTTTCTTTAAAAGTTATAAAAAGCCTCTTTCTTGCTTCAGTAGTTATACTGTGTATATTCTCTTGGACTTTCATACTCATTCCCTCTTGTTTGGAAGTCAAACAAATTTATCTCCAGCTTTCATCTACTTCAAAAAGGGTGTTTGTTTGCTGCTGTTATGTCTGTGGTACACATCAAAACCGTGCAGGCTTATCAAGTGTTAACAGTGTTTATCTCTAAATTTTGCAGTTGTTTTCAGACACATTGAAATGTGTTTTCCTCATGTTCAGCCATATTTCATTAAGAGAATGTTATGGCTTTTATAATCTTTGAGTGCTAGTTTTAAGATAGATGCATACGAATATCTGTCACATTTAATTATCTCCTCCATCAAATTCAGTAAGTGGCCTATTAAGAGCAAAATGACTGGTTCATACACTCATTAGAAAAGGGAGATTTCATGGTATAACAAAGAGGAAACGAAATTTTTATTTCTGACTCTACAAGAAAGAAGAGAGAAATCACAATGCTTAAAGAGGAATGTTTAATCTCTTGTACCAGCTGAAAGAATCCAGAAGATTTGCTTTGTGCTACTGGCACCAGTTAAAGATCCCTTGATCACTGTATGGGGAGAGTGAAAGTTATAATTAAATAAGTAATCAGTGGCCTATATAAATGAGCTGTTTTCAGCTTAGTTTTCAATGCATAGGCCAAAAAAATCCACTTGGGCTCACTCCTCACAACACAAACCAGGCATGATTTTGCACTCTGATTACTGATTGGAAATGATTGAACTCTGTGACAAGGCACCAAAGGAATTTTCCCTTTTGCAGTGTGGTCAAGGACAGCAATATATTCCCCATCTGGCCTTGACCTTGAGCAGCAGGGATGGCTGGCTGGCTTTCTCTCCACTCAGGAACGGCTCTGTGATGGATTTCTGTGCACCACGGACAGCTCACTGGTGCCACAGTGACCCTGCTCGTGTTGCCATTGATCCTGAGTCCCTTCTGCTCCCAGATGCTGAATTTTGCTGCCTGGTGGTGGCCACCCCTGGAGACCAGGTCAGAGGCTTTGTGGCACCACCTCTTCTTCTCCTCCACCTCTCCTTTCTGGGCCATTCCTCTGGTTCCACATTTCCTGCCTCCTTTGGAATTTAAGGTGTGAACCACGTTGTACTTCAGTGGCTGGATCTCTTTTTCTCTTGCCTCACCTTGGAATCTGTCCATGAATATGAGAAAAGAGGCGATAATGCCCATTTAATGGATAATGTCCATTTTATAGAAGTCATAACTGAAGATATTAGTATTTTCCACTCCAGGTTACCTCAGCTTCATCCCACAGCTTCTTATGACTGACCCCAAAGAAGAACAGTTGGTTTATCACTTTATTATTTTTATAATCTGATACTTTTCCAGGATGCTGTTTTTTTTTCTATTGTTTTCTTGCACTACACTTCCTCTTCTGCTTTCCTTACCTCCTTTTGGGAATACCCTGGGTTCCTCTAAGCTCCTGTCTGGCCCCTGCCAAATGGGATCCAGTTCAAGGACAGAGGAGGGACCTGATCTGACAGCTGTGAGCATGGCTAGAGAGGAGAGGCATGCTGAGATGTGCAGTTCTGGGGCTGGGGGGGAATTGACACCTTTAGCTTTATTTAGGCAGTGCTGCCTCTCCCTACGACCTTCTTCTTCCCTTTTAAGACCTTGAAAAGTTTAGATGTAAAACTTCCATTATTATATTCATGCTTTGTGGTTTTGTGCACTACCTGGTGCCTCCTCCCCTCTATTTATCCCCATGTCACGAGCTGTCACAAAAATGCAGCTAAAGATGGCCATTTGCACGCCCATCCTTCTCTTCTACTCCACTTTTCTTCTCTTCCTCCTGATCTCCATGGCCCAATAATCCCCATCTGTCCTTCTGCTCAGTCCCTTGGCATCATCCTGCAGGTTTTTTCTGCAGGCAAATAAACTCACTTTACAATTGAGGCATCTGGGCTAACTGGATCAAGCAGCAGTTCTGCTGCTGAGGACAGTCAATACAATTTTTCATCATCATCAACAGCAAAGTGTGTTTTCAAGTAGTGGATTTGCTGCTGTGCTTCGGAGTGGTGGATTTATAACCTCAGAAAATCAGGATCTGAGGATGTACATATATTATCTCCAAGGAGCACAGCTATCTGTGGTAATAGGGAGATTTTCTTCTGCAGATAGCTCGTAGTGTGAGCCTCATAAAGGTTTCATGTAACAAAGCTATGCAAGGCTTTTAAGCCAGATCTCAATACAAGTCCTAATTTGTACTTCTCATTTAAATAAATGGCCAGATTTTCAGAGGTGTTAGTGAAAAAGTTTGCCTCTTTTGGGCTCAGGAGCCAGGTTCAGAAGGGAGAATTTGAAAGAGGTGCACATTTCCTGGGAAGCAGAGCTTGCCAGAGCAGAGGGGCTGCAACAGGAAAGTACATCCCAGCTCCTTCCCATTTTCCTTTCATGCTTTGTGTTTGGTTGGTGCACAAAAAAAAAAAAAAAAAAAAAAAAAAAAAAAAAAAAAAAAAGTAGGTGGAAAGTTTTAAGTTTATAAGGAAACATTCTACTGTCTCCTCTATCATTTCTTGATAAAACCTTATTAAACCCCAAACCCACAAAACCTAATTAAAAAAAAACTCTACCAAACCCCCTGAAGCTGACATCTCTATTTTTTCCCTAAATACAGTTCTAAGTGTCCAAAAGAAATCAAACTACACTGGTTTATATAGAAAATCTCTCTGCTGCTTGTCCTGATAAAGCAGCGCTTACGTGCTTGCAGGTGTTCCACAATCTGCTTGGAAAATCTGTGAAAGAAGCATCATGTAACATATTTAGCTACTAAGAGGGAGAAATGGCTACATTATTTCATTTCTTTATTGTTAGATCATTTGATTATTTTGCAAGCCTTTCACCATATGTTGCTAATTGACGTACAACGGATGTGTGCTCTGTTGTCTTCATTAATTTGCAGAAACCAAATATTTTGTTTTTCACTTAAACTCGCTAAGATTCAGTCTGAAAAAAAATTCCATAATTAGGCTCACACTGTTTGTAGAGTGCAGCAAGAGCATCCTGGCACTGTCAGCTGGGGAGGAGGAGGAGAAGGGAGAGAAGAATGAGCTGTGTGAGTGAAATCTGCAGGCTAAAGAGATATTGGCACGAGCTATTACACTTTGCAGTGTCCCTCAGCTAACTGTGCTTTGGGAAAGGGAAAATCAAATAAACTCTTAATATACCATCCTGAAATGAAGATATTGCTGCAAACAAATCAGCCCAGCTCGGAGGAGTGCAAAGGACTGGAGGTTTTGGAAATGCTGGGATCTGCAGCCTCCATCCCCTTTGGCACTGGTTTGTGCCAGAAGGACCTCACAAAACCTCACCCCAGCCAGCCCAGCACTTCCTTCCTCTGTGTGTTAATTCTGGTGGCTGTCTGGTGGCAATTCTCAGTGTTAATTCTGGTGACTGGTGGTAATTCCCCTTGTTAGTGCCGGTAGCTGTCTGGTGTTAATTCCCAGTGTTAATTCTGGTGATTGGTGTTAATTCCCAGTGTTAATGCTGGTGGCTGTTTGGTGGAAATTCCCATTGTTAATGCTGGTGGCTGTCTGGTGTTAATTCCCAGTGTTAATTCTGGTGATTGGTGGCAATTCCCAGTGTTAATTCAATTCCAGTGCCTGTCCTGCATGGTGCTGCCTGCTCCTGATGTGCTGCAGAGCAGAGATCCTAAACCAGGTAGGACTTCTCAGCCCCTCCAGAAGATTAATTGGAGTGAGGTTGGACAGCCATGGTCTCTTCCCCACTCCTTCTGCCCAGTCCTCAGGGCAGAGGGGAGGCTGCAATGCACAGCACTGCCGTGGAGCCTCAGGGAGCTGCTCTTTTCCTCCTTCCCTTAAATCATGGTGATTTAATGGCTGGTTTAAAAGACCACAAGTCTGGGCTGCCAAACTGCTACCCAAGCTCCACTTTTGCCCTCAGCACTCTGACTCTCTGCCACACGTCTCTGGAAATCCTGAATCCGTCCTCCATAAGAAATTCAATATTGCTATTATGTTACAGGGCCTCATTAACATGAGTAAAATCCTCTCCTGAAAGGCACCATAGAGCGACAGAACTTTATCTTTTCCCTTTCTAGCAGTGATTACTTTTCCATCCCTGTCATTCAGTGGAATGAGCTTCACATTTATTTAGAACCCGAGAATTTGGATTTACTATGCAAAAAAAAAAATCTGCAGAGTTGTCAGCCCACTTTTTTTCTAGGAGACCTCCAATGGATGCTTGCAGACACTCCACCATTTTCCCCAATACAAATTCTGGGTCTAGTCCAATGTCCTTGGTAAATTATCATAGTCTTTTTTGCCTTAAGAGCAGGAAGTAATCAGTGGTCTAAAAAAAAAAAAGAGGAGAAAATTGACTGCCTATCTCTCTGGCTAGATATACATCCAGAAAAAGAACTGAACACAGCAATGCAATAACAGAAGTTGATCAATCTTATATGCTGTGGCACTCACAGATGTATCCTCCCAAAGATGAATTTTCTGTCACAAGTCCAAACCACTAAAGCATGAGGAATAGCAGTAGCAGATACTGCTGATTGTAAGAAGCAGGAGTCTCTGATAGTTATCTAAATATCTCATAAAAAATGATTATTTTCTGTCTCGAGGCTTGCCTTCCAGGTAGAAACGGAATATTGCCTCTAAATGTTATTAAGGAGCAGATGGGTCTGCACTCCAGATCAGCTTTCCCTCCAATAGCAGCAAAGCTCTCCATCACTGAGAGGCTGAACGTTTGCCTGAAACTCCTGAATTGCTACAAACCAGCTCTGCTCAGGACGGGGCTGTGTCAGTAGATCTCCAAGAAATAAAACAGAAAGCACCAGAAAAGGCTTGTAAAGCCACTCAGACAGGGTTTTTTATTTTAGCATGAAAGCACAGTTTGAATCCTTTCTAATTTCTCTAAAGGAGAGCCAAATCAGCTCAAGTTTGTGGCAGCTGAAGGACACCGACTGACTTAGTGGCAATAATGTGCAAACAAAAGCAACAACTGCTGTAGCTGGCACTTCTGCAGAAGTTTCAGCTGTGGCTTTGCAGCATGACTGGCACATCTCTCAGATGTGCTGCCTCTGGCAGAGAAGCCAGAGGCTGGTTTTGCTTGGCACTGCCCACAGCTGGTGACGTGTGGCACGAGGGAGGAGCAGCAGGAATGGGCTCCTGTCCTGGGTCACTGAAAGCAGAGCTGAGGCTCCCATCAGCTGGGTTGCATCATCATTAAAATAAAAAAAAATAGCACCAAAATCAGATAAAAGGAGCAGGTTCTCTGAGTCCTCCTGTCTTAGGTTGGAAATGCAAGATATGGCTGGGGGTGTGTATTCTATTGCCATCTGTTAGAGGTGGGGTAGTTATCTTCTGTTCATTGGGCAGTTTTTGTTTATCTCTTCCACAACCAATCCTCCTTCCAGGAGCTCTCTTCTGTTCATGGGCCGTTAATTATTAATTATCTTCTGTCCAGGGCCAGTGAGCGTCCCTGCATGGCTGATCCAATCCCATCATCCCATGGGGAGATGCTCCGTCCAGGGGAGGAGCCAAGCATTCCTACCTGGATACAATCTGAGCTTTGGGACACCACAGCAGCCTCTGCCCCCTGCATTGCCAGAGGAAACCCAGGCCATCTCCAGCAGCCCTGGAGCTGCAGAGGAAAACTCCCCCCTTGTGCAGGATCCCTGCTGCAGCAGAGCCACAGCTGGCACTGCAGGAGGGCTGAGCCCCCATGGGATGGGGCTGGGACACCCCCTGACACACAGGGGGCAGGGCCTGCTCTCACTCTGTCCATAGTTTGTTTGTACTATTACATTTGTATTTTTAATTTTCCTAATAAAGAACTGTTTATTCCTACTCCCATCTTTACCTGAGAGCCCCTTAGTTTCAAAATTATAATAATTCAGAGGCAGGGGTTTTACATTTTTTATTTCAAGGGAGGCTCCTGCCTTCCTTAGCAGACACTTGTCTTTTCAAACCAAGACACCTACTCAGTGCTGGTTATGAGATAAACCCCTCACTTTTGGCTTTAAAAATAACTAAAGTCTTTACAGTGAAATATGGCAAGCAACATCCCCTGATAGATGGGTCTGTACCTGTTTTAGAGAGGACTGTGCAGAAGCACTCTCAACTCCTGTTCCAAAGGCTGTGGAGATTAATGGAGAAACTCCAGCTGGAATAAGGAGGTGTCACACCTTTTCCTCAGTGCATGGTGTTTCCATTAGCCCCTTCTAAATCTGCAAGTTGCTGAATCAGGCTTTTGTCAATCCACGTAATGACTGTAACTCCTCCATCACTAGATATAGCAGGTCACTGCTCACACACTTCTCTCAGAAGATGAAGAGAACAGAATTTGGTCTGTTGCAACTATGTTCTGCATCTTTTGGTGTTGCCCCCACCCATACTGTAACATTTTTATTTTGTTTCATGATAACTTCTGGGACTTTCTTTCCCATTCTCTGTATAATCACCAGGTTTATTTCTTCTGAGTATTGTACAGTAGAATACAGTCAATTTATGGTTTCTCATTGTCACCTCATTTTCCAGAAGGAAAACCCTACTGTCATTGGAGGGAAGATCCTTTGGTCTCTCAAGTTATGTATGCTCTTAAAAAAACTTCTTTGAAGTCAAAAGGGTACATTGTCCCTCATGCTCTGAAATTCAGTTTTGAAATCAAGGGGGTGATTGATTTAAGGTTCAAATTGAAAGCAAAGTCTTGAAACTGCTCAAAAGCCTGGCAGTATATCAGCCCCAGCCATGATGTTTTAAGGGCCTCATTCATCCCATGGACATTTTGTGCTGGACAACCCATTACGATTTTTGCTGTTCTGTTCTCCTCATAAAACCATCAGGACTCTCTCCTTCTGTCTGTGTTTAAAAGAAAAAAAAAAAAAGGAAAAAGAAAATAAAATCCAATTTTTCCAGTTAAGTCATTCTTTGGCACTGGGAACACAGGAAGTAATTTCTCACTGTCAGCTGGGAAACCATAAAATTTGACTGGGTCAAGCCCTTATTTCCTCTCCAGCACCACTGGCCACACTACCAACATTACAGCAGGGTTGTGTGAAGGGACAGGACAGGGGGGATGCTGCTAAAACAGCCTTTTTTTCCATACAAGTGGCCTCAGACAACTTTGCTTTCAGCTCTTAGACCCTAGGGCAAGATTAAAAATTTTTGTCCCCAGTACTTGGTAAGAAGAGGTTGCAAGAAAAAATACAATTTTCAAGTCCTAAGAGCAAATGTTATTCACTGCAATACAGTGTCAGGTAAATAAATGAGTTGTACTGTCTGCAGCATAGACAAATAATTCTGAAAAGTTGTGGAAAAATAAACATTTTGACTTGTGGGGTCCATTTCAGGTCCTGTTATTTCTGTAGTTTCTTTGCCAGTAACTCGGATCCCACCAGATGAGACTGACAGTGTTTTACACACCACAGATTTTAAATATCAAAATGACAGTTTCTCACATGTTGTTGTCCATCAGTATGAGCCATGATTGCTGTTTGGAGAAGATGTGATTGCCAACCTGTGGCTGGTGTGATTGCTCTTTGCAATCTGCTGTTCCTGAATGATTTTTGGGGGAGTGTGGGGGAGGTGAGCGGCTGGGCTGGAGTGCACTTCCCATATAAATGTTTCTGTCCTGATTTCTCATGGTACTGCTTATGCAACTGCAGCGTGCTCTGTGTGCATCTTGAGCTATTGGTCTCTTTTAAATATTTTTATTCCCATTTTATACCCATTGGCTAATCTGATAGATCCTGTAAGTTTTCTACAGGTAAATAGGGAGAGCAGAGAATTAATATTCCCATTGAGATGAGGGTTACCAGTGGCCAGGAATATTTTCCCTGCAATGTTTAGCTCTTTAGAGAAACAGACATTAAAATCCTTTTGTACTTGATGAAAAAAAGTGGTATTAGAAGGGAATTCATAGAGCCGCTGTGATTTAAGACACTTGCATGGAGCTTCATTGGTTCCACTGTGCACAGACCTATTTGTTTCCAGACATTGTCTTGGATATAGAGTATATATGCAAACTTTGTTCCACCCTCCGACATAACCATATATCTGCACTGAAAAGCCTGGCTGTAATTGCTGGAAGAACACAGAAGTTATTGGCTCTTTAGTCTGCTTAGTCCAGAGGAAAATGATCCTAGGGAAAATTCTTCTAAACCTTATTAGTGGCATTTGACTTATGACCTATATCACAGTAATTTTTACTTGATATGAATAAAATCAATTGTGTTTCTCTGCAGTGTAACTGTCCACTTTCACATTGTTTGCATATCTAATCTAGTTTTGGGTTGAATTTAGCTTTTGTCCTCTGATATTTCATTTTGGTTAGTGCTGCTATAGATCATGCTGCACTTGCTTTTATTTTCTATCAGCTTTTAATTTGCTGCCTTTCAAATCAATTGATTGTGACTTCATTAAGTGGGAGGGCAAATATCAGAAGCAGATGCAGTTTTTCCTCTCCCCTGGCTTTGTCTCCCTCTGTCCCTTCCAGAGGGTTTCTCTTGCCTCCACATTACGTGGTCTGCTCTGATCCTGTCTCCCTTTAAGCAGCAGCCTCTCCACACTGCTAATCACTTTTATTGCCACATCTGCACATTGTGTCTTTTCTCAAACAGGGTGGGTGAGCTCATAAAATTGTGCAGGGGACAGCAGGAAGGGGATGCTGTGGAGCTGACATTAATGGAGAATCTCATAGGCCGGCGGTTCCAATTCAAGCTACAATGTCACAGCTGAAACAATGTCAGGACCCATTTCACAACCTATTACAAGAGAAAAACCACACAACAACAAAAGCTCATAACCCTTTGGATGTTGCCCTGAGACCCATTCACACTGACAGGTTCTGCAGGATATTGGATGTTCTCATCTCACTGAGCAGAAATCATTTGGTGCTTCGCAGGGAGGGTTGGGCTTCTTGGAAGTCGAGCCCCTTTCTGCTGCTGTAAAAACAATTTGAAGAGAAGGCGCAGAGTGCTGGGTAGATGCCAGGCAAATAGGATGACAAAAGCAGAAGGAAATATAAAACTTACTGCATCCAAGAAGTAAATCTGAGCCCATGCCAGGAAAAGAATGTCAATACACATGTATGGAAAGGAATGCAGGCTATGTTTTATAGCAATTTAAAGTAACCATTTACCAGATGTTTTGGTTTACCACTGAAAAATAATATATGTATGAATAGCAAAGATCTTCTTTCTCAAGAGAGTGAAAAAGGATCTCAATTGCATTGAATTTATCACACTTTTTGTCCATTTGGTGGCAGAGCACTTGTCCTAGACGGTAACAGGCAGGGCTGCAATGCCACCAGTTGCTTTTCTGTGCACATTCACATATTGATTAATGTCCATCTTGATTTATTTAAGAGGGCATAAGCAATGTCCTGTAACAGGCACACTCTTGCACTAAGTAACTGTTGATTCGTTTTGGACGTATGATCAAAACCATTCAGAAGCTTCAAAGCACTTTCTGTTTCATTTCTACACTTTTCCCCCACCTCATTTTGTCCTTGGGGGGAAAAAAAGGCAGCAAAGACATGCAAATGCAATCACACTGGCCTCAGATGATGAATATTAAAACTTGGATAGGTTCAGCTTTTTTCTGCTCAGTGTAGATGTATGTTTGTTGCCATGGGTATATGTGGGCAATGTGTAGGTGGCTTCTTTAATGTTTTGCAGCTTATCAAAAAGTTTATTTCTTTGAAGTCAACAATGAGTATTGTGCTCGTCCATGTGATATTTACTCTGATATCTTATGTTGTGCACTAATTAAACTGATGTAAGAGGGAATAGGTTGGCACTGTAAAAGTTAATGGCCCACTACTGTAGAAGTCCAGATGGTTTTAGGGTCAAATTTGTAGCATTAATTTTGAATGTCAGGCTGTTTGAACCCTGCTGGATGCACTGCTCAGGCATATATCAAAGCAGCCTCTTCTCTGGGAATTTAGTGCTAGAATTTTTCCCTCTTGTCTGCAAAGAAAATCCACCACATAAAGCAGGGTAAGTTAGGACAGAGTTAATTCTTGAGATGCTCCCTATGACTCCGGTGTTCTGAATTGAAATCAGTATCTGTGCAATGTTAATGCTGTAATTAAATTTCATTAGATTTAAAGCTCAACCTTTTCATGGTGAGGTAAAGAACATTCCTATGTGGTTTTAGTGATCATTGCAGTAAATGCCTTGAGAAAGTAGTGCTTGAAGGCTGAGATACTCAAAGGGATACTGAGACCTGAAAGGGGCTCTGGCAAAATTCAGGTATTTGAGACCAAGACTGCCATTCCACATCCTCCTCCCTCCTTGGGTGCCCAGGAGGAGAGGACACAGAGCTGTATCTCCCCCTGAGTATGTCCATGACTGTGCCCTGGAGTACCATGGGTGCAATCCAACCACTCTGAGTGTGATCCACCGCCTCCAAAAAAGGTTGGGCTGATGGAATGGTCTCCTGAGGGCCTAGAGTGCATTTCAGAATCCACCGTCACCTGAGATGCCCAGAAATCCTAAACATCAGTGCAAGGCTGCCCACAGACCAACCTGCTCCTGTAACTGACCTAGCACAGGGCTGAGTGGATTCCTGAGGGCTCCCAAAACCCCAAAAGGTTCTTTCTTTGTCGTTGTGTTGAAAAGCCTGTGTCCTGTTGTCTCTCCTGTGCTTTGCTGACTATTAAGACCCTCACTGAACCAGCTTTCTGCTGACACCAGCTGTCTCACTGGCTATTAGCCTGTCTCTAACCTCTGTGTTTACCAGGAAAATTATTGAGAAAAAGGTAACAAGGCAATCTGGGCATCATCTGACAGGTTCTGATTGCCTCCAGCTCTCTGGGCAAGGCCGGCCTCACCCAGGCAGGGAGCAGAGGTGAGGAGCTCGTGCTGATTCAATTATCACCACTCTGAACTGCCCTCAAAGGCTACAGGTAGCTCACAGATCAGAAAGAAAGATGAGCTCATAACCAGCCAAGTCCAAAGGCTTCCAAAGTCAATAGAAATCTTTTCATGGAATTCACTGAGTTGTGGATCAGGGCCATGAGGAGAGCTCTGACAAATGGGCAGAGACACTGCACACTCCCACACCCATCATGTATTAAATAGAGGTGGAAGTGGGGAACTTAACATGGAATTACCTCTTCTGTGCAGCATGTGCTGTATTTCTGCCTAAAAACCAGGTCTGTACTCTGTACATGCTTTTTTGGCCTCATAAACAAAATCCTGCAGCCTTTTGCCATGCACTCTCTAATACCTTACTGTACTTTGTAGGTGAATTCTGAGAAAAAAATATTGTACTTGCAATTAATCAATTGTGCTGTGTTGTAATTAAATGACTATATCAAAGAGGAAGAAATTAAAACAGGATCCCTTAAAACAACTACTCAGTGGTATAATTACAGAATACCCTATGAGCAAATTAGTTTCTGCCTATGTGAGATCTGACAAACTAATAAACACCTTGCTGTGTAAATTGAGACCAGGTATATTTTCAGACTCTTAATCACTGAAGCTTACCAGAGAGTGAAATGGCAAATCATTATTTGGGTTTTTTTATCCTTCCTGAGTGAAAAATTCATTCACTGCTATTCTTAATTCTTCATGTATCTTTGGAAAGTTTATTCTGTTTATCTTTCTAGCATTGTCTATTCTTTATTTCTGTCATTATGATATTTGCCGTAGAAGGAAAATATCTAGTTCGTTTATTCACTGCTTTTCAGTGAGTATAATTCATTAATAGAGAAACCAGCATTTGGGAATGGGAATGGTTATGAACCTCCTGGCCCTTTGCATTTTTTTTAGAAAAGAAGAAGAAAATTCTGTGAATGTATGAGAAATCCCGTTGATTAAAAATATGCACAAAGCCAAGAATGTTCAACAGGTAATCTCACAATCTTTTCTTAATATAATCTCGAATAGCTTTATATATGTGAAACATTCTACTAGAAGAAAAGAAAGTCAATAAAATGATGAAAAGTAATTATGCTAGGAAGTGTAGGCAAAAAGAGAAAATCAGAGTTCAACAGATCATTTTAATTTACTGCCACCAGAGACATAAAGTTAACAAATGAGAAGATACCATATTCATTTTGAAGTGTGCAGTAAATATGACAGAGCATCATAAGAAATGTTCTGATATGATTCACTTAAAGCTTGTTCAAATTAATACACTACTTGTTGAAAATGTGTAGGAGCTGTTAAGTTTATTTTAAGGAAATATATTGACTTTAAGGAAGGAACAGTCACTGTGACAGACATTAAAACACTCGAGTGAATTAAGGAACATTATACTGAGTGTATTGCAAATGAAGGCATGATATCTCTGGAAGGGTTTTACAGTGTGAGAAGTCTTTTAATGAGGCATTTGAGCTGCATGGAGGAGCAGCTCTCATAGCCTTTGGAACAT
The DNA here is from genome assembly GCF_028018845.1 of Melospiza georgiana. Lineage (NCBI taxonomy): Eukaryota > Metazoa > Chordata > Aves > Passeriformes > Passerellidae > Melospiza > Melospiza georgiana. Next base: position 17,416,319 of record NC_080443.1, read on the forward strand.
GACTACAAAGAAGATATCGATCTGTAGATGTTATCCGATTGTATTCCAGATTAAAAGACGACAAAATCTTCAGGAGGTAACTGAGAAGATTACCTGTCAAGGAGATACCCCATAATGAGATTATCCCAATGTGAGGCTCTTCACAAAAGGGGAGGGATTATTAAGAGGGGGAACCAGTGTTTAAAGGGATTTTTAGAGTGTGCTGCTTTGTGTGTGTGTGTGTGCACACACACCGGTGTGTGCGTGCTGGCTTCAGCCTGAGAGCAGGGCAGAAACACACTGAGAGAAAATACTGATCTGTGTTCCAGGACACACAGAGATGGAGCTCTGAGAGCTCTTCTCTTTCTAAGGCTCATTACAAAGCCCACTGTTCACTCTCCCCATGACCCCAAGCTTCACCATGGCTGTATTAAGCAAAATACATTTTACAACCCCAGAGAGCATTTCTAAGAAATAATCAGCTCTGTGCTTCTGTGAGTAGCTGCAGGGGCTACAGGTCAGCAGACTACAATTACCCCTCATAGTTGACTACACTTCCAGATTTGTAGGAACTAAATGGTGCTTTTAATACATTCTTAAATATATCTGTGTAGAATATCTATATCCATGCACATATCAGTCCTTTTCTAGGGGTGACTGCTAATCCTGTCCCATTGTCTATTGATCTATCAAAATATTTATTGTTTGTGAGTTGTATTTACTGCATTATTGCCCTGATCTTGCAAATTTCTGTGCAGGTGTTTATGGAGTATTAACTTTCAGAAATTTTCTGACTGCTATTGGAATGGCTTCTACCTTGTTCCAGGCAGCTAGCTGCATTTTAATGGTTGCCATTAAAAACTTATCAGTCACTAAATTCAGACCAAAAGTTTCCCTCTACATTAGCACCATATCAGTTTATTAATAAAGGCTGATGGACTGATCAGATAAGTGCATTTTCCTGCTGTGTTGGGACATTTAGTCATCTTGGAGTCACCTCTTTCTAAGCATGAGTTTCTGCTATATAAATCCCTCATCTTTCCTGAGGTCTGTGTGCTGTGGGAGCTGTTCAAATGTTTGCTGTTGAATCAGCATGAGGGAGCTACAGGAAGTTTGTTTTAACAACCAGGGCATGTCAAGGAACTTCCATCAAGGATGGAATCAGATCTCTGCTGATTTCCTGCACTGTAGTGAAGCAATGGAGTGCTGAGTTAACTTTGAAGCTGGAATGATTACAACTCTGTATCTGCCCTCTTGTTCCCCACCATCATTTATACTCTCAAGGCCAAAGTCTATAATTCACACACTGAATGATCTTGTGCTGCCTGGGGAGTCCTGACTGCTCATAGATGGCATTGCTTCCAAAGACACTTCTGCAAAGCTGGACCTGGAGCAAATCCAGGAGACTTTATTAATTGATTCTCTCTTTTAGAAAGATTACTATCTATCTTTGTTCCCGTTTTCCCCTGTGAAAACTCTCTATTTCTGCTGGAAGAAGCTCAGAAGGCCAGAGCAGATAGCACCAAAGAATAAAGATGCTCAAGCTTAGTTTTATGGCTGCAAAAAAGGCCTGTCAATCTCAAGAGCTACCTGAGATATTGGATGAGCTCATGAGATATCAGGCCCTTCGAGTGCAGATCTCTTCAGCAGCATGGGAAGGTCAACCTGCTGTGGCATCTTGACAAATGTGCAACGATGAAATTCCTCTCAAATTACCTTTAAAATACTCCATTTGAAAGTCTGCACAGCTTCAGAGCACGGTTTGTGTCATGTCTTGCTTTCTTTCATTTAATTCATCGCAGCACTTTTAACCCTCCCTCTCTGGCAACCAGGGAAAGCAGATCTTTCCCTAAATATTTGGCATCCTTACTCAGGATTTTTTCTTTGTTTGTTTTCTCTAGGTTCAGTGCTGTATTTTCGCTTTGCAGGTAGAATTGAGGGCTGTCCTCTCTCCCCCTGCACCCCTGTGACTGACATTGCTAAACACCAGAGCAAATTAGCACACAGAGGTGAGGCAGATGATATAAATTATGTAAATTTAAAAACCACACAACACAAAAAGTTAATCTGCAAAGTCAGTATACCTGCTAAGAGGGAAAAGCTCTTAATTTGGCTGCAGAAAAGGCAGCTGGGTGACAAGGAATAAGTCACAGGCTGTGTTTCCAAAGGGTGGCTGAGGCAGTGGGATTGGTCCCATCAAGGATGATTTAGGGACTGCTTTTCATATTACATGTGTAAACTTGGCAGCAGGTGTGTTTTTGAGAAGAGAATGGATTTATTAGCATCAGGGAAGAAGGGCAACAAATGTGATGGAACAAAGCCAACAAATTAAAAATAATTTGACAAAATTAATTAGGCTTATGTGCAAGTAAATGGGTGATACACTTTCTAGATGGGAAGTATGAGGTGATGCAGCAGGGGACAGAAAATAATTATAAGGCTGTACTTTTAGGAGACATCGATCATGGTGAAGGCTTAAAGATGATTTTAGATGATAAATAGATACATAAGAGTAGAGAAAGTCCAGCAATAATTTCAAGAGCATATTGACTGAAACATGTGAAATGTAAAAGGTGAAAAGGAAAGGTGGTTGATGCTCATTTATTAGTATTGATTTGCATTATAGTAGCAACTTTGTATCCCAGCCAAGCTCAGGATCCCATTCTGCTCAGTGCTGGATCAACACACAGTAAGAGGTATTTTGTAATCTAAATAGACTGGAGACAAAAATAAAATAGAAAAGAATTATAATCCCAAATGACAGACAGAGAACTGAGGCAGAGAGATGGTAAAGCTTGAGCTGTTTGGAAAATGTGACCTTTTAATTAAAAATACAGCTGCAAATGAAAAATATTTAAATTTTGACACAATTCTCATGGGAAATTTTGAGCTGCAGCTAAAAACCTCAGTGTTTTGGGTAACAACAAAAAACAATGAAAATATTCCTGCATGTCTTTTCCTCTTCTGCCCTCACAAGAAAAGCTTTTTCAAAGGAAGTGGAAATATGAATTAATTAATATGCACATTAGTTCTCTGCAAGCCAAGCTTCCAATTAAAGAAGCCCTAATTTGAAAGGAAATTTTTAACCATTTTATTTTGAGTGCTTTGATGTCTACCCACCAGGAGATGCACCTGGCCACAATTCTCCTCCACGCTGCTGTAACCACAAGAAAATCCTTCTTAGAGACAGGGAAGAAGCTGCTTAGGAGTACAGGAGTTCTCTACTACAGCAGGTAGGAGCTGTTATGGATTTTTCTCTGCCCTAGTTGCTATTTTGTAAAGCCCCATGAACATTTAAGTTCACGGTGGCTTACTCCACGTTTAACAGTGTAAGAACTCATCCTCTACCCAGAGTGCCCCTAAAATGCCTGTGAGAGGAGTGAGGAGCTGTAAATTCATCCCTTGCTTTGCTGTGCACTGGTTTCTTGGGGTAGACAAGCCCACAGAACACCACAGTTATTTTAGCATGATGGGGAAATAAGATAGACACCATTAACATTTTATGAACAGTTTTGGTCCTTGAAATAAATGTAAGATACTCAGCAGAGATTGAAGTGGTTAGGGCTGTAGCAGCAACAACAACAACAAAAAAAAAAAGGTTCAAAGGTTCATGGGATGTAAGTCAAAAGGAAAGATTAGCTAGTCAGAGGGGATTATCTGAGAAAAGAGGTAGATAAACTCCTGACAAAGGTGACAGATTCATGCCAATAAGTTATCTGTGCTGCTGAATAATTCAAGAGAAAGAGAGCAGGGATTGAGGCTGAGGGAAATGCTCATGCAAAAAGAGTTTCAGCACAGTCTCATATAAAAACTTGAGCTGCCCAAAGTCATCAGCAGAACTGAGAGCTAGGAAAGGATGCTACACAAAGGAAAAAGAGAGATAATTCTTTTTTTTACTTAATAGCTTTTATAAGGAACAATTTCAGACCAGCTGGGGATTTCCTCAAAAATCAACTCTCAAATTTTCCTGTTCATATGAGAAAAGGAACCCATAAGTCAGTGCTGGGTATTTCAGGCAGAACCCAGCCATTATTTCTTCTTTATTTTGTCTTAGGTATTAATTATTTCATAGTAATTATTTCATTGCATCCTAGTGCTGTGATTTTTTCCTTCTTGCAAGCTTTTCATCAATGCAAAAATACTGCAGGAAATATTTTGCTTCCCTTTTTCAGGCACAGTATTCTATTCTGGAGAAAAAATATCCATCAAAAAGATTTTTTTTTTTATGAGGGGATATATCAAAAAGCAAAATCAGTGAAACTGTTGGCTGAATTATTCCTCTGCCTTTCCAAGATGTTTTAGTAACATCTATCAGTGTCTGTCAAATGTTAATAATACTTCAGAGGAAACAACTTTACATTGCAGCTCCCCTTCAATAAACTTTTGACTTTCAGTGAATAGCTTATAAGCCTGAGAAACTCAGTATGAGACAGGAGTCTATCTCTGAACACAGAGAAATCCTCATTTTTAAGGATTTAGGGTATGACAAGAAAACTATACCAAGAATAAACTGATTTCTGCTTCTTCACTTTTTCCCCTGCCCCCACATTTAAATTTCTGTTTTTAAGAAATATCTAGAAGAAACTATTTGAAATTTGAAGAACTAAAATGAGCTGGAACATATATTAGTTGAGGGTCCTATTTTTGATTGTAGATGTTAAAAACTTCCATGAATCATCAGAACAAGGCATTGTCCCCTTCCAGTCATAAGCATGGTTAGGATTTCCAAGGACATCAATATTCCACTTAAAAATGACAGGAAATACATTGAGACCCACAAGTGGAGGGAACAAAACTCTCTTGGGGGCAGTCTCCAGTGCCTGCTTAAATATTTAAGTATCTAAAGATGCAAGCTGAGTCAGGAGGGGATTTTCAAAAGACTTTTAAGAGAAACAAAAGATTAAAATGGCAGCAGAAGCAGGCACTGCAGCACTGCCAGGCCTGTCAGTACCCAACACGTGAGGAGCAGCAATGTGCTGGCTGTGAATCCCTGTTCCAACATCCCAATATTAACTGGGAATGTCCTGGGAGGGGAAGTGAGGGGCTGGTGCTTCATATTCACAGGGATTTGTTGTGCTTTCTGCTCAAATCTTACTGCTTGGTACAGGGAGCAAAATAATGCCCCTTCCCTCTCTGCACACATTCCCAACAGGAAGATGTGGGGAACACTGCAAATCATCTGTGTCAGACCTCACTCAGCTGAACAAATAAATCACACACTTTTCCACCCACCCACTCATCCCCTGTGTGCTGAGCAGAGGAATGTGAGGGATAGCAGCACACACGGGACCAGACAGAAAATGGGAACCAGAATAAATTCCTCTGCTGGTGCCGATGGTTTTGGTGCTGTAAATCATCCTGAAATGGGTCTCTGTAGTCAAAGTGGATCCCAGACAACAAGTCAAGAGCTCACCAGAGGATGACACTATGGAATAAAAACAAAGCAGTGTCTCCTTGAAGAAATCTCCTGCATCTGCATGGGTGTTTTCTGTCTGCCTTTCCCTGGAAAAGAGGGAACTGGCACAGCCCAAAGGATTTGGATGGCTCAAGCCCTTGGAGGATGTAATGATGTGCAAAGCTTCTTTCACACACACACACCACACATATATCTATCAGCTGCACAGAGTGCACTAAGCCACAGCCAAACTCTGGAATTCCTATTTCACTTGGTAAACAACACACAAAAATCTCTGCTGCCCCAAAAAAGGGAAAAAAATCATCAGGAAAGGCCAGCCACAAGTGGGGCATTATGAGTTCCATAGTGTGCTACAGCCAATTTGTGAAACAGCTTGTTTATTTTTATCATCATACCGTTAACCTGGCTACAGCTGACAGGCACAACGAGGACTATTAGTTCTTTATTTTGATTTGGAAAGATGTTTGGCATTCAGTCAATAGCTTCCTATCCCATTCTCTGGATATTTCCAATTTCTATCCTCACTAAAAAAATATGCATATGAATATACATAGATTAGAGGAGCAGAGTGCTCACTCTTCATGAATAGAGAAAACTAATGCATGTTGTATTACAGTCAAAGTCTGAGCTCCTGCTGGCTGCAGGTCATTGCAATACCAGGTACATATATAATAAATCAAAAGGACAATAATTTATTCTTAGCCACAGAAGACAGCTCAAAATGGTTTCTTCACAGTTTTGAGACATACCTAAATGAAAAATCTGCAGCAAGATTGTCCCTTCATATGCATCCTTCAGCAAAACTGAATATAAAAAAGAGCACCTGAACACACTGCTTCAAGCCAATGTGAAATCACGTGGTGCTCCCAGAGAAGAATTCATGGCACAGCACCAGCACACGTCCCTGCTGACATGAATGGAGTAATGAAATCTTTTGGGATCCATGTGCAGCACAAAAATGCATTAAGGGCATCATTTAGACCCCTGAGATGTACAATGACCTTGTAATTACTGGTTTCACTCTCCAGTGACTTCTCATCAGGTCTGGGACTGCTACTTAAATTTCCAAGCCTTCTTCTTTGGCTTTAACTCTGCAGATAATCTTATTGTGCTCAACTACTCCAGATTTTTTTTTTTTTTAGAAAAAATAAACACAGCTGTAGTCACAGCAAGTTGAACCTTTTTCTTCAATATTTCTCCTGCAATTTGTTTCTAAGTGACAACCAACCACACAACCATGTAAGGAAGCTTCTGGATTTTTCCATGCTTCTCCTGTGCTCTTACAGAAACCTTTCAGTCTTTTCTGTTTCAGGGGATAGATTTACCCAACCATCCTCTTGTTGTCTCTAATCACATCACATTCATAGCAGAGAACTGGGCTGGGTCTTTACAAAACTCAGCTCAGAGGTTGGGCTATGCCAGCAAGGAATAAATGAAGCTAAAGAATTTGGAAACTCCGTTAAATCATTTAAGGATATCTTAATGTTCAGGAAGAAAATATTTCTGTATTTATTCCACCAGGATTTATGATTGCAGCAGTCTTCCAGAGAACCCCCAGAACAACATTCCCAGATCATCCCCTTCCAGCCAGAATGAATGCAGATTCATCTACAGGACACAATTTTGAGCCCAAACAAGTCATAGTGAAAGCAGAAAGATGATCCCATTTAAACCCACAGGTGCAAAATGCTTGGTTATTAAATACTAACCAAATATGGTTTTCTTGGGGCTTGGGTTGACTTTTGAATATTTTGTTAAATGTTAGAATTTTCTTGACTAGAGATGGAAAATCACACAGTTGTTAGCTAAAGCCAGATTTCCCCAAATCCTCCATGAACCATCTCGTTTTGCTGTTGTCACTTCATGCAGTATGAAATTTGCACACATATGGAGATGACTGGCTCTGTAACCTAAAATTATTTCTTACTGAATCCTTCTCCTTTTTACAAATAAGTATATCCTTATTTTTCTTTCTTTTTTTAGTGGATCCTGTCTTTGGCAATTGGGGCAACAGTGAGATTATTGGGAGTCACCAGATGGTGCTATTGTACATTGTCTGTCTGGTTCAGTTCATCTGGTTATCAAGGGAATCTCTTCAAGAAATTCAAAGCATCAGGTGCACCAAAGCATTTGGTGCAGTTCCTACCAAAATCTCCAGCAAACCTCATCTCTTACCCAAACTCCCTTGATGAAGAATTATGTTCATAGGTACAAAATCTAGGAAATTTTTTAGTTTCTGTGGAAAAACCCCCAAAATATTCTGTGAAACCAGGTCATCTGCATTCCTCACGTGAGTAATGGTCAATGCTGTGAACTGGCCATTTATGCCACAGTTATGAATTGCCTGAAGAAAATTCACAGTAAGAGAGAATGCCTGCAGAGAACATACCTGGAGACAAATGCTCCAGTTCTCTGCTGGGGAATAAAAATATTTTTGCCTTCTATTCCAGGATGGAGATAAAGATGTGATGTTTGGATGCTTTATAATCCTTGGATAGTTCTGTCAACCGAACCAGCTGCGTACATATTGTAAAAGGCCTGAAAAATGTATCAGCCTGAATGTGCTCTCATGCTGCTTGTTTCGTGGCAAAGAGGAAAGAACAAGACAGCCTGTCGTCTCTAACAGAGTCTTCCTTGCTGATTGAGGTTAATGTATTTCTTGGTGTGGCAGAAATGGTTTGGGATAAATTCCTTACAAAGTGGGGGAGCGGGGAGCTGAGCTCGACTGAACTTGCTGCTGCTAAACCCCGTGAAACCACATGGACTTAGGTAAAATCCTGCTCAGAAGTGGTGTTGGCAGAAACAGATCTCACCAGGCTCTTGTGTAACCACAGAGCCATAAAATAAGAGGTGTGCCAAGGGAGAAAATCTGGCATAAATATGTGACAGCATTGATTCCTTTAATCAATGCCCTCAGGATGTATTAGCACTCTGCCTCCTTGCTCCTCTGTGATTAATCAATAGAAACACAGTTTCCAGGTAGGGCAAGTGTCACCAGCAGGCACAGCCAGACCTCCAGGGCCTTTTCCTCGGTGTACAAATCAGTTTTGTCTGTTCTTGTTATGAGGTTTATGGTCTGCAAGGGTTTTGCATAAAGCAGCAGCAGCAGGCAGTGCAAAGCCAGTTTGTGCTGCAGCATTGGAGGATGCTGGGGAGGGACGGCAGCAGGAGAAGGTGATTTTGGATATTGCCACATGCTGCTGATGTTACTGGAGCTGGCAGGTTATTCTGGCACTCCACTGGAAAATTGATTCCCTAAACCCCAATATTTGAAATTTGTCCAATATTCCAGCAATATTAGGTCAGAACTGAAGGCTTTGGCTGAAGGATTACAATATTACACTTTGCCTCTCCTGTTTTCGCATCATCATCCAAGTAATGACACTGTGCAAAAGAGTTCACAGTGAGGCAGAGATTTTAGGGAGAAATATGCTTTATTTTCTTACACAGTTGGAAAAAGAGGTTATGAGAAGCCAGGTTCAGCTCCATTTTCTCTTTTATTTCAGCTAAAAACTTCAAAAAACCAGGATCAACTCCTGTGTTAGCTGGCTGCATACCTGTACAAGGACACCCACCTAAAGTTGCCTGAAAGTCACTGATCAACAGATCCCTCTCTATTCAACCTCTTTATCAAGCAGAAAATATTACTGCTGTTTTCTTTTTCTGTGCTAGTGATCCAATATCCTGTCATGGTAGACTAAGGCTCCTAATTTATGTGCTGGCATCTTTTGAATAAAGTTGAAATGTTGTCTGCAGCTCCTCTTTGCAACTGTTTTTATATGTTGAAACAGCATTCTGTCTACATTGGAATTCTGTTTCATTATTTTCTTCCTTAACTTGATTTGTGATTAAACCCATCTCTTCTCAGCTTTCCAGGCTTAAAAGCTGTTTCTCAGGAAGTTCTTCAACAATTATTGTTTTCGACTTTCAGGCTGATGGCTCCCTGGCAATATTTTAACTAGAAGCTTTGAAATGGTGTTAGATAAATAATGACATTTCCCAAAGAACATACAACCTGACTGCTTCCTTCAGAGACCAGCTTTTATCACTTTCTAGTCAACTTACTTATTTAGCAAACTCCATTAAATTTCTATATAAGTGGATATCTTGAGGAGTTTTTTTCTGCTGAGTTTACTCTCTCCTTTTGCATCTGTTTTGACTGTTTTGACTTGGATCTAATCATAAGTAAATTTTATTTCTTCCTATTGAAGCTTGATTGTATATGATTATCTCTTAAGACATTTGGCATGTTTAATAACATTTGATTGCTATTGCTTTATATCTCTGACTTTCAGTGTTCAATAGACTGAAAGAGTTAATTATTAATAATTATTATTAATTATTGCTTCCACTGAACCAGCTTTCTTCTCTCAGAAGAACCCACTGGTTAACAAACTCATCTGCACCCTTCATTTTGTTGTATCTTATTCAAATACTTAAATTTTGGTCTCAAACTGAGGGCAATCAGGGAAGTGCTGATTCCAGTAGCTGAGTCAGCAATCCCAAAATCCCCCTTCCTAAAATAAAGAAGTATTTTAGTTTGTGCATTCTGGTCTGAAGTTTTATTTTAATCCCTCTTTACTTAGTGGGAAGAATTACAAAAAGAAGATGAAAAAAGCTTAAAGAACCCAATTTTTCCTTTTCCACAGCAGAAAAAGTTCACATCTCTCTGGGTGCCAGGCAGGGAGCCAGTGCCTTGAGCTGATGTTTTATTCTGGAATGTCCTTGCAGCACCCTGGATGTGCTGGGCTGCAGGGACGGGTGGCACAGATGTGACAAACAGCTCAGTCCCACTGCTCCCAGGGCAGCTGGACCTCAGGAATGCTGTTCTCATGCACCACCCATCCAGGTCCTTCCAGGATCAGTATTTGAGAGCTTCCACCAGAGCTTTCTAAGAGCTCTTGTTGCCTTGGTGCTGTTGAATCTCTTTAAAACCTGCTGAAAAGTGGAAAACTGGCACCTCTCAGCATCTTATTATCTGTGCTGCATCCCCAGATTGTGATGCACAGATTTCCCCAGGCTGCAGATGGCCAGTGCTGCTGCACAGGGTGTGGCACATGGGCTTTAGGAGCTCATGTTGTCCAGGTTTTGGAACCAGACATTGATCACTGTGAGGAATATTTCAGAAAACAGGTTTGGCTTCCCCAGATTTAAACAGCTCTCAGAAGAAAACATTTGTTTTATTCTCCAAATGAGGACAAAAATAGCTACTTAGAAAATATCTCTATTTCTACAGAATACTTCTGGTAGCACAGCATAATTCTTATTTATTTGGATTTTCCTTTTCCTTGCTGAGCTCTGTTCGGTGTCTAACACAAGAACAGCTGTACTGGCTCCATCCATCTCACCTGCACTAACAGCACGCTGACAGGAACACAGCCTCCCCTTGGCATGGCTCAGTCCCTGCCCTGCAGCTGCACAGACCCTCTGCTCCCCCTGGGCATCAGCTGCACTGCACTGCACTCATGGCAGGGATGTTTCCTGATTAAAAAGAAGGAAATTAAAAAGGGTAAAATGATGGGCACCAGCAGAGTGAGATGGGGCAGCCTACACACCTCCTGCTCCTCCATGGTGCTGCCTGCATGTGCTGATCGCTGATATGCCAGCCTCTGCCACCATCACGCTGCACCAGCAGCCCCTAACTCTCTTCCTTCTGCTCTGCCCCTTTGCCTTCTCAGCAATTCTTTTGTCATCTTTTAGGAATGCATTTACCCTGGTGCCTGAGAGACCCACAGCAACAGTGGCCATAAACAGATGCCTAAGGAGGAGCAGGAACAAGCCATTCTCATGATCTTTCCCCTGAGTGCTTTTCCAGCTTCCAACTATTTGCAGCTCAGGGGATTTCCTGATCTGATGTTGTTAGCTGAGGGAAAAAAAGGTATTGTGGAGCTGAATGTGGCTTCTTTGATCTACTGGCTTGTCAGTGCTGGGTTCAGCTTAAAGTTGAACGTGCCCAAAGCTGCTTTAATAAATGTCAGTGGATTGCAGCTCCCAGGAGACCAAAGTTCTGCTGCAGGGCAGGCACGAGACTATGCAGCACAGTTTTTTACCAAGCGTGGCCAGTAGAACATCTTAGATCTACCAAAGCCCTATTTTGACTTAAAGTAGGAAAAAAAATAAAATAGGGAATTTAGTACCTGGATGTGGGTCATTCTCGCAGCATTCCATCCCTCCTTCATTCCTGATTTAAAGACAGCAAAGTTCCAACCCACACTCTATCACTGAGCAGCTGACAAGGGACCTCAGAACGAGGGTTAAGTGATGCCTCAGAGCCCCAGAGTGACCCACTACAAGCTGTTTGCTCCTTTCTGAGAGATCCAGTCAGCAAAAAACAGGTAATTTTATGGTCACAGCCTGACCAAGGCAAGGTAATACAATAATATTTGTTTTCTAGTGTTAGAAGATCCAGTTCCATCAATTGAAAAGGAGCTGTTTGTTTCACGTTGAGGCTAAGCCTGGTAAAACATCCTAGATTGCCTCTTTCTTGGAGTACTGCACACATTAAAAGCTAAACCCAAGAGAGAGATTACAGATGAGCATGAGGCAAGGTAACCTTCCAGCATCCCAAGGGAGACAGCAAAAGGAACAGGTTTTTTCTTCATATTTACAAAGGCTTAATGAATTTTACATAAGCAAGATACAAAATTGAAGACAAACAATGAAATACAAAGAGATCTCAAGATACATGATGAACCAAGAATTCATGCATAATATACAGTATTTCAAAGGCATGTAAAGAAGCAGTGTAAGAATCTGATGTTTTTGGTGTATACAGAGTGATTTGTTTGAGAAAGATTCTTCCTTAAGGAGCCAAAACTTGAAGATGCATCAAGCCCTATGCACCTTCTGGATGCAGGAGGTCAGAAAGGATCCCCTAATTTAGGCTGAGTGATATGTCTTATCCAATCTGATTATCCTAATTAAAATTCCAGGTTATTTTCAGACCTAAAACACCCAAACAAAACAGCTTTCTGGTTATTAAAAGAACATTCAATTTTCAAACGTTAATTTTTCCACCTCTGCATCACAAGGACTTTTTTTTTCCTTAAGTCATGTCTAGATCTGCAGAGACAAATTTTCTCTAAGGCTATGTAATATCAGAGAACTTTTTCATAAATGGCTTGATAGGTATAGAAAATTCCATGAGAAAGGGACATCCAGAACATTTCCCAATGCAATTCCTACTTTTCAAGACTGAGAAAATTTATCATTGAAGAGAATATAATTGTTTTGAGTTGCCAAATCTACCAATGATAAGGAGATGTATCCTAAAATCAATTTTTGAAGCCAAACATGTGAGACTAATCACTTTATTTCCATGCTTAACAGGTGCTGCTACCAGGGGGAAAATACTAAATAGCGTATGACACCCTTGAGAAGCATGTAAGATATTTATCTGCCTAAAAGCCATGACTGTTGCATAGAGAAAAGGTTGTGAATGTAAATGGGGGAGAAGGAGTTTAAGGATGGAGGGTGAAACCTTGATGCTGCTGCAATTGATGGCAATTTGGGTTCAGTGGGACAAGGATATCCTTGAGCTCACCTCAGCCTGGCCCTGTCACAGAGCTGGGGCTGCCCAGCCTGGTTTCCACAGTCAGGCTGGAAAATCAGGGGATCACAGAAAGGTTTGGGGACCTCAAGGTGGGACACCCTAGCCCAGGTTGCTCAGATGTGCCTTTTCATTTTCTGGGGCAGGATTTGCTCTTGTCCTCCTGCTGGAGCAGCCCTCTGGTACCTGACCAGTTTCTAACCTGAGACCAAGCAGTTGCTGCCTTGCCCAGGGCAAATACAATCACAACTCTGATGGAGGGGATTTGCAAAGATATTTTTATGATCATGGCATGTGAAATCCAGAGCTGTAGTGGCCAGGGCAAAAAGAAAAGCAGCTGAAAATGACATGAAAGAGAGCAGTGCCCCAGTCTCTTAACACCTCCAGTGCAAGCAGCTATGCCCAAAGTCGGGAGGTTTAACAGCTCTGGGCTGATGTGTCAGCTCAAGCCCTGTGCACAGAGATATTCAAAGACTGACACATTCTCCCTCTCTCTCTCAACTATTTTATTCCCCCTAAAATATACTTATGTATCTGCTGTTCCTCTGTGAAAAGATGAAAGATTAAGCTGGCTTGTGCCTGGGTAAGAATGGTGAAATGTTCTACCCATAAGTAAGCTGTATATTCATGGTAGAGTATTTTAAATGACCCTTATATCATAAGAAGGGATTTAAAAAAAAATCCATAACTGTGAGATTTAAGAGCATATCTCTCACATTTGAATTTCCCCTAGCTGATATTTGGTTGGGCTTTAGAAACTGTCACACAATAAAGCCATTAAAATTCTGTGGTTAATTTATTCCTGCAGTATTAACTTTCCCATTACTCATGATGAATATCTTAGGTTTGGATATGTCTTAGAAGAACTTTTGACAGTGATAACTTGCTTTTTCTCCCATTTCCTGTGGAAATGTTATTTTTTTTATGTATTAAAGAGTAACTTTTCTAATAAACTTGCACAGTGAATTTTAAATAATGACTTTGAGTTAGTATAGTTGCTACCAAAATAGGCAATGATAAGGTCTTTTGTGCATTTGTTTGGTTAATTATTCTGATTTGTATTTCTGGGCAGAATTCAATATTACCCAGTCTTGGAAAATACAGATCCCATTGCCAAAACAAATTTTCTCACTCCTATATCCATTCATTTCCTAGACAATAGGTGAGGTCAGAAGGGAAACAAGGAGTCATTCCCATAATAATGGCAAACAACTAATGAGCTGCCGTGCATCATATTCTCCTTGCACGAAGCTGTAATTGCTTCCAGAACACCTGTATTGAGGCCAGATACAATCATGAGTAGGAGGGAGGGCAAAGGAGCAGCGGTGTTAAAACAAGGAGGGAGAGGCACATGTGAGGAATGGGAACAGATAGCCCAGCCAAGGAGGAGATGCTCAATGAAGCTGTGGCTCAGTTTGGGGTTGGCACAATAACTGAGGGTCCCTCAGAAAGGCCACAGGTTCTTTCAGTGCACAAAAGAGCCAGTGCCTGAGGCATTCAGCAATTTACAGCTCTGGGTTTGACCATCTTTATGGTCTTAATGGGGTCCCTTTGTGTTGTGTGCCTGAGTTTTCCTTCTGGAACACTGCAAGAATATTTTTCTATACCCATATGCTGTGGGAAGGACACCTATGCTGATGGCTTGTGAGATCACAGAATTAATTATGTTGGAAAAGATCTTTGAGGTCATGAAGTCCAAGCTATGACCCAAAGCCACCTTATCAACCAAACAATGGCACCAAGTGCCACATCCAGTCTGTTTTAGAGCACCTCCAGGATCAGTGACTTCAGCCCTTTCCAGTGCCTTTGGATTACTGAAAAGGGGGTAAATAAAGAGGCAGAATTCAACCTGGACAGAGGTGTAGGACTACAAGTGGCTGAATTACTGCAGACTGCAACTAAACCTGGGAATTTTGCAGTTGGGGCAAGCTCACAGGACAAGACCAGCTGCTGTGATTCAGCTGAAAGGTGCAAATTAATAACAGACCTGGAAAAATACCTGCACTGTTCCAGGAAACTCTTAGATGCTGGAAGTCAGCTGAGGAGCAAAAGCTTCTTCCACAAAGAGGCCCAGAGAGAGAAAGGAAATAAAACCAAACTTTTTTCCACAGAGAAGATGTTGTGGACAACCCAACCCACCATGTACCTAAGACTCATCTCACTCCTTCCCTGTCTTGTTTAAGATGAAGGTTGAATTAATGAACAGTTTCAAGTAAGGATTAGAAATTTAGATGTAAAATGATGCAAATTGTTACTCTAGAATGATTTACAATAGCTCTGTTTTAGAAGTTCAACATAAATTTTATTTATGCTTAAAGCGCTCAGGGATCCAAAAACATGCAAAACCCAAACAACAATAGGTTTTATTCCTATAAGAACTGAAAAACTGGATCCTGTGTTCACAAGAACAGGGATTTCTTTGATTATTATTATTATTACTTCTACAGAAAAGGGTGTGATGGTCCCTTAAGGATTTTAAAATGCAAAATTCCTGTTTGACTAACCATTTTTAGTCCTCTTCTGACAATGGAGCACACCCTACTTCTTTCCACTGAAGTATCAGTTTGTTGTGTTGCTTGTGACTTGCCTGTTAGAAAGTATGAAAACAAAACCCTTCTACTATCCCAGAACTTGGGCTGGGATGTAGGGAAACAGTAGACAAAGCATTCAGAAGTTCTACAGGTTTTAGAGAAAGAAGAATTAATGGCAAACTTTCTGTTACCACAAAGTCCTTCATGTAAGAAAGTCTTGTAGGAGTTTGGGGTATTATAGAAGCCTTGGGTTGGGTACAAAAGGAAAAGCTGTGGGCTCAAATTCAAACTGCAATCCCCTTTTTCTGGTGTTTCTCTGAACTTTTCCCAAAGAAAATTCAGCTGCACTAAGACTGGAAATCTGTACCCAGACCTATTTTGATGGAGCTGGCAAGCAGAAAACCAGAGTACCTGGAAATGTGTTCCTCAACTCTCACTAACTCTGCAACTCTTCAGCTCTGTTGCAGACTTCTGAGTATCTGTCCTACAGAATAAAACATTATTACAACCAGCGGCCTCACTTATTTCTGCTGGAGAACCTCAGGCAGGAAGATTTCACTCCTCTATGGATTCCAGCTCAATCCAGGTACATTTACCACAGTTTCTTGTCCTACAGTCA
Source organism: Melospiza georgiana (assembly GCF_028018845.1). Classification (NCBI taxonomy): domain Eukaryota; kingdom Metazoa; phylum Chordata; class Aves; order Passeriformes; family Passerellidae; genus Melospiza; species Melospiza georgiana. The sequence continues at coordinate 17,432,413 of NC_080443.1, forward strand.
CACCCTCAGTTGTTGCTCAGGGCTAAAACCTTTTCCCAGGCTTAAAGAAAATGCAACCTTGTGAAGCAGCCAGGAGTGTAGATTGCCAGTACCATGGCAGGGGAAATTAGTCCCTCTCTCTCACATCCAGGTTTCTCATGTGACCCACTTTAATGAGGAATTAAACTTCCCTTGTTCTGATAGATTCATAGAAGCTGATCCTCAGCTTTTACAAAATAGGGCAAATCTTCTGAAGGTCAAAAGGCATTTCTGGCAGCATGCAGTCACTCCCTCATCTGCTAATGGGTCTGTCTCTGAAAACTCCTCGTGTGTTGCAGGCAATTACTACTGTTCACATTAGCTCAGCATTGGCCCCTGTGGCCAGAGACTGTCAGGGAGAGGGACTGAGCTGACGTGTCAAGTTGCTCCACATTTTATAAGTGAAGAAGATGGCATTTTGTGTCTAAAGACTACAGACCATATTACACCCATCAGTTAGCATGGGTTTGGATCAGAAAAGGTCTTGGCAGGAGCTTTCTTTGTCACAAACCAGGACCCTCCCAGTCACTGCCTAAGCTTACTACACAGTTTATGCTGGCAGGGAGGAAAAGCACAGCTCGCTGTAAAAGGGGAGGTCTGGACCCTCTCATTAACTATGCTTTAAACCTGAAGCTGTTATTTCTATTACTGTTGCTCCATAGCACCTCAGCTTTATTCCATTTGTGAAGCAATGTTGCCCCAGGCTGGGGTTTAGAGAGAGCCCACCCTCCATCACCTGCACTCTTGCCTCCTGTCCAGCTCCTCAGTAAAGCTCTGTAGAGTTTAAACCTCCTCCCGCTACCTAGCTGAAACAGAGGCACCAACAATTAATTTCTAATTAATAACCTATCAGCTCTTCATTAGTAAGCTAATAAGCAGAGAAGACTCTGCGCCTAACCCCAGAAGACACATCTAGGCTGGGGGCCCACCTGCACGGGGTCAAAACCCTCATTGCAGCAGCTGCCCCCCTTTCTCTGCTGGGCTCCCCAGCAGCCAGGGCTGTGTGTGCTGGAATTCCCTCAGGTGAGCAGTGCCAAAAGCCATTTCCCAGTGTGGCTGGGCCCTGACGGTGAGGGTGAGCGCTGCCGGTGGGCACACAGCCGCCCTCACGCTTGGGCCCCGCTGCCCTCACGCTTGGGCGCCATGTTGCGCCAGGCCTTGGCAGTGGCTTGTGAAGGGTTAACCCCCCCAGGAATGGTTAATTATTCCTCCAGGAATGGTTAATTACCCCTGTAGGAATGGTTGCCACCCCTCCAGGAATCAATAATTGCCCTTTGAGTGGATAAATAAGAGCAGCTGTGAGTAGAGACCAAGGCAGGAGGGACGGGCTTGGGCGCCATGTTGTGCCAGGCCTTGCCAGTGGCTTGTGAAGGGTTAAACCCCTGGGAATGGTTAATTATTCCTCCAGGAATGGTTAATTACCCCTGTAGGGATGGTTGCCACCCCTCCAGGAATCAATAGTTGCCCTTTGAGTGGATAAATAAGAGCAGCTGTGAGTAGAGGCCAAAGCAGGAGGGATGGGCCGCAACAGGAGGAGGAAGCTCTGTGGAACTGGAGATAAAAGGTTGGTAATTTTGGTTTTTATTAAATGTTTTTCTCTTCAATTGTTGCTAGAGGCTCTTGGCTGTTTCTGGAGGTAAGGGGCTGTGTTATATGGCTTCTTTTGCCTGGGAGAGCCCATTGGGGAGGCAAGTCCTGCCCTGTGCCAGGCTGTGGTACCTGGATCCTCAGCATGTGAAGGGGGCCATGGCTGTAGGAATGGCCATACTCCTGCAGGACCACTGGGAACACTTCAACTTCCCTGTTCCCCTCTCTGCCCCTGATGGCAGTGCTCCTGCAGAACCAACAGGAAAACCTCACCCTCCTCATTCCCCTCTCTGCCCCTGTGCTGGGATGGCCCCATAGCCACTTTGTGCCGTGTACAGAAAATAACTGCTCGTGTTGGCTCAAATCTTATGTCACATTATCCTGCAGTGAATCATCTACCCCATGACTTGACTTCTATTTTTTTTTTTAAATGAGTCCCTTTCCTGTAAAACAGGATGCAGATATGCCTTTGTTTCTTTCAGCCACCACCTACTTCTGGTGGGTCTGGTAACTCACTCAGCTGTTTGGCACCTGTGGTGGGGTTAGCAATGTCCAAATCCCAGTGCCCCCACACAAAGGCTGTGCACGCTGTGGAATGGCTGGTGCTGTTTTCTGTGGGATTTGCCCTATAGACCCCACCCAGCCTGGCTTATAAATTCCTGGGTGCTCCTCTTGAGGCTGGGAATTCTACTTGGTGGCAAACTGACTCCCTGAAAGAAAAAATGGGAGGTGGCCAATCATGTATTTCCAGTCATAAAGAGCTCTAAGGTTTTTCATTTTACTCTGCTGAACTGGCTTTCTGCCTATGTCAAAAAGAAAAAGAAAGCAACCTACCTGCTTTTTGTTTTTCCTTTTTATGTCTAAGTAGTGAACCTTTCGTGGTTATGTAGAGCATTATTATTGCTGCTGATAGTTCCTGCTAGGTTTTGTTTGGATTCTATTCCAACTTGAGTATTAATTTAAACTCGTGTTTAATGGAGGTACTGGAACAGAGTTATTGCTGCCTGTGAGGGCTTAGACTTGGAAGGACAGTGTTTTCCCTCAGTTTTGGTCCAGGGGTATGTAAAGGAAGATGTAAGCTCCGAGCAGTAGACTAGCAGTGGTTGCATCAAACAACATTATTCACAGCTGGGAGCTCCTGCTGATGCTGGGGAGCTCAAAGTGGCTGGCAGCTCCTTTATCCCTTCTATCTGCTACCTGCCTTTCCCTCCCCACGTTTCCTCTCATCTCCACCAGCACAGCAGCCACCTGTGGTGGGGCAGAGCAGAAAGTGATGGCAGCTGGTTCTGCTGGATGAGCAAGTAAGGGAAAAACATCACTGATGAGAGCTGAGGAGACTTTTGATCCTTCTAGAAATGGGGGAAGGGTACTGCTAAGTAACCTTGGTGACTGCCAGGAGACAACTCAGAACAGAACTGGAGTGTTGTGATACTGGGGAGTGGCAAGGGAGGTGGAGTTGGAAATGCACTCAGGGCAATTCATTCCTAATCTTTGGTCCATCTGCCTGTGGTGCTTGCTGGGCTGCAACGTAACCAATCCAGGGAAAGCAGGTCCCCTCTTTCAAACAGGAAAACTTTTTCTAATTGGAGGACATGCACCTTTGAAACTCTGTCCTAGATTCTAGTTTGTTGAATTAAAAGCCAATTCTGCCATTGCCTGAGCAGTTAATAAAATCTATTGCCTTATGATGCATTTTTTCTGCAGGCTAGAATGGATCTGTCTTGGTTGTGATTTGTGAGATTGAGAGGAAAACACAAAATATAACCTATATTTCCACTGCACTGAAAAATCTCTCTGTGTTCTCCTTCTAAGGCTTGGAAGTAACCAAAACTGCAGAGGTCATTTTTTTTGAATTATTAAAAATAAGTTTACCTTATTAACATTTTAATAAAGAGAATCTCTTTGCAGTGGTGCTCAGAGTTGCTCTCATTTCCCTCTGTTCAATTCCATTCTCTAAAAGGGAAAATACTATTGAGATATGTAAAGCATGATGTTAGGTGGAAACTAAACAGAAATACACCAAAGCAAAAATGCTTTCTAAAGGTGCTGTGTTTGTAGAGGTGCTTGCTCAATATGTGTGATGCAAAATGGGGATGCTTTGTGAAGAAATCATCCTTGTAAAGCCATTGGTTCTGGTCATCAGACTCTATCCAATGCTTTAGTGATGATGCTGCTGATCTATTTGGGAAGTTGGCTGGCTCTCAAGGCAGAGTCTCTTCTCAAAGGCTGTTTCACAGTGAAAATATGCTCAGTGCAGCCGAGTGCATGAATGAAAAAGCCTCTGGTACCTTCTAGTCTGGCAAAATGCAGCACAAAACTCAACTTACTCTGTCTTTTCTGCTGTCCCAGGTAAGAAATGTGTGGGTTTTTTCTTTGCTTTCTTTCATCTTTCTGCTTTTGTGCATTTGGATTTGAAAGTATTTGTAATTCAGCTCTGATTTCTGAGTAATTATACATTGCTTGAATTACTGTTTAAAGATGCAGGATCTCTGCTCTAAGGCAGTTGCTAGGAATGCAGGATCTCATAGTTCCCTGATTTACAATTACAACCAATTTGCCGTGTGATATATAGCATTTTTTTGTTTCCCTTCAGGAAGGGTGGCGGGGGGAATCTTTCAAGTGTCTCGGTTGCAGCTGCAGCGGCAATATTTTCTGTCATATCAAATGCTGCAACTTTGATTTGCCTCTTTTCCTCTGTGCCTTGTGCTGGGTAGTAGGTTTATAGGCTGTTACAGGCACCTCACGTTATTTATTGCTTTTTTTTAATAAAAAATAAAAGAATTAGGGGGGGGGGAATATGGAGGAAAAATAAAATCAGACCTTGCAAAAGGCTCCCTTCGCCGTACTCTCCTGATAGATGTGTAACGCTCCGTCAGTGACTTGCTGTGTAGCCTTTCTCTTATTAAATGTAATAGATCCCCCTCTGCCAGAAAGGAGAGGAAAAAACACCCAGCCTTAAAAACACGGAGCTGCCGGAGCCCCGCTGCTGCTGCCTGTCAAAGCACAGCGACTCGCTGGGCTTTCACTTCTCAGCTGGTCACTCTCTTTTCCCCTCGCCGCTGTCACAGGGCTCACTTTTGGGCAGCTCAGAGCAGGGCTGGAAATCCTTTGTTGTCCAGCTTCAGTGCGTTCTCCCTCCTTTTGTCTCGGGGGCTCCGTAAACTTGCGTTTAGTGTCAGTGGGCTGAGATCCTCTGCACCGAGCAGGGATGAAAGTTAATTCCTTTTTGAATCGAGTGGGTTTGTTAACCCTTGGAGGGTTGGTGGGGTTTAGTGTCAAACGAGTGCTTGGGACACTGAGCTTGACCCCCTGTTTGTGTAACTGCAACCTCCAGCAGGCATTTGGTCTGCTAATCCCAAACAGGGCAATGAGGAGACAAACGGTGAGGGATCACCACTGGGAGAGCTTTATTGCTGGAGCAGCTGCACAGAGTGTGAGGAGGAGGAGGCAGGAGGGTGATCCACACGCTGTGGATCAAGGTTAGGACACTCAGGTCCTGGTTTAACCTGCTCAGGAGTCAGGGCAGGGACCTGGGTGGTCGGAGCTGTGGGACAGCAGGAGGCTCCGCGGCTGGGTTGGGAGTGAGCAAGCACAAAGGCATTTGGGTGGGTTCGGGATACCAGCCCTGCTCCGAGGAGTGGAACAAATGAAAGCAGCTGCCTGGGGCCATGGGTTTGGTGCCGAGCAGCGTGTGCTGGTGCCACATGGAGAGTTCCTGGCAGGGCCACTCTGCCAGCAGGGCTGGGCTCCCTGGCACCATCCGAGGGCAGGCTCTGGCTCTGCTGGGACTGGCTCAGCTGCTGCCCAGGGAGGGCTGAGCTCTGTCCTGTGGGCTGGGGAAACCCAGAGGGCTCCTGGGGACCAGAAGTTGTCACAAGTGGGCTGAGATCCAGGCTGGGCTGGCAGGGGGAGGAAATGCTCAGGGAGCAGAGGGGAGAGAGAGGGCGCAGGCAGTGGAAGGGTAACCTGTGGATGTACTGAACTGGTGCTCTCCTCTTGGCTTTGAGACCTCCCATCTGCTTTGCTTGGCTTTCTCTCTGTTTTGAGTCTTTTTTTTTTTTTTTTTTGTGCTTCTCCAATATACCACTGAATTAATCAGCTTGAGTTTGGATTTTCTTTAGCGGTTGCTTGTAAGAAAGCAGAATGCGTATGATACAAGAGGATGGACTTCTAGGGTCTATGAAACATAGCTGGCATTTTTTTAACAATAATGATTACTTAAAATGTGATAGGTGCAGACACCTGATTCTGAAAACACCCTCTGCCCTTTATTGATGACTTTCAGTGATACTTCAGAGTTTCTCCCCAGGCTGGGCTGAGATGAGTTCTGCTGTACTGCAGGGCTGAGCTTGTGGTGCTTTACCCTTACTTCCAGCTTAATTGCTCAAATTGCCCTCTGCCTCCTTTCTCAGCTTGTTCAGCTCTATCTGGCCATGTCTCTCTCCACCATGTGAGCTAGTGCATGTCCAAGTTCACCTTCCAGATCATGTCTAAGAGTTAATGAATTGGGGAATGAATCAGACTGTAATATGGAAGTGTATGTAATTCTGTCTGCAGGTCTAGTTGAGTATTGGTAGGTTAAAGCATGAATTGGAGTGGGTGCCATGCTAGGGAAAGAGATGCAATTTACTGAAACACTGTTTGGCTTTTCTCTTTGACACCCCACATACACAACTTTCATGTGACAGGAAAAGTAAACAGAAGAATGTGAGAAACAACATATTAAACAAATGCAGCCATCTGCTTGTGTGGTGGTTGTAACACATTTGGGGATCTTTTTCTGCACGTTTTCTTTTTTTCTCCCTTAGGAGTAGCAAGAATGTCTCATGTAATGCCATGCTAGTGGAACCAGAAAGGGACCAAGTTTGATGGAATCCTTTCTAAGCAGGTGCAATCTAGTAATCTTTCTGTGGAGGCAGAAGATAATGATAACTTAGTTTCAAAGTAATAATAGCAAAGTTTGCAGTGTAGAGAAAAAAGTTTGAGGAAATTCTTTTATGTCAATAGGAACATGGACTGTAAAAGGCTTATTTTTAATGAAAAGCCCATTTATAAATTTAGTAACTTGGTTTTTGTGTTTTCTTGGTGTGCCTCTAATTCAACTGTGTTTTTAAAGTACAAAAACTTTGCTTTTTGAGGCTTTAAAAGGATAAAAATGGAGAAGTACTTTTTCATATCAAAGCAGCTCATTAAGTAATGAGGTAAACAGGTGAGCAATAAATTAATTTTTCTTTTTGCAAAGATTTAGTCTACGCTACTACCAACTGTTCTATTTTCACCAAGAGGAAAACTGAGCATTAGCTGGAATAAATGAAAGAGATGTTTCAAGTAATCCTTTAATTCAGATTCACCTTTAAAGCTCCAAAGCATAACTATAATATACAGCTTTATTGATCTGAAGCTGACAATAAAAAGTAAATGTACTCTGGTAGCTTATGCAGTTCACTATACAGGGTACAGTAAGCAGTAAATGCATACTCTGATCTGATAGAATTACAAATCTGTATGTTTTACATTTTCCCCAAAGGATATTTTCTAAAACCTATATACAAAATATTTGTTTTAAGACAAAAGTTGTTCACAGGCTTCCTTTATTATGTTATGCATTTCATGCAGAGTGATGACTCAAAATTTGTGAGTAAGGCTTTCAGAGTGAGGAAAAAGTCCCATATTTTTTATAATTTTAACAATAACTGTCACGTTTCACTGGGCTGCAACCAAGTAAATTGGAAAAATGTGTAGATTTTACAAGCTTGTCATTAGAGTGAATAGAGAAAATTAGTCCTCAAACTCTTTCCCCTAATGCAGAGCTCACACTGCTGCATTCTTAAGCTTTTATTTGTTCAAATTTCTCCAGAAGAGGGCTCCATGCACAGCTTGAAAGGCAGCACCCAGGTATTGAAAGCAAAAGGAATTTAACAGCTTCAGGAAAAAAGACAAGTCTTGCTCACACAAGTGTGTTGATAGAACATTGCAGATTGTGCTCAAAATCTGACCAAGTATCTCCCTGTTCTGTCGTGTTGGTCTTGTTATTTGAGAGTTCTAGAGAAGTCCTGTGGTTCTTTTGATATATCAGAGTTGTAAAAATGCTTTAAAAATGTTACAGAAACTCGATTGTCAATTACTCTGTATAATTATTTCTACTGATGAGCACTTTGTGAGCAGGCTGATGTTTGCTCCCCACAGTTTCAGTCCATCATTTTTTGTCATGCAGTCAAAAACCATCTTCCAGTTGCTTATCTCATTCACAAGATGGTGTCTCCCAAAACACAGAGCCATTCCAGCAGTTGTGCTGTCCTATTTCTCAAATTTTACCTTGGAGGGAAGGTTGGCACTGGTGAATTACAATGGCTTTTGGCTACAGCTCTAACCTCTAAAAATGTCCTTACACAGGACCTGACCACAGCCCTGACTGCTAAGCAAGGGGGGTTTGTTATAGAAGACAAGTGAAAACATGGAAATGCTTCTGCAGTTATGGCAATTAAACCCCACTTTGTGTGCCCCCTGAGACTCAAGCCTTCAATCTAAGCTGTAGTTTAGGTGATATGTTGGGTTCTGCTTTCTGTTACTGGGAATCAAAACTTCAAAAAGGTTTTCTTAGCACATGTAATATTTGTGCTGTGATCCACTGGGATTATTGACTTGGCTTTTAGTGACTTGGCAGCTAAGAAATGGGTATTCCTAAAAGCTGTCTCAGTGCAGCAGGTTCCATGAGAACCACTTAGATGGCAACAGTGGTGCCCCTTCAAGGAGTTGTGAAGTTCTGCCTTCTTTTTCTTCCTGTTTGCTGCAAGATAAGCAGGTTCTTCCCATTCTATCAATATGTAAAAGCAAGGCAGATAACAGAGCTCTCAGTGTTCCACTCTTGCAGCATCACTGCTGGAGCTGCATCTCCAATCTTCAGCTGCTGGGTTGCACCAGTGTGCTGCATGTCAGGACTTTGGCCTCAGGTTTCAGAGTTCATGTGGCAGCACACACCTGTGGCAGCAGCTCTCTGGCCACAGAGAGCAACAGGCACAACTTTCTCAGGATTGGCCTGGGGAAGGCTGTGAGAAGATCAGAGAAAAGAATGAATAAACCATGATGACCTTAACTGGCTGCACCTGTTGTGAACAGGTGGAATGTGTTATGGAGATTTGTTCACCAAAGGGTGGTTTATGATTGGCCAGTGCTGATGGTGTTTGCATTGGAGGCCCCATTGGTTCCACCTGTGTCCTGGCTGTCTGTTAGGGGGATTGGTTTCTTAATAAGTGTAGTGTGGTAAAGTGATTAATCAGCCTTCTGAGAAGCATGGAGTCAACACTAATTATTACCTGGCTGGGGACCTGTGATAAAGCAATCCTTTCTGGAGGATGGAGGCTTCATTCAGGACTTTGAGTACAAAGGTCAGGTTAGCAGGGTTTTTATTTTTGTTTCATGGACAGTTACAGGGGCAGAATTCACTGTTTTGGTGTGTATCACTGGTGTTCCAGCCAGCAGGGGCAAGTGTTACAAGGGGGCCTCAGGTTCAGCTTTGCCATGTGGGAGAGGATTGTCCTGCTCTGCTCTCCACTGGGGTGGCCTCAGCTCGAGTGCTGAGGGCAGTTTTGGTCACCACAATATAACAAAGGTATTAAACTCTTAGAGTGTCCAAAGCAGGGCAATGAAGATTGTTAGCGGCCTTGAGGGGAAGTGGTGTGAGGAGTGTCTGAGGGCACTTGTTCAGCTGGAGAAGACGAGACTGAGGGGAGACCTCACTGCAGTCACAACTTCATTGTGAGAAGAGGAGGAGCAGGCACTGATTTCTGCTCTGTGTGACCAGTGCAGGACACCAGGGAATGGCCTGAAGTTGTGTCATGGGAGGTTTGGATTTGATATTGGGAAAAGTTTTTCACCCAGAGGATGCAATCATCTCCCCAGGGCAGTGGGTTGCACCACTGAGCCTGAGAGAGCTCAAGAAGAGTTTGGGCAATGCTCTTGGGCACATGGGGTGACTCTGGAGGATGGTCCTGTGCAGGGCTGGGAGTTGGACTCGATAATCCTTGTGAGTCCCTTCCAATTCCACATATTGTGTGATTCTAACTAGAGGTTCATCTGTGCAGGCAAAAAGACAAATCTGCAATGTCCACTGGGGAGGAGAAGCAGAATGAGAGGCATTTATCATCCTTAGGAGACTAAGTGGGCTATTGCATTTCCCAGTTAACTCTGGATGATATTAGTGGGTTCTTGATCATGGCCATATGGTTGCACTGTGCCCTGTCCTGATCACCTGATGGAAGGGACCAGCCCAGATGGGAGGCTGTGTTTTTCTGTCACTTCACGTGTCCTGCAGCTAACACAATGTTAGTGTACACAAATCAGGAGGATATTAAACACCAAAGAGGAGAGAAAAATAAGACTTGCTTTATTAGCCACTGTTTCATTACTTGGAGGTCTTGGACATTTTCCCACTACTGCTTTTTAATTTTTTTTTTTGTGTGTGATGTAGACGGTATTCTCTGTCAAATGGAAGAATTTAATTCTTTGAAAGTCTTAATGTTTCATATGAAGGGAACTCATTCTGCTCCTATCTTATCCAATATTCTACTGTTTTGCACCATTAATTTTCTTGGCTAGAGGAAAAAAGGATTTTAAGATTTGGTTTGATGGAGCTGGTTAGAACAGTTCTATGAACAGACTAAAATACATATGAGGTATTAAGAGTGGGGTGAATCTCTTCAGCACACAGCAGTTTTCAGTATCTCTAACCACTTGGAAAAGCTGATTAAGGTGTTTAAATAACTTCTGATATCTCTGAATGTCCATGTATGGATGTCTAATTTGGTATCTTTATGGTCCTTGTTCTTAGGAAACTGAACATCCATCTTCAAGCTTTTGAAATGTCTCAAAATTAGACACCCTTACACAGTTTCCTGAAATTAATAAGATTTTATTACCTAGCATTCCTTAGACTCCATTTTAGAAAGGTTTTGCTCCCAAAATATTAATTTAAATAGATAAAAAAAACCTAGCAAACCGCTAATAATAGCTATTTATTTTGGTCTAAATTATTTAATTCTCTTGCTGTGAACAACTAATACTTAATTCCTTACTAGTAATGGCAATGTATATATTTCTAAAAGTTAATATTTAATTCCCAGGGACCTTGCAGCCTGGTATGTAATGAAGAACAAATAATTCTTCTGCGTATGAAGTCTGTGTTAACAGTGCAGACAGCAAGTGGGTTTCTAAAAGTTTGCAGACTTTTTAGGATTTTGAGTAATCATGGCAGATGGGCCTTGTGGAATTTGTGTGTAACAGGGACTCAAAATGCTGAAGACCTCAGGTTCTAGGTCATTAAGGTGTCACAGTGCTGTAAATGTGGCTGTATGCAAAGAAATATTTATACCCAAAACTGGAATCCAGGACAGGAGATGCTCACTTACAAACATCTGTAGCTGTAAGCTCAGGTTACCTCAGCTGTTACTGTTTGGGTGTTTGTTACCCCTCTCCCTTCCCAGGGCTGGGTGTGAGGGCTCCTTCCCTGCGCCAAGGCAGGGCTGACAAACGTGGCTGGACACAGCTGAGGGAGTCCTGATTCCCTGCATTAATGGCTGGCTGCCACATGGGCAGGAACACAGCTGTGGCACACATAGCAAGAGCGTGGATAACTGCTCATATTGCTTCAAATCAATCCATAAAAGCATTGACACGTTGAGTTTTGTTCAAACTGCCACGGAGCAAAAAACCCCAAACGTGTTACAAAGCACTTATCATGCTGATAATTGGCTCATCTACTTTATAGACACTCAATCTCCTTCTTTTCATCTTCTTGGCATAACTTGGAGTTGGGCTTCTGTGCAAGTTGTCAGTAAAGAGTCCTGGAGTCAAATGCAGGGGATTTTGAACCTGTAAGTGTAAAACAAAAGCTGGCAGTTGTCCATGGGGTCACTGTATAAAGGGAGTTATCTCAGCTGCCTGAAATAGGAGGATGATCCACAGCTTGTAGAGACAGCATAAAAGGATAGAGGCAGGGGAGTATGTTGTAAAATTTCCCTTTCCTTAGCCTGTTACAGTGTTCTTGTGTATAGTTGCAATTTCAGCAGCAGGTAACTGCTTGGGAGAAGAGAAAACTCCAGAAATGGTGTCCCCAGGATCTGGCATTTTCCCATAGACAAACCTTCTTGCTTTGAGTTCCTCTGCTGCCAAATAAGGTGTATTTATACACTTCTCTTGAGACAGCCCTGTGCTGTCCCTGAGGAGCTGCATTTTATCAGACAACAAACAGCTCTAACAAAATGTGAGAACTGAACACAGCACTGCTCTGGAGTTGACAAAGCAGGAAATCCAGAGCATCTGGTACTTTGCTCCTGAGTGAAAGGAGATGGATTTAGGCATTAGAATTGGATGGGCATTTCCTTCCCCATCAAACCCATTGTTTCAGAGCTCTGTCAGAGGAAGCTGAGCAGCTCCAACTGTGCTTTCAGCAAGAATGGATATCTCAGCTGCGGGTTTGAGTTGATCTGTACAGTTAAATAACCAGCCAAATTAAAGGTGTTCAGCTTGACCTTCTGCCAAGATAACTGGTCTTGCAAGTGCCAGGAAGTCTTGGTTATAATCCAGGTGAACTGCAAAATGAAATCCCTGTGGGTAAAGACAAATGGGAATGATATGAAATAGAACAATACATAAAATTCTGTCTTGGTTTCTGGGTATATTGTTTAGCTTGCTACCTGAAGGTTGTATTTTGTGCCAGGCAAAGTGAATTTATTGTTTTCTAAAATGTTTGTTTTCATAATTCATGATCAGATTGAACTAAGTGGACTCTGAACTCTATAAATCGTGATTTATGGGTATTGATATTCCTGTCAATTTACGAATACACAGCTCTGACCTGAACACTAAACTAGTCAGGTGCATATTTGATAATCTCTCCTTAATAATGGATCATAAAATGGTTTGATTTGGCAGGGACCTTAAAGACCATCTCATTCCAACCATTCTGCCATGGGCAGGGACACCTCCCACTAGACCAATTGCTCCCAGCCATGTCCAGCCTGACCTTGAGCACTCTCAATCCATTCTCTGTCTTGGACTTGGGCTTCTGGACCTGATTCTGTGTGGAATGTGGCAATATCATTGCAAGAGGCATTATTTAGGGAACAAAGCTGTGGGGATGGTCAGGAAAGCCTGAAGTAAAGGGAGCATACTGTCTTGCACCCATATTCCCTGCTTTTTGGGAATGGATAAACCATCTAGTTTTGAAATTACTGTTTTCTTCTAATGTTTTAAGCAACAATGTCTTATTTAAAAATAATAAACAAGAATGCAATATCCAGTGTTAAATGTCACCAATGGTTTTCCTGAATTGTTGATCTCTGCAGTTTGGTTATCAATGCAGAAATTTGGTGCTTTGTGTGGTGAGAGTATTGATTATTGTAATCTGGAGAAAAAGCAGCTGATAAGTTCACATACCATGTGTTACCAGGAAGTAAGATAAGGATGCTGGGGATAAATAATGAAATTTTGTGGAAATTACTTCTGGTCTTGCACATCTCTCAACTTCACTTGTGTGTGTTTGCCATAGCAAAGCATTACTGCTCCCACCAACACAGGAGGAAGTCTCCAGAGGATGTGGATTGATTGCATTGCCCTCCTTTTGTTATCTGGGTGAAGGATGGGTGGTGTCAGTGCCATGTGCATTCCTGCTGTGCACGTACCAGGATGCTTACACAGCTTCTATTGCTGTGATAGCTGAGCACCCTACCAACGGTAATGAATTTATCCTTGCTTCCCTAAAATAACTGCTCAGTTACGACAGGAGCATTATTCTGAAATGGGAGACAGCCTCCAACATCTGCCTGTTTCAATGACTTGAGGTCTGTTATCTTAGGTGAGTAATGATGTCGCCTGCTGTCACTTGGGCTGCTGGTGTTGATTCAGTGGTGGCACTTCATTCCACTCCAGAAAGATTAATTCTGATTGGAGGGAGCCCAGAATAAATTCAGTTTCTAGGCCAATCAGAAGGTGGTGTTTCCAGGAGTATTTTAATAATCCAGCTCAACTTTTGAGAATGTAATTAGTTATGATTTGCCAAGGAACTGCATATCTCCATACTTGCATAGAGAGGAAACTAATAAGATAAAATATAATCATAGCTGCACAGAGCTCTTTAGGCATAAGGAAATGGAGAATGCTTGCTCATAGCTGCTGCTTGTGAGGGCTGCTGGCACAGTGACCAGGTGGAGCAGAGGAGGAGGATGAGGCTGGCAGTTCTATTTACACTCCAGGCATTTCAGACCACAGCAGTTTGGGGTGGAAAATGGGGTCAGGTAATGCACAACCAACTTGGGTAGGGCAGAGGTTCTGCATCTTGCCATTGCAACAGGCGACAGTCTCAGAATACTTCTCCTGCCATCTGCTCACTGACAGAGGTTCCTGTCTTCCTTCCTCTCCTCAGTTTGGAGGAGGCAGAGCTGCCAAAACCTTGGGCTGCTCTGGCAGGAGGTGAGCTGCTGGTTGTGGCTGTTCCCCCCTCCCAGGTTTAGCTGCTGGAAGTGGGATGTTGCCAATGTAAGTGTCACTGTTAGAGAGATGCACCCAAATGTTTGAATTCCTGGGAGCACTAGGTAGGCACCATTTGTTACATGCCCAAAACATGAGACTCTGGCTTTCAACAGTCCCCACAAATCCACAAAGTCTTATTTTTTGGAAGAGCTGCTTCTTCCTGTGTGTTTGTCTCTCTGAAATGAGGATTTAGTCTTGCACTTACTTCCTAATAATAGAATTTTCAAAGTTTTTCCTCCTTCAGGATTCAAAGGCACACAAGCACAGAACCTGTTTCTTGCTGTGCATGGGAGCTAAACATTGATTATGGGGTGGGGGAAGGAGTTTGTGCAAAACAAACTGACTTGCTTGGCTGCAATAACTCGTGTTGAACCTGAACTGAATTGTTTCTCCAACTTGTTCTTGACTTCTGATTTCTGCATGCTGTGTGTTTGTGGAGTCTAGCTGGGATACGTAGGAATAAAAAGCCATCGTGCACAGCATGAATGGTTCTCTCTGCCTTACCTCCAGGCTGACTGGAAGCATCAGCATTCCTGTAATTTCCTTGTTCAAATTGCTTTTTTTCTCTTTTCTCCTCCATCTGGTTAAAATAATTCAGATTGTCTGAGTGCTTTTAGTTTTTCTACTCAAACTTTCCTCCAGAACCCCTAGTGTTGGGGGAAAGGGTGAATAATTTTTATTGCTATGAATAATTTTTACTACTGTGGTTTAACTTAGATGAGGTTCAGCAGGCTCTGCTGGAAAATCCATCCCTGTTTGTGGTGCTTAAAGATGTTTTTATTTGGTGATAGAAGAGGATGGAGGTTTTCTTGCACTATGAAGAGAACCAGACACCCTTAAGGAGTTGTTTTCCTTCAACATTTCACATGGGTCATGTTTTCACTGGGTAATCTGAAGTTTCCCCAGAGTTGGTGCAGTGTTCTAACCTTTGGCTCATGTGGTAGGGAACTCAAAATTTTGTAATGTCAGTACTTGTGCTTTTCCTGGTATGTTCATATCACACTATTCCTTTCTCCCTTAGTTCTTTCTGCTCATGTGGAAAAGAGAATTTCATTTATCCTCCCCAATAATGGTGTTAGGTTGGTGATCTCCTGGAGTCAGAAGTGCTGGGGTAGTAATTTGTTAATAAACATGCTGACATAGCTGCTGAATTTCTTCTCCTTTTCCCTGGTTGACTGAGGAGTACAAGAAAGAAGAGCAAACCTTAAAGCATAAAAATGGAAAGGAAAGCAAAACAAAGGGAAAAAGAAAAAATGGTATTCAATGCTCTGTCACTTTGCAGCTGTTAGGATTTGGAAAGCAGCCTTTTGTGTTTATGATGCAGTCAACAGATGTATACAGGAATGGAGCACAGTCTGATTTTTGCCCGATTTCCACATCTCCATTTGCACAGCCTTGCCTCAGAGCTTAGGCTGACACCCATATCCAGAGCTCTTGCTCATATCTCCATCTGAAGTTGTTGGCACCAGGAAATGGTGATGCTGTTTTATGCATGTTTGTGTATATCAACATGCTGGTTTATGAGAGGCAGGAAATTTAATCCTTTGTAAAACTCTTTATCCATTTCCAGCATTCATTAGCTACCACAGAACTCTCCTCTCTCTTATATTTCATATTTTGGTGGAGCTTTATTATCTTGATGGACAACATTTATCCCCACTGCTTTGACGTTGTTGTATCCATTAAATCCATTCTACTGATTCTTTGGCAAGCTTGTTATCACACAGATGAAATAAATGTAGAATTTCCCTTCCTCTAATTGACTAATTGGATGGGGAAGGAATGGGAGTGGAGAGAACAGAAGACAACTGGGTATAAATTGTGAGGCCAAAGCAGCCTTCATTGCAGGACAGCACTTTGCAATTTCTTTTGGAGCTGTTTGCATGTCACTTCTTTAATTGTCTGAAGCTGGATTATGTGGATCAGGAAGGTGACTTGCCACATGCTCCCTGTGTGACACCAGCAGGATTTTAACTGTTTACTGATGGATGTATGTCCCAAAGAAAATGGGAAAGTAGGAAAGGGTCAGCGAACCTCAGAGGGGAAGTACAACTCTGTTATGGTTTTCTAGCAATAAATATGAAGCAAGGCAGCTACCAGGAGCAACTGGGTGATGTCTTGCTGAAAAGGGGCAACTCCTAGGAAAGAGAAATGCTCCAAAGTTTTGTCAGACATTGTGACTTCCCCTCTCCTACTGCTTTTCCTAATATAATTTCACAGATTCATCCATTTTCTCTTATTTTTCTGACAACTCTTGGAGGCTAGCTAAAGAGCAAGAGATTAAAAGGAAGTGAACCTGGCTTCAGGCACATTTGCAAACTAGCTGTTGATTTTCTGCAGGTCCTTCCATGCTTCAAATAGAAACAATCCTCCCCTGACAAGTGAGCATACAATTCATGTACAATGGATCTGCTTCTGACATTGTATTTCTGGGGCGTTTGTACCACTCGTGATTCATCTGGCAGTGCTTGAGTTTAAGCACTGATAAAGGCAACACAGCAGAGTGCAAATACATTTGACCTTTCAAAACATTGAATAGAAAACAAAAATAGGAAAAATAGTTACTTTGCAGTTTTTCCTTGTACATGTGTAATGACTGCAAGCAGACCAGCATTCTGATTCCTGCCTTGGGAGCACAGAGGCCTCCAGGCCTGAGCGCCACTGCTGCTCCTCCTGTTCCACTGTGTGTGAGTTAGCCTGGTATTGATGTAGAGGTGCAGGTCAACTTTGATTTCCCCAGGTCAGGGATTGGCCTCATGTCTGCTGCAGCCAAAAATCTTTACTGTCTGGCATGCTATGTTTGTGTAATTGGCACTCTGGTCTTGACTGACTTGCCTGGTGGGCAGGTGTCTGTATTCCAAGTGTAAAGTTTCCCTGGAAGTGCCACTTTAAATCAGCAGCACTGACACAGAACTAAGGCTGGGGCACCTGTGGGGAGCTCCTGCCAAACTCCTCAGCCAGCTGCAACCATAGCTTGGATGCACACACCTCATATCTGTGCTGTGAGCTGCTTTGAAAAGGGAAAGACTCCATTGGTGCTCTGTGGTGTTGGGGTTCAGTCTCACTGGGTCCCTCCTGGAGGGGCAGGGCATGGAAACAGAACTGTGGTGGGGGCACACCAGCCCTGTGCCACTCCCCATGGCATCGCTGCTCCTGGGGAGGGTGTGCAGCTCTGAGCAATGCTCCAAATATGGTGGGAACTGAAGATCCTCCCTTCTGTTCCTTGTAAAACTGTGGTTGATTTGTGAGCACATTCCTTTGCTTTACAAGCAGAGGAGGGATGTGCAGTCCAACTGTCCCAGCCTACAGAGATGTACAGGGTGTACAGAATTGTGTGCCAGGTTCTGGGTCAGGGGTAGGTTTTAAATGAGGTGACCAGGTTAAACTTTCATCTTGAGCCTCTTTGGGGAAGGGAAGGAAGACTATGCAGCACCTGGGTAGGGCTCTGATCTGGCATTGCTACAGTTGTTTTTGTTATTTCTAAAACTACTTTCCAGTAACGGCAGTGGAATTTGGATGGTTTTTTGGTCTGAAGCTTCTTAGCTATTAATGATAGTCCATCTTTAATTTATTTGTACTACCCTGCTGCCTGTCATATGCTGGTCAAGTCTTGTGCAGCAGAGAGAAACATTTTTTCCTTATTCCACTTTCCTATTTCTTGGTTCAATGTGTAGTCACCTCCTGTGGCTGTGTTTACATGAATTTCACTGACAACAGATCTTGAGGAATCTGCCTAAGTAATAATCAATTTTTCTTTTAAATTGCCTCTTTTTCCATATTTTTATGTGAATGGATAAAATATCTGATCAGCTTCCTTAGCACCTGTAATGAAAGCTCTCTGGTTCTGTTCAGTGCTACTGGCAAGGCTTTATGCTGAAACAAGGCTGCTGGACTGGGAGGGTTATACAATTTGTGCATTTAAAAAGAGAGGTAGAAAAGGAAGGGATAAACTGATATTCTGCCTTAAGTAATTCTCTGCTGTAAAATATGTAACTAGTCACTGGATAAGCAGCACTAGTGAATTGAAATTGAAATTTGTCTTTTTCAGATAAAGCTCTAACTGCTCCCTTCAAAGTTGTGCTCTTTTCTGCCTACTTTTGGGACTACACTTCTGGCCTTTTGGCCAAAGCATCACATTTGTGTAACAGCCCAGCTTTGGCTGGGAAAAAAACAGGGCAGTGAGTGTACTCAAAGTTGTGACTTTGAGTGTCCTTAGTTTGAAGTGGGTTTTTTTGAGCTTTGGTTTTCTCCTAGCCCAGCAAACTCTGTGTGGACTTTGATCTTATTTCTGTGTTTTAGCTTCTTTTTCCAGACAGCTGCTTCACTAAGAAACTGAGCTGTAAAGCATTGCCTTTTCCCATTCTACCAACCATATGCATCAGGCTGGCCTTTGGCTTGAATGCCAAGTTTGGTGTCAACCCTGCCCCATTAGCAAAGATCACACAAATCATAGTGACAAGGTTTCCAGGCTGCTGTGGCTGGGGGCAGGCTGGCACTGAGTGTGTGTGAGAGACAGAAGTGATTTCTGATCTCTGTCAGCACTGAAGGCCAGGCTCCAGCAGGGCTGCTCCTTGCTCCATCCCGTGCCCTGTTTCCATGTGGGTGCCCTCCCTTGGGCTGTGCCTTTGCTGCTCTTGGGTCAGAGCCCACCCCTGGCACCAAGGAAGGGCTGCTGGTCCTGCTGGGGATAACTTCACTTGGAGCTTCAGCACTTGGAGCCTCAATTCTCTCTTAACAGCCTCATCCTTGTTGAGCATCTTGATTTCAAGTGTCTGTTGAAGCACTGTAAACAGATTTCCTTCAGCTCTGCAGCACTACATGCTGTGTTGCAATACATTCTGTCTACTTTAGAGCTGTTAGTGATTCATTAGTTTGCTGTTCCAGAAACCAATTCCAAAGGGATCACTCATCTCCCTAGAGCAGTGAGGGTATTTTCAGGCTGGCTACACAGAGCTGTGGCAGTTTTTCTGAGACTTGCCTGCTTCAAATCATGTGGCAGTGATACAGGCAGAGGCTGCCAGTTCAATGGAGGATTGCACACAGATTCCATGGGTGGGAACTTGCAATATTCTTAGACACAGCTAATAATAGCTCCTCTTGACTCCTGAAATGTCACAGTGGTCTGGTGGGTAACTGCACTTTGGAAACCATTAACTTGGTTTGTTTTTTTGGGGTTTTTTTTTTGCCACTAAGAGTAGTCCCTGACATGGTCAATGCTGCATTATGCTTGTAACAGAGAAAAGTATATTGGAAATCAAGAACCTTAATCCATCTGTCTGTGCATTGACCTGTGTCAAGATCTCAGAATTGCAGCTTCAGTCTGGGGGCCTAGGACTGTGTCCTCTCTGAGCTTTTCCTGTACAGAGATTCCTAAGCTGTAATGAGCATGCCTCTGGAAGGGACTTGGAAATGTAACAGTGAGAAATCTCTGGTGTAGTAAAGAAAAAAAGGTTTTATAACATAAAGCAGTAACTTTAAAGGGGTCAGTTACTGCCTGACAGACTGTCCTGCAGTCAGGTCTCCAGGGTTTTTGGAGTTTCTGAGTATATCTTTGCCCTAGAACTGGTTTTTCTGATGGAGAAAAATAACTGCTTTTCACAGAACTTCCAAAGTTTTCAAATATTTTATGAACCAAGAGAAAACAGAAAGTAATAATAATGAAATCTCTAAATGTTCTGTGGAACTAAGTTAATGCTCTTTCTTACATTAGCTGTTTATTTCTTTTTGCTGTCTAGTGCACCCAGCAAGGAACCAGCAGTAAATCTCCAGCTGGAGGATTTACTGTAAGATTTTTATGGACTGCTGGAGACCAGGCAGGGATTTTGACATATTGGCTGCAGTGGCAGAAACTGATACGTACACAACTATGAAGACTAAATTCTTAGTCAAAAGGTGCCAGCATTTAGAAGAGTGAGAAGTTGAGCAGTGAGCTTTTGTTAGATTATAACTGAAATCCTAGTTCTGAGCAGGTGAGCTGAGTTTTAGGAGATGTTGGACTCTTGCTGTCTGCTGGGATTTGGATTAACTGGGGCGCCTGCTCCTTGCAAGTGCAGAGCTGCATGGGAATTGCACAGAGCCTCCATTGCAATGGAGGATAATGCAAATGTGGGGACAGACAGACGGCCTGTGTTCCAAGTGACTCTTCTCAGTTGTATTTTCCAGCTGTTTATTACAGTTACAAACACCTGGATGTGTTTTTCAAGGCAGAATTGCATTACTGGGGACCAGGATTAACAGGACATAATGAAGGGACCTCACTCCCTGCATGCTACTGTATTTCTGTTTTTATTTTGCTGACTTCTTACAGCATTTTGATGATAGGAACTCTTAAGAGCAAAAAAAAATCAAGTTGAAATCAAAGGAGGAGCTTGTGAAAAATCCTGTAGGAAGACTTTATCAATTAGGCTTTGTTTGCAGTCACAGCTGAGGATTCCCAAATCACCCATCAGTACACATTGACCCTGGTAGTGAGAACCCAGAGGAACGTGGCTTGTGGGGGATCTTGGAAAAGAGTCTTGTACTCAATCTGTTTATTTGAACTAATTACTTTAATTATAGTAATTAATTTGTACCTTAATGAGCAATCCATCCCTCTATTTGTGCAGTGCTGCCAGTCCTCATCTTAGATATGTTGCAGGCTTCTTGTGCCAGTGAAGATGTATTTTCAGAGCACTTGGAGAATTATGGTTCACAGAATGACTTCACCTGAAGGGGAGTTCTTGTTCAATAATCTGAAATACATCATCAGCATCAATGCTTTACTTCAAGAAAAATAAGGTTAGAGTCAATGGGGTTTAAGAATATTATCCTCTTTTCCCAAGGTTTCTTTTCTTTTCCAGAAGTACTCTGTCATTTTCTTTGCTTTGCTTAAATTAACTTGCTTGTGAGAATTTAAAGCAAATTGTGTGCTTACAAATCTGAGAATAAAAGCAGAAAATATTTATCTCACAGTAAGTTTTTATTCCTCTTGCATTTATTATACCTTGTCCCCTCTACCTTCTAAATCATGACAGTCAGGCACTGGAAAACATATTTTCTATGAAGATCTATTTGAGTCCTGGCAGATGGATAATGGGTTACTCTCAGCTGCTCTTTGCCATTGCTGGATAAACCCGATCTTGCACTGACTCACAAGAGTCATCAGGCTTCATTTCAACTTCATCCTCTGGCATCCTGATAGGCACTGGGGAATTCAGACATGAAATTGCTGGTATTCCTAGAGCAGCAATGTCTGGAACACGTGCCAGTTGCTGGATCTGTGTTTCTGTTTAAACTTGCTGAAAGAATTGGGTTCCCATTGTCTCCATGTGCTGTCTGCAGTTTGCTGTGATCAAAGAAAGGAGTGGAGGTGCTCTGCTAGGAATGCTCCTCTCCTCCTGCATGAGAGAACAAATTACTGCAGGTTTCCCCTTCATGGAATTATGTGTTCATCTTCCTACTTCAGAGCAGCTCTTTGTGAGATATTGGTGCAGGCACTGGCTGCTCCTTGGGGGGCTGCAAGTGCCACATTTGTCACTCTTGCCAGTGTTTGTGGCTTTACTTTGAGCTGGTCTGAGGAGGGGAGCACTGAGACCTGCCCAAACTTCCCACATGGCCACGTTGGTGATTTCCTTTCTATGTGTAACATCTGTGCTGCACAAAAATAAGATGTGACAATCCTTCATGTCCCCAGTGAAGTGCTGGCTTGAAGTCCTACACAAAACAACTGGCAGCTGACTGCTGCAAATGGATTTTTTCTTTATAACGCAATTCAAACTAGAGGTTAAACCTAATAGCTAAGAGTGAGTTGTTTGAATAATAATTGATCAGATTGCTGTAAGTGAAACATTTAGTAAGAAAACAATGATAGCCAGTATGAGTGCTACAATTGAAATACAAAATTGCATTATGACATTCACATGTATATAAGTTCTGTCCTAGCACTTTTTTCTTAGACTTTTGTAGGTGTAATGCAGCATTTGAGTGACAAGATCTTGAAAAGAAATGCTTGCTTTTTAAAGTTTTTCATCATTTTGACATTATACTTGAGAGCAGTAATTGTGGTGTTGTTTCTAAAGTCCGAGAGGTTTATCTGTCAAGTATTAATAACAGATAAACATTTTGTTTGTTTTCTGCATTTAATATATTGTGGTATTAACAGAAGATAGAAATCAGATTTTCTTTCTCTGATGAGTCCTTAAATTCAATTTAGCTGGGATGAGGTAAACAACACTATGATTTGAAAGAGGATAAACCTCCCTGAGCTATTAGGGAACTTGTATATGCCTGAATGTCCTTGCTATTATCATAACTTTAATCATTGTAAGCTGCAAACCCATTCAAAGTATTATCTAAGCCTGACAACATCCTCAGTGTTAGTACAATGCATTAGAAAAAAAGCCTTTTGTGCAATCTCTGTCTCAAGGACAAGCCACCTAATTAACAGACCAGCCTGAAACACACACTGATGTGTTTGTCTTTATTAAGACATAATGAATTGCAGAACTCAAAGTTGTTTTTTTTTGAGTCAGAATGATCTGAGAGAAGCATTTCATGGCAGAGAGTGGGAAAATGTGAAGGCATGAAGTACCACAGTGAGGAGAATGTTAAGTATATCCATGTTGTGTGTCTCCATATATATGTGAAAATGTGTGACCAGATTTAGGATCCTACACACAATCTAGGGCAGGCAAAAGCCTGTGTTTTGCTCAGCTACAATGATTTTTTTTTTTTAATTCCTAAAATTAATACTTGGTTTGTAACTCATTATTGTTTTGAATTGTGTTCTTAAGATTGAAGCTTCTGAACTTTAGATATTCAGCTCAAGTTTCTTTGAGTCTGAGATATTCATATAAAATCCAGCCAGAGCCCAGTCTGACTCTTGCTCTCAGGTTTTGAACCTGTGTGTATTTTTGAACACACTCAAACTCACATCAGTGCTATGAAAGCAGGTGCTCAAATCGGCTGTTTTGAAGAGCAAGGACTGAGTATCTTTACTTCAAAGTAACCTGGTCCAGCTGTGCACTACACTCACGGGTTTATGCTTGCTAAATTCTTACAATGGGAGCAGTGACAAAGCAACAGCAGCTGCAGACCAGAAGTGTGCATGGAGTAGTTTGAAGGACTGATCTATTAGAAGAATTTCAAATAAAAATTTGCCAGGTTTGATGGATTTTTGAAATATCTGGTTGTTATCCTCAAGAGCTTCATTCAGGACCGTGTGGATCCTTCCTTCCTGTGTGGTTTTGGCAGGCTGGATCTGACAGTTTTTAACCACAAGTGCTTCCCTGCCTAAACATGCAGCTTCACAGAAGGGTTTCTTTGGACAAGCATAATTCATATGCATTACATCCACAAGGATTTGGGCCTCTATCAACCCAATAGGAATTGTCCCTTTTAAGATTCTGGAAAGAGTTGCTCACAAGAGAATACTGATGTGATATTTAAAAAGAGCCTTAAAGCAAGTGTCAAAATATGAGCAGACCTTAGAGATACATCAGGTATAACTATATGCAGGGCAACTTAGAGCAAACCACAAAATGGTGTTTTTATTTTCCCCTGTGGTGTGATGTTATAGCAGAGGATGGTGTGTGGAGCAGAAAATGGAATGCGTTTCCTTTTTTTTCCTTCTGCTTTTAAGTACAGTGACGTGTCCTAATTTAGACCTAATTTTCATTCCTGTAACATTGCTTGTAATAACGCCTAAAGTCCTCAGAATTAATTTGACTGGAAAAATTCCAGAAGGACTTTCAATTTTTCTCATTAAAAACATTATAGATGTCTTAATTAGGCACTGTTATTAATGGTAATATTACTCAATTTAGAACTACACACTTAAGATGTGGTTACCTCTGGTGTGATTAGTCAGAGAAGCTCTGCTATGCAAGGTTGCACACTAGAATTCCTAACAGTTAAATATTTGGAGCCAGATGCTCAGCTGTGTAAATTGTGTGGCTACTGTGGCCTCAGTGGAGCTAGACTAGTGTACATTAACTGGGGATTTGCTATCTAAAGCTATAAACAATCATTTCTGGCTCATCTCCCTCACTATTTTCTTTTTCTTTCTTGTATTTAGCTTATTTTTGCTCTCCATGGTAGAATAAGCTGATGAAGTAACACATTCACATGTTCCTGCTCCAGGATAGGCTGTTTAAGTACTAAAACTTAACTAAAGCCACTCTACACTTGTATTTCTCTTCCCCTCTGTTGTCCCAGGGGGGATTTTCCTGACTTAAGTGAACCTGCTCCTGATTTAGAACACAGTTCAAGGACCTTGTCCCTGTGCCTTCCACTCTAATGGGATCTGTTACAGGCTCCAGGTTGGGGAAATTTGCTTTGCTTGGTGAGGACCTGCGTCTTGCTACATGTGAGGGGAAAATTAGGTGGAATGTTTTATTTGCTTGCCCAGACACAGGTTTGCACAAACTTTTAAAGTACTCTGCAGACCAGTTAATGTGTGTATTTTCCTGTTGGAGGATTTAAAGGAGCTATTTAGGTTTCTTGTATTTGTGCCTGGCTCTGTTAGCACAGAGGAACCCATGGCAGTGTTCAGGTCTGTAATTACTGGGGCTCCTGTTTGATGTTTGTGATTGGGCATGGGAAAGGTTGAGCTGGACTTTGATTTCCATCAGGTTGTAAGATTTTGTTTAAAAAGTCACCCCCTACACCCCTTAAAATCACACAGCAAATGTGCTAATTTTTAAAGTTTATTTGCAGAGTGAGGTGTAAATTAAATTGAATACAACACACCAAATCTTGCCTGTTCTGTTGCTCAGCAGTCTCAGGGTTTATATCCCAGGTGTTTTCAATGAGTAAATTCTTACCTAGGCTGTGTAAGAACTCACTTGTGTGGCAGAAAAAGCTGCTCTTTGTGTGAACTGTGTGAAAGCCAGATCTGTGTCATCCTACAGGTAGTTCAAGCACAAAATGAACAATCACAGGTTCAGGTGGACAGATGTGCACAGGGCTGTTAAAGGCATCTGGATACAGAATTGGTGTATGGGATAGTACTGAAACCTCAAAATGCTGCAGACATTTGCATCTGTTCACTGATGTATATAATGACGAGTTATTTGGGGTAGTGGGGTGTGAAGCTTAAGAGGAGCTTAATGATTTTTTCCTTTAATAAATCATTTGACTACAGAAGTGTCATCTTTTATTAGCTTGCAATTTTGTAAAGTTAAGATTGAGCATAATGTTGCATATAATTCTAAAGCATCTGGTACCAATATCTAGTAGCAGCTGTTTAGTACCTGAAATATAAACAAAACATGATTTTATCCATAGCTGTTATAGTTAATTTTCCTGGAAGTTTTGGAGTAGATGCGCTATGCAATAGATCTGCTCAGGAGAAAGAGTGAGTGAAAATTAGGATATTGTTCAAAACCTGAGCAAGTGGGACAGGTCTGCATAAAATGTTGACTAGGAAAACAGCTGTGTTTCTAAAAAGATTTTGTTTTCTATTGAAATGAAGGAAAAAACTTTAGAAGAAATCCTAAAATGACTGATAGCCCTTAACTACATTGTCTTCCTAGTGAAGTGCATCCCATTAAAATTTATGATCTGTTATAATTGTGTTCATATTGTTTCTTTTTTTCCAATCCCTCTTCCTCTGAGGAAAGTTACGCAGTGCTTTGACTGTGGTGATATACATAGAGCTCTATTCCTGGTGCTTGAACACCAAAAGGAAAATAAACAAAACAAAGTGAAAATGAATTGTGACACGGAGCAGAGAGCAGGCAGAGCAGAGGAGCCTTTGGGCTGCTGCAGTTTGAGCTGCACCTGTGATCCCTCCCCTGGGCTCACTCTGCAGTGTCACATCGCAGAGTTTGTCCCTCTGTCCCAGGGCATCCATCAGATGGGATTGCTCTTTGAGGAGATGATGCTGCACCTGCTGAGGCTCCCCTTGACCCTGGGAACTCAGCTTGGTTTTCTGACATGCCGTGGATGAGCAAAACTCATTTCAGGCACGCCCAGTGATGGGAATGTGGTTTATGGGAGGACTGAATGTGCACAATCAAGCACTATTTCCTGTGCTATGTCTCTATAAACTGTTCCTTTTAAATCTTGCCCCTTTAAGAAGCAGAGAGATTTGCCAAGTAATCTGACTTAAGTGTTGCTTGTAACAGGTTCTGGTCATTCTGAAGTTGTTGGTGGGATTTATGGAGAAGCAGAATAAGATGTCAGAATATTGCAGAGCATCAAAAGCCGTTCATGTGCCACTAGCACATTTTCCTTCTCCTTTGATGGTTCTTTCCAGGTTCCTCTGGATGTGAATTCCATTTAGGGCACCGATATTCTAGCAATCCTTTTATCCAGTCACATGTAAACTACCTGTACAGAATAATATCACTTTAAGGGTGGAATCATGTCGATATTTGAAACTTGAATAAATTTTTTTCACTCTGTATACTGGTCCCTGAGGAGTGCAAATGGTTAACTCTGATGCTGGATGTCTATTTTTCCTTTTCACTTCTTAGTAAGGATGAAAGAGGACTCTTTAAGAATGTGAGCCCAATGAAGTTTATTTCTGTCTTGGGGCATTGAGTTTCTTTTGATGCTTGCCTATTTCCAACAGTGATTGAAAGTCACCCATCCAGCACCTTGATCTGTGCCTACCATGAGTCTGTACATCTGTGTGGCAGAACAAGCAAACCTCTGACTGTGTAGGCATGATTTTTGATTCATTCTGTGCATTTGTAACCAGAAAAATTCCCAATTTTCTCTTACAGTGAAATTACAATTTTACTGGAGCATTCAGGTCCTTTACCTATAAGTTGATTTTAAACCCATTATGCAGTAGGGATGTTCAAGAGTAAATAATTTATAATCACAGCCTCATGCTCGAGGATGCTAAATATCAGTAATTTTGTATTATAACTCATTAAGGGTGACATTTGGGCTCCCAGGGGGCTGTTTCTAAAACTCCCTTGGCCTCAGTAATGTCAGGGTTTCACCATAAGTGTTACCTAAAAAATAAAATTATGACATTTCACTTCTTACTAAATCCAATTAATCTCCATTAATTGCATAATAATTTAAAATGTAATCTTATTTGAAAAGCTTGGAAGTGCATCAAAAGCTGTGACCTAGATCCTGCAGTTTTTAACTTGTCTATGAAATAGGAGGGTTTTTTGTGCATGCACAGGGTAGCTGTAGTCATTTTTAGCTGCTTACAGGATCTTGGCTTGGTTGTGTACACAGGATATTCCCTTGGAACCAGACCTGGGCTGGTGCTGTCTGGAACATGATGCTCTTTCAAGCAGCAAAGGCAACAAATTGTCACCAGGTTACAGCTGGAACAGGGGACTTTTCATTCTGCATCAACAAATTGGAGTCTGAGAATCCTTTAGGTTGGAAAGACCTTTAGGGTCAAGTCCAAATCTGTACCCAGCACAGCCAAGTCCAGCCCTAGACCCTGTCCTTAAGAGCACCCCATTTGTGCATCAGCTGCTTTGCTGTGGCCTGTTGGGCTGGTTGGTGCTCCTGGACCTTATGTGGATGGAGGTTCTGGGCCATTGATGCTCCTGGCCCTGTGATCTGTGGGTCCTGAAAGCTTTCTCAGCTTCTGAGGAGTTTCCTGTGGTTTGGGACTCCCCATGGCACTTTCCTGAGATGTTCCACTGTGGGTTGTGCTGGCACTGGGCCTGCTCACTCTGGCAAATGAGGTTCTTCTGAGAAAGAGCAAAGTGTGGATTTGAGTCATCTTTGGACAGAGAATGAAGCAGAGTGTGGGTGAATGCTCTTGGCATTAGACAAGAAAATAAGAGGATACAAACCTGTTACCTTGCCATCATCCTCTGTCACTTGGAAGGATGGGTTGCCTGGATGAGGAGGAGTAGGTCAAAATGAAATGTTCAGTGTCTCAATAGAAGGAACTTTGTCCTACATCCTCTTGAGGTGACACAAGCTGTTGTCAGATGTGATTGGGACTGCCCCAGCACTGGCCAGCTATCCTGCTCTTTTTGTCTGTTCTATTAAATTGTCTTCCCCTGCATGCCGAATGCCTGTTAAAAATTCTCTCTGCCCTGTGTTAATTCCCAAATGTGCCAGGGTACATTACTGAGAGCAAACCCAACAGCTCTGCATAGATCCAGTTGCCTCTGAGCATTTACACACCATGAGGACTTTTTATTTATGATCTTTGTGTTTGTCTCAAATGGTCCCCATGTAGGAACGGGAGACCATGGGCATCTCTGGGGTTCCTGGGTCCTGGAGCTATGAATCTGAAAGTTAATGGGGCCCTTTTAGTCCCTTGTACTCAATAAGAGTCTAAAAGGCAGCAGGTGCTTTACCTTAGGTTCTTCCATCTCAAACTGGTTAAGATGGCCAAGATTTATTTGGTGTAGGGCACATATGCCAAGGGTAGTCACATCCAGAACTTTTTACGGCTGCTTTTTAAAATCTATTTTAACCAAAGTAAGAAAACTGCCCCTTGTACAATGTTAATTCACTTCCTTTGGGAGATCTCTGGTGAAGATATTTCAGTGCCTCTCTACTAGAGAAAGATATTTTGAGACTTCAGAACTCAACTGGAGGAGGCCCTGAAGGATGTGGTCTGACTTTGAAGTTTTGAGGAGGAGGTTGGACTAATTGACCTCCAGAGCCCTCTTCCAACCTCAGGTGTTCTGTGAGTCTGTGGTGATCTTGTTATTT
Source organism: Melospiza georgiana (assembly GCF_028018845.1). Lineage (NCBI taxonomy): Eukaryota > Metazoa > Chordata > Aves > Passeriformes > Passerellidae > Melospiza > Melospiza georgiana. The sequence goes on from NC_080443.1 coordinate 17,461,177, forward strand.
GCAATGTCCTTCTTGCCAAATGTTCTCCTTGCTCCTTGTGGACATATTTATGTTACAGACTGAATTGGTTTGTGGTCTCACTGTACCCTTGGAAAATGAGCAGAATGAAATCTGTACATTGCAAGGGAAATAACTCCCTTGTGCAGCCACAAATGAAAGTAGGGGCTTGATATCTTCTAAATAGGTGGAAATTTTTCTTAAACTGTGATTATTTCTCCTTATGTCTTTCATTTCCTGTAATTCATTCTGGGTTTTTGATGGCAAAACGTATTGAGTGCAACTTCAATAATTTCCCAAGTGCTGTTTGTAGCTTGTGTCATCATGCAACTTACAGTTGATGGGCTTTGAATGTGGCTTTCTGTATCAGGAAGTTAATACAGGTTTTCTATTTTGCTGTATCTGTGCCCCAGTAAGAGGGCTGCTACTGTGGAGGGCATTCTACATTATATTTATTTTCTGAAAAAAAAAAAAAGTTATTTCAGTGTACAAGTGCGACAGAGAAGGAGACCTTTTCATCTCACCATTAAAGCAATTCTAAACTTCATGAATTTGGCTGTAGCAAGTGAGCTGGGCTTGAATTGTGCCTGTATTCTAAGAGATTTAATGGCTTTTTTTAAAGAAAGTTTTAATGTCACAAAGTCAGGGGTGGAGATATTTATAATTCCAGCATTTGCTTGTTTTGTTGCATTACAGCAGAATCTGGGTGTTCTGTATCAGATCCAGTATATTGCTTATCTTTTTAGAGCAGTTCTTGTATTTATTTGGAGGAAGTAGAAAGATTTTCATTGGGTATTGAGCTCTTTTTTGTTCCTTTATGATATCTGCTCCTACTTATTGAAATGTCAGCTCTCTCCTCTACCTGTGATGAGAACAGTGATTCAATTTCTTTCTCCTGTGCTGCCACTCTGACCTGGGAGGAGCTACCTGCAGCCATTTGCCAGATGACTTTATTATCCTCATTTAACTCTTTTAAAATTCTTCTCTGTTGTAAGGAATCAGTAACTTCACTCTGGAGTTATTGGCAAGTGATAGCAATTGGCACTATCTTCCACTCCTCTCTGAATTATTTGTTGTGTCCTAGGCTGGATGCCTGGGGCACGAGATTTTTGCTTCTGAATTTGTGTGTGTACTGGCCCTGACCTGGGGAATCCTTCCACGGTGTGTGTAAATAACAAACACTGATGTAAATCCAGAGGACTTGTCAAGGCATTAGATCAATCTGAGCAAGCTTAGCATGAAACATTCAAGGTATTGACTCTGCACCTGAATCTCTTGAATGTGCTTGTGACACTGCTATGAATTCACAGGCAGATTTCCTAATGGTGTTTCCTGTTTTGCTCCCTTCTGACACTCACCAATTAATGAATAAAAGGCAGCTTTGAGAGTGAGCTTGGAGAAGGAAATGTATTCATCCTATGCAGATTTAAGAGCCCAAGTTAGATACCTAGGCTTTCCAATGGTAATTCAGCCTTTAGTAGGCAAATGAAAGCATCTAAATTAGGAATCTGCTTCTTTCTTCTGCCAGTACAGTGAAGCTGTGTGCCTGATTTTGACAAGTTCTGTAATGTGAATAATCTAAGCTGCTGTCTCATTTATTTTTCAAGGCCCTGTGAGCATCAAATGGGAAGACTGGGCTGTAACAGACCTCTAAACTCCTTCACTGGGGACTTTAGTGTCCCCATCTGCATGCAAGTTGTGAAAGAGGAGGGATTAGTCTGTAGTGAAAGACCCAAGAGGCTGGTTATGCTGGATGAGAATGTTAACAGAACTCTCTACACTCTTTGTTTTGTTTCCCTTTTTGTGAGAACTGGGCAAATAGCTCACTGGATGGGTTCAGTTAATGAATAGGAAAGAAGTAAGAGTTTTGCTAATTGGTTTGCAGGCCTCTGAACTGTATGAGGAGAGTGAGCATAATTTAACTTTTTCTCCTTGCAATCATTACACAAATACACTGTGCATTTTAATGATTTCACTTAGTAAACCTTTGCAATGTGGGGATTTTTTGACCCTGTGCCACTACTTATGGCAGAGATAAAAAAGAGAAGATATTTTGAGGTAACATTCTAAATCTGGTGCAAAAATGGGACCTGTAAGGGTTTGTTTGTTTTTTTTTTTTTTCTATTTACATGTTATACCATGGAACTTAGAGGCATGGCACTTTATTCTGTTTTATGACACAGGATGCATCTCTGGCTGATATACTGGAGGCCAGGCTGCTTTAATGCTGTCAGCCTGCATTAACTTACCACCTCAATAAACACTGGCCAAGTGAGACATGGGATGAATAACTCAAGTGGCAAAATAATGTCAAATCCCACAGCTTGTCTTCTACAAGCTGACAGTTATTTATTAACAATTAAATCCAAATATCTTATTCAGAAGCAACAATATGCTTTGTGAGCAAGTAAAGTGGAGACAACTGGTCTTTGCTGGAGTGTTTTGCTTATAAATCAGAAGTCTGTGTCTTTTTAAGGATAATTCTACAGAAATGCCCATGAAATCTCTGAGCGCTCAGGTTGTTCTTCCTGGGAAAGAGCTGCTGAAATCCATAAGTGAAATACAAGTTGTCTCTCCCTGTAGAGATTTGAATTTTTAGCAGAATGTTTTTTGTAATTCAGCTTGGGCCATCAGCTTCAGTGTTTTTTATCAGTGTCGTCATCAGCAGCTTCTGGTGCCGAGTTACTGGATCTATGCAGAAAGGAGTTAAACAAAAGAGATCGCCACCATCCATAGTGGAGTTATGTACCCAGTATCCTTCCCTCAGTGAAGAAAGGAGCAACACTGGGCTTTAGAACTTGCCTTATGAAAGGGTCTCATTTTCTCAGAATATTCTTAATTTAGGCTAATGATATGTTGGCATTCAAGCATTTGTTTCTCAACATACAAAATGCACAATTTTACTACTAGTCCAAAAAGCTTCTTCCATCTTCATTCTCTGTGGGTCTGTGTTTAGGGAGGTGTCTGTTTTAGCAGCTTAAAAGGGACAAATCCTGGTACCTGGACAAAAATGGGCTGAGCTAAAGCCTTGGGATGTGTGTTGGCAGGTGCTGAGCTTTGGCATGGGGTGCAAACTCATATCAGAGGATGCATGCAAACAGGGGAAAAGAGAAAGCATTGGAGGAACAGGGCAATGTATGATAATTCTCAGCTGGTTGTGGTAGGTGCTCTTGGTAGAGCCTTAAGAAGGTCTTAAGTTGATTCAATAGACCTGAAGGATTTGGTGATGTCCTTGTTTTTTCTCTGTTAACTGAGATTATTTTTTCCCCAAAAAGAGAAAGTTTGACTCTGTGACTGTTTTGGTGCAGCACCTTTTGCCCTTTTAATGCAGAGGTTAAGCAAACATCACAGGTTGTTGCAATGCAGTTTGTTCTTGGAGAGGATGATGATGATGACAGAGTATTCAGGTGCACAATAATGGTGAGGCACAGCCACACACAGCGCTTGTAGCTAAGCCAACAGTGCAGCTGCCAAGTAAAGGGGTGGTTCTGGTTATCCATGCTTTTCCAGTCACTTCATCCTTCTGAAAACAGCTAATTAGGCCATGCGCTCATCATCTGCAGAGACAAATTAAACTGGACTTCAGACTTCAACAGTGATGATGGTGGTGTCTCTTCTGCTGCACAACCAGCTGCTGGATTAAAAATAGCAGTGCTTATACAGCCTGTACACTGATTTATTGAGCCATTGGAGTGTTCTGCAGTGCTGGCAGAGCTCTGTCACAGCCCTGATACCCACAGGTTTAGGTACCTGCCTCTTCAAGTGCTCAGGGTGTTGCAATCTTTGGTCCATGTCCTCTTGATTATTTTGCTAGAAGAGGTTCTCAAGGAAAGATGCTTTTCAAAACTTGTCCCACTATAGAGTGCATCCTCTTCCTCTTATAATTCCTAGTGCCAAGCCAGAGGTGCACTTGGACAAAAGGATGTTCAGGAACTGGTGTGAAAGAGGTTAGAACATAGCAAAGATGAGTGGGGGGAGGAGGGCAGGTATCCAATAAAAATACCTTTTATACAACAAAAAGGGTCCAGTGCTTGAAAGAATAAAGATCCAGAGGCAGCTCTGGGTCAAGGGTTCATTCCAATTCTTCCTTACAATCCAGAGATGAATGCCATGCTCTCTCTGCTTTTGTATCACCCACTTACCCTGGCAGAAGTGGTGACTGCTATTGCCCAGGACAGGCTGGGGGTGCCTGAGGAACTGGGAATTCTTGTGCTGAGTGCAGGGCACACCTCAGGGCAGAGCCTGGGGCTTGCCTGGCTCTCCTGTGACAGTGAGACATCTATTAACATCACTGACAAACCACAAATCCTTCTCCAGGCCTGCTTCTGATGCTCACACCAGGAATACTGGGCTCTGCTCTGCTCTCACCAGCAAGAACTAAATGGGCTTTTCCCCCTGTCTAACTGCTCATTTGACAATTTATCTCAATGGTTTCTTGGCATCTTTGCTCAGTTCTCATGCCAAATCTACTAATACCTGCTAAAAGTTGGCTTTTGACCTTGCTGCCACAAATTCAGCATCTGTGGATGAGTAATGGAATTCTGGGTACCAGGTGTGAATGTCAGTGCACGCTGCAGCGAGTCCATGGCAGCCAAGCTGGTGTAATTCTGCTTGTCATGGATGGAAAGGTAGGCAGGGCACAGCAGCTGGGGAGGATGGGTTGCTGTTTTCTGTTCTGCTTGCTTGGCTGAGATGGAGCAAGGTGTTGCTGATATAAGCACCACCTGCTTTAAAAACTGAAGTCTGAATTAAAAAATAGTTTAAAAATCCAGACAGTGTTCACTATTGTCAGAGTTTTGTTCCCTATTGTCAGAGTTTTGAGATGTTTAATCAGCTGTTTCATTAAATTGCTGTTGCTGTATAATGTTTGTCCTAGGAGTTAGGAATGGCTGCCTGTGGTGTTTTGTTATTTCACATTCCCACATATCAAGATGTGAAAAGTGATACTGAGATCTCTTGTAAATCATGTTAAGCTCTAGCAAGGCACTATTGTAGCTCTATACAAGAACTTGCTGTCTGTTCTATAACCTTAACTGTAAAACAAAACATCTGGACTGCTGATGTTGGTGTCAAGGTAATAGTGGCTCTCAAATAAGTAAACTTTTTACAGGGTTTTGTACTAAAGGTTTCTACAAATGGAGTGTCCTGAAAATACCCAGCTATGGCAATTCTAAATGGGAAACAACACCTTCATTAGTTTTGTGGCTTGGACATGAGACAAGTAGAAATTATTCCAGCCCTTCAAATGATTCCAAGTGCTCCACTTTGAGGGTGGGAACATCCAAAGGAGAAATGTCTTAAATATCTGCTACAATTCCTGGTTTTATATGAATTTTTATATTGATTCCAACACATGTGACCAGCTGGAATCAGCAAAGTGCAAGATTAGTCCTTGCCTTTTTAAATTAAATTTTGTAAAACTTGTCACTGTAACAAGCTTAGTTTCTGTCCTGTTTTCTTCACTGTCTCTGTGCATGACACTGATCACTTGCTGCAGTGATCTACAGTCTCTGTACTTTTGTCCTCTGAAAAATGTTTTAATGTAGTTGAGAATTCTTTTAATGAGAGAAAGGGAGACTTAAGGACAGAGGAAGATCAGTGGCCATTCTCAGACTGACATGATTGTTGAAAGCACTGACAGACACAGCCTTTGATCTCGTTTTTGAGGGGTTTTCTTTTTCAGGGCTGAAGCAGGAGCAGTCAGACTACCATGTTCAAACAGTTTGTAGCTCATTCTATTATCCAAGAACACTCCTTTAATAACTTAATTCTTTCTAGAAATCATAATTCATTTCATCTTAAAACTTCATATACCAATTGCCAAACTTTTCAACAACTTAGGAATGTCTGTCAAGTTTTATTAACTTTCAGTTATTAAATCTCTGCCATGCACTTGAAGACATTTTTAGATTCCTTCTTGCAGCAATCCTTTGCAGTTTTAAATTGTAAACCTTTCTCTGGGAATCCATAAATACAAGTGTGCCATGTTAAATTTGGTAAATCCAAAATTAAAGTCTGTAGGGCAAAGGAGGAGCAAGTGATGAATTCCTCTGCCTTTTCAGTGAGCTCTAGGAGCCAGTTCCAGTGGTGAGATCAGAAACAGACTGTGGGATGATCTGAGTTCCCTTCCTGTCTTGCTGCCTGCTCTGGGAAGGTCAAGCCTTTCCTCTTTGCTGGATTCCCATATCCTCAGAATGAAATGCTGGGCAGATTGTCCCTTCCCTGTCATGGGCACACTTATGCTGGAAGGCAAAGCTGGGATAAAGGAGGGAACCTGCTGAATTCCTTGCTGCTTGTAGAGCTGTGCTGCTGGTCCCAGCAGTTTATAGAAGTTTATGCTCTTGTAGAAAGACAATCAGAAGTTGAAAGCTGTCTCTGCTGCTTTCTCTTCTTCTATTTTAGTCTTCTGTTTTCAGAGAGAATAAAGCTGGTTATGCCCTTTTTTCTTTCCTTGCTGTGTCTCTTGATGCTGTTATTTTCAGCCTGCTCGTCTCTGTGCAGGTAACCTGGTTGTATAGGGAAAAAAGGCTTCTCCTTTAACATGAAAGTGAAACTTCAGCTTCTGCTGTGAAATTCAAGTATTGTTCCTACATCTGAATATAATATTAATGTAACTAAAGTGAAAAAGCACTGCTGCTATGAAATTATTGGAGCTTCTTTAGCTACAATTTACTCAGACTCTGGAATGTAACTAATTAAAGGAAGTTTCTTCATTCCTCCCCAAAAGGTATCTGCTATGCAGATTTGAGGTATGGTGAGATAACCACGTAGCAATTTAAAATTAAGATATTTTAACATTATTAAAGAGCACAGAAATACTATCAGATGTGGTTCCTCAGAAGCATCAGGGAAACATCCAGCATCTTTCACAGCAGGGACTGACAGACCATGTAAAAACTTGCTCTGTGACTGTTTCTGTCTCTGAGCAATGAGATCACCCAGCATACACACAATGTGAGTTAATTTGGTAAACAGTTGATAAAAAGGCTACAAAAACTGCTGGTGGTCTCTCTGCTGTCTTCAGTGTGGTGTGCATAATGTTCTGTTCATGGTGGTTATGAAAGGGTTGAGGTTACACTGAACCAAACCAGCTGTGACATTTTTATTTAGCTGCAATCTCCTGAATCATCAACCATTGTAAGCTAACTTCTGGTTTTGTTAGTCATGGAAAAGTTTCAATAGGAAAACTTGTCATATATTAACTTTGAAATAATTGAAAGTACCAGACACTCTTTGGAAAGGCTTTTCTGCTCATGTAATTAAAATTCACCTTCCTCCTGGAAGAACTTCTTAAAGCAAGCTTGGTTTAGTTGAGTATAACTCCTTGGTAATACCACTTACAGCTCTGGAAGTGGCATCACTTGTATCTTCTAATAGGCTGGGCAATAAACTTGTATATATATATGCCCAAAACCTACCAGGATCAGTCATTTTCATAATTCCTTACAACTGAAATAATTGACTGGTTTCTCTGCTGCTGTTTCAGATGGTTGCAATTGGAATGTTTTGTCTAAGTGCTTGTAAAGTGTGACAGATTTCAGAGCTCACCAGTTTGGAGCAGAGATGTTCCAGCTGTGGGCAAGTCCTATGGATGCTACTCTGAGGCTCCATGAAAATCAGGCAGAGCTGGAGTAAATAAAGGCTGAGTGGACTAAAAGATGGGTAAATCTAAGAATGGCTGGGGTGCTAGAGCACAAATCACACAGCCATACATAGTGCTTTACTGTAGTCTGTGCAAAGAGAAGTTTATTGAGAGATTTGTTATGCAAATAAAATGTCATAAGAGCTGGCACTTCAAAGGCCTGTGCGTGCATTTGCCATATAATTGCCTGGAGAAAAAGGCTGTTTGGATGTTGAGCCTTTATTTGCATTTGGAGGATTAGCAGACTGTTTACTTTACTACCCTTAGCCTTTAAGTGCTCTTAAGCTGTTTTTCCAAGAGAGCTGAATTTATTCAGTGTAACTTCTTGATTGACACAGCAAGAGGAGCACATCAACCAAATGTGCAGGACCTTGCAGCAAGCAGCTCCTTTCTTTTGTGACCTTGTAACGTGTCATGGAACCAGTGGATTTGAATTAAAAAATAAATAAATACAGATTATTACTAACATTACAGATTTCCCAAGGAAAAATATGTACCCAGATGAGGATAAAGATTAGAGCTGACAGAATAGCATTTCTTCCCTGTTAACTTTATCATACCTTAAAAATATTCAGTGCCTATAATTTATTTTCATTTTCATTATCTTCCCAGCTTAGGTGACATGTTCAGCTTCCAGAGAAGTTAATGGAAATCTCAATACTGACTTCAGAGGACTTTAGGTCAGGTTTTAAATGACAAAGAACGAGCCCCAAATATTTATGCATATTTATGAATCGAGTGAAAATTTGTTAATGAAATGTTCATGCACGCTTCATTCCAGGCTGGCTGTACATTCATCTCAGAAAGCACATAAGGGCTTTTCTTTTAGTGTTCAGTTAAAAGCTGACCAAAAAGTCAATGAGATTTTGCTGGAATGAGGCTTTTGGGATTTGGGCAGAATTCATGTACACAAATCTTTAATATTTATTGCTAAGGATTGATGCTTACATGATGAACAGCCACTTCATGCATGAAGAAAGATGTATAACTTAGTTTGATCCCAGCCATGCTCTTTATTCACCATGTCACACGCCCTGACCAGCTGTGACTGTTCCCCAACAGGAGCCCCAGGATGTCCTTATTGCTTCCAACCTGCCAGTTTTTCCTCTGAATTTTGAGTAAAAAAAGAGACACTTGACTCTGTCAGTTTAACAACAGATTGGTTTATTTATGCTAATTCAAAGCTCTTGCATATGAGAAGGAAATGTGTGGCAGCTGGTGGGAAAGCTGAATCCTTGTGCTCCAGGAGGCCACGTCTTCCAGGCTGAGCAGCTGCTGTCAGGAGATATCAATCACTGTGCCAAAACACCTTGACAGTGCCCTCTTGACTGCCTTTTTCAGAAGCAAAAATTGGATTAGATATGACAAATAGGTCTTTTCTATGGAAAGGCTGGTGTCCTTTAGCCTGTGCAAGTACAGTTCTTCTGGCTGTGTGATATGTAGTCTGTTGCCCATGGATTATGAATTTTCTCTCTTCATCTAATATGGAAACAAATGAGCTTTTCCCCTCTCTTGTCCTTCTGAAGTTACTCATTGAACATTTAATCAAACTACTTATATTTGCATTTTTTCACTTTTCTGACTTTGAGGCTCTGTTTCAAAATGTGCCTTGGCATCAGTACTTGATTTAAGCCTCCTCTCTGGTTTTACAGTGAACACTGCAATAAAGAATGTATCTGTATTTTAGATATACAGGTGAGACAGCATTTTTGTACAAGGCATAATTAGGGCTGACTGGCATGGAGAAAGTGATTTCTCAGCCTTGCTATTGCCTGAGGTAGATTATGTCTGAATTATCAACACCTAGCTGTGGCATTCACTATTGCTTAGCAAATTACTTTTAAATATAGAGATAAGCATTTGCTGTCAGACACTGGAGCTTCATTCCCCCTGTGCACACACTTCATCACACCTGGACCACAGACTGGTGCTGTCCTAATCTGAGCCCTCTTTAAGACACAGGAGACATCACCTGTGCAGTTTTGCAGAGGATTTGACTGCTGTGGTGAGGTTGAGGTAGAGGCATTTTGGCTTCATAGTGGGACATTCACCTGAGAGTTGGTGACTATTAATTCTTCTCTTCAAAGCAAATTTTTATTAATTATTGATTGCACATGATTCCTTCCCCTAGAGACTTCTCTCTTCCAATCATCAATTAAAAGCAAAATTTGCACTTTTACTTACTATAGACCTGAAGGAAAAGCCCCTTGGATTAGGCATGAGACAGAATGGTTCTGCTTGAGCAGCCCTTACTGAGACATGGCCAAAATCCTTCCATTCAAAACCTCCTCTGGTGTTCCTTGCATGTCAACACTGGTGGTACTATTGGCTTGCACTTGTAGTTCTGTGCTTTCCGCACAGGGATTGGCACAACAGATGACTTCTCTGATTGCTACAATGTAATAGGTTCCAGATAGATGAAGCAGCTGCTTGTTTATGCATCAATTCTGTATTTTACCAGTCATTAAGTGTGCAATTAAGAACGTGCTTTTGGAAAGGCTGGTGATGCCTGTGCCCTTGGAACACCCTGAACACCTCAGAACAGATGTCTACAGTCTAACAGGAGCGAATGTTTGGTTAAATATGAACTGAAGGTGTTGCAAATGGAACAGGTTTGAGACATGAAAAAGGTTTCTTTAGCTCTCAAACAAGCCTTTTGTTTCCCTGTCACCAAGGAGGAAAAAGCTTGTGAGGAGAGGGACAGCTTTCATACCCTCATATCTTCCCACGTGCTGTTGATTCCCCCAAGAGAGAGGGGTTTTGGCCCAGGCAGTTTTGTGCCCATAGCAATTGCTCTATGGATGCAGGACACTGGTGCTTCAGGAGCCTTCTGGAAATCCCTGTGCCATCAAGCACAGAGCTGGCATGCAAAGCCAGGGGGAATGTGCCAAAAAGGGGTGAAGAGCCATTCCTGTGCTGCTAGAGAATAGCCAGAAATTTTTCATTTTAGACTTGAGGAATGAACCTTGAGCTGATTTCTCCTCATTTCATTTGAACTTGCAACTGCACCAGCCTTGTCATCAGATTCTAAATGGGATCCACTTCTGGGATGTGACAGACTATTCTGATTGCTGTTCCCAAACACAATTAGTCTGAATGCAATTCACATTTTCAACAAGTTAGGAATTACTCTTGATCTGGCCCTTGTCACCATCTGTGCTGTGGTTTGGGCACATTATTGAGTGTGTATTCAGCAATTATCACACCTTGACCAACTGCACACAGAGTGAAGGGTTTGCTCCTTAGGTGATGTACTGAGTCTCTTACAGGTGTAGTCATCCTTGGAAGGTTATCCCTGCCACTCCAGCAGGGAAAACAGGACACCAGGGCATGTTGTGTGACATGATTCATGGATATGTGACTAGCACCCTGTGACTTATGATATCATCTCCATTGTCTTGCTGGAAAATTACCTTCTGCTGCTGTAGAAGGGCAATGTTTCCCCATGTAGTTTATGGCTCTCATAAACAACTCCTACCAGCAACTTTGCTGTCGTGTCCTGTCTCTCACCTTCTCCTTGTACCTGTTTGTAATTGAGGATGTGAAACTGTTCCTGTACAGTCTCAGTGTGAGCTAAGATGTGAAATCCCAGGGCTCTGCAGTGAGAGCATTGATCTTCTGCTGACTCATCTGTGATGACAGATACTGAATTTTTACAGACACGCAGAGTCACTTTTGCTGACTTATTCATTTTAATTTAACTGGGTTTTATTTGTTCTGGTGACTGTAATTCAAGGTGTTAATATTTCTTGAGAGAAAGAGCAGCTTTCCAGGCTTAGCCATAGTAAAAATAGTAAAGGTGAACTTCAGAGAAATATCTCTCTGGCTTGCCTGTGCCTGTACTCAGTTTAGAGCAATCAGGATTCTACACGCTTATGTTGCTCAGTAATTTAAAATGCAATGCAGTGTGTGAACATCTCACTGTGATTTCTTCTGAAAAATCAAAACATGCACTGACAATCCTTTCTTTTCAGAGTATGAATAGGTTGGAAATGTTCAGATGCCTCTTGAAAACTGTAATGTAGGGATGTTTTTTCTCTTTGGTTACATTTTCATTGATACTCATGTTTGTAGTTACCCAGCTTATTTCAAAGCTTGTCAAACAGTTGATTTGGAAAAAGGAATTGAAGTGATATGGGCTGACATGAAACTTCTGTTTGCACCCCTTTTTGTTGTCATTACCTGCCTTTGTTCAGCTGATGCATTTGGAGCTGAGACAAGCTTTGAGTTTTCTTGCTGTCATCTGTCTCAAGTTTTCTTTCTGTTCTTCCCTTCTTCAGGTCCCCTTGCCTTCCAGAGTTAGGGATGACTTTTACTGATGTCAAAGGAGTTGGAATAAGTACATTCCATGAGTGCTATGCTATTTAGCCCTATGAATTTCTCATGCATCAGTGCACTTTTTAGACCTCATCTATGCATTGTGGTTCCTCTTGAGCTGGGCTTCCTAATTTCCCTTTTCATGGTGTGTTGTTGATTTCTCTATTCTTTGTACTCATTCAGCAGTTAAACAAAAACTTCAAGTGTACTGTGACTGGAAGAGCACATTCTGACAATGGAGTTAGTTTTTGGTTAAATTTATTTGATCATTTGAAGCTGACAGTGTGTGCCTTGAACACACATTGAATGTGACAAAAGATGCTCTAAGATTTAGGGTAAAGGACAGGAATACAGCAGGCTAATTTTATATTACAGTAAATTTCCCTAGACATTCAGCCACTGACTAAAAGGTGTAAATACCTGTGTTTGTTGTCCTTCCCTATAATTCTAGAGAAATGTTTATTTCTTTCTTCTCAGTAAGAAATGGTCAAACTGTACGTATTTTATTTTAAAAAGATTTTTTGTGTCATATTCCTTGCGTGATGTATTAGCATGACATTAGCATTGGATGCAGTTTTGTCTATTCTCATTTTGGCAGTGCTTTCTCCTGTACATCTCAATGCCAATTCATGGCTCATTTTTTGAGCTGTATTTTACAATACAGGTGACCATGTTCATTGCAGAGAGCTTTCTTCCTACACTATTGTACAAATTAACCTGGGGGACAGGCAAATCTTTTTTTATAGAGCTGCAAAAATTGATAACCATTGCTACTCTATGCTAAAAGATGCATCACTGTGTACAGAATAATTCAGAGAGTGAGAAACACCTTTAATGAAAGAATGAACAAAGACAACTTTTGCAAGCACTGTGTCCATATTTTGAGAGTCTTTGCTATTTTTCCCACTTGAGGTGTGAGCCCACCTTAGTGCCAGCACTGGAGTCACCCTGAGGATAAGGAGGTGATTTTCTACCATGCCAGAGGGCTGCTAGGGACAAGGAGACTCCACAAAAGTGTGACTATGGCCTCTGGGCTGAGGTAGAGGAGAATGGGGCTCCTGGGCTTTCTCAGGAGCTTGATCTGCTCTCTGCAGGGCTGCTGGTGGCTCTCAGAGCAGCTGTGGCACCTCATTTCATGGGCACTCATTTCTTCTTCCTTGCTCTGCTCCTCTTTTTTTTTTACCTGCCTGGAGCAGGGTTTGCAACTGCAGCCCTGCAGAAAGCAAGGTTTGTTCTTTCACCCTTGGGTTGCCAAAATCCAGATGAACTTACACTGCTCTGAAGGTTTGAAGATCTGTGTGAAACAGAGGGAAACATGGTGAACATTTCATTCTCAGTTTGCCCTGGTGCCATGCACACAGTGTTTGCACTGTGTGCATATTTAAACCAGAAAATGTTCCTTAGATCATTCATTCTGGGCCATCAGGAATTAAAGGGTTCTTTCACAATATCTCTTTTGTGACAAATAAGAATTAATAATTCTAATGGACAATTATCAAAGGGATTGTTGACTGACCACTAGAATTTCAAAGTAAAATTGCAGCTTTGGTAACTAAAATATCATCTGGAGGAGAGGATTGATTATTCAGAATTGCATTCTGACTGCAATTTGCTGTATTGCCTGAATTTGTCTTTTTAAATTCCTGTAGGTGTTCATACTGTACAATCTTAATGCATCATCCATGCTTGATATAGCAATAAACAGAGCTGGCAGTACAACACATTTGTAAAACCATAAGTATTTTTATCTGTCTGGGAATGGGAACACAGTTATAACTAAGACAGCAATGAAAATTTTATTGACTCAACAGAAGTGATGTCAGGCTTAAAGGGAATCCTGATCTTCACTTTCTGTGTTCCTGATGCAGATTTAACCTTAGGGTTTAAATGAAACAAACATATTTTATGTTTTTCTCATAATTGCTAGCAGTGGGAAGTGTAACTTCTCACAAGATTCAGCAAAGAGCATTTGATTGTAAATTTTAAAGCTTGGGTCAAAGTCAAACTTTTAACATGAGGTTTCATAGGAAATAATTTTCTCCGGAAAACATTTGAGAATTTATTGGTTTTACTTTGGCTTTCTGTTATGATCCCAAGCCCTGAAGATTTTTTAAAACTTTTTTTCTTAAGCAATCAATATAGACACTCTTGAATAGCCAGCAGGCAAAGAAAATTTGGAGATCTTGAGCTGAACTGCTCTAAGTTTTGATCTGTTGGCTGCCTGGAAATTCTGATTTGTACCTTCCTAAGATGTAGAGCTAAGGAACATTTTTCTGACAAAACCTTAATCAAATCAGCATATTCCCTCAAAAGGGCTGCATTTTAACAGCTGTAGATCATTCAAAAGGAAATGAAAAGCTAATAGCAATTATAATTGCATGGTATATGATGGATGTAAGTGGTTGCTTAGATGAAGATAGCACAGATGGAGCATCCCCATGACCTTCCCTGTGGGTTCATTCAAAACATGCAGTCCAAAACATTTCTTCCTTTAATTTAGATATCATAGAAAAATGCTAATATTGCTTGGTTGGCTGAGGAATTGCAGCCCATTTGAGCCAGACTTGGTCCATCATTTTTGTCATTGTGAGCCAATGCCTGTGTCAGTAGGAGCCCTACCACGCTTTTATTCCAGAAGCCCAGCTAATTATCTCCTGTAGAAGGATTTAAATGCTTGTACCCCAGTAGGCACTTTAACCCTTAGGATGCTGCTTTCTCTAGATTTTAGTGTTTTACTGAATGTGAATTCATGAAAATAATATGCCAGTAAATGAGAGAAGGAAGCATTAAAATGTGTCACAGGAATGGATTAAAACCTAACATAAAATATATTCCAATGCTCAGTGTCCAGTTAATATCAGTGTGATTGCATTAGCACATAATACCTGCAATTAATTCAATTTCAATTTTATCCTACTGCTCTTCCTTGAAGAGGGGAACAGAGTGACAGCCTGTAGTGAAAATCAAGGAGACAATCTGTTTGAAGAGTTCAACTTTTGTCTTTTTTTAAACATCAGTTTCAAATGGAGACAATAGCTGCAGGATTGCTTCAACCATTACAAAATCTTGCTCTTGATTCAAAGGACATAGAAACTATTATTCTGTTAAAACTGCTCTTGCTGAAGCTTTCATATCAGTGAATAGGAAAGTGCTGAAGTGGAATTTGAGTCCAGGTGATGGAGGACTCTCACTGTCATGAAACCTCAGGTCACAGTTGAGACTGCACAACAAGAATTCTGAGATTGCTAGATTAGGACTTGTTTGGGGTTTTTTTTTATTTGGTTTTGTTACTTTTGTCACAAGGCTGCTCAGTCTGGTTCACTGCCAAGCCCATTATGGGGGACAGAAATTTGTGAATAGCTCCCTTTTTCTTGAGAACACGACTTAAGCAGCATGTCCAAGGGGGAAAGTTCATTAAAATTTCATGACTCCCTTTCCATGCTTACTATTTAGAAGTTACATGTTGTATTTTTGGCACAGATTGAATCTAACTTAAAATAACATAAAGATAAATAATATAGCACCAGGGATGAACAATCTTAAACAAGAAACTAAAGTATCTTTCTTTGTTTCCTGACTTCTACTTTATGAAACTTTGATTAATGTGGCTTTGTAACATCTAAGAAAATTCCCTGTATTTTACAGAAGGGTGAGGGTGGCTGTGGAAACCAAAGCAATTCATTTTCTTTGACAGGAGTTGCTCCAGTTGCCCTTCAAACCCTGTACATCAAAAAGCACAATGCCCCTCACAGATCTGAGAAGAATCTCCTTGCTCTGCAGTGAGGAAATCCTCACAGCAAATTCTGTGTGTGTGATTTGAATGGATGAGAGTGTGGTGGTATCGTGTGCACGCCTGATGAAAGAGTGACCTTCATCTGCTCTGCCTATGGATCCATGGAGGAATCACAATCTGAGCGCTGCCTTTGATCTCCTGAGCGTGTGCTGCTGGGAACAGAGCAGCTGATCACTGCCCTGTGATAGAATCTGCTCTGTGTGCCAGCTCTTTCAAAGGCTTTTTTTGTCATCTCTCTTGTAATAAGGTGGTTATGAACATTTCAGAACACGAGTGAGAGGCAGAAAAAGGAATATTAGGCTCTATGCAGCTTATAATTAAAATCCTAGAGAGCAGGAGCTCTGAAGTGAGTAAAGAAAAGTACAATAAAAGCAAGCAAACAAAAAAACTCCACTTGATCCTGGAAAGCACAAAGGGAGGCTGCTCTGTATGCAAGGCTTTCTATTTCAAGTCACCTTATCAACAAGACAGCTTTCAGTTTAAGATGACAAACAAAAGGCCCAAAGGAATTCTGTGCCCATTCTGAGGGAGAGACGAGGCTCCTGTGCTGATGCCTGGCACGTTTGAGCTCTGTCCCACACTGAGCACTTCCACAGTTTTATACCTCACTGCTGTTTCATGATACTTCCAAGGGATTAACTTGACAGGGTGAAAAACAGCAAGATGTATATTTGAATAGAGATTAAAAATACAACACAGAGCATTCTATTCTCCTGTCAACAATTTCAAGGTGAAAAGACCAACAACATATCAAGTAATAAAAGCCACTTTGCAGAGGTTAGCATAATGTAACCAAGGAAAAGGGAGAGAATGAGGAAAAGAACAAAACATCTTTGGTATGCTTCAAGCATTAGAGCTCTTAGCTGTGGTCTGAAGATCAATAAGGCAGAACATCCTTTTTATTATATATTAATACAGTGTGAGCAGCAAGCATAACAACTACTAGGATCATGTGACTGCTGCATATATGTATTTTTCCACTTTGTCAAGATGAGTGAGTTGAAATTCTATTTTGTCAGGTGCATAGAGTTAAAATTTTTGAGTCAATGAGATTTATAAACCTATTTTCATAGCACCCAGAAAAGGATGGAGGGGCTTGTAGTGACTTCTTTTGCCCAAGCCAGCAGCTGAAGCACTTTCTAAAGTAGAGTGATGGGGACACTGATGGTGATGTGTAAATAAAGGAGTTTCTGAGAGCATTTGCATTGAGACAAAATTAAGTTGCCTTGGGAATTCCATATTTTTATCATGATATCAAGTTGTTCTCTTGTTTAAGTTTTTTTTTTTAATGAAGATGTTGAACCTTCATTTGAAGAGCTGAAGGGATGAGAAAGAATCCCATCTGCCCATACTTAGACCTGCTGATTAAAATCTTGGAATCTCATTGGGATCTATTTTCCTTTACAATTATGTTGTGCTACAAGTTTGAAGTAGACTAGAGAATGGTGTAAATTTGCATGCTCCTCTCTTTTTTCAGATTTGCTTTTTCTGCTTAATGTATGAAGTGAAGCTTGACTCTTTCTGCTATCCATTACCAACAACAAAACCAATTAAGAGTCTCATTTCAACTGAAAATGCATAACTTAAAAAAAATATTAATTCATGCTTTAGTGCAGATATTCAAAAGTCATGTAGTAATAATACATCAAAAATAATATTTTCTGTGGGGCTGCTGAAATACACTATTGCAAAGGTATTTTTTTTAGTCTCCTGACAGCCGTTAAGACTGCTGTGCTGGTGAAGTGGGTCACATCTGTAACTCAGATTGTGCAGTTTCTCATCACTAATCATGGTTGTTTGAATTGCACTTCAAGACCTTGTCTACTTCTGTCTGCAGCATTGCTTCTGTTACAAAAAACTCATAAAAGGGAAGATAAATCATTATCAGTTAATGTCTGACAGAGTCTTTTGCAAATTTGTATTATAATGATTGTGTTTGAAAAAAATCATGGGCTTGACAGGTGCATTAAAGCTAAAATATGTTTGCTAAGGTTAAACAGCAAAAAGTCACATTATTGCTACTTGTGTTAGAGCTATGAAATGAAGAATTCACCACAAAGCTGAGATCTCTTGCTTTACTGGAGTTAGTTGGAAGCCGTTCAGTTGTGTGGGTGTTTTGAAGCAGTGATAAAACTCTCAAGCTAGTGACCAAAGAGTGAGAATTTCTATACAGCACTTTGTAATAAATTTGAGCAGAGCCTGAGGGTGACATTGCACAAAGGATGTGTCATGGCCTTCCTGTGCAGCTGTGGGAGCCTGTAATAAAGGTCCTAAATGTTTCTGTTGATAATAAATACACAATGTAGGCTGATGTGGGGTGACCTGTTAAATAGCATCCTTTAATATGTTGTACCTTGACTTCTTGGGGACTGTCCCAAGCTCTTCCATGGCAAACTGGGGTAAGGTACAGTGGCAGCTGATGGCTCCTCCAGCACAGCAGTCAGGACTCTTTATCGTGTTTCCCCTGTCTGTGAAGCCATCTTTCCGTGCCATGAGTGATCCAAGAACTGATTAATTCATGTTTGCAATGTGCTTGAAAGCTTATTAAAGGGAAAGGGCGACAGAAGAAACAATTTTATTTTTATTCCAGACCGCTGGCAGAGCCTGTGAGCTGTGGCTGTGCTGGGTTTGGTGCTGTTTGCTTTGAGCACAACACTTCAGTTGTCATTGCAGCGAGCGCCGGCCCAGTGCTCTCACCCAGCTCTTCCCTTGCAAATGAGATTCAGCTGTGCTCCCTTGCAGCAGCACTGACAGCACCAAACACCTCGCAGCAACGCTGATTTGATTCCTTTTTCTCCTTTTTTTTTGTTGTTGCAAACAAACAAAGAAGTTCTATCAACATTTTTATTTCAGTCACAGCCTCAAGGAGTTTCCAGGTGAGAATGAAACCTGGTTCCTTAGTTCAGCTGGTGACCTCAGTGGTGTCTCTGTAGATCTGAAATGGGGATTTCTGTCCCAGTCTTGTGACTGAAATACAACTTATGTTTAAATCAATATTCAGTGTCTTTATAAAGACTGCACTGATAGTCTGGCCAATCTATATCTTGGAAAGTTGGAGAGCAACTCACTTAAACTGTGATCCCATTTCAAGTCCAGAATTTCTACCTTGAAATTCCAGCCTGCAGATCTTGTTAAGATTACAGATTAAGGGCTTGCACCTAAACACAATAGAGTTCAGGGGAGTATTTCTATTGAGTTTGACAGGCATAAAATCAGACCTGCTCAGAACACGACAAATCACACTTGTAAATCTTTGTAGATCAGTATCATTCATTCCTTATCTCTTGTGAATGTCTTCTCATTATTTCCATTGTCAAAACTTGAAGCTTTTCATTTTCAGCCCTCTTCTCTTGGGTTGTGTCTTGATAGAACATATGCAATTTCATTAAATTTATGTCATCTTCCTATTTCAGGCAAGGAAAATAAAACCAGAGGGGAACTGAATGTTTTGCTACATTCAATATGGAGTGTCAGGATAAAAGATCCTTGTAAACTCTTGTTTTTTGAACGTTGTGCTTCTGTTTATAAGCATAGTAAGTTCTCAGTGTGATAGATCTCAGCACTTCAGGCTTGTGGGATAAAAGATGCATGTGTTCTGAAGAATGATTTATCTAAAACCCCAAAAGCTCTAGATGATCTGTAAGAGCCACTAATGCATTTGAAAGCCTCTATTGCACTGATTCTATCTAAAGAGAGTTCTTGTTACTCTCCAGTGACATCTGTTACCTGTTTTGAAGCTGTCATTTGGAAGTATGTGAGTACATTGGGCAGATTTCTGGCAGGTGCTGCTTTTTAGGGAGGAAGTGAATGCAAGAAATTGGGAAATGTCAGTTCAATTTCAGAGCAGTGACTGCTGTCACCATGGGCTGAGCACATCCTCATCTCCAGCTCATGGTGTTGCTACTTCATATTTGTGCTTGCTCTGAGTGTGTTGAGCCAAAATTATCACCTAGAAAAACAAGAGTTCCTCACTTTTATGGACTAATATCAGTTTTTATTGTCCCTCTTCACCTTTCTCAAATTCAGACCTGCTGTTTCATTACCAAATAATTTCCTACTTCCTCCTTATCTCTTGAAAGATGAACAGATCGGCTAAACTGAGCAGAGGCCTGGATGCTTCTTCTCCAGCTTTGGCTCTTTTGGTGATCTCCAAATTTCCCTATTTTATCAGATCACAAAATAAAAGAAGTGGATAAAATTGATTTAAATGCATGCTAATGCCACACTGGTGGTCATATTGAAAACTATACTGTAATTTTAGTCCTCAATAATTGCACTGTGTGCACAATACTGTCCAGTCAGCCTGTATGAAGATGGGCAAGGTTAAAACTGAGTGAAAAAATCACAAATGCATGTCTGTCACCTGGCAGTATGATAGAGCTCATCTGAGGTACAGGTTCAACCTTTTAGTGCTCCTGCTGTCCTTAACACGTGGATTTAACCCAATTCAGAAACAGCAAGTGTGTTATTACCTGTAAAAACCCAAAAGTCCTGCAGGGGCAACTCGTGCTGAAGCAAAATGTTTGCTTTGCTGGAGTGGCACTCAGACATTCAATAGGACAACACTGGCAAACTTCACACTGGCTTGGAGTGTTGGAATGAGAATACAGAATTATACAATCATTCCACAGTGATATCCAGTTGTGTTGAACCTTTCTGAGGTGAAAAGCAGTCAGTCCCTCACTTTCAGGGGGGAACCTGGTTAAAAGTCTTGGTTTCTCTGTTGGGTGAATTATTTTTGATAGCTTTCAGTCTGGCTTGGAATGAAAATAAATCCATCTAATAATGTGTACCTTAAAATACTTATATGAAATTGTGAGGGTTTGTGACATGTTCCTACTGGCACTATAGCCAACATGTAGTTCTGTCTTTTTATTGAAATGAATGTGTTGATACACTGAAGTGATGAGACCCTCATGAACGGATGAAGAAATGAAAAAAAAAAGTGAGAAGGGGAATTCCTATCCAAATAGCTTTGGACAAAGGTCTTTCACAATTTTTGTGTATTTTTTCCTATTGAGACTTTCTTAAAACACCAAAAAATGTGTGTTTTCTTCTTAAAATCAGGAAGTCCTTAACAGCAGTGATGAAACTGATAGATAAAAGTTATTTTCTTCTAACAAAATGACTTTCAAAAGATACAACACTGACAGGTCCTAACCATAGATAGGTGGCTCATAAATTTTCATGTGTCCCAAAACCTGTGATGTCATGCCTTGTTTAATAGTTTACTCCACTAATTCCTACTGATCTATTGTAGTGGGCTGAGCCAAATAATTTGAAATTTAAAATAATCTATCTTTGTGCTTCCTACTTGCCTTGTTAAAAAGAAGAATTAGAATTAATCATGCTCTCCTTCACTGCTTGTTAATAACCCCAGATACCTCTGTGTCCTGTGCTTAATTCTCTCATTTCAGATTTGCAGCCCTGCTTAACCTCAGGCTCTGCTCCCAGTGCTGGGTTTACAACCAGTCTAAGTTGCTCTGACTGTCCTAGGATGCTGTAGTTGTGTTTATTTACAGCAGCTCCTCATTCTGCCCCACAATTTCCAATATTGCAGGACAGAGTTGAAACCAAACAAAAAATAAAGTAACTTGAGCAGGCATCCTCTGAGGTAATTTCCTTTTTGAAGTAAATTTTTAAGAACTCATCTGAGAGAAAGATGTGGGTGGCTCTTGGTTTTAAGGATATTTACAAAGAGGATGGAGTGGGGTTTGGAGGTTGGTTTTGGGGATGAAGGAAGGGATTTACTTGAGCTGCCTCTACTCTACACATAAAAATGTGTAGCACATAGACTCTACCTCTTCAGAAATGCAAAACTAATTACATCTTAATTTGCATATCAAAGCAAATTACAACCTAATGAAACATTTGCCTGCCAAACATTTCTTTATCTTAATGAACAGAAAAAGAATACCTATTATAGCCTGATTAAAATGTCTTTGTACTTGTCCAACAGGTTACACTCTGTATATATAAAAATATCGTTTCACCATCTTGCTGGCAATGTGAACAAAACAAATTCTAATTTACAGCACAAATTTTATTGTTTGTACCCATAGATGTAAAAACTGATAGGGAAATGTTTTGCATTTTCTTTGGCAGCAGAAGAGAGAAACAGTATCATTTTGAGCAGGTATTAATTATTATATTTGGAGTTTTATATTATAAAATAATGCTCAGAATCTGAGAAAATTGCACTCTTAATTCATACCTTACTACAAGTATACACCATGATTACCTTGTTTTTCAATGAAGTTCATCTTGTGATGCTCCCCTCAGTGAAACCTGAGAGAGCTCAGACATAAAATGATCTAATACTTAAAAGTTAATTCAGTTGAGAAAAATTTCTTTAGCCCCTGTTACAAGGAATTTATGGGATAAGCAGAAGTTACTACAACTTTAGACTCAGTATCATAAATCAGCTGTGCTGCAAGTACATATCTTGGGGTGAAAATGTTTTATTTACTTAATTTAAAATCTGCATGCTCTTGCTGTTTTGGACTATCCTCAGTACTCTTTAGTAATTAACCAAAAGCTGAAATAAATTTGCTGAACATAACTGTTCTTAATACAAATGTTAAATCATTTTCCCCCAGTGTAATTGTACCTGAATAGATGCAACTGTAACATGTGCCATAAAAGGAGATAAAGCAGCAACATAATGTACAATTTCTTAGTGCATAATGGTAACTCTGAATAACACATGCTCCATGAAAAGTAATTTAAACTGCATTATAACAAATGTCATATTTTAAAATGGAAACTATCCATCATGTATTGAGAGAAAGTGTTGGTGAACTACAATAAGTCTAAGGGATGTACTTAAAAATTCTTTTAGGAGTCCATTAAAAATAAATTGATGGACTTGCTTTTAGGACATTGTTATAAATTGTAAGTGACAGATACATGTATGTTCCCTCCTCATGGTGTGTAAAGCAATAATCACAAACTTGGTGGACAGCAATTGTACAGAATAATCAGAAGTGATTCCTATTCTATAATTGATAAAGCCTTCACTTAGGAAATAATTAGTGCATTTTTAAATTACATTGGTAAAAATGCCTGATATTTAATTTAGGTTTTTATTCCAGTAGGTGTTAAATTTATAGCAGCACAGTAAGTTTTAACAGTGAAAGCCAAAGCATGGAAACTGGCAGTAGAAAACTTGCGTATCTAGGCTTTGTAGTGTTTCTCTAAAAATAGGAAATATGCATATTAAATCCTTTTAAGCTCATAGATAATTCAGCAGTGCATGTGTACATTTGATGGCTTTCAATGAAGACTTCCTGAAGAGTAGAAAACCACTTTTTTTGTAATTCCCTTTTTAATCCAGAATGGTGAGGTTTCACAGAGGAAGGGACCCTGGCATCCTGCTGACTTTAGCTTGGGCTGATGCACATCATCAGAGGAGGTGGAGGTTTTAGAAATATGCAGTGTACACTGAGGGAAATGTCTTGCTATGGGGGCCTTAAAAACCAAGGAAATAAAAGGTCTGTCCCCATCTAAATGTTGTTTCTCAGTTTAAGTGGTGGTGGTTTTTGTGGGGTTTTTTTTGTGGTTTTTTTTTCTTTCTTTTTTGTTTGTTTCCTACAATTTGGAATACTTGAAAATGTGCAGAGACCTCTGCACATTATGGAAGGGGAAGGATGGCATCCAGGAATTTACGGGTTTGTTCTCCCTTCCTCTTTAGACGTGTTTGAATACAAAAAAGGGGGAAATTCTGTATATCAGGTGCCTCACACCCTCCATGATCTGCTGGAATATGGCAAGCTTTTCAACAAGCTCACTTTGTTATCTCAAGAGACCTTGCTCCCTACTCCTTGTCTGCAAGGACATCTAGAAGGTAGCCTGTAATTTTGAACCAAAATTTACGTATTTAAAAAGAAACAGTCTTGAGTCAATCTCTCAGTTGACTTCCATCAACATTTTGCCCTTAACTTCGGTGACTTTGAGTTCTGCTGTTTTTTCTGGAAACTGTTTTCTATTTAGTTACACTGCTTGAGGTATTTTTAATAGGGCCTCCTTAATGCTGCTTAAGAAACGTGCTTTTGATGCAGCCAGTTTGAGTCCATTGAAACACTTGGAAGAAAGAGGGGGAAATGGTTCTGAAAACTGCTGGTGTGTGGAAGATGGAGGGGGTGTGTAAAAATAAAGTGTGATTCCTGCTCTTGTACTCTTATTAACACAGAACATTTGTAAAGCCAGTGTGAAACACTGAAAACTTTGCTTTGGTCCGGAGAAGAATATAAGGAGAAAGAATTTGACCTTTAAAGTGTCAGCAATGCTTTGGCAGACAGAATACAGGCTGTAATATTTCAATGGGGTGTGAAATATTTCTTTAATCTCCAATCCCTACAAAGAGAGAAAATGAAATCTACTGTCCCCCCCCCCCCAAGTGAGTGGCTCAAAAATAAAACTCCAGGGGCCTGACTTCTGTGAATGCTGACTTTGTTCTTGAGAGGTAGAAGGTGATGGAAGAGGGTTTTGTCTTTTGGTTTTACCTTTGCCTGAAGGAATTTAACAAGTTTCCTGATCTCCAGTTCACTTTAATAAAAAAGTGGAGAGTACAGCTACAACCCTCTGAAACACCTACCCAGCCCTATTGTGGGCTGAAATTTCCTGTGTCCTTACTGGCCCTTAGCTTTACCAAACTGCAAAGATTATTTGTTGAGGTGGTTGTTAGTAACACCAATGAAATGTTTCAGTCTGCCATGACTCAGTAGGAAAAAACTTGTATTTGGAACAAGGCTAAACAAAACCTGAGAAATTCAAGAGACAGGAAGAAACTCCAGTTTGGATGAGATGATTGGAAGGGTGTGGAATCTTTGTTTAATTAGTTTTCCTGTGGGAAGTTTTGAAGAAGAAACAGTTTTTGATTCGAACTGAATACTGGCTCACTATCCCATATTTTTCGGCAGATGACTGCCCGAGCCTGAAACTTTGTTCTTCAGCTACCTGTGTGTAATACATAAAGAATAAAAATAGAATTATGTCTCACATGAGAACCAGGCTATGTAGCTCAAAAATTATTATTTTAGAATTCATGTCCTGTGTGATACCTTTATACATGCTTAACTCTCTCTGAATATTAATTGCTTGCCGAGTGTAGAAAAGAAGTGTAAGGTGCTGATTATGTTCGTAGTGAGGAACCCAAAGTTTCATCCTTCTTTCCTTAATGTGTTTACAATTGGCATTAGTAGATGTGAAACACCTGACCTGGCAGGCTCAACAATGAGCATCCATTATCCACCCCTGCGTTCTGCTGGGTGCAGCAGGGAGGGAGGGAGGGTTTGCTGTGGTAATTGCAGTGCTAAGTGGCTTTAATGTGATGGGAGTGATGTAGGAGAGCTGTAACCAAGTGGGAGCTGAGACTAGAGGCAGTCCTGGTGTCCCCTGTCACAGGCTGGAGAGCTTTTTTAGGGAATGGCCCCTTTTGAGGCTATTGAGTTGTCAACCTGCCTTTATTGGGCTCTTACTCGAGGCAGCAGTGAAATGTGTCACAGCTGCTCCAGACTCCCTCTGTCACTCTCAGCAGGCCATGGGGATCTGTGGCCCTGTTTTCCTTTCTTCACTCTCTTTTAAACAAAGTGTCAAACTTTCTTCCCAGCTTCAGTGAGAATAAATTCATAACTCGAGAAGACTTCCAGATTCTACAGGGATTTAGTCTGTGTGGAGAAAAGAAAGATGTAAGGCATTTCAGACTTTATTAAACAACACATTCCAGAGACAAATGCTCAGGTTGGAATTAAGTTCAGAACATTTCTTGCCCAACCTGTAGTGATACTTGAAAATGCATTTTTTAATCTTCACTTTGTACTCCCAAGGCTGAACATATTTTTATGCTGAAAGCTTTTCTCTCTGTCTCTCAGTGTAAACAGGAAGGCTCACTTTTCTCTAAGCAGGAAGGTTTATTTAGTGGAAATGAAACATCTTTATTGAAGATGATGTAATCTCCACTGTGCCTCTGTCCAGTCATACTTTTACATTTGAGGAAATAGCCCTCCTCAGCCTCATCACACTGCACAGATGAATGCAAGATGAGCTGTGGAGAAGGAAAATTTGGGCAGCATTTTTTTTTAAATTAATTTAACCTTTTAAAATTCCAGTATTCCCTGATTCAGATACAGTATATCATAGAGCTCATTTTCCTGGCCTTTTAAAAGGTGCTCTTAGGGGTGCTGTAACTCACCCAACCTGTGCATCACTGTCAGACTCCAGGTGCTGATCCTGAACCTTCATCTCTTTCTCTGGAGTAACAAACTTTGCTCAAGTGGGAGATCCAGCTCTGCTGCTTTAGTCTCAGCATAACTGAGACTCTCCAAAGCAGAGCAAGGCAGAATAACTTCACTTCTGTGGAATTTCAGGGTGCTGCTTTGCTATTTGACCTTCAGTATTTGTTCTACTTGGAGAAGGTGACATTTCATAGAACCACAAAGCAACAAAGTTACTTATTTTAACTATCAATAAAGATTTGGCACCCAAGATGTCAGTGAGGGATACATGGTAGGATTTGCTGCTCCTTTTTGGGCCAAGTGATTTGCCTTGCAGTTCCAGCCATGTTGCATTGCTCTGTTTTCCTTGCTTACATAAGGTCAGAGAAGCTTCTTCAGTACTAAATTCAGGATTCAGCTTCTCTTTCAAGTGTCAGCAGAAACGGCCTCAAGTACTCTGACTGATTAGGAAGGACTGAAAACCAGTGCAAAGTGCTTTGTTTATCAAATGAGTCTTGTTCTGCTCATATTTGCATGCACACAACTGTAAAATGTCATAATTCAAGTGGCAATTATGGCAACATGTGCAAATTGGGTGATTCTGCATGCAGCTGGCCAGTTGTGCATGCACAATTACCCAAATTACAAATGCAATCACAGATAAAGCCTATAAATGCTCCTCAGCAATGTAAAAATTGACTATTTTCCATCACAGGATGATTTCTGGATAAAGCTGTGATAAATTTGAAGTTGTGGATGTTTTCTGTCATGGTCAGGAAGTTACTTGGTAGTGAGGGTGTTTATTAAAGTGGAAAACTGCTGGCTCCTTATGTGGTTTTGAACACAAAAGTCCAAGATACAGTTAGAGATCAGAACTTTCTTTTCCAGGCTGGTGTATTCCTTCTTCTGTGCTATTTTCACATGCATTACTCCAGCAATATTTTGATAAAATGGATAAGGTGAGATACTACTAAAAAAAAAGTGAGTTTTCTACTGAATTCACTGATTCTGAGCAGTTTTGCATGTCATTTTATTTAGTTCTTAGTCTAGGAAATGGGAGCATCTTGTGTGCCTTGATTTGCTGCCTCCAAGTGCCTGAGCTTGAGATGAGGAGAAGCTGAACAAGGCTCTGGAACGGGGCTTTAACAAGAACCACAATATTAAAGAAATGGATTTTCTAAGTCAACATAGCATAACGTTTTTTCCATGGAAGTAAAAAGTAAATGAATTCCCCAAATCTTCCAAGTCCACAATAAAATACAAGAAAGATGGGAAAGACTTTTAGGAGGTGAGATAGGAGCATGCAAAGAATCCTGGAGAAGCTGGAGATTCTCCAAGGTGGAAAGGTGTGGCCAGAGGGAGCCTTGCAGAGCCAGAGCTTGTAGCAAGAAATGCTTCAAGAGCTCAAGAACACTGTCAGAAAGTGTTTGGTGTAGAAGCAGTTCCTCACCTTGCTTTCCAACCAAAAATGATTGAATTGAGTTTGCAGTATTGGAAAGTGTGCTTCTTGTTGGTAATGAACTGGCCACCATTCATCAATATTCAGTTATGTAGATATGGAATTTATATTAAACTTTAATGTTACAAATGACTCATTTCTGCCCCTGGCTCCCTTCTAGAACAATGGAAAAATACATTGAACAATAGTACATAAAACTGAGTGAATGAGAACCATTTCTTTATCTTCCATCAAAACTTAATTTCCTGATTGAAACATTTCACGTGGATAAGTAAAACACAAAATAATGAATGGATTCTAAAATTCTCCTGTCTAGGCAGGCTGATCTTGAGCTGAAAAACAAACTGGAGTGGGAAGGAGAGGGGAGCAGCTGCATTGCAGGGCACCAGCCAGGAGAAAATAATTCAGGTGTGGGTGTGGGGATGGGTGACACAATAATGCCTGAACGCCCCAAGACTTTTATCAGTGCTAGTGGAAGGGGAGGAAACAAACTAATGGAATTTTCTCTTTGGTGCAAGGCTTCTCGGAATAAATAAATCTCTCCTGGGGGTAGCACATCCCAAGTCACAGATGCACAAGTTTAGAAATTATCAGCTTGAGCATCTTAGCTAAAATTAATTAGCTGGAATGATCATTGCTATGTGCACTAACAGGGTCCCCTCTGACTAAGTGGAGAGGATCAGATGCTAATGAAGACAGAATGCTCTGCAGCTGGGAGCCAGCAGGGCCTGCTCTCCTGAGCTGCTCCTGAGTGCTGAATGTCATCTCCAGGATCTGGGACAGAGGCACAATGTCCCTCAGGGATACAGGATTGCCTTTACTGGACACATTTATATATATATTTAAATGTATATTTTATATATAGGTATATAAAAATGTCATCCTAACATTCAGGAAAAGGAAATCAAGCCCACTCAAGACCTATTTCTTTATAAAGTTGTTATAATTGATTTGTGTTTAGAGAGATTCTCCTTCAGCTCTACCTCATATGTCAGTTTTCATTCTTTTTCTGTGCCTGGACACAGTCTAGCACAGCTTCTACTTCAAAACATTTATAATCCAAATAGTCCTGGCGGACTTGAATTATAGCTCTATGTTTAAATAAATGTGGGAGACCAAGGCATGGGAAGATGGGAGATCTTGGCTTATGGTATGTAAATATCTGTAGAAATGTTGTCTATCAACTCTTCAAATTTTTTTTTCACAGCCCAGCTGCTTACACAACCTTCTTTCACATTCAAATCTCAGTTGCCCAAGGACTCCTTTATTTATTTTTCAAACATTTTAAAGAAATTTGGACAATTCTATCATTTTTAGTGTGGAGAAAAAAAATAAAGGCAGGACAACAAATAGATTTTTTGGAAAACGTCCTCATGAGAAAGTCAGAAAATACTTAAAATACATCTAATTTCAGGCATTGGAAAAAAATTGGAATGAACATAGATGAAAAAAAAAGATATCAGAAGAGATTAGTTTATTTATCATGAGGCTGATTGGAGCCCATCAGCCTGATGTCACAAGGACAATCTCTGTCCCAGCCACAGTTCCTCGAGCAGGAGTAGCTCAGGAGCAGTAGATTGATTGCCTCTAAGTGTTATCTACTCTCCATAAAAGGGAAATTGTTCCTTCTCATTCTTTTTGGCACCAGTTTTTAACCTTGTTTCACCTGAAATATGATTCCTTAATGCATGAAATTTTTAAGTATTTGGACTATCTATGAAGGCTAAAGAAGTATATTGGTGGTAAATGTGATTATAAAAGGTTCTTTAATAGACTCTAAATGGTGCTTTGTACTGAGCCTGACTGCAGCTCAGCAGTTTGGGGCTGGGACTGGGCAGCTCTCACTCCTGACTCTCCTGCAGTGCCCTGATTTGGGAGCCCTGTCAGGAATTTGCTGTGTTTGATGGATGCAGAACCTGCCCGTGCTCATTTCATCCACCTGATGCCTACAGAGGCTGGACAGAGTTACAGAATAAAGCAGGGATTTATTAAAAGGATCTCCTCAATGGTTCCACCTTGGGCAGCACAAGAGCCCAGCCAGGGCTGCACCCAAGATGAACCAAAGCAGTCCCAAAATGCACCCAAGATGAACCAAAATGGTCCCAAAATGCTCAACCACTCATAGGATCTCTCATTTTGATCAGTTCTGCTCCATTTGCATCTTGCTGTTCATCGTCCCATTCCAGCTTTAGTTTATGAAGTCCCACCCTGTTTTCCTCTCTTCAGTCCATGTTGTTTATGATTTTTGTAATGTCCTTGGTCTCAAGCTGGAAAAGGAATTTTTTTTGTCTACCTACTCTGTGAAGAGAGCTTACCATCCCTTAATATGAGGCTCAGGCCTACACACCTAGGCAGCACAGAATGTGAAAAATGTGGAAGCTAAAACTTAAACTCAGGTAATCTCTCCAGGCCCTTGCAGTGATGGTGGGGCAGGCAGTGGAGTGGATCCTGGTCAATCAGTTCACTGAGCTCTGCACTGGAAATAGCTGATAGAAGAGGAGACCCAGAGCTGCTGATAAAGCAGCCAGGCTGACTCACACTGCTATGGCCACTACAGATTTTCTCTGTTAATTTGTCACATTAAGCAGCCACAGAGATGTTCTCTGTTTATCACCATAGCACAGCTGCTGTTCCAGCTTACAGCGGGCTCCTCTACTACCAGCAAACTGATCTTTCTTCTTTAGTAGGTTTTTCACTTTACAGCAATTTAAACATAGTCTAAAAGCACCATGACTTTATTTCCTAAACTGGAACATTTTTGGTCATGTCTTTAACCTGATTAATTCTCTCAGTAGAACAGTCATTTTTAAAAAAACATTTATAGCACAATGATTTGCCAAATTATCACCTCTCTGGCAAGACACTTAACCACAGACTAATTACACTGACACTGCTTCATGCACATCATTTGCCACCATTCCTGTAAAATGTTATGGTTCCTGCAATGTTGGGAACTTGTCCTTGCTCTGCTGTGCCCCAGATCCAAGCACAGCCTGATGCTTCTGTGACTTGTCTGGGTGTAGATCCCTGAGAGGTTTTATGGCAAGAAAACGTTTGCTGTGTGGTGTAGGTATGTGTGGCTCAGGCAGTGAGTTGGCTTCACATTTGTGGCTAAATTATACTGAAAATTCTAACTGTAGCTAAATGTGAGTTGGCCCCATAGCATGGTTATAATGAACAAAGGGATGCTATAGGGTTGTGGGGAGTTGCTTTCCAGTGTCTGAAGCAGCACATCCAGCAAGCCAGGTGAGTCCTGCCCTCTGAATTAATCAGAGGATAACATAAGCCTCCCTGTGCCCCTGCAGAAAATCAAGGTTCCCTTCACATTTCAGAAAAGAATGATGTCAGTGAAGCTGTTATGTTTCTGCAGCTTTAAGTAACTGTCACAAACACAATTTCAAAGATGATTTTAGATGGCTTATTGGATTTGCTTCTGAAACAAATTGTGTCATTGCAAAGACAAAACAAAAGTCCCCACTACATTAGAGCTGCTTTAATTGCCTCTCAATGAGTGGTATTGCCAAAATTAGAAACATGATTAGAACGAAACAGGTTCTTGTAAAATATCTTTTTTCATTAGTGTTATTGTGTTGCCTTGAGTGATTCTTGTATTCAGACTAAAATGCAACTGGCTTTTGATACAATCTTGTCATGAGCCAAGTCACCTGCCAGTTCATAAAGAACACATTTGTTCAGTTTGCTTTTTCTCCCCCTCCCCAATTTCGTTGACCTCAAGTTCACTTAGGTTTGAAATTGCCTTCCAGTCTACAAATTGAAGTATTTTGAGCTAGAAGAATCAGAAATACTTTGGTATAAATGTCTAAATAATAATTTTATTAATAGCATGCAAATGAGTTTACACAAAAAACACACAGACAGATGGTTTCCTTTTACCTGTGTCACTGAGCAAGGAAATGTGATATGAAACAATGATTTGAAATGCTCCTTTGACTGCACCAGCTCTGAAGATAGCTTAGGCAAAATCTGCTGCCACAGGTGTTGGAATGGTGGTGGAGTTAATGACCAGAGTGAATCCATGGAGAAGGTGCAGGTGATGTGGCCTTAACCTGGTTTTATTTGGAGCTTATTTAAATTACAGCTTTATATGTAATTTATTGTTTTCATAATACAAAACCACTTAAGCCTTGCGATCTTTTAGAGACTTGCAGAGGATGTTGAGAGGGAACAGCTCTGGGTTGTGATTCTGTCATTATCCTGTTCTTGCCCTCCTTTGTATCCACATTTTCATTGCTTGGGAAGAGTTTGGGGGCAGAATTGAACCTTTTATAAAGATCTGTATA
The DNA here is from genome assembly GCF_028018845.1 of Melospiza georgiana. Classification (NCBI taxonomy): domain Eukaryota; kingdom Metazoa; phylum Chordata; class Aves; order Passeriformes; family Passerellidae; genus Melospiza; species Melospiza georgiana. The sequence continues at coordinate 17,492,900 of NC_080443.1, forward strand.
AAGAGAAGTTAATTCTGCTTGGTGTTAGAATGGCCTTGAATAAAGGCTCTTTTTTTAGCTAACTACAGGTATTTTTTTGTCTTTAATTAGCCAGACTAATACCAAAGTGCTTATGCTATTTCTTATTCCTGATATTGCTTCAAAGGTATTCCAGCAACTTTTTTTAATATCTCCTAATTTGATTAGAAATGTAATCAGACTGTTGTATAGCTGATTCTCATCTTTCAACACTGATGATTAATTATTGAAATGCAAAATGTGTATATTCTGTACTAAATATCAGGATCCTCTTGTATTTTTGTATGGCAATATCACTTTGATTTTTTTCATTATTTCTGCAGCACAGCTACTAATGTGTGATTTTTTGTCAAGACAACACACGCTTACACACATTGCTCTGTTGATTAGCAGTTTATTTTTTCCTTATAAAAAATGATTACATTTCCTTGCCAGTAAATTAGCGTTAATTCAGAGTCTAAGGAAAGGCTTTATTATTACTTTTCCTAGCACATAAGGATACCAGTTTCCAAACATGTCTCTAAACTGGGAGATAAAATTTTTCCTATCACCATTTTAATCTGTTTTCTGTACTTTTCACGGTGTTTCTCTCTCCTTTTTTTTTTTTTTTGGTAGAAGATGTTTTTTTCCTGAGAAAGAGGAATGAAGGTCCTTTAGCCTTTAAAATAATTATTTAATTACACTCTGGCTGTGTCTTAATATTTCCCTGAGCCCCCATCATGCTAAATGTGATGCTGAGTAGTGAGAACCCCTTCTCAGGGAGTTTTCCAAGGTAATTGCTAATAGCCAGCTGAATTGGGAGTTTTCCTCTGGGGGGCTTTGTGGACACCGAAAGAGAAGGATCTCCACTGATTTTGTTGCTGTTTTAGGAGTACAGGTATTTTGGAGTTGCGTTCCACCATCTACACATAAAAAGTCTCACTGAGAATTTCTCTGTAAGGAAGCACTGCATGATCCCCTAAGAACAAAAAAAAGCTTTCCCCCCCACCAAAACCAAAACCCTTCCCCAAAAGACAGGGCTATGCTGCAAGCTCCCTGTGGCTGGAATCTGCTTTTATTTGGCACAGGCATCTTCACCAGCAAAAAACTGCTCCCCATCAAGCTGCTTGCTTCCCCTTCTCCTCCCAGAGTTCCCTTTGGGTTCACCAGGGATACCTGCTCCCATGTTAAATGGCCATCTCCAGATTGAAGTCTCCCAGTGATGTCTGAACTTGAACAACAGCAGTTCATTTGTATACATTGTGAAAGATCAACAAAAATCTGTCTGGAACGAACCTATTATAAAGTCTGATCAGCTCCTATTTCAAGTGACACTCAGCAAGAGCAATTCTAACTCTGTAATACGTGTGACAGCTATTTCCAGAGCTGCTGCTATTGTGTGGCATGAAATTGTTTCTCTTATATCCAACTTTGACAGACAGAAACTTGATCTGGTAATGAGAGCAGTGAAGCTGCATCCTGCCAGCACGTGACCTGGGAGCAGGGATGTTGAAAGTCCCAGGTCACAGTGTCACTGGGTGCAGATATCTACCATGAGTGTCCCCAGCAGAACAGCGCCTTTTAGCCTTTGGGTTTACTGGAAGTATGTGCTATTTATTTTAAGCAAGGCTCCATCCTTTTGACATGAGTCACTGGCATTTCTGCCCAGCCCCAGCACACTGGGAGAATTAGTTTGCTTTGTTTCAGATGGCAGGGGAAAGGTTTTAAGATTTACAGGATAAATGGTTGTGTGCAGTGGTAATCAGTTGTTGCAAACATTATCCTAAATCAGACTGATTAATGATTGCATTATGATGGGTTCCAAGTGGACACAAATCTGGATATTTTTGGCAGAGAGCAAAGACCATGTGTTTCAACTGCTTGGGTTGGTTCAGAAATTGATGTTCCCTTTTGATCAGTTCCTGTAAAGATCTGGTTTTCCTTTCCAAATGCCTGGGAAAAAAAAAAAAGATGCAAAACAACATCATCACTTTATATGGTCCAGACATAAAAACTGACCAAACCTGAGATTTTTATCTCTGGGGGAGTAGGTCTGTTTAGACACACTGACAGTTTTGCAGGAGGTTGTTAATCTTAGCAATGTTTGTGCTCTGTTACCTGAATATCCTTTTCTTGAATGAGATAATCCAGACACCAGTCAAAAATGGCTGGAAGAGCTTGCATTTATATGCAGCCTTGACTTTGCAGTCTGGCTAACCCATTTTCCATACTCATGCAATTGAGACTGAATCCCCTGAGGAGTGGGAAGTTGATGAAGCAAAAATGAAATGTAAAACAACTTTCTAAACATCTTTACCACTAAGCAGGAAAGTTTTGTGTTCTTCTGTTTCATGAGTCAGAAAAATTCATGTTTATAAAGCCAGCAAAATGAAGTGGGGCATTCTGGGTCTATTGAGTACATATTTTTAATCATTTTTTTATCCTTTTGGTGCTTCTCAGCTCCAAAGTAGGTGTCATAGAAAAAGGCTGGCTCTTATTTTTTTATGTTGTTTTCATTTATTTTTATCTCCTTTAATCTTTTCAATGTTATCTTCTGCATTGCAGCTTAGCACCTTTAGCTGCCAGATGTTTGTCAAAATATCATCTTGCTCTTTCTTATTTTTCTCCTTTTATTGACCCAATGAGCATCCAAGTGTAAGAAACTGCAGCTTAGTGTGGGCATGGAAGAGAGATATAAAGACACATTTAAGGGATGGTTTGAAGCCATAACATCAGCAACTTCTGCAGAGCCTTTCCAGCTGGGAAGCTGCAATTGTGTGTGTTAGGCTGGCACTTGTGTTACTCTCTGAGCATTCAAATTTGTGAGATTTTGTGTGATCTCAGGAGCTTCTTTCTGTAGCTGGGTGGTTGCGTTTATCCTTGGGTTCTGTACATTTTGGGGGTGTATTGTAATGGTATTGAGTTTGGGCATATCTGTAGATACTAATGTCTTTGGCTGGCAATATTAGTAATTATGAAATTTTGGAGAATTGTAGTAAATCTTGAATTCAGTGTTTAGTACCCAGTTCTCAAATCAGACTAATCTGTAAAGCAGAGTAATGCACCTGATGTTCACAGCAGGCATTTGGATCACCAGTGGAGACAGGAGTAGGATAAATCACTCTTACTCAGAGTTTAATTAACTGCACTTTGAATTCCAATAAGAGATACTGTCTTAGTGTGGTGAATCCCATCTCCTTAATTTCACATTCAGTTTTAGACTGGGTAATAAAGAAACCTCCCATTGCCTGTGGATTGACTTTAAAAAAGTTTTAATCTTATTAGAGAACATTTGATTATAGACTAATTTGCTATGCATCTCTTAAAGAATTCAGATTGATTCTGAGGAATGTGGGCAACTTTAAATTATCTTTTTCTCAACCAAAAGAAAGTTGCATCTCTCAACTAAAGTGTAAGTATGGACTTACACTTTAGTTATTAATGAACCCTTTCCATCAGCTTTCCAGCAGTGGCTCCACCTTGACTATGTTGTTGTTGGAAATGAAATATTTTAGCAAATACTTTGATTTGATTATGACTGTTTTCAGTAAATAAAAAGGATAAAGATATATACCTTTTAAAAGTAGTTGAAGATAGTTTTGTGGCTGTAGTGAGAGCTAAAGAACTGGATTTCCTTGAATAAAAGAAGGTGGCTTTTATCAGTTAAGGGAACAGTTAAATCAGACTAAGTATATTCATCTATGTAGAGAGAGAACCAGATTCTCACAAATGCCCCTTTTTTGGATGCTTCATTACATGCATCCCATCTTAGTTCATTACATGCATCCCATCTTAGTTCAGGCTTTGGCTGTCTGTGGCTCTGACCTCATTTTCTTGGCTATTTTAATAGTCAGTGAAGAAGATCAAGAACTTTTTACTTATATATTTCATATTTTCTTTATATACCATCTTAAAATTGGTCTGAATAGTCAAATTAAAGAAACGTGTCACTTTCCATGGATCAGAAGAGTAACAGTGTGGAGATCACATTTTGGGATGTTAACTTGTGGATAACTGCTGGATCATGGAATGCCGAATTGTGTTAGTTCAATACTGAGGCTCCAAAGTGGTGCTCTGCAGGAAGGATCCACAGGGTTTCACTCTGCCTCTCTGCAGAGTTTCTCTACAAGGGTTTATCTGTACAGTGGAATCCCTTCACCACTGAGCAAGACTGATCTCTGGTTCAGGAACACAGCTTGAATATCAAAGTTATGCCAAAGCAAAGACCTTGATGAAGTTCAGGCTGTATTCCCATGAAAACATTAATTTTTGAAGATAGCAGATTATTATTTCTGTGGAGAATTAGCTCATGGATGCTTCCACTTAAGTCTTTGCCCACTGGGAATAGGATGCTTGTAAATCAGACATGATGAATTTTCACTGGCAGTTTTTTCTATGTTGATTCAAGAAACAAACCTTCAGCCCCACTTGAAGCAAAAAATGAAATAGTGCAAGTAAAAGTCTGCTTTGGTTTTCACAGGTGACTGCAGACTATTCTTATCTTGGTACCATTCTTTCTCAATATATTTTATTCTTCTTTAGACATATTGCAGTGAGGTTAAATTCTCTAATGAACAATTCAGCTGTGTATGAGAGCATAGCTGTTAATCCAAAAATTTTCAGTAATTAATCAGGACTATTTCTGTAATGCAAAAGTGACTGTAAGATGCAAGCAGCTCCATGAATCAAAGTGACCTGTACAAATGTGATCTTCCTCATCTGAAACCATGGGCAAAAAATAAAACTTCCACTCACCTTGTACACAGAAGGACTTTCACCTTCAAGAGCAATCTCTGAATTGGATTTTTAAACATTCTTTCCCCTCAGAAAATTAGATGGTATGAGTTTGAGACAATCTAGCCCTCAATGCAAGTTAGTTATGCCTACCTGCCTTAGCAAAAGTATTTCTCTTTTCTTCTCTTTTTTTACCTTCTTTCTATTTTTTTCAACTTATACCATTCTCTACTACACCAGGGAGTAAAATAAGTTAAGTAAAAAGAAATCATGGTTAAAATCACAACTCAAGAATTAGCTTTCACTTTAGGGGGGAAATTATTGAGCACAAAGCAAAATACATTTTAGTGAAGGAAATAATGAGAGATTTACTTATGAAAAATACAATCATTTTAGAAAACCTTGTATACAGTGAGTAATAATCCGTTCTCCATAATATTAAAGAAGGAGCACTTAAATTTTTTTGACATCCCTAATCATGGAGCCTGGGGAGCTGTACAGAACATTTGCATTAAATTACTCCTCATTTTCCCAGCCCTATCTGCCCCTTCCTTAGGTTTCGCTGCCAGTATTTGTGAATTTGGCAGAAGCCCACAGATTTCATAGCTAATATTGTTGTCTCCTGCCAGGAATATCAGAGTAAGGTGCATTAGATGCTGCATGGCAATTAAGGCTTGAGGGAAATCATGCTGATTTTCATATGTGGCACCCAGGTGCCATCGTTTGTATCACATTACCCGAGTGCTGTTGCAGAAGATGCTCCCGTGCATCACTTGTGATGTGCTGGGTGTTTGTGTCAGAGCTCAGGTGGGCTCTCTCTGCTGGGGAAAAAGGTGAGCCTGCACTTTGCAGAGGGCTGGAGCAGCCCTGGTGCTTCGGAGAGCTCCGTGTGTGCCTGCTCTGTGCTGCTTTTCTCTTGATTGCAGAGCAGGTATTGACGTTTCCCATTGTGGCCCTGCATTCCCTTCCCCAGTGCCACTGCCTGGGTATTGTATTGTTGGGAAATGTTTCAATGGAGGTAGGAATGATGAATTTGACTTTATTTTAGAAGGTTAATTTATAGTACTATATTGTATTAAAGAACACTATACCATACTAAAGAATACAGAAAGGATACTTACTAAATGCTAAAAAGTTTATAATGAAAACTCGTGACTCTTTCCAGAGTCTCAACACAGCTTAGCTCTGATTGGCCAAGGAGTGAAAACAACTCACACCAAAATCCAATGAAACAACTTGTGGGTGACTAATTTCTAAACACACTTTACATGAGCAAAAGGGAGGAGAAGTAAATGAGATAAGAATTGTTTTCCTTTTCTCTGAGGCATCTCAGCTTCCCAGGAGAAAAATCCTGGGCAAAAAGAATTTTTCAGAAAATGTGAATGCTATATCTGAGCTCCCACCTCAGCACTGGCAAGTGGGCTTTTCCACAAGTGGTCATTCTTGGCCTAATTCTGCTTTCATGTAATGTTTTTTCTTACAATTAAAGTTGTGCCAGCTCAGCTGTATGAGCAGAACTGCTCTCTCCTGGGTCAGACCCAGCCCTGCAGGAATGCACTGCTTGCATGCAAGTGTTGCCTGTTAAAACCAGGCTTTTCTGCATATTTTTTAACCCATGGAATCACATTAAGTCAAAACCAATGTAGGCAGTGGTAAAAACCTTAATACCTTTGGGAAATAAGCCCCAGCTGTAGAAATGTGTTCACACAAGGGCAGGTTATGATAGGACAGGGAGGAATAGCCTGAAGCTGAAGGAGGGTAAATGTAGATTAGATTTCAGGGGGAAATTCTCCCATGTGAGGGTGGGGAAGCCCTGGCACAGGGTGCCCAGAGCAGCTGTGGCTGCCCCTGGATCCTTGGTAGTGTCCAGGCCAGGCTGGACAGGGCTTGGAGCACCCTGGAACAGTGGAAGGTGTCCCTGCCATGACAGGGGTGGGACTGGATGAGCTTTAAGGTCCTTGCAATCCAAACAATTCTGTGATTCTATGAAGGTTTATTACCATAACTCATTTACAGCTGATCATAAAAAAAATCTCAGTGTCTTTAGAGAAATAGTGTGTCTGCTTTTGAAAATCAGAAATAAATATGCCCAAGAAGCATGTAGCAAACACAAGTGTGCACATGTGGAAAGTCCCCCTGAGGCTTTAAGCAAGGTCTGTTCTGCTGGCCAGAATGCTGCAAGCTGAGCAAGCTTCCCCCTGCTTGCTGAATTAACAGAGGTGTGATGCATGTTCCTTCCCAGGGTTATAATTATAGATGACACCCTAAGGAAAAATACAAGTCTAGAGCATCTGGGTTGGGACTTCTGAGATGGAGAGAAACAAAATTTCAATTAAGTGTAGTGGATTAGCACTGGCTGGGAAGTGGATTTGATATTCTGAAGGAAAGGAAAACACTTCAAGGAAACATTTGAATATTTCCCTAGTAAAAATTACTGTAGACCTCAAATGCCAAAACAAACAGACAGCCCACTGGAATTGTCTAAATGCTGTATTTTCTCATTACTGAACCATTGTGTTTTGAAATTAAATATTAAATTCTTTGGCATTATGTAACTCAATATTATGCAGATCAGAACATTAATTCTTTCAGCATCACTGAAATCAGGTTTAAACAGAAATAGATGCCCTTGAACTGTTTTATTCTTGGTAAAACTGCCTTCTTGAATAAAAAGCTCCTGTGTTGAGAACTAACTGGTCAGCTCTGTTTCAACAAAAATTATCCCATTTGTGTATCTCTGGCTCTCTCCTAAACTGTTTCTGCTACCAGAACTCAATTTCTGTTTTCTCATCTGCAGAGAGGATAAAAATTTTTGGCATGCATATCTTCATGCGTGCTGTGTAAAAAAAGAAATAATGATAAATATCTGTTAAAGGCTCTGTTTATTACTTCCTCTGTTGATATGACTTAATGTGGTACAGATTAAAACTAAGATTATTCTTGTTAAAATACGCAATGTGATTCAGTCATCACAGGGACCCCTTTTGAGCTATTGTGGGCCACCTCCTGATGCCCCACAGCAAGGAAAGCCTCTCTAGGCTGAGGCAGGTAAATGTCATTTCTGGGGAGTGGAAAGATGTTAATATTTTAGCAGTTTTGGGAGTTTCAGTACCCTGTGACACAGGCTCTGCTCCATTTTTAGGGTTTCCATCACATGAGAATTCTGACCTAATACTTTTACATCCCTTGCTGAAGCAAAGTCCCTAAGCAGGCTATTTCAGTGAGATAGAGCATCCTCTTGTCCTTGGTGCACAGAACTAAAGTCATTGAACTCAAAGGAAGAATTACTGAGGGAAAGATTTGGCATTTCCAATGTACTAGTTTGGACCTGGGTGATTGCTGTGTTTCTTTTTGACTTTACAAATCTATGTCACCTTAGGAATGGTAGAATTGTAAGATTTATAATTGTTTCCTTGGAAGTAGTCCCGGGGAGAGTATCAATAAAATGCTGTGAAGGAGCCAAAGCATTCTGGAAGCCACAAGCTTCATATGTCATGTAAGGTTTCAGTCTATTGAAGAGCCCCCTATGTGGAGATTTCAGGGGAGGGATATTAAAAATGCAGTCTGAAACACTGCAGTGATTTACCACAGAGTTTGCAAAAGCAGCAGGACTTCCAAGTCTACCTTCTCTTGCTGTATCTTTCTCATTTATCACAACCCTTCAAGGAGTTCCTCTTTAGGAGAACCCAATTCCCTGCTTGCTATTATGACTTCTTCTTGTGATCGTGAATCCAAAGTACAGCAGCACTGTAGGATGGATTCTCTTCTGAAAGGCTGGGAAAGCCGCCTCAGGAGTAAAGTTACCAGTCTGATCCACTTTTTCATCCCCATTTCCTGGCTTCTTTCACAAAAGTCTCGGGCACTGCAATGGGATCACAGCTGTGGGACCGAGATCTCAGCTGGCAGAGGCAGCTCCTCCCTGGGACACGTGGCTTTTGTTTGCCACACAGGTAGAATTTGTACTGAATGGGCTCTGAAAGCAAAGTGGGAAAGGGAAATCTGCTCTGTGCAAGTGGGCACCAAGAGAAATTGTGGATTGGTGAACAAACCTGGCTAAGTGTCCCGGGATAGAAGCACAGGGGTGTAGAAAGGATGGATCTACTTGATGGTTGTTGTTTGCTCACTCCACACTGGCCCAGCAGGCTGGCAGCTCTGGGAGTGGGAACGTGTGCTTGAGTGGAAAAGAAACCTTTGGGCAGCAGGATATCTTCCTAAACATCTCCTGTGTCCATCCAGGACATGTTTTTAAGGCAGTGAGGAAAGGAGTAAGAAAGTTATCATTGAATTATATTGATGTAGGGCATTTTTATAAAACAGTCTCAAAAGGACTTAGTACAAAGGTGTAATAGTAGAGAAGAAAATGCTTAGAGCTGAAGTGGAGTCTTTTTCTTTTCCCCCTCCTTTTTATTATTTTTTTTAATTAATCCTTCTAAATGAAAAATCCTGTAAATTGGCTCTTTATAGAAGTGAAAAATACTGCCTGTGGAGCTGCTGGTGGTTCATTATTCAACAGAGTACAGTACCTTGTTTTAAAGACTGTTCTTGCAAATGATTATTCTCCATTTCTGTCAGCCTGTCCTCACACTGTGGGACCCTCACTGAGCCAAGTCATTTAAAAGTCAAAAACTCAGTGAGAGTCTTGGGGTTTTTTCAACACTGAATATAGTAGCAAGCATATCTGTGACACCTTTGCTTTATTCCTTAATTGCTCTGGATTTGTTTTGGATTGATTACTATCATGGAAATAGAGGCTTTTCTCAAATCCCATTTTTGAGGCTATGACTGCAAACTGAGGGGACTGGGACAGCAGAGAGGTTAGGGAACTTTTATAGAGGAAATTGCTGGATGTAAATATGCTGGCAAGGGGAAGAATTCTTATCTGCGACATGATCCAAGGAGAGACTTCCAGTAGACATTGGGTCAGATCAGATATGGTTTGTGTGGCTTTGAAATAAGAAACATGAAAAAGGAGATAATTTCAAGGACTAACATGGCCTGTATCAGTGGTGTGTCTCTCCACTGTGCAAATATATTCTAGACATAAAAAGATCAATTGGGTGATCTAGTTCTCATGCTTTACATCCTCCCTGGCCCTTGGAAAATTGCACCAAAAATATGAAAACCTGTTCCATGATGAAAAAAGTGTTTTGAAGCATCTACTGTTGATTTAGAGAGTAGGTAACTAAAGCAGAACTGCAAAGAGGAAAAGGAAGGACACAAACCAAAGTCAGTCAATGAAGTTTTCAGTCTCGGAGGAAGAACATGATAATACAGGTTTTTTCTTTTTTTGCTCTGGGCTCTGACTTGCTGAGGTGAAACCTAAGATAACAAGAAATAAGAAATATAGAAAGAAGTTTTCTATGGTAAAGGAATATTCATATGAGTATTATAAAATATATATGTGATAGTCTTTTCACCATATCATCTATGACTTATATTAAGGTACTCTGCCTTTTTTTATCAGGTCCTACAGTATTTTATCTTTTCTATCAATTTATTCTTTTTTGTTTCTATGCAGGAGATACCATAAATCCTCCCTTTGATTGTGCATTGATGTAAAATTGAACAGCCCTTGTTATGTACGTGCTGCTGTCCCCTGGCAAACATTGGCAGATGTTTGGATACTTATTACTCTCACTTCATGATCTGAGAAATGTGATCTCTTTTTATTATAAAGAAATATTTGGTTGCTTATCTGATCCCAACCCCATTATGATTTCTGGACAGATTTTAATTGATTTTCATTAGTTTTGGAACATTTCTTAAGATCTTTCAGTTCAAAAGCAGCTTGTGGCAGTGTAGAAAAAAAGAAGATCATAGGGACCTTGGCAGTTTTCTCCCTGGATTTCCTCAGAGTCTCTCTCCTTTCCTAGAGTCAAGTCACAGCCTCCTTTGCTGCTCCTGCCATCCAGAAGTGCTTTCCTATAGCTCTCTGCCTCATTGATTCTCCATCTGTTTTACCCTGAGCATCTTTCTGGTGACCTATGTTCGCATCTGGTGTAAATATGCTCCTATTCAAAGTGTTTTTACTCTGTCACTTCCCATTTCAGGGGATGATTTATTGTAGCAGGGGCTGTGTGCTCTGTGCTGGAGAGAGGGAGGAAATCCAGACCTGGCCTCGAGGATTTCTTAGGTCTTGCTTGGCTGGGATTGGGAAGCACGAGGCAATGTGGTGCCAGGAGCTGTGACTGATAAATCTGTCCCTCCAAATTATGGGGTAAATGAAGGGGCTGGGGATCAGACAGGCAGAGAGGGCAGCTGTGTTAGACACATTTCCTGAAAGTTGTGAAGGACCCGAGCCAAACCTCATGGATGTCACTCAGAACCCTGCCAGCCACTCTGAAAGACATTTGAAAACAAAAGCTGGAGGTTTGACTGGCTTTGCTGAGCTAGAGGACAGTGCCTTCATTACAATCCACTTCTCCTCTCCTTCTGCAGTTAGAAAAACAATATAACTCATATAGATGGAGCACCACATTACTATCTAATAGCCATTTGTATTCTAAGGCTGTACAGATTTTTCTCTTATTTCAACACTAGATTAACAGGGGGAAGAATTACAAAAGAATTGCTGTTGGAAAAGGAATTTGAATACAGACCAGGTGGCTAATTTGCTCCCATTAGTTAGTATGTTTAACAAGGGAGGGTGCAGTCTGCATTAAAGTCTCTGGAAGAACATCTCTATTGCAATTTAGCATTGCTGCACAGATTTGAATTTTTGCCTGCTTTCCTTTGTGCTGGAGCTCTTTCCCCCCCAAAACACTGGGCAAAGAAAATAGCATATGGATGAGAAGTGGCATATCTGAACAACTCTGTGTGTCTGTTACATGAATTGGTACAGAAGAAGAGGATGTATCATCATGCTTTGATAACAAGCAAATCAGGAGCAATTACTTTTTTCTTTCAGAGAAAAGAGGATCGCTTACAGTACTTCAAAATAAGATATTTTTTTTTTCCCCTGGAGAATAATAATCATTCTCTGTGTAAGCTGAGACACTGTCATCTCTTTCAGTCTCGCTGAGTGTGAGCCATGCGTGGTGTCTGAATGCATCTCTGCACTTAGGAAATAGATTGGATAGGCTGTGGTGATGTCACTTCTTAAATATCACTGACTCCTGATCCAGTTGGATCAGCTTTTGATCTTTATAACACATCCTCTATGCTGAAGGAGAAAATGAGTGGAACAGATTGTTTTCCATAAGGTTTTGGCAACCAGAAAACATTTGTGAAGTGATAATGTAGTGACTGCTCATGCCTGAGTATGGAGAATGAAATTCTATAAGGAAAGCACTTTATTTCCTAGCAGAAGCTCATGGCAAACAGATGTAGCTTATCCACCACAAATCACAGGTGGGGAGAGAAATATGTTGCTGTTGGACAATAAACAGCATGTTCAAATAATGTAGATCGATATTAAGAACCAAAGACAAGTGCAAATATTACTCTGTTAAAACTATCCTTTTTTTCCATCCCTGCCTTTTTATTTGCATTTAGTTGCTATTTCCCAATGGGATTAAAAAGTTCAACAGCTTCATGGTGAGGTTTATTTCTTTAATACTTGAAGAGGCCGCATGGAAAAAGCCTATTCTGCTGATTATAAACACTGGTACATAATTAATGAAATCAAACCAGTTTATTTGTTTGCCAGTGGTGCAAGATGTGACAGGAAAAGCTGAGGCCTGTTTTTTTAATTGCATTTTGTGTGTATTTTCTTTTACTCTTAGCTTTGCTGCATGGCAGTGGGCAGGAAATATGCTGGAAATAAAAATAAAATAAGTAGAAGTGTCTGAAATATTATAAGAGCAAGATCTGAAAGAGGAGATTTAATTTTTTTTTTATTTTAGAAACTACTACATAATTCTAGTACAAAGAATTGTGATAACAGTCTACACCTTCTGTATTGGAGCTGTTTTGAAGCCGGAGTTGATCCCCACTGCTTTCTCTACCCATTTTCTCTTGTCCTCTGGCCAATGGAATATATGAATGGAGGGTAGAAACCAGAATCTGGGCAACAAACAGTTATCCTTCACAGCCTAGTAAATACAACTTTTGCCATGGTTAATTTAATGGACTTTTTATTGACCTGACAGGACTTAGGTCTGAACTGATTTTGGAATGGCTGGAGTGGCCTCTGAGGCTGAAGTTAAGGCTGTCTCTCTCCAGGTGTTTCTCAGCCAGCTGCAGTGTCCAGACTGCCCTGGCTGCTCTGGTCCTTGCCCTGCCCTGGTGTCCCCTGCAGGGCTGTCCCTGCCTGGCTCCAGGCAGGGGAGGTGCAGCTCTCCTGTGACACTGCAGTTTGAGCTTTGAGTCCTGGAAGCACAAACACAACCATTTCTACAATTCCTTCAAGCCTTTATTCAGTGTACCAGCCTGTTTTTCATCTCTTAAGTTGTTCCAGAGCTATTGAAGGGCTGTTTAAGTTTGCCACCTTGCTCAGTACATTTGCCCTCTCTCTGCTGCTATAATGGCAGAGCCACAGAGGGATAACATTACACTGGCTCCTACTGTGCCTATCAGAATTACAGGAATCAACAAAGCAGCTGTAAACCCTGTGCTGGGAGCAAGCTAACGATGGAAAAAGTGCTCATAATACCTGTCTTTTGGTGTCAGCTGTCGTCTGCAAGGCACAATAGAACATCTGGAAGCGAGAGCCCTCCTATTCAGGTAGCTGAAATTGCATTAGCTGCTCTGGCATAAAGGACAGGATTAGAATGACAGACCTCCCCACTGAAATATTTGCTTTTGAATAAACTTGTCAAATGCAACAAGGGGTGTCATGGCAAAACTTTCCTGCTTCTGCTGTGAGAAGAGCTTCTGTTTCTGTGATGACAAGAGGGCTGTGTTTAATTGAGCTGCATTTTGCTGCTGTCTGCTGTAGGCAGATACAATGAAAGGGGACAAAGGCCAAGTTCAATTCATTGCTATCAAGCTTCTTTTCTTCTAGGAGCAGGTAACAGCAAAACAATTATTGCAGGCTTAAAGCAGGTGTGTTGTGGCAAGAATGGGGAGAGCAAGAAACTGCTGCAGGAGCTTTGTGTTAATTTATGCTCAAGAGAGATTCACCATTCTTTATATCACAACAGGGGACCCAAATATAATGGAGAATACAAACTAAGGAAGATAATGGAGAGGGAAAGCATCTTTCAATGCCTTTATGGTTCATGAGTTATTCCTGTTTGCCAGAACCCACTTTGGTGAGCATTCACTCAGCATAATGAAAGCAGAGCTTACCGTGTAACTTTGTAGAAACTGGGTCAAGTAAATTTGAGATGCTGTTATAGCTTTATTCATCTTTAAACTATAGATCAAATAGTTCTAATAAAAAAGTTTAAAAGGGTAGATTTCAGTAGTGTCCATCACAAAACTCTTGTGTCATTCAGGACATTAAAACTAGACAAAGACCACAGGTCTGGCTTGTAACACTTTAGGAAGTTATATAGGCAGCTGTTGATCGTTTATATACTTCAAAATGTGGTCCTGACTTAGAAATGCTTGTCTTTGGTCTTTAAGATTACTGTTTCTCCCCCAATATTTATTCCTCTGTTTGTTTCAGATTACTCTGTAGGAAAAAAACAATACCAGTTTCACACCTCGTTTGGGGGCTGGAAAAGCATCTCCATAGCTGGAGATGGAGATGCACAGTGGCTTTGTCTGCCTCACTCAGGGAGTTTGGGCACTAAACAAATCTATTGCACTTATGCATCTTTCTTTGTGCTAAAGTTTGATCCTCCTTCCTCATAGGGTTGTCCAGACTGTCCTTGGCCACCTCAGTAATGTTACATCTTGTTTGTGCCACCTTGGTCTATCTACAGAACACTGTGCTGAACTAACTCAGGGGTTATTTGGCACTACAATGATGACAAACATTGACTAAATTAACTAGAAACTCCTTTTTCCATGAGCCGGTGATGTGGAGCCACACAGGCAACAAATCCTTTCTGATTTCTTCTATAGAATTTTGCCTTTTCTCCTCCATTTAGAAATCAGAAGTGGGAGTATATTTTAGATTGTGTCACCTCTAGTTGAGACTCTTCAGTTTTGAAAGATTAAACAAGAAGTCCGTCTTTGGTGCCAGTTTAAAAATGATTTGTGATGAGGCTTGGTGGCCTCAAGGTGCCTCATCCACAGACCCTGTTTGGCTGCAGGGCAGGAATTGGTCCAGGAACACATCCAGAGGGGCCACTCAGGTGGAGATCCTGTCACACACAACAAGAGACACAAAACTCCTGGCTTCCAGGACGTTCCACAGCAGCTGAAGAATAATGTTCAGCTAACATGAATTCATTCATGTAATTTGGCTCTTAAACAAAAAATGAAGCAAAATGATTTGGGAATCTTAACTGCTCATTTTCTTCAAAAATGGTAAAACAAAGTGATTCAACACTTCCAGGATGGTTTTTTTCCCACACACTTCTAAATTTAAAAAAGGTTTTGTTGGTTTTTGTGGTTCTAGAGTTACTTCCATGAAACAGATATTGCCCAGGAGAGGGGGGAAAACCCACATTTCAATTCTTAGGATATTGTTTTAAGTTATGCTCAACAGATGACAACAAATATGATTAATATTAACAGAATGGAAAAGTTTTGTTTAATTTATGCTTTGTGAAGTCCTAATTATCTTCATGCTTGGATCCCGGGGGAAAAAACAGTTTAATGTGATTTCTGTTCCTCCATTTACTGTTTGCTCATCTCAGATGGTCTTCTGGTCTCCCACTGCAGTGCTCTGATAGTGACCTCCCTCAAAGACATGGACTTTGTTCCCTGAGCTTTCATAGGCAGAAAGGTGCAGATCAATTATTCAGCAGAAATCTCCCTGACAAAACTTCCCCTTGATATCTCAACTGAGCACAGCCCTGCTCACACACTGATTTCTTGCATCCTTTCAGCTTAGAACTCACTGTCTATTAATGAGTTAACCAAGCTAATAATTTCTAGCTCTTACTGTGTTTAGTGTGCTTCAGCAGGAGTTATATTCTTGTGGAGGTGAAGGTTATAAAGTGTGCTGGTCTGGTCTGGCAGCTGCAGTGCAATTTCCAGGGGAAACTGGAATTAAATGGAATATATGATTGTGTGTGCAAGGGGATGAAAAATTCCCTGAAAATTCTGCCTGTGAGCACACAGACCACCTGCATCTTTAGGGCTGGCACCTGGACACTCCTAGGAGTGAGGTGGATGCTCCTGTCTGCCATGGCTGTGGAGGGAATTCAGGGACACCAGCCCCTTCCAGCAGTCCCATAATCCTGGCAGCCTCTGGGATGGAGGATAAGGAAGCAGAAATGAAAGGCAAAAAAAGAGAGAACCCAAATCTAGGACAGAGGGGTAGCTAATGACAAAAAGAAAATTGCTAAGTGAAAAGGCATGGAGATTAAATAAAAATAAATGTGATGGGATTCTGGCTCTGTCACACATGAGACTTTCCTTAGGGGTTAGGATGGATTTTGCCCTTGCTGCTTGATGGAATTCTCCATCCTCTAAGCTGGCTAGAGCAAGCTGTGAAAAAAGAGCAATTATTTCTTCTTCCATGCCTGCTTTTAACAGTTCTTGGTAAGCATGGAAACAATATGAACTATGTTAGTGAAACAAATTGGATGCCAAGAAACACTGGAGCCTTTACATAGGATAGAAAAGCACAGTCTGAGAAGTGTGTGAGCTGGTGAGGGCTGAACGCAGAACTACAGAACACTTTCTGTGGGAACTCCTGTGAGCTTTCAGAGCAAACAGGGCAATTTTTCCATGTCCTCCCCCTCATTTCTCCTTCAGGTCATCTCTGTTGTGGTTCTTCCCCCTTGGGCTAATTGATTTTCACTGAGTTTTTCCCCTAGTTTTTTATCAGTTGATTAGAAAAAACCAGAGCCAACCTACAAGTGCCTTCTTATCTCACTACATGAGAATAAATTATAGCAGCAAACTCTCGCTTTTCAGGAACTTTTCTGCCAGTGGATACCTATTACCCCATCCATTGTGTCTACTTTTCTGGATCTGACTCTTTTTTTAAAATGGAGAGTAAAAAATGAGTGGTTTCCCAGACATCTGATCAAAAAATTTCCCATTCTCCATCTGCTCCATATAATATTTGCTCCTTTTGCTACTTGGTATTTATTTCTGTGGCCAATGGATGCAATAAGGGATTGTAATTTAACTGTTGGCAGAGGTTAAGATGATCTTCTCATTTGCACTTTGGCTTTGCTTTTCAAAATTTCCTTTGTCTCTTACAATGCAGATCTCTACTTTGAATTAGAATTGTAAAATTATCTCCTGTGTGGATTTGAAAGCCACTGTCACAGCATAAACATCTTTCAAGGGCTTTATTCTTCAGTCTTGTGTATTAAACCTGATTTTTTTGTTAGTTGCTAATAAAGCCTTTGCTGTTGTTAAGGCACTAATGAGTGCAAAAGGGAAAAGACAACATTGTAGGATGTGTGAACTTAGAGAATGGGTTTTAATTGATGGGTTGCAGTTCACCATTTAGAAAATGTGAGCCTTCTGGAAGCCACGGGTGGTGTTCTTTGTTCTCTTGTTGCTTCTTCAGTAATAAACAACTTTCTACCAGTCCTGGAAATCACAGAACTGAAAGCTTGTTATAATTTTCCATGGTGCTGAAAAGGACACAACACTTGTATGTTTGCCCTAAATATATACCTATAAATACACCTACTTAGCCTAATTAAAAAAGAAAATAATTTGGAGTTTCAGCTTTTTAATTCTTACATTTTGTAGATATTTCTTCCTTCTGCCCTCTACAGAAAGTGTCTCTTTATTTAAGTTTTTTTAGTTTACTGAAGCAAATCACAGAGCCTCCCTGCTTTGTGTGTTAATTGCATTATTTTCATTTACAGATGGGGGAACATGGGGAGGTTAAATGGTTTTCCTGTGGTGTGGCCTGAGTTTGTCTCTTGGCATGGATTAGAATTGAGGAAGGGAAATCCTGGTCACAGTGACTGGGAGCATTGGGAATAACCAACAGGTCCAGGAGTGAAACCTGGAGCCTGCTTATGCCTTCTGCACTGAAATGGCATTACAAATGAGTGAAATATAGGTGAAAACATTTACACATTAAAATGAAGCTCCAAATGACCCAATTTGCTCTGCCTTCTGGTTTGATTTTGGCTCAGTTCCTAATCTAGTTTCTCACAAGAGAAACTCCTACTGCGAGTAGCTTCTTCTTGATAATAGAATATTACTTTACTGATTAATATTTGTTGGACACTTAGTCTAATTACAGTTTCTCACAGCTACTTTAATTACTATAATATGAGGTTTAGCTTAAGCAAAATATTCCAGATGAGTTTAGTGATGCTTTGCAACTTAATTCTGTACATGGGAGCGTGGCAGCTGACTATTGGGAGAGAGGAGAACACACTCCTTCCTGAGCCAGGACACGTGTTTTTAAATGATAAGATGTGTCAGTATTTTTGCTCCTGAATCAAAAGATGTAATGCTGAGGATTTACAGAATCTGGGAACTCTGAAACCTCAGCCTGGGGAATAGCTGCAGTGAACATGATTAACTGGATAAAGGGGAGCTCTGTGTAGTGCAATTGAGGATGTCAGTGTTTACTCACTAATTGAAATTGGAGAGGCTGAATTAAAAGCTTGTGATTAGTAAGGCATGCCAATACCTTTGAGGGCTAGCTCCTATCTTTTCAAACGTGGGATTGTTGTTCTTGGTGAGAAATTGTCCTATTTCTTCTGTGTCATTTGTGTTGAAAAGCAAAAGGTGAAATATGGAGATAAGACCCTGGAGGAAGTTAGTCAATAAGTTTTTATTTCCAGGATATCCCATTTTCAAGTGGAGGTGTAGTCCACATTGATATTTGTTGAATATCTTGGTGGGAAGTACAAAATTCTTGGACTGGATTTTTGTGGAAATGTGAGCACCTTGGCATAGCATTGATGAAGGAGAGCAGGCATGAAAAAAGTGGAGGATTCACTAAAAAATGTGGCCTGGCACCTGCAGTTCTCAGCTCTCCATTTGTACATCTCCAGCACCATTTGCAAACCTCACATCTCCATTTCCTGTTGTTTTACAGAAAAATACTTAAAAGTAAAGTGTATTCTATACTATTGATAACAATAAATTATCAATTAAAACCCAAAACCCAACAGATTTTTGTGCATCAGTCCTGTTAAATCTGGAATGATGTCCTCGAAGTCCAACCTGAATTTTGACATACTTACTATTTACCATAAACTTGCCCCAGAAGTGTTTGAAATTCTGTATATTCACAATAGAGGACTTGAATGCTTGGTTGATAAAACATCTGATAAGACAAATGTTGTGGGAATAAATCATTCTCATTTTTTTCACGGACTCAGACTTCATTAAAACTTTGTTCTCCTCCTTTGAAATGGTTTATATCAGTTTAGGGAAGTAGGAATATATGTAGCTGCTGAAATGCTCCTGCTTCATAGGATGTACGAAGGCACAGGAATTTGATTATGGAAAAAGAGTCTCTTACAATATTTAAAAAAGAAAAAATTAGGTTTCTGGTTTTGCATAATGCTGATTTATTTTGAAGTGTAATGCTTTATGCTTTCACCCTTGGAAACTGATTCTTATTTAGGAGATGAAAGATTGTGCAAAATATAATATTCTTGTATAATTTAAACTGCCTGATAATGTGCTATAGCCTCCTAGAATTCAGGCCTAAACATTAGGCATTGATTTAAAAAAGGCATTTAAATAATTTAAAATTGTTCAATGCTGAGCATGATCAGCACCCCAATCATTTTCAAATAAAAGTACCTATAAAAATTGAAGCAGATGAATAATTTTAAATTGCTTTATACTGTGCAAGCACAGAACCCCAATCACTTTCAGGCTGAAGCACATACAAGAAAAAATGATTGAAGTGCTCCAGTAAATTTAAATTGCTATATACAAGGAAAAGGGCTTGAAATTATTGGATACTCAAATTTTTTCTTTAAATTTCCCTATTTTTAGGTACAACCCAAAGAGTTTAACTTTGTCAAGATGAGCCAAACAATCTGATTTTATAAACTTGCAAAATATTACATTAACCTCCGTTCCATGTAGTGATGATGGGACATTCCACAACTGAATGTCTCATATCCTGCTGTGGGAATTCTCAGTACTATTGTTATTAAAGCAGGATTCAGGGCAGAAATTTACATTTTTCCCAACTTCTCATGTGTTTTATGCTTATTGTTTGTGTCTGCTGCCTGTTGGATGTCACAGCTGATTTGTCTGGTAAATACAGATAATTATAAAACAATTAAAAGTACTGGAAGTGCCATCCACAAGGTTTAGTGGGGAGGCTGCAGTGGCTTCCTGACCACTGGAGTTGATTTAAACAATGGCTTCCAAAAGCAAATGATAGTTTATTGTGGAGGTTCCATGTGGAATTTGTGGGATACAAAATCTGTTCTTGTGCCTCAGGACTGGCAGCTGTTCCTCCACCTGACGAAAACGTTGTTCCCATGGGTACAGATAATTTTCTATGATTATTGTTTCTACAATAAACAAAAAGAAACCCTAAAAAGCAACCCCTTGACATTTTTGCCAATTAACATCCAGTATTTCCCAGAAACACCATTCCTTGATAGCTGAAAAAAAGTTCTTCTGTAAAGAAATAAGAAATAAGTGTTTCACAGGGTGTTACTGAGGCTTTCTGCAATACTCCTGAGATCTCATTCTCAGCGTGTCAGGGTTTTCTTTGACTACCTAATACATGTGAGGTCAATAGTTGTATCTTTTGCATAGAAGATTTCATTCAGCTTTTAAATTGCAAGCAATTATAAGAGAGAGGGTTATAGACCAAGGTCTTGGTTTCACATTATTTATGTTCTAATTAACTTACCAGACTGAATTTCCCCCCTCCCCTTCTTTGGCTACTAAGTGTTGATCTTTAATAGTTATCTGTTCCTAGCATTAATGGGTTTTATTTCTTTGGAAAGGTCATTCTTGATGTAATGTCACTGTTAACACGAGGGAGCCTGTAAGTTTTAGACATTTTGCTTGATTGTGATGAGCTCAAAAATACTCAACTACTTGCTGTCTTTCCCCTGGGGATTGTTTTCACTCAGAAGAGTTAGTACAAGTTCTTTTTCATTTTTTGACTGTGTTCTTGCAATGCATTAAAAGCATTCTCCAATGAGCAGCTGACATAGCCAAAAATACATTGTGTTTTTTTTTTTTTAATCCTTTTATATTTATTTCAAGATTACTCCATGAGCTTGAGAATTACTACTCGTTGTACGTAAATACATAAGGTCTGGACTTATAAAATGAGAAGTAATGCAAGAACTTTGGTCAAAATGAAGTAAATCCATGTATGTTTAATACTGTACTACTACTAGGGTACAGTTACTGCTCTTCAGGAAAAGAAAGTAAAATCACTTAAAAACCAGCACTGAAGAAGACTTTACTCAGCTTACATGATTTTTGTGCAAATGAGAAACAGGTGAGAAGATAGAGAATGTCTTGACCCACTAAAAAAGATTAAGGTGATTTACAGCCCTGTCCTTACTAAGAGTTCACCTCTGAGCTTGGTTTTTAAATAGAAACCCATAGGAAGCCAATCTATTTATTTTAATACTATCATAATATTATTGCTCTGTATTATTTGCTGTAAAAAAAAAGCAACCATGTGATATGCAAATACCTTAATGAAAAAGTTTTCTATAGCTTGTTTTACAGACTGGATGGTCCTCTTCATGTTGATGTCAAATAAAATCTTGTCAAAACTGGCAGAGATGTTTGTGTTAGGCTCCTTGCAGAAATTTCTCAGTTTTTATTAAGAGTCTTTGGATGTTAGACTTGTTTTTTCTCCAATAACCTTGCTGGATTCAAGGGATTTTACTTGAAAGTATTAATTTTTAAAAAATCTTTCATTTGTGAGTGTTCAGGAGAAGGTCAGAAAACGTTCAGCAAATCTTTTTTGAAGTTGAAAACCAGATATTTTCACTTGTCCTTATACTTTTATGAGTTCTGGGGGGTTGTTTCTGTTTTGGTAATGTTTGAAGGTGATAGAAGCGTGTTTGTGTTTAATCCTTAAATCCATGTTATACTTTCAAAGATTGTTTTCAGCAAACTCATTTTCAGTTTTAGCTTAGCAGTGCAAAAGACAGATGTT
The DNA here is from genome assembly GCF_028018845.1 of Melospiza georgiana. Classification (NCBI taxonomy): domain Eukaryota; kingdom Metazoa; phylum Chordata; class Aves; order Passeriformes; family Passerellidae; genus Melospiza; species Melospiza georgiana. The sequence goes on from NC_080443.1 coordinate 17,514,726, forward strand.
CAGTGTTACACCGAGTTCAGTTTGTGCTGCAGTAATAATTGCTTTAGACTCTAACTTTGTGGAATATGAGGAAAATAATAGGTGGAAGGTTGGTTTTTCTTTTTGATAACTATCACACTGCTGGGAAATTAAACATGCATCATGTTCCTTAGAGTTTCCAGCCATCCTATCCAAAACCCACTATCTGCTCTAAGAAATATGATTTTAATTTTTTCTTTAACAGCTTTTGCCACATCAGTGTTTTCCTATGTGGAATAATGACTTTGCCCCATGCAACTTCATGTGAAGGGTTTTAAATAAGTTTAAACAATTTTTAATTTATTTCCTTTTTAGTAAACCAGACATCCATATTTTCGTTCATCTAAATGCTTCATGAAGTCATTACTGCAGGAAAAGAGGATCAACCTGTTTATTCCATTAGGCAATAAATAACTAAAATGTTTGGTGTGAGCAGATCTTCACAAAGGTTATTGTTGTAAGGCAGTTCAGGTTTCAGCAATTCCCCACCTTGCAGCACAACCAGTCCAGAACTCTGACTTTCAATGTTTCTTCTTTATGCCCCTTTCACTGGTACAGGAATTGCTCATTTGCATTACTCTGTACCCTGTAAAATGAATTTATTATGCAGCTTCTCTAAATAGGCTAACCAGTTGTAATCTCATTCCAGTGGTGTATGGGTTTCAACAAAACATGATTACTTCCTTCATAATGCCTAAAAATAAACAAAAAATAACCTTGGAGCCCAACCTGTCCTTTTGCTCGAGTCTAGTGTGTTAAATGGTGCTATTAATCATGATGGGTAGTTATTTACTTGTTAAATACTTGAGTAATTTAAAATATTACTTATTTTGTGCACAAGTAACTGCTCTTGGTCTGTTATTAATCATCAAAATACCTAATGAAGCGGGATGAGAGCCATTCCCTGGATTACAAAATCTGAACAATGATCAGATACATCTGCATGGCTGGAAGTGGGAGTTCATCCTGCATTCTGATCTGCACTTGTGGGTACAGATAATTCTGAGCTGGGAGCTCTGTTGGATCTGTGGGCAGATCCTGAACCTCAGCTAGGAATCTGTATGGAGAGGGAAGGGGCTGGAAGATCTCTGCTGGCCATGGGCAGAGCTGGTCCCCATCTGGTCAAAAATGGATTTAACAATGCATGAGGGTTTGCATCTGTGTTTATATTCATAAAGATTAATCCTGGCTCTGTTTGCAGAAGCTGCTTAACATTGTTGAAGGTAAATGGTGGTCACTCCTCCACTGATGTCAAATTTCACAGCTCTTTGTGTGCTGGTTAATTTTAGAATGACTGTGAGCCACCAGCATGACAAGACTTCAAAAGGAATTTTAGGAAGCATTAGGCAACATGTTTTGGGCTTAAGGAAATATCCAGACTGTGGAGAAGATTTATCTGGAATTCTTTACGTATTTTGCACAGGTGGAGCTTAAGGAGGCACAAAGAAATGTTACTGAGATGGTCACAGGGATGTATCCAGATAGAAGGAGATGGAAGGAGTTTGGTTTGTCTAGCTCAATAAATGGAAGATTTAGAGGGGACAAAGGTTAATTTAGTTATGAGACAAGACTTGTGCAGGAATAAATGGCTATAAATTGACTGTGAACAAATTTACTCTGGGAGATATGAAATGACCATCAGAATAAGGGTCAGGAATTGTGAAATGTAGGAATTATTTCTGATGGGGATCAAGTGGTCTGGCCAGCAGATCACTGCGCCTGCTTGTGACAACAGAGGGGGTTCCTGTGTGAGGGTTTCACAGAATCACAGGATTGTTGGGGTAGGAAGCGACTTCTGGAGATCATCCAGATCAGCCTTCCTGCCAAGATGGGTTACCTGGTTCAGGCGACACAGGAATGTGTCCAGATGGGTTTGGAATATCTATAGGATTTCCCTGGACTCCCCAAGTTTTTCCTGGATTCTGAAGTCATGGGAAATCTAAGCTAGCTCTAGTTCTGAAGTATGGAAAATATGTTAGTAAAAATAATTTAAAAATCTTATTTTAGGGTGCAGTTTCATGGCAGCTGCCCCAGACTGGGGTGCAGACTGTGGGTGTCTCACACCAGGCCCTGTTTTTCCAGCCACATCATCCTGTGGACACGAGATTCACAGAACTTTGTGGTGACTGGGCTCAGGGAGCAGGTGGGAATGGGAGAGCAGGAAAAGTGACTGGGGAGAGAGGATTGGCCCAACCCTGCCTTGAAATGAGGATGCTGTCCAGGTGCTCCTGTACTTTGCAGGCACTGCCCATATTATCCTTCTTCACCCTGCACAGTTTGGGCTCCCTGGTCACTTTGATCTCTGAACAGCCCCTGGGAGCAATAATAAATGAATAAATCATTTCTGAAGAAAATGATGGAGCCTCTTGCAGAGCTCCTCAACTTCAGAAGGCGAGTGGCTGTTTGATACTCCCTGTTCTGACACCACCACTGGCAAATCACTCCTTGAACAACTTAATGAGACTCCCAGTGCCAAGAAAGATGCACACCTTTTACTGAACATGCAATAAAATCCTCATAATAAACATAGGTACGTAAGGAAAGTGCCCATAAAAGGGAAGCTCCTGTGGTAGATAGTCTCACAAAAGAGTTTGTCACATTTTGTTTCCAGTTAATGGATGCCTACCGCAGTCACACAGCTTCAGTGACAGGAGAACTGAATTCATTTAAGCCAATAAAGTCATTCTAATTTGCATTTTCATAGCCCACTCTTCAGTACTCCGAGTGTGACTTTCCCTTTTAGGACAGAGCTGTGCAGTAAATGGATAGGTAGGCCCTTTAAGAGGATATTTATCATCCTTGAAGAATCTTAGTGCCAAATCTTAATAGCATTTCTTACAAAAATGACTGGAGCTCTCCATCAGATATAGAGGTAGAGCTGTAGAGATAGGGAACTGTCTTCTTTTTTTTAACTTCTTTCCTGATAGAAGAGCTGTTAAAGCCTGAAACAGTGAAAACTTCCTCCCAAAATGAAAATATTGCATTAATAAATGCCCCAAATAATAATATTCTAGAAATCAAATTCATTTGAAAGAACTGCATTTATTTAATTTAGTCACATTCAGAGATAAATAATTCAACATACCTTTCTGTAAAGGTAAAATGCCTTTGTTAATTATGCCAATCAGAGGATAATTTATTCAGGTTTTTTTTTTTTTTGTTCTAGTTGATATTAAAAAACACAGAAGACACAGAGAACTTCATGTCCAGTCTGTGTGTGTGATTTGATGAAATAATTGCCTTAGGACCTGCTGACACTCTAATTGGAGTCTGTGTAATGCAGAATCAAAACCTTACTTAGAGCTGCACTCTTTATTTTAAGTATCCCTCTGTTAATTTCATTTTAATAACTCCCTCATTTAAATCTGAGAGAAGAATTCAAATTTCATCATTTCATCATCTCCCCATGACTGTGCGCTGTTTATCACTTGTTTCCTTCTATGATGGCCTCCTCATTTTCATTTTCCATTTTTGTGGGTCTGGTGCTGCAGCACCTGAACATGGAAAAGGTTTTAAGATTCAAAAATCTCAATCTGCATGATAAAAATATTTTGTCATGAGCAATTTAATTCGGTGTTGGCAGTTCTCATTATTCTGATTACTTTTTTCTCTTCGTTCTCAGCTCTAAGGAATACCATGTTTCTTATGAAAATCTGAAGTTTTCATATGCAAAAAGCAAATTTCTCTTTCTCATGTTTCCACAGAAAAGCTCAGAAGCATAAATTTTCAATACCCACTTCCAAGTAAATGAGTCAAATAAAAAAGAAGCCCCCAAACCATGCTTCAAAACATAAAAAAACCCCAATCCTACCAGAAATGCCAAGCAAAACAACCAGAACTAAAACCTCATTTCTCAGGAAGTGAAAATTCACAATGTTTGAACTCTTGAAATTATTGATCTTAGTAAAAATGAGCATGATTTGAATTTTAGCTCCTCCTCCTTGTGCTCTATGTTGATTTGTTTTTGTTTCAGATTACTCTCCTGAAGTCAAAGGTAGAATGTGGTCCTACAGAATATTTTCCTCTGGAGAGAGATTTGTTTACCTTTACTGTGTGCAGGATTCCTGTCTGGGCAGATGGCTTTCACAGGTGTCTGCACCATTTACGTTTCTAATTAAGTAAAGCCTTACACAAGGATGAATTTCACACCATAAGAATTTGTGTGAAATGCAATTAATAGTCTGCAGCTTGTGTTTGTGTGCTAGGTGATCTCCTCAAGGTAGGGCTAATGAAGATACGAGGGTGTGCACAGCAAAAGGCGAGAAAATTCATTTGCAGAGCGAGCATGTGGCCAAACTGAAACTGTGCAAGTTGAAAAGAACACAAAGAACCTGAAATTCTTTAGAAAGACCTTTCTGAGATGACTTTCAGTCACCAGAAGAGGAGGTAGAAGGACCCTGTTATTCTGAGGCACTGTGATACCCAAAGGTGCCTTAGCATCAGGGAGTTCATTCATTTCCTCTGCAGTACAGTATTAAATTGCTCTCTTTTTTTTGCTTTCCAACCATATTCTGTGTGAGCAGCTTTCAGTGCAAATGTAGAGGTCAGTAAAGGTCACCAGCATGTGCATGCTGGTTTATTAACTCAAAAAAAAAAAGGTGTTTCTTAGGCTTGATATCTCACCAGGAGTACAGTTCCAGCACAGGGGCCCAACTAGCACAGGAGTTATCTGAACTATGACATTTCCTTACACCAACTGGCAATAAATTCTGAAAGGAAAATTGTCATAATATTAAAACTGAGTCTGGGCTCTGTGCATTTCTGAAAAGCGTGAGGTTATGAGGAACTTTGATTTTGCTTGTTGATGAACATAGGATTGGTAGGTCTGAGTAGTCACAACTCTGCTTTGCTTTTCAGACTTCTACCCTTTTAGATTTTCATGAGCAAATTGTTTGCTGCATAACTGTCATTTTTGTTCAAGAATTTTGTCTTTTTCCTTGGGAGCAGGTGAAGGATCCTTTTGTACTAATTGTGCAGCACTTGACTAGCTGGGTGAACAATATTTGTTTATTCAGAGTTCTACATATGATATTTAAATATTATTTACAGTCTATTTAGCTGAAGCCTTCATATAGGCAGCTATCAGTCCATAGAACCTTTTATTATATCCAAAAATATGAAATCTACATGGTGTTCAAATTCAGAATATATTCTGCTTTGAACAAGCCTCTTTGCCTTACACATACATCTGCCTGACTTAATTTTTCAAGATATTTTTAAAAACTGCTGTCTCCAATGTGAAGAACCTTTACAGAAATTATTTTAATGAGCTAGACATTTAGTTCAACAGAAGTTTCTTCATAGAAAAATAAATTAAAAGAATAATTTTCTTTTTTAAATACAATTAATTAAAAACTGTCCGTGTGATGACAGATTTAACATTTTGTCTGACATGTAGAGAAGAAGAAAGAGCCTGGAATTGCACAAGTGGAATAAAATGTTCCATTTCACAGCAAGGCCAAGCTTTAGTCTTGTAATTATTTCAAAGGGAGTAAAGGTCATTTTCTATTTGCTGCATCTCTATTATGTGAGCCTTCTGTATCAGGCTTACAGAAGTTAACTCATGACCCATTTAGATTGCCCAGATTTCAAAGTCAACTTAGACTGTCACAAATCTGATAAAGTTGACATATTCCCATCTCTAAGTACTGCTACAGATGATGTCCAAAGAGGCTTTTTATTTATAGCTCTGTAAGACAAGAGTTCCAGCTTTAAGGCTGGAGTAGCTGCGAGATCAGAACATGATTTGCCTCTCACTTGCTGCGTTAATCCTTTAGGAGAAGAGCTGTTTGTAGATAAATTTCAGGATATATGGCTTGGACTGTTTTTCTGGTGAGGATTCATTATATAACTTTGCTTGCATCTTGAGATGGGAAGAGGTTTTCTCCTGCTGTGATTGCATTTTAATGCGTATTCATCCAGGAACACTGAGTCAGAAAGACAGGTACTTTAAACCTGCACCTGTGCACACAGAAAATGAGTGCAGAAGATGCATGTGTGCCTTTCTTCCTGTGCATATGCCCATTGAAATGCATATAAGGCAGGTTTTTTAACAATCAGTAATCAAGCTTTATGCACAATTTTCAGGGCAGGCTCTGAATACCTCAGTGCACATTTGCAGATATCTCCTGCTGGAAGATTGAAGGGGACACATCCAATTCTCAACCAAAATCTCCAATAAAAACAAAATATCAATGTCATTAAGAGAATGAGGGATTGGAAGCTGTGGTTTTAAACCTTTTTAAGAAAGGCAGGAATAGTGTGATGATACTGAAATTATTAGAAGTCAAGTGTGTTGCACTTTTCTTGGTGTGTTACTTTAAATCTTTCTCTTCTTTCTTGGTTAATCCTTCCAAGGGACCATTGTGCAGCAGGACAGGATGGAAAGCAAAGGTGTCCATCTGTTGTGTTTGCCTTCCACCAGATTAATTAACATGAAATATTCTGGCTGTTCCTTGCAGTCTGCTGGCACTTCTGGCCAAGCTTTTATAGCAATGGCCTGACATGAAACAAATGATCCAGCAGTTGGTTCCATAAGAACAACTAATGCAGAGCAGGTGCCTTTGGGTTTTGTAAATGGGGTCACACTGGACTTTAAATGAGTGGGAAATGCAAGAAGGGAGAGAGCAGATCATGTATCACTGTGGTTTAGCAAGTGGAGTGTGAGTGGTGGGGAGTAGGGAAATGTGCAGCTGTTAAAATATTGCAGGACATCTCTCTAGGATCAGGATCAGCAGGCTGGGATGATAAAGGAGTGGAGGTGGGACTGGGAGATGCTGCTGGTGCTTTGGGAGAAGTGAGAATCCTGCTGTCACCTGAGCTGGCGAAGGAGAAAAGAACCCTCAGCGTTCACTGGTGTGGCATTAGGGAGAAATTGTCTTCACTTTAACCCTGAAGAACTTTATTTCTAAAACTGTAATTTTGTGTTGAGGATGTCTTCAGTAAATAGACCCATTGTGCAGAGCCACTTGAATTTAGGAGTAAATGCCTTTCAGAACCCCTGTGTTTGTTTTGTTGGTTGCCACACGTGCCCTCTCTCACTGGTTGTGCTGGGGCTGCCTGACAAGCAGCAGATTGCCCATAACAATTTTGAGATCAGAGTGGTCAGTGCACCACCTGAAAGTCAGGCTTTGTAAAACACCTTTAGATGTTCTAAAGCAGAAAGTACTTCTGAAAATGCACTTACGCACATATGGGTTGGAAAATATGATTTGGCTTTTCCTGCTCTTAACCTTGCCTCCTTTTGCCTCTCTCTTTAGCCTTTTAAACTTTTTAGTAATTTCTTTTTGCTTGCTGCTTCTTTCTTGACCATTCTTACTTCCATGCTCTCATTTAAGAGCTGCCAAGAAAAATAGCCCTTCAGGTTTTTTCTCTATTCAGGGATAAAATGCTTCAGAGTCTGAGATTAGAATTGTACCTATTCCCAAGCAATTTTATTTTGCTTGTAAGCTTCCTCCTTTGATGTTCCTGTGGTGACACAGAGCTTGGGTGACCGTGTTCTGACAGTGACACAGACTGTATTCAACTGGAGCCTTCAGATCCACCTCCTCTATGATGCACACTTTTCTTTTTCAGTCCTCCCCTGGTGTAAACAAGCTTTTGATTGTAGGGAGAATGGACCAACTGTGGCTTGGAGAGAAGGAAAAGAAGCGGTTTATACTTGCTAGCAGAGAATTTATTCTAGAAATGAAACTTCTGTACGTGAGACTTTACCCATGAATACAGAATTTCTTCTGCAACTTGGTGATCAACTTTGAGACAGATTTGCAGCTCTTAATTTATCACTTTTCAAATTTATTTGCTTATGCTTAATGTCAGCATATATTTAGGTCCAGCTGTATTCAACTAGGCCTAAATAAATGTGATTTTTAGGAGCAATATTACATCCTATGTTTTTATGGACCAGTAACAATCTTTATTGATATTCTGAACTGAAATTCACCTTGAAAGCTACTATTTTGTAATTTCAATGCCAGCCCATATATATAAAAGCAAAAACCTTACATAAACCTTTTTTAGTAAGATTTGAAGGGGAAGTGTGATGTGATGGATATTTTGTTTTATGAGTATGGACCCCAATGTTTTGTTTTATGAGCACTGAGCCTAAACCTGCTATGGTTCCCAGAAGCCAACATGATGGATGAAGGAGTGGGTGTTAAAAGTCTATTTCTGTTTTTTTTTTTTCCCTTCAGGTTCTGCTGCTTGCATGTGCAGAAGATTTAGAATGTGTCCCTGGATTCCAGCAGAAGGTTTTTTATATAGAAAAGCCATTTGAATTCAGAGAGGACCGGCTGATTCTGAACCGTATGTTGTTTTCATATATTACTATTGTGCAAAAATCAGAATTGTTTATGGATTCATTTCATTCCTGCCATTTATCAGAAAGCTTTTTTTTGTTTTGTACCTAAGATTTTGGATATTGCCATGATTCAGTCTGAGTTCCCCTGTATTAATCCTATGTCTCTACAGGCTTGACTTTGTTTCATATATTAGAAATGGCAAAACACAATATATAATCATTTAGGGCTATGTGAATATTGTGGAAACCTAGAATCAGCCATTTCTTAAAAATTAAATTTACTCTGAATTTCTTTTATAGTCTTACCTATGAGCCTGAAATCAGGACTTGCACATCAACATGTCTATTAAATTATCTCTGCAACTGAGATTTAGAAGTTAATATTTTGAAAGCACTCATAGGTGATACAAGTCCAAGTCTTGACATGAAATTCAAAGGCTGGAAGAAGTTTGGGATAATCAATGATAGCAAAGTGTCACACAACTGGAATATTCAGTATATTTCCATAGAGCAGGTATCACATTATAAAACCCAATCTGACACTGTACAACCAAAGCATTAAACAGAAGGAGATTTAACAGTTTTTCAGTTCTGGAGTCAGTTCATTCCAATACTTCAGGGTTACAAATTGCTCATTCCATTCTGGGGCTTTGGGATTTCAGCCCTGTCAAACAGAAGTAGTGCCTCATCGATGTCTTTAAAGACTTAAAAAAGGATTTAAGTGCTGCCATTTTCATAGCTTCCAAGCACACCTGTATTTTTATGTGTGATATTTATTACCAATGATTTCTTTGTTGTGCTTAGCTGCTGGTGCTGAACCAGGAGTTTTTCTGGGTGTCCAGCAATGGGCAATATCTGAATCCTACAGTGGGATGCATCCCATAGCTTGGTGGAACCAAGAAATGCAAACCAACATTACTCACCAAATGCACACATTTCCAACTCAGTTCCATCCTGCTACACACTGATGTATTTTCACTTCAGATGAAGGTGTAATCTGTGCACATTCACTTTAAAATAGCATTGACTTCTCAAAACGAAATGTCAGAATTAGTTGCCAAAGTCTATTGAAATAAATCTCTTAAACTTAAGTCACTCAGCCTTTGGAGGTACTAAAATAAATCTCTAGGATAACATTTTTAGTCTCAGCATTTTGATATGTTGCTTAGTCTGAGCTGCTTTTTCACAGGAACTTTAGATCATGAGTAGTAGTACTAATCAGAGATGTGAGATTGTTGTTCAGCTTGGAAAAGAGGCTTCAAGTTTCTTATTTCTTTATGAAATTTCATTTTCTCTGGAATTCTTATTTTGGACTTGTCAAACACATTATTCTTACATGGCTAGAAGTTGAAATTCTAAGAATATAATAGATTTAATATGCAAGCTGGTTTGAAGACCTATTAAAAGAAGCAATATGACAAACTATATTAATATGGATAAGCTAAATTCAATACAAACAACTTTGTTGAATACTTTTTTGCTTCAGAACTTTGAGGCTGTAGTGTGTCTGGCCAGATCTCCTGCTGATTTGGAGAGGATCACCCCAAGGATGGGTTGGTTCAGCCAAACTGACTGGGCTGCTTTGGGGTGACCCAGCCACTTGCAGTGGTGTAAAATGAACACAAATAATTAAGATGCCATCATTAGTGAGAAGAGGAGGGAAGAGCAGGAAGAGACTCAGAAATGCCTGGGAACAGTCTGTGGAATTAAATTATTTTAATAAGCAGACAGTAAATTGGCCTAATGTGCAGTGTTGGACAGAGGCAGACTGTCGATGCGTGGTCCTGGTTAATTCAATCACCCACAAACAGGGTGTCCTTCATGCAGCACCATTAAACCTCAGCACAGTTCCTTCATTTTAGCTGTCAACAGAATTGATAATTTTAATTGTCTGTTTGAATACACTTTGCATGCTCTTGCATCTTTTTATGCCCATTACCAAGAGCAGTGTAATTTAGCAGTTGCATTGCAATGTGAGGCTTACCAGCGCTGTGTAAATTAATAGAGCAAATATGTAAACCAGGCCTATAGCAGTGATTGTTTTTGTAGTCCTCAATAAGCCAAGCAGCTCCTTAATTCTTTTCTGAAGTGCAATAATACAGTCCTTTTCTTTTTTTCTTTTTCAATTTAAACAAGAACCTACTGTACGTTTCATTGCTAGCATCTCCTTGTAATTAAATGTAAGTTGTATCTGGTTCCTCTGTATTTATTACTTCTACCTATGGCAGTATTAATTATATTTTTTATTTATATACTGATGAGAAGAATGAAGAGTAGACCATACTGAGGTTACAGAATTTTCTCTTATTTCTTGTTGTGATTTGTAGCAATTTTTATTAAAGCCTGCTTATAAGCTGGCCATGACAAGTCCACCTGTGCGTGCATATTGTCCTTCCTATCAGTTTCACTGGTATTCAGTTACTATTAGTTTTTCTGTCATTGTACTCAGGCTGAACTGGCTTTTCAATTCTTATTTATTTATTTACTCTTGCATCTCATTAAGTAGTAACTCCAGAGTTTGACCATTTCTTTGTCCCTGTTTGGTCATTAATTTTTTTTCCCCTCAGACCCCTTCAGATCTCCTTATAACTTGTGTTTTCTATAACATAAACAAAATAAGGCATTGCACTTTTACTTTTGGTCTGCCTAATTTTTTCCTCTGTGTGCAGAACCAGATGTTCCCTTGATGTAGTAGGAAAAAGATCCACGGAGTCACTTTCTGGAAATAGTAATTATATTCACATAATTATTATTCTAACAGACACTTGTGTCACTGGTTTTTTCCTTCCTTATAGCTTTTTTTTTTTTTTTTTTTTTTTTTTTTACTTTACATTTAGGACCATCTTTGCATTACATTTAGGACCATCTTTGCAATCCAATAGTGAAGATCATCAAGATTTCCACATTCTTGATGAAGTGCTAATTGACAGCATTTAATTACAGGTTTTACACCTGTCAGAAGCACTTGTGGCCAGGAAATGCCTGTCCCTGCCAAGGCTGGCAGGTCACTGGCAGTGACAGGGCTCTGTCACGCTGGGCTGAGCGAAAGTTCCTAATCAGACTCAACAAACGTGGGAATGTAATTGTGTTACATTAATCACATTTATACTTAACACACATCGGGCTTGGCTTTTGGGGGTACTTTTAATTGACAATGAATCAAATAGTGCACTTGAATAATGGAGGCAATTAACATAAAGCACAAGGTGATGCATTGTGCATGCTAAACTGGGGACGGCATTGCCAGTGCTTTAAATGTCAAAACAGAGTAAGTTTTGACCCTTACTTGAAAAGCTCTAATTTGGATGTTAATTAATGGCTGACCTCTTGTGTCTATTACGTGATAGATTGCCTGTTCAGAGCCTGGCCTGCTTCAAGATCAAGGTGTTGTCTGTCTGCATTTGGGTACTTTTTGTTCTGTGGATTTTAACAAAGAGCTTTTCTATTCAACCATATCAAAATCATTGCTTATTCATATGATGTGAAATATCTTAGTGTGCTTATTAATGCTTAAAAGCAGGTTTTAAATTGTCTGGCAAAGCTGTGACCTCCAACAAGATTTACTTTGCTCAAACCAAATAAAGCCTGTGGAGAGATCAGAGAAGACCATTCCTCCTCCTACAGCCTTGTGTGCACATGGATCATGGCCCTGGTCGTGCCCACGTCCAAATATTTCCTGTTGATTCTGAGCTGATGCCATGTGAGAGCTGTGATTTATCACACCCACCCTTCCCACTCATTCCATGCCAGTTCACTGCACAGATGGCCTCTTCCTGTGCCCGTTCCATGCTCCCAAAAGTGGTGCTGTTCCTCTCCTGCTCATCCAGATCCTGGAGTTATCACACCCACTTCGTTCATCTCCCCTTCTTCCCTCTCCCCACACCCTGAGCAGAGCCAGCCTCATTCAGCCCCCTGTGGTCTGCCAAAGCCTCTTCAGGGTTCTGACACAGGGTTTGGATGTGGCTGTTACCTCTTCATGCTGAATACTGCAGGGTTTGGGTAATTGGGATTGCACATGGTAGTTGTAGCTTGCAAAAGAACATGTTCAAGCAAGGTAAGATTTTACGCTTAGCAATTTCTTGCAGGGAAAACTGTCTGAGCTTCTGGGTAATAGGGAGATAACTGTGGATTTTCCACCTATTCAGTGTGTCCTTGCTGAAACAGTGTTGTGGCTTTTCAAAATGAAGAAGTTTTTAATGCATTTTGAGTTTTACAAACATCTTCAATTTTCTTTCAATTCACGTAAATCACTCAGTGTATTAAGAACATGCTTCAGAAGATATTGAAAAATGACTTGGTTCCCATTACTTGGCATGAGGGAACAGGTTCAGTGGAAAGGCATCTCAACTTTCCTACCCAGGCAGGGGAGTGCTTGTTATATCCTAAAATATATCTCTTAATGGGCTCATATGCATGGATAGAATGTGAATACTAGAGCTTCAATCTGACTCTTGGGTGCCTGGTTAAGATAAGGCACCTGGAACTCTTATTCCATGTGGACAGAAATATTGGTCAGGATTTGAAGTAACACATCTTAAGCACACTATTCCTATTTAAATGGTTATAGAAAGCCAAACTCATGTAAGTAAAGTTCCAGGAAATACCTGGGGCTCTGTGCAAAATGGTTGTAAAGTTGTGGAATTTTAAAGTGGGAGGTTGGGAACTTTACTACATGCTTGTGGAGGCAGGGTGAGGAAGATCCTTTTGCACCTAAATACCTGATGCCTTGATGCCTTGCCTTTTAATTGAAGTTTGATGCTGAACTCCCACAAGTTAGATGTTGCACTCCTACTCCTCCCCCTTGGAAGGAGAACGTTTTCTGGGAACACAAATTATAACTAAATAATACAGAATATCTCAAATGTGCCTCTGAATAGATACATGCAGATTGGTGTTGCAGCACAACAATATCACATCATCTGTTTAACTGCTTTCACACATGATTGAAAGAGAACAAAATAGGAGAGAATAGTTGTTGAGTGCCAGGTGGTCAGACAATTCCCTCCCAAAAGCTTCCAGGACCCGAGGGGGAAGGAGTCAAAAATATATTGTTTGATTTTTATGCACATACATTAAATTAAACTAGTGTTTCCAAAGGTAGGACATTACACTGAGCAGAATAAAAGAATTGTTTAGTCTCTGGAAAACATCTTCAGGGCTGAATCAAAACCCCTCAGGGGTGCAGTCAGCTCTTGTGGAATAACAGAGGGAAAGGCATATGTGTTGGTGAAACCTCTTCCCTGCATTTTAATTCCAGGGTGGAGGAAATGAGGATCTAAACCCAAAGTTTCTTGTCTGTTTGGTTGAGAAAAGCCACACAATCCTGTTTAAAAAACAAACCAAAACAAGCATACCCACATGAAAAGTGGGTGAGGATCTTTGCAGTGACAGTGAATGCTCTGTTAGCAGCTTGGTCTGGATTTAGGAAGATAAAAGTAGCAGATTACTTGGTTTGAGATTTAATTTGTTTCTGGAGACTGTCCAAAAACCATAATGCTTCACAGCTAATACTTTTTTGAAATACGTGTGGGCTTTGGTTGGCTGAAACATGCCAGCTGTTCTCCTAATAATCTAAATCAATGGCCAACTGCTCAGTATTAGCAGGTTGGGTCTCTTGCTCAGTGCAGTGCAAACCTTGTATTAACAATGTCCCCAGGTGCTTCAGTGGAAGGCTTCTCTGCTCATTTCCAGTTGGCAATTTCAGAACAACAACAAAAAAAAATCAAATTAACCAAGCTATTACTCCTGAACTGATTACCCACGTAGGCCACGAGGCAGCTCCTTCTCTGCAGGTGTAGAAATGTGTTGGAAGGCCAAAATCTCTTTTAGGAAAGTGTAGGTGGCTCAGCTTAGGCCAACTCCATCAGCAAATAACCTGACACTGATTGCTTATGGCTGGCAACGTTTTAGCAGGGTCGTCTTGCTGAGGAAATGGGAGGTAGGGAGGTGAATTTCTGGTTATAGGTCCGAGCTGGGGTCACTCTGGAGAGGATCCAGCACCAGTCCAGCTTTGTCAGGAGCAAACTTTGTCCCTGTGTGACAAAGAGATGCAAATCACCCCACACTGAGACATTAATGCATTTCTGTAGAACATTTCTTGGTATTTTCACAGACTGCCTTTCTGACAAGACTTTTAATTTGAGGATCTTAGCAAAGCACCATTCAAAAGAATCATGGCTAGCTAACCTTTTCCATTACATTTCAAAGTGCAGTGTGGACATTTAGCGAGAATTAATGGGAGTATGTGAGGTTAAATCTTCCTTTAAACATAGAATCTCATTTAAGTTAATGATATCTTAAAGCATGCAAGTATTCTTGAAAATAATTGTAGATGTAGTTCACAATTAATTCTGAGCTTTTAGGATTTCTCTCTGTTAATCCAAATCAAATTATAACTTTTCTAATGTAATTATGGTCATGCCTCAACTTGCAGTTTTTCTTTCCCTTTGCTTATTTAAATCAGTCCTTTTCAGACAGAGCAGTCTGCCTGCTTTAATGGACACATCTCCTTTTCACACAGCTTTCCTGTGCCATGTCATTGCTCAGTCTTGCCTTGAGAATAAGTACCACTGGCTGTAAACTCAGGGAGTCTTTCAGAAATTTCTTAGATTGGGGGATTTTTCTAGCTGGAGGCTAATCCTCTGATTTTGTTTTATGCCTCTCTTCAGCCTATCCACCTGAAATTTTTCCTCTAGAGAAGGGAAAGAAAAAGTAACTTTTAATGGATTGATTCTGGAAAGTCTGGTCTGTCTGGGATGACTTTGTGCATATTTGTATGCCTTGTACCTGCTGCTTCTGGGGCAGACAAGTGAACCTGTAGATAGGGGAGCAAGTGCATGTCATATTCTGTGATGTGAATATGAACTAAAATGTTTGCCTTGTGTTTTTCAAATCCCTGAAAAAATATCAGCCCAGGCGAAGGGTAGGATTTGCTCAAATAAGAGTCCCTGCCTGTAAGGGATTATCTTCAACAAAATTTGAAATTCCTTTACCAAAGAATTCCTTTAAAACAAAACTAGGAACGTGGGGAAGGCCTAAAACATTCCTATAGTGATCTGGGATGTTGCTTTTAAGACAAGAATTCCACTTACAATACTCACTTTGATTTGTTTACTTTCTTTAAAAAAGGAAAAGCAATAAAAAACCCAGGGCAGCCTTCGTCTCTCAGCTGTGGAGAGAACTGAAGCAGAACTGAGGGCCTTTAATAAGGCAGCAAAAGGGAGGCACTGCTGGAGCAGCTTTACAGGTAGTCAATAGCAGAAGAGAAATTCCTCCCTGAAGTTGGAGCCAGCTCTGGTAAATCTCTGACACTTTGAAACACTTGCTGGCAGGTACCAGAACCTAAAAGCAGGTTAGACTGAACTAAGTGATAATCTCCTTGATGCACAGCACCATTGCGCTGCCAGGCAGTCAGGTTTGTTTTACTGAACAGCACATGGTGAATCTTTTCTCCCTTATCAACTGTGTTGTGAGTGCTTTGGATCTGGCTTTATCTATAAACTGGATTGTCTGGCCTTGGACTTTTCCTGAAATAGTGTAAAGCAAGGTTGTAGGAAATGGGTGCATTTTAAAATTTTTTATTGTATTCTATAATTAAATATATTATTCTCTACTAACCACACTGATAGGAAGCATTGTTTATGTAAATGTATTGAGGCACGTGGGTTTTGTTTACCTTCCTTTGTGTGGCAGTGAAACAGAGGAAACACAAAATGTGCTCTGGTCTGCTAAAAACCCAAATTGCCTGGTTACAAGTAGAACCCCTGCAGTCTTTATTTAGCTGGAATTTTAATTACAGTGCCAGCTCTCAACACTTACAATAAAACAGTAGGGAGACGACTATAATTTGACCTTTATAAAACATTAACACCAACCTATACAAAAACAAAACTTCAGCTTAAAAGAATACAGTGGGAGGCAGAATTCAAGAAATTATGAAAGCAGTGTAGTTATGATACTTTAACTTTTGGAAAAAGCACAGCAATGTGGGTAGCAAATGTGTGATATTGGTGTGTTTGGTTCCCTGAATCTTATGGTCCTAGGAGAGAAATGCTGCATTGTTGGGATTTTTCATGTCTTGGGGAAATCAGTGCTGCTGTGAGGCTTGGGGTAAAGGACGCTGCCCAAACCCCACAGGAAATGCTGATGGATAAAATCCAGATTTCTTTCCCCAGAAAAGCCAATTCAGGAAATTCCAGGTGCCCACCCATTCCCTTTGCATCTCCTCTTTGCTGTTTGTGGCAGTCCCTGTGGTGAGTTGCACCAAGGGCTCCTTTCTCCTGTTGAAGGTCAGAGCAGAATGAGGTGGGGAAGAGGAGGAATGGAGCAGAACATTGTTCTGTGTTGGATGGGAATGTCAATGCAGCTCTTAATTTATCACTTTTTCAAACCAATGTGCATATGCTTAATTTCAGCATATATTTAGGTCCAGCTGTATTCAGGTAGGCCTAAATAAATGTGATTTTTAGGAGCAATCTTATATCCTATGTTTTTATGGACCAGTAACAATCTTTATTGATATTCTGAACTGAAATTCACCTTGAAAGCTACTATTTTGTAATTTCAATGCCAGCTCATATATATAAAAGCAAAAACCTTACACAAAAATTGTTTTCAGCACTGCTGAAAGGGGCAGCAGGACTGGATCCAAGGTGTAGAAACACCAGAAATGGTCATAAATCCAAATGCATTTTCTGCTTAATTCTGGCTGAAATAGTCCCTGAGTTGTAGTGTGGCAGCTCACAGTATTTTCTAGTTCTGTCATCACTCAAAGATGATGAATAGTGTGCTCCAGGTCTTCTCTTGTTGTTAATTTAATATATAATAAGCATAGTTAATAAATGTCACCTTTGCTTTTTTATGAAATGGACTTGAAGCTGTAAACATAAGGATACTTTAAATGTCCCATGATAAAAGGAAAATTTGAAGTTGTCTGAATGCCAAGGTTACAGGTTGCCTTCATGTGACCTGAAACATTTTTCTTTTGCTGTTTGCTGACAGCTGAAGCATCAGTTGCTAAAATCTCTTCTTCCCTAACTTTTGATGTGATGCTTCACACCATGCTATATCTGTGTTCAAAGGTGATGCTGGATACAAAAAAAAATTATGGGGGTAGGAAGGAAGTTATTCAATATTGTGGTCAAGAGTTTTCCAGGGGTTCATTGTGGTTGAATGAAAAACCATGAGCTCAGCTGACAATAATTTGGTGTTCGGCTGTCCAGTTACTATTGCTCTGGTTTTTGGGGATTTTTTGATGTTTTTAATCCAGGCTCTTCTAGCTGGAATTTTTATTCAGCCTGGTTTGTATTTATGGAGAAACCACTCAAGTGCATCATAAAAAATATAGGAAATAGTGATTTTATAATATTTTTCTAGAGCAATGAAAACAGTATTGTGGGAGTTACACAGAGTAATTTGCCACCAGAGAGCTCATTTCATTTAAATTTTTAAAAGTTACATTTGTGACAGAGGAAAGGGTCTAAAATTATCTTTAATAACAGAGCTGATGAGTTCATTCTTCCGATTAATAAGAAAATGCAACTCTCCAAATGTTCTGTAAGATTTGGTATTTCTTCTGAGAAATCAGTCAGATCTAATGCAGGTAGGCAGAAGGTTTTTGACATAATAGAATAGCATCCTCTGTCAATTAAATGTAAATCAAAATAAGAAATTTTATTTAAAATTATATTATTACTTCTGGCACTTTACTTTTATTCTTTGAGACACTGCCTTTAATAGCTTCTCCAATAAATTTCAAGGAAGCTGAAATATAGAAGCTGTAACACTTCCAAAATAAATCTATTAATTGTAATGCTTCTGAAAACATTGGGCATTGACTACTTACTGCTGTTTTTATAAGTCAGCATCCCTTCCCAGAACTGTCTGACACTGACTGGAGTTAGCGCTGGTAATTAATTGAAATGAAATAACTGGAATGATGAATGAGAGCTGGACATGTTGGACTTAACTCTTTCTGGTGCTCTAGATCCTGATTTAGATGGAATTTAAGCAGCACCTGAATTTCAAGTCCTTCCCATCTCCAGAACTTTGCAGCAGAGCCCAGATTCTCTCAGTTTCAGCCCCAGATTTTCTTGCTCAGAATGTCCTTTGGGAAAGGCTCAGGCTGCTCCCCATGCAAAAGGAAAGGTGGGAGAGCTCCCAGCACAGGAATTTTCTGTGCTGAAGCAGATGATTTGGGCTGATTATGCTCAGAACCATAAATACAGCAAGGAGTTCAATTTCCACGGGTGAATGCTGCTACTGCTGAAATTGGGTTTTTCTGCACAAGCCTGTGCCAAAACTCTCATCCTTCCTGTCTGCAAGGGCTACTGGATTTTAGGTTACTGATCAAACACGTCTAGGCTGGTCTTTTGAATGTTCTCTTAATGACTTCTTAAATGTAACAGATCTGGAAATAGGGGCAGGGGCTGGTGCTGCACCTGCTGCTGGCAGTGAGTGGGTGAGAGCCTCAGGATGCTGGGGAGCAGCTGGCACTGCCCTCAGGAGAACTGGCAGATTTAATAGTTTAATAAAGAGATAACTATTTGCTAAATTAGATTAAGGACTGGATTTAATGTGGCCAGATTGAAAGTGATAGTTTATGGGTAAAGGTGGTAAAGTTGTTCTCTGTCCAGCTTTACTATTTGGGCGTGGGATGTGCCAGGGGGTGGCACACGCTGAGCCAGCACCAGGCAGGACTCAGCTGTGTGGTTGGGTAGTGCTGAGAGGGGGGAATGGGACCTCCTGCCTTTATGGGCTTAAAAACATCACCAAAATCAACCAAAAAAAACCACCAAAACAAATACAAACACAGAACAGAGCCCTCAAAGCAACATTCAGGCAAATACAGTGACCTCTGCTTCTTGTCCTGTCCTCTCCCCTCCCTGTGAGAATCTTTGTCCCAGTCTTTGAGTTTTTATGCAGTGCTTTCTTGTTGAGGCTTTCCTGAGGAGCAGAGTTTTTACTTGAACCTACACCTGCCATAATCCCAGGAGACTGAAATCTTAGCTGTGCACATAATCTTGTTCTTTATCCATCTTGTTGCCTCTTTCTGTGGAAAGAGTTTTACTTTAGATGGATTAATTACACATGGATTAAATGAGTGACTCCACAGCCCAGTAGTTTCCCCATTTCCACGCGTTAAAGTGGTTGTTTCAATCCCTACTCACCCGAGTGTTTGTATTTTTAATGCTTTAAATCAATCAATGGATAGATAAAGCCATGAGAAGCATCAGTGATTTCAAAATAAGTATTTTTCTAGGTATTTTAATAGCTATTCAGAGAGTTGGAACTGGAACTTGAACTTGCTTGTGATTTGTACACAAGAATATTTGGATGTCGTGATTACAAAGTATGTAAGAACATTTTAACTTAGCTTTCAGCAGAGAAAAAAGTGCTTTATTTACTGGATTCCAAAGTCATGGCTAGAGTACCATTCTTATGATACAGGGACTGGAACATAATTGGGGAAATATACATTAATTTTCCTCCCAAAAATATAGACATAAAATTGACAATTTTGATCTGAAGGTTTTGGTTGAAAACTGTGGAGGTGTAGTGATGAAATCTTACAGGAATTAGAAAAAATGCTGAACACTGATCTGCAAATGCCATTTGTAGCTGACTTCATGCAGCTCTGTTTTACCTCTGGAAAGTAAAATCAATTTCAGATTAACTTTGACAGGGAGGTGTTGAGGTGTGTGAGTCAGCACTTTCTCAGATATTTCTGCCAGCCTGTTGGGAAGACAAAGAATTGTGATGGATATTATCAATAACAGTGCTAGCCTGAAAGGAAAATTGGCAAACTAAGTTAAGAAACACTTTCCCGCCTTGTCCTGGCACACTTCGCAAAAAACTAAATTATAAGTTGTTATTAGTGTACAAAACTAAAATTTATCTTGAGATTTAGGAACATTTTTTTCTCCTGCTCTATCCCCTTTTTGTAAAAAAACCCTGGTGTTATTGCTTTTGCTGATTTCTTTCCCCTTTGAAATCTGGAACAGCTATTTTTTTCTTGAAACAATGTGTCTGGTAGAAGTCAGTACAGCATGATTGAAACAATGAGGGATTTCATTCTTTTTATCCACAATTGTGGAGCTATATTCAATAACCCTTTATAACAATCTTTCCACTATACTGAATTATGTATTGATTCTTCTTTCGCAGTAGCTTCATTACAGAATTCCAGATGGAAAATGGGCTTTTAGATGTCAACCTGAAACTCTTCACAATTTTGAATATGGTATTACACATAATTCTGTGAGGACCTAATCACACAACGTTTGAATTCAATGAAACAACTCTCATTGACTTCCCTGAGAGCTGGCTGAGGCTTGGCTTGAGCTATTGCTGTGTTATTGAAAGTATAATCAGCATTTTTATTCAATTTTCCATCTCTTTCAAGTCTTACATGTTAGCTGTGCTGTGCATGTGGTCTTGCCTCACAGAATGATGGATTGTTGGGTTGCAAAAGCCCCCTAAGATCATGAAGCCCACCCATCACCCCAGTACTAAATCCAAGTGTCACCTCCAAGGATGGGAACCCAGCCACTGCCCTGGGAATCCTGTTTCAATGCTTAATAACCCTTTCATTAAAGAAATTTTTCCTAATAGCCAATCCAAACCTTCCCTGGTACAATTTAAGGCCATTTACTCTTTTCCCATCTCTTGTTAATTTTGAGATTGATCCTAACTGGCTACAACCTCCTCTCAGGGAGTTGTAGAGAACAATAAGGTGTCCCCTGGGCCAAAACAAATCCATCCTCAGCTGATTCTCCTCACATTTAGGCTCCAGACCCTTCCCAGCTCTGCTGCCCTTTGGTCACACTCCAGCACCTCAATATCTGTCTTGTACCTCTCACAATATGCAGAGCACTGGGAACTCTTCATTAGGACAACTTTAGAACAGACTTTGAAAGTAAAAATTATTTACACTTTTTTTAATTGCAAATTTTGTTGATGGAGCTCCTGCAGATGCTGTGTGTGACAGAGGAATGTGGAAGCTGGGTGTGTGGCTCTGTTCCTTTGGCTGAAATTCCAGGGTTAACAGCTCTGGAGCACACAGGGGTCTCTGGCCACTGATTTTTAGTGGTTGCTGTTACAGAAAGTACGAGTGGCATTTAAGAGAGACAAAGCACCATATTAAAATTAATGCCTTTGATTTCCTCCAAATCATCTGTAATCCATGTGGACCTGTCATAATTTATACCTGGCCCAGCCACAGCAATAAGTCTGAAACTGTCACGTAATCTGCACCAACACTTGTGCACAAGAGGAATGGCACGTGCTGCTCACTGCAGTTGGTCTTGAGGTATTAATTATTTATCTCTCCCTACCCAGAAGGCTGCCCTGAGCTTAATTGGTCTTTCTCATTATTTGTTTTGCTAAGAAAAAAATGGGATTAAATACCGGGAGAGGAAGATAACGGAGGTTTTGCTGCAGAAGATAAATAAAAACCAATTCCTGTTTGTTTCTAAACATGATAAATGTGACCAGGGTTTTTTGGTGTTCCCCACTGCCCCCAGAGTCTTGGGGGTCTCCTGAGGATAATCTTAAGAGGATAAAGTGTCTCTGAAAGGCAATTAGCAAGATTCCTATGAACTGGGCCATGCATGGGCCATGCTCAACCCTCTCCTGATTAATGCTCATCTTAATTCCATTTCTTGGGATTTTATTTACTCATTTCATGTGCAGAGTATTTAGTTCCCTTAGCTTTGCTCTGTGGTTTGGAATCATTCTGGTGCCTTTCAAGTCCCTGCCCAGCTGTACCTGTGAGCAGCCAGCAGACCCAGGGAGGCTGACAGCAGTGGAATGTGAGTTTAGAGCAAAATCCATACAAGGTCTGGTCAGTACCAATAATTGAAATCATTAATTCTGTAATGAAACTTATGAAAAGGGGATCAGAGAGGAAAACACTGGGCTTTTAGGATGTAATTCAGCACCTTGTGTCTCCTCTCCTGATTTTATTTAGAGGAATCATATTTCTTTGGAGGTGTGCAACTCACAGTGTAATAAAGCTCTGGGGAAAGTTCTTCTCTCTTACCATATGTCTTATGAGCTATACCACTAAAACAATTTTTATTTCTTTATTTTTTTAAATTCTTTTCTAAGACAGAAATTCAAAAGTTTGTCACTTCTTACCCAGTCTCTTTCCATGTCTGCATTTGGAGAATTCCAGGACAAGCCAGGGTCTGTTTAAGTGTCTCCCAGCAGATACTATGACATATGTTTAATTAATATTGCACCTTTACTGCTGCAACTTCTCTGTTCAGGAAGCCTCTACCTCCAGGAGGCTTTTGAACTCATTTGATGTGCTTCAACACCTTTTGTGAGCTGTGCTTATTTCTTTTATGTTTATTTCTGTCTTTGGAAATTGGTGCAGTGGGAAAGCGAGGTCCCTGCCACCCACCTGCTTCCTTGAGCTCAAACTCTCCAGCACCAGCCCACCTACAGACCAGAAATAAGCAAACAAACAGCTCTGACCAGAAGGTTTCAGCAATCAGCGTGTTCCTCTTGTTCTAAAATTAAATGAGATGCAGAACCTGTCTCCAAACAGCCTGTTTGAGGGGTAGGGGAGAGGGGAGGTCCATTATTGAAGTTGCATCCTATTTACACCACATACAGCAGCATCCTGTAGCTGGAGAATGTTCTAACTGCCAGAAGTAACATGACCTCTGAGGCAGGGAATATCTTCCTCTGTCTATTTTCAGTTAGTGAGAATCTTAGAAGACCACTGCTGGAAATAAATGGAGATTAGTAAGTTTTCCTGGCTTTACACAGTACATCATAAAATGTTGAAAATATTAAAACAATTCAGTATGTTCTTGGAAGATAAACACAAATAGGGCAGGGGAGGGTTTGGGCTTTTGGGGTAATGAAATTTCTTTGGGTTGTTTGAGGGCACTTTTCTGTGCAGAGGCTGTTGCTGCCAAGCAGGGAACCTGATGCTGAAGAGATCTTTACACCCAGATGGTCACTTTGAACTCCTCACTCCAGAGTAGTTGTGGGTCAGATCTGGACTGGCAGGAGTGACTGTCAGCACCTGCTGACTGATTCCTTTATGGGCTCCCCCAGGATCTTTGCAGTGTTTTCTACCTGGAATTGCTTTGTTTAGCTGGTTGCTCTGTGTATTGATCTTGAGCTGCCAGCTAATTTACAGGCAGCATTCACCCAGCACAGTGTGTACACAGTGAGGAGAGGAAACAGGAATTCACCAAGTCCTGCCCGTGGTGCTCATCAATGCCCTGCAGCCACTTTTATTGTGGTGCTAAAGGGAACGTGCCCGGGACTGCTCAATGGCCCCCAAGCTGCCCATGCCCAAATTTCCATTCTCTCACTCCTAACCAGAGTGGCTGCATGCAAACTGCACCCTGTGCATGATCCTGGACCCCTGGAAGCTGGGAGGGCAATTAGGCTGCCACAAGGAAGCACAAATGGAAAAGAGAAGGGGCTGCACTAAATGGCATTGATGTTACCAGATGGAGCAGCTTCACCTTGAGCATTCAATAGGGAGGGAAAATTTAGGAGCTGGAAAAATTGCTTAGGACTGTTGGAAGTGCATATGATAAAGCAGTTAAGATCCTAAAAAAACCCTGCTTTTCCTTGGCCCTGCTTATTGCACAATGTACATAACTACTCCTAGTTAAGTCACTGAGGCTGCTGGCAGACTTAGGAGAAAAACATATGCTTGTGTGAAATGCTGACTGGAAGTTTAGCTAATGATCTATTCAGCTCTGGGTGCCATACACAGATCATGAAACATTTACTTCCAATAATTAGCTGTTTTGTAGTTTGGGGCTTTTTATTTTTTATTCCTTTTTGTTCTTTTTTAATCCTACTCAGGCATATTGACAAACATGGCTTTTTGCTCTGCTCTTGGAGAAAGTTGCAGCTGCAAAGGTCCCTTGAGTTATGCCAATCACTTGCAGATGTTCTTCTGAAAGCAGAAATTAAATAGAATTTCTTGATACCAATAAATTAAAGGAAAATATTAGGCTGCAATCTCTAAAAATGTGTGCTCTGGTCACAATGCATCAAACACTGCTAATATAATGATGACCTTTTAAAGGAAAACACATTATGCTGGAGCTGTCTTTGTATTAAACCTGTGGAATGCTGGTATGCAAAAGTCAAGCTATTAAACAGTGGGAGAAATGGAGTGGAAATAATATATTTTGCCTTTCTTTGCTGTTCTGATAGGCACATTCTTTTTTTTTCTCCTGTATTCAGTCATGCTCTTCTTGAAACCATAAAACACAGAGATGGATCAAATACACGATAACATTTTGGAACATTATGTCCTGCTGCATTTTGATGAGTTGGATCAAAATCACAATGACCAAACGCTGTTGTTCAATAGCAAAAATGAGCGGAACTGCAGAGAAAGATAAGCAGGGTCCTTTTCTACCCTCATCATGGTCAGAGCATTAAAAATGAGAAGCATTTGCTCAGAGCTAAGAAGATTTCCATTTACTCCTCAGAAGCTCAGATTGAGTAGTTATTTTGAGTAGTGAGTTATTTGAGTAGTTATCTTAGCAGAGATCCCTGAAAAGTGTTAAAGTACTTTTGGTGATCTGTACCCAGATATTCACATGTCCATTGCAGAGATGCAGAATCAGAACTCTTCCTTCTTTACAAGTGTGTTCTGGGGTTGATTAAAATCACATTTGCAAGTTATTAAGTATCTGCAGGTGCTGAGTCAATTCTATTTGTGTTCTAGATACTTGCTGGAGAAATAGGATTTAATTCCTAAGGCTGTTTTTCCAAAACCTTTTCTACCAGTTTATCCACTTAGAAAATTTGGTTTTTAAATTTTTCTTTTGTCTGCAGAAAAAAAAGGAAACTTTTTATTTGGCTCTTTCCTAATAGAATGGGCATAGACAAACAGAACTAAAATATTTTTGATCTTTAAGAAGCTCTATTTAAGAGAAGAAGGCTTTGCTTCGCAACCTGGAGATGACATAACTGTGACCTGCTTTACTTTGGAGGGAGGAATATAAGATTTTACAAGTTGGATAAAGCTGTTCTCCAAACACCCGTTTTGAGTTTTGATCCCAGTGGAACTCAGAGCTGGGTTGGACTCTGCGGTGGCTACAACTAGGAGCAGGAGCCCAGGCCTTGGCACTGGTGCAGGAATTTCCCATTCCTCGGTGTTTGTGTGTGCTGGAATGCTCTCTGCAGAGCCAGCAGGGAGGGGAATTTGCTTCCTGAGCTCAGCGGGTCTCTCAGTGCCACAGCACTTGCAAGGGGCTCTGAGGCAGCACAGGGAATGGGAGATGTGTTGTGTTTGCACAGGGAGTTAAATAAACATCTCACACTGTTATAATTTTCTGGTTTTCCCACTGTATAAACAGCTGCTGGTAGCTTGTCAATCACCTTCTCCATTGGTGCTGCTAATTGCATAGGGAAACATTAAAAAACAGCTAAAAAAAGTTTCAAGGCTGATAGCAGAGAAGTCAAAAGGTTCTCAAACATTGTGTTTATCTCCTCTTGAGATAAAGGTTTTTCAGAAGGCCCTGAACCTGGACGATCAAAGGGAGCATTTTGTTTGTAATGAGTACCCATCAGTGCCTCCTTTAATTACCATTCTTGTTGGTGTCTATTAACAAAAACCCACCAGGCTCTGCAGCAGAAAACATTAATTTACGAGTAATGGACAATGTTGTGTGAAATACATTGCTGGATATAAATCAGTCAGTGTTTGAAGACTTAGACCAAAGTCATGTTTAGAATATTCTGTGTTCCTCCCTCCAGCCAATGCTAATTAAAAGCAGTGCTTTGCCACTGTAGTCAGCAGGAGATGTTGAATCCCTTCCTTTGAAAATGAGCCCCTTCCTTGGGCTGCTCCCTTCCAAAGGCTCCCAGCCTCACTTCCAGCTTAGTGTGTCTGGAGAACTCCTTTGAAATTTGTTCTCCAGATCCTTTTCATATTTACAGCCCTCAAACCTCCCAAAACTCCTGAGCAAACTCTTTCTTTTAACATCCCAATGAAGCCCCTCAGCATTGTTTAATCACCTAGGGGTGATTTTGTGGATCCCGTGGTAGCTGCCCAAGCTGACCACTGTGATTAGCAACATTTCAGGTCAGAGCTTTGTTTGTGTGCCTGGCACTGGATTTGAGCACATATGGCTGTGCCAGCATGTGCCAGGCAAGTTTCTGGCAGGTTCCTCATGTGAGGATCAGCAATATTGATGCTCTGAGCAGTCAGAGCTGCTGGAGATGAGCAAGGCTGTTGTCCCTGCCTGGCAAGGATATTTAGCATGTGAGTAGCCTTGGCCAGCTGAACTTTCCTGGGCTGCAGTGTGTGCCCAGCAGGCCCTGACCCCTGTATTAATAAGTTTAAAAGCTTGTAGCAATTTTTAAGAGCTGATCTGTGTTTGTAAGGTTAAGGCTGCTCAGTCTGAACTAGCTGCACTACAGAAGCAGTGAATTACAGTGAAACACTGTGTAATTCCTGCTCTGTCAACAGCTGAATTTGCTGACCAAACCTCTTGATCAGTCATTACAAGTGGGCAAAGTTTACGTGCCCTTTGCCCATTCATGAGTCTGTTCTGCAATTCTCCAAAGTCAATCTTTCTCCTGGAGGAGTCTCTGTTGTTACTCTCTGTAAATTTGGCAGTATCTGAGCCAGTGTTTAATTTGGAATCTCTCTGAGTGAGAGTTGGTTCTGTATCTGACTGCATTGTTTGTATCTGAGGGCTCTTTTTCAATTCAGGGTGTGGAACTCTCTATAACTCTTCTCTCAGAAATCTCATACAAGATAAACTGCTCTTGCTGATTTGACTTTTTTAACCAAAACCCCCATTTGGGGCATGTTTGCAAACTGATGAGTGGAATGTTCAGCATTTCTTGTTCTCATTTCCTTTCAAAGCTTAGGAAAACTAAATCAAGTTTCAAAGCATCCATTTGTTTTCTGACCTCTGTGAGGTGTTTGCCATCTGTGGTAACTCTGGGCACCTCAGAGCAGGGAGATACAAACTCAGGGTCAGCAGAACTGAAGGCAAAGATTTTGTAAGGTTTTTCTGTCTAAATTGGCACTTTATTTCAAAGCACACAGGGAAGAACTGCTGACATGGAACATGTAACGAAATTTCAAAGCCACAAAGAATGTTTTTTATCCATTTTTCTTTTATTTGGAAGAATCATAGTAATTATCTGTCAGGCTAAAACTGAGTTCTGTTCTAAAGGATGATGTTGAGAGTGCTGGATATTTGGAGGGAGAAAAATTAGACTTAGTAGAAGCTCAAAGATGTGTTTCTAATCCAGAGAGCTTTTTCCTATCAATACAATCTCTTGTGCACCAACTTAATTATTTCATCATTTATTCTCATTAAAAGTTAGTAAGTTACAGAAATTATTACTGTATATCAGGAAAATTTATTTTATGCACACTGCAAACCTTTCAAGAATTACTTTCCTCTCTACAAGAGTAAATTACTTTCCTCTGTCTTCCTCATGTACTGGGATGTTTATTGCACTTATGAGAATGCTAAATTCTACATTTCTAAATTTCAGATTGTGATAAATGTCTTTGCCCCTCTGGAGCTTTTGAATAGTATTAACCTTAAAAAAACCCCACCAGTCAAACATCAGCATTTAAAGTTTTGCTGGAAAAACAATTCTGTAAAATATTCCTAAATGATTTATGATTAGAGTCTGCTATTATTGAAGTTAATGTACCTTAATGGACTTAATATAGGTGGAAAAAAAGGCATGTACAATGAAGGTTGCCCAAGCATTTTGCATTTGCAAGAAAACTTTTTAGTTTTCTTAACCTCTCATACCTGAGACATTTTTCCTCAGTTGTTGGAAACAGCATCAAGCAGTTGTTGTCTGTAATTTTATTGAGTTTCAATTTTATTTTATCTTGGAAAAAAAACTCAACCAAAACAAGCAAGACAGTTTTCCACTCAGAAAGGAAAACAGGTATTTTTATATGCAGCAGGAAGAAGAATGCCCATTTCTTGCTGTAAAAACAAATTTTGTGCAGCTCACAGTTCAAGGTGTGTAGGAGGACAGCTGAAATTCAGTAACACAGAATTACTCATTGTTAGGAAATGTTTTTATTTGTGTGAAAATTGGTTTTGATTTGGTAGGGGTAGAGGACTTTGTTTAAATAAATAAAATAGTATATTCTGTGTGTTTGCTTTATTGGGCAGCGTGAGCTGAGCCTTCTTGAGGATTCACTATTTTTATAAGATGAAGGCTCAGGCAAAATCACTTTATTTTCTTCATACATGATATGATATCTGTCCCAAAAGTGTGTCTTGAGTTCTTCTCTTTCAATAATGTAGGATTCTAAAATAGAAAATTCTCTATTAAGTGAAGAGTAAATTCTTCCGATGAAAATGCAAAATGCCAAAGTTAAGTTTACATGAAAACTCAGCTTTTTTTCCCCTGTAAGAATGTTCTGTAATTGCACAGCTCCATCCTATTTGTCAGTTGAACTTTCTTAGTTATGTTTTCTTTTGAGAACTCAGCAGAATTAGTGTCCATGAAATTAATTTATATCTTAGAAGCCTTTCAGAAGGTTGCAGGAAAAATTGTTGCCACTGTGTTGCTGTGAAATCATTCTAAGTAATTGTGCTAAATTGTATTAAAAAGCTCCAGGACAGAGAACACTGAGCAGAAGGATAAAGGTCATGTTTAATATTTCCTCTGCAATTCAAGTGAGGCAATCTGACATTGCACAGTCAACTCAAAGGCATCTTTTGCAACCAAATACTTGGGGGTGAATACCAGAATTTATTCCAAGCCATACTTTGAGGGGTAGGTTGGCCAGGGAACCCATTCCTCCTCATCCTCACTGACCTGGGCTGTGGATTGGAAGGGAATGAAAGGAAACACTGCAACACGTGCCTATCTAGAGGATGGAATTGCTTTTGGAAAAGATGTTTCTGACTAGACCAGCAGCACCTTCACTGCTCCCACACAATGGCTTTTCTTGGCACATCATTTTCCTGTTTGTAGTTTTCCAGCACAGGTTGAGTTTGGGTGTGATGAGTGTTTTGGACTTTTACCTGGATTGCTGAGGAGGAAGGTGGACACAAACCAGAGGCAGCAGGAGAGCAGAGAGTGTGAGACTGGGAGCACTAAGAAACCAGGCTGGAATTGTGGTGCCTCCTGGAGGAGTTTTGATGATAAAGAATTCTGTGTTAGAAACTCAGAGCATTGTGCCTGTGTATCGCAGGGCAGAAATCAGCCCAGCACAAGCCACTGAAGAGAAGGGATGGGTTGAACATGCAGGTAACACAATGTGTGCTGAGACCTCTGAGGGCTTTGGATTACAAGACAACATAAATTCCAAAAGCTGTGCAGCTGCTGCAAGACCATGCACTCATCTGACCTGGAAAGGAAGGGGATGCCAACAGCATGAGCATTGCTTTGCTTTCTGAAGGGAAAAGAGGAGTTAGGGGAACAGTGCTGCCTGGAATATTAGAACAGCAAACATGTTCTGGGGTACTCTCTCAGCAGCTTGAGAAAGAGATAAACCCAGTGGTGGTTGAGGGTTATAGAGTGAGTCCAAGCTGAAGAGAGAATGTGGCAGAGACGTGGGAATCTGGCCTTCATGGCACAGGAGAGATGGGAATGGACAACTCTGGGGGAACTTTAGAGGGATCAGAATCCTATTTTGCCATAGAAGGAAGAAAAGCTGCAATGTGCAGTAATTGAAAAAGGATTCTGCTGGAGGAGGAGGATGATGATGATAAATGTTCTGTCATATCCCAAGCATTCCAATGGCTGTGTAACACAAACAAATGCCACAATCCACCCAGGCCACTGGATCAAATCCTGATCTGCTGCTGGGACAGCAGGGACAGCCCAGCAGCTCTGGAGTGCAGAATTTCTTATGCTTGGGAAACAACTCTTGAGAATGCATGGCAAAATTGTTCCAAGGCCAGTGCATGGATAAAGTGCAGTTATTAAAAGGGTCGAGAGATTCTCAAGGGTGAGCAAAGTTGGGAAACTTGTGAGACAGAGAAGGGAGGTGTCCTACATTTCAGAGTGACACAGGCAGCTCTCTGGAACAAGGAGATCAGCCTGCCCTGAGACACAGAGAGCAGCAGGGCTCACAGGGCAGCGTGTGCTGCATGCAGCCCTCTGCAGATGGGTCTCCAGAAAATATGTAATGGAGGGGTACAGAACTAATCTGGAGAAATTGTAAAACTGGGAATCAAACTCCTAAGTTTCAGATTGTTGTATTTTTGTTTTAACGCCCATTCCTACCTTGTTTTTTCTCCTTAATTGCTGTTTCCAATACTGAAGGCAATTATAGTCACAGATTTACTTTTTTATTTGCAAAAAGAGTTTGAATATACACTGTGCATATTAAACAGTCACCACAGTGAATTTTTGACAAAAGAGATGATTGTGAACGTAGTGCAGGGTGTTTTTCAGCTCAGTTGTGTCGGATTAGAGCTTAATATCTTATTTCTTTATATTTATTTTAAGATTCATTCTTTAATCCCATTTTCATGGAGTAGATTTTCTTTCTTGCAGCTTTTTCTGTTTTCTCTGTCCATTACCTTTGCTGCAGATCTGAACCACACTTTCAATATTTCTGCTTAGACTGACTCTTATTAGTTCAAAGCAGAGCTACATATTTTAAATTGATCAAGGTTTCTGAAGCAATTATAACAACTGCTTTTGGAGGACACAGTTGCAGTTTTCATTTTGATACTATATGAAAGTGTGTTTCTTCAAAGCTACCAATGTAAGCTAGTAAGAGGCAGCTGGTAATTATTCTCTAATAAACAGAGTGAGAAGTACATGAAAAACCTTAGGGGAAACATACACTGCTTGCAGAGCAATTAATAAAAATCTCAGGACACTTAAAAGAAAATTCAGCCTGAGAATATGTATGCATTTGGCTGTGAATTTGAGTCCATTCCAAATTAACAGGTCTGTTGTGATCAAATTTGTTATTTGTTTACAAACACCCTTTTGCTTGTTATCATTCAACAGACTTTAGGAGATAGTTTTTATTCTTAATCAACTCTTAATTTTATTTATAAAATCTTTTCAGCTTCCAATATCTGCTGTCTCTAAAGCCCAAATAATCAAAGTTTTGCTATATTAATTCCCTCTCTATTTTAACTTGTTTTGCTCGTAAATATTTGAGCATGGATAAAACTTCATGGATCTCCATTAAATAACCAAACACCTCCAAACAACTGGCAAAATTCCTGTCCTTATGAATGATTTGTTTATGCATTATGCCTCCTGGTTTTCCTGGCATATTATTATCTTTTCTGACTTCATAATGCTAAATCAAAGGTGTTTATTGAAAGCTGAAAAGACAAAAGTGTGACCACTGGGGACCTTGAGAAAAGAGCAGAGAAAGTGTTTGTTGTCAGAGCCACATTTATGGTTGCACTCAGGCTGTGAGCGCTTTGTGTTTGCAAGGTTAAGGCCAGGTTCAAAGGAAAAAACTGGAGCTAAACCAGGACCTGAGCAGGAGGGAGGCACAGGGAGTTTATCTGAGCACATCTTGGGGTTTATCTGCCTCCTCTGAATTTCCTGCAGGGTGGCAAAGCCCTGACAAGCTGCAGAGTTACCCTGTCAAAGCAGCAGGTTTGGCACTTCTGTAGGGCAGAGATGGAGAAATTGGGTTGGGTGAAATGTGCTCCAAGAGCAGGAAAAGACAAAGTGAGAGGAGGAAATCATAACTCAAACTTCCATGAAATTCATATTTTCTTTTGAGTGGAAGAATGAAAAATTTGCTTTGAAGAGTTTATCTCTGTGACATCAACAAATGTAGGCTGCCGTCACCTTCTGGGTGGAGAATTGTTATGAACCTCCAATCAGTTGGGCTTGGACCAAATTCTGGAGTACTTGCTTAAAAGGGTGAAAGATGTTAAAAATGCAGAGTGAGTTCATCCCCTGATAAAACTGCAAGTTGTGGGTTTGCCATTAAAAATTTGTCATTGTGGTTTTGTCATTTCAATCCAACTCATCCATCTTGTAGCTTTGCTGCAGTTTTGTATTAATGCTCTTTTAGGATCACTGTTTGGGGCTGGCTGCCTTGCCAGAGATTATATTGCATTCTTTTGTAAGTTATTGTGTCACAGGCACTAAAATTGTGATAAATCAGGAGAGTGTATGTTTTTTGGAAAGGTGTTGGATGTCTTCTCATTGA
This sequence comes from Melospiza georgiana, assembly GCF_028018845.1. Classification (NCBI taxonomy): domain Eukaryota; kingdom Metazoa; phylum Chordata; class Aves; order Passeriformes; family Passerellidae; genus Melospiza; species Melospiza georgiana. The sequence continues at coordinate 17,547,179 of NC_080443.1, forward strand.
GACACAAGCTTCCCACGTGCTCCTAATTTTTCCATGTCTGCACCTGACAGTGTGAGTGAGACTTTAGCCATTGGTACTGGGGAAATAAAAAATCAATAAAAGAAGTGTACAGATTTCACTGGAATTTATTTCGGATACCAAATTGAGACGCACCAGAACACTGTGATTGTGATATCAATGGAGAAAATGTGGGTACTGTCAGGGAGTGATTTTAGCCATCCTGAGAGCCACAGCCATCATCTCTGGGGGGACCTTGAGCTGACTGAGTCCCTGATGAAGTGTTTTATAAGCCAGAATTAAGTGGAAAACTGCATTTCTGTCCATTTTGGTTGGGTTTTTTTTTTGAGTCTCCTTAGGAGAGTGGGTTCTCCCAGTGTTTTAAGCTGGTTTGCCTCAGTTTTGTGTGGGTATGAGCACAGCAGTCCCCTGCTGGCTGCATTTCTGGCTGGTGATATTTTCTTCTTGGCAAAAGGGAAATGAAGGTTGTTAAACACAGCTGCTGGAGCAGATATAAACTGGTGTGTGCTGAAGCACCATAAATCATGCTGCTCCAAGACAGTAAAACCTGCATTGTGTGGCCCACACCCAGCAAACCTCCGTGGTTTTCCCTTTTTAATGCAAACCACCCCATTAGAGAACACTTTGTAGTTTATCATGTGCTGATGCTCCTGCACCATGCCAGGTGTGCCAGCACGAAAATCACTGCAACAGGCACAGCAGAACCTTCAGAGCTCTGAGAGCTCGATAACCACTTGAGGATTGCTGCACACTCCACTTGGTTTTTGTGATTTCGTTTTATTTTTACAAATAACTAGCATTTTAAAGGAAACTGATAAAAAGCCTGCTCTCTGCTGATACGGCAGTGGCGTTTGTCGTTGCACAGGGTGCTGGGTAGGGGAGAGCATTCTGTTACTAATGGTTTAAGTCATGACTAATGCTATGTGCCAACAACAGAGATACAGATTCAAATTTAAATGAACTACCCAGGCAGTGTTTTACAGGATGTGTTTCTTGTTGGCAATTTGTTGTTCCTGACAACCTCGGATCCTCAGGCCGTTGTTACACCCGCCGCTGGGATTGGAACACACACAGCCTGAGCTTATAAATGTTTCAAAACTGCTGCGATGGAGCAGCAGAATTTTAAAATGTAATCAGATGTTCTTTTGAAAGTGGCTAATGTGAAAGAAGCCAGATTTGGTGGGGCTTGATTTTGGTTTTGAAGCAGCATCTTTTTTTATACTTCAGTATGTTTTTCTAATGCTGCTTCCGACAAGTGTCCAACTTCTCTTGTCCACCAGAAATGAAAAAGCAAAGGCAAAGCTGGAAAGCTACAGGAAGAAAAGTTTTAGGTGCTAGAAGATTCTTCTGCTTCAGGTCCATAAAAGAGTAGATTTTTGTGGGATTGATTTCTTTGACACAGACGTGCTTACAACCCTTCCTCACAGCATCATTTCATTATTGAAGGCTTTCTTCTTGATTATATTACCGAAGGATTCAGTGTTTCTCATTGGACTTTAATAACAAAGAAGCCTGTTTTGAACTTTAGAAAGCAGGGTTTCGTCAGTCTGGCTTTTTATTTAGTCTTTTTTTATTAGAGCAATCCTTTATAACAAGATTAGCACATGGAAGGTGGCTGAGATCTGCTCCACAGGGGCCTTCACCTTTATCACATCAGTGCTTCAAAAGTTCCCGACAGCTGCTCACAAACCCCTTTGTGAAGTGCAGCCTATTTCCTTATCTTCCTGTGGAAAGGCTTCCCAAGTGTCTGTCCACAGGCATTCAATTCCACATCTCCAAATTAAAACCTGCTCTAAAGGAATACACGATAGACCGGTGCTCTTTTGTCTCCTGCATCAGCTTCTGAAGTGAGATTAAGGTAAAAGGTATTTTTATACAAAATGAGGTCTCTGATCCTTATCTCTGTGTTTATCTAAAATGTCAGAGTCAAATGTATCAGACATGAATGCTTTGTGAAAGCAGAACAAACAGTTTATCAATCTGGTTATGATTGCAAGAAATCCTTTGATCCTTCTGATGCTGCTGCTTCCTTTAATACCCAATCTGATTGATAACAAAGTTTTTGCATTTAGGAGTTAAATGTTTGACTTACTGGTTTGGAATAATACCATGGCATAGAGTTGTGTCATGATTATAGCTTTTGTTTATCCAAGTCTTTTAAACAATATAATTATACATTAAGTTAATAGTCCAATGTGTCATGGAACTAACACATATTTTTTAGTGTGATTATTGCAAAAAACCCACAAATTTGTAATATTTACAACCTTTTTCAATTCTTTTTTTTCATGGAGATGCTGTCCTTTCTCTTGGTAGAAAACAAAAGCTCAACCCCCTGATCTTATTAAAATGGCATAAGTGAAACATATGACCCTGAAACACAAACTGTTTATAACTACTCCAATTTGATCTAATGCATTATTCAGAATCATGCTTTTTCTAATAATTATTCTAATATCTTTTTCCAATAATTATTAAGAATATTTTATTTTTTGATTGAAATACTGGTTTGGGGCTTGCTCTGTCAAAATAATCAGAATAAAAAAGTTTTCTTTAAATATTTTATGCTTTTTTTCTTGTATTTTTATTTCTGCCCATAAAAAGGCTTAGGACAGAATCGGTCATTCTTGAATTATTGTTTCCTTTCTATTGTGGTGAACTGATTTCATACACATCCTTCCCTACCAAAACATGTTCTTTGTGAGGAATGTCAGGGTGTGGTGGCATTGCACTGACTGCAGTTGTTCTCTCATTTTAGAGCTCTTGGATTATTCCTACACAGGCTTCCATCTGTACTCATGTTTTTAGGATTCTAATCCTGTTCTTTTGGAAAATATTGCAAAGTCCAGTTAAATTCTTTGCAGTCAAGAATAAGGTGACTCCTCAGGATTGGGTAATGGGAATTTGCTGAATTCCTCTTAACCTGGTGTCTTGCACAGTGATCGCTGACAAAATGCACTCGAAGAATGCAAGTTCTTGTTTTCACAGCTATTACTTCAAATTTGATCAGTCCCACATCTTGTTTGGAAGGTCACTAAGTGAAACAAGATTTTCTGTCAAGAAACAAGATTTTCTGTCAGTGTCAGGCTCTGGTGAAAGCTCTGCTCTGTAACTCCCATGGGCCCCATCCTGAGTGCCTCGGAACTGTGAAAAACACAAATTCCACTGCATGAAACAAGAACCCCAGTCATGTTCAGCTCTGCACCCTCAGGCTGCTGAGCCCTGCCAGCCTGGATGGGACTGTCTGTGGCACTGGGAGGGTTGGAGGAAATGTGATTTATCCCTCAGATCTAGAAGGGAGCAATTCATTACCAAAGTGTGATTTAATTCATTAGTGTCATTACAGCAGAGGATAATTTGCTCATTAGAGCTCAGAGAAACACTGACAGTGCTCACCTTTTTTTCCCAGATCAGGACTGGTGGTGAGCCTGCCCAATACTCTTTGTCTTGGTGTGCAGTACCTGATTCCTGCTGTGGCATGAGAAATCTGCTGGGTAGCTTTTAGTGATGAATGGAGGATTTCTGTACAACACACCGTTTGGAAAACTCATGCTCTCATGAATTCTGTTTTATCTGCAAACAGAATTGGTTGAGCAATTCTATGGACTAGCAAAGGTAGCATAAGATACACCAAAATCAGTTTAACCTCCACGTGGATCTACCTGAGCCATTAATTTTCTGTGTGCCTCAGTGCAGGGGGATCTGTCCGAGCGTGCTGAGCCCTAGCTGGAATAGTCACATCAATTAATTGCTCATAACAGAGAAGTACATTAGTCAATAAACACTTTTTGTGTGTAATTAAATGGCAAACTGAAGGTGAGGGATTTAGTAATCCCTAGGAATATTTGTGAACATGCTGCAAATCGTTGTGTTTATCTCCTGCTGGATGGTGAGAAAAAGGGACACACTGGGTTCCACAAGGTAAAAATAATGTTGCCTTGGAGCACTTTCTTCCTGCTAGTTGTTCCACTATTAAGAATTGCATTGGTGTCCAAAGGCTTTATACTTATGAAAAGAAAACAAAGGGTTTCTTCTCCCCACCAAAAAACCAAAACACACTCTCCTATCTAGAAAGGGAAATAGGAAACTGAATTTTTTCAGCATGATCTCTTAATGCACTGAGTGTATTCCTGGCAGATACAGCTTAACCTTCAAATTTGTACAACCCAGTGTCATTATGTATTTGTAGACTTCAGAGTTAAGCAGATATGAATTTATTTGAAAATAAATAAACAGGCAGGAGATGAGAGGAATCTTTCACCAAAGCTGTTTTCCACATGTTTCAAACTGCCGGAGTTAAAAGCTCTGCTCTAATACCCAACCTTTAATGCAATATTCAGGGGAAAAAAACCCCCTAATCTGTATCAGGATACAAAAAAAGCCCCACCTTAAACCAACATAACAGCTTTATGGTAATTTGTTTTCCTGCAGGTAGTACCTTACTGTTTAGATGTGATTCTGAGGAAATTTATGATCTCATGTAAGGAAAATAAAAAAAGTGTATTTTTTTCCTCCATCATTAGACTTTCCTCTAAGAATGCCTCATTATAAGTTTGGCAACACAGCAGGATTTATAATATTGAATACATTGTGTCAGCTCTCTTGTTTGCAGGGGGATAAAGTTCCATTATTCAGAGCTTTGCTTCAAATCCGTCCATTGTAGTGCAATTAAACGCAACCCTTTTTTTAGGACTAAACCTCATGCTTCAAGAAAATAAGCTTTCAAGATGAAGTGTGTAGGGTTTATGTATTACAGGTAAAAGCTCAGCTCTTTCTGTGGAGCACACCAGATCTGAGCACAGCTGGGCTGAGGTTGGACATAATCTCTGCTCATTTGGGCTCTTTATTTTGTGCCCTGGCCAAGGACCATACTCAGGCTGCAGAAAACACCTTGACTGTCTGGACTGGAAGGATATTTTGTTTTCTCCTTTCTGTATTTAATTATCCCACTAAAAACATGAGCTGGGTTTTATGATGTAAATAAGTGTTAGTGAGGTGAATTATGCCAGGGAACTCGAGCTATTTACTTTGGCCTTGTGGAAATATAAGGGATGGTGTTGAAGGGGATAGGGAGGACTTGTAGGTCTTTGTGTTTTCTATTTTTCTTTACTTTATTGAGGACACAAACAACCATGGTGTGTGCCTGTAGGGCTCTGAGTACAGTCATGTGCCCCAGGAGGCCTGCAAGGATTTGGGCAGTGCATGAAGGGGATATGGGATTGTTATTTGTTTTCTTTTAAATTGGGATTAGTCACCTCAAAGGAAAAATCTTTATATTGACTGAAGTTTCTGGTTTGGTCTGATTTATTAAACAAGAGGATGAACCTCAGACAGGAATGGTTCATGTCTCACCCAGAGCTGGAAAGTTTGGGTGTTCTCACTCAACTCAAACTAAAAACTCACAGTTCCATTATAGATTTATTTGAATATCAATGTCTTTAGACACTGGATGTCTAAAGACATCCAGTGTTTTACATGGTGGTGGTTTACACAGGGTGGTTTACATGGATGCTATTTTCTTGTTGATGTGGATTTTGCAATCTTAGTAGTTCTGTGGTTTCTGGAAGGGGGCTTGTGACTAGGTTCTACGATATCCAGAGCAGAGAATTTCAAATTCAAGGAATCTGAATTTTTGTATGTCTTTAAAACCCCACATCCCCGAGCTATGAGAACCTACACTTTATTTCTCCTTGTTTGAAAAGAAACAAGTTCTGCAATATTACAGAAACTAGAAAAAGTATAAATATTCCATCTCACAAGTCCTTTGCCTAATGTAAGTCCCAGAACTCAGGTCGAAAGCCCATCTGTCACCACACAGAGCTAAAAACAAGGCAGAAATAAGAATATTCACATCCTCATAAGGGAGTTTTGGAGTGCAATGGGAAAAGAGCCATTTCCTGCATTGTGATTCTGGTGTTATTTATTGCATTAGTATTTTTTATATTCAGTTCAGATGACCTTTTGCTTTTGTTGTATATTAAAATATATACCTTAGATATTGTATCAAGTGCTATGAACGAGTGCTGGAAAATTTAGTTCCTACTGTATTATATTGCCTTGATTTCATAACCTAAATTCCACTCATAGTTCAAAAATATGAAGAAAGATGTTGGTTTTCTTGAAGAAGGCAATTTGGGGAATTCTTTTTGTTGATTTTCCTTCACTAATGTTCTTGCTGCAAGGGAATTTTCTGAGTTGGAGGGTTTACAGATTGCCAGGACAGTAATAAAACAGATGTTCATATAGATTTCGAAACCTCCCCAAATTAGACTTTCTCCTTACAACAACCCTGATGTTTCAGCTCTGCTGGGTTGGAGTTTGCAGTTATTTAGAGGCCAAACTGCACCACACTTGCAGGCTCCCAGCCTAAAGCTTTCTAACAAGTTTAGTCGGTTGTTAACCAGCTGAGTGTATTATTTATAACCAGAACATCAGTTAAGATAAAGACTCCACTGCTCTGTGCCCTGCCTGGAAGGGGTTTCTGCCTAATTACAGAGTCAAGTAGGTTTTGCAAACATGGAATAAGCCACAGGACAGCTCTGTGGGTGCCCAATCGGTTCTGGGTCACTTATTTGTGAGTTACTACCAAGCTTTCCCCTGAATTCTCAGTGCGCCAACTTCTGTTATTCATAGAGGACTAGATCTGCTTTTGTGAGGAACGAGATGAGGGTGCCCCCTCCCCTTTGTTCCATTACTGCTGCTGATTCTTCTGTGAAGGACCCTAAATAATTCCTTTCTCTCCTGAAAGCTGCCCTTTTCTTGTGTTTGTACAGAGCTCTCAGGTCTCACCTTTTGTTTTCCCTTAGCCCAGCTGGATCAGCCTGGCTCTCTCTGTCATTACCTCAGATCAATATTTCTCACCCTCTGATTATTTGTACTTCACTCCAGTGCCTCGTCAATGCCTTTCTGCAGGGCAGTGCAATATTGCAGATGCCATCAGGGCTGTGAAAGGCATCAGTGCTGCTCCCTGTGCCAGGGAGTGATGTCACTGCAGGCGTCCCAAACACCTCTCCCCTGTCCCTGCGCCAGGCTGGGCTGTGTTTGTAGCCATATTTCATGAAAAATCCTTTCCTGAGGATTTTTTCTCCTGAGAAGCTGAGAGGCCTCAGACAATATGTAAATATTGATTATCTGCTGCTGTGGAATGCAACAGGTGCATCTGTGATTGGTCTCATCTCGTTGTTCCTAATTAATGGCTAATCACAGCACAGCTGGCTCGGACTCTCTGTCCTAGCCACAAACCTTTGTTATCATTCTTTTCTATTCTTAGCCAGCCTTCTGAGGAAATCCTTTCTTCTATTCTTTTAGTATAGTTTTAATATAATATATATAATAAAATAATAAATCAGCCTTGTGAAACATGGAGTCAGATCCTCATCTCTTCCCTCATCCTCAGACCCCCGTGAACATCACAGTGTGTTCTCCCCCTGTGCTGGCTCTATTCTGGACACTTTCCTGTAACCACCCAGCAGCTTGTTATGAGAGAGTTTTATGTGCATTTATTCATCACTACCCGATGAATAAACATTCTTCAGGAAACAAAGTCCTTGCCTAAATTCTGCTTGGAATAATGGAAGGAATTCCCTTTGACTTCAGAGGCATTTCAGTCAGGCCCCCACTGAAACATTTCAGGAATCGTTGTCAAGTAATTGTTCTGTAAATCGTTGTCTTTCTCTTGGTAGCAGTTGCTCTTTCATCTTGGATTAAGATGCGTATTTTGGATGTTCAAATTTCAAAAACAACATGTACAGAAGTTATTCTTGACTTCTGTTCTTGACATCTATTCTTGACTTCTGTTTGTGCTATTGAATATAACACAGAAAAATGAATTTACACTTCATCCTTGGGGAAGAAGTTTTTCCAGACAAGTCATTATTTCAGGGTTCTTCAAAGATCAAAGAAAAGGAAGGAGTTGAGGAAGAGTGAAGGAGATATTTTTTGTCAAAATGTAGGTTTTGTTTTGAAAGATAGGAGAGAGAAAAAGAATTTCTCAATTGTGGTTTTAGAATATATAATTAAGGAAAAATTTATTAGTGACCCCCTGACAGGGTTGGTATTGTTTCCATTTCTGTCAGGTGCTTATCTGATACAGGACCCAACCTTTTTTGCCGAAGTGTTTCTTGAAATAATTTGGTGGCCAACCTGATGCTAAAGAAAGCAGGATCTTATATAAAGCAGTATATAAAGCTGACCTAGTTAATGTTGTTTATTGTCATGAATAGCTGATGAAATCCAGCAGAAAATTGCAAAGTGTGTAGGGCTTGTGATGGAATAAATAAAATGGATAAATAGCTTCATTGTGGAAGTACCCATGGCAGAAACACTGCTTTTTAATTAAGGGAATTACAAATTGGAAAGCCAGGTAAGGATGACAGGATGCCCAACAAACTAAACTGAGCAGAGACTCACCTCTGTTTGCACAAATGAGTGCCTGTAAGAGAATGAGACAATAAAATTGGAAGGCTGGATCCTTGGCTGGGAATGAGTGCTTAATCCATCATTTAACTCACCAGAACGCCCAGGCTAATGAGCAGGCCTTTGTAGATTGTATTTAATGTTAAACGTGTGCTTGAGTGCCTCACTCCCTGTTAAATATTCACTGCATGGTCAGATCCTCTGACTTCAGGATTATTAGTGAGTTGTCAAAATACAAGGGTTTGGGTGTTCTGTTAAATTGGGAAAATGATGCTTGGTTGCCTTGTAGAGGATCATGTCCAAATCTGGCATTTCACTTGCTAAAGCAGCACGTGATACTGCAGTGAGTATGGGACATCTTCCCTCCTGCTTTTGGGACAAGTTTATATTCCACCAAATTTTCAATTCCATCAATGTATCTATTTCACTTTATGCTGAGGAATTATTGGGTCAAAACAGTTTGTAATAATTTTTCTCCTGCTCCATTTGTGGGCAATTTTCTAGTGAAAAGGAGGAGGCTTTTATTTTGTAATTTATTTAAAAGTATATTTTAAAATTCAATTTGTTGCATGTGCAGAAATAAGGGGAAATAGTTTCACTTATACTTGCAGGAATCTCAGAGTGTAAGGAAGCTCTGAATAAGTTTCTCATTCTCTCCTCTCTAACACCACCTCCAAACCAGGTGGTTTGTGGTCCTTTTGCTTGACTCTGAAAATTCTGTTAGGCACAGCTCAGAATAAATAACAGAGCCCTTCTGGCTCCCAGCATCATTTTTCCCTCAGCCAGGTGGAAAGAACATTTCTGGGCTATAATTTGTTTTGGTGCTATAATTGTTGTTCTCAATAAATAAAGTAATTTCAGAGTGACTAAGGAGGCATGTCGTGCAACAAATACACCATGAATGCACAGGGGATAATTATTTTAATTGTGTTATCCTTTATTTAGCTGGATGAATGGCGAGGGATCCTGGGTTTAGTGGAGAGGTTCAAGAAGAGCAGGATCATTTTTACCTCACTGTGAGCATTTGTGTTTGTGGGGCTCTGCTCAGAGATCGACATTTGTGATGTCCACGAGCGTAAGGGAGAGGTAGCAGAGCACAGACCACACTTCCTTCGTGCTCCAGATGAGAGGAGAAGCAGCTCTGATCCCTTCCCAGATTAATTCAAAGTCCAAGTCCCCACTGATCAATGGCTGAGACTTTTCCTCATCCTGTTTTAAATGGTGCATGTGGGTAAATGCCTCTGAAAGCAGTGGACGTGCTGGATTCAGCAAAGTCATGGCAGTAGACTGACAGAGTCAAATGGAATAGCAAAACCATGAATCTTGTTCATTGTGTTTTTCCTTTTCATTTTTATCTCTCTCTGATTCAGAAGCTCAGAAAATCTGTTATCTCAATAGAGATCTGCATCATCTCTTTGAATCAGAATATAAAAGAAGCAGGGCTGTGCTGCTGTTGAATAATTCTAATATAACATTGTATTGACTAGTTGTGTTTAATTAAAATAGAGTTTTGTATCTGAGATATGTAGTGCAGATAACCTTGTTCAAGGGTATAATTTCACATTAAAATAAGAACCAGAGATGTGAAACCTCCCAATAGTGAATCAATAATCAATCAGTAACACTCTTTAATTAAGTCCCAATCAGTTCTAATCATTGTATCATGTACTGTAAAACCATTTAGTCTACAGAAGGCTTTGCTCTCTCTTTCAAACTGTGACTTGTAATATCACAGAAGGCATTTAAAAAGTGACTTCAGCTGCTGGGACAGTTGAGAGATATTACTGGATAAGAAGAAAATTAACCCTAATATTTTCTAATCTAATTAATTTTGTATTTGTATTTTCTTTGTACCTTAGCTTAAATATACAGAATTTCTGTTTTAAAGTTAATTATGGTACAAGCCTTGAGTAAGAATGTTGGTATGATTTTGAAAATACCATAATGGATTTTTTTACAGTGAGTAAGTGCCTTCCATTACATTGTGATGCCAACAAATATTTCTGCTTTCAGTAATTAACATGCTCTGGAGAGGACTCAAAACTTACATATCCACAGAGAACCCCTATGGCCACTTCACTCTACCCCCTGTACTTATGGCTCAGGTGGTTTCCCTGAACTGGTTCCTCTGAGCAGTTCTATGGGGAGAAAACCAGAAGAAAATGAAATAAAAAATTGACCAGTATTGGAGAACTGAGAAGGAATTAAATTTCACCCTTTGCAAATAGTACTTTATTTTATCTTTTGAAGCAAATTGGGGTGTCCCTCATGCTCCCTGTTTTCCGTGATTGCGTGTGTGGTCCGGTTGACCTGCTCTATTGGCAGCAGATGAAGCTGAAAACCAGGGAGCAGAACACAGGTTCCTGGGCTGTTCTGACCACAGGCAGACTCCTAAAGCCCGGTCAGATGAAATCAACCTGTAAGCAAGCAGCCCCAGTGGCAGCTTCAGGTAAAGCTTTTGGAAAAGGCAGCTTTTATTCACTGTTAATTTGGTTTAGAAGCAAATGTCTTCTACAGCAATGTCTTGCCTGCTGACATCCAAATAATACCATTGCTTCTGTTCTCATCCTTCTGGGGAGCAGACAAATGCTTTCCATCAGCTTCTAAAAGCCAAATTTTCAGCTGAAATGAATCAGGATGTGTCTATAATAATCAGTGTTGTTCTGAGATACATCAGCTGGCACCAAATACAGCAGGCATGCAGAAGCCTTTTGTTTCCAGCAGAACTTCCCTGTAGAATTAAACAGAGACTTCTGCTTAAAAAAATCAATATCACAGCATACCTCACTGACATTATTTTAAAACACAAATGATTTTTAATTCCAGATCTATATAAAAAAATAGTTTTCCTTTGCATTTTTTCCCATTTACTCATAGCATTAAGGAGGTTGTATTTCCATAAATATTTTGGAGTACATCTTCAGTTCCACGTGCAAGAGTTAAAGTGGAGGATTTGTAGCAGGTTTTTGTTGTTATTTGGTTGCTTAATAGAGGGACACAGAAAAAACACAGTTCTGAAAGAATCATTGAAGGTGTGCATCATTTTTCAGGTGTGCTGTATTGTATTGCACATATTCAAGCTCACATTTAGGCCAGGTTCTTCTCAGCTGTACTTAGCAAACTCTGGAATAATTCTATATCTACATGTACTGTGTCCCTCCTCAGAAAAACACTTTGAATTTCTATTGACATCATCAGGGACATTTCAATTGATGTCATTGGCAATGTCCACACATTCTTTGCAAGTGAAATTGTTTTAAGTCCATTGAATTTCAGCTGAGAACCCATTCCAGGTACTGAATGTATGACCAAGATGAATTAAAGCAGTTAGTGATGGTTTTCTTTTCATGTGCATTGGTTTGGTCAGATTAATCTGAAGAGGATTAACTAATATTATATGTCCTTTTTTAGGGAAAAAAGAGATAGGATTTCTTCTGAAATCCTATGTAATCCTCCTCATATGCCAGTAAGGTGAATGGAGTTAAATTCCCACTGATTTATTTCAGCTGGATATATCCCAGATGTTCTTCCAGGTTTCTCATTGGGAGTTTCTTGTATCTCGTACTGTGCAGGACACACAAATTTCAAGAATTACATAGAAAGACCTTGATGTGCTGGATACTTAGCTGATGAGGTCCAGTAAGACTAAATTCCTTCCTGGTCAGAGTTCCCACTTGAGTGTACTTTAGGTTTCCATCAAAATCCTGGAGACTTCTGAGGAAATACTCAGATCATAGGAACAGCAAAACATGAACAATTTAAATTTTCCTGAAAAGTCTGTTTCTCCAGAGAGCCACGTGCTCTTTTTGCTCCATCTACTGCAAATCTTAGCTGCTCTTGGCTTTGATTCTCTGAGTTTCTCCTGCTGTGCACATTTTGACAAACAAGAACTTCCCTGCCCAAGGGCTGCAGAGGAGTCACAGCCAGAACCTGCCACCCTCGTTCTCGTTTCCAGGCAGGTTGCACTTACATGAAATGCTGTACATGACATGTTAATGACATGGAATCCATTGCATTCTGATAATCCGTCTCTTTTGAGCAGAGGAGAAATTATATGTAAGAGCAGAAAAGAGCCAGGGCTTTTAAAAAATTGCAGGCCTATTATGAGACTTTTAAACAGACAATTCTGTCTGGGAACCTGTTTTTTCACAATTTCAAAATGAGCCTGAAAATAATTTAAAGCACAAAACTTGCATTAAAAAAACGAAACCCCAAACCAAATGCACATTTATTTTTGCTAGGATTATACGATCAAAGCCAGTGAGAGAAAAATACTTTAAAAAGGCATAACTTGTACAAGACTTCAAGGCTAATTTAATTTCCTCTCCCTGTCAAATGGTGTACTTCCAGTGTCATAAAAAAGTCAGGAAAAGATGCCAAAGTTTTAAAACTTCTTCCACTTTCTAAAAATACTGAAAATTACTTTTATTGTTATAGTGTTTCATTGGTTTATGCATGTTTAAAAAATCGTGTTCATATGCTTATTTTTTCACTGGTATTGTATAAGTTGACGAAGACAATATTGCAGTAGCCATTAACTGTGTCTCACATACATACATTTCAATGCAAACACAAAATTCCAGACTTTCTATTTGCCATTTGCTGTCCCCACTTCCATTTCCACCTCCCTAATGCATTGTCTGTATGCCAGAACACATTCTGGAATTAAATGGGACAAGGGAAAGGCAGCACAATAGAAATTGCAGGTTATTGCAATTTAAAGATATTCGGTTCTGAATGAAATTTGAAAGTCTGTCATTTGGCTAGTAACAGCAGGAGAGAAAACTTTAAAAGGAATTGAGAGAAAGAAATTTTTAGCAAAGGTTTGGGGCGGGGGTAAAAGCACCTAATGCAGGAGGGAGGGAAAGTGGTGCAAGATGAGAGTAGCTCCAACTGTGGGGAAACAAAGCTTTGGAACAAACATTGCTGGAAGAGGTCAGAGAGACGGACCAGGAGAAAGCTGGAAAAGAACAAAAGCCTTGTCCATGGAGTGAGACATCCAGTGGTATGGAGAGGCACAGGGAAAATCTGCATGAATCCTGAGTTTGATGAGATTGGAAGAACATCCCTGCATTATGTCTGAAGGTACTTGTGGAGCTTGAAGTCCACTGTGGGTTTCATCTCTCTCTGGCTGCTCTGTCACCTGGACAGGCTTTGCCAGAGCACAAGAACCAATTAGGAAAATGGGATCAAACACAAAAAAGATAGACCAGGAACAGATTTATATTTTTATTTCATTTTTTTCTTTTCTCCCCCGCTGCAAAGTAAACCAGAACAATATATTGTGCTAGATAATGCCAAGCTAATAGTCTGTCTCTGAACAGAATGTTCCACTATCATTCTATCATTCTTCTGTTAATAGTTATGGGAGATTTAGCAAAAAAAAACCAAAAACCCAAAAACCTAGTTACTGAATTGGAGATAAAAAAGTCAACAGTTTTGTAGAGTTTTCTAGTAATTGAGGTGCATTTTAACACCTACCAAACAGGAGATGGTGACTGAGAGCACCTTGCAAGCTGACATTTGCTTTGCTATTTAATTCTCAAAATCACAAACTCAGAGTTCCTGGACAACGAGCTCTTTTGGGAAATGTGGCTGGGACAGCTGGGTGAAAAAGGAGCAAATGCTGCTTGGAGCTCTATTTACTAGGGGTGAGCACCAGAAAATGTCACTTTACTTCTAGAAAGTAGCGTTTGCTACAGTGTGAGAGCAAGGCTGGGTTTGGGTGCAATGGAAGAAAATCAGTTTGAATATGGCCTCACTGATAACACATGCAAGGTTTATACAGTTTCCCTCAAACCTCATAGGAAAGACTTTGGAGTTTCTGAGCCTTATATTTGTATTCAGACAACTGCCCAGAGTTACAGAATGGCTCAATAGCTGCTGTTATGGCTGCTACAAAATATAGTTTTAGCCGTGCTGACACCTACATTGTATTCAGTATTCTCTGGTGTGTCTTGGGCTGTATGTTATTTTCATTCTGCTTTAATCATGGAGCCTCAGAGAGGAATTGTTAGTCTAATGAGCTCTCTATCCTTGTATAGGCTGATTAATGCTGCCAGGGCAGCTTGTTTGTGTTATAGTAAAGATCTCCATGCTCTGATCTCTGCTGTGGTGTTTTTAGTGTTCCCTGGCTGGTGATAAAAAGGCCAACTGCTCAACAGCTGCATTCACTGCTGCTCCTCTCTGCTGCTGCTCTTCCTTCAGGGATGCAGCAGGGGCTGCAGGTCCTGGGGCTCCTCAGCCATGGAGAGCCTGTGCTAGACAGGCTGTGGAAGCTGGGGATTCAGCTTGGCCACAGGAAACCATTTTCCTAATTTGTTCTTGATTTGCTTGCAGTGGTTGTTCCTCTTATGGATCTGCTGATGTTGTAACCATTTCTGAAAGTAAAAAAAGCAGATATTGTTGGGTTTTGGTTTTGTTTGTTTGTTGTTTTTGGTTTTTTCCTGCCTTTATCTAGATTGGGGAATGCCCTGCTAGTTACAGAAAGCATTAACAGAGCTCCAAGGAGCAGCCCCACAGGACTCTGCTCCCAGCCTCTGGGTCTCCTGTACCCTCCCACCTCTGCCAAGGAATTTCTGCCTTTGGATAACACAAATCCCCAGGGAATGGCAGTGAGAAAAGCCCGAGCTGCTCCCTTGTGAGAGCTCAGCAGGGGCACACCAGGGCTGCCTTGGGAGCTGTCCCTGCTGTGCAGCTCATTTTGCAGGAAAGGTCCAGGTAAAGGCCGAGGTAACATCAAAGGGGTTTGAGCAAAGGACCACAAAACAAGGAAAGACTTTAAGGCTTTTGTGATTCTTTTGCTGTCTCAAATCTGTGTGCTCAAGTGGTACAGCTGCTCCTGAAAACTTCAGGAGAAGGATGGTGTCAGGCATCATTGGATCTGTTCTTTAGCTGGCTTTTTAGGGAATGCTGTGCCAACCGCCACACTTGCACCTCTGTGTACATCAGTTTTAGACTTGACACAAAAGAGTAAGAATTTTTCCTGATGTATAGGGGTTTTTTGCCTTTTGATTCCTGTGGATGTAAAATAATTTCTTCACTGGAAAAGCTTTAAGCCCAGATTTGTGCTATGTCCATGATTTAGGACCATGTAGGATGCTCAGGGCAGAAAATGTGCTCAGTGGACCTTTGTGAATCTTTTTGTCTTCATCTTGGAGGGTACAATTTTTTTTGTACCTATATTTTGACTTCTGTTTTAAAAAGTCCTCAAGAATGTGGCAAATGTGTAAACAATTCCCAGGATTTCCAAGATTAACTGCTCCATAGGCTGCCTTTCAGAAAAAATACTTTGCCTCAGCAAGTGTTGCCATTCATGCATGTCTTGGTTTGAATTTAAATAGCTCTAAAACACTGAGCTCTACTTCTGTTTTGTCTAATACAAATGTAGGAGGCTTTAAAGACTGGCCACTGGAGCAATCTCATTTTCATAAAATACCTTCAATTCTCTTTCTGCTGAGCACTGTCTGTTTCAGGATTGCAGCCCTGGGAATCTACTTAGCAAATACTGAATGGAATAATGGCTGCATTCAAGCACTACCACTGCAGTGCCAGCTCCTTTTCTGTTTGTTTGTTTGTTTGTTTGTTTGTTTGTTTGGGCTTTTTGGAGCAGGATGGGATTCATTAGTGGTTCTCAGGCATTTCAAGTCATTCCTGTGTTAGGTTTTGCAGATTTTCTCCCCACTTGGGAACTAGGATGCAGATCTGGTGCAGTGGCTCAATGTGGCCATGCTGCATCTCTATTTTTATGAAATGTACTCCTTTTATTTTTAAATCCTGGCTATTGGAGGTCTTTGTTCAGAAGCCCACAAATACTACAGTTCTGCCTAACTTCAGCTGAAGGTGTTGGAATTCTTTAAAAGATGGAGAGTTTAACCAGAATTTTTCCTTTAAATTGTTTGCCTAATTTTCTTTTAGTTTGATTCTGTTCTGGAGATTTTATAGACCTGAGTGTTGTGTGCTTTCTGCCAGAATGTAAAGGGGTTTAATGAGTTTGTTTGGAATAGCTGTTTTGGAATCCATAATGGAAGTCTCAGAAGTATCTCAAAACTTTGTCCTTGGCACTATTTAGTACCCAAGAGTAGAAGACCATCACAACTCCACACTCAGCTCCTTAGAAAACTAATTTTTCTGCTCCTTAACACCAAGATATACTGTAAATGGTTTTTTTTTGCCCTTTGGATTCTCATGTATTTGTAAATCTGCTAAGCTTTTTATATTTCAAGTTGTTCTAGAGATGGGAAAACAAACAAATAGAAAAAAAACCCCAAAGCATTTGAAATGAAATTTACAGTGGAATGAAATTGAATTGTTTGTAGTAACTTATAGGTTTCTATAAGGAGTAAAAGTGGAGAAAGTTCCCTCATAAACAGCTCTGTATCTGTTTTTTAGGCTAAGCTAGGGAATGGCATTGTGTGTTACTGCTATTCCTGTGGCCGATCACACAAGCAGATCAGCCTTTTAATCATTGCAAATTCCTTGTACTGAAAAAAGGACCTTTTAAAAAAATAGATATATATTGGGATGTAACATAATTTCAAGGCTTAATGAGAAAGGAAAGTCTGGCTGGAGAGTGACAATTTTGCTTGATAAAATGAAGCATTCATGGGGAGAAGCATTGATGGAAAACACAGGGGATTTTTGTTGGGTTTTCCCTTTGTGTTTTTTTCTCTTTAACCTCAGAAATGTAAAGATCTTTCATCAATAGGAAATGGAGGGTAGGAAAGTGGGGGCAGTGCAGCTCCTCCAGGTGTTCTCTTGCTCCTCTGTCTCCCAGCAGCATGAGCACCACTCAACATCACTGAGGCAAAACTGATCAGCACTTTTCTACTACAAAACAAAAATCAGTGTATTTATGATCTTCCCCACTACCTCTCCCTTCATTTGGCAGCATCTCCTGGTCACTTTCAGCTTAAATATCTATAGCAAGAATAATAATGTTCATAAAGGGAGCTATTAGTAGTTACTTATTTATAGATATTTGTGCTACCTTTTGCTGAATGTTGACTTTTATGCTGTTCTGTACCAATGTATTTTATGGAATTATTGCTTAGGACAGAATGAAATTAACTATTCAAATATTTGATTTTGCTTTCTTGCTCTACTTTATAACACACCTCTCCCCAAAGACAGAATTGTCCTTCTTCCAAGATTAAAAAAGGCAGATGGAGTGATTTATTTGTCCTAATTGTATATTGTTTCAGCAATAGGAAGAGAAAAGCTGGGAATCCCAACCTTCATGTTCTTGGTGTTAAGAGAATGATTTACCTGGCAAAGGGCAGGAAGATCTGACCCCGAGGTTATTTCCTTGCTTTAGGGAATCAAAATTTGACAGGCCATGACAAAAAGTGTGTAAGGGCCAAAATTGGCTCTTGGTACTGAAGGGGATTTGTGAGTGCTCCAGCCTGGTAATGTGATTCCTTATGAACTCCTGAGCTATTCCTTTGACTCATTTTCTGTTTCCATAATCCTGAAGTTTCTTTCTGTTTTGCTTAAACAAATTTCTGTTCTCCCATCTCTTTAAACAGTTATTCAGAACAGAAGGAAAGTTGCGGTGTCTTTTTAGACATTTTTGAAAATGTCATTAAATAATTTATTGCTCAGTTGTGATAATACTTCAAGGGAAAAGTGGCCTTGATGTTACTCCAGAATTTCATTTATGTGTGACCTTGATTGTAGCAGAATGAGTGAAATGATACTATAACATGCAAAATGTGTTATTAACACATAAAATATCTTGTTTCTGAGCTTGTACTTTTCCCACAGTTTGTGATGAACTCAGGATATATTATGCAGTGCTGTGTGTTCCCTGTGCCTCAGTGGAAAATGATGATACCTCAAAGGTCTCCTTTGTTTTCCATTCCCTGGTATTGCCAAGCCATCCCTCCCCTTCCCTTCACACAAAATTTTAACAAATTACAATAAAACCAAGCGTGGCAGGAGCAGCTCCCAAGGCAGTGACTCCTTCCATGTCCCAGAGGGCTGGAGGAGGAAAAGCCCTTCCCACCATTCCTTGGAGGATGGCCAGTGGAAAAGCCCACCGAGCAGGGTGATCCATTTCTGGTCACTGAGGTGCTGCTGTTTCAGTCCCACTGGAGATATTTGATGAGAAATCTCCTTCCCCCTCCTCCTCCTCCTCAAGGATTGTCCCTTCTTGGCAGAGGGATGCTGTGGCTGCTGACTGGTGACTGCATGGAGCAGTAGGAGTTGTGCTGAATGCTCCATGACAAATAAGGCTTTAACACTCTCCAGCACAGCTGTGGTGTTTATTCCTACACCATGTGTGGTGAGCTGGCTTGGAATTCTGCTGGAATCATCCCCACTGCAGAGACCACAATCGTGTTTCTTTGGGGGAGGATCTTCTACATCCACCAGGATTCCATGGTCAGCCTGCAGGCATCAGGAACACCTGACAAAGCAAACTCAGCTGATAAAGCCTGAGCTATCAGTGAGGAGCAGTCAGCAAGGAAAGAAAGGTGCTGCCTAAAAGGGGCTACAATGTGCTGCTGACAATAATGCAGAAAGAGCCTTTATTGAATGCAAGTTCAAGTTAACAACACTGTGTTGAAAGCAGCTGTCAGGGGTATAGAAAATACAGTCAGGCAGACATCATTTACACTTCCTTAATGCATAACCTATGGAAAAGCTCACAGGGAAGAACAGAATAACTAATTGACAGCTCAGAGCCTGGGGTTTTTTGTTTTGCTGCAGTTTCTCAGAATCTGTGATATAATTTCTCTTAGAAATTACACAGGGTATTTTTTCTTTAGTTATTAATTAGGCAGATTTGTATGAATCTTTAACATCTGAATTGGGTTTGTGTTTTAGGTTGTAATGACACTTGTTGAAAGAGTTATATAAATGCAGTGAGTTGTGTATTTTTACTCCCCAAATTAACACCCACAGCAGCATTGTTGGGAGATAAATATCTTCCAGCCTTATCTGAGATCCTGGTTGTGCCATTCAACTAAGACAGAGAAAAGCTTCTCTTTGATAAAAACAAACAGACCCGGGTTTTTCAGAGCTCCATGTGCAGCTCTCAAAGGGACACAAGTAATTATGGTGGGTAATCACATGGATGATCCATTAGGTGTGCAAACACTCACCTGTCCCTGCTGCTGAGGGGAGCACCTGCACAACTGCTCCAGGGCCACTGACAGCTATCAGCATCTTATCAGGTGGCTCAAGGGTTTCCAGAGGAGCTGTGGTTTGTGAGATGCTCAGGCTGGGGCTGGTGGCTGTCACATTGTGCAGTTGGCAATCAGAGCACGGAGCAGAACTCCTGGGTGCTCTCAGTGGTGGGTTACAGTCATGGAGCCAGGCAGGTGAGCTGTGACTGCCAGTCTTCCTGGCCACAGATTTGTGGCAACATCACAAAGTCCTCACTCAAAATTCGTTAAATATTTGATAAGCACCGGGGAAGGGTTTCAGGTGGATCCGACATTGTTAATATTTATTATAAAGGAGATAGTTGCAGACACACTCCACATTTTGTAGCATCTCTACTGAATAACTTTTTTTTCTGCAAATTTATATGAGATCACATAATTAATGGCAGGACATAGAATCACCAGTGTAAACTTTGAAATTGTACTTCTGAATGTCTTGGCAGAAGAGATTTCAAAGCGATCCATGCACAGAAAGATGGGAAATAATTTCAGAAACTTACCGTGAATATTGATATTCAGAATTAAGTCGTTTACATATCTTTTTTAGAAGTGTGTTCCACTACTGGGAGTTCCACCTACAATTTCCAACAAAGTTTTAAATAACATAGTTTAAAATCATACTTTTTATTGAGAAGGTCTTTTCAAAAAGAGTACTCTGCCAAATAAAGAGAACAGCATATGACCTGCACAGCCCATATTAGTGACCTATTCCTGCAGTGTTCTCTGGCTCCAGAGGCTGATGTTGTGCAATGCCTTGCTGAAATCAATGCCCAAAGGAGGTGTGATGTATTGTCAGGCTGGGATGGCTGCTGACAACCCTGTGCTCTCATTTTTTAAATTACAAAATATTTTTAAGCAAACACTAAATGAAATTCCTTCATGTGAAGGTGGTACCTATGTAGAATTGTAAGCACAGGATGATGGAGAAATAGGAGATAGGACTGGAAGTGCTTCAGCCACTTGTTTTGAGTGAACTAACCTTGGTAATGAGAGAGAAATCCCAGTTTCACCAATTTTCTGGGTTCACCCAAGAGAAATGCACCTCTGATGTTGCAATCTGAGTCCCCAGAGTTAGTGAGTGACACTGAAATCTGATTGAGACTCTTCACTGTGGGCTCTGCACCAAAGGTGAGGCATTAAACCTGGATCTAACCCTTGGCAGATGTCCCTGTGAACCTGGGCACCATTTTTGGGGTATTCCAGCTCAAATGACTCTCCCTGTGACAGACAGGCCTCCCTGACTGCAGAGAGAGGCACAATTTAGGAACAGCCCACTGAGCCACAGGTGAAACTGCAAAGCCAAATACGACAAACTGATTTTGAGTTCCCCAGTTTATTGCTAAAGATTTCAGTATCACATCAAGCACTGAAATGATCAATGCCCCTCATTTTTAGGGAACCCAGTAGCTGTACAATTTAGTGAGTAAAATTGTTAGCAACCAGAAGAATGTATCTATACATCAACATTAGCAAAATAACCATTTGTTTTCTTTATATGTCAGCCTAAGTTGTATTTCAGAGTTGGCTTTTACAATGCTGTTGTTTCTGTCCTGGGTGTCAGATTTAAAGGCTAAAAAGCTGCTTTGTCTTTTAACACTCAGTTTTGTTCCTTTTTCTGCCCTCATCAATACTTATCCTTCCTATTTTACCTTGTTGTAGCCTTGCAGTGCTCTAAGGGGCCATTACACAAACTGAACCTGCTCTGGA
Organism: Melospiza georgiana; assembly: GCF_028018845.1. Taxonomy (NCBI): domain Eukaryota; kingdom Metazoa; phylum Chordata; class Aves; order Passeriformes; family Passerellidae; genus Melospiza; species Melospiza georgiana. The sequence goes on from NC_080443.1 coordinate 17,568,487, forward strand.
AAAACAGTCTGTGTCCAACAGAAATTTTCAAATTTTGTAAAAAAACCCAACGAAACAGACAAAACAAAAAAAAACCAAAAAAACCAAAGCAAATTACTTTCTTTAAATCTGGACAAGACTTCAAAGCTGTGAAACAAGAAAGGAAAAATGTTGAAGTAGAAACATTACTGTAAAGACAGCAAAGCATTCTAATGACAAAACATTTGGTTTACAAATTTACCAGACTCTCAACAGCAAGTCTATGAAATAAGTTTACAAAATATTAAGTTTTCTAAAGCTCAATTTAGAGCTCCTAAGAGCTTTTTGACATGAATTGAAGGGAAGAGGAGAGTGAAATGAATGCTAGCAATCAAAAAAGAGGAAAACAAAGCATTCTTTTATTCCAAATTTTTAAATTAAACATAATATGCTTCTGTCAAATGTTTGTATTCTGAAAATAAAAGAAAATAAAATTCTTTAGTCTGGGGTTTTTTCCCCAATTGTAGTTCAGGGCCTTAAATAAGGTAAGGAAGCATTGCTTAACAGTGTTCTAGAAACATGAAGATTTCCTTTACCCTGTTAAACCTGAGACCTAAACTTATTGATGCAGAAAAAATCAATTCATTTAGTGAAAAAAAGTATTATTTACTACTAGCTAGATTCTTTATTTCTGATGGAAACAATTTGTTTTCCCCAATAAGTGTCAGGAGCTGTCAGTGTATTTGGAACAGAGTTTATTCAAGGGCTGAAATGAACAGAGCTCTCAAATGAGAGAATTGAGAGGTGGGAGAAAAACAAATAATTTTAATGCCATTCAGAAGGGGCCCTGACTAATCAGATTGTTGTTCATGGCTTCTTGCTGTTTAGAGGACAGAATAGCATAATTTAGTGAAATATTTGCACTACAATGCTTGCAAATTTGGGGAAATGGAATTTGGATTAAGCCAGGATTATTTTTGATCTTATCCCTCTCTGCTTCTTTTTTTTTTTTTTCTTTTTTTTTGGTGAATCTGAGCAGTGCTGATGTACATGCATAAAGAAAATGGCTTATTTTCTTTGAAGTGTCAATAGCATTGTCAGGCATTTATCTAAGTAAACACACAGCAGAATGATTAAGTCAGGGTGAAGCTGAAAGCATGAGACACAAATTAATTTTAGCATTGTTTATAATCTGTACACTACACAACATCAGGAGTGCTTAGCACGGGGGGAAAAGTACTGAGCTCTGTAAGAAATGTCAAAATGAGAGGTGGGAAATGAGTTGTTACCTAAGGAGTTTTGGAAAGAACCCCTGGCTGGATTGGTGAAATCATTACCAAAAACATTTCCTAACACCAGGATAATGGGGGCAATTAGAGGTGTGGCACTCCCAGTGCTGATGAATCCCAGTGTGGCAGGGGGGAAATGTCATCTGCTGTGGGTGGCACTGAAATATCTCCACTTGGTCCAGCACTTCTACATACTGCCAATATATTGTGGTGAAAATGAAGGAAGGTGAGAAAAAAACCTATATTTTTGTGAAGATTGGTGTGTCACAGAATCACAGACTGGCTTGGGCTGGAAGGGACCTGAAAGATTTTGTCCCACCCCTGCCATAGGCAGGGACACCTCCCTCTATCCCAGGCTGCTCCAAGCCCCATCCAGCCTGGCCTTGGACACCTGCAGGGATCCAGGGGCAGCCACAGCTTCTCTGGGCACCTGTGCCAGGGCCTGCCCACCCTGTGAGAGAGGAATGTCTGTACACTTACATCTCAACAGTAATATTTCCTGTTGCAGCTTAATCAGAACCTTCTGGGATCAGTGCAAAGCCCTTTTATCACCAGGATCTGAGCTTGAGCCAGTGCTGTCAGTGGGTACAAACTTACAGCAGGCAGGAATGAGTGTCCCCTTCATGTGGGAAGGTAAAAGCAGAAATATTCCTGTGAACAGATGAAGCCAGACAAAGAACTCTATGTCCCAAATCTCTCTGAAGCCAAAAAAAAGTAATCAAAAGAGCCAGGCTGTGTTTATGGCATCAGAGAGGTTTCCTAGAAAGGACATGAAGAAGCCACCAAATGTCAAACTCTACTTAAAAACCCTCTTAAAAATATCAACTCATTAAAAATGAAATAATTTTCTGTTTTATTGAATAACTTACTGAAGTTATATTAAACTTCAGCACATGCTGTATGTTAAAGATCTGAGTTGTGTTTGTGCACAGGATGGGTACTGGTATTTTGATATTGCTCATTATTAAAAAAGAAAATCTCTCTAGAAAATGTAATGTAGAATGTAGGGATCCAGTTTCAGTTTTATGTTTACACCATTCATTTAAAGACACACAGCAAAAACAATTTACAAAACTAAAGGAGAAAAGTTAAATCACTTCTTCAAGGAGGCATCATCCTATATTTATAGTTTGGTAAACACAACATTAATCAGCTGGAAAATGTTCAGCAAAATATAAAACTGTTCTGGGCTCTAGCTCAGAGAAATATATGTAGAAAAATATATCTAGCTTCTCTACTTCAAAAGGCAGTGCAGAGCTGCAGAACCTGCGGGAAAATCAATTTTCTGCGGCATAAGTGGCTCGCACAAAATTTTGCAGTGCCCCATCGAGATTTTTTTTTTAATTTAACTGATTTACTTCTCTTCCTCTAACAAATATCCAGGCTGCAAAGGCATTCAGGTTACTCCTCCAAGTACTGGTATTGAATGGTATTGAATGGTATTGAAACACTTGTTGGGAAATAAAAAGTAAAATCTTGATGCTGTTGAAAGGAATCACATGAGATGCACATTTCTTCCTTCAGAGATCGTGGCTCAAGAGTGCTTTCCACCAAAAACTGGGAGCAGAACTTGAGATTCTTCACTTTGGTGGTGGTCCCAGTGAGGTGGCTCACTGGGTAATTCCTGACTTTGTGCAGAGAGGTGACCAATTCCCAAATTTGCTGCTCTTTGTACCAAAATGGGATAATCAGCTCAAATCTCCATTGGAGGCAACACACAGAACCTTCTTCTCTGTGTTTGTTCTGCTGAGAGCAGTGACAAAGTGTGTCCCCAATAGAGTTTTTGTGATTTTTTTTAAGAACCATCCCTAGAGAATAAGTATGCTACATTCCCTCTTTGATGTGCTGCCCAGGGACTTCAAAGAAAAACTTATACAAAATACATCCTCTTAAAAATTGCTTTGTTTCCAAATCCCAGCTACAATTATTAATGTAATGTAGGTTGACTTTTTAGATTACATTTGATTTAATTTTAGATTATGATATTATTTCTTTGACTGCATTTTGTCTGTAGTGATATAAAGGTGCATTTCTTAGGGAAACTTCACTCCCGAAATGAGCAGGCTGAGTGTTGTACATAATCTATCCTCATTTCACATGGTGAGACTTTCAAATTCGGAGCTTTTCGACTCAGTGCCTCCTCCATCACTGCTGGAGCTTAGTGTTTTGAGGAGAGAGGGATGTATTACAGTAACTGATGGGGCTTTACTGGCTTGCAAACACTCTTCAACCCTGTGAAGCAAGATCAGGCTCTCTCATGTAAAATGCATTGCTGCTAACACTGGGAGATTCAATTATAACCGTCCCCTTGCAAGGTTTATCTTCTGAAAAGTGATGGGAAAAAGTAAAGTGTTGAAAGTTTGAGAGGATGGTGAGTTACCTCTTTGAAACTTGGAGTATTTTCTGTCCCTCCTGATCTGTGTGTACCCTCAGGCCATTTGTCTGTTGTCAGGAGAGGCACTGGGTACAATGCCAAGTTTTAATAGCAAAGGTGCAAATGCAGATCCCCAGCACAGGCAGCTCTGGAGATTCTGAGATGAAAATGGGATGTTCTGCAGTAATGCTAACACTGAGGTGAATCACTTTGCACATTGGCTTTGAAATTGAAGGACGAGAACCCCTCAGCCTCATCTGACGCTAGGGGAGCTCTGGTTGTGTTTTGATACTGAACTGTCTCAAAGTCCCTGTTTCCCAGCTCTTATTTTTTGGCAGAGGTTTGGAGGGGCAGTATGAGAGCTTCTCCCAGGTGCTGGAGAAGTTGGCGACTCCTGGCTGGAGCTGCCCTGTTGGGGTGCCAGGATGTTTTAGCTGAAGTGATCAACAACTCCCTGGCAGAGTTCTCCCTCCTGGGTGGAAAGGATCAACCATTGAGCCAAGGTGTGCTCCTCCTGCATGGAAGGATTGCTCCTTGCCATTCCTTTCCCTTTCTTTTGGGGTCTTGGGGTGGGATCTCTTGTGCTCGTCCCTTGAGTGCTGGCTGCACACTTTATGGATGGCCTGAGCAGGAACCAGCTGGGATTGTCATCAAGAGCCCTCCTGACTCAGGCACCTTTATAAACAGCAGAAAACACAGAGGCAGTTAGTGTCAAAAACCTCCTCTGTCAGTCTCGTGTATTTTGGTAATGGCTTTGGCACTGAAAATGACTGAAATAATGCCACTGAAATGTCCATTGAAGCAAGATATAGCTGTGTCTACACTCGAGCTTTTGTCAGTATGGAAATGTCAGAAAACATTATATTCAGAGCACAAATTGCAAGTATAGAACTGACAAAGTAAATTTTGAACAGTGTACTCAAGTGTAATGCTTGAAACATATTCCAAATTGGCAAGTTGCAACCAATCATGGAGCAGAACCAGTGCTCCAAAAACCTGACAGAGCCAATGTTGAAATCAGAATAATTGCAACTCCATTTTCACAGTAATTTAAATGGCAGGAGCATTGGCAGAAATTCATGAATAATTTACATATAAGAATTTAGCAATCTGTGGTGAATAGAAAAATAAATGGCAAATCCAATAAATAAATGATTGTTGTGAATTATTTGCTCTGCTCTGATGTTTGCTAAGAAGTGTCTTTTTTTTTTGAGCTTTCATAAAGTCCCAGATTTAAACTCCTGCTTCTCAGGTAAATGCAGTTTTAAAGCAATAGCAGAAAAGTACATATCTACCAGGGGAAAAAATAACAAAACAATAGGAATGTGCAACAGAGGTTGTTTTATGAAGGATATGTATAAAAAGGACTTATTTTCCAGGCAGCAGCTGCAATTCCAAAATCTTTGGCCTTAATGAGAAATGTTAGTTGATATATGTAATGATGAGTTATACACTGCGACTGTTTTTAATTAACTATGTATAAAGTTTTAAGATTTATAGAGGAGGTAAAATCTGAAAAGAGAAATTCCTAATTCCCTTCTGTGCCTGTGGGAATGTGATATTATTTTAATAAACAAGAAATTAATTTACACAGCACCAACATTTGTTTCCACATAGAATGGATATTGAATCTGTGTAAAAAAAAAATTACAATAGGTAGTTAAAATAGAAAAATTGTTTATCTGGTTTGCCTTGACTTTGCTTGAAACAAGCTAAAGAACAGTAAATATGTTTACTAGTTGGAAGGTGATGGTTTTTTAATAAGCTATGATTATTTTGTAAATCTATTAAATTTTTTTTCCATAATGAAATTTGGTTTCTGACGTAAATCTTGAGCAGTGTTACACATCAGTTAATTGGAATAATGCCTCATAATTCACCTCATGCAAGTGTGAGAACAATTGTTTTTTGCCCAGGCATTTGTTTAAATTTGGGAACTTGTGGGACTTTTTTTTTTTGATTTTTTTTTTCCTTCTTGCTCAAATTAAAAATATTTTTTAAAAATCTCTTAATATTAACATTTATTTTGTTTGACCTAGAATAAAACGTTAGTTTGGAATAACTGGTGAAGCCAGAATTAAAAAATTCCCACGTGATCCTTTTACCAAAGTCTAGTGCTGGTATTCTCTTTCTCCACCAGCTCAAGAATTGGGACACTCATTTGGGTGCAGCTTTTCCATCACACAGAATCAAACACTCTCACCAGTAGTGAACTCTCCTGCTGTCCTGAGGCCTAAGAATTACAGAACTTGCTCAAATGACCAGTAGCATTCCCTCTGGAATATCTGCATTTCCTTTCCGTTTGTCTCCTATCCATAATCTTGTAACTTTTTGCAGAATCTGATTTTTGGTTCTTGATTTTCCCTGCTGATGCTGTTCCATGCTGTGTCACTTGTGCTACCTGGGAAGAACTGGTGTCTGCCTGTTAAGAGGCTGGTCCATGTTTGTAAACACTGCCTGTCTGGAATGGGAATAGAGATCTGGTATTTGAATCTTCTTAGGTGGATTTTCTCCCATTCCTAATAACAATTAAATGCACAAATTTGTATTTCAAAATATTATTTCCCACATTCAGCTTGTGCATGCTTGTGTTGGTACTTTAAACCTCCTTATTTAATCCTATCAATTTGTTCACCCCTGTCTGACATTTTCAACACTTTGTACATGTGCTTGTCGTTGAGATGAACTTCCTGAGGGAGTTTCCATGGCTGTCCCTGGTCCCTGCAGGTCACAGGATGCATTTTGAGCAAATGAATTCTTCAATACTTGTAGCCAAACCCCATTTCAGTGGAAATAAAAACCTGATGGCTTCTGTGGACGGAGACAATGAAATTAATTTAACATTCTTGGCCTATGAAAAGCTTTTCAGTTCCTGAGAGTGGCAGGTTTTGTGACACTGTCTATTGTCAATTGGTGCTCCCAGGTGGTAACTTTCTATTTATTTTGTGTGTGCTGATTGACTGTTCTGGCACTTCCAGGTTTCTTCCTAGGCAAGTCTTGATGCTTGTGTCCAAATGCTGTTTTTCTGGAATATTTGCACCTCCACCCTGTGCGGTGATTCCAACTTTTTTATATAGGAGCAGTGGCCTGCAGAGCTATGGCAGTGGAGCTCTCTGCACTGGAGAGAGCCATCCTGAGCTCTGGAACAATTCCTTCACAGGAATGCTTTAAAACATTGGAACTCGGGGAAGTTCCTGCTCAGGGAAGTGATGGAGTCACCATACCTGGAAAAAACCCATGGATGTGTCACCTGAGGACATGGCTTAATGATGAACATGGTGGCTGTACTGGGCTGGAAGTTGGACTTGATCTCCTAGGTAATTTCCAGCCTCAACTGTTCCATGTTTCTATGGAAGTGCCTGCTGTGTGACCTCACATGAGCAATTCATCTGGAGCTCCCAACATGTTAACACAGGTTAAAGTTGGGTTATTTTCCATGCCTATAAAGGAGGGTGTTCTAGACACTTCAAAAGGAAAAGGGGGAGAAATGCAGCATCTCCTCCTGGAACAGCAAGTGAATGCAGTAGTAAAATAATGTTTACTCCTTTGTTGGTTTGGAAATCTGGAGGAGGAATGAATAATTGGGAAACAAGTCTGCAAGTGCAGCTAAGTTGAGCAGTACAACTCAGTGCCAATTCCTGTATGGGAATGTTGTAGGGAAAGGTTGTGTCAGCAGGAGAGGGGGTGGGAGGCAGGCACGGGAATCAAAGTGAGAGAAACACTTCCCCAAGAGCTGAGCACGTTCCTCCTCGTGCTTGCTTGGGATGAGAGATGCTCCTGAGATGTGAGTCAGGAGGAGCCAGAGACTGAGTGTACAAACTAGGGAGGATTGGTCTGCAAAGGCAGGAGCAGATGTGGGGGGATGTAAAGAGTCTGTGTTTTATTTCTTGATTGCTTGTCATGGTTGGCCAGGTAATCTACTTGCCCTCAGCCAGGGCTGCTGGGCTCCAGCTCCTCCTGCAAGGAAATGTTCTCATCTCTTGGAGTTGGGATTCATCTGAGAGAACTGTTCCATGTCTAGGAAATGGATAAAATGACTGTGTGGTCTTTGCCAGTTCAGGATCCATTTCTCTGTCTGTAATTTACTCTTCTATGAAAGCTTCCCTGGTGTAGAATATTCCCAATCCAGACTTGTCTCTGGCAGAACTTCAAAGCATTGACAGACATCTTTCAGGGTTGTAATGAGATCTGGTTTTGTTCAGCTTTGGAAGGAAATTTTAATGAAGACTTTTGCAAAATAAAAGAGCTTGGAGGTGATGATCAGGAACTGCTTTCCAAAAATAATATGAGATGAACAAAGTAAAATGAAGTGTGGTGGCACCAGTGCACCTCTATCACTCTACATTGCAGTACAATAGCAGCCATCGCCTGTGCAATAATGAGGCTCATCAGTTTCCAGACAGCAGATTTTGTAATAACAGAGTATTTATGTAAAACACTGAGGGGAAAGAGGATGGAGGGAAGGAGTGAAGGTTGTCTATCAGGCTGAATACACAAAGCATTTGGTACTTTTTAGTTAATATTCATTGATGCAAGATCTAGTCTATTATTAAGTGAATCTGGTGAATAATTACATCCATCACTTTGAAATGTTTAAGACAAGTGTGGAGTTGTAAAACCAGTCTTTTGTGTTGGAGTCATCCCCAAAATTGCGTTGTGGGAGCCATGTTGACACTACAGTTTGATCGTGTTCTGAGTCTGAGGGATCTCAGCACGTTCTCAGAATTGCTCCTGTGCATTGTATTTACAGGCATCAACCCGCCAGTCTCGATTTCTTGGGAGCCATGAGAAAGTGCAGGATGTCTCTGTATTCTCATTTTCTTGGCTTCTGTCAGTGTTTGAGCGTGACCCATCTGTGGATGTGAGTGAATGGCAACTGTTTATTCCAGAATAAAGCATGTGCTGAAACACAAACAAGCAGCCTACAGAAGCACTGAGCTAAGTTTAATTAGCTGTAGAGTTCATTTCAGCTTCAAACTCCCAAGTTAACTTGCTAGGCAGCAGAGTTTATAATGCATGTCTTGCTAGATGCCTGCCAGACAGGAGAGCTGATGATATTATATTTGTTGCTAGGTGATGAATTCTGATAACCTTTCTGTTCCTACATTTATAAATGTCTCATGCACTCTCTGCTATAGCATAATTACTTATTTATGCCTCAGTTCCTGGGTGGAACTACTACAAAGTTGCTAAGCAGCCATGTGTATAAATATATAACATTGTGTCACTTGAAAACTTTTGGCAACTCACATTTACCAGATGAATTCTCTGATTGTCATGGTTGTAGCCATTAACAAAGTGGAACACAAATGAGGGTATCAGTGTACACAAGGACAGAGCTTTATTTGTCACAAGAGACTAATGCTCTGGGAGGGGATGTGAGCTGGAAAAATGCACAGATTTAGTGGTTTGGGGTTTTTTTTTTTTTGCATTCTTTTCTTTTTTAATGGCTTTATAACCAGAAGCAAAGTAAAGATTGACTGATTATTATCTCACCTCTTTAAACTTCATAAGCATTATAATCATTATAGTTATTCTAATGTGAAGGAAAAGAGGCACTTATTCAAACAGATGTGCTGAGGTTTCTGCATTCTAATGCTGCAAAGTGAGGTGAGAGTGTAGGAAATCTTTATGAGTAATTCTCAGTGCAGCCATCAGAGCATTTGTCATTAGTGGGACCTATACAAAGCCTAAGGAGAAATGAGGGAAAATGATAAATCAAATTTTTTTTTCCTTTATTTGACTTTGACACAAGTTTACTTGAATTGACAGCTATGATGGCAGCTGGAATTCATGTAACTTTAGGGATAACTGTAATTTATTAAATCTGAGAGAGTATCTGGTAATAAAATTCTCAGATAGCTTTTCAATGTACTCTTTTGTCAACTGTGAAGTTTAATACAAGACACAATTTTATTCACTGGTCACAACTTTCTGTGGACACTGTCAGTTATGGGCCTGATCCATGTTCCAAAAAGGTTTGGAATCCAGCACTGCCTTGATCCTAGTCTCAGCTGCTGTTCCAGTGGTGCCAACTCGAGTTTGGCAGCGTTACCCACATGGTGCCAGAGGAAGGTGGGACATCCACCTGTGACAACCAGCCAGCAGCAAATGGCCCAAAGGAGCAGAGCTTGCACCTGAAATACAGATTGTGTGAAGCAATTGACACAAGTTTTCATTGTCATTTGCTTCATGTGCAGTACTTGTTTAAACGTGGAGCAATTCCACCCATTTCAGCAGCAAACGTGAATAACAACACAACCAGGATCATCAAATAATCACTATTGAGCTGTTTCTGTTTTCTCTTCTTTTTTTTTTTTTTTTTTTCCCCATTGTTCCTTAGTTATTAAAAGAGGCACAAACTTCGGTAGCTTGATGTTCTTCCCTTGGTTTATCTGTGTAAACAAATTTAAGGTTATTTATAAATGATCCTGACTGACAGAATATACTTTCCCTCAGGTCAGTTCTTTTGTGGAAGATACCAAAGCCTGTCTTTCTTTAAAGTATAAAAGCCTGTGTTTGATGTGAATAGAAACTGTTCTGGGAATGACTGTGCAGAGCAAGATTACATGGTGCAATTTTAATTACATTGTTCTCAGCAGTGCAACTTGTCTAATCTTAGTGTGAGAGTCAAAATTCAAACCAAGGTTATTTGGTTCTGTAACAGTTAGTCAAGCACTGATATTGTTTGAATAAGTTTAACAAGTTTAAAATCTAGCACAGTTCTGAGAAGTGACTTTCCTCATTCTCAGAAATGTTGTATTTTAGCAGGGTGATTTTTGTGTGGCTTACAGAATTATCTCTGTGTTAGAATTGGATGGTTACTTGAGTAAAACAAAAGCTTAACTACCAACTCAGTCTGCAAAACTAAATGCAGTTTAGATTCTGAAGGCCTTCTGAAAAGTTATTAGTAAACTGTGTCCAAGGGCTCAATTTTATTAACCTGATTTTTAGACTGAGGGCTGGAAAGGAGTGCAGGTCAGTCATTTGCACATTCATCAGATCAGTCTGGAGAAATCAACTTACTTCATGAGAGTTTGAGGGAACTCTCGTGAGAGAACTTGGAAAACCACTAAGAGGAATTGCTATTCCTCTGTCAGGCTCATTGATGGAGAAGATGAGAAACCAAAAGATTTCCCTGGAACTGGGAGGGCCTTTGATTTACTTTTTCACTGGGAAAGCTGAACAATCTATAGAATAAATTGTTTGAGCAGATTTTTAGGCATGGCATTACTCATTCAGCAGCTGGGAAAATAGGCCAGCAACCTACAGTATCCATTTTGAAAGGAAAATATTGCACAGTGGATTTATTACTCACTCTCATTTCCTTTTATGTATTGTAAATGATGCGTCATCCTCTATTTCTGAAACAAACTCCTACCCCTGAGTGCTGTTTGGAAATTATTTCACAGGGCACAAGTTGAAGGCTTTATTCCTGGGGACGTCTTCTAAGGAAACATTATTATAATTTCATAATTACTATCACTACAAAAGAAAGGCAGCTCTTTGTAGATGTCCATGTATTTGAGATTTTTAACATTTCCTAGCGTGTACTGATCAGGAGTTTGGGTTCTGTTGGAGTGTTGAGGTGAGGCAGCAGTGAGCTGAGTTACAGATTAGTTGTCATTCTGCACAGAAGGTGAAACCAAGACCCAAGACTGAGGAGGTGGAGGCAATATTGCCTTGCACAGCAGCTGTGGGTAATGTGCAAAAAAGCACTTTGTAGTGATGCCTTATTTAATGAAAAGCTCCTGCCCTTTGACTTCTTGTCTCCAAGTTACTGCCACGGCAGGAGAGATATCTCAAGCAATATTTTTCTTCCATCTCCGATAAAAGCAAGTGTATAAGGCTGTGAGTAGCTGCCATGGACTTGGTATAGAACAAAAGATATTTTTTACAATAGTAATTTCTTCTTCCAGCCTCAAATCACCAGATTATTTGAACATGCCACCGTAGGAGCAGACAAAGTTTCCATTCCTTCAGTGAGGCTCCATATTTCACTTCTATAATTTACTTTTCCTACTAATGGCCCAACCTCAGGCAAATGGAAATGTGTGTGTAACCCAGTGCATCTTCTGTTCATCCAAGAGAATATCATAGTTTTTCTTAATTAACACTCATAGAAAATTAGTTGAGTGCTGGCAGAACCTTGTGCATTTAAAAAATTAAAAAAAAACAATTGAAAAAGTTTTGACAGATCACATTAAGAAGTGACAGATCACTGTAATTATAACATACTGACCTTGAAGATAAACAGTTTTAATTGTCAACTTGAGGGAAAATATCCCCATGACCTTTGACTAATTGTCTAGCTAATGAAAAACCTTTGCTAAATAAATTTGTGGCTTTGGAGGCATTTGAAACATATACTGGTGTCAATAAGGTACTTTCTGGGCTGGTTTTACTGTAGGTGTTTCCTGTGAGTGATTGCTTGTTGGTACTTTTTGACATCTGTTGGCAGTCTTTTTTTCTACAGTTAAAACTCCTGGGACACCGTTTTAGGGTTTTTCCTGAATTCAATCTCCACTGATTAATTTTCGATAAATTACAAATATCAAAAAATCTGGATTTGTTAGCACTTAGGGTGACTGAACAAAGATTAGATGTGCAGAAGACAAGGAAATTCATGGTCAGTAGCACACTGCCTCTCCAAGCTTTATTCAGGCAGCATTCGGAGGAAATAATCCATTATATCCCACTGGGAATTCTTGTACAAACTCAGACTTCTGTCCCTTCTCCCTCCTCTATAGACACGATTAATTTCATATTGACAAACTTCCACAGCCATCTGCAGAGCCATGAGCATATTGAATGCATCTGAGTGTCTTTGATTCTGTCTGCTCGTGTCTCAGGCCCAGCCAGCGAAGACATTGTAGGAATCTAAAGTTAATTTCCTCTTATGTTCTCCTGGGGATCTTAGCACAATGTTGTGTAAATCTGCTAAAATGGAAAATTATTGATCATTTGCATTGCAATGGGAAAGCCTTTCACAGACACCAACAAAGTTTAAAAGTATCTTTTCTACATATCACTGCTGGCTCTGGGGTTTTTTGGGCTGCTCACAATCGATGCAGCATTAACAGGGAAATGTCACTTTCCTCCCCAGATGTGACAGGTCCTTTGAGACTGGAGCTCCACAAATGTGGTGTCAGTTCATGTCCTCTGCATTTACAGAGAGAAAACAGCTCTGGTTAAACTGAACTCTGTGTTGTGCTCGGAAGATCAATGACTGTGATATAACTTCTGAAGGTTTTATTCTTTTTTTCTCTTCAGACACACTCCCTGACATAATATTTTTGTTGAACAGTAATTTTTCTCTAGGGTTTAGAACAGCAGCTACAGTATTTTCGTGCCTTATAATGCAGCCACTGACCCAGGAGATCAGTCAATAACACCTCTGTGTTGTAATGAATAAGTCAAGATAACTTCCAACTGAGAACAACTCATTACAGCTCCTTCCACCTGATTAAATTTTTGCCCTAAATAAAAAAAATGGGCAGCAAAATGATGTGTGAAGATATCATGTAATGTGAGCTGATGAAGCCTGCTGGAGGAGGAGGAGGGAATGCCTTCAGTTTTGATTGCAGTGGTTGTGTTTTGCTGTAATTTCAAGCAGTCACAGACAGCTGATGGAGCCCTGTTGGCAGAATAAATTTGTTGAAGAGCACGAGATGCTGCTCAGGGATCTTCCTTTCTAGCAGAAAGGAAAGAGGGAGCGTGGTGGGAAAAGCCAAGTAGCAGTGGCATGGAAAAAGTCAGGAATCCTTGACTTTGGTGCTGATGGAGCTCACTTGTGCTCTGTTCTGGAAAACCAAACAGCAACCCCAGCGCTGCAGGGCGAGGACATTTTGCTCCAGACCTGGGGTGATACAATTTGTGAGGCCTCTGGTTTTAGGGCTGATCACTTCTAGCTCAGGGTACCAGATGTGATACTCAGATCAAGCCAAGTGGTGCTGTGATGTGCCAGGAGCAGAGAGACAGAGCCCAGTGAGATGAGGAAGGAGGCAGAGCTCAGTGAGATATGGAAGGAGGCAGAGCCCAGAGAGATGTGGAAGGAGGCAGAGCTCAGTGAGATGAGGAAGGAGGCAGAGCTCAGTGAGATGAGGAAGGAGGCAGAGCCCAGAGAGATGTGGAAGGAGGCAGAGCTCAGTGAGATGAGGAAGGAGGCAGAGCTCAGTGAGATGTGGGCAGAGCCCAGTGAGATGAGGAAGGAGGCAGAGCTCGGTGAGATGAGGAAGGAGGCAGAGCTCAGTGAGATGTGAAGATGCCAGAGCCCAGTGAGATATGGAAGGAGGCAGAGCCCAGTGAGATGTGAAGATGCCAGAACCCAGTGAGATGTGGAAGGAGGCAGAGCTCAGTGAGATGTGGAAGGAGGCAGAGCTCAGTGAGATGTGAAGATGCCAGAGCCCAGTGAGATGTGAAGATGCCAGAGCCCAGTGAGATATGGAAGGAGGCAGAGCTCAGTGAGATGTGGAAGGAGGCAGAGCTCAGTGAGATGTGAAGATGCCAGAGCCCAGTGAGATATGGAAGGAGGCAGAGCTCAGTGAGATGTGGAAGGAGGTAGAGCTCAGTGAGATGTGAAGATGCCAGAGCCCAGTGTTGGGCAGGGCAGGAGGTGAGGAGAGGGGCAGAGCAGGGCATGGCTGAGCTGGGGTTTGGTGTGGATGGAGTCCCCGGCTCTGGAATCACACACCAAACCCATCACCCAGGAGGGAACCTTCAGTCAGGTATCCCTCAGTGATCTGTGCTGCAGAATCTCAGGTTTTTAGCAATTTTCCAGCTCTGCTATGACTGTAGGTGGTAGAGGATATGCAGGAGAGAGATCAGTGTGTCTTTTTGTGGAACATCACACCTTCCCTTGGCTGCAGCTGGCTCCTGGGTGAAATCCCTTGTCTTCCACCATCTAAGGGAGCTTTTCTCCTCTCTGTGATACGTGCAATGAATTCTGACAGCACAGGGAAAGCTGTGCCTATTAATAGGCACCATCTCTCCAGTGGAAAGGGCGCTCTCCAAAGGGCAGCAATGAACACCCTGTGCCCTGTGGATGAACTGCTGGCCTAATTTTTGTATCATAGCAGGGCTCTGCACAGATCTAATCATCACACATAAACCACACAGGGATGTTTGCCAGTTTAGCTAATCAGTTTGTTTTTTCAGACTTGAAAAGTGTGCTCAGGGATGCAGTTTGTTGCTTAGTACTTGTTCTTCCAAAGAATCCAAATATAAATGTGTATTTGTCTTAAGCAATTCTTGTTATGTTGTGACGAACATTTCACTGTTGCTGATGTTCCCTCAATTTCTGACTCTCTGGATACTAAATAAGTCATCACTGTAATTTACTTCAGGGGCACATAAAGAAATTATATAAATGCAAGAAAAACATAAACATGCAGTGCAAGATAATAACCCACTGTTGCTTGCTGGATTTGTTAAAAAATTCTGTAGCAATTCTACTGCAGAGTTAGGGTAGCATTAAGCTGTATAAAAACCTTGAGAAAGGGTTTTCATAAAATTCATTTTGTTCATTTTATTAAATGTTCAATAAGTTTTTTTGTGTAAATACTTCAGTCACGCTAGAAGGTTTCTAATCTGTGAAATCATTATTGCTGCAGTACTTTTAGATAGAAAATAATGATAATATCATAACTTCAGGAACAACCTGTCTGATTTAACTGTTGACAGTGTCTTGTCTGGACATTATTCTGCTCTCAAATTTTCATGGGGCAACACTTTTTCCTTCTGCTGCTCAGGTATTTTTGCAGCAAACCAGCAGAACCACACAGGCTGTGGGCTCACTGCCAGAACTTGTGCTCAAGAGATGGTTTGAAGGCACCTCAAAGGCAGGGAAAGAAGCTGCTTCTCCTAGTGGACCTTTCTGTTGGCTTGAAAGGCAGGATTTGTTTGGTTTCCCAGCTCCTGTGCTGGTGGCTGTTCTGGCAGCTTCCTCTCTTGTTCTGGGATGGATTCAGGTAGTCCAGATGTGCTGTTCCAGGTGGATTTATGGCATCCAGTGTGGGCAGGATAGCTCAGCGCTTGGAGCCTGGTTGCACGTGGTGATTGTGCAGCTGGAGGTGCTCAGAGCTGTCCCAGAGCTGGGACCCCTTCCCTCCCCAGCCCCTCTCCCTTTCCTCACTCACTCTCATTCCTAACAAGAGCCTCTCCAGGTCACGGTGCTTTATGAATTTTTATACACAGCCACAGCACTCGGAAGCATTTCCATTTGCCTCAGCCATCACTTTTCTCCGTGGTTAATGAGGCTCAGCCTCTCTCACTTCCCTGTTTTGAGCAGAGCTGGGGGATCCCTGCTGGGCTGGCAAGTTAAGTTGCCTTTGTGCAGCTGTAATGTGCTTTTCTTGCACCTCCAGACCTCTCACAGATACACCTTCTGACTCGTGCCTTCAACAGGATCTAAAGTTATTTGCTAGAAAGGAGAAGGAAAAAATGCAGAGGATAATATTGCTTTGATGTTGTAATTCCCACGGATTTGAGCAAGGCTAGGTTATATTTCCAAAAAGCATCTTCATATTTATTGACAGAGCAATTAAGTCTGTATTTTCAATCTGAAATTTCCACATTCAGGAGTAATTTTGTTGCTTGTTATGATGAGCTAACAGAAAATATATGAATACCTGTATACAGGGATATACAGAGTTAGTTTTGGTATGCTTATAGATAAATATGTGTATTTATTTATTCAGAATACCTCTGTGGAGATTTCACCAGAGAGAAAATTATGGATTGAGAATTTCTGTTCAAAACAAATTAAACTGCTGAGAATTAAACTCAGAAAAAAAAATTACTTTGGAAGTGGAATCTATCAGACCAACACATGCTTTTGAATACAAACCTATTTCAGCTTGTTTTCTTTCACTTTAGTTTATAAGAAATGCAACTGCTAACCTTTCAATGTTTTAAAATGGTATCCTTTAAAACATCTGTGGGTCATTATCATAAATGTCACAGTGGTGTAGAAACCTCACATTGTGATGTATCATAACAGGGAAAATGGAAGGCACTGAGAGGAGGAATCCCAGGAACATGAGTTTCCTTGCTGAGATCTATAAAGGTTAATATTTCCAGTTAAAACTTTTCCCATCATTGCACTAGAGGTCTTGGGATCCTGCACAAGTTTTTCCATCAGGTCTTTTGGTGATTATAACCTCAAAGTCAGTGATTAAATCCTTGGGATCCATGTAGGTATTGCTAATAATGAATATTGCTCAGTGGAAAGAGATATTCAGTACAATTGACATGTGAATTTTACAAAAAGGAGTAAAAGTCTAACACAGGAGGCTGAGAAATGAGCGGAGGGCGATGAATGACACTCATGTTTTTCACTGGGAGCTGCTTGGCAGTGTTTTCATTTTGCTTGCATGGAGTTTTGGAGCCTGCCTCATAGCATGTGGCACATTAGGCACAATAAAGATGTTCATTTGGCAGCTGGAGCACGACTAGGAACATCAAAAGAGTCATGGATGCGTCAATAAATGAAGAACTCCACCCTCACATAAATATTAGATCACTGTTTTAATTGCCCATTGAATTCCTGTCAGTGACATTCACTTGTCATGCCTGGTGCAGCATTACCAACGTTTCAGTTTGGGGCTAGAGCTGGTCTGTTGCTATTATTCATTTTTAGCACTTTTGTAGTACCCTTAGCACCAAACAGGAATCATTTTGTTGCAAGTGCTGTACAGACACAGAGTGAACGGGTGGCCTTTGCTCTGAGGAGTTTAAAATCCAGTTAAAGTCCTCAAGCTCTCATGCAGAGTGAGTGTGCAGGAGAACATGAGAACTTTTGGGGTGTGTCTGTGGCCCCTCTCATCAGGCTGCCACTCACCCAACCTGTTATAATGCACGTGGGTAGTGGGAAAAATGTCAATTATCCCCATCTCAGGGCTTTCCTCACACCTCATTTCTGTGACAAATGCATGAACATCACAAACATCATCACACAGACCATATGTTAGCAGGGCTGCCAAGCAGCCAAGTGTTGGATATTCAGAGAGCACCTTTGCAGCTCAGGCTGACACTTTCCACAGCTGATATCCACAACTTCTGTCTCATTTCTTGTTGCACTGGTTGGTACTTGGGGACAAAAGGAGTAATTAATTAATAACACTTTAGAGTTTTTACATTTCTATATTGGTTTTATGTACAGAGCAAGATTTTTTTTCACCAGAGAAAGGAACTAAAAATCCTATTTCCTTTGTATTTAATGGGCATTTACAATGTACAGGTTTGGTTAAGAGATAGATGTGATGCCATGGATGGGAAATCTGAGGAAGCTGATGCAGATGAAACTCCTCAGAGCTCTCCTGAGTGCCTGGCAGGGAAGGTCAGCGTGGTCAGTGCCAGCCTCAGCTCCATGGGCTGTGTAGCTGCTCCTGGAACCTGCCAGAGGCAGCTCAAGTACTGTAAATTTGGGGTATTTGGCTCTTCCCCAGAAGCCACATGAGTCTGAGGAATCAAACATTCCAGTGAGGAGTTTCCTGGGGATGTATTCAATCTCAGGTGATGTTCCCTGCTCAGCCCAGTCCAGCAGACAGCACCATCCTGATAAGGTCCACGTTTGACTAGGGATTTTATCTAAGGCTCCAGTTCCCCTCGACTCTCTCAACAATTGGTTTCAGTTTCCTCCCTGTTGGCCCTGAGGCCAAATAATCTCCAGTGTTCTCTATCCCTGTGATCACTTCATCTCCTCCCACTTCTAATTTCTCTCCTACATATCAGTACTTCTCAGAGCCTTTTGAATTTCTTTCCTTCTCCTTGCTATTAACCTCACCAAATACAATCATTTCTGTGGCAGGACTGGGAATTGAAAGCATCAGTGCTTTTGGATGAGATATGGTAAAAAAGCCCCAGTTTCCACTTTCAAACAACTCTGCCTCAGCCCTTTTTGGAAAAAGTTGCAGGGTTTTGTGAAGCAAGATGAATAGACAGCAAAGTATAAAAGGTTTAAAAGTGTCAAATTCTTACTTCCAAGGGAATATAGAATAGATTCAAGTGCTTCTCCTGATTCCATGTGCCAAACCTGCAGGTGGCCTTTGAATTTCCCCAGAGCATGCAGATGGCAGCGATGCAGGGATCCCAGGGCTTGTGAGCACTGAGCAGAGAGGTGGGAGCAGAGCGCCCCCAGGCAGCTCCTCCCTGCCTTAGAAACAAAACCCTTTGTGTTTAAAAAAGTTTGTCCTTTTCTTCAAAGGCACCTGGACTGTTTGGCTGGGTGATGCTACAGCTCTGAACCATGACATTGGATTTTAAGGGATTATTTTATTATAGTTGTCTTTGACTTTTAAGTTTTTTAGAGCTTTTTATTCCTGATATAATTTCTCAGAGGCCAATGCTAAATTTTTCCAATTGTAAGCTATTAATAGTTGATCAGCAGCAGTTTTGGATTAGGAAAAGACATATTTATTCAGAGAATCACAGACTGGCTTGGGTTGGAAGTGACCCTAAGAGTCATGCAGTCCCAAACCCTCTGCAGTGGGAAGAGATGCCACCAATACAACAAGTTCCTAAACCTTGTTTCATTGGGTTTTTAAAAATTATTTAGTTGGGTTGTGTGGTTTTTTAGGGGATTAAAAAATAAGAGACTTGTAATTCAAAAAGGCTGCAATCCAAGCAGTATCTATACAGCGGTTTGTACAGAGAATTTCAACTTCCCACATTTGTTGTGACAGGAAAATATTGCATTTTTTGGTTGGTAGCTTTAGGAAATTTAAGTGAGTCTATTAAAACACCTGCCATAAACCCAACATCAACTGTAAAGGGTGGTTTTTCACCAGGCAGATTTTTCTCAGGGAGCAAAACCCTCTAAACCCTGCTGTGGGCACCAGACCCTTCCTGGAAGCAGTTCCCAGCCTGGGAGTGTGGGCACCAGCACACTCTGAGCACTCTGAGTTTGCTCTAAGCTGCTGCTGCTCCCAAATTCAGTGGTTTTCCCTCCTGGTTCTCCTTCAGTACAAGACTTTGCAGGCAGGATGTGCCACCTGACAGCCTGAGATAGGTTTGTCTGGAGACACTGCAGTGTCTGAGGGAAAAGAGGTTTTGTTTCTTTTTTTATTTATAATCCCTCTTGCTTTCAGCAAAATTCAATGCAACACCAAATGAGCTGATGAAATTCTGGTTTTGTGTCCCGCTGTGAATCCAAGGATGTTTCTCTTGCCCTACAGTAAAGTGGAGGAAATGGCAGCAGTTTTTAGTTAAAAACATGTAATTGAGCTGAAGCCTCGTGCAGCAGCAGATCCTTCAGCTGCTGGGGGAGTTTTTCTGCCAGAGCCCACGGTGTCTGTCAGAGAGTTTGGGCTCTCCTCAGGAAGGAATTGTCTGGTGTGAATTCTCAGGGTCACGGCTTCATGGGGTGGTTTTAATTTTTGTCTTGTTCTCAGCATCCACGTCTCTTCTAATTGGCAATTAAATTCATTTCCCCCAAGTGGTTTCTGTTTGGCCAGTGATGGTAATTAGTGAGTGACCTCCCTGTCTTCATCTTTTCCATCCTTCTCCTCAGTTCTGCTGAGGTGGGGCAGTGACAGGGTGGCTGGGAGCAGCCCAAGGCCAACCCTCCGCTCTTTGCTTTGTTAAACAGTGCCTCACATCTCTTTTTGTGCCTTATTCTGCTTGAATGCTTGAGGTTTTGGAATTGTTTAATTGTTAATTCAACCCATCTCATCAATATTCATCATAAATTGAAGTTGTAAATTCTGGAATCGGTGACGGTTCTTTTCCCCTGTGGTGTTCTGCTTTGGGATTGGATCCCAAGGAATGCTCAGAAAGGAAGGGTCTCCATGAGGTCCTCTGGCAGCCCTGCCTTCATGTTGTTCTGCCTGGAGAGAAATACAGAATTGCATGAAGAGGATTTCTGTGTAACTTGCCAGGAGTGTTGAGTGGCCACCCACCATGAAACTATTCCTGTGCTTTAGGACCAGTTATAGAAATTCCACAGCCAGGAAGAGTTTAGGGATTGGCCACAGGAGACTCTGGCATTGTTTCTCTTCCTTCTAAAAAAATGCCTCAGTACAAGAAGTGTATACAGTGAATTTAAACAATTATGTCAAGTGTTTTATTTTGTAGTAAAACTCCATTGTTGTTGATTTTATATAGCTGGTATCACTGTCTGTAGTTTTTTTTTTCTGAAATTGTAATGCAGTTTTTAAAGATCCAGGGGAAGTGAAATGTAAAATAAAAATAGTGAGAACATACAGGTAAATGAAAAGTCTGCAGCAGCAGTAACTCTAGGAGAAGGTAGGGAATACAAAACAGGCTGTCTGCAGAAAAACCTTTCACATGCAAATATATTGTTCAGAGATGTCAAAACCTGAAAAGTTCATTTAGCAATTGCAAGTTTGTGGTGAAGATCTCTTATTGATATAGCTGGTAGTTAAATCATTAATATTTTATCCAGTTCTTTGTGCAAAATTACTCAGAGAAGCAATTTGAGACAAAGTCTCAAATCTTTGTGCCTTAGGAATATTTTCCTCTTTGTGCCAGCTTTCCTAAATATTTTAAACTTTCCATGTAAAGTGAAACAGGATTATTGACATCTACTATTCAATTAAAAGTTCTCACAATCCTTAGATACAGAGCAGTTCATGGACTATGTGACAATCCTGGCAGTAAGAAATGTTAGAGCTCAGTTTTTCAGTTTTATAAAACTTTTGCAGTAGCCTGGGGCTGAATATTCTGTAAGCAACCAGTGCTGAGCCTAAAGATGTGCTGGATATCTGAAAGCAGTTTGCCACAGAAGAGGGTTTGGAGGTCCTGGGCTGGGATGAGGAGCACAAGGAGGTCTGATCCCAAAAAGGCTAATGTCCAAAGTGTTTTATTTATCTGCCACCCAGTTAGACTGGTCAAAGTCTCTTCATCTTTCTTTCTTTCATTCATACATTTCTTTATGAAGAAGAATAAAAAAAAAATAGAATTTCTTTGAAAGTTTTTTTCCTTTGAGAGACACTTCTTCCCAAATCTGTAGACAACCTAATAACATAAAGATATCAGAAGCTTGTGTTCCAAAGTGGATACTTACAATGTGTTTTTTTCCTTTTTTTCTTTTCACCCCCAGTGAAATTTGATGACTGCCAGGGGAACAACAAATTGAACTTTGAAGTTTCTAACCCAGACTTTAGAGTGGAACTCGATGGGAATTTGGTTGCACTCAAGAACGTATCAGAAGTTGGCAGAGCCTTGTTTGTGCACGCGCGGTCGGAGCACGCCGAGGATATGGCAGAAATCTTTATCCTTGAAGCAAATGAAAAACGTGGGGCATTAAAGGTAAGACAAATACCAAAGATTAAAAAAAAAAAAAAGGGCCAAGGAGATGCTGCTGCTAAATGTTTACATGTGTCGCCTAGGATTGTAGGCAATTTTAATCTGTTAGCAGAGATCAAAATCAGTCTTCAATGCAGATATTGCTGTAACATTTTAGCTCTTGGTTTAATTTGTGATGCAAATTTCCCGGGTTGAGGAAGATGTATTACATCTTCAGGTGGGGATGCTAAACATTCATAAAGACTTTATTCAAATGAAAGAGCCCAAGTATGAAAATTGACTGCTTCTTCCAATGTATGTCATGCCAGGTAATCACAGTTTGGCCACAACTAAAAATGGAAAATCATAGTTTAAATGTGTAATTTAGAATTTACAGAACCTTCACGTCTTGCTCCTAGTCTAAGTGCGTGGGAATGAATTCTGTGTAATTTAAATTTTCATATTGGTCTGATTATCTGACATTGTTGGGTGGTAAACTGCTTAAACATCTGCACACAAACAGTGGCACACGTTTACACTCTATCTCTGTACCCTGCTGATTTTTGTTCTGCTCTGTCCACTAAATATTTTGTCCTTTCTTTCCCTCTCCTGAATTTCAGTGTAAAACAAACCTCATCCTTAGGGGGATAAAGCACTTCAGAAATTGAATTGAATTATTATAAATGGAATTATTTACTTCACACTCCTGCAAGTAACAAAAGGAGATGTGAGATAGCTTCACTTCTGTGTCCTGGCATTTAGGAGAGAGGCAGGCAAGGTTGTGGCTTACTAGGCAATTAAGCCTGGTAGCTTTCCAGACCTATAATTTCACAGAAGTATAAAGAAACTTTGATAAAAATGACTGATGTGCTGTCTTGATTTGGTATTTAGACATTCAATTGCCAGCATTCTCCTTATATTCCCAACAATATATTAGTATAACTTAAGCCTTCCATTATAAAAACAAATTATCCTGAGGAGAAAGGTTGAACAACCTTCTGAAAGTCCATGGCTGAGGAAAGGTTTTGCTCTGCACTTTAAGCAGCACACCATGTGAATATGGATTGCCAGCAGGAGAGAAAGAACCAGAATGTGTAACTGCAGAAAGCTGATCAGAACACTGAAATGGAATTTAATTTTATTTAAATATGCCTTTTCTTCACAAAATTAAATTTTAACGCAGCCATACTCAAGGGAGTCTCTTACGTGGAGGAGTTGTGAGTTTAGGACCACAGACTGCCAAATTCAGAGTAGGAAAGCTACACTTGAGGAGGAAGCTGGGCACTTGGCTGTCCTGTGCCTCAGACTAGCAAGCCTTGCTCCTTCTGGTGCATTCACAAGAATGTTAAAATGGTTTTATTTTGAAACCTTAGGAGCAGTTTGAAAATGGAGATGATCATTCTCTGGTTAGAAGTTACTAAAACCACTGAGGAGTTTGAGACGTCTCTGACAGGAGGCCTGGAGTTAAACTTCAAGGGATTGGTTTATGTGTGAAGATTCGACTCTCTGAGAATCACATTCTGAAGATTTATTCTGGTTTTCTTAGAGAAGCAGCCCTTCCAGATCTGTGAGGAGAGATATTCTATGGAAGTTACAATCTAGGGAAAATCTTGTCAGATATTCTATGGAAGTTACAATCTAGGGGAGATCTTGTCAGATATTCTATGGAAGTTACAATCTAGGGGAGATCTTGTCTCATGAGCAGGAGTTACAGGATGTGTATTTACACAGATTATGACAAAGCTCTGCCAGTGACCCTTTGTCTTTACGTTCTGTTTGGGTTCTGGCGAGTCTCCCCTCAGAATGTTCCAGCAATATCAATGGATGCCTATTGGTGAAATCTCTCTCCAGACTACATTTGAAAGCCAGGGCTGCTTTGGCCCCACTCCTGGATTCTGTTCCAACCACTTTGTGTTGTTTCAAAGATAGAAAACCAGACTAAATCAGGCAAATTCTGCCACTTGCCAGCCTTTCCTCACAGGTGACAATATCACAACATCATCTCAACCTGCATTCATCACCTCTTTCTGGATTTTAGTATTCAGCCCATAAGCATCTGTTACCCGTATTAGGTGGGATTTAGTGTTTGCAATGTCATTGTGAGTTACATGGTGCCTTAACCTGTCCTGGGAAATCCATCTAGTGAGAATCACCCCTCCTTCAAGGGAATATAAAAATCTCTGAGGCTGGCTGTCCTGCTCTGGCCTCACCCAGTCCTCTGTAGCTGTTAAACCAATATTTCTTCCCAAACTTTTTCATCTATTTGCCTGTTTTAAACACCACACAGACAGTGTTGTCTTTCTGTTTGTCATACTTGAGAAGGATATAAAGACTGCAGCATCCTATCTAAAGTGATTTTATGATAAATTTGAACTTAATCCTGTACTTTTGCAGTCTAAATGTGTCAGCACGGAAACAGCAGAACTGCTCCATCTGTTTATGCAAGGAGCCTTGGCTAAGAAATGCTCAGATGGAACCTCAGTAATTCAGCATAATTCTGTGGGGTTAAGATGAGCACATGCTGGAGCAGTGTTTAGCATTCAGTACTTAGAGAACTGTACCTTGTCTAATTAGGGGATAAGTAGTTCTTAAGTATTTCCCCACTGCCAGCAACTGCCATTTCTTTTCTGAAAGCATGCAACCTACATCTGTGAAATCCCATTGTTAATGTTGCTAATTGCAGATTCCCAACGTGTTTGGGAATGGCTCTCAACAATGATTTCTGATGTGCTGACTGGCACTGGAGCCTAGGAACAGAGAGTTCCTAGCTCCTAAAACTTTCTGATTGCTACCAACCATACTTTGGATGAATATGGAAATTATTTAGAGGTGCAATCTGGAGTGTGCAGAAAAGCTTTTGGTATTCTGCTGGTGAAGGGGTGCAGTTCTTGCCTGGAAAGATGGGGGATGATTCCAGCTGGCCTCACTGATCTGTCCTATGTGATTAACGAAATTAACTTCATGGCCAGAGTATAATCAGTGGCTGTTGGAATATCACTTAGTATTTAGCTGTTGTTTCCATGTGACAGGCCTGTTTTCCTCCTCTTCTGCCAGAAGCATAACAGACCTGCAGAGCCTGCAGCTCTCCGTCCAGGGGTGCCATGGCTGCAATATGGGCAGAGGTGGTTCCTCAATCACGGGCCAGCTTGGCCATGGTTACACCATCTCCTACAGGGGCAGACACTGCATTGCTGCTTTCCCTGATGTCTGCATGTCTAACATACCCTAAACCCCATCAATCTCTGCTACAGATATTCATACACACAGAAATCTGTCCATCAGATTCCGCACTGGATTCCAGATCAGCCTCCAGCTGGAATTGGTTTCTGCAGCCTGCTGGATGTGCCTCCTCCCTCCTGTGATTTTGGATAGATGCACTGGTCTCTGTCTTGACAGAGAGGAATATTCCCAAAAATCTTCCTTCATTTCTGAGAGGCTTTTGAATGTGAGTGTACAGAAGAGCCTGTGACAGGTGGAACAGTTAACTCTTTAATGGTTTTGTGCCTGTACACCCTTGGAGCCTGATGCAATCAGTGCTCAGTGAAAAAGAGGAATCCCACATGCGTTTCCCATGGAGCAGTGCTGGTGAGCAATGGAACATTCCTGTGAGGAATGCTACTCACTTCCAAAAATTTAGAAAGGTTTATTAAAACCTTATCAAAAACACAACAGAAGACTGAATAGAGAAAAAATTACGACCCTGAGAGCAGAGGATTTTTCCCACCATGCGCTCACGCACACAATGGAGGTTTCACCTTTTAACCCTTTAGCCTCTTCCAAAGTTCTGTCCATGGACTCCTCCTTCCCTGTCCAGTGGTGGAAATCACTTCCTTAAATCTTTTTTGGAGCTCAGGTGCTGCCATAGTAACAAGCCAACCCTCCCAAATGTCCCAAACCCAGTCCAGTCCCTGATAACAACACAAGGAGTGTAAAATACAATTATACATCTATAAAACTTCTCTTAACATATATACATGATATTTGCCTTTTAATTGTGAGATTCAAGCATCCAATCACTCATCTATCACATTCCCCATGGAATCCCAGTGTTGGGATGTGCCTTGCCCTGCCCGTGCCCTGCTCTGACAGCGTTTGCTTGATGCCCTCTCACACAGTCAGGACTGGAGTGCTTGGGTATATTAAGAAAAAAGAGACCTGGAAATGTCTTGATTCACCCAGAATTCCCCAAATGAACTTTGGATTCATTCTGAATAATTCAGAGAATTGCTAAGCCTCAAATCCCTAATGGAAAAATAAATCACTCATAAACCCTAGCTGAGGAGAAAATGGCTGAGCCAATGACTGGCAGCATTCTCCTCTTTTTTAAACTTGTGTCTTGTCCAATGCTTGATCCCTGCTTTGTTTTATGGAGAAAGTAGGACAACTGAAAGTTGGAAATTTCGTCTTATCTGAACATGTGTCCAGACATTAGAGGATTTATGTATTTATTGAAAGAGTCAGGTTTTGTGGAAGGCAGAAAGCGTTGCCAGGCTTTTTTAGAGCCTCATAATAAATGGTGAGTTGCAAAAGGTGGCAAGCTGAGACTTGAACTTTGTCCTCCAAGGCTAAATAAAATGGTGTCTGCTGGTCCTGGTCCCCCTCTGAAATCTAGTGCTGGTTTTAATGAACATACCCTCAGTGTACTGAGAGCTAAAAGGAAACCTTGGGACACAATCTGTCTCTGCCTCTCTGTGTCGGCAGCCTTTATTTTTTTTTTTTTTCCTTCCCCACAGCAAAGGGAGTTATTTAGAACTTTTATTTGCTACACCATTACAGACACAGGGTGAGGGGTGGAGGGGAGTGAGATATCAAGAGTCTGGCACCAGAGCAGATAAGAGGGCAGGCAGATATTCAGAAATTCCAGGCTGGTAGTAACTTCACTGCATGGTGCTCAGCAGCCTTCCATACAGAAGGATGAAATGATTAAATAGAAACTGTCAAACCCTCAGGACACATTTCAGGCACTAGATAGAAAAGGAACAGGAGAAAGAAAAGAAGAGATAAGGGTGAGGAGCACACCCAGAGACAGCATGTTGTAGACAAAGTTTAAAGCCATCTCCAGCAGCAGCTCAGACTGAAGGAAATGAAGTTGCCCCAGTGCTGTTACTTTGTCCAGTGCACTTTGTACCAGCCAGGCGCTGGGCAGAAGCTGCTGCTTTTTTTCCCTTTGTCAAATCACTGCTTTCCCCAATGCCAGCACTCACTGTGTTTGTTACAGAGCCTCAGCAGCCTGGCTGGAAACTTCCCTGCAGACCCAAATCCTCATTCCTACCAAGCCTCTGCCTTTTGTGCAAGTTGCTTTCTGCCTGTGCATGTTTCCTAAAGTATCAAACAGAAATAATGAAACTAAGCTCCTTGGATTTAAACCTTAGCATTTCTTGTTTGTGTCTTGCTCTCTGCTTATCCCCACAGGATAGAGATTGCAAATATTATGGATATGAGATAAAAAGTGCCTAGAGCCTTAAATCCTACATGTATGGCTTTCTGCCTTAGAAAGATGATAACGGATCAATAATCTTATTATGAATCAGGATTCTCTCACAGCAGAAAATATTCAGGCGAGGAAGTGTGAATAGTTGAGTTTAGTCATCTGGCAATTCAATAAGTTATTTGGAAAATAAGATCAAGAATCAGCCTCTCTGATATAGCAGGCAATCGTTCCCATTAACGTATATTAGCATTTTTCTGTTTAGAACGGAATTCCAAATAGGCTGAAAATGACTGTGCAGAGGTATGGAGATGGACTCTCATATGAGATATTGACAAACAGGCTCCAAGAGCTCCATGTTATTAGATTTTGCATATAGCAGTTGCAGCAGAAAGGGATACACTGCATAAATAAAATACCATGTTTTGCATTTAATTTTAGAGGCACAAAATTGAATAAGTCACAGGGGGTGCATCAATACCTATGATACGTTTGAGTTATTATACTGATCAAAACTGTGTACAGAATACCATTTCAAGAAAAGTGGAGGAGATCCCTTCCCTTCAGATATGAAAGCGTCCTTCAGGCATATAAAGAAGGATTTTCTTAAAGATCAAACAACAAAAAAAAGTCATTTTCTCACTGTTCAGTTTTGCAGAAAGTTTAACATATTAACATTCTCCTAGTCATTAAGTTGTTATCACTCCTGTTACTTTTGTTATCGCACTGCAAACACATATTGACTTGGAATTCATGCATCAAAAGCTGAGGTAAAAGTGATCTTAGAATTTAATACCTATGTATTGGTGGCATTTTCGTAAATGACTTTTCCGTGCTATAATCACCACTGAATAGATTTTTTTTCTTTTAAAGAAATGTAATGCTACTTTTAGGATTGCACAAAATACATCTCAATTTATGTCAATGAAAGCAAGAGCTTGTTCTCATCAATGGGTCATTCTCTAGTGTCATTTAGCTGCCTTTTAAACGATATTTTTATAAAAATCCTCTGTGCATACCACTTGCTGTTGCAGAAACAACAAAGAGCTCCTTTTGTAGCAGAAATTTCCTCAGCCTCTTTTCCACAGAAATTCCAATCCCCTGTTTTCCCTTTTTGTGCCTCAGCCTGGTCCAGAACCTGCTGAAATGATCAGATTCCAGAGGATTTCAGCTGAAGCCCTGGAGCAGGAGCTGTGCCTGGCAGTGCTGTGGCTCCCCTGCCCCTTTGCTGGGCAGTTTTTGGGTGTCCCTGCATTACCCCCAGACAGCTCTGATTTAATGGGCACCCACGCTTCTGCAGCCTCCCCTCCCCTCCAGTGCTTGTGCTTCCTCAGGCCTGCTCTGAATTCCCCCTTCCCCAGCACCAAGGAAATGCAGGTTTCATATCCACTGGCTTTGGAGTTTGCTCTGACAAAGATCTATTTATCTGAGAATTATTATGGTGCCAAGAGATGTGGCAGTTGCCATAGCAACAATTACATATTGTGTTGAATACCAGAGTAAATGCTATAAAGAACAGGAGCCACTGGTGGTTTTCATTAATTTAATGTTCCTTTTTTGGACAAAGTGTGACTCATAAGTTTATTCACTGTGTGTGTAAGTGCCTAGATCAAATGTGTGGGCTCGCTTTCCTCCTCTTTCCCTTAGTGTGCAACTTCAGCATGTAAATGAGAAGTGCTTGGTTATTTAAGGAGAGAAAAATGGTCTTATAGACTGGAAACATGAATAATTGCCTGTGAAACAAGAAGGTGTTAACTTCCCTGAGTGTTCAGTGCCTTTTTGTGAGTAATCTACATTCAGATTCCATGTGAGCCAGGGTGTAGTTACCCAGGAAAAGGCACTTTGTGCTCCTCAGTAGCAAGGAGGGCTAAGAACTTAATGCGTTTAGCAGTGATTCAAAGGTGAAATTAGATTATTTTTGAGACAAACACAGACCCTGTTAACGATTTCAAATTATTTAGAGACTAACGTGAAATGACAGTCAAAATTCTTTGCAATGAATGTATTTTATTAAAAACCAGTTACAAACAGATTTCCTCTCAGCCCTGAGCTGCATTTAGGCTGCTCAGTTGGTTCTCCCTGCTGCAACAGGTACCATTTCACTGTGGCTTGATGTGCTTCTGGTGGAAACTTCAGGTTTTTGTGGAAACTCAGAACCAGACACAGTTCTAGAATGCACCAATTTTATTCTCTTTTCTTTTAAAACACACTGAGGTCTTATCCTCCATCCATAAGATCTCATGGCAAAGTTTCCACAAACCTCAATGAGAGCACTTGCTCAAGGGTTGTTAAAATCTTGTATTTGAACTAAAATGGATTCTGGCACATAGTGCCAAGAAAATACCTATTTACTTCTTTTGACTAAAACATTTTATGAGAATTTGAATGATGGATTAATTATCTGTGGATGTTTTGAATTAAATTAGCTTCTCTTTATGATTTCTACATTAACTGTCCTTTATCCATATAAAGAAAGAATCCACTAAATGTTGGGGATTAGTGATAAACCATCATGCATTGGCATATAATTATTTTTCTAGTATTTTTTGTTCTGTGTTTGGCCTGGAAGTATTCTGGAACAGACAGAACTGTGCCAATCCTATGCTTCAATCTTCAGAGACTGATGGAGTTCTATGGAAACTCATGACAGATGTGTGGGGAACAACACACCTTTAGAAGAAGGTTTAAAGAAACCCTTTGTGAAAGGTTTAAATTTAAAATGCATGTAGTAAATGAGGATATAAGTAAGAAAGCAAGAGGCTAAGAATGATTTAGTAGAACATTAGGCGAGATCATAAAGGATAAGTAGATTTCTCTTAGGATATGTAATATCTTTCATTTCTAAAGTGGCTTTCATCCTGTAAGATCCTTAAAGAGCAACTATTAAGTACATGGGGACAGAATGTGTGTGTGCCTGTCTTAACACAAACATCTCTAAAAAGAGGCATTTGCATAGATATCTTTATTTTTGATACTTAGTTTTCCACATCAGGGTAGGAACAGAGTTTTCTTAAATGAGGGATTAGGGAAAAGGAGCTGGCAATTTTGATATGATATCAGAATTGCCATGACAGCCTTAATGTCCTCAAATCCATCTTGAAAAAGAGATGTTACAGAAACCAGGAGAATGTGTGCAACTGAGGGTAAAGAAGAAAAATTGTCCATTTATTCCATGGCTGTTCTTTCATCCAGCACCAGGAATGATGCAGTTGGTGCAGCACAACTACCCCAGATCCACCCCAGAGCTCTCAGATTTACTGAGGAACAGAGACAGTTCCAAGAGGAACTCAAACTGAGTTGTGCCCAAAACCAAGCTCAAGGTTTTTTGGTTTTGGTTTTTTTTTGGGTCAGACACACAAAATATTGCTGGTGTTTTCCCACTCTCTGCTTCTCCCTCAGCTTCCGGAGGCAGCATGGATTTGAGAGAGCCATGATAAGAGAAATAATTGACATGAAAAGATAATTCCCTGAGTAAGAGTTTAGCAATTTCTCTCATTGGTCACATCAATAAGGATCTCTAATGATTGTCCCAATGTTTCCATGCTGATTTCCACAATCCTAAAGGAACATTTATTATGGTTATTACAGTAACACCTATCTCAGCACACATCTTAAACATTTAATGGAGCATCACAGGATAAAAATCTACATTTGTCCACCCCCAAGAATTGATTCTGTCATTGCAAAAACAGATGGCTTCTTTTGGACCTAAAATTCCTTATTTGTTGATCATTACAATTTTGATGCTTTTGTGGTTATTTCTTTGCATCCTACTTTGCAGCTAGGTTTTTTTTTAAGTACCTAGAATAACTCAGCAACTTGAAGAATGTCAGAGTTAAAGCTTAGAGCAATTTGGAGTCTTCATAATAAACAACTCTGCTAATGCTTGCAGTCATCTTGGAGTTATTAATCATCCATCCCCTCACTTATTTCACCACCAAATCAAACTGAATAACCTTTGCATTAAGCAGTTCATCTGTCTGAGGAAAAAAAAAAAACAGTTTTGCCACTTGGTTTATACAATTTCTCACTGAGAGGGCACCTGGGGTTGTGATTGCACAGGGAGAAAGTGCAAATCTAAAATCTCTCTAATGTTACCAATGGTGCTGCAGAATATTTGATGCGGCCAGGTGATGTCAAGGCAGTGTGGATGGACTGGTTTGGTTTGGTTTGTCTCAAAAAAGGGTCAAACGTGTGACATGACCTGTGTATTTGTAAATGGAAGCTTGGAGTCTTATTTGTGTGTGTTTCAGATTAGACATCTCTCCTGTGAATATAAATGTATAAATGATCAGATTTTATGGAGCTTTAAGGACTCTGCTAACAAGGAGCATCACAGAATTCAGCATTTTCCTACTCTCCTAATGGACAAAATATTTTCAGAACTACTAGAACAAATGTGCAAAATACATCCATTAGATGACCATTTACAGCTTGCAGACCTATTGGTGATAATCTGTGAGTTATTAAAACCCATAAAAACCCAATTATCTTTCTTTAATTCTTCTAGAACCCATCTGATGCTAAATGTTTGCTGGACTTTTATTACAGTATTGAATACTGTTGTATAGTAGAAAGTTTTATCCTCTAATCACCAGGGAAAAGGTGATAGTATAAGTTGTGGGTTTTTTTTAAATCTGGAAGACCAAACCAAACTTTTATTCTCAGATATTGGCACAGAATGTTTTTGTCCAGGGATTTCAAGGGTGTGATCCCATGAAGAATTAGGAGATGATGGATGCTTTATACTTGCACTGATATTAGGGTGCATTGGTATTACCTGAATTTTTGACCTACACAAAAAGAATACTAGCAAGAAATCAGTTCATGTTTGCACTACTAATGCAGCTGAAAAGGCTGTATCAAAATGCAGAGGGCTCCCTTCAGGCCCAGCAGGGTGGTGATAAGGCAGCACGTCACCTCCCTGCAACAGGGGCCTCAAGTGCTCTCCAGAGCCAGATCGTTTTGATTTGGATATTGTTGAACTCAGGGACAAAAAAATCCAATAAACACAAAATTCCTGATTGGCTGACAAACGGTATGCATTGCAGTTTCTTCTCTGCACAGAGAGAATTTTCTCATACCTGTAAATTTTTCCTTTTCCCTGAAGATGAAATAAAAATTCAGCTACTTCTGCTTGAAAAGACACTCCTGGCTGCTGAAAAATGTGCTGGTGACAAATCCCCTGGTGGGAGGGCCCAGGTAACTCAGGGATTTACTCCAACCTGGTATCTGCAACAAGAATATTCACACTAAATCTGTTCTTATTGCTGCCCTTACTGCAAACTCTCAACTCTTGCTCTACTAAGATGATTATTACACAAATATTCTGTGTTTGCATTAATCCTGCCAGTCCTTTGCAGCAGAATGGCCTGCTAGAAAAAAAAAAAAACAACTTAGATTGAGTTTCTGGTTTGGGAGATGGGGATTTCATGATTTGTTGTGGTACTACCTCAGTCAAGAGTCATTGATTAATTCAGTTCTGTTATTGATTATATCAAAGCTGAACCTCCAAACTGAGAGGTTCATTGGAACTGCTCAGGTGTGTTTTATTTCCAGCTATGTCTGTGGAAACATGACTGATACATCAGTGTGGAATATCGAGGAGAGACTTTAACACAGTTAAGTGCTAACATTATAATTTTGGGTTGAGAAACATAATAGAGATATAGGAATAAGCTGAGATAAAAAAGAGGAACAATATTTGACAATTTTTCAACAAAGTCATGTTCCTGCATGACTGAAAACTTAAAATTGATACAGTTTGCTATTTTATCCACTCTGCTTCAATAACAACTGTAATTCGGTGCTAAAAAATTTTATTTGTTTGTCCCACTTTTATTTTTCAGTGGAGGTGAATTGTTTCAGCAACAGGTCAAGGGCAAAACTGGAGCTCTCAGGCCTCATCCCTCGTGTGGATGTGCAGGGCAGCCTGAGAACTTTTCTGACTTTATTGGCAGAAGGTTTCATTTTCTCTGTGCTGCTGTATTTTGTTGTCCTACCATTGTTTTCTCTCCTTCCCTCCACATCCAACACCTACCTTTTTGAAGCTGGTTTGGCCATTAAAGCCAGACTTGACCCTCAAAATTGACCCTCAAATCAGGAATTCAGGCAGAAGTAAGGAGAGGGGATGTTAAAACTTTAGTTTAAAGATTTAAAGTCAAAGCTGGGGGACACCTGGCTCTGAATTTGGCTCACATCTACAACACTCAAACTCATTCCTGACAAAGCTACACGAGTGTGTGAGCAAGGCTTGGAGCTTTAAGTTACAGGGCTGATTTTAGGCCTGATTATTCACAAAACCGTGTAATTAATCTGTCATAGGAAAACACAGCAAGCGTGCACCAAATGCAATCCCCATTAAGTCAACAGGAGTCATTCCACCAGCTTTAATGAGCTTTGAATCCACTCATAAATCTGCTGTGAGGAGTGTCCAAATCAGAATTTATCTGGGGGTGACCTTGATGTTAATTGTTAGTGCTTCCATGTTGTTTAATTGCCAGGAAAGCTGAAAGCATTAGTGGGACTATCATATGGTCTGGTCCCTTCTATTGGATACTATTAGCAACAAGTTGATCTATGTAATATTAATTGTGCATAATGTTAGTGGGTAGTCACAGTCTGCCAGTTATATTTTGTGTCTCTGAAACAGGGAAAAAAACCTCTTCAGTTATTTTTAATGTCGCTTCTGCCTTCAGCTGAATCCCTGCAAAATTAATGTTTTTTTGATCAAGCAGCTCTTCAGAGGATCTCAGAAGTTTCACATTATTTCAGTGGCTTTTAATCCCAGATTTTGTGTACTGACTGTAATTACTTTAAAATTATATCTCAAATTTGTAAATAACATAAAGGAGATTCTGTTCAGCCCTATGATGTCTATTAAATTTAACATCTGCCAGAAAAGTTCAATCATCTGTATCCCAAATGAAAATGTTTCCTTCTTTAACATGTCATATTTAATTCAATTAGAGGAAAAACATGGGGAATACATTAGAAGTACAAAACGGAAAGGGTTCCTTTAATTTTTGTCTACTAAACAAAAAGTAGATGGCTTACTTGAGGAACATAATTACAGTAGCTTCTAGTGGTATAAAAATATGGGAGAGTTATGGTTGGAGGACTGGGGGAGAGAAATTATTGGTTTTATTTAATGGCTTTCCGAATTCCTTGTCAGTGCTGGTAATTATTGTGTCTTTTCTTTTTGTTGGCACTCAGTGCATTAGGCTGCACTTACGATCATTTTATTAATGGGAAATATGTTTCTGAACAATTGTGAATTAGATAAGTGGCTTGATTAAAACTCATTCTTTAAAACTATAAAATGAGAAAATAACGTGAATTAACCTCAAGTCTAGACAGTGGGAAGATAAGACTGGTTTCCAGTGAGGGTGTGTGCTTAGGAGAACGAAGGGAGGGCAAGAACGTCCTGCACTGGCATTTCTGTTCAAAAATTCTGGCTTTAGGAGATGCATGCAGGAAATAGAGCAAAGAGCTTCTAGAAGGAAGCCCAAGATGGGCAAAAGGAAGAAGTGTTACTATTGACAATCTTCACTTTGATGCCTCTCTGTGTCTGATTCCTGCAAGAAGCACATTACAGGTGGGGTTTTGTCTTGGTTTGAAAGGTGTCTGCTAAGGAAGAAATCCAAACAAAAAATTCCATCTCACACATTTAATCCCAACCTTAACAACAACAAAAAAAAAAAAAAAAATCCACACTTTTGTACTCCATTAACATCATTGTTATCTAGTCCAAGGAGACTAATTTGTAATCTTCTGATAACAGATTTGTATGTGTGAAGTGTATTTTTGAAAAATATCAGTGGAACTGTGATGGAATGCTGAGTTCTGTGAGACTCATTTAAGCAGATATCTCTTTCTCTCTAGATATATGTGAATGTGCTACATGGATTTTATCTCAGCTAATAAGCATGAATTATACATTCTTAAATGCTTCTTCCATTTATCAAGCTTAATGTTGTTTCAAAAAATCTGAAAAAAAAATGAAAAAAAAGTTTAGAAGATTTTAACTTTCAACATGCTGTAACTTTCACCATGGGATGACAAGTACCTTAATTCACTGTAATAATTGTCTTATAAAAATGCCACACTAAGCATGTTTTTCCACCAGAAATTTTCATTTTGATTCTCAATATTTCATATCTGACACTGCGCTAAATGAGAACACGGCTTAACAGTTGATATTGATTTGCACGTCATTTTTTCATTTCATTTTCCTATTCAAAAGGAATCAGTGCTGACAAGTTAATGAACTCCAGCTACAAATACAGAGATAAGCCATGGGATAGGTTTAGTACCTGCCTTGTTCTAATTACGAGAGGTTTTCTTTAGGTGGCTGTTTCATGTTCACTACAGGGAAACTGGAATAAAGTGACTGTCAACAAAGCAGACACTTGGAAAAGTGACATAGTACAGGGCTGTTTATAGAACCTTTAGCAACTCTACATCAATTTATCCCAGTATTTTTAAGTCTTTAATATTTACAGGTGAAATAAAATTTAAATTAATGAGTCCTAGAACTCTGTGTTGAATACTCATAAAACTATGCTACTTTATATAATCTATTTTTAAATTAACATTTTGTGTAAATTAATAGCTTTGGACAGTGGCAGTAGAGATCAGGAGTGTAGAACCAGCTCTCAGAACATTTATTTCCCTGAAATTTGTACACCTTTTGCCTCTGATGTACTTTCAATTAATATACCTGGCATCTAAGAAGTTATTCCAAGTTCAGTTTATTGTTTTACACGGCTAAATTGGTGAATGTGATTGAATTGGTATTTTGGCTGGTATGTCCTGCTGCTCAGAGATATGAGCTGGTCAAACCTCATTCAGAAATAAAATCCTTTTTTGTAGCCTTAAGGATAGATTTCTTTCATCCATACAACTTGAAGCTGCTTCCAGAAATATTGTAAAACTGTAAAACTGAGTTTTACATTGAAACCAACCTGTGATGTGAGCAACTCTGAATCACCTTTGGTGCTCTGGAGGAGGAGCAGACTGTGGTACTGCTCTGTGGTGTAAATTTACTAGAAGGTAAATTCTCCACCACCTGGGAGTTTTCTATCAGACACTCCCTGCACTGCCAGCAGTGACAGAGATAATTAATCTGACCGGGGAATTTGGCCACTGAAGTCACTTGTGGACTTTTGGAATTAAAGACTCTCTGAATGTTTGCAGGACTGACAAGCCATGCC
Source organism: Melospiza georgiana (assembly GCF_028018845.1). Lineage (NCBI taxonomy): Eukaryota > Metazoa > Chordata > Aves > Passeriformes > Passerellidae > Melospiza > Melospiza georgiana. Next base: position 17,604,997 of record NC_080443.1, read on the forward strand.
GGAATGGAGTGAGGAAGAGAGAGGAGCTGTGGACATTCCCTGCCTTGGGCAGCAGATGCCTGTGGTGACCATAAAAGGCAGGGAACAGGGTGTTCCACACTCCCCACCATGGGTTCCCTTCTCAGAAGAGCAGGGTGGGGAAGGCTGTGGCTCTCTGCCCTGGGTTCCAGCCTTGCCCAGGGTTGCTCTGGCAATGGGAACAAACTCTTGGCTCTGGGGAATGCACTGATGCTGTCTGGCCAGCCAGAGCAGGGGCATAAACACAAGTTTAAAGCTGTATTTAAAGAGCTGTGCCTGCACAGTTTGAGACACCAGCTCTGCCTTGCTGCCGTGCTGATGGTCACAGAATATCTTAAATTGGAAGGGACCCACTGTGATCATCAAAATCCAGCTCCTGGCCCTGCACAGGACACCCCAACAATCCCCCCTGTGCCTGAGAGCATTATCCCAACACTTCTGAACATGATGCTGATGGGCACAGACAAGGAGCAGTGGTTTCTGGGCTTCACAGGGCTCTGATTTTGCAGGAGGAGGGAAATAGAAGTGCAGCAGAAAAAGTTCCTTCTCTTCTACTCCAAAAAGAAGTCAAAACAGCTAAGGAGAATCAGCAGCAAAAATGTTGTTTATTAAATATGAGAGGATGAGAGTTTGAAATGGGTATTTTCCAGATCTTTCCCCAAAATTATTATTCAGCCCTTGCATGGGGATAAGTCTGAGGGAGGATTCATTTCTTTGCCATTTCTGTAACATTCATGTTTTCCTAGCAGGAGAGAAATGTGAAATAACAAAAAGATTGTTCTTTATTCCAAGATTAAAGTTTCAAAAGCTTAAGATTTGAACTTTACTTACATCTTTTGAAAAGGCTTGAGAAGCTATTATGCAACCATATCTTTCATTTCAACTACAGTTGGAAACAATACTATCAACACAGCATAAAAATATTGGGTTTATCTTGTTTCTATTTGTTTTGCAAGGGTAAATATCTCACAGGACTTCCAACATAAATTTGCAGGCTCAAGAATTTTGTGATTATTCAGGATAAGAATTTTGTGATAATTCAGGATAAGCTTCAGACAGCCTATGAAGTCTCAGCTATTTGTTTGGTGCAAATGCAGATTTCCTCATTGAAGTGCAGCCGTGCCTGACACGAGCAGAGAGTTCACTTAAAGTCTTTGTTGTTTCTAAAGATAATGAGAGTTGCAGTGTATTTCTTGTATTTCTTAGGAAAGTTTAAATATCACCTCAAGGAGGTGGAGGTAGATGGACACACAGCTGTCAGAATTAAAAATGAATGACTGGAATAAATTTTGTTTTGTTGGCATAAATTTTCTAGGAGAGAAATTGGGAAGATAGGTAAGGGACAGAGCAGAAGAGAAGTGTAGGATCAAAATGAGATAAAAGTTGTGACAGACAGAAGGGGTCATGAAGAGCCCTAAAATTAAAAATAAAAGAAGGAGAGAGGAGAGGAGGGCAGAAGTAGCTGGGTGGAAAATGAGAGGTCAGGAAAAAAATAAAGAAAATACTGTATAAAAAATAAATCTATTCTTACAGGTTTCCTCAAATTGTTCATGCCCCGTCCCTCTGTTTTATTTTCCCTCTGCAGCCTGTGGCATGAGTCTCATAAAACGTCACTAAGATTATAATGCAATACCTTGGCACCAATCTCTCTTGTTTATGTGTCCATTAGTTCAAAGCCACAGACAGGCAATTTATTGGGTATGAAAAATGTCACCTATGGCACCCTCATTTGCATCTGAAAATTGATTTTTGTCACACTGGGATTTTAGGACAACCTTTTTTGGCAGCCAACATTGCCAAAAAGCATAATAAAAATAATTATGTGACCACAAAAGCAGGTGAAATTCACTGTAAGTTTGAAGTCTCTGGGGAACTGCAGTTGGCAAAGCATTATTGATGAGCTTGTGATCCTTCTTGGTGATTAAATATTGACACCTAAACTTAAAACATTGCTTGAGATTGCCAGCAAAGTGGATAACAACATAGATAGTGTTTACTCAAACATTCCAGCATGATAGCAGAATATTCGTGATGTCACTTGAACAATTGAACTATTAATTAAGGGTTTTTAAAATTGGTAATTACTGAGCTATGGAATGTTTTTTTAAGGGAGTATAGTTAAACACTTTTTGAGGCTCAGTTAAAACATGTCACCAGCTTAGCAATTTTGCATCTGCTAAGTCAATTCATTAATTCATTTTCCACCTTCTGATGTGTTTGGCTGTTGGAATTTGCCAAGTTTTTGTCTGTCACTGGTGTGATGGTTAATGTACATGGGAAAGTGTCATTTTCCATTGTGATACTGAAAAATCCTATTAATTATCAGTGTTAAGTTGTTCAAATGCTTTCATTAGTTATTTTGGCAAAACAATTCCCCAGGGTGAGATATATTTATATAACAAATTCCTCTAAAGCTGAATCAACCATAAATGGATTATGCAAACTTGTTTCCTTTCTTGTAGATAAATTGTTTTACAGCAGTGTTCATTATGAGAAAGTCCTTTGCCCACTGTAGCACTTAATCAGCACAGAATAATCTACAGCTTCAGTTTCAATGCTAAAAAGGCACCATTCTTTAGTATGAATCCAACTTTTAATCTTAGCCCTGCATGCTGGTTCTTTTATTTTATTTTTTTTATGCCTGATTTAAAGCACAGGCAAAGGGTGGTGATTTATAAGCTCATATTCCTTAAAGGAAGTTTCTGTATGCAGTTATGAAGGGAACAACATGCAGTTGAAAAGGGATGAGCAAGATCTGGCTGAGATGTGTGTTGGAGAAAGGATGGAGACAAAAAGGTGATTCTTTGGCATTTAAGAATGTGTGACTTTTTATATAAACATGGAAAGCAGTGGAGAAATTTGGTTTTGTTAAAACACAAACTGATACCTTTGTTTTCCAAACAAGTTCATATTTGGTGTTTGAAGTGTTCATTAACAACCTCTTGGCATCTGAGAGGTGCCCAGAGTGTGACTGCACTCCTGGCTGGGGCTGTGGAGCTCCTTTGCTGGGATTTATGGGGCAGAGCATTAAACAGTACCCAAGGCCTGCGCTGCCATATTTCACACACACTCAGGGCTGTCTCTGCCAGCAGAAGGATTTGACCTTAATCATGGGTTACTCACAGGCCTCCCAGAACTGAGCCTGTTTTAAATCATGGGTGGCGCAAATATTTTGCTCTGGAGTCAGGCTGCAGCTGCCAGGCACTGGCTGTGTTTGGGACCCTGGCATTTGTTCCTGGCAAATATGCCAGCCTGAAAAGCACCAGGGAAAGCCTGGGAGTACCAGGAAAGTTAGTCAGAGACTTTACCTAATTAGCAGTGGGATATGTTTCTGTCAATTATCACAAGTGTCATTAAAAATCAGACCCAACACTTTTATATTTTCTTGTGGCACTAGAATTCAGACAAAACCTCAGAGATATTTTCTTCTTTGCAAATGATTTTTACTGCCTTTGCACTCTGGATTTAAATTTTTATTGGGGAAAAAAACCCCAAACCTGTTATTTTCTAACTTTTTCGTCACTGTGTTAGCACTATTTCCTCCTTCAGGGTTTGTTAGGTTCAGTCTCCTGGACTCTGTCTGTATTTTAAATGTGGGATTTATAGTTGGTGGAAGTAGCCTGGATCACAGTCTGAGTGTGCTCAGTAACATTGTTTGACCATATTTGGTTCTCTTCAACTGAAAGGACCAGTCTGTGCTGGTAAAATTCCATATTTAGTTTCTAACCAATGATTTCACTTTTATAAATTGTTGCATCCAATAGAGAGGAAAAATCATTACTATCAGTGCAGAAACACTTAGGCAAATACAAGTGGTTCTTTTACAAAGTTAAAAGTGAAAATGTGTGAGTTTCCAATTCCCTCACACTGATAGAATCAGTAGAAAAGTGATTCTGTTGTATTTCATATAATGTACAGTGAAATACCAATGAATGCTTTTTTCAGCCTTATTGAATGATACCAGGCTGTTACCATCAATATGAACAAAACCACTTGCTTCTCTTTCTTTGCTTGCTCAAAATTCCAAAATAAGAAAAATAACAGTTTACTTGAGCTCCCATGAATTTTCTGACCTACCCACCTATGTTTTAATCTAGGAAAGTATTATTCCCTGGAAAGTACTAATCAACAGAAGTATTTCCATTGCATGGGTTCATTCTCCGCAGCACAGCTATTCCAAACCTCATTCCATCTTTTACATTTTTTTTTTTGGTTTTGTAATTTATGTCATTACTCCTCCAAGTGGCACAGGCATCACTTCCCATAAAGTCATTCAGATCACAGAGATAACCTTTTTGTTTTCATCTTGTGCTCTAAATGTAATAAATCAAATCCTTGCCAAAAGCAAGTTCTGAATTTTATATCATGAAATTTGCATTTCATGCTCTGTTGCTTATTCACAGAAGCCATCCAATCTGAAAAGACAAATAATGCCACATGACTTGTGTAACTAATACAGACAAATGTTTCCAAGCAACTGCCTGAGCAATCTGAAGATCAAAAATTACTCATCTGAAAAACTTGCGTATAATGGTAGATAATGTATTTGTTCACAGATTTCAGGGTCTGCTAATGGACAGTTTGTAAACTGAAACAGGACCAAAAATGTATCAAATTAGGAGGGCTGCAATTTATTAACTTGTCTCTATTAGATGGCTCCAGCAAAATAAAGCTATTTTAGGCTAAGAAAGTCATGCTGCACTTTCTGTGCAATGATCAGGCAGGAGCAGCCAGACCCTCGAGCACAGTGAGGGCTGAAGGTTTGATTTTGGAGCTGGGATACCAAAGGGAACGGTGTGATCAAAGTTGAATAACGCAGAGTTGAATTAATTTCCTCACGTTCCTGGGAAATTCTGCACTTTGCAATGGCAGCATGCTGTGCCTGCTCTGGCACACACAGGGTCTTTGGTTGTTTGCCTCGTTGGGAGGCAGGAGTTTGTACTTGACATGTGCAATGAGAACTGGAGAATCATTTTTACAAATTCATAAAGACATTTAAATCCAGTCCACTCGAGGTTCTTCTGGGGCTGGCATGATGGATAATTATGAGGGGTAGAGAATTATTGCTGATTTAGCTCAAGCTGTGAGAACCCAGGGTTTCAGTTCTAGAATTGTCCTGTTTGAATTCCAGTGTGTCAGTAGAAGCAGCAGACATCACAGGTCTGCTTTAATGACTTCAGTTACTTTGGGAGCAAGAAAATGCATATGGATAAAAATAGAACTTATCTGACAGAACTGAACAAATATGAAATATGAACAAAAAGGTAAAGTGGAAATAAAGGGGTGGATAATCTCCTTTGGTCAGAGCCCAGGCTTTTGAATGCATTTGAATATATAATTTCTTTCTCAGAAACACACGGGATTAGAAATCAAGACCTGAGCAGGGTTTTCAGATCTGTGGAGTGCTGAAATAACAGCATTCACTGGAAGGTGTGTGGGAGCAATTATTAGAACAACAGAGAACCTGTGTCTGCTCTGTCCCCTGTGGCTGCTGGGCTGGCTGTCCCTGCTCTGGAGTTAACAAGCAGCACTGGAGTGCTCCAGCCCTGCTCTGACAGCTTTGAGAGCATCATTTCCTTTAAATAATCTTGGATTCAGCTCCCCACTGCTCAGAAACACAGAGTGGGAAGCCCATGGCCAATGCCACAAAAACAAGTAGCACTGGAGTTGCCAGGCAAATGACATGCAGGGAGTAAGTCTGGATCTGCCTTCTCTTGGCCAGGAAACTTTAATAAAACCTGTTTACTTGGTGCTTGTGTAGGTGGGGACTGTTCTCATACCATGGAGATGCTCAGTTAAAGGTCAGCAGGTGTGAACTAAGGAATATAAATATTTCTGTGCTCCTCTGGCTGCAGGTTGTTAGGGCAAGATGCTCAGATTCAAACATATGAACTGGAATGATTTACAGTTGGGAACTCTCATGTCACATTTCTTGTATTGTAAAGTGTACTTGGCTTTAGTTTCTGCAGTTATAACCCAGAAAAAACATCTTCAAACCATTGTAAACTATGACTCCTGCCATTTTAGGCTCTTCTCCCTGAAGTATGTGGCAATTAATATTGTTAGCAGCTTGATGTTACAGCTCATGAATCATTGATCTGTTCCAGTACAGCAATTAATTTGCCTCTGATTCCTGACAGGTACACTCTTTGAATTTCCTGAAGCAGACTTAATTGCCAGCATGTGATTAAGGAGAAATGTGAGAATGCACAAAGATGTCCAAGCCTGTTCTGGGTCTCCATCTTGCATGTTTCACTTTTCTTTTGGGAGCCTTCTGCAAAAAAAGCTGTGCTTTGATTTCCCACCCAAAACAGATACAGCAAAACCAAAACAATGTTGTTATTTCTAGCCAGCATATTTTATAAATTCAGCAGAAATCAAATCTAGAAGTCAAATTTGAATGAATGACTGGGTTTGGTTTTTTTTTTTTAAATGTGTCTTGGAATTAATATTTTTTAAAACTTGGATCATTGCATGTGAATTTTTAGACACCTTTTATCCAAGTCAGAACTTAACTGGGTGCTCTCTCTTTACTAATACTGTGTGGGTCTTTGAGACTGTCCAGTCTAATGAAAGGTGTAGAACTAAGAGGCATTGTCCTGTGAATTTAATTGGGTCACTGTGGTGGGAACAAATAACACAGGGCATGTTTAGGTCTTGTATTCTCACCTTTGAAAAATGCAGCCAGAGTGCAGCAGGAAGGCCGGCAGCACTCAGGTGATAATGAAAAGCTGTCCACAAGGCACTGCAGCACTCTCTCTTTATTGTGCCACACAACAGAGTCAAGCTGCTGCTGTCGGGCAGTTATTGGCTGTTAATTTGTGTCGAAGAGTAAAACTAGAGCCCAAATTGTGAAGTGGATTAATTCACTATGATTTCAGCTTTCTGGACTCAGTTAACGCCCGTTAATTAATTTGTTCCGAGTAGCTGGACCGAGCAGTGAAGTGGATTAATGCGCTAACATTTCTTCTTTCAACCAGACTTGAAATCCAGCCTGGTGACTGAGGAGCTTTGCTGGAGCCTGGATCTAAGTGGGCATTTTGTCTTCATCACAGACCACGGCTTCATTTGTCAGCCTGGCAGCTCCTGCACGGGAGAGCTCAGGAATGCAGCTCTGGGGAGCACCCTGCATGCATTGTCAGGCCTTGGGGAAAACACCCAGAGTTTTTATTGTGATCTAAACACAGCACAGCCCTGCTCTGCACTCTTGGGCAAAGTTATTTTTGCTAGGAGTTAGTAGAGCAGGGAAGGAGGGAGGAAGTTGTGCAGGCACATGACTGCAATATTATACATGCAAGAGAGTACTAGTTCTAGTGGGAATTATTCAAAACCCCTCCCAGTTAAGCTCACCTGGATTGCTCCAGCTAGAAACACACTTCTCACACTCTTAACGAATGTGGTCTTTTTGTTTTGTTTTTCAGCATAAGGTACATGGAAATTGATCCATAGCTGTGTCCTCCATGTGATTAATGCTGTGCACAGAGCAGGATTCACCTGGAGGTGCCAAACTGATGCACCTGCACAGCTCAAGGAACCAAAATACAAAATACAGGGCAAGAAATGTGGCTTGTGTGTCCATTCAGGCAGGGGTCTGGGACTGCATTTAACAGCACACATGGCTTTAGCACACACTCTTTTTCTTGAAGGTACCATGGAATTGCTTTTGTGCAGCACTGTTATAATGCAGTGGATTCCACAGCACTTGAGCCCACAATAAAGGTATAAAGGGTGTTAATTTTCTGCACACTCTCACAGCTGGCTGCCCTGCAGCAAGACATAGAGAGCTGGTTTTCCAAGGTGAAACAACTTCTGCTATGAATAATATTTATTTCACATAAGAAATAAACTTTATTTATTAGAAATTGTCCTTATATCCCAGGAGGAAAATGTGGAGCTGCTTGTTCATGGCTGCTTGTGTTATCCCACATTTGGAGTTGTCATTGGTGTGCTACAGATCCACAGATTTTGTGGATTCATGTTGGTTATTGCCCCACCAAAACTCATCTTTAACTCATTTATCAGCCTTAGAACTGATATTTATGTTCTATGTGTTCTTTCTCCTTTTTGAGTATGAAAAGGACTCTTGAATTTTGAGTTCTTCCAATGTGAGCAGAGAAATGAGTCCACTCAGTGGAATACTGAGAGCAGGAATATGGGGAGTAAGAGGTTAAGGCCTCGTGTCCATGCTGTGCAATGTATTTTACACATGGCTTTGGTTAAATCTAAAAAGAATCAGATTTTTGAAAGATTTTAATTGCTTCAGATCTCCACTGTGTTTCTGTTTTCAGTAGCAATTTGGTATCTCACCCAAAAGCAGATGATTTCATTAAGTGAAAGAAAAACCAAACCAAAACACTCTATTTTTAATGTAAATTTTTATTACAGCACACTTTTCTTAAGGCTTTTTTACCTAGGCAATGGCATCAAAAATTGCTTTCCTTATTTCAGTTACATTTATTTGAAGTGCTGAAGGTTTTGGGACATCTTTAAGAATTTTTCATTTCTCCTGGCATGCTGTTAAAAGCAGTCTGGTTTTATTTGCTTTGCTACAAGTGTAAGCACAGCAGGGATGGAGAAAAGGGTATTTTTACCCATGATCAGTGATGTGTTGCTAATGCATCCTGGTGAAGATAGAGCATAAGGTCAGCCATTGTCTTTCTCCTCAAGCCTGTATTTCAGCTGTGTTTGACAGATGAGGCAGTCAGAGCATATTTGGTTGTTTGTGTATAAGGGACACCTCATTATATTTAATGAGCAGTGTTGAACCAATATGAGCTTTCCTGTAAGAGGGGGTGATTCACATATGCTTCAAAATGAGAATAACATTCTCTAAATGATGACCAAAAAAAAAGCCTGAAATGTTAATTTAAAAGAAGAGTGTATTGTTCTCAGTGCAGGTAAATCCCATGGCTATAGCAAAGTTAGTGGTACTTTGTTTTCATCTTAGAAAAACTTTTTGCTGTCACAGAATAAGGCAGGTGTGTAGATAAATGAAACTTGTATTTCAATAGAAACAGGATTTTTTCCATCAAAAAAGATACTGCAGAAGTCCAGGGCAATAATGGAATTAATTATTTCACAAAGTGAAAATTCAGGTGTGTCTCCACCATAGCTTTGTCACCTATGTATCAAAAACACTCTAGAATATATTGTCATTAAAATGGTTCTGATTTACACATGACCAAATGGTTTGAACCAGAACAATTTTTTTCCCCTCTGTTTTTGACTCCCCTGAAGATCACAGGAGCCTCCATCCTATAAAACCCCCCCTGGGCCAGGCAGATGGAGGGCCCAGGAAAAGCTGAGATCTCCAAGTGTCTCTGCAGTTAATGGATGGATCAGAAATGGGCACTGTGGGGCTCTGCCTCTCCACTTATGGCACAATTATAGGAGGAGGAGCACCCAGAGTAATTAAATCAAATTTCACCAGCAATTTCCATTAGATATTGTATCGGTCCATGCATCACCAGCTTGGAAGTTTTTTTTTTCTCTGAAATATCCAATTTCCCTTAGCCAGCTGTATTTTACTGGGTTTGTTCTTCCCAAGCACAAAAAGTGATTTTTAGGGTGACATTTACGGGCATTGAGGACAGAATGCTTTTGAGCAGATGTTTGTGTGAATGCCATTGACCTTTAAATTTCTTAAATTTATTCATTGAGTTCATTATTTGTTTAAATAGTTGTTCATTAACTGAAAGTTCCAGCACATTTCTGAGATTTTTTTTATATTACTACCAACATGTGAAAATATTTTTCTGGTTTAGGCAGAAAAATACATTTTAGAAATAATTAACTTCAATATTGCTGATGATAGCAATATTCTGATGATAGAAATAACACACATAAAGGAATTAAGTATTACAGCATGATTTAAAATGTCAACTGAGAATTATATAAAAATTAGTCCTTAAATTCACCTGCAAAGAGTTCTAGTTTTTCAGTATTTTTGTGATATAGGAAAACCAATATATCTCAGACTCCCACACCTCATTCCCTATTTCAGATGAACTTTGCTTGCAACAAGCATCCAATTAATTTTATTTTTTGTGTTTAGGGTTGACCCCATTTTATACCATCAACCTTAGTATATAAGACCAACTAAATGACAAGAAACTGAAGCACTTTTCTGGTCAGCACAGTGGATTACAGATTGCCACTCCAGCAGCGTTTCCAACCCTCATTGTGACAAATCGATCCCAGAATTCAGCCACCCTATTCCCATGACAAGTTCTAATGAAATTTTCTTTGCCAAGAGTAATGGTTTGTGCTGCTGGAGAGTGACCAGGCTATTCATTCAAATATTCAAGCACTGCAAGAAGGCCTGGTAAAAAGAAGGAAAAACAAAACAAAGAGGAGAGTTCTTGAAAGATGCAGGGAAATTCCAGCTTGCATGATGTTGGAGTTTGGGCAGGCTGGCATCTCTCAATTCAAGTTTAGCCAAAATGCTGGAAAAAATGAGGAGGTTGTGTTTGGTGCTTTTTTATTGGGAACAGGAAATCAAACTTTATTGCCAAACTTTATAACCAAACTTTATTGCCATTGAATCAGCTAAACTATGGTTGAGCTGATTCCATGCCTAGAATAGGAAATTAAGGAACTCAAAAAGAGGGTGTAAAAGTTGGTCATGAAATGGTGGCAGTGAAGTAATAGTTGGATTCTGATCATAATCCATTGACCATGAAAAGTATATTTCACTGACCATGTGAGATATGGGATTGTAGTTAAGCAGTAAAAGTAATGAACCTGATGAGATTTCTCTTCTACCATTTTTGTTTTAAAAAACCCACTAAAAACAATCAAAAAGATTGATTTTTTTTTTGTTTTAGTGCATTTTAGATAAGAAAGAATTTGTTATATTGTACCTATTTTAAATTTTGCCTGTAGACAGACACTTTTATATTCCTGTATTTCATACAAGGTAGCACCAGTGGGAGAAGCAGATGTGACCAGAGCCATCATGTCTCTGGGTGCTGGTGGGACACAGCCACCTGGGATAGGCCAGAAATCCTCATTTGGAGTTGTTGTAACCTCTGTGGTTTTGGTCAGCTGGGTCCAGCAAAGGTGATGGAGAACTCTGTGGGTTCACTCATGGCAAGGCCCAAAAGAGCACTCCCATGACAATGCCAGCCTGGTATTTTAAGAACTTTTGAAGCAAAATTACCAACTCTACCTGGAGTAATTTTATATCCCTTGTGAGTTCTTCTCCAAGAAATTAAATAGGCGAATGCAGTAAGAATTATTATATATCAAATATATCCATCCATGAATGAGAGTTATCAGCTGTTGAGTCAGGTGTTAAGTGCACATGTAATGTCAGATTCCTTGGCAAATTCCTTCTTTTACACTCACTGAGGATCAAACCTGCAGTTGCAGCTGCTTGGCACTAAACAAAATATTTTTCCTTTTCTCAGTTCTTTACAAAGGTGGTAATCATGATAACCACAAACACCAGTCAATTATTCAATTGGTGAAGTATTCTTGACATTTTCTTCTTCTCTGCTTACCTGCATTCCCTAGAGGAGCTTTTGGCCACTTATTTAATCACTCATTGCTGTTAGACACCAGGGGATGATAGGACAGAAATCGTGAAGAAATCACTATTTAGAAAAATACAGTGAGATATGAAGAATATGAAACACACTTAGGGAAGTGTTTACATTTCTGTGCTTAATCTGCAGAACCTCCTTCTCCATGAAACAGAATAATTGTGTTAGAAACAAAAGACAATAATTCAAATTTTTGTTGTTGTTGTTCTGAAGTTCTGCTTAGAAATCTGGACTTAAAGGCCTTAAGTCTTACCATCATAGTGCTTTCCTTTAGAACTTCACTGCTTTATATTAATGAATAACTGTATATAATTTGAGTTTTTCTTCCATTTGAGAACCTTTGGGAAGTGTAAGGATAACCTGTCATGGGAAAGTGATGAGCTAACTGTTTATGGGTCTATGGTTACCAAAATTGTGAGCCCTAGATGTTGAACAATCTGGAAATTGCTTTTCCTACTCAAACTGTCACAGAAAGAATTGTGACATATTCAAAGTCTTGTTGGATGGGACTGTGAGAAAAGTGATCTGGTGGAAGATGTCCCTGCTTACTGCAGGTAGGACCAGATGGCTTTTAAAGGTCCCTTTCAACCCAAACCTTTCCATGACACAAAGATAAGCAAATCTGAGTGCCTTGTTCATTTCCCCAGGTCTCTGCAAATGAGCAAGACATTCAGATTTGTCTCAAATCCCTCCATCTCCCTGAGCTGAATCAAACCACGAGAGTAGAGCAGGACTGAAAGGTGTGATCAGATAAATGCTGCTGCTGAGCCGAGGATCTGGGGTTTCCTTGTGGCCATCCTGGGAGTCACTCCTGCTCCTCAGGATCATCCCAGGCATGTGCCAGCCCCTCTGTGTTTACAGTGGGGTTTTGAAAGCTTTACTGCTCTGTGCGTTTGCCTTTGGACAGGATTCAGCTCTTGTCATTTGACACTTCAACTGTTTTTATCTTGAACTTTCTCATGAATTTTTATTAAGGAAAACTCTTGGGAGAGGAGTTGAAAGACAAAAGCAGGGACCTGAGTGGCCTTCAGACTGAAAGATTAGAGAGAAATGGCAAAGCCTTGGGGAGAGCTGGGAACTCTACTGGGGAGAGCCTCAAAATGTTATGAAAATTGGCAGCATTGTGAGAAGGGATTCTCTGTGTGGTTCCCACTGCTCTTTGACTTTATCATGACTAAAGCAAACTGGTGAAAACTTGAGTTTCCCTTGCTCATGTTTGTTGTCAAATTTGAGAAATGATGCTAAAGCCAGCAGAGGTAGAGCAGAGTTGTGTGGTGAGAGGCTTGTTGGATGGGAGGAGCTGTCACAGATGGAGGCAGGAGCAGCTGTGGAGAGCTTGGCTGATGGATCCAGACTGTGCCACCGAAATAAACTCATTCAGCTCTGCCATTTTATAAAAACACAGCCTAGGGATGGAGGTTTCATTGTGTAATGAAGAATCAGTTGTTAAAACAACAACATGGATTCCAGAACTGGCTGAAAACTTTGGGGTTTGGAGTTTGTGCATTAAGAGAACAAAGTGTTATCTGTAGGATATAACTGCCTTACTGGGATGAGACATTTAATTCAAAGAGAGATTTTTTAATAAAACTGCCATGGCAACCCAAATGAAAAGAAGTGATTGAAATATTTTTCAGTTCCACAGTTCCCAGCACACTACAAATCTGCCCTTTTTTGTTGTTAGGTTTTGGTTGTTTTGTTTCATTTGTTTGTGGGTGTTTGTTTGTTTTGTGGGTTTTTTTTGTTGTTTATTTCTCTTCCAAAAAAGGATCAAGGAAGAGCTTTGGGAGATGGGGAGAGGCTGTTTTTGACCTTGGCAAAAAGGAGAGGAGAGCTTTAGAGGCTGTGGGAGGAAGCAGGGGAAGGAGCGTGGTCTCTGGGAAGCTGCAGCTCCTGCAGGGAGAGCGCTGAGCAGATCAGAGGCAGAAGGGAAGAGAAAGCAAAGGTGTGCTGGGCAGAGTTTTCCAGGGGCCAGAGGCCACTGTGGAGAGTTCAGTGTAGCTCATAACGTGCTGAACTGCCTGAAGCTCAGACAGAAAGAAAGGCTCCAGAAAATACAGAGAAAAAGGAGTCGTGTGTACATGCAACTTTTATTTTTGTTCTTTCTGAGAGCATAGCATGAAGCTTTCTCTAAGAGAAAGCAAACGCCAACACAGCAAAACATCCAACACCAACAACCTACCAGCTCATATTTGAAGTTACACCTGGGCTTTGGTGTCTGATTTGGAGTTATAAACTTTTGGTGTTTATTGAGTGTTCATTTCCTGTGGACTGTGTTTGCAAATTCACTTTGTTCTGTTTGATTGAAAGCCTGGGCTGAGAAGTGACTGAGTGAAGATGATGTCTGTCCTCATCTATGTCTTCAGAGATATTATCATCTATATCTTTAGAGAAAATTCTCTAGAAACATTTGAAATGTGGCTTTTACTGGTCTTGTGCAAGTATTTGAGGTAAATCAGTCCTTGCTAAAGGTTTATGATTTAATCAGCTATCAGTTTAGGGTTGTAGACACAACTGCTTAGGTTTATAACTTGTTTACATGAGTACAAAATCAATATGGGCTTTCTACTGCCACTGAAAAAGTGCAGTAACCTGAAAGATTAAATACATGCTTTATTATGTTATCACTAATTGCTGGAAAATATACAATACTAAACTTAGAATCTGGTGGTTCATGGGAATTTTACCTAAATGTGCAGGGAAAGGGAATAACACCTGAATATCTGGAATTTTTACTCATTGGTCTTTTTCTTTTTCAGGAAATCTTAAAACTAGAAGGCAGCCTTGGAATTCCAAGACAAAAAAGGGCTATTTTGGCAACTCCAATACTAATTCCTGAAAATCAAAGACCTCCATTCCCCAGATTAGTTGGCAAGGTAAGTCAACAAACTGGGTCAAATTTTGATATTAAGTAATTGATCTATTACTCTTACAGTTTTGCAATGCCTATCACATTGGTAGGAACCCAGATTTCTTCCTACCCTCTTCCATCCCTTCTGCTTTTGGATTTTTGGATCTCAGGCAGCCTCTCTGTAGAAGTTCCTTCATTAAGAATTTCTTTTGGGGAGTTTAAGATGGGAGTTCTGGGCTCCTCAGGCACAAGGAGACGAAGCAGGCCCTGTTTGTGCTGCAATGTTTTCCTGGCATTTTGTCATCCTGATTTGTCCCTGTTCCTGAAGTGCTTCTTGGGCATCACAAGTGCCTTAGAGGATGCACAAAGACAGAAATGTGAGAGCATCTGGCAGGCTGCTTTTCAAAGGCCCTGAGAAACCTGTCCTCAACTAATGTTCAAATTACAGGAATTGCAAATGATCAGCACCTTGAAACATTTGGAGGTGTTATAATTTTTACAATCTTTTATGGGGTTTTTTCAGCATAGCTCCAATTTAGGTTTCCAGATGATTAATTTGGCTGGAATATATTGCAAACAGAAAGAGAGATTATGCATGTGTCAGGGGAGACAGAAGTTTTAGAGATATTTAAGATAATGGAATGACATATTCTAGGTCAACTGTGGTAATTTGCAACTGAATGCTGAACAAAGCATAAATAAAAAGGTTTGGACTCTCAGACCTACTGATTGTAGGGAAGAAATTCTGTCAAAATCAATGCAGAAAAGAAAAGCAGCTATTTCAGGTCTTTCTAACTTTTCAGATCTTCACAAGACAGGCTGTGAGGTTCTGGTGACCACAATGGATGTCTGTAGTAACTCAGAGTTCTGGTTCCTGTACCTGTGTCAGATCCTGCACAAGTTGGAGAAAAAGCTGTTCATCCTTCCCTTAAATTTAGATATTTATCATCAGCTTTCCATAGCTTCATGAATTTTTAAAAATTCACTTAGTTGCTCACTTCTGTGAGGTGTGAGGAACGTGTTTATTCCCTCTTCCAAAATATTTTGGGGCTCATCTTCAGAAGCCACATGGACTGATGGATCACAGCTCCTGCTGGGTGTTGGTTTTTCCTGAACCTCATGAAAAAACCCTTTGCCATCTCTGCTCTGCTGTGATCCCTGCAGAAGGACATTGCAGATTTGTGTGGTTTCTATGGTGTTTTGGGGAAGAGGCAAAACATCCAGAGAATAATTTGCATGTCATAACAGAGTTTCAAAAATGAGAAGGAATATGAAGCTGTCCTGACTGCATGGAATGGATGATAAGGGTAATTTCAGATTTTTGACTTGTGTGGTACCACCACGTGATCCTGTCTGGGTGTTCACATAGAAGTCAGGTTTCCAGTGTGTTATTTTCCCTTTCTTTCTTACTTTCCCTTACTTTTCCCTGCTTTAGCAAATTACCAGCGTGGTTTATTAATCTGTTCTGATTTCCTCTTGCTCTCCACCTCATGCTGTGCTGGCTGGAATTGCACAAGGTTGTTTGGAAGTGATTGCAGCAGCCAACAGGTGAAATGCTGATTAGCACTTAGTGGGGAGCTGGGCAGATGTGTGGAAAGAGGAGAGCAGAGGGAGGACAATTAATTGAGTTTTATTTCACAGTTAGGAATCACATCATAAAAGAAAAAAAAATAGGAATTTTAGAGGATTTCCTTCATGAATTTTTGATATATGTATATCAGGAAGGAGATACTGCACTGGACAAGTGAAAACAGTGTTTTGCTCAAATTAATTACAAAAAAATTTCAATTAGTATTTAGGTTAACAAGGAGGTACATGTGTCAAGCCTGTTCTCTGTGCTGTCCCTGGCTTTCCAGCATCCCCACTCAGGAACTGGATTATTGCCTTGCCATTTCCACACCCTTCACTAGGGTAGCTCTTAATTAAATAACTATCCTAGGATAGCCTGCTGTGCTTGTAGGTGGAGAAATCTCACCTTTAAGCAGGATTTAAGGTTTTACATATTGTGCCTTTGTGCCTGAGGGAGAACCCTGAGATTAAAACATTTTAATACAACCTTTGTGACCAGATGGCCCAGGCTACAACTCCTGGCTGTTATTGATGTGTTTTGTTTAGCTCTTGCTGATAGAGCACTGGGATATGATATTCAATTTTTAGTCTCTCTCCATATGCTGCTTTTCCGGTTTATTTGTCCACATGAAGTCAAATGAAATCCAAAGCAGTGGGATGCAGGATTATTTTGTACTTCCACTGTATTATTCTCCACTTCACCATGGAAATGTTTTCTAAGACTAATTTAGAGTGGTGGTTCTGTGCATGTGCAAACAATGGCACACTTCAGCTGAGGATGGCGCTTTTTGAAGTTTAATCCTCACTAATGCTGACCCCAAGGAGCACAAAGGGAATTGTGGAGATGCTCAACAAGTCCCAGCTCTTTTCCCACACTTCAGAAGAGAAGGACACCTGCAAAGTGAGACTGTGTTTATCTAGGCTCAGAGGATTTGCTCTTCGTGTTATGGATGGACAAATGGTGAATCAAGGATTCTATTCTCCAGTTTAAAGGAGATGTCCTGCATAAGAATGAATATTGCAATTGTTGGCAGGTAAAATCTGGAAGCCTGGTGAAAATTGGCAGGACATTTTATGCTCAGTGAAGGGCGGAACACAGAGAGAGTTACACCGGAGTCTTTGCAGGAAATTATTGAATAAATCAAACCCAAAACTTTATTTTTTTCCCATAAGAATTTTTTTGCTGTTATTTGTCTGTTTTGTCTTTTGGAGGGGGTGTGGGGCTGGATCAGTTATTTTTGATCAGAAACTTTCTATACTTCCTGCCCCTGATCTGGCTGTTAGCTGCACTTGCATGGCAGGACTGACCCCAACAAAATCTCAAGACTAGAAGTGGTCCAAGCTTGCAAACAGAATAAAAAATCTTTAAGATCAATGAAGTAGTGGTATGTTTTTTCCTCTTCTGAGATGTGAATTTAAGGCAAAGAGCAAATGCATCTTGCCTGTTAAAGCAGCAGTAGAAAAACACTTGAAGAAGGCAGGAAGCTGAAGAAAACTGGATGTAAAAAGCTGCTGCAAGCTGGTATTTTTGGTGGCTATACTATTTATATACCATAAATTGCATGCTTCACAGAAGAGAATTGCCATGGACTAAGAAAGCAGCTGTAAAAAAATGTCAAACTTCAGGCAAAAAATTGAAGTGTCAAAAGAGATGATCATGATCTCAGCCTGGGAAGAGAATCCAGACAGAAGGTTTGTAGGTTAGAGGAAGACATAAGAGTGGAGCAACAGTGAAACAAAAGCTGAATTAAGAAGTTTTTTGGTACCACTGGAAGATTAAGCAGAAAATGAGAGGGAGTGTAAAGCTGAGGAGGAAAGGACCTGGCAAGGATGGATGTCCTGGAGGATAATGGTGTGTGCTCACAGGGAAGAGAATGATGTGCAGAAACCCCAAAACCTTTCCAACACCACGAGAGGGATCTGTGTGAGTGATTATCAGCTGCTTGGCTGGGAAAGGTCTGAATCCAAATAATTGGCCTGAATCTTTGTTTCAGTTACTAAAAATGATGTGGAAGAAAAAGAATGCATTTCTCATAATGGAACTAGGCATGGGGTCTACAGGAAACATTTACTGGATTTTTAAGGATTAATTTTTTAATATCCCATTGTTTGTTTTCAAATCATCATCACATAAATGCAGTGGTTGTGCTGTGCCAGAGCATGGTCAGAAAACAGGAAATGGTCATCAGCAAGAATTTTGGCTTGTCCAGAAGACAAAAATATTTTGGTGACTGCTGAAGAAGTGGGTGAGGAACTTTTTCAGAGAGGAGATGGAATTACAGAGACACAAGGAATTTTGATTCCTTGAATAAGTCTGATGGCATAAAAGGAGAGCATTCTTCTAAAATACGTCTACAATTCCACGTGGGAAAGGCATATCCACAGATAAGGATATAGAAAAAAGAAGCAAACAAGGCAGAAAAGTGAACAAATGGAAAAGGGTGTTATTTATGAATAGCACTTAGGCAATAAATAAAGCTCTTTGAAATCCATCAAGAAACAAAGATTGGGTTTAGAGAAAAAATCAAGTTATAGTCCAGGTATAGTAAGACTGGGCAGAAATATATATGAGCTCAATTTGCTCTGCCTAGCACAAGCATTTTCTGTAAATCCAGATGATTTAAGTGAAAGGAATACACTGGTGTAATAACTAATGGACATAAATTTTGGCATAAGATTAAAAGAAAAGTTTCTGGTACCCAAAGAAGAGGAATTAATTTCCACCAGCAGTACTGAGGAGGGAAGACAATATTTGATAAATATGTGTTCACAGTTGCATAACACAGCTGCTTCTGATCCTGACAGAACAGACACCTCCAGTTTTCCTGCAACTCTGGTGTTCCTGAAATGTGTAAAACCCTGCTGAGCTGGGCCTGGATGGTTGGAGGTGTCAGGGTTTAACATCTGATTAAATCCATGGAGGAATGGCACACTCCTGACCTTCAGGGAAAAACACCAGCCTACCTCAGCAATGGAAGCAATGAAAAGAGCAGCACTCCATTAAATGAAAGGGCTTTCATTGCATGTCCATGAATTATTAAGCTACAGCACATTAATTCTCATTAAAGGATATGTATTTGATGTCCTAACAAACTATTAAGTGAAAACAGCACTTCAGATTTGTCTCTTTGTCTGAGAGGTGTCTCTTCAGCCCTCCCTTTTTAAAGAATACTGACATTCACATAAACAATTCCAACAGAACACATTTGTTTTCTTTCAGCTAATAGAATTTTATTGGGAAAATTTGCTAAAATACACCTGTTTACTTAAGACTTTCGGAAGAATCACACAAGTTGCAAATGCCTTGGAAAACTGGAAAACAATAATTTACCATAATTTCTTCAATGTTTGATGTTGCTAATAAGAATAAAAGAATTTTAAAACATTTGGGGAATACTTTCTAATCTAGTTACTATGGTTACAAGATTGTTGGAGATAAAGCAGTTATGTGGCAATGATGGAATCGAATTTTCTGAACAATATTGATATATCCAGTACCTAATTTCCTGCTTCATAATAAATCATATTAATGACCTGAAGGAAGGCAGCAAACAGAAGAGATTTTCTGCTCTAAAGCTGTTCAGCAAAGTATGCTGCAGTTTAACTGCCACACTGCTTGTCTTAACTTTGATTTCAGGCGTTGATAATTTTAAACTGTGCTGCAAATTAAGGTAGAGGTGAGAAAAAAGTCTGTCCCTGCCAGTAAATTGCCTATGGAAAGTAACTAAGATGAAATAAAACCCTGGAAAGTCATTTGTCATTGGCACAGTAACCTAATTGTAGGCTCAAGTTTAAAATGTTTGGATTATTTTCAGACATAACAGCTATTCCAACTAATGACTAGGGATGGAGAATGAGAATTATCATTCCCTAACCCCATTCTCTGTGGTTTTCATGGAACCAGACTGATTTTTTTGTTACCTTTCATCTTTACAGTCTTCCAAAATGATCCTGTATCCTGAGCTGACTGATGGGAAGTTGTTTTTTTCCACCTTGACTTTCTGTTTTGTTTCAGTTCAGTTGTTTGGAATACCCACTCAATCTGTCCAGTTCCTAGAATCTATTTTCTTATTGAATGTACAGTTTTGAGCAAAAACTGGGTCTCTGCATTCTTAGCAGGGCCAAATTTGAAACTTAACAAGATGCAGAGCCTAATTCTGTATTCTTGGATTGGTAAAACAGGATATTTGGATGCAGGATTTCTGTTTGTTTAATCCTTTAATTTATAAAGTTTCTTCCTACAAATCTATTCAGAGTAACACTTTATCTTAAGTGGGATGAGAGATGCAACAGACTTACCCAGCTTTATTTAGTAGAGTGATATGTTAATATGTTAACATAAAAACTGCAAAATATCAAAGTCAGGGAGAGAGCACTACCACAGAGCTTCCTTTAAATCAATTAAGATATTTATTTGATAGCTGTGAACTGATTCATACTGCTTCAAACATGATTGTTTTCCTGTTCCCTTCCAAATAATTCCTCTGGTTTCTTGTTATACAGTCAATTGTTAGCAAGTTTATAATACAATATAAAGCAATATCCAAATGAATGACATTTGAGGAACAAAATTAACTTATCCCTGCCAATTTACAAACTAGATACTGTCATACTGTCAACCTTGGTGCTTTCATTAATGAAAGACTTTAATAAAGGCATTTTGCAGCCTGGTCTGGCGACAAATTTGATATTACCAGCTGTGGCTTGTTAAAATGGAATTAAGTAAAGATGGTTGGCAGAGCATTTCCAGAAGGAAAAATTATATGTATTATATATGGCTCATCTGTAAGGTGGAGTAAATAGCTGTCACTCAGGGAACAACAGTAATTTTCTTCCTCCTCCCTAACTGCTGATTCTCTTCAGTGATTAATTGAAGAGAATTTTAACCTTTTTGTGTTTTGCCCTTGCTTTTATCATACATGGATGATTCCTGGGGTATTTTTTCCACTTACAATTTAGGGTGATGTACAGCAACTGATCAATAGGGTGAATAAAGGAGTATGATGCCATTATCCATAATGACAGCTGTGTTTTAATTCAGGAAACATTTTCCCTTCTCATTTCTAAAACATCTGGTGCTCTTTTCCAGCTGCCCTCTAAAGGCACATTTTTTTTAACCTTTCTGGTTTATCATCTTCATCACTTGCTGTGCAACCCTGTTGGCTGAATTCAGAAATGGAGTAAGTGAGGTATGGTCTATAGGGCAGAATGATGGAATGCTGAGGCTGGAAAAGGTTTCTGCAATACCTAATTTTGAAGTTAATGTCATTCTTCTCTATTGACCTATTTTTCTTTCTGGTCAAATATATAAAAACGTAAATGATTTCATTTTAATCAGTGTTCCACTGTTGACCTAAAACTTTCAATTACAAAAATCCCACATATCAAGTAATTTCCCTTTGCTTGTGTTTGGAAAAGAAGAATTCAGTTTGGCCACTCTACTTTCTCTGGAATGACTCACAAAGAGAAAAATCACTTTCTGCCACAGACACTTTGCTTAAACAAAGGCAAATGAAGAATTTAGAGAAATGTAATTTTTTGGGATTAACCTGCTTTCCAAAGTTCTGTGTTTAAGTTAGCAAGAGGGTGGATTTTTGGTTTGGCCATGATGTTCCTTAAATTTTCTCAGGCTGTTTATGAAGTCAGGGTGATTATTGGAATGTATATATTTGGTGTTTAAACACAGAATTCAGACCCTCCATGCTGTATTTATCTATATATAGGTAAAATGCAAATGTGTATGCACACATTTCAGCTGTGCACAGCAATAAATGACTACAGACTTGTAGAACTTATCCAGACTTCCATCAGCTCTCATTTTGGTCAGTGCTGTTGACTTTGTAGGTGTTTTCCTCCCATTTTAATCTATAAATTGCTGTTGTGAGTTCTTCTCCCTGTCATTGGAAATTCTGCTTTTCCATCCAAAAATGTCCCTTGCGCTGCTGCTCTTCCACACTTTATTTCCCTGCCATGTTTCCATCTGCCTCATGTTCCTGAAGAACAGGTGGAAAACATGGCATAAATATTTATACACATTCTGTTTAAGAGTTGAAGTGACTGTTAAAACATTTGCACAGTTTTGCCAGGGTGTTATTTTTGTAATATTTAACTTGAGCTGCAGTTTAAGCCAAGTCTTTGTAAGCTTGAGCTGATCCCTCAGCAGTGCCATGGAGCCTTGTAAGCACACACTAAAACATTTCACTTTCCTGTACCCTGCCTGACCCTGAGCATGCTGAAGCTGACAGAAATCCTCCCATCAAAGTGGAAAAGGAATTTTGATAAGGTCAACCCTCCTGGGAGATTGCAGAGGGAAAAAAGGACCCTTGGAGGAAATGTGGGTTAAGCTGATCATGTACACATCAAGTTAAAAACACTTTATTCAATGTGTTTTTTGGGAAAATTTTTAAAGTACACTTGGGAAATAGGATTTTCATCAAGGTTCAAACAGCTTCAGAAGGTTTTTATTTCTACAAAGCATGGACAAAACTATTAAGCTTACATTTCCAATTGAGCTTGAGAATGGAGTTGATAATAGGAATCTGTTCAACAATGAAGTCCAGAAATTGAAAGTAGTAGTGATCCCTATAATCCAATAACATGTGTCTTAATATATTTTTTACTTATTAGAATTGAAAAAAAAAAAGTAGCGTAGATGTAGCTGAGCTTGGCTACAACTTGAAAACTTGAATTCAGGGGCTATATTAATTTAATAGAATTCATGTTCAAGCCTGATTTACATTATATTACAAGTATTTTATGATAATAGAAGTGATGAGAGCTGGTTTCCAATAAATAAAAATTCCGTGCAACAAACCCAGCTGCTCTTATCAATGGTAGCACTTTTTGCACAATGACCCTAAATAATCCCCTCAGCACCACTGGGGTTATTTTCTGCCTCCTGATATTTCAAACTGGGATAAGAGGGAGCAAATCCTGCAGCTGACCTGATCAGGCAATGAATATACATGTGAAAAATGGAAATTCTTCCTTCCTCTCTGTCTCTGCCAAAGGTCTTTTCACTCTGCATTGCTCCAATTTTTTTGTGGAACTTCTAGGAACTTTGCATGTTTGATGTTTTTAAATCAAATTTGGTCAAAACTAGCCAAAAGGCTTGAGTTGGATCAGTTAAATGTTATCTTTTTCAGGAGATTAGACTAAGAAATCAGATGATTAGCAAAACAGGCTTTCCTCAACAAATCCTTTTCTACTTGACAAAGAAGCCATTGAATGTTCCTGAAGAAGCTCTTGTAGGGTTGGAATAATGGTTAAATCAGACACAGGGAAAGGGCAAAGTCTGCAGTGGGCAAATTGCTAATTGTGTAAAAGCAAAACTGTAAGGATCTGTATGAATTTCATGCAGCAAAATGGGCAATGCAGAACATCTTGAAAGTGTGCAAACAGGAAAATATAAGGAATCAACTTCCTCCAGTTTCACTGTGCTGTTGGGCAAACCTGAATTTGCTAAGGGTCACCAGAACACCAAAATTAACTTGAATTAATAGAATTTATTATGCATGGATTATTTTTTCAAACTCCTATACCATCATTACTGCATTAAGTAATTTTCTTATGAGAATCCTAATTGTCAATAAATCATATTCTTTTTTTTCTTAAAAAAAACTTCAACTCAATAATGATAAATAATGCTTTGGAAAAAAAAAAAGTGTAATTATCTGTTAATGAGAAATCATATAAACTTCATATTGTTTCCTTTTGGGCATGACTGATGAAGGATATTCTTTGTAAGTACTAGAAAGTTATTTTGTAAATAACAGAAAATTGATGGTATTTATTTCCCCAAGATTCCACAGAGATTGGTGGTTCCAAACTCTTTATCCAAGGAGGTACAGATGTGGTTCAGGCCGTGCTGCTGCTGTTTGCACCCAGCAGCTCCTTTCCTCATGTACTAGAAAACAAGCTTTGACCACATTTTTCATCTTGAAAGCTCCCATCCTGAACAGCCTTTTAATTCTGGGAACAAATGAAGCACATGCTCCCTGATGATAACTCATGTGTATGCATAGGTGCTTATAATTTATGGAGATGGAGACAGGTACAACCCAGGCCAGTGCAGCAGAGCCAAGAACAAAAAATAAAAAAAAAAATAAATCCTTCTTCACAGGCTTTTCAAAACAACTACTTTCTAGAGTTCTTATTGGCAACCAGAGTTAATTAGATTTTTAGAATTAGACAGAAATTTTCTCATCAGCTTTTTAAATCAAAGACTAGAGGGAAAATACAGCTCAGCTGTCATTTTTTGTCCTTGATTCTCTCAAGGAGGGACTCCCTGTTGCTTGTGTAATGAACCATGGGGACCCTCCTGCAGCAGCTTTCAAAGAAATTATTATGTTGAAGAGAGAGAGAAATTATCTCATTGCACATAATTTAGGAACAGGGCCTGCCATTTGTTTCAGTCATGAATTTACAGTCAGGAGATTTTGAGTTTCATAGATCTGGGTGACAATCAAATACCTGGCAAACAGTTCATGCAGACAGTTTTAAATCTATTGGAGGTTCAAAAAACTCTAAGAGGATTCTTCAAAATCCCCAACCTCCCTCACAAAAGTGAAATTCCTGTCAAAGTGGAAGAGAAAACTATAAACTACCAGTAAATATTTCAATTATTTTAGAAAGAAGGGAGGCTGTGCCACACTGCAGATGTTCTCAGTGGAGGGACAGGAATATGATGGAGTATCTCAAAATGAAGTGTCAAAAGAAATGGATTCAGAGCAGAAGAGAAAAAAATATTATAAAATAGCAAAGAGCAAGTTGGTGGAGTTCAGACTGGGAATTAAATCCTGACTGTGGCAGGTAGCTACTGCTGCACCTTGGCTTCTCTGGAATGTGGGGTCACATCCTTCCCATTCTTTTTAAAAAGCTCCCTAAAATCCTTGAGAAACATTAGGAATTACAGCCCACTGAATCCCACTCCTGCCCCAGGCAGTCAAAGCCCAGATGCAGCAGTCACTGGAACAGATAAACTTTGGAAGATCATGAAGTGAACAGTCAACATGGGTCTTTCTAAGGCAATTCATATTTCCTAAATGTATTGAGATCTGTGGAGAAGCTGAAAGTGTAGATAAATCTGATCAATAAACCATACTTGGGTTTCTCTACTGAGAGAAAATGCTTCCTTCTGCTAAAAATGATTGAAACATCGGTGTGGAAACAGATTTCCATAGGGAAGGTTTTGCCAATAGATATTTCAAGGATTTATAAAGTGATTTGTGTTTAACACAACAGAAATTATCTGGGAAAGGAGACATTGCAGTGACAGAGTTTGCAGATCATCCAAAATGAGTCATGAGACTGACAAGGAATGGGAAGATTAGAGTGCTGCAGAGTGATTTAACAGTACTGAAGGTTAGGACTGGTTGATAATTTTTGTCAAGCACTGTGAAATTCTGCGTGTTGTCACAAGATGTGGAGGCCAAAAGGAAAGGGTGTCCTTGGTGTTGTGCTGGCACAGGATGACACTGATCACCACTGCAGGGAGAATCCAGGAATGACCCCCAACCATTCCTCTGTAATTTTTGGTTCATTTTTGAATTACTTGTACTTCTCTTTGTAAAGAAAACACACTGCAGGAACATTTCAGGGTGGCTGCACAAATAGTTACTTTGCAGTTCTGTAATTCCACAAGCCATGTCTGGGTTAAGCTCTTGTTCTTCTAAATACAATTTCTATCATTCAAATATGTCTGGAAAGCAGAGAGAAGGGCTGAGGAATGTCTGACTCATTATTTGTCTTCAAATATTGCTTTGTTATTTAAAGAGTCATTCTGCATTTCCAAAGCATGTAGGCAATGGTAGAAACAAAAAGCTATTTCTGAAAGCAGTGAGATTTAAGTTTCCAAGGCCCACATTTGCAGTGAATTTAGGTGTCTCATTTCCTTCATCATGATGGTGTGTGTAATCTGCAGTTAAAATGGAATTAAAGCTATTTCTTCTGGCATTTCTGAGAATTTGTGCATCTCCAGTACTCCTATAAAGGAGATTTTATAATGTCTACTACAGGGTTTTAGTTTGGATCCTTGCTGCTGTCCCCCCTGGGATGCTGGGCTGGCACATCCCTTGTTTGTCCAACATGCAGGAATTGTCCTGGAGGTTGGGGTAATTTGAACCTGGGGTTTTTAATTGAGTTGTTCCAGGCTTCCTCTCCAAGATACTGCAGAAGGGTTAAATTTAGCAACTAAACTTTCTAATATAAATTTCTCCAATATTTATTTTTCTGTGGGTTTAATTTAATGCTGATATACTGTGCTGTCAATTGAAAATCCCCAGGATAGGTCAAAGTGATAGATGTAGAGAAGCAGTCCTAATTGATGAGAGATCTGTTTTCTTGCCCATTGATTTCTGTGGCTGAAATTGAAATGAATGATTTGCAGTTGAAATGACTTGGCTATTCTTTCTAAAGATCAATTTCAAAGCCATCTCTGTTCTTCATATTAGCTGGGAAATCCTGGGACTGTTTTAAGATCTTTCTGTATTCTAAACACATTAAGTGTAACCATAGAAACATACATATTAAGGTGATTTTAATTATTAATAAACTTGGTAGACGTTGCTAAATTATTTTTGTACCTCTACAATGGGTTGTTGACTGATTTACATTTCAAAAAAGTTACTAATTCCATTAAATATTTTTTTACTTCTGTTTGAGAATTGTGATCAGATGCCTGCAGCCTTAACTTCTGGTAAAAATTAAACAACAGTACCTGATCCTGGGGAAATTAACTTGCTTCATTAATCTAAAGGCTCTTTTTGCCTCATTAATTATTGCTGCAGTTTTACCTGCATTTCCCTTAAATTAGAAGAGAGAAAGGCATTATTTTAAGTTTATTGCTGAATTCTTTGTGAGGATGGGTGTGCTCTTGTACCTTCTTTATAGCTGTCAGCACATTATTATTCTCCATATCTTTCTATTTCCATATGAGACTCACTAATATTTCAGGGAGGTTCTTTTTACATGAAAATGTGTAGTAAATTTGTAGTAAAACAGGTTCAGTAGTGTATGTAATGTAATATTTGTTATCTTTGGATGTTTTAGTCTTATTATAATTGCAGTTAAATATAGGGAACAGCAATTAATTGCACCAGAAATAGCTGTTAATGCTTTCATTTGTTTTGAGTAAGGGAACTGCAATAATGATCGGGTTGGTAATTTTTGTCAAGCATTGAGATATTTTGTGTATTGTCACAAGATGTAGAAGCCAAAGGGCATCCTTGGAACAATGATCTGAGCCTGTGTGAACTGGTGAGAATGGGCTGGGCTGAGGTTAGCACTGAGCTGAGGCAATGCCTGTGAAAACCAGGTGAATTCTGGATTCACACTGATGGAACTGAAGTCAAATATGGCCATGGGGGATCATAGATTATCACTTAATAATGTCACTATCAGTAAGGAGTGGTTAGCATGAAGTGTAAACACCATGGAATGAAGTCCAGTGGTGTTTTTTGGGTGTGCCTTCTCTTTTCCCCTCATTGGCAGCGTGTCAGTGCCTTGGTGGGGCTGGAATTCCCAGCCCCAGTGCTGGCTGGGTGCTGATCCAGAGCCAAAGCCAAGGCACAGAGTGGCTGTGCCTCCAATATTGCTGCAAATCCAGCTGGCTCCTTTCTCTGCACACTGAAGGGCAGCAGGACTGGTTGGATATTTGCATTTTGCCAGTTCAAAATGGCACTGCAGACCTGAGTTTCTGTTTGACTCCTGTTTTAACTCTGTCATTGTAGGACAGATGACATGTTTATTGACACTGAATTAAGAAGGACACCAGGGACACTGCAAGGATGCTCTGGCATCAGGATCACCCCTGGGGTGGATCCACCTCCCAGACCCTGTTCCAGAGCACACATCAATGGGGCTTCTTCTCTTGGAAGCCAATACATCCCTTAGAGTAGCAGGACTGGATCATGTCAGATTCATTCCCATTAAACAGCATTAAACTGTTTTTTTTAAGTCAGGTTCAAATTGCTTAAGCTTGTTCTGGTAGATGGAACAGAACCTCCATGACTCCTGAGCTCATTTTAATAAAAATCTTGTTGTTACAAAAGAGGGAATTTCTTTCTAACATTTAGAATACTTTATAAGAATATCCCCCTTTTTCTTTTTTTGCTCTGGTTTATTCAGTGTGAATTTTACTTCTTGAATGTCTTTCTCTATTCCTTTATTTTCTTCAATCTCAGCTAAGTATTAAAATGATTTTTTCCACACTATTAGCTACATTTACATTCTGCAAGATAAAGAACACCATAGCCATTATCCACCAATCCTATGTATGTAACACTTTAGTAATTTAACAGCTCCAACTTTCACAAAATCTTACTATTAGCTTTAAATAGTATTTTTTGACTTTGAACAGTGTTATGGCAAAGCAATCGTATGTGACTGGAAAGCATCTAATTTTGTCAGAGTTAAAAAAGATAAAACTGCTAGAGGCAGTGGAAAAATATCTTGTATTTAGCCACAAGTGGATTAAAAATCTCAGCAATTTTTTGATTTTAATTGTATAAAAACTGTAATTAAGATTTAAGTAAAGATAAATTATAAATTCAGAGGCTGATACTAACTTGCAAGTTTATGAAATGCAGTGTTAAAAAAAAAGACAATCCATTATTTCTGTTGCCTACAATTTTTTTCTTGGCCTCAGGCCACCATTGGGCAAAATCAAACGTTTTCTTATAGAAACTTGTGTGTATTTACCCTCTAGTTCCTTCCTTTTAAAAGTAAATTTTATTCCAGTAATTCAAGAACAAAATTTATGTTCTTTGTGTGTTATATGGTTCTTCAACATTAATATTTTAATTCTTAATAGTTGCTGATAGAAGGCACCAACTATTACATTCTGGACTGCAATATGAAACATTTCTTTCCTGCAGTCTTAGATGTCATGAAATATTGTTTTTTAAGGTATATTTATTAGGAAAATACTTAAATTAGACTTTGATGGACTGGGTTTCACAGAACATTGAAAAACACACCTGCATATGGGATAAAAGCAGAGCTAAGTGATCAAAATGAATTTCTTTGAAGCTGCATTTAAAAATTTTTTTATTTACCTATTTATTTATGTAGCTGGTGATATGTGAGATAACAGTACCACACTTTAGGCAGCTTAGAAAGTTATTTTCTAAAAAGAATTCAGTACAGATTGTTGTGTTAAGAGTTTCAGGGTACAGCTCTCCATAGAGGTCATCCTAGACTTTGGAAGTGGTTCATATTTTAAAAGAAGATTTATATTTTAAGCCCATATTTAATAATTATTGGTTAAAACATCCAAAGGTTATCATGTGTAGTCTTTAAAGAACTTATTTACTGAAGTTTTAACTAAGCTTGCATTTCTGGCTTTAATTTTTTGGTTGGAATCTTCCACAAGAGTGGGCAATGCTACCATTGGAACGATGTGGAGAATCATTGCTTCACATTATTAAATTGCAGTTTTCTTTGTTGCTTAGTGAAAGTTGAGGAAAATATCTGTATTTATCAATGCACTTTGAGAACCAGGAAAACATTTAGAGCAATATTTTTGTGTCACCTGACTCAAAGGCATTTTTTCTTATGATGGCCAACAAGACTCTGATTTGGCTGAATTCTGAAATAAGGCTTCTTAAAAGAGATTACTTCAAACTTTAAGCACAGTGTAATTGATCAGTCAGCATTCTGTGGATTATTTGTTATTTATTCTCAGATATACCAGAAAATCTTACTTATACTCTTAAAATAATCTGTTGGAGCTCAAAGCCAGCAGCTGTGCAGCTCTTTCCAATACCCTTGTAATCCCCTCAACGTTTCAGATTATTTCTGTAGGAGATTTTTAGCTTTATGTGGAGTTTTTTATTCTAAATGAGTAGTTAGATTAAATCAGGTTGACATTTGTTTGCCAGCAGAGAAAATCAGTGGCAACTGGTTCACTTCAGATAACACTTGCTAAGGACTGTGAGAGCTTCCACTATGTAGAAAGGGTAGTTTAAGTTTTTCCTTTCCAAATTTGCCCTTTTCCACAGTTTCTCCAGGTATAGATGCCAACCTTTACACACAAATGCAAATGTTTATGCAGAAATATTGATACAAATATCTGTGTCAGTAGGAGATGAGACTAAAACAAAGACACCCTCACTTGGAACAGCAACAACTTTTGGCTTGCTGAGTCACACAATGTAGATGCTCTCTGCATTTAAATTTTATGGCTCAGCTTCCAGGTTTTTGAGGAAGGAAATTATAAAATTTGCATGAATTATCACACTAACCTAGAGCAGCTCTTTTCTGCATAAATTCAGGTTGGGTAATTGGTGTTGTTGCAAAATTGAATTAAATAGTTTTGCTAGTCCAGAATTAGGTACACAGAGTTATCTTGATGTGAGTAAACAGGAATAATTTTGTTATTGTCTACAATTTTATTGGTGAGAGCCCTTACAGAGGCACAAACAGGGGCAGAGCTGGTTGCAGAGGACACATGAAATAAATCCTTGGAGTGCAGCAGTGACAGGAACCATCCTGATCTCAGGGTGCCTGCCAGCACTTTGTGCTTACACCTCATCCATTCCTGTGTTTTTAGAAATGCATCAGTAGCTTTAAAAGTTCACTCCAAAGAGCTCCTGTATTTTTGTGCAGTACCTGGGAAGGAGCAGATGTTCTGTGTTTTGAATTGCTGCATGTTTGGCATGTTGGATCTGGGGGTACAGGCTGCTCTTATTCAAATCACCATTTTGAGATCAAACTGCCATTGAAGAAATGGCAAATCCTGCAGTGAAAATGTCAGGATCAGAGATCCACCCTTCATTTTCTTCTGACTACTCAAGTAATGATTCCACTTTATGAACTGAGTGCTGGGCTTTACTAAAACCAAGCAGAAGTCCCTCTGGTAAATACTTATTTTTTTTTTTTTTTTAATCTCTTCTCAGTGCTAGTATGATTAGGATTTTTATTAATACAGTAGATTAATAATAATAAGAGTGTCTGGTATTAGATTAAAAAAAGACATCAATGCTAACATTTAGCCACTATAGACTGATTTTGCTTCAAATTAGAAGCAGTCAAATTTATCAAGGTGTGATTAAAACTTTGAGTAACATTATCAGAGGTTTCTGCCATGTAGTCCATGCTAGCTCTTCAAACACAGTCACATGTGAAATTGCTAACAAAAGGTTTTCCAAGCATGTAGGTAAAATTTTTGATCAGGTTTGTGATGGCATTGATAATTTAAGGGCCAATATGAAGAAAACACAAATTACATTTAAAATAATAACTTTAAGTTACATTTCTGCCTACAATATTTAAAGAATTATGACTACTCACAGCTGTTTAGAATTGATCTCTGATGGTTTTGCATGAAAAGTGAGGTGGATTCACTGATAAAAATTGAAATGTGTGTAGAGAACCAAAATTAAAATCTCAATTAAAATTTTAAAAAAGCACAAACTTACTAATAGAAGTATCCAGTGCTTCATCATACTGAAATGTTTGAAAATTTGAAATATCCCAGATAATTGTCAAACACAGCTGCCATCTGCCCTTGGCAGAAGCACCAGCAGCTGCTGAGATGCAGACCTGTGACCCCTAGATAAGTTTCTATACACAGAAAAGTATTTATCTTCCTCCTATGACCTTCCATGAACAAGACATGAGCCATGGATTTGTTTCCTAGGGAACTAGTGACTGAGGAAAATCTATAATTAGATCTGTGGGTTGTTTGCTACAAGTGGGAATTGGGTGCTAAGCAGGTTCTTAAAGTATCCACAAGTATTAGACAGACTTCATGTAATCGAACCAAATTTAGAAAAAAATACCCTTCATCATGATATTTCTTTTTTAATGTCTTCAATTATAAAAATTAAGTACTTTTGATAGGGTACTTATTCCTCTCAGTTCATTTTAATTGCAAAATATTTTTACATTCAAGGCTCATCAGGTTGCTAGCTAAAGGAAAAATAAAATTAGTCAAAATCTTCCAAGAAATTTCTTCAGCTTCAGCTGAGTCTTAACTTTCAAGAGCGTTTTAGGTGAAACACTCTCATCAGCTCCATTTTCTCACTTTACTACTCCCATTCAGCTCCTCAGGTCGGCTCTGCAAGTTCAGTGTTTTATTCTGCAATTCCAATTACTCTGCCCAGCTGGAGGGTCCCACTTAATCCAGGTCTTGCTTCCTTTCTTTGCTGCATGCCTGGATCTGAAGATAACATTTGTAGCTGGGTCCCAGGGGCAGCAGAAGTGGCTGCAGGGAGAGCAAGCAGCCAGGGCTCTGTGTTCCCCAGGCAAGGCAGGGTTGGCACTGCCCAGCCCTCATCTGCAGATTATTCCAGCTCAAACGCTGCCCTGCTGCCCCCGCCCAGGGCCAGATCAGCGCCCTGTGCCTGTCTGGGTGCTGCACAAGGGGCTCTCAGTGATGAATTAAGATTTTGATCTTATTCAGAATAAATAGCACTGTGAAATACCTGGGAAGAGGTGCTGTAAATTGGCTATGTTCTCCTCTTTTCTCTCATTTCTTCCACATTTAGCTACACCTGTGGTGATTGCACATTGTGTATTTTGTCCCAATTGCTGAATTGCTGCAATTCCAAATCATCAAATGTGGCAATGTTACCTCTTAATTTCTGCCTTTTTAGATCTATGAAAATCTTTCAGTAAAGCTCCTCTTTAAATCCAAGTAATCCCTTCATTTGTTTGTTTGTTTTTAAGGGGATCTTTTGAGTTTTTCTTTTAATGTTGTCAATCACAGTCAGGTTTTCCCTAACAGAGCCCAGCTTGGAGCTGCTCCGTCTGGCTGTCACTCAGCAGAGAGTGGTGCTCCAATTCCTCCAAGTGACAGGGTTTGCAAGTCACTGAAATGGCAAATCAAATATGGTGCTGAAATGGCTCCTGAAAGGCCAGCGAAACAGCCAGGCCTCCTGTGACAAGGAGCATTTCTAAATCCACTCCTTTGAGGCCACAAAAAGCTGTGTTTGTGACCTCTGTGCTGTAGGGACACGGTGCTGTGTACAGAATCCTGAGTCTGCAGATACAGCTGTGAAACAGACTGCTAGGAACAGGGAGAGGGGAAATTATTTGTAATGAATCTTCTTGCTCTTTATAAATTAGGAGTAAAAGGAAGCTGAGGAATTACCTGCTACAAAAGCTAATGCACATCTTGATGTGTTTATTGAATTACTTTGCTTCGATCTCTGAGCAAATGCTCATTGTTAGCTGTTTATATTGGTTAAATCCTCAAATTTAAATCCTGCAACTGCTGGAAAGGGTTCTTCAGGGAGAATCCTTGCATCTGTGTACAACAACAATAATGAACCTGGGGCTGAAGGGATCCACCAGCGCCCAGGGCTCCCACATGTATAAATTCATTTTGCTTCACTCCAACACCTGTGCATCCCACTACAAAGTTGATCTGAATTTTGCAAACATTTATGCGTAATTATGATAAAAAGCCATTATGTTGAGAAGATATTTTTTGGTTGAATATCAAATATCTTATTTGTTTTGATTATTCTAAAAAGATCTGGGAAATGGAGCCCTGGTGGTGAAACAACTTCACTGGTTTTTAATATATTGTGTCATTTTCATACATTGAGATACTCTGTTGAAAACATTTGCCTCTCAAATTTATGAACCTTGTCAAATTTCAGATTTGCAGTTGTTTCTACTTAGTAAAACATTGTGTTTGCACTGATGTTAGAAAAGAATAGTTGGTATAGTACATTTTATAGGAAGTAAAGCCACAGTCCAAAAAAATCCTTCAATGTTTCACCCATTTTTTGAGCAGTGCAAGTTCTATTTCCTTCATGTGCATGAAGTCCTCAGTGTGGTGCTGGATCAGAGCATTCACAGTTTTGTCTGAATGCCTTCAGGCGAGGAACACTGGTACCATTTGCAGCCCCTAATCAATCTTACAAAAATGCATCAAAAATATGCTAAAACCACTTTAATTCTCCCAGGCTTGTTCCTAAATCTGGCACTTCCTGAGATGTTTTGCATGACAAAGCTCAGAGTTAAAATGCTAAAAAGGACTCTCTTTAAAATATTAGTGTTTTGGTTTTTTTTATTTTCATAATTAATTTAATTTCAATGCCTGACTTTTTTATTCCCATGTTTTTTCTCTGAAAGTTGATATAAAAGTTTTCATGTTCAAGGTATTTGTATACCCCATGCTGAGTATTTCAGAATTTTATGCAGATATGAAAACACTTCAGTTTACAGATGCACTATCGTAATAATACACGTTCCTTTTTTCCCTGTAATTCTTAAGAGAACAAGTGCAAAACAACGTGACTGAGAAGTAATTGCTACTCTTGTAATAAGAGTTTTGCCCAGTGCCACTGAGGTTTAAATGTGTATGAAGATGTAAGAATAAATAACAAATAATCCACAGAAGTAAATACAGAATCCAAATTTGTTTTGGATGTTTTGGATAACATCCTGAAAGGGCACTGCCCAGATGTGCTTTGATTGACAATGGAGTGAAGTTAATGGTCCATCATGCAAACAAGAAAAAGTGGTGCCTGAAAAACATCCTGGCTTTATCCCTAATTATCACCAGTAAAGGACACAATCACTTAGAGAAGCTTTAGAATTCCTGTTAATTTTGTGGGAATGAATCCACTGGATCTCCTTGCCTGTCACCTGCACATGGAATGGATCTGGAGAAAGTTCTAATCAGAGAGAAAGCCAGGGTCAGGTCTGGCCTTCATCAAAGAGCACAATTTGGCTTCACTTCATCTGACATTTCTTTAAAAAAGCCAGAGGTACTAATTTTTACATAATAAATTATTAAAGTCAGCAAAGTATATAAATTCCTTTCTAGCCATGGGTTTTGTAGGTTTAGCTTACAGTAACGAAGAAGTTTCTGTTGGTTAATGCTTTCGAATAACAATGGAAATATTTTGCATTTGTTTTGGTTGAAAGAATATTTGAGTCAGTGTGGAGCAGATGGAGCCTCTGAGTGTAAAGAGTAATTTTCAGTATGGCAGGACAGGAAGTGTCTGTTTATTTAAACAATATCTGAACAACGGGCCTAAACCATTGTTTTGCTCTTGTAGAGCAAAGTGATTTAAGGGAAAAAATAGTTCACCTTTAAATATTCCATGAATAAATCAAACAATCCTAAAAAAAAAAAAAAAAAAAAACCAAAAAAACAAAACCCAAACAAAAACCAACCAACCAACCAAACCCCAAAAAATCACCCCAAAAAAACCCAACCCACTAAAAAAGAAATCTCAAACAAAACTAAAAAACACAAGGGAGACACTGTAATGCTCTGATATGAAAAGAAATGGAACATGAACCAAATATTCCTCTCTGGGGTGGGATTAATTTTCTAATTAAAAAGTGAAACTGTTATGATGCACCTATAATTCACCTGGCATCAAGAACTAAGAAATTATGGGAGTGGTTGAGGCAAACACTTCTTAAAGAGCAAAGCTGGTGACTGGGGATGGTGCTGCTTAGGACAGATCTGCTGGCACTGCAGAACTGTGAATTCTCTCTCTCGGGGCACTGTGGGGTTGTTGTGCTTCTATTTCTCTTCCTCTCTTGAGAGCACTCTGAATTACTTTTGTGATAAACCCATAACAGCAGGGGGATCACATTGCTGAGATGAGTTTGGCTCTGAGGGATCCATAATGTCAGCCCAAAAACAGCACTGGGGAAATACGTTCTGGCCATGGTTCAGCAGCAAGCAGCTCCTGTCAGCTCCCTGGTGCTCTGGGTGCTTGGAGTGTCTTTCAGCTGAGCAGGATCACAGAGCCTTTTGCTGGGCTCAGTGGGATGGATCACTTCAATTCCCAATTATTCTCTGAAGTGCCCTTGAGATGGGCAAGTGAGAGATGGCTGAGTGTCCCTCTGTCGGAACTCAGCACATCCCTCCGGGTGTCCAGAGTTGCCGGGACCCCTGGCTTTGTATGAACACCTTAAAGCCACAGAAGTTTAAGTAGTGTAATAATAAAATTATCACTAGGTGAAAAAATAGATTTTGGGGTTTTTAGAATAGGGGTTTTGGGGCAAGATGGAGGGACTTGGGACTCCTTCTTCTTCTTTCTTCTTCTTCTTCTTCCTGCTTCTGCTTCTTCTTCTGCTTCTTTTTCTTCTTCTCCTTCTTCTTCTGCTTCTGCTTCTTCTTCTGCTTCTTCTTCTGCTTCTCCTCCTCCTCCTTCTCCTCCTTCTCCTTCTCTACCTCCATCTTCTGGTGTGATGTTGGCACTTTGGGATTGGTTTATAATAGAAGTTCCCTGTCTAACACAGGTGATAGGCATTGCAAAGTAATTGTAAACTTGTTATATGTAGTTTGTAGTGTAAAGAGATAACACCACCCCGGCGCAGTCAGAGTGCCTCTGTCTGTCCTGCTGAGCAGACTTCAGCTGGACAGGAGGAAAAATTTTTATAGATAAGATACAATAAACAACTCTGAGACCGAGAACTGAAGAATTCCGAGTCATTCTTCGAACATGCGGGCCGAAACAGAGACTTTTCACGTGTCTCGGGGCTGCAATAAACTGCAGAACTCCTGAGATCCATCCAGTGCTGTCCTTGTGTCCTGGGTGAGGGAACAGTCTCTCCCAGCCCATGTTGTGGTGGGATGCTCAGCTGGTGTCTATTCTGAACCATCTGCCCACAGAATGACCTGTGAGCTCAGAGCAAGGGAGAATGAAATGGGCAGAAATTGGGATGCTGGATGAAGTATTCCTGCCTTATCCATATTCCCAGTGGGTGGCTGGTGGGGTCCTGTGCTGCCTTAAAAACCATTTCCTAAGAATGCAAAGCCTTTATCTGCAACACATAGCCACTGCCATATGGTGCAGACGTTTTCAGTATTAGAACCTGCACTGAAATTCCTGAAGCTGTGAAAAAATTATGGAAATATCTGTTTCTGACTGGGCTGCAGGTAGCAGTGACTGTGGGATTTCATTTATGTATTTTCGAAAAGTAAAAATGAAATCCCCAAGTAAACATTGCAGCAGAAATAGCCTGGCCTTGTTTTATCTCCACCAGGATATTGGGAAAGCATTGTTCTGCAAATGCATTGTGAGCTAGGAAATTTTCCTGTGAACAGGGCTGTGTTTGTGCCAGTGCTCCAAATCAGCCTTGCCAGAGGAGATGTCAGACAACCCTCCTGTTTTCTTCCTTGCTCTTGCTGAAGCACCAAACCATATGGCAAATTAAGCCTGATTTTTATTAAACTTTTCATTGTACTGAGCTGCGTGTGAACTGGGAAATGCACTTTCTTTGAACTATGCAGCCGTTATATAAGCATCTTAATTAGGAGCTGGGAATGTTCTCGCTGACATTCCTGGCAGTTCGCGGCTCCCTCTTGCGGCTAATTAAGCTTTTTTAAGGAACCTTCTGAAAATGACTTTTTGTGAACCTCCCTCAGTTCCTGCGCAAACGCTGCCCCGAGCTGGGCTGGGCTCTGGGTCACTAAACCAGCCTGGAGGGGCTGGGCAGAAAATTGATACAAGGATAAACTGATAACAGGAAAAGCTCTGCAAAGGGTTGCACTGTGAGTGTGACAGATCCCTGAAGTCTCCAAAAAGCTGAGTGAGTTCATCCAGTTGTTTAGAAAAGCTCTGTTCTCTGGTCGCTCTTCCTCCCATGCATTAGATGGTGAATGAAAAAGGGTTTGCAGCTGGAGTTGGGATGAGATGTGGGATGTGCCAGCTTCAAGGAGCCCAGACCAGTCAGGCACCATATTGGGATGTCTCACCATCAAATTCAAGGTGAAGAACTTTGCCAGATTTGATGTGGAGAAGAATTTTTACCACTGGCTGGGTTTGCAGAGACCACTATTACTATTACTGTTATCATCGTTATTTATCCACTTATTATTATTAGTAGTAGTATCGTTATTATTATTATTAGTATCACATTCTTGTTTTTCTATCTAATGGGGAGAAAAATTTCCATATGAATATCTGGGGCTTTTTTGACAAATTCCCTTTCAGAGCCCAATATTTATTTTTCTTTCTTATTGTGGGTTGTTACAACTGGGACATTGCGTTTATACTGCATATTAAATTTGTCATAAACAAGTAATGTTTGGTGGAAATGGCTGTAGTATAAACACCTTTGGGTTAGATTTTGTCCTTGCTTGGAGCTGATTTCAGGCCTTTCAAGCCACTGCTCTTATAGGGGAAGGTGCATTTTCCTCATAAGAAGTCTCAGACATCAGGGCAAAAAAGAATCAATTCATCTTTTCCCTACAAAAGTGAGAAATGGTCGTGACATTGCAAAATCTCAAACATAGCTTTATGTTAAGAAAAACTCGTATTTTTAGGCTTGATGTAAAAAATACCAGAAATTGGTCCAAAAATGACCTGAACAGCAGGTAGCTTTTCAGTAGAGGCCATTAAGTTTCAGTTTCATCACCAAACCAGAAGTCTCAAAGTGACTTTGCCCCTTTGTCACCTGCAGTGTTGTCTGCCTCTGTGTTTTGTCATGACTTACTCAAAAATACACAGGAAGAAAACTTCAGCCACTAGTGTTTCTGAGTGTTGGAAGGAGGGAGAAAAAAAAGAGGTGAAACAGGTTTTTACTTTGAAATGTCTCCCTTCCCCAAAGGGTTTGGAAAGCAAAAGTTTATCTGTGAAAATGCTGATTTCCTATTTCATAACTTGTGGCAATTTTTTCTCAGTTAAAATAAAGGAACAATGATTATGGAGTTAAGTCAAAATCTTGCTGCCCAGTAATCTGCAAACCAGCATTGCCCAACCCACAGCAACAGGGCAGCAAACATTTATTTCCTCAGGGACATTATTAAACACCCTGCATATTTATTATGTCAAAATTGGAGAAGGTCCAGAGTTCTAAGGCCACTTTCTCCCTTCCTCTTCCTGAGCTGTAATTCAGACCAGAATATAAATTTTTGACTTAATGTTTCTGCGGAAATCAGCAATATGAAGCTGCTAGAAACAAAAGAACACAGAACAGCAGAGGGAAGAAATGGCTTGGCAAAATTGTCAGCCTAAAAGGGCAAGATTAATTTATAATCCCTCAGATTCTGGTGTACAAATACAAATTTGCAAAGTGTGTAGTTTATAAGTGACGTTGTGTGTCTCTGCGGGTTGGTAAATGTTACTGTCACTAATGGGACGCTGCCATGAAATTGGATTTTTAGGGATTTTGTTCTCATGGCAAAATAAGGTGATAGTAACAAGGAGTTGCCATGCACTCATGGATGTGTGTATATACATAAGTAGGAATTTGGGAAGTGGACTAATTCCAGCTAATTCAGGACTATTTTGGGTAGGATATTCTGTTATTTTCATGCAGAGATTTTTCCCTTGATTTAAAATCCTGGAAAAGGAAGGGTTTGAAAGTGAACTGGGGGGGAAAAATAACCCAACCTGAAAGTAGTGTGTAATGACTTCACAGTGACTAATAAAATATTGTGTGATAGTTCTCTGGTATGGTAAGGGTTGTTGTGAAATAACAGTGCATCTTGGCAATCAATGCAAAATGCTTTTTTGTAGCTGTTCTATCAATTTAACTAAAGAGTTTGTAAATTTAACTAAAAAGTTTGTAGCTGTTCTATCAATTTAACCAAAAAGAAGAAATAGCATTAAATGAAATGTCACATTCTAGGCATAGAGTGAATTCAGTGATGGAATAACAGAAACTTTAAGTAGTGAAATTGAAGACACTAAAGATAAGATAGGAACTGGCCAAGAACATGAGTAGCTTTTCCAGGGTTTAACACAGAAATTGCACAGTGTCTTGTGAATGATTGAAATAATATTTTATGATTTTACTTTTTATTGGCAGGGAACATAGCTCAGCATTAGTTGAAAGACCGAAATGACTTATGTGGTTTTAGGATGAGTTTAAAAGATTTTACAACGTGGCCCGTCTCTTGTTTCCTGCCATGCAGGTCATCAGAAGTGAAGGGACAGAGGGAGTGAAGTTTCGCCTCTCTGGGAAGGGAGTAGATCAAGACCCAAAAGGAATTTTTAGAATCAATGAGATGAACGGGGAGGTCTCGGTGACCCGAACCCTCGATCGAGAAGCGATTGCCAATTACGAGGTGAGTGCTCAGAGATAACATCTCTGCTCTGTGTTGATAGCATGCATTTTCTGAATGTGCATTTGCTCCTGAAAGATCTGCAGTTAAATTGAAGACTCAATTGCAACCACTGTGCTAGGAAATTTCAAGAACCGTTGGAAATGGTAAAAGTGTTTGTTTTTCACGC
The DNA here is from genome assembly GCF_028018845.1 of Melospiza georgiana. NCBI lineage: Eukaryota > Metazoa > Chordata > Aves > Passeriformes > Passerellidae > Melospiza > Melospiza georgiana. The sequence continues at coordinate 17,645,142 of NC_080443.1, forward strand.
AATTGAAATTTGTCTGCTTTCTGCATGGACTTTTTGTCATTTATCTTCAGTGGAAATGCTGTCTGAATGTTGTGTATGCATTTGATTTCTGAATAGAAAATTTTGTTCGGACAAAGGAAGATCTTTTGGGGAAGTTGTCACTATGGTAGTACAGAATTATACGTTTTTATTGTCAAATGGTCAATTGAAACTACCATTGAACTCCATTTTTAGTAGTGGGTGTCTTTAATAGAGATAAAGAAGATTCTGATGATATGAAAATGTTACATATGAAATGTACATCAACTACAAGGTACATCTTACTAAAGATTCTTTTCCTTGTCAATAGAAATGTTTTTTTTCCATTGAATACCCAACAAATGATCTGCTAAACCCACAAAACAACTGCCTCACCTTTTCCCAAAATGCATAAAATAAATAGAGGACCCGTCAATTCACGTTTTCCATCCAGCCCTGGGAATGTGCACTCACAGCACTTGTCCCTGGCTCATGGACCTCTGTGTAGAAGTGTGTCCTTCCCTTGTGGGACACAGGCTTGGGGACAGTCCTGGCTGCCATCCCTGACCCCTCACTTTCATCTCCTACAGTGTAATTATCACCATTTTTACCTCCAGTGCTGTTTCCTTCCGTCTCTGGGAGACTTTCCCAGTTTGGTGATGGGTCCTACTGCTCAACCAGCGCTGCTAAAATTTACCATATGCTGGTTTTCAACACGTAAACATCTCCTTCCTATCTGGGGCTGCAGTGAAATGTGTGCTAAGCACTTGCACAGGATTTATGGGAGTTGCTGACGTCCTCCTTGCAAGAAAAACATTGCAGTTTCTCTTTTTAACGTTGTTCCTTGTCTTCATTTGCCAGCTGTTTCTTATTTTATCAGTGGATTTCCACCTTAACGCGTTGAGTATAAACCTTGAATATTTTTTCTGCTGGAAAATCATAGTAGACTTTTCAACTTAATGCAGCAAACCACAAATGGCCCTCATATCTGATCTGGCAAAAGATACACTTAAATTAAGACAAACCCATTTCCCTGGAGGAGGCTCTTTGAAGCAATGTAAGTTAAGCACAAAAAACGTCATTTAGCAGGTGAGCAATGAGCAATGTGAATGTACAGCCTGAGAGGCTGTGGTGCCTCCTGAGATGTTGTACTGCACTCTGCTCAGCAGCTCACCCAAAATGGGGTTGGAACATTCTGAAGGAGAACCCTCAACCTGATCACTCTGTCTCAAACCCAGCCCATTATTTTCCAATAAAATATGTGTCATGGAGTCAGGACGACAACAGGATTTTCTCCCTGATTTCCTTGGTACACTGAAAGATGAATAATCTAAAATATCCTTGAATTTCTCTTAAAGAAGTGTTTTCTGGTTTTGTTTGAGCTTCCACCTGCCCAGCACTGTGGTTCTGAAAGGAAAAATTCAAAACAAAATGCAAACAAGTAAAGAGATCATTGTGAATAATTACAAGTTCCTTGCAAACCATCAGAATATCAAGTGTGTAATCAGAGGTGGGGGAAGGATGAAAAGATAAAATCCGTTTGAGTCATTCAGCTACACCAAGGGATGCTCTGCCTGAGCACTGATTTATTTCCTCAGAATATTTTAAAGTAGCTAAGAATATTTATTCTGTTTTTTTTTTTTTCACTGAATATTTGAAAATTTGGGTTTGCTGCCCTCTTTCTCCTGGAGGAATGCTGAAAAACTTGCAGGAGTTGTCTGGATTCATAACTAGAGGACATGATTAAATTAGAGAGTATCAAACTCTACACAGGCAACTTTGTTCATTGTTTGTGTTAATCCCTTCTTTCTATGGTTCAAGTATTTCATTTCTAGTAAAAGTTAGAAAATATTTTAAAATAGAGTGGGAACATCTGTCTGAGGGTCAGGGCCTGGCAGTCTTTTCAGTGGAGCTCATTTGTGTGGAATTTGTGTTTTCAGATGAGTTTAAAATTTGGTTTTTAGCAAAGGAACTCAAACTGGCAAGAGGAATGTAAGGCAGCTCGTATTAACCACACCACCCTCACCCTCTGAAATAAATTTATTAATCCACTTGGTTTATGAGTTTATTTCCTGTGGAACTTTGTGATTTGTGTTCTTAAAGCCCAAGGAATGTCAGTCAGCTTCAGTTTGAAGTGAAAGCTGCTTGTGAAGAGGAGCAGGAGGAGTCAGGGATGATGTTACACCCAGCAAAGCTAGAATGTGCTAGAAAATTGTGTAGCAACTCCTTTTCCTCCTGGAGAGGTTTGTTAAAGAGCATCCTGATAGGAATTCTGCAGGTCAGAGTACACTCATGGATTTACAAGGAATGGTTTTACTTTGGGGCTTGCTGGAGCTTGTTGACAAAACTGCTAAATGATGCTCTGAGGAGGGGCTTAAGCAGGCTCTGGGCACGTTGTGGAATTGCTTCTGGGCTGCTGAGATAAGAGGGAGCCCAGAGCCCCTATTTAGTGGGAGCAAAAGGTGTTGCATTGTATAAATATGCTCTCAAGCATATTTGGTTTTCTCTTGAGATTTGAATAAATCAGACTAAGTCAGACATTTCAGACAATGACAAATAGTTTATTTTTTATAATTAATAGTTTATTTGCTGTTGGAAAATGCAGATGTGGAAAAACAGATGAAGGACCTTGGTGGGGATTTTTTAGCCCAAATGGATTTTCTAACCCAAATCAATGAGGTGCACGCCATCGGAAACCTGCCCATAATTTATAGAAATTCAGAGTCCACTTCAGACCCATAGCCTTTTCTGATTCCAGCAGAGCAGAAATATTAGTGACTTTTCAGTTCTTTCCTTGAGCAAAAAAAAAAAAAAAAAGGAAAAAATATCAAGTGCTTCTGTAAAGAGATGTGATAACAGCAAAAGGATTGCAGTGAGGCTGGAAGGCTACTTGTGCTCAGCGTTGATAAAACCCCAATGAATTAGGAAACAAAGGGTCAGACAGAGGGCCAGTGAAAATAGAAGTCTGAAAACCAGTGATTATGGGGAAAATTGTTATTTAAAACCCCTGGGTTCATTTTTAAAACCTCACATTTACCTGGGTAATGTATTTATAGGCAGAATGCAAAGAAAAGCAGGAAGAGTTGTGGAGGTTGATTGCCACTGCCAAGATGACAAAAAGTTTCCAAGTTACAAGAACTCTGTTCTTTACTCCAAGTTAGGGGGGGTCCAGAAGAACTGGCAAAAATATTCCATTATTTTTTTATTGTTCATGCATGAGATTTGGGGTTAGGCATTCCCCGGGTCCAGGACAGAGCCTCCAGGTGCAGCAGCTCGTTCCCCATCACTTCCCACTGCTCAGAATCCCTGCAGCAGTGAAATCCTGTCCTGCAGCCCCTAAAGCATCAGTGGAAAAGTGCCATTGGGATTTTCCAGCTGGGACTCGAGCTTTTAAAGGGTGCTGCCATCGTTGAAAGGCAACAAATGTCTGTGGAAATGAAATAATCAGAAGGTGATCCTCTGCAAGCATGAAATGAAGCAGCTTGATAAAACTGTGTGCAAATTAGAGCTGTGACCAAATTTACCTAGGCAATTTGAACTGCTAATGAAGAGTTAGTTTTAATTATTTTTTAAGTAAAGAGCTTTATTGCTTTATTTGCTTTTTAAAAAAATCCTTGACAATCAGAGGTGTGAAATCAGCCCTCAGCTTTTTTCATAATGGCAGATGACACTTCTGTGAAAGGATGCCTTGCAACTGGTAGTGACAGACTGAGATATTTAGAAAACTTATGTTAACAGGGCTGAAAAGCAAAGTGGGAGTGTGCAGTTCTATGAAGAATTGTTTCTATATGTTGGCTGACATGTGGGCTGAGAGGAGGGTGAAGATTCCAGACCCATCCAGAGCTCTGTGCTGAGAGCTGCCTCACTTTAGGGACTGAGTCCCAGTTGAGGGTGAGGCTGCAGCCCTAATGGGCTCAATTTCCCTGTTTAATAAGCAACAAAAAATGGAAATGCTTCACAATGATGAGGGAATCCAGCTTGGTCAGGTGCTGAGGAGCATTTTGTGGGAAAGATTTGTGAGTGCTTTAATGCATTTTTGCAGATAAGGGAAGTGTTGCTGTAGCAAAAGCCTGGGAGTGAATGGCTGTAATTTATCTGTGCAGGAGAAGGAATTTCTCGTCTGTGTAAGTCCATTTTAGTGCAGCCACATCCTTTTTGGGATGATTTATCATCCCCTGATGCTGAATCTCTGCTGATGCTGGCTGGAGATCTATGGACAGCACACAGAAACATGCTGCTCTTTCAAAAGGAAAATCACACTTTTGCTTCTAACTTCAATAAAAATGTAAAAATACATTTAATCCTGGTTATCTGCACAGGCAGATTTGTCTGGAGTGGAACTGATCTGCTCTGTTCTGAGCTGGAACCAGCTGATGGGAAATGTCAGACCCCAGTCATCTCCTACTAATATCCCAAAACAAGGACGGCACTCAGTCTTTCATGGCAAGAAGTTTGGTCATGTAGAGATGTAACTTGCAGTAAAATGTCCTTGATTTAATTAAAGAATCATTAATACACAGATCAAGCCTGTTAAAATACTGGTGATTTAAAATTGCATCAAAAAATCATGGAGTAATGGCAGAGTTCAAAGTTTCAGGGAGGAATTCTGACTATTTAGCAAAGGGAAATGAAAGAAAATTTTACTGTAAAAAGAAGAAAAGGAGTTATTGTGGAAGTATAAAACATAATTATTAATCAGATAGAGAATTATTTATATAAATGAGCTGCAGTCAGATCAACTGAAATACAGATGAAAATTCTGACAGGGGAAAAGATCTCTGTCGCCTGTTTTGGATGTTATATGTAGGGAGTGCAGGAGATAAATGTTTATTCCTTCATATTGCTGAGTTTTTATTTTATATTATCAATGTGCTCACATGTTGGGGCTGCAGGTAAATTCAGAAAGGACCCTTCAAAACAAAAAACCTGGAGGCAGAAACAAACCCAGCAGAAGCAAAATCCTGGATCCTTCAGTGAGACCCATATGGGCAGACTCCTGAATTAGTGGGAAACTTTCTGGCATTGATTGTTTACAAGGTCAGAGCCAAGGTGATCACCAGAACTGTGGGGATAAATCAAATATTTGAGCACATAAATTTTAAGTGGAGCCACATTTCTTAAAACTATGATTTAAAGAATTGCTTGTGCAGCTGGGATGGAAATGGGATTTCCAGCTACTGGAAATATTTCTCTCCCAAAGTTGGTTTATGGCATAAAGAGGAAATCTGACAAGAAGTGAAGCTAAAATTCATGTCATTGTTACTTTTTTTGTCTTGGGGGAACAAAATATTCTATACGAACTCTGTAATTTACCACATCTTGTTCATTTTTACTGGCAATATTCTGTTCAATAAGTACTGTATGTAAATCAATACCTCCTAATGTTATGAGATATCAGCAGGGAGCTGTGATTCCTTTCAGAATGCAGTAACATCCTCATTTTTATTTCTGGGGAAAGCCTGCAAAAGTCAACAGTTGGTTTTGTTGGAGGGCATTTGCTTTATTCTGAGCTCTGACTGCTTGCCTGGCTTTGCCATCCCTGCTGTTCAGCAGCCCTGGCGTGTCATTTGTAGCAGGAACAGAGAGGAATTCTGGAAAAAGGAGAAATCAGCAAAGTTTTGGGTATAACCCATAACTCTCAAGGCAGTGGGCTTGGATTTCCATCCTAGAAATAACACAATCTGCAAAGACCAGGAAAAATGAGTATTTTCTTATTGAGGAGTGGGAGAGTGGAAATGCAGTAGGAACTTTGGGAAAATGTGAGTTTATTGAGATAATAACAAATGATATTAAATTTATTTGCATGGTGGTTAAGTTTTGTAGGTTTTTGTCTGTTTATTTGTTGATTTGTTTTTTTTTGTTAATTATTTTCTAATAGAACACTCCCAGAAAGAATAATGATGTGTTCAGTAAAACACAAGGAGACTAATAACTTTTTTGTGATATTATGTTAATTATCTATGAAACCACTTTTGTTATTATATATTAATTGCATTTCAAGACATTTAAAAGTCATCATGATACTTTATTGCTGGTTTTGTTATTATATATTAATTGCATTTTAAGGCATTCAAAAGTAATCAAATGCTTCTTTTCTGTTTAGCATGATTGGTTTATTTGTTTCTTTTCCCTGTTAGTATTAAAACAACCCTCAAAATACCTTGCTGAGGCCTCACTGTTCTGGGTACAACAACAACATCCAGAAAAACATTTTGCCCTTTCCTCAGAACTTGTGTTTTCCTGCAGGAAAGGAAAGAATCAGGAGCTCGTGGGAAAGATGGAAACATCTCTTTTTTCTGGTTGGTGTTTTTCCTACTTGGGTAGGAAATCTTTATCTGCTCATGAACCTTTCTTAAACCAGCCAGACACACAGCCAAGAATGGGTTAAATAGAAATTATTATTATTATTGTCTTTATGAATGGCAAGGAGGATCTTTTTTCATCTCTTATTAGGTGTAAATTTTTATTGGTTTCTTTTCTGGAAAACTGCACAAGTTCTGAGTTTCCTGATCCTTTGCTAGAGAGTGCAGAAATGCTGCAGTGGGAATTTTGGCACAGAGCACCTGTCCTGTGGCTCAAGACAAAGTCTTGAAGGTTTGGCCTTGCTAATTTAATAATAAGTTTTTTGTCATCCATCATAACCTTCAGAATGTAATACAGACATTTTTGTTGGCTGCTCAAACCTCCACATCTCTTGTTCCCCACAACATAGAAACAATTCTGTCTTATTTAGATATTCATTCAAAATTCAGAATTTTAATGTTCTAATTGCTGCAAAGACCTTGATTTCTATGGCCTAAAGCTGGAAATGTGGGTCCATGACTATCTATAGCTTCTGTTTCTAAACAAGACAGGTGTGGTCTGGGATAAGTTTATTTTTTCCTTTTCGTTTTTACTTTTTTAACTGATATAATGAATTCATGATATTTTTGTCAATAATTCCTTGTGTGCAGCAAGAGGAGCTGCTCCTCCTTTCTGACCTCTTGTTCCTTACAGACCTGAAGAAAATCACATTATCTGTCTTATCCTTTCCTGCCATCTTCCTTCATTTTCCACCTTCTTGCTCTTTTTCCCTTGTATTTTTAACTTCATCCCACAACATTTTACTCCCCATCTTTCTTGATGTTTTATGTCATTCACTTCCACTTTCCCTGCACTCTGGATTTCCTTTTTCACACCCTGACCTGTTTTCTGTCCTTTATGAATCAAGTTGCAAGGGGAGGACACAACCATCATCTGAGCACAAATTTGTTTGGTTTTTGTGCAGAATCTTTCCACTGTCTTTGCAAAAGCTGCGCTGCTTTATCCATTCTGATCAGCTGTATTACCCATAAATAAATCCATTTAGAAGCCTCTGTTCCAAAAATCTTTGACTACACATTGCTTACTACAGGACTTAAACATTTCTGCAATTTTGGTGAAATAGTCCAGGCTGTAAATATCTGATGTTAAGAAAATTTCAGTGGAAAATTGAACTTTGTTCCCATGTTAATACCTTCCAGTCTTCTCCATCAACTTATGGATATTAATTGAAGAAGTGTATGATTATCTGGAAATTGCCAGCATTTAGTTTTTTCAAGTAATTCTGATACCAAGTTCTGTCAGCTCTCACATCTCAAAAGTGAGCATAGAACACCTGATATAATAATTAGATCTGTGGCTTCAGAACTGTGAGTTTAATGCTTGATCTCTGTAGAATTATTGTAGGATAATGGGTCATTATTTTAAAGCTGTATCTGCATGTGTTTGGGGAAAAAGCACTAACCAGGTTTTTAATTTTAATACAGAGGTAAATTTTAATTTAATACTATATTCTTGCAAAATTTGTGAGAAAAATTTGTATATAATTAAGAAATAGGGATGCTTCAAGCAATTGTGGACTCAGTGAGCTACTGTAACATCATTAGAGGGAATTAGGCTTCAAGTGAGAAAATTTAAATATCTTTGCCCAGTTGAATGTGCAGTTATCTTCAAAATCCAATCTTTTGGTATCTTTTATACACCAAGCTTTAGGAGTCCTTATATAATTCAGCACTTTCATAGGACCCCAAACACAGCTTGTTCATTGTTAAGTATTTTTAACATGTCCCTAAGATATTGTGAGGAAAAATAACCCATTGGACCACGAGGATCTCCATTATTGAAATGATACAAAAATTACTGCGTGCTGGAAAAAGAAATTAAAAAGTAACAGAAGATTGGAGTCTAGGATCCAACTGGCCAGGTGCCCTCCAAAGTTTTTGACTGCTGTATTTTAAATCCACTGCAGGGATTTATCTGCATCCCAGCCCAGGGTGAGGCAGATGTGGGTGGGTGACAGTGACATTCCATAGTTTGGTCTGTGGAAATGAACTCAGAAGCCTTTGTGGGCTGTCTCTCCCACAGCCCAGAATCTCTCAGCTGTCACCACCCTGCTGGAATTCCTGCAGCTCTGAGCCTCGGGGGCACCGCTGGGCCCTGCAGCTGCAGCTCAGCCCGCAGATGCTGCAGGAGCAGAAATTAAACCCATTTTCCCCTGGTGTCACAGGTGAACGGGTGTTTGCAAGAAATAAAATGATTTTTTAACATAGTTCTGACTGATGCATTCACCAAGCAAGCAATAAGAGATTAACTTCTATACTTGTCCATTTTAAGAAAATATAGCTGCACATCACTCTGCTGCACATCTGTGTGCTCCAGCTGCTTTTTTGCTATTCTTTGACTAAATACCTCCAAAATATATGCCACTTCACAAACACAAATGTATGATTTCAGAAACCCTAAGTGCATCCTTCTAACCTGGTTTCTGGGGTGGGGGGAGGGATTTTTTGATCCACAATATCTGAACTCTGGAATTCCTTTTGTCAGTTATTTAATTCTTTAAAATGGAAATAGGACAGGGCTTGATAGGTGGAAGTTCAGAAAAATCACTAACTGTGATGAAACTCATAAAAATGTAAGTTTGCAACACTGCACACTGCATGCAGAGCAGTGAGAATTCCTCTTTTTTCCTTTATTATCTGTTTTGATGGAAACATTCATGGAAACAAGTGATTCCTCTGTATTCACATTTTTCTTTCTTTAGATCTGTTTCACTGCATAAGAGCAAACGAGTGAGAGAGGTTGAAGGAATTTAGTTATAAATATTTAGAGAACACTCATGAGGAGACTTCTAATATTATGGAAATTTTACTTTGCCATGATTTTATTTGCATGTAAATGATACAAGCCTTGCTGTATTTATCCTTGTTTACTCAGGTCATAACTAATTATTTCTTAATTAGACAAATTCCTTAAAATTAAGCTACATTTATGTAAGCGTCTTGCTTTATTTTTCCTCCTCTAGTAGCTCATTAACAGGAGACGTGACTTTAGTTTAGGAACTTTCAGGAGATAATTTGCTGATATGAGTTCATGTAGAGCACCATATGTTTAGACTCGTGGTGGAACTTTTTGTTTTGAGGGGTTTTGCACTTTTTTTGTAGAGAATAGAATAATTCCCAGTAGCTGTTGGCAAAGCCTCTTGTGCAGGTGTGAGGCTGGAAGGTTTCAAGGACAGTCACTGAAATCTTGACCCTTTGAGGTTACCTCATAAGGACATTGTTTCCTCTGATTTTTGTAATCTTTAGAACATTTTGTCCAAACTTTTTTTTTTGTCTGCCAGAGCTGGGAAATGCTCTGCTTCAAGCTCTTCTGAAGTCCAACACTAAAACATAAAACAGCATCAGAGTCCAGTTGGGACTGAGGGCTTCTGAGTGGGAAAGGGGGGGAAATATTGGGGCAGGTGGTGTGGAACCAGAAAACTCCATCTGAAATGGTTCTGTGCATGAAAAACCTTGAGAAATACAAATTATTTCTTCTAGTTTTGTTATTAACAAGTGTGATGTGCTGTACCCTGCTCTCCACCTGCATCTGCAGTTAAAATTTGCAAAGCAGAGAGTTCATCTTTGCAGAATTCTTCACAACCTCTGTTCTCGACATTATTCTTAATATTTATTTTACATACTGGCAATTCAGATATCTGAATGTAAGGAATTGAAAATACCTATTATCTATTTAAGGCTCTGTTATTATACATATTTCTTAAATGCATTATGTATCCATAAAACAGGTGATCTGTTTTCATATACAGAGTACAGATTTTATTTGTGGATGGGAACAAATAAAGCAATGTACTACAGTCACATTTCTGTTAGATTCAGAAGATTTAATAGAGTAATAATAATGTAAAATAACAGGATTAAATTTACTATTTAGAAATTACTGAGAGGGAGGAAAATCATGACAGTTTTAAACTACCAATTTTTCTTGTTGTCTAAAACAACCTGTAAAAAACGTCCATTTTTTTCATTGCTGCTAAGGAAACATAGTGGAGAGGACAAAAAAATGGATAAAGGAATTGTTCTAAAAATAACATATATTGCCCAAATGCTGTGAAATTTTGTTGTATTTTTTATTTTCCCCTCTAAAGAGGACATTTGCTGTAGCAGAATGCCTTACTCTCTTTCCAGTTCTCATGAACTTCTACTTTCCCTGTGGTCAGTGGGATGTTCTCTCCCTCAAGGAGGGCCTGATTTCCCTCAGGGATTCTTATTCCCAGAAACTTGAGCTTCTCCCTCAGAAAGAGTTGTAATCTTTGTCCAGCCAAAAATCTAGAGCTTCCAACAGAAATTTGGTGGGAAATCAGCGATTTTGGTACTTATTTGGCCTGAAGTGCTCCTAAGTTGGAATTTTGGGATGCTCATGGCTGTGCTGAGTGTGAGTGGCAATGACCTGAAGGAATTGTGGAATTGCTGTCCACAAACCCAGCAAAGGAAAGCACAGCCTGTGGTGGTTCTGGCCTCAGGAGACCTGGTTCTCCAGACATGTCACTACCTTGTGATGCCTCAGGTTTTGGCTTTTCTGTTTTTCACATTCTGTGCTGCTTTAGTGTGTGGGTCTGGGCTCACATCAGGGGATGCTGAGCTCTGTGCACAGAGCAGGGACACAAAACAATTCCTGCTCCAGCTGGGCACCAAGGACAAATGATCCAAATCTCAGCCCCAGAGCACAAACACCGTGGGCTGGAGAGAGAAAAACAAGCAGGATGGGACTGCAGGGGCTAAAGCTGGAATGGGACAATGAACTGCAAGGTGCAAATGGAGCAGAACTGATCCCAGGGAGAGACCCCGGGAGCGCTCGAGCATTTTGGGGCCATTTTGGTTCATCCTGGGTTCATTTTGGGACCATTTTGGTTCATCTTGGGTTCATTTTGGGGCCATTTTGGTTCATCTTGGTTTCATTTTGGGACCATTTTGGTTCACCTTGTGTGCAGCCCTGGCTGGGCTCTTGTGCTGCCCAAGGTGATTCCATTGAGGAGATCCTTTTAATAAATCCCTGCTTGATTCTTTAGCTCTGCCCAGCCTCTGTTCTAGGGCAGCCTTCACCAGGCATCACTTGTCCCCCAGCTTGGTGGGACACAGACATGGCACTGCACAATTGGGAGACTCTAACTCATTTGTGCCCTTTAACATCTCAGTAGTGCCTCAATTTGAAAGACAACCTGCATTCTGCCAGGTCTAAATTGCAAAATTAGCAGTCCCTATTAATTTCCAGGTACTGAGTCATCCAATGATAGTGATCTCCAGCTCCTGTTCAGCCTGTGTGCAATTGATATGTGCAATACATTTATTAGAGATTTGCTTTAAAGGGATGCAGGTGTTTGAGGATATGCATTTAATTTCATTTCTGCCCTGGGAGCTTTGATCAGTGCTGTGCTCACTACCTCAGCCACGTGCTTTGAACTTATAGATGCAAGCATATAAATAATTTCCCATGTCAATTCCTGGCTCATCTAGCCAGGCTGATATATGGAAGGCAAGTTGTCTCCTAAATTCCTGTCAGTGGGATTAGTGAATTGATTAGTTGAATTCTGAATTAAAATTACAATTAAAGGCAAAATTTTATCTCTTAGCATTCAAGTCATTTGCTCAAAGTGTAACAGTCAGATTACAGGATTAGACCAGGTTTTTATTATGAAAAAAAACTGTTTTCAATAACCTTTTATTTTTTTTTTTCTGGTTGTAAATCAATCTCTTAGATTATTAGCAATTACTAAACAGAAAAGATGTAATTTTTTTTTCAGTTCTTCAGCGTAAAGAGGGAATTCCATTGATTTTTGAATCTACTGATGATGTGATTCAGGGAACATAATTACCTCCAAATGCCATCAGTAACATATAACGATTTTTTTCCCCCAATAGGTTCAGCTCAAAATATTTAAAATGACAATATAGGCAATGTATATTAAATTGCAGTTACTATTTGCAGGTTATTGATATATATTTTGATATAACAGACTCGGGACATTTGTCAGGCATGCACCTTTGCATTTGAGACAGTGAAAACTTCCTTCCTTCCTTCCTTCCTTCCTTCCTTCCTTCCTTCCTTCCTTCCTTCCTTCCTTCCTTCCTTCCTTCCTTCCTTCCTTCCTTCCTTCCTTCCTTCCTTCCTTCCTTCCTTCCTTCCTTCCTTCCTTCCTTCCTTCCTTCCTTCCTTCCTTCCTTCCTTCCTTCCTTCCTTCCTTCCTTCCTTCCTTCCTTCCTTCCTTCCTTCCTTCCTTCCTTCCTTCCTTCCTTCCTTCCTTCCTTCCTTCCTTCCTTCCTTCCATCCATCCATCCATCCATCCATCCATCACATATTTCCATGATTTATTCTATCTCCATCATCCAGCTTTCTCAACCTGGCTGTGGGCTTGTCCCATGTTGTTGGAAATGGCCCCAGAACAGGACTTTTATACCCCAGCAGACGCTGCAGAGTTCCTGTATTTTGCTCCCCTCACCCCATGGCCATGCAGAGCACTTTCCAACCCCACAGAAGTATTTGGAATTATTAATCTGCTGCTTCTCACACAGCACCAGCACTGACTGAACTGCAGCTCTGCTGGAGGATCCTTTGCTCCTGCTGATTTTATCATCTTGCTTAAGTGAGAAGTGAATGTGCTGCTAGGAGCTACTTGGGCTTAATTTTTGCTATTCAGCACCATAAATTACAGTATTTTATGGCCACTGTAAAAGGTGTGATTTGAACCAATTATGCATTCTGCTCTAAATCCCCAAACTTTGGAGAAGCATGTAATTATGGAAAGTCATTTCCACCGGGTCAATTCGCTCTTATCTGTTCACAGAGAACACCAGGACATGTGTGTGAAGTTAATAAAGCATCATTTTAAACTAGATTTATTAAAGCTGCTTATTAATGAGAATGTTTTCCTTTTCAAAGCTCAAAACTTGCCATGTGTGAGTAGTGCAGAGAATTTCACAGCTTCTGCACAAGCTCTTTTCTTTATTCTGAAGAGGGATGAAATGGAGGTGTTAGGACAAATGGGAAGGAAGCAGAGGTTCGATAGAATTTGGAGATTAAATGTATAATTTTCAAAAATACCCACAAACAACCAATCAGCCTTTATGTAACTCTACTGCCCATTGGTTTCAGTGTTAGACACTTAGGATCTCTTGGTACAAGACTTAACTCTTTAAAAGATGTGGTAGATTGTCACCCAACTTTCTGTATTTTTATAGGACTTAGTGCAATTTTTTTTGTACATATTTTTTTTAGAGTTAAATATACAGGAACTAAATGCTCATTTTTCCTTGGGAAGCCAGTGTTTGAATTTTACCTGTCTGTTGAGTCAAATTTGGTTGTAACTTTTTTCTAACAGTTAGAAAACCAGAGGACTTAAAGAACCATTTCCTGAAGGTGTTAGGATTAGTTTTCTTTCTTTCCTTGTGCTCTCACTCTCAGACTCACAGATTTTCTGTTTAAGGCAGGGCACCGTTGCACTTAGGAGTAATAAATGTTGATTTACTCTATGAGTAATGAGAAATGGTGTCACACACAGCTCAGCAGTGGTGAGGTGGCAATGAACTCATGGGAGGTGTCTTAATATCTGTCTTTGGAGCTGAATAATTACATCAGCATCCAAAATTAAACTGAGACTAGCCATTGCCTAACTGCTTCCCATTGAGACTATAATGGATTAGGCCAAGCCCTAATAATTTCAGGATTGTTCATGAGCCATGATGGAACTTTTAACATGTTAAAGGAAAGAAAAAATAGATGATTCAAACTGAAATCTGCTAAAAAGCAGCAGTTTATTCCATTAAGTATGGTGCTGGCTAATAGATGTGATTTCTTCTTCTACGTGTGTGGTGGCATTTTTAACTAATCATTTTCATTGTTGACAAGCAATTGAAAAGAAAACTGAATGTAACATTTGGTATTTTAAAAAAAAAGAGATGCACAATTTTTTAAGAGCTTATCTATATGGGAATGGTTACAGAATGCACAGTGCAGTAAAGAATTTGGCTGGTTGCATTTGGAATCTGTGTGGCTGTGACAAGCACAGTTGCTCAGGAAGCAAAGATCTGGTGTTCTGTCTGAGAAACACACAACACACGAGGTGCCAGGTCCAATTAACAGTCTGATGGTGGTAAATCCATTATCCTTGGAAAGAGAGGCCACCACCAGGAGACATTAATTCAATGTGACACCAACTGGGGTGTTTATATACAGCTAATTGCAATGTCAGACATTCTGCTCTAATTGAGTTTAATTGTGGCAAAATTGGAGTTAATTAAAAGTTAATGGTATAGAGCACATCGTGTTATTATAAACTGTGGGTACATGTTTCATATCCTTATTATTGTTGTTAAAATGGTGCTTTCAATTACTGTGCCTTGTATTGGCACTTTGGAAATGAGCTGTAATTGTTTTGACATCACTGAAAGTTATTGTTCTGAGGAGGCCTGAAGAAATGTGTTTGTTAAAAAGGCTTGGCCAAGTTTAGGTTGGTTCTTTGTATTACAATATAAATCTCACATGGGATGTTTCTACCCACCTTGGTAAGGAAAGGGTGGGGAAGTAAATTCTATTTCATCTTAAGAGAATGGTGGTATTTTTGGTGTTGTCCATCATAATTTGGGTAAGGAAACTTTGATTTCCTCATGTTTTGTGAATCCACCTTTTTCTTATTGTGTCTAATCTCTGGCTGTTCTGTGAGCATCTCTGATCAATCTCCTGCCTGTGGGATTTTCCCTGGGCTCTCTTTGCTTTCTCTGAACCCTTTATTCTTTCCTGTTACACATTATATTTGATATATTCCAATTATTTATTTACTGGCAGCTCCATCTGTATCCCAACCTCTCTCTTGATGAAGTTTTATATCAAAATTTTCTGCTGGACTTGTCCTCCTGGATGTCTTGCTGCCAGTCCAGAAATAGTCATTGCATTTTCCCCATTTTCTGTCAGTTTAAGCAGCCCAACCATCCTCGTGTCCAGGCTGATTTTCTTGTTTCCTCTCATATTTTCCTTCTTGTAATTGTTTGGAACAGCCCAAATATTAAAAAAAATCGCAATGATGTGAAATGCTTCTTTCCAAGAACTCCATGTGGCTGTCTGTACAACCTTGGTTCATAGAAGACAGGTAGAAGGTGTTCTAAATGTATTTATGAACAAAACATGTTGTGTTTGAAATGGCTCCTTATGTGGGGAAAGTGATGCTGCAAAATTACTGATTTTCTCCTGTGGGCCAGCAGTTCCCTCAGCCCTTTGCTCTGTAAAGCTCAGTAGGCTGGAAAAGGAAAAATGTTTCAGTAACAGCAGAGTCACTTTATTCCAAAAGAGTAAATTTGGTTCTGGAGCAGCCTAAAAGAAATATTCTTTATTAATCTTTTTGCTAATGTAAACTTCTATCCCTGTGGAAAACAGGAATTGTCATTTTCAGGAATTGTCATTTTCAGAAAACACCAGTGAGATACACTCCTGTTCTATTGGACACTATCACTCAGGAGGGCAATAACCTAAAATAAGAAACAGGGGGGGAAAAACCCAACCCAAACCAAATATATTTGCCTGTTTTCCTAAAGATGAAAAATCCTTTTGCTGCTTAACATTAAAAACTGACCCAAAAAGTGAGTAAAGACTAAGGTGAAAACACTGTGGATGGGGAGTAGATTTATATTCAAACCTTTTTTGTTTAGTTTATCACAACCAGCAGATCTGGGTTTCTTTATTTAAAGAAAGATGTTTTACTAGGTCATAGGTGCATTTAATAAAAGGAAATTCTGTCAGTGGCAGTAAAATTAATGCTGCAAATATCTTGCATCAGGAGCATGGAACACACCAGAAAGTGCTGAAATGAAGCTTGTGAGAGACCCAAGGAAAAGGACAGTGATGATTTCTGGAATCTGGTGGTGCTTGTAAATCTGCAGTTTTGAACTGATACTGAGGTGGATTATACTGCACAACCTCATCCAGTTTCTCAGGGAAAAATAATTATTAATGGTTTTTTAATATATCTGAAAGGGGGTAAAAACCTAAGATATTAAAGGCACAAAGGGTGATCCAGTTTTGTGCTAAGGCAATGTGATGTATGCTGTAGACTTTTTTTTCCCTACTCCAAAATTTAGTTCAACTTTGACTTAAATACTAAGTCATTACAGAAAAATATGCCTTTAACAAGGCATTTTCAAGAAAATATCAAGGAATCTGAATAGGAAGAAAGGCACTCAGAGATTTTGAGTGGTGCTGGAAATGGAATATCTCTTGTTAGAGAAAGGAAAATGCTTGATATTTAATGTTCATTACAACATTGGAGAATATTAACATGGCTCTGTACATTGTGAATGGAAGTGGCTGTCAAAAAGATGGAGTAATGGACCACCAAAAAATATAACACTGTGAACTAACCCATTGTGTTTTATTGATGAAGAAGTGGAAATAGTTGATAATCCTTGCAGTGGAATTTTTCTGTATTAACAGGTACTTATTTTTCCTCTTTTCTTCTTCTCTCACCCTCAAAACTACTTGAAACTTGTATTTTTCATGGTTATGGAAAAAATCTATAATAAGTTTTCTCAGAAAAAATTTTATGAGTGTAATTCTCTTTACAGTGAAATAGATATGAACATGCTCTTCATTTCAGTATTTTTGAGAATATTCATTTATTGCATTTTTCTGGCTTTAACTTCTGCCCAAGTGTGATTGTTACCAGAATAGCTTCTTGTGAGGAGGAAACAAGAATGAAAGCAGATGGGATGTGAAATATACTTAGCTGCTAGGGGCTCAGAAAAACTTTAAAAACTTTCATAAATTAAATCCCCAGCTCTTTGATGTTAAGATTAAACCAGGTGGTTTACAACACGCTCGCAGTAATATCCAAGCTGCCAATAAATCCCGGATGGGAAGATCTCCAGTGAACTTCAAGAGAATGAGGCAATTTCTTGGCTCACATCCCACTGAGCCAAGAAGAGGAGGTTGCTAAGAAGTTCCCATGTTTTGCCATCTGCTTCTACCAGGCACTAAAATTTCCGTTTTGCCACATTTTGGGACTCTGTGAAGTCCTGAGGCATTTCAGCTCCACTGGCTCTACCTTCCTTTTTTCAGGGAATGTAACACCAAAATGATTGCCATGTTTACTTTGGAATTTGGTTTGGTTTAGTTTCTCTGTTGTATTTCTGTATTGTATTTGTTTAGTTGCCATGTTTAACTTTGGAGTTTGGTTTGGTTTTGTTTCCCTATTGTGTTTGCAGGGACCCCCATGGCAGGGAGGAATGATGAATTTGACTCCATGTTTTCAGAAGGCAAATTTATTATTTTATGATACTATATTATATTAAAGAATATTATACTATACTAACTAAAGAATACAAAATGGATACTTAATCAATTCTAAAAGCTAATAATGAAAACTCGTGACTCTTTCCAGACTGGCCCTGATTGGCCAAAGAGTGAAAGCAACTTACAGCAGAAT
This sequence comes from Melospiza georgiana, assembly GCF_028018845.1. Lineage (NCBI taxonomy): Eukaryota > Metazoa > Chordata > Aves > Passeriformes > Passerellidae > Melospiza > Melospiza georgiana. Next base: position 17,662,909 of record NC_080443.1, read on the forward strand.
CCAATGGAACAATCACCTGTGGGTAAACAATCTCCAAACACATTCCAAAGGAGCAAAACACAGGAGAAGCAAATGAGATAAGAATTGTTTTCCTTTTTCTCTGAGGCTTCTCAGCTTCCCAGGAAAAAAGCCCTGGGAGAAGGGATTTTTTCAGAGAATGTGAATGCCATATTTCTCTGGTTTAGTAACTTGTTTTTTAATTGGATGGAGAGGCAATGAATTCTCCCATGGATCATTTATCTCTCAGATTGTGAGAGAGTAATGGTCTCATTGACACAGAGTGGCTCCTGCTGTGCCAGCCAGCCAGCAGCATCCTGTGCTTGGGAAATTGTCCTTTTGCTCTTATTTGTGCCTTGGGAAATTGTCCTTTTGCTCTTATTTGTTGGCTTTTGCAATTCTCATTTAGTTGTAGCCTCAGCTACAGCAAACCTCTCCTTGCAATCTTGCATATTATTATTACTCACTCAGAAGAAATGTACAGCAGCATGAAAACAAAATTGTCTTTTTGAAATGGATTTGGATTCCTTCTTTTATTTTGGTCCAACCCATTCCAAGTCCTTTATAAGATATTAGTAATACAAATATTAATCATTGAACTGAATTTGCTTTTTTTCCCCCTGTTTTTCTCAAAGGAGAAGCAATTAAGAAGAGATGAAAGAATTTTTTATAGTATATATTATGTTGGTTTTAGGTAGCCTTGCCAAACCTGGCATTGATTTTCTTCTGAACTCTAGTCTCTTCTACTTCTGTGTGTTCAAATTTATTTAAAAAATGAAGATACTCTCTGCAATCAAAGAGCCTTAGTTTTGATCCCAACAGGTTAAAATAAATTGTCCTCAGGGAGTTGTGAGGTAGAAATAGGCAGTAAATTACCTGAAGAGTCTTTTTTCTTTATGGTTAAATATTTACAAAAATTATAAAGAAAACCCAACCCTCTACCATGCCCAACACCCCCTCTCCCTCAAAAACTCCTCAAAACAACAAAAGAAAACCCCAAACAAACAAAAAACTCCAGTTTTTCTAAGGGCCCAGTTTTTCACCCTTGGGGAAATAAATTCCAATATCATTTGTAGATGAAAGAGCATTTCCCTCTTCAAAAGAGAAGCTACTTTCTGCAGCTGTTTTCTGCGTCCTGACCTTCAATTTAATCTGAATTAACACCCCAATATCCTTGATAGAAGATGTCCAGGGAAATTGACCTGGGACTTTTGTCCCACAGACAAGAATTGGTGTCAGTGTGAATGGATTGTTGCAGAACATCAAATATTCCAAAAAGAAAACATATTCTTTGGCCAGAGAAGATGTATTAAGACAAGTTTAAATAAAAACCCAAACTTTTAAAATACACTGTCTGAAAAATTGTTCCACCTAGGAAATTCATAAGGTTGTTTAAGTCCAGTCCATTTTGATATATTGGAGACAAGGATCAAAAGTCTGTGAAGATGTTCAGCTCATTCTTAAAAATTTCAGAAATAATAATTTCCTTCCTTATTGTGTCTTAAAACAATCTAAGTAATTTCCTCAATAATTTGTCTTAGTTATCTTTCACAGAATTGAAATTGTGTTTTGGCTTTGTCAAAACACAAAGTTTCAAAATTCCCGAATCTTCTACAGAAGAGCTTCTCTCTCTGCACGGTTTTGCTTTTTCATCACCTACAACAGCACATATATGTTTCACCTTTGGAGTGGAATTCTGCACTGGCAAGTCTGAAACTAAGGCATCACATTTTTGTTTTGCCTGCAGCCTTTGAGGCAGTTGGAGACTGACATCCCAACGTTTCAAGCACCGCTGAAATCCCAGGTTATAACTCTGCAGCTTGTAAGAACATAGACTTTGACAGTAATCAGCTTATTCTTTCAGCTTGGAGATTTTTTGTTGTTGTTGTTGTTGAGCTCTTGTATGGGAGTCCTGGTGAGCTCTCTTTCTGTCTTAATCTATAATTTTTTTTTTCATCTTGCAGATAAACCATACTGTGATATGAAATCACTTATTTTGTGTGTGTGCTAAGGTCTGCCTCAGCCAGGCTGATCCTTTGGACCAAAGCTGAGGGTTCTGAGCTCATTAGGTAACCTAATTAACATGCTGAGCCTTTGTGGGAGCTACACATTGGAGATCTTTCCCTGGAAGGGAGTTTGGTGAAAACATAAATAAAGAGTAGCTAAAGAGACTTCCACATGTTTTTGGAAGGGTGGTTGTACCTTTGGAGAAGTGAATCAAAGTTCAAGGTGTGGATTAAGTCACTGACATGAAAAAATAATGTATTCTTATAAAATGGATAGAGATAAAAAGTTGAGACAAGTAATTTATTCTTAGAGCAACATTTTCAATTTTTTTGTCTAATGGAAAATGATAAAAGCTGTATTTACAGGATCTAGACTCAATTATTTTGTTAGGACTCACTTTATGCCCTAATTTTGTCTTTGTATTTTTAAGCAGAAAACAGTGAGGAATTTCTTGTGAGTTCTGCTTTTTCACTTTTTGTAATTTCATCAACTAATTTGAAAGCATTTGAAGTTTGGCACTTTGAGTGATTTTTTGCTTGATTTTCTTTTGAACAGTTCCTTTTTTATTTTGTTGCTGATCACTGCCACATCCTTGCATTGAAAAAATATACATACATATGTATATAGTTGCATAAACATATACATATTTTAAAAGGGAAATTAAATAAGAAATTGCAAATTTTTGTGGTTGTGTATCACATCAGCAAGGATAGCAAGGGCTTTGATATGCACCACAACTTAAAATGAAACCCCGGCATGTGACAGGGTTAATGTCAAGGATTCCTAAAGTAAATCTTGATTATGTTAATTATTGCTTCTATTTCACTTCTTATCTCAAATCTGCTTTAGAAGGTCACCAATGTAAGACAGAATCAGAACCAAAGTTTCATGAGAAAAGACTCAGAAATGACTATGCATCAAAAATTTGTTTATTTCTCTTACAATTTGCTCATGTCAGCCCATTCTTGTCCAATTTTCTGCTACTATTATCATTCTTCAGACCATTAATTTGTTCAAACTTCCATTATTTGAAGTCAAAGGATCACAGAAGATGATGTATCCCACAATACCAGAGGGTGTTTCTGATTTAAACCACTAAAGGTTTTTCAACTCCTCTGCAGACCTTATTGGGATCTCCACTTATGTCCTCTGAATTGCCAAATCATCACTGGCTCATCAGGGCAGCAGTTCAGCCCTAATTAATTAGAGGTAACGAGCTGAATAACTTTCCATTGGAAAAGGCTTTTATAAATGCTGTTGCCTCAGGAACAAACATGATGTGGCAAATTGTGGTTGTTGAACTTCTAAACTCTGTTATAAAAGGGACAAGAGATTTAATAATTTGTAAGAGGACGAATGCCCTTGAAAAACTTTTAGAGGGATTCAATGGAACTGAAGAGGTGGCAGTCTTAATTCTCAATTGTTCTTGGTAATTTAGTGCATTGCTAAAAAGAAATTCATCTTTTGTGTCTTTTTGAGATTAATTGTATCTTCCTAATTTTTGCTGTTTATGGCTACAGTTAATGTGCTAGCAAAGAATAATCTTATCAAAGCAGGAAATACAAAATAACCTTAAAATCTTAGGTCAGGAGAAGCACTTTTCAGATGTTATGGATTTTTCTATTAAATTATTTAATAATATATACTTAGGAGAAGAAATTGCCTTTTAACAAACTTTGCTTTAACTCCTTTTCCTCTAATGGTCATCTGGGGTTATTTTGCCCATTTTCTTTAGTGATAAAGGAAAAAAGCTGGAGGAGAGAGGAAGGTGTGAAACTTTAAATCCTTTGTCTTTAGCAACAACATCAAGGTCCTGTTGAAATAATTTCTGCCAGTGAGGAAAACACCATGAGGATGTGTCAGGTCACATTCAGACACAGAAATAAGAGGCATACACAAGTTTATGTCATGGACATGCACCAGCTCCATGTTTAGTTAAATAATGATGGCTCCAAGTTTCAGGTTCTAGCTCAATGGGAATAAATATCTTTTACAATAAAGCTGAATTTAATTTGTACAATGCACTGCTGAGCTGGTTTAGTACAATGCCAGCAGCTGAACGGGTGTTTCACAGTTTAAAATGCTTTTACCAGGGCACATGGCTGGTATTGTGGAACACTGAATGAAACAATACATCCCTCAGCCTGTTTCCCTGGCTGTCAATCTAGCAACATATTTATTTCACAAAGAAAAGCAGCACCTTTTCATAATATATATTTCAAATCTGAGTGCTGTTTCTTAGCAACCAGAACTCAGGAGCTGGTGATCCTGAGATGAGCCACACCACGTGTGGGCTCCAGAACCTCAGCGCTGCCATTAGCAGGGAGCTCACAGGGGAAACAAAGCCTTTCTGATTTCTGATGGCTAATTTCACTTATCCCACCCCTGAAAAATACTGGCAAAAAAAAAAAAAAAAACCAAAAAACAACAAAACAACAAAACTTTTCCCTCTCGTTGAATAGACTGAATCAACTTGAAGTGCACACAAAACCATGTGGGATAAATGTGACCTGACTATAAAACAGATGTGTTTTATGAATAGAATCTTGAGAAGTAATTACTCACAGCTTGTTTTAGAGAGACCTACATTCTTTCACTCTGAAAGGAAAATGTGCTTATGTGTCAGGTTGGAACAATAGCTTTGAGTGCTGCTGATACTAAAGAAATTTTAAAGAAAGTTGAGCATTTTCTGACAAGAGGTTTTTCACAGACTCCTGCTTTTGCTCCTTGGCTAATAAGGGAAAAGCAGTGTTGGGGGTGAAAAAAGCAGTGAAAAGGATAAACAAACCCAGTATTGTGCAGAAATTTCCATCCTGGATCCAGATTTCATTGTAGTTTTTTTTCTTTTTGAAGGGTTCCTTACTGTTTGAATCATCAGTGGTGTTCATTTCATTCATATCAATGCATACCAAGCCTATGTAAAGGGCTTTAGGAAATGAAATATAAGTCATAGAAAATGTCCTTCCACTTTTTTTTTTTTTTTTAATGGAACAGAAGGATTTAATTCCACATGAAATTATGTGAAATGTCTGCTCAGATCAATTGACTTTTGTGTGCCCAAAATGCCATGGGATAGGTGACAGAAATCTCAAATTTGTGCCTAGAGAACCCTGCCTGGTGCCTGTTACTGCTTGTTCCTGTGGCACAGCCATGCAAATGAAACACATCCCTAGGCATATTCCCATGTCTTCATGGAGTTTAGATCAGCAAATAACTTAGAAAAATAATAAAAAAGGAATAAGGGAGACTTTTCTTGGCTTTTCTGATCTTTGGATTGTTGTCCAAACATGTGACTCTTAGCTGAGACATGCTCCTATGGATGGTTAATATTAAGAGATATCAATGTGGTTGTTCATTTTGAGTTTCATTTCCACAATTCATGTCAAAATCTCTAAAATACAGAACACAATCTTTCACCAGGAAATTATTTAATGTCTTTCAAGTCAACCAAAAGGGAGAAGTTACCAGAGTCAGGCAGTGATTTACTCTTTTACTATCCAGTTACTTCAGATTGTTTGGATAGACTTTCAGTGTTGCTTGAGCTGAGTTTGCTGAGCATAAATATATGCTTTGAATATTCAACTAGTTCATATTCAATGCTATCTATTAATATTTTGTAAATAATAACTCCTCATTAAGTGGACAATAATACTTGATATGGTGGCTAATACAAGATAACAGGATCCATTTGTAATTAAATATCCCCAGTGCAGAGAGAGCACTAAAAAATCAAAGGGTCAACTACTAAATGTTAACAAGAAGTGCATTACACATTATAGTTTTTACTGCGGTAATTACCATTCAGTAATACATTTATAATATTAAAAGTGTATTCACCAAAGGCATTCTTTACTGAAAACTCACAGAATTAATGGAGACAGGGAATGTCTGTTGCATTATTTTTTTTTTATTAAAAATCCTAATTTTCTACTCTTCTGTTCCATGTACTAAACTTGTGCTAAATGTTCCCCTGATGTATTTCCCTGCAAGATGCAAAGTGCTGTCTAACGTGTGTTTTGTTTATTTGTGCAAAGCCTGTAGCTGTGAGGGGCAGTGCCATGAAATATTAAGAGCCTTGCCATCTGTTTGTGAGAAGATGTGAGGTGTGGCTGCAGTCAAGCCTGAGTGCTCTGGAGTAGGAGGGAAGTTTTTATATTTACATTCCATATGGTACAAGCAAAATATGGCAAACAGAGCATTTTCAGATGGCACCCACAAGGTAAAATCCAGGCTGTCCTGCAGCCCAAGCCAGATTCCTCACTGCTTTCAGTGACTGCAGTTGGCAGCTTGTTGTCTCGGCTATTAATTTCTCTTAGTTTTGGAAAGACTTACAACATTGGCATTTTAGCTACTATTACCACCTTTAACAAATTCTCTGAATTTGAAAAGTCCTATCAATAGATCAAAAATTCATCAAGATTCTCAGAGGGAAAAAAAGAGCAGAAGTGACAAGAGGTGACAAAGTGTTTCTGAGTGACAAAGCCTCAGAAACTTTTACTGGATACAGTGGCCAGAATATGGTGAAAGATTGTTGGCTTATTACTTCAAATGGAACATGAATGAAACCATGCCATTTTTATTAATGAACGGGGGAACAATGTCACTTTGTGTTTTGCTGTTTCAACACTTCTCTGCCAAAGGGAAGAGGAAGCACAGAAAGAATGAGAACAACACCAGAATGACCAGAATTTAGGGAAGGATCTGAGTGAAGCCTTCTTGTGCTGCTTTCTTCCCATCCTTTAATTATTGTTATGTTTCCTTGATGCCAAATCAGAGAATCCCACAGGCTTTTTCTAGGTGATCATGAGATTTTGAATGTTATGCTGACTTTGAAGCTGTGGTAGAGTGATGTGAGCTCCAAGTTTTCTCTTAGCAACTGATCACCTCTAAGACTCTTTCTCTCATTGCCTTCAGACCTACCTGCAGGGATGAAGAAACACCTAAATGAGGATCTATCAAGATCTAAAAAAACCTATCCATGAGTTTTCACATTAATTGACAGAATCAGAACTTTATCATTCACTCTTCCCAGCTTAGTTCATGGCACAGTATCCATAGGTGGACTCTGAGAGGTTACTCCAAAGTTAGGCCCAGAGGTTGTGTCCTAATTTGAAATAAAAACATTGTCATGCCTTTTTTGTAGTCACAAGAGTATTTTTAAATTCAGATTTTGTGCATATTGGAGCAGGGCCTGTCTCTAACCACGTAGTTTATTTTACACTCCTCATCTCAGTAAGGATCCTGATTTATTCCCACTATTACCGTAATAGAAATTATAAGAGCAATAAGGTGAAATAATGTGAAAATAGGGAGCAGAGGTTTTAGTCAGCAGTCTTTAAAAATGACGTCTTTCACATTTTTAAATTCCACGCTGACAGTTTACTGAAGGAATGAGGGCAATTTACATTTCAAAGCTTAGTTTACAAAATTGGTTTGGCTCATTAGAAAGTTGTGGCTGGGATTTACAAATTTGTCCATTCTCCCTGCCTATTCCTCCCTCTGTCCTATTCATTTTTAATCTCTGCACATATGCATGGCATTCCATGCCAATAATAGAGAAAACTGCTCTTAAACTCCTCATTACATCAATATCTTGACACAGTCTTATCCTGCAACCTGTGGAAGAGATTTCACTGATTTTAGACTTATTTTTCAGTGTCCATTACCAAGCAACCTGCAGGATTGCAGCTGCAGACAAATCAAATTTATACCCACTTCATTTTCCAGCAGCATAATTGAGAATTCCATTTAATCTCAGTATATTAGGCTCTGACTTTTACATCTTCCTGAAGCTTCCATTCTCATCAAAGATTTACATGGTGTGTTACCTGCTTTTCCTCTCACTTTTTTTTTTTTTTTTTTTTTTTTTTGTCAGCTAATGGCTATTCATAATGCACATTTTATATGAAAAATTGTTCCATTATTATCCTTTTCTGCTGGAGAGTTTGAAAAACAGGAAGGCAAAATGAACACTAAAAGCCTGAATTCCAACTTGCCCAGAGATAAAGCTCAGTGTTTAGATTCTTCTGTGGGCTGCTTTCATTCCAGCTTGCACAGGGAGGCATAAATTAAGCCTTTTCTACATAAGGGCCTATTTTCAATTCGGGTTTCATCTTGATGAGGGACAAACAGCTTTATGTGTGAGGTTTCCTGCAAAGCTGCTGCTCAGACAAGATGCAAGCATTTCACACCACAGGCTCATCCCATCCTCAGAGGAAGCAAGGTCAGCAAGAGGCACCTCCCAGGCTGGGCAGATTTTGGAGAGGCATCTGGGGAGGAGTTGCATGAAAATCTGAGGGGCAGGGGCTGAGCAGGTGGGATTGAAACCTACCTGAGGTGTCTCTTCTTTGACTTAGTTTAGACTGGGAGGGAGCTTTAGAAATGAATTTTCCTGTTGCCTCCTCTGAGGGTGTTTTTGTTCAGATTGGAGGTGATGGTCTGATCTCATGTGGATGGAAGCAAACTGCCAGCCATGCTCAGGAGCTCACCTCCCCTCCTGGAGCTCATCATCAGAGGGGAGGAAGAGCAGAGTGCAGGGGTCAGCTCCCCCTTCTCAGGAGGTTGCAGTTTATTGCAGCCCCAAGACACATGAAAAGTCTCTGTTTCACCTGCACATTCAAAGAATGAGTTGGAGTTCTTCAGTTTTTGGTCTCAGAGTTGTTTATTGTGTCTTATCTATAAAAATTTTTTCTCCTGCCCTGCCGAGGTCCGTCCAGCAGGACAGACAGAGGCGCTCTGCCTGCCCCCAGGGCGGTGTTATCTCTTTATACTACAAACTATGTATAACATGTTTACAATTACTTTCCACCTGTGTTAAACACTGAGATTGTACTCTAAACCAATCCCAAAGTGCCAACATCACAGCAGAAGATGGAGGTAGAGAAGAAGAAGAAGAAGAAAAAGAAGAAGAAGAAGAAGAAGAAGACGATGATGAAGAAAGGCTGGACACGCCCATGTCCCTCCATCCATAGGTCAAAACCCCTATTCTAATAACCCCAAAATCTACTTTTTCCCCTAGTGATAATTTTATTATTACATTACTTAAACCTCTGTGGCTTTCAGGTCTTCATACAAAGCTGGTAATTTGCTCCACAGCTCATAATCAAACCCACAGGTGCTCTGGGCTGTGTGCCAGGGTCTCTGAGCCCCCTGGCAGGGATGTCCTGGGTTCTGACACCCCCTCCCTGCCTCTGGGATCTCCTGTTGGCCCATCCACCTCTCTGTGTTCCTGCTGCTTCAATCCACAGATCCACCACTGGGAGGAATTGTTTGTTCTCTTATTAAAGATGCATGAAAAGGAAGCATGGATTCCTTTCATATTATTGAAGGGTTCCATAAAATGCATTAAAATTCCCTTAGGTCTGCAAAAGTGTGTGTGAAGTTTTTTCACAATTATGCAAGATCTGCTAAGGTGATGACCATCTGTGCAGTAATTCAGCCTTTTCAAAAGTATTAAACAGGGCATTCATCTCCTCTGAGTTTCAAAAGCAGCCTGTTTTCAAGAGAGAGATTTTTCTTCGGGTATTAAAAGGGTTATACTTTATCCAAAGCAGAACGTAAACACTTAATGTATTGCTGTTTATGTTCTTTTTATGTGTGTGTGTGAATATTTGTGCTGCTCTCCCTAATAGGAAGTCAAGAAAGTTGTTTGGGCATATAGGTTTCCTGTCAAATATACAGGACAAGTGATCATCAGAAAATAAGGCAAAACAGAGTATAAAAATGAACAAGCAGTAAAATATGGGGGTTTGTTAGTCAGAAACCTTGCAATGCATGAAAATTATTTCACTGAATGTCCGAGTCCTCCTTTCTTTCCACTTCCCCATTTTTCATTTTTTTGGTAGATTGATCTACAGTAACTCAGGTGAAGGTACTGGATGGAAGTCAGGGACCGAGAGGTTATAAATGAAAGCTTTCAGGATTTATTTTATTTGACAATATGATGAGCTTCTGCACTTGCTGTTGAAAACAGCCTGTACCAGTTGGGATTCTCCAGCTGTCAATAGCTCTTTCAGCAGTAGGATTGTTTCTGACTGCAGTGTGGATTGCCAATGAGGGTGATGAAGCACAAAACATGTCCCACATCACCTCTGGCTTTGCTGCCTTGTTCCACACTGGGAGGAGCCTGCCCTGGGACACAGCAAAACTCTCCTTCTGTCTCTGCAAAGTTCTTTGTCACTTGAAAGTCTCCAGAATAATTTTAAATTCAGACCCTCCAATGAAATGCAAATGTTCAGCTGGCAGAAATCAATGCACGATACCACTGAATTCTAGAAATCAAAAGCTAATTTTGTTATCAGTTTGGCAGGCTGGTGTGATTTCCCTGCCTCCTAACAGCCACATACAAGGGTCCATATCCTTTCTTGAGGTACATGCACTACCATCTCTGATCTTCATAAGAAATCATAGTTTTCTAAGCTTAGAAGGGTAAAAATTAAGAAACGGAGTGAAAAAATAGTCATTGTTTTTTGCTGTTGGTTTTTTCTGTATTGTTAAATTTAGAGTTTTAGAGCTGAGTTTTTAACACTGGGTTTACTCATGGGCAGTAGGAAGTGCTGAAGTGGTTCCATATCATGATCAATTGTTTATGTAGCTTGAATTTTATCAGCACTTAAAACTTGTACTCACATGATTGACACTAATGATTCTGAAAGAGACACTGTATTCTGTGGAGTGAGTAATTTGTTTTTTTAAAGAATTGCTTGAATACCTGTTTATGCTGTAGAATAACAGCGGTGGTGACATTATGATGATACAGCCAATAAATAAAATGGTTATGTTTTTGTTTTTTTTTTTAAGTATCTGAAATACTTGCCAGCAAAATTTGTCATGTGAAAATCTGTCATGGCTGTGAGGAAATGGATATTCATGTGCCTCTGAAATTTTGTAAAGTTAAAGCTGTGGTTTCGGTCTAGCTGCCTCTAGTTTTTAATGATCAAATTCGTTAGTACCTTAAATATTGCAGTGGGATTAGCTTCAGTGAACATGAGATCAGAGTATTATTGCTTCTATCTTCTATAATATTTGCTTCATTTGATGAAAAGTGACTTCTTAATGAACTTTTAGCCAGACCTGTGGATTCTGCAGGGTTCTGACCCAGCTCAGACCTGTGCTGCCCTTGGTGGGAGCTCTGCAGGCTCATCAGGGGAAGTTTGTGCCCTCTGGAGCTTTTAGGGGAGCAGCTGCATTTCCCCAGTGCTCACACACTAAAGGCAGAAGGGATTCTTTACACAGTTCCCTTGCTGTCAGCTGTCCCATAATTTAATTAATGAAAGGAATGAAGAGGTAGAAGTTACATAAGGCCCTTACTTAGGATTACGAATGTTGAGTGCTTGTTTCTCAGACATAAACTGCAGGCTCTGCTCAAGATGTGGTGCATCAGAAAACCAGATTTGATAAGATTACAGCAACTTCAAGCATCTGCTACTGGTTGAAGTTTTTCAATTCCTGAATAGTAATCTTTTGTTTAATGTTCTTCGTGTATTAAATCTCCTTAATTCCAGAAACATTTAATCTGTGTATGCAATAAGACATTCCTGTTGAAGTGCCAAATGCTTTGTTTGCACATTTTAAAGTTTCAGGAATCTGGTAAAAATACCAGAATGTCCTTTGTAGAAGATTATTTAGATCATACGCTCTATTTACTGGTGGAATTGTGTTTATCTTCATAATGATAAAAAACAGGAGCTCTAAAGGAGAATAAAGAAAACCTCTGAAAAGGAGTCTCCTTCCATTCCAATCTCCTTCCAGTCCAATTCTCATTCGTTGAAAGAAAATGTATATTAATTAAAAATTTAGACACTTCATTTCTGTTGCAAGGCTCCTTGCAAAAGACAAATTATTTTATACATCTAGTGTGTGTTGGAACTGACAGAGGAGATTAATATGCTTCTTAAATTACCATTACCAAGGGTCAATTAATAAGTGAACTAACCTTGTGAAAGTCATTCTGAAAGACTAGTTACAGATCTGTAATAGTCCCTGTCAAATCACACAGAACTGAGAAAATGAGAAATCTGTCAAATAAATAGGATACCTACTAATTGCATTCTGCATAAGGTAAATGAGCTTTGGTGGTTGTTGGTGGAAGGAACAAGAAATAAGTCTGAGAAATGTTGCCATTAATAATATACAAATTTGGAGTAAAATTTACTTGAGGGAACATGAATGCACAGAAACCTCCCTTGGTAACAGAAAAGTGAAGTTTCTTGGCAGGCAAAGAGTAGGGGATATGAAGGTTGAATGATCATTAGAGAAATATTTCTTAGACTATTATATAGTTTATTACCTTGGTAATTACAGAATTTACCTGTTTTTTCATTTTTTTGATGCAATTTTCTGGATCTTGAGAGGTTAACTTATACAAATTAAGGTTTCATTGTGACAAGAATTAAACCAGCCATATTTGTTGTATGATGGTAAAAAAAACCAACTTCCAAATTTCCAAATTTCTCTCTGTGGGAAGGACTTTATAAAATACCCAGCTGGCCAAGCCTCATGTTAATCCCTAATCTCATTTCCTGTCATCAGGTTATAAAACTGCAACAGATATAGAAGCAAGATCACAGAAAACCAGTTTGCATTCTTCCAGGAAACTGTGAAAATTTAAGACAGTTCCATCAATAAAATCAACCACTTTTGGGTTAAATTTGGGTGTTCATGACTATTGGAAACTGCAAAAATGATTTTGCACTGCAGGTTTCAGTGTGAGCCTGTCTCTAGGTTACTGGGCTCTGTCTGTTAAATCATCCAGCTACATCTATTAATGAATAAATATTTTATACAAATATTAAATACCATGAAAAAGCAAAAATTTGCTGTATGATGTGAACTTTGAAAAAGCAGCAAGTCAAACATTCATTTGTGCATCAAACCTCAGGTTTGCTGTGATGGCAGAAGTGGCTGTTTGTGCATCTAAAGGTATGAGTTTAAGAAATTTGGATATTTATGGGATATCTATAATGCTTTTGGATAGGAGAAGCATACCAGCATGTGCTGCCATGAAGCTTTGAGCTGGAAATTCCATATTCCAGCCCTAGAACTGTTGATCAGGCAGTCAGAGAGTGGCAGCAATGCCATGTCACTGAAGGGATCAGGCAGCACAGCCACTCAGGGCTGGGCTCAAAGCTAAAGGCTGAAATGTGCTCAATGGCAGCCTTTGATGGGTAACTCTAAAATCTAAATGTGGTTCTGAAAAGGAACCTGTTCAGAGAAAAAGGTTTTAAAAAAAGATGATTCCATCTATTTATTCAGTTCTGCTCTCTATGATCTTCTGCTGGGTAAAGCAGAACATGAAGCAGAAAAGTAAACTTAATGTCACTTTTCTTGTCTGTTGTTTCATTAGAGATAGAACATTTTTAAAACATTGAAAATCCTGTATAGATCAAGATTTTTTTTTTAGTGAACAACTTCATTTTAGTTAAACTCTTACATGATATAATTTACCTGCTGTCAAACCCAGTTAAGTGACATAGTTTGGTGCTATCATATTCCAGAACATGTCAGGATTTGATGAGCTATGAATGTTATGTTTAGAATCATGCATTTTTAAAAGGTTTTTTTTCCCAACATTCTACTGAACACTCACTGAATCCTTCTCAGAATGTCTTTTATTTTTCTGCAGGAAAATGTTCCTGTTATACAATTTTGGTTCCTTGCTGAAGAAACAATCCATATTCATGCTTATTTTTTTTGACCTCTTAGTGAGAGATGAAGGTCTGATCACTTCAAATACATTTCTCGCAAGCATATTTTTCTGAGGTTAAAACTCCCAATTTCTCTGACTTGTTCAGCATGGAGCTCATTTATCTCCTGATAAAAAACAATGATTTCTGGTGGTGTCTGTAGTGAAATCAGGGCAGCTGAGCAAGCCCAGAGCAGCCTCTGTCATGGGCTGCTCCATGGCTGGTGAGAGCTGCTGGCAGAGCACAGAGTGCCATCTACTGAACGCCCCTGTGAGCCAGCACCCTGCCTTGGCAAGGAGGGACACACGGCCACGTGAACACAACATTTATCCTCCAGAAAATGATTCTCGGGTTTCTCTTGTTGAGATGACTCCGAGGTGTCAGAAAGTCTCTTTTTTCCCAGCCCCACGACCAAAGAAGAAGTTGAGATTCCTCAGTTCTGCTTTTCAAGGTTGTTTATTTTCTCCTATCTATTCTATTCTTTCTCTGACCTGCTGAGCTCTGTCCAGCAGGGTTGTGGCACAGTCCCGGTCTTTGGAGTGGTGTTGGCTTTTTATACTAAAAACTTCCTGTACTTTATTTACAATAGCTTTCCAATACCTGTCACCTATGTCAGACAGTCTGTCTCTACTCTAAACCAATCCAAAAATGCCACCATCACAGCAGAAGATGGAGGACAAGAAGAAGAAGGAGGACAGGACACACCCAGGTTCCTCTATCTTGCTTCTTGAACCCCCATTCCAAATCCCCAAAATTCCACTTTTGCACCCTGTGATAAATTCATTATCATTCTACTCAAACTCTTGTGGCTTGTAACTCTTCACACAAAGGTGGGAATTGTTTCCATGGGCTAAAATGGAAGGCACAGGTGTTTGTGACTCTGTACCAAGGTCTCTGAGCCCCTGCCAGGGTCTGGAGCCCTCCAGGGCAGCCAGAGCAATGTCCTGGGTCCCCACAAGTGATCAGCCCAGCTGAGGTTTTACTGTGTTTCCTTTTGTTCCAGTTTCCTTCTTTGGCCTAAAATGAAACAAACACCGAAGTTTTAAAATAATTCTTTAGTTTTGAGGAAAGATTGCGAGATCTTTCTGCCTTCCTAAGCAGACCTAATAATTTTGAGTTGGTTTCTTTCTGCAGTTGGTTTTGCTTTCCTTTTAGAATCATGGAATCTTCCATGTCCCTTCCAAACGTGGGTTTAGGAGCCTTTTGTTATTTCATGCCAGGGGATTTACTTGGTGCAATAATAGCAAACCTTCAGTTTTACAAAAGACCTCAATTAAAACCAGAATAGGCTCTTTTTGATAGGCTCCATGGGGCTGATGGATTGCTACTGATTTCAGCTCCAAAATCAAAGCCTTGGCATTGATTGGACTGAGTTTCTCTGTGTGTTCTGCATTGACCCAGCAAGTTACTTAATAGTGACAGATTTACAAATAGGTTACTCCAAATCAAAGAAATTATCTTATGTTTGAACCAGCAATATATTGATGAGAAGTCACCTTGCCAGGCCAAAGGAGAACCTGTTTTGGTGATGTAGCAGAGCTGAGTGAGGAACTCTCATGCAATTTGCCATTAATTGTTGTTTTATTGAACAGTAAAATCCAATAATTCTGTTTGTTGTGTCTGGCAAATTAAAAACAAGAAGGTGACAGGAACAATGGGATAGAGACAGGACTACACCTAGTCACAGAGCAGAATTTGGTGAATAAATCTTGTTTTCCTTTTTTTAGACACTGTCTAAAGTGTCTAAATAAGACACTGTCTGTACTCAAAGGGACTGTTGCAATTACACAGGCAGAAATAATGACACTTCAAACTTAATTATTAAATACATTTCAAGCAAATCATGCTGTACTGCTAAAATAGCTCCCTAATGCATAAAAAAGTTCAGATTTTAACACACACCTGTTATTTTTAGAAAACATCCCTGCTGGGATGTAAAGTCCCTTAATTGACATAGGGGTGTGCACTCCTCAAGGGGAGCGTACTGGAATAAAATACCACAGGATGATTTTCCACCACCTTGTGACTTCAATGCCACTTTGGGAATAAATACATGAAGTTTGAATAGTCTGGTTTGTGCAAGAAGTCCCTCTGTTAACTTGGAGCATCAGCTTCAAAAGTCTCTTGAAGGACCTCCTCTTCTAGGACATTGCAAATTTTAAAAAATTCCTGCACCCCAGTAGATTTGAACAACTCAAAACACTGCAAGACTTCTCCTCCTTTGTGTATTTGTTTGTTTAATTCTCCAGTCTTACCACAGAAATCCTCTGTGTTTGAAATTAGTTGCCTTTATTTAATTCCGTTTACTTTGTACTTTTATTTCTATTTTGCCTTTAATTGACCCCTGGTACTCTGTTGGTGATTATCTTTGTGGGTCCCTAAGATCCCTTGGTTTTTGAGTTGCAGTCTTGCAATAGGAGAAGGAAATCTTCCTTCAACACTTGCTAGGATGAGTTCTGGAATTTAAAATTTACTCCTTTTATCATCATTTGGTTGGTGGGTGCATGAAAAAGGGTCTTGCTGATTGCTGTAATTCAAAAAGATTTTTTTCACTTGCAATTTTTGGTGCTTAGAGCATTTAATTAGTTTTTTGACTGACAATATACAGGCTTTACATTTTGCTGGAATAACAGACTTTCCAATTCTCCCTTTGCCAAATGCAATATTCCACATAGGAATTTTTTTTTTTCAGTTGATACAACTGATGCAGCTTGCTGCAATCAGTGAAAAAATAGACATCTACAATGTAATCATTGTAAAAAAAAAGGCTTTGGTTGCATTTTTGGACTGAAAATCATGTCTGTCAGTATTTGTGGATAGTGAAAAGGGTTTGAGAAGGGTAAAAAAGACAAAAGATGACATTGTGGGTCTTGGAATTCTGAAAATTGCTCAGATAAAGTTGTCATAATTTGGAGTTTAGGAAGAGCATGAAGGACAGAAAAAGAGAAATCTTTCTCTCCAGAAACAAAATGGGTGTGGAAATGTGGCACAAATAAAGTCCTGAAAGTTGGTGACAAATCAGTAAGGCAGAAGTTTGTGGATTTGGTTTGAGATCTGCTTTTATAAAAGTGCAGCACAGGAACTGTTGTTGTAAAACATCTTTAAGATCTCAGAATTAAGGGAAAGTGATGGTGGAGCATAAAATTTACTGAGGAAGTACCTTCCTAACATGTTAAATGAAGTAAATTATGGTTGACTGAGACATTTAAAATAAATAAATAAATCCAGTGAGGCATGCTAGAACTGCAAATTGCACCTTAAGATTAATAGTTTTAACAGGTAATTTTGTCATAAAAGCTGAAGACCAGTGAAGCATTTCAGAAAGTTCCTGGGTGAAATGTAAGCAAGGAAAATAAAAGAACATGAAATAAATTCTGTCTTTCCATGTGTCACTACACAGCAGATGCTTGCTGATCCTTCAGGAATCACATTAGAGCTATTTGACTACTCAGAAAAGACTTTTACTGTGTTAATTCACCTAATTTGAGACTCATTGACTAAATCTCCCTTTATTCACAATTAATGCAGAGAGATGGCCCAACATGTTAACAGTGACAAAGACTCAGTTAAGAGAGAGAGAAGAGGTAATTTGAAATGACATTTTATTTTGGATCAGGCTGCCCTGGGAATATCTTTCCTCTACATCCATGTCTGCAAACTACTTTTCTACTATAATAATGTGGAAACTGCTCAGATAATTTTTTTTTTTTTTCTGTGAATGAAATATAGATTTAATAGGGAAAAACCACTACACTGCTGGAATGAAACAGAGGAACTGCTCAGTGATCTGGGATGTGCTGATCTGTCTGGCTGCCCTTACCAGGAAGATCAGCTGTCTGAATTATAAAAATATCAGCCACAAACACCCTTTTGGAAAAAAACCAAACTACTGGGCATAATGTGAAATTCAAAGCTGACTGCAGACAAAATCAGCAAAAACTCCTTTAGTTGGGATGACAGGGCAGGATGAAGAGAGTTTTGTTACCTCCAGTGCTTGCACATCATCACAGCTGCTGAGAGCATGGAGTGCAGCAGGGAAAGCCAGACTCTAACTCTGAATACTTCTGGGCTATATTTGAAATATTTACCCTCACACATGTCAAAAGTCTTAATAAATCAGCTTCCAAGCTATGGAGGGAGATCAATAAACTCACTTTTACTGACGAGCGCAACCAAACCCGGCAGGGAGGGAGTTGTGATGATGCTTCCCACACCTTTTATCATCAGCATGGAAATGTGTCAGCTTTGGCTCACAAACAGGCAAAAAGTGCCAAATGTTTACTAGACAGGGTTTGAGGAGGAAGGCGAGGGCTGTTCCATGGTCAAACAGGCAGATTCCAGTTGGTAAAGTGGGTGCTCTGGGTAAAGGAGAGGATGCCTTGGGAAAGAAGTTTTAGAAGGAGATTTAGAAGCAGAAAAAAAATAAATAACTAATGAATACAATTAAATACATAAATGATAGATACAAAACCAGAAGTCTTAACAGTTTATCACCCCATCCTATGTGCTGGAGGAGACACCTTGTGTCACAATCCAATCCTTCTGCGATGGGAGATTTGCAGCTCTGGAATTTTAATGGGCTTTGTAAGGCATGGCCCTTGCAGCCTGGTCATCTCAACTCTGTGAGCAGAGACAAATAAATCTCATCTGGTTCTCTTTTCCTGCCTTCTGAGACCAACTTTCCAAAAGGTGAAGTTTAGGAATGCTATGGAATGCATCTTACAAGGCTGTGACAAATGCAGTGTATAAAGTATGGTGATAGCATTTCAAATTTTGAATAGCAGAGCAATTTTATTTACAGGAAAAGCAAATTTTTCTGCATCTCCACCAGGAGAACACTTGTCTCTGAAGTGTTTTCTTCATTGACACTTGGATCCCAAGCACTCTTGTTTTTCTCTTGGATGGGCTCTGAAGGAGTCCTGGCTGCAGCTGTGCCCTGGAGCTCAGACAGGGTGGGAGGATGAGCTCCAGGATGTCACCCCAGGAATGTGACAGGGCTGGAAAAGGCAGCAGTGACCTGCAGGCCCTCCAGGGCAGCCTGTAAAATCTGTACAGGTGCTTTTGTAACTTGCCTTGTTACTCAAACACAGGGACACCTGAGCTGTTCCCTCTGTTGTGCTATCAGCCTGGGTCATCCTTGACTTCAGAGACCTCTTCCTCCTCGTTTGCAGGAACAGATGTTTTAAGCAATAACAACAAAGCCAAATCCATGTACGTGTGATATATCCCTGGCATTTGCACTGACCTTTATTTCTTATGCCTAAAGAAGTTTTTTCCTTGGCACTGATGCATTTGGGATCTTGCATTTCAGTTCCTGGTCTGATTAACTGCAGGCTCTCTCTGACCCTGTTGCTTCTTGCATCCTTCCACGAGTTGAAATCTGTTCAACTCTTGCCACTTCCTCCACTTTTGGAGTTATTTTTGAGCAGCCAGAATGGTGAGCAGTGTCAAACAATGCCAGGAGCTATTTAAAAGTGCAAAGCCATTTTTTTCAGTTTTTCTTTGCTAAATGTCTTTATTGCTTTTGTGGTGCAGCATAGAGTCTAAAAATTCTGCCCCAGCTTATGTCTTAATCTTTTATTTCAGCCCTACTTTGTCTCTTTTTGATTTCTTGAATATTTTTGTGGTGATTAGAATTGATTGCTTTGGTGAATCCTGATACCTCCTCTGTCTCCCTCACCCCCTCTCCCTTTTTGTTGAGGGGATCAACATGTGCTCTCTTGTGATATGGGAAGATTTTAATTAGATTTTAATTTACATGATCATCCTTAATACTTCTGCTCTGTGTGAAGTACACGTGGCTGCTTGAAGAGCTGTGCTGCTCCTCAGATTTGAGGGATGTTCTTCTCATTTGTTCACTGAGGTTATTTTTGGAGTGGGCATTCTCATTTCAGCTCCTAGATAATACTTAACAGGATGGATGCTTCAGAAGTTATTTTAATTTGATTTTTGTAGCCATATGAGAGATTCTTTGAGGCTTTCTCTTGGAAGGATGCATAAAATTATTTTCACTCGTGCTTTTGTGTCTTTAAAGTTGTAGAATAATGTGTAACTGGGGGGAAAATTATATACTGAGAGGACAACTGGGTTTTCAAAGATCTTTCAAAGGTGTTTTGATTTTAATAGGATACATTATCCAGTCTCATAAGGCACTTTGAAAAATCACACTGTGCACATGTTGGTAGCTTAATAATCTTTGTAAATCTAATTTTACATTACTTGCTCAGCAAGAGATGGAATATCTCTATCAGTCTTGTGTGCAGAGATCAAAAACCCAGATTCAAGCTTGATTTAAATTTTGTCTGGTCTGTGGCTTTGGCGAAGTCATTTCATCTCTGTCTCCCACCCTTTGCTTATCTTATTTCTGTGACTGATTCTCTTTTGAAACACTCTGGGGCTGTTGGTCCCATCGTAATTAATCAGGATAGTTCAGTTTGAGCACCTCAGACCTGCTTTGTGTCCATCCCAAAATGGGGATTTTGTGGGTTTTGGAGGGTTTGTAAACGCACCCATTTGCTCTGTGAGGGGGGCAGGATCCTGGAGCAGCTCCTGCCATCCCATCTCCTGCCCACAGAAGAGAGAATTTTGGGATAATGTCAGAATCTTCCCTGCTCTGCTCCCAGTTCCTTTGTTGCTGTGACTTTTTGCATGACATTAAACCCAGTTTTCCCTCATGCAGCCTGACTGTGTCCTAGAAAGTGACATTTCTCAGGGGGACTGGAGTTCACAGGGACACATCTGGGGCAAAACATGGACAGGAGCTTTGGAAAACTGCTGGTTACTAGTGGCTGATATTATATAAAATCTTAAATGTTCTGTGAATATCAAAAGTATATTTATATTATATATAAATATATATATATATATATATAATATTTATAATGTTTGCAAAGAGTTGTTTATTAAAAATATTTAAACCTTAAAATAAGAAATCTTAAATTAACAGTCACAAGAACTCACAAGGAAATCTTGTCTGGCCCAAACTGACTTGAAAAACCCCTGAAAATACCAATTACTGCTTGCTGACCCCTTTGTTCTTATAAATTAAAACCAGCCTCAGGAATAGGTGGCAAAAACTATGAGATGAAGTTATCCATTTTGTGGGTTTATTTTTTCAGTTGATATACAAAAATCTGCTATAAAATCCCAAACTGTTTATTTTATATTTTAATGAGACAAAAACATCAAAATAATTTTTAGAATTGAACACAAGGCAGAGTTCATTTCGGTATAAGATTTTTATGAGTACGTAATTAATGTATTTTTTCTGCACTTTATGCCATCATTCTCTACAATTTTGGGGTTTTTATATTCCTCCTCTGTGATTTTTTTCATGGAAAAGGGGCCATTTTATACTTAGAACAGAGAAAAATTTCCAGGCTTTAAGCTGTACAGAAAACAACACTTTTTTAAACAATATTGTGATTCAGAGACACAGCTGGGGAAGAAAATGCATTTCCTGTGACACTAATGGTGGCACAGTGCATACATTCAATTAGATAATGAATTCATAATTGCTTGGTTTCCAGCTATGGAGCAATTTAATACATTAAAACCAAAAAATATTAAATGCATGGCATTGTGGCTTCATTTTTCAGCAAGGAGCACATTCCAGTGATGGAATTTCCCAGGAATATTCTGGCTTTCCTGGATTGCCAGTGCCAGGTTTTCCTCTTGAAAAAGAGTTTCTGATCTTATCTCAAGGCAGCAGGAGCTGCAGGTACAAGGAGATTTTGGAACTGGCCTGTGCTGATTGAAAAATGGCCAAGAAAATGTTGTTGTGCTTTGCCCTACAAAGGAAAGGTGAACAATGGAGAGATTTACTGCGCAAAAAATCATGTGGAAAATCATGTGCAGGAAGCTGTTATTTAATTAAATTTAATTAAGGCTCTAAGAGCTTTCTGACTTGGGCTGGTTTTGTTTAAAGAAGAAACAGTTGAAATAACTTGGGAATGTTGATTTGACAGTCACAGAAAAACCCCCTTGGTGACAGGTCCAGATGCAACTTGAGCTTTGGAAAGGCAAAAGGTCCTTTTTGTCAAAAGTGTATAAATTTGGCAGAACTTGCTATGTTATGCTTCACAAATTAAAATATGATTTAGACCCTGACCTTTGAGTCCACTGACGTGACTAATTATTAAAATATTATGCCCACTGCCTTAAAAACCAGAAATAAAAGCACATATTTGACTGTTTATAATATTAAATTCCTCTTTCTTTCCTTAAAATTTCTATTAATGCATTTACAAACCTTTACATCTGAAGTGATCAAATATGAAGTGACTCTTGCTGAAGAATTCACTCCTTGTCTCTTTGCAGAGATAGAAGTCTTGGACTTTTAAAAAAAATAGTTTAATTAATGCACAGAGTTAAGAGATAGTTGTGCTAAGAAAATAGGAACTGTGTAATAATTAATTTTTGAGATGGATGCAGTAGGAATAAAGCCTGTGGAAGATTTTCCTGGAGCATTTACATGGCTAATTAATCCCTTTCCACCTTGGCTCTGGCTCTGAGTGCAGGTGAAATTCTCTAATTGCAGGTAATGGTGCTGGGTTTGCCATCATCTGTGCAGTTCTACTCTGGTGGTCGACAGAATTCTGTTTAACTCTGAAAAACTGTTTATTTTTGTTTGGCATCCTCTCCCTCCATCTCTTATGGAGCAATATAACAATTAGCTCATGTTTTATTCATGCTCTTAAATCAGGAAAATTTACTTGTAATTAGTTTCTCTTTGTCTAAATTATTGTCTTCTCTGAGTTGTGTTTGTTAGGTAATTGCATAAAGTTTTTACTACAACCTTGCACTATAAAGAGAATTTCTTTACTACATTTTATGACCTAGATGTGGCCAAATTTTCTTTTCTTACCAGGAAATTGCCTGAATGAAAGATCCATAAGTCCTTAGTGTAAATCCACACTTAAAAAATTGATAATAAATAAACCTAACAAGTATTTTCAATAATTAATCTGATCAATAAATAAATCTAGCAGTGATTAGAATCACTGAGGTGGGGCAGGTGGTGGTGTTGCAGTATTTTGGATGGTGCAGTGCTCCTGTGAATCTGGAAATAAGGAACAAGTAGAAAAACCATCTGTTGAAACAAATGGAAAACTTCCACGAGAAACATTCCTGTGGGCAACAAATTGGAAATTAAAATTAGATGGCGGGTAATGACTAAATAACCTGTCTTAGGCTTTAAAGATAATTAAGCACTAAAAGATATTCCAGATTTACTTATAAAAATCTCCAAATTTATGATATAATTTTATGTGGGCCATTGGCTGGCTGGCTGCAAAGTGAAAATAGACATTTATATGCAGAGAAGGAAGGTGGCTCTCCAGAATCATTTCACCAAAAGCAATAAATGAATGAAAACAACCCTTCTGTGAAGAGAAACCTTTGAAATTACTTGAAGTAATGGTAAGGACGAGACTGGTTATCTTTTCATGTAAATGTTATTGCTGACTGCAGAGTAGAAAGGATTCAAGACTGTTTAAAATAAAGCAGAAAGCTTAAAATGAGCAACTTTGGATAAGCTTAACTTCTGATGAGATCATTATATTTGGGATGATGAAAGATCCTTGCTTTGCATATGCTGAGGGAAATTGAATGGGAAGCCTTGAAATAATCCATTTTCAGCAGGGAGAGGGTTCAGTGGGAGTTTGCCAGATAGGAATAGATTTTATCCTGCCTGCAGTTTGGGGGTTTATGCTTTTCCCTGTCCCATTGCTGTGCCTGATTTGATCAGTGATCAAATGATCGGGGTTTCTGAGCTGTGTTGGGGCACCAGCCAAAGTCTGCTTTGCATCTGATCATGGAGTTTTGTGCTGCGGGGTGCAAAGTCTCTCCAAAAGCCTTGATTATCTTTTGTGGTTTGCATGTACACTTGTGTCAGAAATGAAACTGGGATTTAGCCTCAAGAGCTGCTGAAAATCACAGGTTAGATGACGATGAGCATGACTTCATCATCATCATTGATTCATGGTTTGGGTTCATTTCTACCCCCATGAACATAATTCCGTAATTTTAAGTGGGAAAGCATCAGTTTTTCACAAAATAAACAGCCTCAGAACTGTGCAGGTTGGGGTTTTTTCTTTCAATTTGTTCAAATCTGTCTTTATGCTTAGCACATGTCCTTGGAGCTGCATTGTTATAGTCAGGTAGGAGCTTAAACCCTTTCTGAATGTGCCATTCCAATTTCTTGTTATCAAAAGAATTAATTCAGTATTTTTCCTACATCAGCCAAGTTTTACATTAAAACCAGAGAAGCTTTCTTGCCTTCTGCATTGAAAGGCTGAAATCTCACAGTTCTGTTAGTTGGGACAATCTCATTTCCCACCTGGTTTTATTTACAGCCTGTTCAAAGTGCCAATATTGTCTTTTACTTGAATGCTTTTCTCACTTGCATGTGTTGTGTTTTTGGAAATAACAATTTACTTCTGCTGTTATTTTGTGAGTGGGTTTTATTGATTTTTTTTGTTTTGTTTTAATTTGGGGTGTTTTTGTTAGATTTTCATGAGGAAGCTACATAAAATATCAGACAGCTTCTTTCACAAACTGGTCATATAAAGAATGATGGCCATAACTTCAGTGCTGCAGGTTTTTATTTTGAAAAAATTGTAGAATGGGTTTAAAAGGAGCTGGTGAGTTAACTCAATGATTAGGACAGGATTGAAAATTATTGTACAAAGATGAATAAAATAAAGTCCTCAACAATCTTAATAAAATGAAGAAGATATCATGTAACTGTTCCTACAGGCTGTCATGCCAAATTTTTTGGACAGTTGCTCTCAGATGCAGTGGACTTGGCAAAGATAAAGTAAATCTATTTCAGTGATTAATAAGAATCCTCTATTCTTTTCTTTAATCTGTGCAAGTCTGAGAAAAAACCCCAAAAACTGGTGTTAGATCAGCCTTTGTTTTAAATGACTTACAATTCTGATAAAGCAGCTGAAGCAGTTTTTAAATTTAGGCAAGTCTTTGTTCTTTCCAATGAACAGCACAGTCACTTGATACTGAGAGATAGATTAGGAGCAAATTATCTTGAATTTGAAAATTAATTTCCTGGAATTTCACAGGGAAATATTGCCATTCTTTCACTTCCCAAAGCAATTAACGTGGTTTTGATGAGTCAGTTTTACTGTGATAAAGTGTCCAGCTCTGGAGTCTTCAGCACAGGGATGATGTGGAGATGTGGGTCCAGAGGAGGCCACAAAAATGAGCAGGGGAACACTTCTCCTGTAAGGACGAGCTCAGAGACTTGGGGTGCTCAGCCCCAAATCTGATCACAGGGTTTTGTGCTGTGAGGTGTAAAATTTCACCTAAAGCCTTGATTAACCTTTGTGGTTTGCATGTAAAGAGAAGAAAAGGCCCCAGGAAGACCTTAGAGCCCTTTTCAGGGGATAACAGGAGGGTGGGGGATAAACATTTAGCAGGGCTTTGACAGGACAAAGAGAAATGGTTTTGAACAAAAAGAGATTTGAATTAGATACTGGGAGAGGGAAATTAAAATAAGGATGGTAAAATATTGATGTGGTTTGCCTAGAGATGAGGTGGATGTTCCATCCCTGGAACGCTTCAAGGGCAGGTTGGGTGGGATTTGGAGCAACCTGCTCCAGTGAAAGGTTTCCCTGCCCATGGCAGGGGCTGGAAATAGATGAACTTTAAGGTCCTTTCCAAGCTAAATTATTTTATGATTCTTTTTTCAGTAGTTTCCAGCTGTAGCTAAAACTGTATCTGACTTTAATGTAGTTCAGGAATGGAATCACTTTTCCTTTCCCATCACATCCCATGGCAAAGATTCCTGCATTGGCTTTGGAGCTCAGAGCTGAACAACCCCAAAAGTTGAAGGGGAGCTGCTCCCAGAAATCTTCAGCTGTGCCAAAGCTGCTGGAATCATTCCAACCAGAATGTTTGTCTGCCTTTAAGCTGTTAATCCATATAATAAAAAATAAGGCTTGGGAAAGGTTTGCAAGAACAATTCCCAGGCAAGTGAGGCTAAGCAGTGTGTAGATGTTAAAATGGACTGTGACACTATTTACAAACAGTGCCTGTGAGTAGGTGTCTCACTCATAACAAATACTCCTACTCACACCCAACACATTGAATTAAAAAAGTGGAAGGTATTTATGAGCATAACAGAAAACAGAGAAAGGTGATAATAAGCCATTCATTTTAATAAGGAATTAGGATTCTGACCTATTTCTTTCCCAGCAGGATTTATCACTAAGTTATAAATAACTTACAGGTATAAGACAGGGCAATGAAGAATAAATTAACAGTATAAACAAAATGCTCAGAGACTTCCAGCCCCTGCTGGCTCCATTTTCTCAGGGAAAGACTGGAGAGAGTGATATTAACATCTGAGCTCAGGTTCATTTTCTGGCTGGCTTAACTCCATTAGAGTCTGGGGATGGGGAGGGCAGGTGAGAATGATAGTGGTGTCTCAGACATGTTTATTGCTGTTTTTTATTGATTTCTTGTGAGGGGAGAGAACTGCAGGTATAGCACACAGTTGCAATCTAAATTGATTTCTCTGTTGTTTAAGAAGTTTTGGCGTGGTTTGCCCTGGTGACTCACTGGGGCCTTGCACTGTAGATGGTTTGGGGGTTTGATGTACAACAGGATCTTTCTGTCCAGTTTTTGGAAGTAAAGAAAGTCCAAACAAATCTTCAGCTTGTGAATACACCCACCTGATTGAGACTGAAGATGTTCTTTCATTCTTCCACACTTGATTAGAAGACCCAGAGAAATCTGAAAATGGCCTGACAAACACTTCATGCCGTCACCATTGAAAAAATGCCTGAATGTCTACAGCATTCCTGCTTTTTTGTTTGTTTGGTTGGTTTTCATGGTTTTGTTTTCTGTTTGTTTTCAATAAGGCTTTTGGGTGAGCATTAATGTCAATTCTACCGTGATAATTCTATGTGTGTCCACTGGAGTGTGCTTGATAAAAGCAAAGAAACAAATTCTAACCAAATCTTCACATGAGTAGGATCAACTTTGCAAGGTGTCGTGTTTATTGGGGTTTTTTAAAGCTTTGGGGTTTTTTAAAGCTTTTTAATTCTTTGGGCAATGTGGCAACTTCAAGCTGCCAGGGGGTATCTCAGTTTGAATGTACATCTGTTCCTTCTTTTGTTTGGAGGAGAAATCTTCTCTGAGCCTGGTCCATAAGACTGGGCTGAAAGTGACATCTTTGGCAGGGTCTGGCCACACCGACGCTCACCAGAACTCATTTTTTCCTATCTCCTCTCACTGTGACAGTGACCTCATGACTTGATTCCTTTTTCTGCTCCCACAGCTGGAGGTGGAGGTGGTGGATATGAACGGGAAGACCTTGGACGGGCCGGTGCGCTTGGACGTCTCGGTCATCGACCAGAACGACAACAGGCCCATGTTCAAGGAGGGCCCCTACGTTGGGCACGTCATGGAGGGATCTGCCACAGGTGAGTGCCAGCCACCCACAGCTCTGGAAATTATTGTGTTTGCAGGAATCCCCATGGCAGGGAGGAATGATCAATCTTACTCCATGTTTTCAGAAGGCTAATTTATTGTTTTATGATATTATATGATATTAAAGAATACAGAAAGGATACTTAGAGAAGGCTAAAAAGATAATAATGAAAACTCTTTCCAGAGTCACAGCTTGGCCCTGATTGGCCAAAGAGTTAAAACAACTCACAGCAGAATCCAATGGAACAATCACCTGTGGGTAAACAATCTCCAAACACATTCCACATGTGAGCACAACACAGGAGAAGCAAATGAGATAAGAATTGCTTTCTTTTCCTCTGAGGCTTCTCAGCTTCGTAGGAGAAAAATCCTGGGCAAAGGGATTTTTCCAGAGAATGTGAATATGACAGAGCCTGAACAAATCCTCTGTTGATAAATGCATTATTGTCACTCTGTACAAGTTTTCTTGCTGATTTGGTGGCTCATTGGATTCTTCCTCTGTGAAAAGAAGCAGGAGCAGTACAACTTAAGGACAACAGGTAATAATTTTTTGAAAAATGAGTCTCTGCAGTAACAAAAAGTAAAAGGAAAATACCCAGAAATTAGTTGGAAATAGGAGCTTTGATTTAGGTTCATGTTTTTTCTTCATCTCTGGAATCAATGAAGACAGCCCCTAGGATATGATTAAGATTCAAACCAAATACCATGAGCAATTTCTGTGCAGAGTGGGAATTTCACTTTTTTTTTCCTGTAAGTTTAGGTACTGGAAGGGTTGTTTTTATTTGTTTATGTAGCATGAGTCTGGTAAATAACATAAATAAATGGGAAGCACATTATGAATAGACTAATGTTGTAGGGAGATTGAAATACTGAACAATGCTGATAAACAGATGTTGTAAATGCAGATACAACCGTTGCAACAAAACAAAAACACATTGATAATTAAAGTGAGTAAGGAAAATGTTCTGATTAAATTTCCTGTTGATTTTGTCTGATGAGGAAATTCTACAAGAGTGCGATACAGTTCCAAGTTTTAATGTGGGTATAACCATCCAAGTTAAACTCTTCCCTTATATTCTGTGCGCTTTCTGGTGAATTTTGCATTTTCACATAGAATTCTTCATATCTAAAAACCTGTGGGTATGAAATACATTACAAGCTGTTCCTTCAACAGATTAAATTTTTGAGGTAGATGTTTATTTACCTCACTTGTGATAAACATGTAATGAAGATATTGATGATCCTTTCAGCCAAACAAGAAACGTTTCATATTTGAGAATACAGCTGCCAGCAGAACTCTCTTTTCTTTTGTAGGTCTCTAGTACATTTTTTAACTGGCAATCCTCTATTTTTATTATCCATAAACTCTCCTTGTTTTCCTTTCCTTCCCACTCCTTATATTGAAATTTACACTTCTGATTCAGTAGAGATGTTTCTCAGCCCACCTTCCAGTGAATTCTTCTGTAATAGTTTCATCCATTTTCTCCTATTGCTGTTTGGTACTCACTCAGGTATCATTTAGCATTTTGATTGTCTTTCCTGTTGGCCAAAGTTTGAATAATTTTTCTCAACTTTCCCTCCCTTACCTTCCCTCCCTTACCCTCCAGGTATTCATCACATTAAACTTCATAACCTCATTTGCCTGGTGTCAAGAGCACCAATGCTTGCAGAATTATTTTGTGCACGATGGAACCTGTGCAATCAGGGTGGGCTGGAATCAGTCACAGCTCTCTGTGCAGATGGCACCCACTCAGCCTCCATTTCCTGGCCTTGTTTTCCACAGTTCTTCCCAACTTCTGGCACAAATCTTCAAATTATTCATCAGGCTCTGCTATTTTATCACAGAGGTTATCAGAGAATATTCTGGGCTGGAAGGGCCCCCCCAGCTGTCGTGCTGCTCCAAATCAAAGGTTGCACTGCACAGCTTGAGAGGAATCCTGATGTGTTGGCAAGTGGAATTCCTGAGTCCTTCCCTTTGCATTGCAATTGCGCTGTATTTCATTGCTGAAGCTGCAAAAGGAAGGATTTGGATGGGAATCTTGAAGGAATTTTGAATGAATTAGAGATGGAATCTCTGAGTTTTTAGATGATGATGTTTATTTTTCTTGTCTTCTATATAGGTAGGAAGGGTGACTTCAGTCACATCTTCACAGCATGCTTCAGAAGGTCACAAGATCCTTAGTTATAAGACCTTTTAAAGATTTCTTGATTAATAAAATGCTGTTAATAAAGATATTTATATTTTTGATCCAATACTTAAATATTTCATTTTATGGACTCATAGTGTAAGCTTTATTAGTTAACTTTGTTATGATACACAAACTTAAAATTCTGAATTTTGAACTTCTGGTTTACCTTTGTAACTACTTTAATTTTTTTCGATATTTTAAACTCTAAAACTCCAAACTTTCTTTGTTTTTAACTCAATGTGTTTCTGTCTTAAAGCTACATTCTTTCTTCTGTTGCTCAGAAATTACATAAACACAGAAATTACAGTGAAAAGTTGTGCCAAACCCCTTTTAGGACTCTTTTATTCTCTTCTATCTGATATAGATATAAATCCACCAAAACTGGAGAAAACAGTGTATGATTTTTGTATTTATTTAATCTATGAATAATTAAAGAGCCTTTTGAGCACAGTCCCAGTGAGGATGGCTTGAATGGTGTTTAAATAATTTTTTTTATGTTGCTAAGGCCATTCACAGTTTTGTATGTGTGACTTTTAAGCTCCCAGTAAACACCACTGGTTATTTGGACACCTACAATTTATGTGCCATCACACTCCTGGAGAGGCAATACCTGCCTATAATTATTGAGAGCACAAACTACATTACAATGAGTATTCAGCTGAATTTCAAGCTAGGGCTTGCCAGACCTTATAATTAATGATAAAAATATGTGACCGCTAGATGATATTGCTACAGATTTATTTCTTGATATATCATTCCTAGGGAAATTTAATAATATAGTTAGTTACAGTAAATTAGCTCTTTTCAGGGAAAATTGTTATCGTTCTGAAAATAGCCCAGAGTTAAATCCTAACAAAGTACACTCAAATGTGTGCTTAAAGTGACCACAGATGTGCTGAGATTTCTATTAGGCCTTTTCCTGCAGGGACTGCAAACTTGGAGGCTTTTTATCATAAATAAATGAGTTGGAAGACCAGTAGAAACTGTTTGAAGACAGGAGAACCAGTTTGATTTGTTGTTTTTATATTTATATCAGCTCCCATTCCTGGATGAGGTTGCAGTCAGCACATTTGTACCAGGAAAATAATGGCAGAGCCTGGCTCAGTGACACTGATGGCAATTTCTGGACTGACTGTAATGGGTTTTGTGCTCGCTGCACTGCTGATTTCTCACGTTTTTGTTTTCTGAATTATGACCCAGTTTATTTCCTGTAGATCTCTGATTTTCCCAGCTGCCAGCTCAAGGGTTGAGGATCTGTGTTGTGCAGCAGCCTCACCCGAGCACATCAATGAGGGTGGCCCCAATCCCATGGATTCCACAGGCAGGCAGAAACCTTTGGATATCTCACTTTTAGAGATTGGAAATTGGAGGAGGGCTCAATGAACCTGGCATCCGCCTCATTTCTCTTGCTGGAGGCACTTGACAGAAATTATTTTAAACACATCTGACATGATGTGACTTACAACAGTGTGCTGCAAACCCAGTGGGGTAAAATCTTAACTGCAGTGGTTTAGCAAAATTGCTTGAGAATTGCATTTAAAGAAAGTAACTTGTTTTCTGAGCTGCAAAATAGCCTGGATCCATTGCATCCCAGCCAAGGAGCCTGGACTGACAGATGTCTATAAATAATTGCTGGAAATAAAGGGACACTTGGAGACATTTAGAGAGGAAACAGAAGGAATTAAGAAGAATAGCCTAGAGGGTTCTGCAGTATCATAAAATAGTAATTTGTGGCGCTGGAAAAAGGAAGGGGCTGAATATCATTTCACTCTGGAAAACAGTGCAGTGGTTCAGGTAAATGAAAACTGGTGCTGAAATGGTGCCTTTTTATTTAGAACAACCTGCCAGGTTCATTGATTGGCTGTTGTTTTTGATTGTTTTAATACTTACCCTAAGTTTAATACACAGATTAATACAAATGGGATTGTATATGATAGATGGAGTCAAAAGAGTCCATGAAAGAGAAACAACAGCCCAGCTGGCTTAGCAAAGTGACAAAAATAAATTTGGCATTATTGACTTTTACACACCTGTTGCCAGCTTTGATACATTTCAAATATTCTGATACTGTTTTCCAGATTCTCTTTATTTGTGCCCTGCAATCCTTGCTGGCCTGTTGCAGAAGAAGGTTGCCAAAGCTGTAAAATGAATCAAATTGTGAAATGTCAAAGTCTTCTTCTTTCTTTTGACCTATAAATCCCAGGGGACAGAGGGAAATCACAGGGTGTTTTACAAGCTATCTTTTTGCTGAAAGATTATTTTTTTTTTTTAAGTCACAAAGAACCATTAGAAAAGGATAGTAAAGGATATAATATTTTTTATTTAGGTAAAAGTAGAATCTGGAGTTTCCAGTCTTCTCATTCTGTCTGCACCAGGGTTAGGGTGACACTTGGATCTTTTTTGTCACAGAAATTTCAGTGTTGTGCATAAATGTTTATTTCTTGGTATTCTATTGAGTTG
The DNA here is from genome assembly GCF_028018845.1 of Melospiza georgiana. NCBI lineage: Eukaryota > Metazoa > Chordata > Aves > Passeriformes > Passerellidae > Melospiza > Melospiza georgiana. The sequence goes on from NC_080443.1 coordinate 17,694,698, forward strand.
GGTTTTTGCAGTATTAACTTAGAAGTATCTACAGATCTGACCTGCAAACAGAATTATCTCAGAAAATTCACCTCAAAACTATCTCAAAATTAATGTTTGAACCTGAAGTTTTTTGATTCCTAGCACTGTTACTCGCAGCAATATTCAGATTTAGAGGAGATTTGAATTGTCAAATGTTACATATTTAATTATGAAACTTACTGCTATGAGCTCTTGTAGAAAACAAAATAATGAATTGGAGTCAAACTGTGGATGAGGAAGCTCTGACTCAAAGGAAGCTAAAGAATAAATATTTATTTGTTAAACCAGCCTGGTTCACATCTTTTCCCCAGTCCTTCCTACTGGAGATGGAATGCTCAGCTTTGGGTATAATTCAGCAGAGCAGTTTCCAAGTTCCTTTTCTTACAGATATGTTCAGTCTTGGGCAAACTTGAAAACTTGCTGATGGCAAACTTTCAGCCATCCTTTCTTGGGATTAATCATCTGCATTTCAGCAAAACTCCGCTCGCTGCCTCAAAGCTCTTTGTAATCTGGCCTGTAAATGTAAGGGATGGGAACTAGGTAGAAACATCTGTAATGTCAATATTTAAATTTCCAAGCAGAAGCCAAGCAGCAGCCAGGCTAATTATGCACAGCTGCTTTGTATATCCCAGTAGGAAATTTTTCACAGATCTGTGTGGAATAAAATACAGCTGTATATGAATATGGTTATTGTGTGTGTGTATAGATATATCTATTTTTTTAATATGTATGATGTGCATATATTGCAGAGAGATGAGCTTATATAGACACATATCTGATCTTTTATTAGGGATTCTGGTATATTTTAGTTACTGTGTAGGTACAGATTTGCATTTACTAATAATTTGTTGCATGATGGCAGACAAAGCTGTACACCCACTGTAATCTGCCCGCTGGAAATGGAAAGGAATAACCCATTAAAGCAAGTAATTAACAGGTTCTCAGGTATGCAAGTGTGGTTAAAGCAGCGCATTTGGAGGAAATTCAAATAATCTGGTGTGTAGCAATTAGCAGATCCCTCAGGCCGGGTGTGGGATGGGAGCGTGTGGGAGCAGGAGGCTCCAGGGTTCAGTTAGTTCTGATTTCCAGCAGAATGGAGTCAAACCCAGGGAAGGCTCCAGAGCAGCTCAGGTGCACAGGCAGAGTTACTGAACTGCTTGGGAGGGCTGGAAATGAGTCACCAGCTTCAGTCCCAGACAGAAAATCCCCTCTGCACAAAAAATCCCCTCTGCCTCTCTGCACAAGTGATCTGTGTGCTCGCTGCCCCTCCTGCTAAAATGAGCTTTCTTCTTTTTTTCCATAGTTACACACTATGTATGTACCAAAATTCATCCTTATGACCAGATCAGCATCGATGCCTGATGTTTAAGGCTGTAAAAGCATGATGGTCTCTGAGCCTTGGGCAATTCATGGAGTGAAGTGCTCACAGCTCCCTGCACAGAGCAGTGATGAGTTTGGGCTCCTTTTGCATTATAGCCCAGGCTCATGAAATAAAAATGAGTATCATCTTAATCAAAGAACAAATGAATTTTTTAAAAAAATACTGGAGTTCTTGCTGGGTACTGGAAAACAAGGGCTCAAATGAATTTGTGCAGTTTGGGATGTAATTGTTTGCAAAAGGAAATTTATGTACCAATTTACTTAACAGTGCCTTTTGCACCTGGGCTTTTGCACCTGTTTTGTGCATCTCCTTCTGTTCTCTCAGAAGAGCCAGGGATGAGCTTTAAAGCTCCGAGCACTTTGGACACATGAGATAAACTCATCCATGTAATCAATAAATTGAAAGATCCTGCAGTCCCAGGAAAGCATTCTGCGAAAAATCTCATGGCTGTGTGGCAGCCTGCAGGGAGGGAGCATTGCTGCAGCCCTCTGGGCAGGCCTTATTCGTGGTATAAACCCTCAGTTTGTGTTTATTCACTTCTAAATCACCCTTTGTGGGTATTGCCTTGCCATCCCCTCTGCAGGCCAGTGCAGGAGTCAGGGGCCTGGCAGCAGCCACTCCACCATATTTCACCCAGATCCTTTAAATGCTCATGGAAAGGGTGATAAATCCCCAGGAGCTGCAATGATGTGCCACAAATTGATGATGTGGTTCCAGCTGGTGGCAGGGATGCTGCATTGAAGCCCCATCCCACCCACCCTGTGCTCACACTGAGCTGGGTGTAAATCCCATGCTGGTGTCACCAGGGCAGGTGACAGAAACAGGGACATTGCTCCAAGTGCCAAAGCAAAAAAACCCAATAAATTGTCAGTGCAGGCAGGCTTTGCCTCAGTGTGCCAACAGACACATCCATCCTGCTTTTATTGTGGGAGACATGAATGGAAAACTCAGCACTGCACAATGGCAGGATTATTTATTCCCTTTCAGGTTAACCTGATTAATTTCAATTTTAACTGAAAGCTATTATCAGATAGTGCCTTAAAATTATTTTTTAACTGTAAAATTATTTTTTCACATTTTTCTTTATTTTTTTTCTAATTTCTCCCTTTATTTCATGCCCTCACAGTTCTTCTTCCTTCCCCATCATTAAATATTGGGAGTTTAAATTGCAATGTGTCATCCCATGAAGTCACAAAGGAGTTGCACATTACCCTTGGAAGAGTGAAAGCAATTGCAATAGGAAAGGAAACCTTAGTGAGAATGACCCCACAGTAACCTATTTTTGCAGTATAAAAGGTTTGTGTTATTTTATAGAAATATTCAAAATAGTTCACTTGGCTTTAAGATACTGAGCACAACTTCTAGAAAAAGGAACTCTTTGACTTCTTCATTCAGATCACATCTGTTAAATACAGAAAATGTCCCCTTTGCTCACCACTATTCATTTCCACACACAGTTACACTATTCCTCTATAGCACTTTTCCATGGCTGTTCACCAAAAATAGGTGGGAAATTACATTTATTTTTAGATGTCAAGCTCTCCTGGAGAGCACCACTAACATGCTTGAAAGTAAGCAGGAGAGGCTTTTATAAAATGACACATTTGTACCTGAAGAACTTTCTGGAAATGTTGAAAAGTTTATTATTGGCTTTCTTGTGGAGGGAAAGGGGGAAAGGTGCTGTCAGCTGATACTGAGCTCGATTCACACTTGGGGAATGTGATAGACGGGTTGAAGGTGAGATCTCACAGTTCCTGCTTTCAACCCATCTTCTGCTCGTACATGTTGGAAACTCCAGCAGAAATGTCTTTTAAATGTGGTTTGAAGAAAATATTAACACATACATGTTCAAGACAGTGATTTTTGGGGACACAAATGCAGCTCATCATTTCTATGATTTAAGCACAGAGCTGGAAAATATTTTGAATATTTTTGATGGAAAATACACAACTTCAGGTCCATGTTTCTATTGTACAAGTCAAAGTTCTGAAGGCAAAAAAATTTGATTCCAAAGTAAAAGAAAAAAATAACTTGGATAAAGAATTTTAACTGATTTTTCCTCAATGCTTACTTATTATACTTAAATGCCACTTGTAGTTTGAAAATGGAAATTACTATGTGCTGAGAATTATGTTGGTGACAATAGTGGATGTGTTCTTGGACAGCTCTGTCCCAGCTTCAGATCTGTGTTTTAACAGTGTGAATGTTCTATTCTAAAATTAGAGTGGTAAAACCATGATCTTATGAGTAGTAGAAGGATTTAATAAAATTTCAAGAGACAGGAATATTATAAAAAATGTGATTTTGTATAAAATAGCAATATTTTCCATGCAAACCTTATGGCAGCACATCCAGGAAAGGAGATGTACATTGCTGGATGAAAATGTTTCCATTTCCTCTGTGGAATCTCTGAGAGAAAAACAAAATTTGATTTCCATTATAAAGGTAAAGAGCACAGTCTACTTTTAATATCATTTCCTTTTAATCATCAAAAGCATTGTCAGGAAACTTGGCAGGCAAATTTATTTTTAACATGGTTTTGAAATTGAGAGACACACCTCAAGACAAAGCTACTTTAATTAATGAAATAATTAGCAATACACTGCAGGTCTTGTCCATGGGGCCATATGATTACTCACTCAATTAATACATTATGAATTTTCTTCCAGTCTACTCGAGGGTGTAATTTTATTAAGCACACATGGAAACTGCATTTCTTGGCCTTGCTGATTTAGGCTCTAAAAGGGCAGAGTTTAGCTGATATCACAGAGAGAGGTAAGAAAGATTTGTTTCCCCAGTTGGGTGGGGGCAAAAAGCACCCAAAACCTAAGTTAAAAAATAAATAAAAAAGCAACCAAAACGCCCCAACTCTGTGCATTCATTCCATCAAACCCTTTTCACTTCTCTCAGATGAAGATGCGTTATTTGTTGCTCCAAGCAGAAGTCTCTCATCTGTAGTGACAACCTTTGGTCTTTGAAAATATTGCCAGTCTCAGTGTGTTTTTACAATCTGAATTTCATGATGTTTGATTAAAAAGGAATCTCTTGAACAGTCATTCTCTTTTACCATTAGCAGTTATAAACACAGTATCTTTCTTTAAAGGAGCTTTAAATTTTTAAAGAGGTGTTATTTGAAAGTTTTTTATCTGTCATTTCTTGCCATCAAGCCTGTGGTGTGTCTGAGAAGTTTGGAAGGCATCTGAAGTTAAAGGGAGTGTCTGTGAGAGATCTCTCTTAAATGACAATTCCTTGTGTCAGCTGGGATTGGCATGTTGTGAAATCAGTAGGAATGTCAGTGAAATTCACACAGGCTCACTGTTTCTAAAAGCCCCTGTACTACAAATCTGAGGCTTTGGAGATGGAATTGGCAGCCATCCCTATTTAGGGCAGCAAAAACCATCCCAGCGCTTTGATTCATAATGTAGGCCTGGATTTCTTAGAATATACAAAATTTCAGAAGGAATTCTTAGAATATACAAAATTTCAGAAGGAATTCTTAGAATATACAAAATTTCAGAAGGTTGTCAGCATCTCTGCTTGACTCTGTATGGGACTTTGCTGTCAGGATTTAATTCACCACCTTAATTTTCTTTTACATTTTGTTGCATGAACCATTAATTAACGTCATTGATCTGGCAGTTTGAATTCTTCAGCACCTGCAGCACCTTTGCTGGAAAGCTTCATGCTTAAGTACTGCTACCCAAAGCACTCGGTAAATTCTCTGAGTCAGCACCTAGGTAGCATTTTTTACTCTTCAAAAAGTTCTCCTCTGGGGCAGAGCGCCAATTATAAAAATGCAATCACAGCAGTTACATGATATTAAAATAAAACTTATGCAGTAGCACATAATAGCAAATCAAACTATTAAACAATATAGAGTTTCCTCCTGTATGCAAGAATAGGTTCTTCCTCCCACAGGCTTTGGAAGTGCCACTGTCAGAGGAATTTTAAACTTTGCAGGGTTGGGCTGGGGTTGAGGCAAGCCCTGGAATCACAGAGTCGTGGAATGGTTTGGGGGACCTTAAAGCTGATCCCATTCCATCTCTGGCAAAGTTTTTTAATCAAACATTGTGAAATTCCATTCCCTGCCATGGCAGGGACAGCTTCCACTATCCCAGATTGCTCCCAGCCCTGTCCAGCCTGGCCTTGGACACTTGCAGGGATCCAGGGGCAGCCACAGCTTCTCCAACTTGTGCCAGGGCCTCCCCACCTTCACAGGGAACAATTCCTTCCCACTACCCCACCAAACCTGCCCTTCTTCAGTTTAAAACTCTGCCCCATAAAAATCCCTACTCCTCCTGTTTATAGGGATGAGGCCAGGATGAATGTAAAATGAGTGATGGATTTCAGCTGAACTTGCTTTGGGTTCTTCCACTAACAGTTCATTGTCTTAAGGCCCAGCAAAATGGGATCTGGGTTCTTGTGATCTGGGATCTGCTTTCCATGAGTCACAGTAATTCCAGTGCCAGCAGCAGCTAAGTAAAAGTGCTTTGAGGTTTTGGTCTGACAAGTTCTGCAAAACTATGAACAAGTTGAAGGACTACTCAGATAAATTGTGTTGGAGAGAAAGCTCATACCCTGAAACTGCTCTGAGAATTTCTGGTAAATAGTGGCCAGACACTGAAAGAATATTGATAGAAACAGAAAAAATAGACATAACACTAAAATAACATAATTCTGTTAATGGAGGGACCTGAAACACTGAAATATCTCTGGTGTGGCAGTGAGTGAATGGATTTTGCACTACCTACCATCACTGGTTATCAAAGCAGATGCAGGTTTAGCAAGCAAAGTTAGCAATAAATGCAATCAACATAGCATGGCCACTTCTGATCTTGTTCTGTCAACGTTTTGTGCAGATGGGATGAGCAGCCCCCAAATGAGATTGGCCAAAGTTTAACACAGGAGATGGGTTCCCAGCTGTGGCAGAGAGGGGCCCTGGAAAACAGAGGCACAGGAGAAACATCAGCATGTTTGAACAGACAGGGTAATGGATCATGAAATTGCAGACATTACTGTTTGGGCACACTGGCGAGCATTGTTTTGCAAACTTCTTGGTTTTTTTAATTTAAACAGTTTTGCCTTCTTGAATTTAAGCTGAACTCTATCATAGCTTCTGTTAGGAAAAAACCTACAGTACTCAAAATAATTATAAGGCCAAAAGATAGACGTGCCTCTTGGGCTTGTTGTAATCTTGCTTATTTGGCAGTTTCATTTGGGGAGGTTACACTTTCAGCAGGCTTGGTGTGTGCTCCAGGCTTACCAGGAGACAACTAAAGAATTGAAATTTTGATCGTATTTTCTTAGCCAGGGAAAAAAGAAGTTAATAGTATAGCTTTTCTTTTCCAATTTTCATTTTTTGAAGGCTTGCCTTTGCTAGTTAAGATAATATAGTTTATCCATCCTCTGGGCTCTTATTTTCTCATTGCTACAGCTGTATCCCAGAAAGCTGAAATTATCAGCTTCAGGCTTCATTGCTATTGAATAAAGTTTTAACTCATTTTTCTTTCCTCTCTTTTTTTTATTTTTTTTTTTTTTCTTCAAGCTGAAGAATCCTTTTGGAAGCAAGCAGGCAGGCAAGCCTTCTGTTTTTCCCCTCTTCCTGCTTTGCAGATTACAATTTGTCTGTCAGTTCCTTTATAAGTAGCTGCTCCAACTGGAAAGTGTAGGGGAAGGACATCAAAATTCTGAATGTTTGCCTGGCTCACTCTATAGATTAAAGCAGCAGTTAGAGCATTATTAACATTCTCTTCAAAGCAGAGTGAGCAGAGGAGCCCTTGCAGTGCTCAGAGCAGCCCCAGCACAGACACATCACCAGCTGCTGATTGTGCCACCTCCTGCCAGGCGCCACAATTTGGAAACCATTTCTCAAAGAACCTTTGTTCCGAGTGTTTTTGCTGCTGAATGGAGATGTCTCTCTCCTAAATGAAACAAAATCAAATCTCCTGATAAAGGCAGAGATTGTTTTCTCAGCCCTCATCCAGGGAGAGAGGCTCTCCCGCCCAGGCTGTAGCAGGGAGATTGTTCATGCCCACCATGGCTCTATATTAAATAGATTGTTCCATAAAAAGTGTTGTGATATTTACTCAGTGCTGGTACATCCTTCTATTACTTTGGTGTGCCCTGAGGGGTTTAAACACTGTATGCTGGAGTAGAGGAAAAAAAAATCTTCCTTAGTTTATGGATTTTAGCCTTTGCATAAGCTGTGAGGATGGGTAGTGGTGATGCTGCTTAAATACTTCTAAATTTGCTTGAGCTGCAGCAGCCAAAGGAGTGAAAACATTTTTAAAAAAAGTGTTAATTAGGAGAAACCAAAAGAAGCAAAGGTTTCTTTGTTACTGTGGATTTTCTCTTGCCAATCTGGTGTACCTTAGCTGCAGGCTGGTCCCTCACAGGCCCAGGAATTACAACCTGTTGACTGCTAAATAGGTGATGTGGACCAATACTAATGAGGATCTGTGGAGCAGCTCCTTGTTCCTGGCAGCCAAAGGGAGAAGAGAAGGGTATTTCATGGTTTGCTCCTCTGCCTAGGGACACTGAATTTACATATGGCCTAAAACTGCTGATCAGAGCTAATCTCCCTGATCATTATAGCTTGAAGAAAGGTTTAATATTCAGGATGTTCTGAAGGTTTTTTCCCTAAACAAAAATAGGCTGCATGAAAAGTGGGCCATTGGCAAGCCAGGGCTGGGAGCTGCTGCCAAGAATTTTAATGGCCTGATGCTAAGCACCGAGGGCTTGTGCTCCAGTAAAACTTTTTGTAGCTTTTCTCCCAGATACTTGTTGGGTTTATTCTGTTGTCTCAAGCCTGCCCTGAAGCACATTTTTCCTCAGACTGATCTGAGGGGACTTCAGAGATCAAGAGGCAGAGGGATGTGGCTGCTGCACAGTGTTGGCAGCACAGTGGGATTGCCATGGGATGTCCTTCAGTCCTGCTCTCCTTGACAGCTGTCCTGGTGGGATGTGTCAATGTTTTCTTCTCACTCCTGGCAGTGCTTGGAGAGAAGGGACACGAAGATTTTTGGGGTGGGATTCTTCCTTTCTCCTCACTTTTTTTGTTTTAAAAGTTTGCAAATGAATTGCCAGCTTTTGTCTTTCATTCCTCATCATCCAGGGCCCAGGACAGCTGGAAGCTGAGGGGAATGTACCACTGAGAATAATGCTTCCTCACTCTCCCAAAATTCTAATTTAGGTCAAATTTCTGAGAAAACCAGAACCAGCCAGTTTATTTCTAAATGATTTCCTGCAAAATGCAGGATTTACTCTGCGGATCCATTTAGGTTTCATCCATATTTGTATTTATGTATTTACAGCAGTCTTGTTCCACCATTATCCAGCATTTGCTTTTATCCAGTGGCTAAAAAATTAACACCTTTCATCTTTGCTTTGTAGTGAAAAGGGGGAGATACTTTCAAGAAATTAAAGTCCTGGTTAGAAATTGCAACTGCAGATGTCTTCCCACTGAAAATAGACTGGGAAAAAAAGTGTTCTTTTTCCTGGGTTATTTTTTTTTTTTGCTTTGGTGTTTTGTGGGTTTTTGTTTTTTCCTGGGTTAATAAAAAGAAAAAAACTAAAAAGATCAACACTCCACTGTGTTGTCCACTCACCAGAAGTGTGGAGAAAAAAACACTGGAATGTTTTTAGGGGCTGCTGGCCATGAGAAGCTGCTGGGGGCTCTGGTGGTGGCTGTGTTTGTTCCATCCCACCCACGCTGTGTCCCGTGGCTCCTCTCTGATCTCTGTGTAGAATCTTTTCTCTCCCTGTGGCTGTGGCAGGTCTGGGGTGCTCTCACCTTCCAGAGCAGCATTTCCTCCCCTCTCTGACCCTGCCTGGTGCTGAGGAACAGGCTCAGAGAGCCTCGGAGCTGCGAGGGCAAAGCTTGGTAGGGATAAGGCAGGAATTGAAATAATTTTGCCTTCCAGCACTGTTGACCTCTTCTGCATCACATATGCTGTGTGTTTTCTCATATGTTAAATTGCAAACTCCAGAAGACGGATTTTGCAATTTTATTTTTTGTTTAATTTATTTCTTAAAGGGTACTGACTTGGGGTTTTTTTTTCTTTAAATGTGTAAGAGATCTTTTCAGGAGAGCATCTTGGATCTCTGGAGTGGCTTTGATAATCTCAGCTTTGATGTGAGTTGTGACCTTGTGATCTGTGACACAGTAAGAACTTTATTGCCCATAAGCTGCTAAGAAATGTATATTTCTATGTGTTAGTAGATGGCACTTTTTGAAATGCTCATGTAAATACACATTCAGTGTCTTTTGTTGGGATTGTGTCCCAAGAAAGCTGCTCTGAGGTATGGATTCCTAATTTTTCCTTCCCACTTATATCTTCATATGTTTACTTTTAAACAAATCACTTGAGTTTTTCAGACCAGTTTTGGAGAACACTGACACAGGACACAGCAGTTGTTACTCCTATTTTGACTTTAATTGTCAAGACCATAAATCCTTGCTTGCCAATTAATTTTTTGTGCATGGTTGGGAATGGCTGCCACAGTTGGCAATTGCAAGTTTCTATGGAGATATTTTCTGTTGGCTTCAAAGGGTGAATGATGATGGTTGGATGTGCTCATCACATACCTGGAGTGTGTAGACGTATATTCACATCTTAATTCATAAATTTCCACCCTGTGCTTGAGATTTTATGTTTATTGTTTATTATAGTCAGGTAAAATGGCTTATATTCCCAGTTCTGAATGTTCCTTCCAGAGTCAGACAAATAATACCAGTATCAAGTTTTAAAATTATTAAAAACATGAAAATTGCTTCTGGTAGATGAAACAAATTCATTTATCATTTGGGATGTGAACAGAGTTGGATGGCAAAAGTGCATTGGGTGTGTGTAGGTCTGATAGAAAGCAGAGAGAGAAATTTGGCCTCACTAGGGGTTGGAGTATATTTGTTAGTGAGGAAATATTGACTCCTTTGTATGTAGATTATATTTGTATGTATGTAGATTTGTATGTAGAGTATAAATTATTACCTTTCTTATTTGTGTCTGAAAATCAGTGCTCAGCATAGAGGGGAAAAGGAAAATAAAATCATTGTTTCTTGCTATCAGTCATGTTACCCTGTGAAGAGAATCATAAACCCTTGGGATTTATAAACCAAAACACATTTGGGAGAGCTCCAATGAAGAGTAGTCCCAAATCCTTTGGCAATGAAAATAAAAATCTCTAGAAAAGGGATCATTAAGAGATTCTTAGGTAGTTCTAGAAGAACATCCTGAGTTTTGAAAAGTCAATGCTATATTTTGTTACTTTAACACACAATATGAGCCCCTCCAAGGATCTCCCAGGTGTCCTGCAGGAAGTAACTGGCTGCAATTTTAGAGGTAATGAAATTCACAATATTCAGAATTCCTCAGTCCCACAGTGCTCAAGGCTACATTAATATTTACATTATGTAAATTAATTGTTAAATGCTGAATAATGTTGAACCCAGTGTTATCTTTATAGCATTTATTATAATAGAGCATGTGGAATTTTGCAAAAATATACAGGGAATTAATAGTTCTCTCTAATTGCTGGAGGAAGACGTAATACTTTAAATGTGATATTTTATGAGTCACTAATGTTTTCTTTAAATGGCCCTCAAAACTCAAATGGTCACATTGGCACACATTAGCATTATAATAGAGGCAATATTGAGATATAAAGTCTGCTTAGAGAAGTTTGGGGTGATTTTATTCTTTAAAAATATTGTTCACTCCAAGGTGAAATACATCTTCTGGGGAATACTTTGGGAGCTTTGCCATCAAGCTCAAGGCTAAAGTTCAACCTTAAAAATGCTTAAAGAACAGTGCCCAATTTCCAAGTATAATCAATACCTACAAAAAATAAAACAAAAAAAAATTTAAAAATAACAAAAAAAGAAGAAAAGAAGACAAAAAGAAGGAAAGTATTTAGAATGTGGTGGATGCTGGGTCGTGCATCAACAAACCTCTGCAGCCACCTTGCCAAGGAGAGCAGAGCAGCAGAGATGGAGGGGGAGGATTTATGTGATGCACGAGATGCGATCACAGCTCGACGCTCTGCTTCCCTCTGGAGTCAGTGGAAGAAATCGGTGACTGCAGAGGGGATGAATCCTCACCAGGAGCCCCTGGGAGCTGTGGAATGCTCACTCAGCACTGAACCAATGGCACCAGCACAACTGAGGGGCTCAGCTGGATCCATCAGCTGAAAGGCAATTCTGGAGCCAAACCCACTTTTTTCATGAAATTGGGTTTGGTGTCTGGCATGTATTTATTTAGGAAGGGTAAACATTTGGTTGGTTAGTCAGACTTTTAAATCATGTCCTACTGAATCATAGATAGAATTAGGAATGACTCACGGATGGATTTAGGAACCATGGATATCTAATTCTTGCAATGATCATGTTGGGCTGCAGAGGAGTGAAATGAAGGAATGGGAATTCAGAGTTCAAATTCTCTCTGCTCATTTATTTATTGTTTTACTCTATTGGAAGCTCTGCTAAGTCATGACCTGTATGCACAACTCAAATCTGCAGTTTTGGCACCCTGAAACTTTGCTAAACTTTTATCAAATTTGAAGAATGTTTTTAACTTAAAAGAGGCAAAAGGGAAAACCAAATATCTTCCATTCTGTTTTGGATGACAGCATTGTGAGGTTATAAAGTATTTTTTAAATTTTAAAGGGAACATTTCTTTGCACCTATCTATCTCTTTTAATTCTTATATTTCATTATGAAAATTGGTCTTATGGTTTTGAATACTCTTTTTTAGTTTCACCCACCAGAAAAAAAAAATATTCTGTAGTTGTATCTACTGAACAAACTAAGTCTTACTTTAAGAAGATTAGATTTGGTTTCCACTTGATCTTCTCTTCACTTGTGTATGCTTTTAATTTGCTTGTTTTTAGCAAACATGCTTTTTCTTTAAACACAAATCAAGGTAAAAAGCACGAATGTTTATACCATAAACATCACCCAGTTCTGAGGTGAAAAGATAAAAGTCAAGATGAATGTTTTCTTCTATAAAAATACCTTTATATAATATCCCAACGTGTCAGATGCAGCACAAATTGCCAAGTTTACTCCATTTAATTTTTACAAGTTTTTGACATTATAGCCACCTGTTATGTAGGGTAAAGGAAGGTGAAATAGAATTAAGAGAAGTGGTAAACAGGAAGGAAAGCAGAATATATAACTCAGAGTAGAGATTCAGTTTCCATGTGAGCACAAAAAGCTGCTCTTTTCCTGATCTCAGTGACATAACATTCACTGTGTCTGCCTCTATAAATATTTCAGAATTACTAAACCTTCTGTAGGCCTGAAGTTTCCCCCTATGAGATAATTGTCTGTGTTGCTTCTGTTTTATACACCATGAAATTAGAGAGGTTAGAGCCTGTTCAGGTTTTTTGGCTTCGGTTAATTAATGTTACAGAGCCTTCCTGAATGGTTTTTATGATCCAGCTCAAAAGAAAACCAGGAATGCCCCAGTGAGGGTTCACTGGTCACTGCTGGCACTGTCCCATTCCTTGTGTGTGTGTGGCTCCATTTCTTTGCTGTCCAGGTGCTGCAGTTGGGTCCTCTAGAAAACATCTCATTTATTGCATGGGAAGTGAATGAACCAGGGGCTGAGAGTAGAATTAAAAACAAAGAACCCCAACAAACTCACTTTTGTTTTACTGACAAGCCTTAATTAAGTTTACTGCTTACCATTCACAGCTCTTGTCCCAATAACAGCACTGGCACAAGTTATTTATTTGCTTTTGGTTCAGCACGTGGTTTTGCTTTTTATACATCTTTTCCTATGTTATTTACCACAGATGAGTTAATGGCAGACTGGAAACGTGTCTGGCACTGACTCAAGCTCTTTTCTATCTACAATATCTTTATATAAAACCCATCCTTTAGTGGTCTCAATAAAAATACCTGATAAGAACCAAGTTGATGGCACAATTAATTTATATTAGGTAACAGGCTTCTCCTTGTAAACTTAGTTATTTGGAACTTCTGTGGACAACAAGGTAAACCATTCTATAAAATTAACTGTAAAATGATCTGTCCCCATTTCTTCCAATGACCTTTAATGTGATACCTTTAAACAGTTCATTTTCACCCCAAACTATAACCTAGAATATTGAAAGCAGTGTAGTGTAACAGCTCCTGAACTCCCAGTGTCATTTTTAGGTCCATGATTTAGAAAATTTCATTTTTTCTGATACCAAAGAGATAAGCAAAGATCAAAAGAGGTACATGTAATGTATAATTCTAGAGATAAGCAAAGGTCTAAAGGTGGGAGAGGGCTGAAGAAGGAGCCAGCCTATGGATTTGCTGAATATTGGGTGTTCAGTAGGAATTGGAAAACAGACACATATCAAGTGGCATGGATTTGCATGTGCTGCATGCTGCTCTGCTATCTTAGAATAAAGATAATTTTGTTTAGGGCTGGTGGTTATCTAGCTTCAATTCAAAAGTTCTTTGATAACTTTGCACTATCACTGCCAGACTGAAGAAATTTTAATTGGTAATCTGCAGGCAGATTGGCACTACTTCTGGATATTTTCTTCTTTAAAAATTATGTTGCTAATGCTGTCCTTTACACTCATATAAAATTCAAGCTGAGATTCTTAAAGTTCTGTAACTTAACAGTTGTCACTTAATCAGCTCTGCATGTCCTCTTAAATCTGCTTTCCAAAAGGCTGCTCTTCAGATTCTGCAAAGTCTGGGTCTGAAATAGAGGAGGGGTAGCTGTGGTTGGATAAGATATTCAATTTTCAAAAAGAAGAACAAAAAACCACCAAACATCCAGAGCAGTCATTGAGGATGGAGGAAACACCTGATCTTGTAGACAGGAGACATGAAATTGCACAAGCTTTATTCTGTCTCTCTGCAGTTTCCTCTGGTGACACTGGGCCAGGAAATTCCCTTTTTCAGGAGGGGAAGATGCAAATGTTCTCCAGAAGGATGTTTCATCTGGATTCTCCAGGCAGAAACACTGCCAGGTCCAAGGTGCTTAAAAATATGCAGATTTTCTTTATTAAAGTTTCCATATCTACCAATTTTGGAGGAAATCCTGATAATCTTTAATGCTACTGAGCCACGGGGAAAGGACTGAAAAGGAACTCAGGGAACATTCCTTCCTTGAAGAGCCCTCACTATGAGCTTTTCTGCATGAGGTCACAATTTCAGTCTCAAAATGCAATTTTAAACATGGTTTTGCAATGCTTGTAGGATTTGAGACTCTAATCCTGATTATTGTTCTCAGAGCATTTATTACTGTGCCAGCAAAAGGTTGTGGGTGAAAACTGCACAGTCTGAGCAGCACAGGTTCTGTTTTATGTTTTTATCCTTCACTACTTGAGAGTGTAGGAATTGTCCTTGTTGTGCTTTGTGTTGTCATGACTTGTGCTCTCTCCTACCATGAAGGAGCTGGGTCATGTCCTCAGCCTTGTGACACAGAGCTGTGACAGTGCAGTTGAAAATGTAGATTTTTTTTTGACTTCTCTTTGATGAAATTGGTCAACTTTCAGTTAGTAAATGTAATAGCAGCACAACAAATCTTCCTGCATGATGATATCGCTGTTTTGTCAGTACTGCTGTAATTTTTCATCCATCAGTCCCAATGAGGAGCCAAAGCTAATCCAAGCACACCCATCTCATTAACATTTATTTATTTAATGCTGGACTTACTAATCCTGATTGTTGTTCTTAGAGCTTTTATTTCTGTGCCAGCAAAAGGTTGTGGATGAAAACTGCACAGTCTGAGCAGCACAGGTTCTGTTTTATGTTTTTATCCTTCTCTGCTTGAGAGTGTAGGAATTGTCCTTGTTGTGCTTTGTGTTGTCATGACTTGTGCTCTCTCCTACCATGAAGGAGCTGGGTCATGTCCCCAGCCTTGTGGCACAGAGCTGTGACAGTGCAGTTGAAAACGTGGATCTTTTTGGAGTTGGCTTTGATGAAATTGCTCAAATTTCAGTTGGTGAATTTAAGAGCAGGTAACAAGAAATCTTCCTGCATGATGATATCATTGTTTTGTCAATGCTGTAATTTTTCATAAATCAGTCCCAATGAGGAGCCAAAGCACATCTAAGCACACTCATCTCATTAACATTTATTTATTTACTACTGGACTTAGAGCAGATCTGACTGCAGAGCTGACAGTGGCTGTCAAGCACGTGCTCCTTCTCAGGAAAGGGACAAAATCTGGTTTATGGATTGTGGGTTTGTTTCAAGAGAATGTGAGTGAGGAAAGCAGCGTTTGCCAGCCCTGCTGGTAAATCTGATTTGTGACAAAGTTACCATGGAGTAATTTGAATATCGAGTAAGAGGAAGAGCTCTGCTGTGTGTCTCTACACAGGAGCTGCCACATCAATCATAACTTACAAGTACTCAGCTTTCTCTTAGAGGTAATTGCAGATATGTTTACATTTTGCATAAAAACAAATGGCCAATCTAATCTTAAAATCCACAAGTGCTGGAATGAATCTGCTTCCCAGCCTGTCTCCCTTGTTAATCTTCTCTGCAGACAGGCAGCTTGGCAGAGCAAGCCAGCAAATATATCTCTGTGCTTGATGCAAACTAAAGTTGAAGTGTTTAATAGGATGAATATTTGAATTTAATTATACTTTATACCATGGAAATAACGTTGCAGGCATTTATTAAAAAAGCAAACCTGGTCCTTCATTTGGCCTATAAATTCTGTCTATGATGAATGCTGGAACAGGAGTATAAGGCAATATATTTCCTCAGCTGCCTCCCTAGACATTAAAGTGACATAAGATGCCCAATGATCTGGAACTGCTTTGCCTTGGGACCTCTGTTAACAAGAATTTCAGCTGTGGCAGTGGAGGACAGGAATTATTGGGACCTCTCCTTTATGGAGTGGAGTTATCAAATGACTGATTACAACTCAAAGTTCTTATTTTTAGGTATTATATAATCCATCCTGAAATTATTTTCGAAATCAAAGTGTCAGGTGTCCAGGTTCTTTCACTGCTGTGTGGACAAAGCTCTTGTCAAAGAGCTGAATTCAAAGCTGATGCTACTGAATAGCAGCAGGGATTGATTTTGGCTCTGTAAGAGCCAAATCAATAAGAGGATCATGTACAGAGAAAGCGAAGTTAAGCCTGTCTTGTACGCCTTCCTAAATAAGAATTATATTTATGCATATAAATATTTATATATGTATGTTTGTACATATTCTGAAAAACTAGATTCCAGCAGCCTGTCTGTAAACAGGAGAGTTTGAAGGAGTTTCACTTAACTGAATTTTTAGGAATGAAAAAAATAATAATTTCATCACTCTCTAAGTCCTCTTTTTACAACACTTTTCCAGAATTGTTACCTTTTATAATCACACAGACTCAATACATGAACTTGTGCTCTTCTACAAAGGGAATTTTTTCTCATTGGTTTCTCATTGCTTTGAAGTGCTAATTCCTGTTAAGAATAGTTTAGGAATAATTAAAGCATCTCTGAAATAGACCTCTCGAGAGGCTGGGAGTCACCTACTAATGATGTTCAAGAACTACTGAAAGTGACATCATCCCACTGTATTAAATTTACTGAAAAACCGTAGTGCTGAAACTTTGTACCTTTCCTAACGCCTCACTTAAGCTATAAGTGAGAAATTATAAGAGTAAGAAAAAAGATATACATTTACACACTTATGGTTATGGGTTTGCCTTATACAAGCATTGACTTTTCTTCGTTTCTGTCTCATGTAACTTTTTTCTTCATGGCAGCTGTTGAGCTGCAGACAACTTGGACCTTCTATAAGTTTTTAGCTGTGATATTTTTTGTGGGGTTTTTTTCATTAATTTCTTAACTTTTCAACGCTGTGCTCCAAAGGTAGAAATTACAAAGGAAATCTCTTGCTAAATGCATCCAACAGATCCTCTACTTCACTTGCAAATGACCATCCTTTGTTAAAAAAAAATATGTTGCACAGCTTGTAGCTAATAGAAGCCCCAAAAGATAATGAGTTCTCTATTGCAGAACAGATGTATGCTGCTCCTTTTATCATAAGGAGTAGATTTACAGGAGAAAAAAATTGCAGTAACCCTTGAATATTCACAGCTTTGCTGGCAGTCCTTGCTGCCTGTTATTACATGAAAAAGGGCACTGTGGCAACTGAAAGTCAAAAGCAATTAAATAAAAGCTAAAACGATACACACCAGGTTGAACATCTAACAAAAACAACGAGTTGTTGGAGAATAGGGGGAAAAAATGGAAAAGGACTAAGAGGAGAAGCTATTAAATGAAATATTGGCTGGTAGTTTCCTGAAAACTCGTTAATTGGGAAGTAATTCAAACAAGCAGGCAATTGCCAAAAGCTGCAGTGGAGAATGTACAGAAAAAATTATGATCACAGCAAATTGGTGATTTTTTTTTTCCCCAAAGCAGCATCATTCCCTCTACAGCTACAGTGCCACAAGGAGTGGAAAACACAGGATCACATTCCCTCCAGGAGAGCAGAGAGGTGCTCCAAGTCTGTGCTTTGGGGCCATGTGGTCTCCAAGGTCAGAGCAGATCCATTCCTTTCCAAGGTGGTCTCCAAGGTCAGAGCAGATCCATTCCTTTTCAAGGTGGTCTCCAAAGTCAGACCAGATCCATTGTTTGGAGGTCACTTGGTCTCCAAGGTCACACCAGATCCACTGCTTTTCCAGGTGGTCTCCAAGTAGACAAGATCCATTCCTTTTCCACATGGTCTCCAAGGTCAGACCAGATCCATTACTTTGAGGCCACATGGTTTCCAAAGTCACACCAGATCCACTGCTTTTCAATGTGGTCTCCAAGGTCAGAGCAGATCCATTGCTTTTCAGTGTGGTCTCCAGAGTCAGAGCAATCCGTTCCTTTTCCACATGGTCTCCAAAGTCACACCAGATCCATTGTTTTGAGGCCACATGGTTTCCAAAGTCACACCAGATCCACTGCTTTTCCAGGTGATCTCCAAAGTCACACCAGATCTATCACTTTTCCACATCGTCTCCAGAGTCACACCAGATCCATTCCTTTTCCATTTTTGATAGGTAAGAGATGGAGAAATGGCCCATTCCCCATCTGGGATGTTCTCCCAGTTCCACCCTCCTTCCCCAGATTCCACCAGCAGCCCAACCACAGAGCCCTCCCTCCTGCACTGTTTGTCCTGCCAGCCACAGCTGTGGGACCTCCTCGCCAAGGACAGGGCACAGATGTTTTCTGGAAAGGGGAAACATAATTCCTAAAATATTTTGTCCTCATGGTCCCAGAGAAATGTTCTCTGCAAGTGGGAGCAGTGAATTATTTGTGCGGCTCTGTCACAGCATCAACTGCACTTCCCTTCCAGGACTCTGTAAATAGCCACAGCCCTGGGCCCAGCCCTCTAATGTGCCATTTTGGTGCTAAATTAGCAGTTTTCTGAAGGATAGAGAAATTCAGAAGCAGTAGGCTGTAATAATTTCTTAATTGCTTAGCATTTTGGCATGAAATTGTAGGTTGAACTTGGAACTACAGTAGGAAAATAAAGATAAATCACAAAATCATCTAGGCTCATGAGAAACACCTTTAATAACAAGTAATATCAGAGCTTTTAACAGCTTTTAAGATTTAAGGATATTCCTTCTGGATGTATGTTTATTTTGAAACCTGTATTTCATCCATAGTACTCAAACCATTTTGGAGCATGTTTTATTTTTAATAGTACAATGATCATTTTCCACGGTCTGCTTGGCATGTGTGATTTGAGATGCTGAAATTACTGCTAAATTATTTCAGTTTTACTGTAACACCATTCTATCCAAGTCATGCATTTAACATACCTTAAATTAGTGTGGCCAAATAATAATTAAAAAAAAAATTAATGGATCTTTTTTGTGTCGGTTTAGCAAGAGAAAAATGCATCTCACACAACACGGATGTTTCAGTTCTCATTTGAAGAGGGTCAAATCCTGATTAAATCCCCTCCCCGTGGATTTCAGTGACATTTTGTGTGGTCTAAGCCATGTTCTGTCCAGGTGTCATCATAGATATCTGTGACTGAGTTTTTGGACAATGTTAATGGATTAACGTTGATAGATCCTTAATGGAAGCAGAGACCTTCTCTAAACGACTCTTGTGTGTTCTTTGGGGAATTGGTTGGATTTGAAATGCACAAAAAGTTATTTTACTCTGTGAGTTTTGTGCAAGCCCTCCATGTAATATCCTCCAGTAGGGCTCCAGTTCCCCTATTGAACATTGGAGAAAAAATCCATATTTAACTCAAGTTACAAGATTAGTAGCAGACATCATTTAGGGACAGTGCCCTTCTCCAGTTATTGAGAATGGGAGTAAAAAACTTTCAGCCATAACAGCAGATAATTGTGAAAATATCAGCTTTTGGGGTTGAAGATGCATATATAACTTAATAAAATATATAAAGATAAAATGTAAGTGCAGAATGACAGTTTATATATAAAACAGTAATTGCTTTTTTGTCTCTCTTGTATTAATCTTTGCTTCTGGTACTTTTTCACCCAGAATAAGCCAAACACTGAATATCACCTTCATTATTTGAATAGAGGCCAAGCGTAGTTTCATTTCTTTACCTCAATATTCCTGCAGAACCCAGAGCTGGCTGGTTTTTGTAGGGTTTTGGCAATCTCTTTCATGATGTGCTTCTTTCTACATGTACTGGAGGTTTGTGGGGCTTTTGGCACATCATTTTTCTGACTGCCTGTACAGATGTTTTTCTGGTTTTGGCACAGCCTCTGTTGCCTTTGTAAGTAATTTTGATAGATCAAGGAAAAAAAAAAAAAGAGCTGAAGGATACTTCAGGGGCAAGAAGAGAATTTTAATTTCATTTAGGAGATCTGTCTATGCCCCACACCTTCATTAAGACATGGTTTCATTAACAAATCACTGTGGTACTCTGTGAGTGATCTGATTTCTGGGTTTCAATCTTGCTCATGACTCCAGAGGATTTGACCTTAAGTCTGGGGGATGCATGCCTTTTTTTTGTTGTTTTTTTTTTTTGTATGTTTGGTTGTTTTTTTCCTCAAAATGAAACCTCAAGCTGCTGGATTGCTAATGGAATTTAGTGTCTGTTTCTCTTGGGATTTGTAAACAGACAAAGTTCACTGGTATATAAATTATCAGCCAGGTCCAAAGCCTTGTCCTGCTGTTGAGTGACATCTTTTCACTGCTTTTGAAAGGAGGCTTTATAACCTCAAATCCCAACAGTTTATTTTCCTGCAATTTTCTCATTTTCCCCAGAAGGCTCAGATCCTTCAAGGTGCTGAAGTGCCTCCGTTTCATTCCGTGGTAGGAAAAGAGCTCAGCTTTCCTCTGAGGTTGCCATGCACCTCCCAAGATTGACTCCACTGTTGGGTGAGACAGAGATGGAGGTGATCCAGCAGGGATTGGAGGGAATAAGGTGCTTGGGCCAGACACGGGCACCAAATTGAGAGAGGGTGGGTGGTGTGAAGGTCAGGCTTGCCTGGCATTAGGGTGGTGATCCAGGTCAGAATGATGACAACAATAATGGGCCTAAACCCCAGCCATAATAAAAATCAGTTGTTATCTACTCTTGAGGATCATTCATCTCATCCTCACAGTTTTTAGGGCAGTGGTTGAACCACACTAGCAAAGGAACTCCTGCTTTCCTTTGTGGGCTGTGTTATCAGATTGTTTAATTTTGCCATGGCTATAATTTGATTAGATTAATTCAATCCTTACTAAACTGAGATGGAGTCACTGTGCAAAGCTATTACAGAATCATGGAATATCCAGAGTTGGGAGACACCCATCAGGGTCATCCAGACCAGCCCCAAAATCCCAACCTATGCCTGAGAGCTTTGTCCAGAGGTTTTTTGACCTCAGGGGGGCTTAGAGCCATGGCCATTCATTGGGGAATGCCCAAAAACCCTCTGGGGGAAAACTAGAGACAGATCTCACAAAAAAGAGTAAAATATATTGAGAGCTCTGCTTCTGTAGCACTGCTGTGGCAGGACTCTGAGGGTCTCACCTTGGTATTGGGGTTCCTCTCTGATTATCCTCACTGTTATCAGTGCAGTACAGAATCAGCATTCATATACAGAGTTCGCTGGGAAAAACTCTTTGTCTCAACAGTGATGTTTCCCTTCCTGTTTTCCTAGAGCTCTCTTAGTGTCATTTCAACAACAATTTTAAGATTGGATAAATTATTTAGGGCAGAATGTGATTGCTGCCTCCAGTCCTTAGGTGGGGAAAAAAAAAAGTAATTCTCTGTTATTGGATCTATTTTTTATTATTATTTTTACAATATAATTTTAGACTGCAATTTTGACAGCTGAATTGCAGAAAGAATGAATAAATTACAGCCATTCACACCTGCCATTTAGTAAATTTCTTTTTTAATGACATATACCCAGTTGATATGCCAATATCATAAATGACTACGTGCATGCAAAGCATTCAAGAATAAATTCTTCCTCACATTTAGCCAGCTGACAATCACATGGGGTATTTAAAGAGTGATAGGGAAATGTCATTTTGACACAAATGTGCTAATTGCTGGTGGCAGGAGGCCATGGATGATGATGATGATGATGATGATGATGATGATGATGATGATGGCAAAGGGGAATTCTGACTGTGTTGTCCCATTGATGAGGGTTTTAAAGAGGACACAGGAGGGGCTGTTTAGCAGAGGGAAAGGTGCAAAAAGGCAGTGAGGGCTGTTAGGATTTGCACAGCTGGCCCAGCTGAGCCAGGAGTGGAGTCACCATTCGTGGCAGTGCGTGGAGGTGGCACCTGAGGATGGGGGTTAGTGCTGAACATGGGGTGATGGTTGGACTTCGTGGGCATAAAGGGATTTTCTGAGTGTTGATTCTGTGATTTGAGCTACTCAACCATTCATTTCTTCACCAGCCTTGAACTCTGGGATGGGTTTCACAGCAAAAAATTGCAGCCTTTGAGATGAAAACACACACAGTACACACACACAAAAGTACTTTTTCCCATTTCTAGGACAAATGAAGGAGTCTATCTTTATGTTGTGACCTTCTGCAACAACCAATAGAGAAATAACCAAGCAGGTTTCATTCCCAGCTGTAGGTTGTGTCTGGCAGTGTGAGATCTACATCAACTCCAAGTTCAGCAGGACCCCAAACAAACTTGCAGTTGCATGGAATAGTGGAAAAAGCTGCCACCAAATGTTTGCTGCCATAGAAATAAAAGAAACACAAAGCCCTGTGTTAAAATGTCAGTGTGGGACAGGGTGTGAACTGTTAAAACATAAATTCAGCACCTTCCCATTACCAACCTTGCTGCACAAATTTCCTACTGGAATCTCCTAGCAGCAAAGAGATTTTCTGCACCTCTCACAGGGTTGGATTTCAGAGCATTTGTAGGAAGTTTGAGCAGTTAGGAAGTTATAATAAGTGAGTTTTTGGTTATACAGTTATGTTTGTCAAAGATTTTATTGTGAGAAAATTATATTTCTCATTACTTTATATTTTAAAAAGCTTTTTCAGTATATCTATAGTTCTTTGGTAAATATGTAAGGCAGAAAGATACCAGAGTCAATTCTAAATAATTGGGGGTTTATATTGTAACTCCATTTGTTTCTGCAAATATTTTAAAATTATGACTCACTGGGGATGAATTTCTCCTAACCTGTTTTTTATTATCTCATTTTACACTACACCTTTTTAATATATTTTTAATGTGCTATTAGTCATTGCAATAACTCTCTCTCATTTTTCCCATTGGCTTCTCAAGCTGCTGTAATACAAAATGATTTTCCTTTCTCTGGATTCTTTTTTGGGGGGGAGATAATCTTGAGGGATTTGTGCCTGGGAGGAGAACACCAGCAGCAAAGCATTCACCACGGAGGTTTAAAGGGAACAGATCACCCTGAGCGACACTTCTGCAATAGTTGTCCCTGATTAAAGCTGAGAAAATGATGGAATTTCCATCAGTGCTGGGTTCACTTGGCCGTCTCTGCTCAGGTGAGACACGAGGCAGGAGAGGTGGACAGGAACAAACTGTTTTGAGTAGAGATCCTGAAATTTTCCCATTGTGTTTTACTGCCCTTGATTGATCTGGTAATTGCTCATGACTTGGCTGGTCAGACAGGTGCTCTATAGGAAACTTGCCAAAATCACTTAGGAAAGAGTGGCTGGAATCCCTGAAACACTTGAGTTTTAGCTTTGATGTTGGAAGCTTTGGTGATCATGATCTTCATCTTCCACCACGTTACCTGACTGCCCTTTCAGTAAAACTAAACCTCCCAAAAGAGGGGATTTCCCACATTTGGAGGCTTCTAATTTAGAAAAAGTCACACAGTGAGCACTCTGAGGATGATTTCATATTAAATGCTCTTTTTTCCTGTCCCTGCCCATGGCAGGGGATGGAACTGGATGATTTAAGGTCCTTTCCAGCACAAACCATTCCCTGACTGTGATTTTTCTGTACTAATTTTTAGTTCTGTTTCAAAACACCAGTTGGAGATGTCTAAGGTGTTGTCCTGAACATCTCAATATTTTACTAAGAATCAATTATCTCGGTTTTGTTTTTTTTTTTGTTAAGAAGTATTCTTACAGAAAATGTAATTTTATTGAAGTGCAAATGAGAAAATGAAGTTCAAATCTGGCTATGTTGTTTTCACTTAAAATTCATCGTTACCTTGATCTCTCAAGTCTCCAGCTGATCAGTAAATCTTTTTGAACCTTCATGGTTCCTTTCAGCTTAATGGCAACTTATGATACCCTTCACACGTACTTGTTCAGAGCTGGTATTTCTTCTGCATTAGCTGAAGAAGTGGAGATAAGAAATACTCTGTGATCTTTAAAATGTGTGTACATTTATTTTATTTTGGTCTTGGGTTCTTTTGGTAAAGTAAATGCTAGACTTTTTGCATACGTATACATAATTTATTCATGCATTCAGTGTGTTTATTGACCTTTTCAGTTGACTGTTTAAAGTATTTTAAATAAATAATTTCATTATCTACATGTTTATTTACAGCCCACCACCTCTATTGTCTTCCTGTGGGCTGAGCATATTTTAAAAATGAGGAACCATACAAAAATGAAAAATATTATGAAGTGGTTTAGGGCTTTTTTTTTAGGTCACAATGGGTGTTTAGCAGAGTTGCAAAGATCCCTGTGTTCCCATTTCAAAGCTATATTTAGTTCAAAACTGTCCTTTTTGCTTCTGTTCTGTCTTCATTTGTCAGATGAGAGCTGCTCTGATCATACTCACTACGAAGGGAAGTTTACAGGATTGTACCTTTATGGAGAAAAAATATTTGCCCAAGTATCTTTAAACGTTGTGCTGTCTGTTCTTAAAACTGAAATCCTTATTTTCTTTAGCTTCTCCCCTTAGGCAGGAAACACATTGCTGTGATAAATATTGTATGGCTTTTAATGCTAATCATTGTTGATTCATGGCAGAGACGAGCACGTTGTAAAAGGATATAATAAACAAAAAGTATTAAAAAGCATCATAAACAAATAAATACTTAAGCAGCTGCTTTTCAGCGCTCCATTAAAGCTGTTATAAATTAGGAATGTGCTGGTGTGTTTTGCCAAGTTCACACTGCATTCACAAGAAATAAGTTGTATTGAAGGATAATCTTGCATGGATAGACCCAGTGAGCCCATCCCTCACTCTGGACCTGCCTCATTTCTGTGATGGATCAAAGCAGAATTTGGGAGAGTTCAGGAGACAGATCACTGATCTGGCATTTCTGTATTACATTGAATTTTGTTTTAATTTGGGGTTTAGCCAGCACCTTTTAAAGGTACTTTTAAAAGACCTTGAAGGTTTTTTGTTAGGGTTCTGTTCCCAGAGCAGTAAATGCAGGAGTAAATGCCTTGTTCTGACATTAATACTTTTGGTTGTATCACCTTTAGTTATTTGGCTCTTCCTTTGTGCTGCTCCAAAGCTGTGCAGAAAACAGACTGCTCTAAGAGATTATCATCTTGCCATAAGAAAAATTCACTTTTTGTATTTTTTGGCATGTTATTTATTTTTCTAATGGAATATTTAAGGAAAAAAAAATTAGAGGGCATCCATATGCTTTCAGTGTCAAATGGCTTCCCTTGAGGTTTTGAGGTGAAGGAAAGCTTTGAATTTATATTTGTCCACCATTTTAGTCCTGTCACACAGTGCACTGGAGCTTGATTCTTACTCTTCACCATCATTGCAATTGCTCTGAAAACAGTGGAGCTGGACTGGTCCAAGGCACAGAGAATGTGTTACTGTATTTTCCCTGCTGATATTGGTATTTAGGGATCTCCAGGGTCCCTTTTTCTCTGACTTTAGCGGAATTTAAAAGATGCCATTATAACATTTTAATTGCAGAGAGTCCTCTCGATGGGACTCTCCTTTTGCTATGTTTATTTTAGTCTGTTTTCAAAAAGATGCTGTTGATTGACAAGCTGTATTCTCTTTGACAGAATGATTTCACTTTATTTCAAGTACATTTTATTACATGGTATTGAAATTATAGCTCTTCAGTTTTCTTAGAAACTGACTTCTTGCTTCAGGCTTTCAAGTTTGTACAGTTTCTTCATCCCATAAGGTACTGGAGGTGAAATATTAACTTTTTACATGAGAGTAAAGTGAAATTCTCTCTCTGGCTGTGGTAATAAATTCTGGAGAAAACCCAGGACAAAGTTTGTGACATTTAAAGTGAGGAATAACTTTCATTTACAATTTTTCCGGGTGAATACACCTCCCTCTCCAGGAATTGGTGAATATTAATTATATCAGTGTTGTATCATGTTATTTTTCTGAGAGGGAGGCACATTTCCTAACCCATTTTATTGTATTTCCTCACTAAGAGCAGCTGAATTCCTACCAATAGAAATGTGTTTGGCCCTAAGAGAAGAACCAATGTCTGGCACTTTGATGTGAGGATAAGAACTTAAAATGCACTTTTTACTGGTTTAGAGGGAGGCCAAGAGTGAGATTATCAGTCATGAGAACAGCTCTTGTTTGTGAGGGTGTGTACACAGATCCTCTTAAACGTAAAACCTTCCTATTCCTCTCTAGCTCCTTGCTCACTTTGCTTTTTCTTCCTTACTTTATTGATCTGATGCACTTTTGTCTGAATTGATCCCTGAGGTTATAGACCGGCCCTTGAAAAAATCTCCTTGATAAATGGGGAAACTGGGGATATCCTTTACAGCAAGTGTTTGGTGAATTTGTCCACTTAGCCTGTGCAAAATGTGTAGAGATAGAATCTGAATGTGATCTTCAAAATATCCCATTGCACCAGGGGAGCACAAGACCTGTTCATCTGGTGCTGGGTAACCCAGATAGCAAGGCAGAAAAGTTGGTTTTTACCCAGAATTTAACTTTTCAAAGCTTCTTGGACTGAATATTGATCATAGAACAGTGTACTAATTAGAGAAATCTCTGATGTGCTCTCAGTACTAGGAGATTCTTCAAGGTTGCTGTTTTTTTCTCTTTTTCTTCCAAAGACAGAATTAAGTTAGACATTTACAAAAAAGTACTTAACAAGAATGATAATTAAAAAAAAAATCTTTAGTGCTGCTCAAGTGCTATTGGCACATGAATATGGAATTTCTCTGCTTTTTTCCTCAAATCATGGCCATTTTATGTATATTTTTGATGAAGCCATTGCACCTGCCAGAGATCCATTCCTATTATCAAGCTGGCTTTACACTTGAAATATCTTTGTGTCTTCAACTGGCCTTTTAATAAATGTATGGATTCATTCACAAATAAGATTGCTGTGATTCATCAGCTTATCTCACTAACGAATGTTTATTGCATTTAACTTCCTGGTGCCTCAGAGGCTGCCCAGGCTGCAGTGATTTGTGCCCCAGAATTTCATCCTGTTGGCAAAATCTTTTCCAGTGAGCTGTGTTCTTGCCACAGGCAATGTCTTCCTTCAAAACTGTACATAAATAAAATATTTGTTCACGCTTCCCTCTGAGCAGAGCACAGAGGAAAGTCTTTACTCACGTTCACAGAAAACGATATCTGCTGCAAAGAGTAAATCCTCATTTTCATATTTAATGAAGCCATAATCAATGGTAATGGCTGAAGATTGCATTAAAGGAATCTTAATGTTCCTCTCAAGGGAAAGTAATTTTACTGGAAACAAGCTAGTTAATCAGCCTCAGACAAACTCTGTGTTTTATTATACAGGCAGGTTTGCCAAGGACGAAGAAAGAAACATAACAGGAGCAGGAGTCAATTTTCATCTTCAAAATTTCTCACATTGGGTATTATGTAGATTTGCTCACTCAAACACCCAGTACAGATCCTCTTTTTAAACTGACAAAAAAAACAAAAAAAAAAGGATGAAATTTGTAAAATATTTCTCTCTGCCCTATACTATATACAACTTTCATGCAGATGCAGGTAAATTCTCCTAAAACATCTAAACTGGCAGGGTACCAAGATAAGCAGCCAGACAAATAGATTGACATCAAACTTTAGCATCAGTGGTGATGCCCAGAGAAAAAACAGAGAGTTCTGTGCAGGGAGATCTCTTGTGCATCCCCAAACCTTCACTGAGAGGGGGAAAGGAAACCCAGAATCTGGCAGCAGCTGCTGCTGGCAGAGCAGGAGCTGCTCCCTCCCAGCACTGAGAGGCTGGAGGGCTCTTGTTGAGAGAGAAGTGCCTGGATCAGAGCTGGGCAGGGACAGCCTCGTGCTCAAACTCCCTCCTCTGCCTGGGTTTGGGCTCCAGGCCCATCTTCCCTGTGGCACAAACATGCAATCATCCAATGTGAAGCAGAAGCATTCAAGAATGATTTTCCTGCTGAGATCCCACCCCAGGAATGGTGGAACACAGAGGATGTTTTGTGCCTGGTTACAGCTGAAGGACAGGACACCTCTGGTTAAAGGTTTTGGTTTAAACTCCACTTTGTACACTCTTGTGATTGTCATGGCCCAAGCTTGTGAATAACTTCTGGGAAATGGTGTTGTTTACTCGTACAACAGAATTGAAGAGGCTCCCTTTGGAGCACCAATCCCTTCTGAAAGATGCCCTTGAATAAGAAATGGTGTACCCAAAAGCTTTTCCCTTTTCTCAAAGTTTTATTTTTCAGGCAGTGAGAACCAGTGCTGGATTTCTGCAGGGAACATTGGTTTGTTTGCTTTGGAATTCAATGGGAATTTCAGTTCCTGCGCATACTGCAGAGGCCTGTTGAGGTTCAGAGGTTCCTGGTCTTGTGCTCAGAGTTGTCCAGTGAACTGAAGAGCCCAAAGCTCTCTGGAATTGCCACCACTGTCACTGCCAGAGAAAGGGAGTTTTTAGTGGCACCAGCAGGCAAGGGAAGGTGTGGAGCACCACAAGAGCAATGAGGGGAAATCTGGATGTGGGGAGGCTCCTTTAGACAGGCTTTGCTCATCCCTTAGGCTGGGAATGTGTCTTTACACATTGCATCTTCATCTCCTTCCTCATTCCTGAAAGACCTTTACTGTAACTTTGACAGAGCTGAGAACCAAGTCCATTCCTCCTGGTTTTGAAAGGAAAGCTGCATCAGCCTTTTCTGTTGGTATTTCGGAACAAGCCTCATTTCTTATACATGCTTCTTGGAGCATTCTGTGTTACGTATACAGAAGAAGAATAGATTGTGTTACAGTTCTGTAATTAAAATGCAGCTGAAAATCATTGATCTGAAAAAAAATACCAGTACAGAGAACAAGAAACATTGCTCCTGGTTTCAAGTGGGAGCTGAGAATAAATCACAATTTGTTGTGTGCTGTGGGACTGGCACATTTCTAGCTAGTTTCAGGTTATTTATATATGCATTTGTAAATATATTTATGATCACTTCTGCATTCTGGAGAGAGTTGGAAGGAAAATCTTGACTCAGTGATAGAAAAAAAAGTTCTTGGAATTGCCTTTAAAAGGGAACATTAATGTTCCTTCATATTGTGTAATTTGTAGAGAGCAAGAAAGTAAAGGAATAATGATGGAGACTTGATCTAATTGGTTTTCTGATGCTCCCATTTCTGTGATTCATTTTAAGAACTCTTTCAAGCTTGTGTAGTTATGAAATAAATGGAACAAATTGGAAATGTGGAAACTAAATAAATAATGATCTGCCCATCATGTTAGTATTACTGCTGTCAGTAGTAGTAACATTTATTTAACAATTCTTCTGCATTAATGGGGATGTCTGTATAATAAAATGTGTAATAAAATCTAGCCCATCTTTGAAAGAACTTGATCCCATGTCAGAATGTCTGTTAAGTCATCCTCCATTCAGAGAAAGACTTTTACACTGCAGGAGAAGTGTCACTACCCTGGAAATATTTGTGTGGGCAGTACCTGGGAACCAGTTTGATCACTAATGTGGATTTAAATTTAGCACCTTAAATTTCCATGGTTACTTAATATTTGAAGAAGGTTGAAATCTGCTGAAGCAATATCCCTTCAGTGTATTCAAGGGCAGGGAAGATGATGACAACTTCACTTTATGTTGGTCTTGTGCTGATTTATTTTGATGTCTGTGTTTCCTTCTGAAACCTCTGCCTACCCTCTCTGCATGAGCTGTAAACAGCAAAATAATAACTTTTCATTTCAGGCAGCTCTCCAGCAGCACAATAAGGTTTCACTAAGCAGCTGTGCAGAACACCAGAGTGTGGTGGCTCATAAAGCTGTGACCCTGCATGGCCCTGGGTCCCACCACCATGAACTTCTGCATTTGCTCCTTTTCCTTGTGAGGAAACAACCCCTGAAAAGTATGCAAAAATAAATCACTTTGCCTTTCAGAATCACCAGGGATAATTTTCTTAAACTGTCTAAGTTCCCCCGCTCATATTTCTATTTCATTTCACATTTCTGCCTGTAGCAGAGGAGGGCTTGGCCACGAGCAGGAGAGCTCTCCTTGCTCCCTTCAGCCCTGCTCTTTTTTGGGTGATGCTGCAGCTGGGGGAGCACTGAACCTCCGTGGATTTTTTCCTGAATCTTTTCCTGTGCTGCTGCCATCCCAAGGATTCTTGAATGGATTCTTGAATATCCCAAACCTGGACCTCACATCATTGGGCAGGAGCCAGGTGGGAAGGAATTTTGGGAAGCAGGACAATTAGGGCAGGAATTTCTGGGATTTGGGAAACAATTTGGAACAATTAGGGCAGGAGTTTCTGGGATTTGGGAACTGGGACAATTAGGGCAGGAATTTCTGGGATTTGAGAATTGGGACAATTGTTTCTTTCTCCAAGCAGCAGCTGACCGAACAAGAGGACACAGTCTCAAGCTGCATCACGGGACATATAGATTGGATATTAGGGAAAAGTTTTTTACAGAAAGGTGATAAAGTTCTGGAATGGCTGCCTGGGGAGGTGGTGGAGTCCCCATCCCTGGGTGTGTTTAACAAAGCCTGGATGTGGCACTGGGTGCCAGGGCTGAGTTGAGGTGTTGGGGCAGGGTTGGACTCCATGATCTTGAAGGTCTCTGCTAAGGTGGTCATTCTGTGAATTTGGGCAGGATTTTCTGGGATTTGGGTAGCAGGAATTTCTAGGAATGTGTTTCACACTCTCACTGCTGCTCAGGTTGGAACTAATTGGCTGCCCACACCTTGGTTTGGCTTTTTTTTATTCCCATTCAAATTCTTCCTGCCTGTCCCTCCAAGGAGCCACAGCTTCAGCTGCTCTAAACAACATTTTCATGTGGTTTGTCATAAACATGAGTATCCCCCTCTCAGGGAAGCTCTCCTTTGCTGTATTCCAGAGGCATAAATCTGTTCCTGATTATATGGATTCTGTTTAAAGGAAGGAATTAAATGGTTTTGTCTTGCGGCAGGATGCCAGGGATATTTGTACTGCAAATCCTTATTTTGTGATTTGAAAAAGTGTTTCATTACTGAGTGGAGAACTTTTTATACAGCCATAGGGAATTCACTGATCAGGAAAACATTCCGAAATATCATAAAGGAAAATTAGACTTGTAGGAGATTATGCAAATGAAGCTGTTTTCTTACAGAGGGAGAGGAATCTTTACATTTTCTATTGTTTAGGTTTTGTATGTTTGCCTACATGAAACAAATTGGGGAAATCAGATTTTTTTGTCTCTCAATTCCAGTGCTGGTTAGTTTTCTGTACTTACTTCTCTCTTACTGTATTTGAGAACTGAAACATTAAATTAAAATTTTGCTTATGATACTTCCTGAACATAAAAATCAATAGCTTACATTCTGTAAATATTTACAGCTGTTTGCCCCACAATTTGTGTATTTTTCAAATGTTCTAATTGAATAAGCCTGGGAAGGAATCAATACAAGCAGTTTGGTACATTAGGGCTGCAGAAATACCTCCTAGAGTAACAGATGTATTTATTGTAGTGTCACATTTCAGTTCCTAGGGATTTTTAAGAAACTATTTTCAGAGCAGGAGCAGAAATGAGCTTTTTTCCCTCTGTAATAGTTGTGGTGTAGTTGCCAACACTTGTAACTTTTTATTACCATTAATTACTTTTGATGTGTGCAGAAAAACATGAACAATATGAATATTATGTCTCCATTAATTACTTTTTAAAGAATTTATATATTTAATTACTGATCAGGTAAGAGTTCAGATTTCTGGAAGGGCATTGGCAGCTAAGAGATGATGCTGAGCTGTTTATTCCATAGGGGGCTCTTCCAGAATTATTTGAGTCAAGCTAAATCAATGTGGAAAATTCAGCAGGTGAATGTGTCGATGAAAAAACACCAAATTTGAAACACATATGCGCTGATATAAATTTAAAAGAACTTAATTTAAATCAATGTATTTTATAATATTTTCTATATCTATACATTTTTGTCTGTTATACCATGTATATGTGTATATTATACAGAAATTAACTCCATTGCATGAATACAAAATAAAATTACGTCAAAGAAAAATACACAGACACTCACAATTACACATATATTAAAATATTTCTCTTTGCTTCAGAGCAGTACATTTCAATAGATCTCAGCTTTAAGAATGTGCTGCCAGCTCTTAAAGCATTCATTTGCTTTTATAAGCCTGTAATGCTCCTGAGCTATTATTCAGAGTCATCCCAGCTTGTCATCCCTTCCAAACTTGTCAGAAATTATTTCCAGTATTGCACAGGCTCCACATGCAGTAACCAGAACAGAAGATGAAACGAAAATGCTTTATAAAGTTTGCGCAGAAAATTGAAACTCATCATTTATACTCTGTTTCCATGTGAGTGCCTTATAAATGGTTAACTAGTTTTTGAATAAATCTGTCATAAATGTTTAATTGAGGGGCACTGGGTTGATTTTAATTATGGCTTATAAACATCTGTAGCATGGGTAATTTATAATGCAATTTGTGGATTTGTACATAGATCTCACTGCTGTAGGAAGAGGCACAAAAACAGAGAATGAGAAATGTTCTTTTTGTGTTAATTTATTTCCAATTCCTGGGCACTGGGGCCACTTTGCAACATTCCCACTCAAATCCTGGTGGAGCAACACCCTCATGATGTCTCACAGACATTTTTATCCACTGCCCAGACCTTGGCAGATCAGTGAGCAAAGCTTTATTTAAAAAGAAGATTTTTGGAAGCCAACTGTAGCAGCCCATACAATTACATTGCATTATTCAGGATATCCCATTTTCCTGAGCTTGGGAATATTTTTGCTTGGAAGCAGCAGGAAATGTCTGTGTGTGGAGCTCCAGGGGCACACACAGGAGATTCCATGAGTGACACATCACAGAACATTCATCCATTTATTTCCTGTGGGTAAATGGGCTAAAACCCCTCAGAAATTTGCACAACCAGGTCCATCTGCAAGTGGGATGCTGCTGAATTTGCTAAATTGGATTAGAAATTCCAATGGTGCTTTGCTGCAGCTTCTACTGCCTCCTAATTCTGCAAAAGAATTATTTATGGACAAAATCTAAGCAGAAAATGGCAGCATTTCCCATTTTCTCCAGTACAGAACCCAGATGAGAAGAGTGCTTGTTGCAAAACTCTCATTCCCTGCCCCAGCACCCAGCAGGGAATTTTGGCCCAGGCTGCATTCCAGGCACCAGAGTGAAATATTCCTGCAGGATACATGCAGCTGAGTTATCCAGCTAACAACAGATTTGTGTTATGTTGCATGCCAAACATCACATTTTATATGTATTTTATAAATATATAAATATATTTGTCACGAATTTGTCATCTGTGACAAATAAATAAAATACTGGTTAGGAAATCACAGTGCTTCATGGTACAGGGAGCTGAGAGAATGGCAGGCTTACAAGGTACAAGTGTTTTATTTTTTAAAAAATAAATTATTTTAATAATTTTAAAAATAAAATTATTTCATTTTAATATTAAAAATTATATGGAACATTAGAGATTTTTCATAGATTTTTAGATCTGAAAGCATTCAGAAATTTCAAGTAAAACTTAGTCCTAATCCATGATCACTTCAAGGACAAAAGATATTCCTGGTATTAGATAGAGAGAGAGAGAGATAAATGCTTCTCTATAAAGTCTTAATATGCATTATTAAATATATTCTCTTTGGGGTTTATATGTATATTTTAATGCATTTAAAAAGTTACTAACCAGGGAAATCTGAAAAATTCAGAGAATATATACAGAAAAAATCACATTCCTGACATCTTTAAGATCAATTTCTTTAAGAGCATCATATCCCTACCTCAATTTTTTTCACAGTTTTATTGACACCTGTATTTCTGTGCTTTTAACAACATAACCAACTTGCCACCAGTTCTGTAGTTCTAGAAGTCAATGCTTGCATGGATAAACACAGCTGGATTTTTTTTCTTTACATTTTTAAGCTATGCTGGTATTCTGTGTGAGTGGGAAACTTCTAAAAATGTGCATTTTCTATTTGCTTTCTATTTCCCATTTGATTTAATTTGTAGTTGTTCTGTGCCAACAGACATATTCAGTTCAAAGAAATCGTTGTCAGATCTGCCTGTTGAGGCACAAAAAGTAAAATGTGAGAGAATCTTGGGAGAAATCTGCTGGGATTTCTATCCCTGGGTCACTTCTTAGGCGGAGTGGAAATCACAAACTCTTCTCTCCTTAAAGCAGCACGGTGGGGTAAAAAGCAAAGTGAACTCTCTGAACAAAAGAGTTTCCAGTTATTTAATGGATCTTCCTGGTAGTGCTCTAAAAATACAGAATAACTTCACTTGACATTGGTCCCTGCCACTGGAATGCCTCTTTCCTCTTGGGCTTTCCAGATCTGTCATGGATCTGTGATTTACGATAGAATTTTCCCAGTTTGACACATAATCCATAGGCACAGATCATTGTGGCTCATTTATAGCTGTCATAGGGGTTTTACTGTAGATAAACAGATATAAAATAATTCTAAGATATATAAGAAATATGTTCTATATATAATAATTATTTATTGTAATTATATTATAATAAATATAATAATATTATTATATATATATCTTTACCAAAATTATAATGTAAAGATATCAAATTTGATAAGTTTGTTTGCTTGGATTTTTCTTTTTTTTTCTACAGTCATTATTAAGTTTGGGATGGGGCTTGGAAGTCACTGCTCTTGCCAAAAGTCAAGGAATTTATATGGTGGGAATTCTGTGATCCCTGACCCTTTGTTTATATAAATACCATAATTTATTGATGATCTAATTAAGAAGTGTGTGGCAGGGGCAGGGATGGATATGAGCAGACACCTCAGAGACAAAAACTCTGACTCAATTCCTGACCTTGCTGATTGCTGGGGAGATTTACAGCTCACATCCCTAGAAAGTAGGATTTTATATAAGTTACTGGGAAAACAAACAAATAAATCACAGGGGTTTGAAGTCAAATATTTCTTACTTGATTATTTAACTGAAGTTTTGCATGGAAGAAATCCAGTCAAGCTCTCAGGGATTTGTACTCTGAAAGTTGATATCGTTTGGAATTTTCATTCTTCCAGACATTGAGTCAGGGCTCTACTCAAAATTACAAAAGAACTGAGGTTGAAGGAAACTCTGTGACTGTGTTTGACAAATGGTGTTTACACATTGCCTTTGAACTTTGTGGTATTTTGGTATTGACATTTTCAGCACTGGAAATTGTGAGGGCAAATGTCAGCAGGGAGCCCAAGGCAGGAGCACCTGTGTCTGCTCCCTTTGCCTTCCAGTTTCCCCCAAAAAGGGAAAGGGGATGGCTGGGATGGACCCTCACAGGGGCCAGAGCCACCTTCTCCCCAAGAGATGAGATTTCACTGAAGCTCTGAGCTGAAAATTTGAATTTTAATTGTGTTCAGGGTGAGAGTTGTGGAAAAGCACCCAGTGGAAAACTAGAAAATTGAAAATTGGAAATCTCTCTCTGAGTCTCCTTTCTCAGGATGATTTGCCACTGACTGATGCTTGTTTTCTTTTTGTCCAAGAAGGAATGTCTGCATTTATAAAGTATAAATGTACTTGAGCAAGCCTGTGACTTAATGACCCCCAATTTGCACAGAGCTCCACAAATCTTTATGATCTCTAAGTACCCAATTGCTGGCAGTGATATATCATGACCTGTTCTGTGTTTAATTATTAATTTTACATTAAGGAGTCTCATAGTCAATATTTATATGGTTTATGACACACAGAAGCTTTTCCATGCTCATATTTTCTTTGCAGGTACATACTGTAGCCCTTTCAGTGCTAAATCAATTACACACAGAGTTAAAATAACTTGATTTGTTGCTTAAGGTCCCTCCCCAACAAGATGCATCAATTCTAAGGGAATAAAAACAGGGATGTCTTGGGCTGCTTGTAATCCTTGCAGGGCTCCATTTTGCAGGGGTTGAGGCTGAAAAGTTGTGCAGAACAAAGATCCCTTCAGCCCTGAGCAGTTGTGAGATGGGGAGAGAAAGGGTTCTGGAGGTGCCAGAACAAAATTACTGGAGAAATATTTTATTCTAACCCTGCTTTCCACACCTGTAGTAATGTGCAGAATTAATGGGAGTGTGTCACATCTTTTAAGTGCCCTCTCAGAGTCAGATTTCACCCAGAATGAATCACTTCCAAAGGTGTTTTATCTCACCTTTCCTAAATTTTTATGTTAGAATGGGATGAACTGCATCCAAAATTGCCAGTGCCTCTTTAGTGACTATAAAAAAAGACTGGATGGATATCTGAGCCTAAAATGGTTGTAACTGAGTGAAAGTCATCCCACTTGCTGAACTGAGTGATTTAATCAATGACTTAATTCAGGAAAGAATATCAGGATCCCCACTGAAAATATCTATCACACACCCCAAATTGTATTCTTGTTACAAATATGGACAGTTTTGAAACCTGTGATTTATACAAGATAGTTTCAGAGGCCTGTATGAAAATCACAGAGCACACTCTTGCAGCATCTGAATCATTTATTAAATTCAGCTATCAGTGGCTTTAAAATATAATTTAACCAAGAAGATCATTTGAAGAAGGGCTGCAAGGATTTCTATGTGCAGATGCTTTAATCTCAAGATGGGGGAAAATGCAGAAAACAATTCCATTTTCTGACATTGCTCTTAGGGAATGAGCTGTGTGGAATGATTTAAAGGCTGCCCAGTTTGAAGTGCAGATTTCCAGAATAACTGAAGGTGTTTCTCCTTCCTCCTGTGAGCTCCTTTACAGTGGGCAGCTGTTCAATGGGTTCAGGAGGATGCAAGGGAGAAGAATGAATCCTTTTTAAGGATACCTTTCCAAGGCATGCCTTCTGATCCTCACTAAGGATTTGTTCCACGCTTACTTTGAGACCTTAAAATAAAATCTTCCACTTCTGTTTGTAGTTTTAATAGGAATTACTGCATCTGTGATATGATTTATCCAGAAAAGTGCAATGGACTTAATGCAATTCTCTGAATTAAGAACAGGGAGTAGTTGCCCAGTTTATTTATTGGGTCCAGCAGTGAAGTCCATTATGAAATATTGCTCAGGCAGGGTGAATTTAAATAAGTTCAACAGGGCAGACACTACAAGCCCAACCAAATAATTCATCCAGGATTTCAGCTGCAGAAGGGGGCGAAGAAAAACAAAACTCACCTAAAAAGATCCTGTATTGTGATGGAAACACTTATCCCTCAGATAAAAACCCTCAGATGTTTAATAGATCAAATGCCTGGGACTTGGTGATGAAATCAATACAGAGATGAAATAATACATCAGAATTAAGTGTGTGCTCTGTTCCTGCAGAGGAAGAGAGAAACCTTGTGAGATGATTTGCTCCTCATTAGGACATCTGATTCTCCTTTCATTAGCACTGCTTTTGTAATATTGAAGCACCCTCAGCCCATCTGGGTTAATTTTGGATTGCTGTAGGAGCTGAGAGCCCAGTGGCAGGCTCAGGTAACAGGGCTGGGTGTTTCACTTCTATTTCCACTTTATAATTTGAGATTAAAGCACACCAGTTCATATTAGTTAACAGGCAAAGAGTAACAATGAGAACTTCCCAGGTGCAGTAATTGCTGAAGTCTGTGGTGCTGTGCATTCATAATCCTACATCCTTATGAAAAATTGGATACTTGTGTAAATTGCTGGTAGCAAGAAGTGAAAGAGTTCAATGTAGAACAGGCACAAAAAACAAACAAACAAAAAACCAAGCAAAAAATCACCAAAAAAAAATCAGATCATCCTTTAGTTTTCTCTTTCATTTCACATATATTGAAGTGAGAAATTAGGGAGATAAAAAGGGAATAGGGGCAATTTAATACTGTGTATACCTAATACAGACCTTCAAAGTCAATCCTGTATTCCACAGCCTCACCTAAAATAAATCTTTGCTTTAGTAGTGCTGGGCTGAATTAGATCAACAGAAATTCTGGCCCACTGTCTCAAAAAGTGTTTCCAAATGGGGCAGATTGACCTTGCACTAATAGATCTTTTTAAAATGTAATATTATTGCTTTTTAATCAGGAAGGATGCCAGGGTACCTTACTTGGACATAGAAGAATAGTGCAAAATTATTTCTGTGAAGTAATGACATGGTTTTGATTAAAGCCCACTGAGACAGGGGAGTTTAATTGCTGCCTTTCTTATACTTGTAGGAAGTCAGTCAATTCCTTTACAAAATTTATGGCATGAGATCTTCCATCTGTGAGTGTGGCTCTGATCAAAAGATTATTGAAATCTGTGAAAATGTTTCCTTAGAAAAATATCTCCTTTCTGCTGTTGTTCTGGAACAAGTCTTAACGCAGAACATACACACAGAGTGCAGCCTGGGCTTCTCATTACTCATTTCTCACTCACTGTAATTTTTAGTGTTTTCTAAAAAATAGGCACTTAGTGTCCATACATCACAGTTTTATTTTGAGTTTTTTTCCCAATTTTGAATCATTTGTTGTTGGAATGAAATAAAAAATATTTTTCTCATTTTCATTATCAAGCATTGTTAGATTTTAATATCCTCCTGATTTAAACACACTGCTGCTCCCTCCCTACCAGTGCCCAAAGGTTCCTTCCCAAAGGACACTGCTGCTGTGAAGGGGCTGTGGGATAAATTATACCTGGACTGTTTGAGAACTGGGAATTGCAGTTTGATCTCCAAATTCAGAGTCTTTCCTGGCTTCATGGATGTGAACTTGGTGACCAGCAGAGTTTTGTTTAGTAAGGGCTAAGAGAAGGATCTGTGCTTGGTTCTGTTGCCATTCCTGTAAATATTCAAAATTCTAATTCTGCTCGGCTGGCCTGGAGGGAGACAAGGTAAAAGTGGCTTTGAAGTGAAAGATGGTCAGTTCCCTCCCAGAAGTTCAGAATGCAAATAATTGTCAATCTTTTTTACTAACCTAAATTAAGTCTCTGAAACCTCTATTTTATGTTCTACATTTATCTTGATTAAGAATGCTACCCTGCTTAGAGCCTGGGAGAAACTGGATATTAACTTCTTTTTTGGGGGAGAAACTAAAATGATTATTCTACTTTTCCTGGTTTATTTTTTGTCATGAAGTTTAGGGGAAGCTTTCTACCACATTCAAGAGGTAATTCCTCATGGGTATTTCTGGATATGAAAATTGCATCAGGTTATATTTATTTGTATGACTTTAAAAATTGCTGTCTGTTAACAATTTGCATTGAATGGCCAGAACCCCCTCAGAAAAAGAGGAAAGGGTAAAAAATGGGAAACTATTAAGAAAAAGGTAAAGAAAAGCTAAAAGAAAACATTTGGATTATAAAACAGAAATAAGTGCAGAATATATATTTTTAGTAAGCTCTCTGCTTACCCTTGACTATAAAGTTTGCATCTGCATTTAAACAGCTTGCATATGCCTGAAATCAAATTTGAATGATTGCAGGCAATTCCAATTTTACATGGGACCTGGGAAAACAGCACGGTGCATCATGTGAGCTGGGAGCATCTCTGACAAAAACCTTCAGCTGTCAGTGATGCCTGGTGAAGGCTGAGCTGGAACAGAGGCTGGACAGAGCTACAGAATAAAGCAGGGATTTATTAAAAGGATCTCCTCAATGGATCCACCTTGGGCAGCACAAGAGCCCAGCCAGGGCTGCACCCAGGATGAACCAAAATGGTCCCAAAATGAACCCAAGATGAACCAAAATGGCCCCAAAATGAACCCAAGATGAACCAAAATGGTCCCCAAATGAACCCAGGATGAACCAAAATGGTCCCAAAATGAGCCCAGGATGAACCAAAACGGTCCCAAAATGAACCCAGGATGACCCAAAATGGTCCCAAAATGCTCGAGCGCTCCCGGGGTCTCTCCCTGGGATCAGTTCTGCTCCATTGGCACCTTGCAGTTCATTGTCCCATTCCAGCTTTAGCCCCTGCAGTCCCACCCTGCTTGTTTTTCTCTCTCCAGCCCACGGTGTTTGTGCTCTGGGGCTGAGATTTGGATCATTTGTCCTTGGTGCCCAGCTGGAGCAGGAATTGTTTTGTGTCCCTGCCCTGTGCACAGAGCTCAGCATCCCCTGATGTGAGCCCAGACCCACACACTAAAGCAGCACAGAATGGGAAAAACAGAAAAGCCAAAACCTGGGGTATCATCAGGCAGTTCAGACCAAAGGGCTTAGTGGCTGGGCAGGGCACTTTGGGCAGGGATGTTGAGTTTTGGGTTTTTTACCTCTGCTGGTTTGATAAAAGCAGAGGGAGGAGCTCAGCACCCCCCAGTGGGCTGGAGCTCAGCTGGCATTGACCAAACTCCTTGTGGGATTTGGGCTGCCTTCCTGCAGAGCTGGCATCTGTGGTGATGAGTTACACAGGCACTCTGGAAATTTCTCCTTCTGACCTCTCAGCAAAGAATCTTGTGTATCTTCTTTGAGAATGCTCCTGCCTTGTTTTGACAGGGTTGATTTTCATGATATTTAAATGTCTCATCCAGCCTCTATTTGCTGTGATTTTCCTGGTTGATTTCTAGTGCTAGTCAAACTCCAGAGAGAACGTGGGCCCTTTGTGTTTGTCATGCCTGGGGCTGAATCTTGCTCTTTGTATGTTGAATAGATGTTCCTGCACTCATAAATCACTGCTCTGTCATGTTTGCCTGCTGTGAGATGCTCAGTGCATATCATCATTTCCATTAAACCATTTACTTCCAGAGAATGTGTTATATTGCTTTATGAATTATGGGATCTGACATATAAGATTGTGTTATGAATTGGCTCTTAGAATATTAGAACAGTGGGACATTTTATAGCTTATGGTCATGATCCAAGAAGTAATTCATGACTTTTCTTAATAAACTTGGCTGGTCAAAAGGGAAACACAAATGAGAGTATGACATTTTTACTGAGGGAGAATCCTGGTTAAGAAAAAATATTTGGTGATTTGCTTAAACCTGCAGCCTGTTGATATCTGAAGGAAGAATATTGGATTTGTCAGCTGCATCTTCATTGTCCTAAGTCCTCTTTTACTAAACTTGCAATTCCCAGTCTTTAAATGAGCAAGAATGAAGGATTCCCCTTGCCTGGGCAAGGAAGGATTGTTTGCTGAAGTGATGAGTGGAACTGGGGGAGTTGTTGAGGGGAAAGCTGAGCTGTTGCAGCTCTGGTTTTGTGATCCCTCTATAAGACATCATCTTATCCATTCAGGGGATGAACTTTTGGTTGGTACCAGATAGGAAATGAGACTTCATTGATTTTACTCCTCATGCAAATACCTGTTTCGTGCTATCTGTAGTCTATAAGACAAAAGTCTTCATGCATTTTTTTAATCTTTGTTTCCTTGTGTGTGGGAAGATGCACAGAGTCTGAAATGTTATCTTGTTTGGGGGTAATGAGTTTTGTACAACACAAAATCTGCGAAGGGGATCTGGTGTTCTAAAAGAATAAATTACATTTTTTACAGTTTCCTCTATCTGCACAGACAGAGGTAAATTTCAGTAGGAATATCTACCACAGAATGTCATAACCTGGTGTGCACAGACAAAAAACACAATTTGGGACTCCTTGGTGGGGCTAACAATTTTCCATATTTTCACCGCACAGTTTTACCCCAAAGATGAAAACCTCCACAGCACTGCAGACAAAATACAACACACCAAAGTAAGATCCATGTCACATAACTGCAGCTAATGCAAATTCCCTTACTGACACGCCATGGATCAATGTCTGGCCTGGAGCAGAGAGTACCTGAGAGCTCTTCACAATGTGACAGTGGCTGCAGTGTGGCTGGGGACAGGACTGTGGATAAGTCATGTTCCAAACATCCCAGGAGTGAATAATTCATTCTGCCAAAACAACTCTGCTGTTCCTGGGGAAAAAAGGTTAAATACCAGGATTGCTAAAGGTTGACCTGCCCATACATCATCTCTCTTCTGTCATAACATTCAGCTGGGAATGTCCCATTATTTCTTACTCAATTTATATTCTTCTGACTGCATTAGCTCTCTATAGATAGTAACAATTCTTGACAGTTCTTCATCTCTGCTTAATATTACTGAAGTTTCTTTTGTGTACTGGGAGAAGTTTGTTTATTATTCATTCCAGAGCTGACAGTTCAGCAGTTCACCCTTCCAGTCCTGCTGGCTGCAGTGCAGTGGCATTCCCAGGGCACTGCTCAGTGATGCCATCTAATCTAGAGTTTAAAAGAACCTGCCAGACATCTAAATAGAGAATTTAAATAGAGAACAGGGTAGAAAATTATTGCCCTGTACAAATATATGCTCAAAGCCTGAACTCAATGATTGTCACTAAATATCTTTATTGAGCAAGGCCTTGAAGTTTTTGGTGATACACATGATTGCAATTCAAACGCCCTTGACTGGAACCAAAATACACCTTTTTTCTTATATTTGTTTTGCTCCTCTGGGGCTTTTTGTCTGAAATTACAAAATGATAATCAAACATGTAATTAGTTATGATGAGAACATTATCAGGAGGGCTTCCTGCTTTGTTCCAGTTTCTGAAAGTTGAGCTCTAGGGATGTAGGTAACCCTCCTGATTTCTTCCTTCTCCATCCCATTTTTTACTCTTTGTAGTCCTTCTTGGGTTAAAATAGCTGTACTTCTGGAAAATGTAACATTGTGCAACTGATGCAACAATTGTGCAATCGTTATCATGTACAGAGACACAGCACAACTTGTGGAGAAGGTGGAAACACAACTCTTCAGTGCAGTTATTTAATTAGGAGAACAAGCCCTTCCCTTTCTGTAACACATGCAGAAAACATTTAATGTACTGAATTTACAGTGTAGAACCACAGAAAGAATGAAAATCACCTGGGAAAACTCCAGGGTGAAGTTCTTGAGCTCTGTAGTTCTCATAAAGTTCATTTTTTTTCAGTCCTTAAACTGGTTAATATTTTATTGTCGGCCTTCAGATTCAGTCTTCTCTTAAGGCTTTAGGCTTGAGACATTTGTTTGTATTTCACCAGGCTGGAGATGAGCCTCACTTCCACTCTACTCCAGTCCTTCTTTTAAACCCAGCAGCTGCATATAGTAAATAAATAAATAAATAAAAATTCAGAAGTAATGTTCTCTTGGCATCTTAGCAGAAAAAAGGGAAGGGAAGGGAAGGACAAAGGAAAGGACAAAGGAAAGGAAGAAGGAAAGGAAAAAGGAAAGGAGAAAGGAAAGGAAAGGAAAGGAAAGGAAAGGAAAGGAAAGGAAAGGAAAGGAAAGGAAAGGAAAGGAAAGGAAAGGAAAGGAAAGGAAAGGAAAGGAAAGGAAAGGAAAGGAAAGGAAAGGAAAGGAAAGGAAAGGAAAGGAAAGGAAAGGAAAGGAAAGGAAAGGAAAGGAAAGGAAAGGAAAGGAAAGGAAAGGAAAGGAAAGGAAAGGAAAGGGGGAAAGGAAAGAAGAGTGAGACAGATCATAGGAGTTTATTAACAAAATAACTCCAGAGATTTTCCCAAGAAATCCTCTGTTCCAACCACTCCAAAACCATGCATCTGTTAGATTTTACTTCTTGGTGCCAAAGGGGAGATTTTGCCAATATTTTCAAATAACCAACACATTGATAGCTGCATCCTCTGGAGCAATGGCCTGGGAGTGGGATCTGGGTGGTAGCAAGGAGAGAGGTGCAATGGGAGGTTCTGAGTGATTCTGGGATTTCTGAGTGATTCTGGGAATTCTGAGTGATTCTGGGAGTTCTGAGTGATTCTGCCCAGAAAGTGTGGCAAACAAACCCTGAATATTGAGACACACCAGGACACAAGTGCAGCTTTCCTGGGAGAGTTTCTTCCCTGGATCTCCGTGCGTCACTGGCACAAGGAAGAAGTTGCTGATTTTGCAGACATCCCTTCCCCAGCCTGATCAGTTTATATATATTGTTTAACATGATAATGTAGCAAGCTGTTGTTTTGTGGTTTGAAAGGCAGCTGCATTTGATTGATGCCAGGAATGGAAGTATTTGTAAAATGACACTGAATTAGACGCAGTCAGTTTATGGGCTTGGGGAAATGAATCTTTTATGAAGAATAAAAGTTTATGATGAGGGAGGAAACTGAAGAAGTGTATGTACATCTCTAATGAAGCTCTTTTGGACTGGATGTCTGTTGCAGAGCCTTTCAAAAATTACATTTGGGCCACTGTACTTTTAAGAAGGAGATCTCTCTATAAATATTATCCCTTCTGGTGGTCCAATCCCAATTTTGTGTTTGTTTGTGTTCCCTCTGTGGACACATTAATTTCTTCCCTGGAAATGTGGCCATTAGGCTTTTTCAAAGTAGTTAAAACATTCTAGGTTAATTTTTTAACTGCTGGATTAAAGCTCTAGTGATTTTTAAGGCATCAGCCACAAATATGAAGCACATGGGGTTCAGTTTTCTGTATTGATCTCCAAACAAAAACCAAACACAACCTCTACTAATACCTAACAACATCTAAAGACAACCCCACATTTTATGTGCATTTTTTACACATAATGAGAACTTGTGAGAATAGAATAACTTTAAAATTAAATTTAAATTCCACTTTGATGGTAGCCATGGATCAATGACACAAAACTTTTGAGAGAAGAAGCAGAGAAAAAAGATGTATCTAATTCTCTCCAGCTTTCCTCCTGGAAAATGCATCTCTATGCAAAATGGATGTAAAATTCTGCTCATCT
Source organism: Melospiza georgiana (assembly GCF_028018845.1). NCBI lineage: Eukaryota > Metazoa > Chordata > Aves > Passeriformes > Passerellidae > Melospiza > Melospiza georgiana. The sequence continues at coordinate 17,739,466 of NC_080443.1, forward strand.
GAGTTGCTGCAATTCTTATCTGTAGGCACCAAAGGAATGATTGCAGGGAACAAGATAATGTCTAGTGAGTTGAAAGGTTAAAGAACTGCAGCTGGCAAATCAGAGTCAGACTCAGCCATTGTGTTAAGCCAGTCCTATGCCAGGGTAATGAGGGATTAGGGGATTTACATCAGATCTTAAAATGTACATGTGCCTTCCACTGTTTTACCATCAGAAATATTTCAGTAGGACAACTGTATAAATGGGATTTTTAGTTGAATATGTATTGTAATAAGTTTCTAAATCTCTGCTGAACATCAACTCATCTAATAGATTTATAATAATAGCAACCTTGTATTCATCCAAAATGTTTTCTACTGTACTTGTGCTTTATTCAGGAAACCACTGTGTTCTGAAATCCATTTAATTTCACATGAACTTGGGCACTCTTAAAGATCCCTTAAAGATTTGCCTTAGTCCTTATTAATTTCACTGAAACCTTGTGATTTAGAGACCCTTGTGAAACATGTTATCTAACATTGATATTTAAAAATCTCAAAAATGTGATAAATTTCCAAAAACAGCACATTGGTTGAATCTTAATTCTTCAAAAAAGAAAGCAGTTCTTTTCTCTCTTTCCTTCTCAATCAGTCTCACACAAAGTGGGTGAAAATATCAGGGCTGGGATCATCTTGTAACACTGGAAAACATGGCATGGTATCCAGTGGTAAGCTTCTTTTTGAGCTGTCTGACCTTTAATCACTGCTGAATAAAACCAACATGCTGTCAGGTCTCTGCTATGTTTCTCAAGGGGGTAACTCTGCCCGAAGTAGCAATAAAATGAAACCTCTGAGAGCTGATATTCAAGGTCACTACAAGAAGAGGCAACACTGTACTCTGGGAACTGCAACAAAAAAAGGGAAAAAAGAAAAGAATAAATGTATCTAAACAAGGCAGTTGAGTTTGTTTAACAGTGAGCAGGCAGTTGTTATATCAGTCTATAACTGAGACTGGGCTTGTTTTTATTTTTACCACAATATTTCATTTTTATTTGATTTTTTAAATCCAAGACCTTCAGAAAGAAAACAAATTCCCTGTACATGAATGATACATATTTCTGTTATTGAGGCACTTGCAATCTAATGTCTCAGGCTCTTTCTGCATCAGGTTTTACTCTCTTGTAGTCATTTTGCCCCAGAAATCACTGTGAATACTGAAAAATGATCCTGTGGTCTTAGAGATCTATGAAAAAATGAAAATGCTTTATTTAAATTTATATATTTAATTCATATATTTAATATTGTATATATTAAATTTATATATTTAAATTATATATTTAAATGCTGTGTTTAAAATGTGTTGACTATGATAGTTTAAAATAATACTTGCCCAGTCTGTGGGGAAAAGAAAGGGTGAGTTCCCACATGGGAATTAATGGGAATTAACCTGTAACAGAGAATTCTGGCTCACTCTGACACTGAGTCACACAGGAGATAATGATGTCAGTGCAAAGTTACTTCAATGGAAGTGGTGTACATCATGGAATCTGATAAATTGCTTCAGTTGGGTTTTTAGGCCAAAGACTGGATCCCTTCTAAGATTTCTTACTTTATAGTTTGCTAATATCTCACATTAATCTGTTACTTAACATTGATCCACTACTGAAATGAATTTATTTATTTGATCATGGCTTTTTTGGTATTTGGTAGAATTTGGTATTTTTGTTATTTGGTAGAATCTCATTCTGTCTTCATCTCAATATTACCTGAAATATTTAATCTTGCTGTGACCATATATCATTAAGTAAGATTGCTTTTCAAACTAATGCTTACACTTAAAATTACAGATGAACTGATGAGGAAATCATTTTGGTCTAGGGGTGAGCATCTCCCAGTTCAGCCCAGGTGTCTCATTATGCCCTTTCTTTGTTTCTCATTGTACTGTACAAAGCTGATAAAATGCTGACAGAGTTTTGCTCTGGGCTGCCTGTCTTGGGGAGAGGACAGTCCTTGATCCAGGGATGCAGGATGTGCTCCCATCCTAAGCACGGGACTGGCAGCAGCTCAGGGCTCTCTCTGTTAACTGTGATCAAGAAACAAAGTGAGGTTTTCCCTCTGCACAGCATTTAGGAATCTGTGCAGGGAATTGTATTTCCCTTATTGCACTCTGCAGCAGAACTGTGTGCCCAGGGAATTTCCTGGCAGAGAAACCTTCAGCACTGGAGGGACAGTGGGGCAGTAGAGATGGGGGCTTGTTGGTGTTCATAAAATAAGCTCATAAAATTGTACAAATTGAAATTGGAACAATGCAGGCTTTAATAATTACAACATTTCTTATTGAAAGAAATGACATCAAACACAATTTGAACTGCAACACTCCACCATGCAATTAGAGACTTGTTATTTCAGTATTGTTGTTTTCATTGTAGCCACCTGTGGATTTTCTGCCTGCAGAATTAAAAGTGGAAGTGATACACCTGTAATTCATTCAGTGAAATGCAATTACTGTGGATGGCTTCAAAGCCCAGAGATACAGGGAATTTGTGTTAGAGCACATAAGTCTTCTATTGGCTGAGTAACAAGTACTCACTCTCTACAACTCCTGAAAGGTGGCTGTGCTTAGATGGGGTTGGGCTCTTTCTCCAGGCAGCACTGACAGAACCAGAGGACACAAGGGGAAACATAGGTTGGAAAAAGCTTTTCATGGAAGGAGTGATAAAGTTCTGGAATGTTCTGCCTGTGGAGGTGGTGGAATCCCCATCCCTGGGTGTGTTTATCAAAGCCTGGATGTGGCACTGGGTGCCAGGGTTTGGTTGAGGTGTTGGGGCTGGGTTGGACTCCATGAGCTTGAAGGTCTCTTCCATCCTAGTTAAAAAAACGAGCAAACAAACAAAAGTAAAGATAACATGAACAAAAATGGGACCTAACTAAGGTGGAAGCACTGAGTTTGAGACGGTTTTTGCTCAGTGCCTGCCGTGTGCCCTCTCCCCAGGAACCACGGTGATGCGCATGGCGGCGTTCGACGCCGACGACGCCAGCACGGACAACGCCCTGCTGCGCTACAACATCCTCAGGCAGACCCCCACCAAACCCTCCCCAAACATGTTCTACATCGACCCCGAGAAGGGAGACATCGTCACAGTGGTGTCCCCCGCGCTGCTGGACCGGGAGGTGGGTGACAACTTTCCTATCTCCAGTCTCACGTTTTAATGGTTGTGCCACTGATCTTCTTCTGGGTCGTGAAAAGAAGCTTTTGGTCTTGTTGTTTGGGGATTCAGATACTCACTTTTGAGAATGCTCATTTCTTCTAAGAGTTTTGTTTATTTCTTACTTGGACTTAAGTTCTAAGCTCTGATCAGTGTTTATAAATCTAGTAGTTCATAATTTCTGTGCAAGACATTTAGCGTTGTGTAGTGAGAAAGAAGACCTCAAGATTAAGTGGACTTCAACTTAGAGTTAGTATTGACACCCAGAGCTAGCTGTGCATATAGCTCACTCTGAGATTATTAGTTTAGTGCTCTATATCTTTCCTAGAATGTTTTTATGAGTGGACTTAATGAACTAATTCACTTGGTACCCCATAGCCAAAAAAAGAAAATACAAAAAGGGGTTGAGAAGGAACAGGTAATCCTCAGATGGCTTTAAGGTGAATTGCCACAGTGCCAAAATCCATGCTTATAACAGATCATTAATATTATGAGAGCATAAATTGATGGCAAAGAAGGCTTAGGTATGATCATTTCATGTTCAGAAGATAATAAAGTAGAGGCAATCTGTTAATCTAAAGGTTTAGATACCGGAATATATAAAATCTTGGCACCAGAGAGAGTTACTCTATAAATCACAGTTTCCTTTGATGAAGTAGCCCTGAGTGCTCTTAGATTCCTGGAGACATCCAAATTCTGTTCTTGCAGGATGTTTCAGGTGTGTGCTGAGTTGCTGAGCTTGTCTTCCAAGTTGACTAGACTCAGGATTGTCCAATGTTCCCAATATTCAGCCCATTATTTTTCATGTTACCAGATAATGCACTTCCTTTTCTGGGTGGGTAATTTCTTTCTACAGGCTTTTCCAACAGCAAACATTTCATGGGTAAATCAGTCACAGATACCAGAAACACAGTGGAGTAGAGCTAATGTCTGGGTCTGAATGCCTGTGTTTTTAAGTTTAAGAGATTCTAACTTTATTCATATTTGGGTGCCTGCTCACAGAATGATGCCCAAATTAAAGTTTACAAAATCCCTACCTTTTCTACCTTCAAGTTTCCCTTCCAAATTCATTGTTTCAGTTCAAACAGTTCAGCTTTTTACTGTTTTCTAAAGACAGTTTTAAGTATTTTTATTCCTCATAGATAACCATTCCCCAGATTAAACCAATTTACTCAAAATTAGAAAATCAATGGAAGGGAATGAACATGGCTGCTTTTCCCAGTGCCTTCCAAAGGTCACTGGTGATTCATGAAATAATGATGCTGCCTCCATGCAAGAAACCTGGCCTCAGTCAGATGGATGTTATGGCTGGATCTGAATTCCTCATGATTTTTAATAATCACCAATTTTACACCTTCAGTTTGAAGGTGACATGACAAGTTGGGATCTGTTGAAATTCCAGAGTAGTTTTTGTTGTTCCAAATCTGAGTGGTTTACTAACCAAAACATGTGGCTGTGTAGAATTTTAACACTAAAATTAAGTATTGTCTGCTGTTAAAATCCAGTCTCACTTTGTCTTGTCAGAGGCAAGGCTTTGGGAAAAAGGATGTTTATTTTTTCACAGTCATCTTTGTGGGTTCAGCCTCTTCCCTTTCCTGCCCATATGTCTTGAGTAGAAACTGGTGGTCAGGCCTCCATTGTCAGACCTGTGGAGTTGCCACTCATGGTCAAAGATGAATTACTTCTAGTTTTAACCATAATTGCAGCTTTTAGAGACAAGCAGTCTCAAGGTTTTTATTCTGAAAAAAAAATCTGGGTACCAATTTAATACTGATGCTATATAAATAACTCTTATGTAGCTGTGTGTGGCTCATGAAATTGAATTATTATAAGAAATTGTCTGTGTGAGGTGAGGACAGAGGAGAGTAAAATGTAGAGGAGGAAATATCTAAGTAGTTTAGGAGGAAGAAATGTCTGTCTGGATTCCTGCTTGGGGAATAAAGTGTCTGCACATCCCCAGGCTTGATAGAGTGGCTTTCTGGAAGGGCGTTGGGCTGGAGGGAGCCCCGTGTGCCATTCCTCTGCAGGTATTATTGCCTTTTTATTGGAGCCTGAGAAAATCCTAAATGTTTTGGCCCCTTGTCACAATCTCACAAAAAATGTGTTGTAGAAACATGGGAGGAAGAAGTGTTCTTTCCCCTGAAAGCCTTGCTAGAAGGTGTGAAACACAAGCTGGAGGTTGGGGACAAAGTCCTTGTGAAGGAGAATTTGTGGTCAGGAATGGTTTTATCTCAGCAATTCTTATCTTGCTGTTCTTGGCACCTCAGAGGACAATGTGCTGTAGCAGACACACAGAGGAAGCAGCAAACCCTCCCATCAGCTTTTCCACTGCTTGGAGAGGAGGTTGGATGTTGAGAGCAGCTCAGCTGATGCTGTTTGAGCTGGAATTGGAGCCAGCAGCGTTTGCAGGTGTAGCTCATGGAGGTGCACACAGCTTTGTATAGGGGTGGAGAAAAGTGAGATTGTGCTGGGGAATTCCACAGCCCAGACACTGCAAAATCTGGTCCTGGTGAGTCTGATTATTGGTGAATTCCAGTTCAACCTGCAGCTTCTCCGAGGCTTTACTGAAACCTTTAACTGGGTCAACAGCTGCTGTGATTGTAGGTGTGCTCTTTAAAGCTAAAGCAGCCCTAGACACCAATTAAGGAGCTGAATTAAAGTAAAGAATTCTCTAGGATGGACATGGAGAAAACTATTTTTCATCATTAATGTGATTGTGCACCAGAGGTTTATATGAACTCTTCCAGAGCATGTTAAAGCACTGACTAAAATTACTCCTATTTTCCATCTCTGTAGCATTTACCACTGCTTGGTCCTTGATGCTTTTGGGAAACTCTTCACTGCATTTAAGAAAAATTAGCTGAATATGGTTTGAGGGGTGGTTTTGGTCTCTTTTATTGGGTGTTTTTTTTTTGTTTTTTTATTTTATTTTAAGTATGATTTATTTCATGTTTCTGCATCAGAGGGAACAGGAGACTGGAGGTTTTGCCCAGTGGGGGAGACTGAGATGTGGACATGGAAAACATTTGGCAGGCTTTGCCCACCTGGAAATTCCAAATTTTTTCTTCATGCTTCAGCATTTTCAGAAAGGGAGCTATGCCATGGCTAGAAATTCTTGTTCCAGAGCAAAGTATCAAAATACAGGCATTTACATTAAAATTAAATAAAATTTGGACATCTAGACAGCTCAATTTTTAAATCAAATTATATAGATGGGCAATTCTTAATTTGCATTAGTAAAGATCTATATTAACAATATTAAGAGACAAAAATGAAATACTTTTATTTCTAAAGTATTATTGGGGAAAAAAGTTATTTCTAAGGAGATACTTTGAAAATAAATCAAATGTAAAAGGAGAAGGAACTGACTTGTTTCTGGTCAACTCCAACTGTGCATCTTAACTATGGAGGACCAACTCAATGTGAAAAGATTTTTTAAAAATTCCTATAAGTCTTCAATTTTATTTTTTTTCTGTGACTCTGATTTATTGAGTCTGTTTCTAAATGGAGAGTTTGGAGATGGGAATGCTCCCTGTTATGAACTGTCTGGGTGTTTGATGGGTCAGGGATGGGTGATGGAGTTGCTTTGGAGCTGTTTCCATATTGGAGTATCCCCTACAAAGAAATCCTTCTGTCCTTGTGCACAAAAAGTGCAGGAGCCCCCCAGTCTCCATCCAGCAGGATGTAGGGAATGCTTCCTGCCTCCAAGGAAAAGTCACCGTGAAGGATTTGTATTTATACACCAGCAGATTTTTTATTTATAATTTTTTTAGATGCAAAAATTGTTTCCAGAAGTGCATGATCCTGGGGGTTTAAAGCAAAACTCAGGTAATTTCTCACAGAACATCCATTTTCATTTTCAGAAGGCAGGTAAGGACACATTTTTGAAGATTAATGTGGGTTGTGCTTTTTTTCCTCTTGTGGGAGTTAGGCATCCTTGAATGTGTCAGTAATAAAGATTGAAGAGTGTTAGGGGGCAAATTATACCTCCAGGTATCTGTTGGAGAATGCATTTTGATTCATAAATTCAGAGGAGAAGGATGCCCTCCATCAAAATATATGGTCTAAATGACACAAAATAGAGCACAACAGGGAAGGAGGGTAAAAAAGCAAGAAAAACAGGAGGAGGGGAAGAAGTTGGAAGGAAACCTTGAGGAAATGTCCTAAATTTCAGGGATGGAGAGTCCAGCTCAAAGTGACACTTCCCTGCAGTGAGAGGAAAATAATGCTCCTCATGAAGTGAAGAAAACACTTGTGGTCTTGTAGAATGAGCTCTGAAATTTCCTCTGTGGGTCAGGATATGGATTTTCTGCTTGCCCACAATGCTGCTTTCCCTGTGTTACAGACCCCTGTGCTCTGTAGGAAAGCAACTGAGATTTGTATAAACTTCATGGCTAAAGTACTAAAGGAAAGCTGTCACCACAGTTGCTTAAGTGAAATATTTACTTCTCACAGTTTGAGAGGTAACCTGCTTTTGCTTTTGATAGGAACTGCTGTGCTTAATTTGAGTTCAGGTTAACAAATGGTTTGGGCTGTCTGCTGCACGCTGATCTGTGTGCTGGTGGTTTTAAACATCTCAAGAAATCCGGTTCAAGTGTTCTGTGGTTGTGAGAGACCCTGGGCTGGACTGGGGTGAGTGAAATGTGAGTTCTGCTGCGGGCTGACAAAAGCTCTGTGTTCTGTGAGCATTTGAACCAATCTTGATGCATCAATCTGCCATGGTTTCAATCATAAATACTTGTTCCTCTCTTTACGACTTGGGAAAATGAGGCTGAAAGCTTTTTGCCATGAACTGTGAGAAAGCTGGAGTTGCACCAGCTCCCACTGTTCATGTTTGTGTGGACTGCCCACAAAAAAAAGATGGTTTGGGGTCTGCAGCATCTCCCTGGTGAGGGAGCTGGGCCTGGTTACTCCAGAGAAGGGGAGGCTGAGAGGGAATCCCATCAATCTTTACAAATATTTCCAAGCTGGGTGCCAAGAGAATGGCCCCAGACCCTTTTTGAGGGTGTTCAGCTGCAGGACAAGGAGCAATTGCCATAGAATTAAACAGAACAAGTTGCACCTCAACACGAGGAATAATTTTCCCTGGAGGGGGCAGAGCCCTGGAGCAGCTGCCCAGGGAGGGTGTGGAGTCTCCTCTGGAGACATTCCAAACACACCTGGACAAGCAGCACCAAGTTTTTATTCTGAAAAAAAATCTGGGTACCAATTTAATATTGATGCTATATAAATAACTCATGTAGTTCTGTGTGGCTCATGAAATTGAATTATTATAAAAAATTGTCTGTGTGAGGTGGGGATAGAGGGGAATAAAACATGGAGGAGGAAATGTCTGAGTAGTTTAGGAGGAGGAAATGTCTGACTGCATTCCTGCTTGGGGAATAAAGTGTCTGCACATCCCCAGACTTGAATGTGTGGCTTTCTGGAAGGGTAATGGGCTGGAGGGAGCCCCATGTGCCACTCCTGGACACTTTTCTTATTGAATGAAACAACATTCCTGCCTTGGAGAGGCTTGGACTGGGTGATGTCCAGAGGTCCCAACTCTATTCTGACTCTGCAACAGCTGGCTGAGCCTCCCTCTTAACCAAAGGCAGTGGGATTTAAACCAAACCTACAGCCAAAATCAGAGTACAACACTCAGCCAGTGCTGGGTTTAAACCACACCTGCAGCAAAAATCAGAGTACAACACCCAGCCAGTGCCTCTTCTGGCTGGGAGGGATGCATGGCTGTACAATTTTCAAATCAGCAGCACACTGCTGGTGTGGAGCAGGGCAGAAATGTTCTTTACAGCGTGGAGCAGCTCTGCTGGCCTGAGTAAATCACAGGGCTCAGGTCCAAAGGGCTGAACTTCTATTTCTCAGTGGGAAATAGAAAAATCTCCTCCACTTGTGCATGTGGACACCACCCTTTTTATTCATATTTTCCCTTTTGGAGATAGGTGTCTTAGCAGTCAATATAGTTATTACCTACTCGATCTAAATGCAAATGCTGAACCAACAGTGCACTCTCATTTTTAATGAAAAGATATTAATCTTTTCAGCAAATGCATTCCACATTTGATCTTGGTATTAACCTCTAACATATTCATATTTACAGCAATTGTGGGAAAACATATACCTTGGAGCATATCAGCTCTAAGTTGGAATAATTGTATCATTTTGTCTTGTCTTCTCTGACAGAACTCCCACTTGCACACCTTTAACTTGTTTTGCTGTGTGGTAAATTCCAGAGCTGAACCTCAGTTTCTATGGTTTAAGGGGTTTTAGTAATAGATACAGCAATATCTCCTATTTCTTTCTGCTTAAAAAACAAGATAAACAAGGTATTCACCATTTCCCCATGGTTAATGCATTTCTTACATTCTGGTTTCTGATGCTTGTAAACATAAGCAGCAGAGGGTCTTGAGTCAGAGGAAAACTCATGGGCCTTTGGTGTCTTTTTAGAGGATACTCCATATCCCATTATACCTAAAATATTATAAATGGGGAGGAAAAAAATCTGCCAATTATAATGTTATTTATGAAAATATGGACAGGGATTGAAAGTGCTTCTTAGTGAAATGTAAAATCATATTTAAAATTTATTTTGTGATGAGCTTTTCAGTGTTTGAGCTTAAATGCCTGTAGTGAGGAAAAAAAAATCTTAGTTTACCAGTAAATCTTAGTTTGATTCCTATTATGTTTTTGATGAGATAGCTCATTTACCTGTTCTTGAATCTTGAAAGAAGCTGTGCAAAGGACAAATAAAAGTCAAAGTAATGTGTCAAAATATGAGCAGTATGATTCAGGTTACAAACAGGAAAAGCTCCTATTGAGAGAACATGAGAGGATATGTATGCTCATTACAAACACAAATCTGATCTGTTTGAAGCTACAGTGTCAGAATTCCTACAAATCCTTCATGATGTTGTTAGATAATTTCTAATTTCATTTAACACATAGCTTGGTAGTCTAAAGAAAGAAAGAGAGAAAGAAAGAAAGAAAATCCTTCCTTCTTCCTTCTCCTTCCTTCTCCTTCCTTCTCCTTCCTTCTCCTTCCTTCTCCTTCCTTCTCCTTCCTTCTCCTTCCTTCTCCTTCCTTCTCCTTCCTTCTCCTTCCTTCTCCTTCCTTCTCCTTCCTTCTCCTTCCTTCTCCTTCCTTCTCCTTCCTTCTCCTTCCTTCTCCTTCCTTCTCCTTCCTTCTCCTTCCTTCTCCTTCCTTCTCCTTCCTTCTCCTTCCTTTCTTTTTCTTCTCTGACAATAATAGGACCAGAGTTTCTCTTCTGTAAAAACCCATAAGGGATGAGCATATCCCATCAGGGAGCCATTCCAATATTCCTGTCTCCTCCTGGGCAGGGAGTGCAGCACCCAGACCTGGGGCAGACACATCACTCGATGCTTTTCTTCCAAACACAGAACACAAAGTGTGAGAATCCACTTCTGGAACAAAGATGAGCAAACACTTTTGCTGTCTTTGGGGATGGGCAGCTCCCTGCAGAAGCTGCTGCCTGTACTTTGTGTTTTCACCTTTTCCTCTGGAGATGCCCCCAAATCCCCACTTTGCCCCTCTGTGTCTGTGGCAGTCCTGAACTCTGGTTTGTTGGAAACAACTTTGCAGGTAGAGCCCTCTGGTCGTCACAGCCAACTTTATTTCCATCAGAGGAAATCCATAAAGGAGCATTCCTGCAGCTCTGCTGGCCAGCACCCACCTGTAGGTGCTCCTCTATGGTTTCACCCAACACAATCTGGAGATCTGCTGCATGTCCTTCTCAAACTTTTCACCTGGAGCTTGCAGGTGTGACAAATTACCATTTAAAGGCAGAGCTTCTGCAAGGACTTTGCCTTCCTCTCCAAGAATCCCAAGATACCTCACAAAAGAATCTTTTAATTTCTTTGTGTCTCCTTCTGACAAGGAGGGAAGAAGGAGCATTTCTGGTTATTCATTAGAATGTTGGATTTGTTTCTTAGGTGGGCTACTGGCCCTTCATTCCCCAAGGAGATTCTGATCTATTGGTGGCCCCAACCATCATTTTAACTCTCACAGTTTGCTTCCTGGAAAATCTCCACATTTCCCACAAGACGATGCGAATCTGATTTTTCAAACCTGCAGCTCTCTGTGGCTGCACTAAGCAATATTTATGTTCTCCCTCTGATGTTTTGGGTTAGGAGTTTGGGTATCACTGCCTCCTGTGGCAGATAGTTTGCTGATCCGCTAGAAATGTCACTCATCCAAACATCCTGAGTTTCTCTGACACTGATGTATTGCAGAGAGATTTAAAAAATATCATCCTCAAGGCACTTACAAAGAGTGACACAAAACATGATATCAGCTGCCCACATATTTTGAATAGAAGCTGATAATGGAAATGTCTTTTTTTTTTTTTTTGGTGAGAGTTTCTTTATTACAAAAAGAAAAAGAGAGGAATATTAATTTTATGGATGTTGAGAGGTGAAAATCCCACTGTGACAAATGGCTGTCTAAGAAGGGAAAAGAAGCGGTGGACTTAGAATAAAAAAAGCCTCCAGTTGCAGGTTTTGCAGAGGAGCTGGTTAATTGCTAAATGGTTAATTGCTAAATAATTAATTGCTAAATGGTTAATTGCTAAATGATTAATTGCTAAATGCTGGCAAATATTCTGCTAGAAATAAGAGCACAACAATCTTCAATTTTCATCTATGGCTAAAGATGGTGAAACTTAGAAATTCCAGGTTGAGGACACACCACACATTTTGCAGATGTTTGGGGCAGTGTTTTCAGTTTAGGGAGAGGTGGATGAGTACATAAACAGAAAACAAAAAATTAATGCTATCCATGTAGACTAAGAGGTGCCAAAAGGTGAGAAAAATCTGACAGATTCTCACTGGCAGTGTTTTATCAGCCCTTGCTTGGGGCCAAGGAATATGATTTTTAAATGTAGAAAAGCGTCACTATGGATTAATCCCATTTTTTTTCTTGGACGTTTCCCATTTCCAAACATTTTTTGCTGGCTGGACAAGATCAGCTTCCTGCTATAGAAGCAGTGTGGAGCGCAGTTAATGCTTGGAAACAAAACTTTTGGATATTTTCTCTTCAAAGACTGGCTTTTTAGCACAACTATCAATACCTTCAGGATGCTCAGTGCTGAAGAGGGCAGAAAGGAGAACATCTGGAAGGGGTCAGTTTACAACCAGCACAAATCAAGTAGGGTTAGCACTGAAAATAAATGGAATTACTTCAAAGTTACTATAGGAATAATTGCTTAGTTTGGTGGAGTTGCAGCTTGGAATACTTGCGACTCAACAAGAGTTATCCCAGAGGCACAAGATCTGATTTTTTTATTTTATTTTAACATGAAAAGAGTATTTTCAAATATGTAGGTGGTTATTTTTAGTTCTACTAGAATAATTCTAATTTCCCAGTGTGTTATTTTTGGATAATTCTTCTAGCACCAATGGGGTTTTATTTTTGATTCCCCAAATGTCATCAGACAACAGACACATCTCTGTCGTTTTATTTCCACTTTCTTTTATCTTTTCTGTTCTCTTATGACTTTCTATTTTTAGAGTGCATGTAGCAAAAATCATTTAAAATATGCTGGTTGGTAGGAGATTGTATCTTAATACCATCAATTGGGAAATTTCTTTTTCTCCAAATTCTACCCAAATTTAGCTCTCTTTTGTGCTGGAGTCTCTAATTACAATAACATTAATTAAATGTGTGTGTGTTCAACTTTTAGTTTTCAGTCTATACTGTAGAGTTTTACAAAACTCTATTCAAGGTTAAAATAAACCCCTCTTATTCTGCATGGAGAACATTGATTTTTAGTTTTCTGTTTCTATACTCGGTGTATAAATTAAAAGGTAATATGAGAAGGCAGAATGTAAATAAATATAATGAGTCATGTAAATCAGGTTCTCCTTTGCTTCTCTTCTGGACTGGAGGATCCACCGGTGTTCCACTTGTAAAACATTCAGGGAACTTTTGGCCTGATTGTTTTAAATTTTTGTATATTAAACAAATCTCAAAAATTGAAGTCTTAATTAAAATACAGCTGGAACATCCTAGTGAGACAGTGGCTGCCTCTGAGTCTGTTTACGCTTGTAAATGTTGTCCATTAAACCCATTTTGTGTACACTGAAACCCTTCAGAAGCTCCAAGCCTAAGGCTTAAATGAAGACGTTTAATGATGTGGTGGATTAGTGTAGACAAAATGTTCCCTTTAGCCCAGCCTGGTTCTTTCTGTCCATTCTGTGCTGTTTGATGCAGCTGGAGCCCCCCAGGTGATGAATTTCCCCTTTCTGGGGGATCCCTGCACCCCCTGTCAGTGATCCCAGTGCTGCTCCTTATGCCCCAAGTCCGTTTTTTGATGACTTTTACAGTTTGTGATGCCTTGGGAAGGCTGCCCTGGAACAGAGACTGGGCAGAGTTACAGAATAAAGCAGGGATTTATTAAAAGGACCTCCTCAATAGATCCACCTAGGGCAGCACAAGAGCCCAGCCAGGGCTGCACCCAAGGTGAACCAAAATGGCCCCAAAATGAACCCAGGATGAACCAAAATGGCCCCAAAATGAACCCAGGATGACCCAAAATGGTCCCAAAATGAACCCAAGATGAACCAAAATGGCCCCAAAATGAACCCAGGATGACCCAAAATGGCCCCAAAATGCACGAGCGCTCCCGGGGTCTCTCCCTGGGATCAGTTCTGCTCCATTTGCACCTTGCAGTTCATTGTCCCATTGCAGCTTTAGCCCCTGCAGTCCCACCCTGCTTGTTTTTCTCTCTCCAGCCCACGGTGTTTGTGCTCCTGGGCTGAGATTTGGATCATTTGTCCTTGGTGCCCAGCTGGAGCAGGAATTGTTTTGTGTCCCTGCTCTGTGCACAGAGCTCACCATCCCCTGATGTGAGCCCAGACCCACACACTAAAGCAGCACAGAATGGGAAAAATAAAAAAGCCAAAACCTGAGACATCATTTGCTTGTGACATCTTAAACTTGATCTGTCTTGTGCTATTGCTTTTATTTTCTTTTCCTTTTTTTTTTCTTTTTTTTTTCCCCCTCAAAACCAACTTTATTTCCTTGAGAGGAAATCCATAAAGCATCATTCTCCCTGCAGAACAAGTAAGAGCTGACTCCTTGGAGACCGGAGATAAATCACTTTTAAGGGAAGATATTTCTCACTCAGAAAAGTAATTTGTAAACATTTTAAGTTTGTGCCATATTATCCCACCATCCCCAAATAGGTGCCTGCATTAAAATACTGAAATGTGAATTCTCCCTTGCAGGCTGATTTTACAGGGAGCAGCATTTATGAATGGTGACTTTTCTTCTTTGGCAAACAACATGTGATATCTTCAGAATACTTTGCCTGACACTGCTCATTTAATGTTTTAAGAACCCTGGACCACAATATTTTTGCCAATTAATTTTTCTTTATAGTATTTATATTGGGATGTTGCCCTGCATAAACATTAAAAGTAGATTTAGGCCAGGCAACACACACTGCAGGTGAGATGTGGGATAGTGCCATGGCAGGGAGACTTCCAGTCTTTGAAATGGGAAATAATTCCATTCCACTTCCAAAAATCATGGAAATGGGATAGGAAATAATCAAAAATAATTAATGGGAATTGGCAATAATTAATAAATGGGAAATAGCTCCATTCCAATTCCAAAAATAATGGAAATATTCCAGCTTTAAGGAACTGCAACAGAAAAAAAGGTCCAGAATCTGGCCTTTGATTCCACAGCAAAGAGAAATAGTAAATTTTATTCCAAATGTATTTCAACTTAATAAACATCTGTCTTGTATATTTAAAACTGCCATTTCAGGATTGTAATTATATCATCTGAAAATAAGTCCTCCTCAAAAGAGAATTGAAGTGACAGGCTGAAGAAAATGAAACATGACGTTGCTCATTCTCCTTTCGTCCTAGAGCTAAAATTTAAATTAATTTTCTTCTTCTTGTCAGAAAGTATTTTAATTGGAAATCACTTTTGATTGCAGTTTTCAGAGAGGAATGGGATCCTTCCCATTGTGTTGTTCAGTGTCTTCATAATATTTGACTAAATTAATCTTTGCAGATATTTTAAATAGTTGATAACTGTGATGGTAATTCTAAGGAAGGTTAAAAAACCTGAGATAAATGTAAAGATTCTCACTTTTTTTTTTTGTTTCTTGGCACCTTTTCATACAGATATGGTGTGTTTGTTGCCATAGTTACCTGCTTGTTGAGAGAAATGAATATTTGATAGTAGCAGTAACTAGACTGTAAAAATTAGTTATGCTGCTTCAGTTCAATTTAGGTTTATCACACTTTTATTTTTTTTCAGCTGAATTTTCATTATAAAATGTTGAAGGAAAGTTGTAGAGACATATTCCTCTGGGAGCTGCAAGTCTCTGTAGCCCTGTAAGTTCATTCACACTCATTCCACAGCCCTCTGATGAACTAAAAGATCCTAATTAAATTTTCTTCCAACATACTTCCATTTTCAGTTGCCAGACCTCTTCTAATGGGAACTTTTATTAATATCTTCATCTAAATCTCACAGAGGACAACAGGAGCCATTCCGTGGCGACCACAGGTGGTGGCTTCTTGTGCTGCAACAGTGAGAGGTCAAATGCAGGGGTTTGGCTTAATCTCTCACTCCTGAATAATTTCTGGTTTGTCAAAATCCCTTTTGACACCTGATTCATGCCACAGCAGACAGTGGAGCCCCACACAGCTCAGGAATGCAGCTTCCAATGGCTATCCAGGCAGAAATTCAGGGGAAGTTGCATGTTAGACAGGAAAGGATCTCCAGAATAATAAAAAAAAAGAATATGTGGTTTAATTAGAAAAATTCCAGGATTGAAGCAGTTGCTGCTCTGACATTTACCTCAGCACTGGCGCTTGCTGCCTGCACTAAAATCTTTGGCAGAAAGGGTGACTTGAGGGAAAAATGATGCTCTGGGTCGTGTTGTCATGCAGGGCTGTCTCAGGCAGAAGTGACAGAAATCGTGTTGGCTGCATTATCTTCCCTTACTCTAATTTCTCTTGTCTTGGAAATGTCTGAATTGTCTCTGTGCACTTTAATGTAGCCTTGATAAAATGCATAACTCGTGGAAGAGACAAACTGAAGGGAGATCAGAGTTTTCCCAGGGGATTTCTGCCTTTCCAGTGAACCACGAGAGAGATGGAAAGTGCTGAAACGAGGGAGAATTTGTCAAAAATGCACTTCTAACATCTGGAAGCTCAGAGATTTCCACTAATGGGATTAACTGCTTGAGAAAACGAGGGGAAGGCAGGAAAATCTGTGCTGCTGGTACTAATGGTGTGATTCAGGCTTTCCTGAGCTAACCAGAAAGTTGTTGCCATTGATTTTCACCTCGGAATTTGCAGCGAGTCCAAGGCAGCTGCTGGGGGGAATTGGAGGTAGCAGAGCTTTTTGCTGGACTCTTGACTTCTCACCATGGCCTAATTATAACATTAAGGCATCATGTTCCTGCCTTAAAAGAGAAATAATCACCAGGTTCTGCAGGCTGGGGCTGGAGGGAGCACTCTGGGCCAGCAATGGGTAAAAGCTTTGCTTTTAGCAGGGTGAGCAGTGAGCAGCTGCTCCTGAGAGCTGCCAAGGAGAAAACAGTGGGGTTCTCTTAGCAAAGTCCAGCACTTTAAAACAGATTGGGTTTTAGGTGTCTGGTTTGTGTGGGTTTTTTTGGGTTTTTGGTTTTGTTTTTTTTTCTGTGAGACATAAAAAGGTCTAAGTTTGATCAGAAAGTTTTAGGAGCTGTTGTGAGTTTGGCTCTGGCTGTGCCTGCACTGGGATGGAGCCATGGGGCTGAACAGAGCATGTGAATTCTTTTCTTGTCAACTCTTCCCTTCCCTATCTGCTCAGGGTAATTCCCTCCCCAGCCCCCAGCTTCCTGTCACTTTTGTACTGAGTTTGATCAATATTAATTTTTCCTTTTTTCAAGCAAATATAATGCCTGGCAGCTTATTTATTAACCTAATATAAAATTTGCATTAAGCAATGTTGCACCAAAATTTCCCATGCACCCCCTACCCTCCAAAAACCCAATAAAAACCCCAAAACGCTGGGGTTTTCCAGTGTTTTCTGGCCCTTCTTCCCCAGCCAACATGGGAAGGATTTTGTTTCTTTCATGGGAGAAAATTCCATCAGCAATATCCTCAAGCCTTCAGGGGATTTGCCATCTTGCCTAATTTGTTAAGGGCTGTCTGAGTTTCTCAGACACCCTTCAGGTAAGGGGAATTCTTCAAAACTTCAGTCTTTGGGTGCACTGGATGTAGGGAGGATTTGAAATTTATTGTCTAAAGAGAATCTTTGAAGTATTGTGAACATATAGATTTATATATATATATGTAAATATAAATATGTATAAGTGGTTTGTTCTTTGGATTTTTATTTTTTTTTTTGCTTGAGAGTCCTTTGAAAGATATTTTATGACTGGCTTGCCTTTAATTGGAAAATGGGACATGGAATTTCATATGGTTTTGCTGGGAATGTCATATCTCAGCATAAAAAGTTCATCCCATCACATGGAAAGGTGTGGATGGAGTTAAAGCAAGCTTTTACTAAAGCAGCTGCCAGTGGAGTCTCACAGCTTGATTTGAGGATGGAAGCAGTATTAAAAAGAAAAATCATTATTTATATTGTGTAAATGAGAATTTATTTTCATTTTTAAAGCAGATCTTGTCTCCTTTTGGGTGGGAGGAGCAGAACACTGAATACCTGAGCTCCAAAAGTTTCAATAGAAACTCCTGCCTTGTCAGGTGCTGTACAGGAGCATTGGTCTATCAGCTTATTCCTGGTCCCCTGAAGTTTATTTATCATATTTGGTTTATCAGCCTCCACATGAGGCAAACAGGATTTGATTGCATGATCTGACATGCCAATGTTATTTTTGGGAGGCAAAGGGAGTCTGATTTGATCTCAGTGACTTGGTGAGCTACTCCTACTTGAAGAGATGGGTTTAAATTAAACTGAGGATGTTCATTTCCAATAGATAAAGCAAGATAAGGTTTTCTTTTTTCATCCCAGAAATTATAGAAAGCAGTATGTAATTTTTGGTTTATGAAGATGGAGGACCGAAAACTGACAGAGATTTTGGAATATAAATTAAGAATTTAGATGACATTTTGAGGAAATGGATAAGCAGAAGATGCTGTGCACTTTGGTTTGAGTAAAACCTGTCTTTTTCAATCCTATCCAGGGAAGATAAATTATGTAGTGTAATTCAGACTATTACTGATAAGTGTAATGGATCAAACAGAACATTCTTAGTTTCAATAAACAGGAGTGAGAATGGGAACTTACTGAACACTTTCCTATTTTCTGCAGCCCATCTCAGAAAATACTAGACAGTATCTCTAAAATAAACCATACAATGCACTGCAAAAAACATTCTGGAGTATTTGATATCACTTAAAACATATCTTCCACTTGGTTATAAATATTGGAGAACACTGGGATAGTGTTATTGCATTTTGCATATAAATATATTTCCTGTTTGTACATGGCCCTGCCAGTAACCACTCAGAGATGCAACAGCTGATTTAAAACCTGTAGGCAAAAAGGAATCTGCTGCAAATGGAGGGTTAAGGCTAAGAGATGAATCTCTTGTTAGAATTCTGGGAGAAAGCAATGAGTAGAGAAAAATGAGTAGCAAATAAGAAATGCTCAAAAACTAATGAAGGGATTCAGAGTACTTAATTTAGGTTTTGAGCAAGGTGTGCAGTTGTGCACTCCTTGAGAAAAATGGTGTTTGGCTTTTGGGTTGCACAGTCCACCAGAAATATTGCTGAGCTCTCACAGGCCAGACTGTGCTCAGAAACTTTCCATGGTAGGAATGGTGTGAAATGTTTCTTCCCCCTTGCATCCACAAGGGGTGTCTGCATTCATCAACTACTGCAAAAGAAAAATGCAGCACAGGAAGGGTTGGAACCAAAAAGAGCCCGGGACAGATTTGGTTTGGCATGGTCATTTCCTCTCTCTGCAGTACTGCTGTGTGGATTTTAGCTATTGTGCAAACATCTGGAGACGTACAATGATGTGAATTCAAAATTTCAGTCGCTTCAATTCCATTGGAAATAATTCTAGAAATTTCTGTGTTTTGGCTTTGAGCTCAGTGTACATCAGAAAAGCTCAAGAATTTATTTCTGTGGTTCTGATTTGGTTATTTAATACCAATCTCTGTCGGAGCAGAAAAGAATAACAACATCCTTAAGGCTTTACCTGCAAAGAGACTCATCCAGTACCAGAGCCCATGGCTTTGGTTTTGTCTCCTTATAAAACAACCATGGGTGCTTTTCCTGCTGCTGTGGGCATCCACTGGGTCTTCAATAACACATGCATCAAGGAGAGCACACCCAGCTGCTGCCCCTGCTCCAAGTTTTATTGTTGGACACTTCTCAGGGTGCCAGGCTAATGCAGACCCATCCATTTCTGCTTTCCCAAGATCCTGATTTTGGTGGGGGCTGCCCAAGGAAAGCACCACTAAGATTGATCTCCTTGTTCAGCCCTTTCCTGCAGCAGGGGAAGCCTCAGATGGCCTCTCCACACATGCACCTTTTGCAGGGCAATCATCTCTGGAAGCAGCCTTTGCTGTGGGTAATCGTCTCCTTGGGAGGAGCAGGGGCTGCTGGAGCACTGATTTACTCCTCTGCTAATCCTGGTGTGCGTGACAACAAACACTGGGGAGCCAGAATGGCAGGAATTTATGTCTTGGGGTAATGACTGGGTAGATGATGACAGAAAAAAAAAAAAACAAAAAAAACCAAAAACATTGGTTTGGAACTATTTGTCATAAAGCTGGTTTCTCATCTGGTTCTGCATTCCTTTTTCTTCTGAAGTCCTTGTCTGATAAATAATATCTTTTCAGTGGCTCCCACCTTCTTGACAAATTTCTTCTTTATAAAGAAACATTTATTTCAGTAAATGGTGTGTTTTCAAAAAGTTTTCAACATGAGAAAGTGTTTCTTTATTTTTCTTCTTTCTTTAACCTGATGAGCTACAAATGTGTTACTGAAATATCAAACATACTTTTCACTAGAATTTCTCTGGAATTCTGTTTCTCTGTAATACATAGGAGCAAAACTGGGAAAAAGAGTCAGAGAAGAACAAGGATAGGGAAAATTTTAAAAGGCAATGAGGTGCAAACATACAATCTGTGAAATTGGGAGTTTTGGCTAATTCACTTGTGGGAATTGTATTTATGGATAACAGAATGGAACTGGGTGAAGGGAAATATCCTGGAACCTTTTCTAGCAAAGGTTAAACTATGGAATTCCTGTCTAAAAGAATATTCATGGGTATATTTTGGAGGAGAATGGAAAAAAACCCAAACAACTTCAATGTATATGCTTGAACAAAAAAACCCAAACCACCAAAAAAGCCTTTTATCAAGAGTGTACCAATCAGAAAAATAAATTTTGGGGTTCAAAATCTTTTATTCCTTATATTTAGAAGTTTTCAAGGCCAGGTTGGGCAGGGTTTGGAGCAGTGGAAGGTGTCCCTGCCTGGCATGACATGGAATGAGATGATCCCTTCCAACCCAGACCTTTCCTGATTTTAAATCACCCATTAAAGTGAAAAATCCCTGCAGTAGAAATGAGGAGAGAGCAGCCTGTGAGAGCTGAGGTGTGGCTGTAATGGAAAAGGAAACAGGTGAAAAACATCCCTGGTATTTCTGAAGGGCCCTGATGACTTTTGTGAGGAACAGTTCATTTCTGAACATCCAGATGTTCACATAATAAGGTGCTATTTAAATTTAGCACAAACTTCCCTCCGTCTCTCTAGATAGCATCAGACTCTGGGAGTTTTTTTAAAAAATATAAATTGAGCTCTTCAGAAAAAATGCAAATCAACAGATATAGCATGGCAGAAGAATAGAAACAAGAAAGGGTTTGAAATGTGGTTTTAGCCACATTGTTTTAGAGTTTATGAGTCATCTGAAATTCTTCTCTACTGTGGAAAATTGCTTCAGAAATTGCTCCAGGCATTTAGCTCAAAAATCCTGTTTCCACATTTGTTCATAGACTCACAACTCCTGCTCACATCTGCTCACTCGAAATGGACACTTAAAAACTCCTTTGGGTTCAGTTCCAGCCTCTGAACTCAACCAAGGTGCAAGGTTTTCTGAAGTATGAATTTTAAAGACATTTTAGGTATAAATTGTTATTTAGGCATAAATTATATATGGTCATTAAAATATAAAAATATATAACAACAATATAGTACTTCTAATATTATTCGATATTAATATATATCGATTATTTAATAAATAATAATTGTATATATGCATTAATTATTATTTATTTTAATTATACTTTTATAAATTATTGTTTATTTTAATATATGGATAAATTTCAATGTAAATATTTTGGAGGCTTGCATTAAGGATTTCTTTCTGCACCTCCTTTTCTGACCATCAACCAGCAAAAAAATTTATGGTGATCTCAATGAAAAGTAAAAATCTGGTAAAACCAGTGCCTGAACTCAGGATTTGCTTGGCTCGCATAAAGAAAACCAGCAGATAAATAATATTTCATGTTTCTAAAAGCCTGTGGTGCACCTTGAGACATTCAGTGGGGACAGAAAACTTCTGGCATCTGTGCCATGGCCCCACCCAGTGCTGGGAGAACATTGCTGCATGTTCAGGGTTATTTCCTTCTCCTCAAAGAGGTTCTGGTTCCAAGGCACCCTGCAAAGATTTCCTTTGCCTTTCACAGTGTAAGAGATTAATCTGGTGGAAAATCCTTGATGCTTTTATAGGAAAAAAAAAAAACAAAAAAAAAAAAACCAAACAAAAGTGGGGGGGAGGTTTTGTGTGTGTTAAATGTACTGAATTTAATTATTTGCATTGAATATTCCTTTGGTTTTTGTTGTTGTAAGCATGGGCTGTAGCTTGATCACCCCTGGAGGTGTCCAAGCCTCCCAGGAAGCCAAAAGCAAAATTCTCCAGCAGCTCTGCAAATCTCTGGCCCAAGAAAAGCCCTTATTAGCAAAGATGAAATTTACCCAATCCAAGTGAAAGTTGATGGATATAGTGAATATTTACCTGGCCTGGGTGAGACCATGGGACAATAGAATGCAGAGCATTAGAGACTGGAGGCAAAATTTCCACTCCAGATGGGCGAAATGGGATGATTTTGTATTTTAATCCCTTAAATAATCAGGGTCAGGGATTCAAAGGCACTGACTTTGCTGAGAGGTGGGGCTGCTCAGCACCTTTGAAATGAGGCAGTTTTCCACAGGGCTGGTGGAAGGAAGAGGTGGGAATCTCATTTCACACAGCCACAATGTCAGATCCAATTGTGCTGGCTTAATCTCAGCTGCCTGCTGGAAAGGAAATGGCACTGGAATGATCACATCAATATTCCACGTACCAGCGGAGGGGAAGTAATACTTTTAAAATATAATTTATATGAAAATGTTTCTCAAAGACCTGTATTACAAATACAAAGGATATGAAAGATTTTAAATGAGCTAATAGGAGGAGGAAATCAGCAAAACCCTTTATTACATCCCCTTTAATCACAGGGAGATGTATTTCCAGCTCATCCGCTGTTGATGTGCAGAGTGAGAGGTTCTCACAGGTTCTCACAGGTTCTCACAGGTGTTCCACGTGGAGCTGCCCCACTGCCCAGCCTGGGGTTCACCCACCCTGTGCCTTTCACCTGCACCAGCAGAGCAGGAAATGGAAAAGGGCTGGGAAATAAAAAATTTACCTGGAAAAAAATACAGGACACAGAGCACAGCTTTAAAGAGAGATTTCATGAAGGGAGTGTGAGTGAGTGTGCCTGAGTGAGTGTGCCCGACTGAGTGTGACTGAGTGTACCTGAGTGTGCCCAAGTGTGCACGAGTGTGAGTGTGCCTGAGTGAGTGACTGTGCCTGAGTGTGCACTTTTGAATCTTTCCTTTCTCAAGAAAGTGGAAGTTTGTTAATGAGACAATGATATTAAATCAAATGGATCAAGGTCCTGGGGAGAACAGAACTTTTTCTGCGGCTGTTTCTTTATTTACAATTTCTTGGTAAACACCATAAAGAGAGGCCAAGACTGGGTTGTGTTGCAGCCTTAGCCAGATAAGAACCCTCTCAGGCTGGACCCAGCTCCCTCACACCTTAATGAGCAATTCTGTGTCCTCAGCCATGGTGAGGAGCTGCCCCAGTGCAGGAGGATGCTCTCAGATGGGAGGCAGAAATGCCATTTTCTTTGCAGCTCACACAAAAGGGCTGCTCTGCACAGGGATATTCTTATTTTGGGCTGAATCTTAGCTTGAGATGCAATTTGGTTGTCAAAAGGGGTTATTTTATTTATTTTTTTTCCTGGACTCAGGGTTAATATTTTTTTCCAGAACTGAGTCATTGCCGTTGAGTGACCTTAAATTAAAACACTGTACACACAATAGTAGTGATCCCTATTATTTGAGATCCTGTTTTATATAATTGTACAGCTGTATTATGTTTATTTATGCTGTACATATCTTCTGCTCATTGTCCTTGCTGCTCAGGTTCAAAAAGTCATGTTGCTAACAAAAGGAATAATTTTGATTGTTGCAAATACTGGAAAAACAGGTATGCTCATACAGCAGCTGAATAAGAGCTTTAGAGAATTTCCCTTAAATTTACCAAATCTACACGATTCATTAATATGTAAAACATTTCAGAGTGGCTTAAGGTAAAACACATTTCAAGGCAACTCACCCTGCAGCCAATTATTCTGAAAGTTTTGCCAAAGTTCAGGATTTGAGCATTTCTAAAGGTGGTGGCACAAACTTGCTTTTACAGGCCTGACCTAGGTAAAAACCACAAAATCCTCTTTATGACTCAAACTTTGCCCCATTTGTAGAAAATAATTAAAATGAGGCAGAAGTAAATATTCCACCCTGTGGAAACTGCTGCTTTTCTGATTGCATTCTGCTAATGAGGGTGTCAGAAATGCTCATTCCCTGCACCCGAGTGGGGGAAGCAGTTCCCATTTCATTAAAATACCCTGCTACTATTTTTAATCCCTTCCTTTTGCCATCTGAGACTGTGTGCTGTGTTTGGAGTATTTTATTTTTAAAGATTAAAAAAGAGGCAAGTTAAAGAGAAATACTTTACAAGCTTATAAATTCTCATGAGGCTTTTCATATAAATCTCTTAGAAAATGTTAGATGGGTGTGCCTCTTGAAGGGATTTTATTTAACTGTGGGAAAAGAGGGAATTCTTTGTCCCAGATACTTTTTTACCTCCCAAAACCTCCCCTGCATGGCCTGATTTGAAGTGGGCCATGTGATTTCCTCTCAGCTTTGCTCTGCACAACAAACAAAACACAGACAAAATCATTTTCAGAAGCCATTCCCAGCATGGGAAATTCAGTTAAATGGTGAAGCATCATTAATTTTTATCAAGCCATATAAATGGAAGGAAATATAAGTCTAAATAATAGAAAGGTCAAAATCATGGGTATCTATAGTTATTAGCAGAGCTTTATGGGGCATTCAGAATTGATATTCTCTAGTGAATCCTAAATCTAATTTTATAATTGACAAATAAATATAATTGCTTGCCTTACAGCCATGATTATTTTTTTGTCTGTAGATCAAAGTGCTGTAGACATGGAAAATTTATATTCAATCCTCAGAACTTTGAAAAGTTATAACTGAAAGAGATACCTGGGTCTCTGAACCTTCCTTCATCTTGGACCTTTGATGTGGTAAAAGAGCCTTTGGGAGATCACATCACACTCCTGGGTAGCTGCACTTGACTTTAAGAAAATATATTTTTTAAAAATTAAGTATTGGTGATTGGAGCTTATTTTAGTGAAAGATTGCAGATGTGTTGACCAGGTGTGGTATTTTCAGCACAGAAATGTTCTGATGGTTTTTCTGAGTGACCAACACTGAACATAACCAGTCGTGTGCTGAAGGGGTGTAAAATGAGTGTAAAATGAGTGTCCTTCATCAAAATTTGGTCGTGAATTCTTTGTAAAGCTGAGTGTGGCAGCACAGCTGATGCCTGTTCACATGCAGGGCCCTTGCCAACCTGCTCCATCTAGGGGATGCTTTACACAATTCTTGTTTTCACGTGCACTTTCAAGCCTTTGGAATCTTGTAACGCCATTTAAATTGGATTTACAGCAGTGTAATGAAATCAAAATCTAGCTTGTGAACAGCAAAAATCCACTTTACTCCTTCAACAGCATGATCATAGCACTTGTTTTGCTTCCTGGCCTTGCTTTACCTCCTGGCCTTTAGGAAATGTATAGATGTATAAAAAATGTACAAAACCAGCTGATCTGAGGGTCTGACTTTCAATGTCACTTCAACAAAACCTCAGTTTGAATTGCTCAATAAAATATTTACAAATTCTATGTCTGTCCCATGCAGGAGCTTTACTGCCCATCTTCTACAGATTGTCTTCCACTTGTTGATAAATTAACCCAGTTTTGTACAATTTTTAATACAAGAATGAAATCTGAAACGTGTCACAGTGTATGAAAATCAAGACAGATTTGATGCTGAACATAAAATTATCCCAGTTCTTTACTGTCTAGTACAGCAGTCTAGAAACAATATTAATGTATTTGGAACAACTTGCATGACCTAAAAGCACAAATGCTGCTCATGAGGTGCTGCTTGTTCTTGTGCTGGCCCAAAGTGAAATTATTTCAATTATAGTCAGTCATTAGTAAGAAGCACAATTTCCTCACATTAGACAATGATAATTTGCTTTAAATTAATCCCTGTGTCTGAATCTGAACATTTGAGTTTTACCTAGGAATGTTGTTTCTTATTCATTGATACTGATTTTAATTTATTAACATTGTAAAATCATTTCAATTGAGCTCATGTCGTGCATATTCCTTTCATTAGGAATATTTGTGTCTTCAGCTGTATATTTTAAAGGTATTTAGTTGCAGCAGGCAAAATTTTATGCAGAATTAGAATAACTGTGGCATAATTAATTACAACTACACTATAAAATTTGGTTTGGGAAGTAGCATGGGGGTGGTGAAGGATAAAGCATGGAAATATTGAATGTCTAGGCCAAAATCAGCTAGGAAATTTGAATTGATAAAATTTACTTGAATCACTATTAAAATATGAGTAAAATATGCAAGCAAAGCTGAACATGCATATACTTACACGTTTTTCTAAATTAGACCCTGTGAATGTTCATTTTCTCTTCTTAAACCCCTTACAGATGTCCACATTAATTTTGTGATTAATATAGAAATAAATTAGTGACTTTTTTGCATTATTTTATACTTTTACAGTTCAGGGAGTGTGGGAAATGTGACATTTTGGTTGCTGTGAGCAGGACAGTGCCACTCTCAGCAACCCCCAGCGCTCTGGAAATGCATTGAATTAGTGACTTTTTGCATTATTTTATACTTTTACAATTCAGGGAGTTTGGGAAATGTGACATTTTGGTTGCTGTGAGCAGGACAGTGCCACTCTCACCAACCCCAGTGCTCTGGAAATGCTTTGAATTCAGGATCTGTTCTCAGCAGCCTCAGCCCTTCATTGGGGCTTCACCCATGGATGTGCAGATGTTGTCCCTGTGCTCCAGCTGTGCCCCAGCCCTGGGATGGCCCAGCCTGGAGTCACCATTGCCCTGCCCTCACCCTCTGCAGGCTCTGAGCTTTGCTGCCTGTCTGTGTGTGACTGAGGGAGCCCCTTGCAGCCCTGGCATTTCCCCTTAACCTTCCCTGGGGTTTGCTGGCGGCTCTGCTTTCCCCACAATATTCTCTGTCCAGCACAAGGAAATATAACTTGTGTTGTCCTGCAATGGAAACAGCAAATTACTCTTATTACTCATTTCTAGTCCTTTGTCTGCAGCAATCCATTAGGAAAGAAATAACCACTAAAACTAAAACAGCAAAGGACAAAAAGAGCAGCCAGGCTGAGAGCACAACTGCCTCTCAGCAATGGTGGTGGCTGCCAAATTATTCTGATCTTTGTTGCCCCTCTTTTATTCAGGATTTTCCAGGTGTGAGGATCCCTTCCAATGTCTCAAAATGAATTCTTATTGCACCAGCTTCATGCAATGGGGAGGTGAAGGATAAAGCATGGAAATATTGAATGTCTAGGCCAAAATCAGCTAGGAAATTTGAATTGATAAAATTTACTTGATTCACTATTGAAATATGAGTAAAATATGCAAGCAAAGCTGAACATGAATATACTTGCATGTTTTTCTAAATTAGACCCTGTGAATGTTCATTTTCTCTTCTTAAACCCCTTACAGATGTCCATATTAATGTTGCGATTAATACAGAAAGGAATTAGTGACTTTTTGCATTATCTTATACATTTACAGTTCAGCTTTGTACTTGGGCAATGCAATGAGTCAGCTGCAATGAGGAGCTCAGCTCTTTGGAGTATATTTTCCATTTTTCTGACAGTAAAAGTTGCACTTTCACAAGTGAGGCCACCATTCAGAAAGTCAGATTTCGTAAGTGGAAAATTTGGCTTGAAAACCCCCTAGAGAAAGCTTTTTGGGCAATTTTAGACAGCTTCTGCTTTAACTTGGTTAGAAATCCCACACGGATAATCCCTCGTGCAGCAGAAATCAACAGTTGTGGTTGCTTAAGATGTGGGTCAGGAGGGGCAATAAATATTAAACTTAATATTCTTTATCACTGATACAATCTTAGGATAAGTTGTCTGCTTAAATGGATGATAGCATTGCTGCAAAACCCAGGTAATAAGTTTCAGAGTGTGTGTGTGGCACAAGGCATTTGATTCCAGGCATAACTACATATTTTATAGGCTTTATTTAGGAATCAAAAGTGGGAAGCCTGAGTACATGTCTGTGTGTCTCAAATATTTATTTGTCATCGCAGCTACGGCTTAGTTGAAACATTTGGAGCCTCTGTCTCTGATCCCACGAGGTGTCCCATAAAAGGGTTTTGCCTGTGGGTATCAGGATCTATATGCAGCACAGCTGTTGGGCTCAGCAGCGTGATGGATGCAGCTTTTATGAGCATAATGAAAGGGAATTTTTAAATGCACTAAAAAGAGACGTAAGGCGGCACATCAAACGGAATCTGCGCTCTCCCTTTCTGGAGCCTGGCACAATTCTGTGCCTTTCAGGAACGAGAGCAGCTCAGGAAGGATTGTGCAGCCTGCTGGAGCTGGGGCTGCTCTGCTCTGCACAAATCAGATCAAGATGGCGAATGAACGAGAGCCCCCTGAGCAGCTCCTGGCACTGGAGAGGGCACAGAACGTGCTGCCATGCCCAGCGTGTGCTGGGTGTGGGAAACATCTTGTGCCTGAATGACCTGTCACTGATGAGAAGCAATGCTCAGATGAGATATGAGGGTCCTTGTCTTCCAAGCACTCAACAAATGGGTTCCATCTGGCAGCAGTGACTCCATGTGTGATTTGTGTTGGACTCTCGTATTGAAGTGAAGGGAGACGACCATCCGATTGATGAACATTGAACTCCGATTTATTGATTAAATCAGCCACTTTATATAACAGTGTTAATTGACTTCATGCATATTGCAAAATCCAAGCTCACGATAGGTTAACAGAGAAAACTCTAACCCCTCCTTTTGTTTTACAATACCTATGATTTGTTTATTGAAAACAGGACCAGCGTTCTCACTGTGATATGAAAAGTTCCCAAAACTTCCATATCTGTTCCCAGAGTAGCTATCTGTTCCCAGAGAGCCCAAGGACAGAGTGTTTTGCCTGTTAGGGGAAGACTGTCTGAGAATCTTATTGTTTATAAAGTGGTGCTTGAGAAAGCCTAATTGTTTATAGAATCAAGCCTGGGAATTGCTTTACAACTACCTTTTACTTTTCCCTCAACTGTATGCCTTCATGGCCTCTTTCTTTAAGCCATGCTTGAACCAGACTCTCCACACTCTCGTGTGTGTTACCAGGTGGGAGGGTTAAAGAACCTCATCAGAATGCGGGGGCTCCTACAACAGCTTTTAGACTTTGTGACCCTTACTTGGAAGCTTTAAAGACAGAAGTTTAATTAGGGAAAAAAAAATTTAATTTATGAATTTTAGGAAAAGTTTCAGTAGCCTGGGACAGAGCACGCGTTGCATCTCCTGCTTGGTTTTCAATGATGATCTAGATCAGCACAAGGATGAAGTGGAGACTGTTAAAAAATGAAAGGCAATAGTGGCATGGTCAAAATATGCACCTGGAAAGATTGTTTTCTCTATAAGAACTGTAACCTCAGTCTATTTTTAACAGACCACATTGGTGCTGAAAATTTTTCATGAAGTTTCATTGAAACTGGTTCTTTCCAGTTAAAAATGATGGTCCTCAAAGATCCTGATTAAAAGTGTTTTTAATGCTCATAAAGTCATTAAGCAGGAAAAGACCTCCAAGGTCATGGAGTCCAATCAATAACCCAGCAGTGCCAAGGCCACCACTAACCCATATCCTCAAGTGCCACATCCACAGGTTTTTTTAATATTTTCAGGGCCGGTGAGCACTTCCAGGACATTTCCCTGGGTAACCTGTTACAATGCTTGATGACCCTTTTGGTGAAGAAACTGTTCCTAATATCCAAACTAAACCTCCCTTTGCACAACTTGAGGCCAAGGGAGGTTTAGTTGGGATATTAGGAACAGTTGGCACAACTGGTTATAAAGGAGAATAAAGATTGTGTCCTATGCTGGAGCTTCTACATTAAAAGTGGAAAAAATACTTCATGAAGATACTAAATCCTGCTCAAACACCCTGGATTGTATTTGAGCAGGATTCAGAGAGGTCACTGGTGGCTTGGACAGCTCATCAGCTGTCACATATTTTCTTTTCACCCCATTGCTGATTATTTTATCTTTTCTCTCATTCTTAGTTCCTTCTTCCAGTACTTTAAGGTTCTTCGTAGCAACCCCTTGGGGCAGGAGGTGTTTTTGCAGTATTTGCTCATTTTTGGGTGGGCACAGCATGGTTTGTCACCACACAGGCTGGCAGCTGAAGGGATGGTGATTGTCTGGTCTTGTTTCCTGCACAAGGAACAGAGCAGCAACAGGAGGGTTTTTCCTGCTCTGGGGAGAGCAGCAAGGTGTAAATGTGGGAGCAGAGCTCTCGGGAGGAGGGCAGCAAGCTGAGCCTCGCATGCAGGAAGCAACAGGACACACAGAAAGAGCAGGGAGCACATCTCCAGCCAAGCCTGAGCGATTATGGAGAAAAAAGGAGCTCCTGGGAGGTCTGTACCAGTTTGTTACAGGTGGAAAAGGCAGTGAAAGTTGCTGGAGGGAGAGCAGAATGGATCCCTACTGAGAGTGCACAGTGCTCAGGGAGTGAATGTTGGGGTTTTGTTCACCAAAGCTTTTTATAAATCCATTTTGCTCTCTAAAGCTGGATTTTCACCTTAAAAAAGTGAAAAATCTTGAGGTTCCCACCTAGCACACCCTCCGAGCCTTGCTCCAGCCACTACTGAGCCATCCCCATCCTAATTCACTGTGATAGCTTCTGTTTGTTTTCCAGAGCAGTCTCCTGGATTTTGTTTGGTGGTTTTTCCCTTTAGGGTCCAGTAGAAATTCTCTGAAATGACACACATATCTTTTTTTTTTTTTTTTTTTTTTTTTTTTTTTTCTTTTTTTGCTTCCCACCCATGGAGTCTTGGCATTTTAATCCTATCCTTAAGAGAGAGTGGAGGAACTGGAACTGGCACTAGGATTTTCAAAGAAACATTGAAATAGCCTTGTTTTCTTAGGCTCTTCCCATCCCTGACCCATAAAAAGTAGAATGCTGTATTTGTTCATTCTTTCCTGCTCACCATCTGTCTGCCTTTTCTCTTTTGTATAAAACTTGTACATTAAAAGCCTGGTTTTGTAAGTGTCTGGTGAAAAATATAGCATCCTCCTGACCTCACTGTTATCATGTCTACAGCTGAGAGAGTTCTTTGTATGCCCTCCTATGTCTTTACTGAGAAATGGGTGTCTTACCCTTTTGGGTGATGTGGGGGAACAGCTTTGATTACATAAAAGATCCAAGCAGTTTCTTTTTATTGTGCTACAATAACATTTCAGGCAACAACAAAAAAAAACCCAAACAGTCTAGCACTTCTGTGATGAGGCTTTTATATAAAAAAATATAAATTAAATAAGAGCAATGTGAGATTTAAACCATCTCAGTTGTGTGTGTCATGTTCATTATTGTTAAATTGCGAAGCTTTGCAGACACTCTGCTGCAGTGGGCTTGGCTGCTCCCTCCCAGCCAGATGTGCAGGATTCAAATGTGGGTTCTGAGCAGCTCAAAACCAGCTCAAAAGCAGCAGCAGAGCTTCTTTGGCCAAGCTGGTGAATCCAGCTGAGCCATGGGAGAGCCCTTCAGAAGACACTGCCTCCTGATTGATGGCTGCCAAAAATCCTCCTGTGCAGTTTAAATCTCCATCACCTCACTGAGGCAAATCTCGAGGTGCTTTTCTTGCAGCTGCTGTCGCCAGGTCTTACCTGGTCCCTGTCTCAGGTGATTCTTCCCCACTTGGGATGTTTTTATTACAAATGACAGTTTCAGTCTTGGACCAGGACCCCAATGTATCACATGCCTGTGTGGACATGAGATAAAAACTTCTTAATCCTCCTTGTTAGCAGTTATTTTAAGCATGGGAAAAGCAAAGTCATTGGGAAATACAGGTAGAGGTGAAACCCTGGGCTTTCCCAGCAGGGTGGGCAGTTGTTGTTGCACTCAGGCTGTGGGGGAAACTGAAGAGGATTTTGAAAGAGAAAGCTGAAACGCCTTCCCTGAGTTTTACCTCGTGTGGCTGGGGCTGTGGAGCAGGAAGAGTTCGCTGTTTATGCTGAATGAGAGTTAAAAAATTGGATTAGAATGGGTAGAAGCATATGCTGACACAGAGCTCTCTGCTTGTTTCTTAACCAGGGTTACCTTGTATTCCCTAATTTCCCAGCTCAGCTTTAGCAAACATGTTCACCCTTGTGCCAAACTGAGCTCTGCTCTATCCTCTGGATACCAAGATCCTCATTTCAGACTCAGAAAATGCTTGGTGAGCCATTATACTCTCAGCATATTTTCAGGATTTCTTCACAGAAATGCAACTGGTTTGTCCTGGAGGCATTTTATCGTGTATGTCATCCTGTAATTGCTGCTTTTCTACATGTTTTACTACTTTGAAACACACACCAACCACCTTCTTCCTGTGCTGTAGCCACCTCCTCTTGCTGGGAGATCCTTCCTGTCCTGGGGATGACCCCAAAGCTTTTTGAGTTGTTCCAGGAGAATGGCTGTAACTAACAGGACTGCTTTCTGAAAACCAAGAAAAATGGCCCAGTGTGATTCTCCTTCCCTGGAGGGCTGTTTTTATAATAGATTTCCTCTCACCCACCTGCCTTCTGTGCCTAGCAGGGGATGTGCTTTGTATGATTTGAAGCGATAATTAGAAGTGATGGTGGGTGGCCACAGGAGGGACTGCAGATCCAAAGCAATAACTGTGTCTCCACAGAGTGACACAGCACCTCCTCAGCAGATACTTTCATACTAAATTCCTTGGAATTAAACCTGGGAGATCCTAATCAAAGAGAAGTGAAATTGTTGAGTGTGTGGAAATTTATTTGAGTCATGACTGATAGCAAATGTTGGCATCAAAAGTGCATCTTCCAAAAGTGCATCTTCCAAAAGAGCATCAGTGCTGCTGTGAGAATAGAAATTCTCTTTAGAGAATGGTCAGGGGTTTTGTTTGCTTGTTTCAATTTTCTGTGTTTTGTTTCCCAGTTTCTGCCATAAAATTGCATTTTAGGAAGAGGTCACTGTCATTACCACACATATATTTGAAGGGATCCAGTTTAAGCCTGTATTTTGGGGAATGTGCAGCTTTTTATTTGGTGATGCAGCTATTCCTTAACATCCCATGGAAAAGATTCCTTCACCGTGTAATTTGCAAAGGCTCCTGAGATGTAATGCAGGCAGACTGAAGCCTTCTGCAGCATCAGAACAGTGCAGGGCTTGCTCACATCTCTTTGGGTGAGCATGAGACACCTCTCTGCCTTTAATATTGCGGAGTATTAGTCCAAGGTGGAACAAATGTGATTGGGATGGCACCTGTTTGAACACTGCCTTGGCTGCAATTTAATTTTGCTTCCCAAATTAGCATGTTTCATTACTGTCCTTTTCCCAGTGATAAACAAGATAATTCATTTTGGGTTTTCCTGCACGGCAGAAACATAAAAATTTGTCAACTGTAAATTGCTGTAGGTGTCATTAAAATTCTCCCTAACCAACCTAATATGTTCCAGGGATTTTTTTTTTTTTTTCTTCAAGGCACTTGCAGCTATTTTTAAACCACCTGCTGTGTCTATACATATTCAGAGTGTAATGGGGAGGCACTGCTGAGCAATTCAATAGGAAATCATTTAAATGGAGAGGGACATAAGAGTAAGTGATAGGAAGTTCAGGAAGTTAATGCACTAGTTTGAAGTCTTTGTCCCCCCTGTGATCTCCCCCACACGCTCTTTTCTGCATGGCAGCCTTCAGAATTGGATTGTTTTCCACTAAAATAATTGATTTGTGATTGCTTTCAGTCTCCCAGAAATGCCTAAGTCAGGAGTCAGCCCCTTTCAGCACCAGGGAGGTTTATGGGGTGTCCTCAGAGATGTTGGGGATGATGTGCAGAGCAGCTGCTTGGAAGCACAGAAATGGAGCATTAAACTGCACAGGGGAGCCAGGGTCTGTCTTGTGCCTTTGGTGACTGGGAGAACTCTCTGGTGTGTTTGCACTCAAACCCCTCTGCAATTCTGCTTTATCTTCTAATTTTTTTGTCTTCTATCTTCTTTTGCCACATTTTTAAGAGATCCCCTCTTTGCACTTAGCTGTAACCTCTATCCTTTAAAGAGAACTCACAGACAATAAAGAATTAAGTCTTATTAACTTCTTACTAACAGGCAGAGAGAAAAGGCAGCTTTTGCTTTAACCATCCTTCTCTTCCTGGAGTTGTTATAATTTCTCATCAGTTCTGGATGCCCTGGCCATTCAATCAGTTCATCCTTGTAGCAACAAATGCTTCTATTCATACTTTATGTTCAAGGGATTCACACACACAACCATTTAAAAGCAAAGGGATAATAAATAATAACCCAGAACAGAAGCTAATCTGAGCACAGTAGATGAGTATCTGCTGGTAGAGCGGGCAAATATCAACTCCTAAAAAATATCTTCATTTTTCCACTAATTTTCCTTTTCTGGATAAAAGCTTTTATATTGCTTTTACCAAGATTACTTTTATAAGTAATTCCAAGTTTATTAGGCAATATAAGCTTATTATTTAAACTTAATTAAACTTAGGGAGTGACTGATGGGATAGAGTGCCCCGAGCAGCAGCAGCAGCAGCTGGTGTGGAGACCCTGAGCCACCAGGGATGGCCAGGGCACCTCCTGACTGAGTCACAGGAGTCCAGCAGGGGCAGAGAGGGAGCTGTGGTGGGTAAATCATGGCAAATAGTAACCTAAAATTTACTTTTGTGGCAAGTTTTGTAGGTCAGGACAGCCTGAGACGAGTCTGCATTATCCACCAGAGCTGGGAGATGAACTCCTGCCCTGTGGTTGTGTGTGGAGAGGGGGGTGGAGAAGTCTTATCTGTGCTGCTTTGACTTTTCTGGAGTACATTTTTGTCCATTTATAAACAACATGTTCAATTACCTGTCGTAAAGCCTCATGACTCAAAATATATTTAGAAAGACAAGGCAGAGCATAAATAAATAACTAAATAATAGTAGAATTTCTGTGGGTTGATGGCTACATTCTGGACAAAAAGGCAGCTGAGGAGGGCAGTGGAGATGGAGCTGCAGCATCATTCATGCTGCTGCTGGCCTGGAGCCAGTGTAGCTGCCCCAGCACATGGGTGAGGTGGCATTTATCATTAATTAGCTGTGCTGAGTCCAGCAGGGCCCTGCTCATTACAGGACACATCCAGCGCCCTCCCTCTGCTCCCTGTTCCACCCTGGGGTCACTGGCAGTGCTGGTTTGCTGCTGCTGGAGGTGCCTTGGGTGAGTCAGAGCCATCTGAGTGCATCTCAGAGCACAAAAACGCTCCTTTCCAAGAATAGCACCAGCAGAGACAGGAGCAATATCCAGCCCAGGATCAATAATGAGGGTGAGGCTCTGCCCTGGGGGCTGCACGAGCCAAAGCAGTTCAGGGGCAGTTTGATGCTCAGTTCTTCTGCAAAGAGTTTGTAATGTAGGTGGTACATAAAAAATTCATCATTCTGGCTGCCTGTGCTGTGCTGTCAACCAAGATGTTTCCCCTGTGTGCAGGTGTTACTGAAATTGAACTTATCCCTTTGCCCTTAATGATAAATATGGGCTCATCTGAGGAGTGCAGCTTCAGACTTGTGTTTGCAGAGGGAGGAGGGCATGGTCATATGTAACATTAAGGAATTCCTGACAGCAGAGATCATAAAATATTTAATTTATTTCTCACTTAAATGAAATGACAGGCTAAATGATCTAAATGAGGCAGGCTTTATATTTATTTAGTCTTAGCTTTAACTCCTAACAAGAGCTTTATCATATTTAAACAGTCTCACATCATTAGGTTAATAATAGACTGCAGTTTGCACTGCTGGTGACTGGATTTTTCATTATCCTCACTTTTGGTCTTTCAATGGCCATTATTGTTTATTGTGCCCTTTTAAAAAGTGAATAAATTAAGAGAAACTAAATCAGAAGGATTTGTTATCAGAGGAGGCAGTGACAGATATTACTGAGCTCAGATAGAAGGCAAGAAAATAGGAGCAGGAGATTGAAATGAGGTAGCAGGGTTTTGAAATTCAGACACACCAATCTGAAAGGAAATACCATTTGTAAAACATAAAGCACCTAAGTTTGATATTTTCCCTTATATTACAGGATATTTTGTGAATCTATTTAATTCTTAATGCTTGACTTTTGTACAAATGTGGGATTTGAGGAAGGGAGGAGGAAGGGAGGAAAAACTTCTTCATTTCCCAGAGAAGTTGTGGAAGTGTTCAAGGCAAGGTTCTTGGAGCAGCCTGGTATAGTGAAGGAGCTGGAAATTTATGATCTTTGGGATCCCTTCCAACCCAACCCATTGTGTGAAATCAGGGTGCCTGTCACCCATTATTCAGTGCTGGTTGACAGAGTCAAAGAGCAAGAACTTTAAAACCAGGAGCAATCCAAAGCTCTGCACCAACAGCACCTGGCCTGCCACAAAAGTCAGCTAAGACAGAATTTCCATCAGTTCCAGTCAGAAATTGTTCATTTACTGGGAACTGCTCATTTCTTGCCAGTGCCAAGGTATGAGATCACTGCTGCTGACCCATGCCAGCAGCCCCTCATTGCAAAGGGCTCTGCCAGAGGAACAATAAAACAAATCCAGACAGGAGTGTGCTCTGCCCTGCTGGCCCTGCCCAGGTGTGTGGGGTGAGCCTGTGAGCAGGGCAGTCCTGTGTGGTTATTGCCTTTGTCAGGCTGCAGACACACACTGAGAGATTTTGGACTTTGCCATCTGTGCATCACTTCACTCTGAGAGTGATGATTCAAGTTGTAAATCCTTGAGTGTGGCCAGAAATCTTGGAGCTTCATCTCCAAAGGTGTTGAACAACTGTACAGGAGAAGAGCAAGCTTGTTTTCTGGCCATGTTGAAATAGGAAGGGCAGGCTTTTTCTCCTACAATTTGAGCTGAATACCTTGACCAGAGGAGAATTCACCATTCAGCTAAGACACTTAATCTGAAGAGTGAAAGCGAACACATGCTCCCAACATGTCCTATCATCCATACCAACATCATTCCTAACTTTCTCTGCGTGCTCCTGGGTGAGCTCTGCATTCCCAGGCTCAAAGCTCAGTTCTAAAGGTGCCCATGGCTGAAGGGGGTTGCAGGTTGGTGTTTGAGCTCTGTGTTCGTCAGTAAATACATGGCATTTCTTTAAAAAAAGCTCTTTTCCTCTCATCCTCCTATTCCCAAACAGAAATCTGTCCATGCATCAGATTGTTCCCTGCACAGGGCAGGGCAAAGGACTGAATATCTTTGCTAAATAAAAAGCTGTTTTGTATTAGGAATCAGACCCTGCTCCAAGATGCACAGATTTGCAATTACAGCTTTGTCCTGGGAGTGAGGATTCTAGAATCATTTGCTGACACAAATTTGCTCTGTGACCTGGGGAAACATTTAAATACTTTGTGCTTCATTTTTCTCCTGCTGCTACATAAATTTTTCAGTGTTGTGTCTTGTACCATCTGATTTCTGTTTTCTGTTTAATCAAGTAATATAAAATTTCAGCCTTTGAGCTGTACAATGCAGCCGAATCACTTTGCAATTGATATATCAGACACTGGCTGGAAATATTTTTGAATTTTTAAAATTAATTTCCATCTTGTCATGACTTGCCTGTTGTTTTAGAACAAATTGAAGCAGTTGGAAAACACTGGTCCAACACTAATTTGTATTCTGGCTGTTGGTTCATGCTGGAATTAGTGACATGCAGTTGTCTTGATGCAGGTGAATCAAAGTTTGCCACGTCAAGTCCAATTCTGCTTCTGTTTAAGATGATAATAAATCACCCCCTGAGCTCTGCTGTGCACGTTGGGGTCCATGCTTGGCGCTCTTACAGCTTGTTTAAATTTCTAATGAAGACACAGAATAATGCATGCTTGTATTATGGCTTCATTATACCATGGAAAATGTCTGCAGGAAAACACATCCCTAGTCAATCATCACTTGGAGAAGTTTTCCCTTCTCCTGACTAATACTCCATCACTTTGATACCTTCCAGGCAGGTTTTGCATTCACCTCATGTCCTCAGAGTCTACAAAACAGCACAGAAAAATAAGCCAGTGCCCAATACCATTACAGTGGATGCTGTGAGAGCCCATATGGTGTTAGTTTCTCAAAAATAAATCACACTGAGAACTGTTGGATGCATACAGGGACCTTTTCCAGTCCCTCTTGGAAGAAATGCTACACAAAAAAATATTTTAGAAGAGCAGCAATGCGTTGCTTTAGAAGAATTATATGAAACAAATGAACCTGGGATGGATTAATATTCACAGCATTAATAAGAATTAGGTTTTAATTACTGTTTAGTAAACCACATATTATAATTTAATAGCTAATTTAAAATCAAGATTGCAGCATTTAGAGCAAGTTTCTAGACCAAGAAATTCTATCTTCTGCATAGTCAGCACACTTATGCTAATGGTTTAATGCAAGTATGAGATAAACCCTGCTGCCACCTCCTTTGCACTTCTGCATGCATTAAACACACCACTTTCTAATAAACAAATTTTTCCATTTTTGGAAAAGAGTCTTTACCTGCAGCTCTGCAAAAACAAGTGCAAGTTCAATACCTCAACAGGCTTGGATTTCATCAGTCCTTCCCCTGGGCACACCAGGGTGATCCAGGCACTTGAGAGGCAAAAATGTTTCTAAAATTGACAGTTCTTTCCCAAAGTGAAAGCAAGGAGTCTTTTTCCATGGCAAATAAACCAATATTCTCCCCAAAAGAGCAAATGTATTCTCTAGAAAATGTTTTCCATCTCCTGTGAGCTGATCTACATATTCCTACAGGTTATTCCTACAGTCCATGGTTCCCTCTCCACTTATATTGTAGCTTTATCTACAGATATCTATATCTACATATTGTAATTATTTAAATTTCTGTGTGTGATGCTTCTTTTCAGCATTGCAACTCCCCCACCAAAATAATTTCCAAGTAGGAAAATGAAAGGACACAGGTGATACAAGCAGTTTGTTGATGTGTCACCTTTGCACCTCAGTGTTAGGAATTTTCACCATTATAAATCTCAACAGGGTTTTTCAAAGAGATCCTTTGTTGTTAAACCCCTTGCTAGGATAGATTAAAAAGAAACTGCTGGAAAAGGGAAAAAAAAAAATAAGAACAAAAAAGCAGCTTCGTCAAGATGAGAAGGTGATTTCCCAGCTGGACAGGAACAGCTTTGCTTTCTGATCTTGTGTTTTTGCAGGGTCGTTTGAAAAGTCACTGGTTTGTTCTGTGGCATTAGAACAAAAGATGACTAGACTAAAACAAGAGAAATATTCCATATGATATCAAATCTATCTGCATTTCAGAACCTGTCAAAGTGAAAAATGAAACCACAAGCTTGGCCTTTAAAAATATTAATTCACTTTAGAGATGAAATGTAAAAGTTCTGGGAAAGAAGTCACCTTATCTTCAGGAAGAAGCAAGCAAGACAAAATCCCTCTTGCTCTTCCTGGATCTCAGATGGCACTTCCATGTCTAAAAAAGGATTTAATCATCAGATCTGGCCACCATAAATCCCTGAAGTGTTTTTTGCCCTATTATTAATGAGACAAATCAAATGCACTAAGCAGGGCTTGAGGAATCCCAGTTTCAGGGGATAATTTCCCACTTTTACTGAGCGATGTGCATTTATCATTGGGCTGCAGCAGCATTTTGGGATTACAGGCACAGGTTATTGACAGCAGAAAGCACTGGCCATTAGGATGTCAAGAAAGGTAATTAGTGAATATTCAGCTAATAAATTGTCAATATCCAGAGATACCCAATGTACACTTTTCACATGCATTCATTTAAAGCCTGTATTTAACTTCTCAGCTAAGCATAATTTAAAGCTTTTAGGGATCATTCTGCCTGTTTGGTGTTATTGATTCCACACAGCAAACTATAATCAACGGATAAATCTCTGATCTTTAGTCACAATGAAATAATATAAATGAATATTTCTGTACCATTTGAGATGGCATTTTGATATTGGCCTTGTCGAAATATAATGCAGATGTTTCTCAAAAATTATCTGCCATGATCTATAATAACTGATGAAGAAATTATAGATAAATTTTCACTTCAGTAGGCCTCAGCCAAAACCTTTGCTCCATTAATATCTTTTTCTGAGATTACTCTTAAGTCAGTCTGTTTTGGATTTTCTAGTTATTAAGACTTTCAAATTGACAACACATACGATTGTTCTTGAAGTACTGAATATGACAATGAGTTTCTTTTATTTTAATTCTTTGTAGTCATTTGGTGGCTTTTTTGTTGCTGGATTTTGGGGTTTTTTTTTGTAATTTCACCTCCCATATGCCCCCAGTTCCTGTTCTTAGGCTGCCCCCTGGCAATGGAAGTGAACAAAATCCTGTTGGATAGGCAGAGTAAGCCCAGAGCAGAGAGCCCTCACAGAACAACCACTGCAAACCAAGAGGAATAGAGCTGTTAGTTTGTCTCTTGCGTCCATAAATAAACCTGCCATTTTTTTCTGAGGTTTAATTTTCCTTGAAGCTTGTTTTAATACTTCAGCCAAGTGGAAGTTCAATACGAGGGAGCATAATAATGAATATTTCCCATTGTTTTATTTCCAAGCACCATAACCAATGAGGCAAATAATCCATGGCCATTAAGCTTTCTATATAAAGAATTGGAAGGTACACAGAGCTGGTAATAGCATGAATAACAGAGGTCTTCCCTCAGGCCTTCAGAGGTTGACACACAGAGAATATTTCCTAACTGTGTGTGGTGATCTCTTTAATATTAGAATATTTTTATTGCCTCTTCAGGGAATAGCTGTGTGTCTCTTGGCCATTGAGAAATTTAGGGCAAAGGGCTTAAGAACTTTGATTTTATTTTTCTTATTGTTTTCCCCAGTGAAGCTCAGCTGTAAAAATTCCATCTGAACAGTTATGCCTCAAACTTTGTGTGAGCATCAGAGAGCCCTGTTGAACCAAACACAAAATAGCAATTAAATGGTAGAAACAAATTTTCTGGAGGCTTAGAGGGCTTAAAGTCAATCTCAGGAAAATCAGCATGTGAATGCTGTTCCCTCAGAAGCTCTAATAAGCAAAGATACACCTAAACCAAACTAGAAATGCAAATATCTTCTTATAAAGCTTATTACCTTTAAAATTGTCAGGCAAATGCTCCAATTAGAGTCCCTCAGTGACAAGCAGTGAGCAGCTGACCTCGCCCACAACCCTGACACCCCTGCTGCCTCCCGAGGTAATGAAACTCTTGATTTCACTGGAACACGCAGTGGAGATGAAAATATTCCAACAGGAAAACCACCGAGACACAGAAGCCAGGCCAGAAACAAGGATGTTTTCTGGCCCTGTGATGTTGGGTTTGTGGGGGACACAAAAAACAGATTTGGAGCCAGCCAGGCAAAGTGGGGACTGAGAGAGGGACACGAGGGACAGACACATCATCAGCCATCCAGGGAATTGTGCAGGTTGTTGTAAAAAAAGGAAATAAAATAAAACCAGGAAGGGAGTCTTGATCTTTTCATTCATAACTAAAGGGAGGAAGTGCTCAGAGCTCCAGATCAGAACAGGAGCACTCTCAATGTGTAGATGAAGTGATTTTCAGCAGGACCCCCAGCCATGCCATTTATCACTGCCTCAATTAACCTGCCCCTGGGGGGTTGCTGCATCCAGCTAATGCTGTTTGTGGAAGACATCAGGATCTGCATGTAAGGACACATTTCATTACTTCTGGGTGTCCTGCTGCTCACTAAACTGATGGCTGGCTCAGCAAGAGTGACACTGTCAGTTTAAATG
The DNA here is from genome assembly GCF_028018845.1 of Melospiza georgiana. Lineage (NCBI taxonomy): Eukaryota > Metazoa > Chordata > Aves > Passeriformes > Passerellidae > Melospiza > Melospiza georgiana. The sequence goes on from NC_080443.1 coordinate 17,781,090, forward strand.
GTGTGTCCCTTGATAGCTGCATCCTCACTGTTGTGCAAGGCTGGGAGGAAGAGGTCCTGCTAAAAAAGGCTCCTGTGAGGATCAATGTTTTGTTTTCTTTAAAGTTAATTAACCAAAACTGATATTTCCTAAATATGTTCATTGACATTAATGCTGCCATGTGAGTTGTTCAGTACCCTTGTCTGTAAGTGTGGATTTCTGGGTGCCTTTTCTCCCTTTTCCACCTGTAACCAAGAGATCTGGTTCTATAACCAAATTGAATTCCTGGTTCTTATCTGTGTGGGGAAAGGAGTGACTGGAAGGGCAGCATGTGAATTCCCAAGTCTGGATACCAACAGCACACACAAAGTAGGCACCTGATGGGTTTATCCTTCCCTCCTGGCCCAGTGCCCACTGCACAGCCCAACAGATCCTTTTGAGCACAGAATTATATTCAGAGATGCCTTCATTATCAGCCAGTTGTTTTTGGGACTGCAGGAAAACATTCCATGCCAGTCAAAGATTCCACAATATTTCCCTCGATCCCTGCAGGGAGAGGATCTGGTGCTGTCAGTTGGTTTTGGGATTGCTGGAGAACATTCCAGCAGTTCCATGTCAGTCAAGGATCCCATAATGTTTCCCTTGATCCCTGCAGGGAGAGATTCTGATGCTGTCAGGAATAAGTATGTTGACCTTTGGTCAACAGAGCATCTGTAAATAAACTTTTAGTGCAGAATGTGGTGCTTTTTTAATGTAGGGCTGCTTTTGAAGATGTTATGTTCTGTCCAACAGAGGGATCAATTGTCTGGTCTCAATATTGATGGAGGAACGTCCCAGTTGTGTAAAATTCTGGTTAAAAGGCTTGGCTTCTGTAGAACCTACCCTGGCCTAGAACCAAGTCAAACCTCGGGTCCAGGGAAATCAATGAAGTCCAAACTCATCATATTTTGACACGTTCTTGTAGGTCCTCCTTCACAAGAAAAACCATACATTTTTAGGCAAATAACATTTTTGAAACAAGGGTAGATAAGGAGAAGGAGAGCACTGGGAGATAACTGAATTCCTCCTTGATTATCTGTGGCCAGCCTTTGAATCCCAGAGAGGAAACCTAGGGCTGATTTCTATTTATTCTGCTTTACTTCCAGTTGTGTACCACATTCCTGCTCTAAAACATTGTCTAGCTAATAATACCAATTTTATTTCACATTTTCAGCAGCAATTGCATTCCTGCTTTGATAAACAGCATCTTAGCAGGCTTAAGATGCTGAACATTTGACAAAGGCAGTAATTTTAGAAGCATCTTCTCCATTTATTTATTAAGCTAATTGCTTCACTTGTAGCTTCCCTTCCAATTTGTTGTAGTGTTAACTCAGCATTTCCTGCCTCTGGAAATCTGTTTAACTTAAAGTGACTTTTAAGATAGGCTTTTAAGAAAATTCAATTTTCTAGTTCTCTTGTGAAATTGAAACTTCTTTCTTCCTTTTCTTTCGGTCTCAATAAAGTTTATGCAAATAATATTAAAATTTATAATGAGACTAATATTTGTTAATCTCAGTTCAAACAGTGGATTTGTATTAAAACATAGTTTCAAACACTTCTGTTGAGACTGAGAAAGTGTATTGCTTTTAATTCATTCATTACTGTGCTGCACTTGTTAAGCTTGAATTGTCATTATGATTACACACCATAATTTTTAGTACTCAATATTAATTATATTTAAATCCCATTAGATCTCTGGTTGCTGGGCCTGCTCTGATTCCCATTTTACAGAAATGTTTTGGAGCAGTTCCAGCACATGAACCCAATCCTGCAGCTCAGTGCTGGTTTCAGCAGGAGATTTGTGCATATAAATTAATTATGTTAATAAAAGTTTTCTGGGCTCAGTAAAGGTTGCAGGGCATTGCAGGATGTCACACTCTCTGTGGCCTGCTGAAATGTCAGGAATTAGATCTTGAGCTGCTTGTGGTCAGCACCAAATGTCCTGTTGGACCAATGGGTGTTGGAGGGTGCCTTGAAACACAAATTTCGGGTTGCACAGTGCACACTCCAGACAGGAAATGCAAAGAATAGAAAATATGCCTCAGTCATTTATTTGGTTTAATTGCAGATCTTTAGGAACTGTCAGCAATACAAAATCCCATTTGTTCATGTGTGTCTTAGAGGGGCTGGATTTTCACCCAGGTTCTTTCATGGTTTCAGAGCTCTTGCCCTGCTTGTGGCCAAGCTGGCTCACCAAACCATTCTGAGTGTGGGCAGAATTATCTGTGCTGCAGCTCTGTGTGAGCCACACTGGGAATTCAGGGCTGTGTGGATCCCTCCAGGCACTCAGAGACTGAGTTAGAAGAGCAGAGTCTAGCAAGATGAAGTTTAATAAGTATAAGTTCTGAGTCCTGCATTTTGGCCACAATAACACCTGCAGGCTGGGGACAGCGGCTGGGCAGTGCCCAGGCACAAAGGGACCTGGAGGTGCTGGTCACAGCCAGCTGGACATGAGCCAGCAGAGTGCCCTGGTGGCCAGGAAGGCCAGTGCAGCTGGCCTGGGTCAGGAATGGTGTGGCCAGCAGGAGCAGGGAGGTCATTGTGCCCCTGTCCTTGTCACTAGTGGGGTCACACCTGAGTGCTGTGTCCAGCTCTGGGCCATCAGTTTGGGAAGGACCTTGGGACTCTGAGCACATCCAGAGGGGCTGGGAACACAAACCCTGTGAGGAATGACTGAGGGAGCTGGGGGTGCTCAGCCTGGAGAAAAGGAGACTCAGGGCTGCCCCCATCACTCTGCACAGCTGCTGAAAGGTGCCTGTGCTCAGCTGGGGCTGGGCTCTGTCTGCAGCAGCACTGACACAGCCAGAGCACACAGCCTCAGGGGAAATACAGGCTGGATATTAGGAGAAAGTTTTTCACAGAAAGAGTGATAAAGTTCTGCAATGGCTGCCCGGGGAGGTGGTGGAGTCCCCATCCCTGGGTGTGTTTAACAAAGCCTGGATGTGGCACTGGGTGCCAGGGTTTAGTTGGGGTGTTGGGGCTGGGTTGGACTCGATGATCTTGAAGGTCTCTTCCAAATCAGTGATTCTGTGAATGCCCAGCTCTCTCTCCAGAGCAGCTGGACGTGGGTTTGGCAGAGCTGAGGCAGCCAAACTGAGCAGTTTAAGAACATTCCACACCCCCAGAGAGCACAGCCTGGACAAGCAGCAAAATCCAAACCCTTCACCTTCAGAGTTACATCCCCTCAGAGCAAGGGGAACACGACAGGGCTGGGCTGGGGGTGGAAGTGCTGCTCAGATCCACAGCCCAGCTTTCCTGCCTTTGAAAAGCTCTTTCAATAACGTTGGGATGTCTCTTCCCAGTCCTTCAAAGGGCTCAGGTATTCTTTCCTGCCTTCTCCTCCTGCTTCCAGCGCCTCCCATACCGTTCTCCCCTTTGTTGGCTTTGCTGCCTTTACTCTGCAAGAACTGCCTGGAAATTTTGGAGTTTGCACAAGTCTGAGCTCTGTCCATTGTAGTTCCCTGACCCCTGCTCACCCCCTGTCCTCCTGTACCCCACCTCCTGCACTCCTGGCTCATGTTTCTCACTTAATTGCAGTTTGTCTTCCTTTTATACAAAACCAGTAGATTTCTCTCAGTCATTAACTCTTCTCTTTATTTCTTCCTCAATTCTGCACATTACCAAGAATTTGTTTTTCTTTCCAATGTGCCTTGGGAGTTCTCCTAAAGGAAAGTTGTATGTAAAACTACTTTATAGGCCTCCAGAAATTTCTGACATTGAGTAGCATGAGCGCAGCAGGGAAGCAGAGTTTATGCTGCAGCATTATTTCTTCTTATTTGAGCAACCTGTCCCATATTTTCTGTCATGTAAATTATTGTTTCACAAAAGCAGCTGTACTGCAGTGCAAAATCTGCATGAGGCTGAGTCTGAAAGGGAGAATAACCTACAAATGTTGGTTTGGTTGCAACAAGACAAAGCCTGACTTTAGGGTGATGGTGGGGAGATGTTTGGTTGGCAGATGCCCTTAGAAAATAAAAGTAGGGTTGTAAAAGTCTTGCAAAAAGAGAACTTTTTAACTGAAGCAGAAAATGCAAGACTTGCAAAAAAGGCATTTAATTTTTTTTATCATGAAAGGAAGTGATGAGATACGTAGGAGTAAGAAAGAAAAGAATGAAATTGACTGGAGAAATTTTAAATGTAAAATTCCACTGTTATGTCTTTCATCAGAACATAAATCCTATGGAGGGGTTGATTTTTCACCCCATAGTGTGATAAGCTTTTTGGTAAAACAGAAATAGTGTAATTGAAATCCATTTTGCATCATTTTCCCTTGGATGATTTAGAATTAGGCCAATTTATATTCTGCAGGTACAACCCAATGAGAGTGTAAATGCAGCCACCAGAATTGTTTTTGTCCACGAGCAAAGCTGGTATCATTTACTGATTCATTACACTCTCAGCAGGGTCCTCTCTTTCAAAAGCTACCTGGAATTATTGCTGGCAATAGAACACTAAGCTCTAAAACAAGATTTGCATAAAAAATGAAAGTTCAAGGAAAAATGATAATAGTGATTAAAAGTAACATCTGATGACTATTTTGATTAGAACACCACGTTGAAATGTGGTATTCAAACAGACACAGAGGCTTTTTTTCCCCTCCAGCTGACAATGCACCTATTTAACTAAACTATTATGTCCCTGATAATTTGCCTGAAATAATAGAGAATGCTTCCATTAATATTTAACAATATAAACATCAAGCAAAGGCTGTACATCTGGAATCACAGACCATGTTTTTTGCATTTGGGTACTAATTTTAGAAATAACCTCTGTCTGCTGATGTGTGGTTGTGTAACAAGTCAGTAATTGAGTTTTCTGGGCATTTTGACCACTGATACAAATTTGCAAAGCAGATTACACAGCACAATCACAATTTCCATCCTGACCTTTATCACATTGCTTTCTGTGGGGGGAATTGGAATGTTTAGGGAGGGAAATATAATCTAAGTGGGCCTAATTTGTAAGATAATGTGCTTTCTGATGTTAAGCCAGTAAGCTGCATTTTGATTCATTTGATAACACGTCATCTAAAAAATTGGCATTAGGCAGATATCACAAAACTTATTATTTTTTATTGCCTAGGCAGAAAACACTGGGTTTGATGATTATATTGTGGAAAACTTTTATCTTCAGCTGCTGGGCAAAGATCCTGTCCCAGGATTGTTTTAGCAAGGAAGCAGCCTTGTCCACATCCTCCAGGAATGATGCTGAGCTGTGGTGGATGGAGAGGTGCTGGTTGGTGTTGAGGATGGAGAACCTCCTTGGGAGGCCTCTGCAAAAGGCCCTTTCACATGGTTTATCCTGCTTGTGTGAGTGTGTTTTGGTTTGGACAGACAGGAGTCTGCTAAGGAGGGCAGGAGCCTCCCTTGAAATGGAAAATGTAAACCCTCTCCCTCCAAATTATCATAATTTTGAAATTAAGGCGCTCTCAGGCAAAGATACGGGAGTGGGAACAGCAGTTCTTTATTAGGAAAATTTAAAACACAAAGTTCCCTAATTTTTATGTGATTATACCTGCAACAAGGCAGGAAGAATTACCTTCATCCTCCTGTTTTGGGGAATTTGGGGACTTTTTTCCAGGGGACCTGTGGTTCTCATGGTTTCGGTGCCGTGATGTTTTGGAAGCAGCCTCTCACCCTGAGCTCTGGTTTGGTTTGAATGGAAACTGCCAGTTTTTCATTCACAAACTGGGCAAGTTAAAGCTTAATAAAAGTGCAAATAAACCTGGGGAGTCCATTTGAAGTCAGTGGAGCTGTGCTGATTTATTCCAGCCTGAGATTCTTTTCAGGCTTGAACGCTTTTGAGGCTGCTCCTGATGCCTCCTCTCTCTGAGCTGCAGCAGAACTCAGTTGCTCATCTCTGTCCTGATCCATTTTCTCTGACCTTTCCACACTCCACACACTCAGGGAATTCTCTTGGCACTGGGATTTCTATGCAGAGAGATTTGAAAAGCTGTCTCTGCTAAAAAACATTTGAGGTTACTGTGTAGGAAAAACTTGTCTCTCCTTTCATGTTTTTGGACTTGAATAGTCTCATTCCTACCTACAGCAGGGACAAGGAATGATTCAATAATTTGCAACTAATAATTTATTAGAACAACTTTGCCCTCTTTTCTCCTCACAAATTGTCTGCAAACAGATTGTTCAACTCTAATATGTTAATAGCTGAAAATTATTTGACCATTTTTTTTCAGCAAATACCTTTTGGCCTGTGGATTATTTGAATTGCAAATTGCAACTGTTAAAATGAAATATACAATTAACACTGCAAATAGAGCTGATTGGGTATTGCAGGAGACCAGTTTTTATGGAAATATATTGATTTTTCAAAATGAACATTTGCAATACAGCGATTTGGGGGGGAAAAAAGCTTTGTTGAAGTAAATATTTGTAATACAGAAGGGAATTCTTATCTTGAGTGCTCCTGACAGCTCACTTGAGATTTTGCTGGTGGAGACAATCAGATTGAAAGTCCTGTTGAAAAAGCTGAACTGCTTCATACCTTCCCTCATCCAGCCTGATGTCCTGATGTAAATATTTATTTATTCTGAGACACATCTCTTTTCATATGCTCTGTCCAAATTGTTACCTTTGTAAATATAATTAGGCAGAACTTTGCAGATTGTGTAGTAATTGTAACATTTTTTAGAAGTGTAATACTCAGGACAGGAGAGAATGGTGCCTGCTACACTTGTCAGTCAGGCTCTTAACGTCTCCAACAATTTATTCTGATTTTTATGGAGAAACCCTTGGAATTATTTTTTGCTTTCTAGCGTTGTTGCATTGTTCAATATGAAGCTTTGGAAAATGTTAAGCACCAGGGAAATAAGGTAACCAAGTCCATCCTTGGGGATTTTTGGGGTACAGTTCATTAATGTGGATGACACAGAGTGTTTTCTATCCAGCACCAAAAACTGGAGTATAAACAGTGGTAAGATTAGAGTCTGTAAGGAGGAGGAGCAGTGCCAGATGCCATTTAATGCACCAGAATATTCAGTGCTGCACGGACAGGGAGGGCTGGAGGCTCTCCTGGGTGCAGGCTCTGTGAAAAGGGGGTTCTGATGGAGCACATGGGAAGCTGGGCCATGATTTCCATGGTTCCTCTCCCAAAAGAATCCTGTGGCTGCAGGGAGGGCAGGGGAGCTCCAGCAAGATGGGTTGTCATGAATCCTGAGCTATGGAATTTTCAGGGATTCTGAGCTCTGGAACTGATTTGAAGTCTGGGCTCTGAAATTTCCATGAACTTTGAGCTCTGGAATTACCAGGAATTGTGAGCTCTGGAACTGACATGAAGTCTGGACTCCGGAATTTCCATTAATTGTGAGCTCTGGATTTTCCTGAACTCTGAGTTCTGGAATTGTCCCAGATTATGAGCTCTGGAAATGTCATGAATTGTGATTTCTGGAATTTCCATGAATTCTGAGCTCTGGAGTTTACATGGATTCTGACATCTGGAACTGGCATGAAGTCTGGGCTCTGAAATTTCCATGAATCCTGAGCTCTGGATTGTCCTGAATCCTGAACTCTGAAATTATTGTGAATTCTGAGCTCTGGAATTGCCCTGAATTCTGAGTTCTGGAATTTCCATAAATTGTGAGCTCTGGAGTTGCCATGGGTTCTGAACTCTGGATTGTTCTGAACTCTGAGTTCTGGAATTGTCCTGAATTGTGAGCTCTGGACTTGCCATGGATTCTGACTTCTGGAACTGACATGAAGACTGGGCTCTGAAATTTCCATGAATTCTGAGCTCTGGAATGGTCATGAATCCTGAGTTCTGAATTCTGAGCTCTGGAATTGTCCTGAATTGTGAGCTCTGGATTGTGCTGAACTCTGAGCTCTGGATTCTCCTAAGTCCTGAACTCTGGAATTGCCGTGGATTGTGAGCTCTGGAATTTCATTGGATTCTGAACTCTAGAATTGCCGTGGATTGTGAGCTCTGGAATTGCAGTGGATTCTAAGCTCTGGAATTCAGTGGATTCTGAGCTCTGGAATTCAGTGGATTCTGAGCTCTGGAATTGCCATCAATTCTAAGCCCAGAGGAGCTCTGTCCCATCAAGGCTGGCCCTGTGTGTTCTTCACAGCCCCTGGAGGGGCACAGCCAGTGACACCCCCCAGGCAGGGAATGTTTGCACACAGCAGGTCTGTAATTGTGTACAAACCATCTGGAATTGTGTTTTTCCTCTAACCAAGCCCATTCCTGGGGAGCAGAGCCTCACTGCAGCCCCTTCTGCTGCTGACAGAGGGTTTGGGTGAGGAATGCTGCCTTTGTGTTCCTGGCGCCTCTGAGTGTGCAAAAATAAGGGTGATTAAATGGTCTAAAATCAGCTCAAGAAGTTACATAATAATTGATGCTTTCACTCTGGAGTGAAAGATTTCTGCAGCACTGTTTAATTATGAGGAACAGCTGAAATTTTTGCCTGAAAAAGAAAAAATAAAAAGAGAAATTACACACATTGGTCCAAGAGGAAAGCAGAAACATAGCTTGTGTTTTAAAAAGAAAAGAGTGATTTCAGTATATTTGACAGCAAGTATTTTCCTTGGAACATTGTGATTCTTATTCTCCGAAGCTATTAAAAATTATTACAGTACTTTATACTTCTAGAGCAGCTGACATGGAAAATTATCTTCTAACCAAACCATGAGTATCTAGTGAGCAGCTGCTGCAGATCAGCATCCTCTGTGATGAAGGGAAAAGTAAAAACCAGTGTAGAGGCACCACCTTCAGTGCTGTTGTGTCTTTTATAACAATTGAAGTTTTTATTTACAATATTCAATATTTGATCTCTTCCCTGGCCTTACTTTCAGGAGCAGTCTAACTAACAATAATGATTTAAGGAGAAATATCTCAGACTAAATCTGAGCTTGTCCTCGAGATTGCTGATCTCTGCCTGAGGAGAAATTCTTATGAATATCATCATCTGTGCAAGGAAACTCCCTTAAATGGTGTAAATATTTATATTTATATTGACAATTTTATTAATATATATAACAGCCAAGATGCATGTGCATACAGCCTTCTAAAAAGTGATATTAACTCAGTATCCAAATCCTAATTTGTACCTCAGTCAAAATTTATCATTTTACAGAGGCTGTTGAAAGTATGCCCATAAAATTCCTGTATTTTCATGTGAAATGTAACAAACTCATCCATGTACACAAGCCCAATGCTTAGGCCAGCATTATGAAGAATCAAAAGTGTAAATTTATGTGTAATTTAAAATAAATGTTGGAGTTATGACGAATTAAAGTCTTGATCCTATATATTAAATAGTCACAGATTTCATCATGATGAATGACAAATAACTCTGGCCAGGAAACCAATTTGGTTCCAACACTTTGGAGCAACTTCTTTCCTTTTTTAATGGTTACTGCTGAAGGAGAAAATTTAGTCTCCCTTTTTGCTTCCAGATATACCCATGGACTCCACATCTCCCACAGGTAGTAAATAGATATTGATTCTGTTCATAGCAGAAGTACATTATTACAGTGATTAAACTGGAGACTTTCCTTTATGATATGAAAAAATTGGAAATTGGTGAGCTAAAGAGGATTTATGTTACAAAAGAGTTTGGGTTTTTCTATTCATCAAACTGTAATTCAAGCTCTAAATGCAAAGCCTCTGTGTATATCTCCCTTTTTAAGCAGCAGCAACTGGCATTTAAAATAAATGCTGATATTATAATTATCAAAGCATTATGTCTGTTAGAGCTGCTAATAGTCACTTTGCTTCATTTTTTTTAATTTTACATTTGTCAAAATCCTGACAAGCATACTCTGGGATAATGTTAGATTCAATGTTGATATTGTTACTCAACAAGAACATTGATTATGTCTTAATAGGACACATTCAGTATGTATTATATGCAATTATCATCTTAAATGAACACAAGCATTTATTTAGCACCAACTGAAATTATTTCAATCCAAAGATTTTTTCTTTCTGGTTAGCATTATATTATAAAGTCATTAGTACCAAATATGATATTGCAGCACACTCCTGATACAGAATTATGCATGACTACATAGTTTAAAAACAGACTTATAAATAGAAGAGTCGAGGCAATGTTGCATCATTACAGAAATACAAATATCCATGGAATAGTCAGAAAACTCTCATCTGATAATTAGTATTGAAAGGATCCTTAAAACACTTGTAAGCATTTTGAATGTTCTGTGTGTTGATTGCTTCACAAACAGAATTTGTTTTGATTTCAGCAATTTTCTGGGAATTTGGGGATTTCTCTTCTCCCTAATATTTTTTATCATTTTTTATGAGAACTGAAGCACTACAAGAAGGTTGGTGCTGGCTACTGAGTGTGCCCTGCCCAAAATACCAAAATATGCAATCCAAGGGTGTCTTGCAGGGGGGCACGGGAGGAACATTGGCTTGGGGCTTCCTGCTGCTGGTTGCTGCTGCAGGGAATCACAGCCTCAAGGGCCCCAAACCTTCCCTGTGACCACCCAAGTGCTTCCACTGGTTCCCACCTTGCCTTCTGAGTCCTGCTGCACTGGTGGTGCTGACATTCCAGCTGAATTTGGATGCCCCACAGCCCAGACTGTTGGACTGTCCCTGCTGCTGGTGTGAAATGACTGCAGGGAGAATTTATGGGCAAAGGAATGGTTCTGCTGCTGTAATTGTGCAAACCCTCTCAACAGTGCCACACTCCACAGAGTCACAGCTGATAAATGACAAACCACACCAGCAGTGACTTGATGTTCATTTATTACAATAATCCATTTTCCTTTGGGGATCCCACTTGGTGGAGCTGGGGCTTATTTCTGTTCCTGACATCTCACTGTCTGCTCACTGGATTGCTTTTGCAAGGCTGTGCTTAGGTCCCTTAGAAGCAGGATTGGGTTTAGTGACAGGCAGTGACTTGGTGGGACCTGTTTGAGTCTCTGTGGGGTCACAAAATGATCAAATTTTGGGTGCTGCATCCCTGCAGCTGGGCAGGGATGGAGATGGGGAAGGAAGGATGTTCTCCCCTGTCACAGACATCTTTTATGAAAAATCCTTTCCTTAGGATTTTTCCTCCTGAGAAGCTGGGAGGCCTCAGGAACAAAATGTAAACATTGATTATCTGCTGCTGTGGAATGCAACAGGTGCATCTGGGATTGGTCTCATGTGGTTGTTTGTAATTAATGGCCAACCACAGTCAGCTGGCTTGGACTCTCTGAGACAGAAGCTTTTGTTATTCTTTCTTCTTCCATTCTTAGCCAGCCTTCTGATGAAATCCTTTCTTCTATTCTTTTAGTATAGTTTTAATATAATATATATCATAAAATAATAAGTCAGCCTTCTGAAACACGGAGTCCGATCCTCGTCTCTTCCCTCATTCTCACACCCCTGTGAACACCGTCACACTCCCCCACTGCCTCCTTCCTTCCTTCCTTCCTTCTTGTGAGCACTTACTCCTCACAGGATAGGAGGAAAAGGAGGGAGAACACCCTGGGGTCAAGGCTCTGAGCCCTGAGAAGAGGGAGATGCTGAGCGGGTGCCGTGAGATCTCCCAGAGCAGCCCTGACCCCCCAGCACATCCCTGCAGCACGGGGCTGCTGGGAGCACAGGGATCCCTGCCTGCCTGCAGAAATCCAGGTTTTTGGTCAATCCCACTGCTCCAGACAATCCCTGCTGCTGCCTGGCTCTGCTGGGCTGGAGGCAGGAGAAATCTGTGAGGTCCTTTACAAGGGAGTGTAAAAAGAGAGCCTGTGATGGGAACAAGCTCTGCCCAGGGTTTGCATCTGTTAGCAGCTGCTTCCCCTAACAAGGCAAATATTTGGTGTCAGAACGAGTTGTAGGAAGTGCTGCATAGCAGGGAAGTGTGAAGTATTCATAATTATATGAAATACTACTCAAAATTCAATGTTTCTCACATTTTGCGTGAGCTTAAACATTGGGCTCCTGTCACAGACATTTCCTGCTGCAGTAGATGCAATTTCTAGCACAAATGGGCTTGTTTTCAATAGAAAATGGGATGGTTTTCAAAGGAAAAAAGGCCAATTTGTGAGTAAAAATGGGCTTTCTGAGCAAAGAGGCTTATAAACATGAAGTGATAAATGGCTTTGCAAGTTTTCCATACAATAATAACGACTTTCTAATCAAAATAATGAAAAAGTCACAGCCAGGAGAGGGGAGAGAAGACTCATTCAGGTTTTAATGCACTTTAGGAAACAAATATATGAAAACTATAAATTTAGTTCCCCTCCATGGCGTGAGTTTGTGTTGCAGACATGTCAGTAATACTTCTTTGCATTTGTTTTTATGATGTTATAAATCAAACTCCTGGTCTTGCTTTGCCACCTTGTGAGATGAATTTCATGGAATAATGTTGTAAGACTACAGCAAATACATTTCTTAGGATCCCCTGTGTGGCAGTAGTATCTGATTTCTTAGCAGTCCATATGTTTTTAGGACAAAATTTCTCTTCTGGCTTGACTTGTTGATTTAACATGTAAATTTATTGTTTCATAATAGCTGATCTGACGAGCAACAGAGGTGGTGTCTTCTCTGTTGGCCTAAAAATGCTTCAAAATTTACCTGCTGAGGAGCTGGGATCTCCTTCTCCAAAAGGAGATCCAAAAGGTGCTCCAAAAAAAGAGATGGTGGGATGTGCCCAGGAAAATATAAAATGCAAAAGCCACAGTTTGGGCAAAACTTCCAAATCCCTCGGATGCAGAGGAGCCTGGGTGACCCAAGGGGCTGAGGTTGCTTTGTGGGCTGTGTCCAATTCCCTGGAAAAATGCTGGATTAAGGATATGGAGGAGGGATGTCAAAGCTGGGAACCTTGGGCTCTTACACAGTTCTAAAAGGTGCAAAATTCACAATTTAGGAAAATCTTCCAAATCCCTTGGATGCAGAGGAGCCTGGGTGACCCAAGGGGCTGAGGTTGCTTTGCTGGGCTGCGTCCAATTCCCTGGAAAAATGCTGGATAAAGGACATGGATGAGGGATGTCAAAGCTGGGAACCCTGGGCTCTTGCAGGCACAGATCCAAGAGGCTCCAAAAGCAGCAGCTTTGTTGCAGTTTTCCCCGTGGGATGCAGGTTTATTGTCCAGGAGGGTTTGGATAGACATTCCTGGGCAATGTGAGTTCTCACTCTGTGGCTCCAGGGGTGGCTGCAGCCCCTGCCCATCTGTGGCCTCCGTGCCACACGTGGGCTTTGGGCAGGTGCTTCCACCTGAGACAGCCCTAAAAACCTCATTTTAGTGAAATCCCACTGAGATCCATGTCAGAATTCCCTAGGAGTGCCAGGGGAGCAGGTTCTGGTGCTGAGAACATCAGAACATCACCTTTGACAGAGCTCCTGCTGAGCCCTGCTCCAGCTTTCATCCCTGATGGGAGAGATGGGAATTCCAAAAACTGCCACATTCCCATTCCAGAACTGACCACAAATGGGGTTTTTTCCCAGATTAAGGCTGTATTTTATGAGAGGAAATTAATTTGGATTTTGCTGTCTGGTTCTGCAGAGGTGGGCAGCCAGAGAAGTACCCATGACATGGCAATCAGATATCAGCAATATAAATCATTAATATCACCCTGCACATTGGCTTTGGGCAATAACTGGAAGTCTCTGCCTGTTTTGGAAACTGTTTTTTTGTTTCTTGCAGCGCAGCAAACTTAGATTACCAGTCTAAATGCTAATACCCAGAATGAATGGGATTTAATAAAGTGAATTTATATGTAGATTGTGACATTAGTATTTAATTATGTACCCATCATAACACTGATGAAGCAAGCTGCTAAATATTGGTGCACTGAAGGTAGAGCTTACTCTTAAAGAGCAAGTATATTTTAATTTCTTACCTCTTTCTTAATCTTCCTAAATAACAGGATAAATTATGTACTGTTTACCAATATTCACCCTCATGCTGGATTGCAAATGAGGTTTCCAGGGTAGCAGCTGATCTCATGGAAAGCTGTGCTTGTGTTTCAGTAAAACTCTGATAACAGACCTGTTTCTCTGCTATGTTTTATTAGGCTAAATAAAGTTTTGGGGTTTTTAAAATTTATTATTTTAATAAAAATTAAAAATAGTATGTTATCTCTGTGGGGGTTTTTTTCCTTAACTTTTATTTTTATTTTTATTTTTTTCAGACTATGGAAAGCCCAAAGTATGAGCTGGTGATAGAAGCCAAGGACATGGGTGGGATGGACGTGGGACTGACAGGCACAGCCACTGCCACCATTCTTATTGATGACAAAAATGACCACGCACCAGAATTCACCAAGAAGGAGGTAAGAACTGCCCATCTGTTCTCTCCAAAACCGTGCAAGCAATCCTAATCAGCTCATTTCTAAATATAAAGATGTTCTTTAAGGAAAGAAGACGGTACAGAATGTTTTTAACTCGGTCTGGCAGACTGTCCTGGAGCTGCTCTTTTCTTTTTTTCGCGTTAATGAACCAGCTCCAAACCACAGTGCAACCATAAGGTTAAAAAAAAGATGTCATTTAGATCTTGGCCAGCAGGGTACAAACCTGTAAAATCAATTTTCTGGTGGTAATTTTCTCCTTTTGCTCCTGTGGGGGGAAATAGCAAAACTAGTTTAAGGCTTTAGATGGCCAGGACCGTGGGTGAAAACAACATTTTCTTCTTGTCTGCAGCACCTCCCCTGTGAGCCAGGCAGAGTTTGGGGGTCTGGAATTAAAGCTCCAGTCCTAAAAGCTCCCAATTTAGCCTACAGGTGGAATTTGTAAGGAAAGGTTTTTTTCCCTGTAAATTGAATTCAGCTGGAAGGTCTGATAAACCCCAAAACCAAGGGGAGGGAATTCCCTGCCTGAATCCACCAGACTTCCAGCCCTGCTGACACTGTTCTCTTCCACCCCCTACATTCACTGTAAGTCTGATTTATTTTTTGGTATCTAGAGAAAATTAGATAGTTTTAAAATTTTTACCTAATTACAGCCAGGTTGGATTTTGCTGTTAAAGTTTCCTGGGGCTCTGAAAACTTTTAAGGAGAAATCCCAAAATATGAGAAGTAAATCTGATTTTAAGATAATTGTGGAGTAGGAAAGGAAAGCCTATTGCTGTAGAGTTTTTTTATTTAACCTGAAGTATATTTTTACCTTTTAAAAATTTGTTTCCTGGCCTAATATTAGTGATTTGCCAATGGATTATATTGATTATATGGATATATAATGGACTATATTATAATGCTGTTATTTGACTTGAAGAATTATTTCTTTTAAAAATGCAAAGTAAATTAAATAATTCAAACACAACAGAGAAGGTTTTTAAAAAAAAGGAAAAAGAAGAAGAAAGCAGAAACAATGACAATTGTGGCAGGGGAATATCTATAACTACATCAGTAAAATGCTTTGGCAGCAGTGTTTCAGTCACCTGAAAATTATCGTGGACAGACTGATCCAAACCCTTTAAGTTCATGAGTGACAATTAAGTGACAATGATCAAACTATTAATTCCTTTAGAATTACCTTTTAGATCAGGCTTTTAATGCTCTGAAAGCCATTTCCTGACAACCAATACTTAAAATATCTTTGAAATGCTGTATTTTTTTTAACCTTCTGGAAAATAACAATGTACAAGGACAGCTCGATGCTTTTAGAAATAAGAATTTATTGGATCAATCAATATTGATAGCAAGTCATGTCAGTCAGAGTCCTACCTACTGGAATTTCCAAAGTTGGAGAATTCTTTCTTGGAAGAAGCATTTCTACACTGAATTCTTTTGAAGAAGTCTTTCTATAATTATAGTCTTGTTTGACTTAATTTGGTAATTTGGACACAAAAATTCTTGTGCTGCTTAGCCACAAATGCATTGTTAGTATAAATTTCTGTGGAAATTCAGAAATGCTCATAAATTCAGTTCTCTCAGTGACAGTAAAAGTTTGGAAAGTAAAACCCTGGAAAGTTTGTGGCTTTTAGCATGGAAATTAAATAGGTGTGAAGAGACAGCATTATCTTGTGTTCTTTGAAAAAATCTGCTCTTAGATATTTTTCTTGTATTTTTTTCTCTTTTCCATAGTGACATCTCTTGTCTTTTTAATGGTTTGCTGTGGGTTTGAACCTTTCATTATTTAGAGATGCTAATGACCTCAGAAATCTTCCTCTGCCTTGCTAAGTGATGTTCATATTCCATGAAGAAGGCAGGAAAAATCAGCCTTTCATGTATGGTGCCAGCCCCCTGCAGGAGCAGATTCTCTGTTAAAATAAGAGCAGGGAGGTGTCTATCAGTTGATTTAATGCCACTTTATTTGATTTTCTGCTGCAAGTGCTTAGTTATTGCATTTTAATATCAGTTGCATACCACAAGCTGCAATACTATTGATTGGAATTAGAGCTGAAAGAAAGAGACAATATTTTTCAAGGTAACTTCTGAAGGAGAAAGCTCAGTAAATCTGAAGCTTTGATTACAAAGTGTAGCTTCTTTTATTTAGTTTAATGAATAAATATTTTTAATTATAAATAATACATTATAGTAATAAATTAAATTATTTCTGGCCTTGGACACTTCCAGGGATGGAGCAGCCCCAGCTTCTCTGGGCAACCTGTTCCTCACCACCCGTACAGGGAGGAATTTCCTTCAAATATCCAATTTAAATCCACATTTCTACAGCTAAAGCCCATTCCCACTTGTCCTATCCCTACCTGATGTTGAGCAAAGTCCCTGTCCTGGCAGAGGCAGTGCTTGCCCAGTGACTCTGCTCTCCCAGCTCTCTCTTTTCCCCTCCCTGCATCCCCTCCTGGGCCAGGAGAATTCACCCAAGGGGTGCCAGGTGCCCCAGGAGCAGCTGAGCATCCTGGCTGGGATCCAGCACAGCAATTCCTCTGCCTGCAGAGCAAGAGATGAAACCCTGGGGGCTTGGGGTGCTGTCAGGATCCATCCTTATGAAGGGGGTTTATGATGATTTGTGGATTTGATCTAAGGGTGCAAAAAAACTGACACAGTACAAGGGGGTTTGCAATGATAATCAAAACAAATGCACCTTTATTGAGTGGCCACAGCAAAATGTGATAGAGGGATTAAGGGAGAGAAAAATAGAGAGAAAGAGAGGGATATAGCTACCAAATGTAGAGACCAAATCCTTTGGTCCAGTCCAGTCGAGGACCCGCCTCTTATGTCTGGGAGATTTCAGAGTCTCTCGCTAACTCAGAGGTTTTTATTATGATAACTGTATTGGAAATTGCCAGGGGGGGAAACAGATACAATAAGGAATAGATGTAACAGGTAGTCCATGCTCTCGCAGTAAATGAGAGCCATTGTTTTCTTGGTCCAGTGGTCTCAACCTGCAGGCAAACATCTCACTTTGGTCAGCTTGCCTCCCCCACACACCTGCCCCGGGCTGGGGGTTTCAGTGCCAGTCCTTGGGAGGAGCAGAGGGGCCTTTGCACATGGGGGTTCCATGTCTCAGTCCCTGATGGAGAGGGGCCTTCTCACATGGGGTTCCATGTCTCAGTCCCTGATGGAGAGGGGCCTTTGCACATGGGGGTTCCATGTCTCAGTCCTTGATGGAGAGGGGCCTCCTCATATGGGGGTTCCATGTCTCAGTCCCTGATGGAGAGGGGCCTTCTCAGATGGGGTTCCATGTCTCAGTCCTTGATGGAGAGGGGCCTTCTCACATGGGGTTCCATGTCTGTCCCTGATGGAGAGGGGCCTTCTCACATGGGGTTCCATGTCTCAGTCCTTGATGGAGAGGGGCCTTTGCACATGGGGGTTCCATGTCTCAGGCCTTGATGGAGAGGGGCCTTTGCACATGGGGGTTCCATGTCTCAGTCCTTGATGGAGAGGGGCCTTTGCACAGGGGGGTTCCATGTCTCAGTCCCTGATGGAGAGGGGCCTTTGCACAGGGGGGTTCCATGTCTCAGTCCCTGATGGAGAGGCTCCTCACATCTCAGTCTGTCTGTCACTGTGCTTGTAAAACAGGTGAGGGTCTTCTGTGGGGGGAACACCCAGAACTCAGGAGAAGTCCAGCCTGGCCGAGAGGTGGGACAGTGTCCAAGGCTGTTGTTGCAAAAAGGGCACAGTGCCCCCTTCTTCTTCTCACTGGGCTCGGTGTAGCACACAGCAAACAACCCCTGTGAAAACAATAACTTAGCACTGTGCTCTCAGGTCTCAGGGCCTTTGGCGTGTGACTTTCTCCCACAGAGCCAGAGATTTTAGACAGGGGGGTCTTCTCCTCAGTGGTCTTCCAATGACAATTGTGAGGCAGATGAGGGATATTTCAGACAGACTCTCCCAGGAGTGTGTCAGGAGCTTTGATGGCTCAATAAATGAGACTTTGCTTCAGCCCACTTCATTATTTGCTTATTACCCTGTCGCTGTTCCAAAATCTCTGCCTTGTTCTGTCTCACATCCACCTTTCCTGCTAATGATGGGCTCTGAGCAGTGTAAAAATCCATTCAGGTGTGCAAACAGTACCCTGCTCCCTCCAGGGGTTTTAATAATTTCATCTCTAATGCCAAATAGAGCAATATTTTAAGAGTTCCTCCAAAACTCCCAGGTGAGGTAGCAAGGTCTGCCTTTTAAAAGGTCACAGTGGCTGGGATATTGTGCCAGATTTAAATTACAGAGATTGAAAATAGAGATACTTGTAAAGTTGGTGGCTGCTTTGTAAAATTTACAACCTCATTTCTATTATGGGAAAAAGTTTTAAAATTAATTTGATGAATTATTATTTTGTGTCACAAAGGATTTTGGAGTTTCCAGCAGGGAAAGGGCTTAGGCTCAAATTTTGTTCAGCTGTAAGGAATTGCTTGTGAGAAAATAAGGAATCAAGCAAAGCAAGGAGCAGGCACAGATTGTTCTGGAAAATCTGACACCTGGTTTGTATCCTGCAGGATATTCCCAGTGGGTGGAAATGAGCTAGGCTGAGTGAACACTGAAGGTGCTGAGTGTTTATACCTAGAACATTAACAAAATTGAGAATTCTTTTCTTGTGTCACTGTAAGAGTGGCTGACAGATCACTGCAGTATTGTATCCTGCAAAAAGGGGATTTTGGTCCAGAGTTAATGTCACTGTGGCTGTGTTGTGATGAAAAATTAACAATGTGGCATCTGCTGAAAGACACGAGCTGGCAAATTCTCCTCTTGTGTCTGTTCCTGGAGGCCTGGCTCTGCCTGAGACCTGGAGACGGAAAAAACAAGTTCTAACGCAAGAAAGATATGGACTTGACCCCTTTCTGTCTTTTCTTCCTTCTCCAAAAGAATAGTCCACCAAATCCTATTTACTCCATTCCTGCCTGCAGAGAGTGTTCTCAAAAATGAGATTCCTCTGCCTCTGTGTGCCTTTATCTTCTGACCTGAATTTTTAAAACTTCCATTGCTGCTCTTTAATGGGTTGTTTTCCTTATATATCAGATATCTTGTCCTTCCTTGGTAAATCCTGCCAGTGCAGTGGTGTGGCTGAAGGGGATGATTTTCCTGCAGTGCCCCCAATTCCCACTTTTCTCCTCCTCCACAGATTTGGGGCTGCAGCCCATCCCTGGGCAAACCTGGAAAAGTGGGATTTGTCACAGTGCTCTCACTGGCACATAACAAACAGAGACTTCATTTGGCCAGGGAGCAACCATTCCTCACACAATTCCTCTTTCTGCCACTTCCAGCCTCGCCTTCAACTCCATCCATTTCTGGGACAAAGAAATGTAACACAGAAATAATTCTGTCACACCAGGGAGAGCAAGATTAGGGAAAATATTTTGCTTGGTATAAATTTACTTTTAATATACATATTCTTAGAAAAGAATTTTCCAGTAAAATAAAGATCTTGTCTCCTGTGAACAGAATAAAATTTGTGTGATTTGACAAAACCCCACCATGGTGAGACTTGAGATACACCAGCGCTGGGAGTCTTGAGTGAAAAATATGATTTGGTCCCATTTTGAATGCCAGCTGATAAATGGTTTATAAAAGAGTAATAAATGACTAATGGGAGCTTTATTAAGCGATCCATCAGTTCCTGTGGAGGGCTGTGAGTGGTAGGGTAGCTCTGTGACCATGATGGATGGTGGCCTGCAGGGCTGTCTCCTGTGTCACCCATGGGGAAGGCAGCCCCTGGAGGACAATCTGCGCCTCCTTCTGCTCATGGCTCACAGAGGATCTGAGAATTCCACAGCACCATCTGGACAGATTGATTGTGCAGCTCAGGCTGCTGGGAAACGGGCTTGAGGCTGCTGAGAGTCCCTGCCTTAGCTCTTGGTATTGGTTAAAAACTCTACTGAGGAACAAGCAGGGAGTTTTAAAAGCAATTTTAAGGTTCCTCTTGGATCACTTTTCCATACTTTTCCAAAACTGTCTCTCTTGGACGTGATACTTTTCTTTTCTGTGGCAAACAGACCTTGGCAACCCAGAGCAGATCTGCCCATTGACTTTGCATATTTGAAGTGAACCAATCTCACCTCTCCTCTCCTGTGGACTGACTCTTTCTTACCTTGTCTAGCAGGGAAAATTTTGCCCTTTGGGACTCTTAATAGATTTTGTCCCTTTCTGTGTAGTGAGCTGGACCATACCTTTAGACACAATCATGTTAATGGAGGATGATTCCCCTTCCAACCCCCTTCCGCAGGGTTTTTTTCTTTATTTTTCTTTACATCTGACTGGGAGAGCTGTTGAGTGAGAACTGTGGTGGTGTTCGCAGGGGTCCCAGGATGAGAGAACAGATGAGAATCTTGACTCCATGTTTCAGAAGGCTGATTTATTATTTTATTATATATATTATATTAAAAGAAAATGATATATTAGAACTATACTAAAAGAATAGAAGAAAGGATTTAATCAGAAGGCTTGAAAGGAAAGAAATGGAAAGGAATGATAAAATCTTGTGACTGACCAGAGAGTCTGACACAGCTGACTGTGATTGGCCATTAATTAGAAACAACCACATGAGACCAATCACAGATGCACCTGTTGCATTCCACAGCAGCAGATAATCAATGTTTTCATTTAATTTCTGAGGCCTCTCAGCTTCTCAGGAGGAAAAATCCTAACGAAAGGATTTTTCATTAAATATATCCATGACAGAGCACCACAAGTGTGTGGAAAACAGAGCCAGAGAGGAGCTAAAGCCCAGCAGGGCAGCAAGGCCAGGGCTGCAGCCCTCTGCCATTCCCTGCTGGGGTGGAAATCACAGGGCAAACCAGGCTGAACGGACACAAAAGCAGCTGCCAGTTTGTTCCCTCTGAGCTGGGGAGAACAAACCTGTTTGGGTTCCTCCCACACCACAACCTGCTCTCTGCTGCTGCACTTTGGCAGGGCTGAGGGGCTGGAGCAGCAGCACCAGATCCAAGCAGATGACAAACCCCTGCCAGGCTGGTAGTCAAGAGTCAGAGTTTCATTATGGCCTGAAAGTGATGGGAACCAATCTGGAATTCCAGCAGCCTGCTCAAATTGGATCCAACTCCCCCGGCGCTGATTTGTCAACAGGAAGAGTTTTGTGGGATGGATAAAACCATTGCAGCAGAATCACATGAGCAGAGTGCATATTGGAATTTCCATTTGGCTCCCGTTTTTGGGCTGTGGGACAATTTACATGCAGAGAAACCAGAATTCATGCAGGAGCTCAGCAGAGCAGGGCAAAGCCTCTCCAGCTGCCAGTGAGCTTTGGCACAAAGAGCAGCTTCAGCATGGCTGGGGAGCACCAGAGAGGAGCTCCTGGGCCACCCTTGTTCTTTCTGGAGCTGTAGATACAGCTGGAAAGGCTCCTGGAGCATATCTTAACCTTCAGAAACCTCTACACTGGATAAATATTTGCACTGACCTTTTCACTCAGCTTTATTTCCACTTCATCCTCTTGCTGCAGTTCACTAACACACTCGACATAGCTCCAAGTGCCCAAAAGTCTCCTTGGAAGCAAATGAAGGATCTTACCTGGTGTATTTTTCATGTGTGAGAGGCAGAATTTATGAAAGGAGACAAACATCTAAATAGCAGCAAATATTTTATTTTCTAAATGAAGACTGTGAGCATTCTGTTGTCACTGCAAAATGAAATTTAATTTCAAAATGAAATTTAATTTTCATTGACTGTACCATTTCTTCTTCTAATTGGTCACTGGTCTCACCCATGGTACAGTTTATGTCATCCAGAGTTTTCTGAGCTGTCCTGACTTATAGAACGGGTTTCAAAATCACATAAGCAGTTCAGGAATCTAAAATCTAAATAACAGGCATGTAGACACTGACTTTTTTTTTCCCCCCCTTAAATAATTTTAGATGTCAAAAATAATTTTTAAAATATTATTGGACTAAATTAAATAGCTGTGAAGATATCTGTTCCCCACTGGAGTTCAAACATCTGGGTTTAGGAGCATAGATTGCTTTGTCTCTGAGTGCAATTAGGATTCCAAATATCTGTCTGTCTTCTAAAAACTTTCAAATAACCTGGAAAAATGCCCATGATCAGGAAGAAGGTTTATTAATATTTCTCAGTAGTCTTGTGGTGCTACCAAACTAAGGACATCTGGAAGACTTATTTAAACAATCTGGCTATCTGGATAATGAAATTAAGCTTTTTGTTATTTTTGTTCTTTTACTTCTTCTTGAATATTGTGTGTCAGTTTTTATCAGAATTAGCTGGCTAGAGGATTCTCATGTGATGAGAAATGCTCAGCACCACTCAGGATTGAATTACCAACAACCTTAACAACAAATACTCTGCTGCAGCATTTTCCAAGAGTAGAATAAGTTCAGAGAAATGAAAACAAATACGATTATTCTGTGCATTGACTGAGACAGGGAACTCTTCAGCAAGAAACCAAGACCAAATGAAATAACATTGTTTGGCAGACCAGTGGTTCCTGGGCTCATCCAGATTCACACTGTGTGCATAATAATCTGTATTCATGTGGCTTTCAGCGAGCTATCTGCATCACCAGTGTAAGCACTTTGTTCAAGAACTTTTGCAAAATATGTTTAACACGGAGTCCATGCACTTATCACATAATTAGGGCTGGATGTGCTGCCTGGCAGGAGGCAGCAGATTCCCACATTTATCTCTGCTCGTGAGGGGTGAGCTCGCTGCTTTGTTTCTCTCCACCAAGGTCAGGAAATACATGAAGTTGTCTATTTAATCTGCAGATAAACACATTTCAGTGGTGCATAAAACAACAGAGTGCCTGCTTTGTAACCTGGGAGCAGCTGAGAAACACTTGTACAATGCAGGGAAGGGTCTGTGGATAGAAATGATCATTCAAACAGTGGGAATTTGGGGAGGAGCACAAAGGCACTGTGCTGCTCCTCCACATCTGATTTTCCTCCCTACACTCTTGCTCTCCAAGTAGGCTCACACAGCAAACTTGCATTTTTGCCAGTCCTTTCCCCTTTTTTTGTCACTGTCCCTTCTCTGCCCTTTGTTTAGCTGCCCTGTTTGCTGTCCTCAGCTGATCTGAGCCACCCTGATGCCAACTCCTTTGCCTCTGCAAGCCTTGGGTTGTGTTGGAAGGTCAGCAGCAGCTCCGTGGCAATAACAGCAATTCTCACTGCAGCTGGCAAATTCTCACCGCAAACCCAAAAATCCTGTGCTGCCTTATCCTCCAAAGGCTTCTTCCATCTGCTTCTGCAGGCAGCAAATACCCAAACCCTGCGAGCAGCAGAAAAGCCATAAAACCCCACAATTTACTGCTCTCTTCCCCAAGAAGTGAAGGTTAATGTACTTCCTCAACGTGGTCCATCAAGTGTGAACTTTACAACAGATATTAAGGTCAGGATTACAAAGTAAACGGTAGCAGTGAGAGTTTGGAGTACCTCTAGCACAAACACGTTTGGGTGAGGAGCTGGAGGGGAGAAATTAGAAATTAAAAAGGAAGGAAGGCTCAGACAAAGGCTCTTGAGGGAAGCACAAGCTAAACAAAGATAATGTAATGTCTCCAGGTCTAGTCTTGGATCACTTATTTAGGGAAGCTGTATAAACATAATTATTAACAATCATTGCCAGGAGTGGGTATGTGATTTTCCAATTAAATTTAAAAAAACCCCAAAACCAACAAACCAAAAAAAAAAATCCCAAAAAAACCCCTGCAGCTGGAATTTTGCAGTTGCATTCAAATCAAATTAGAACTGTTTTCTACTGATTTCAATTGGACATTTTAAAATTTGACTATTTTCCCCGATAATTCTTTTTTTTCCTCTAAATGTACTGGTGGAGCAGTCAATGGAAATGTCCTTTGATTTCACTCTTCTCCAAGAGCATTCACGGCATGTTGAACTTCAGAAACTGTCCAAGGAATTCCAGCTTCACCTCTGAGTGCTGGCAGGTGACACAGAGACTTCCAAGAAGCTTCACACAGGTGCTTTCAAATCAAGATATAAAATGATGCACCAATGTCTTTTCTGAAATTAACTTTGGAGGTCTTTTTTGGGAGACCTCGTTTGACTGTGTGAAATCCAGCAGAAAAAAAACCTTAGTGTGGAAACAGTAATTTCTACACATGGTATTCATTACAGAGTGGCTCTTAAATCATCATTGTCTTGTTCATAGAATCCCAGAATGATTTGGGTTGTGAGGGACCTTAAAATCATCTCATTCCATGTGCCATTGATGCCTCAGGTTTTGGCTTGTCTATCTTTCCCATTCTGTGCTGCTTTAGTGTGTGGGTCTGGGCTCACATCAGGGGATGCTGAGCTCTGTGCACAGAGCAGGGACACAAAACAATTCCTGCTCCAGCTGGGCACCAAGGACAAATGATCCCAATCTCAGCCCCAGAGCACAAACACCGTGGGCTGGAGAGAGAAAAACAAGCAGGGTGGGACTGCAGGGGCTAAAGCTGGAATGGGACAATGAACTGCAAGGTGCAAATGGAGCAGAACTGATCCCAGGGAGAGACCCCGGGAGCGCTCGTGCATTTTGGGGCCATTTTGGTTCATCCTGGGCTCATTTTGGGGCCATTTTGGTTCATCTTGGGTTCATTTTGGGACCATTTTGGATCATCCTGGGTTCATTTTGGGACCATTTTGGTTCATCCTGGGTTCATTTTGGGGCCGTTTTGGTTCATCCTGGGGTCATTTTGGGGCCGTTTTGGTTCATCTTGGGTTCATTTTGGGACCATTTTGGTCCATCTTGGTTGCAGCCCTGGCTGGGCTCTTGTGCTGCCCAAGGTGGATGCATTGAGGAGATCCTTTCAATAAATCCCTGCTTTATTCTTTAGTTCTGTCCAGCCTCTGTTCTAGGGCAGCCTTCTCAAGGCATCACTGTGTCAGGGACCCCTTCCACTGTCCCAGGCTGCTCCAAGCCCTGTCCAACCTGACCTTGGACACTTTCAGGGATCCAGGGGCACCCTCAGCTGTGCCAGGGCCTCCTCACCCTTACAGGGAACAATTTCTCCCTAATATCCAATCTAATCCTCCCTACAGTGAGGAAGAGATTACCAAGTATTACCTTTTTGGACTTGAAGGGCTTTTTACTCCGTGTATAAATTATTTCAGTTCCTAACCTGTGGAATGCAGAATTTCAACAGAAACACCAAGAATTCTAAATCTCTTTGTTTGACACAGTGCAGCTGATTGGAGAAGTAACAAATAGAGGAATTGTTAGATGTGTTGCAAATATCACTGTAATCCCACGAGTTCAGAAACCCGCACTGTTAATATGCCTGCAGCATCTGTGGGAGTTCTGTTTTAAAGCAGGATTAAACATGATAACACACTATAGATCTTAACATATTCAATTTGCAGCAGACAAAACCCTATTTAATACCAATTACAGAATATGTGTGAGCTGGTATCATAGCTGCAGTTTATATGAGCAGAGGGAATTTGTAAAGCTGAAGTCTATTCATTCAAAAATAATAGTTTATGTGACTGCCTGGGTCATTCCACTAGAGTGCAATGAGTTTTGTGATCAGTTTATCAATTCCTTCACTGACAAGTGAGACTTTAAGATTTTTCTCAGCAACACTAAAACTGATTTGGCTACTCTGAAATTTGCTAACCATCTGTGCACACGAATCAAAGTGTCAGGTTTATTTAGACAAAATATCTTCTTTCTTTCTGCCCTGAAGCATTAAAATAGACAATGGGTAAAACTCACCATGCTAAAAGGAGTTGTAGGTTTATTCAAATAAAATTTTTAGCAAATGCCTGTGAAAGATATTCATTTGGGAAGAAATAAAATTATATAGGCCTGGTTGTGTCTTGAACTTAGTGGAATGAAAATGGTGTTGTTACATGTAAGGAAAAGCAGATTAGGGGGTTCATACAGGACTCCTTGTAGTTATGGTCTCTTTTGAGGAAAATGGTTCAGAAGTGGAATTTATTCATATTCTTGTAGCTCCTACTTTGGCTTGTTTCCAGGACTTGTTTGCCTTAGAGTTCCAGATGCTTCTTTGCTGAAAGGGGAGCCCTTTCTCCAGCCGTCTGTCCAACAGTCACTTAATATTTATTTGTTTTTACAAATGTGTTCCCCTGTGTTCTCAGTCCATATGTCACCAAAAAAGTGTAAGCCCAGCTCTACACAGAGTATTGATGTTATCTTCCCTTTCCCATTCTAGACTTTGACCAAATTAGGAAAAATCCATGAATCCCAGTTTTTTCCCTCACCCAATATTTCCCTCCAACACTATTTCTCTACAGCCAGTCCTTTGGAGTTTCTATTCTCACTCCTCCTCTTAATGTAGCTTTTATAGAGGTTTTTTTCCACTTCCCTGTCCTAATCACTTGTGTCCTCTCCTTGATATTTAATTTGCCCAGTGTTAAAATTTATCCTTCAAAGTTCCTTCTGCCTGTTGCATCATTCCCTTTTTTAAGACAAAACAAACTTCCCCATTCTAACTAACTACCAAAGAGCAAACTCTTGGGTTTTCCCTCTTCTATTCTTTAGCCAGGAGTCTGTTAGGAGCCTTCTTTGAATTTTAATAATTAGCTTTAAATTTCCCTTTCTCTCCAAACTCCTCGAGCTGATCACCTCACATTCCTTCAAGGCATCTGCTCCTATTTCCTGCTGCTGCCTCAGAGCTCACGGATTTTTGCTTTTTGCTGAGTGACTTCCCTTTCTCTCTGCTCTTATTTTCATCACTTCTCCCCTCTCTTTCTACATGGAAAACTTTTTTTTACTATATCACCAAAATCTGGTTCTGACCTTTGTCCTCTCATGATCCCCATTCTGTCCCCATTATTTCCCCCCTTTTTTCTCATTTCTGGAAGACCTTCCTTTTCCCATCCCTTGATCCCATCTCCCAGTGAACTCTTCCCCATGCCCTCATCCCCTGCCTCCCCTGGGAGCCACTTTTTTGTTTTCAGTGCCTTAAGCTGACTATTTGCCCAGGGCTCACAAATTCTGTGCACACCCTTTGCCTGCCTTCTCTAAACCCAGATGCAGCCAGCTCTAAATGCTGGCTCTCACACACATCCCCTCATTTGTTCCTTTTAGGCTCTATTTCCTCCTCCCCAGCTCATTTGTTCTGCCCATCTCCAGCCACCGAGGCTGGCAGTGCCCATACATTACCTGGTACTGTCAGATGTTCTTAGATCAATGATTTTGTTTCATTTAGAAGACTGATGGTGAGGAGAGCAATGCTGTTCTCAAGAAGTTTAAAGGGTTGAAAGCAATCTCTTAACTGAAAAAAAATATAGAGTTTGAAAAATCAAAGGAATTATGTGAGGAAGTTTTGAAAGAAACATAAGGAAGATCAATCCTGCTAAATAAGCTTAAATCTAAACCAACAGTTGTCTGAAATAATATCAGGGAAGAAGATTTATCTGTAGTATTGATATTCTTAACTGCCTGCATCCAAGCTGTGGCTCCCATCCAAATGGAGATGGGAGTGCAGTTTTAGACTGGGAAGTAAATCTGGATTTCTGTGCATATTTATAAATAGAAACAGGCCCACAGGTCTCTGCCTACCTAAACTGAACACCTGATATTTCGTTTTTCTAAAGCTGCATTTTCTAACATGGGTTAAAACAGAAATGGAACTTGGGTTTACTTGTTTGTTTCACAGAGCCACAGAATCATTCAGGTTGGGAAAGAGCTCTAAGATCAACAGGTCCATTTGGAAATAACACAATGTATTTCCATATTTAGAAATAACACAACTGGCATTTGAAAACAAAGAACATTTTTTCTGATTAATTGATCCAGTGCTGAAGCAAGCTAAGAAACCTGTGTATGTTTGAAGACAAATGAAGGGCAGGCTTTCTGATTTAGCAGTTCTGACCTTTTCAAATTTCCCTTCTTAAATAATAATTGAAGCCATAAGTAAAGAAATTCAACTTTGCCTGCAGATGTTGAACTCTTTAATGTCCTTTTGCTGTGACACAGGCACTGCCTGACATTCCTGGCACAAACAGGTTTATCCTGCCCTGTGCCAGGGCTGCCTGACATCCCCGGGAGCTGTTTCCTTTCCTCCAGGCAAAATGCTTAAAATGCAGTTCCAATCAATAACCCTGTGAGTGTTCTGTGGTGGGCAGCGTTCACCCAGGGGTTCTCTGTGTCCCAGGGGTGTTTCTGTGCTTCAATCCCCCTGTACTCAGGAGAGAACCAAAGCACAAGGAGCCTTGTTTACCTGGGTTGCCTGCTGGAGCTGCCGGGAACACAGAGAGCACAGGGCACTCTCGGGTGCTGCTGGATCAATCAGGGATGGCAGCTCTGAGGAGTTTCTGGCTCCCAGCAGCACCTCTGGGCAATCTCTGCTCTGGGAAGATCCAACAGTTCAGCCTGAGCTCCTTTGGCGTCAGTGGGGAACAGTGTCAGGACATTATTAAAAGATCTTTTGTTCTGAGATCTAATTTTAGGTGAACTTCTCCACTTCTCAAGGATTTCAGACTTGCCTGTTTCCCTTGCCTTGAGTGAGGGTTATCCCAGTTGATCAAAGAGCAATATGTGAGCACTAATCAGTTTTAGATGCTCCTTACTCCAGCAGCAATTGCTCTAATGCAATCAATTAAAAGGAAATTTTAATGATCTTAATAATTGAGCTTTTAAAGGGAACACGGCAGTTATTATTGAACTCCTAATTTATTATTTCCCATGGAGATCCGTTTGGAAAATCAAAACATAGCTTTTAAAATGCACCATCCCCTGCAGTCTCACTGGTTTACTTCTTAAATTTGCTCATTGGGTTTGTAAATAATGGCAGCATAGAAACAATGAAACTTTTCTCATTTCTAACTTCTGTGCTGTGGGAGATGCCTGAGAAAGGTTCTATTCCTGCCTGAATTCAGCAGAAGGTGGGACATGTTTCCATGCATCCATACAGCCAGGAAAAACATCCTGTTGGCTTCTTTCATAGATTACTTTCAAGTAAACACTCCACTTTAACTGCCTATAAATGAAGACTGGGATTCTAGTCAGCAGAAATTCAGCTGCATGTTGTCCATTTGAATTATTTATTCAGAAATAATAAGCTTTATCAACACACACTGAGATGATTTTCTGTGTTACATGGGAAGGCCATTGTAGAGCCTTTGCTGAACTAATTTGGGAGTATTCAGGAAGCACCTTATTCACTTTTTAATGCCTGGAGTCCAGACTATAGGTTGAAGCTCACTTATCCCATCAATGTATTTTTCTTAAATTCTTAAAGTATGGGCAGCATTACAAATGTTAATGCTATTATTATAGGATCATCATTTAAAAATCTCAGCATTCTCCAAAGGCTCCAGCAGCGTGTCATTTCCCTGCTTTATTAAAATGAATGAACAGATGTACAATTTATTTCTGCTGAGCTATCATCTAAATTCATAAGCTATTTCTCATGTGCCTGAAATCCATGTTGGTTTCCCATTTTCTTTGCCTTAGAAAAAAAAAAAAAAAAAGAAATATTCCACTCTCACATTTATCACTCTGGGAAAAGAAACGAGAAGCATACTCTCCTCTTCATTCACTTCAGGCTAATGCCCTCAATACAATTTAAATCCCATCTATTCAAGGCTGTTCTCAAAACCCAGCACTGGGACACCCAGGATCTGAGTGGAAATGTCCCTTGCTGTGTGTGCAGGTGGCCTCCAAGAACATTGTCCCTAACAGGACAAGGTGGCACAGAGCAGCTGTGCTTGATCTTTTGGGCTGGCATTTGCAGTGCCAGTGGAGGAGATGCAATTTCTCAGTGTCTTGGTTTGGAAAGCCAGGTGTCTGCTAAGGAAGGCAGGAGCCTCCCCTGAAATGGAAAATGTAAACCTCCTTCCTTCAAACTGTTATAAATTTTAAATTAAGGGGCTCTCAGGTAAAAAAAAAAAAAAAAAAAAAAAAAAAAAAAAGGGAACAGGAATAACAGTTCTTTCTTAGGGAAGAAAATAAAAATAGAAAGTAAACTAAGTGAACTAAAACAACACTGCCAGAGTCAGAACCCAACCTGACACCCTGTGGGTCAGGCTGTTGGCAGCAGTCCCATTTGAATTGTGGCTCAGCCCTCCTGCAGTGTCAGGGGTGGTTCTGCTGGAGCAGGGATCCTGTACAGAAGGATGGATTCTTCCTCTGAAGATCCAGGGGAAGGAGAGGCAGCTGCTGTTCCTCTGGGGAATCCAGTGGAGAAGCTGTGCTGGTGTTCCAGAACCTCCAGATTATATCCAGGCAGGAATGCTTGGCTCCTCCCTCTGGGCTCACATCTCCCAGTGGGATGCTGTAGTTCTTATCAGCCATGCAGGGACATTCAATAGCTGTTATCAGCAGATGTATCCCCTGAGGGAGGAGTGGGAGAGATAAGGAAAACTGCCCACTGAACAAAAGACAGCTGCCACACAGATGGCAAACAGAATACAATTTGCTTGGCAATCCAGGACACTCAGCTGGATGTTGGAGGAAACCAAGGAAGGGACAAATAATGGGAAGTGGGAGAGGTGAGAAGGTTGGGTGTGATTGGAGTGAAATTTATGACTGAGGAGCAAGAATCAGCTGGCCCCAGACCCTCCAAATGTGATTTCTGTGCCTTGCAGCAGAGTGGAGACGTGGCAGGTGCTCCTGGAAGGGATAAACCAGACAAGACAATGCAGAGATTGAAACCGTGCACGTGAAACAGAGATGTTGCCATGGAAAAAAATGAGCATAAAAACCCCAGACAGTGCTCTCAGCCTGTCACAATCCTTATTTGTTGGCAGGGTTTGTGGGCAAGGCAAGGCTGGCATTTTGCTTTAATTCCATGTGAGGAATGAGTGGATGACACGTTCTAGGGGTTCTGGCAGCATTTCTTCTGTAAACCCTATTTCTAAAGCTTTTTATTGTAAGGAAATTTAAAAAAAAATCAGTGGTTTGCTGTTAAAAACTGAATTCTCAGGCTCAGATTGTGGGGTTTAAGTCTTTTTAATTCTTAGGGGTTTTTTTATAAATATCACTTTGGCAAAGAGAGGAGTGGAACAGAATGCAAATCAATCTGTTTTCTTCATTTCATAGCGGCTCCAGAATTTAAACGCAGGCCTTTGAATTCCTTTTTGCCAGACATTTCAGGAAAAGGATGAAGTAATGGCTGAGATTTGTTAAAAGCATGATTTCCTTCAGAAATCTCGTCTGTGTGGCAGGAGCAGTTTGCTCCTGCAGGACTTCCTGCAAGAGAAGAGTTTTAATTCACTAATAAAATGGAGGAGTTCTGATTTGAGCAGGAATTTTTCTACAGTGGCCATGCTGCAGCCTCAAAACACCTAAATTTTGATATCTAGTTTTGCCACTCTTGTCTCCTTTGGATCCTTCCCCAGGCTGAGATCAGAGTTATTTTCCTCTCCCTTTTCCTTACATTCTGTTGCCAAAAGAGGACATGACCAGCTAGGAAAGCCACAGGCACAATTTTTATCTGCAGGAAGGAGGTCAGGTGTTATTTTGCAGTTCCACCCTGTATCTCCAGCTGTCAGCACCAAACCCAGCAGAATGAAGAGTCTTGGATGGTGAGGAGTTTCAGACTGGAATCTCAGTCAGGAAATTCTTTCTTGTCACTTGGTTTTGGCACAGAAAAAAAAATCGTGGCACTCCAGTGAACTTCCTGGGTGTTCATGAGCATCATGAACCTTAAAATGTTAGAAAATCAGGGATCTGTGTTTTGTTCTGTTTCTCATGAAATTTTCAGGGAAGGGTTCTCAAGATATCCTCAAATTCTTCCCTCCTATTTATGTAATTTCCATTATTTGCCTATTTTTTGTCTATATTTTGCCTATTTTTTGCCTATATTATTTGCCTATATTTTGTCTATTTTTCCTGTAAGAGCTTTGAGGTTACAGTGCCTGTGGTCTCCCAGAAATCCTGTGCAGCCCTTCAGCTTCCCTGCAGGTTTTGCTTCATTTCTGAAGGACATGATACCTGAGGATTTCCTAGTGAAGCCCAGCAGTTCTTGGCCTTGTCCCTGTGCAGGTGACACCCAGACAATCCTTTTATCCACAACAGCCCCTTTGCTACCCAGAATTATCCCAGGCCATGTGTTCAGACCTCTGCCTGTCCCAGGGCTCCTTTCCCTCCTGCTGGGGGCAGGAACCAGGGGCTGTGACCCAGTGAACAATTCCAGCCTCTGCCCTGCACGGGCAGCAACTCCCTGCACTTCTCCACAGAGTTCTGCTCTTTGCACAACATCAAATCCCTTTTATTGTCCACAATTCTTTTTTCCAGCACAGAATAAGTGACAAAACCAACATCTGCTGTCTGTGGCGTCTTCTTCTTTCATCCTCAGCACAGGAGGAGAAGGATGTATAGATTTTGAGGGCTTTGATGTGATGGGATTTTGCTGCTGTGGTTTTTCCTCTCTACCTGTGGTTTTGTGTTTGATGTGAAGAATTGATTAAGTCATTTGGGTGTTGTCTTTTTATTTGTAGTAGGACAGGCTGGGAATATTTCACACCCAAAGGAGACCCTGCAGGGCTCTACAGGCACTGTCTATGGGCTCCAGCTTTATGTCCCACTTAGGGACACTGTGATCTTCTCTAAAACACCAAACTTCTGTCCTGCAGCTCCTATTCTGGGCTTCTCTTAAGGTAAAAAATGCTGACAGCTCTGCCAGGGCTCATCCTGTGGGCAAATGTGCCCAGGGGTTCAGGAGGAAATCCATCAATCCAGGGATAGTTGAGAGTGAGCTTCATTAAAAGAATGTTTTATAACCGTATAGCATTCTTCATTCCAAAGAACCCCAAAGGAACATACAGAAAATGGATCTTCTCTGTGGGCAGGCAGAAAATTAAATTGCAACTTTCTCCTGCTTGCAGAGAAAACAGAGGTCTAAGACTTCATTTCCTTTATTAAAGAATTCTACTCAAGAAAGTTGCTTCATTCTGATGAAGCATTGCAGGTAATGGCTAACCCTGATATTGTAGTTTTACATTCAAAACCTTGTTGATGGGCAGAGGGAAGCCTGCCTTATATATAAAGCCAAGAATTTAATGTTCATAAAACTGAAAAGTAATCCAAGTTCATCCAAATCCAAGAATCGTTATTAATCCTGATTGAATTACTGAAACAAACAAACATTCTTCAACTTAGAAAAAATTTTCAATAGTGATAATAGGAGAGATGTAAAAGTGTTGTAGACATCTTTCTTAGCTCCTACTCCTTTTCCTGCTGTTTCTGTCACCATTTCTGGGCTCCTCTGGGCCATGAATTGGTTGGGTTGGGTTGGGTTGGGTTTGGCTCCATCCCAGTGTTTGTGGCCAGGCTGTTGAGGGGAGCTGTAACTCTTGAGGTGCTTTGCCAGGACCAAGGGGATGCTCATGCTGACCATTTTCCCTTGGAATCATTTGGGGTCATGTTTATGTCTTTGAAAACATGTTTTTGTGTGTTGCTTGGCCTGGAGCCCCACATTAGCTCCAAATTTCCTGTCTGTGATGTCCCTCACCCTTGTTAGATCCCCTCTGAGCAGTGCCTGGAGCTGTGACCATCAGCCATCCCAGAGGCAGAGTCTGGCTGTGCTGCAGCCTCAGGATGCACAGGAAGGAATATTTGTGTGTCAGCAGGCTCAGGATCCTCATGCAGGATGCAAAGCTCCCTCTCAGGAGCCAATCTGAGCTGCTGGACACTGCTGTGTGAATGCCTCGAGGTTTCATGGTGAATAAGAGGAGACTTTTGTGTTTCATCCCAGCCACAGCCCCTGGTGCTGGAGGAGGCTGAGGTACAGAGTGGAGCCTTTAATGAGCTCCCCAAGTGCTCTGAGCAGCCAGGAGGGCACTGGGCTCTCTGAAATCGCCCCTGTGCTCTGCCACAGCTGATCAAAGTCTCTCTGCTTGCCATGAAAATGAAATGGCGCTCAGCTGAACAACTGTAAAAACCCACCAGAAGGGAAAGTAAGGCCAAAAGTCTGGCAGTGACGAAAGGGACGTGCAGTGAGAAGCAGGAGGAGTTTGTGAGTTACCTGTGGAGAGGGTGACCAGGAAAGGCAGAGCTGAGCTGTGCCAGCCCTGGCACAAAGGTCATTATCCAGCTCAATGCAGGCAACTTTTCTCCCTCTGGTTTTCCCTCCTCCCTCCAAGCTCAGTGCCCCTGACTTTGAGTGAAAATATCACAAGTAATCGAAGTTGCAAACCCCAGCAGAATACTAAATTAGAAATTAAGCAGAAGTGCTCATCATTTAGAGCACAGAAGTCCTGGGCAATTTTTCTAATGCTGTATTACAGCAATTGGAATATCTTTTTTTTTTTTTTTTTTTTTTTTTTTTTCCCAACTGCTTCAGTCACTGAATTGATTGAATTAAATGTGTTCTGTGGTGCCAGGGAACCTCTGACCCCAGTTACTCAGGATAATCAGGGGGTAATCAGCCTGCTGTGATCTGAGCTCCAAAGGAGCAAGAATATTGTAAGGTTCAGGGAGCCTGAGCTGGCATTAATCAGATGTCACCAGGGTTTGATTATAAATCCTAAAAACCACCAAATTGATACAACATGGTTTAATCCACTCAAAATTAGGTATCTACACATTAATCACCAAGCTGAATATCTGCAAGTGATTGCTTTTCTGGTAAGTGAAGTCAGGTGTCAATGCTTTGGAATATCCCACAGTCAGTCATAAATATAATGATTAGCCTCAGCAAAAAAGCAGCATTAGCCAGATTAAAAAAAGATTTTATTCTAACCTCAAATAGATTTTTTTTCCTTTCTGTTGGAGTTTTACAGCTCCATTGAAATTGCTCCTTGTGTTTCTACTCTAATTATGAGCTTACTCAGAGGCAAGAAATAGGAGATAGTTCTGAGGTAGCTGCAAGCACAGCATTTTCCTGCCTTCCAAGGGGAGGAAGGGTGGCTGCTTCCACTATATCACACTGCTGTGTACAGAAATAAAGTGGTATTTATTGTCCCTTAAAATGATTTCCCCTAGAACTGGCAAGCTCAGGTGAAAAATCTGTATCTGGAAATGTGTGTCAGGATCCAATTAATTCCTCCTGCTCTGGCTGTCCTTGGGAAGAGCTCGGTGTGGCAGTAGTGATGCAGATGTATGAGCACATCACATGGAGGGTTCTACAGGAGAGGGAGATCCAGTCCTAAATGAGGAATGGCACAGTCTTTAATGAACTCGTGCTTTTCATACAAATCCTGATTTAGTAAACATTCAACCCTGTGGAAAAGCTTTTTGATATAAACTGAAGGTGATACCAAATTCTTATTTATCTCACCGGTGCCACCTGTATTTCCTGGGACTTGCCTTTATTTGTATGAGACATTTGGTGTGCTTGGAATCAGAAGGTCCCTAAGCTGCTGCTGAAGGATTTCCAGCATCCCAGAGTGGCAGCTGGGATCAGGAGGAGGGAATTGCACACAATCTGGGGATGCCAGCAGTGGCAGCTCCGGGGGACAGTGGCTGTGAAGGTGCCTGGTGCTGCCTGCTGTCCCCCAGCCCCACATGGGGAACATCTGTGCTCAGGGTGATGCTTCTCCCTCCAGGGATGGCCCTCACAGGAACCAGAGCCAGCAGGTGCCCCTGGCACAGCCCCGTTGCTGTTCATAGAATCTTGAAATCACAGGATGGTTTGGTGGGAAGGTATTGGAATAAATCACCCAGATTCCATTTTCTTTCTGGTGGAAAAAGCCCATTCTTTATTCACATAACTCCTTTTATCCAGTTTTACAGACCTGGTGTGTGACTCCAATTGGTCAGGAGCTTTCTTAACAATTACTTTATTGGTTACTAAATGGTATTTTACTTGTCCATCAAATCTCTCTACTCTTCATCTGTTTACATGTTTTCTTCACTG
Source organism: Melospiza georgiana (assembly GCF_028018845.1). Classification (NCBI taxonomy): domain Eukaryota; kingdom Metazoa; phylum Chordata; class Aves; order Passeriformes; family Passerellidae; genus Melospiza; species Melospiza georgiana. The sequence goes on from NC_080443.1 coordinate 17,817,138, forward strand.
ATTCTCATGGGAAAGATTTAATGTTTAGACAGGTTCAAGGTTCAAGTAGTTTTCTAGCCAGGAATGGATTGTGATGTTAATGACCTGCTCACACCAGGATTGCTTTCATGTGGGAACCTGCAAAGGCCAGCTTGACAAGCCATCACTGATTTAACAGAGCAGGCCTGATTTTATGAAGCCTTTATGATTTTTCTACCTTACTGCAACAGGAAGGGACCTTAAAGCTCATCTCATCCCACCCTGCCATGACAGGGACACCTTCACTGTCCCAGGCTACTCCAAACCCCAATGTCCACCCTGGCCTTGGACATTCCAGGGATGCAGGGGCAGCCACAACTGCTCTGGGCACCAGGGAACAATTCCTTCCTAATATCCCATCCAACCCTTAAAGCCATTCCCCCTTTCCTATCACTTCATCCCTATCCAAAAATCCCTTTTAGGTATTGGGGTGCTCTAAGGCACCCTGTTGAGATGGAGCCCACACAGGGCAGGTGAGACAGGCTGTTCCCTGTGTTTGTGTGTTTGCACCACTGCTCTCTGACACAACCTGGGGCTGTTTTCACCTCCCTGCTAATTCCCAGCGCTCAGACACCTCAGCTGGGCACTCCTAAACAACCAACCCTAAACGGTTCGGAGAAAATTCAGTATCAGGACAGAAAAACACCCTTAGCTCATTTTGATCTTCCTTATTAACACAAAGGAGCAAATGCTGAACCATTTGCACAAAGCAGATCCAGCTGAGGCTGCAGTGGTGTCGGTGCTCCAGAGGGATGTGTGTACAGAGAGTGTTTGGGTAGGAAAACATAAATTACCTGTGAGAAAATGAAAGGGCCCTGAATGTTCCCTCTGTGACATTCTAGATAAGAAATAAGCACACAACGGGCCCTTGCCAGAGGAATGTTTCATTTTCCTTTAGCACAAATATTTTTCTTTCAGGGCAAGATGAAATGAGCACTGGCAAAAGGAGCTGGGTGGTGGGAGAGGGAGGCCATCAGAAGCCTTAAAGCAGAAAGCAATAAATCCATTTAGCATAGCTGAGATTTTTCCTGACCTTTTCACAGCTGTGCAGTGCCAAGCCATACATCTGTTGCTGCAATATATGCTGAAATCTCAGAGTTTCCAAAGCAGGCTCACCCCAGCTGGCAGAGAAGTGCCCTGACCCTGCCTTTGGGATGCTCCTCTCACAGTGCAGGATGGGCAGGCTCACATCACCCTGGCCATTAGTCAAATACACTGAATTTACAGCTATTTGTCTTTATTCTTGACCTTGGAAACAGATTTTCTCTGTGCTAACAGGGTTAGAGGCCCCAGGTCTTTGTTTTTCTCATCCTGGGTAATGAGAGTTCAGTGCTCACCTGGATGTTCAGGGTATAATAAAGATTTTTTCTGCTATGAGAGGGAAAAAGAAAAGGAAAGGGATCATTAATCACCAAAGTTCACTTAGGTCTCTGATCTCTAAATGATTATTCTTGTATCATAGCTTTTTGATAGAGCAGTAATGTTTTGCTCAATGAATGTTGAGCCAACTGGATGTAGACTGGATAATTTGAGGGGGAAAAAAAATCTTGTATATCCAGTAGAAGAAGCTATGTGCAGTGGAGTTCATTCATCACTTTGTCAGCAGACTTGGAAGACTTATTGTGTTCAGATGGATTGAAATATGGAGCATTCAGCCCAAATTCTCCTTTCCCCACTCAGCTTTTCACAGAAAACAAAACGCTGGCTCGAGATTTCATTTTTAAAATTCAGACAGATTCTGTATCACTGCAGATTATGCTGCCTGTAAACTTCCATCTGTACCTCCTGCCTCCACTGGAGCAGTGTGAAACCTTGCAGAGTTCTTATCTGCTTCCAAAATAGAGTTTTCAAACTGGGATAACTTCAGACAGCTCTCAGCTGGAGGGGCTTGTAAATCTAGGGCATCTCATCCCCATCAGCTGGCACAATCCAAAATGCCACAAGTTTGGGGAATTGCTGAGATTTGTAGCTGAAATATTCTGGAGATACAAGTTGCTGTGAATGCCTGGACTGGGGCTGCTCAGCACTGCCCACCCAAGACCCCATGAGGAGCTTGGACCAGTGTCAGAACATCTGCTCTTGGCAGCCTGGGCCTTGATCAGCTGTAAACTGGCACAAGGAAAAACTCCATCCTCTGGAATCAGAGCCCTCCCGGGGCAGCAAAGGCAGGATTGCTCATCTGGCTGCATATGCTGCTTGTTCTCAACCAGGCCAAAGATTCCCACACAGAGAAAATCTCATTTTCATCGCAGCTTCTGCCTCTCTGCAAAACCAGGAGTCTCAGACTAATGAGAATATGGCTCTGTTACCTTTATCGAGGTGCCAAAGTAGATGAACAAGATGCCTCTAGATTTTTATCTAGAATATTTTTGTTCCTTCACCTATTTAGAATGAAGCATTCCTTTCTTTTTGTGTTGTTGTTTGGGTTTTTTAAACTTCTATTTGTTTAGTGCTTTTGTATAGCACTAAAATACAGTTTTCATACCTTGTCTACTTCCTAGAGGTAAATATGATAATAATTTTAAAATCATCAATAGGTTTAATCTGCTGAAGGTCTTGTCACTGCCCATTGCATTTATTTATACCTGGGAGGAGACTAAAGCCCTTCGAGAGATTTCTCCTTCACTTGCCTCAATCTCTCCAAATTTCTAGCAAATTAACTGGTCTCTCCATACATTAATGCTAATTTTAAGAAAAAAATTCATGTATTTCATAAAATTCTCCTTTTTTCTACCAGTTTAATATTCAGAGATGAATAAACTTCACTCCTCCTTCTTCCTTGTAATATGAGTAACAGGTGACTTCCAGATTTTCCTTTTAGTAGGGCAGGATCAGTGAGTCCCACCATTTATGCTCAGATGTTCACCTTCAGCACCAGAAAAGTTGGTTTGGGTATGAAAAATCTCTGCTAAGTATGAAAAAAGGACCATTGAACAAGAGCTCCTTCCCTTCCCTTGTCACCATTAGGATAAGTGGGGGGAAAATCTTGTAAACGTTTGTGCTCCTCAAATCCAGTGGATGAAAAAAAGAAAAGAAAATCCAGAGAGGTGTATTTTATTTAAAGTCCACTCCATCTAAAGAAGACATCCAGCATCTTGGGGAGAATACAGAGCTCTGGCCTGGAAGTGCAGAGAGGAGGAAATGAGGGGAGCTGGGCTGGCTGCATGCAGCACAAGGAGCCTCATGAATGTGAAAGGCAGAGCTCTGCCTGCTCCCCAGGCAGGTGAATAGGTGCAGGCTGCTCCTCCAGCCCTGCTCACAGCATCCTTTTCTCTCATGCTCTTGTTTTAAACATAAGGTTTGTTCTACCTGTGGTGAAGGAATTTTTTATAGCTCAGAAAATAACATCATTATTTGAGGTTTTCTCAAAAGTTCCTTAAATGTAATAAATACAGCGACCTTCCACTGTGCTCTGTCCACCTGGAGAAGGAGAATTTGTTTTTCTCTGATACAACCATCATTCTAGAGGTGTCCAATTATTGGTGGGTACTTGATTTATTCCAGAAACCACTGAATGCACCTTGCATTTATAGGTGGAAAAGTGAAAAAGAATGAATCATTTCTAAATTATTTATATATTCAGGAAGAAAAAAAAAATAGAGAGCATCTTTGTCTGCCTTCTGCATCTTCAGATATTTGATGTACACCTGGGGGTAGCAGGCTTTGAAGCAGGCATTCAACATATGATTAATACATGTTAGAATTATCTTTTTGCCTTTGCTCAGTGAGGCCCTGAGCTAGGCTGAGGGAGAGTGTAATCTTGTGTAAACAAAATCTTCAAAATAATTCCAAAAAGCAGCTGTTTTCAAGGAACCTTCACCATCACTGATTTACAGTCCCTAAAATGGCTTTTTAGTCTTGTGCAAGTACATAAATGACAGGATTGAAACCAGCACCAGCTCTGGGTGGGCTTTCAGTACTGCTGTGGGGAAGAAGTAGGGAGAAAGTTCTGTAAATTAATTGATAGCTCTTGTGAGGATCTTATTCTGTAGATCTTCCAAAGTTTTAAAGATTTGTGGTGTCTGCAAGAGGGACAGGAGGACCCTTCATGTTGGCAACCTTACAGGCAGCCCCTGCAGCACTCAGCAGGCTTTTCCTTTCCCTTTCCTTTCCCTTTCCTTTCCCTTTCCCTTTCCCTTTCCCTTTCCCTTTCCCTTTCCCTTTCCCTTTCCCTTTCCCTTTCCCTTTCCCTTTCCCTTTCCCTTTCCCTTTCCTTTCCCTCTCTTTCTTCCTCTTCCCCCCATCCATTCTACCCCATTATTTTCTCATTCTAACCCACTACAACAAAATAATGAATTCTAATACCTGAAGTGGTCTCAGTCCCATAAACAGTTTAGCTTTAACCTGGTGGAAAACTCCTCCAGAGGGACTTTTATCTGGAGCCTGATTAATAAGTTCTTTTTTCTTTGTTTCTTTGAGTGCCTTTCCAAGCAGACTGGTGAGCAGCAAAACAAAATGAAGCCATGCTGAAACTTCCTTTTTTTTCCCTTTCTTTTTCTCATTCATGATGAATATCAGTGGTTTTGAGCATCTTTGTGTTTTTCTATAAAAAGGCAGAAGTTCAGAGCCTGCAGACGTTGTAGCCATGTTCCAGAGAGCAGAACTGAAACCTTAGCCTTCCATTTACCTAATTGATCTCTCAGTTTGGTTGCTCTTGTTGCAGACTTGCAGACAAAGAATTTGCAGACAAAAATATTCATTCAGTCCTTCATTACTGAGTCCTGCTTTTACTCTTTAAAGCAACTGGTGTGTGCCTTGAAAGATCACAAAGCATTTAAAATGCAGAGGCTGTGAAAAATGATCCAAAAGTAAAAACTGAAAATGCGTCCAAAATTATTATGGTCAATTTCACATATTTGAAAGGGGTTTTTTTTGTTTTTCTTTTTCTAAACTATGATTGAATTCTTTTTGTAGTTTCACCAGGGAGGTGGAAGAATATTATGTGCTCAGAAAAAATATAGAATAAGCTGAAAGAAACACTTTCAGTCAAGAAATAATGCAGTGCCTACGAGCCAGCATTATGGCAGTAAGACAATGACAATAATAAAGCCTGTTTAGGTGACTCACAGCTATAATTTCTGCTTTGCATCTCGTTTAAACCATCAAATCCTTGTCATACCATGATAATGCTTTATATTTATTTGATGTCTTTCATCTAAATGGCTTTCCAAGGGTTTCATGTGTTGTTGCTTGGTGTGCAGCTTACATCAACCTAATCCATTACTTTAATGCAGATATTTTTGTAGTGAAATAGAGCTGCTGTTTGTGTCCACACAGCAAAGGCTGTGCACAGTCTTAGAAGTAAAATACCTTTAAAATCTGCAGAAGAGATTAGGGAGATGTAGCACCAAACTTGCTTTGACCAAGTTTGCTTTGACCACACCATTTTCCATTCAGTTGCTGCAGTGGAGTGCTTGGCATAAATTGATTTTGCTCAGGTGCAGTTTTGCAGCCCTTGAGGGGCCCAGATCAGCAGGGCAGCACCCTGAAGCCTAAGGATGGGAGGAAGGTGTAGGATCAGCAGCTCTTTGGTCACTGCAAAAATACAATTTCCTCCTTGTGGCGCCCCTACCTCAAGCACCAGTGACTTGGGTTATCCTTCTCTGGCATACTGGGCTCTGTCTCCCACTGAATTCCACCTGAAATGCTAATTTCTGACATTTATGGGACTCTCATTCCTGATTGATCCAGAATGAAGACCTTTGTGACCACTCTGAAAATTCATTTGTGCTTGGAGATGTTCCAGGTACAGAGCTATGGAAAATGCTTTGTTTCCTTGGCAAATAAATCCTGGGAGCTCAGGTGCATTTGTACTGAATGGCAGCATGCAAAGGAAAAGGCAAAAAGAGCAAGCAGGTTGAAAGAGATTCTATAACTTGTCATCACATTCTCAAGAAATTAGACAGACAAAATATGATCACAAAGGCAGTGGGCTTCAGTGGAGGGAGATAATTGCAATAATACAATTTCTCTGTGGAATTTCTAACACAGACATATGAATTAATACATCCCATTATTTCCATCTTTTATGATAGATAGGAGAGGAAACAAACACGTGATAGCAGCACAGAACCCCTTCCACTGGAATATCACCCTGATAAATGCAAACTGACACAGAGTTTTAATTTGTTTATTCCTGATTGGGAATCACAGTGTGCAGAATCTTAATGAGCCATTGGGTGCTGATCACCCACCCCAGGCACGTTTCTCTTGCTTTGTGTTTGCTGCTTGTGGCAGCTCTTCATTTGGGTGCCAGTGCCCCACTCTGAGAGTTTTTTAAGGTGCTGTTTGTGCTCAGGCGCTGCTGGACAGGAGACATTCAGATGCACTGAAGTTCATCTCTTCATCCACTCTGAGAAGTCAGTAAACAGAATTTTATTCACTACAGAAGCTTTAAATGAGGCTGTGAGATAAGAATCTGATTTTCACAGGGTCTGGGTACCCCTCCCAGCAATGTCTGGGGCTATGGTGCCTGGATTCTCAGGTGATGACATTTTGCACAGTGATCTTTCTGTGTGGTGGGAATCTGACAAGGCTGGTTTGTCCTGGGACCATCCAGAGGAATTTCCTGCCCCTCAGAGCTGCCAGTGCCCTGTCCCATCAGCTCAGTACAGAGCTCAGTGTGGAGAACTTGGCTCAGTGTCACCTCCTGGCTCCAGCAGGAAACAACCACTAAATTCAGCCTGCAAGATCTGGGGAAGCGAGCAGCAGTCTGTAGGACTGAGACTCCTCTGCTCAGGCACAGCTGGTTTGAACATTTCTGCTCTCCCTGCCATCCCTGCCCTGATCCTGTGCTGTCAGGAACAAAAGCTGCTCTTTGTCACTCTCCATGGCCTGTGGAACCAGGCTGGTGATCCCTCACAAGGATCCCAGTGTCCTTATCTGCTCCCCATCAGTCCACCATGGTGGCAAACGTTGCTGGCTTGTTTCATTTTCCAGCCTATCTATGCACCCTCACAAGCCTCACTCTCTTCCTCTACATCCATCACTTTGTTCCCTGAAAATCTTCCAGTTCCCCATTAACTGCTGTTCACTCAGTGTTTCCTTCTAAATTTCTATCAGTCCATTTTCTGTGTATTTTGCCACAAGATTTTGGACACAGAAATAGAAGAGCTGCCTCTTTTTTCTCCCTTTTATTTCTAAAACTTTAAAAATGACAGAATTGCTAAAATCTCTGGGCTGTATGGATGATAAGCACAAAAAATGGCAGCATGGCACATCACAGAGCAGGTTAACCTCACATTTCAATCAGAAGCAGAAAATTCACACAGCTTCTTCAGCAAACCCACTCTGGCCCAGGGTATTCTCCTTCTAAGTTATTAGTGTTCAAATGGGTGCAAATGATAGCAGTTTAAATAAAGTACTGAACTCATCTCCTTTATTCTTAATTTATAGTGGTGCTTGGGGGATGTGCAGATATTTAAAATGAGTAAAATCAATTAACTTGTGATCCAATTATTTGTGTTAGCCACTGTGGGGTTTTATTTTAGAGCACTGGTTCAGACTTTCCCAGTTAAGCTTTGAGAATATAAACCTTTCACTGTGAAATATGAGAAACCTGTGGTTATTTTTCTCTGTTTCCTAATCTAATTCCTATTTTTGCCCTTTCTTAGTCTTTAAATTCCCTTTCTTACTTTTGTTTTTGGAAGGGACATGGTATAACAGATTTTTCTAAGTTTTGGGAGGTTTATTCCTTAAATAAAGGTGACTGAACAGACAAAAGAGTTCACCTTCCAGATAAAATGCACTGTATTTTTCTAGGCCACACAGTTTCACAGTAGATATGTGTCTTTTGCAATCACAAATCTGTGATTTATTACACTTTCCACATTATAAATTTAGAGTAGACCTCTGTGACAACGTCTGTGGTCTGATCATTCTGCTTTTCCATCCATCTTGAGCAGATTTCAGCCTGAAGTTCCAGACAGCTCCAAATAGACAGCTCCAAATATCTGTGTTTATATGGTTGTTTCCCAAATGTGAAGGACTCTGGGGGTGAGGGTGCCACTGCGGCTGGAATTGTTTGGTTGGCACAGCCTATCCCTGGGGATGTTGGCATTTCCTGACCTGCAGGAGTCAGAACTCAGCAGAACTCAGGTCTTTGTGCCCTTTCCCTCTGCAGCTCAAGCTACTGAGAGCTCTTCCTAAACAAGGGGAAAACAGGTAGGCAGAAAAAAGCCAATCCCAGCTGAGATGTCCTTGATTTAGACATCCTTAGCCTGAAATTCCATATTTTTTGAACTAGACCATAGCAATCTTTTCCATCACAGTCTGGCATTGGTGGGGTAAATATAATAAATTTTTTTGCACAGATTTCACAATATTGTATCTGAATAAAACAGCCATATCTTTTAATATCTTACCCTCACAGTTCCCAAGGTGAGCTAGGAAAGGAGTACTGAACTCTTAATTGAATCAGACTGGAGGATTAAGGAAAAGATTTTTTTCCCAAGGATCAATATGAATTAGGAGGAGATGCCTGGTCAAATCTAAGGGTTAGATTCTTTACTATTAGGCTCCTTGAAGTCTGGTCACCTTTTTATGCAGCTGAAGGGAAATTGTTGGGTGCTGAACACTTGTGGAGAAAAATTCTGACCCTTATGGTTCTGTGTCTCATATTATGCATGGTCAAGTTGGGAAAATATGAAATAATATAAAAATATCAATCAGTCTAATTGGTTATTTTCAATCAGAGTAAAGGGTATCCAAGTCTGCTTGACAGTAAAAACATTTGGCTGAGCTGGAAGGAACACAGTCTTGGTAATCAGTCTTCTGTTATTTCCAAGATTCTTAATAGAGTTTTCCTTTTAATTTGTTTCAAAGCAAGTGAAAATATTGTTGTATTATCATTTAGAGTTAATTAAACTGAAAATGAGCTTAATGGACTGTCTGAAACACAGCTCAATCACAACCTGTTACATATTAACCATCAAAATCAAAAGAATCTTTAAATGCTTTGTTAGATACACCAAGGAAGATAGAAATAGCCAGTTATTAATGTCATCCTTTTATGAAATCAGGTTGGAAAGCTTGAACTGAATGCCTGCACTCAAATTATACAGAAAAATTGACAAAGGGGTTTGGGAAGATAAATCAAATCTATTGGAAAAAGAAGAAAAACAAAGATAACACAGGGGAAGACATTGTCATCTTTTCTTTATTTTCATATGAGGAAATCCACTTTACCTACTATTTGTCCAGACTGGGAAATCTATATATTAATAAACACCACTTTCTGTATTATTTCCCCAAATCTTCTGCAGTGTTATGACTTCTGTAAAATAGAGGAAAAGACATTTAGTTTATTCAGGTCTTGGAGCCACTTGGGTGACTCTTGCCCTTGAGTGATGCTTTGTCACCAACGATGCAGCTTTTAAGGAGCACACGTACAGCAAAACCAATTTGTGTCATTAAAGTTTGTAATTTTGGACTTTTGAAGGCTTTAATCCCTAGAAATGCTAAGATTTCCTAATGATCTGTAATGGCAGTGCTGATGTTCAGCACTTCTCAGGATTAGGTCTGTTATCAGCCTGGTTTATCCACCTCCAAAGCAGGTATTATCTTATCACTCTCACATACAGTGCTTTTAGCACGTCAGCCTCAAGCACTTGAAAGGTGAGGAGTGTTATTAAGTTTGACCCTTGCAAGCTTTTCCAATGGTTTGCTTAATGTTTTTTTTTCCTACATAAATAAGAATGATGGAGAATAAACTAGAATTTTCTTACAGGGTTGAATCGTTCAGCAACTCATTTCACAAGGTCATAAAGAAATCCTTCCACTGCAAAAAGAAAGCAGCACTGACTTTTAGTTATGCAGACAAAGTGGTAGCGTGAGGTCCAATTATTTCTGAGTGTCTTAGAGCAAGGCCTCAAAAAAATGTTCTGGGAATGGTTTTTGTGAGACCTGTTTTGTGTCTTGATAACAATGCAGTGAAAAATGAATGGGTATGGGGGACAATTCATGAAAAAAAAGGAGTATGAAGTGCAAAACTGGATTTATTTGTAAATAAAAGTGGATTTGGAGGCAAAAGTGGTCTGAACAAGGCAGGTTCCTCTTCCCTCAGTTCCCTTTCTGGGAATACATGCAGCTATGCAGCACTGCAGTCTCTTCATGCTTCACCTTCCAGTAATATGGGCTGAACTGTATCCTTGTGATCAGAACCTTCCCAAGCTCCATTCCCATCACATCACTGCTTATCTGCCATCTATTCATGGAGAGCAGCTGAAATGTGCTGCCTCATATTTCATAAAGTGAGAATGCATTATTCAAAGTTTCGGTCGAGGATTCCATCTTCCTCCTGCTGGGGTAAATAATTAATGCTGCCTTGGATATTTTGTGTGTGTGTGTGTGTAGTCATTAAGTGGAAATAGTAACTATTTCCTCTGTGTTTTCGTGGTTTTTTTTTCCAGTTCCAGGCCACAGTGAAGGAGGGGGTCACAGGTGTAATAGTGAATTTAACTGTGGGTGACCGTGACGACCCCGCCACGGGGGCGTGGAGAGCTGTGTACTCCATCATCAATGGGAACCCAGGGCAGAGCTTTGAGATCCACACCAACCCCCAGACTAACGAGGGAATGCTCTCTGTTGTCAAGGTAAGAACAATCCCATCCTTCCCTGTATTTCTGCTGCCAGGTTCATCCCCTGGGTTCACTGCACAAAGCAAGGCACAGCAGGGATGGGTTATTAGGAGATATAAAATTGGCTGCCAGCTCTTGTCCAAACCATGTGTGTAACCACTTCTTCTGTCACAGTAACCTTATTTTTAGTCACAAGGACTGCCTGGTCCTAACTGTCGTGCTTAAATAACAGCCAGGGTTGCTGTAAACATCACAATTAATATTGAGATTTGACAACAAAGTTTTGTTTGTTGCTGGAGGTACAATTAGAATTCAAGAGCCCCATTTTGTTCTCACTCAGAGAACACATGCAAGTAGCAGGGAAGAAAGGGGAGTGGATTCAGACTGAGTCCCCGGTTCTGAAGTGAATTTATCCCACATTTCTAAAATCTCATAGAAAAATTTATTGCCTGTCTTTATCCTATGTCTCAAACATAAAAAATAAAAAAATATGAAGACAATAGCCCTGTTTGCTGCCTGTGCCAGAACGTTCTCTTTTTGGCTTCAGAAGAGGCATTGTCAAATCTTAAGACAAGTGCATGTATTTGTCTTTGGTTTCAAGACAAGAGTTGAGAAAGCAGCTTGTGTTATTGTCATGAGTGTGACTCATTTGTTTGTTAAATACATGTTGCATATAAATAAACATGTATAGATGAGCATTGAACTGTGTCTATGAGGTGAGGTATGGCAACAAAATGAGAGCTCTTGGACAGGGGGATGTCTCCATGGGTTTTTAAGTCCATTATTTATTATCTCCAATGCCCTTTAGAACAGAGTGTGTGTAATTCTGAACTCCCACCAGGTGCAGGGAATGTCCTTGTCCCTTTCTGGCTAATTCTGCTGTCTGAAGTTTTGCTGTGGGCTAAAGGAAACAGCATTCAGCATTGTCTCTAACCTTTGCCCTCTAATCTTCTTCTTTGCAGCCTTTAGACTACGAGATTTCAGCCTTCCACACGCTGCTGATCAAAGTGGAGAACGAAGACCCGCTGATCCCAGACATCACCTACGGGCCCAGCTCCACAGCCACGGTGCAGATCACCGTGGAGGACGTCAACGAGGGCCCCGTGTTCCACCCCAACCCCATGGCAGTGACCAAGCAGGAGAACATCCCCGTGGGCAGCGTGGTGCTCACGGTGAACGCCACCGACCCCGACACGCTGCAGCACCAGACCATCAGGTGGGAGCAGTGCCTCTTGTGTTTGTGGGCAGGGAGGAATGATCAATCTGACTCCAGGGTGCTCAGAAGGCTAATTTATTATTTTATGGTACTATACTATGCTAAAGGATACTAAACTATGCTAAAGAAAGGAGACTTATACAATGCTAAAAAGATAATAATGAAAAACTCATTACTCTTTCCAGAGTCCCAACACAGCTTGGCACTCATTGGCCAGAGTCAAAACAATTCACATGAAACCAATGAAACAATCACCTGTGGGTAAACAATCTCCCAAGCAGCAAAACACAGGAGAAGCAAACCAGATAATTATTGTTTTCCTTTTTCTCTGAGGCTTCTCATCTTCCCAGGAGCAATATCCTGAGCGAAGGGATTTTTCCAGAAAACGTGAATGCCACAGTGCCCCCTCATTTTCATCCTCCACTAACTGGGAATGTGCCCAAGAATTTGCCTGCCAGTGCAGAATTATGTTTAACTTAGCAAGAAGTTACAATTTATGTTTTGTCCTGCAATTAGAGATTCAGTTTGTTGAAGACACAGGAAACAATAATTTTCCACTCCGTGAAGTTCCTAGAGTAGAACTATCAAGTGCCACAAGGAATAGACTTGACATTGCACTCTTTCAAAATTACTTTTAACCTGCTTAGTTTATTACTCTTCCTTCATGAGAGCCAGGGAAGATATATAAAAGTTTAAAATGTCTACAGAAGTGATTCATCTGTTTTACACAGGGTTTAAATCAGTTTATGATCATTTATAGTATCCCTCAGTAAAATAATGACCGTCCATCTGCTTTCAAGAGCTGAGAAAATATTTCCCAGTGAAAGACTGAAGCTAAAGGAAGCTAAGGCTTGGCCCTGATAAATGGAAATAAATTATTATTTCTGTGCTGTAATAATACAATCCCACACTTGTGCCATGTCACAGGGAAAAACTTGGGTATTACATGGTATCATCTTATATTTTGATCGACCTAGTTTGTTCCTTTGGCTTCAGATTCTATGAAAAATGAATCTGAATTCTATGAAAAACAACAACCACTTTGTTCTCTAAAACTAAATTGGCTTTCCAGACAGCTTTTGTCAGCATTTGAGAATTACAGGTTAGGCGCTACCACTAAAACCTACAGCTGTGTTTAATTTTTCATTTCTCCTTGTAAGTATCATTTCCCCCAGGTCTCAGTGTATATAAAAGGGGATAAACTCCTCTTGAGAACGACTTCAAAAATGCAGCTGAACAATGGCTCTGTCAATCCAGACCATAGGCAGAGCTCTCTCTGCTGTCACAGGGTTATTTAGCAGCGATTGTGCAATCCTCACAGAAGGTTTGACACGTGTTCTGCTCCACAATAAAGCAAGCTGCTGATCTTGGAGATGTTCTCTGTCAGCAGCAAGTCTTGGGGAAAATATCACTGCAAAGGACTCGCGTTTGAATGATGAGGAGGTGAATTTAAGCATATTTGAGGGAGGAGGAAAAAGGCAAGGCAGATAATTAAAAGTTTCAATTCTCTGCATCAAAGATAACATTGTTAATAACATTAATAGTTCAGTTTTTCTCCTTCAACTTCTATCATAGAAATACTAGTTTATCTGCAGAATGATTCTTAGCACATAATTTCCCTTGTTTTCTAAATGGATTTATTTATAGAATAATTCCTTAATCTTAAGTTTAGCTTTTATTCCAAAGACTTCTTATTTCACACACAAAAATTTGTGTCTATGGATGGAATTTCTGTTTGTCAGACCCTCAGCAGCTTTGCTCAGAACCTGGCTTGTGCAGGTATTTATTTCCTCTGGGTTTTGGACTGAGCTCAAGAAATGAATTTATTGGTGCTCTCCATAATTTATGTATTTTCATGGGAGATGGGAAAACTAACATTCATTATCATAACACCTGATTATGTGAGAGAAAAGCAATGAAAATGTAAGGATTTCATTACCAAAGCCAACAATCCAGGAGCTATTACCCAAAATTTTCCTCTTGACCTACTGATTTTGCTGAATTTCTCCAAACTACTTTGACCCTGAATTTAAAGGGCACCCAGTGAGTCACTGAATACTCTTCAATTTGCTTTAAGGGTGGTGTAAACAGTTAAGAAACATAAACATGTTCTGCAGTTCACCACACCTGGTGCCAAGGAACCCCCAAATCTTGACCAACTCATAAGATAAAGAGAATTTTCCCAGAAGATTTTTCTATATCTGCATAGCAAACATGGAAGGCTTATAGCCAAAAGCAAGATTTTTGTTTCCTTTTATGTGCAGAAAAGAAGAGCAGAATTAAGCTAGCCTGGGCTGAGAATGAGCAATGATCATATAAAGGAACTATGGAAAGGGAAATGGTTGTGTAAGTTAGAGGAAAAATAATGCAAATGTCATGGAAATCTGGGAAATGGTAGAATGCATCAGGAAAAGGCTAATTTGAATACCTGTCAGTCCTATTGCTAAAACAGAATTTTTAAAAGATGTTTTAATGGTGACAGGTGTTGAAACACCTGGGTGCCAGCAGTGAAAAAGGCAGACTTGGGATGAGAACAGCATCTGCAATTAAGGACAGGGTGAAATTCCATGTATAAAAGCCAAAACCACTCACTGGTTGGGGGTCTGGCTGAAATGTTTATCTCCAATTCCCACAGACAGGTGTGTGTTCAGAGTCTGGGACAATGTGCAGGACTTTTATAGAGCACTGATTTCAAATTTGTGGAATCCAATAATAATGGATAATAACAATAATTCCAATAATTTGTGGAATCCAATTCCAATAATTGTGCTGTCAGTCCTTGCTGTGACTACATGGTAAAATAAAGGCCAAGCAGGATCAGCACAGGCTCCTGAATGAGTCTGGGGTTTAATTGATTATTAATAATCATGAGTGAACCATGTTTTGTCTGTAAGAAGCAATGAATGTCAGATTTGTGGGTGTGAATTGTGTACATCACCCCCAACAAAGTACAAATCTCTTCAAAATGGGCAGACCAGCAGAGAATTAGTAATGTTGGTGGGCTTTGGGTTCTTTTTTCAGCCTGTTACAACTTAAATATATCCAATTGCAGGGATATTTTTAGTTAATTTTCTGTATAGAACTTGTAGAAGGAGCTGCTGATTATTTGTAATCAGGAAATTTAGTTACTCTACTAGATATAACATGATAAATGCATTTCAAGACCAACAAAAAAGAGTAGAGAAAGCATTTTTGCCATTGTCTGCAACTAGATTGAATTTATTCTTTGAACAATGCAGATCTGAATCAGAATCGAATTACTTATCTCTGAAAAACGAGGCTCACTTTGTAAAATTTCCTGAAGACAGCTGTACTTTTGAAGCAATTTTCCTTCTTATTCTTCAGCTTCAAGTGTTTTTGCAGGCTGAGGAAGAATTTCATTACAAAGCTGAAACAAACTGGCAAAAAATGTGTTTCAGTGAGAAAAATAAGGCTCCAAACGGCTGAGCTGGGGCTGTGGCTGTTGGTCTGCACACCCATGGCAGAACTTGCATCGGCACTAAAATTCCCTTTCCATTGGCACTGAAATTCCAGAGGAACTCCAGGCAGATGGGAGAGCATCATCCTGGAAATAAGAGGGGGAAACCTGTGTTTGTTCCACTCTCTTTGCTCCCAGAAAGAAAAAGAACCTTTTTTCAAGGTTCTTTTGTTCAAGCTGGGTCACATTTCTCACATCCATTGACCTTTCCTTTTTCCTTTTTTCTTTTCTTTTTTAAGCATTTAAATCTCTCTCCGGTTTCCATCTTTTCTTTTTAAAAAAATGAAAGAAATCCAGCAGGCCCCATTTTAATTATAACCCAACAATTTATTAATAGAACAGTAATGAAGTTTCTGAAATTTGATTTCTTAATCAGGGACCATTGTTATTTTTGTGCCAGATTTGAGAGTTTAATTTTAGGTACTTCTTCCCAACCTCTGAAATTTTAATCAGAAGTTTTTAAGTGTACATGTCAATGAGAAGTTAAAGGCCAAATTTAATAACATTTTCTACCTTGGGAAATTAAAAGAAGAACCTCACTCTGAAACCCATTATTAACAGTAGATCTTAATTAAACACAGTTATGGTTCTCAATATTTGACTGTGTGACGAGATTAGTTTCAGTATTTTTCCCTTTTTAGGATTCAACAAGTGCAGAATATTCAACAGTTAAACTTTTAACTACGTGTAAATAAGTTGTTTACTGCAGTGTATTTGTAATTTTTAATTAGAGCAGTGTTGTTTTCTGGTTTCGTGGCTTATCATGGCAATATATTTTTATTACCTACTGTGCTCTTGGATTTTAAATTATTTATGTAAACATATTGTTTATTCTCAGTAAGCAATGTGACTCAATGCTTCAGAAATATCTTCATAAGAAAAGTTTATTACAGCTCTAAAGCATATCTAATTCATTAAGTAGAATTAAAATGCAGCATTTGAAGCTGGAGAACTTAGAACCCAAAACTGCATCGAGTTTCATGGGCACATGAAAGACTGCAGAGATATCTGAAGCTCTGTATGCAAATAAGATATATATTTATGTATAATATTTATGTATAATATTTATAGCAAGCTGTCCCACATAGTACAGGTGGCTCCTGGAAGCACAGGGACAATGTTTCCACATCTGGAAATAGGAGCAAAGTCATTTATTATTGTCAGCATTTCCAGATAACAGCAACTGCTCTGTCTGGGAGGGGATAAACTCTGTTTTTCTTAATATAAATTGCATTTTTCTGTGCTGCAAGCTAAGCATTAATGAGGCTTCATGCTGGAGCATCAGAGCAGGGGAAGGAGGAGGCTGAGCCCAACTGAATTAAGGGTGATTGTGGGTTTTGCTGCCTTGAAGGAGGTTGTAGTGAGTCTCTTCTGCCAAGCCTCCAATGAAAGGATGAGAGGAGAGAGACCATTCAATTTCCCAGAGTTTTTTTCAGATTGGACACTGGAAAAAATGAAAAATTCACGGCAAGGGTGGTGAGGTATCAGAATAATCTGCTCAGGGAGGTGGTGCAGACAGGTCTGGAAGTGTCCAAGGGTGTCTGGATGTGGAAATGCACTTTATGAGTTGGATCTTGGTTTGCAGCTGGATCTCAAAGGTCTCTTGCAGCCTGGATGATTCTGTCTATGGTTTGTCTTCTCACCAAGAACCTCTGGGTGATGCACTGGCCAATGCCTTTGGGAACAGGAGATTTTGCTGTTCTGTTTTAGATGATCTCATGACTTTGGGGTTGGTGCTATGGAGTTGGTGGGAATCAGTGGAAATGTTGTAACCTCTGATCGATGGCAGCCATGATCTTCGTCCAAAAAATGTATAAATGAAATAAAATGGCTGCCTGAAATGCTATAAAACAGTGCTGAAACTACACTGAAATGGATTCATAGCTCTGTAAACTTCTCCTAAAACTCAAATGGTTGAGAAAACTAAGGAGAATTTTCTGGGAAAAGTGAGTTTTATTCTGCTCCTTTCCTTGCCTGCCTATCCCCACCCTTCCACACAGAGAATGCAAAAGCCATGAATCACAAAGACAATTCAAAAAGCCTTTTTCGTGTCTCTTGCCAGGATTTTTCCAGAAATCCTGAACCCCCTGTGAACAAGGATGAGGCTTCACATCACATTGCTCACAGCCACTTAAGGGATCAATTTTGCATACTTTGTTGCACATCAAGCCTTTTTAAAGCACTTTTGTTGCCGGTGGAGGTCAATAAATTCGCTTTTTTGGGATACACTCCAATCACTTCCAGAAGTACTCCATAATGAGAGAGGGATGGGAAGACTTAAAGAGTGAATGCTTAGGAAGCAACACACTTAGTCATGGTTAAATATGTCTCCTAGAGTCTGAAGGACTTGTCTTTGATTCCTAACAACAGGAGATTTGTTTTCCTTGTGCAGACAGGAGAATAGCTCCATTGTTACAAATGAATGGCTGAGCCATGCTCTCAGCATGCAGCAGCAGAGTTTTTCACTGTAAGTTATACCCAGGAGCATCTCAAGTTGGCTCTGCAGTTTTTATTGATGGCCTGCCTGAACCCAGCCACTGGGAATTTGTAGCGCATCTCTGGATCTGAAGTTGCTGTGTATTGAGCAGTGTACACTGTTTTTCTCTTCCTTTCTCTTTTTTAAGTTAGATGGAAAGGCAGGGAGAGGCAGAATCTGCTTGAAGCAATGAAAGGTTTTTTCACTTCTGTCTTTGTGAACTCTGAAGCACAGAAACTCCGGCTCTGGAGAGCTGTGGGTATGGGGGTGTCCAGCTAACAATGCCAGAAAAGAGGAGATTTAATCAGCTCTGAGAGGATGGAATTGGGCAGTTCCCTCACCCACTGCTGTAATTGCAGGTTCTCAGTGGCCGCTGGCTCGAGTGCATTTTACACAGAAATCTTTTTACTGACACTGTTCCTTGAAGGTGTTAACACTATCTGAGTGGGTAATTACTGTGATGTTTCTATTTTGCTATCATAGAACTAATACCTGAAGGAAAAAATTGTAAAACTTGCATTGGATTTCTTTTTTTTTTTTTTTTTGGTAGTTTGACCAAACTGACTTCCACTTTTCATTTAAATTTAAATGGCCCCTCTTCCCCCATACAGCAAACTCTTTAGGCCTACAGCGTTAGGGAAAGCAGCAAAATTGTTTCTGGAGCTGTACTATACCTCTTTTATTCTCCTCTCATACCCAGAACCACACTGATGTAACTCTGGAAGGGGGAAATGGAGCCAAATCAGCCCCAGTTTCCCTGTGCAGAAAGTGATTTGTACCTGGATTTATCACCAACATTGAGCTAATGTGGAGGAAGCGGCTGATTAAAACAAACAAATCTAAAAAAAGAAAATAAATAAAAATTCTCAGGTGGGAGCTACAGAGGTGGGACAGAAGGGAACAAATGACTGGAATTAATGCTGAGAGAGTTGAAACATCTGCCAAAGCTGACTCTGTAAAAGCTGTGGACAGCGCCTGGTGCTGACCATCCAGGAGAGCCAGTTCCATCTCTGTCAGGGACCCCTCCAAGGCTCCCCTGGTGCTTCTTTTTGCCCTCTTTTTACTGATATTCTCTGCCTCTGTGTTGGGACAGATGTCTGACCTCTTCTTCTGCTGTTGTATATCTCAATTTTCAGTGCTTGGGGCCAACCCCATCTCCCCAGCTGGGGCTGAGCTTTGTTCCAGCAGTTTTTGCCTTGCTGGGAGGGGAGGGAGCCTCCCTGCTTGCCTTGTCTGTGCTCATATCTTATCTTCTCTGGACTCTTGGCTCTTCCTAGCAGTTCCCAAAGTTTGGGGAAAGGTTTGTGTACATAAACAGGTTGGTATAGCATTATTTCATTGTCCTCTCCTGATAGAAAAAGAGGCAAAGCAGGGGGGGAAATTTCATCCAGACTGAGTGAGGCTGTTCTGAAAACAGTGTCTCTTTCCTAAGGGGAGGGGGAAAAAATCAACTTCTCTCTCCTAGATTGGTCTCTGAAATAGCAGAAATGTCTGAATTAAATTATTAAAGGCTACCTAAAGCAGGGGGCCCAGGAATTCTCAATCCATGATTCATAGTTTTGCCCAGAACCCAGCTACCTGAAGCTAAACTTCATCACTCCTGACAATACTTGTCAAAAGATCCTTTTCTTAAAATTTTCCACTGCTCCACTCTGTTGCCATAAATCATACTTAATATGTTGATATTAAAGCTGTGGATGATAGCATTGAAAAATCTGTGTTTCCATGAAGTCAAATAAGCCCCAGTCACCTATTTCAACTTGCCTTGATATTACCTTTAGAATCCTGAATTCTTGATTAATAAGGATGAATGTAGCATTTAAGGGGAGTTTAATTAGACCCTCTGTCTTTATCCTGCATAACAATATTATGCCACATTATGATTTCAACCGTGTCAGCACTCAGAATGAATGGCTGTGAACTGTGAAATTATAGGGCACATTTTTCATGTCACTGCCTAAACAATATTGCAGATCTTCTTGAGAAATATAACAATAGGACCTATCAGTCACAAGTTATGCTTGCAGTGGAAGGCAGATCCAGACAATAACTCACTTTGTCATTACTGTTCTCTTGTAGCCTCAGAAAAGGCAGGATTTTGTCTCTGGAAGAAGTAAAGAGTATCTTGATTATAATAAGTTAGCTATCAAGTTTGAGGACAAAGTGTGAGTTTGAGTTGTGTTGATGGGGAAAAGGGTGGGATGAATTTCTCTTAATATTTTAAAGCTATTGAATCCTGGAGTCTCACTCAGCTGGGTTTGATCATCTGTGTGTAGTTACAGCTTTCAGTGGTGCTTTGATAGAAATTTATTTGGGCTGGTTGTAAGTGTGATTGGAGCTCCAGGGACCAGTGGTGTTTTACATGATGGCAAAAGCTGCAAAACCAAGCACTGAAATCAAAGGTTTCCAGTAAGATTGGTGCCATGGAGGGAAAGTGTCTAATTAAGCAATTCAGCTCTTGTGTCTTTAAAGCAAGTACAGATCTTGGATGGCGCTGAGCAGATGTCTGGCACATCCTGGCCATATTTTATTAATTTAACATCTCCAGACTAAGGATAGAATAAATCATGGACACCCGCAATTCAGTGGCAAAATTCCCACTGAATCTGGGAGTTGTTTTCTATGTGGGAGCAGAAGCTTTCCCGAATGCACAGAATTTCTGTTGTATTCCTATTCTGACTGAATCTGGGAGTAAGTTTCCATGTCAGAGCAGGAGCTTTCCCAATACACAGAATTCCTGTTGTATTCCTATTCCGACTGAATCTGGGAGTTGTTTTCCATATGGGATCAGGAGCTTTCCCAATACACAAAATTCCCATTGTATTCCTATTCCTGCTGAATCTGGGAATAGTTTTCCATGTGGGAGCAGGAGCTTTCCCAAGTACAGAGAATTTCTGTTGTATTCTTACTGAATCTGGGAATAGGTTTCCATATGGGATCAAGACCTTTCCCAAATACACAGAATTCCTGTTGTATTCCTACTTAATCTGGAAGGAGTTTTCCATGTGGGAACAGAATCTTCCCCAACACACAGAATTCCTGTCCTGATTTCACACCACAGCTCAGTGGCAAGGCAGCCCCAGCCTGTGCATTTCGAGGTAGAAAGGCTCCATCTCCTTTCAGGCTCACTGCTGGTTATCCTTGGAGTGGAATTGAAGTTCACTGAAGAAATTGTCAGAGGGTTTAAGCACTCATTTTTACTAAATGGAGCTCTGCAATGTTACTGTAATAGGAAAAACGCCTTGTAGAGTTCAATTGGAATTTTTTTCTATTAACTTTGTAATAAGGATGCCAATTTCTGCAAAATAGTTTCTGAGTAAGAGTGAAATTATGCACTTTGTTAAGCAGCAGTAAGCCTGCAGATTCAGTCTAGGTTCAAATGTGAATTACTGCATTAGGGACTGACTTCTTCCTGATTTTCTGCCCATTATACTCTGGGTAAATATGCCTACAGAGACATGCATGCCTGCCCTACACAGAGCCAGATAATTGTTATCTGTGGCATCCCTTGGGCAGCTCCTCTGGGTGGTGTTCAGCTCCACATCACCTTGGAGATACCAACCCTCCTCACCCAGATTTCCCTGCATACTCCAAACCCTGAATTTTTACACAATTCCCTGTTTTAATGGGGCTGGCAGAGAACTGTTTCCTCTTGCACATGGGAAATTTCCACAAGAATTCTCATTTCCTAAGGCCCAGCTCTCAGGAGATTCAACCCTGGCTCCTTGGTAGCATTTTACACAAATGCAGCCCCAGCCTTCATCTGGTAATATTTCAGGACTAAAATAACAAATATTTCTATTAGTAGGGGAGCAAGGTGTGCAGATTCTGGCCCTGGAAGCTTCTAAGCTATTAACCAATATTTTAAAAACATTTTAGCCCAGAAAGCAAACAGCACAGTCTCAGTTTTGTACATGTCCATGTCAGGGGTGTTAAGTCAGCTGACTCATGGAAACTGCTGCAGAATTTTGGTTTTGAAGTGCAAGGGAAAAGAAAAAGAAGGAAAAGCCCCTAATGGCTTTAATCTTTGTATAACTGTGCTTTTGAACAAGTCCTTCTTTGTGCAGCCAGGTGAGCCTTTTCATTAAGGCTTCTGTCATTTCAGAGGGGGGAAAAACCCCAGATTCTTTTAATTTTACAGGTTTTGAGGCTTCCAGTTTTTTGTCTGTCAAACTGAAACATTAAAATTCACCTCACAATGATGCTCTGGGCCTGCATTGAAGGTGGCGGACAAAACATTCAGATCCCAAAAGACAAGGGAAAAGGGTGAGAGAAATTTAACACCTGGGTATCCAACCAGGGTTAAACGGCACAAAGTAACTTGGGCATAACAGAATTTTAGGAGATTAAATACATTCAATTCCCAGGGCACTGTATTTGTGTGCACTGAATGCAATGGATATCAAGTAGAAAATAAAATTAATACTCATCAAGAAAAAAACACTTTCAAGCCTTGTAACATCAATAACAAGAAAAGGAAAGGGGAGGTGAGAGATTCAGTAACATGGTTAATAATGAGAGTGCATAATTTCCAAGGAAAAATTATATTACCACCTGATAATGTGAAGAAAAAGCACATTTAGTCCTGACTAGTAATAAGTTTTAAATTAGGATTTTGAGGGTTTTTTCCCCAGCTTGTTTCAAATACACTATGTACTTCCTGGGTGTGATGGGGCTGGGATAGGTTTGGGTACATATTTGGGAGTGTTTGGATCCATATTTGGATTCTTGAAGAGGTGAGTTCCAGAGTCAGGGGTATCCAGGGCTGGGATGTGTTTGGGTGCACATTTGGGTGTGTTTGGATCCATATTTGGATTCTTGAAGAGATGAGTCCCAGAGTCAATGTGGCCAGGGCTGGGATGTGTTTGGGTGCACATTTGGGTGTGTTTGGATCCATATTTGGATCCATATTCTTGAAGAGATGAGTTGCAGAGTCAGGGGTATCCAGGGCTGGGATATGTTTGGGTGCACATTTGGATGTGTTTGGGTCCATATTTGCTGCAGGATTAGGATGTGAACAGTGCTGCTCTGCCCTGCCCTGCCCTTTTGGCAGCTGTTTTAGAAGCTGTTTCCAGGCCAGGGGTTCCTGTGGGACTCTGCTATCATCCAGGGCACAGCTGGGGCTCCCTGAAGCTGCCAGAGCAATCCTTGCCACAGTCCAGCAGAGCTCTATTGATCCTGACTGACTAAAACATGCCAGCCCAAGCCACTTCCAGCCTCCCTTCTGCCCATCCCTTGGGGAAAAAAAGAGCTGGAGAAGCTGGAAAATGCTCTGCTTCCCAGCTGTGCTCAATACTGACATCTCACTGCTGGATTTTAAAACTTTCTCCGTTTTTCAAGAGCTACCAGGGCAGTTCTTGGGCAGCAAATGGGTTTGCAGTGGGAGCACAGGCACAAAGAACAGGGATGTGCAGAAACTTTGATAGAGTTTTGCTGCCAAAATCCTTCTCTGGGTAGTTTGTAAAAGACCCCGAAGCTCATCTGATGCTGATTAGCTTTGGAGGCACAATTGCTACAATGAGAAAACTTTTAGTGATTTGCATGTGTTGACAATTATTCTAACAGTAACAACCTGATTATACCAGTGTGTTAGTCCCAGATATGGTGTATTATTCCCTAGCTTTAGGAATAATTCGGATAGTTATGGCCTCTGGCTTCATTTAACCATAGCCCTAATCACTTCTGATTAAAACATACATAAATGAGTTTGTGGATTTTTTACTTTTTTTCTTTTTACACCTCAGCTTCTTGAGGTTTTTTGCCCCAAAGGAAAGAAAAAGAGAAAATTAGGTTTCAGCACAGAGAAATGTTTGAAAGACTGTACAATAATAATGAAAAATATTTTCATTTCCAGAACATTTTATTTAACCAGCTCATTAATACACTTTTATTATTTTGATTTGATTAATTGTTGTTGGTTTTGAGATTGGATTTATTTTATTATTCAAGTTGCAATGACTCTCCTGTTATTTTCTTCATGCTTACCAAGGGGTTTACACCATTATTTCTCCACACAAATAACTAATTAGTCAACCATTTTCTCATTTGACATTTCTCAGTGGCGAGGGACTGCAAACTGAATTTCATCTGATTTTTCATTCTGTTTTGATGGTATCATTGGAGATTCAGGATTGTGATGAAAGCCAGCCTGTTAAATCCCTGATGTGACCAACAAAACAAAGCTGAGATGAGGAATATTTTAGCTGAGATGGGGGAGATGGGTGCATGGTTTTCTGCAGATGCAAACCGGAGCAAACCCTGCCTGCAGAGAGACACAGCCTGCACACCCTTCCCTGTTTGGGAAGGGTTTTATATCTGGGCAGTGGTTTTATATCTGAGTAATAAATGGAATCCAAACCTCTATATTCACCTGCTCCTTGTAATTAATACATTTGATTAATCTACATTGGTTTTCAGTATCTGAAAAAAAAATTAATAATAGAATAACAGAATGGTTTGGGTTGGAAGAGCCCTTAAAGATCATCTCATTCCTGCCCCCCTGCCATGGGTAGGGATGTCACCCCAACTGCTCCAACAGCATTCTTCCAATGGCTTTAATGCTACAAACATTTTAAAATTTAAAACAACAAACAAACAAACAAACCCAAAAACCCCCAAAACAACGACCAAAAAAAAAAAAAAACACAACAAAAAACACCCAAGAAAAATAAAAACCCTAAACAACACAATCTTGGAAACTGTCTAAAAATGATCTTTACAAAATCAAATGTCAGCATAGTGACATTACTATAATATACATTAGAGAATTGCTGTTATTGTTTTAATTTCACATGGGACAGGAATTTGAGAGCCAGCTGTGTAAGGCTGGGAATGTGGGAATGTGTATATATATATATATATATATGTATAATATATCTAAATATATATTAATATATAATATATTTAGATATATTATACGTATATATATGTATAATATATATATATTATATATTAATATATATTGAAATATATATACATATATATGTACATTCCCAGCATACATACATACATATATTATTTTTATATATGTATATATGTGTATATATATATATATGTCTGTATATATATATATGTATACATGTATATAGGTATATATGTATATATGTGTATATGTGTATATATGTATGGTTTTTGCCCTCCCCAGAGCTTTTAACCCAGCCTGGGAGCAGGAACACCTTTGTTATCTCATGGCCAAAAAGCAGAAAAACTGCACTGTGTCCCCAGTAATGAGTGTGGAGTGTGGTTCAGCTGGAGAATTGCTGTGCTGCAATAAGGTTCCCTTTCTGCTCCTCCTGGTGCCATATGCTGCCCTAATTAGTGCAGGCAAAAGGTAATGAGAGCACAGTGGAGAAGAGGGAGCTCCATGGGAAGCAGGCTGATCTCTAAAACTCTGCATTATGTCATCCCTATCTAGAGCACAATAGAGTTCTCATCCAGGTTTTTAATGTTGCACTTATATTTTGGGATGGTTTTTTATCTTTCTCTGAGAAGCACCACTGCTTCTCTGGGTGTGATATTTGTGCTGTAATTGCTGCACCAGCCTCTCCCAAAAAACTGAACTTTTCCCAGGGGTGGTGCCTCATGATTTTTCAACCAGCCTTGATGCAAAGCTGTTCATAAATTCTAAATAATTTCCATATATCTGCTATTCTATTTTAGTTCTGCACCAAGTACAAATTTTGATTTGTCCTCTGCTGTGCATCCACAACCTCTCTGTGTCTCTTTGGAGCTCTGTGTTCCAGGTGTGCACTGGAACACTGGAGCAGACAATTTCCAGGCTGAGGGAGCTGCTTTTGCTGCTCTCTTTGCGATACCTGGCTGAGACAACCCCAGGACACGAACCCAGAGCAAGGAGGTCACAGTCAGAATGTGTCACACCCTCTTTCCCTCCCATCTTGTCACACAAGCCCTTGGGAGCTGGGAGCTGTTGGCACAGTTTAAAAGTAAAAGGAAAAAAAACCCAAAATTTAACAAACTCCATGAGTGGCACTGCAGCAAAGCAGAATAAAACCAAACCAAAGAGTAATTGGCACAGCAGAGAGCACAGCTCTGTGTACATCTGATACATCACTGTGCTCAGGACTGGAGGTACAGCAGGTACATCTAGAAAAGTTCATGTTTAACCACCTAAAAAATAGTCTGATTTTAAAAGCTGCTGTGCAATCAGATCCCACCCAAGTCAAAAGTGGGAAGTGAATCTTTGCATTCAAAACTTCTATTTTTATCATGGTTTTTATGATGGGTCCATTCTAAACCTTTGCTAGCAGAGCCCTCAAAAAATGGAACAAAAACCAATCAAATGTGCTGCAATATGCTCTTACAATAAGTAAAAATGTGGTGGGAAAGACAAAGTGCTACTTTCACAATATCCTGTGCCAAATCACAGGTTATACAATCCAGGTTTTTATTTGCACAGCCAACAGTGCTTTGTAGAGCAATCAGGGAAGATAATACAATCCATTTTACATTCTCATTACTTTAGAAGTGTTGAATCTTCTGAAATGGTTTCGGGGTTAATTGAGAATTTGCAATTTTACAATAGACTAGGAATTGTTTAGGCTGCCCTTGTTCCATATTTCTGTGCATACCTTTGTTGCAAAGTTATAAAAACAACAATAAAAGAAGAAACAAAGAAGTGAAATGAAATGATCTGCATTGTCCCTGTTGCAGGCACTCATTTTTGTGGGAGATAAAGCTGAGGTATTGATTAATGTTTAAATGGCTATTAGGAGGAAGGACGTGTTGGGTTGATGGAACATCTCACTGTGCACTAATGCTTTCCTTTGATTCTTTCCCACACATTCCCTAGGGGATAATTTCTGCTCCTGGGGAAGTCAGTGGTGAAACTCTGAGTTACTTTTTTATGCCAGCATAAATAAGCCAACTATTTTCCCTATTTATCTCTTTTTTTGCATAAATTCCAAAAGTTTCTGGTTGCCAGATCTGCTCTTTAACTTATTTTAACATCATAAGAGCTCATAAAGGTATGTAATTTTTCCTGGCTGTATATGCTGAAGTTTTGATGTTCACTCTGCCTGAATATTCCTGTGCACCACAGTCAGGCTCAGCAGCCCCCAGGAAATTCCATTTTTCAAGCCTGAAACAAAGTTGTGGTAAAAAGCAGCAGCCTCAGCAGGGCTGTCTGTCAGCACTTTGTTAGAGGCAGGAATTTTTTTTCATTTTACCTTTTTTTAACCCCTCAATAATGTCTTGGTTTTGTTTATTCCCTCATATTTGCAATGATATTTTAAACTTTTTTTTGCAACTTTATCACATAGGACTTTCAGATGAATTCACTTTCACTGTGAGGCACTGCCTTGGCACAGACTCATTAAACAGTAACAGGCTCCATGTCAATTACTGGTAATTTAAAATGTCTATAAAAGGTTGTATGGTGGTTTATGACCTATAACAATTCACTACAAAAAAGATAAACAGGTTATTATGCCAGGTATTGATTATATGATTGGAGTTTTTGTTTAAAATATAAACACATTTAATTGGAGAGGGAATTGGTATCAGTTAGTTCAGCTCTGGATTGTTCTTTACTTAATATGTTTAATTTTGTATAGAATTAGGCCCTAATCATGAACATTCTTATATTTATTGCTTCAGTCAAGCTCAGGGAAGTTCCTGGTGTGTAAACTCCCCAATCTCTCTAAACATTTCCAGTTTTGGGGGCTGAGTATTTGTGCTTATTAAAGGGAAAAAAGCACACCAGGGAATTTCATATTGGGGCATCTTGGAGACAGCATTCCCAAACTGTGACTGAGGCAACGTGGATGTGTCTGAATTTAATCAACAGAAGGAGGAAGCTCCAGATCCCAGAGTGCAGAACAAGAGTGTGCAAACAGGGCTGGGTGTAACCACCTCCCCCTGACCTGGTGCATTCATTGTCTGACTCTTTCTGCTACCATTCCCTGCAATTTAGCGCATTTCCAGCTCACCCAAAACAAATAATGGTAAGAAAAAAGAAAATAGACCCTCTCAAACATAAATTAAAAATACAGCTTCTAGTCCAACTGGAATTTGGAGTCTGGAAAAAGGATCCTGGGACAGGATTCATGAGGTGAGTGCGGGTGCAGAGGCTGTTGGAAGTGTTCTGGCTGTATAACACAGCAGTAGGAAACAGGTCTTATATAATATCCTAAATATTGATTTCTCTGCTAAACTTTGGGACAAATATATATATATATCCAAAGGAATTGACTCCAACCTCTAACAACACTGAACTGTCTCTAAGGCAGGGCACAAGCTTAAATTGTGTTTTTGCAACATGAAGAGATCCACTGTGGAAGCCACTGAGTGCCCAGACAGATTCCTTTGCAGCAATGCATTTCTTTGAAGTTCAGATCTATAATTTGCTAACAACCTCTGCCCTTTTGTTCAGGTATTCAGTGTACAAGGACCCAGCAGGGTGGCTGGAAATCAACCCCACCAACGGCACCGTTGGCACCACGGCAGTGCTGGACAGGGAATCTCCCTTCGTGCACAACAACATCTACACTGCTCTGTTCCTGGCCATCGACAGTGGTGAGTGACCCCTCGGGCAAAATCCTGAATTTCCTGCTTGAAATGCTCTGTTCTGAATGCTGCAAGTGATGCCTCAGGTTTTGGCTTTTTATTTTTCACATTCTGTGCTGCTTTAGTGTGTGGGTCTGGGCTCACATCAGGGGATGCTGAGCTCTGTGCACAGAGCAGGGACACAAAACAATTCCTGCTCCAGCTGGGCACCAAGGACAAATGATCCAAATCTCAGCCCAGGAGCACAAACACCGTGGGCTGGAGAGAGAAAAACAAGCAGGGTGGGACTGCAGGGGCTAAAGCTGGAATGGGACAATGAACTGCAAGGTGCAAATGGAGCAGAACTGATCCCAGGGAGAGACCCCGGGAGCGCTCGTGCATTTTGGGGCCATTTTGGTTCATCTTGGGTTCATTTTGGGGCCATTTTGGTTCATCTTGGGCTCATTTTGGGGCCATTTTGGTTCATCCTGGGTTCATTTTGGGACCGTTGTGGTTCATCTTGGGTTCATTTTGGGACCGTTTTGGTTCATCTTGGGTTCATTTTGGGACCATTTTGGTTCACCTTGGGTGCAGCCCTGGCTGGGCTCTTGTGCTGCCCAGGGTGGATCCATGGAGGAGATCCTTTTAATAAATCCCTGCTTGATTCTGTAGCTCTGCCCAGCCTCTGTTCCAGCTCAGCCCTCACAAGGCATCACACGTGTAAAATTAACCAGGTTCTGCATCACTTCTCTGTGGCCACCTAAATGTATTAGAGACCATTTTAGAAACCAGAAGAAAGAGGAATTAACTTGAAACTTGCAAAGAGGAATTAACTTGAAACTTACAAATTTATAACAGTTTTAATTTAGCTTTAAACCTTACAGATTTATCCCTACACTGATGTCTTAATGCTAGGTGTAATTAGTCTAGAAACATTCTTGGAAATGTAATAAATCTTCCTAATCAGAGTTAATTTCTTCACAATATTTGAGCAGTCAGCATGCCTGAGGCACTGAAATACCAATAACAGCTCATCCTTGATATGTTGGATTATAATCTATTCACTACAATGACAGTGACAATAAAAACAAAAACTAAACTCCTTGTTAAAAAGGAACAGTTTTTGCATATTGTGTGTACTAAAGTTCCTCCTGTCAAATGGAATCCAAATTGAGCTATCTAAGGAAAATCCAGAGAGTGACTCTGGAGCAGAGGAAGAAAGAGCAAATCCTGAATGTTTCAAATCTCCTGAGCTAAAGGCACAAAATAAATAAAAGATTTGCCTGTAATATAACAGCTAATATGCTAACTCTTTTTCACAGCTGCAGCTGGTTTAGCCCTGGTGATGAATTGTAAAATGCTCTTTTTAAGGGAGTAATTCTACATTTTTGCAAGCACATGACTCAGGGAACATTTGCAGGGCCTGACAGGAGAAAGAAAATATCGCCTTAAGTATAAGAGAAAAAAAAAATCTGCTGAGGAGATGATTTACTTATATATTAATATACATATTTTCCTTAGGAAATTTCTGGGGGGAAATGTAGCACTAAACATATTTCTGTCTTTTGCTTGCTATTGGATTTTTTTCTTTTTTAATGCATCTCAAAATCAGGTGCACTGGGAAATGTCATCTCACCATGAAAGTAAAAATTTGGGATATTACTGAGGGGTTACCCAAAGGACAAAGTTGTGTTTTAAAGGTGAAGTCAGATATTGTCACAGAGAATAGATGGAGAAAGGACATGAGTGTTCTTGGCTGTGGGAACCAGCCTGAGTAATGTGGATTTTGGGGGACACCTTTATGTACAACTTAGGCCTTGCTCATTTATTCTAAACCCAGAACTTCACTGCTTTTAATTCTCAGATATTTTTTTGTTTCTATTGTGGATAAATGAGAGAAAGGGAAGCTGTGCTGGACAGCAGAGCAAAGGAATCCTGCTCACTTGGGATTCTGAGGCAGCACCTGATTGCAGCCCCTGTAATTGTGTTTATTTGTGACTCTGTCAGTGCAGGAGTTCATCTTCTCCAGCATTATTGACTCCTGTGAATGCAATGATCACAAACCACACGTGTGCACTCAGGACTGCCATGCTAAGGGGTTAATAATGATCTTTTCCTGCCATCAGCAGCCCTGCCACACGTGGCAGTGGGAATAAACAGCAGAACTTAATTAGCTGATATTAACCTTGTGCCCTGCATCACCTCTGCATTAATTACCAGGCAGCTTGGGGAGCAAATTCAAGTTAGACATAGTCTGGGAAGTGGGAAAGTTTCCTGCTGGCCTGGATGAATGACTCTGGCTAAAGCAGCCAGGGAGGTCTGGGAGCTGATCTCAACAGGTTGGGCTCTGCCTTCCCCTCAGGGACAGCTGGGACAGACAGCATCCCTGGGAAGTGATCCCAAATTTGTTTCCAGGCTGGCACTGCGATCTAGCACTGCTGGGAAACCACTTTATCTCTGCAGCCATCAGAGCTAATGTCCAACTTGAAATATTGCAATAGATGAGAAACCAAATTGTGGGAAAATGCTATGAAATGAATACAGAATTACTTCAGGACTCTAAAAGAAGGTTGTGCTAACTGAAAAGGGGGAAAAATCAGATTGAACAGAACTATCTGCACCTCCTTAGAGCAGCATTGTCCATGGGCTGCAGACCTCTTTCTTCAGGTTAATAAGTGGAGCCTGTCTAATGCCAGTGAAAATGCCTGGGACTTCTCAGTGAGAGGGCAGCCAAGAGCAGGATTAAGAACTGCCAAATGAAACAGGGTAAAAAAGTGAAAATTTAGAGGCATTTCCAATAGAGCAAGTCATTTGCTTGGGCTAACTGACTTGTGGTGAAAAGGAAGGAGAGGAAAAAAAGAAATACTTTAGCAGAAACTCTTTTTGCAAAAGCATTCAGTGGAGGTTTTTATTTCCTTTGGCCTCTCAGCTCATCTCAGTCAAATCTGAGATGGCACAGGCAATGGGAAAGTTGATTTTATCAGGCTTTCCTTCCCTGTCCTGGAAATCCAGAGAGCTCAGGTGATGCCCAGGGCGCTGCCCAGCACTGGGAACTGGCACACACAGCAGCTCCCAGGCACTGCAAGATGTGTGATCATCTTTAACAGAATTTATCGTGAATAAATCTAAAATCATACAGAACCTTGTGCCTTAGGCATTGCTGAAGCGCACGAGCCATATTCTAAAACATAAATACAAATATTAATTGGAGTTCATAGCATTTACCTGCTTACAGAAAAAGTTCTGTTGTCCCCCTGTGTTCCATGCTCACCCCTTTATAAAATAACCTTATATTTGAGTGCTGTCCTGGGGGAGGAGTGCAGACAGCTGCAAACAAACCCCACAGTGATCCTTTTTCCTTCTTCCTTTTTCCTTTTTCCTTCTTCCTTTTTCCTTCTTCCTTTCTCCTTTCTCCTTTTTTCTTTTTTCCTTTTTCCTTTTTTCCTTTTTCCTTTTTCCTTTTTCATTCTTCCTTTTTCCTTTTTCCTTTTTCCTTTTCTCCTTTCTCCTTTTTCCATCCCCTTTTGCTGATGTCAGTGGAGAATCTATCACCAGTTCCATCTGACTCCTAGTTATTACACTTCAGTGCAGGGAGCAAGTGCCAGGGCATTTTATTTTATTTTTTTTTTTATCTGCAAAGAGTTGGATATTTCTGTCACAAGTAAAACCTGGAGCTTTGTGCTTGGTGTTTCTTTGTATAAACCTGTCACATCTTTATCTTTTTTGGGGATATCACTTTACCAGTAGGACAGGAACAATGAAAGGGACACAGAAAATGGAGTCACTCCACTGCAGGAAATAAGCTGGCTCTTTATGAGATTCTTTCTGACCTTTATGATATTATTTCTCAGCATTATCAAATTAACTGCAGCTAAAGGTGGTAAAGTATGAATTATGTTATTCCTGATCCAAACAGTTCCTGTATCTTCCCAAACACACTTGAAACAATGTGTAACAGCAAATTTGATGGAAACACTGTTAATTTATTGATAATAAATTTTGACCTTTTATAGGGGTGCATTACATTTTAAAAAGGACTTTTTGGAAGAAATATCCCAATTTTCTCAGTACATTTGATTTCAGTAAAAGGTCAACTTAGTGTCTTTAGAATTTGAAAACTTTTTATTGAAGACCTGTGTGACCACAGAGTCTCTGGCCTATTAAAGAAGAAATTAAACCCTGGTAGGAAATACCATGCAGCAGAGTTAACACATTAAAGTGTCATGAACTGTGTTTAATCTGACAATGAGCTGATAATGGGGCAAATTCAGGTATATGCAAACTTGGGAAACATCAGAGGTTTCATTAAATTAACAAAAGTGCCAACAATGGTGATCATTTTATTTGGCACTCTAATCATTGAATCCAATGCAAAATCACAGCATTATTGGGAGCTTTTCTGCCAAAAGGGATTTTGCTCATTCCATGAGAGGAGAAATCATCTGGGTTTGAGAAACCTGTGTGGAACAGAGCTTCCAAATGTGCTCTGTGGTGCCATCCTGCAGAGCCCATTGCTCACTCAATTTGGGATGAGGATCACAAAGCACAGCACCTGCATGTTTATCTCATTCACCCATGCTAGAAACTCTCCAGGAAAGGTCTTTTTTTTTTTTTTTTTTTTTTTTTTTTTTTTTTTTTTTTTTTTTTTTTTTTTTTCTGTATTCTGAGAGTTTGAGTCACAATCTAGAAAAAGTGAGGGAGGAGGAAACCATGGCTGGAGGTGAAGCTGAAAAATAC
This sequence comes from Melospiza georgiana, assembly GCF_028018845.1. NCBI lineage: Eukaryota > Metazoa > Chordata > Aves > Passeriformes > Passerellidae > Melospiza > Melospiza georgiana. Next base: position 17,850,143 of record NC_080443.1, read on the forward strand.
CTGGAAAATCTGTGAAATCTTTAAAAGATAAAATTCATTTCTCCATTTCTTTTTAGAGGAATGAATAATAATTTATCCCCAGATTTATCTTATTTATACAAGAATCACTCTTTTTGTGGTGCAATTAAGATCCCATTGTGTAGCCTTTTTCTATCTCTTTAAAAACAAAATCTTTGGGTATTTTTGGTTGCTTGACCCATAGAAAACCCACCTGTGTTGTCCATTATTTGTCACCTGGTGACAAGTAATGACACACTAATCTTGCTGGTTGGGTTAAATGCAAAGTGAGGTTGGATTCCACTTTTTTTGGGGTGGTTGGATGCCATCCCAGTGGGGTCCCACCTAAAGAGAAATATTCTCCCAGTGAGTCTGATGCAGTGTGAGCATTCCACATTCCCTCCCTGTCATTCCTGACACCAGGGAGCCACTGAGGCAAAATTTGGGAAAAGAACTTCAGCTGCGTTAAACAAAGAAATAAATATCATTAGAAGTAATTTTAGTTGTGAGTTCAGGGTTTGCCTTGAGCTACACTGGCAGTTTAAGCAAAAAGCAACTTGGACTTGGCTGTGGGCAGCTGCACTCGTGAGCTGTGGCACTGCCTCATTTTTCCTGAGCAAAAGGAAGAAATGGTGAATCAGGGTCTAGTTTTTTCTCACTTTTTCCTGTGTTTCCAAGGAGCAGCTGAACCCAAGCAATCCTGAATCCAGTTTATTGTGCATGTCTTGGCACTGCTAATCATCGGAAAGAAAACTTTTTATTCTGTCCTCTGTGTGATGAGCAGTAACACACAGCACCCAGGAAAAGCTGGATAACAAAGAGAATTGTGGCATTGTGCAATTAGAACTTCTCCTGACATGTATCTAACCTGTCTCCTCTCTCCATGATGCACATAATTAAATTACCACAGATTGATTCCACCTAAACCATGCTATTTTTGAAGAAATCAGGCAATTAGTTACCATGGCAACCCAATTAAGCCAGTTTTATACCCCTTATCTTAATTGCTGTATTAATTGAGAAGAGAAAATAAATTGAAGACTCATCCTTTTCTTGCCATTTTACATTTCAGTAAAATATGAATTGCACACAAAATATTGTTTTAATTTGTCATCATGGACTCATGATTGGAAAAAGAAATGGGAATGCTGAAAACAGTATTTAAGATGGATGGCAGATGTCATAGCAATTGGAGATGCTGAGAGAGCTGAGCTCTTCTGAAATGTAATTACTCACAAACAGGAGCTGTGTGTTTTATTTGAAGGGATAAATGAAGGGTTGGAACTTTAGAAGAAGCCAACAACATTACAGGTGTCCTGATATTTTTTAAACATGCAGATATTTTTTATTTTATATATTTTCTATATAATTTATATAATATCTATTTCATAGATTATATCTAAATATATACATATATAAACTCATATTATAATATAAATAAAATATATTATAGACTTCTATTATAATATATAATAATATATATAAACTATATACAGATATATAAAAATATTTATTTATATATATATTTTAAATAAATATATTCTATATTTACTATATATAGTATATAATATATATTATATAAGAAGTATAGAATATATAATATATATTCTATATTTACTATATATAGTATATAAAATATATAATATATATATTCATTTTTAATGAATATATAAATATACATTATGTATTATATATTATATATAAAATATATAATACATATTTATATATTTATTATACATTTCCTATATTATATTTATTTTCAATTATATTTAATTATATATTACATATTATATATTATATATGATATATGATATATGATATATTATATATTATATATTATATATTATATTTATTTTATGTTATCTATTATATTTACTATATTTTTATATATTTACTATAGATAATATATTTTTATGTAGTATAGATAAATGTATAATATATAATTTTTCTTTTATATATTTTATATTTCACTTTATATATTCAATATCTATATTTAATAATATATTTATGATATATATTTAATAATATTTTTTTTATATTTTTATTTTATATGTTTTACAAATCATCTATATGTTAATAGAGATGGAAAATGCACAGGAAATTTTAATTGATGGAGAATTAGGGACAAAATATCAGCACATGGTTTGAGTAGAGCAGTTGTGTGAGCAGCACTCCCAGATTTTGGTGTCTCCCAATGTGAGGGATGAGACAGAAATTTGTGTTTAGGTTCTCAGAGCAGCATCACTAGAAAGCATGAGAAGCACTGTTCTTGTTTGAGGAGCAGTGTGTAATTTGTGTGACTTTAATAATTCTGATATTATTCTGTGCATCTTTTCATTAGGATTCAATCATTAAAAGTAAACAAAGTATCTTTTTCTATAACACTTATTTTCAAACTAATTTTTTCAACTGGTGGTAGCAACATGGTCTTTTATGCTGGCAGCAATAAAATCCAGTTTAAAATCCACATTTCCTGGTTACAGCCCCTTGTATTGGAGACTCACTTCACCACCAAGTTTCCACTTTGTTTCACTGTGAAATTCTCCATCCTTCAATCTCTGTTTCAGCAGCTTTTACCCAAACCAGTGATGCTGTTTCACTCCTATGATGGCCATGGTGTATTCCCAGATGTGCCACTTCTGGGAGTTTGGAATTCTCTCTTTCTTTCTCTATTTGGGCTCGAAAGGCACCCAAATATTTAAATGTTCATCCTCAGGAGGGATGGCCGGTTCTGCTCAGTGGCAATTGGGATCACAGCTCGCTGGAAAAGCTTCTCCCCAGGATTGTTGGACCCTTTAGGTCCTGCTCTGCTCATTAATTCTGCTCTCAGCCACAAGGTTTGGTAATGCAAATTAACAGTTTTACTTCAGAATGAAAATATTCTATGGGTAACTTTCCTTTCAAAATCAAAGGCGTCTGGAGATCATGGGATTTTAAATTATTTCGACAGCATAATACCATCAAATTTATGAAAGTCACATATTCCCAATGGATGAGTTGTGGCCATTTTTGCTTGATTCATTTCGTGTTACATTTTTATGACGTGTGTTAACAAGCTCCAGTTTATGACCCTGACATTTGCTTGCTTTTCTTTTGGAGGTCTTCATAAATCAATGAAAGATTTTTGTTTAAATCATTATAAATAAACCAAGCAGAGAATAAGTCATTGAAATGGACAGAAGCAATTTCCTTTCACTCTTTTTTTTTTATCTGTAATATTTGCCCAAGTTCTGAACCATACAAAGAGTGAAACAATTGCACAGCAGGGAGAACACAGCCATATCTGTGTGTGACAAAGTAGCAGGACATCCATAAATCTGTTGGCTTCTTCATTTCAAAAGGCAGATTTTAATATTACTGACTTCAGAGAAAGATAAGAAGGGCAGTGCATAAGACATTATCAGTCCAGTGTGGAAATAATGCATTCAAAATTAAAGACAGCAGTTTAATTAAGTGCATGAAAGGCTGGCTTTTATGATCATATTTCAAATACCAGAATGTCTTTTCATCCATTCTGCAGTATGACTTTACTTAATAATATATCAAGAACAAAAAACGTATGGGAGTCTTTCTGTAAATTCAATTAGTCCAATAAAAAGTGAAAAATAGTTTCTTTTTCATTGAAAAGAACTCAAGCCTAACCCTTCTGATGACAAAGTGTGAGATGAGAAGGGAGGGCAGGGCTGGAGAAGGATGAACATTCAGCCTTTGTGATGCATTTCTCCTCGCAGGAAACAGATGAAGTGTCACCATCAGTAACATTTGTTATTGAAAGGACTAATTGCATTCTGCTGCAGGCAGCAGTTTATCAGATCCAGACCATGGGGTGCTTGTTTCTGCCTTGGGATGCTCTCCCAGCACAGCAATAATTCAGTTTATTACAATGTGCTGTGGGTTTCCTTGGAAAAGCCTGGGTTGTGGGGCTGCTGTGGGCTGTGCTGAAGGGCTGAGCTGGAAATGCTGTGGGACCCTGCCCTGGTGCTGCAGGGGTTAACTGCAGCCCCCAAATCCATCCGGGAAGGGTTTGTGTGGGTTGGGACCGTGTTCACAGGGGTCTGAGGATGAGGGAAGGGATGAGGATCTGACTCCATGTTTCAGAAGGCTGATTTATTATTTTATGATAGATATTATATTAAAACTATACTAAAAGAATAGAAGAAAGGATTTCATCAGAAGGCTGGCTATGAATAGAAAAAGAAAGAATGATAACAAAGGCTCTGTCTCAGGCTCTCTGTCTGAGCCAGCTGACTGTGATTGGCCTTTAATTAAAAACAACTAAATGAGACCAATCCCAGATGCACCTGTTGCATTCCACAGCAGCAGATAACCATTGTTTGCATTTTGTTCCTGAGGCCTCTCAGCTTCTCAGGAGGAAAAATCCTAAGGAAAGGATTTTTCATAAAAGACGTCTGTGACACCTGGTCACTGAGAATTTTAGACTTTCTGTACTGACAGACACTGATCCCCTACTGCATTTGACCTAAAGCCATAAAGAAATTGTAAAATTAAATAATAGAACTATTATGAGTGTGTAGTTTGAATTGAAGTGTGTAATATCACATAGTAGAAAACTTTAAAGTTTTAGAATATAGTATTATACATAAAACAAAATAGGAGTTCAAAAGTAGAGACTGATCCTTCGTATTTACCTTCTTCTTCACCTTCTTTCTCATAGGTTTGAATAGTTTAAATAAAAAAGTCCACATTGTGAGTGTCAAGTAGTTAGTTATTAGGTTTAAAATATAAATTATTTAGGTGTCATTTCTTAAATAAGCAGTTTATCCTAAAGAAACCTTATAAAGAAAGATACAACTCCATTTTTGCCTTGTTGTAGAGCTCTGTAGAACTCACAACTTGTAAGACTGTTCTGCTCAGGGAAGTGCAGGGATCACACTTCCCTGTGCTGAACCAGAAAAAAAAGAAAAAAAGGAATAAACAACCCATGAGTGCAGCATTTCAGTGCCAGGCGCAGTAAAGGACAAAATGTGCGCTCAGAAAGCTCTGAGGTGATTTTCCCAAGGTGCCAAAGGAGCTGCTGAGCTGCAGGCAGTGTGTGGCTGGCTCAGCCCTGGAGATGAGGTGCTGCTCCCCTCAGCAGCGGGCAAACTCAGCCTGCCCAGCTCCCCCAGAGCCACCGGGGCTGGTTTGTCGCTGCCAGCCTGGCACTGAGCCCTGCAGGGTGAGCACACAACGGGCTCACTCTGCAGCTGGCTCCCAGGGCAGGCTGGCAATCACTCTGCACGGTTTAAAGCTCAGGGTGAATAACCCAGCTCACTGCCCAGGGCTGCTCTGGCAGGTTTCAGTGCTGCTGACAGAGCTGCTCGTGGCCCTCAGGGCTGGTGGGGATGATCTGGTGCTGTTCTGCTTCTGGGCACCACCTCAGCTCCTGATTCCTCTCTCCTTTTCCTCTCACTTCTTATTCTTCATTCTTTGAACACTGTGCTATCTATCTGGGGGATGGTTCCCAGTATGTTTCTCTCAGTATGTGCTGATGAACAGATTCTGTTCCAGATATCTATTCATGTCCTACTCTCATTTTAACTTCAAAATATTCCTCTCCCAGAGGTTTCCTTAGAATAATTTTCCGTACTGTAGAGAATCAGACAGGCTTCATTCTGAAAATCAGCAATGAATTTACAAGAGTGACTCATCAGGTTTTTTAAGCAATAATTTCCATATAAAAGAGGTAAGAACAATAAAAAATTATTTCCCCTTTGCAAGCCTGCAGGTGCAAATAGGAGCAAGAGTTTATGGAAATGTGATTTAATAAACAGATGTTTGTTTTTTTCCTCTAGGTAACCCTCCTGCTACGGGCACAGGAACTTTGCACATCACCTTGGAGGATGTCAATGACAATGTCCCATCCCTTTATCCAACACTGGCAAAAGTTTGTGATGATGCAAAAGATCTCAGGGTAGTGGTTCTAGGAGCATCAGACAAAGACCTTCATCCCAACACAGACCCATTCAAATTTGAGCTCAGCAAGCAATCCGGCCCAGAGAAGTTGTGGAGAATCAACAGGCTCAACAGTAAGGCTGGAACTTGGATTTTTGTGTATTTATTCTTCCCAATTCTCCATCCCAGGGCGCTCTCCCTGAGGCACTGGGGGAATTTAGGAGGGGTTTTGAATGAAAGTTTTGTAGGATGGAAATACCTAAAGCCGCTGCTTTACCCTGAAACTCCTTCTCTTCTGAAACCTGAAACTCCTTCTCTTTTTGTGTTGGCTGAACTTTTGCATTAATCTCTTGTATTGGCTGAATTTTCTTCCCTCTATTTTGCATTAATCAGGGGCTATTAATAACTGATAGTTTTGTGAAGATTACTGCATCTCATGCCACCCAATTGATTTATACAAGGTGCACAAGGCTTTGCTGTAGGACAGCATGGAAGTTTTGCATGGGCTTTAGCAATGCAATTGAAAAACTTCCTAATTTTAAGTATTTAAACTCTTCACAAATAAAATCTCCCAATGCACTGCAACCTTGCACATTTGGTAAGAGGATCATGAGATTGCAGAAGGTTTGCGCATCAAATTGTGGACACAAAGTACAACATTTCTTCATAATGTAATTATTCTTGTTTCTTTTCTGGAATGTTTTATTTTTCTCTGCCACTCTCCAATTTTTAAATTCATGTCATAGCTTTAGAAATATCTAGAGATTGATGTGATGGCTGTACTGGCTGTTCTCTTGGCTATTCTCCAAACATCAAACCACCCCTTTGTCACACCTGAAAGAATTATCACACCCACCTGGGTGCCAGGAGCTGCTGTGGCCTCAGTTCTCCAGGTGGAGAAGATCTGTGGATTTGTAAAGAGCTTTATTTCCCTTCCCTTCCCTTCCCTTCCCTTCCCTTCCCTTCCCTTCCCTTCCCTTCCCTTCCCTTCCCTTCCCTTCCCTTCCCTTCCCTTCCCTTCCCTTCCCTTCCCTTCCCTTCCCTTCCCTTCCCTTCCCTTCCCTTCCCTTCCCTTCCCTTCCCTTCCCTTCCCTTCCCTTCCCTTCCCTTCCCTTCCCTTCCCTTCCCTTCTGTGTTTCAGCAGTTTTTCCCTGTATTTCCCAGCAAGAAGGGTTATTTTTCCTTTGGCAAGTAAATTTATTATTTCTTTTTGTCATTTTGGGGGTGACATGCCCCCAAATGCATTTCATTAGATATTAGCTTGCACAGGCAACTTCTGCCAATAATTTACAGACCAAATAATGTATTTAAATAAAAGGGGTTCTTACAAGTCTTTCTTTTGGTGGGGTTTGGAATAAGTTTGGAATTAGATTTCAGCCATGAAAGAATTTCAGGACTCTCTTTTCCTTCCAATTCAATTATTTTGTTTTTTTTTTTTCTTAGAGTATTCTCATTTTCATCTTGATTTCCATGACTAACTGGCATGTCTGATGTTGCTTGCAGACTCCTTCACTCTCCCAAGCAATTTGGTTAATTGTGCCCTCATCCTTTGCAGATACCCATGCCCAGGTGATCCTGCTGCAGAACCTGAAAAAGGCCAATTACAACATCCCCATCTCAGTGACAGATTCTGGGAAACCTCCTCTGACCAACACCACAGAACTGAGATTACAAGTGTGTACCTGCAAGAAATCCAAAATGGACTGCAGTGCCAGTGATGCTCTCCACATCAGCCTGACCCTAATCCTCCTTTCACTCCTCAGTTTATTTTGTAAGTCTTTTGCTCAGCTCTAAGTAATGAAATGTTGTTTTTCTGCTCATTTGTACCCTGTATCAGAAAACCCTCCAGAGGAGGAGTTAAATTCACAGATTGATATCATAATGCTGGAATTTTGGGTTCTTTTCCCATGAGTGAGAAAGATGGGGGGGAGAGGGATTTTTCATAACCAAAATATATATATATAAATGGATGTCTGATTGTCAAATTAAGAAGTAGAAGCAATAATTTTAAGAGGAATCAAAGGGAACCAGAGCTACCATATGATAAACTGAGAGGTACCAGCTGTAGCAGCAGATTTGTGCAATGCTTGCTTTCATCTCTCCCCACTTGAATTCAATTCAAGCCCAGAAAGAGGAGATTAAAGGTGTTCCTGTAACAATGGCTGCTCTGGGTCACCAGGAAAACGAGGCCTGTCTGCTTCAATCTGTTCCTGCACATAAAATGTGCAAGTGACTGGAACAGGAGGAACCTATTTGAGATTCTGGGCTTAGAACCACCCAGAGCTGATAATCAAATGGCCAGGCTGGCTTGGAGGGCAGAGAAAACTGCCAGGTAAAAGGAATTTCTGCTCTTTATGAGAAAGGAATTTTGTAAATCTCATTTGGAAAGCTTGACTTGAAAGTGGGAAAAAAAAATCCCAGAATGATTCAAAAGTAAGAACTCAATGCCATGGAATGCACAAATTTAAACAGGACATGTCCCTGGGTAGTCCTGTGACAGCTGCCAGCAAACTTTTTGATGCAGTGTTAGTTTTGAATTCCTATCCAAAGGAATAGCTGTATCCCACAACTATGACAGTAAATCTGTTATTTCAGGACTGTTACCTTCATCTTCTATTAACAGAATATATTGTAAAGTGGCTTAAAACCCGAGCCGTGGTGAAAGGCCTTGGATTCTCCAGGAGATAAAATGTGCCACGAGGCAGGGGAGAGGTCAAGGCAGGGATCCCTTCCGCACCTGAGGCTTGCTGTGTGCTTGAGCACACGTCCTGCCCTGTTTCCTTCTCCTTTTATCCCAAAAGCTTGGCATGAAGGTCGTTGTGAGCTGCTAGCAGCTGATGTTTGTGATGCTCTTTGAAGATGAAAAGGACTGTATAAATGCTAAGTGCAAATTCCTGTTCTTAGTCTCAATCAGTGCCATCTACAGGATCTGTTTTGGCTCTGGTTCAGCTGGGCTGGGCTCAGTCTGCTGGAACCAAACGCAAACTTGAGCTGTTAGGGGTAATAAGTTAAAAATATTTGACAGGGTGTGACACCATTGCAGCAGTGATATAAATGTGCAGCCCATTGATTCAAATATATTCCTGTTGCCACTTCATAAATGTTGCTGCTGCTACACTAGGCGTGACTTTCACCACTGGAATTGCTTTCTTATCTGATGTGATTTGCACTTGAACTTTATTTACATTAATTCATCTGCTCAGAATACAAAGGGGTAGAGAAAAGCTTTGTGCTTTGGGAAGTTGCCATTTTCATGTTGGTTCTTTACAGCCCCCACCAAGAAGCCTGATCATTTTCCTTAGGTTGAATTATAAAACCAGTTTTAAGTATTGGAAAGCACTTTTTGAGTTGCTCTTGTTGGCTACAGGTCTTGTCCAGCTCAGCTGTGGGTGGAACACACCCCAAGGGCATCCCAAGGGTATTCCATGGCTGTTCCACCTCTGGAACCATTCCCATCCACGTCTGTGCAAAGCCAGCAAACACCACAACTGCCCTGAGCATTCTGCTCAGGTGTGCACTGCACAGAGACAGAAAGGAAAGGGGCTGGGAGCCAGTTAAAATAATGTGGTTCTGTGTTTGAACTCCTCTGAAATGTGCTGCCATCGCCCCGTTCCCAACTCATTTCCACACACAGATTTTTTATAACTGTGATTAGCTCCATTGCAATGTTTTGTATAGTCCAAATATTTATCAGAGTAATCAAAGATTATGATGCCATAAAAACAAAGAGAACTTTAGTGCTTATTGAACAGATGAAACGTCCCATTTCTAGTGGCAAGTTATGGGTTTAATTTTAGCAAAAGCCCTTACGTGGCTGACTTTGCTCCCAGTGTTTGTATTTTATGAGGCTCTTGTTCCTGGGAGGTAAATCCTTCAGTCAAATGAACTTTGTAACTCATGCCAAAGTATTTCTTTTTGTATTTGACATCTGGTGTGAGGATAGATAGCCCTGTGCAAGAGCTGCTCGTGGTGAAAGAGCCCTGCATGAATATCTTTCCTGTGGAAAACATCTTGGTATTATCATTTAAATGGTGCAATTATTAGCTATACTTAGAATATGTGCCTCCTCAGTAAATCATGAAAGAAGTCAGATGTGGCAGATTTCTGAAGTGTCTGAGCACACAAGTGAAGAGCCTGATTAAAACTGAAATGGATGCAAAACCCAGCAGTTCCTCCCATTCTGGAGACTTCCTACTGTGCTCACTATATTGAGGGATAATGGGATACAGACTGCACACTTGCCCAGAAGCCCCTGGGAAGGGAGACGGAGCTGGAACAAAAAAAAAATTAGGAGTTCCTGGCAGCCAGAAATAGAAAATATGAGATGCCAAAATATATGAGCAGATTTGCACAACAAAACAATGAGGTGGGATTGAAAGATGATGAACGCAAAGTTAATTGGAGCATCTTTGTATGTTTTGTGTTTAACCTAATTTTACTGAGGTCAAGCTGGAATGATGGAGAGGGGACAGGCAGAGGAGTTTCCAAAGTTACAACAGGTAATGGTGACAAATATTGGAAAGGATATTGTCACTTGTCATTAAAGCAGACTCTGTGTTTAAGATGAGACTCCATGTGGTGACATTTTGTCCTCTGTCAGCTTTTCCTTGCCATTACTGGAGACAAGAAAGCACCAAATGTTCAGACAAAATTCAGATTTTAGTAGTTCAGATTGAGGGGAAAAAACATGAAAAAACCATCCTGGGTTCCTGGTCAGGGAGGGAGCAGCAGAAATCAGTTCTTGGATGAAGAGAGTGAGTGAGGAAAGAGAAAATCTGTCTGAGCATGTCTGGGGCTGCTCTGGGATTGTCCCTGAGTGCTGCAGTGATTCCAGGTGACACAGCCAACCCTGCTCTGCTCAGAACTCAGCTACAAAAGGGATCCTCACCACCAGATTCACAAACAGGCTCCTCAGCATCTACAGCATCCCACAAGGGTGAGGGAGGGCAAAGCAAAACAAGCCAAAAACAAATTTGTGCATATTTGTGCACAAAATCTGCCCCAAGCCCTGTGGGATACTGAGAAAGAACCACTGTGGCTGGCAGAACTAAGCTTTAGATCTATTACAAATTATTGATAGTATTATTAGTATTTAAAGGGGTATTTGGATTCTGGGCTTTTGATTTTATAATAACTATTTCATTTAATTGCATAATCATAGAATGGTAATTGCATTTCATATCTTCTTTTATATTCTACCAACATAAAAGACCACGTTAGATTCAAATGTGTGGAATGAAGGGAATAAAAGGCACAATGGTTGTGTCACTAATATTGTACTTAAATTTCCTTGTTATGAAAAGACTGGGATTTGAACTTCATGTTGAAAAAACCCAATTTTTTATCTGTTTTTACTATCAACCATGAATAAGAAGCTTTATTTTGTTCACCTGACCAATGGACCACAAAGCTGCAAGTTGACTTAAGCTGAAATAAGTGAAAACTTCCATTATTCTGAACAGAAAGTGAGGTGCCAGACAAGGGGGAAGTGCTGCCTTAAAGAAATTAAATAAGCTGGAGGTCTCTACATTGCAATTAATTTGTTAAAGTCAGGGTGAAAGGCCTCAGGTATGTTTGAAAAACAGAGACTGGCACAGAGATATCTGTGTTGCAATTGCAAAAAAAGCCTTAGAGATGCCCTTGAATTTAATTTCCTAGTAATTTCCACAAACTTTTCCTATTTAGTATTGGCTGTCCCTCTCTATATTGGGGGTTTTTTTCTGATTTGAGGAATAAAGGTACGGGGCCAATAGAGAAAATACAGGTGGCTTTTTTTATCCCTTGAAAATGATGTGTTTATTATTAAACAACTACAAAACAAAACAAAAAAAATACCCAAAAAACACCCCAAAAAATGCAAAAAAATGAATTACATGAAGCTGGTGGGTTTGAATTTCCACGGATCAGGACAGGCAGAGTTAATCCTGCAGTGTTATCTCTCGCCCAGCTCATTTTTCAAAGCCACAGCAGCCCCTGTATCTCTTGTTTACCCCGTGTTATTTGTGCAGGAACATCAAATGGCTGAAAAGTGAAGCAGAGCATTCCTGAAAGGCACCAGAACGAGACAAATCAGAGCAGGTTCCAAATGGAACAGACCTTTCAGGTCACTGCTCTTTCCATTCCCTCTGCAGATTTGTTACCTGCACATTCCCACTTTTCAGCCTTTATTTTGAATTTCTTGGCTGAGTTTTAAACTGTCAGGTTGGTTTTTTTTTTTTCCTTCAGGACTCAACAATTGGGTTTTTTCCAGTAGAGTTTTTGGGTTTTCCCAAGAAAAAAAGGAAAAAGTTCATCCCTGTTCCATCCAGTTCCAGAGGAAGGGTTCCCAATAGGTGAATTTGCTAAAACAAACACTTCTTGTTTCTTTGTTTTGTTGGTTGGGTTTGGTTGTTCTCTTTTTATATTTTAGGTTGTTTTAGCACACTTCAGTCTTCTACAGCAATTTTCTACTTTTCAGAGCAGTTTATTTTAAAATAAATTTTTAAAAATCAGTTTAATTAAAAATATTAAGGAAGTCTGCAAGATATATTTTCCCATTTCTGAGAAATCAAATATCCCTATTTTGGCTAGAATTGCAGAAACTATTAAAACTGGAGAGTTTTGCTGTGAAAGGTGCTTTATTGAGGGGGTTATTTGGATTTTATTTATTTTTGCACTGCTCTAATTTGAGTTGCCTTCTCTTGCTAGACCACAACCATGTAGGTACCTAAAATATCACCTAAATTTTGCTCTCCAAGAAATCGGAGATTGCTGATATTTAGTGAGTTCCAGTGATGTAAATCTCACCTCCCAAACCAAACAACACCAGCAATATCCACTATCACTCACTGCCTTTTTACAGATGCTTTGGTCCACATTAATATTATTGTTTTTGCAGCTAAATATCACTGAAATAGATGCTTTCTCAAGTGCCTGTATGAGAAAAACGCCATTTTTATTTGGGTTGATTTCTAAGGAAAGGATGGTTTGAGGTTAAGAGACTGCTTCAATTTGAGCCAGCCTTGATTTGAATCTCAATTTTGACACAGAGCTGTGTCCATTCTTCTGATTTCACTGCAGGTTTTTTCCAGTCCTGCAACATATTGTGCAGTTTGGGAGCCCACCTAAAATTAATGGGGCTTGAAATGGCCCAGAAATCCATATGGACGTCCATAATTGGGGACAGGATGTTTGTACACCAGACAAGACAAATAGAAATGCCCCCAAATTACACATCAGCATATTGAAATGTGCTCAATAACACTGCATTTGATGGAGTCAATTAGGTGGGAAATGGCATTTTGCACACATTTGAAACCATCCAAACATGATGCAGGAGAGCAGAGGTGAGCAGAGGGGGCGGTTTGGGAGATGTGTGTTTGGAATGCAGAAGGGAGCAAATGCAGCTCCTTCCCCAGGAGCTGCAGTGTTATTGCTGATGGTCATTCTGGAGGATGAAAGGGACATTCAGAGAGATTGGTTTGATGGCCCATTTAGTGCTGGGAATCCAAGTGAACGCTTTTATGTTTTCATTTTCTCAACAGTGCTCCACAGTAATTGTTGGGACATAATATTTTGTGTTTCTTCTCTGAACAACTTCTTAAAGCCACATAAATATTGAATTTCAGATAGTTATGGTCAGGATTGCTCTGGAGTGGCCCATGATTAAAAACTGGCACTGAATACATGACCAGTTGAAGTATTTTTTCCTGCCATTAATGGTCACTGTACATTGTGAGATGTTTGTTTCTTTTCACTATGTCTACCCTTGGCTATTTTCCCTACAACAATTTTTCCTATTCCTTTTATATTTTTCCCTTTATAACATCCAGATAACTCAATGTAAACAGCTTTGTGTTCAGATTTGGGCAGGATATTAAAGATTAGGAGGAGATTTGTGGTGCCTGAAGGTTTGATGCTGCTGCCTTTGCTTCTGCAATACCCAGTGGATACTTACAAAGCCTTTTAAAGGGCCATTAATGTTTGGAGTGTTTTAGATGAGATCTTAAAGCCTCACTTTATCAATATAATTAATTGGGATAGGTCATTAGTTGGTCCTTAGGTAAGTGCCACTTTAGGAGCAATTCTTCAAAAAATTTGAAATGAGCAGGTGTTGATACCAACAGTTTGGTTTTTCTAATTTTGGATTTTCTAGTTGTTTTTTTTTTCCTTTTCTGTGGCTTCTAATCATAATCCTTCACTCTGGTTTTTATTCTTACTCAACAAGGATTTCTTCAGATGATTAATTTAGGATTTCAAGCTGGGTTTAGTCTGTACCTACAGATCTGAATGTGTCTGGATTGTTCATGTTCTGCTTATTTAAAACTGCTGGTAACCTGTGCAGTGCTGCTGTGGGAGATGAGATCTGAGTGCCTGAGCAGCTTCCAGCCCTTTAAAAGGTTGGCTCCCTGCTACAGCTGATGCATTTCATTTTCAGCATCCCTATGAAAAAAAAAAAAGAGCAGACTTGTTCAGTGCTGCCATTTCCAAGCTGTACTTATGCATTTCACTTGTTGAATATTTTCAAGCATTCCATTCCATTTATCAGATTAGAGCATGGGGAAATATCCAGGCAGGCTGCAGGCAGCCTCCTCTGCAATTGTTTAGTTTTGACAGCAGTGAAAAATGAAGGAAGCATTTATTCCCTATTGCTCAAATGAAGGCAACACTGCTTTGACAAAGTATCCAACTGAAATTCACATCAGTTTAAAAAAAAAATAATAATGGAGCACATCTTGGCTTTTCTGCCCCAAAACTCCCCCTCTCCCAGTGAGATTCTTCACCTCCCTGGAGAACAGGAATTGTATTAGAAAATGGTTTTTATTTGATAAACCCAGGGAAGCACATGGCTCTGAATTTCTAAGCAAGGACAGTCGGAATTTTGCTTCGTCTGAGCAACGTTTCTTTCAGAAAATGTTTATTTTATTCACTTGTTAGGAACAGCTCATTACACAGGGAGTGTGTGTGAGTACCTGACAGGAAAGAGGGGAGGCACAAACAAGGATTCAGCACTGCCCTTGCCAGGGTCAGAAGAAAGAGCACTTTGGTTTCCTCCAGCCCTGTTTGGGATCTGCCACTGCAGTCTCCTAATAAAAAATATAATAAATTTTATATATATATATATATATATATATATATATATATATATATATATATATATATATATATATATAGATATATATAGATATAGATATAGATATATAGATATATAGATATATAGATATAAAATATATATATAAAATATATATATAATTTATATATATTATATAATAATTATATATTTAATTTTTATATATAATATATAAAATATATTTTTATTATTTATAATAATGAAATATATATAATATATATAGAATATATTTATTATATATATATATATAAAAAATATATATTTATTTATTTTTATATATTTAATATTTTATATTTATATATTTATATTTTTATATAATACATTGAATATTATAGATTGATTATTATTTATTATATATTCTATATTATATTCTATATTTATGTATTATATGTTATATAACTATACTAAATATAATTATAAAAATAGTTATATAATATTATATATTATAAATTAGTTATCTAGAATTATATAAATAATTATATATAATAAAAATAAAATTGGTTATCTAATATTATATATATTATATAACTCTATTATATAATAATATCAATATATTTTATATATTGATATATTTCTATATATTAACATTAATTAATATGATACAAATAAATGTATTATAATAAATTAGCAGAGTGAGAGCCACTAATTCTGGTGTCCCGCGGGTGAAATGACCTCAGCAGGGGAAATGTGTCCCCAGTGCCAGCTGGGGATTTGGGGCTGGCACATTTCCCCTCCCTGCCACTCTGGGCTGATTTCAGAGCCCCTGGCAGAGTTTCAGCTCTGCAGTCAAACCCTGGCACTGATTTATCAGGGCCCACCAAAGCTCTGAGGGCAATTATGAGCCTCTCATTTCACACAGTGCTTCTCCCGTCCTTAACAGGATAATTTCAAATAATTTCTCACTTAAATGAGAAACAAATTGTGTGTGATGGTATAAACTGCAGATTTTCAGGATAAACTAATTTACTTTTGGAGTCTCTGTAAACTTTTCCCTAAGGTGTTGTGGCCAGTGAGATCAGCAGTTTGTTCTGGCTGATATTAAACCCAGATTTCTTAATTGCAGGAATGAAAACACAGGGAATCTGTCTGGGAATAGTCCTTAAAATTCAATGAGATTTTGGGGGAAATTTATAATAATTTATAGGCACACTATGAAACTCCTGCAGTTGAAACCTTCCTGTGACAGATCAACCAGTGATGCACATGAAAATAATTTATATTTTTCAAAGTTCTACATGGAGGCTAAATAATAACTATGCCTCTAATTAATGACCTTTCCTAGATGGTAAATCCAGGAAAGAAGTACCTGGATGTTGATTAGCTGCCTAATCAGAAGCACAGAGCTGATCTCTTCCATCACTTTTGTTACCTCTTTAGCATTACTGAGGTTTCAATAAAGTCCATGATGTAATGTAGCCTTTTAATTATGCCAGATTAATGTAATATTTCTGATGAAAGGGTAATTGAAAGAAATGGAGCGTGCATGAGCTGAACTCCAAACTCCAGCTGTGTTAACTCTCTTCTTTTAGTGGGAATTAAAGGATGAATGCATTTTGGGTAAGGCTCATTCCTGTACACAGGGTCAGCAAGAAACTTAAATGCCTTTAATTTTTATGAGGTTTTAACTGCAGTGTAGAAGCAGAGTCTGTGAAATAGAGGGTGATCTTGGGCTCATAAAGAGCACATCTTTCAAAGGCTTTTAATTACTCAGGTTAGACCTGTTTCTTTAAAACAAGCAGGGAACTGAGTCACTAATGTAATGTAAATAAGTTCAGAGAAAGCTCTGGCTGCAGCAGGGAAAGCTGGGGGGCACCAAAGCATTTTCTGAGGTCAGAAGTTCTGCAAACCCCACTGGTGGCTGGCTGGAGGGAAGGGCTCTGCTGGAATGGGAGCTCTCGGCAGCCTGGACCTCGGGGAATGAATTTACATCCCACCAGTTGCTTCTTCCCTGGAATGCAGATCATGAAATCTTTGTCTTAAATTCTGTGTATCTTTTTCTCCATTTTCTTCTGTTTTGTGGCTGAACATGAGGAGAAAACCTTGGGTTAGCCCAGTGTGACAGAGGCAGGGAGATGTCTCTGCAGTCATTGAAGATGCCAGCATTAGGAACTTGGGCTGAATTAGGTAAATTGCACCTTTTCAAAAGAAATCAACTTTTGAAACTCTAATTCAGAGCTTTCCTGTGGAGTTGGCCACCATCATCAACTCCAAGTACAGCCAGTAGACCTTGGTTGAGTAGAAAGAAGGGTTTTTTCCATCTAATTTTCCATGTCATGAGTCTCCCTACCCTGACCTGTGCACTTAGACCTGTATCCCCACAGTATAATTATTTTTAATAATGCTATTAGTACATTAGATCCAGACAAATTCCAACAATGTTTGTCAGTTTTCTTGACCAGCAGATCAAAATCTTCACTTCCAAACTTTCCTGATGCCAACAGCCACCAGCTGCTGGTGAGAAGGTTCTGTGGCTTTCTTATCTGAGCCCATTGACAGAAATGCAATAATTCAGAAACGCATGGCAGTAACCCTGTCTTTGTCACTGCTGTGGATCTTTAAGGTCTCTCCCAACCCAGTCATTCTGTGAATTCTGTGGATTCTGTGCTTTCTCACCGTTATCTCAGAAAGAACAAGGCTGAATGTGTCTCAAGTATCAAAGAGGTAAAACTGTGAGATAAAATTGGTGAAGATCACATTAGAGACTGAAATGAGAGAGGTTTCTGGAGAAATACATTCTCTACAGCTGTGCTTAGTGCTGCTGGATAACCAAAGGGAAAGGTGGAAGTGACAAAATAAGAATAAAAATTCCCTTCCCACCCTTGTGGCTTGAGTGCTTTGGGCAGCAAATCACTCATTGTAGGTAATTTCTGTCAAATTACGTCTAAAACAACACAGGGTGGGTAATAATCCCTGAGTGCTGAAGCCAGATATAGAGACAGAGCTGATAGAAAGAAAATAAAATAATTACTAGGCCTAATTATCATTAGTGTGCAGATCTAAACCTGCCAGGCATAGGCTTACCAGGGAATTAAGTTCTTAAAAGAAATAGTTCTCATTGATCAGCAAATGTGCTCCCTGCATGCATTATTTGCACATTTTATACTCACAATATTCCTTAAATACTAATAAATTTTATGAGCTATTGCCAGCTGCAAACTATAAATTATCTGTGCTATAAAATACATAATAATGTATTTTATTTAATTAAAAAAAAAAACTAAAAACCAATGCAACCCCATCAAAGTGAGTGGAAAAGTCACCAGGTGAGCTGGGGCTCAAATAAGAAGTAGATTCTAAAATTTGGCTCTGTGTGAACATTTCTGGAAGTTTCATTTGTTCCTTTTTTATGGGGACAATAAATAAAAAGAAAAGCCAACAAGAAAACTACAATTCCTACACAAGAAACAATAATGAACACTGGAAATCCAACTGGGAGAACAGAGAGATTTCAAATATGGACCAGAGGCTCAGAGATCCCCAGTGAGTTTGCAACAGAGCGGTTGTGTTGGTTTCAATGATTTCCTCACATTCAGGTTGAGTTTTCCAGGCAATACTTTGGTTTTCCTTGATTGGGAATAAACATTGAGTTTTCCAGGCAAGACTTTAGTTATCTTGGGTTGGGGATAAACATTGAGTTTTCCAGACAATACTTTGGTTATCCATGTTTGGGAATAAACATTGAGTTTTCCAGACAATACTTTGGTTATCCCTGCTTGAGGATAAACATTGAGTTTTCCAGGCAATACCTTGGTTATCTTTGATTGAGGATAAACATTACATTTTCCAGGCAATACTTTGGTTATCCTTGATTGAGGATAAACATTGAATTTCCCAGTCAATACTTTGGTTATCTTTGATTCCTGTAGATTTTGTGTTAAGGGAGTTACTGGCCAGGATGTTTATCCAATTAACACCTTACATGACCTTATCAGACTCTTTGTAGAAACTAAATTTGTAACTGACACTTGTTATTAACCACAGAAAATAAAAGACTGATGCTCTCTAGGACAGAACAATTTGCAATCAATTTTGTGTGCAACAGAAAGAACAAAGATAAATTTGATCTTGCATATTCTTACTTACCAAAGGTTGTCTACTGGAACTTCACAGATCATAATTTTGAGTGTTGAATCTGATTTCCAGAAGCAAAAACTATTTCTTTAAATAATCCACCTGTGCAAAAGTTTCTCCTTTTCTGCTCAATAATTATTATTAAATAAAAATTGTTATACTTTGGGGGGGTATAGGTCTAAGTGCACAGTTCAGGGTAGGGAGACTCATGACATAAAAAATTAGATGGAAAAAACCCTTCTTTCTACTCAGTCACCATTCATGGCTGTGAAATTGGAATAATTCTTTTCACACAAGGCTTAGCTGAATTCTGAGTAGTCCTGGCACCCTCTGCCAATGCCAGGGGTTTGTGGAAGTGCCAGCAGATGTTGGGACACAGCTTTTTGTGGAAGGGGCCCAGGTTTCTCTGAACACACCTGAGGGGTGTGAATGAGAGGAAAACCAGGGAATTCCTGCAGGGAAAATCCAGGAATGCCCAGGGGGAAAGAGGCAGGGAAGGAGCCACAGCCACAGAGGTTTTGTCCAAGTGGCAGAGCAGGAAAATGCTCTGTGGAGCACAGGGCTGGCAGGAGATGAGCACACAGCAGCTCAGTTTGTCAGGGGCTCAGGAAAGATGCTGCAAAGCTGCTAAGTGAGAGCCTGGTAGGGGATTTAGCTCTTTGAATGGCTACAAAAAGCCCTTTGGGACAACCTGTGAGAGAGAATCCTCCAGACTGACATAACCTAAATATACAGAGCTAGAAAGGAGATTCCATGACAAAAAACCTCCTCTGATTTGTTTGTGCTTTCAGGCTTGAACAAGAGGCAGGATGATGGGGTTGTCCTGAGTAATCAAAGAAGGGAGAGCTTTAGGGGGAAGGTTTAAGAGCTGAGTTGTAGCTGTGCAGAGCTGTCGGGAAAACATCCAAAAGTTATCAGAGCTAGAGGCTGACATCTGAGACTAAATGGAAAAGTGGGAAAAGAGAGTAAGAGCTCTGAACTGTCAGCAACAATGTCATTGCTGAGCAGGAAAGGATGGTGGCACTGAGAAGGGGAAGAAACCAAAGTGAGGGGAAAAAGGTTTGCTAAAAAAATAAACTGGAGGAATGAGACCAAAGGAGAGGCTGGAGAAGTGATTAGAGAAATCATGGTTAAACTATAGGAGGAGATAGTCCCAGGAGCCAAGGGAGCATCATTTTCAGGCATGTGATTAAATGGATTAAAAGCAAGGAAGAATGGAGCTGAGAAGAAATTTCAGTGAAAGAAAATCTGGGCAGGGATTGCAGAGCTTTGAGGTGAAAGGAGGCAGGAATGGGCAGAGACATCTGGGGTAACAGGGAGGGTCAAAAACTCCTTGTGAGAGACAAACTGGCCTTCAATAGATACAAAAATAGCAAAGGAGAAAGAGACATAATTAAAGCTGAACTAACTAGTTTTTGTACATCCCACAATGCGAACGAAAGGTTCACACACATTCATTATGCCTGTCAATATAATGTAAAATATACAAGCTTTTCTTCAGGTGTGCACATAAATCACAAACCCTGCCCCTTATTTACAGGCTGTGGGTGAAGCAGCTCAGTGGCTGCTGCGCTTGGTGGGGAATTGATAAATTCTGTGCTGACAGATTTCTCTGGTGAGGTCCCAGCCTGTGCATTGCACACAAACCCAGCGCCACAGCTGCTGCCCATTCATCATGGCCAAGTGCCTGTCCCAGGCAGGGAGACCCCCAAGGATCTCCCAAGGATTCAGAGCAGCTCCATCCATCCCAGAGCAGGGTCAGCTCCTTTGAGGCAGGATTAAGCAAATGCCCTTTAAGGACACTAAGCTTCATTGGGGTCTGGAAATGCTATTTTCCAGGTTGTCTGCGAGAGCAGAGTCTCAAATTCTTTCTTTTCACCACCCAGGAGATCAGGTTGTTTATGAGAATTTAGTTCTAGCTGGCATCCCTAATCCAAATATATCCAGACTTTGGCAGTCACGACCATAAATCTCCTATATGTGAGT
Source organism: Melospiza georgiana (assembly GCF_028018845.1). Lineage (NCBI taxonomy): Eukaryota > Metazoa > Chordata > Aves > Passeriformes > Passerellidae > Melospiza > Melospiza georgiana. Next base: position 17,871,201 of record NC_080443.1, read on the forward strand.
CTGGATCCTGATTTTGTGGCCAGACCTTTTCTTTCAGCAGCAGGATAGTAATCCACGTGCCAAGCAATTCCAGATTTTGTCCTGTTTGGAAATCTCAGTTAAACTTCTCACTCAGTGAGCCCCATCCACCAGCACCTCTGTGGATTTCTTACCCTTAATTTGCTTTATTTACCTTTGTTTAGCAGAACTGAGGCACTGCAGGGAAGGGGCAGGCAGTGTTGGCATCCAGGTGCCTGCATTGCTGCAGAATTCAATATTGACATCAGTTCAAAGGATAGAAAGAAAGAAACAGATAAAACAAAACAGCCTTATCAATAATTAAATTAAATTTGATTTGCCCTAAAAGGCAAACAGATCATTAAAATTTTTAAAGGGCACAAACCAGCATCTAACATTGACCATTACATTTCTGTGGTGGTGACAAAACTACCAATATTGCAATATTGCAATCTTTGAAGTGCACAGATGCAATAAATATCAGACAAACATTTGTTGACTGAGTTTTGCTGTGTCATTCCCTTGGTTTTATAGGCTGAGTGTGAGCTACAGCTGATGTGAGATTTGCTCCTGAATTCTCCTTTCTGAATTTCTTTACTGCCTTGGTATTATCAGGGTGTCCATCTAAAACAGAATTCAAGTGCCACATTCACTTTATTTCATAGAAACCCCACATAAAAGCCTTATATTTATGTAGCAACATTAATATGATACGCCAGGCCTTTTATTCCCTTTTATTCACAAACTATAAAGCTCCATTAGAGTGTTATATTATTATATTTTTATATATACTATACTATAATATACCATAATATAATATAATATAATATAATATAATATAATATAATATAATATAATATAATATAATATAATATAATATAATATAATACAATATAACTATAATAAAACTATAATAATATAAAAACTATAATAAAACTATAATAATATAATATATATAATCTACATATATTTTATAACAGTATTATATAATAGTGTTATTATATTATTGTTCTATTATTCTCTTGTTATTATAAATTATATATATTATATTATTATATATTATAATATAATATATACATTATATTTTTCAAAAACAATATTTTTTGTTTGCTGTTTGCTTGCCAGGGTGTGCAGGGAGGGAGGGGCTGGCATTTCCTTGGGCACAAATGGAACTGATGGAGGTGCCCAAGGGGGGAATCAGCTCCTGGCTCAGGATTTATCCTCTCCCCACATTTTCCAGAACTGCACCACAAAGGTCTCTGACTGCCCCACATGACATTTTGGGCTTTCCTCTTGGAGATTTCTGCACTCACAATTAATTGTTTTCTGGGTCCAGATAATCGATATTTAACTATTGGCAATGTTCATGCACCCAGCCAGCAATTTGTCTGGGGGGAAATAAACACCAAACCCTTGAAGATGCTGTGATTTGCATGGCAATACTCACTCCCATCTCCTCCTTTAGGTCTGTAAGAATTCTGCCATTTGAAGCTGTCCTACCGAGTTGCCACGGCAACGAGAAGAAAAAAAAGGAAAGAAAACCCCATCAGCTCTGAAGATTGCAGTTTACAAGGACTGTTCTTCACTCCTCGGCCTCAGTTGCTCCAGTTTAGTTTGCAATCTCACTCAATCTGTCCAACTGTACTTTGGTGTTCGACAGCCTCCACCCCGCTGCCCTTTGGCCCTGGATTCCTCCTGCAGGACACAAGGTTTACTCAAAATTTACTCTGAATGTTAAAAGACCATGACATCCAAACCCCCACCTTGGGGTGAGCAGAAAAAAAGAGAAAAAAAAAAAAAAAACAACACCACAAAACCAGATTGACTCAATTTTTTTTCTATCTGTTGACTTGTTGCTATTCAACTGTTCAGAAAATATTTTGTCTGTGGGTTAGTATTTGTATATGTATGAGTGTATGTATATATATATATTTATATAGAGAGAAGAGTTATACCACAGGTTTAGCTTTTATAAAATGTTCATCTGGAGGGTGAGAGAAGGGAGGGAGCAGAAGAACAACGCCACAGGTGAATGGGAGCTGTGCCAGCGTGGCTAAACCTGCTGTGTGTGCTGCCCAGAGCAACAGAGAGCCCCTGGCCCTTGTCGCACCTCAGGGTCAGCCGAGGAGAAACGCAAATCCCAGGGCTTGTTCCTGCTCTGAGCTGCTCTCCCTGCCCCAGGGGAGCTGGGCCTGCAGGAGCAGCCAGGTGAGAGCAGCTCTTCCTGATCTGAGAGGCCAAAGGGCTGAAATGTTGGCTGGCGCAGGTGACAAAATGTTTTTATCAGCTCTGCAGGTGAGAAGCTGATCCAACAGCAACGCCCAGAGCTTGGCAGAGCACTGATCTGTGCCAGAAATACCCTCACAACCACACCAGTCCATCCTTTTGGAGATATATATATACATACATACACACGTACACACAGTCAAGAGTAACGAGAGCATTTCTTTGTGTGTGTAAACTTACCACACCTGTTTGCAGACAGGGGAAAAAAGGGTGTTTGTTCTCTATGAATATGGATCCTTTTTTTATTCTGTGAGCATGTAAGGTCAAGAAAAAACAAACAAACAAAAAAATCCTTCTAACTGTATGAAGATGATCATCTTGTTAATAAACTGTAAATGATCCATCAAAGCTCACACCAAATTTTTATAAAATTAACACAAAAAAGTATACTAGTGACAGACTGTGGCTTTTATTAGAGCTTGGCAGTAACTAGGGTAAGGTAAGTGTCTTAGAATATTTTAATAAACTTGCTTATTTAAAGTTTAAACAAGAAAGCTTCCTTATGCAATAGAACTTTGCAGCTGCACTCTTTAGTTAGCATTTTTACAGTAATTATGGCTCATACTCGATGGCATCCTTACTACAGTGAGGGTATGAGCATACCTTCCACACCACATCTATGGTTCAATAGTAAAGATTTTTGGAAGCATTAAAAATAAGTCCAGACATACATTTAGTTTCCCATAATGCTACACTAGGTATTAAATGTGTGTTGGTGGTTAAAATTTGCTGTACAATAGCTTTTCTCCAAGTTCCTGTATTATACCAAATAAGAAACAGGTTTTATTTTTCTTCCTTCCTTTTTTTTTTTTTAATCAAAAGGAGTAATAACAACAGACAGAGGAAAAATGAGTTTGTGTTGTGAGCTTTCCTAACCTTGTAGATTTCTTGATAAGATATGAGCTGCCTTCAGAGCAGTTTTTCTCTTCCAGCTTAACTCTTGCAGTCCTGACCGAGTGAGATCTCTTGTGTCACCCAGGTGGCACTTGGGGGTCACTGGGAGCTGGCCAAGGCCCCCAGGAGTGGCTCTGGCAGCTCCAGGCATCCATCCCAGCAGGAATTGCCTGATCCCAACCCTTGTCATGGGCACACTCCTGGCCCTCTCTCCCTGCCCATGCCTTGTATGGATCCCTCACTGCTGCTTTGCCATCAACAATCACATCTTTTTTATTAAAAAAATATATATATATATATATATTATTTTCAAGCAAATTTTTTTTTTCCAAAAGGAACAATTTATCTACTGTATGGCACCTCTGGAATTCCAACGTGTATGTTCAATGAATGCACCCAAAGATATTCTGCACCCTGTGCTTTCAGCTACAGAACCTCTATCTTGAATAAAGGAAATTATATTACCCTGCCCCACAAATACTCTTTTCTACTTGCTTTTTTCGTCTCTCCACCCAGCCAAACCCACCTCTGGAAAGACCCCCCTTGACTTTGGTGTCATTTCTGTCAAATGCCAGGAAAATCTGCCCTTCCCTGCTTTACCCCCAGGCTCACAGAGCGTTTGGTGAACCATCCCAAGGGCAGCCAAGTGAGCAGCAAAGAGAAAGCTCTTCTGCCTGGAGCTCCACAGCAAGGGGAAGACTCTTCCTACACCATGTGCCCAAGGAAAAGATCTTTCTTCTTGGATCCACTGCAGAATTTGGTGTGCAGAGAGGTCAGAGCCTGGCTGGAGCTCTGACCTGAGCTGCATCCAAGCCTCCATCCCCATTTTCCCTTTATTTCTGCTCCCACATTAAAGCCTCCCAGCCTCTCCCAAGTGTCCCAGCTCCATCCCAGCCATGCCAGGAGAAGATGAAGCTGCCATTTCATGTTTCTGCCCATTGAACACAGACTGTGGCACGTTCATGGTGTGACTCAAGCGAGGAACCACAGCAGAATCTGAATTTTCCTACCTGGACAAAGGGTGTCACCTCTGGCTCAAAAACCAATGTCCATTTCCTGCAACAAAGGAACAACTATGATTTATCCATTTTCCTACAATATCATGAAAAAGCAGAAGATTTACAAAATTGGTTGTATTATTTTCAAATAGTTGATTCTGTTTAACATTAATTCAGCTTAAATAATTGATTGAACATTAATTCAAGTTTGCTGTTTTATAACACGCCCCTTATTCCTACCCAGCTGTTTTAGCCCCACCAACAGTTATTTCAGTCTGTGTTTGTAGGTACATAAATTCTGTCTGGAGTTGGAAAGGCAGTGAACTTGTTGATTATAATTTTGTAACATGCACAAAACTTTTTATTTGTTAAAGTCATTTCACTTGGAAAGGCTCCGTGCTGTTGAAACAAAAATTGGGAATAACAATCAGCGAGAGGGGTTTATTAGCAAGGGAAAGGTCTCATTTTTGGTGTGCTTGCTATCTGAACCCTGGTCTGTGCTCCTGGTGTGTGCTTTTCCCCTGTGCCTGTGTGCATTTATTAATGTTCATTTTGCTCAGAGTAAAAATAAGGAAAAAGAGCTGAATTTCCTGCTGGGTGTGGAGGAAGATGAGATGAGGCGAGGGTGGAACTCTGGTGGCAGAGTCCCTGAGCCCTGCTCTCATCATGCTGGGAGTCAAACAGCAGCTCCATCACCAGGACTGGGTTCAGTTCATCATATTCAGGTGGAATTTCCCTCCCCACCTCTGGCTTTTTGCTGCTGGCTGTGAACAGTGGAGCTGCAATGTTTGTCACAGGATTGCTGAGTGCTCACACCCTATCAAGCCTGGGGTTTGCCACGTCCAGCCACCCACAGGTGCCCTTCCTGACCACCTGGAGGGGTCTACCAGAACAATTTGGTTTAACCTTTATTTCAAACGGATGGGGTCAAATGATTCATTCTGTTCTCTTGCATAGTCATTTTTTAGATTACTATAATGCAAATCTCATTTATTAAATTATGGACTTACAAGCAGTTTGTAGGGCCCTATCTTTAAATGCCTTATCACTACAAAAAGACATCTACTATACTGACAACTTTTGTCTTTCCTTTGCAAAGGCCTCTTGTCTGAAACACTGAGAAAGCTGCCAATTTTCCTCTCAAATGTTATTAATCCGCTCAGAGCAGAATTCTGCACACAAATAATTTTAATAACTTACAAAGGCTAAGTTGCTTTTGGAATAGGTTTAAAAATGTCTTATTTAATTTTAAAAAAAATTATATTAAAGTCTCATTGGCTGGAGACCACCAAGTCTAAAACAAAACTCTGCTCCTGTCTTGCCTTTATTGCATCTCTAGAAACTGTTGTCTGAGATCCAACCCAATGCTAACACAAAGAAAAATAAAATAACAATTACTTCCTTGCAGCTAACTCTGTGCTCTTCAGCAGTCACATGCAGTGCACATCAGTAATTATTATTACAGATATTCCCTTCGGAGCAGACAGAGCTGAGTTTTACAGCACATGAGGCACTGGCTGCCCTTCCTGCCTCCCCCCAGCACACTTTGGGTTGGTCCCAGTGGGATGGATGCATCCCCCACTCCCAGAGGAAGGTTTCTGGTTGCACAACTGCTATGTGTGTATATATGTAGATATATAGAGATATACACATATAAATATATATATATTATATATGCAGGTGGAAGGAGATGGATACGACACGGGGGATTTGGAATAAGCAGTTTAATTCATGAGATAAGGGACAGCATGGGCTGCATGTAGTGAACCAGTCTGATTTAAAGCAAATTAAAAGGGCAAAAAGCCCACACAGCAAACCCCAGGCTTATCTCAACTCTCCTGTTGTATTTCTGCCTCCCTGGGCTGTCCCCTCGTACCACAATTCCATCAGCTGAAGACATGCATCATTGTTTTCTGCCTCATTTTCAGTTGTCTGTGGACCAGCAGGTCACAGGAGTGCAAAGGGAAGGGTTTAGAGCCAGAATTCCTCGTTCCTGAGCTTTCAGTGGGACAGTGTGGGACATTGCTGAGCTTCCTGTGGGACAGCTGGTTGGGAAACTTCCATCGAGCCTTGAGCACTGCACTCCCCTCTGCATCAGCAAGGCTGCACTCGGAGATTTGGGGTGAAATAAATGTAATCCAGAGCCAGGCTGGGTGCACACAGCCCTGCCTGAGGAATAAATCCGTGTCTGGGGGGCTGAGATGGGGAACTGAGCACAATGAGTTGTGTTGTCACTGCCATTTCAGCCAGAACCCTCCTTAAAACCACACCTACCCCAAACAACCTCTGTCCCCTGAAGTTACCATCAAGATTATTTTTTAATTTTTTTTTCCCATTTTTGTTAGTCCAAGCAAGGAGGAAAACATTTTGTTTGATTTTCAAGATGCTTAATTCAGCTGCTTTTCCAGTTAATCATTCCTTTGGGCCCTAGTTGCTGAATCGCTTGCTGTTTCTGAGGTGTAAATAAACATTTTGATTTATGATGTGGTTGCAAAGAAACTTGTAATTTATTTGTGAAATGCTCAAATAAAGGATGTATGGGCTTTTACCTTCTGTCTGGACCTAGACCTTGCCTCAGGAAGGGAGGGCCACAAAAGGACCTCCAGACTGGCAAAGGAATGGAACCACCTGTGCCAAACATCAGAAACCCCAGGATGTTCATAGGGAAGGAGGAAAATTGCAGCCTTTACGTGGTTTGAGAACGAGAATCATGAGCTTGGAGAGGTAAATAGAATCACTGAGAATGGTTTGGGTTGGGAGGGACCTAAAAAATCATCTTTGAATGATCTAAAGATCAGGGAACACCTTCCACCAGAGCAGGGCCCCATCCAGCCTGGACCTGGACACCCCAGGGATGGTTTGACCACACAAGAAAAAGGTTTGCTCACACAAAAAGCAGAAATGAATGTTCAGGTAACAATAATTTGCTGTCTAAAGCCCCATTTCCATTAAAGAGGTTGCCTTGAGCCAGACCCAAACCAGCTGTCCCCAGGCTGGGCTGCAGCCAGGAGCTCTCATGGATTTTTATGCATTTCCTTCTGCCTCACGTGGTCACCCACCACCACCAGTTCAGCTCAGAGACAGCAGCCAGGCACAAGAGCTGCACAAACAACACAGGAAACTGAACAAACGCCTCCTTGCCAGGGAATTCTTGTTCCAGTGTAAAGCTAGAGCCTGCTGCCTCGCTGAAATTCCTGCAGGTTGCACTTTAGATCTTCTAGGAAGTTATCTAAAGTGACAGAGCCACACAAAGGTGGAATATCTCTGAAAATAGCCTTTTAATACCTGTGAGAATAGAGGAAGCTGGGGAGGGAGGGCAGCAGTTGAAGCAAACATTTGAGTACAAGCCCCAGCAGCTTTGTGCCACCGAGACCCACCCCCAGCTCCTGCCCATTGCTGGTGCTTTTCAGGCTTTGAGTCTAAAGGGGTTTTTTCATGTGGTCCATAATAAGTAGAGGATGAAAGAGCCCACGTGAAACTTGTGGTGTAATTGAGCAAAAGGTCATCCATTACCTGAAAGCCACAGCAAACCAGTGTCACCTCCTTTGGTCCCAGCTGAGCTCGTTGTCCTAAAGCAAAGCTGGGAAACAGCACAAAGTTAAAGCATGAGCAACGTAGTGTTAACAGAGAGAGAAAATGCTGGATGGTTTTCAGCTGGGGGAGGTTTTGTGCTGCCCTTTGAACCCTCCTGTGTCTCATCTCACCGCTCCCATTCTGCACTGCTCGCTGCTGTTCGCTGGGAACTCTGCACAGCCCAGCCCAGCCATGGCTTTTCTCCAGCCACAGGAAATCAGAGCAGTCCCCCTGCCCTCAGTGCAGCCTCCTCACCTGCAGGAACAAAGCAAAGGTCGCTGCTCCTGCTGCAAAGCTCTGGGGAGGCTCAACCTCCTCACCTCTGGCCGGACTGCACTCATCCTCCTGCTGGCCTTTGGCTGCTCCTGCAGTGAGTGACACAGTCCAGCACTGCCCAGCTGTGTAGGGCAGCACAATTCACTCCTCTGATTCAGTTTCCCAACCCACTGCCCCACATCCAGCTGTGTAGGGCAGCACAACCCACTGCCCTGTCTCCTTTCCCAACCCATTGCTCCAAATCCAGCTGTGCGTGTAAGGCAGCACAGCTCACTCCTCTGATTCAATTTCCCAACCCATTGCTCCAAATCCAGCTGTGTGTGGCAGCTCAGCCCACTCCTGTGACTCCATTCCCAACCCACTGCTCCCAATCCAGCTGTGTGTGTGAGGCAGCACAGCTCACTCCTGTCACTCCTCTCACTCATTTTCCAACTCGCTCTCCCACATCCATCCTGGACATCACCCCCATCTCTGTGGCTGGATGCACTTCCCAAAACAGGCTGTCCAAAACAAAAAAAAAAAACATTTTGGCTCCTTGATCACTGCCAGGTATGCTGAGCACTCAGGAAGCAAAGCCTAGCTGGACAGTTGTAATTAAGTGTGCCCATAATTAAAAGCAGTGATTATGACCTGCCTTGAGGGGGCAGGGTGCAGTGTTGGCTCAGCTGGCACCAAGGCAAATGGCCTTTGGTGGCATTTATGCACCTGGATCCCACTGGAACCATTAAAACCCTAAAATTAAGAGCTGAATGACCCCTTCCCCAGCTGATAAAATAATTCTATAACTCTAAAGTGTTTCCTTTGGTTTTAAGTCATCATGAGCTAATACAGACACTAAATTTTTTTTCCTACATCTCCAAGGTAACTTAATTGGCATCATGTTTCATACTGAGCAAAACCAGCAAAACCTCCAGAGAACAGGGGCCCCAATTAACAGATCCCAGCCTTTCATATCCTTGATTGCTGAAAAGAAAAAAAGAAACATGGGGAATGTGTAATTCATGTGGGGATCACAGACAATGTGACAGAGTCCGTGGACAAAGCACAGTAGAAACCACATATTGCAGTAATTAGAAAAACTGTTGTTACAAGACAGTGTCCAAAGGAAAGATTCAGGGTTTTTGTGCCATTAAACTCACGTGTCCAAGCTGTGAGCACTCCCTGCATCACGTCAGATCCACCCCAGTGCTGGAGAGCCCAGCCACAGTGCCTGGGAAGTTCTGCCACTGATACCAATGCCAGAAACTGCATTGATCCACCTGACAATGGCTTGGACTTGGATCCTGCACAGAGAAGTCAAAGCAGAAATGGCTCTGGAGGGGAATCCTTGGTGCTGGGAGGGTGCCAGGACCCTCTGTGCCCCAGTCCTGCCCAAACCAGCCTGGCAGTGGGGATTCACCCTCCCGCAAGGGCAGGCACAGGGATGTGACAGCCAAGGGGACGCAGGGCAGGGACACCCCCCCAGAACCTCTGCCAGGCCCTGGGCAGGGAGCTGGAACCTTCCAGAGCCCCACAGTGAGCTGGGCTGGCACTCAGCACGGGCACAGGGTGATTGCACATCCAGGAAATGAAACAACAGCTCCTTGTGGAAGGTTTTTCCCTTTGGCTGGGTTTTCCCCTCTGTCTCACCTCAGTTTTCTGTGCACTGATGTTCTGCCATCACTCCTGCCCTGGCACCTTGTGCAAGACCCATCAGGGCTCTCTCTTTCCTCACTTCTGTAATAAATCCACTTTTAATGCAGTTATCTCTCTTCACTCACACCTGGGGAGCTCGGCCCTTCCTCACACTCCTAATTCCCATTTTCTGGCACTGGGCTCTTTGTTCTTCAGCTCCTGAAGCACAAGTAAATGAGTGCTGTACTCACATCTCCTCTGGGCTGGAGTGGATGCAATCCAAGGCTGGTTTTCTTCAGCTCTTTCTTCAATTTCAGGCAAATTCCTCTTGCCACTGCAGCTCTTCCTAAATAGGTGGAAGATATATTAAACCATATATCCCTACATTATCCAAACCATTTGTCATCAATACACTTTCAATTAACCTTCCTCTATATTTCCTAGTATCAAATACAATAACCAACTGTCATCATCACTCCACAACCACACCCAAACAAACATAGAATTAACCCCAGAACTAACCCCACCCAAAAAATTCCAAACAAAAATACAAACCATGATGATAAATCATCTACCAATCACCCACCAAATTCTACATTCTTCTAGCTTATGAGCAGTTAAACTCCATCATTTAGTGAAGGTATAGCTCATTCAAAACACAGCTAAATAATTAGGTGCACTGGATTTATTGTTCAAATCAAAGCAATAAAATATGTATACATATAAATGTAAGCTGTTCAGGTGATGAGCTTCGTTATTACGCACACATAAAAATAATAGGCTATTTTTAATTGCTTTTTAAACAGTGAATGCTCATTAAAACCTCGGTTCATTATGAAAAAAAATAACATGCAATTAAACTATAGTGCAGCCTAATTAATATGGGAATTGGGGTGATTCTGATACCTTTTAAGAGGTGGAAGTGGGGACAGTTGGGTTTGTACACTCATCTTGGTTGGCCTGGCAGATGCATTTCCCTCGACTTCAGGGCTTTGAGAAGGTTTTTGGTTCTATTTCTTGGTTTCAGTTCCAGAGGAAATAGATGGCACTGAAATGGGAATTGTTTTCTGTGGGTCTTCACACAGTCTGGATAAAAGACAAAAGATAATAGATTCGTCTTACCCCATAAAACACCTCTCCCTTTGTTTCTGTGCAGACCCTCTCTTGGCATTCTGCACTTTCCTTTAAATAAATAAATTTAAACTGACCTGAACAGAATTCTCAGCCTGCTCAGCCCTTCAGCCATGGAGCATTTTCCCCTTAGGAGATCCCTGCAGGTTTGCTCTTCCCAAAGGCTGCTGTGCCCTGAGCCACTGTTCAAAGCTGTTCCCAGTTTCCTGAGAGTCAGAAAACAATCACCAGGCTCAACCCAGACCTCCAGGGGAAGGATTTTCTGCTTTTCTCATAACTGAAATGACAGAAGAATGCTCTATTTCTCAGCAAATACCACTGAGGGAGCCTGCTAAACATTTTTTTTTCCTTTTTTAATTTATTTTCAAGTCCTCAATCCAGCAGTTTTCCTGTTTAGGAGCAGGATGTCACTGGACAGACCGTGAAGATTTGCCCCTCATTTTTGATAGCATGGGCATCACAGAGAGGTGAAGAGTGGGGATTTACTGGGAACGCCCAAACCCAGGATGGATTCAGACTGAAAGCCAAAGTTTGCTGCTGGTGCTCCCCCCTGGAACTCTGAGCCTTGCTGTGCAGGCTGGTGGGAGCTCCAGCTCTGATTTCTGCCCTGTGGAGGTCAGTCTTTCATTACAGAACACAATTCCAAATTTGCTGCTCCCACCAGAACCAAAGGTGCTCCCAGCACCTGCAGCTTGGCTGGGCCATGGATTTGGGAACACACCTGAGTCTTGCTTTACACCTGAGCACATTCATACAGCACATGGTGAAAAACGCCAATCGCTTGTTTTTTAAAATTTTAAAAGTTTAACAGCAATACAATAGTTATAAAAATAGTAATACAATTAGAGTAATAATAATTTGGACAATTTGAATTAGGACAATATGAGATAATAAAAACAAAGAGTTACAGACAGTCCGGGTTCCTCTTTCTGGCAAAATAAGCCTGGAAAAGGACCCACATTAACAGAGGATTAACCCTTAAAAACAATAACCTGTTGCACATTCCTACATCTCATACATGATGCATAAATTCCATTCAAACACAGGATTCTGTCTGGGCAGTGTCAGCTTCTTCCTCACAATCCTAACAGCGCCTTCGAGGCGGGAAGAAGTTCATTTCTTCTGATAATGAGCAATAAATTCTCTTTCTCTGAAAGATTCAGGTGTCCTGTGGCTGCTATCTCAGTGCAAATCCTTTGTTTAGGAAAAGTATCCTACACAGCACAGTTTCTATGTTAACCTTATGTTATAACCTAAAGCTATATTTAGCACACTACTTAATTAATGCAGCATCACTTTCTAACACAACACATATGATATTCATTTCAATATTTGAGAAATGCCAATCATAAAATACGCATTTTTCACAACATTCATACATTTATCTCAAAAACGTTAAAATAGTTTCTATTTTAACATTTTCTATAGCCTAAAACTATATTTAACACATTACTTCAGAGAATTAATACAGCATTACTTTCTAACACAACACATATAATATTCATTTTAATATTTGTGAAAAGCCAATGATAAAATACGCATTTTTCTCAACATTTATACATTTACCCCAAAGCATGAGAGAGGAAAATGAGCTCAGCTTTGGTGCTGGAATGTTTCTCCCAGTTTGCAGAGTGTAAATGCCTCTGCAGGACGGCACACTGTGCTCTGATGTGCGAGCAGCCCCATCTCATTTCTGGGTTATGTCTTTGATGGACCAAGTGATTATTTTTCAGCCAATGATCCAATTTGCGCATAAATAAAGTGTCCTCCAAAAAAAACTGTATTTTTGGAGCTGCGGTGAGGAGCAAATCCCATTCACAGCACTCATTCACGAGAGGCGTCACTGGCCTGACACAGTTCCTTCTTCCCATCCCTCCCTTGTATTTAATTCTGTTATTTCCCTGATAATAAATAAATAAATAAACTCCCGTTGGTGTGGGGCTGCGAGAGATGAAATAACTCATGTTTTCCCCTGCCAGCAGCGCTGATGGAGCCTGGCAGCAGCGCTGAATCCTGGCTGGGGCTCCTGCTCTGTTTTCCTTATTGACATTTTGCCTGGCTGTCCCCACCAGAGCCCCCTGGACATCTCTGAACGCTGAGAATCGCTGCAAACATCGCAAGGTCCGGGTGTGAAATGAGTGCACGGGATGCTGCCAGCCAGAATTCCCAATAACCCCAGCAAACAAGAGGCACCTGCTCTGCTCAAACGCGCTCCCAAACTGACACCCAATTATCGCCGCATATTTTTGCATAATTTTTGCACCTTATCTAGGACCTACCATGAGCCCTGAAAGCCTGCTTGTTAATTTAAAAAGCGGTTCACAGGAACCAAGAGAAAAAAATGAGGATGTGAAGGACAGGAGTACACAAAAATCGCAGAATTTTAAGAGAATTCTTGAAAGATTTTTCTTATGTGCTGCAATTCTGGTTTAGTTGGATGCGATTTGAGATAACAATTTGTAGAAGACAGGTACGTAATCTTACTTGTTGAAAGCGAAGGGAGCCAACCCATCTTGTTGTTGATCGGCATCAACTCCGATTTATTGATTAAATCAGCCACTTTATATAACAGTGTTAATTGACTTCATGCATATTGCAAAATTCAAGCTCACGATAGGTTACAGAGAAAACTCTAACCCCTCCTTTTGTTATACAATACCTGTGGTTTGTTTATTGAAAACAGGACCAGCGTTCTCACTGCGATATGAAAAGTTCTCAAAACCTCCATATCTGTTCCCAGAGCAGCTATCTGTTCCCAGAGAGCCCAAGGACAGAGTGTTTTGCCTGTTATGGGGAGACTTTCTGAGAATCTTATTGTTTATAAAGTGGTGCTTGAGAGAGCCTAATTATTTACAGAATCAAGCCTGGGAAATGCTGCTTTATCTCTACCTTTTACTTTTCTCTCAGCTGTATACCTTCATGGCCTCTTTCTTTAAGCCATGCTTGAACCAGGCTCTCCACACTTACTAATTACCTCTAAGGTACCATAAACATCCAAGAAAGATTTCCTTTAAAAACGAAAAAAAATAAAAACCTAAAAAACCAAACAAAACAAAACCAAAAAACCAAAAACCAAAAACAAACAAACAAACCAAAAAACCCACCAATAAAAGGCAAAAAACCCCCCAAAAAATCCCAAAAAAACCCAAAAGCAAAACCTCCTAAAACCCAAAACAACCACAACAAATATGAACAAAGACTCCCAACCTCCCAAAATAAAGAAATTAAGTTGAAAAAAAGAAAATAGTGCTCCAGAAGCATTCCTTGTAACCATGGAATACCTTAAGCATTTAAAAATTATACATTGACATTTTTAGGCTTGGGAGCTAAAAATTTAATGTCTAAAATAATTTTTAAAGTATTACATGCTTTCAACCATTACTTACATTGTAAATAAGTTTGTTTTTCCAACAGCCTGCTATAAAAATATAAGACATCTCTATTCATCCAGTGGCCCAGGAATGAGTGCAGAAAAAGCAAAATAATCCAATTCTTAAACCTACACACATAGAGGGGCTGTGAAGGGAGGTGATTTCAACTCAGCTGATTTTTCCAGCATTAATTTAGAATTTTATAATTCCTGCAGCTGATGCAAACTGTCTCTGAATCATGGTTAATGATTAATGTCCTTTAACCATGGTTCTCTCCCTGGATATTGAGCTCCATGGGCAGGATGGGGTGTTTGGATTTTGTGTTCAAGCCAGACAAACTGAACTTCCCAGAAACCCCAAAGTGACTCTTTCTATTCACACATGGCTGTGTTTAACCTTAAATCCTGTTCTTCACATCCTTCATGGCTGGGACAAAGGCTTCTTCCAGGGAATGAACATTCCTGAGGATGGGAGAGGGGAAAATTCACCGTGGCTGAGTGAGGAATACTGAATTTTTGATAGAATTATTGTCTGCTGCATGATCCACAGGGAAATCTGTGTCTGAAAACCCCTTCCCCTGGTGGGGGCTGCAGAGCTGAGCACCCACACACCTTTATAAATGGTGAATAAATGGATATTCTCCATCTGGGGCTGTCTTGTTTCAAATGAAGCTTCTCAAGCAGGAAAGTCAGATAATGGAGCAGGTAATTTGCCTCCAGCCGGCAGGTCAAACCACAAAGAAACATTATTCTGTAGCATGCCCCAAAGTATTATTGAAAATAATACCTGAGCTATTATCAGAATGTTTTCTCCGGTTCCAGCAGGAAAATATACCTATGTATTAACACAAAAAATGTATTAACACAAAAAAATGCTAGAACTGCATTAAATAAATTATTATGCCATCATAGCTGGAACAGATTTTAGCAGGGAACAGTTCTGGCTACCAAACATTAGGAAGAACCCTCTGCTGTTTGGCCTTGGCTGTGTGAGGAGACCCAGCAATGGTTTAAGGACACAATTTCACCTTAAAAGAGCTGTAAGGGGCTGGTTTGGAGTGCAATTATTCTGACAATAATGTGTCACTTGGAACCTCCAGGTAAACACATATTTAGTGATCTTCATAAAGGAATTTTATTCTGATATCAGAATAATTATATATATTATAATATTTCAGAATAATTATATATTAATAAATTAGAAATATTATAATATTTATACATTATTGTAAATATTTTATTATAATAATATAATAATTAGAAATATTGTAATATTTCTAAACAATATTATAAACACGAACCAGAAGAATGCACATTTTTCCTGATATCATTCTTTTTAATTTTTATTCCTCCTCTTGGACTTCCCCTTTTCCCCTAAAATATTACTTTTTTAATATTATATTATTTTTAATGTTAAAATTTAAATTTAATAATAATTAAAATATTATAAATAATGATTTAGCTCTAATAATCCTTCCCTGCTTTCTTGTTAGCACTTCAGATCCACGTTCCCCCTCCACATCTGCAGTCAGGCAAGTCCCACTGACACCAACACCAGATTTTTAAGGGGAAAAAATGTGTTCACTTGGCTGTTAATTACCATTAGCTGCCATTGTTTGCCATGTTAAATAACTTGTATTATCTTCCCTCCCTGCTCCATGCCTGTTCTCTTCCCTCCATTACTCATCCTCTGTTAACTCCTCTCTCCACCTCATTTCTGGGTTATGTCTTTGATGGACCAAGTGATTATTTTTCAGCCAATGATCCAATTTGCACATAAAATAAAGTGTCCCCCAAATGCCTCACGTTTTCCTTCACTTCCAACGGCTTAATCTGTCACTTCCAAATGGTGTTTTCTAATGGAGCATCTCATTTTCTCCTCTGCTCTCCCCCCTTTGCAGCCGCACCAGTTGCAGGCTAACAGTGAAGGAGATGGATTGATTAAATGGATGAGCTCTGCACGGAGCTGTTCCAACTGGAGCAGCATTTAATGGTGGTTAAATATTGCACACTTGTACACACGGCCTGAAAAATGAGCATGACTAACTCAGCACTCAGAGCCCTCTGAAAGTGCCTTTCTGGGCAGAATTGGGCACGTTTACTGACATCAATTCTGCCATGCCAGCTCTAATTAAGCCTGTCTAATTACTTCCCTTACAAGGCTTTCAGGTTGAGCATATAAATTCCTGAGGCCATTATCTGCTGTAGGTGTAAAATGTCCTGCAGAATAGCAGGGAGGAGAGGTCTGGAGGGAAAGTTAACACTTTTCATTAGGGAATGTGACACACAGGTCCAAAATATGCTAAATATCAGTGAGGAATGAGTTCACCATTTGTCCAAAACAATGTCCCTTTATTTTTTTATTTTTTTTTTTTCCTTTTTTAACTCTCTCAGCTGGTCAGATAAAACTTTTCTGCCTCATATTTTTCAAAGTTTGGAACCACTCCTACACATAAAACATATCCAGTGAGGAAAAGCAGATTTTAGATGAAGAAACCGCTTTGTTGGGTCTGTTTGCAGCAAGGGAGAAAGGAAATAAAGGAAATTAAATGGCTCCTACTCACACATCATCTTGCCCTGGGAAATCTGTAATTCTGGTCTGCAGAATGGAGCAGATACAGGAATAAATATCACCCCAAAATTGTCATGAAAGGATGAGGAGGGCGAAAGGAAAAGGAAAAAAGGAAAAGGAAAA
The DNA here is from genome assembly GCF_028018845.1 of Melospiza georgiana. Classification (NCBI taxonomy): domain Eukaryota; kingdom Metazoa; phylum Chordata; class Aves; order Passeriformes; family Passerellidae; genus Melospiza; species Melospiza georgiana. The sequence goes on from NC_080443.1 coordinate 17,888,035, forward strand.
AAGGAAAAGGGAAAAAGGAAAAGGAAAAGGGAAAAAAGGAAAAGGGGAAAAAAGGAAAAGGGGGGAAAAGGAAAAGGAAAGGGAAAGGAAAAGGAAAAGGGAGGATTTTTCCCACTCACTGGGTATCTTACACTGTTTGATCCACAGGTAGGCTACGAGGTCACCTGAAATTCAGCTCTTGCTCAGCCTTACTAAGAATAAGATCTAAAAAAAAAAAAAAAAAAAAAAAAAAAAAAAAAAAAAAAAGAGAACTAAACAAAACCCAAACTAAACAGACAGAAAGCCACCCCAAACCCAGACCTGCCAGGGCTAGAGGTGCCACAGGTGGCAGCAGCAGCAGGGAGGAACCTGCCCTGACTGCGGGTACATAATAATGGCCATGAAAACACAGCATCAATTTCCACGGACCCACACAGGATTATACAGAATCATTCTCCATGAAATCCACTCCAAAGTGCAAGTGGTGTGGGGTTTGAATGAATTACAAGGATTCAGTTTCTCGTCTTCTCCCTGCTGTTGCTCACAGAAATGCTGCCACCACGGCTCCCTGCACAGGCCCAGAATTCTGATTTCCATGTGTTTGACCAGTTGGAGAGGCCAACCAGGGCTGAAAGCACAGCACTTAAAATAAAAAATACAGGGAGCAGGAAGCAGGGCCCCAAATAATTCCACTTTGCAAATTCGTGTGCTAATTTAAATTGGAGGGGAAAGAAACCATAAACTTATTCTCCTGAGTTCAATTGGGAACAAGGTTGGGCTGCAGGTAAACCTTAATTACACATGGTTTTAAACATTATTGCTTGAAGGGCTGATGCCAGAATCACAGTTAGTTACTATTTTATAATATTAAAAATAAAAAAGAAAAACCACCATAAGTTCCCAAAAAAAGCCAATACCACAACCCCCCCTCTTAACCCCACACACAAAGGACTAATTAATGTCTGTAAATGCACACATTTAATAGCAAAAGGCTTTTCTTGTACACATTTACCGTAATTTAGTCTGTGTCATTATTTGAATGTTGCCATTGTCGCTGTTTTCCTGTGGCCTTGGCTTTTCTCATTTAAATACCTTTGTTGGAATTGAATTTGTTGGGGAAAAGCAGAATATTTGCAACACACGCTGTATTCTGATCAAGCTGATAGCAAAGCCAAAGCTTTCCAAGCTCCAATCATATTCAGCATTTCTGTGGTTTTGTTTTAAGTGCAGAAACATAATGAAATAATTCCATACCATAAAGCCTGATGAAAGTGGCAATTAAAAGGGAATAGATCTGATACATCCTGCTCTCCACATTACCACGCTCTGTAAAATGTAAATCACCAGCTCCAGCACTAAAGCTTTCCCTTCCCGTCCTGATTAGGCAAATATTGAAAACAATAATCATTTATCACCGAAGTGAGCCTTACCATGGAGCAGAAAGGGAATATCCACTGTGGATATTCCATTTTCCACAGCAGACTGGCTCCCACATTAGTGGCCATCAGCACATTCCGTGTCACTCCATCATTGTCTCTCACTCAAATCCTGCATTTGTTGGAGCAGATGGAAAGTTTGTTTAAATTAATTGAAAGCATGCTGTGCACAGCTTGTGGCACCAAGAACACACAAAGAAGAAAGGAAGATGCATCAATTTCCCTTCTAAGATACCTATAACTGTGAGAAGATATCTCTGAAGAAACCATCAAGATATTATGCTGCTTTTTTTTATTTTTTTCCCCTTAAGCAAGCTATCCCACTTTGATTTTTACAAGAGGAGGATGCAGCAAAATTGGCCATGTGAAAAATAAATCTTCCTGGGGTGATTCACAATAGAATGACCCAGAGGAACCTGGCACTGTTAGGGTTGCCTACAGTTCTTGGAAACACTGACAAGTCTGAAGGTTAATTACCTCTTCATCTGTTTTAGTTAAAGCTGCCTTCTTATATTTGGGTGCTCAGCTCTTCTTCTGTAATCACCGAGAAAATCCAGTGACCTTCTCTCTGAACCAAGAGACAAAGATTCCACCAGTGCTCCTCAAACTGAGATTTCAGTGAGCTCCTCTCCACAGTGACCAGCACCTGGCCATTCCCCAGCATCCTCACAGCTCCAAAACCACCACATATGCCAAAAAACCACAAATAAATAAATAAATAAACGGAATAAATCAGAGCTCCAAAACCACCACATAAATAAATAGAATAAAATGAATCAGTTCACTTTTACAGCTTTCTGCCCAAGCTAGAACAGAAAGGTTTATCACACATTCATTTAGTCCCACTTATAATATAATATAATATAATATAATATAATATAATATAATATAATATAATATAATATAATATAATATAATATAATATAATATAATATAACATAATAGTTTTTATATAAAATATCTATATTATATTATATTATATTATATTATATTATATTATATTATATTATATTATATTATATTATATTATATTATATTATATTATATTATATTATATTATATTATATTATATTATATTATATTATATTATATTATATTATATTACCTCAGTGTCACTGGGATATTTTATGAAAAATCCCTTCACCAGGATTTCTTCTCCTGGCAAGACGAGAAGCCTCGGAGAAAAATTAAAACATTAATTATCTGATTTGCTTCTCCATGTTTTGCACCTCTGGAATGTGATTTGGAGAATTGTTTATCCAGCATGTGAATTGTTTTAATTTAATGACCAATTCCAGTCCAGCTGTGTTGGGACTCTGGTCAGTCACAGGTTTTTATTATTCATTCTTGTCTGGCCTTCTGATGGCTCCTTTCTCTTCCTTTAGTATATATATATATATATATATATATATATATATATTTATTTATATTTAAATGTATTTATCTATTTTAAATATTTATTTATTTATTTATATAAATATTTATATATTTAGTTTATTTGTTCTTTAGTATAGTTTTAGTATATAAATTTAATATAATATAGTATAATATAATATCATATCATATAGTATAGTATAGAATAGTATAGTATAAAACAGTATAATATAGTATACTAGAGTATAGTATAATAATATAATATAATATAATATAATATAATATAATATAATATAATATAATATAATAATTATATCAGCCTTCTGAGAACTTGGAGTCAATTCTCATCTCTCGCCCCATCCTGGGGACCCTCACAACACCACCACAACATTCCAGCAAGACTGGGAATTGGAACTGCTGCCAACAAGGGATGCACTGAAATTTGTTGGACTGGGAAAGGCCCAAGGACCCTGCATGGGAATGGGGATTGAGCTGTCATTTCAATCCATCTTGCTGAGTTTTCTCTGTCTCAAATATTCCAGTTTGCCTTCAGATAAAAGCTGATATTTGAGGTTTAGCTCCTTTTGTTCCCCTTGGTGCCCCTTCCTTCCTCAGCTCCTCTCTTTGGTGCCTCCACACGAGACTTTGCTTTTCTCCTCTGGAAAGGTCAAAAGGTAAGAAGAAGGTGGGAAAACATTTTTTACATTTGCTTTTTTTAGTCTTTCAGTCCTGAACTCCTCCAAGGCTGATGAGGAACAAAACTAAACCGAGACCTTCTGGGTTTAGAAAAGCAACAATTCCTCTGTAAAAACTCTAAGAAAAAAATACATCCCACATTTTTCTTCCCAGATTAGTAAGGTTATTTTGTATGCTCTCCCCAGTCTGAGTGTGAGTACTGAACCTGTGCTGTTGGGGCCTCATTTCTCCTCATCACTGTTGTGTTTCATCACCTCTACTCCTGGCAAATCAAACACAAGTCCAACAATTTCACATGAAGAAGATAAAATAATGCAAACCTTTCCCAATCCTACCTGTCTTGCATTTTTCCAGAGAGACTTCAAGCCTTGCAGCTGAGCCTATCTTCCTTTATTTAGAGATCTGATGACATCACTTATATTTACTTGAGTTAAACATCCCCAAAATTCAATTATACTCTCATAAGATTTTATAAAATTCTTGCAGCCTCCATTTTTTCCAAGCTATCTTGGTATCTCCTTGCTTTCCCCAAGTCTTTTATTTAAATTCTTTCCTTATTTTTTTTATTTCAGCTTTGTCTTGTAAACCATGGTTCCTGCAGAATTTTCACTTTATTTTTACATTGGCACCCAAGCCAGCATTTTCTTCTGTTCTTCAACCTGTAGCACAAGTTTTTCCTTTTCCTGTTTAATTCACAGCAAAATCCTGCTCCTTCCTGCACGCCAAATTCTTTGACTCATAAACAAGATGCAGCAGCAGAATAAAAGGGAAAATTTGGCTCAGAGTTCACAACTTGTCTTTGAGCACACGACAGGTGTGTTAGCTCCCATTAAGAAAGCTCTCTGGAAATTCAGAGGATTGCACAGGTAATCACTGTTTGATTAATAATTTACAACAGCAACAGGACAGAAATGAAAATTGGGGAATGGCAATCTCCAAGCAGCTGTGGGCCTGTCAAAAATGGTAATTTTTTACCCTTTTTCCTGTGTTTGGGCACTGCTTAACCCCGTGCTGGGCTGCCTTTCTAGAACACAGCCCCTACAACTCAGCAATAATCAGATAGTCAGAAAGGAACCAGGAATGCTTGAGAATTAACTTCCCACCTCCTGGTGTCACTCGGAGATTAATTTACCTAAAAACTAATTACCTGACATACCACAAGCACAGAACCCTCAGTGAAATTAAACAAAAAAAAAAAAAAAAAAAAAAAAAAAGAGAAAAAAAAAGAAAAGAAACCTCAGAACTTAACCAGAATTTTCCAACTCCAAGTCTACACAAAAGGAATCTCAGCTCTTCTGAGAAAAGCCACCAGATGAAATGCCTAAATTCTGTTTTTACTGAGGAGCAAATGGGGCAGCAGAATGGAACCCCTCAGCCTTTTCTTTCCCTGACACCTGCCAGGAAAGGAAACATCACTACAAGGAATTTCCTTCTGAAGACAAAAGTAAAATCTGCCTTCAGGATTGCAGGGTTTAGGCAGCTGTGGAGCTGCCCTGGCACTGGAGTTTCATGTGGGGCCTTTTCGCTGAATTTGCCACTCAATGCCAGACTTGGAATTTCCAGAGCAGGGCTCTGGGTTGATGCCTTGGGAAAGCTGAGCTGGAACAGAGGCTGGACAGAGCTAAAGAATAAAGCAGAGATTTATTGAAAAGATCTCCTCCATGGATCCACCTTGGGCAGCACAAGAGCCCAGCCAGAGCTGCACCCAAGGTGAACCAAAATGGCCCCAAAATGAACCAAGATGAACCAAAATGGCCCCAAAATGAACCCAAGATGAACTAAAATGGTCCCAAAATGGTCCCAAAATGGTCCCAAGATGAACCAAAATGGCCCCAAAATGAACCCAAGATGAACCAAAATGGTCCCAAAATGAACCCAAGATGAACCAAAATGGCCCCAAAATGAACCCAGGATGAACCAAAATGGTCCCAAAATGAACCCAAGATGAACCAAAATGGCCCCAAAATGAGCCCAAGATGAACCAAAATGGCCCCAAAATGCACGAGCGCTCCCGGGGTCTCTCCCTGGGATCAGTTCTGCTCCATTTGCACCTTGCAGTTCATTGTCCCATTCCAGCTTTAGCCCCTGCAGTCCCACCCTGCTTGTTTTTCTCTCTCCAGCCCACGGTGTTTGTGCTCTGGGGCTGAGATTGGGATCATTTGTCCTTGGTGCCCAGCTGGAGCAGGAATTGTTTTGTTTCCCTGCTCTGTGCACAGAGCTCAGCATCCCCTGATGTGAGCCCAGACCCACACACTAAAGCAGCACAGAATGGGAAAAACAGAACAGCCAAAACCTGAGGCATCAGGGTAAAGAAAAGCTCCCCAGGTGTCTCCCAAAGGGTTTCCTCACTCCTGTGCCAGGCTGGCCCCAAAGTTCATCTCAGCTCACTGCCCCAGTCCGTGCTTCTTCTTGTGACATCCCTGCACAGTTCTGATGGGATGTTGGAATCTAAAATATAGGGAATTCTTAGAACTTTGGGCTTGTAAGTTAAATCCTAGAATTAAACACAAGATTTTATTTGAGACTTCAGAAAAGGTTTCTAAACTTAGGTGCTAGAAGCAGGAATGTAGATTTATAGTTTAAAGCAGAAACATGTTAAGCTAAGTAGAAAAAAGTTTAGAGTGCAGTACTGTAAGTTTATCTGTCAAAACACGATTAGCTAAGAAGGCTTACACTGTAGCATGAGTTTATAAGACAAAATAGTCAAAGATTAAGTCAAAAATATGAGTATCCTTGTTAGCAGTGTTTTATTAGTCAATAAATCATTAAAAGGTCTTGTAAGTAAAAGTCTTGTGATCTTCTGAACCATGCAGTGAAGATATGAGCTGAACTCACCCTTCCTGCTTATATAGAAGATTAAAAAATAAACCACATTATCTCAAACAATTCAGAGGTCCTGTCTTGAATTCTTTCAGATTTCCTCACAATGGGAAAACATCCTCTTTCTGTTGTTAAGCATTCATGCACCTTTATAAACTTATGTTTTTCAAAAGGTAACAGCTTTGGTCTGTGTTTACTTTCTAGAAAACTTCAAGACAAAATTCTCCATTCCATCTCTCTGCCTTTAAAACTGGAGATGCCCAATAAAAAAAACCCCACCTGCTTCAAATCCTTGGTTGTGTCTCAGCGCCAAGAGCAGCAAATGTGTCCCCCTTTCCTCAGAACCTGCCACTGCTTTGTTTTTGGAGGGTTCCAAACCTTGGAACTGGTGCCTTCATTTTATCCATCCCCAGCTGGGAGGCAGACACTGCTTTTGCTCCTCTCCATGTCATATGGTCCAACTTAATTCCATTTTCCAGTTGTATTTCTTTGGATCCTCCTGCAGAAACAACATTTCCTGCATTTAATTCCAGTTTCTTTATGGGATAGTTGTTATGCATGACTGATTAACAGGCCCCAAGCTATACTCAACCTGCTACCCACAGTAAATTGTTCTTTCTGTTGCTGCTGTCATTCCCTTTAAAATATCAAGCTGTTTTATAATTAAAGAATCCCTTGAAGGTCTTGTTTCGATAAACAATCATTCCTTCCGCCGTGTGAAGTTCTCGTGCTAATAAACAATTAAACAGCACATATCACTTCTCTTGTCTCAAGAATCAACCTTTTATGGGGGACCCACTGAGGCTGAACCCAAACGTGATGCTCAAAAATGAAATTTCAGCGTGTGCTGTGTTGGCTCAGGACTGGATCTGCTCTTAATCTGCACATGGGGTGGGTTATAGAAGATTAATTGCTCACAGGAGTGTTTAGAAGCTTTCATATGTCACCCAGAAGATGGCTGAAGAGTTACTTATCTCCAGCAGCTTTATCCTTAATTACCTTGCTCGCTGATAAGTCCAAATTTGGGATTCAATGCGCAGTGAAAATCTCCTGTTTTAATTACAGATTGTAACTTTGTTATACAATGTGTTTTCTACGATAAACGGCTTTTCCTTGAACACTATTTTGGATATTTTGCGGAAAAGGCAACAGCTTTAAAAGTTTTATGTTATCAGAAAGTTTTTTCCAGAATTTTAACATTGTAGAACACAATACTGGGGCTTATGCAGGAGTGTACATATATTTTTTCAGTCACTCATAACACTGACTATAATTTCATTGTTCTGGGCAAAATAAAATAGAGTAATTAATGTGGGCTTTTTAATTTTTAATGTAATTTAATTAAATTGCTCCTTTAAAGTGATAAAAGATAACCAAATTAGGAAATCAGATCAATTTATGGTCTTGCATCACCTATGGAACAGGTTTTTAATCACTGTTTTAATGAGTTACACTTTGGCAGCAAGTTTAAATTTGTAAATATTTGATCATAGCAGCTCCTTGCTCTGGGTGTGTTTGTGCACCAGGATGTCTTATTTTTCTTTTCAGGTGCTGCTTCCAGTACAATTTCAGACAGATTCCCCAACTGATAGAGGATGTCATCATTTTTCTGAAACACTGGAGCTACAGCAATCTGTGTTAGATATGAATTTGCCCCAAAGACATCACTTTTTCACATTTAAGAGCTTTCTCTAAGACAAAATAGATCAGACACTGCAATCACCACATCAGTATTTTTTCAAATTACTCTGGATGCTCACCTGCCTTCACCTCTAAATGCCACACAGCCCCAATCTCCCACTGGTGAGTACATTCTGCTGATGGAATTCCCTGTTAGAAAATTCTGCCCTTTCTCCATTTCCACTCTCTCCTGCATTAACTCATCTACAAATCCATGGCCTGCTTCCCTGCAAACACACACGTGACAAATTGCTGAATTGCAGGGCCCTTTGCTGTCCAGAAACACCAGAGAAATAAAGAAATAGAGCTGTGCTTAAAATACCCACTATTAAAAATATCCTTCAAGGACTACGCACGAACCCTTCATCACCTGAAAGAGGATTTTTCTTGTTTCATTCTCCTCTGCTTTTTCCAACTTCTGGAATTGCTTTGTGGCAATCCCTGTGGAGCATCCTGGTTCCTCCTGCTGGATCCACAACCTCAGAGGGTCCTGCACTCTTGGCTCAAACCCTAACACTAAAATTGTTCTCACAAACAGCCTGAGGGGTTTTTGTAACATTTTTGGGATGGGAATTCACCTGCCCAAACCCCAGAGGCAGCCCTGCAACAGGACACCCCATCTCTGGTTACTCCTCTCCCTGCTCCAAATTTTGGTTGCTTTATTCTCCCCTCATTTCCACCTCTTTGCACAGACCTGGCAATAAATTTGCACATCATTTCCTTAAAAGCTTGCCCACTCATTTTTCTGGCATTTTGTGTTATGGATTCCTTCCTGTTGGTAGCAGAGCAGCTTTTCCATAAACTCCCTAATCAATAGGAGCCCCTGAAAGCATTGCAATACTTTGCTAAGCCCATCTCTGCTCAGCTGTACATATTTTAGCATGCTAAACACATCCAACAGGGTAATGGAGTTTTGTTTCTTCCCTCCCAGGAGCTGCACAACAATATTCCTGCACTCAGGAATGACACCCAGTTCTCACTGCATTTCTGTGCAATGGCAAAGTTTCAGCTTTTTTCTTTTTATTCAGATCACATTACAATTTCTATCCATTTTCTGCCTCCACCCAGGAGACATTAGAGAACTTCTCCCAAAGCTAAAAGGTTCTTCCAGCTGCATGAAAACCCCATTTTTCAATGCCAGACCTGGTTCCTTCTGGCCTCTTTGTCTTTATGATCATAAACTCTTCATCCATATCTGCACCCACGGTGTGAGATTCTGTCATTAACCCTTTCCCTTCCCCTTTCTGAGTCCCAGGATGGTTCCTGCCCTGTTTTTGGCAGAATGTCCAGAGCAGGGCAGGCCATGGATCAGCAGCTCAGCAAAGGAGTCAGCAATAAAGGACGGTGACAGAAATGCACAGAGGTGGGGACTGAGGCTGGCAGTGAGGTATTTACAGATAATGAACAGGACAGGGCTGCTGGAACGTGCCTTGAGCTGTTTTATTTTTCAGCTTCAGCCTCATTGCATGGTTATGACAATGGGAAGATGCCACCAGCTCACATCCCAGGCAGCAGACAAAGAACTTAATATTACAACTCACTTTTTTTTTATTTTAGTGGGGATTTTTGAAGGTGTGCGGCATACTCCCTGTAAACCACAGTGAAAAAAGTGCCCCTCAACAGCTAAATGCAGTGTACTATAAGTGAAAAAAGGAGTGAGGAAAAGGTTTTAGAATTCTTAAGAACTATTGAAGAACAACAAAAAAAAAAAAAAAAAAAAAGCTGCTATATTTTAGAAGAATGAGTCCATCTACTGCCCATCCGTGAAACATCAGCTATTTACTTCACCTTGTCTAGAAAATGAGTCACCAAACTGAAAAACAAAAAATAAAATCTAAATCAAAATCCATCCAAATGAGCAGTTTGGTGTTCTCAGTGCAAGAACAAAGCAGAATTTCAGTGGTGAACTCCCTAGCACTGTTTGGATCACAAATACAGCAGGCACAGAACAGTTTTCCTTTGGAGCACAGAGAGCCAAAGGAGTTATCACAGGCACAAATATCACATCAGACACGAGGAGTTCAGCCCCAGTTTTGGTCTCTGGGCTGATGCTGAGCCTGCTGGCAGAAATCTCCCACCCAGAATATCAGAGGAGATCTGTAATAACATCCTGCCAGGGAAGGGCTGCACCAGCTGTCCAGGGCTGAGCTCTCATCAATTTTTCTTTCAGGGCCCAAATGACAATTCAGGACCTCTGGGATCTCATGTGCCTCGAGCTACAGCCAGGATTTCAAGTAAAAGCCATTTCTACCTAGATTGGAGGCTTAGAACCATCACTGGCAACCACCAATTCTGCTGAGTGAGGATTATAGATACATATTTATTTGTTTATAAAATACACATTTATACTGGCAGGTGCACAATGCTTTGATGGTCTGGCAGAGGGAAATCCCAATGGCAGAATTTTTTAGCAGCTGTAAAATTTCCTTTTTTGTTCAAGACAAAATAAAAGGAAAAAAGAAAGGGGAAGAAACAGCAAGATCTTAAGCTAAAAAATACCTAAAAACATATCAGTGATTTAAATCAAGAGATCCACTTCTTGCTACTCTGTGACACTTCAAGTCTTTTATTTTTCATTTCTTTCTCACCCCTCCCCTTATTTTCCACCTTTGCTCTCAATTTCTTTGTCCTCTTTAATTACAATCCTTCTGAACCTGGACATCTCTCTCTCCTGCTCCAGTCATTCCTCGAATGCTAACTAGGGGAAGAGAGGAAGGAGTTTCTGCTGTCAAATGCTGATTTCAGAGAGTGCTGAACCAAACCCAGCCACAGCAGCAGAGCCAGGAGGGGATGGACAATCAGCTCTCAGGACAAACCTGGTTTGGCAAAGCACAGGGGAGGCCCCACAAGGATGAGAAGGGCAAATACTGCTGAAAGCAAAGGGAGACGACCCATCTTGTTGTTGATCAGCATCGACTCCGATTTATTGATCAATCAGCCACTTTATATAACAGTGTTAATTAACTTCATGCATGTTGCAAAATTCGAGCTCACGATAGGCCACAGAGAAAACTCTAACCCCTCCTTTTGTTTTACAATACCTGTGGTTTGTCTATTGAAAACAGGACCAGCGTTCTCACTGTGATATGAAAAGTTCTCAAAACCTCCATATCTGTTCCCAGAGCAGTTATCTGTTCCCAGAGAGCCCAAGGACAGAGTGTTTTGCCTGTTATGGGAAGACTGTCTGAGAATCTTATTGTTTATAAAGTGGTGCTTGAGAGAGCCTAATTATTTACAGAATCGAGCTTGGGAAATGCTGCTTCACAGCTGCCTTTTACTTTTCTCTCAGCTGTATACCTTCATGGCCTCTTTCTTTAAGCCATGCTTGAACCAGGCTCTCCACAAAATACCACACCCAAACCCACAGAGAGAGGTGGGAAAGGAAGACACAGACAGCGGGACATGAGCTAATTTATCTTCAGTGCCCAGAAAAAATCTGGAAGAAAATATAAAATATTAGAGAATGAATGCGTCAGCGGCAGGGGAATAAATAACTGACAAGGAATGGGGATATTTTTCAGGAATCCATCACGTCAGGATTGTCTGGTTTCCATCTCTGGCAACGTACCTTGAGCAGGAGGTGCCATACATTTTAAATTCAGGAGGACTAAGTGAGATTAATAATTCCTGCTCAGCAGCAAATGCTCCAAGCTGTCCCTGAGGGATTGATGCTGCAGGGGCTGCTTGAGGTGCCTCAAGATGTGGCACCCTGTGACAGCCAGGTGCCACCATCCCAGGTGGAATTTTAAAAGTTTGATAGCAATAAAATGGTTATAAAAATAGTAATATAATTACTATTAATTTAGTTATAATTATTATTAATTTAGTAATAAAATGGTTATAAAAATAGTAATATAATTATCAGAGCAGAGCTGCTCAGGAAATTTCACAATGGTTTGGAGCTTAAAGCCCACCCAGTCCCAGCCATGGCAGGGACACCTCCCACTGTCCCAAGGGGCTCCAAACCCCGTCCAGCCCAGCCTTGGGCACTGCCAGGGCTTGTCTGGGCATAAACTGTAAAAATGGTGCAAAATCAGCCGGTAAATAAATAATTCTGGGGAAAAAAGGGGTATCCATTGAACTAGTGAAATAGAGAAATACTCCAAAGTTTATCAAAGTTGATCAAAATTTGTTAAATGTTATCAATTTGTTAAAATGACAAACATTTTGGATGGAAAATTCAAACAGGCAAATACAGCAGGACAGGAGAAATACTGGAAAGGAAAAGAGAAGGGGCCACACGAAACAAATTCATCTTGTGGGGAAATTTACATTCCTCGGGATCGTTACTTTTAATTATGGATCGATTACTGATGAAAAGGTAATGGGTGGCTCCCAGTTTACAATCAAATCTGAACAGCAATTTTGAGAATCCGGAGTTTTAGACTTGCTTTTCTGCAGGACCAACACTGGAAATTTGTATTTTCCCACCTTATCCCTCAGTTGCTCCTATTTAATGAAACATTCTCCTGCAATCTCAGGAGAAAGGGGTTTTCCCTTTTGCAATAATTGAAAAGTCTGTGAGAGAGGCTTTGGGGAAATTGATTCAAAATTAACAAATAGATTAGCGAATTTGCTTAGTTAGGTGTGCCACGTTGAATATTATCCCATAATATCATTTCAGTGCTCTGAAGAGGTTTCCAGAGTTCTTTTCTTAGATCCTAAGGCAGGACCCAGCTCATGACCCTTTGTCACTCTGTCCATCCCTGTCCACTGGCACATTAAGCTGCTCCTCCAACAAAAACAATAATAATTTGTCTACCAAAAAAAGCTGCTTTTTCACAATCCTGATGGAACCAAAGGAGGCATTTTTGTAACCATTTTCTTTCCATAATTCTCCCAGATTAAGCTCAGTGCTGCCATATTTAACTCCCAGGAATTAAAACCCCAAATATTGCTGCCATTTTAATAAAAATTACTCCATTAACTTCCCTAAAATTCCTCCAGCTGCTCCCAAAGTTAAGCTCGGGTGCTGGGAGGAGTTTGACCCACAGCAGGCTGTGGTGTCACAGATTTCTGCATTTATTTTCCAGGGTTTACAAGTTTTTATTCCCCATAAAGCATAACTTAATGTGCCTCTGCCATGCTTTTCACTTAACTTACACTGAGAAAGCTCAGAGTGCATCTAAAATGTTACATAATCATCTCCAAGATCTGATTCTATCCCCCCCTTCCCCTTGGCATTTAGCAAATGGCATTTTTGTTCATGTAAGTCACGTTCTTCCCAGCCACGGAGACTTTTCACAAAAAAAAAACAAATTAATCTTATATAAAAATCAGATTCTTAGTACGAATATGCCCAATTTCATTGAATTTTTTTACTGCTTTCTGCTCACGGGGCAAGGCAGTGAAATATAACTGAAATGTCAAATGAAATGTATGGCAAAGAGATTAGGAGGAAACTTTTAGCATTTGTTACAGATTAATATGTTAATTACGGCCTGTATTGTGGAGAAAGATTAAGTATCACCAAAGTAAATTTATTTTTAACCAGCTTTATTCCTCACACTTCATAAATTAACCAGCAGAATACATAATGGGGAAGAATTCCAGCACAGAGATTGCTGGAAATTATGCAAAACTCCAAAGCATACAGGGTTGCAATGCAGATAATGTCTGTGCTTTAAAATAAGCACTTCATCAAAGAGAATTAACCTCCTCCAGCACACCTAATTTCACAAGCTTCTTGCAGGAATCTCTAACTTTGCCACAGTGACAATGCCAAAAACTGATCAATATTTTAAGCTCTAGTTTTGGCTTGTGTTGTATTGAGGGTGAATGTTGGTTCTAAGCCTAACAATGCAAACACGCACCTGATGTTAAAGATTTGCTGAGAGAAGGAGCTGCAGCTGTAAAATAAATGAAAATCTACAAGGGGATGCAGCCCTGGGCCCTTGAACAGCACAGGCCAGGAGGTGTTGGTGCTGCATCAGCTCCTCATTCACTCCTGGGTTGGTTCTGTATGGAAGCTGAACAAATCCCCAAAAGCAGAGGCCAAAACAACACCCATAATGAAGGGTTTTACCACAGATTTCAGAAGAAGGGGTTTGAGCCATTTTCAGAAAGTTCTATGGACTCAGTGGCTGCCCAGCCAACACGGATTTTTCCCTTGGTTTCAGCAGATTTGGAGATCGGCTCATGCAGACCTGTCACAGGCATCTTTTATGGAAAATCCTTTCCTTAGGATTTTTCCTCCTGAGAAGCTGAGAGGCCTCAGGAACAGAATGTAAACATTGATTATCTGCTGCTGTGGAATGCAACAGGTGCATCTGGGATTGGTCTCATGCGTTTTTTTTTTCTAATTAATGGCCAATCACAGGGAGCTGGCTCAGACAGAGAGTCCGGGTCACAAACCTTTGTTATCATTCCTTCCCATTCTATTCTTAGCCAGCCTTCTGATGAAATCCTTTCTTCTATTCTTTTAGTATAGTTTTAATGTAATATATATAATAAAATAATAAATCAGCCTTCTGAAACATGGAGTCAGATCCTCATCTCTTCCCTCATCCTCAGACCCCCGTGAACACGGTCACACAGACCATGGGGTGGGACCCAAAGTCTGATCCTCTCCAAAAGCACAGATTTTGTTTATCTCCTATCACTTACCTGCTGCACCATCAAATCCCAGCCCTCGTGCTCAGGATAAACCAGAAATGGGAAATACACAAATGGCAAATACAACACTGTGTGATTTATAGAGCACCCAATGCAATTCACATTAAAACTCACATTTGAATGGTGTTTGGTTGACTCCTGTTCTGGGCAAATTTCTGAATGCTTTGAGTATAACAAATAATTTCCCAGTGTTAAAAAGTATTATTTTTATAACAAGAGAAAGGAAGTGCTAAGCTAAATCACAGGTCCATCTGTCAAGAATAATCCTAACAAAATAACAGCACATTTCAAACTCATTAATCCTGTAGCTGCTAATTACTCCAGTAAAGAATGATGTCCCTATCTTTTTGAGGATTTAGAAGCCTGTTTGCAGCATTTTGTGGAAAGCCCCTCTTTAGATTCTGGTAAAATATTAATTTTACTTTACTTTGGGGACAAACCTGTAATCTAAACTTACAGGTGTGATGTCAATGTGTGCCAAGGTGATGAGGCCAGACAGGAACAGCATCTCCGTGCTAATGGGGATCTGCCTCTCAGCAAAGCAGCAGATCAGCCAAAATCCTGAGCTCCTCATCAACCCCTTTTCCTCAGTGAGGCCTCTCCTGTGTGCAGGGGGACATATCCTGCTGTTAATTTTGTTAACAAAATTAAAAACACCTTTTGCTCCTGGTGCTCTTTCAACAGGGGGACATATCCTGCTGTTAATTTTGCTAAAAAAATTCAAAACACCTTTTGCTCCTGGTGCTCTTTCAGCTCATACAGCCCATCACAAATTCTGACAGAGCAGTCACACCTTTCCCCATTTACAAAATAAGGAGAACAGGAAGCCCATGGAAAGTTCTGCCTGCCCTTGAACGTTCCTGTGAGCAATGCAGAAAAAGAGAGACTTTGTGGATAATGTTCCTGTAATCACAATTCAAGATGTGCAATTACAACTCATTAAAGCATTGTCAGACCATCATGAAGGAGAGGAGATGTCTGATTCAGCAGCCACAACATTAACAGGAAAAAGCCTCAAAAACCTCAAAAAAACTTGTGTTCGGGCTGGCAGAAGCCCTGCCAATGACCCTCCCTCTGCTGCATCTTGTCCTAAATGCTTTTCTTCCCTGGAATGACCCATTTGGAGCCTGCTGCTCCCAGAAATTATCTATATCCTCCCTGGGACACTGCAAGGCTGACAATCAAATCTGCTCCTGGAGCCTCCAATTGCTGAATAACTCTGAACATACCTGGAAAAGCATTAAGGATCCATCCCCTTGGCTTATTGCAGGATATCAGGGGTTGTTCATTCTCGAAGTCCATAAACATCACGTTTTCCTCAGGCACACAGCCCAGCTCTGCTGGAATTCTCTGTAGGAAATGAGACTTATGGTCATTCTCATGGCTGCCCCTTTCATAAAGGGTGAGGAGAAAATCCAGAAAATCAGAAGGTGAGGCCAGGCAGGTTGAGAAAAACTTGGGCTGCCAAATGCAGTTATAATTTCATTAAAACTTATTTTCAGCTTTCATTTCCAGCTCGGCCTTGCGTTTAAGGAGCCTCTCACCAACTCTTCCTTCCATGGCAAAGCAAACAAAACTCACAAACAACTTCCATAAGTTCTTCACATCCTCATAGATTTTACTGTTATATTTTCATTAAAATTTATTTTCAGCTTTAATTTCCAGCTCAGCCTTGTGTTTAAGGAGCCTCTCACCAGCTCCTCCTTCCATGGAAAAGCAGACAAAACTCACAAACAACTTCCATAAGTTCTTTATACACCCTCATAGATTTTTAATTGAGATGCAACTCCCACAACACCTCATTAGTTCATTGAGTGCTGTATTAGTTTAATTTACTGAAAGGTTGGGGTTTTTTTGCACCTGCCTCACACATTTACCCCATTAAGCACGTGCAGATTATCAGGTAACTGCTCAATTAAACTAAACGATTGTTCTAATTGAATATTTCATTAGAATAACAAGGTAAAAAGCTCCTTGGTATGTATTAGCAAACATGGCTTGTGCCTCACTGAAACATATTTCAGATTAAACTCATGATAAACTCAGATAAAATAATCACATTTTCAGATTAAACTTGGACACTTCACCCTGCACATGTCAGTGGGAAAAACTCCAAGCAGCTCCAATTACCTCTGGATAAACTTTTAAATTTAAGATCACTGGATTCAAATTAATTTGGTATTTTTTGCTGGATTTCCTGTACCCGAACCTCTACAGATGCAACCAAAATTCAAAGTCGAACTCATCAAAACACAAGGGTTTTGCTGTGTTTCATTTCTTGGCATTTTGCTTGAAACTCAGCAGGACTTTGTAGAGTTTAGTGAGAATTCTGGTTGAAAGGCAGGCTCAGGCTGGCTTACACATTACATGCTCCAGCTGGAATATCTCAGAACATGCTATTCTTGGTGACCAGGGACACTCATTTTCCTGCAGAAAAGCGGGCAAGTTGTAGGTAGCACAATTTAAATTGTGCTGGAATTTTGTAGTTCTCTGATGGTTCCATTCTGCCATCCTCACTCTGAGCAGGGGCTTAATTTGAATTTAGCCAAGTGATTCCATGGGGAAGCATTTGCAAGGGAAATATTATTTAATGCAATGCCACAGCAAGATCAAGAGGCCTCACCATCCACAGCTCCTGTGAAAAGTGATATTATATGGCTCTATGCAGATATTTACTACATGCATTACGTTGTATTGATTAGTAGTTCTGTATTACCATTTTAATACTATGGTAAACGTAGTTTTGTAGTTAAAATATAACTTTTGTAGTTAAAATAGAAACTGTGTATGTGGGATATTTTTTTAAAGAAAGGAATGAGGTACTCACACCAGACAGCAGGCACAGGACACCTGAATCTTTCAGAGAAAGAGAATTTATCAGAATTCTCTCTTATCAGAAGAAATGAACTTCTTTCTGCCTTGCTCAGCCATAAAGACTCTTTCAGGATTAAGGGGAAGAAGCTGACACTGACCAGACAGAATCCTGTGTTTGACTGGAATTTATGCATCGTGTATGAAGTGTATGAATATGCAACAGGCCACTGCTTTTAAGGGTTAATCCTCTGGTAATGTGGATCCTTCTTCAGGCTTATTTTGCCCAGAAAAAGGTACCTGGACTGTCTGTAACTCTTTGTTTCTATTGTCTCACATTGTCCTAATCAAAATTGTCCAAATTTTCATTACTCTAATTATAATTATAATTATTTTTATAACCATTTTTTTTACTAATAAATTTTTAAAATTTTAAAAACAAGTGATTGGTGTTTTTCACAGCTCCCAAGCTGTGTATATTTATAAATATATATAGATATATATATATATACATTTATATACATATACACATATTTATACATATACACATATAAATATACATATATATATACATATACATATATGTACACATATATATATATGTATATGTGTGTATATATATATGTATATGTGTATATATATATATATAGCTGGGTTTTCTTAACTTCTACAGAAATCCCCGTTGAAACTGCTTAAAAAATAAGAAGAAGATTTTAAAAAGCCAGATTTAGAATTAGCAATGCTAAAATTGCAATTGCTGAGTTCATGTGTTCATATTTCTATTCCTCACCTTAGCCTTCCTCTTTGTAAATCCTCTTTGATTCTTCTCATCATTTCTACACTGCAAAGCCTCCAAGTCACACATGTGCTGCTCCAGAAAACAAAACCACATCTGTGTCATCTTCCAGCAGCACAAAGCAGACAGTGGGAATAATAAGGAGTGTAATTCCATCAGGAAAGTGCACAGAGAGATTCAGGAGTACCCCCTGTGCTCAGGAGCTCCTCAGGATAACCTGGGACCCACTGGTGAGTGGGATTGCTGGAGATATTTTTTCTATGTAAATAGAATAACCCTGAGGTTTTTCCCTTGCCACTCAAATAAAGATGATGCTTTAACCCTGATAATATTAAGAATTAATTCAGCCGCAGCTCTGAAGCAAGCATATAACTTTTTTAAAAAAATATTTTCTTAGAGATGCAAGATATTATTGCAGATCACCAAAGAGAATAATACATTTAACCCATATACCCAAAATACATCCAAATCACAGTAGAAAAGCATCCATGAGAAATCCTTCTACTTGAGTCATTATTTTTTGCTTAGAAATGGCACTTTTTCTTTGAATCCTGACTATTCCTTCTGACTTAATCAGTAGGAAACAAAGAATGAAGCTGTGGTCAAGGGCTCTTCAGGCTGGGAAAGAACAGAATTTATAATCTGAAAATCTAAGATGCTTGGCACTCTCAGTCTTTTCTTTGCAAAAAGAAGCAAAAAATTTTAAACTGATGGCAAAAAGCAGAGTTTGCAAAGTGCCCCCTCTTGCTGAAGTTCAGCTGCACCAGTAAAATAAAGGATACAGAGAACAAGAGACAGAGTTCTTCAGCCCAAAGAAAGAGGAACCCTGAGTTTGCTGCAGACAAACCTGGACTCAAATGTGAAAACAGCTCCTGGAGAAAGGATTGATCCAGTGGAAATAGGAGAGTAACACACAGCTGCTGAGGAAAACTGGGAGTTTATCCATTGAGGGTTCCACCTAAAATTACAGAGATGGCAGCAGGAGATCCACAGAATCACAGAATGACCAGGCTGGAAGAGACCTTCAAGGTCCTCGAATCCAACCCAGCCCCAACATCCCAACTCAACCCTGGCACCCAGTGCCACATCCAGGCTTTGTTAAACACACCCAGGGATGGGGACTCCACCACCTCCCCAGGCAGAACATTCCAGAAATTTATCACCCTTTCTGTGAAACGTTTTTCCTAATGCCCAACCTACATTTTGTCATGGACATATTTTAGGAAAAATCCTTTCATTAGGATCTTTCCTCCTGAGAAGCTGAGAGACCTCAGGAACAAAATGCAAACAATGGTTATCTGCTGCTGTGGAATGCAACAGGTACAGCTGTGATTGATCTCATGTGGTTGTTTTTAATTAATGGCCAACCACAGTCCAGCTGTCTCAGACTCTCTGATCAGTCACAAGACTTTAGTATCATTCCATTCCTTTCCTTTCAAGCCTTCTGATGAAATCCTTTCTTTTATTATTTTAGTACAGTTTTAGTATATCATTTTCTTTTAATGTAATGTATATCATAAAATAATAAATCAGCCTTCTGAAACATGGAGTCAAGATTCTCATCTCATCCCTCATCCTGGGACCCCTGTGAACACCACCACAATATTTCCCCTGACACAGCCTGAGACTGTGTCCTCTGGTTCTCTCAGTGCTGCCATGCCACTCCCGCTCTGCCCTGGTCTGCATGAGAGGTACAAAAAAAATGAAAAATTCCAACAATGAATTGGAAACTGGCCCAAAAATGAAAATTCTCACAAGCAGAAGAGCAGAAATGATTTTGCTGCTGCTGGGATCTGAAAGGCAATGGCTGTTCCTCCTTTGCACCCACTTCTCTGTCATCCCTGCCCAGCTGGAACCAGGGAATGAGGCTCCCCATTCCTTGGAACACGTCTGTCCCTTTGAATTCTTTCTGTGTGCCACTCATCCCCAGCACTGAGCCCCTTCCAGAGGTGCACCTGCCTCAAAGCAGGTAGCAGCAAAAAAAAAAAAAAAAAAAAAAAAAAAAAAAAAAATTCACAAGAAACCTGGGAGCTTCTGACAAGTTTTGCAGCCCAGCCTGGCAGATGCAAGATTTCCTGATAATCATCAAAGCAGTTGGATCCTTTGTGCAGCTTATCTGAGCCAAACAGAACGCGGGGCCCTTCTGAGGTTTGTCCTGCTCTGGTGTGCATGGCCTTCAGACAGACACTGCATTTGGAAAGCCATTTTCTTTGTTGTGCTGGGTGCAGCAGCCAGCAGAGTGAGGAGCAGCACTCCTGTGCCATATCACCAGGCTCATGTGTTTGCTTTTTCAGCCTCTGCTGTTTGATCCTCTGCACTGGATTCTGTGCAGATACAAAAAAGAATTACCAGTGGCACCAGGGGAATTTGTACAAATGAAACAGAGGCGATGAGAAAAATTTATTAAAAAGAGTACCCGAGATGGGATTTCTCTGCTAAAGGCTAAATAATGTTAATTTCCTAGAAACTGATCCAACCTTTCTACTCGTGGCTCGGCACTGCAGGCAGCACATCTGTTTGTCCTGGGCTTGGGAAGGACTTGGCATCCTTCCTCTTGTGGTCAGCAGGGTGTCTAGAAACTGATGTTTTGCTTGATGTGGCAAGCTACAGGGTTCCAAGAATAATTATGGCTGAAACATTACCCAGGGAATAAACAAATTTTTTTTTTTCCCCTTTCTTCTGCCTTGTGATAAAGCCTATCTTGTGATATTTAGGGCAGCTCTTTTATAATTTATAGATACCAGCCTGGTATCTTATCAGGGAATAAGATGCATGAGTGAGCGTACAGCTTGTTTTTCTTTCACTAATCAGCTTTTCAGCCTGTCCATCAGGATTCAATCAAATTTGAGGAGGAAAAGTTTAAAAGATACAGAATACCTGCAAGCTTTGTAAGAAGAAGCAAGAAGAGAGAGAGAGGTTATGAAGGTTAGCCACTGAGAAAAAGGCTGCACTCTGAGCCAGACCTCTCCTGGACTCCAGGTCATTACTCCTAAAGCTTCTCTCAATGGAGCATCTAAAGCACCCCAAGAATGTGCTCCAAGCAGACTCTGATGTCTGATCAGAGCTGTGACCACAATGAAACGCTTAAAATAGAAGAAGAAAGCCATCTAGATCAATGAACCACAGACCCAAACCCGTGGGAAGTCAGGATTCCCTATATTCTCTACCCATGCAGGCCCCTGCTGGAGTTTTTGGTCAAACTTTTGCAAAGAGCAGTGTGAGTTCCTGTGAGAGTCTGGCTCTGAGCAGCACATCCCCTCTGGAGTTTTTCCCTCTTTCCCTGTCTGTTCGCTGAGAGGACTCACTCCAGGAGAGGGCACAAGTCCAGCCCTCCTTCCAATGCAGTAAAATCTGGATTGTCATAGCAAAAGGGATGGGTATGATCATCCTGAGAGAGAGAGAACAGATTTCTGCTGCTGCAGGAGAGCCCAGGCAGTTCTGGCAGCACCAGCCAGGGCCATCCACCATCACCCCCTGCTCCAGAGCACAGGGAGGGAGTGCAGACTGAAAACCTGAGATGGGATGTGATGGGAGAGGGCTGAGTGGCAATTTCCTGGAGCAGTGTCACTGTGTGAGTGAGAATCACATCTCAGATGAGCGCTGACACCCCTCATCCCCCACAGATCAGTGGCTCTGTTCCAGATTGCAAGGCAAGATGTTTTCCATTACCATCTGTATGGCAGATTACCTTTGTCAAGTGGGCAGTTTGCCTTATCTCTCTCTTTGAGTGACCACAATCACTCCTCCCTCGGGAGGGGACATTGCTGATAACAGCTATGGAATGTCCCAGCATGGCTGATAAGAACTATAACATCCATTGTGAGATGCTCCGCCCAGGGGGAGGAGCCAAGCATTGCTACCCAGATATAATCCAGAGGGAGGAGCCAAGCATTCCTACCCGGATATAATCCAGAGGGAGGAGCCAAGCATTCCTACCCAGATATAATCCAGAGGGAGGAGCCAAGCATTGCTACCCGAATATAATCCAGAGGTTTTTGAGACACCAGCACGGCTTCTCCACTGGATTCCCCAGAGGAACAGCAGCTGCCTCTCCTTCCACTGGATCTCCAGAGGAAGAATCCATCCTTCTCTACAGGATCCCTGCTCCAGCAGAACCAGCCCTGACACTGCAGGAGGGCTGAGCCACAATTCCAATGGCACTGCCACCAACACCCTGACCCACAGGGTGTCAGGCTGGGTTCTGACTCTGTCAGTGCTGTTCCAGTTTACAGCATTGTTTATTTTATCCTTTTATTTTTCCTTCCCTATTAAAGAACTGTTATTTCCTGCTCCCATATTTTTTGCCTGAGAGTCCCTTAATTTGAAATTTACGGCATTTGGGAGGGGTGGGGAGGGTTTACATTCTCCATTTCAGGGGAGGCTCCTGCCTTCCTTAGCAGACACCTGTCTTTCCAAACCAAGACAGGCTCCCAGGATGATCCCATCTGTGAAAGGCACAGCACCTGGCAGCTGTCAGTGCTGTTACCCCCCTCCTCACACCAGGTACCAAGCAACTATTTGATTGTGGTCACTATTTACCTGAGAAATGTACGAAATGGAGGCTGGGATGGAGCTGGCTTTTAGTTCACTCTCTATTCCCAAAGCCCAGCCAATGGAAAACAATTTTATTTTTACACTGCCCTGACATCCAGCTGCCCAGCATGGGACACACACATTACTCTGGCAAGAAGCTGATAAGAAATTTGTACACTGGTGCATGAAATGAAAATAAAACAAGGCTGAAATTCACCCAGAAAAAACAGGAGTCAGCTCAGGGGCTCGCTGCATCCATCTGACATTTGGAGCTTCAGCTCACAGAAAAACACAGGTAATTTAGAAGATCACATGTAATTAAAATCTGCACGAGGGAGTTTATGCCTGTCAGACCAAAGTATCACCAGCAGTAGATTCTGCACCTCTTTGAAGAGAACAAAAGATTCCCTTTGACCTCAAAATGTTCCCTTTCAACTCAAAAGGTTCCCTTTGATGTCAAAAGACTCACTTTGAACTCAAAAGATTCCTTTCTATTTCAAAAGGTTCCCTTTGGCCTCAAAGGGTTCCTTTTCAACTCAAAAAGTTCCCTTTCACCTCAAAAGGTTCACTTTGACCCCAAAAGGTTCCCTTCAACCTTCAAAGGTTCCTTTTGACCTCAAAAGGTTCCCTTCCACCTCCAAAGGTTTACTTTGACCTCAAAATGTTCCTTTCCATCTCAAAAGGTTCTCTTTCACCTCAAAAGGTTCACTTTGGCCTCAAAAGGTTCCCTTTCACCTCCAAAGGTTCCCTTCCACCTCATCCTACCAGGAGCAGCTGCTGTTGTTGGAAGCTGGTGGCTGCTGTGAAGAACATCACTGTTTTAAAGGTGTGAGCTATTTCTAGAGTCAAAACTCACCCCCAGTGTGCCTCTCTGGAGAGGATTGCTGCTGTCACTGAGAACACCGAGTCTGGAGATCATGAGGGGATGGAAAGGAAGCTGTGAAGCCTTGGCAGCAGCTTTTGAAGCACTATGAGGACGTGCTGCTGCTGGCTGCACAGGGGACAAAAATTGCTCTTCAGAGCTGAGAGAGGCCCTTCAGCAGAGAGGCGCTGGAGGAGAGCCCGAGCAGCACTGCTAGCAGAAATTAGAATCAGCTGCTGTCCACAAATGGAGCCTGCAGAGGAGTTTGTTGGCCTAAAAAAGTTCATTTCAGACTGACAATTCACCATTTAGCTGTGGTGCTTTTTCAGTCCCATCACTCTGATTTTTCTGTGTTTGCAATTAATCCGTCCTGTTAGTGGTCACCTGAACTGTCAGGGTTATCAAAAGTGGGGTTAGCGAGGATCACCTTCAGAAATAAAACCGCAGAAAGTTTCAGAGAAGGATGGGTTTTACCACCTCTGTGCCGCCACCCCGCAGCAATTTATCCATCTCCCTGTCTCAGCCCATCTCCTGCAATACATGAGGCACAGCCTGGAATTGCATTTTAGCAGCAGGTTGGAGTAATAGATGCTAAAGGAGCAGTGACATTCCTGATGTGTGATGCTCTGTGCACCACAGGGAGCTGAAATCTCACTTTGTGTGCCTTATGGCAAGCCATAAATCCCTGGCTTTATGTGCTGATGTAAAAACCCGTTTAACAAATCCACTGGAGCTGACTGCCTGCATCAATGTTATGACAGGCAATAGACTCCCAGCAGCATTCCTGTGAGGAAACACCCCCACACCCTGATCCTGGGCTATATATTAATTTAATATGTTCATGAGAGCACCTGTTAGAGTGAAGGGATTCCTGTTTCCAGCTCAGGATCCATCCAGCAGCTGTAAAAGGGCAAATGGTGCTTCCAGCACAGCGGCCCTGAGCACTCCCCTCAAACTCTGGATGTTCTGGGTACTTAATGCTGCTTTTTGTGGCTGTGTTGCACATTTTTAAGGGTGGAATTCATCACTGCTCTCGTGTGCTCAGAGACACAAGGTGGAAACACAGATGAAATACGCTGATAGCCTCGAGAGACAACGGAGCAGGAATCATCCTGCATCACAACTGAGGAGTACACTGGAATTTTATCATCAAATCTGCAAAGGAATGCCAGGAAAATCATCTCACTGTGGTGATTTTAAATGTCTGCGTGACTCCATGCACCAAAGAGAACCTTTGATGAAAAGGCCTTTAGATAAGGAAAACATGAAGGATGAACACACACTGACAGCTACACACACTGAATTTTTAGATTAGTGTATTGCTACTGAATATTTAGATTATTGTATCACTTGGTGGAGTTATTATAACTAAATATAATAACTATATTATTAAAATATAGATAGCTGCAACCCAAGTATTCAGGCCTTATTCCATAAATCTGGCAATTAATTTGTGTGCACAAAGTTTTGCTGGCATTTGAAAATCCAGCACTCTGAAGGAAAAAGAAATTGTGAGCTTTGAGATATTCAGGTGAAATTACACAAGTATTAATTAATAATCACTCAAAAACAAGTCCACAGAAACATACAGCTTACATAAGAGCAAAAACTTCTCAAATTAGCTGAGTATTACAGTGGTTGTAGAAAAGGGATGGGAGTTGCAGGATACTCCCAAAAGGGTGCAGAGTGTGAATTTAACACAGATACCTTTTGAGGTGGCTGCAAGGGAAAAAAATAATAAAGTGGGATTTTTATCTTAGTGCTCAACATTTCTGTGCTTAGAAAAAGTCTTGAAAGCCCCGGTTTTGTGGTGGATTTAGCTCTGAGGGAAAAGGCTTGGAGAGAACTTTCATCTTTGTCACAAATGCTACAAAGAGGTGACCTTGCAGCTGTGCAGGTTCAGTGGGAGCAGCTCTGCCAGGTCAGGGTGCAGCAGGTGAGGCTGTTTCCCCACAATAAATCATCCCGACCCAAAACAACACCGAGTTCAAAGCCAGGACTTCTCCCAACCACGTGAAGCTCAGGAAGGTTTCCCAGCCTGAGACCATGCACGTTGTTCCAACAACTTCCAGAGGTGCTGCCCTGGCTGCCAGGACATTATCCATCTAAGCAAGCAGTTCCCTGCTGCAGACATCAGTTGATTCAGGACATAAAACACTAAATGAGGCCAAGACTCAACACAGAAATTAATGTACAGTCCAGGGATAATTGTGTGCTGCAGGTCTGCGCTGAGATCTGGTGTTAATAGAGAATATTGATGTTGTGGATGAAATGAAATGCTTTCCCCACCACCATTTAACCATTCTCCCCGAGTTTGTCCTCTGCCTGACATGAATTAAAGCCCTAAATTAATTGTCACAACATTAATCCAGCTCTTTGCCCAATTACATAGCTCCTTGAATCATTAGGGCTCTGATGGACTGGAAAACTGCAATGTGGAAGCCCCAAATTTCCCAGCTGCAGGTTCTCAAACAGGAGAGGGAAAGGAGACATAAACCAATTCCACACACAGAATTATAGTGCATTTCCAACCCAAGGACTGACAGCTGCCATCCCCCAATTTCCCTCCTGCTTTCCTGCCCTCAGGAGATGAATCCACCTGTGCAACCAGCTCAACCATACCGACCAATCTAGGAAAGTGAACAGCCACCTTCCAGTGCCTCTGTTTTCTGCTAACATATTCCCATTTCCTCTGCAAAGCAATTAATTTATTATTTAAGCAATTTATTTATTATTATTATTGATTATATTAGTGCCTTTCCAACCCAAGGACAGACAGCTGCCATCCCCCAGTTTCCCTCCTGGTTTCCTGCCCTCAGGAGATGAATCCACCTGTGCAACCAGCTCAACCATACCAATCAATCTAGGAAAGTGAACAGCCACCTTCCAGTGCCTCTATTTTCTGCTAACGTATTCCCATTTCCTCTGCAAAGCAATTTATTCAGCATGAACAATTTGTAATAATATATAGTACGTGGTCTGTGCTACATAAGCCTTTTCACATGTAATTAATATTTTATTTAATTTTAACATTAAATTACTTTTCTTACCCAATAAAAGATTATATTTTCCAGCTCAGGGATGCAAATCTACTGATAAATAATGTAAGGAAACGTTAAAATATCAACAGATATCAGTTTACTACAAAATAAATTGCTTCCTTCCCCAGAGGATGTTTAATCTCAATTATTGCTCACGGAGAGCACACACCACTAACAAGCAAGCCAAGAACAACCCAACTCCTGCAAGCACATTTGATAACTAAACTGCAATATGTTAATAATCTCACCCCAACCCTGCTCCCAGGAATTGGGAACTCACAAAGCTGTTTGGTCCTTCATTGCAACAATTTCTGTGTCTCCCAAGGGGAAGAACCACGGTGAACACCTGAGGGAATGCAGCAAATTCTGTGTTTATGGTTATGTTCAGAACTTGCATGAAACATTATTTACTTTCAGAACGCGATTTATCAACTCCAGTTGAAACATCCAAGGCCATGTTGGACAAGGACTTCCAGAACATGACTCACTAATTCCAGTTGAAATGTTCAAGGCCAGGTTGGACAAGGCTTGGAGCAGCCTGGTCTGGCAGAAAGGGGATGGAATGAGATGATCTGAGAGTTCCTTTCCCACCCAAACTGTTCTGGGCCTTTACAGACTTCTGTAAAGTGACTGGTGCAGCAGTGAGCTCCTTGTTGATGGAGTGACAAAACTCTCCTTTGTCCCCTTGAAAGGAAAGGAGCCCAGAAGTTTCTCTCCTGGATTAAGTGAAAAGACACCTCATAAAACCCAGAAGACTACACCTCAAAGTTAAGGATAACTAATTAGACAGAAGCAAAAAGTCCTGCCTGGGTTATTTAGTAGAAAAAGAAGTAAACAAAGAAACTAATAGCTTTTGGGAGGTGTTTTACCAAGAAGAACCTCTTGCACCTAGATCAGCTTTTCTCTGTTTGTTATTTTGCCTTTTATTAAACCCTTTTGTTTCCAACACCGCAGCAGAAGCCATCCTGCTGATTTTTATGCCTCCAAGAGTAGCTGAGCTATCTTAAGGGTGTTATGACCCTCCAAGAACTTATTAGACCTAGCTCAAAAAAGCTAAATATAACAGACTGGAAGTGATGACAACTCAAATATGGGCAGGTGAAAACTCAAATATGGGCAGGATAAAGTCATGCTGAGCTGACAGCTATTACATTCACTTTAATGTGGAAGAAGCAGCAGATAATTTTTGGACAGCTGCCTTACAGATAAATCACAAATCAACATTCAAAACAGGGCAACAGGATTCTAGGCCTTCCTTACTGAAAATGGGATTGACTCCACTGAAGCCACAGCCCAGAAGGGCTCTGTAACCATCTGATAAATAGGCTGGTTACTCTTTTGGGTTTTTTAAATGACAAAAATGAAGGGAAGGTGCAGGGTCTGATGGGTGGATGGAGGAGTGTGTCACACACTCAGAGCTGAACGTTCTGGCTGCAGGGTGATGCCCAGAGACACAGCCCAGGTGTCCTGGGGGAAGAGCTGCTTCCATCAGCTCCATATTTAAGCCAGAAGGGATGGGAGAGCTCAGCACCCCAGGGCTGGGTGGGATAAGCACAGCCTGACGTGTCTGACAGCCCTGGTTGCTTTATTTCCCACGTTCAATGGGATGGAAAATGAGAGTGCTGCTGTCACCAGAAGAGGAAATCAGCAGCAACACAGAGGCAGTGCCAGGTCTGCAATGGCTGCACACAGATGTTGCCAGGGTAAACTTGAGGAGAATATGACAAAGGCTGAGCAGCCATCCCCTGTTGGCTGGGAATGTTCAGAGTAGCTGGTTGAGAGGGAACATGTGCAAAATGGGTGAATGGTGTGAGGACCCCAGCTGCAGGAGAACATCTGTTGGTGTTGATGGTGCTGGCACTGAGCACTGCTTGCATATTCATGCTGTCATTACCACTCCTGCTTCTCTGCAGCTCCTTATTGCTGCAATTCTCATCTCTGCAGCCAACAGAGAGCACCAGCAACCCCAGCTTGCAGAAACACCCTCGGGTCTGGCCAGAGAAAAACAAATTACAAGTGGGCAGCCTGAAATTCCAGCATTGCAACTGCACAAACCTCTTGGTGGCCACCTGGGGCACCTCTTGTGATTGCCTTTAGAAATGTCAGCCTTGGGAGCTCCACAAGCTGCACCTCTCTAAGGGTGAGGTTGCACATTGGTGCAGTGCAATGCTGTTTATACTCATGGCCAATGATCCCCTTTGCTTCCAGAGCAGCATTAAAGGGATTTATGCACAAATCAGTGAAACTCTTCCTCTTTGCAGCTGCAGCAAGTGAACTGCCCTGGTTTGAGTGGGTCTGTGTGAAACTGAACCTGGTCAGTGCAAGGGCATCTTGTCCCAATGGCCACTTAAACCTGCACCAGCAATAAGTGCAATCAGTTAGAAAAATAATAATAAACCACTGTGTGATATGGAGAGATCATGAAAACCATTGAAGAGCCTGCCTGGAAATAAACTCATCATCTCTCAGATGCTATTTTACATAGTACTATTGTCTCCCCAGTGCTTTTCACCTCCCACTGCTTACAAATACCTCTGCTTAGAGCTGTGGTTCAGGTGAGAGATGAAGAACACAATGAGCTCCATTCCCCCTGTTTGCATCTCTGCTAGCATTTACATTTTCCAGTGTAAGCTGACATAAGGTATTGAAGCTGGGGAGAATTTTTTCCATCCCCGCCTGTCGTAGACATCCTTTTCTGAAAAATCCTTTCTTAGGATTTTTTCCCTTCTGAGAAGCTGAGACGCCCCAGGAACAAAATGTAAACAATAATTATCTGCTGCTGTGGAATGCAACAGGTGGATTTTTGATTGGCCCATGCTGGATGTTTATAATTAATGGCCAATCAAGGCTGAGCTATCTCAGAGTCTGAGAGAGCTGTCTTTTGTTATCATTCTTTTCTATTCTTAGCTTGGCTAGCCTTCTGAGATGAACTTTTTCCTTCTATTTCTTTTTAGTATAGTTGTAATATTATATATATAATAAAATAATAAATCAAGCCTTCTGAAACACGGAGTCAACATTTTCATCTCCTCCCTCATCCAAGAACCCCTGTGACCACTGTCACACCCACCTGGCCAAAACCACACCACACCACAAGTTTTTGTGTCCTTCAGTCATCCCCCAGCCATTTCTACCCCGTGCTGCCGCTGACCCCTGAACTCCTGCATCTTTCACACACTTCCACGCTCTGAAAATTACATTAGAAATCTTTGACATGCAAGCTCAGTGCTGCAAAAGCTACTGCACCTCCTAAATTAACATTTATGTGCTCTGGCCCTAAACCTTCTGACACAGGTAGTTCACAGGGGCAGCCAAGGGGAGATGTTAATATACTGGAAATTAAGAGCTAAATGTGACATTTAGGGAGTAAATAATCTATATAAAAGCAGAGGCATGACCCTTTTTGCCTGATGCAGAAGAATGAACTGCTATACCAAGTCTCTGATGGAAGACAGATTGCAGATTGATTATTTTTTTTTTAAATAACTCCTTTCCCTCTAAATTCAAATGTTATGTATTACACAAGTTCTTCTTTCTCCTTAAAGTTAATCTGTGAGAACATAGAGCCAGTGCATATATAAAAATTACCACAAAAATTTGGATTTTTTTATACCAGGGCATAAACTGGAGCAAAAGCAGCATCATATGAGGTAATTAATTCGTGGAACTTTAAACTGATTTCCAGCAGTTCAGACTTTCCTGTGCTGTGATTTTTTGTTTACCTCTGGATTTCTGCATGAAGTTTTTCAACTTCTTACATGAAGGAACTTCATGAAAATGTTTTATATCCAAACACAGACACTGTGGGATCCCATTCCACACAGACTGCCAGCCTCATCAGCACCCACGTTGCACAGCTGAATTTTGCCAGGCACTCTATCACAATTCACAGAATCTATCACAATTCACAGAATCTATCACAATTCACTACAGCATCTGTCGCTATCCAGAGCAGAAAATTCATTTTATGTCAACTGCAGGCAAGCTTGATGAATTAGAGGCTCCAAAGATTATTTTTGCCCCACTTTTCCATCCCCTTTTGCAGCTTCATGCAGAGAGCTCCAGGCTGGCAGGAGCAAACTCTGTCCAGGGTCCACAGAGCCTGGGCTTGGTCTGTGCAGGTCCCACCCTCTAAATGTTCTTGGTCATGTCAGGCGGTTTTATCCAAGGAAACAGCTCAGGGAACACTGCCATGGGCTGAATCCAAGATAAACAGGCTCAGGGTAAAGCTGTCGCCTTCCTCCAGGTGGCTTCGGGCATGGCACCCAGATTCTTAGCATCTCTTCTTGAGTAATAGGGTGGGAACGGGATTGTTGCACAGGTGCACTGATGGGAAAAGGGGAGGGATGGATTGGTTTGGTATCAGCTTGTGTTCCTCTGGACTAATCTCATCTGTGCATGGAGTACATGGGAAAGAGGGAAAGAAGAAGAAGGAAAAGAAGATAGAAAAAGGAAGAAAATATGGAAAAGAAGGAAGAGAAAGAAGGAAAAGAAAGAAGGAAAAGAAAGAAGGAAAAGAAAGAAGGAGAAGAAGAGAAGAAGAAGAGAAGAAGAAGAGAAGAAGAAGAGAAGAAGAGAAGAAGAAGAGAAGAAGAAGAGAAGAAGAAGAGAAGAAGAAGAGAAGAAGAAGAGAAGAAGAAGAGAAGAAGAAGAGAAGAAGAAAATTATGCAAAAGATGGAAAAGAAATAAAGTAAGGAAAAAGATGGAGGAAAAGATGGAGGAAAAGATGGTGGAAAAGATGGAGGAAAAGAAGAAGAAGGAAGAAAAAGAAGAAGGGTAAAAAGGAAGAAAGAAAAGGAGAAGGAGAAAAAGGAGAAGGAGAAAAAGGAGAAGGGAAGATGGAAAAGGTGATGGAAAAGAAGGAAATGAAGGAGGAAAAGAAGGAGGAAAAGAAGGAGGAAAGAAAAGGAGGAAGAAAAGAAGGAGGAAGAAAAGAAGGAGGAAAGAAAAGGAGGAAGAAAAGAAGGAGGAAGAAAAGAAGGAGGAAGAAAAGAAGGAGGAAGAAAAGAAGGAAGAAAAGAAGGAAGAAAAGAAGGAGAAAGAAAAGAAGGAGGAAAAAAAGAAGGAGGAAAAAAAGAAGGAGGAAAAAAAGAAGGAGGAAAAAAAGAAGGAGGAAAAAAAGAAGGAGGAAAAAAAGAAGGAGGAAAAGAAGGAAGAGAAGAAGGAAGAGAAGGAGGAAGAGAAGGAAAACAAACAGCAGCAAGGGGACAACAGTCAATGCCTGATCAAACCAAGCTGCACCCAATTTGTTTCCATACATCTCTCAAGCTGCAGCTTGTCAGAGTCACCTGAATAATCCTGGTATAATTCCAATCCATATTTCCACCTAAATAATTGAAAATCTTTAGCATGCAATTAATACAGCTGGCAGTGACACAGCACATCCATATGCCCCCTTGCACCAGGCAAGGTTTAATAACCAATATGCCCGATGGGCTGAAATCATTTAGAGCCCATATTTATCCTCAGGAGTGGCTCTTGCTGGCTAAAGGTTTCACCACTTCCTCATAAATTTAAGGGCTGAGTGCCCAGAGGAAGAGATTTGTGGGGAGAATCCTGTGCAGGTGAGTGACAGCCTCTAATGACGCCTCCTCGTGGGGAGGAGTTGCTTTCGTGCAGTCATTTTGAGGTATGAAATTTTGATAACTCCTTAATCACTGCGGTCTAATGGGAGGGAGGCAGCAGGGGAAGGGGGGATCCATCACGTCAGCTCGGGTTCCTGGCTCTCCTCCTGCTGGGAACGCTCAGCACGGCACAGGGGGCTGGGGCTCTCCTCTGCAGCTCCAAAATGGGATTTTGTGGCTTTCCAAGAACCTCTGCTTTCCCCAAAGAAACCCTTTTCTTTCAGCATTCATCCATGTTCTTTCAATAGTCATCCATAATCCCAAAGAAAAAGTGTTGCTCAAAAAAGCCCCAAGGGCTGAGATTTAAATCTAAGCTGCTTTAATTTTAAAATTGGTCAAAATTGATTATTTTATCCTGCCAGTTTGCACTCACTGCAAACCTTTGATGCAGTGCTTAGGTTTTTTAATTCACACTCGTGAATTAAATATTGTTATTTAATATTGTTATTGAATATTAATATCTGAACTAAGTCCCCAGTGACACTTGTGGCCTCTCAGGTGTCATTATTATTGTGATTATGAAGTTCTTGCATTTTATCCCACTGAATCTCTAAACATATAAAGAAATAAACTATTTCCTACAGATGGAAGAGCTGGGAACAGTCAGCAGACACAGTGGGCCGGGGCTCTCCTCCTGCAGTTCCAAAATGGGATTTTGTGGCTTTCCAAGAATCTCTGATTTCCCTCAAAAAACTCCTTTATGTTGTCAATAGTCATCCACAATCCCAAAGGAAAAAAAAAAAAAAAAAAAAAGTGTTTCTCAAAAAAGTGTAAAGGGCTGAGATTTAAACTAAGCTGCTTTAATTTTAATATTGGTCAAGCTGGATTATTTTATCCTGCCAGGGTTTGTTGCAGGTGTCACTGCAGACCTTTGATGCAGTGTTTAGTTTTTAATTCACACTTAATACCTGTTAGCTAATAAAAATCTAAAGTCCCCAGTGACACCTGTGGCCTCTCAGGAGTTATTATTATTGTTATTTTGTCCCACTGAATTTCTGAACATATAAAGAAATAAATGATTTCCTGCAGATGGAAGAGCAGTCAGCGCTCTCAGATCCCGTGAACCACCAGCACAGAGTCCCTGGTGCTGATAAACTGCTCAGAATTTTGAGGTGTTGAGGGCCCACAGTGAGGAAGGAAACACCAAAAATCCTTATTTTACATTTACTATAATAAATTACTCGTGCTCTTTCAGCAGGCGCTAAGATATTTCTTGATTATTTCTGTTCAGAGATTGTTCCATGTGAAAAGCTCCCTGTCAGGCCAATATTGGAGCAGTTCCACCCTGCACCTTTCCCCAGTGCCAAGCTGCTTTTTGGGGAGTGTGGATTTGGACAATTTTCACCAGGAGTTCTTTGAGGTGATTTTCACACAGCCAAAAAGACTCAGCCAGTTCTCACCACCCACCCCTTCTATCAGCACTTAAATAAGGAATTTTCCTTCCTTATTAAATTGATGTTAAATTGTCCCAAGACACAGAAGAAGTCTGATGAAATGTTTAAATCTGAGTCATTCCTTTTGTCCTGTCAGATTGGACATCAGTCTGTCAAACACAACCACATCTTCCCACCACTTCAGGAAACATAACTAAATTTAGAGGTTTCACAGTTCTCACCATCAATAATCATTCTTAACCTATTCTGTTACTAATAGCCTTTGATAAAATTGGTGTTTTTATAAGAAAGGAAAATATTGTGACACCTGAAGCTCAGTTTTAGGGCTGCTGCTGTTGAAGTGCTCCTGGTATGAAGGCAGATTAATTTCTAATTGACTGGAGGACAATGTTGATTCCTACCTCCTTCTAACCCTTATCACAAAATACAAAAGGGTTCAGAAAATAAATCTCTTTCAGAATAAGGTTCTGCAAAACCAAACCTGAAGAAATCTTGTGCTGATTCCTACATACATCTGGAAAATTCAAGAATCTCACCACATATTCTTCCCCAGTGCTGCCTTTCTCCTGCCACCTGCCTACAAACCCGTGTCACCTTGTTCAGGGGCCACACTTCAGCTCAAGGAGGCTTTAAAAGTGCATTTCCACCACCTGAGCATCAGCATTCCCTCTCCTGGAACAAACATTTTTGTTTCTCAGAGGCAGAGCCTTTTAATTGTTTTATCTCAACCGTTCAAATGAAAACATTCTTTCATGTAAAGTCAAACTTCCCAAGGGACTCTAAAAGCAAACACATCACCCTTTTCTTGTCTTTTACCTGCATGCTTCTCATTTTTTACTCTATTGTAGGAGCTGAAAAAAATTCAGCTTTCTATGCAAAACTTCAGCATCAGTGTCTCTAAAACCAATTAGAAGTTAGGCTTAGCATTTTGAATGTACCAACAGAAAAAGCCAGCAAGCAACACCACAAAGTAAGGATGAGTGTTTTAACTCTGATGACTCTTTTTAAAGAGGGGCTGAAGTGCCATTTGGAATACATATGCTCTCTTGCCATTATATTACAAAGAATTGGTTTCAAAATGAAATGAAGCCTCTTGGGTTCTCAAAAAAAGAATGATTCTTTTTTCTTTCCCCCTTCTCACAAACAGCAGCCAGCTCTGCATTGTTTTCCTGTGAGGGAAGTTCTGCTTAACAAGAGCAATCCTTTCTACCTCACCATTCCTTAAGGCCACCTTCCTCCTCCTTTTTGCTTTTTCTCGAAATTATTTGTCCCTCACACAATCTCTCGCCTTTAAACCCTTTCAAAAATTGATTCCAGGTTTTCTAAAAGCTTCTCCAGCTCCCACTTCAAAGATCTGGATCAACAGAAAAGCAGAGAGACAGGACAGACACCCTTCAGCTTCCCCCCATTGTGGATTAGAAATGAAGCACCTCCAATTTCTCCTCTCCTCTCCATAAACTCCATCCTTCACCTGAATTTCATCTGCATTTAGGTCACTCCTCTCCACCTTACCCTCTGAGATTTTCAAGAGAAGATGTGAGGCAGCACAATTCCCAAACTTTGAGCAGCCTCAGGAGCTGCTGCCATCCCCATTTTGGTTTCACCCAAAAATCCCACAGAAAGCCAGGAATGCTCAAATCCTCCATCCTCTGGTGGCTTTATTTTGGCAGATGACTCTCCTGGATTACATGGAACACCAAATTCCTCCTCTCACAGGAGTGGGGCTCTCAGGCATTGTTTGAAATCCCGTCTGAACAAAGTGGTGCCATTTCCCTCCAGCTCCTGCTCTCCCTCCCTTTGTTTGCTTGCAGCTATCAGGATTTAAAGTTCCTGCCTTCTGCCTCTTATCAGAGGTATACATTTGCTGTTGATAGCTTTTAGTGAAAGTTATTATTAGGCAACTTTTCACTTTTATCTCTTATCACTTTCTGCTCCAGAAAACGTTATCACTCCTTTCACTAAGTGTATGATAATTGGAGCTTTGAAATTACAGGTACAACACACAGAGATTTAATGGATCAATTTGACAGGCTAAAAGAATTCTAGTTCCCTTATCTATTTAGCATTTAAATAGTGCTTTTTCCTAATTAGTCTGTAGTTATAGTTACCAAAGTAATTGTCAACGGCTGCAACCACAAATAAAGCAGATGTGTCAGAGCCAGCCTGATCTAACACTGGATCAGGACCTTTTCCAGGAATGAGCAAATACTCTACAAGGTTTCACTCAGAGCCAAACATCTCCTGAGATTTTAGAGGAGTTGGATTTGTGAACAAACCTCAAGAGAGACCAGTGACCTACTTTACACCTACTTGCAGCTTTTTCAAGGAGTAGTAAGAACAAAAAAAGAAGCCAGGTTTTGCCATGCACCGTTTGGAATGTCCATTTGTGCCCAGAGCTCTGTGGTTTAAAACCCTGTGCACAAGCAGCAGTGACAGCCTAGGAAATGTCAGAGCTCTGGGACAGAGGCAGCTGGGTCCCCAGAAAAGCCTTCCCAAAGATCAGAAAAGTAACAGAAAAAATAACGAGAAAAGAAACAGCAAGGTTTTGTCCTCTCCTTCGATGTTTGAACTAATGGATAAAAAATTAAAAAGCGTTTTGTTCTTGGTGTATAAGAAACATTTGTTCTGTTGTCCCCAAAGATCTAGCTTGAAAATCAATTAAAAATGAGGACAGGAAATTTTCTCTCCTTACACGAAGGCTTTGTTGTCAGAAAGTGAGGGGGAATCTCACAGTTTGGGGAACAGAAGTGTTTGCCAAGCCCCCGGTGCAAAACCAAAGCAGAACCATGTTCTTCAGCAGTGCAGAATCCAGAACCACACATTTGTGTGGCCAATATCTGCACTTTTCTTCTTGGGTTCCTTCCCATGAAGAAAAGCTGTGTGAGGATCACACATCTCACAGAAAAACCTTCATCCCTCTTCCTCTCCTTCCTCCTTCCCAAATCACCCAATCCCAACCACAGCCCTGCTGAACACATTCCATCATACACAATTATTCAAATATTATTTGTGTGAATAATTTCCAAAGTATTTCCATTGCAAATGCTGCAGGACGTGCAATCCATTCCCTAAAACAGGCAGTGAACTCTGACCAGACCACCACAAACTTGAATGTCATTTATTACTGCTGAAAAGCGAAATATCTGCGTTAGAAACCTGAAACAGAAACATCTCATTCACATCTAACCCTTCCCCTCCAGTCCTGGTTGAAAACTCTGCAATAATCCCAGAGCTAAGTCACTGAGCCTGAAGATTTGGAAATTCAGTCTAAAAATGTCATCTCCCTCACACAAGCTTTCCCACTTGTGTATGGATTATTCAGAACATCTCCTTTTGTCACTAGGGAGAGTGAACTCAGTGAAATTTTGATATTTTTTCCTCAGCATTTTAAGAAAATAAAGCCACCTTTACATTGTGACAGAAAAAAAAAAAAAAAGAAGCTGTGCTACAACACAGAAAACTTGAGGTTTTTAACATAGCACCCTTGAAAATATATTTTCCAAATGCTATTCCCCAGCTTTATATAAAGCTGCAAAGAAATCTTGTCAGCTGGTTCCTTGCAGATATCCATGGCAGGGAATCCCTTTGGGGATGAATATTCACCAAGGTTTTCCACCACTCCAGGGCTCCTGGATACAGACCAGCAAGAATTTTCCAAAAAATATACACATTCTGCTGCAGCCCTGCAACCTGATTTAGCCTCCTGCTAGGATTTTATTGCCTTTATACCCATGCAGAATCTTGCCCATTATTTTCCTGCGGCTGCTTTACTGCCTCTGTCCATCAGAGGAATTTTCTGGAAAAATAGGAAACCATATGCTTCCAAGTTGATTTTTTTTTTCCCTGCAGACACAAAGTCTTTTTTTTTTTTTTTTTCTGCAGACAAAAAGATATTCAGCAGAATTTATTAATTTCTAATAATAATTCTGATAATTTCTAAGCACAGCTTTGTCCTTCTTCACCACAGAGATCTGGATGTTTGAAACACTGAGATTAAAAAAGTCCAGTATTGGGTATCCATCCAAAGCACACCAAATGAACAGGCAAATCCAAACACGCCAACAGCCTGAATTTGTAATTCTCAGGCAATGGAAATCTCTCTTCAGCTTTAATGAAAATCCACTTGCACAAGGCTTGAGGGATCATGCATGGAGGAGTGTAATTAAGGCCCACTGAGAATCCATGCAGTGATTGAATTCCTCACTAATTATTCAATCACCCATTGGCCCTGCTGCAGAAAATCTCATCCTCTGTGATCCTCCCCATCCAGGAGGGCAGGGCTTGCAAAAGTCCTTGGGTTTGCTTACTGAAATCAAATTTTTATCTTTTTTTTTGTTTGTTTGTTTGGTTTTTTTTGTTGTTTTTTTTTTTTTTTTTTTTTTTTTTTGTTCTTCTCATGAAAGCTTTAGACTTCACTGAAGACAAGGAAATTTCTGTAAAGCTGAACATTATTTCAAGTGTGTTTATGTGTTCAAAGCAGAAAAGAGAGAGGAAAGTCTCATATGAGCTCAGGAGATGAAGGAAAACCCCAAAAAAAAAAAAACATTTATAGGAACTTCTGTTGTGGCTCAGAGGTCTCAAAAATACATCCCAGCTTTCCTTAGAGGACAAACGTGGCTATGAATTCTGAGATAAAAATCAGAAACTGATTGAGGAGGGAAGGGTTTGTCTGTGGCAAACAAAGGTATTGAAACTGAGGCAAGAAAAATCACATTAGGCACCAAGAAATACCTTCCCAAACTAAGGAAAGTACTAGAAAAGTGACATGGGAAGCTGCAGAGTCTGATAGATCCTGGAAATATAATATACTTGAAAAAATAGAAGAATGGAATGGAATGGAATGGAATGGAATGGAATGGAATGGAATGGAATGGAATGGAATGGAATGGAATGGAATGGAATAGAATAGAATAGAATAGAATAGAATAGAATAGAATAGAATAGAATAGAATAGAATAGAATAGAATAGACGCTGATAGAGAAAAACTTTAGAACAGCAGGATATTTAAAAACTCTTCAAGGTCTACAATTACATAGACACATCCTATTTTCCCTTTCCGGCAGCTTGAGGACTGTCAGACAAAGATTTTATATCAAATTTGTTCAATTCCCACAAGTTTTCCTCTCTAATTGAGGGAAGGTTCTCCTTACATCTCCTAAAGGCCAAAGAACTTCTCTTACCCTTAAATGAGCCCCAAACTCAGAGCAGTTCCTAGCATGCATCATTCAGTTTGAAATATGATTTGGTTTTGTTTCCCACTTGTTACACTTGCATTTAAAAAAGAAAATCTATTGCAAGAGCTGTCACTTAAAAATATAAATTTAAAACCTGTCAAAATACATCTTCTCTCAATTTCTCAGAATTGATCTCAACCTTTTCCCTGTCAAGACAAGAGACACTTTTACAGATCCAATATTAATTTATGACTTGTTTTGGGTGACCTACATATGCAACCAAAATAAAGAAAATAAATTAACCCTCCACAACACGATTTCTCTGATAAAAAGGAGCAGAAATAAAGAGCAGGGCTGTGCTAACTCCACATCCCATGGCAACCTCTGTCTCTGCAGCAGCAGTCACACAGGAGCTCTGAAGGCATTGCAAGAAAATATAATTTTGGAAGAGAAATTTGCTTTAAAAGAGGAATTTATAGAGAACCAAGCTGTGGTAAGAACAGGAATCTCTTCCCCAGTGATGAGGAAAAAGCTGGAAGTTGCTTGCTGTGAAAAAATGTGTATTTTGTGATTGGCTTTTTGCAAATATTAAAATGAATATTATATGTGTTGTGTTAGAAAGTGATGCTGTATTAATTTTTTAAGTAGTGTGTTAAATACAGGTTTAGGTTATAACATAATGTTAAAATAGAAACTATGTATGTGGGATATTTTTTTTAAGAAAGGAATTAAATACTCACACTGAAATAGCAGCCACAGGACACCTGAATCTTTCAGAGAAAGAGAATTTATTGCTCCATTATCAGAAAAAACAAACTTCTTCCTGCCTTATTTAGTCCTGAAAATGCTGTCAGGATTCAGAGGAAGAAGCTGACACTGCCCAGACAGAATCCTGTGTTTGAATGGAATTTATGCATCATGGATGAGGTGTATGAATGTGCAACAGGCTGTTGCTTTTAAGGGTTAATCCCTTAAATAAAATAAAATAAAAGCATGTTGCTGGAGATTCTGCAGAAATCTCCTTGTGAATGAATGTTGGCTGCAAGGATGTTTAAGAACAGCTGTCTATTCCAGAGAAAGAATCTGAGCATTCAAGCTGAGCACGACTACAAGAATTAAGAAAAAATACAAAAAAAAAGTCTAAAACATTCATTATTACAACAAGCACTAAGTTTCCCTTACAATGTGCAGCCTCTCTCTCTCCCTTTTAAATTAATTCACAATTAAATTTGAATCTGCAAAGTGTTGCCTTGGGATGGAGGGTTGTGTTCACATGAAGAAAAGATCTTAAAGTCAGTTTTTCATTGCAATATGAAGAATAATTATGCAGCCAGCACAAGTGAGGCAGGAGAAGCTCTGGGGAAAGGAGAACAGGAGTAAATAAAGACAATTCTGGCTGCCTGATGAATATTTCTGTACTGCATCATCAAGGAGGGAAGAAGTTGGTTGCTGAGTTCTCATTCATCTCCAAAGGAAGTTGGTGTTGGAAAATAGGAAATTCTTCATTAAAGAGGCAGAAAGCAATGTTCCTAAGATGAAATGGAGAAAAGGAGGGGAAATTATTGAAATTATTGGCAGTTGTGCCAGGCCAGGGCAGTGCCAGCCCTGAGTGTCCCTGGGATTTCACAGCCCAGCTGCAGGAACAGCAGCAATGCTGGAAACAACACCAAAATCAATATTTTTTACATAACTTTGGTCAGGGGGTTGTTTCTCCTTTGCCCAGATGGAAAGGGAGTGAAATTCCTTCTCACAGGGCTGTTCCAGCACTGGGGGTCTGAGGAGTTTAACATTTCAGCAGACTGGGAGATAATGACCATTAATGAGCATTAATGAGCATTAATGAGCATTAATGAGCATCATCTCCAAACATCAGCCCTGGCATGGTCAGAGACACCTGCTCTGGGAAAACATCCACAAGGGAATGAAAAATGAGAAGATAATTCATATCAAAGGTGAAG
Organism: Melospiza georgiana; assembly: GCF_028018845.1. Taxonomy (NCBI): domain Eukaryota; kingdom Metazoa; phylum Chordata; class Aves; order Passeriformes; family Passerellidae; genus Melospiza; species Melospiza georgiana. Next base: position 17,928,830 of record NC_080443.1, read on the forward strand.
GGATCAATAACCAAAAGGAAACCAAAGGACTGCATAACTTGGGACCAGTGAATGTGGAACCAGGGAATTCCTCCGTGTTTTGACTGTAGAAATATGGGGAAAATCAAATAAAATTCATGTGGGATGGAATGATTCTCTCTGCACAACCCAGGCAGTGTGTGGACGAAATTATTTCTGTGGACGAAATTATTCCTGTGGCACATCCTGGCCAGAACAACATCAAGGCAGCAATACTTTAATTCTCTGACACTAAAAATGTTGTTGGAGGGTTTTTGTTTTTCAGTGGCACAGTGCCCACCTCTCCAGGGACAGAATTTCCATTGCCTGAACCCAAACCAGCCCTGTGCAAGAGGCAGCTTTTGTAAAACAAGCACCAACAAAACACTGAGAGAGCACCCCGGGGCCTCAGCTGCAGCTGGCATTTCAATGAAGCCAAAATCACAGCACAAACCAATGCAGAATAAATAAATTAATTAATTAAAAGCTGTAGTTCTACTTAAAAAAAAAAAAAAAAAAACCAAAAACCAACAAAACAATTTTGTAATTCAAGTCTCCAGGGGGAAAAAATAATCAACATATTTGCCATACTAAAATACTGGTTATACAAATTCATTCTTAAATGAGCGCTAATTTTGCCACAGTTATTTTCAGACACGGCAGAGTTAAAAGCAAGTTAATGGCTCAAAAGTCAATTTTACCTCCATATTAAGATTTCCATTTGAAAATGGATTTGTGCTTTCTCTCCCCATGATGTGAAAATTAAGAATTTGAAGTTCTCTCTCTGAATCTCAAACAATTTTTAGACAGTTTCTTGAAATGTAAAAATTAACTAGGAACATTAAATTTGAAATGAAAAAATGTAAAAATACAGTATTAGGGAAAGCCTGCAAAAGAACACTAATAGTTTATTGAAATTCCTGATTTCTATTTCTAAATGAGATGTTTAAAATTAGCATATATTTACAGGAACCTGTAATGTTATAACCATTAATAATCTTGATTAGATTAACATTAATAGAGCTTAATTTTTAGAATGCTCAAACCTGGACTTTAACATTGTCAGCTCTGTTGCCAGGATGAGATTTTTGTAAAAAGCTCAGCTAAAATTTATCTACCTAAGGAAAAAAGAACAATATTTCAGAAACTCTGAGTGTTTTCACTGAAACTCTGTGTCAAAAATGTCCTTGATGTGTTGATATATTCTGAAAACTGGGCAACTTTGGTTCTCAAGCAGGAGATGAGATCTTTTGACAACACAGCCTGAAGGAGATTTCTGCTGCAACATCTCTGAGGTAAAAAGGCACATGAAGGAGGAATTTGACCCTGCTGTGTCTGAGAAATATTGCCATCAGCTTTATCACAAACAGACAAAACCAGCACAGAAGTGAAAATTTGCAGTGCATTTCTAGAAGGAAAAAAAAAATCAGATATTCAAGTTTGAAAGCTGTGGCCAATGGAAATACCAAACAGGAGTTCTTCAGGAGGACATGCAGTAACTTTATGCGCCAAAAGTTCTGCCAGAAGGATATTATTAGTAATTAAAAATATAAAATAATAAGAATAATAAAATAATAAGAAGGAGGAGGAAGGAGGAGGAAGGAGGAGGAAGGAGGAGGAAGGAGGAGGAAGGAGGAGGAAGGAGGAGGAAGGAGGAGGAAGGAGGAGGAAGGAGGAGGAAGGAGGAGGAAGAAAAAATTATGTTTAAAAATAAAATGTAAAAAATGTCAACCAGCCAGTCCTGAGGCCAGAGCCTCAGCATAGCTCTCTATATTTCCAGCAGGAAAATTAAAGCTAAACCCATCTCAAAGGCAAAATATCCCAGCAGCAACCACAGGCACTGGGGTCTGTGTGTTTTGGGGTCTCTGGGGTGATGCCATGACATTTCCCCAGGCTCTGCTGAGGAGCACTCTGAAAATACTGAATGCCCACTCCATGGCAGAACCCCAACTTGCTTTATTTTCTCCCTGCTTCTGGGAATCAGAAAACCAGAAACTTCTACAGACACTGAAGGATCTGATGTGCAACCTTAGAAGAAGCTTGGATTGAAAAATGTAAAAATACAATTCACAGATATTAAGCAGAAAAATTATAAACTTATGTTTCTCTAGTTGCAGGTGAGAATATGCCTTAAGTGAGAAACTGCATTGATAAAATGGTGAAGGGTTTATAATGCAAAAAACTGTATTGATAAGATGGTGAATGATTTACAATGTAGAAAACTGTATTGATAGGATGGTGAGGGGTTGATAATGTACGGGTGTGGTTGCATGGAATAACCTGAGAGTTTAGAATTTACAATAGAATCGTGTGTGTGCCTGTGAGTTAGAAGCCCATTGGACAAAAGTATCCACAGTGCAGCAAAATTAAGTCAAGGTGATAGGTCAGAAAAGCAAAATAAACCTTGTGGCATCCCTTTATTGGGTTAGAAAGTTCTGTATTGCCTTGTAACAAAGAACTCGTGACTGCTCTTGAGCTATGGCTGAATGCTTGCTCCTCTAAAATCTCAGGATATCTGAGCAATAAATTTCATTCTTAGCTTGAAAATAGTCCCATCCCTTCATTTCTAGCGGTGACAATGATACCTGCTGACCTTTCCAAATCATTACAATATTAAAGAAGTAGTTAGACGCACAAAAAACCATCCTGGCCAAAAGGAACTGTATGAAACCAAAGAGCTTCAGCTGCAGGTGGGCTAAACAGGCAACAGGAGGCAGAGCAATCTGGGGAGATGTCTCAGGTTTTACTGCACTATTTCTATTCCAGGCCTGCAAAATCCCAAATAAGAATAAATTGGAATAAACAGGAAGTTACGACAGAGCAGCCCAGGGCACTCTCTGAGGGCAGCCCCTGCTGACCATGATTCCTTCATCTCCAGGCTGAATTATTTTATCCATTCTCTGACCATGATTCCTTCATCTCCAGGGTGAATCATTTTATTTTATCCATTCTCTGACCATGATTTCTTCATCTTCATGGTGAATCATTTTATTTTATCCACTCCCAGGCCTGTCCCTGGTGACACCACCCGCCCTCCCAGGCCCCTGTGCTCCCCTTTGTGCTGATGAGGATGATGGCAGCATTCACCTTCTGCAAGAAGTAAAGAAGTTGTCTCGCTGAGAAATCCCTGACTGGGTTTTGTCTCCTCCTACCCTTTTTCCATGATTTATGGTTTGAGGCATGGGTCATGCTGTGAGGGCTGGAACCCCTGCACACTGCTCTGCTCATTCCACTCTCTGAATTCTCCCTTTAATGCCACGTGAAATTTGAGGACTTTATTTAAGTAAACTTGCCTGGCAGGGCTCGAAAAGGCTTGCAAAACGCTGTGGTTATCTCTGGAAGGGACTCATTTTGCCTTTGTACTCATCCCTTATCAACTTCAGAAAGCCAAGGGCTCACAGGAAGCCTGCACGCACTCAGCACTATCAGCACTCAAAGAGGAGGAAAAATAAAAACACCACCGGCCCAGACGCTTGTTGCCTTGAAATAAAGCAGGAAATGTAATTAAAAATTTCAATTACCATTGGCATTTCTGATGCTGCTGCTGCAGGAGGCCATCTTGCCAAAATTGGCAAAGGAAGACTCCCCAGAGAGAAGCTCTGAACTACGTTTCAGACCACTTTATTAATCATCCCATCATCATCAAAGCAGTTTGAGCTAAACTGAGGATTTCATGATTAAATGTTACACATTAAGGGCTGAATATTCCAAGAGATTCTCCTGCAGCTACCTGAGCGCACAGAGAGGCTGGGCTGCACTCAAATCTGAATATCCAGGCTGAGATGGATCCCAGCAGGAGACAGATCCCAGCCCCATTCACTCACACTGGAAATCTGCTGGTGCTTTATTGGTGAAAGCTGCAAAGGGGCTCATGGAAGGTGGGGCCTGACATTTTATGTCCGCAGATCTCACCCCGCACACCCACACAATGCACATTTCCCAACCTCATTTTCAACCTCATTGCTCTTCCTGGGCCAAGTTCTACCTTATTTATTACTGAAATTTGATTTGCATTTCCTTGTTTTTTGGGGTGTGCCAGTGGCAGAGAAAAACTGAACTTCTCTTTCAGAGTAGTGGAGGTAGAATGTGTCACTGATGAATGAAGTGGCATGACTCCTATGTCTTCTAAGAAGGCATAAAACTGAGATTTTTACACTCCCTTTTTTAAGAATGTCATATTTTTATAGACACTTTAAAATTTTTATTTTTATAGATAGTTCCAAGAAGGTTGGACCTGCTCAGCCCTTAATCAACACCACTCACACCATTGGCTAATTGAGAATTACACCTTTTTTGTAAATATCTTTTAAATAACAACAAGTTCAAAACACCACCTGCAGGATTGTCTCAATTCTTCCTCAAAACTTCCCAGGGCAATGCCTGGCAAAGTTTATCTGATCCTCTCTGAACTCTGAGCAGACAGTGAGGTAATGTCCATAAATTTCTACACTTAAATGTGAATTTCATCCTGGTCAGGGGCTATTTCACATTCCCAGATAAAACTTCTGAGGGAGGTTCTGAGGTGCACATTAAGAACAAAGCCTTGTTTCATCTTTTCACCAAATTAGCAAAAAAAAAAAAAAAAAAGCTGAAAAGGTCAAGAAGAGCCTCAAAGCTTGTGTGAGACAGCCTTACACAGGCACAGAGAGAAAAGCAGGTAACTGAATGGTCAGTGATGGTAAAGCATGTGTTATCTTATATTTCATTTAAAAGACAAGTTAAAAATAACCCTGGAAGTGCATTAGCAGTTGTTAAGAACTGATTTTGGGCTGCACTGTCTCAAAAGTACCTTTGGGTCCAGGAAAACAGCAGCTCCTTAAATCTTAGCTGACATCTGGTGGCAAATTTGGCATTTTCTGATATATGGGGTTTTGCAAAAGGTTCAAAAATGAAATAAAGGATTTATTATGAGTTTTTCATAGGTGGATTTTTTTTTTAATTGGAAGAGGATGGACACACTTTTCATGCATTTTTGGGCAATTCCACATTTAGACCTGCTCATCAGGCACAGTTCCAGATAGGCAGGCTCACTAAGAGTGCCAAGTGAGCTTGAGCTATCATACATCAAAATATAGAGAGGAACAATTTAATTTATAATAGCACAATGTTTAATGCAGCTAACCAAGTGAACTTTCTCCATCCATTTATCCCCCAAAATCCGTAATTCATGTGTTTTATGTGACAGAAAACTATAACCACACATCCATAGCTAATAGATTGATCATTTTGGGTTTGGTTTTTTTTTTGATGCTGTAACAGTATTACAGACATGCAAATAATTTGAAACGACTTTTCCAAGGCTAGCACAGTGCTTTAATAGTCTTCTTTGTGTCAACCACCTGCCAAAACTTTAGCTGAATCAAGCAGTTCCAGATCATTGGAACTCTAATTATCATAAGCACGAGTGACTTTTGGAGAGGCAGAGAGCTCTCCATGGCAGCCTTGGCAAGGGCTCTCCAGCAAAATGAATTAAACTCCACTCCTGCCTCTGATTGCCAGTCCCCGTTTTCTGATCCTTTGGTTTCACCAGAAACTAGTGCTGGTGCAGAATGCTCCCAGCGTGGAAGGAGTGGTTTTAAAATTATAAACAAAACCAAAATATTCAAATCTGGTAAAGACAAAGGGCTTTTCTCTGTTTGTGAGAATGACAATGATAAACCCAGCTGATGCCTAGACAAAGCTGTATTTACAGTGTGAAAGGAATGATTTTAAAATTAAAAAAAAAAACCCCAAAACATTCAAATCAGGTAAAGACAAAGGGTTTTTCCTGTCTGTGCCCCTCTGACAATGACAAACCCAGCTGATGCCCAGACAAAGCTGTATTTGGTCAGGATGCAATCAGCATTTTTGCTGCCTGTTCCACATGCAAAGCAGAACACAGGAGCTGCAGACACCTTGGGTAGCCCAGGTCCCCTCTCTGTTAACACCACTCACACAGTGGGACAGGAAAGCAACTGGAAAAACCCTGGAAAGTTTAGAGAAGGCTCAGAGAAAGAATTAAGACAATCCTGCAGGTGGTGTTTTGAACTTGCTGTTTCTTGAAAGATGTTTACAAGAAGGGTGCAGTCCCTAATTAGCCGATGGTGTTGATTAAGGACCAAGCAGGTCCAACCTTCTTGGAACTGTCCATAAAATTGTGAGTCTAAAAAACTCAGCTTTTGCCTTTTGACAAGACAGACAAAGCTGTATTTAGTCAGAATGCAATCAGCATTTTTTGCTGCCTGTTCCACATGCAAAGCAGAACACAGGAGCTGCAGACACCTTGGGTAGCCCAGGTCCCCCTTCTATTAACACCACTCACACGGTGTGACAGGGAAGCAACTGGAACATAAACAGTTCATTTTCTGCCTCCACGCTCTGATTAAATCTTTATTCTGCAATCAGACCTCAGCGGTTTGTTGGGTCACGACTTCGCTGCTAAACAAGAGGTAATTCCCAGCACAGCAGCAAGGGGGGGGAGACAATTTTCAAAGGATGCCAGGATGAGGAGAATTCAGAATTATTCTCATTCCTGAGACATTTTCAACGATATTTGCAATTTCATCTGAGGCAGCACATTTAGAAACAACGCGCCCACATTTCACAATGAAATTTCTCATTTTGAGATTTGGTTACAATCAGAGATTTGTGGTCATTCAACAAGGATCGCCACAGCATGATAAAATACATTGTATTGGAAAACAGAGTGGGTGAAGATCAGGACAAAGCCCACCAAGCTGGGCTGTTGGCTTCCAATTAAACAGACAACAGCAGAGAGTCACAGAATATCCAGAATCACAGAATTAACCAGGTTGGAAAAGACCTTTGAGACCATCAAGACCAACCCATGACCTAACACCCCCTTGAGAGCCAGAGCATGGCCCTGAGTGCCACAACCCAGCTTGGAAGGGACCCACAAGGATCCCTGAGACCAGCCCTGCTCCTTGCAGGGTCAAACGATGCAGAAATTTGGGTCCTGTGCCCTCCCAGCAGGTCAGGAACTCTGTGCTCACACAGTGCTGTAAATGCTGACAGTGGTCACAGGGCTGCAACAGAGCTGCAAATCTCCCTGGGGCTTTATTTCACTCCTAAATTAAAATGCTGTGCCAGGCAACGTGGTTTTCTGGGGTTGTTCTTCAGAAAACTACCAAACAACTCTTCCTCTCTCCTAAAATCCTGCGTCTGTCACAAATCTCTCAGTGACTTTCGGCTGTTGAGCAGAGTGAAGGTTATTAAACAGTTAAAATCAAATTGTTAAAATAATTCTGTACTGCAAATTTAGTGTCAAAACCAAACCCAAGGCTTCTGACTGAGCTAATTCTTTGGGGCCAATCCATCCCAAATCCATACTGTTGTGAAATTCTGCAGCTTTTGCTGATGTTGAGGGTATTTTTGGGGGCCAATCCATCCCAAAGCTGTGAAACTGCACCTTTTGCTGCTCTTGTGGCTTTTTTGGGGCCAATCCACCCCAAAGCTGTGAAACTGCAACTTTTGCTGCAGTTGAAGTTGGGTTTTGGGGCCAACCCATCCCAAAGCTATGAAACTCTGCAGCTTTTGCTTCTCTCGAGCTGGTTTTGGGGCCATTCTATCCAAAAGCCACACTATTGTGAAATTCTGCAGTTTTTGCTGCAGTTGAGGCTGGTTTTGGGGACAATCCATCCCAAATCCACCCTGCTGAGAAACTCTGCAGCTTTTGCTACTCTTGAGGCTGTTTTGAGGCCAATCCATCCCAAAACTGAAACCCTGCAGCTTTTGCTGCTCTTGAGGCTGTTTTTTTGGGGCCAATCCATCCCAAAGTTATGAAACTGCTGCTTTTGCTCCTCTCGAGGCTCTTTTTTGTGGCCAATCCATGCCAAATCCACCCTGCAGTTTCCTGCTCTGGGTGAGTGGCAGAGCATTTGTCTCCTGTTCCTCCTCATCACAGGCACCACTTCACTCATCCCCAAGTGCTCCCCAAGCCCTTCTGAGCCGGGACAGCTGAGAATGGAAAACCTCTCCCCAGTTCTGAGGCACATTTCATCCGCGCTTTGTTCCTTTTATTCATTCTGCGCTCGGTGTTTCCTGACACCCACCTGGGCAGAGGCAGCAGAGCGGGGATTCTCTCCCCTCTGAAAAGCTCCCTGTGCTAATCCCCGGGGATGTGGCAATCATCTGCTCCCCGACAGGTGTTAAACGCTGCCTTTCCGAGATTATCCCGGCCTCTCTCATCCCCGGCTGCCCCCGCTGTTCCAGGCACAACAGCAAATAGAATTTCCCACTATCTCAATAGGTAAAGAGGAGTCATTAGCTGCTGATACCATGACAGGGATTCTGAGCAAAGGGAGGATGAGCCAGCTTCATACCAGCTTTACTTACAGTAAGATGAAAAAGAAATTTTTTTTTTTCCCCCTATGGAAAGCTTTTGAAAAGTTTCATTTCTTCCTCAAGATTTTTGTTATTTCCCTTGCCCTTTTTTTTTTTCTCCTACCATGTATCAAAATGGCAAAGCGGAAAAGAAGATGGATTGAAATCACACACACACAAAGAAGTGAATATTGCAGAATAATAACTTGTTTTAAATCCTCAATGTAACAACAAACAACATTCATATTAACAGACCATGATCTATTAATTCACTGCTCAACAAAATTCCTGTGTCTCCCTTTACCACTCAGCTTCTGAAAGCAGATATGAAAGAGCTGCTTATTCTACTGCCATTGCAAATGTTCAAAGCACAAACTCTTCCCTCCAGGCTCTCGTGGCTCCTCTTTTCACACCAGCAGTGATTTCAGAGCTGCTCAGATACTTCCCCTCATCTCCTTGAATTTTTTTTTTTTTTTTTTTTTTTTTTTTTTTTTTTTTTTTTTTTTCCCAGAGCCCAAACTTTCCATCGAGCAACAGTTGAATAAACCTCGAACAGGAAACTTTGACATTTATTTTCAGATGGTCCAGGACACATCATTAAATATATAAATAGGGCTTTCTGCTTCATTACTAAATACTGGAGAGCCCTGATCCTATAAGCAGGTAGGACATTTCTGGAGAATCAATAAAAGCTGCTAGAGGGTGGTCAGGGAAAACAGCTAAAAAAGCTGCTATGCAAGTTTGTGTATCATAACATGATTAGCTAAAAAATCTTACACTGTAGCAGAAGTCCATAAAACAAATTATTTAAGAATTAGATCAAAACCATAAATATCCTTATTGAGTGTTTTATTAATCAATAAATCCTTAAAAGGCCTCAAAACTAAGGGTCTTGTAACCTTCTAACCTTACTATAACAACGTAAGCTGAATTCACCTTTCCTACCTATGTAGAAAATAAAAAAATAAACCACATCACCAAAACCAATTCCCAAGTCCCATCTCAAATTCCTTCTAAAATTCCCCACAAATAAATCATCCCAGTCCATAGAGGAGTCCCTAGAGCTGATTCTGGAGGAGTTCTGTGAGTAAAACCCCCTGCAGGATGGAGGACAGAGCAGGGATGAGGGTTTGGGTTAAGCAGCGATTTATGAGAGGATCTGGGAAATATGGAATGGAGAACACGAGGCTCTGGGAGTCGAGAGGGATTTTCAACATTTCTACACCTGTTAAAGATTTCAAACATCTGTGCTGAGAAGGACCCCAAAATCCCAGGGTGTGGGTGAAATCCTGGCCTCGGCAGAAGGAGCTTTGCCTTTGCCCTGAGCTGCTGGAGGATTGCAGGCTGAGCACAGAAATCCTTCTCAAGGAACTTTGCACCCTCTGTCAGACCTCCTGAGCTCTTAAAAACTGCTCTGGAAAGCTTTTGAACTGCAGTTAAAGAATTCATTTGACTGCAAATGAATCGGTCAAAATCAAGACCACATCCCTTCCAGTTTTGTGATCTTTGGAGCATCAACCCTTTCCTCCCATGGGGTTTGGGAACAACCAACTTTTCAGATTGGGAACAACCAACTTTTCAATCTGGATTGACAGATATGAGTGAAATTGCACAGAGATTCCCATTATTTGACCTACAGGGAAATTATTGCGTCACTCCACAGCCAATAATATCCATTTCAACAAATACACACATATATATATATATTTATGTGAATATACACTTAAGTATGTAGCTGCCATCCTCTCTAGCAATTCTTTAATATTAATACCTTTACCAGGAAACACTGGTAGTAAAGAAGCTGGGAAAAGGGCAAGAAAAATCTCCCTGTATTCCCAGATGTCATTTTAACAACAACTGATATATTACAATTGTATGCACTTTTTAAGTGTGAGTAAAACAGCCATTACACTTGTTACATTTTATGGGCAGTGTTATTGGAGAGAAAATGGCTTTGACAATATATATTTGAGGAATTGTTGCTCTTATTCACAATTCATGAGTGCAGCCTTCCTGCAATATATCAAAGCTACAGCCAGGCTTCCATCACGGTGCATTGTAGGCACCAGCTCAGCTGTTAGGCTGTGGTTTTATAGGATAGAAAATCAAAATACAGCCCTCAGGTGTGGGGGCAGAGTGCATGGCTGGTGGCAAAAAGAGGGATTGAATTAAAGCTTTTTTTTTAAAGCCTAAGTTTTTCCTGAAGCCCTGAGATTTAAGGATTTCACAACTGGCCTGAACAGAGCCACAAAATCCAGAGAGTGGGAATGCAGTAGCTGAAAAGGAGGAAAATTGGAACTGCCTGATCTCCATTTTGTCCAGGTGATATTGCTGGACAAAAAAAGAAAAGAGGAAGGGGAAAAGAAGAGGAAGGGGAAAAGAAGAGGAAGGGGAAAAGAAGAGGAAGGGGAAAAGAAGGAAAAAAAAAAGAAGGAAAAAAAAGGAGGAAGGAAAAAAAAGGAGGAGGAAGGAAAAAAAAAGAGGAGGAAGGGAAAAAACAGAGTTAAAATTCACAGGTATTTATTAGAATTACTCAGACTGAATCTTGATGTTCTGTGGGATTAGAGAAGTGGTTTCATAGCACAGCAATTCTGTAATCATCACAGTCAACATGAACAGCTCTCTGATGGAAAAATTTTGCGCACAAAGTCTAAATACAAGATCCAAACAGGTTCCAGAATTGGGTTTTGTGTTTTTTAAATTATCATTATATTTTTTATATATCATTATATTTTTTTTTTTTTTTTATATTCCATCCTACTAGCCATGGGATGTGCTCATGACAAAAGCATTGCCAGGGGAGGCAGAAGGAGAAATTAAATTAAATGGACTTGAGAGTGGCAGGTTCCATGTGCCTCCAGGAGCATCCAGGCAAAGGTGCACACACCCCAAACACCAGCACTGGCAGCTGTTGTACCACTTCCCAAAAAAAGCAAAATAAATCCTGGCTAGCCTAAACCAAAGCATCGGTAACTCTTTAAAAAAAACAACAGGGGGGAAAAAAAAAAGAGTTTCGAAATATGTGTTCCATAAATAAAAAATACACGTGGAGCTGCAGTATTGATCCCAGTTGTGAGCTGAGGTGGAGAGAACTGCAGAGCTGGCACTCACAGCCTCCTGAGCTGACAATAAATCCCAGCTTTGCCACCTCCAAATTACCACTCCGCACCTCTCCATTGCAGGGAAGGCATTAATTAGGCTGCAAGGTAGAATAATTCCACAATTCCCTCTGGCCAGCTCCTTATTTACAACTTGCGTGGGACCTTCTGCAAAGTGATGGGTAAAAATCACCTCTCAGCAAGTGCCATGCAGGGAGATAGAGCAGAGCCAGAGAAAGAGAAAAGTAAAATTGTTGATGAATTTGAGGTGCAACTGATTGCTGATGCTGGGAAAAAAAATGAATGCTGCAAAGCAATGTGAGGAGTGCTTCTGAAATGTGCAATAAATCTGAGTTTGTTCTCCACTGTAGCCAAGAGAAGTCACTCAAATGTGGCACCAAGGGAACGCAGTTCCAGGGATTTTCTTGTGGTTTTGAGCACGGTTTCCTATAAGGAGGTTGGGAGCAAGGTTTATAAATTCTCCTGGGAGAGGGAAAAATATAAAATTCTCTGGATATCCCTGGGAACAGCAACTCAGCTGGTGCATGTATGGGACAGTGACAAAATGTGACTTTTTTTTGGCCAGGAAAGCATTTTTTTAAATTTCTATGTTAAATACATATTTATTTTTTCTCTGCTGATTTATTGCAATTAAAGAGAGCTCAGGCTGTGCATTCATAGTTGCCACCTCTCTTTAAAATCATTCTGGGATGCAGGAGGTGCTGGTTGTAGCAAACAAATCAACATTTGGGTGACTTTAAAATCTGACTCAGAGCAAACCAAAGTTTTGCAGCTTTTCATGGCAGAATTTGTTTTGATGCAGTTGAATTCTTAAGAATTTGTTTTTCACACAGCTCAATTTTTGAGAATTTGTTTTTCACGCAGCTCAATTTTTGAGAATTTGTTTGGATGCAGTTGAATTTTTGAGAATTTGTTTGGATGCAGTTGAATTTTTGAGAATTTGTTTGGATGCAGTTGAATTTTTGAGAATTTTTGACACCTTCCTGCTGCACCAGCTGAACACGTACAGGGAAGTGGGCAGGTGGGGGAAGCAAACCTGGGAAAACAGCAGATTTTTGGAACAGTTCAGGAGATAGATTTGTAAATTCTGGCACAGCTGACACCTCCCACAGGGACATTTATTTCCATTTATTTCCATTCTCTCAGCATTTCCATTGAATCCCACAAAACCTCACCTCATGGTGGTGAGTTGGGTTTTCAAAGCAGCCACCACCAAACCAAATTATGTCTCTAATCAGATATCAAACAAAACTCTGGCACAAATCAAGCTGGCAGGAAAATTCAAGCCCTCAGAACTTCCTGATATAATGCTGCAGGGGAGGAAATATTCATTTTCTTGCAGGTAAATTAGCCACAGATTGGACGCAAACACTACCAGGAAATCCATCAGCTTGCCTTGATCTAACCCTGGTGTGTAGAAAGGAAATTCAGAACTCAGTGAAAGACTGAATCTTGATGTTCTGTGGGATTAGAGAAGTGGTTTTACAGCACAGAAATGTTGTAATCATCACAGTCAACATGAACAGCTCTCTGATGGAAAAATTTTGCACACAAACTCTAATGCAAGATCAAAAGGGTCTCTGGGGTTGGCTTTTAGTTTTCCTTAAATTATCATTGTGTTTCTTTTCCATCCTTCTCTCCACCACACCTTGTTCCTCTTTATTAAAGCCAAAATCATATTTTAAATGCATTTCTCCAAGACTTCAGATGATTTTTAGAGAAAAGAAAGTGAAGGGGGAAGCAGCATCTCATGGGGTCAAATGCCAAGATGGGGAGCAGAAGGACCAGCAGCACATAAGATTCTATAGAATTCACAAAAATTGGAAATAAAGTTAAAAAAATATTGGGCTACATTTATAAGTTTAATAGGGGTTAGCTCTGTGAGAGTCCGTGAGCTGTTTTGCTTATACAGAAGGTCTTAAAGAACCAAAAAAAGTGCTTTTAACTAATTCTGTTCAACAGGTCATCAAAAAAACGTCGTGGGGCTACTGCAAAGCCAGCAGAGACCCCCATAAATCTCCTGTCCAACCCAATGGCTTCATGCCAAGCTTTATTTGATAAATGTACAGAATAAATAAGGTGTGTGCTTTGCCAGGAGCCCCCAGCCACAGCCAACAGGGAAATGCTGCAAATCAGCCTGGTCAGAGAATATTTCTGTCCAGATGGCTTGTGGGGAGTGCTTCAGAGTGACACAGAGGGGAAAAGGAGGTCAAGCTGAGAAATATTTTAAAGGAAAAAAAAAGATGAAATATTTAAAAAGAAAAGCTGTGTTGTAATCATGTCCTGTAGAGGCACCACCAAATCCTTACCAGCCATTAATTTACTTTTTTATAAAAGTTTAAATGAAATGTGGAAACTCTCACCCTACAGCCTGTGCTCTTGCTGGAATAATTTAATTCACCTGCAGAATTGGACATACACACTTCAGCATCACCAAATATATTCGGTTTCTTTCAAAAAATCCATACACCTATTCCAGAAGATTTTGGTCTTGTCAGAGCTTGGACCAAGCTCAGGAAATCACAAGAGCAAAATTAAACTGGTGCTAAACTGGAACTCATTCCAGGCTTTCTTCAGCAGCAAATGTAAAAATAAACCAAACCACCAAAGTGACAAATGCTCCATTTTTCACTGCCTCAAACAAACTTACTGACTTCACTCCTCAAAAAAACCCCCCCAAAAAAAACAAACCAAAAAACAAATAAAATAAAAATTAGCGTTCCAGTGTCCATACTGTGAGAAATTTCACCTCTCCCAGGTTTCCAAGGAAAGTTTGACTTTTTAATGCTTTTTCAGGCATACCAAGATGCATAAGCACTAATGGAAAACAAATACAGATAATCCTGCTGCAGACCATTAATAGAACAATGAGATGTCATTAACATGGAAAAAGAATTTAAGGAGCTAACAGAATTTGAGAATGATTGACATGTGGAAGAAAAATACCTATACAGTGTTTGCTTCTTTCATATAACTGTTTAGAAAAAAAAACTTAAATATTTAATCCAAATTTTCAGTCTCTAGCTCATGAATTACCCATAAGCAACTTAACTTTCTCTACTCTCAAGGAAAGAAAATAAAAAAACAAAGATGAGAGAAATGAGAGAAAAAAAAAAAAAAAAGCCCTGTGGGCAGTTAAAGGACTAAGCTGCATTTTGTTCCTCGCTCCCAAATTTCTGATTTTGGTGATCAAATATGGGAATATGTAAAATTTAGGAGTTCGCACCTTACCTCTAACAGGGAGATGGGCAGGAAATCCACAGCCCAGCAGCAGGAACCAGGAGTGTGCAGTCCCAGAACAGCACAGAAACTGCTCAGAAAAAGTGCTTTTATGAGAAAAAATCCTTAGCAAACCTTTTATTTTATTAGGTTTGCAGCTCTCCCATCCTGGAGTTTTACCTGCAGCCTCTGAACTACCCCAGAACTGTTGCCCAGCAGAAAATATTCATTGGACTCAGGTGCCTGGCCCAGGTGTTCTCCCTTGGGGGAAAACACTTTTTGGGGCTCCAAAGCCCTTACACTCATGGAGTGTGCTGAAAACCCTTCTCAAAGCGTGCAATCCATGAACTGCTGTTGTGGGTAGTAATCCATGTGGAAAAATACTATTTTAGACAAAATAATTCAGTTATTTTCCTCAGGGGAGGCCTGTGTTTGTTTTCTCTATGCTTATGGAACAGTTAAATGCAAAACACTTGTGAGGAGAACCATCCTGATGGAAAAAGAGTGAGCTCAGGAAGGCAGCTGGAGTGTAACTAATACCAACAGCTAAAACCACGGAGGGAGCCAGTTCTCCAAGGCACCCACACTCATTAAATCAGCATTCCCTTCTCCGGAAAAGCAGAATTTAGCAGTTTTGCCCCATTAGGTTGCTCCTTCCTGAACACACCCAGGAGCTCTGCAGGATGGGCTCAGGGGTCTGCCTGTGCTTTGGGGGCTGCAGCTCAGAACAAACCAAACACACACAAAGCAAACTTGCACTGAATATTTGCTCCCAGAAAACCCCTCTGAATTTATGGCAGATCTTGCCCATTAACATCAAATTGCCAAAGATTAAATGCATATATAGATATAGATAGATATTAGATATAGATAGAGATAGATATTATAAATATATAGAGATATCTATATATAATATACATATCTTATATACAAACAGATATCTATTATAGATATAGATTATATATGTATCTAATCTATATCTATATAGATATAGATTAGATATAGATATTTGAAATAGATATATATTTATATTGAGATATATTTTATACATAATTATATATGTATCATATATAATATATATAATTAATATATATTATATATAATATATATTAATTATATAATAATACAGTATATTACTATATATTACTTATATAATAATATAGCATATCATAATATGTATTATATATGCTATATATATAGCATATTGTTATATTATAGATTAATATATATCTATATTAATATAGATTCTATATTAATTATATATTTTATACAGTTATATATATTTATATATTATATATATGCAATATAGAGTATATAATAACATATATTAACTATATATTATATATAATATATAATTAATATAATTATAATATATAAGAAATATAGTATTATTGCCTATAATATACAATTAATTATATATTAAGTATCTATAACAATGTATTTAATATATTTAACCTAGGGATAGGTTAAATATATTAAATAAAACATCAAAATTAAAGCAATAAAAATATTAATCAAAGCCAACAAACTAACATTTGTTCACTGTTAGCTGAGCTCCTTTTGGGTTCTGTGCACTGTGACTGAATGGCATAAATGGACTCCAGAGCCAAAGCACCAGGGAGAAAAATGCCTTTTTTGGGACAATTCTGGAGCAGGCAGAGGATGCACCTGCACACAGGAGTCTCACCTGGCCCGTCTCAACAAAACTCTGCCCCTGCTCTCCCCTTTTTGTTGGGACCAGCACCCAGAAAGTTACCAGCAGCACAGAGCAGGGCTGGAGAGAAAGGAAAAGGAAAAGGAAAAGGAAAAGGAAAAGGAAAAGGAAAAGGAAAAGGAAAAGGAAAAGGGAAAAAACAAACAAGAAAGAAAGAAAGAAAACTCGAGGTTTAATGGGCAGAATTGCACCAGGAGCTCTTGACAGAGCTATCCTTTAGTGCCAAGTTTTAGTGTGGCCCATTCCTGGATAGATGGATGGATAAATGAATAAATCTCTGTTTGCCCTTCCCCAAACCTGTGCTGCTGTTCTGATTTCCCCCTGCAGCATCCAGAGTGTTTGTGTCCCTCAGGAATCCCCTGGTGGATCAGGAGCCCTCACTGAGCTCTCAGGACAGATTTCCTCTGGATTTCCACCCTCTATGGGAGGATGCTGTGGGAAGCACTCAAGTAAATAACTCAGCCATGATAGGGGTGGGACAGGTGACATTTCTGGCTGCTCTTCACAGCCACCTGTCAAGGCCCAGGGTGCAGAGAATTAAAAGGTAACAGTGGCTCTGTGAGCCAGAGCTCCTCACTCTGACTGGCTCACTGTCACTTTATAACCTGCAGCATGGAGCCTTTTAAATCCTCTGTAATTTTTGAACTGCAAGGGATTTGGGGATCTTATCAGTGAGGAAATAATATTGTTAAGGTTCCTTTTGAGTGTTTCAGGCTCCCTAATAAATCTGTGAGCTCCTTGAGTTGCTTGGATTTGTCCAATATTTTAACATTTCCAAAGTTGCAGCGCTGAAGGTGTAAAGTTTGTGTGCTGTCAGCACAATGTCCCCAAATCCCCTGGGCCACAGCTGGATGGACAGCTGTGCACAAACTCTCAGTGGCATTAATTAGGTTATTAAATAATAGCAACGCTGCTCAGCCAGAATATCTAAGAAAGATATTTTCTTCATAATTCTTCTATAATTCACTATAAATTCTTGTGCAATAGATAGATGAAAATATGGATATTCCAGGTGATGGCCTCGCTGCCCTGTCATTCTGCTGAGATCTGATATCTGATTTTCCAGCCCCAGGGAAGGCTCTGATCCACACTCGGAGCTGGGAATTCTCTCACCCTGGCCCTGTGTGAGGCAATGCCTGCTCTGTATTTAACCCATTGTATTTGCAGGTTCCCTGCTCAAGCTGTGCCCAGGAAATGGGATCATTTCTGCTCTAAAGGACATTCTCACAGAACAACCTGATCTCCATCCCACAGCAGCTGATTCCTGTGCCAGAATTCCCTCACCCAGCCACACACAGCACGGTTCCCTCAGTACAAATCCACATTAAATCAGAATTTCAGCTGCAAACCCAGCCCAGATGAGCTGCAGTGCTGCTGCAAGGCAGATTAGTTGCTGCAAAACGTTAAATATTATTTTTGCAGGGAATTTTTAATGTCTCTGAACTACCTGCCTTGGCAGAAAGGATTGCTGCCCACTAATTTAAAGTCATTTCACCACCTCAGCACCTGAGGGAAAACAACCTGTGCTGCTGCCAGAACCATCCTGCTGCAGCTGCAAAGAGATTTTCCAGCTCAAATAAAAGCCCACGTTTGTGTGGCCTGAGAAATGCAGCATCCAAACCAACCCTGACTCAGGAATCAAACCAGCAGCCTCAGAAATGGATGAGAATAAAATGCCAAGCACGGCATCTCAGCCAGGAAAAAGGTTATTATTAAATGTTTTCATATATATATTTATACACACACATATATATTTAATCTAGGAGTGTGCCCAAAGTATTAATCAAACAAAATCCTGGCTCCTCTCCCAGCCCTGCTCTCTGCAGTAGTTTTATTCTGGATCCATGTGCAGAAAAAAACCACAAAAAGTCTTGGCATTTGGAAGACTGATAAAACTTAATTTGTAATTTTGTCTGATAAACACTTCAAAATGTGGGGAGAAAAACCATCAAGCTTGACAATATGGGGAAGGTGCAGTAAACGAAGCTGTGCCATGGAAATCCAGCTCACTGGGAATGGCATTTTCCAGAAAATTCAGGTGTGACCCAGAGCTCCCAATGGCACTGGGAAGACTCCAACTCCTGCTAATTTTCAGGCAATTAAAATTTTAAAAATTAAATTTAAAAATTTAAATTTAAATTAAATTCCAGCCAATTTTCAGGCAGCAGAATTCCAAATTATCCTCCTATCTGGAATCCTTGGGTTTTTTCTGGTTCCTGCATTATTCAAAGGAGGAGGTGGGGAAAGGACTGAGTTTCAAAAAGAGCTCCCAACAAGTGAGTGGTGTTAAATGCTGTAATAAATTGCGGCTGATTTGATTTGATTTGACTTCCATGATAACTGAGGGAAATGAAAATAAAGTCTGCAGGAAATGTGTCAATTTTTCACAGGAATCAAAAGAGAGTGATTGTTTCTGTGACAATAATAGAGTTTGCCATAAACATTTCTACAGGGGGAGCATTATTGTGCTCTGATCACTGCAGCAATGGCATTAGGAAATATTCACATGGCAGGAGAAAATGGTTTTAAGAAGGTGTGGGGGGAGTTGTCTGTGTGAGAACACAAAGCTGTGTGCAAACATATTTCTAGTTAAAACATAAAAATCGAGCAAACAAAAGAAACACCCAAAAAATGGTAACAAAAGAAATCAATTTCTTCACAGAATGAGAAGGGAAACAAAGAAGCAAAGGAAAAGTGAGGGGAAAAAAGATGTTAACAAAATCCAATTTTTAAGATCTTCCTTTTTTGTGTGTCTTTGTAGAGAATAAAGAGAACATTTATCTTCATTTCACCCATTTCCCTGGTTTGTTCTGCATGTCTGTAAAATGTGATGCCTAATGAAACACATAAAAAAGAGAAGAAATAAAATTGTCCAGACTGTAGTTATGGCATAATTCTGTCAGGCTCCTGATTTTCCAGGAGCAAAAGCTGGCAAACACTTTTCCATTGCACATTCCACACTGATTAACAAAGCCTTCTGGTCTGCAGATAACTCTTTGCTTGGTTTAGAAATATGCAAAAAACCCCAATTATTTCTCACAGAAATATGAAATTAAGAATGGCAACTGCACAAACAAGACAGCAGTGTCCTGAATGGAAAAAAGGGGTCAGCTCTGTGTCATCTTGGGCTGGCAACTCTCAGAAATCTGCACTCATTTCTTGGGTCTGGAAAGCCCAGGAAGGAGAGAACAGTGTGGGAAAAATGCTGGATGAACAACTAAAGTCTGTGCCCAAAAAAGAGCATTTGGGCTTTCTGCATCACTCACCTCTGATAGAATAATGAACTTCAAAAATAAGTATTTCATTGGAGGACAGTGAGGAAAACCAGGATGGTTTTATGGTGTAGTGTAATTATTGAAACCAACTAAAAATCAATCAAAAATTAATAAAAATTAAAAATTAACATCACTTTATTACACAGTCCTCAGATAAAAAGCCCTCAAAGATAAAATACAAAAATAGCAAGAAACAGCATCTGTTGGGTGTCCTTTTGTTGCTCTGATGTGTCATGAGGTGGAGGACATTTGGGAAAAGCAGGAATGAAAACCAGAATGAAAACCAGAATGAAAACGAGAATGAAAACCAGGAACTGAAAACCAGGAATGAAAACCAGAATGAAAAGCAGGAATGAAAACCAGAATGGAAACCAGGAACTGAAAACCACGAACTGAAAACCAGAATGAATACCAGGAACTGAAAACCAGGAACTGAAAACCAGGAAGGAAAACCAGGAATGAAAACCAGAATGAAAACCAGGAATGAAAAGCAGAATGAAAACCAGGAATGAAAAGCAGGAATGAAAAGCAGGAATGAAAACCAGGAATGAAAACCAGGAATGAAAAGCAGAATGAAAACCAGGAATGAAAACCAGGAATGAAAACCAGAATGAAAAGCAGAATGAAAACCAGGAATGAAAAGCAGAATGAAAACCAGGAATGAAAACCAGGAATGAAAAGCAGAATGAAAACCAGAATGAAAACCAGAACCAAGCACAAATCTCTCTGCCAATATGGGAACCAGACACACAGGCAGAAGTGCAATGCAATCCCAATTGAAGGGCAATAAAATATGGCTTTAATGTGCTGCAGCACTTGGGAGTGGCAGCTGTTGATTATCCAGCCTGGACTGCACGCCTCACAGAACACAAATTTAATGGGTTTTTCCTCTTTTCTTAAGAAATATTTAGGGACTTTCAGCCTTTCTTGTATCAATCATAGGGACACATGAGGTTTATTTTGGCCAGTTGCTGCATTTCCCTGTGGCTGAAGGGAAAAATCTGATATTTATCAGATTAAATGCCTTACTCTCACTGTGTGTCCATGATTTTTCTCTTTTGCTAAGGAGAGCAACAAGAGATTTTAAAGTGTGACTTACTCTCCATCTAATTATCATCCTCTTGTTGGCCAGTTTAGTCATGGAGAAAAAACACAATTCCCAGCTGGCCTTTTGATATTTTTGTTACTTGAAGGCTTCTGTTCATGCTCAAGTGAGTAAAAAAATCATCAATTCTGTTTTACTGGGCAGCTCAGCGGGGTTCAGCAGTGCTGAGACACAGAATTACCCTTAATAATGACAACCACAACCTCAAGTTGTGCATGGGGAGGGTTAAGTTGGATATTTGGACAAATTTCTTCACCTGGAACTGGCAGCCCAAAGAGAATGGAGTCACCATTCCTGGAGGGATTTAAAATCCACGTGGATGTGGCACTTGGGGCTTTCTGGGATTCACCACCTTTCTCTGCCAAATTCTTGTTTTGTTCCCAATTTGAAATTCGGTTATCTCTCCTTTTCCCAAATTTACTTATTAATTACATCACATAATAAATAATTCCATTCATCTCCCCCCACAAAAATTTACTTCCACAGACATCAATTTGATTTTTGAAGCCATCTCCATTATAGAATTCCAAGCTGAAAACATCACTTTTTATTTTCTAAGGTAAAAAAGGGTCACTATTATGCTGAGACAGAAAATTCATAGAAAAAGAAACAAAAAGCGCCTGTCACCTCATTTATCTTCAAAACAATCAATTCCACTGTATCAATATTTCTTTAAAAATAAAAAGCTTTCCCAAATTATGACCTTCTGCTGTCTCAGTGCTATTTCATGGCTGCCTTATAGCCTTGAGAAGAAAAAAGACAAAAAAGCAGCTCATTAAAAACAAATGGATGGAGCCTCAGTTCCTGCAGCACAATCACCTGATCCAGCCCTCATTGTGACGAAAAATCACATTATTGTGACTAATAATCACATTATTGTGACTAATAATCACATTATTGTGAATGGAGAGGGGCAAGAGATGGGTGGTGAGCAATGCAAAGAAAACTGGGCACAGAAATATCCATTACTATCAAGGATGCCAAAAAAAAACCTCAAAAAGTATCAAATGGGGCACAGAATCGTGTTTGAAAGGCTGGAAAGTTAATTCGTTTTCAGTTCAGATGGACAAATATTGGTTGAAATATATTGGTGATATTGGTGACTCCAGGGTTGGGCACTGGAAAATTCTCTCTCTTTTCCCTTTGGAAATGAACAGAAAATGGTGCAGGGCTATTCTGGAATTCTGGGACACGTGGGACATTTAGAGCTGCCACAAGCACA
This sequence comes from Melospiza georgiana, assembly GCF_028018845.1. Lineage (NCBI taxonomy): Eukaryota > Metazoa > Chordata > Aves > Passeriformes > Passerellidae > Melospiza > Melospiza georgiana. Next base: position 17,950,803 of record NC_080443.1, read on the forward strand.
TTCTGCCCCAGGTCACATTCTGCTGGCCTTGGAAATATTCTGCCTTCAGTATTCCCCCACGTCCAGACACCAAAATATCTGGGCAGATTGGGTGCAAAAGTTCAGGCTATCAATAAAAACCCTGATTTTTTTATCATCATCTCTACACAACGAGCACATCCACCAGCAGCGGGATGTTTAAAAGCTGCTCAGAACTCGCTGTAAAATCAAAATTTTGCAGTTCTCTGCTCCAAAGGGCTCCTACACTGCCAGTACACACACAGGGAAAGAAATCCTGAATTCCTTGTGCTCCCATTCCCAGGACACCAACAGACAAACAATAAACTAGTCCTGCAGTTGGGCACAAACTGGCAAAAAGACATCAGCAACTATTAATTTTTAGCTAATTTTTCTTGCATAAACTGCACTCTGAATGCTAAAAAATATACGTATTCAGTGGCTGCATTTTTCAGAAAACATGAGTGAATTTTCAATTCCAAAATTTTTCCACTTGAAATGTTGATTGGTTAAGATTTGTATAATTGCTTAGAGGTAAAGCAGATAAACTACAATGACTTTAAATGATACATTTTCAGCTTACCAAGGAAATGTCAAATTTCCTCTAGCATGGCCTTTTTAGAAGGCAATAAAAATCCCCTTTTTCTTTCTATTTTATGATATCAAATAATACATTTAAAATCCATTATTTGCATGTTTGAACTCAATTCAACATTTTATCTCAAAGCAAAACAAAAAGAAAACAAGAGACAAAGCCACAGTGGAAAGCCTGGGAATAAATATAGGTCTCAGATCAAAAGAATTCAGTAACAGAGCAACAATAAAAATAAAAAGACACAGGAGTTTTGTACATGCTGGAGGTCAGCCCTGATCCAAAACTCTTTCATTAATGGCTAATTTTAATGCACAAAAAGGGCTATGAAATTTATTTTTTATTACAACTTTGCACTCCAGCTGCCTGCACCTCATTTTGGTAAAAATAGACTTTCAAGATCTTCATATTTCCTCACAAATTCTGACAATTCCCACAGCACTGGTTTGGGATTATCAGTGCACGAGGTTTGAGAGCTCTGCTACTGCATAATTCAGTAAAAACAAAATCTAAATTGTGTGGATAAGTTTATATCCTGCCCTGGTCCCCTGCCCTTGCTGTCCTCTCTGGGGATGTTGCTGTGTTTTCACTCCAGCTTTGAAAAATGAAAAACTCTGACTAAAGAGAAAAGGAGGAAGCCTGCAAACACTTGTGGGCTTTATTTGTGAGCTGTAATTAAATTTATAATTGAAGTGATTTATAATTTCCATATTAAAATATGGTATATCAACATACTTTATGTAAGGTACTACAATATATGTAAAATAAATATAAATAATATAAATATATATTCATTTATCTATATAAAATTAATATATATTTTAATATATAAATAAATATATACTATAATATATGTAAAATTAATAGAATATAATTTACCACATAATATATTATATATTATGTGGTAATATGCATAATATATAATATGTGGCCATATACATAATATGTAATATAATAATATTTTATATTTATGTATATATTATATTTATTATATGTATATGTATATTATATATTATATCTAGGTATATACATACTTTATGTAACAAGGTACGTATAAAGTATGCATAATTTATGTAATTAAATTTATAATTTAATTAAATTAACGTAAATTTTGAGCTATACAGAGAGAGGTGGGGAAGCATTTCTGTGAATTACAGTCCCCAAAAATGCAACTTTCCTCAGTTCTCAGGTTCCAGGTGTTGTCACAGCATTGCCTCACCTGATGCTCTTCATTTCTTTCAAGTTTTTCCTTTCCTCCCACAGCTCTCTGCTTTGCAATAATTTAAATAAATCCCTCATAAAAAGAGAAATTCTGATTTTAGCTCGGCCTTCCCTGAGCCAAGAGGAGCAGTGACCCTTCTGTGCCAAGCTGTGGTGGAAGCAAACCCCAAGGAGGTTTTTGCAGAGCCCTGGTGGCCTTTGGGACACTCCAGTCAAGCCCAACCAATGTCTGTGCTCTCTCCAGGGAGGTTTTTCACAGGAAAATCCATTTCAGTTCACAGCAGACACAACCCTGCCTCTTTTCCCACCGAAACCCCACTCACATCACCAACTGTCCCAAAATAATCACCAGGGTCAGGGTGGAAAACACAAAAACACACCTCAGGTCATTAACAGGATCCTTGATGAGGCACAAATTAAAAACCTCTCGCCTTATTGTGACTAAAAATCGCATATTTGTGAGCAATAATCACATTTTTGTGAACAAAGAGGGGCGAGAGATGGGTAGAGAGAAAATCCAAGTTGCTGCTCTCTGCTGCTCCTTTCAGCCCAGCCAAAGGGGAGCACCCAAGGCCCAGGGAAGGAAACGCTTTGTTGAGTGAGGCAGCTGTTGAGGATTGTCACAGCCCAAACCGAGTTAATAACATTCTAATGAGCAGTAATAAAGAGTCAAAAGCAATAAAAAAAAAAAGGAGAAAAATATTCTCTAGAGTAATCAAGCTGTGTTTAATACACCCAGAGGGCAAAGGATGTTATTGAACAGGGGAGGTGCAGGCAGGGAAAGGTGTGAGCACAGAGGGTTGGCTCACACCAACATTTTCATTTTCACTGAAAACCAGGAAAAGCTGTCACTCTCCAGGGGCCTGTAAACCCAACATTTTGATAAAGTGGTGAATTCCCTAATACCAGCACACAACATATTTGTGATCCCCAAAGCCTCTGGTGTTAGCTGGTACAAACAAAAATAATTCCATTGCCACTGCTTGTTTCCTTTCATGTTTTGTTCACAACCAAACAACTTCCCAGAGCCTGAGCCCAGCCAAGCATAAATGCACATCTTCAGAGCTGTGTGTCTGAAATTCCTGATAAAATCACAGAGGAGGGACAAGGGCTGTGTGAGGAGGCTTTGAGTCACTAAAATCTGTGTACAAACCAGAGTGTTTGGGTATTTGGGTAAAACATCCTGTGCAATAATTACTTTTTATTTTATTTATTTTTATTTTAAACTCAAGTCACTGCTGTCTCTAGTATTAAGAGGGAAAATAAACTTAACAAGTGCTGCTCTAAAGTATACACACAACCCAAAACAACACCTATTCTCTCAAAGGATTATGGTGTCTCAGGATTTAAAAATGTACAGAATCTCAGTGTACCTGAAAATTACTTTTCTGTAAATATTTGAAAGGCTTCTCTTGACAAAAGTTTGTTCTTGTATGGGCTTTTCCAGCAGTGAAACCACAGAGGCTGGGCCAGCTCCACATCACCTGTGCTGCCAGGTCTCACGCTCTTGTCCTCTCTGTCACAGGCACTTTGTGTCCCAAATTCTTTAATTTTGCCTGGAAACCCATGCAGAACACATGCACCACATATTCATCTGGAAGACGAACACAAAAACATGTTTATTCAAAAAAAAAAAAAAAAAAACTCCAATTTATTTATGCACTGTGATCAGAAACTAGGTTGCAAAAATGGTCTGTGGGCTTTGATGACAGGTTTGAATTCAAGGTTTTAATTCACCATTGCTGTGAGGCACCAGATCAATTCTGTGCCTTGTCTCCCTTTTGGGCACATCATGAACAAAAATTCAATTTGTCATTAAGGCAAATGTAACTTCAGCAGTTCCCTGGAGGGTCACAGAATTGTCTGCTCTTGTGGAGCACCCAGTGATTTTCAAATAAAGTCTCATCTAAACGTTATGGAAACCACTGGTGGTACTTCATGGATTTGAGCTGGCTTTGGATCATGATCTATAAGAAAATATTCTAAATAATCCTAAAAGTGGAAGAAAGGGAGAAGCAGAGATGCTCTTGGCTGCCATTGCTCATTTTGTGACTCTCATATTTGTACCTCTGTGAACAAATATTCTGAGGTTTCAAGCAGTGCAAAATAGAGCCATTTTCCCCTCTAAATCTAAACTGGAGAAAGCAAACTTCTTTCGTGCGGCAGGAAATTAATTTGGTTTTTATGTTCCCTGCACATTTTGCACTGTGTTAGAAAGAAATACAGCAAGCTTTTCACAGAACCTGGAACTGCTACAGCACCTGTTAGAAAAGTTACACAGTTTTATGGGAATTAATGTGCTTAATATTGAACATGTATCTGTTTCAAACCTTCCTCTCAGCACTGATTTCTCCAGAAAGTCCTCAATGTGTTTCTGGCAATAACAACAAAGAAATTCCTGCACTGATTTACTTCTCTGACTCCTGGCTGCAGTATAATGCAAGAAACAGCTTTTATTCTGTGCTGGTTTAGAGCTTTCCCTATCAGCTGCCTGCAAACAGCTCTAAGCTTTCTCCATCAGAGTTTTGATGTCCTGAATAAACATCTCTCTCAGAAACTTCAGGGAGAAACCAAGGTGACCAAAACTTCTGGAAATCAAGATATTTTGTTTATCCTTGACTTTTCAGTCTGATTCTGCTGCCCCTGCCCAGGCCCAGCAGGGCAGTGCCACTGGTGTGTCACCGTCAGTGTGCCAGCCAGCCCTGAATCCCTGAAATATTGATTTCCCCATGGAAATGCCCAAATCCCAAATGCCATCTGAGTCAGAAGGGCATTTTCAAGCCCTTTCTCCAAATCCTATTGGCCCCATTACTTGATTTTAGATTCAAGGATGTGAAAAGAAACCTAAATCAGGATTCTGGGTTCAGACAGCAAGTGTTTGAACAGAGAGAACATGAAATTGCTTGGAAAATTTTCTTAACTCTTAGGTCTTTGCCTCTGCTCAGTGAACTTTACTCTTGTGATTCAAAGTGTCATTAGACTGCCATTATCATTACAGCTGAATACTTCCTCATAATTGAAGAATGATTTAGGAACTAAGTAGCCTGACATGGTGGCATATTTTATCCTAACAACTTCCAAACATGCAAATGTACTCCACGGACTCCTTTTCCAAGAAACTAGGCAAAAAAAATGATAGCAAAAATATTTAAAGAGAAATTAATCCATTGGAAAAAGCATTAAAATACACTGAAAGCAAATGTAATTGTTTTTAAACCCAATGTTTTCATAAGATAAATTCAGCATTGGACAGGCTCTTTAAAAATCAATTTGCACTCGCTTCCTCTATAAAGATTTATCCCAGAGAAAAAAAATCCATTAGTATTAAAGTGCTTAAAAACTTGGCAGACTATCTCCAAAGGCATCAATTTCTACTGCTAATTAACACTAATTATTCACTCAGCAGTTGTAAGTTGCATTTGGTCCCCGAGGGTAGATGAGAGATTTGTCTCTCTCCGTTCTGTGTATTTGTTCCAAGAGATTTTCACATTCAGGCATCACAGTGGTGTGGGCTTGGAGATCTGAACTTTCCTCTCCTGCTGCCAGGAGTGGAGCAAGAATTTCTGGTGTAAAATAAAGGGGACTTGTTGGGACAGCATGGTGTGCCATCCTGAACGTGGCATGGAAGGTTTGTCTCTCCTGTTTCTCTCTAGTACAGACTCAACCTTACATGTTCTCTCAGTGTCCCTGTGGGTTCAATTTGGCATTTTCTGGTTGCTCAGGCTGGAAGGTCCAACCTGGCTTTTAAACAGCTCTGCAGAACTCTGGGGTTATGGCTCATGAATGCAGTTACCAGAGAGCCGAGCCCTTTTCCTTTTCCTTTCCTTTCCCCTTTCCTTTCCCCTTTCCTTTCCCCTTTCCTTTCCCCTTTCCTTTCCCCTTTCCTTTCCCCTTTCCTTTCCCCTTTCCTTTCCCCTTTCCTTTCCCCTTTCCTTTCCCCTTTCCTTTCCCCTTTCCTTTCCCCTTTCCTTTCCCCTTTCCTTTCCCCTTTCCTTTCCCCTTTCCTTTCCCCTTTCCTTTCCCCTTTCCTTTCCCCTTTCCTTTCCCCTTTCCTTTCCCCTTTCCTTTCCCCTTTCCTTTCCCCTTTCCTTTCCCCTTTCCTTTCCCCTTTCCTTTCCCCTTTCCTTTCCCCTTTCCTTTCCCCTTTCCTTTCCCCTTTCCTTTCCCCTTTCCTTTCCCCTTTCCTTTCCCTTTCCTTTCCTTTCCTTTCCTTTCCTTTCCTTTCCTTTCCTTTCCTTTCCTTTCCTTTCCTTTCCTTTCCTTTCCTTTCCTTTCCTTTCCTTTCCTTTCCTTTCCCCATCTCATCCCAATTCCCATCGCATCCCCATCTCCACCCCATCCCAGTCTCCCTCTCCATCCCATCCCAGTTTCCACCCCATCCCATCCCAATTCTCATATCCTTATATTTTGTTCCATAGCCAAGAAAAATCCCACCAAAAAAAAAAAAATTAAAATATTTTTTTAAAAATTCAAATTTCTTGATGCAAGAAGGAGAGAAAATGGGGCTGGCTAGAAAAGCTGCAGAGAGGAATATTAATGCAGCACAACACCCCCTGTGCCCAGGAACAAAAGATAGATAAAGATAGATGTGTGTGAGAGAGAGAAGCAATAAAGGGTCAGTAATAAAAGAAATATATCACTTGTAGAATTGACTGGGCTTTACTTGAGATTTATAATCCATTCTAACTGGAGTAATTTGTGACTCCTGCAGACACCCTGGGATTTTTGGAGAGCACCACCCAGGAGTCAGAGCCATGAAATGTGTGAGCTTCTGGCTCTCCCCTTGTTCTTTTCAATAATATTCCTTTCCACTGGAATTTTTTTTATTTTACACCATCAACCACCAGCCAGCAGGTGACAAAAGCAGCCAGAAGGGGTTAAGTGGCTTGCCCTGAAATTACACAGAGAGTCAGAAAGTGAATTTGTCTGATTCCTGAAGGCTGCTCACTGCTGCCCTGAGCCCAGGCTGGATCCAGGACCTGCCCTGCCCAGAAAAAGGGGATTTCAAACTCCTGGCACCCTGTTCCAGGGATGTCTGAGCATCATTTGAAAGCTCTGATTCATTGCTCATTCCTAGGTTTAAGTACTCTGATAGCCTGGTTTTAATAAGAAAAGGAACAAATAAAATGGAGGTGAAAGAGCAGGGAAATGTCTCAATTTCCAGTAAATGCTAAAATTTAATTCCTCAATATAACTCCTATCACCCTGCAGAAATAGGACTTGCATGAGGATGTTGCCTTCAGGTGGGATTTGCAAAGGAGGAATTCAAAGAATCCAATATTTCAGTTAAAGAGGGCTCAGGTTTTGGGTTAGTTTTGGGGTTTTGGGGGATTTTAGCTTTAGTTTGTTGACTTGGTTTTTATTTTCCTCTCTTTACCTCTCAGTTGTTTGACCAAATTTTTAGGATACTCCTTGTTTCACTTTTCCCCTTGACTCTGAGGGAAGTATGTCTTGCCTTGTTAAAGAGTAATTATGATATTCTATTAATCATTTCATTAATAGGAAAGGACCATAAGTGACTCTTGAGGGTTTTGAAAGTCCTTTCTGAAAGCAGGAAACGGAATAATAATCCCCTATGGATATATATTTTTTCCCTGCATTCTGAGGGACTGTTATTTAATTAAAAGGACCCTGTATTTCTGTTTCTGGTCAGTGTGAATAAATTAAGGTGATTAAATTTGAAGCACTGCATTAGTTGAACTGACAGTTCCATTGTTGCTAACTAAAAGTAGGAATCTGCTAAAAAATACTAAAAATGCCATTCAGCCATAGGAAGTCGTTCTTCTGTTGTGCTTGCTGCTTCTTTTTTGCAACATTTTATTTTTCTATAGGTACTTAATTTGGTTTTTTTCTGGAAGGTAGATTTCTGCATGTTTTGCCAACCCAACAAATAAAAAATAACAATAATAAAAATGTTGTTTTCTAAACAATCTTGCCTCCTGCTCTCTTGAGCAATCTAAAGGAATTTGTAAAGGACCAAACTTATAGAAGTAAAGAAATTTCCCATAAACTGTAAGGATAAAAACACAATTTAACTTTGTGTTTAGGGACAAGGAGAATTTCTCCACTATGAGAACATCATTTGAAAGCACAAAAATGCAATTTAGCTGACACCAACACAATGAGCAATGAAATAAATCTTGATGGCACAACTAAAACCCACCTGAATTTCTTCCAGGAGCTGCAGGAGATTCTGGATTTGGGATCTGCAGATTCCTGGCTGGGTTTTGTGGGAAAGGATGAAGAACAGTCCTGAGCTGTGTTTGTGTGGGTGCATCCTCACCAGATGGGTGTCAGATGAGTCTGGGCTTCCAAACAGCCCCTAAATTGGCCTGTTTGAAACAAATCATGTTGACAAACACTCACAGATGGATGTAATGATGATTTTCATGGCAGCTGAGGAAACAACCTTGTATGTTCCACTTGTATGGTAATTTATTTTTATTTTAATTTTTTTTGCAAAAAATCTGTTATTGTGAATGTCTCAATTGCCCTGAGATAATCACTCTGGGGATTCTCAAAAAACTTTCTGTGAATGAGCAAATATTTACTGAAGCATGCAAGAGTCCTCCAAAAAATAAATGAGGAATTCAAAGTACTGCAATCAGTCTATGTTTACACAAGGAATTTCATTAATTTGGATGTGTATGAAAAAAAAAGGATCAATTTATCCAAATGGAAACAGGTCCCACTCTCAGACTATGAAAGAAGATTGAAAGACTCCACTTGACTTTACTAGGCTTGGCCTTCAGTCCCTAAACCCCAAAAATGCTCCTTGCATTCTTTTTCTCTTGGAAGCTCATAATGTGGGGTGATCATGGATTGAAGATTTTTTTAATTTTTTTTTTAATTTCCACTGAATTCATGGAAGAAAATGAAGCTGCAATTCCTGCAGAACAACTGTGTTTACACAGAATCCACAGAGAGCTGTCAAAACAACCTCCATCGTGTCATTACATGGAATTAAACTCCTCTCTGAGGCTCCTGAAATTTTAGCAGTGGCCTGAATTTGAGAATAAAAACAATCTAAAGCAGAAGAGAATTAATCAGGGAAGTACTAAGCCATGCAAGAGGTAATTCAGGAGATGGCCCAAATCGGTAAATGGTAAATCAGGAGATGGGCAGCATTTCACCTGGGATCAGTGATGAACTCTAATGTGTGAGAAAAGGTGTCAATAAGGGCCAGCAAAAGGTAAAAACCCATGTGTAAATTATATTTTTGTAAAGCTGATTCCAAACCATTGTCCTCCCCTTTCCTTCTTCATTTTTATGAACAAATAACAAATGACTTATTTTAGCTCTGTGGCAGCAGAAACAAATTAAATAACTTTTACCTTGGCTGCCAAATATTTCTGGGGTGTATTTATGGGCTGGAAAACAGTCCAACACCAGGGAGAAAAGCATTTTCACAAAGATCTCAAAAATCCAAGGAAATTCTCTCCACTGCAGAGCCTGGCCTGTGCCAGCAGCATGAGACTTGTCATGAAATAAAATAATAATTTTTTAAAAAGCCTCACAAAGTCCAACTGGTTTAATACTAGCAAGAACTTCTTTCCCATCAAAAGCTCCTTAGGTTAAACTGATAAAAAATAAATTTAAATCCGTCAGAGATTTGAGTTCTACCTGCACCCCAAACGTGAGCCATGGGCACCCCAGGCCAGGGCTGTTCCAGAACCTTCTCCCTGCCCCAGATCAGCACAGGCAGCTCATCCCCAGCCCCTCCAGTCCCTCAGTGGTGATGCTGCACTGTCACTCTGTGCTCAGGAGGGGCTGGCAGCAAACAAACACCTGAGAACCCTGGGCTCACCTGAGCCCATCCATATTCATGCTTTGTTTCCACACAGCAGAAGTCAGGAGCTTCCTGAAAATGCCCTGGGTGTCATCACCTCCCAAACCCTGACAGGGAGCTCGCTCCAAACATTTATTACTTTCAGACAGAGAAGATGCTCCCCTGTGTCTTTATTTCAATTTAAATTCCATTTGTGCTCTTTTGTCAAATTTTCCACGTTGAGGTATGAATAATGCTGACATTAGCTCTACCACTACAAGGTTTGAGCTCTTTAATTAGATTCCCTTATTCCACTTCTTTTTTTTTTTTTTTTTTTTTTTTTTTCCTGAGGTTAAGGTTTTCAACTAGTCCTCTTTTAAAACTGAAGGAAAAAATGTCATTGCTTGACTCTGATGTTCCTGTTCTTTTTCCAAGCACCACAATATTAATTTCCAAGGCATTGCATGGAACTGCCTGCTTTGACTGAGGGCCACCCACAACAGCAACGACAGAATTCCTACAGAATTCAGATTTCCCCTGGGATTTGTCCCATTTTGGGTATGAATCCTACAAAAACAGCCTAAAGGGCCGCTCTGATTTCAGAGCATCCTTTTCCACTGCTGTCCCAACCACAGGGATGCTGCAGAACATGAGCTCCTGGATTTGATTTGCTCCTTTTGCTTTCCCCATCGCTTCTGGCTCTCCTGCTCACAACCACTGAACATCCTTGCCTGTGTCTCAAGGGAAGAGGAGCTACCACAGAGTTCCTGGGTGTTGGAAGTTCCTCAGAGCCTTGAGAAGCACCAATAATGATTCTCCTCCTGTGCACACCACCAAGTGCTCCTCAGGAGCCTCGAGAAGGGTCCATTTACATTCACCCTTAAAATATGTAAATCCTGTTGCTCCTGTGAACTTTGGCTTTGAAGGAGTGATACCTGAAGGGGAAACTCTTCATCCTTGGCTTCTCTGCTTTACCCCCTTGACAAAGGAGCACCCCTGCAAACACCAGCCCCATTTGCTGTCTCAGTGCCAGGGATGTGCTCCCTGCTGCTGCCTTTTTTTTTTTTTTTTTTCCCTGGGAGTGAATTTTTGAAGCTCTTGGAACAAATCATTCTTGTCACAGGGAGATTTCTCAAGGACACCTTAGGATGTAGACAGGCAGACATTCATGTCTCAGTGTGCTGGGAGTAATGCATGAAAATCTCTTTTTATGGAGGATGTAACAGAGTCATTTAACTGCTCTGGCCATGAGCTCTGGCAAGTCATTCCTTAACCCCCCAGTGCTTTATATCTTGGGAAGTGATGCTAAGACAAGATAATGTCCAGCCTGTAAAAGATGTGATGATAATGATTCTAAATGCTGGGTATGAAGAACAAACTCCTTAGGCTATTTTCTGAGTTTTAAATAGATGTGGGGGGGAAGGAGGGGGGTGGATAAACTGTACTATCCATTGTTTTCATAATGGCAAAATTACTGAAGAGGTATAAGTTCAGCATGTAGGAAAGATGTTATGCCAAAAAATCAAATTGCAGTATATTGTCTATTTCAAAGCAACTCCTGAAGCAGAAATTAATTTCCCACTTCTACTAAGAGGATCCCTGACAGTTTGAGAGAAGGGGGAAAAAAACAACTAAAGCAAAACAGTGTAAAATGCTAAATTCCCTCAAACAGGCAATGCTAAGGGACAAGCCACATTCTCCAGGAAGCTGAAAGTGTGGCTGCTGCCCCAGGATGGATGATCCAGGTGCTGACACAAACCAGAGCATTCATGTGCAGCCCTTCTGGCAGCTGGAACAGATAGGAGGAAAAAAGGAATCTGTCTGTGTCCAGCAGCCCCAATATGTAATTGTATTCATCCTAATTCTACTCGCTACCTGCCAGAAAAGGAAATAAATCCATCAAGGAGGGGCAAGAGCCAGGGTGTGATTTGTTTCTAAGGAAAGAGATGATGGGGCTAAACTCCCTTTTTTTGGGAGTAATATAATTATAATATAATATAATTAATATAATATAATATAATATAATATAATATAATATAATATAATATAATATAATATAATATAATATAATATAATCCAGGAAACTACTGGAGATTGCTGGGCTGAGAGTGTACCTGAAAAGCCACGAGTTATATGAGGTAAGAATGCAAGGGGTGAATTTTTCACCTTGCTGCTGTCTCACCCAGACTTTTTTTCTAAGAGTTTCTAAAAGCTCTCAGCTCCAGGCTCCCTTCTATCCAGCATTTTTAAAGCCCTTTTGGAGCTCTCTTGGTGCATTTGCATGAAGGAAGGACAAAAGGCCAAGGGACCCAAGGCAGAGGTTGTCCTCTCATGACAAGTAATGAAATAAAATAATAATTTTTAAAAAAGCCTCAAGAAGTCCAGCTGGTTTAATACCAGCAAGAAGCTCCTTAGGATGAGCTGATAAAAATAAATTCGAATCTGTCAGAGGGCACGGAGCTCTACCCTCACCCCAAACATGAGCCGTGGGGCTGTTCCAGAACCTTCTCCCTGCCCCAAATTAGCACAGGCAGCTCATCCCCAGCCTCTCCAATCAATCAGGGATGCACAGAATCCCTGCACGTCGTATTTGAAAGTATAATTGCCACAGCAAGACAACACAAACTGGAAACACCAACAAATCTTATTTCTTCACATCCCCCTTCCAATCGAGAACCTGAATAACTTACTGCGGCTTGGCAGCTCTTGATTACATTTTTGCACCTTTTTTTTTAAATTGTCTGAACGAAATTTTAAGGCAGGCAAAGATGGCACATCCTTGTGCTCTGTTTGTGCAGGAAATAATACTGAAAGTGCCAGTTTTTAGCAGCCATCAGCCAGATTCCCCAGCGTTTTTCTGCCAGGAGAGCAGAATTCCTGACTGCCCTTGGGCCCAAGGATGAAGAATTCCTGACTGCCCTTGGGCCCAAGAATGAAGAATTCCTGGGCCCAAGGATGAAGAATTCCTGACTGCTCCCATGTCCAAGGATGAAGAATTCCTGAATTCCCCTGGGCCCAAGTATGAAGGCTGCCGAGGGCAGCGAGGATTGCAGGGCTCAGTCAGCACAAAAGGAGATTAATAATAATTTTTTAAATGATGACAAGCTGGCTATGTGTCACTTTATTTGGTTGATGGGTATAACAACATCACACAGCCCAGTTAAGGATGAATTTTATGGAAAGACAGGATTTGAAGAACCATCTCTGTATCATGGCCTGAGTCCTGTCTACTCTCCCTGCTAAGGGAGTCTATAGGATCATATTAATGAAATCTTTATAATTACCCTTTTTAGAACATTAGACTGTGGAGAAATTAGGCAGAAATCTTGAGCATACTGAGCTTGGCTGGAATTCTCATTAAAAATGTAAAAATATTTTGAAATTGGACCTTTCTACCTTAAGCAGATTTCCTTGTGGTACTTCTAATACACATTACTGCAAAGTTAATCTGACACATTTTTGTGCCTTTTTTTTTTTTTTCTTACTCCTATACAGGAGACCCATTAAATAGGATAAAAGAAGTGCTGCTTTCAGTGTACAGGTGAATTTCACTATTCAGCTTCAAACCCAGGGAACACAGAGGAGGTTACAAGTGCTAAGCAGCTCCCAGAAATAGATCCCTTGCCCTTCTCAGGAGGAGGAGGCAGAGGATTGTGAGGGAGTGAATCTTTGAGCAGTTTTAAACCTGTTCTCCCAGATCCATCTCACATTGCAGGAAGAGCTGGGTTCCTCTTTTATCTTCCTCACCAGGTCACATATCCATAATACAAGCCTGGGGATTTGTGTAATCTAAATTGTCCTTCTGCTTGAAAGGGAAATGTGTAATGTGGTCGATATTTTTTTACCCTGTTGGAAGTGGAGCTGGTGCAAGCCCAAATAAATCATTTGTATGTGACAGGCCCAGAGCAAATGAGAAAAATATTCTCTTCTCCCCATTATGCCTAAAATTTACAGGGTTTTAATGATTTAATGAAATGGAGGGCAGAACCACTGAAGAATTCTAAAGGAATTGGAGGAATATGAGAGTGCTTTGTCCTTGCTATTACCTATTGATTAACAGTGGGAGAATTTTGGCTGAAAAACCCCCCAAACTTCACTCCTGTAAATCACAGAGAATCAATGCCTCCTACAGCTGCTCCATGGAACTGAACTGTGGGGAAAATTGAGCCTGGGTAATTTCTAACAGCAAACAAAGGACCCTGGCAATGCACTCTGAGACATGCATATGATGCTATTGGAAAATAAATTTTACAATGGAGAGATAACTTTAAAAGTACAAAGAAACTTACAAGGATTGTTCTTCATCTCATTTTGCTGAGGCCTCAACTCTTCAAATTGTGAATTAATACTTGGTGTCAGTGTAGCTTTGCAAATTGCAGCTTCTTTATAATTTGCCCTCTTGGAGCACCTTCCACTGAATGGCTTCAAGGCCCATTATTGAAATGAGGCTGCACAGCTGTGGAGATGCTGGAAGGCAGTTAAGAATACCAAAAAAAAAAAAAAAAGGCCAAAAAAAACACAAACAAAAAGGACTATTTTTGTTTCTCATTCATCTAACAGTTTTGGGATTTCTTTTAAAAAAAAGGGCATGTGTTTCAGTAACAGGAAACTGAAAGGATTCAGCAGAAAAATCAGTATCTCTTGCTAATATATGTTGAAAAAAGAAGAAAAAAAGTGATTGCCTAAGAAATCCCAACAGCAACCAAAGGAAACAATCATAAAAAGTTCTGTGAGAGAACCTTTTCAAACTGCCCAAAGGGTTATTCCCATTTAGCACCACATAAGGTCCTTCAAATTATAAATTACACAAAAGAGGTTAACCCTGGAAATCTGATTTAGTCATTACCTTTTCCTCACACAGAACAAATGAAAAGAAATACAGAAGAGGCAGAGGAGAAATGAATCCATCAGAGACTGGAGCGTGTCAGTGGGAAGCACTGACATTTCAACTCAATTCTGCAAATAAAAGGAATGTTTGGGGAAGGGAGGGGCTGAGGAGTGAGAGCTGGAGGAGTTCATTACAGTCCCCAGGGCTGGGCAAGGACTGAGTGCTTGGGTGGAAATCAGGTTAAACTGAGCTGGGTGTAAATCAGGTTAAACTGAGCTGGGCTGGGACAGCCAGCAGTGGAGTCCTTGAAATGGAGGCACGGAAATGAAACCAGCTTCCAGAAAACTCTCACCCACCTGCCTGCAGGGCAGAGTGATGCACAGTGGGCTGGGCAAGGCCAGGCTGGGGTAAAGAACCACTTGAACTCCACAGTTCCTGCAGCACACCCCAAACAACCCTGTGAAAAAGATGCCCGGCAGCTCAGTAGCACCTAAGATCACCCAATATTTCTTCCAACAAGGCAGGAGGAATGATTCCCTGCACTGTTGACTCAAACCATCACAAAAGACATTTTTAGTGCATTGTAAAAGCAAGATCAACCACAGAATGACCAGGTTGGAAGAGACCTTCAAGATCATCAAGTCCAACCCAGCCCCAACAGCTCAATTCAACCCTGGCACCCAGTGCCACATCCAGGCTGTGTTAAACACACCCAGGGATGGAGAGTCCACCACCTCCCCAGGCAGAACATTCCAGAACTTTATCACCATTTCTGTAAAAAACTTCTTCCTAACATCCACTGTGGCATTCACATTTTCTGGAAAAATTCCTTTCACTCAGGATTTTGCTCCTGGGAGGCTGAGAAGCCTCAGAGAAAAATGAAAACAATGATTCTCTGATTTGCTTCTCCTGTGTTTTGCTCCTCTGGAATGTGTTTGGAGATTGTTTACCCACAGGTGATTGTTCCATTGGTTTCATGTGAAATGTTTTCACTCTTTGGCCAATCAGGGCCAAGCTGTGTCAGGACTCTAGAAAGAGTCACAAGTTTTCATTATCTTTTTAGCCTTCTGTTTGTATCCTTTCTGTATTCTTTAGTATAGTTTAATTTAGTATTCTTTAATATAATATAGTATCACAAAATAATAAACTAACGTTCTGAGCACATGGAGTCAGATTCATCATTTCCTTCCTGCCACGGGGCACCCCACAAATAAAATCCCAGACCAGCACTAAAGCTTGAAAAGATGGTTTTGTGCACTGAGGTGGGAAGAAGGCTTTGGTGGGAACACCCTGCTCAGATTTGGGGCAGAGCACCCTGTAATCAGGGGAGGTGAGAGGGTTTGCTGCTCCTTTGCCACATCTGCTGCCACATCTGGCTCCTATTTCATCTTCTCCACCAGGTCACACATCCCTAATACGCAGGCTTGGGGATTTCTGTGTTCTAAATTACCCTTCTACTTAAAAAGCAAAAGCATGATGTGTGATATTTTCCACCCTGTTAGAAATGGAACCGTGCAAATACAGAAATGTCCAAGGTGTGACATTTTTTGGCCCACTGGTGCAAGTCCTACAGGTGATGGAGGGAACGTGAGCTATGCAATGAGCCTGTGTGCAGAAATATGAAAAAATGCCATGCCAGAAAATCCAGCAAATACAAGATTTTTGATGGCCTGCTCAGATTTGGGGGCAGAGCACCCTGTTATCAGCTCCTCTGCTCAGGGGAGATGGGCTCTGCATCAGGCAAGGCCATCCTTTGCCACACCTGACTCCTATTTTGTCTTCTCCTCTTCTCCACCAGGTCACACATCCCTTATACACTGGCTTGGGGATTTCTGTGCTCTAAATTGCCCTTCTACTTAAAAAGCAAAAGCATGATGTGTGATATTTTCCACCCTGTTAGAAATGGAACCGTGCAAATACCGAAATGTCCAAGGTGTGACATTTTTTGGCCCACTGGTGCAAGTCCTACAGGTGATGGAGGGAACGTGAGCTCTGAAATGAGCCTGTGTGCAGAAATATGAAAAAATGCCATGCCAGAAAATCCAGAAAATATAAGATTTTTGATGCCTAAGGGGGCTGATGATCCTTTCTTTGTCTTTTTGTCAGTAAAAGTGATTGACAACTGTCCTCAAATCCAGCAAAAGATCTGCAGCTTCTAATATTTTGCAGGGGGAATACACAGGAACAAAAGCAATTAGGTGTCACTGCAAGAGTCCTTTTCCTCTCATTAAATGTATCCAGGGAAAAGCAGAAAAAGAACTCTCTGCTTTGCAAAGGAGATTTTTTTTCCTCCCTTCCTTCACAAACTATTTTGTTCCTATGGCTTTTCTTTTAAATTCCCAGTGCCCAGCTGACTTCAGCTCAAAGACTACAGATATAAACTGAATTTACTGAAATTAGCATGCCCCAAAAGTCTTTCTAAGCAAGTATTGCAGAACTTTACAAGCAGGAGGAAAGCCTGAGAGACAGGAGGGTTCTTTCAGCAAAACAAATGCTTATATTTTTGCTTTAATTGGTCAGGAAAAAAGAAAGGGAACAAAGCGCAAGGGAGATCCAACAACAAGTGACTGGCTTTTATTTAAATCTTATTTTTATGATATTTTTATGCAGTAGTGAAAGAAACTTGGAAGTGCTTTCCAGTCATAGGGATTAAATTCTTTCCAAGAGCATGTTCAGCAGAGTCCGTCAGAATATCAAAAATCAGAAAGAAATCTTGCAAGAGTTTGATGAGAAAAGGCTCAGGAGATATCTCAACTATTCAAGCAAACCATCAAAAAATTTTGGAAAAATGTAAGAGTGGAAATGGTGAGCCAGGAAGATTGACTCAGTGAAATGACTCAGCCAGAGCTTGTTTGCTTAGCACCAAAAATATAAAAAGGAATTGATCTGATAAAGAATTAAAAGGGACTGTGAGTCACTGTGGTTCTGTGGAGGAAAGATTTGTCAGACTAACCCAATTTCATATCCTGGTAGAATTACAAGTGCAGTTTATGGAGGTAAAACCCTTAAATTCCTGTAAATGTAATGTTACAGCAGTGTAATTTATAATATTCTGTTTAAATTTAGTGTTTTACCATCTTCATATAAACATTAAGTGCATCAATAACCAGCCATATGGCAGATTTTACAAACCTGTTTTCAAGGAAAGTTGTCATGGAAAAATGGAATTTTAGTGCATGGCTGCCTCCTAGAATTCAATCTTTTCATCAGTGATCCAGAATTAAATATAAAATCACTACTGAGAAAATTGGAGGCTGCTCTAGCTGCTGCTTGAGAGGAAATTTGGTAAGAAACCTGCACAGAACTGCTTGGTAAATTGGGGGAATTCAAGCAAAGGAGACAGGGAAATGCAACCATCACAAGGAATTCTGGCCATGCCTATCCCAATGCCACAGAGGATTTACAGCCTGGAAATGAATTACTCCAAAAAGATTTGCTGCTCCAAGTGGCTTTGGAGCTGCATGGATGAGATTGCAGGATGATGCTGCAACAAAAAGCACCAATGAAATCTTTATACAAACAGAGGCAATGTGAGCAGGAGCAGGAATGTGATTTTTATCTCCCCCTGAACACTGTGATAGAGAAACTCTTGCAGTCAAGCAGATGCTTTACAATGGGGTGCTTAAAGGCTCACTCCATTTACCTTATCATGGCAAAGAAAAGAGGTGTCTCAGGATGAAGGAGGAGATAAAAATGCCATGTCCTCCAGTTTTTATTTCATCTGGTGGAATAAAAGACAGGAAGATAAGGAAAAGGAATAGAAGCCCAAAAAAGTCAAACACTCTTTTTTTTCTCAGATTCAGTCTGGATGTGTCTGCACAGAAGGGATTTGAGTAAAAAACTCCTCAGCAAGAGCAGCGTGGAGGAAATTCACGATAATTTTGTTTTCTTGGAAGGTTTAGATCAGTAGAGGCCAGGTGCGGGCTCAAGTCAGGTCTAACCCTGCAGGAACTTCCACCTGCCCACCTTTTTTCCTATATTTCCCTTTAGGGTTGGACACTGCTCCAGCAGACAAACCCCACCTGCAATATCTGTGTTGGAAGTGGAGGATGTGGGTAGTGTGATGGTTTAGTGCCACACAGTCCAAAAATTACATTTTCAACCACATAAAAAACCTATTTTCACATAAACAGCAAAGGCTGCATCTTTGTCTTCAGATATTCTACAAGGCCTTCTGCAGCTTTCTCATCCCATAAATGTCTCCTTTTCCTAATTAAAGATTTTCTTGTCCACAGCAATGAGGTGGCTTCCACTCCTGCTCTGCCAATGCTCTCCAGTGCTCCCTTTTTGGCTCAGGGCTGTAATTTGGGGAGACAGGAATGCTTCTCCCTGCCAAGGCTGCTCACATCTTGCTGTTAGACACGGAATCCAAAAGGAGACTGTCCCAGGCCCCTTTAATTTCTTTTTTTCAGCTTCCAAAGGGAGGCAGCACAACAACTTTGCTCTACTCACCCTTGACCTGACTCTCAATTTGTGCTAATGATTGATGGAACACCCAAAAAGGAGCTCAGAGCTAAATGACGTCTATCTTTACATTTCTGAGGGAGGAGTGGAGCATTTAAGAATTTATTCATGCATGCTTGTTGTAGAAATCAAAGAAAATGCAGAGGTTTCCTTGCACCCTGTCTGATCCACACATCTGCAATGGACTCCACTCCACAGCTGGTAATAAAGCCACTGAATCCCATGTTGTGTTTAACACCAGATTATTTCATGGTCCTTATTGAGAATTATTATTTTAATAGAGAATATAAGGGGAAAAAATCTACTGGCAAGGAGAGGGGCCTTCATAAATTAGGGCCATGGCATGAACAGATGTGAACAGACAGATTGTAGCTGCTGCTGCACAAAAAAAACCTGAAAAACAAGAGAAGAAAGAAAAGGTGTTGAGCAACTCTGCAGGAAAGGAATGCTCAGTGCAAGAAATAGAGTCTATTTCTATAATGCTGCAAATTTAATTCTAGAGTGCTGCCATTCACATAATGGGGTGAGGGAAAAGGATGTAGGACTGCAGAGCACAGACTGCTTTGTGGTGCTTTCTGGATGATGGAATTTGTTGGTGATGCCTCAGGTTTTAGCTTTGATATTTTTCACATTCTGTGCTGCTTTAGTGTGTGGGTCTGGGCTCACATCAGGGGATGCTGAGCTCTGTGCACAGAGCAGGGACACAAAACAATTCCTGCTCCAGCTGGGCACCAAGGACAAATGATCCCAATCTCAGCCCCAGGAGCACAAACACCGTGGGCTGGAGAGAGAAAAACAAGCAGGGTGGGACTGCAGGGGCTAAAGCTGGAATGGGACAATGAACTGCAAGGTGCAAATGGAGCAGAACTGATCCCAGGGACAGACCCCGGGAGCGCTCGTGCATTTTGGGGCCATTTTGGGTCATCCTGGGTTCATTTTGGGGCCATTTTTGTTCATCTTGGGTTCATTTTGGGACCATTTTTGTTCACCTTGGGTGCAGCCCTGGCTGGGCTCTTGTGCTGCCCAAGGTGGATCCATGGAGGAGATCCTTTCAATAAATCCCTATTTATTCTGTAGCTCTGCCCAGCCTCTGTTCCAGCTCAGCCCTCACAAGGCATCACTGGGAGACCATTTTCTTACTGGATAGCATTGCAAGAAGGAAGTGCATTTTCTATCTGCAGCATTTTCCATAGAAATACAATTTTTTCCCCAGTTCCATAACCACTGTGTGAGCTCACTCCCAAAACCTCTGGAGGCAGAGCATTTGGAGGAGATCCACGGTGCCATGGTGCAGTGCAGGAACAGGGGATAAGCGCTGCTCTGGTGTGGCTGTCCCTACCAAAAAGGAGTGAAAGTTGTGTTTGAAACTCCTTGAACTTGGCTGGTTTGAGCCTCCAGCCCCACCCTGGCTGTGCACAACCCAGACCCACCAGGCAATGGGTCTGGGGGAGAGCTTGGAGCAGAACCTGTTCCCCCAAAGCACCTCCTGCTCCTCTGAGCCACAGTTGGTGCTGGAAATGAAATGAAATGAATGGCAAACAGCCACCAAGGAGGAGCCCTCACTGCTTTGGATTTCCTCTCCCACGATGATCCAAGCCATCTCCAGAGGGAGGGAGTGAAAATGAATTTATTTACAGCAGGCACACGACTCAGATCAGTCGGAGCGCTGAGGAATTGGATCTAAGGAGTCATTTTGATCTCTTATGAGTAAAGTCTCAGCACATTATCACACACATGCAGCACTGTGGCACTGAGGAAACCTCTCCAGAAAGGATTCTGCTACTAATGGAGGCAGGCAGGGAAAATGAGAGCAAGCCAGAATGTCTTGGTGTAGAAATTTCAGGCTACAATTGTACATTACTTCACCTCCTTCCTTGTGTTGAATTGTACATGAGCAGCTCCTGAGTTTCTGACGTTATTTCAGCTCCAATAAATTCATTTGAATAGTTATTGCCTGGGTGCTCACTTACAAATATTCAGTATGAAGAATATAAATTGTTTTGGCTGCATGCATGGAATTTATTGTATGTTTGTGTTTCCCCACATTTAACATCCAGATCAAGGTTTCTGGAATGAACACTGACAGTTACAAATGTGCCTTCTGTTAAAATTACTCTTAGGTTGGCAATTGTGATTAAAATTGCTTGGTGGGAGACTCACAAGAAATGAAGTCTGGAGAAGGACTGAACTCAATTTTGATGGAAGTTCTATTCAGAACTTAAATAAGATCTCAAGAGGGATGGTGGGAGTGGGAAATGAAAAGTATTCTACCAGCTTTCAGTGCAGCCACAGCACAGTGAGGCACCAAAATCATGCTATTTTCCTCAAAAATCATTGTATTTTCCTCAAAAATAATTGTATTTTCCTCAGAAATCATGCTATTTTCCTCCGAAATCATTGTATTTTCCTCAAAAATCATACTATTTTCCCCAAAGTCCTTGATCCAAACCCCAGCACACGCACTGAGAGGATAAATATTTTGCAGTGTAGCTGTACTTCACCAAGGAATCCTAATTAACACCCTGAAATGCATCTTCCAGGGAGAGGCAGTCATCCTGCACTTGCCGTATTCCACGATGGCCAGTTGTTGCTGTGAGAGGATTGCTCTGGCAGGAAATGCTGGCCTGGGATCTGGGGGTAGTTACCTATTTAATTTTCTGCCTGAGAAGTAGAAAAAACCCCAAGATTCTCACTGTTTTGCTTACAGCTCATCACAGTTCCCAGCTATTTCTGCCACTCTTCTTTTTGCAGCAAGCCCTCCTGATGTCTCCAAGTCCTCCAGAATATTGTGTTCAGAAACAGGGCACCTAATTACCCAGCCATTCAGCAGATGATTCACTCCAGCATCCTTAATTCCCTCCAGTGGCTGCTATTAAAAAGTCAGGTTGCCACAAAGCCCTGCCTGCTGCCAAGGCTGGAGCCTGACTTACAACCTGTGGGGACTTTTATTAGAATAACATGGGCCACTTGTGTGTGAATATTTCACTTCTTCCCTGAATCAAAGCTTGGAAATGCCACAGTTCTTCCCCCTGCATTAAATAGTAAATCACTGTGGTTTATAATCCATCATAAATGTGAGCTACCAACCCAATTCATTCCTCTTTCCAAGCAGTCCCTCCTGCAATCTAACACTAAATCTGTGTCTCCCTTGATGCAGTAATCAGTTTGTTCTCTTTGATTTCTCTCCCAAAGTAGACAAACTATGAAAATATCTTTTCCAATTTTAATCTCCATTCTAGTCCAAGAAACAGAAGTAAGCAATGTGTCAGAAAAGTGGGAATACCCTGAGCAGGCATTTAACAGACATTTTTGTAACTCAGCTTGTACATGAGAGGTGAGGAAGGAAAAGAAGAATTAATAGAACATGTATAATTTATTTGCATGTGGGTAATGTATGCATGATCTCACATTAAGACTCTCATCTAAGAAGCCATAATGTAAAGTCCATATAAAATATATATAAAAGTGAAGCTATATCCTTAGAGGAAGAGCAGTGAAATATTGTATGGATTATAAATGAACTAGAAGTAGAAAATCAGCTCCTGCTGAGGTTGGCTGGCCAAGCCATTCTGATTATACAGAGAGCTTGTCATCCCTTCAGAGGATCCAAGTGAAATATCCCTGGCTTTGAACGTGCTCACTGTGGCCTCACAGGTGAACATTCCTGCACAAAATGGGGGAAACTCACTGAGAACAGAGCAAAGCTCATCTGGAGCTCACAAGGAGGGAATCATTTCTGTTTTACATGTTGGTGCACAACTGTGGGTGCCAGTGGCAGCTGAATATCCAGGAACTATGAGGGAGAATGTTCCCCCAACCCATCTGCTGCTGCAAGTTTAGATGAGCTGGAATTTAGAGGATGTTGGATTTCATCCATAACAAGGACTGGGTAACAATAGAGAGAGATCCAAGGTTCATGTTGAGAACAAAGTTCCAGATTTCGTGTTTTCTTTTTTTTTTTTTTTTTTTTTTTTTTGTTCTTCAGTGAATAAAAAGAATAACGAAAGCTCCAGAGACACAAGTGGCTTCCAAGTAACCACGTTCCTCAGCAATTCCAAAAGGGGGGAAGTGCTGGCTCTAATTATTTCATGATTCCTCTTGATAATAATTATTTAGTAAAGGGGGCACACCACAAAAAGCATACAGACAAATAGTGTAAAGAGAAAAACAATCTTTTCTGAAATATTCTTGGGTCACCTACAAAAGACAAAGAAATAAAAGAAAAACAAAAAAATTATTTAGAAGCCAAAGCAAGTCTAAAAGCCCTTGGGAGGGACATCCCAGAGACCTGAATATCTCAGCCCTGAGGAAAGGGAAGCCACAGGAATCCTGTGCACCACGTCCCAGAAAGACTATGGATACTGGGCACAGGGCTGGTTCTCTCATCTCAAAATGAGTACATTACAAGTGGAAAAAATTCAGAAAGTGGAAACTAGGCTGCCTAATAACTCTCCATAAAAGCAATAATAGAATAAGTTGGGACTACTCAGCCTAGGAAAAGAATCATTTGGTGGGATGTGACAGAAGTGTGCCAAATTTGAAAGGATGGAGAGGAAATAACTTCTCATAACTGTTCACTGCTGCATCCATGGAAAAGCAGGGACGTGGAGTAAATGGCCAGGAGCAAATTCCACACTCCTGAAAAGAGGTAATTCCTCCCACCACACACAGCAGGGCTGGGAAACAATTGCAAAAGGATGCTACAGATGCCAGTAATTTACACGGGCTCGAGGAGGCACTGAACATGTACTTGAAAGAGAAATTAATTGCACATGAAGGATTAACAACCAAATTCTGCTCTCATTATTCATGGCCACACTGTCAGCAGTGGGACTAAGCAGATAATGGGTTTATTCCTCTCTCTGCACAATGCAGGCTCGTGTAGAGCTGCAGGCAGTGCAGGCAGAGCCAGCTCTGCCCTGGGAAGCTGTGGGAGGTGTTTCAGAGGGGCCAGGGGAGCAGGCAGGATTGGGCAGCAGCACAGGGATGGCAGCAGCAGGGTGTGTCAGAATGCTGATCTGCCCTAGGGATCCCTGCATAGCTCTGCTGGGCACAGGAACCTCAGGGCACTGCTCCTTGTGCTGCCCCAGCAGCAGAAAAACGGAGAATTCCTGATTCCCATCCCATCCTCACAGCACAGCGCCTAGTTCTGTGACTTTTGGGCAGGTGTGATGAGTGATGGGATGGTTGGCTCTCACAATTAAAAGGCAAATATCATGTATATGTTAAGAGAAGTTTTATAGATTTATAGCTGTTTTACCCCCTTGTGTTGTTACTAGGGGTGGCCTGGGTTTGGGACATTTGGGTTGGCTCATTACTATGGCAGCACCTGCCCTCCAGTATTGTATTTGCAGGGAATGCCCTGATGAAGGCAGGAATGATGAATTTGACCCCATGTTCTCAGAAGGCTAATTTATTAATTTATGATATCTATATTATATATAGATATCATAAAAATATATATATATATACACTTTATTTATATATACTATATATATATAAAGTATATATGTAAATATATAAAGTATATATATAAATATATATATATAAAGTATATATATAAAACATATACATACTTTATATACACATTAAAGAATACTATAGTGTATATAGAATATATAGTATACTATACTATACTAAAGAATACAGAAAGGATACTTACAGAATGTTACAAAGATAATAATGAAAACTCATGACTCTCTCCAGAGTCCTGACACATCTTGGCCCTGATTGGCCAAAGAGTGAAAACAACTCACAGCAGAACCCAGTGGAACAATCACCTGTGGGTAAACAATCTCCAAACACATTCCAAAGGAGCAAAACACAGGAGAAGCAAATGAGATCAGAATTGTTTTCCTTTACTCTGAGGCTTTCCAGGAGGAAAATCCCGGGCAAAGGGATTTTTTCAGAGAATGTGAATGGCACACTCCTGAAAAGATTTAAGGAACTGATTTCCACCACTGGACAATGAAGGATTTGATGGACAGAACTTTGGGAGGGGCTAAAGAATTAAAGGGCAAAACTTCCATTGTGTGGGTGAGCCCATGGTGGGAAAGATCCTCTGCCCCGGCACTGTAATATTTTCTCTATTCATTCATCTGTTGTGTTTTTTTATAAGGTTTTAATAAACTTTTAAAATTCTTTGAATCATCTTTCTCACACAACTGTTTGCCTTCACCTGTACAACAAAGCTTTAGGATCCTGTGTGTGGGGTTGGTTGTGTCAGTTGATTTGCAGCCAAATGGAGACCCTGGGGATGATCCCAAGGATCTTGGGCAGCTCAACCTGATCAGGCTTCTCCAGGTTCAGCTTGCAGCAGCACTGCGAGATCTGTTACTGAATCCATCAAGCAGCAGCACATGAACTCAAAGGGCTTTAAAACACCTCGTGCAAATGGGAATGTCACTCGAGGCCATGAGAAACTCTGGGAGTTCCAAAGGTTCTCATGCTTGAAATGGGCACCTGATAGAACCATTTTGCATACGAACTTAATTAGAATTCTACTAATTAGACAGCATCTTTGTAAAGCAAACGTGCAGGGATTATCATATGATGTTTGGAGAAAAATGAAAATCAAGTTTATTTTCCAAATGCAACGCAATGCCCAGAACAATGGAGATGGCAGCTTGACGTGCACAAGATGTGCCAATATTTGCTCTGCACAATTGTTCCTCTGAAGATTAGGGGGGCTGAATCTATAGACATGGCAGATAATTTGAGTGGAATTGCACTCCAGAACATATATTTTTTTTGTTAGGAAGAGCTGCAGTAATAGATTCTGATTAGGCATTCAGTTGGTAGCCAGTACATGAATTCCAATTACTGAGCCAGTATTCAGAGTAAATTTTCATTGAAACCTTTCAGACCAGGAGTGAGTAAAACCTTCCAATGGTTTAAGCTGTCCTGAACCACTTCAATTAATTTGTGGGTTTGTAAAATTGATGTAAGGCTGCAGAGCAGATTTCCACCCACACACCTCAATTTAATCCCTTTTCCCTCTCCAGAGACAGCTCTGTCTCCCTCCTCCTTCTCCAGAAAGATCATCCAGCAAAGCAGAGATCCTACCAGTGAATTTCCCTTTAGCCTGGAAAAACATCAAGCTGTTACCAGAGGAGCTTCAGGTAAAATGCAATACTATTAGCAGATATTCCTAAGTACTTATTTTCCTACCAAATATTTTCCCTCTATGTAATGGTACCCCTCTCACCCCCAAATCTCTCTTTAGCCCTTTATTTCATCCTAACTATTTTGGTTCCACTGGTGCAAACAACATTAAAAACTCCTTTTTAAGGGATGGGTTTAAAGCCCTGTTGGACTGTAAAGAGGCAGAAACATGTGCCTAAGTGAAATTCTGAAAATCCTTCTCTGAGGCATTTCCTTGGTGATTATTCAACTCCCTCTGCTCCCCGTGCCTGATATTTAGAAGATCTCCAGATAAGACTTAAGAACTACGTTCTCTGTTATTATATGTTGGATATTATTTTAAATAGGCACTTTGCACATTACATAAACAAGAATAAACATTAAATAAACAAGAAATAAGAATTTCCAGGCAGAGCAGCCAGGTGGGAACAGGACTGGAAGGAGAAGAGCTGTGGTGACAAGAGAATGATCCCAGCAGCTTCATCCCCTCCATTCCCCAGATCACAAATCAACAGCTCTGGGAGGCACACGGATATCTCAGTAAGAGAAAATTCAAGATAAAAATAAAAGCAATGCTATTTGTGTGGTAAATTGAAATGTTAGCACCTGTAACCACAATAAAAATACCATTAATGGTTTACTCTGATCACCTGGAGTGCAAATCCATGCTGCAACCAATGGAAATTTTGTCTAATATAAACCCAACCTATCTGAATTATTGTAATTTGGAGTGGCAGGAAATGGAATATGGGAGAGATATAAACAAAAATATCTATTTGGTGAACACTGTTTCAATAAAACACTGAGGTTGATTCAGGTAAATATCAGGGAGCCACTGACAATGAAAAATAATCTTATGCTCCTCATTAGGTAAATACTACAGTTTATCACTTTAAAAACTGCAGGAAAATACAGGCAAGAGTCTTTTTACGGCCAAACTCCATCCAAATTGCTTCATGCAAATAAGCCCAGTAAATGCAGAATCATTCAGTGCACACAAATCCAAACTGCTGGATCCAAAGCAGGCTCATCTGGAGTAAAATCTGGTCATTCCCTCCAAGAGATGGAGGAATCTACAATGGCCAACACTTTCAGAACAAATCACATCCCTTTAAATTGGCCTCATTAGCCTTTCCTGCAGAAAAGCAAAATGCAATTTAATTTCTTAAAGGGACTTCTCTCAACTGTAAAATTCCTAGGACTTGGGTTATGGAATAATATTTTTTTTCCTGAGTTCTGATTAAAAAAATGTAAACTTAATAATCCATGAGGCTGTGAGCAACCTTTGTTTTCAGCACAGAGATCTTTCCAGTTAGCTGGAACAGAGCTTTTTGGGTTTAGACACTTCCAGGCCATTAAGTTAATTAAACAAATGAGCATTCATTCCACCAGAACAACCAGTTGCTCCAGGAAGTGATAGTGGCAATTAAGCAAGTGACACTCTTCCTTCTGAGAGTCCCAGCAAGGGGCTGAGTGTGCTGAGAGCACAAACAGAGCAAATCATGGGCTGGAGGTGTGGGCAACTTCACAGAGCTCCCAACTTTGCCCCAGTTCTTCAAGAAATTCCCAAATCCCAGGCCCCAAAGTGTAATTCTGCATCTCCCAGCATTGACAGATGTGCCGGGGCCAGCTGCTGTGTACCCAGGAGTGTTTCTCATTTCAGCAAAGCCAGCTGAGGATATTTAAAGCAGGGATATGAGAAAGCTCAAGGGATTTAGCTGGATGAGCTTGAATTTAACAGGATTACTTCTTATTTTTATTAGAAAGCTATAAAGTGATTCTGCCATCTTTTTTTTATTATTATTATTTTTTCCCAGATTTTTATTATTTTTTTTCCATCATGGTGAGAGCAGAATTATCTGCATCCCATGGAATTCCTGCAGCAGTCTCATTGCCCAGGCTCACAGCAGTGTGGCACATTACACAGGTTTCACCATCCAGAGCTGTCTGCTGCACACTCCAACCTCTGGAAGGTTTAAAAAAAAAAATCGAGCTGCATTTTTCAGCTCCTCTCAAGTTAAGAGCACACAGAGTTCAGGCCAAGCCTGAATCCAGCCACCACCCAGAAAAGTTCAGAAACTCCTCAGAAAAAGTGATTAAAAAAATAACAGAAATAAAAGTTCTGCAGCTTCGCCTTTTTCCCCCCACAGAGAAGGAAGGAGGGTTTCAAAGCAGTGTTGCAGTTATCATTAGCAGAGCTGGAGTGCTGCAAGCTTCCTAAAGAGAGAGTTACACCTAGATAAAAAAATTGATTTGCTGACACAAATCCATGGGGACAGACAAATGGCTGGTCACAAATTGGGATATATTCAAGAAGCCCCCAATTTAATACTGTTCATTTTTTTGTGCTGGTAAATGCTTTGCTTATTAAATAAACATTTTTTTCCACTTTTCTCCAATCTTTTACCTGAACCAGCAGGGGGCGGGCCCACTTGAATTTCCTTTTCTGGAGGAAACTCCTCTGGAGGTTTTTCTCCCAAAATTGCCTGAACCCAGGGCAATTTTGGTAGAAATTCCTTCTCCAGGACAACACTGGAGAAGGAAACTCCAATTCTTGGGTCAACCTGAGGCAGGGATCAGTGATTTTTACATAAAAATAGCCACTGCTTTTCAGAGTATTCCAAGGAAATATTTGGTTTGTTCTATGCAAGAGACAGAAAAATAATAAAATGCACTCTTTTTTTTTTGCATGGAAATTCACATTTCTGAATATGACAGCACCTTTCTACAGGTCAGAGGGAGGGGTTGGTGACACCATCAGGTTGATGTCATTTAACCTCTTCAAACACCTCTTCTGCACCCTGCCCTTCTCATCAGGTGTCCTGAGTGTTGCTCCATTTCACTACAACTTTTTGTAATTGTTGTTGTCAATAAGACAACTGTGGTTATACAACCAGGCAGAAGAAAAACACCAAAAATTATAAAAATTCTGGTCTTCTGGTGATTTAGTGACTTCATTTTTAGGGGCATACTGAAAATTATCACTGTTCTATAAACCAGATTCCTTCAATTACCTCCATAAACCCAACCCAAAGCTGGAGCACAGCTTTCCTCTCTGGTTCTGAGATATTTGAGTGACTTTTGGAAGGTTTGAGCTTCCCAAGAGAAGTTCAGTCCCTCGGCAGCTCCTTCAGGCCAAACTACTCTCAGACTTCTCTTGGTGCAGCAGCAACTTCATTTGTCTGACTCTATAATTAAAAAGATACTTAGACTTGTCAGCAAGAGCACAGCCAGTTTGTTCTGAGTTTAAGCTCCATGACAAGACAGCAATCTTCGGGCTTTTGAGCATAATGCATTAATATAATTATTAATGTCCTGCTGTGTTGGTTTGGTGGGTTTTTTCCCCTCAATTTTCTTCTCTTTCCCCCTGCTTTTTTCTTATTTTTAATTTTCTTTTTTTTTTCTTACTAGCAAGGCAACACTGCATTAGAAATAGCTCTTATCGTTTTAATAGTCTTTAAATGAGGTTGGCAAAGCCTTAAATAAAGAGATATTTTGTTGGAGAAAATAAAGAAAATAGAGAAACTGTTTGTAAAACATAACTCTTGTGCCCAAAGGGACATATCATTTTCATATTTTAAATCTGAACTCATTTCAGTTATTTTGTGTTTTTGCAGCAATCAGTTCACATTATGAGAATAGGGTAGTATAATTATGGAAATTAAGTACAGATTTCAGTTGAATGAACTCATCAGATGGAATTACAGCCTTTCTAGATTGGTCGTCTGGCTTTATGTCAGATGATTTGCATAAAACATTTAGCTTAATGAGAAGTAAACAACAAGACTGCAGAATGTATTAACCCAAGGGGGTCTGAGCTGACATGTAAGAAATATTAAGGTTGTAGCTTTTTTTTTTTTAGTATTATTATTATTATTATTTTAAAGACAAAAAGAAAGCCTTGAGAGCAGATTAGGAGCATAAAGGTAATTCTGGTTTGGATCATAATTCTTCATGAGTGGTATTTTTCACCACCTACAGTCACCCACTGTGAAGTAATTTTTCAGGTTTATTTATTTTCAGTTGCCTGTAAGCAGAATCTGACATAATCTAGTTACCCTGTCAGATAGTGTTCATGGCTGCAAACGTGTCTTTGTGTTCAGTAGTTGAATTTTCTTCTGGTCAGTGATCTGGAACTTGCTCAAATTACTTTCTGGGATATGTAGTCATTTATCCATAATCTCTGGAGGGTCTAATTTTCATTGGGAAGTACAGAACCGAACTGCACTTTTGCATCTTTAATCATTAAACTCAGCAATGCTGCCATCCCAAAAGCATATTGATAGCAAGGCTGCTCAATGCACGGAATATTAAAGGGCTCCTTTTGCTGTTCCCATGGCAGCATCTCCTTCTGGGAGGGTCTTCTCCAGGAAGCCCCAGCAAAGGGTGTGAGGGGTGATTTGAAATCCCTGGGTTGAAATTAGGGTGTTCAGGCTCTGCCCCTGGGCTGCCTCCCAGCTGTGCATTCCCAAAATGTGATTAATTCAGGGCTTCACCCCACTGCAATCCCCTCCAGATGTGTCTCTCCCTTGTGCCACAGACTGAGGGTGGCCACTCACCTCAATCCAGAGTGACCCTTGCTCTCTGTGGAAAGAACCAGAATTCCCCCCCTGACTCTGTTCTTCTAAAGTCCTTCTGAGCTTTTTGATGTTTACATTTTTGCAATGGAGTTTCTTGTGCACTTTTCATGTAAATAATGATTGTTCTGCTTTCCTTTCTGGAGGAGGAGAGAATTGATGGACTGCTGGTTTGACCAACAGTCAACAACAGTGTGGTGGGAGAGGTGGCAATTTCATCCTCCAATCCACGGATTGGATTTAGAATTAGAATTCTATAAATACCAAAATCCAAAATAGAGTTTAGAATTCTATAAATATCAAAATCCCCAAATAAACACACTTTTTTACCTTGGACATCTCAGCATGCGAGTGTCATTCATTTCATGTTGTATTGTGACACCTGACATTTTAGACACCCAGGACTAAATGCTTTCAGCTCTGGACCCCAACATGAATAGGAACAAATCAAACCCTGGGGCTCTACTTTTCATTTAATCCACACGTGAGCATTCCAAGGGACAGCCCAGGTTAAGCAGTAAAGTGGTTGTTCAATTCCAAGGCAAATATTTTGATTAATGCAGCTCTGATTTAAAAGCATGAAATAAACGGCAGTGCTTAGACAGCCTCCTGATGGTGCAAATTTTAAATATTTTTGTATTTTAATAAAAAAAAAATCACCATATGAGACTGAGTAGAAGAGGATGAATAATCTTTCAGGCTTCCATTACCTTTGCCCAGGAAGGATCAGTAGTGGGAGAGATTGCCTTTCCCCCATCCCTGATTGCTGGTGACAACACACAGAGAGGAGAGTCACCAATTCAGCGGCTTGAAGAACAGCATGCCCCATGTTGTGCTTACATTTCAAAACAAAGAATCATATGGCAGTGGGAAAGGGAATAAACCACTCTGCTTGTGCTGCCTCGTGTGCTCTTTCCACTGCTGAGCTCTCCTTAATGAAAAATTGGCCCAGGCTGCAAGAAGCAGAGCAGGAGATGAGGAGGAAATGGAGGTGTGGGAAACTGCTGATCCTTGTGTCTGCCTGAATACAGAGACAGCAGAGACAGGGGTGCCTTAAAAGAGTCTGGGACAGTCAGTGAGCTCATGGCTGGCTGCTTTTGGGGAAACAAGAGAAATGAGGAAACTTCAGCCTGCTGCATGTGATGCCTCAGGTTTTGGCTTTTATATTTTCACATTCTGTGCTTCATATCAGGGGATGCTGAGCTCTGTGCACAGAGCAGGGACACAAAACAATTCCTGCTCCAGCTGGGCACCAAGGACAAATGATCCAAATCTCAGCCCCAGGAGCACAAACACCGTGGGCTGGAGAGAGAAAAACAAGCAGGGTGGGACTGCAGGGGCTAAAGCTGGAATGGGACAATGAACTGCAAGGTGCAAATGGAGCAGAACTGATCCCAGGGAGAGACCCCGGGAGCGCTCGAGCATTTTGGGGCCATTTTGGTTCATCTTGGGTTCATTTTGGGACCATTTTGGTTCATCTTGGGCTCATTTTGGGACCATTTTGGTTCACCTTGGGTTCATTTTGGGGCCATTTTGGTTCATCCTGGGTTCATTTTGGGGCCATTTTGGTTCATCTTGGGTTCATTTGGGGACCATTTTTGTTCATCTTGGTTTCATTTTGGGACCATTTTTGTCCATCTTGGGTGCAGCCCTGGCTGGGCTCTTGTGCTGCCCAATCCATTGAGGAGATCCTTTTAATAAATCCCTGCTTTATTCTGCAGCTCTGCCCAGCCTCTGTTCCAGCCCAGCCTTCACAGGGCATCAGATGAAGGTACAGATGTGGCAGGGATGGATGAGCTCTGGTAAATTAAAGGCTGGTGGCTCAGTGGCCACACAGCCAGGGTGAGGAGATCAGGATCACTGCTCAGTTCAGAAAAAAAGTATGGAAAAACCATTTGGGGCCTGGCCTGCAGCAATTCAGGGAATTGTCCTTGTTCTACTGCTGGCTTGGTGCTCCAGTTTGAAACCAGACTATGTGTCACTAATACCTTGGAGAGTTTCACACCCGTCTGGCTGGTCTGGGGGATATCACCCAGAAACAAATCCCTGTCACACCTGCAAAGGTCTCTTCAGACAACACTAAAGAAGCTCTGTTCTGATACTTCTGAGCAGTGGGCCCAGTTTTGCCCCTAGGTAACAGATTCTGAGCCACACACCTACCTCAATCAGCCCAGAATGCTCCCAGTGAGCCATCACCCCCCTCTCTCCCACAGGGAACGATTCCCCTACAAAGCCTCTAAACACCTTGGGATGGCTGGGATGAAGGAGGTTAGTGTGTTCTCTGAGGCTGGTGTGTTTGAGATGTGAAGAAAACAACATCAGTCCTTGCTCTGATAGCAGAGATGTGGAAAATGAGGTGCAATTCATGGAGCTCGAGTGACTCAGCAGCAAAGCTGCTCCTCTCTCCATCTCTAATTGAACTGAAGGATTGTTTCTCTCTCCCTGCCTTGGTTTATGCTCTGCTATAAACCTGTGCAAAGCCCTCAGCTCAATCAGCAGCTAAACAAAGTGATAATTCGTGCTTAATGAACACCTTCCACCCATTGAGCACAAAACCCTTTCCAAAGGTAAACGAGCGCTCAAGACGTGGGGAAAAATGACATCCAATTATAGGGGATTATGAAATGAAGCTGAAGCAGACTGTGAGTACCACAAAGAGCACTCCTGCTCCCTCCTGCTGTCCTTCAGGACCATCCTTCACAGAGGTAATGCAGCTTTTACTCAAAATTTCACTGAGTACCTGAAAATTCCATTTCATAGCATATGGTGCAGAATCATCTCTTTTTTTTTCTTTTTTTTTCTTTTTTTTTTGTCTTGAGAGGAACACATTTCTTGCTCCTAGTTCAGGCTGAACAACTTACACACAATTACAAACACAGCATTCCGCACTATTTTTTTACTTGGTGCAACCTGGTCCCTTTTCCTGGGCCTTGCAGAAGGTGGTAATTCTGCTCATCACTAGTTGGTACCAGCTTTTCCCTGTGGGATATATTATGTCCCATGAGTTTCTAAAACCACCATTACCTAGAGTTTGGGAAAAATAAAATTTCCATCTGCTAGCCTAGGAACAGCTCCCACTCACCTAGAGTTTGGGAAGAATAACAGCTCCATTATCTAGAGTTTAGGAAAAATAAAATTTCCATCCCCTGGCCTAGGAACAGCTCTCTCTCACAACCCAGCACCACTAGGTGCAGAAATGAGATGTCCATCAACATTCCCGCTGATCACCCCAAGGGCTTTTCTCCTAAAAATGTAGTCCAGTGAGTTTTCCCAGAAAAATCATATCCCAGGGGCTTGGAAAGGGTCTGGAAATGTGGATTTCAGAGGAGGAAAGACTGTCACAAAATGAACACTACCCTCCAAATGTCCTCTTGAAGCTGGGCCTTGAGGGGTTTAGGATTCAGTGAGGAATGGGAGCAGCAGAAAGCACAGCCTGGGGACCGCAGCCCTCAGCTGGAATTCTTTGGGGATGTAATTTAAAGATTGTGAACAATGCTCAAGTGGTTTACTGCAAGTGAGCCCAAGCCACTTGTCCCATAAATCAGTGTTAGAGCTCCTGATGCCTCTCCCAGTGCCTCATCCATCTGTGTTCCACACACTCCCATTAGCTACAACTTTTTATCAATTTTGCAGCAAATGAAGTAGAGGGTGAGAAAATTCCCTGCTCTCTTTGGAGCCAAGAAAGTGATAAGGAAGCTGCAAACTTTCAGAACTATGGGAAGGAAAACCGCAGCAAAACACTAATTCCCCCTCAGATCATTCCCTCATGGTCTGCTCAGAGTCACCAGGACTTCTTAGGTCTTTCATTTTCTCCTGATCATGAGGGATTTGAGAGCTCTGCACCACTCAGAAAAGCAAACAACACATCTTGTAATCACAATTTCATGTTTGATTCTGTCTGAGAGCACAGAGGGAAAACTGTGGCTGGAACCACAAGTGTCAGTTGTGTTTCAACAGCTGTTAAAATGCACGAAAATAATATTTTGGTTTGCACAGGCATTGCTGCTCCCACACTTCAAGCAAATAATGGCAGTTCTGAGTGACACCTTTGAAGCCAAGAGGAGGAATAAGGAAAGCTTCTTTTGCATGTGTCCTCCTCCTCAGCACCTCCATCCCCTGGGTGTTGGGAGTGCAGAGCAGCCTGGGCACAGGGATGCTCTGCCTTTCATGTCTCAGGTTTTGGCTTGTCTGTTTTTCACACTCTGTGCTGCTTTAGTGTGTGGGTCTGGGCTCACATCAGGGGATGCTGAGCTCTGTGCACAGAGCAGGGACACAAAACAATTCCTGCTCCAGCTGGGCACCAAGGACAAATGATCCAAATCTCAGCCCCGGAGCACAAACACCGTGGGCTGGAGAGAGAAAAACAAGCAGGGTGGGACTGCAGGGGCTAAAGCTGGAATGGGACAATGAACTGCAAGGTGCAAATGGAGCAGAACTGATCCCAGGGAGAGACCCCGGCAGCGCTCGTGCATTTTGGGGCCATTTTGGTTCATCCTGGGTTCATTTTGGGACCATTTTGGTTCATCTTGGGTTCATTTTGGGGCCATTTTGGTTCATCCTGGGTTCATTTTGGGGCCATTTTGGTTCATCCTGGGTTCATTTGGGGACCATTTTGGTTCATCCTGGGTTCATTTTGAGACCATTTTGGTTCATCTTGGGTTCATTTTGGGACCATTTTAGTTCACCTTGGGTGCAGCCCTGGCTGGACTCCTGTGCTGCCCAATCCATTGAGGAGATCCTTTTAATAAATCCCTGCTTTATTCTGTAGCTCTGTCCAGCCGCTGTTCTGGCTCATCCTTCTCACCTCACACCTCTGCATCACAGAGAACCCCAAACATTCCCACACCCCATGGGAAGTGATAGGCATTGTTTTAAAAGGTGACATCTAAGGAACTTGCCTATAATTAAAATCATGCTGAATTTTTAATTCTCTCCTTGGATAAATCCTTTCTTTCCACAGTTTTTTCTGGGTTTTTTTTCTATTTATTAATTTATTTATGGTTAGATTTAGAGCAGAGAGTGTGTGGGGTGGGTGTGCTGCCCTTTCAGGTTTCTTAGCAGTTCAATGAGGTTTGTAAAAATGTTGGAAAAGACCTGTTGATTGCATCTGTGTGTAATTACCAGTTGTGGAATGTGAGCATGCAGTATGTATTTATTGAATTATGCTCTGAATGTGAATAGTACACTGCTGCTCCTTAATTGCCTACTCTGAGAGGTGCCTGACAATGGGGCTCTTCATCTCCTCCCACTTCTGCAGGGAGAAATAAATAAAATTTCCTCTTTTTTGGTTTTTTGTGTTTAACAGTCTGCTGACATTTTGTCAGCCAGAACACATATATTAGGAAATACCATTTCAGTACCAGTCTTGCTTTGTAAATTTTAAGAAGGCTGGGGAAAGAAGCAGCAAGAAGAGAGAGAAACGTACTCAAAACCAGATATTATGAATAATGTTAGTGCTTCATGAAGTGCCCATAGAGGTCACTGAGAATTTAAAGGTATTTTGCATCAGGTTCATACATATTTTGTTGTGTTGTTTTTCTTTTCCCAAAACAAGTTCGAATTTTCTGCCAATGTTAAGGGGATGAAACTCCACTGAAATCTCTGGAAATGCACCAGCTTATTTCAGAAGCATATGTTGTAGAAAGTAAAAATTCCAACAAAGTCTGTCCACATAAAGGATCCTCACCCTTTCCAC